>NC_090448.1:598163420-600663420 GCF_031143425.1 Pleurodeles waltl
GGCCATGCATTTGTTCCTTCTCATAACTAATCACCAAATCAGAAATAATTGACACCATAGCAAAGCTCTAAACCTCTTCCCAGTTCCTAGATCCTATCCACCTATATCTTTGGAAAGACATCACCACCTCCTCTCATCTTATTTGACTAAACACACTAGGTAGTTCCCTACTGCCTACAAATAAGTAAAGGTAACATACGGTAAAAAGCCAAGTGCAGTCCCTGCATATCTGCTCTATTTTGAATCTAACCTTTTTTTGACAAACTCATAGAACAGAATGCGGAATACTATCTGAATCTTTTGATTATTGTGAAAAAGCATGTAAATGGATTCTAATAAGGTTTTAGGTATGTGCCCAACACACAGGCTGATGTCCTTCAAACTGTGCATAATGCATGGTGCATTCTAGACAAATGAGGCTCCTGTCTTCTCATCCACATGGACCTTTGTGCAGAGTTTGAAATTGTCTATAACTTGTCTCTCTACAATCTCTAAAAGAACGGATAAGGTAGAGTGGAACAGGTCTGACAGGGTCAACATTTTCTTTAAGCAGTCCCTTCTAACAAACAAAAATGTCAAATTTTAGCCCTAGAACTCCACTCGTGCACTACAGGTCACTTCAAGGCTTCAACCTATTCTTCATGGTCCTCCTTTGATAACCAGAACCAGCAGGCACACTACCAATATTTTTAAAAATGTCCTGCCATCACTACACTCATGAAAGCAAGTCTTATATGAAAGATTCCTCCTCGGACGATATAAAGACAAAGAAGTAACTCAGGTAAGCCCTTTACTGTTAAAATTTCAGTGAGCTCCTTTGCTTGGGCTAACTGTCATTTTCCAGAATGTTGCAACCAGCATTCCACAGTCGCTAATCTTTGTACAAGGAGAACAAGACAGATAACATATAGATACAGGACATCACTCTTCTCCCTCCATATCAACATAAAATAAACTAATGTAAGCAAATAAATCAAAGCCACAACTTCATAATCACAACTATAGTAAAACTAAATATTGATAAAACAGCACATCCTAAATATATAATGATACCCCAGGAATACAATAACCAAGTCTAATAACCAAGACTAATTGCTAATAAAGTCTTTCGAATAAGCAGGTACTCTGCAAGTTCTATGACTCATTTTCCTGCTACTACCAATATTATAATTACTCCAGTATTGTGAATGAAATTCTTTTCATGATACTCATCCATGTTTTTTGACAAATCACTCTCGCCTCAGATCTTATGTCCCCCAGAACATAATTCACCTTTACTGTCTGATTTAAATTCCATGCTTTCCCATTGTCAGTTTTGAAGGTGTTGTTGAAAAACCTGACAACTTTATGTACTCTTGTGAACTTTAACTATTCAGAACATCCAACTCAAGCTCTATTTTTCACAAAATCCCTGCTTTTTATCGCATTGTCTTTTATTTTCCTTGTTCTGTCCAAATATTCTTTTTGTCTTCCATAAACAGAATTTTTTTTCACACAAATCCCCTATACCATTGAATTTAACTCTGTCACCCTGTAGGAAAGTACCATCTTTCTTGGCATGTTACTCCCATTTTTACCTGTATGTCAGTATGTTTTTGCCTGTCTAACTGGGATACTGCTGGTCAGGACCCCAGTGCTCATAGTTTATTGCCTAATGTGTGTGTCTATATGGTCCTTAACTGTGTCACTGAGGCTCTGCTAATCAGAACCTCAGTGCTTATGCTCTCTCTGCTTTTAAATTTGTCACTATAGTCTAGTGACTTTGTTGACCAATTTCAATTGGCACACTGGACCCCCCTTATAAATCCCTAGCACATGGTACCTAGGTAACCAGGGCATTGGGGTTCCAGGAGATCCTTATGGGCTGCAGCATTTCTTATGCCACCCATGAGGAGCTCAAACAAACCCTTTCACAGGACTGCCACTGCAGCCTACGTGAAATAAAGCACACGTTTTTTGACAACCAGTTTCACTGCGCTTAAGTAACTTATAATCACCTATGTGTCTAACCCTTACTTGCTGAAGGTTAGATGCAAAGTTAGTAAGTGTGAGGGCACCCTTGCACTAGCAAAGGTGCCCCCACATAGTTCAGGGCCATTTCCCGGGACTTTGTGAGTGCGGGACCCCGTCAATACCTATATGTAACTTCACAATGGTAACTCCGAATATGGCCATGTAAGGTGTCTAAGATCATGGAATTGTCCCCCCATTCCAAATCTGGTATTAGGGAACCAATTCCATGCATCCTGGGGGCTCCACTATGGACCCCCAGTGCTGCCAAACCAGCTCTCTGAGGTTTTCACTGCAGCTACAGATGCTGCCACCTCACAGACAGGGTTCTGCCCTCCTGGGGTCTGAGCAGCTCTGTCCCAGAAAGGCAGAGCAACACATTTCCTTTGGGAGCAGGGAGTTACACCCTCTCCCTTTGGAAATAGGTGTTACAGGCTGGGGAGGGGTAGCCTCCCCTAGCCTCTGGAAATGCTTTGAAGGGCACAGATGGTGCCCTCCTTGCATAAGCCAGTCTACACCGGTTCAGAGACACCTTGTTCCCTGCTCTGGCACGGACTTGGCAAAGGAAAGGGGAGAGACCACTCCCCTTTGCATCACCACCCTAGGGGTGATGTCCAGAGCTCCTCCAGTGTGTCCCAGGCTTCAGCCATGTTGCTTTGCAAGGTGTGGTGGCACTCTGAAGGGCTCTGAGTGGCCAGTGGCAGCAGGTGATGTCAGAGATACCTCCTGATAGGTCCTTATCTGATAAGGTAGCCAATCCCCCTCTCAGGGCTATTTAGGGTCTCTTCTGTGGATTCTCTTCAGATTCTACTTGCCAGTTTCCTGCAGGAATCTTCGGCAACTACTACTTCATCCTCTGACCTCAGGTCAACCGCTGCCTGTTCCAGGAACCGCTGTAACAGCAACAAAGTATCCACAAGGGATACTTTTACTCTGCAACTTCAGCAACTGCAACAGTTTCCACGGTGTACATGCTCTGAGGACTCCTTGTCTTCACCCTGCACCAGAAGGACCGAAGAAATCTCCCGTGGGATGATGGAGTCACTCCCCTGCTCAAGCAGGCACCTTCTAATTCGATGACCGGTTCTCTTGGACTTCTCTCCTGGTGATGAGCGTGCTCCTTGGAACACAGAGGGTGGGCCCCATCGACACAGAATGTCCTGAGGTCCAGCTGTCGCAATTTGGAGGACGTAAGACCTTGCCTTCCCCCAGAACGACAGTAACCCTTTGCACCGCATCTTCTACACCTCCTGAGGCCTCTGTGCACTATTTGCTAAATTCCTTTGTGCACAGCCTGTCCCAGGTCCCCCGCACTGTATCCTGTGATGCTCAACTCACTGAGTTGTTCTCCGGCGGTGTGGGATCTTCCTGTGTAGTGCTGCACCAACTGCATTTTGCACCTTCTTTGTCCCCATGTCCTGGGGCTCCCATGGGTGCTATCTGGTGCTCTGAGAGCACCCTCTTCCTTCTCACATAGTGTTGAGGCCCCCAGGTCCCTCCTGGGTCCAGATAGCACCTAGTTGATGCAAAACGTGACTTTGCCAGAAGCAAGGCTTGTTGGAGAAATCCAGTGCCCAAACTCACCTACATCCAACTTCACAATGTGGGACATTCTTTGCATCATGCAGGAACCCGCTGGCATCTTCCTTGGGTGCATTTCTGCAGTCTTCGTCCAACCAGGGACTTTTCTTTTGTACCCTCTTCTGGGTTAGCAGGGGCTCCTCTCCTTCCTGGAACTTCTTTCAACTTCTGGACTTGGTCTCCTTCTTTTGCAGGTCTGCAGGTCCAAGAATCCACTGTTTGTTGTTTGCAGACTTGGTTGGTTCTTGCATTAATTCCAATCATGAGGTGAAGTGTGTTCTGAGGAAACTTGCAGTACTTTACTCCTGCTTTTCTGGGCTCTGGGGTGGGGTAATTTACTTACCTTTACTGTATTCTTAATCTCCCAGCGATTCTGCACACACTACACTTGTCTAGGGGGGAATTCCAGATTCGCATTCTACTTTCTTAGTAATTGGTTTGTGTTGCCCCAGACCTATTTTCTCCCACTGCATTCAATCAATCAAGGCATTTATAAAGCGCGCTACTCACCCGTGAGGGTCTCAAGGTGCTAGGGGGTTGGGTGGTCACTGCTGCTCGAAGAGCCAAGTCTTGAGGCGCTTCCTGAAGGTGAGGTGGTCCTGGGTAGTCCTGAGGTGGGCAGGGAGGGAATTCCAAGTCTTGGCTGCCAGGTAGGAGAAGGATTTCCCTCCAGCGGTGGTTCTGCGGATACGAGAGCGAGGTTGGTAGAGCGAAGTTGACGTGTGGGCGTGTAGAAGGCGAGGCGACTGTTGAGGTATTCGGGTCCTTTGTTGTGGAGGGCTTTGTGTGCGTGGGTGAGGAGCCTGAAGGTGATCCTTTTGTTGACAGGTAGCCAGTGCAGGTGTTTCAGGTGGGCGGAGATGTGGCTGTGGCGGGGTACGTCGAGGATGAGGCGTGCAGAGGCGTTTTGTATGCGCTGAAGATGTTTCTGAAGTTTTGCGGTGGTTCCTGCGTATTGGGTGTTTCCGTAGTCCAGGCGACTTGTGACGAGGGCGTGTTTTCTGGTGTTGGCGGGGATCCAGCGGAAGAACTTCCGGAGCATGCGAAGTTTGTGGAAGCAAGACGACGAGACGGCGTTGACTTGCTTGGTCATGGTGAGAAGGGGTCCAGGATGAATCCGAGGTTGCGTGCGTGATCTGAAGGGGTTCGTGCGGTGCCCAGGGCCGTGGGACACCAAGAGTCGTTCCAGGCGGACGGGGAGTTTCCGAGGATGAGGACTTCCGTTTTGTCAGAGTTCAGCTTCAGGCAGCTGAGTTTCATCCATTGTGCAATGTCTTTCATTCCATCCTGCAGGTTGGTTTTGGCGGTGGCTGGGTCTTTGGTGAGGGAGAGTATCAGCTGGGTGTCGTCGGCGTAGGAGATGATGTTGATGTTGTGTTTGCGAGCGATGTCAGCGAGGGGGCTCATGTAGACATTGAAGAGAGTAGGGCTTAGTGAGGAGCCTTGTGGGACGCCACAGATGATCCCGGTGGGTTCTGAGCATAAGGGCTGGAGGTAGACTCTTTGGGATATGTCCAAGAGGAAAGAGATGATCCAGTCCAGGGCCTGTCCTTGGATACCGGTGGAGCCGAGGTGGGTTATTAGGGTGCGGTGGCAGACGGTGTCGAAGGCAGCCGAGAGGTCAAGGAGGATGAGGGCGGTTGTTTCTCCGTTGTCCAGCAGGGTTCTGATGTCGTCGGTGACTGCGATGAGGGCGGTTTCTGTGCTGTTGTTGGCCCGAAAGCTAGACTTGGAGGGGTCGAGCAGGTTGTTGTCTTCGAGGAAGTTGGTCAGTTGCTTGTTGACGGCCTTCTCGATGACCTTGGCCGGGAAGGGAAGGAGCGAGATGGGGCGGAAGTTCTTCAGGTCGTTGGGGTCCACCGTAGGTTTTTTCAGGAGGGCGTTGACTTATGGGTGTTTCCAGCTCTCGGGGCAGGTGGCAGATGCAAACGAGCTGTTGATGATGCTCTGGAGATAGGGGGCGATGATGGCGTCGGCTTTGTTGAGGATGTGATGTGGGCAGGGGTCTGAGGGGGCACCGGAGTGGATGGTGTTCATGGTGGTTCTGGTCTCATCGGAGCTGATGGGTGTCCAGGCGTTGAGGGTGATGGTTGGGGCTGTGAGTTCCGTGGGGGTCGGCGGGATCAGTGGTCCGAAGCTGTCGTGTAGGTTGTGATCTTTCGATGGAAGAAGGTAGCGAAGGAGTTGCAGAGTTCTTGTGAGGGCGTGATGGAGTTGGAGCTGGCGTAGGGGTTGGAGAGCTCTTTGACGATGTTGAAGAGTTCTTTGCTGTTGTGGGTGTGCTTGTCCAGTCTCTCTTTGAAGGATGCTCTTTTGGTGGAGCGAATCAGCTGGTGGTGTTCGCGGGTGGCGATTTTGAGGGCTGACATATTTTCTGCGGTGTGTTCTTTGCGCAAGATTTTTTCGAGGGTACGCCAGGTTTTCTTGGATTCTTTGAGGGAGTCTGTGAACCAAGGAGGTTTCCTGATGTTGGTCTGTCTAAGGTGGCTTCTGAGGGGGGTGAGGTTGTCAGCGCAGTTGGTGATCCACTGTGTGAGGCTGAGGGCTGCGTTGTTGGCGTCAGAGGTGATGGCAGGTTGGTTACGGTTGAGAGTGGAGAGTAGCTGTTCTGTGGAGATTTTGTTCCAGGGTCTGCGGGTGGTAGGTTGTGTGCGAAGGTGGTGGGTCTTGCATCTGAAGGTGAAGTGGACACATCTGTGGTCGGTCCAGTGTATCTCGGAGGAGTGGCTGAAGGATATGTGGTTGCTGGCGGAGAAGATGGGGTCGAGCGTGTGTCCAGCGGTGTGGGTGATCACCAGTTGCTTGAGTCCGAGGTTGACGAGGTTGTCAAGCAAGGTGGCGGTGTTGGTGTCGTTGTTCTTCTCCAGGTGGAAGTTCAGGTCTCCGAGGAGGATGTAGTCTGGCGATGCTAAGGCCTGCGGGGAGATGAAATCTGTGATGGATTCGCTGAATAGGGCACGTGGCCAGGGGGCCTGTAGACGAGGGTTCCTCTCAGGGTGGTCCTGGGGTCGGTGTGGATCTGGAAGTGCATATGTTCGGCGGCGAGCAGGGTATCTTCGGTGGAGGTAGTAATGTTGATGGAGCTCTTGTAGATGATGGCGATTCCTCCTCCGATTTGGTTGGTGCGGTCTTTCCTGGCGATCTTGTATCCGTCAGGGATGGCTAGGGCGATGTCGGAGCTGATGAGGAGTTCATCCAGGTCTCAGTGATGAAGGCGAGGTCTGGTGCGGTTGAAACCAAGAGGTCCCATAGGTCAATGGCGTGCTTGTGGACGGAGCGTGCGTTGAGGAGGATGCACTTGAGGTGGTTGTTGGAGCGTGGGCTGGTGGACGGATTGCAGTCTCGGTTGAAGGTATACTTGCATGTGAGATAGGCGAAGGGTCCATGGATACGTTTCGGGTTGGCTTGGTAGCAGGTGGTAGTACGTCTATGGTTGAGTGCGTGGAGGGAGGCGGCGTCGTAGCAAAACTGGGGGTTATGGGAGCGCTGGGGGCCAGGGGTTCTGGCGCTGGGCACGGTCCAGGCGCGGACGGGCACAGACGGGCTTGCCTTTGGCACGCCAGCGGCATGCCCGCTGCGTGCGGCTGCGCAGCGGCCGCCATAAGAGGGAAGGGGGGGAGGAGGGGTCAGCTGGGAGGCGGGAGGGGGGAGTAGTGAATGGAAGCGGGGGCGCACAGGAGGCAGCGGCGGGAAAGCGGGAAGGCGGGAGGGGGGAGAGTTGGGGACGGGGAAGCGAGTGGAGAGCGGAAACGGGAGGGAAAAGAGAGATCACAACAGGAAAAAGCACAACAGGCGAAAAAAAGGACAAGAGAAAAAGGACAAGAGTCAAGTCAAGAGATTGAAGGGCAACAGGAGAAGTAAACGGAGCGAAGAGGGGCACAACAGGAGACAGAAGAAGTACACGGAGCGTAGAAGAGCACAACAGGAGACAGGAGAAGTACACGGAGCGTAGAAGGGCACTACAGGAGAAGGAAACAGAGCGGCAAAAGCACAACAGGTGAAGTAAACAGAGTGGCAAAAGCACAACAGGTGAAGTGAACAGAGCGGCAAAAGCACAATAGGAGAAGGAAACAGAGCGGCAACAGCACAACAGGAGAAGTAAACAGAGCTGCAATAGCACAACATTCTATAGCATTTCCTATTGTTTGCACTATCCTATGTCTAAATACTTACCTAATTTGCTGTCTAGTGTATATATTGTGTACAATACTTACCTACAGAAGGAGTATTGCCGCTAAGATATTTTTGGTACTGTGTCACCCAAATAAACTACCTTTATTTTTGGTAACACTGAGGGCCTGATTACAACTTTGGAGGACGGTGTTAAACCGTCCCAAAAGTGACGAATATACCACCTACCGTATTACGAGTTCCATAGGAAATAATGGACTCGTAATACGGTAGGTGGTATATCCGCCACTTTTGGGACGGTTTAACTCCGTCCTCCAAAGTTGTAATCAGGCCCTGAGTATTGTCTTTACTTCTGTATAAGTACTGTGTAACTATAAGTGGTATTGCATGAGCTCTGCATGTCTCCTAGTTCAGCCTGAGCTGCTCTGCTATAGCTACCTCTATCAGCCTAAGCTGCTAGAACACTACTACATTTCACTAATAAGGGATAACTGGACCTGGTGTAAGGTGTAAATACTCAAGGTACCCACTACAAACCAGGCCAGCCTCCTACACACCACATGCCATCCAGCTCGGGCTCTGCAAAGGACTTGGGGAGCAACCCTTTAGAAGTTCAAAAGGTGACTTCCTAGTAGAAGAATGGGGAGACAGGCAATAAGCTGTAATTCATTATTGTAAACTTTTCTTCCAATCCATATTATTTGCCTTGGATATCTCAACGCTCACCTTCAACATTTTATTTATTCTTTCTACAGTCCCATTTGTTTTGAGATAATATATTGAACATTTTTTATGTTTAATACCACATTGTTTAAGAAACCTTTAAATTCTCCTTAACACAAATAGGCACCATTGTCTGTCAAAAGGTAATTGGTAAAACTCTCTTGAAAATGTCTTTCAAAATATTTAATCATACTAGTCGAAAATATATCCATAAAACAACTGACCTCTAACTACCTAGAGTAAATATCAAGAAGAAGAACAAAATAATGTGTATAATGTTTTTCTCTGAGTGGATTAACAATGTCTATTACTGCTTCACACCGAGGGTGATCAGAAACCTTCTAGCACATGAATGGCACAAGCTGAGGAACCATTATGTTATCAGTGTTATTACATTCAATACAAATCATTATACATCTTTCAAGTTCAGTGTCAACCCCAAGCCACCAAAAGCTAGACCTCAGTTTCTCCTTTGTTTTAACAACACTGAGATGACCGTAATGGACCAATGAAATCAGTCCGATCCTGAGGTCTTCTGGTGGAATTAGTCTGGTATTCCGTAAAAGAATGTCATTGCCAATAGCTAAACTGTCTTTTATCATGGACCAGGGCTTGCCCAGTGAATTGATTTTCCCACACTTTGTTTCTCCTGAAACCTCAAGTAAAACACAATTCTTTCCTAATTCAGCTTTCCATTCACTATCTAACATAGCACAATGTGTAACTTCACACACATTCACTGTTTGCTCTGTCATATTATCCCTTTTCTCTTCAGAAGCTTCCTTATTGATAACAACTAGACATGAAAGTCAGTCAGCAGGGTAATTCTTGGCCCCAGGTATATATATTTAACAGATAAACTGAATTCTTGAAGAGAAATGATGCATCTTCTTATCCTTGATGAAATGTAATAAAGTCCCATTTTCATAAAGACTTCTTTCTAAGGTTTATGATCGGATCAATCCCTAACAGAACTCCCATACATAACATTTTAAACTTTTTTCAAAACCAGATATAGAGTCCAATCCTTCTCTTACAATTACTGAGTATTTTTTTCTCAGACTTTTTCAAACATGTGAAGCACATGCAATAAGTCGTCAACTCCATCTCTTCTTTGGAGCAACACAGCACCATGGCTCTTTGAACTAGCATCTGTGACAATAATAGTGTCATCACCCTGTACTAGTGCCTGCAAACTGGGGGCAGTTTGGTTTCTTTTTTTTGACTCATCGCATTCCATCTTATAGTGAGTATTCCACTCAAACTCCACTTTCATATCTGGAAGATCATTTAAATAAAAAATATCTAATGTGCATAATTCTTACAAATTATTGTTTCATTCTGTCATTCATAAAAATAAGACCAATTCTTCTTTGTTACAAGGCTCGTCTAGATTCACAATGATATCAACCAACTGTCTCATCAGCCTAATGCCAGAACCTGTAATATGATCTCCAAGCTAATTTGCTTTCAGTATCCCAAATTTGCACTTATTTTCTTTTAAAGCCAGACCACCTCAAGTTAACCTTTCTAAAAACAAACATACTTTGGCATCATGTTCTTTTCTATTTCTTTCAAAAGTCAAATGATCTGCTTGGTAACACCTAAAGCCCTGCAACCCTTTCAAAATTTCTGACACCACCCTCTGAAACACTGAAGCTGTCATTAGTGTTAAAAATGTTGTATACTACTGGAGTCATCAAGATCCACTTGATGATATGCTGAGGTCATATCATCTATGGAGAAGTAGTTTGCCCTACTAATGTTGCAACCAACTCATCGATGTTAGGAAGGAGAAATTTGTCAACAATCACCTGCTGATTAAGTGCTCTTAAATCAACACAAAGATGAAAATTTCTGCGAGAAAAGGTCTCATTTGTCATGGTTAGCCTCCACCTTCAGACTGGTATTTGCCTCAAAGTTGTTAGTGCTCTGTGCCCCTCCTAACCAGGGTCCCTGGGCCACATCTCGTTTCCCAAACTGTTGGCACAAATAACAACCCCATTAGCTGTCACTCTAAGTCCCAAATAAGTGGTACATCAGTATCCAAGGCATGGGGTACAATGGGTAGGTCCTTGAGGGCAGCAACCAGGTTGTGTCACTCTTTGGGGCCATGCATCCTGATGCACCCAGCACTGCCATTGCAGGCTGAGTGTCCTGGTGCAATCCTAAAATGCAAATTCGACATGGTATACAGCCTTCCAGCCCTAAGGAAGGGTGCACTGTTGTGTGTGGGCATAGATGCATATGCAATATGCCCCTACTGTGTCCTTGCCAAACCTAGGACGTAGTAAGTGAACAGAGCAGCCATTTTAAATAAATGCGCTGGACACTGGTTGGTACGGGTTTTACAGCTACATGATGACCATTCTGAGCCCTGGGTTGGTTGGTATCAAACAGCTCAAAATAATAAACTCAAGCTGGTACCAGTATTGGATTTCTTGCAAAATGTACCCAGGGGCCACCTTAGAGGTGACCCCTGCAAAGCCAACTAACATTGGCATGGTTGCTGGCCAGTCACAACCAGCATGCTACCAACAGACAAGATTCATGAACCCTGGGGTGAGAGCTCCTGCTGTTTGGGTCCCAGAATAAAGCACTTCCTGGGTGTAGGTGTCACACCTCCCTCCTCAGGAATGTGCACTGCCCTGGCTAGCGAGCTTCAAAGGGCTTACCACCTTTGAACCTTGACCTCCAAGCCTGCTACTAGCTGCAGATGGCCAATCCTTCCTCTATATTCAAATTAGGTTGTTGTTTAGCCATTTTAGGTATAGCTCCATGCACGTTGTTTTAACACACTAGGCTGCTGTGTACTTTAAACCAAATAAGTACACTGTTCCAAACAAACTAAACACAGGGGACTAGAAAGGACTGCAGTGCAAATGTTATAGGGGTGCCCTCAAGCATCACGTTAGGATGTCAAGCATCATCATTGGGCTAACCCCTCGCCAGACTGGCACTGCAATGTCTGACGGGCCGCCAACGGAAAGATGGAGGCTCTTCAACCAAGAAGATGATTAGTCAAAGACTGCAGCCCATATTGACAGGGGAAATGAAGGAGAGACACAAGTCTAAAATTAGCTCTAATCCTCTTAATAGTTTTAATAATTTCAATAGGGATTAGGCCAAGATTAAAAGCACAACACGGAGTATACAGGAAAACAATGTTACCAATACTCCTTCAAAGCTAGAGAGGAGGCAAGTAGTTTGCTCCTAACATATGGTCGACATGTTTCGTGCCCGCACGGTCACACATGGATCCACTGGCGCTTCATCAGGACCGCTAACATTTTACTTCTCCTTATAATAACAAGACAATAAATGCTGGAAGGTCACTTACAGTCTGCCGATCTATTGTGAAAGTCAGTCAAATAATAGGTCGCCCTGTGTCAGAAACAAAGAAACAAAATTAGAAAAAAAGACAAATCTATATATGTCTAAATGACGAGACATTCATTATTGTCACTGTCAAAATGGGAGCCGCACGCATATTGATACTTGTCGTGTACTCACAAAAACAAGGTACTCAGGTAAAGAAGAAAAAGAAAACAGAAGACATTGCTTACCATCCCATGAAGGTAACGGGCATCATAGGGACGCGTAAACCTCTTACCCAAGGAGAGTATTCTACATTTGGAACAAAAAATCAGCAATGAAAAGGTATTTGCATGTATCAGACGCCACACACTTTATTCGCACATAGTATCCGTGAGTCGTCCACTCTAGATGTCTAGAAACATATGCATGTCGTCACTAAATGGACTTTGTACATGTATTAATAATCAAAGTCTGTCAAAAACACTGCGAGACTAAGCTAGAAGAAAGAGTCAGTCGTAGCTGTTCAAAGGTTTTATATTCGTCTGTCACAGATGAATAGGATAGCTACCCAGACATAAGAAACAACCTTTGTATATTTAGGCCATTAATGGTTGAGAAGGCTAATGTGTAAAAACTAACAGTGGTCATCATTCAGTAGGGCTCAATGAACCACATAGTGTTACAAACTGAGCCGGTTGTTATTAGCTAGACAAGCCGGCGGCCATTAGCTCCCCAGATACTTAATTCAGAGAAATTCAAAAAAATTCAAAAAAAATTCTGGCGTGTAGTACACGATCCCTTATTAGTATTGTTTGCCTTCATATGGTGTGTACTCAATTGCTGCCGTTATTGATATTAGATTGGAGTCATGTCTTGATATCTTTTAAAATACACAAACACGTCTTTAGTACGAGAGCCCGATACCCTGTTTGATAGAACTACCGCATTGTGTGATCTGCCATGGATCAGATTACAACCCTGGCTATGGGCCGGCTCATGCAGGGTCGGCTTAGAATTGTTTTCAAATGGGTAAAAAAAGAAGTTTTTATACAAGCGTCTCGGAACGCAAGTACCTACTTGCACTTCTCCCCGAGGTCCGTCTTGAACCTGCCCGAGGTCGCGTTCCCGGAAAACAAACGCGGCGCATGTTCGCAACGTTTATATGGAGATCAGAGGGATCTTCCAAGGAAATTGACCTGTGACGTCAGCTCTCCGGTCACCGGAGACTCGAAACAGAAAACGGAGTCGTCCAAGGCTGATCGTTGGTAAAAGCGGCGGCCATATTGGATGTGAAAACTACATATATGGAAATATGCATAGACAGGAGCTTAAAAAGCTCCAGTGGTCAGCGCCGCAGTGTGAATCCATTCGTATTTGTGGAGGGAATCGCTTACTATCTTACCAAAGTGTATCCCCAAATCTTATGTGCCCGGTGGAGGTGCCACCGCAAAATTGTATTCATGACGAACTCGCGTGGGGAATAAATCTAGGTCCTAAACCTTACATGTCATGGACGTGTGGTACTTGAATAGTCTACTGAGAGAGGGTCCACCAGGGAATTTCGTCATTTAGGCCCTCGATGGCTGTTTTTAATCTGAAAACCCAACGCTGTTCCATCCTAAACAGGGATTTAGGGTCATCTACTTTGTATTTTGGTGCTTGTATGACTGTCCACGTGAGATCATTAGGACCGTGTTTGGCAGCTAGAAAATGTGCACTTAGTTTAGTTGTTATCCGAAGACATCTGATATTGCTGCGATGTTCGTTTATTCGTAGTTTCACTGGTCTAGTTGTCATGCCTACATACTGTAAGTCGCACGGGCAAGTTATCAGGTAAATGCAATGTCGCGTATTACAATTAGTGTGGTTTCTTAAGTGCCAAGTCCCAAAATGTTTGAGAACTAGGCTGTTTGCATGCTTCGTTAAGGAACAAACATTGCAAGAACCACACGGATAGTGACCGGTGACTGGAGGAAGATTCCAAAGTGTAGATTGAACTTCACCGACTTCCTGTCTATGTGGACGGGTGTGGATAACTAGATCCCTGATATTAGTGGATCTCTTGAATGCAAATAAGGGTTTTGGAATCCGCGTACCCCCACTAAGTAGGATTTGCCACCTCTTGTTGATTAATCTTTTAACCGTATTGGACATAGGAGTGTACGTTGTTACACACGTGATTCGTGCTTGCTCTTCCCTTACTGCTGGTGCTAGGAGGGCTTCTCTATGATTGTTACGGGCTCTCTTATAAGCAGGATTGATCACCTTTAATGGATACAGCCGAGATTGGAGTTTCCTTCGGAGTTCTCGTGCCTGATTGTCAAACAGCAATTTTGAAGAGCAATTTCTGCGTAATCTTAAAAATTGACCAAAAGGTAGATTATCGCGTAGAGCTTTTGGATGGTAACTGTCATAACGCAATAAGCTGTTGCGATCTGTAGTCTTGTGATACGTGTCTGTCACTAATTTCCCATCCACAATGTGGATCAAAAGATCCCAAAATGATATATGGGTGGTTGAAACATGGGCTGTGAATCTCAAAAAGGGGTCTAATGTATTGATCCAACCAGTGAACAGATCTACTGTCGTAAGAGATCCTTGCCATATGATAAGAATGTCATCTATGTACCGTCGCCATAGTTTGATATGCTTAAAGAAAGGACATGTAGCTGCCAAGATAAATTTCTTTTCAAATTGATACATGTATAGACAAGCCAAGCTAGGGGCAAAAGTGCTTCCCATGGATGTCCCTTGGATCTGATGGTAAAGAACATCCTCAAATTGAAAAAAACTCTGTGTCATTGCCAGCGATGCACAATGCATAACAAAGTGAACTGGCGTTGGTGAAGTCCAATGTTGCTGAAGAAGAGCGGATTCCACGACCTCCAAAGTGGCTGTCTGTGGAATATTGGTGTATAGGGATTCTACATCTAGTGTGATCAGGACTTCTACCCGGATGGTGGAATTGATGGTCTCAACAAGGTTAAGGACATCCTTGGTGTCCTTAAGATAAGTAGTGGAACTCTTTACTAGTGGTTGGAAGAAAGAGTCACAAAATATCGATAGTGGTTCCAAAATTGACCCAATTCCTGAAACTATGGGGCGGCCAGGAGGAGGGAGAATTCCTTTATGGATTTTCGGGAGGCAGTAAAAATATGGTATTCTCGGATGGATACTTTCCAAGAATTCGGCCTCATTGGAAGAAATCCAGCTATTGCTTTTGGCTTCATGAACCAAACTCTTAATCTTGTGTTGTAACTTATTAGTGGGGTCCTGGTTCAGAAGCGTGTAGTGAGTTCTGTCATTTAAAAGGCGGAGGCATTCCTGCCTGTAATCTGATGCATCCATAATAACTATTGCTCCTCCTTTATCCGCCGGTTTAATGACTATAGAGGAATCGTTGGATAGACTCTTAAGTGCAGTCCACTCAGAGGAGGGTAAATTGACGAAAGGACGTCTAGGTACATTTCGTTCAAGATCTGACAGGACTGCTTTTTCGAAGGCTAAAACCTCACACGGAAGAGAATGTGTGGGAGGCATGAAGGTAGATGGTTTCTTTAAGCCTGTATCACAGCTAACAGGGGGTTCGGGTTGGTTTTTAAAGAAAAAGTGTAAACGAACCTTACGGAAAAATTGAGACAACTCACAGTGAAGACGAAAGGGGTCTTCAGAGGGAGTAGGAACAAAGCCTAGACCTCTATTTAGAACTCGCGATTCATCCCTGGATAGTTGTCTATGGGACAAATTGACAACTAAGTCTTCTGTGGAGCGGTCTTGTTCTGGCTCCTCGTGATCATCTGGGGTTCCTCTCGACCCCAGTGAACTCTTCTTCCTCTTCCTCTCCTTCTGCCTCTTCCTCTGCCCGGACCTCGGCCTAAAAAAGGCCCATAAGGTGGCATCGGGCGGGGTTGAAAAAAAGGATAAGGAGGTTGCCAAAAAAGTTGTTGGTTATGGGCATACTGAGGGAAGTTGTAGTAAGGTTGAGGAGTACTCTCATCAGTGCTCCATCCATCTGAGGAGGAGCTACTGCTATAGTTACGAGATTTTCTGTTGGAATAGGAGGAGTCGTCTGATGACCGTGATTGTATATCGGTCTCATAGTCCTCTCTGATATATGGGTAGATTTTCTCCCTGTCAAATTTGTTAATATCTTTTTGTAGTTTGGAGATTTTTTGCTGTGTCAGGAACTCTTTGGTTTCGTTGAGTTCCGTGTTAATCTCCAAAAGACGGCTCTTAAAGGCTGCTATCGTAATTGTCGTTTTGATCGAGCTTTCCATGCAGTTTATTTGGATAGCAATGGACTCGGCTAGTCTCTTTGAGGTGTTAATAATCAATACTAGCCAGTCACGGGTACATTTCCATGCTATCTGTGCCCAGTCTTTCCTGAAAGCCAGGTCCTGCAGGAAAATTCTTGGTACATTGGAGACAAGAAGACCGCTGGGCGCGATATTCGCTCTTAGGTATTCGGTCATGATTGTACCATGCATGATAGTCTTAATTAAATCACGTTTCAGGGAGGAGAGCTTGTCCCAGTCTTCTTTAAGGCTACCTGAAGGGCCTGCACCATCGTTAGAAAGTATAGATGGTGTTTGTAAAATTGCAGAAACGACATCATCGTCGAAACTGAGACCCTGGAAATTATCCATGGTCGTATCTATCACTGAGTAAGTCCCACAGCAAAACTGCTGTTCTATAACTTCAAAAAACAGGAGGGACAGGGAGATTAATGCTCCAGTGTACTGTCTCCCTTAATGACTGGACTGCAGTGCAAATGTTATAGGGGTGCCCTCAAGCATCACGTTAGGATGTCAAGCATCATCATTGGGCTAACCCCTCGCCAGACTGGCACTGCAATGTCTGACGGGCCTCCAACGGAAAGATGGAGGCTCTTCTATTATTTGACTGACTTTCACAATAGATCGGCAGACTGTAAGTGACCTTCCAGCATTTATTGTCTTGTTATTATAAGGAGAAGTAAAATGTTAGCGGTCCTGATGAAGCGCCAGTGGATCCATGTGTGACCGTGCGGGCGCGAAACATGTCGACCATATGTTAGGAGCAAACTACTTGCCTCTTCTCTAGCTTTGAAGGAGTATTGGTAACATTGTTTTCCTGTATACTCCGTGTTGGGCTTTTAATCTTGGCCTAATCCCTATTGAAATTATTAAAACTATTAAGAGGATTAGAGCTAATTTTAGACTTGTGTCTCTCCTTCATTTCCCCTGTCAATATGGGCTGCAGTCTTTGACTAATCATCTTCTTGGTTGAAGAGCCTCCATCTTTCCGTTGGAGGCCCGTCAGACATTGCAGTGCCAGTCTGGCGAGGGGTTAGCCCAATGATGATGCTTGACATCCTAACGTGATGCTTGAGGGCACCCCTATAACATTTGCACTGCAGTCCTTTCTAGTCCCCTGTGTTTAGTTTGTTTGGAACAGTGTACTTATTTGGTTTAGAGTTTCATTAAGGGAGACAGTACACTGGACCATTAATCTCCCTGTCCCTCCTGTTTTTTGATGCTGTGTACTTTAATCTAGATATATTTTATTCAGCTTGCTTTATTATTATTACAATAACCATTTTTACGGTCTTGTTTTATTTTCATTAATCTAACTGTTTTTGCCTAAGCCAGCACTCTGTTCTTAAACAAGACATTCTTGATCACTCTGTGCTTTATTCAAGGCTGCAGCTCAGTACATTGCCGGTGAAAGTGGTAGAAATGTAGTCTCCAACATTCGTAGAAAATATACATCTTTCCATAAGGACATTTTCTTAGAACATCAGCTGTGTTATTATATAAACACTTCCTTGTCCCTTACATGTTAGAGGGAGATTCCAATTAGGGAACCATAACTGTATGTTGATTGCTGAATGCTTCACTACTGATGCTAACGCAGACCACAGGCCTTTGCTCAGGTATGGGGCTTGATGTCTTCCCAGGGGAACCCGAAAGGCAGCATTAGAGCTTAACATGCTTTGCTCAATTATAACCTAGATAGGAAACAGTCAATCGATCATAGTGACAATATGATAGCATTGTTTCTATGCTTCACTCTTCTCGTAACAATTTTAATATTGTCATGTTGTGTCTTCCTGGTTATTGCAGCTCACACTTTGCTATCTAAGATGCAGTCGTTTTATTAAACTCATCATTAAAACATATACTGCTTCTGTTTGTCATTTATATATGAGACTAAATTGTAAATGAGAGAACCAGATGCGACCTGAGTGACTATGACTTCCCTGAGAAGCCAAGTATGTCATGCGCTTGGCTGCCCAATCATCACCATCCTTTGGTAGAGATGAGGCACTGCTAGTTAGCCGGAGCAAAAACCCAGATTGGAGAGATAGGAGTCACTCACAGTGGGTTGAACTGAGTCTCCCACACCACGGGCAATTCTACCACTCAAAATCCAGTAGTCTCATTAGAATAATGAGAGCCTACGTGACAAGGTAGGGTCTCTAAAACGTCCTGTTCCTCCCCCCATGAAGTGTAATAAAAGAGGAAGTTTTCTTTCTGCACTCACATTCGCCCATACACTCTTGCATATTGAGGGCCATATTTATACTTTTTGAAGCAAAACTGCGCCAACGCAGTTTTGCGCCCAAAAAATTAGCGCCGGCTAACGCCATTCTGAAGCGCCATGCGGGCGCCGTATTTATTGAATGACGTTAGCCGGCGTTAGCCGGCGGCGCTGTCTGGTGTGCGTGAAAAAAAAACAACGTACACCAGGCAGCGCCGGCGTAGGGGGAAAATGGCGTATGGGCGTCCACAAATGGTGCAAGTCAGGCTGAGGCAAAAAAATCGCCTCAACCCGATTTGCGACATTTTTTTTCTCACTCCCAACCCCCATTGAAATGACTCTTGTCTTAGCAAAGACAGGAGTCATGCCCCCTTGCCCAATGGCCATGCCCAGGGGACTTCTGTCCCCTGGTCATGGTCATTGGGCATAGTGGCATGTAGGGGGGCACAAATCAGGCCCCCCTATGCCACAATTAGTTTTTTTTTTAAAATACTTACCTGAACTTACCTTAATGTCCCTGGGGTGGGTCCCTCCATCCTTGGGTGTCCTCCTGGGGTGGGCAAGGGTGGCAGGGGGTGTCCCTGGGGGCAGGGGAGGGCACCTCTGAGCCCACAGGTCCCTTAACGCCTGCCCTGACCCAGGCATTAAAATCCGGTGCTAATGCGGGTTTTTTAGACCCACCCACTCCCGGGCGTCATTTTTGCCCGGGAGTATAAATACGACGCATATGCATCGGAGTCATTTTTTAAGATGGGAACGCCTACCTTGCATATCATTAACGCAAGGAAGGTGTTCACGCAAAAAAATGACGCTAACTCCATGAACTTTGGCGCTAGATGCGTCTAACGCCAAAGTATAAATATGGAGTTAGTTTTGCGTCAAATTTGCGTCGAAAAAAACAACGCAAATTCGGCGCAAACGGAGTATAAATATGCCCCTGAATATTTTCTTCCACTTACTGCACCTTTTTGGTGGGTGTCCTAGAGCGGTTAAAAAAATTAGGTGGTGTTGTGTTTTGCATACTTCTTCACCTCTCAAATTTTTAATTAAATTTTTTTTTATAATATATATATATATCCGTCCATCATCCTTTTGTGTTGGTAAAGTTGCCCCAAGTGGGAAGGGTATGCCCAGACGTGGGTCCCTTGCTCACTGTGCCACTGGAATCAAGCTAGCCTGGCTGAAAAAGGGTGATACCCTGAAACTGGTCCCAGGATGCTTGTTTCCGGTCCAGGGAGGACCTGGCCTGGCAGTTCGGGCTGGACTGTTCCCATGAGGAACAGGGTCAAGACTGATTTGTATATGGCTGAGTCCAAACTGGGGTTGCATGGTGAGCAAAAGAACGATGGATTAAACCCAGATCTGTGACTGGGGGTGAGTGTTTGCATTGTCAGCACTCCGTCCATCATCCTTTTGTGTTGGTAAAGTTGCCCCAAGTGGGAAGGGTATGCCCAGACGTGGGTCCATTGCTCACTGTGCCACTGGAATCAAGCTAGTCTGGCTGAAGAAGGCTGATACCCTGAAACCGATCCCAGGATGCTTGTTTCCGGTCCAGGGAGGACCTGGCCTGGCAGTTCGGGCTGGACTGTTCCCTTGGTCACGGATTGAGTGGGTGTGTATCATACAGATTTAAATAGCCAGTGAAATAAAAAACACACAAACATACATCTCCATAAAATGTTAACTCAATAGCGGCGGCCATCTTAGAGTGTTCAAATCATAATAGTTGGACACTGGATTTCTAATAATACCATTATACAGGGTGCTATAATCAATTATCACTTCACCCTTCTGGTAGTCCATATCAGACATTTCAATAATATCAATACCTTTTACAAAAAATGTAATACATATTAAATTATTAAATTATCAACCATCAAAACTGTAATAGTAATTAAATATCTCTTCTGAAAGCCCCAGTGGGCATAATTCATAATTCGATGTTTAGATTGCACATCACACATAAGTATAATATATAAAACCCTGCAGAAGTTCTCTGTGCCTTAAACCCTATGTCCAACCATCTGCCTACACATTTTACCTGAATGAAGATTATTCCTCAGCCACTATTATCGTTACAGCAGCCTTGTAAATAGTGCCTCTTCACACGCAGCGCTTAGCATGGAAGGGGTGTGGAATGGGCATTGCTGTGGGTGTGCCACAGCAACACCCATTGCATTTTGACACTGCCCCAGATTTATAGGTTTTCGTAAACTTGAAGCAGCTCCAAAATCTAACACCACCCCATGGGTGGCATTAGCGTGGTGAAACAAGGAGAAATGCTTTCATTTCTCCCCATTTTATGCTCTTTCCATGTGTGCTGCATTCTGCAACACATATAAAAAGAGCACATCATAATTTAAGATTGTTTTTATGCAGGAAGGTGTCCCTTCTTGCACAAAAACAATCTCCCCCTCAAAGCAGCCATCTTTGTACTATGGTGCAAGGGTTGCTGCGTTGGAGCACAGCAGCAAAATAAGTGCCGCTCAAGGGGAAACACAGGGGTGCGCCGTATTCCAGTAAATACGGTGCATCCCTGCATTTTGAAAATGATGGTGCGTGATGCTGCCAAATTTCCCTCAGTGAAGTGCACCATCATTTTCTATTCAATCTCGCTTCAACTGATGTAGATGTGCCTATCACCGCTATGCAGACACGTTTTAAATTTCAAGGTGAGGGTGTTCCCAACACCATGTAATATAATGTCATTCCAGGATGCTCTTGTTAACTTTGATCAACCAAAGTTGCACTAGGGTGATGTAGTGTCTCTTTCCAGCAATGAAGGCTAACACAAACCTTAAAATAGGCAGCTCATGGTGTAGCACATTAGTTTGCCATAAAAATAGACCTTGTTTTAAACAATGAAACTGGTAAAAATGGCTACCCATTTAATTTTCTCCTCAACCAAACGTGAGTTGAGCTGAAACGTGGAGATGCACTTTGATGGGAAATCAATGTAGTCTGGTTTGGGCATTACCTGCCTCTAGTTATTTTGTCCAATCAGCCACTCCAAGGAGCATATTTATACTCTGCTTGTGCCGGGTTTGCGTCATTGTTGTTTACGCAAATTCGGCGCAAACCTAACACCATATTTATACTTTGACGCCCGACCCTGTGAACATCAAAATTGTGCTGTGTGAGTCATTTTCTGGATGTGTGATACTGCCTTGCGTTAATGACATGCAAGGTAGGCGTTCCCATCCCAAAAATGACTTAAACACCCGTGCGCCATATTTATCCAACCGTGCAAAAATGCTGCACGGCTGGGAGGTGATGGCGGAAAATGGCGCACACCTCAATTTGCGTAAACAATTAACACCTGGGTCAGGGCAGGCGTTAAAATGGGACAAACACACCAGTACTTAAGGAAAACACACAGAAGCAACATCAGAGCTCCAAAAGGAAGACATGGAGGTGCTATTCATCCAGCATGCACGAAGACGCAGAGCACAGGACCAACAGCAGCAGCTTCCACCACACCAGCAGGGACCCCAAAGGCAACGCAGAAGGCAGGAGAGGATATTCCAGACCAGGACAACCCTTCAGGGCCTCAGGGAACATGACGTCATCCAGAGGTACAGACTAAACCGGCAAGCCATACAAATGCTGCTGCACAACACTGAGCCACAGTTGGCACCCAGCTTGCAGACACCCCACATCATTCCACCAGAGACCAAGCTGCTAGCTGTCCTCCACATGTTGGCAAGTGGCTCTTTTCAAACCACTGGTGCCCTGGTTGCCGGTATCTCACAGTCCTCATTCTCTGCCTTCCTACCTAAAGTACTGGATGCCATCATCACCCTCACACCCCGCCATATCAGCTTCGCCAACACACAGCTGAAGCAGCAGGAGACCAAACCGGGCTTCTACCAAATCAACGGCTTCCTACACGTGCTTGGTGCCATTGACTGCACACATGTATGAATTGTGCCACCTGCTGCCACCGAGCATTTATACCGCAACAGGAGGCATACACACTCCATCAATGTGCAGGCCATTGTGGATCAGCACGGATTGATCACCAACATTGTGGCAAAGTATCCTGGGAGTGTACATGATTCATTCATCTTCCGCCACAGCACCATCAATCAACACTTCCAGGATGGACGATATGGAAAGGGTCTACTTGTTGGTATGTACAGAAACCCAGTAATTTACACACAGTCCAGCAACCTTGTAGGACATACAACACATACACCACTACATGGACTTGTGGTAAGGAAGATACTAAGGTTGTGACACTGCTAGTTATGTTTGATATCCTGACCCAATGAGATACACACACACCTATGGACAATTGTCAGATGCAAATAACAACAGATGCCGCTCCAGAGCCACAAGGGACCAATTTAAAACCACACAGTGACAATGACATGGCCTTAACTGGCAGTACAACTTGGAAGATGAATCTTACAATATCACATCAATAACACTCAATCACACATCCTTCCAAGCAATACGCACTGTGTAAGGGGTGTGTAATATGGTTCGCTGCAGGTCAAGCACCATGAGACACATAGCATGATGATGATGACTCTAATGAAGGTGACATGGAATCATTGAGGCAGTACCAACATCTCACATCACTCCTGGGGTGACATTCCCCGCTAGCAATAAGGAAGTGGATTGTGCTAAGAACACATATTGATGTAACATTATTGCAAAGTGCACATTGCTACACATACAGATTGAGACAATTACACATAAATACACAAGATGTACAGGCATATGGACCTTCTGACACTTAAACCTTCACCCCACAACCAAATTAGCCAGCTTACCTGGACCAGTTTCAGTAGTGTAGGTACACGTTTGCACATGAGCCAACTCGGTGAGGGCACAAAAATAGGTTTGCATAGAACTTGTCACATGTGGGATATTTGCGCATTGTCAATTGTCAACACTTCAGTGCTGCAAACTTATGGAGATGTGTTGTACACTGTCACCTAGCCAAACCAAAGAGCCTCACTGTTGTTTTTACCATGCTATTACATATGTTGAATTGGATGGGATGTTCAGGCCACATAGTGCAACCGTGTTACCACCACAGTAGAATCGATTCTTTGTGTGGAAGTATCATGTCATCTCCAGTGAAGACACATGGACACTTCTTTCACATGACATAATGCATGGGAGATACACAATGTACTGCAAGTTTACAATAATACTGCTGATCTCAGGTCAATCAGCCAAACACCAGTTTAGAGAAAGAAACGACCCAGTGCTGATAGAACATCCTAGAGGCCGAGGATCCCACACAATAACACAAACACAAATGAGTCACAGATGACACAAGATAACAACTGCCATTCAAAGTTATAATCAAGGTGCAAGCAACATCCAAATATTTACACTCATTTTCTCTTTCAGCTGATCAGGGGTATGGGATCCACCCATGGATCATCACCCCATTTGCAAACCCAAGCACTGCAGCAGAGCGTGCCTATAATGAGGCACATCGGAGGACATGCACCATAGTAGAGAGGACTTTTGGCATCCTGAAGACAAGATTCAGGTGCCCGGACATCACCGGAGGCAGCCTCCTATACTCCCCTGAAATGGTGTGCAAGATCATCCTGCACAACCTTTGTGTAAGGAGGAACATTCCCCTCTATGAACCAGACCCACATATTCCTGAAGAGGAGGAAGAGGAGGATGTTGTTCGGCAGCATGAGGGGGGCCATCCAAACACTGCAGCAGGATTGTGTCAGAGAAAACACATTGTACAAACCTTCTTTTAACTATAGTCACCATCACCACTTTCTTACCATATGTCATTAAATACCTCACTTCATGACTCAATCATGGTCTGTGTAATTATTTATGCATCACATGATCCCTAGGAATCATAATCAGAGTTTAGCCTCATGGAGCATTGCAGAAATACAAATTAGGATACTGAAAAAGCCACATCAAATTTGATGGGTATGAATGTGCACCCAACATCACACACAGTGGAAATGACATATGTCCTGTCTATTTCACATGTGAAGGTCAAAATCAGAGGACTACATCTCTGAGACACATCCATGTTGGCAACATGGGCCATTGTAGCACATGACACACAATGAAGACAACATCAATCATAAGGTTAGATAGTGTTTCATACATGAGGCAGTGGATGTGCTATTGCATTGGTAACAGGAATGTATGACCACACCCTTGACAGCAGTAAGTGTGACATCAGCTATCTCTGCCAGGAGCATGTGTGACAAGAAGTCCATATAAGCTGAAAATGGATAGCACGAGCGCCCCAGGTATGACAAGCATTGCTTACAAGACATGCCCTGCGCATGCCATCCCAGGTAATAGGTCCTGCCACTTCCAAGTTTTCAGTCTCTCCCCACCCTTTTCTAGGGGGCCCTGTAAATGGACTATTTGTACCCTGATAATCTTCATCTACAGACACACAGACTCTCATACTGACTCCTGTGTGTTTCCCTCTTTAGTATGGCATGCCATAGTCATAGTTTATCTGTCTGCGTGGACTTCAGGTCCAATAATGCACTGCCTGATAGTCAGTAGGATTTGTAATCACCTGTCCATTGCTTCCCATGTGAAAGGCACTGCTGGCCCCTTGAACTTGATTTACACCTACAGGACATCTGAGAGACTGAAGCTGCACACACCTGTGAGCACTTCCATGCAGACCAGCCATTTCAACCTGCACTGCCATTGCTGCTGCCTGGAACTGCTTAGAAGCTGCCATTTTATGAATATCCTTGTTGTGCATTGCCGTATAAATCACTTGTGTAACACAGGCCTTGGGGTATTTTGTAATGTTGCAGCCCACAGCACAAATACAGTTTTTAGTTCTCACAGTGTCGTCCCAGCTTTTCCCAGTCAGAGTCTGCTCACTGTGTATTTGCTTTGTTCATGTTTGTTCCTGACAAAGCCTGCATCCTGTTAGACTGACTGGTTCTTGTCTTTGCGTTACCATAGAGGTTCCCTGTGGCTACATTTGTCTCATAATTGCTTTCCATGCCCTCTCTTTCCTCATGGGGAATTGTGTCTGGTAGGTCTACGATGAATCCTCAAATAGATTGTATAGTGTAATCAGTTTACATATCGTACCATGGTCTGGGACATGTATTCAAATAGCCTAATCCAGCCCCCATCCCTTGTCTGGGTTTCATGTATTCATGAGTGACAAACAGTGACAGTGTAGTATGGCTGTATGCATGGATTTGGTAGGGTGCCTCCAGCACAACAAACAAGGGTTGCTAATGTGTATGAAAGGACAAAACATGTTTGTGCCCTGACGGTCCACACACAGATTCACATTGGCCACAACCTAGTGATGGTGCTTGCATGGTGACTAGCTGTGAGATTAATCAGCACAGAGGCACTGATGTTCTCTGTTGCAGTGGGAATTTTAGAGGCCACCGTGTGTACAAATATTGTGATGAAACCTGCTGTTTTAAAATTCCTGATCCATAAAGTTTATGAGCACACCAAGGTTACCCTGTTGTCAGCCTCATAAAAGTTTTGCAGTGCCATAGCGGGACTATCCCCATATGTGTCGTCAATTTCTCTTTGGCTTTCAGTCAATTCTGCTTTGAAGGATACTCTGTTAATGCATGGAATGGCTCCACAGACTCATGACTAGACCTGCACGTTACTGTGACAACCTGGAGGCCAATACTGACACAGAGTACACCTGGCCACACACTTGACCTGGACACCTTTGTGCAATGAACCACTGTAAATATGTGAACACATGCAGCATGGTCTGCTGGTCCTCCACTGCCACAGGAGAAACATAGGTCATTTATATGACTGAAACTGTTGTGTAACATTACATTTTTGGATTGGTTTTGGGACTCTGTGTCACAAACCCTGTACCTACTTAGCATGTTCAAATGGCTGACTCATGGGTAGTATACAAACATGTGATCAGGAAGTGGTATCCAACATTCCAGTATATGTGATGGCTTACCCTTGTAAAATTGCCATTATCAACCGTCCTCTATCTATCTTGTGTATAGTTTGTCATGGGAGATGTTTGGTCCCCAAAGTCAGGAAAGTTCACACACCATTAGATGCTACGGGTATGACAAACACATATCCTGACTGATGTACCACACTGAATGGCATCTGATGGTTATCCACATTTCCAATACATGCATACAAGCACATTAAGGAAAACATGTCTTGTGACGTTCACACAGAGGAACAACAACAATTGAAGTAGCCAATTCACAGACATAAACACACAGGAAACGAGTGAATGTATTAAGTTGCGTAGCCTTGCTATCCTCTATTGATGCACCACCTGGTCAAACTTGGGAATACCAATTTATATTCCAAATGTTTGGGTCGCTGTTGTGTCAGTTAAGAGTGCTCATACCGCACAACAACATGGTCCACAGTAGTGTAGTATGCCACATGTGCCCAAACACTGGAACACACAATGCAGGCGCTAACAGCCTATCTCTGTACAGTTACAGCCTTCCTGTACGTTAAAAATGAGAGAAATGACACAAACACAGTTAAAGACAGATATTTTGATGCAATCGCGTCAAAAAAGACACATCTGTGTCAACTTTTGCTGCATATGCGTTGAGAAATGACACTCACAGCCATCATACATCCATTGTTCCCTAACGGTAACTCTTACACTGCACCCCATGAAATTTGTTATCAATGAAAAATATATTGAACTATGAATGTGGAGGAATTTTGAAGCATTTACGTCAAAAAATGTTGACGCATAGCCCGTAAGCGTCATAAGTTTTTCACACATCAAAATATAAACGCACCACATTTGAGGGAGGAAGTGATGTTATAGGATATCCTGTTTACAGAAACGGTACAGTGGGTGTACTTTCACTTTGCAGTCTGTGATTCTTCTAGACTGTGTGTCTGTGCTGAGAGTTTTGTCTTTCCAAATTGTGCTTTTGTCTCCTGTGTGCCATTCTATTTGTCATCTGTTGTTTTTGTAATTGTCTCAGTTATTCAGTATAAGTGTGTTTTTGTCATTTTTGGTGTCTAATTTTGTCTTTGTACTGATAGGAGTGTGTAGTGGGTATTGTTAGTTGGGGTATTGTTGGGATGTTTGTGGGTTGCTTAAGTTTAATTTTCCTCCCTCCTTTCCCTGTATTTTCCTCTGTACCCTTTCCTATACCTATTATTTCTGTCATGTTGGGTAGGCCACGTCTGGGGAGAATGGGTGAGGAGGAGCTGGGGGCATTCATTTGGCTGGTGTGCCACTTCCTCCCCCTGATGTTAAAGGCTGGTGGTAGGGTGATGCAGGGGTATCACACGGAGACAAGGAGGCTCAGGTGGTTCACGGTGCTGTACCATCTGAAGAGAATTTTCAACACACAGCGCAACGACCCCCAACTCAAGCATCGCAGGGCTGACCTTGTTGCCAGAGAGCAAGACCTGCTGGACCATCTGGGTGTGGTGATTGGTGGCCCTGTTGGTGAGTACAATTCAGACTAATGTGCACATTTAAATGCTCTGTAGTGACAGTGGCAGATTTGTTGACATGCTGCATGCAATGTTTGTGGACATGTGGAATGCAAGTTAAATATACAGTGGCCCTGATTTATACAATATTTGCTATACATTACTGTCATTTGTTGACGCAAAAGCTGCACAAACTCACCAAACACAACTTGATCTTGTCAATTATGGCTGCTTCAACTGCAATAGATGATGGTAATGCTGCTCAAACCTATGTTTCATTCATGGTTTGTGAGTGTACCATGAAAGAGATGTATTGCACAAGCTAAAGCAAGGAATGAATGTAGTCCCCAATTATTTGGAATACATGGCTGAACTGTATTCCTGGCCATACGTACAAAGTTCTTCCTAACCTCTGGTAATATCTTAGGCTGATACTTTGACTTGGTTTGTGCAGCATTTAAATTAGAAATGGATGCCAAAGTAATGCACACGGGATAATATCTAAATGTTTGGTGCTACTTTCCATAGCTGTAGTGTTAAACATGAGGCAAATGCTACAAATTGAAGATAAAAAATATATTTGACCCTCTGTTTATTGTCCCTGTGTGTTTTAATTTGCCTTGGGCACAATTGCTGGAATAGAGCTGATGCATTTGCCATCTGTATCACGTTATAGCCATGCAATTCTCATAAGTTATTGGGTCATCATAGGATACCTGAACTTGGTGAATGCTTGGTCACAAATTATTACTTGCATGATGTTGGGCAAGGAACCCCTGATCGCTTCCATCATACATATCATGTGACAAAATAGTTTGCTAGTTTACGTTTGGTACACCCCTGCTGATCTAGTGCAGCATATGTACAATAGCTAACTTCCCAGAATGAAGGCTATCACAGACATGAGTATATGCTAAGATCAGCAGATCAGCATTCCTGTGACTGCTGCCATTCCAAAGGTGCATACAAATGGAGACCTACCTCATCAAGATTGCCACAGCAGGACATTTGCTAAACCATTTTTCAATTATGGGACAGTGTCAGTCTGTTGTATACCTGCAGATCACCCAACATTCCAATACCCGATATAGGTACACAGGGCAATGAGTGACACATTTCAGGTGCAATGACTACACCTGTGCCCATGCATTCTGTCACATATTATCAAAATAGACACATATATTTCTTTGTTGTTTTGATTTAGATAAATGGCCAATCCATGTTTAGAGTAAGATTGTCATCAAGTAACACACAGGATCCCTACCATTATGGTGTCATATGGGGCATATCTGGCTCTGGGTACACTGGCAATGTGGCATATGTAACATACAGACAACACAGTCCCACATTTAATGGACCATAGAAAGCATAATAATTCATGAGCTAAACTCAACCCACATGAGCATCACACAGAAACTAATTGTCCTTTGTTGCACAAGCCACAATACCTGAGTGACTGGTATTGCAGTGCACCAGGAATGTGTCTTTGCATGTCTCTCATAACAACAAATGAAGAAACGGTGTACCCTCTATAAATGAATCTGCAACCAATTGAGTAATAAGGTTTGTCACCACATGATTGTTAGGGCCACTGCATGTGTGCATATGTGTGTGTATCACTCACTGGAGTGACAGGGTAAATACATGTTTGGAGTGATATGTCTATTGGGGTGTCTACATGCCTCAAGGGCGGATCTATCCGATATAATGTCACACACAGTAATTTCTAGTTCCAAGTGTTGTACAGTGCACAGACATTGAGCACATTTCACCCTTCCATGTTTTACAGGTGGACCAGCCCCCTACACAATTGGAAAAGTGTCTCAATTTGCAGACCCAGACATATCCAGTAAGTGTTGATATGTTAGTTCTGTGTTGTGTTTGCAGCAGTTGTGTGATTGACTCCTGTGCGTTGGACACATAGCAAGGTATGATGTGCTGGCACATGATCTGATATGTGACTTGACTGGAGTTTGGCTTGTTTTTCCATATTTGAGTTGGACAATCAGTGGCATAGAGTCATAATTTGGGATTGTAGTGCAGCGCTATTGGCATGGGCAGGTGAACAGGGTGACATTTGTTGCTACATTTACTGTAATGAAAATTTTGGAGGTAGCCATTTTCATGATTTAGTCAGCAAGTCATACCCTGAATCACACAGAGCAGGGATGCCGAAGTATTACCCACAGACTTGAGCTTCCCTGTTAACTAAAGAACATGTAGTACTGTATGTTTGAATTCCTAGCAGCATCTAGCTCCATAATTTGTGCTACGTTTATGTGGCACTTGAGTGATATGTCATAGGTGTGCATGCAGCTCAAGCCCAGATGGGTGCTTGCATCTATGTGCTTGTTTTTGGAAAGGGACTAGTGATATCAAATGAAGTGGACAATTGTCCGCAATTAGGAACATAAATGTGGATGTGATTGTCCAATGTCTGTGTCTATCCTAGTTGGACACTCTCCTTACCTGTGGTGGACTGACTAAAACCACGGACAGCTGTCCACAGCTTCCTGGCTGTCCTTGATGTTTGAAAGTATGTGATGCATGTCCATCACCCCCTGAGGCACAGGGTTAGGGTTATGAAATATGTGTACCTAGGTGTGAGGATCCCAGTGTAGAACACAGACATGTAATTCAAAAATGCATTTGTTCCAACCTAGGATACCCCCTCATGATTAGCAACTGCATACCATCCTGCCAATTCCATTTACAAATCACAGATCTTGTGGCCCTTGATTGTCATCCAGAATAGTCATTAGCTGGCCTGCCCCATGTGGAGTACTTGCAGCATTTCTTATGTGACTAATGGCAGAACTATGATGCATAGATCATTTAAGTAGGTACGCACCTTTTTGAGCATTGCTGTGCTGTTAGATAGGAGATGTGTAGGCTGTGTTGGCATGTAGTTCCTCAGGGACAACCTGTGATCTGTACTGTGATTTGGCCTGTTTAAGCTACTTTTGAGGAAGTGTTGAACATCATCAGTAGCTGTATCACACAATGATGTAACTAATGTTTGGCTTTATCTTTTTTTACAGCTGCCACATATGCTACATATGGATGCCAATCAGATCCGAGAATTCCAGAAGAGGGCGATGCATTACCGCCACATTCTGGATGTGGAGTCTGGGTTCCACTACATGGCATGGCGTTATCGCCATGAGAGAACCACAGGGGTCTGGAGGGCATTTGCCCAAGGGGCCCATCCATGTCCACAACAGCTGCCACCACCAGCACCACCACTCTGACCCAAGTGGCACTAAGGATGACAGCCAACACTGCAGGTCCCTCAACATCATCCGCTCCTGGACCACTGACAACAGCCCCTGCACCTCCCCCTCCAAGCATGGCACCGGCACCAGCACAACCCTCCACTAGTGGCACACAGACCACCCCTGCTATAGTCATTGACAATGCGGAATTTATGAACATGCGACGTGACATGCAACGGATGTTGTGCGGGATGGGCAGGCTGCAGCAGGAGGTGTCCCACAATAGCAGGAGACTGCGTGGGATAAGAAAGCTCCTGAGGAGGGCAAACCTGTAACTGTTGGACCATCAGCCATGATTCCCTCCCCTCCCACCTCTTTCCTGGTTCTACATTTAGTGGGTTTAGGGGGCTTAGTGTTAGGTTAGAATAGGCTGCTAGTTCAGTTAGTATAAGTGGGTTGCGGGGTGGATGGTATGATATTTTTACATTTGTTTTTTTGTGGGTGGGTGGGCGATGATGTTGGGGGTTTTGTGTATAAAAAATAAGAAAATATAAAAGAAATATTAACAAATACACAAAAATATATAATTGTTTAGGATAAGATAGAATGTGTTTAGGTTAGTGTATGTTGTCCTCCATGTGTCCCGTCATATAAGGGAGGTGGGGGGTTGTTTAGAGTGTTTAGTTAAATGTGATAAGTAAGTTTAGCTTAGGGTAGTCAGGGCCAGTTGTGGGTAATGTGTAGTTAGGATAGGATAGGTTAGTTAAGGTGTTTCCCCTAGTTTTAGTATCCTTTTTTACTGTTAAATAAATATTTAGGTATTCCTTTACAGTATGTGTCATATGCTTGGGGATCAGGGCCTTGGCATGGGTGAACAGTGTCAATTTAGTACTTGCATTTATGTTCCATCCTGCATCCAAATCCCAATTGAGCTGTCACATTGGCAGCTACACCAAAGCTACTTCTCTATGCATCTGCCACCCATTGCACCCACCACTCAAAGTTACTATGGTTCCCAATGTGTTGTTAAGTTTGGATGTATGTTTTCAATCTGTCATACTTTGAGACCAGATTTGGAATCTTGGACACTGTGGTACGTCTGCCTGCAGCCTGATGTTCACGTGATACCTGATAAGGTGAGTGATGGTATAATCTTATGTAGTATAGTATACATAACTCACACCTATCATTTCTTACATTGTACTGCCAGGTTACATATTTGTCCATACACTCATACACATCAATTCCTGCTGTGTGGTGTGTGTGTGTGATTAAATTTTAGAGTCAGATGTCACATACCTAAAGATTGTCTAGAAGAAAAATGTTAACACATTGATTTTTCGGCTTAAACATCCCTTGAAGCAGACTTATTCTGTCCAACACAGCATTATACTGTTATTTTTCTATTTAATTCAGAAATAACCCCCAGGAAGGGCAGGTGATGGTACAATCCAGACCCCAGTGCAGAGTTATCAGCCCACAATCTTTCAAGGCAGTTGTATTGACATTCTATGGCCATTGACATGTGACATACATCACTAATATCCTACACGGTTGATGTGTCACATTATACAGAGACAAAGTGGTTGTGTAAGTTCTATTTATTTTAAAGTGCTGTAGTGCAATATTTACATATTCCAGGATTGTGAGTTCATTAGTGTGACACATTCTTTTGTGATCCTACACAAGTGCTAAGGGACATGTCATTGGACATGCTGGGGTGAAGTGTCATACAGTGCAGAGGAACATAAATTGCCAGTGAGGTAGTGAGAGACAATCACAGAGCATAGTGTCAAGGTAAACAGTGGGCTGGAGAACAGTGCATGTGAGCAGCTGTTGCAAGACTGGCATGTTAAGAAGCATAGGACCTTGGATATAAGTGCCCATTTGGCATGGACTTGTGCTACCGGGTACTCTTACAGGTGAAGGTGATCTGTTCCACATCTTCATCTTCTGATGTGTGTGTCGTTCCTCTGCCCTTGGTGGTGGTGGGTTTGAAGGGGCAACACACTTCAGTGTTCATTGAAGATGTGGAGTCAGAAATCCTGGTAGCTGTCAACTGTGGGGCTATTAAGGGAATAATGCAGCAAGGAGGAGTTGATGGTTCTTAAGTATAGCAGCTACATCACTGTAGTAGGAAGCCAGGTCGTCCCTGAGGGGGTCAATATTGCATTTGTGCACGCAGTGAAAGCTTGGGTGTGCGATGTGTTGTGGCAACTCCCTTACTGCTGTGCTGATTTCCTTCACACTTTGTTGAAGTTCTTGCAAGATAGATGGTCGCCCTTGCATGGCTGCTGCCTGTTATGCAGATGACATCACGCACAAACGCTGGCTGCCATATTTTGCATCCCCACCCGCACCTCCTTGGCCAGCTCCCGCTGTACTCCAACTACAGTTCTCTCAAAGCTGGTGCCAGTGTCGTCTGAGTCCTCAGCTGTATTGGAGCTGGCAGGTCTTACAATTGGGGTGGTGGGTGGATCCTCTGCGATGGCTGCTTGTTCTGTGCTCCTCCTTGTGACTGAAGGTGGGGTCTGGAGGGTTTCAAGGACCTTTTGGATAGTCTCCTGGGGAATGTTTATTGGCTCGTCATCCATGTCATCAGGGAAATCTGGGACAGGCATATCGGCAGGAGATCCATCTTCCTCTGCACTGAAACAGGGTACAAGTAGTGTGTCTGTGTTGTGACAATTTTGACGTGACGTGCCTGCCTTTTGATGAATTCACTTTGTGATCTTGTTTTGTATTAATATCTGAAGTCCTTCAGATAGGCATTGTTTGAGGCCTATGGCCCACCTGTGGGTCACATGTATGTTATTGAGGTATCAGACTTGTCAGCCTCATCGCCTCTAGGTGTTGATTTATGCCAAATAGAGAATTGCCACCTTCTTGTCCTACTCGACCCTCCGTGTATAGCCATTCTCATGGTGAGACCTTTCACTGGCTGTGGGTGTTCTGATGGCCCTGGCAGCACACTTAACAATCTGGACCTGCCCCAATCCCTGATCGTTCACATCGACTTAAATGTAATTGACATGTGGCATATCCTAAGCATGGCAATGTTATGATCTGATATGGATGTTGACATTGTTAATGGGTCCTGCTGATGTTGGGTAATGTGTGTTACATTGGATTGCCCTGATAGTCGTATCAGTGTCCTATTTCGTCCTCTGACTGTGCAGGTGTATTTCAGTGACCAGTTACATGTGTCCCCTCCTCAATGCTGTTGTCCGAGCAGTATGACATTTGTGATGTTGTTACCCAGGCACAGGATGGACCCTGACATATGCAGCATGGGTGTGTCCTTAGTGCTGTGTCGCTCCTATTGTTGTTTACTTTGGCTGATGTTTGTGACAACTATGGGCATTGACATTTGACAGTACTGGGGCCTTTGTCTTGTTTCAGGAGATTGTTGCAGATGTCATCCTCACCCCCTAATTTAGGTATGTATGTTCCATGGGGAGGTTACTGCCATTGGCTACTTGAGCTGCACACAGATCAGAGGTGGTAGTGGCAACTGTTGTTGCAGTTATATTGCAGTTGTCGGTTTGGCTAGAGGATTGCTAATAGGGCCCTAGCTAATGTAGGAGGTATGTTGGCTGACGAGTGCCAGGATGTCAGTTTGACATAGTGGCCTTCCCTCCTTGCATGGTTTTCCCTTTGCTCCATTGTTGGCATGACAGCATGCCCCCACAGCATGCCCCCATGGGACTGTTGTTGGTGTTGTGTAATGGTGTGCCCCAGGTCTTCTCAGAACGGGCCATGCCCCCCTGCCGTGCCCCTTTACCCATGCCACTCCATGTATATGATGACTTACATGCAATGTGTAGTAGGTATTTCCCCCCCCCGGTTGCAGTTGACATTAGTGCATTTCAATTCCCCATGCGACTTACCCTGCATGTACGTTGTCTCCTGGTAGTCTGCGCTGTCCTTGAATCCCTGTGACGATCTCCTCAGGGATGACGGCTGCGACCATCTCCTCCATGTGGTCCAGGGCCTCCTGGTGTGCTGGACTCCCACCTCCAGTCTGCAGTGCTGCCTTCCTGTTCCTGGCCATCTTTTCCTTGGTCCTGCGTTTGCAGTCATGCCAGCGTTTCTTGCACTCAATGACTGTTCTGCGTACTTCAGCCACACTGTTAATCTTGTCGACAATTTGTTGCCATATAGCCTCTCTCCTACTGATTGGCAACTTTGAGGTGACAAACAGTTGGTGCTGGTGTTCCGTCACCTCTTTAACCAGGATTTCCTGCTCCTCTGCACTGAAGCGACACTTTCTTTTCTTCTTAAAAGTGTCCTGGTTCTTGTGTGGGTCCTCCTGGCTGGTTCCTGGTCTGCTGTCATCTTCCTGGGGTCTGTAGTGGCATCTGGGATCCATTTTGGCTCTCCTCTGGTGAACTGGCAGTGTTCGCAGGTTTGACGCTATTGCGTAAAAAAATGGCGCATATCTGGTTTGCGGTGTCGTAAATCGACCCACAGGCATTTCCGCCGCGTTAACGTTGTTTTCCTTTACGACTTGACGCCACGGTGTGCGTCAAAAATAATGACTCCCACCTGTTGTTTGCGCCGCCGTGCGTCAAAGTATAAATATAATGCCCGCACGGCACACCAAAATGGCGTTAGTCGGCGGTAATATTTTTGACGCAAAACTGCACCGGCGCAGTTTTGCGTCAAAAAGTATAAATATGGGCCCAAGTTTTACCTCATGTTGAAGTCGATGATTCTTCCAGTTCTTTGAATTATCCAGGGGCTCTGGTTTGTTGAATGTTGAATAATATAATATTGTCTATACTAGTTCCCTTAGTAAAAATCTTGAAATTGCAGAGACTAGAACACCAAGGATACAGACTCTGTTTAACAATCAAAGAATAATATCATATTTATCTGTCTTTTAAAGGCCTACATTGACTACTAGTGTCACAGATAATAACCTCTTTGCATCATCTTCAAAATACAGGAAGGTTGTGACCCAAACTATGTTCAGTCATAATTTGCAAACTATACACCAAGCCGAAAACTGAAGTTTAGTGATAGAAACCTGCTTACATAGGATGGATCCAAAACCATTCCCATGGGGGAGATTGTTTTGTGAACACCGAGCTCAACTCTGAAACAATAGTGCCCCAAATTAAAAAAATCAACCAAATCTTCAATTAAAGAAACAGCCCAAGACCAGTCTCTTCAAAGAGACTTTCACATCCAATCAATCTGTCACTGATAATAGCCCCCCCAAAAAGGGGCAGGCCCTCCTGATAAGCAGTTTCACGCTCACTGGTCGAGTGCCACACAGTAAATCCAATGAGTATCTCCACCCTCCATAAATACCCGAGAGGTAGACTGATCTATTCCAGAAGAAGCAAAGCACAGAAAATAGGTGTTAGGGGAAAGAAAGAAATGGGATTTACGTGTACTTCCTGACATCTCAGCAGTCTCTCTCTTTTAGCATAGTACTCCACTTTAGTAGCACAAAGGTCTTCACACAAAATGTGGTACTGTGGATTACTTTTACACTAGAATTTTGTAGAAGGTTTCATAAGCAAATTTAAATAGTACTTAACAATGTCCAAATGGGAAGGTCAACTGATGAACACAGAAATTACAAGGATCTATAATAGCAGGAAGGAAGGAGAGTACAAAGGAAGAAAGGAATTGAGGCAGTTGATAAGAAATAAAACAAATATGCCATAGAAGCAATACCAATATTGAAATGTAAGCAAGATTGAAAAACAACTGTAACTTCTTACCTACTTTCTGCCAGTTATGCCAACTGGCATATATGGCAGCAACAAAGGCTCTCTACTTCTGCCTGTTTTGGGCAAGTTTCTGTGCGGTGTCACACCAGTTGGTTATGGTCTTCATTTCTGTTTCCACAGTTTACCTCCAGATGTTCTTTGGTCTACCTCCCTTCCATTTGCCTTCTGGGGTCAAGTGGAGTGCTATTCTTATGATGGAGTCTTGTTCACTTCTGAAGGTGTGTCCTATCCATTTCCACTCTTTTCTCATAATGAAGGTGGCAGTGCTCTCTTGCTTGCATCTGGTGATTAGTTTCTGTTTGGAGAAAGTTCACAGCCAGGAAATGTGCAATATTCTTGTCAGCTTGTCAGGCTGACAGTTTGCTTATGTTGCTTTTCATCATCCACCAGCATACTGATTCATGACAGTGTGTGGAGAGAAAGCAGCTCTGCTAAAGCCCACGATTGGTGTTGATGCTGTACTCAGATGACCTCCAAACATTGTTCAGCATCCTGAAGGCTGTTCATTCTGTGCTTGATGTCAATGTCTACCATTTCATCATGCCTGATAGTTCTGCTGTGACTGAAGAATTAATCTGTATAGGCGGCACTAGCACGTTGCTAGGCAAGGAACGAATGGAAAGAGCACCTTTTATGCTAAAGATTCCTGAAGTACGTCACAAGTGCACTGTTGATCCCAGAAGAGGGTGTTCAACAAGTTTAATATCTAGTCTCTAATTACCTTCACTGACTTCCACCTCCTTGTAATCCATTCCCTATTCTGTCATCCTACTCTTCCTCTGTGTGTGGCCCTAGTGTGCAGCTTTTCTACCAGACATTCTGATGTGATTCCCCACACTCACTTATGATCAGATCCAAGAATTCACATGGGATCTCTGATCTAATGATACTTTGGACCCCACAGCCCACTAAAGGTTTTCATTTCACTCAAGGCCTGCTTTTAAGAATTGCAGCAGCACTACTGAATGGCAATTTGCCTCAAACTTGCACATTACAGAACAATAACATGAATATGTTGAAGACAGCACAGACTTTACCCCGAACTTCATCAGAAAGGTGTCAGTCATTTGGTCTCTGGTAGATACGGAGGTATGAGAAAGTGGATTATTGATTTTGGGTGGATGGTAATCCACCACAAGTAATATTGTCACTGTGTGTGTTAGACCTAATAAAGGGTTCAATATTTTGGACCCCACAACCCACTAAAGGTTTTCATTTCACTCAAGGCCTGCTTTTAAGAATTGCAGCAGCACTACTGAATGGCAATGTGCCACAAGCTTGCACATTACAGAACTATAACATAAATATGTTAAAGACAGCACAGACTTTACCCCAAACTTCATCAGAAAGGTGTCAGTCATTTGGTCCATGATAGATACGGAGGTATGAGAATATTGATTTTGGGTGGTTGGTAATCCCCCACAAGTAATAGTGTCACTGTGTGTGTTAGACCTAATAAAGAGTTCAATATTTTGAACCTGATCTCAATCTCTGGTAGCTATTGCACAGAGCAGAAAGGCTTAAAACTTAGTAAAAATGTGTAAAGAATTTAGAAGCACTGAACCCAAAAAAAGTCATACTCACAACGCAGTAAAAACCCCAGTGCAATTTATAAAATAGAGAATTATTTAATGAAAAAAATGGTACCAAAACTAAAAAAACAATAATAGAATCTGGAAAATTAAAGTTGTCCATTTCAAATAAAAATGCAGTCAAAAAGCATTAAGCACCAACAGCGGTCATCTGAATGCACTTGACTGGGACATAGGCACAAGTTAAGACTGATCTCGACGGAGCAGTTACAGAAACTAGGTTGGTCCCAGTTGGATATTTTACCTTCTGATTTAGGCTCTGAAATGGAACTCAAAAATCCTCAGGGAGGCAAGGCATCAGTCTGTGGCCGAAAAGGGCTACATGATGCCAGATAGTTGCCAGACACAGTCCTAGAGAAGACTTTTAGCAGGAAATCTTCAAGTTGGAGAAATTCAAAATTCAACCTGAAGGAAGATCCATCAGCTGCTGGATAATGTTGTCTGCTTTGCCCAGTGAAGAAATCTATGTATAGACACATTGTCACTTTTTTGAAGCTCGGATTCCTTCAGCGGGGTAAAACTACAATCTGTAGCCAAAGAGGGCTTGACAAGGCCAGATTGCATCTCTGTGACATCCCGCTGAAATGGATTTGCTGCTGCAGAAAATCCCTGAGTGGAAGTAACCTGAACATTTGGCCCACAGGCAATACACTTTCATTTGTATTGATTTGGCAGGTTTGTACCAGTCTTTCAGGGGTCTTTGGAGCCAAAACATTTCTAAATCCTAGGTTCCTCATGATGTTAGGAGCAGTGCACTCTGACAGAGTCATGGGGGCCAGGACTAAGATGTATTCCAATAGATGGCTTTAGCAGGGCTAAGGGCCGGTTCAGCTGGAATTAGCCTGATGGGATCTTCAGGAAAACGGGGTTGTTGCAGCTTGTTGTCTCCCTGTAGCATAACAGAAGGTCAGCCAACTGATATTTGGAATCCATGCCTTCATTCTGAGTACAATATGTAGCTGGTCAAGCCTTTCAGGTCTCAAAGTCAGTTTTAGTCCTTCTTCTCCCACCTCGTCCCTAACCAATAGAGACAAAGATCTAAGGTGAGCCCCTACCCACTTTTGCAGTGGTTCCTGTTTGCTATACTACAAACAATTCCATAGTGACTCTATCTGTCCAAATCCAAGATAGTAACATTCTTCTCTCTTTTGCAGATCATGTGTTCCCATGCCAGAGGTGTATCCAAAGCTGTCAGTTGGAGCAGACAACCCTGTGGTAAAAATAGCTTCAGAGACCTTTTCACTGTAAGAACATGTTTAATATCAATCTTTTCCATGTCTTAGTTTTAAGTACCATGAAACCTGTTGACAGGTCGAATTTGCAGTTTTAAAACTGCCCAGCCAGTCAACAATGGTAGGCTGGCAGACGTGTGCTCTGTCACTGTAGTACACAATGGAAGCTTAGTCCACCAATGACATTTAACTTGCAGGCTTAATGCCATATACTAGGTAAATTGTCCTGTTTCACAAATGGTCTAGACACTCAAGCTTCAACATTAAACAACATCTCAACAACATCAATGTGAGTGAAATGGCACAGAACTATACAGGTTCCAGTCTATTGAAGCCCACTAATAACAAGGATGGGCAAAAAATTAAATACATCAGCGTCATTCGCACTAAGAACGTGAGTAGTTGCTGTTAGTGGCAATTTCGTTTTTTGTGACTTTTTTTAGGGTGAAATCTTCTTTGCATTAAAAAGTGAGGACACATTTTGTACTAAAATATAACGCTAAATGATAGATTTGGATTTCATGTCTGCAAATTACATGATTTTTGCACACCCTTAATGAGACAGTGAATCAGAATACACATAGATGCCTACCACAATCCACCTTTAGATTCCAGAGGCAGAACCCTTCACTTCTTCACACATCATACATACCCAAAAATGCAAATAAAGAGCTCAGACATTGACACTGATGATAAAAACCCACAACCTACTGATAATAGTCAGTGGTATACAGAGAACATGGAAGCAAGAACTCAGTCTCCTATAGAGACAAATATGAGAATCAACAAAGCATTTTCAAGTTTAAAAATAATAAAATGCTTTCTGGATCTTTTTGAGCCATAAGGCAAAGCATAAGAACATACAAGCATGGATAGACTCTGAACGTCATAAAAATATGTCTCCCAACCAAATCCCTTCCTTTGGTCCATCCACCATGAGTCTTTCTGGGACATAAAATATAAAGACCATCCTATGCAAATATTAGAAAGTATGCCATATAAAAACTCTGAAAAATTACAGGGATTTCCATTATTGCCCGGTGTTTTTTTTAAATTTCTTTTACTTCATCTCTTTTATGTACCAGTGATAAAACACTTCTAAATGCATTGTTGAACTGTACAACATAATTTAGAAATCTAATTAAGCTGTTTTCTGCTGCATCTAAGTCTCCTCTTTTGACATTGTCCTGCCACCTTTTGCATTTTGTTTATCCTATACTCATTAAACCCCATAAAGACTTAGGGTCATATTTATGAGAAGTGAAGCAATGCTGCATTTTAGCAGTGGTGTGTCAAAAAAAGCTGTACTGTGGAGCACCATTTCCTTGCAACATGGATCTGCCAGATTTATGAAACAGTGCACTGTGTTGTAAGGTTCAAAGGTGTGTCACACATTTTTATACCTCTTTTTAAAAAATGATGCAACGTGGCATAAGGCAACTGGTCTCTATGTGACGCAAAGCTGATTTGCATGTCGTAAAGCACTTGTAAGTGCCACAAACCAGCATTGCTTTACTAAGGAGTGCATTGTGTCATGGGATGCATAATAAAATGACGCATTACAAAAATCTGCAGACCAAAACAAATCAGGAGGGCGACAATCTCAAACCCAGCCAAGATGACTAGACGGCAGGCCAGGGGAGAAGGAAAAGGAAGACCAATTTCAGTGAGGATCAGAAACAAATATTAATACATGAGGTGACAAAAAATTAACACCTTTTCTTTGTCGCCTCCAAATTTTCATTATGGGAAAACGAAGCCATTTGACAGTCTATAGTGGATAAGAATAACAGTGTAGGCCAAACAAAAAAGACAGTTCTGGAGCTGAAGAAGAGGTGGCACAACTACAAGCGCAGGAACAAAGAGAAACTGGCCAAGAAGCTGAGGGCAACCATGCAGACCAGAGGAGTGCATGAGGAGCTTTGAATACTGAGACTTGTAGTCCAATGTTTAACATGAGTGACCAGGACTACAAGTCCCACAATGTAAAGCAAAAAAAAACTAGACTTTAGCAGCACTTCATGCATGGACCTGAGAAACCTGCCCAACCTTACTGTGACAATACAGGCCACCTTGCACCATGAGGCAAATGTTTTTGTCTTCAGGTTACACAGCCAAAAGTGGAAGGTAAAGTAATGGAATGGAATAGAAAGGGTTTGCCAGAGGATTACCTTCTCACCTGAGAGGAGATCCAGGTGTTGAGTGTGTGTAGTATCTCCTTGTAGGATCATGTGAAGAGCCACATGTACAACCACCAGTATGAAACCACATTGCACACAGCTGTCCTCTTGCTCTGGGTCAGATCTCACATGTGTTGCCTGCCATATTAGACACCACACTAACTTCTGCCTTTATAAAAAATGAATATTGGGGTGGGTGAATTCAAGTGATGCACACTAGAGCTCTATGAGAGTTTGTTTGAAGCATAGATGATGTGTGAGTTTGCTGGATCCCTGGTAGTGTAGTACCATGTACATGTGGCTGAGCACATTGAACTGGCAGTGTGTCTGAATGGGGAGTGAATGGATCTCAAGGAGATGATGTGTGATCTTTGTGCCACAAGGTAGCTTCTGTGTTTTATAGTGTCACACTTGGGTAACAGTTGTGTACAGATGGTGTAGAAAAAGGCGTTAGTGTACTACACTTGACATGTGATGTGGGCCTGGCAGAAGGTGGACCAGGAGTCACGAGTGAGGGTAAGAAGCAAAGTTAGACTATGCTACATATGTCAAAGCAGGGGGAACGGAAACAGGGAACTGGGATGAGACAGGTGTCCAGCATGATAGGCAAGTTTGGGGGATGGTTGGAGGATGAAGTGTCTGGGCCTGGTCATGTGGGCAACCAGGGTAGGTACATGTTACAGAATATCACCACTACTCTCTTGTGAGGTTCAGCATGAGCCATAGCTCTCACATACAGGTAAGCATGTTGGCCAATTGCATATTGTAACAAATGTTGGATGGTGTAGTTTTCTCCTTGGAATCAATATATGATCTAGGTGTCATCAGTGTGTGAGAGTAAGTCTTGCCCCTGGGTCCAAATGATGATTCATGTTCAAGTACAGTTGAGCAGGACTGAGTGAAGATATTTGTGATACTTTGAACAGGACCAACTTGGTATATGATGAAAAGAGGTGAGCTTCAGTGGTTGCATATTTCCAAGAATGATGGTGCTTATCTCTTTCAGAGATGGTACACAGTGACTATTGTTCTGGACTCTGGAGATTACTATGTGCTAGGAAATCACAGGGTTACATACAAATAAGCAAACTGTGGTAGGTACATGCCTTGCCCATTCCTTAGGTGTAGTAGGGCTGCTTTCTTTGTAAAATTGTGTGGGTCTGTGTCAAACATGAGCCCTTGGTCACATGAATGCACAAACTGCATGAACTATAGCACTGCAAGGCAGATTGGCATGATGCACTTTGTAAAAGGCAGAGTGATGGACCAAAACTAATAGATGACCAAACCAGCATCACGTTGTCAGGAGCTGTTGGTTAAGTAATGCCTGGAGGGAATGCAGGCACCCTGGTGACATGGTGCATTGTTCTTGGTAGCAGTGTCAATTGGTGAACATTACATCAATATAGGGATGACAGTGTTGCAGGGCCTCCAAAAGAAACGCCACCTACACAACATGTCCTATCTGCCAGTCCAAGCCCAGCTGTAGACTCCAAGGGTCCCCAAGTTGTCTTCCAACAGCGAGTGGTAGGAGTCCAGAAGCGTATGGTAGTTGGGGAGTGGTCGGGGGATGGAGACAATAGTGGGCCACCTAAAAGGAGTCTGTAGGTACCTCAGTCCTAGCAGGGATACATCTGAGGCAATTAAATACATCTACTCTTGCCTCCATAGTATGTTTGAGTCCCTAGCTGACATTGCTGATGTCATGAGGCAAAGGCAAGAACAACAGACCTCAGCATCACACCAGTGAGGTTACCACTAAGCTGGGGAGCATCATTGATATCCTGGCATATATGGAGCACAAGTTGGACTCCTACATAGCAACAAAGGGTGCCCCCAATAGAGGCATTGTTGCATTGTTGAGAAGCCATCAGACCCTTTTAAGCACTGTGCCGCCTTCCTTGCTGTCACAGACAAATGCTGACATGGACAGTGGAGCCACGTCTTTGGCCACTGATGTATGTGTACCTCAGATGCCTTCCATACAATCACCACCACCTGCAGGGGAGGACCGATGCCCACCAGAGGAAGAAGATGTGGACTTCCTCAATTTCCGTAGGAGAACTGTCAGGTAACCTTTGCCTGTGCCACCTGGCCAGTTCTTCAGTGGTCCTGTGTCTAACATCATGCCACCTCCTTTGTCACCCAGTACTGCACCTTTTGTTGAGTACCTGTAACTTTTATCCACTTGTGAACTGTTGAAGAGGCCTGCCTTCCCTAATGACAATTTGTACCTCCTCACTAACATTCTTTTAACCTCTACATGTTCTATGACATGTCTCCCAAATAGACACTGTCTGAATATCCTTTGCTCACTATCAATGTTGATGTTGTTGCCCCAAAAACATGCTCATGCTGACCCACCCACATTGGTAAATAAATTAACTCTTGCAAACCAGAGTGTTGCATGTCTGTTGCAGAAAGGACAACTTATACCATGTGTTAGACCTGGCATCCTTGGCATGGTCTCCCCTGTCTTTTTTGCCTCTGCTTCCCATGTTTTGACTGTGTGTTGGACTCTGTTTTTACTGTTTTTGGTAGTCTGGGCACTTTACCACTGCTGACCAGTACTAAAGTGCAAGTGTTCCCTGTGTAAATTGTATGTGTATTTGGCTTTTCCATGATTGGCATATTTGATTTACTATTAAGTCCCTAGTAAAGTGCACTAGAAGGTCAGTTGGTTTGTAGTATACTTCTGTAGACAAACCTCCCTCATGTTCATAAATGAGAAGGTCTAAGAAGGGAAGGTTGTTCTCATCTATGGTCATGGTGAAGTTAAGGAAAGGGTTAGCCCCATTGAGCCAGATAGAGAAAGAGAGGGCCTCTTCCTTAGTTCCCGTCCAGACCAGTCTTAGGGATCCCTTTGCCCTGATGAATGCCCAAGACCTTCCAGGCTCTATACTGAGGGCAGAAACATGTCGGCTTTTGCTCTCTAGATAGGTGACCCTGTGAGTCCTTGTTCTCACAGAGGCGTCCCAATCTTCGTTTTTAATCACACCAAACAGAACCTATTATTAAAATACACATACAGGTATCTGCTTAGGTGTTTTTATTCCCTAGTTTAGCTGGATCCCGATCTTTTCCAGACCTAGAATTGATTTACGCACTCTCTCCTGTTCTTTTAACAGTGAGGTTGAGTCCGCCCAGGTGGCATTTTCCTACCTGGGTGGGTCTAGGTGGTCATATGATGAAGCATGACACTATATAGTGTGTGAGACCACCTAGTCCGTAAAGGAAATTCCCCCCTGTTCTCCAGACCCACTGCTGTCCTACCACACACTGATACCCCTCCTCTATTAGAGGACCACGAGGAACCTGGGGCACAACTGGTGCACCAGTGGTCTGCCCCTCGTCGCAATAGAAGAACCCCATACTCCTTTTTGTGTGTTTTCAGTTATATTGGGAGTTGAGTACGGTTGTGTTCCCCCTTTAAATCCCTTTCTCCCACATACTCTCTCCATGAGTTCTGATAGTTGAGCAGCCGGTTGGCTGCGAAAGTTTCTCTCGGCGAGCATTCAGTGCTCTTTAAACCTCAGGTACAGTACTAAGGTTCTACCCTCTCCTTCTACCCTCCTCCCTCTCTCCTCTCATCCCCCTAGCAAGATAGCAGAAGGCCTGTCCTTTAATGATGAGGAAGTATCAGCAATCCTTTCAGCCCCCTCTCTCTTTGGGGACACAGCCCTCTCTAAGAGTTTGTCCAAACTGGGAGACTGGGACACACTAGAGGAGCTAAAAAGTTCACATGTTAAAACCATCCTCCACGGAGCTGTTCTAACGGAATACCTCCGCAGTAACACAGCACCTAACGGCCTCATGGTTACCAATGAACCATGCATTTTTTTAGATGATCTTGAGTTCAGGAAGGACTGGGCCCTAATAGCGTGGAAGTGTACATGTGACTGGCTCATCCTCATCATAAAGACAGCAACTAGGTTGTCTGAGGCCCTTCTAATTCAAATCAAAACTAGTGAAAATAACCTGAAGTCAGAGGTGAGCATTCTCTCCTTTAAATAGAAACTGGAGGAGTTGAACAAAAATATAAACAAATAAAAAGAATACCTCACCCAGCAAAAGATAGCGAAGTTCCAGAAAGATCTGAACCGATTCTCCCTTGAAAAGGTGTACCCTTACACCAAACCCGATTACGTAGCCAAAACCAACAATATCATGTCTGACACATTGTCGGGTAGTAACACTAGTTCAGACAACGACAGTGAGACCTCAGGGAACACACGGGAACGCCGCGGACGACGCGGGCAACGCCGGGGGAGATGGAACTACCCACCAATGCTACCCCCCTGCCCTCCATATGTCAACCAACAATGGGGGTGGACCAACCAATACGGCCCTCCAACTCAGTACCAGACACCCTTCTTCCAGCACCCAGCCCAATGGTCCTTTCCCGACCCACCACCGCCTTTTTTAGACAGAGGCCACGGGAGTGGAAAAGGGAAAAGGAAAGAGGTTCAGTGGCGCCCAAGAGAGGATACCCCAGAGAATCAGCCGCTAAGAGAGGCCAGTCCAGGGACGAGCAAATTGTAATAGATGACCATACAGACAATAAGAACAACATCATAAACTTGAGCAATCGGACATTGAGCAAGCTCGAAACCCAAGCATTAGACAAAGGTTTAAATTTTGTACCCACACCACAAATTGATCTGTTCAAAACTAGAACAGAATTAACGGGATTGTTCCGCAACATTCGCCTGAAGACCTTCTTCTTAGGTAAAGAATTTGAGTACCAGAACAGAACACAGGACTACGTCCTAAATCTGTATTCTGTCCAACAGCGGGACAAATGCCGCCTGAGGTGTTGGCATTCGAGAAATCAGTGTCCCTTAAGATTAGTGGACTCACAAAGACACCGAACAAGGTATATTATAACATGAGCAAGGAGGAGCTCAACGCCCTGAACTGTCTAACATCTGACCCCAACATTATCATAAAACCAGCCGACAAAGGTGGAGCAACCGTGATCCTACCACAAAAGATGTATAGAGATGAATGTGAGTGGCTGTTGGGTAACACCAAACATTATAAACGTCTTTCCTGAGACCCCACTCCTGATATCCAAGAAGAAATTTCCTTCCTGGTGGCTAAAGGTTTGGAGAACGACTGGCTCACTGGTCACGAGGCAGCCTTCCTTATACAGGCTAATCCAAAGATCCCTTACTTCTAAATCCTGCCTAAGGTACACAAAGAAAGGATCCCCCCTCCAGGCAGACCCATAGTATCTGGGATCGGCTCAGTATTAGAGCCTCTGTCTAAGTTTGTAGACTTCTCCCTACAACCATTAGTGAAAAGAATCCCTACCTACCTCAAGGACACTACCGATGATCTGTTACTGCTTGAATCAATATTTTTTTATAAGACTAAAGAACTCTTGATCACTCTAGACGTGGAATCCCTATATACTAACATCCCACAGGAGGCCACACTGGAAGTGATCAGTTACTTGTTAGAAGTCAATAGAGGCGAGTCACAAACCCCCCCAAATTCATACTGGATCTCGCACATCTGGCACTCACTAGGAACGACTTCAAATTTGAAGAAAGTTTCTTCTTACAAACACATGGCACATCAATGGGGAGCACGTTTGCCCCCAGTTTGGCATGCCTCTATGTTGATAACTTCGAGAGACTTGTGGTCCTCCACGACGACAACCCGCACCGAAAGCAGATAAAACTCTGGAAGCGGTACATAGACTACATCCTTCTGGTCTGGACGGGAACTAAGGAAGAGGCCCTCTCTTTCTCTATCTGGATCAATGGGGCTAACCCTTTCTTTAACTTCACCATGACCATAGGTGAGAACAACCTTCCCTTCTTAGACCTTCTCATTTATGAACATGAGGGAGGTTTGGCTACAGAAGTATACTACAAACCAACTGACCGTAACAATTTTCTACAATTCCAGAGTTTTTACCCACGGGCTCTGAAGGATAACCTTCCAGTAGGACAGTTCCTACGACTACGATGGAACTGCTTGACTATAGCAGACTACCGTAAACATGCTGACAAATTAGCCACTAAATTACAAGCAAAGGATTACCCCACACACCTGGTCAACAGGGCATGCAAAAGAGCACGCAACAACAACAGGGACCAGTTGTTACAGCCCCGGGCAGCGAAACCAGACAATGAACAGATCGTGTGTGTCACCACCTTTAGTCCTCTATGCAACAGGATCCAGAAGATCATCAAAGAGGATTGAAAGATCCTCACGTCAGGTGGCTTACCTTTCCAGCAGCCATTACATGCCTATAAGAGAGCGTCCAACATACGTGACATAGTGGTACACACAAGACCAAAAGAAAGATCTCACCCTATACAAACTACACTCTGGCACCTACCACCCCCAGCAGGCCACTACCCTTGTGGCAACTGCAGTGTATGTCGACTAACCGTGAAATCCACCACCATCAACCTAGACCTCAAAACCCCATGGGTGCAAAAATCTCTCACCAACTGTAATAGCAAGAATGTGATTTATCTGATCAAATGTCCTTGTCAACTCAATACGTGGGCATGACCATCAGAAAGGTCAGCACAAGGATCTGCGAACACAGGAGCACGATCCGGTGTAAACGTGATGCCACCAAATTGACTGGTCATTTCCTCCTGAAAAACCACTCCCTGGATGATTTGTCCTGGACAGTCCTTGAGCAACTGCCCCCACAACCCTCAACATGTCACAGAAACTGTTTCTGGCTGAGCAACGCTGGATATGGAGGTTGCGTACAGACACAGTTGGCCTGAACAACGAGATACCCTGGTTCTCCCTTCACAAATAAGTCCTTGCTACTTGACCATTCCAGTCTTCCCGCCTTCCTTGTCCCCCTCCCCTTTCCTCTCCCACCTTTCAGGTCATCCTGCAACCGCTTTTCCTTTCTTCCCTCCCCACTTACTTCCTTTAACCCATTTCCACCCCCCCTTTCCCTTCCCCTCCTTCATCCCCTTCTTTCCCCTCTTCCCTCCCCTAACCCCTTCGTCCCCCAGCCTTTTTCCCATCTCCCGTGCTCTTTCCTTGTTTTTTCCCGTGTGTTCTCTCTCTTCTCTTCCTGTCTTTACCTCTATTCTTTTCCTTTTCCTTTCCTTCCCCCACCCCTTCACCCACCCTCCTTTTCGCCTTCTTCTCACTTCCTTCTCTTGCCTCTTTCCAAGTTGATTTTCTTTCTTCTTTTTCTTTAAAATTATTTTTACATATATCTGTTCACATATATATTTTTTCTTTTTCTTTCCTTCAGGTCGTTTCCTTTCCCCTCCTCCCTTCGCCCCTTACTTTCTTCTCCCCTTTTTTCCTCTTCCCCCCTACACCCCCTCTTTTCTTCTTTTCGTGTTTCTATTCCCCTTCCTCTCACTTCCACCCCTTCCCCTTCCCCCCCACCACCACCGCCAACCCGTTTTCGCTCTTTGCTTTCTCTCTCTCCATATATTTTTTATTTTCTTTGAGTTCGTTTCCAGCCCTCGGTCCACCAGGGAAGTAAGTTTCCCAGCGACCCTCAGGCCTACGCGTCACTTCCTGACGCCCCGGGTTTCAGCATCAGGCTCCAACCCGAGGAGCCCCGGAAGTTCCTAGACGCCAAGCCGGCTGAGTCGGCCCCCACACGGAGGCTCCTCTTCCGGCCCCCTTGTCCGTCTGACGTAGTAACCGCGGGCCGCGGCGGTATTTGCCTCCACCTGACCGATTGGTTAAATACCCGTCTCTCCCTGGCCACTTTACCCAAGCGGTCCAGGGAGAGGACGGTATAGGCGCACATCGAGCGCCCTCTTTGATGCAGTGAGTGACTCGGCAACACCTGGATTCACGGATAAGATTATCCTGCGCTTCTCTTTCTCTTTCTTATTTTCGCAGTTTCCTTTCCTGTCCCCCTCCGCTTTTTCTACCCTGCCATTTTCTTTGCTCTCTTTACAATGTGTTTTTATTAATTGCGCCTCTTTCAGGTGGACTTTTGTGCAACTAGCCCTCGCCTCTGGATCTTTGAGGTGTTTTATGGTGTATCCTCCTTTTTGTCTTCTTTCATCTTCCCTTCTTTTGAACCTTAGTGTCTGACTATAAGGGGACAATCTCTCTCCTGGATACCATTGGCCATTAGCCTCTAGGGATAGGGTAAGAACCTTGTTCACTTGCCCTCCTTTGCATTACTGTCCATGAGTTATATGTGATGAGTTTTTGCATCCACCAATATTGTTTCTTGCATGATTATTTGCCTCACGTGAGTTGTGGTTTGCTGTGCAGTCCTGTGTCACAACTTTGCCTTGACTGTCGGTCTGTTTTATACCCCACAGGCCCCCTCCAGGTAGTTCCTTGGTAAGGTAGGCCCCCTACCCTCTTTTTGGTTTCCTTTACCTTAACTGTTAACTACCGGACAGTGTTTTCTTATACTCTTAGTGTGAGTCTTAGGGATCCCTTTGCCCTGATGAATGCCCTGAGACCTTCCAGGCTCACTACTGAGGGCAGAAACATGTCGAATTTTACTCTCTAGATAGGTGACCCTGTGAGTCCTTGTTCTCACAGAGGCGTCCCAATCTTCGTTTTTAATCACACCTAATCAGAACCTATTATTAAAATACACATACAGGTATCTGCTTAGGTGTTTTTATTCCCTAGTTTAGCTGGATCCCGATCTTTTCCAGACCTAGAATTGATTTATCCACTCCCTCCTGTTCTTTTAACAGTGAGGTTGAGTCCGCCCAGGTGGCATTGCCCTACCTGGGTGGGTCTAGGTGGTCATATGATGAAGCATGACACTATATAATATGTGAGACCACCTAGTCCGTAAAGAAAATACCCCCCTGTTCTCCAGACCCACTGCTGTCCTTCCACACACTGATACCCCTCCTCTATTAGAGGACCACGAGGAACCTGGGGCACAACTGGTGCACCAGTGGTCTGCCCCTTGTCGCAATAGAAGAACCCCGTACTCCTTTTTGTGTGTTTTCAGTTATATTGGGAGTTGAGTACGGTTGTGTTCCCCCTTTAAATCCCTTTCTCCCATATACTCTCTCCATGTGTTCTGATATTCCCTATCTGGGTCAGAATGACAGTTGGGTTGTTTGCAGATCCCCTCTGGACAGTGTCTCAAAGTGAGGTGGGGTGAAGTCTGCCTATCCTGAAGAGACATCTGAGCTAGAGTGGAGGGAGGAGTGGTCACTTATACCTGATTGGGCTCTACATGTCCTCACACAATGGAGTCTCCAACCCCCTGGTGTGTGTCTGGGCACAGGCCTGGGCAAGACAGGATCTTGTGAACAACAGAGACTTTCCTTGGTAGGCTATCCTGCTGTTGCTGCTTCTACCTGTAAAAGGGGACAAAGACTAGACTTTGTGTTATATTCCTGCTAGTGAAGAATCTCCAAAGGCCTGGACTGACCTTGCCTCCTGCTTTGAAGTCTCAGAGCCATCAAAGACTTCCTCTGCCATCACCTGGGCTCTCTGCTGAGACTCCTGCCCTGCCAAGTGGTGCTCTATCCAGTCTCTGGGCCCTTGAAAGGTGAAGCTGGAAGAAAAAGGACTGAAATCCACACACAGTAAGCCGTGTGGGGAAAATTTCGATGCACCACCTGCAACGAGGCTGTAAAAATAATGCGCCACCTGCTTCATGGCTGAAATTGGAGCACCAACTGCAGTGCAGCTGCGAAATCGATGCATCACTTGCATCGCAGCTGGCGAAACAACACAGCACTGCTTGCAGCTGCTGAAAACAACACAAACCCCACGAAGTGCGGTTTTCATCCCCGTGCAGCTGGATTTCTCATGCATCATCATTGGGCAGCAAAGTCATCATGAACCTGCATGGATCAGAGGTGCCCTGTCCAGAATTCAAAACATCGCTCTCTTGCAGGGGAGAAAATTGACGCATCGCTCACCCAACCAGTGAAGAAACAACACAGGGCCTCACTTGCGAGTAAGGAATCAACCCATCACTGACTTTTTTGATGTACGCTCGCCCATGTGGCTTTATTTTTTACGCAAACCAGGTACTTTGTGTAAAAACAACACTTGCATTGTTTTCTATGGAGTAAGAATCCATTATTTTGAAAATTCATACCTTGACTTGTGCATGTTGGATTTGTGTCGTTTTGGTCTTGTTTTCTTTAGATAAATATTGCCTATTTTTCTAAACTAGTGTGGTGTCTATTTTGTAGTGTTTTTACTGTATTACTGTGTGTTTGGTACAAACACTTTTCACATTGCTTTTGAGATAAGCCTTACTGCTTGCGCCAAGCTACCAAGGGGGTGAGCAGGGGTTATCTAAGTGTGTATCTCCATTGCCCTGACAAGAGTGAGGGTCCCTGCTTGGACAGAGTGCAAACTGACTGGCAACCTGAGACCCCATTTCTAACACCATGGTGGATGTGCATTAACAAAACCCACTTCTTAGCATGTCAAGGATAGTAAGCTAAAATCATTATCACCTACTCTCTTTGTATATGTACCGACATCAAGTGCACCCCCTTCAATGGCATTATGCAAATGTATTGTCACCCAGTGGTACAATACGATGTGGTAGTCAGCTTCAGGCATACAGTGAAAAGCCCTTACTAAACGCACAAATGCCTATCCTGAAGAAAACGGGGGCTGCGAGTAATGTGAGCTAAAAAAACTGTTTCACTCATCAAAATATATCTAGCTCAGTGAACATGACAACTTGATCAAACACATCTGGTAGCCTCTATGCTCACACTGAAGAGATTCTAAATTACATAATTCATCATTATGGCACTGATAATCTGTAGATACTCATGCCCAGACTCCATTTGAATTTGCAGCATACCTGTGCCACACTAGGATGTACTAGGGCCTTCCTATACCTTGGATGTCATTATGCATAAAATGCAAGGGATCATTGTTGGAGTTCTGTTTCAGCTCATAAATTGTGTCACATGCTACAGTGGGATATGTAGAATAAATTTGTTCCTCTGTCCCTTAGAGGCCTCATGTGTTTTGAGGGTGAGTGTAACCACACATGGCATCTATTGTATAAAGTATACACATATTACTGCATAGGTTCAAGACCACAGAGCCAGCAACAAAGCAACACTTCCCAGACAATATATATTACTCAAATGCTTGAAACTCAGCAAATAGTCAAGCAAATTGACATGCATGGAGTGCCACACTTAGCAAGTTGTCAATGTCAATAATGATGAAGGTACTTCAGGCAGGTCTGAATACATTCATGATTTGTATCCAGCTAACAACAATGATCTTAAAGCACAATGGTACAAGGAGTGTGTGCTAGTGGCAGACACCAGTACATGTCCCAGCACAGGTAGGAATTTGTAATCTGTAGTGACAAAACCACCCCAAACATACATGATGTATCTATTTCACACACAGTACTACAGTAGGTGAACATCTGTGTTGGGCTGTGTCAACTCATACTAAGGTGATCAATTACAGTGCATGAAGAATATTAAAGATTCCTTAAGTGACTCATATTTAAGGTACACTAACTCTTGAGCATAAACCTCTCACAAAAGAACATATACATTTAATGACTGCAGGGCAATAGCTACATCATGTAGTCAACTCAACCTATTCAATGATTTTAAAAAAATTCTAAAGATTTAATGATTAAGATGTTGTGAAAGTAGAAAAAAATGTAATACTAAAAAATTAAGAAACGGCAACTAGCTATCCTACACTATCTAACCTAAACACAACCTTCAACTACCTAAACTTATACTAAACTACCTACATCTGCCTGTCGTACACTAACTAACCTTAACACTAAATTATGTTAAACACAAAACATAAATAATATGTTAAACATCAACCACCCCACCCCACTTAAAACGCATAGGGCTGGATTTACAGTTTGGCAGATGGAGTTACTCCGTCACAAATAAGACAGACATCCCGACTACCATATTATGATCCCATCACAGCCTATGGAGATTGTAATACAGGAGACAGTACTATCAATAGTAACTTGATTTCGGCTGATAACCATAAAAGTGAGCAATAAAACACCATATCATAGTTATACAGTGTATCAATTATAAAAGGAAATAAACAAGAAGTGCCACGTTATACATTAAGAAGCCCTGAATAAGTTATAGAATCACATAGTTGTTAAAACAGTACAAAGCATACATTGATCTTAAAATCTTAAAATCCTAGGGTATTAAATATTAGGATATAAAAATATAATGGGCCATTATATCTTAACTCCAATCAGTTATCAGCTGCTGTATTAAATAAATCAGATCTAAAACCAATTTGTTAAAACACACAACTATAGCAATTCTCTGGTTCTTATAGCCCATGCACTTTGCAGATATCTTCCAACTGAAAAAACTATCTTGTCAGTTGTATCAGTTGTCAGAAGGCGTAATGATATATTACATTCCCTTATCCCCATTGACCTGCATAACGGGACAATCCACTTCTTCCTAGGGGCCAGATATCTAGGACAAAAAAACATAAAGTGTGCGAGTGACTCTGGTGTCTCTTGTCAATAATGACAAAAAGTCAGATTACAGTCCTCCACTCTCCATCTCGCAGTAAATGTCTTGAGCGGAAGGATCCCTAACCTGAACTTAATGAAAAGGGTTTTGGTGTAGGGAGGATTTACATTGTGAATATAGGCCTCAAATTTGGGGCTACATTTATGGTCCAAAAACTGTAGGGTCCGGCTACCTTGGTTTTCAGACCAAATTTGCACCAAAATGTTCTCCCAATAGCACCAATTTATGCGCTCTTTTACTTCCTTGGTCAAGTTATGAGGATCTCTCCACACCTCCTCCATTTTAAGGAGTTTACACATGTCTCTAATGTGTCTGAACCAAGGGATTTTTAATGCAGAGTCACCCACAAGAAACTCATCTATTGCTATATGGAGGGTGGACAGATACTCAGAAGTCCAGAGACGGACCCAGTACATGAGTGGTCTTAGAGCAATTTCGTTGTGGATCTCCTTTAAGGCTAGATCAAATCTAAGAGGTGTGAGGGGGTACTCATCGGCAGCCGCAGAAAATTACATAGAAAACGGTTTTCTACCATTGTCAAACACCTTGAATTAGTGTGCCCCCAAAGCTCGGAGCCATAGGTTGAAGCTGCAACTGCCGCTGCTTTGTAGACAGTAATGGCGGGTGAGATCTCCCCTTCCGAAATATTAGCAATTTCCCTCCCTATCACTGTTGACCTCTGTCTAAGAGCTGACAGACTCTTCCCAATCTGCGCCGACCACTGTTGATCATCTCTTAGCCTAAGCCCCAGATAGTCAAATTGACTGACTCTCTCTACCGGATTGCCTGCTATGGTCATATTCACCCTGAACAATTCATGCGGATTAAAAGCCATGAACTTTTATTTAGTTGGATTTATTTCAAGTCCTCTACTGGAGCAAAAATTATAGAAAGCGTCCAGTTCATTTTGTAGGCCCATTGGCATTCTCGAAATTAATAAAGTATCATCGGCGAACATTAAAATGGGGACAGAGGCTCCAGCTAACTTTGGGGCATCATGGTTACAATGTAACAGCTGGTCCGCCGCACCATTAATGAAGAGATTAAACAATGTTGGGGCCAGACCACACCCCTGCCTGCCCCCCCCATTGACAGGTATAGCTCATGTTAAATCGCCACTTTGAGACCAACGTACTTGAGCGTATGTCCCCTCATGTAGATACCTAATCAGTCTTAGTAATTCCCACGTCAAGTTGGTAACTCTCCAAAACATTCCACAATAGATCCCATGGTACCATGTCAAAGGCAGCTTTTAAATCAATAAAAGCTACATACAAGTGGCTCTTATTAAGTGACAGGTATTTCCAGCAAAGAAGATTGAACCTGAACGCCTGATCTATTGTGCTCATTCCTTTCCTAAATCCTGCCTGGAAGTCGGAAAGGATGTGAGAATCCTCTATCCATGCCTGTAATCTATTCAATACCTGCTTGCCGAATATTATTTGGCTGACATCAATTAGGCTTATTGGCCTATAGTTAGTAGGTTCTTCCCTTGTCTCTTTCTTGGTGATAGGCACTATGATTGCTCATTGCCACGTGGGGGGAAGTCCTCCACCCCTCAAAATCTAATTGCTGAGCGCATTTAAATATAGAGACCAAGTTGTCGGTCGGGACAGATATAGATCGCCTGGGATACCATCTAACCCAGGGGCCTTCCCTTTACGTACTGATTGGAGAGCCAAAGTTATTTCTTTTAGGGAGAAAAGATCCAGGGCAAATTTAGGTAGTATAGCTGTCCCAACAGTTGATATGTTGGCAGTAAGAGGTCCATTAGATTTTAATAGAGGGGCAGTAATGCTGCTAATTTGAGGTTCTCTGTATACATTTTTAAAATGTGGCACCCAAATTTCTGGCTGGATTACAGGATAATTCTCAACCGCTTGGGAGCTGCCTTTGCCTGCCACTAGTTTCCAAAATAGTTTAAGATCCTTCTCATGGAGTGCATCTACCAGCCCATTCCAATATTTGGTTTCCCACTCTTTTTTAGCATTTTTTAGTACTACTTTGTACGCAGCCCTGGATTCTCTTATCTCTCGACAGTTCCCTGCCTTCAGTGCTCCCAATAACTGTGTTTTGGCCTGACGACAGGAGTTAGAAAACCACCTCAATGTTCTAGCCCCAATCTCTGTCCGCCTCCTTACTACCTGGAAGTGTAATTTTAGCCGATTGGTCAATATACTATGCAAATTAATCAGATCCACTGATACAAAATCGGTGTACTTCAAAGGTAAAAGCGTTGTTGTAACTATTCTGTAAATTAATAACTGAAAGTTTACTACATTTTCCACCCGTTCCCATTTCACATTTTTGTAATCGTTCGTCATAGCTAGGGCATTGCCCTTGACCCACTTTGTCAGTGTTTTACAACTAGATAGAATAGTAGAAAAGGAGGTACTCAGAGCTTGGTGGTCACTATCATTACGAGGGAGAACAACCATATCGATAAGAGATTTCCAGAGAACGTCGTCTACTAAAACGTAATCTAAATGACTTGAGTATGAACCTCTCCTATACGTAGGCGACGCCGGGGTGTCTGACTTGGTGTTCCCATTTACTATTCTTAACCCCTTTGTTTTTATTAGATCTTCTAGTAGATCTAGTGGTCCCCCTGCTTTCTTGGTTGTAACTCGGACCGGCCCAGATCTATCCCATGGATCTGCAAACTGGATTCCTCTTTGCTGATTGTCATCTCTGCAATTCAGTTGCATATTAAAATCTCCTGCAGCGATTAAACCCTGCCCACCGGTAAACAGTTCAGGAGGTCTGTTAACATACTTATCAGAGCAGTCTGAGACCTTTGGGTGCCAGGTCTAACATATATGTTTGCTATTACTATATGAACGGGCCCAATTGAAGTGCTGAGTTCGACCTCGACAGCTAATAAGTCCCTTGTAGGGGTTGTTAGCTCCTTCACCTTTGGGAACAGATCATGTTTTAACCAGATTATCAAACCCCCTGATGCCCTGCCAGATGGTGATGGGAGCACGATCTTCTGAAAGGTCCAATAGCCTTCTCTATTAATCGCAGATGAGGCCCATGTCTCCTGTAATAAGATAATATGGTGTTGATCTATAAAACTACACCAATCAGGGTTAGCTATTTTCTGAAGCAGACCTGCCACGTTCCAAGATAGAAGCTTGATCGGTAAGTCAGATCCATCCCCCATGTCTTGCGGCTTCTCTCTGCTCTCATTTAGGTGAGGCATTACTCCACAGTCCATCTCCTCTGCTAGATCACTACAATGTGCTTTTGGCTCCACCCCCAGGGTGCACAATGTCTGGTTGCTTGGCATAAAGGGGTCCAAAGCCATTTTACTGGGTATGCCATCTCTCCCAACCTTCACCATGGGGGCTTCACGTCAATCTATGGCTGAAGTTGGACTGCTCTTATGATCCCTTCTTGGAATACATGTGTTCAGGGGCGTTGGAGTATTATATCTCTCTTTGAAAAACAGATTTGCCAATGATTGGGGGATTTTTTGGGCAAGTGACACTTGGGATGAAGTACCGGGTCTCAATCTTAAATCAAGTGCCAAAAGGCCCTTTACTAGGCTCTGGCAGCTCAGTTTTAACTCTATGAGGTCTGTTGCTGAACATGCTCATGAATGTCTCTGGGCGGTGACTATGTCATCCCTTATAATAGACCTGCACTTCTTTACCCCCCTCATCCAATGGATTACTTTGTTCTTAAAGGAGTCCCCTTGCTCTTTTTGGCCTTTGCTTAGCTTGGGGACATTTTTCATATATATGTCATAATCATTATGTCTGATCTGGCTTAGTGGGGCACTTCCCGGGGGGCCTATAAAACTTTTATCTAAAAATGTATTTCTATGCACCTCGCAATTAGCCCCTCTATTCCGGGTTATATCGCATTTGTTAGAGGCGACCTCAGCAGGAAGTACACTTTTTTCCCCATGAGAGTTCTGCGTTACCACTTCAGCCCTCTTTCCCCTATGTGTTCCTGTCATAGATGTTTCAGCTTGTTGGGTTTGACTAGCTACAGAGTTAAGATCAGGTTCAAATGGAGATTTCCTTATGCCCCCAATTACGGCAGATATGCCATCCAACATCTCATATATCATGTGGCTAAAGGATGTAAGGTACTCTCTGAGGCTCAGAATTTCAGCTCTTATTTGTACTAGCTGTGTCTCAACAGGGTGTTCCCTCTGAGTAGCTGAAGATGTTAGTGGCTCCTCTGTCTCCCTTGACACACTCCTCTCTAATTCAGTGGGCACCAAGGAGGCAAGAGGTGAAAAACGGTTATCACAATTTATAAGGGGGAACGCACTACCCTGCTGGCTAGACAGGCTCAGTTTAGGGCTCTCTATTAAATTAGTTGAAATTTCTAACATAATAAATTCGAAATTAGATCCTTGTGATGTAGGTAATGGCAATTCTCTACTCACAGGGGCAAAGAAAGATTTTATATCATTAGTAGTAGCAGTAATCCCTTTCTTAGGGGGTTTTGGGGGCTTAGTCGCTAACAAGCTTTCTACTTCTTCTATAAGATCATCAATATGGGTCAGTGTACAGTTTTCGGTGGCATGTCAAGGTACTTTCTTTGCCCCTCCCTGCCCAGTGGGGTTACCACTGGCTTTCCTTTTCCCCATCCTGGTAAGTTATTGAAATTCCTCAGGTTGGTTGTCGTAAAAAAAAAGAAGGAAAAAGAAGAGAAGTGTAAGCACCGCAGCAAGTATTTGGAGATTTAAACCTGCCCTAGTTACAGTAACTAAATGCTGCTATTTTAGTTTTACTTTGCATAGGCTAAAAGTTAGGTCCAATCATGGGGAAGCAGAAAAAGAAAAGGAGAACACCAAGAAAGTACCTCCAGGCAGCCACGTGCCTGTGTGCCACCAAATCCAGAAGTCTTTGGAGGAGTATCAGGGGGGGAGCCCTGCCCTGCCTCTTCCTGGCAATGACAGGCAAGGACGGGCCTGCCCTTGGCCCGGGCGCATCCCGCGAGCGGGAGCACGAGGGCTCAGTTTAAAGGGCTCCCGGGCTCTAAAACAGCCCCTCCTCCAGCAGCGTCTGTTCGCGCCTCCCGTGGAGCGGGAGCGCGAGGGCTCAATTTAAAGGGCTCCCGGGCTGTAAAACAGCCCCTCCTCCAGCAGCGTCTGTTCGCGCCTCCCGTGGAGCGGGAGCGCGAGGGCTCAATTTAAAGGGCTCCCGGGCTGTAAAACAGCCCCTCCTCCAGCAGCGTCTGTTCGCGCCTCCCGTGGAGCGGGAGCGCGAGGTCTCAATTTAAAGGGCTCTCGGGCTCTAAAACAGCCCCTCCTCCAGCAGCGTCTGTTCGCGCCTCACATTTGTGACGGAGTAACTCATCCACCAAACTCTGAACCAGGCCCATAGATTGGCACAATCCAAATAACTACATTTAAACATATTCACAGGTATAGCTAAACAAATATACATATTTTTGGGGTATTTTCTTTTTATATTTTAAACAAATACTGCACATGAGCCCCCACCCACTAAAAACCTTAGAAAGAGAAAAATACATTTTAAAATACTCCTACCTATAAAAATATTGAAAAACTAAAACCTAGCCACACTAAACCTATCCTAATCACTACCTTATGCTATGCCTACCTACTAAAAATCCAAATAAGAAAGTCAACAAGGGAAGGGAATTGTCCAAAGGCAGAGTCGACAAACGTTCTGAAATATGAACCAGGGCCACCTCCATGGTCTCCACACATTGACTCAGGCTGGCCTGCTCCTTCTGTGTTCAATCCAGCCTCTTTGTAATTTTCTGCAACTCACAAAGAATACAGTATTTGAACACAGAACAGTGGCTTCTTCGGAGCCTCTTAGTCTGTGTGGTTGGGGGCTATGTGGCTGCAGATGTAGCTGCTGGTACCTGTGGTTGGGGTGGTTGGGGTGGCTGTTGCTGGGTAATGGCACCTGTGGTTTGGCCTATGACTTATGTAGAGGCAGCTGATCTAGATGTGCCATGGACATTCAAGGACCCCACAGATGTTGCTCACTCATTCAGCTTGCCCATCTTCCTGTAAGCTTTAGAGACATTTCTGAGATGGCGGTAATGGTCCATGTGCATTTTGAAGGTTTTGGCCTCTTCAGCGGTCGTGTTATCTAGGGTGGTAATGCAAAACCAATCTTAGGTCAAACTGTACATATACATGATGTGTGTAAAAATAGGCTGACCTTGTAACACCATCATATGAGCCTCACCAGACCAAATAGAGATGGATGAATGGACAATATACTGTCATTACACAGGCATCCACTACAAGAGCACAAAAAACAGAGTCAGATATCATCTGTGTACGTGCACAATATGGAAATGTAGTCACATTGAGATCATAACCATATCATACAGAACAATGAATCACACTCATACTGATGTGCAGATTTTACATTGGACACATGCTCCAGAAATTGAAACTTTGGGTTTTGGGATTGCATCATGATAGTGGGCTGAGTCTTGCTCATCTACATAGGTGAAAGTGGGTAAGGTGATACAGTCCAGATAGTGTGCCTCTGCGTTGCATACCCTATCTTGAGTTACATAAAGCAGCGCATGCTGCTGACTTCACTTACTCAGTGTCAGATAGCTGAAACATGGATGGGGAATGTCAATTAACTCCTGCAAACCATGACTGAGGTACATTACAATAATTTACTCTGAGGCAAATGTACTGAAACGCATCATGTAGCTTCTGATTCGGACAAAAATATGGTCAGTCTTACTTAAACATGCTTCTGTACACAAATCATACCAATGCTGTATTTGTCTGCACACATAAATTACACTATGTATCTCAGTAGTGTGTATATGCATGATGGAGTAATCATCTAACCAAGAATTTTGTTGCAGACAATGCAGTGACCCTTACAACATGACTCTGAGGGAGGCCCAAGTACCCCTGAGGCTGGATTGCAACAGCCACTACTCTTAGTAGGCAAAGGAATTGAAGATCTAGATGTCTGTATGGTAATCTATAAACACATGAACAGACACACATGTAACCATGTCTTTTGTTGTCTGTCATGGGTCAAATCTAGAAGTTATGAAGAATTTTCCCCATCACAAAAAATATGCCAAATCTATCATATTCAAAATTGATTAGATTGAGATGGCTTCCTTGCTGACACTGTCATACATGTTTTCACAATTTAGCTTTTGGTTTGTCATTCTGCTACAGGGATAGGTATGTTGTCTACAAACAAATAAAGTGTAACACAGCAGGTATGTTTGGCCATGCCTGTGGTCAGTGACACTGAAATGGTGTTGCAGGAGAGCTCAAAAGTATGCAGTGTGTCCGAGCAAAGTATGCTGCATGCTGATTAAACACATGTAGCATAATCACACATTGTGTGAGACTCTGATTCCGTGATACCTACCTGTTTATACTTAGTAACAGTGGGTGTGTATTAATATTGCACATTAACTGCACCTGTGTCATACATACTTTTAGACATATGCAACTCCTCAGATATGCTTAGCAACACACGTTTCACTGTGCTGCTGCATACATAGAAAAATGATTATTTTGGTTTGTGCCATTTGTTCTATGACCTAATGTGTTTGTGATGAACATATGCAGATTCTGCACCAGATGATGATTATCATGCCAATAACCACAAGGCTATGAATGTGCGAACATTACCACATATGCAAAGATGCTCAGATCCTGTGGGCCTGCTTATATACACCCTACATCTACAATAAAATGTCCCCTTGTTCATTCCAAATGAATCTGGGGGTAGGTTCTGTTGTGTTGCCACATGGACAGCAACATTATAGTAGGTGATTGGTACCTCCCAGAACACATCACAGTGTTACATTTCACATAGATCACACACAGACATCAAAATGCTACATGCAGGAACTTACTGGTAGCATTAGGGTCCAAGAAACTGTCCACCTCAGCACTTGTGAATGGGAGATATCCACCTAGAAGACAAGAATTTGGACATCACATTCTAAATAGTGCTTTTAAGTATCCTTAAATGTTATATCTTACTGACTAGGTTATCCCAGTATATCAGATACAGTACAGCTTTGACTCACATCTAAAAATCACATTATTATGGATGCACTTGTCAGCTCGCAGGCCTGACTTGGCTGGATGATGAAGATCAGAGGTATCCATAATAACATGCCTGACGCATGCCTCAGACATGTGATGTTCTTAGTAATGTTGGCCAGCATCATGTCAGACTCCATTCTACCATGACACATGGGTGACACCATTGACCCCAGCCCACAAGCTCCCACCTATTTTTTTTGTCCATGGCTGACTCTACCCCTAGCATGCTGGGCAGGTAATGGACTATTAGCCAGATTTGTCCACCTAAGTGTGATTCAGAAAAATCCTTCCACCTCCATGATATGTCGCTATCCCTCCCCATCACAGTAAGACCCAAAACAATACCACTTATAACTATGACTACCACCAAAAGATTAAACTCAAAAAGGCAGACTAGCAACAATACAGAGACAAATATATTGACAAAACAGTATTATTGGATAAAAAGTATTGCAAATAAACAAGACCAGAAATTGACCATAGACACAGACACTCTTAGAAACACTTCCAACACCCAGCACAAACTGAGAGTAAGAGAAAGTGAAACTAACTTCCTAGTATGCAGCCTGACACACCCACTGCATGATTTCCTGAGTTTATCCTGCCTCTTTTTCAACAATTTTGTTGGGTTCTACAATGCAACACTACTGAAATGGCCATTAAGAGAGGACTGCACAGGACATTGACACTTTCACAGTCACTTCCTCGCATTGGGGTAGATGTGTGGTTTACGACCGATGCAACTAATACAATGTACCAGGAAACAGGCACAATCCGTGGGTTCTGACTCACGCAACTGGCCTCATGTGTGGAATGTAAAGTAGAGGACTGTGAAATGCAGGAAATCACCCATTGGGCACACTTCCATTAGTCCTAGATTTATAGCTGCCAGTTTTTAGTTTGCTTGTGTGTGACATATCAATGACCTTAGTATGCTTATGCGTGACATTTCAAATTCTTAGATGTGACATTTTAAGTGACACTTTATTGTGAGGCAAACAAAGTAATTATTGTTGTGTAATGAGACTAGGGGTGTGATTTACAGTTTGGCAGATGGGTTACTCCGTCACAAACATGACGGATATCCCTTCTGCCGTATTACGATTCCCATAGGATATAATGGGATTGTAATATGGAGGATAGGATGTGACATTTGTGACAGGGTAACCCCATCTTACAAACTCTAAATCAGGCCCTAATTTTCTCAACCACTTCCTTTTGTGGTTTGTAGTAGTCTTGTGTGGACTTAGCTGACTGTGGTGATGCAGGAAATTTGTCATCAATGGGCTAGTATACCCAATGTGGTGGGGTAGGTGACAGAGCTGGGGAATGGGGTGGCACCCCATGGCAACTCTGAGTGACAGAGGGCAGTGTCCAGGTGGTGAATCTGGGTGGTGTAATTCTTTCATGCCCTTGTCACTTTATGACAGGTGGATAAGCACATGGGCTGTGAAGTCAGTCTGGGTTCAAGAAATGCATGTGCACTCCTCATCTCCCAGCCATGGGAACAGCAGGCACCATGGCAGAACAACAAGGCAGGAATCATGAGCTGTCGGATCAAACAGCATTTGTCACAGCTGTTACTAGGATACACACCTGAATGTTTCCCACAGTCATATCTGCATGCGAAGATTTCTTGTGGGGCCTATGGCTCACTCTATTGTATCCTATTATATTCCCTATTCTGCCCAGTCTCTTTATTCGTTGTATCTGTCAGGAATCCTTTCATATGATTTGTTACAGATAAAACACACATTTAGGGAAGTACAGAGACAGGCTGGCTCACCCATACTACAATATATGTGCCACCCAGCTTTGGGATTTACTCTTTTTTCTTAGTCCATATGGTGTAATTCCAATATTGCACATGTGACTGTCCATCAGCCATGTCTTCGCTCACAAAGCTATGTTCCTCCAAGTTATGTGGTAGCAAAGACACTTCTGCACCATTGGCTTAATGCATGAATCAATATGCGTGGTACTTGTACAATGAACCATGAAAAACGGGCAAAGCAAATCTATTTGTATATTAGCCGCCAAAGGCCAGCTCATGTAGCCCTGAGAAGTGTAATTAATCTTGAGTGACGCAATGTATTGCAAAAGACTGCATTGCCTTCCTTTGCACCAGAGGGAGACTCCTTGACTGTTACATGGGGGGGTACCCTTCACATCCCATGGTTTTTGATACATTCCCTGACTTACTAAACCAGGTAAACTTGGAAATGTGTCAGTAAGTACAAACTTCCCAGGAGTGGCATTAGAAGGAGTTAGACCTTTAAATCTCCTCATTACTTCATTTTTAAATCTTTCTTCATTCTGCAGCACACATAGGCAGTGAAAAATGGCACACATGATATTTTGGTTAGCAGCACGATGAACCTTCATGCACAAATACATACCTGCATGAGACATAGGCATCCATGCTCCATGGTGCAAGTGTGCCTGTATTGGCCCTAGCCAGCCAAAACAGCATCGGTGCAGGGGGAAAAGGCAGAAATAATTTGTATTCTATTAGAAACAGCACGTTAGTTGCCTTTTGATTTCACATTGCAGTATGGAGACTATGGTGGTCAATATGACATTCGCAGTGAGTGCTAAAGTGGCGGTAATACCACCAACAGACTGGTGGTAATTACCCCCAAATTATGATCATGGTGGTGATAACTCCCATAGACAGCCAATGTACCACACCAACTGCCAGGGTGTAAACACCACTGACCACGATGGTAGCCATCAACAGCCAGGCGGAAGACAAGGTACCGCCCACCATAAAATTACACCGCACACCGCCATGATTTCCGGGGCGGTACCAATGCCATCAAAAGCCTGGCGGAAACACAACAAAGAAGCCCAAAGACTCACCTTTAGAGACACAGAGAAGATCAACGCCGCCAGGGAACTGGAAATGCAGGTTTTCCCGATGGTTTTCTATGCCATGCTCTACCTGGAACCCCAAAGCCGACGAAGACGACGAAGGTGAATACAGCTGCCTAGCACACAAGAGAGGGAGGGTGGAAAAGCAGAGTGACAGACACACACACACACAATACACACCATTCACACACACACCATACACACAACCAGCTGCAGACGAAAAGCAATGTCACAGGACACACGTCATAATAATGCAAGGTCAACAGTAACACAGAATTGAAAATGTATTTGAATGGCAACAACCACCATTAGTACCAAAGTGACAAATATTATATATGAACAATTGCAGAGAAAGTCCAATGCCTAGTCCAAAGTACAAACGGCCCACATGGCCCCAGGGCAGCGTCCAAGCCCCAACTTGATCCTGACATTGACCGCACCAAACTGTGCAGGGGCAACATGTTGGCAGTGGGCAGGCACCTCAGGTGGAAGAGGGGCGAGGGCACCTCAGCTGAAGTGGGAAACTCGCCCAATGGTTCTGGAGGGGGCTCCATGTTCATTTCCCAATGCTGGGGAGTGCAAGGTCACAGTCTCTGAAGTAGGGAACTTGCATATTGCTTCTGGAGGGGGGTCCATGCCCATTTCTCAATGCTGGGGAGTGCAAGGTCACAGTCTCTGAAGTGGGGAACTTGCCCACTGCTTCTGGAGGGGGCTCCTTGTACAACAGTCCCTGGAGGGTGGCCTACATGCCCTCTTCTGGAGGTGAGGGCTGCCTTGTCTCTGCTGAGGGAGGTGTCTTCTGGGAAGCCTCTGCTGGAGGTAAGGTCTGCTGTGTCTCAGCTGGAGGAGGTGTCCCCCAGGAAGCCTCTGCTGGAGGTGAGGGCTGCTGTGTCTCAGCTGGAGGTGAGGGCTTCTTGCCTTTCATTGGTGGTTGAGTGGAAACCATTACTGTCATTGGTGGTTGAGTGAGAACCGCTCCTGTCATTGGTGTTTGAGTGGGAACTGCTGCTGTCATTGGTGTTTGAGTGGGAACTTTACCCTTCCTGGCTGGTGGAGTGGGATCTATCTCTTTCCTGGCTGGTGGAGTGGGATCCTTCCATTTCCTGGCTGGTGGAGTGGGGTCCTTCCCTCTCCTAGCTGGTAGAGTAGGATCCTTCCTTTTCCTGGCTGGTGGAGTGGAATCCTTCCCTTTCCTGACTGCTGGAGTGGGATCCTTCCCTTTCCTGGCTGGTGGAGTGGTATCCTTTCCTTTCCTGGCTGGTGCAGTGGGATCCTTCACTTTCTTGCCTCCACGACTAGGAGGTGCCTTCACTATCCCTGTGGACTGCTTGGCTGAGGTGCTGGGCTGGGTCGTTGGGGCCCTGCTCTTACGGGCAGGATGGGGGGTGGAGAGGGAGGGAAGAGGTCAAGTTGGGCAAGGACGTGGGGCGGGATGTGGGAGGAGGGATGGAAGTGGAGGATGAGGGAGTCGTTGTTGGAGAAGTATGTCTGCTGGACCTGGGTGCAGGTGCATGGGCAGTGTGCTGATATGAGGTGGATGGCTGTTGGGTGTCTGAGTGCCTACATTTGTGTCCCTTAGGAGGGGGGATAGACAGGGTGGGAGAGGACACAGGGGACGCATGGATGTATGTTGTGGAGGTGTCTGCTAGTGAGGTGTGTGTGATGCTTGGTGTGGTGATGGTGGTGCTGGCTGTTGAAGCAGTGCATGCAGGTGTGACTGTGGATGTGACCGTGAGGGAGGAGGAGGAGGGGAGACAGTGGAGGCAGTGGATGTGGTTGTGTGTGCAACTGTCTGTTGTTTGTGTGAGTACCTGTGGCCTGAAGTGTGCTGCCTGTGTTTGACTGTGCTACTCTTGTCTGATGTTTTGTGTGCATGCTTGTCTGTATGTGTGCATAGGATGGGTTGGGGTTGAGGATACTAGGACTGGGAAGTGGTAGTTGGAGGGGGGATGGTAGAAACAGGGACAATGGCTGCACTCAGAGAGGAGGCCAGAGCCTAGAGCGATTTCTGTGGGGCCACGAATCCGCTATGGATGCCCTCCATGAATGCATTACATTGCTGCATCTGTGATGCCAGCCCCTGGATAGCATTCACTATGGTCGACTGCCCTACAGAGATGGTTCTCAGGAGATCAATAGCCTTCTTATTCAGGGCAGCAGGACTCACTGGGGCAGGGCCTGAGGTGCCTGGGGCGAAGGAGATGCCTACACTCCTGGGTGAGTGGTGGGGGGCTACTGGGAGGGCAGTGCTTGCACGGGGGTGGCACCTGTACCTGGAGCTGGGGTGGTCCCAGAGGCATCTACCACCACCAGGGAGCTCCCATCGCAGGAGGAATCGGAGTCAGTGTTGTCACCGCCTGTCACTGCAGTGGTGCTCCCCTCGCCCTCGGTCCCACTGGTCCCCTCAGCGTCGGTAGACTCTGCCTCCTGGGTCCTGTGGGATGCAGCTCCCTCAGTCAGCAGTGCCCCTGCTCCTCCACCAGATGATGGTAATGCATACATGGACAGGATGACAGAAGAAAAAAGGGGGGAGGGAGACAAAGGGAACACTGGGTCAATTATAGCACCAACACCATAGTTGGGATACACATTACGATCACACACAGGGTTCAGGATTGAGCACTATGCACCACACTGGCAATCAATTGGCCAGGTGCCACAGCAAGATGAGGGCCAAACACCAGCAACTGCATCCCTCTTGGGATCCACTAAGTCCTGTTTGACATGGAATACAACCTAGCTAGGTTCCCTGAATTTGCTATACACCCATTACCCTTGAGCTGGGTCAAGCTGCAATGTCTGACCTGGCATTAAGGGGCACCACCATCACCCGGATCCCATGCCACCTACCAATGACTGTAGTTACGCACACTGTACTCACCCCCTTGTGGCTGCTGTGATGCCCTCAAGCGCTGATCCAGATCTGGGTAGGCCACTGCCAGTATGCGGCCCACCAGGGGGTTGAGGTTCTGACGGGCACCCCTTCCTCGTTGGGAGGTCATCTCCAGCTGGGCCTCCGCGGTCTTCCGTGTCCAGCATCTCAGGCCCTCCCACCTTTTCCGAAGTGGGTGCGAAGCCTGATATAGACCCCCAGGGTCCAAACATCCTTGGCAATGGGACACCAAAATCCCTTCTTCTGATGGGCACTGATCTGCAGAGGTAATACAGAGAGAAGGCCACCATTTTACATACAATCCAGCCTGTCACACATTTGGCCCACATATCCCATTTCCATCTCCACTGGCACACACATCACCCAACGCCCACAACGTACACTGCCAACAGACATACCAAGCCCCCAAATTACACAATGCTGCCCACTAGCTGCAGCGGAAGCAGAGGGCTGGTCAGTAGGCTGGCTAGTGTTAGGTGCCCGCTGGTGTGCTGTCTATTCCCTCATGATGTTGGCCATGTCTGCCAGCACTCCTGCTATGGAGATCATGGTGGTGTTGAGGGCCTGCAAATTCTCCCTGATCTCCTGATGGTGTTCCTCCTGCAGCCACTTTTTCTCCTGCATGTTAGTAAGGATCTGGCCCATCTTCTGTGATTGTTGGTAAGCCCCCAGGACATTAGTAAGTGCCTCCTGGAGAGTCGGTACCATGGCCCTGTCCTCCCCCTGGTGCACAGCGGTCCTTCCAGTGTCCCTGTAGCTCTGTGCCTCTGTCCCCTGAATGGTGTGCCCACTGCCACTGACCCCAGGACCCTGATTGTCTTGTGGGTGAGGTGTGGAATGGGGTCACTGTATAGGTGGGCACACAGCTGATTGACGTGTCCTGGGGACAGAGGTGTGGGGACGATAGGTGGGTGCTGTGGTGTTGGATACTGATGGGGCAGCTCTGTGGTGGACTGTGAGTGGGCTGGCGTGTCTGACTGGTCAGTGGTCCCTGATGGGCCAGGTAGTTCATTGAGATCCTGAAGTCCAAAGTTACTTTCATCACTGTGGGCATCTTCTGTGTGGGGACTGGTTAGATGTGGCACCTCCTCTCCGCTGAGATTGGCTGGTGCACCTGTATGGATGTAAGTGATGTATTATGCCTCATGTCTGTGACAAATTGAACATCCCTGGCTTCCCCTCTTTGGTTGCTGTTGCCCTGCCGGCTTTGTTTGTGTATGGTGATTAATTGTGGGCTTGTTAGTTCTCCATGCTGTGTATGCTTTTGTGATGGGTGTCCATGCAGGGCTGGGAGGCCTGTCCATGCATTGGTATAGCATTCAGGTCTAGACAGTGGGGTTAGTCATATGTGTATGTGAAGTGTGTGGGATGTAGGGGAGTGATGACAGTGAGGATGGGGGGGTGTGATGGCATACAGGTATGGGGGTGATAAGTAGTAGATCTTGACTCACTAGTGTCCAGTCCAGTATTTCTAAGACTTGCTCCTCCCATGCTGTGAGCTGTGGGGGAGGATGTGGGGGGCCACCACCAGTCCTCTGTATGGTGAGATGATGCCTTGCTGCCACAGAACATACCTTCCCCTGTAGGTCGTTCCACTGCTTCCTGATGTCGTCCCTTGTTCTTGGATGCTCTCCCACGACGTTCACCCTGTCCACGATTCTCCAACATAGCTCCATCTTCCTGGAAATGGAAATTTGCTGTATCTGTGCTCCAAACAGCTGTGGCTCTACCCTGACTATTTCCTTCACCATGACCCGCAACTCCTCATCAGTGAAACGGGGTTGTCTTAGTAGGGACATGGGTGTTGTGTTGTGTGTATTGGTGGGAGAGTGTTGAGTAATGTGGTATTGTGTGTGCTTGGGGTGCATGACGAATATGTGGGTGTTTGTGGTGTGTGTATGTAGTTGTCTCTGTAGTCTTAGTTTCAGTCTGGTGGTAATAATTGGTGTTCGTAAAGGGATGTGGGTTATGTGGGTGTGTGTTTTATGGTGCTGTGGGTGGTTGGGTGGGGTGCATGTATGAGTGTCAGGTGTGTGATTTCTGTTTTGGCCAATGTAGTGCTGTTTTGTATTTGGGTGTCCATTCTGAGTGCTCCGGTGTGAACCGCCAACGGTTTACTGCCATTGAATGTCCGCTGTGGTGATTCGTGGGTCATAATGTGGTGGGTGTTGTTTTGTTGGCGTAGCGGTATGGGTGTTGGTACAGTCACTTTAGCACTGACCTTTGGGCTGGCAGATTTGTGTATATGGCAGTATTCTGTCGAATTGGTGTCTATGTGTGTCTTAATATGGCGAACAGATATCCGCCACCGTGACGGTATATTGGTGGCTGTCACCACAGCGGTAAGTGGCATTTACTGCCAATGTCATAATGAGGGCCTATATGTGCTGCATTGTGTGCCTGTGCTCATCATATACCTCTCTGATTACAGTCACAGGACAGTAGGGGAACTATACTGTGATCCACATGTATTGACCAAACACAAACATCATGATGTGCAGCACAGAAACTCACACTGGGTTTATACACTTTTTGAGTGTATCTAGAGTATCTGAAGGTGAACACACTCTACCAGCACACACACCATGTGCAAGCTGTTCCACATTCCAACCTTTCTTCTGTGTATGTCTTATATAGGAACATGCATTCAACACATGGTTTTATCATGCATGCAATTTTTTATCAACATGATGTTGGGCAAGAGTAAGTGAAACACACAGCAACACACCTTTGGAATTGGAGAGTGAGCCAGTAGGCGTCACTGCAGTGAACCAGGGCCACACGGTCATGTTTACTGTTCAATAAACATCAGGATGCCAAACCCATATGAGCTCTGTCTGACTCTTGTCAAAGGCAGAAGCAATATATCTACCCTGAGGGGAGGTCATTGTGTGCCCTTCCTGGTCCAAGAAGACTGCAATCCATGACACAGGACTACATAATGGCACATATTCAAATGCCCTTTCTCCTTTGGAATGATACAAAATGTATGACCCCCTGTACTGTGCACGTTTACAACCAGGGAAGGGGTAAACTACTCTTGCCATACAGAGGTAAATTAATATCTGAATTCCTCCAATCCACCATGTTCAATGAGTTAGTGTAGGTACACATACATTTTTAGTGTGACGTTTGACATGGACACTTTACACTCTTGACTTATCTGTATTCTTCAGGTGTTGTGATGTTTGCAAAAACATCACCATTGTCTTATTTCTCTGGGTAATTCCTAGCATTCCAACATCATCCGTTTATATTGTTGTGTTACATGATGTTGAGTCTCATCACAATTCTCTACAATGCCGGTTAAGTGTTTATTTTGACAACTGTGGCCTGAAGTGTTACTTATGACAATCTGGCCAGGAAATGGCTTGCATGTGTAGTGTTTTGAGGATCCCCACATATGCATGTATGCCTTCTGTACAAACAAAATTTTAACTTGTACAAATCATACTTGCCCTTTTTCTATGACTATTGTCACTCATGATCTGTGAAGGTATGTGCTACAAAATTTGTTCCTTCAAAGTGCTGCCATTCTGCATGCTACCACTTTGGTGAGACGCACTGCAATGAGTGTTTTGTTTCTGGAATGGACATTTTAGGTGATTTGTGTTGCAACACACTAAGGCCCTCATTAAGACATTGGTGGTATAAGCCGCCTACCGCCGCAGTGACGGCCGCCAAAAGACCGTCACCGTGGCTACCATCCGTTCGCCATATTATGACCATAGCCGGACTTCCGCTACAAGAAGGGCGGAAATCCAGCAGTGGCCATATTGGCAGAAGGTGGTAAGGTGGCACTGCTTCCACTTGCATCGTCCCGCCAGTAGACCGCCGCCAGCCATATTATGACACATGATACGGTCTGGCGGTTTTCTGCTGGTGGTAGCAGCACTCTGTCCCGTTCCCTGCCGGAAGACCTCCTAAATACAGGTAAGTTGGGCTTGCGACAGGGGAGCGGAGTGGGAGGTATTGTGTGTGTGTGTGTGTGTGTGTGTAGTTGTGTGCATGAATGTGTGAGTATGTGCGTGAATGCGACTGTGTGTGTAGTGTTGTTGGCATGGGTGTATGCATGTGTGAGAATGTGTGTACAAATGGAAATGTGAATGCATGTCTGCATGTCAGTGTGAATGTGTGCACGGATGTGTGCGAGAATGAATGGATGCATGCATGAATGAATGCATGTATGCAGGTGTGAGTGTGTGTATGAGTGATGCGTGTTTGCGAGTGTGTGCGTGTATGGGGGTGGGAGATCGGAAGGAGGGAGCGTGGATGGAGGGGTGGTGGGAGGCATCTGGAGAGTGTTTGGGGTGTGGGTGAGCCTCCTACCAATGTCAGGGAAGGATTTCCCTGTCACTGGTAGGGACTACTGCCATGGTTTTCGTAGTATTGTGAACGCCACGAAAACCATGGCTGTAGGCAGGCTTTAAATGCCGTCTGTGGTACAATAGCAGACGCCAGGCTGGAGATTATCTCTGGCCCGGCGGCTGCTACCGCCATGGCGGTAGGAATGTTATATTGGCGGGTTGACTGCAGTCTGTTGGCAGTACTACCTCCACATTATCACCTACCACCGGGTTCATAATGACCCCCTAAGTACCATAAGACATACACTTTGCTTCTGTGGAACACAGCAACATTGCTAGCTGTGCAGCACTGCTCTGCTCAAAAGCATGATGGCAGCTATGTACTATTTGGATATGGATATGATGGAAGCCCGTCCTGTCCATTTCATGAAGTACACTGCATCACATTGCATTTCTGCTTTGGTTGATTAAATATTTGTAGCTATGGCCACATGTTTTTTATTTATTTAAATTTATTCGGTCTAAGAATATAGAACATTTAAAAAAAAAAGAGAAAAATTACAGTCTTACATAGTAGTTTAAAATCATTTGAACTCATCATAATTCGTAATAGCAATCATAAAAAATGCTAAGAAAACCTGATAACCAGTTGACATATAAAATGTTACAGTAAAATCCTCAAGAGTGAGGCTATGGTCAGACTTAGAAATACAATAATTGAAACATAGATAAGATAATAAGCTATAAAAGAAGAACTTGTGGCTGCCTTGCAAATATAAACCGTTATTAGTTTCCATGTGACTATACCTCAGTTTAAAAAAAAAATGTTTAGCCAATTTGGGAGCAAAAAAGAATAATTAGTCAGGTGGCGTAGCAGATTTTGCATAAAAGAACATCTCTATAAACTTGTGCGATCTCTGTTACTCATATGGAGGGCCGCGAGTTCCTACTAAAATACATAAGAATGCCACATAAAAGTTCAAGAAATTCACAGTAATAACAGGGTACATAGCACATCTGAAAGATAAAGGAAGAACAAAGAGATATACGTCTTATTGGAATCTCCATCTATAAACAAAAGCTTAGCCAACTTGAGGGCCCTTAGCAGAAATGTGCCTACAACGGATACACCAAGCCTCAGATAGAAATTTAGTGACTGAAGAAGCTACCAGTGTGGATGTATCATATTTACATATTCTGGTGGCACTAGCTCTGTCCTGCAATAACAAGTTTTGACAGAGGGGGATGACCCACTTTCCTCTGGGACTCTTGTATAAAGGACAGAAAAAAAGGATATGCTCAATTGTTTCTTTACAATGAGGTCAGGATATGCATCTGTCAGTTGAAACGTTGCTTGATGACCAATGAGCCGTGTAGTTGTTAATAGGCAGGGAACCATATCTGAGCTGGAGATATAGGGCACAAGCAAATGGAGGCATAGGAAGATTCATGAAAATCTCGGGGCAGGGTTCATGTTTGAATTGGAGAAATTCTGTTGTTAGCCTGCCCATCCCATTTTGACTTTCTCCCAATATCTTCTTTTGACAAGTTGCCTTGCATTGTTGGGAATCAACTCCGGATGTTCCCAATATTGGAGAAATCCTATTTTAACCCAGGCAGATTTCATCTCCTGCAACCAAAGGATTTTAGTCGGCCCTGGGGAGATGCTATGAGTTCTCTTATCGCCACCGTGAATAGTTCAAGTTCAGCAGTTTTCCATAGACGGATCCAATAGGAAAGTGGTCTCAGGGCCGCTATGGATTTGATGCTGTTTAATCCTAGGTCGAGCCTGAGAGGGGTCATTGGAGTGCCCATCCCTAACCGGGAGACCTGTCTAAGGAAATTATTTTTTTTGTTTGTAAAATGTCCGATCTTCTGTGCAGTCCCCAGAGTTCCGCTCCGTACAGGGCCGCCGCACGGATTTTGGCATTGTAGATCTCCGCAATTGTGATCAGGGGGTGACTCGGAGCCTTTCTAGACCTGCGTGCTAGGGCCCCACCTCTTTGACTTATAATAAGTGCCCCTTTATCGATAGCTGCCTCCCATTTTCCTGTGGTCGATAATCTGATGCCCAAATAATCAAACTCTTCCACTTTCTCCAGCGAGATTGAATTAATTTAGATTCTGGCACGTGGTCATTTCCTTAAAGTACTGTATATCATAAGTTTTGTTTTCTTGGCATTAACGTCAAGCCCATAATCCCTACAAAAGGCACAGAATTGACTGACCAGGTTTTGAATTCCCATGGGTGATTTGGCTAACAGGATTGTATCGTCCGCAATTCAACAAACACAGGATTTTCTTTCCAGCCAATTTGGGCGAGTCGTTTGTGCAGTTCTCTAGATAACAAATACAATTATTTATGTAAAGCAAGAAAAGAGTGGGAGCCAGGACACACCCCTGCCTGACTCCTCTGTTAAGGGCTACGGGATCTCTCAGCTCACCCTCCTTACCGCATCTAATTTGAGCATAGGTGTTATCATGAAGTCGGGTGATAAGATTCAGAAGACCTGATGGAACCTCCATATTGGAGAGTGTTGACCATAGCTTGTTCCTGGGGATCAAATCAAATGCAGCACTAAGGTCTATGAAAACCACATACAAATTCCCCCCCCCCCAGGTCCACATTCTTCCATTTGATTGCCAGGAATCTCAAAGCTTGGTCTATAGTGCTCACAGCAGGTCTCAACCCTGCTTGTAGATTGGATAGAGCATCAGATTCCGAAATCCATTCATCGAGATGGCATAAAAGGTGTTTAGCATAAATATTTTGGAAATTGTCCAGGAGACTGATCGGTCGGTAGTTAGCAGGATTATTGGGGCTACCTTTTTTAAAAATGGGAACTATCTCAGCCCCTTTCCATGAAGAAGTGGCAGGGGCTCCCGCTGCGATTGCATTGTAGATTAGGTTGAGATAAGGTGCCCATATATCAGGTCTTGTCTTATATAAATCACCCGGGATCTTATCAGGGCCAGGAGCCTTTCCCCAATTCAAAGAATCTATTGCAGCACTTGTTTCAGCTAAGGTGAATATAATCGGGGTGGCTTCTTGAATTGTTGGAACATCAGGGGTCCTAAAGGATACCTCCTGTGGACCTGCATATAGTTGGCCAAAATGCTCAACCCAAGCTACAAGAAGAATTGATGTACCAGGTACAGAGGCAGAGTCTCTACAGTCATCTGCTATTAATTTCCAAAACCTAGAAGTATCATTTAATTTGGCGGTCTCCAGGATAGCAACCCATCTAGCCTCTTCCCAACTTCTACGAGCCTTAATGCATTCATTCTTATAATCTTTTCTGGCTATCCTTATAGATTCAACTTGGCCTGCTTTTAAAGCTTTCAATAGAGTGAGCTGTGCTTCCCTACATAAATTGTTGAACCACCGTGCCCGGCACTTTTTCTTAAAGTTCCTAGTGATCTCTTTTGTGAAGAGATACTTTAAAGAATCAAACAATTTGCTATGAGCTACTAGAAGCCTATCACCCTAGCTGTTCTCCTTATGTTGAAGCATACGCTCCATTTGATTGGCTAACAGGTTGTATATTGATGAAAGGTATTCAGGGGATGTGGTGACAGACTCCCATTTTATATTACGTCTATTGTTTGATAGGGCGAGCTGTTGGGCATAGTATGTAATCAATCTGGCTCCTGTATCATCCACGTTTAAAGGTGGGGTGCAAATTTATATCAGAACAGGAGCGACCATTGCAGGCTCGAAGGCCGTGCGTTAATGTAATATCAGCCACTAAGCGCGCTGTTTTATTCAATCTCGGTCTTTTGTTAGAAACTGGCTGAGGAATCCCCCAGTAGGCATCCTTGATATATCTCTTGAACCAGGGGGTTGGGCTCCAATGTGACATTAAAGTCCCCTCCAATCAAGATAAAATGGGATAAATTATTTTTAAGAAAGCTGTCCAATAAGGACAGAGCATCATAATCCACATGGCTGCCCTCACTCCTAATATAGACGTTAATTACTAGTAAAGATCTCTCCTCGGAGATCGTCACTAATAAGGCCTGTAAATCGGGGCAACCCATGTCTATTGCTTCAGCTTTGCACCTGAGAGAACTGCTTAACCATATGAGTAGCCATCCAGAAGGTCTCCCAGAAGGAGACTTCCGTGCTGCAACCCAATAGCTTCTAAAATCTAATCTATGTTTAGGATCCATTGCCCATGTTTCTTGGAATAGACAGATTCGGTGTTCGTCAATGAATTGACCCCATTCCGGGTTTTGCAGTTTAGTTTCCAGCCCTGCTATGTTCCAACTAAGAAACCTTGAAGAAATCATTTGGTTTGGTATAACTAGCTTCTTTTGGGGAATATTTCCTGCAAGGGGCAATAACGCTGGAGACCTTGCTGTTCCCCACTAGCGTACAGTGGCCTATGTCTATATTGCCCTGTGTGATGTTCATTTCACAAGATACTGTACCGGACATATTCATATCTGATGGGGTGTCCAGACAGTAAAGCCCCCGGTCGCTGAAAGCGGTTATCAAAAGTGAAACCACCTCCTCATTGGCTAAATATGTATTATTCTCAGGAATTCCCCGGTTATCAGGGTCCATCAGAATCGATGGGATTGCTGGGGTAGAAACACTAAGGGCAGGGTGGTTGGTATACTCAGACTCGAAGGTGCTCAAATCCACTCCCCAAGGGCCACCACATAGTCAATCTATCTCAGAAAGCGACGCTGAGGGATGTCTAAGACCTGAATCGGGTTTAGGCTGTATTTGAATGTCAGAGGATACTCTGTGGAACAATGGTGGTTGCCTACTCACGGATAACAGTGAGGGCGGGTAGAACGCTTATAATCTGCACAGGGAGACTTTACCTACTGAGGGATGTGGTCTGATGCATTTGACGCGAGCTGCCGTACAAGATCAGGGGAATTAAAATTAATAACAATACAATCCCCTATACCAATTTTTTCTAGAGAACCCACCCATGCTACCCTTCTCACCATCAGTATCGAAGATGTCATGGAAAAAACAAACCCTTCATTAGCATGCAACCAATGTATGACCTAGTTTTTAAGCTCGGTAAAAGATTCCGGCGATTTGGTTTTAAGTTCAGGAACATTGCTAATAACCAGAACATATGGGCATGTCTCCGGTGGAAGCTGCAATACTCTTAATCCAGTGGCCTGGGTCCTCTTCAGGGAGCCTAATGGGAAGTGTTCACAGGTGGATTTGGACTCACCAGTATTAGTTACTAAATTGGGCAGGTGGGCAATCCTTTCTGGAAGAGGGACTGAAGCCTTGGGAGGCATATTCATTAGAATATTTGCTGCTCTATCAGTACTGGTCAAATCTTGATTTATAGGGTGAGGATGACTCTTGCTCATTTGAGCGGATGGTCTGCGAACATTAGCCTGCTCTTGGGTAAGATGATAATGGTACAAGTGGGATTGGGTATCTATAATTGGGGGAGGTACTGGCTGCTGGATCTTGATGAAATCTTCTAGTTTTTCCTCTTTTGTCTGGAGACGGGTTACAATAGGAAGAAGCAACTTAGAAATCTCTTCTCTTATAAGAGCCCTAATATGCTCATTTGCCTGTCGGTCGTTGGTAATAAGCGAGGGAGATAGAACCACGTCCTTGTTAGGGAGCTGGGCCGGATGGGGGGGCACATAATCCTAGAACGTTTATTTATAATGGCAGGCTCCCTACGCTTCTTTTTTCCTTTGGGATTGGGAATGACGGTAGTTGGGGGCCCTCCCTTGGAAGGACTCCAAATCGGCGGGATAGGCAGGGCAAGTGTGTTGGGTTCCTTTAACAATTCACCCTGAAGCTCCTGAGGGTTTCTGGCGGGGGAAGAAGAAAGGGCGGTCAATATAGGCTGAGATCCTGTTCGCAGGGGGGGCTGTATAACAAAGTCATCATGGACTGCGGTACTGGCTGGAGAGGGTGGAACGGCTAAGCGGCACTGCACCAGCTCCATTTCTTTTTCCAAGGCCCAGATTGCCTTTTGTAAGAAACCATCAAGGGTTTTGTTAGATCCAGGCTTTTCTTCAACCCCCCCCCACACGTCGTCTACCCATCTTTCTTACTAAGATCTGGGGGCCTTAAGTAGGCCCTAGGATGGTGGCGTGCTGGCAAGCCACTCCTGCTACTGCTCTAAACCCCGCACCGTGAGGAAGAAAACGTATACACTCCACGACCCCGGCTGCCGACGGCCAGCAAACAAAGGCACACCCTGGAGCAAAAGTAAAGGGATATGGCCCAACCCGGCCTCTTTCAGTCGCTGACGGGCACAGGACGGGCCCGCCCTTGGCCCGGGCTTCGGCCGGGCACGTCCCGCGGCAGCGGGCGCGCAATTGGTCTTAAAGGGGCTGTTCCCGCCCCCAAAACACTGAGGATCAATGGGCGAGGGGGCTCGTCTCCTGCCCCTGCCTCGCCAAGTACAGAGTTTCTTCAGCACGCGTCCCGCGGCAGCGGGCGCGCAATTGGTCTTAAAGGGGCTGTTCCCACCCCCAAAACACAGAGGATCAATGGGCAAGGGGGCTCGTCTCCTGCCCCTGCCTCGCCAAGTTCAGAGTTTCTTCAGCGCGCGTTAATGGCCACATGTTGTTCAATGGGTATGACAATATGATTGATACTTGTTTAGGCCTCCTTCTAGTTGAGAAGATGTGAGAAACTTGATGTTTACATTGCCTATCACATAAAGACAACACAGTTCAAACATTTGTTCTCATGTTGAATATTTAAAAATCTTTGGGAGATTTTGTCCATTAAGTTAAACAATTAGAAACAAAAAAAATTGAAACTATGTTGTCGCTTTTGCGCTGACCAGCCACGGTCATCCTCTTTCTCCATTTGGTCTCTACCTTCAGACTCTAAGGCCCATATTTATACTTTTTTAGCATTGCATTTGCGCCGATTTTTGATGCAAAAGCAGCACAAACTTACAAAATACAATTTGTTCTGACACATATGTTGTCTAGGATTCCATACATCAGAATTATCTTGCGCACCACAGGGGGGAGTATAACAATCTTTCACCACACATATTGAGGCATTTAAACCTGCACCTCAGCACACCAAGAGCCTGATTTATGGAAAGTTAGCGATGCCTTAACGTCATTTTTGGACGCAAAAGCGGCACAAACTTACAAAATATAATTAGATTTTGTAACTTTGGGCATATATATATTTTGTAAGTTTGCGCTGCTTTGCGTAAAAAAAATGACGTAAAGGCTGTGCTAACTTTTCACAAATCAGGCCCCAAATGTCCTTTCAACCATGTTCCTAGTCCTGGTCAGTGTCTGGTTGAACCGTTTCTCAGACTCTGTCTGGGATGGGGTTCATGGCCCACAGCTGCAAACCACATCCTTGGTCAGCTGAAAGTAGAAAAACAACTGTTAATGATTATGCACATTGTTACAGAGACATACCTGTCCATGTGTGTGATGTATACTGACTAATAATATATATTTCTTACAGTATTGATCTTTAAATCTTTTATATACATTTCACCATGGTTTGACACATGCCCCTTCAAGTTATCTGTGTCGATGCTAATGTTGACCATGTCCTGATACTTTGAACACTTTTACATGCTGACTTTCATACTCAGGCAGTAGATTACAGTGATAGGTATTTCTGAAAGTTGTGAACAACTCTATTTTATGTGCAATCACTAAATGTGCAAAGTGACAAAGTTGTGATCTGATTTTGTATTGTATATTGAACACTATGTAGGGTTGGACAGCGCCAACCTGTTTGACACTCACACATATGTGTCTTTTTGAAACATCTGAATGTTGTTGCTTGACTACATGGCAATGACCCAGCCTTTGATTTGTTCACTTATTTCTGCAAGGGAGTTCACTGCCTACATGTATTGCATTTGCAACATGTGACCTGGACAGTTGTACATTTTGTTGTCAGCTTTTATCAGATACTTGTTGTAGGAGGCTGGCCTGCTTTGTAGTGGGGACCTTGGGTACTTACACCTTACATCAGGTCATGTTATCCCTTATTACTGAAATGTAGTAGTGTTCTAGCAGCTGAGGCTGATAGAGGTAGCAATAGCAGAGCAGCTTAGGCTGAACTAGGAGACATGCAAAGCTCCTGCAATACCACTTATAGTTACACAGTACTTATACACAAGTAAAGACAATACTCAGTGTTACCAAAAATAAACATAGTTTATTTGGCTGACACAAGGCCAAAAATATATTAGAGGCAATACTCCTTCTGCAGGTAAGTATTTTACACAATTTAAACACTAGACACCAAAATAAGGTAAGCAATTAGACATAGGATAGTGCAAACAATAGGAAATGCTATAGAATACAATGGAAGAAAATAGGTCTAGGGGCAACATAAACCATATACTAAGAAAGTGGAATGTGAATCACTAATTCCCCCCCTAGACAAGTGTAAATTACTCCACCCCAGAGCCCAGAAAAGCAGGAGAAAAGTACTACAAGTTTCCCTAGGACACACTACAAGTCGTGATTAGAGTTATTGCAAGAACCAAGCAAGACTGCAAACTCCCACGAAGAGAAGATGGATGCAGGTGAGATTTGGCGCTGGATTCCTCCAACAAACCATGTTTCTGGCAAAGTCATGCACACACTGTTGAAACTGTTGCTGGCTGGAGCTGAAGTTGCAGAGGAAAAGTAGCCCTTCTGGATACTTTGTTGCTGTTACAGCAGGTCCTGGAGCAGTCTGTAGTTGTTCCGAGGTCAGAGGTTGAAGTAGTAGTTGCCGAGGATTCCTGCTGGAAACTTGCAAGTAGAATCTGAAGAGAAACCCACAGGAGAGACCCTAAATAGCCCTGGGAGGAGGATTTGCTACCTTATCAGGTATGGCCTATCAGGAGGGATCTCTGATGTCACCTGCTGGCACTAGCCACTCAAAGGCCTCCAGAGTGCCCCCACACCTTGGAAAACAAGATGGCTGAAGTCTGAGACACAGAGGAGGAGCTCTGGACACCCTGGGGTGGTGATGGACAGGGGAGTTGTCACTCCCCTTTCCTTTGTCCAGTTTCGTGCCAGAGCAGGGACTCGGGGTCCCTGAACTGGTGTAGACTGGCTTGTGTAAGGAGGGCACCATCTCTGCCCTTCAAAGCATTTCCAGAGGCTTGGGGAGGCTACCCCCCCCAAGCCTGTTACACCTATTTCCAAAGGGAGAGGGTGTAACACACTCCTCCCAAAGGAAATGCTTTGTTCTGCCTTCCTGGGACTGAGCTGCTAAGACTCCAGGAGGGCAGAACCTTTTCTGTGAGGTGGCAGCAGCTATAGCTTCATTGCAAGCCTCAGAAATCTAGTTTGGCAATACTGGAGGTCCATGGTGGAGCTCCCAGGATGCATGGAATTGGCTCCCCAATACCAGATTTAGAATGGGGGGACAACTCCATGATCTTAGACACCTTACATGGCCATATTCGGAGTTACCATTGTGAAGCTACATATAGGTTTTGACCTATATGTAGTGCACACGTGTAATGGCGTCACCGCAGTCACAAAGTCCCGGGAATTGGCCCTGAACTATGTGGGGGCACCTTTGCTAGTGCAAGGGTGCCCTCACACTTAGTAACTTTGTGCCTAACCTTCAGCAAGTGAAGGTTAGACATATAGGTGACTTATAAGTTACTTAAGCACAGTGAAAATGCCTGTGAAATAGTGTATGCACTATTTCACGCAGGCTGTAATGGCAGGGCTGTGGAAGGGTTTGTATGAGCTCCTTACGGGTATCAAAAGAAATTCTGCAGCCTATAAGGATCTCCTGGAACCCCAATGTCCTGGGTACCTATGTACCATATACTGGGGACTTATAAGGGGGGGTCCAGTGTGTCAATTGAAATTGGTAAATTAAGTCACTATCCTATAGTGACAAATTTAAAAGCAGAGAGAGCATAAGCACTGAGGTTCTGGTTAGCAGAGCCTCAGTGACACAGTTAAGCACTATACACACACATACACATTAGGCCATAAACTATGAGCACTGGGTCCTGACCAGTAGGATCCCAGTGAGACAGGCAAAAACATACTGACATACAGGTAAAAATGGGGGTAACATGCCAAGAAAGATGGTACTTTCCTATACTTGCTGTCAGACAAGTTATTCTGAACTTAGATAGACATATAGGTATGTTGATGTGTGTACTACATAGGACACACTGATGTAGAAACAAGTAGCTTTCTACTAAAGACCTGGACACAACACTTTAGTTTTTCATGTATGTATATGATTCTACCTTGTAGGGGTTTTTGTACTTCTATGCCTTTACCCTGTCATCATTGATGTGGCTTGAGAATGTTGAGTTTGGGATCCTGGTTACATTGTGATTCCTTGCCCTGGTACTTTCCATTCTATGTCAGTTATTCGCACATGACATGTTTGATAGCATTGTGCATGACTTTGTGAGTTTAACATTGATGGTTTTATATGTAGGGAATTTGGCCTAGTTACTAAACAGTAATGGGGATCTATCACATTGGTTACATATGTCAATGTGGCTTGAGTCATATGTATATATGTGTGTGTACCTAGACTATCAGTATGGCTGAGACATATGTGTGTTGGGTAATGTTGGTCTTTCATTGGTACACCAACTTGAAGTTTACAAGTGAATGGGGCTTCCACTTATTTTGCGTGACACAAATGGAATTTACAACTACTTCTTCAAGAGTTGCTCCAGAAACTATCATCAACGTACAGTTATTCTGCAATGTGTGACACACTTACTCATGAATGCAGGATTGGTTCACACATCATTATTTTTTTTAAGTTGAATTGGTACTAGCTACACCATTGAAGAAACACTCATCTCACATTTAGAAGCAATGTGCACTTTGTACTGATATGAAGTTGTATTGTGTACCACATGATTATTATCTTGATTTGTTAACCAGTGCAGATGATGTGGTTCAGTCAATTCAGACAGCGTGAGATGAGACAATGCTACACAATGATTTTCTGTTGCTACTGCTGTTACAGGATTAGTGAGGTTATGACAGAATGGGAAATAACTGTCGACATCAGTGATTCCCAACCTTTTGACTTCTGTGTACTACCACTTTATCATTACTGGGACCCAGGGCCCCCATTGAATCATTATTGGAATCCAGAGACCCCCCCACCGAGTCATTACTAAAAGCTGTGGACCTAATCTCTTAATATTATTTAATTTTCTAAGCAGTTGTGGACCCCCTGAGAAGGCTTCGTGGACCCCCAGGGGTCTCCGTACCACTGGTTGGGAACCACTGGTCTACATGTTGCAGTAAGTTGTTTCCACTATGCACGCATGACACTAGAGGGCAGATATTTGACAAAGTGTCATGGTGTAGCACAGCAAGTGACCTTGCTGTAATGCATTGTGTCACTGAGAGAGGGCAAGATTGCACAATATTTAAGGCATTTGATACACTCCTGTTCTTTCCCCCTGCACTGGCACACAATGGACTGCCTAGCACTAACATAGGAACTCTAGTGCACGGTGCAACTGTGCCTGCATTGCATGCATGATTATTTTAGTGTAGGAAGGGGCACCTTCCAACACATAAACAATCCTTAGAGGCACATTCCGCTATCTATGTGTGCCACAGAATGCAGCACACAAGAAGCAGAAGTGACTTTGATGACATGTGTAATTTATCCTTGTTACGCATCATCTGGGAAGGCATATTTATTTTATGCATTTCCAGGTTTACCATGTTGGTATACATGACATGCGTCATCAACCATGAGAGTTGTGTGGATGCACCCACACAATGCCCATGGAACACCTCTCTTACACAGTAATGCAAAACAACATTTTCCACTGTGTACCATTACTCCAGATTCTGGATGCCATTCTAAGCCACACAACATGGCTTTGCAGGTTTTCAAATATCTGACTTAGGTGTTTACATCACACATGTACTACAATGCTCCGTGAAAGAATGAGGCACACCTCTTGTACAGATGCCTCTAGCTCCATCGACAGGCACAGAGATGGCTATTATGTCATACATTTCTACCTTATAGATTGGTATGTAACATACTTCAGATTTTCTAACTAACAAGTAGGTAATTTCCATATCAGACATTCTGGAAGCACTGATTAATGATAATGTGCCAGAAGATGTAGGCATCATGCGCACTACCAGGGTATTTGGCCAGCACACTGGTGAACAGCCCCAGATGATCCACGATGGCCTGGACGTTGATAGAGTAGGTGTGCCTCTGGTTCCTCGACAGATGGAATGTTTCGGTAGGGGGAACCAATTGCACATGTGCAATCCATGGCACCTAACACATGGGGAAATCCTGCAATGGCATTGAAGCTAATTTATAATTATTCTACCTGATTCTACAGTTCAAGCCAGATTTCCTGCATACGTTTCCCCTATATTCAATGTTCAGCTGACCTTCCTTCCCAATTCACTGCCTGATGCAGCACACCGTGACCTCTTCAGTCCCCTATACAGTTGTACTAAAGTAAAAGCTCCAAGATTTCTTACTGGAGGCTCAAGAAGACTTTAACATCTCACAAGCCTAAAGGTTCCTGAAATCCAGTAGAGACACTTGGAATCCTTTGGTCTCCTGCATGTATTTCTGCTTCTGCCGAACTCCTGAAGCAATCACAACCTATAGTTTTCCGTCTTCCCAACACAGACTCTTAAATTACCTTGAACCTTTGCTGTTATTCTATGCATCATTACGTATTTTATTTAAAGCAGCCACTAAGAGCTACTGGCAGGTTACCAGCAAGCTGGGAAGTACTTTCACATTATTCAGAATCACCTCCTTTGAACATGATCATCCTTAACTACAAGCTTCCCTATTTCCCATTACATGCAAGGTGGCTCCTTCCTTGGTAGTTTCTCATTGTATAAGTGTCTAGGACAAAGAAATGGTGGGGGATAATATATGGTCTGATTCCACCTATGGGTTGCATCCATCTTGATCAAGCACCCCAGTTCTCACTTATGTGGGTCTTCGATTGTGTCCTTCTTAACCATTCAGTTGGCGATGGTCAGCCCAAATTAACCCACAAAGGCCTGGTGTTGTGCTTGCATTCTATCCTTTGAGAGCATATGCTTTCACTCAGTAGATGCCACATTTTCCTCTTCTGTTACCTTCTCATCCTGGCATGAACTTCCATTTCTTAACTTGGTCATTAATGCCCACGATTACAATCACACCTGCAGGCTTTCTTCCTTCAGTTTAGCAAACCTTTCACAATAGCTCAGGTTAGCTTCCCAATTCCTCCTAACCCTTGTGGCATACTTTATAAACGGTAACACCACACAGCTTTCACCCTACTGCCCTTGTCCTGGCTTATGATCAGAGCCTGAAATTCACTCTAGAGGTGCTGCTACTTAAAGAGCCTTAAAATGCCATCTGTATTCAGCACACTTGTCTAATAGGTGAGAAGTCTAACAATTTACCTCTGCACTACTTTGCTACTTTTTTCTGAGTTTTAGTTTGCTATATTTGCAATGGGTCTACAAAACAAAGTTTTCCGCAGAGCAGAATGACACACACAATGTGTATGATCCTCACTCCACTGCAGACATGCTTGGCCACTCATCAGCATAAGAATTATTTCTTTCTATAAAGACCTACTTATACTAATCCTCATATGTAATCTGCTACATCTGGCATTCTTGGTGTGGTTCCCCTTTAATGTTTTGCCTTCAAAACTCCTGTTTTACTGACTTGACTTTTCCTGGCCTTAGGACTCTGCACACTTTACAATAGCTAAGCAGTGCTAACATGTTTGTTCTCTCTCCTTGACAACATGGTAAGATTGGCTAATACCCAATTGGCATATTTAATTTACTTGTATGTCCGAGTAACATGTCACTACCTGTGCCCAGGGCCTGTAAATAAAATGCTACTAGTGGACCTGCAGCACTGATTGTGTCATGCACATAAGTATCACCTCAAATGTGCCTCAGGCCTGCCATTGCAGGCTGTGTGTGCAGTTTTTAACTGCCATTTCAACCTGCTAAAATAAACCTTTTCCCAGGCCCAAACCTTAGTTTTTAATACATATGTCAGCCCTAGGGGTGATCCGGGATAGCCCAGAGGGCAAGGCGCAGTATATTTTAAAAGTTGGACTTTTAAGTTTTACATGCCTTGGTAGTAAAAAACTCTTACATTAATTTTTCACTACTGCAAGGTCCTTCTTTGCCATAGGATAACATTGGGGTTACCTTATTACATTTAATAAGCTGTAATTTTCAAATGGAAACAAACAACATACTCATGTTCGGTGTCTTTGAAATTGTAATGAAATATCCTAACAAATGATAAACTTTGATTTTAAATTAAATTTTTGAAAATGTCACTTTTATAAATTTGGCATTTTCCGGCCTTAGCCATTTGGTATCTACAGCCTGTCTTTGGGTCACGTAAAGGGGTGTAGTTGACAGTTGAGCTTTATGTATTCCTCCTAGACTGCCACACACAATAGGGAGCTTGATTAGAGAGGTTGATTAAAGGCCATCTTTTTGGGGTCTTTGTCAGGGTTGGGAGCATAACTTCTCTCTTGGTTGTGGATAGAGTAATGGCCCGATACGCTTCCAGATACACCTCCAGTAGTCTAGCTATTCAAATCTCAGCATAGGCTTGATAACATTTGAAAGGATAACAAGCCCCTCCTGGTGCCTTCCCTGTGGCTAGATAGCTTATGGTGGCTACCACGTCCTCTCATGTAAGTTCCATCTCTAGCCATGCACTGCCCTCTTCCAAGAGCTTTGGTAAGGGGAGGCACGGCAGACATTTCTCTATTCTCAACTGGCCGTATGCTGACCACCCTTTATAAAGTCAGGCAAGGAAATCTGCGAGGGCCACATTTATACTGCTGGGTGTCACAGACTTTGTCCCGTTAGGCCCATTCAGTGATATAATCAAGATAGAGGGGTCCTCTCTCTTTAGAAGCCAGGTAAGAAGGTGCCCGGACTTGTCTCTCTCAGCACGGAGCTTTGGCTAGTACTCTCAGAGTTAGTGCTTGTTGAACATATCCCACAGTGTCACTATTTCACAATCAGGTTTCAAAAGGGGCCCTGATGGAGGGTGGTCCTCCCTGTCTAGGGACTGCATTTCTGACTTCTGTGGCTCCTTTTGGGCTAGTTATTGTCAAATAGTTGTCTGATGCCATAATCTTGGATAAACATTTCCCCCTCACTACAGCCTTCAGCACCTCCCACTTAGTGGCCCTCATGCATGTGGACCCCCGGTTGTGCTCTGGGTAGATCTCCAGGGCCTTCTGATATCTGAGTGAAAGACCATGTCCTTCAGGGTCTCTGGGTTCAGCCCTGACAAGGGAGGTCAGTCCCCACAGCCACTGCATGTTTATGTCACTAGCAGTGGTGAGTGATCTGAGATGAATCTTTTTAGATATTTGGTGCTGAAATTCCTAGCCACCAGTATGTGAATCAATCAGCTGTGTGTATTGTGTGTCGCTGAATAACATGAGTATTGTGTCTGTATAGGGTATACTCCATGCCCTATATCAATACACCTAAATCGTTCCATCACCTTTGGAAGTGCAGCTATCATACCCAGTGTCATGTGTTGTCAAGGTTGGTTTCTATCCATATGCTATCAAAACTGTGGTGACCGAGGCCGAGGAAATGCACCCAGTACCCGGAAGAATTAGCGACTGGTCCCTTTCTCAGTAGTCAGATCAAGGATGTGTCAATAAAGAAAAGATTTATTTTCTTTATATGTGACCCTCACCCACTCGAATAGTGGCATGCTTCATCATCGGGTCCACCCCAGCCCCTGAAAGCCAGGTTGGGTTCTATCAACATTCCGGGTAGCACTTAAATATATCATACCAGGGGTTTGAAGATTACAAATACCTCACTTTCACTAAGGTATTCCTTTATTAATAGTAAATGTGAGTATAGATTGAAAGAAAACAGGTGTTCACTAGGATTTTTGGGTCCAAAGACCCTCACTAAAGCTGCCAACACGTTTCAACCCCTACAACTGGCCTACAGGGTCCCAGGCTTTCATTAAGGGGAAAATTATGTAGTAGCACCTATTTCAATGAGAATTCATATCAATTATCAGTGAGCAATTTTAACTAGGCCTGGGCGGAGTTCACGTAGTCTGACTCTACGGAATTCCACAGAGTTCAAAAATAACTCAGTGTAATTCTGTGGAATTCCATGAACTGCGGAGTCCTGAATACACCAGATCTCAGAAGCGCTAAGCTCATTTGGGCCTGGTCAGCCAGGCCCGACCCTGCTTTGCACGTCTGACATCAGGCGCATTCAGGAGAGGGCCTTGAAAGTGAAAACTACAGTTTCAGGACTCTTGTGCACCAGCCTGTCCTGTGTGCTGTGCACACAGGGCAGACCGGTGCACAAGGGTCCTGAAACAGCAGCTGGCTTTTGTTGCCTACGGCCCTGGACTGCTGCGAGAACTATTGTGCACCGGCCTGCCCCATGTGCACTGCAAACGGAACAGGCCGGTGCACAAGAGGCCTCAAATAGCAGCTTTTACTGCCTATGGCCCTGGCCTGAATTCAGGCCAGGGCAGGAGCAGCGAAAGCTGCCAGTTCTGTTGTGCACCGGCCTGTCCCATGTGAACTGCGCACGGGACAGGCTGGTGCACAAGAGGCCTCAAACTGCAGCTTTCACTGCCTATGGCCCTGGACTGAATGCAGGCCAGGGCCATAGGCAGTGAAAGCTGCTGTTTCAGTCCTTGTTTGTGCACCAGAGAAGAGGTGAGGAGAGTAGAGGACTTACCTGGGTCTTCCCGGGGGTCCTCCTCTTCAGCGGCTGCCTTCCTTCTCTGCTCTGGTGCGTGCTGCAGCCCAATTATGGGCTGCACAGCACAGGTGCAGACTGGTTGCAGTACGCACATGGTGAGCTTCGCAACGCTGGTGGGGCTAACAGAGTTTTTGGGATAACTCCACGCTCCAAGCGGAGTATGGCGTTCCAAAAACTCCATTAGCTCCACCAGCGGACCGGAGCATTCTGCATAGCCCTAATTTTAACATGCAGTGCTACTCAAATGCATGCAGGCAGTATAATAATTTGCCTTACTTTAGCGTGGTGCACGATTGTGTCACCTGCAAAAGAAGGAAAACCTAAACACATTGAACCCACTGTGATCATATCTTGCAAAACATCACATCATCTGATAGCTCTTTTCACAATGCTGCTTTTGGATCCCCAGTCTGGACATGTAAATCATTTTTAGCATATTCTCTATGGCAAAGCTGAGATTAGGCCTCTGAGTGGGAAGTGTTATTTAGATATTAAAGCTATTTGAGACTAATGAGAGGTAATCACCCAGTTTGACAGGTCTTTTTTGGAGTTATGTTTTGAAAAGAGGCACAAAAAGGATCTGCCTAGGTTTAGCCAATACCTTAAAGATTGCTAATTTGTGAGTATTTCCTAATTTTGTCTTGTATATTCATTGGTTTTTCGTCTGTCTCTCCACTAGAAAGTCACTTTCTCATGCCCATTCCGAAATAGATGTGTGCATGTATTGTGCACAGGCACTGCTTATGCTAGACACTAGTGGAGTACAGCTAACAACATTTAACTACGGTTTAAGCATCTTTTACTTAAAGTTTCTCTGTTTCAAGATACATTTCAAAGAAACAGTTTCGAAATGAGTAAGAGATCAGGTCGGATTTTAGCCATAGAGCATTCACTGGCTTTATGTAATGGCGTAATACATTGTTTTAAAGATGTTTTGGATACTTTGGCCAATATTTATACTTTTTTGTGCCACATTTGCGTCTTTTTTTGTACACAAAAGCTGCGCAAACTTACAAAATACAATTATATTTTGTAAGTTTGTGCCACTTTTGCGTAAAAAAATGACGCAATTGTGGTGCTAAAAAAGTATAAATATGGGCCTTATTATGGCCTAAAGTAAGATTAAAGAGACAAGTTCACAGGTGAAATGAAGAAATTCGCAAAAGAAAGTTTTAACAAAAAAAGTCAGTCAGTTTAAAGGTTGTTTTGTCAAAGAAAGTAAATTTCGAAATAATAACTGCATTGTTGCATTTTTGCAAAAATATTTAGAAAAAAGATTAGCAACTTTTTAAACCATTCATTGCCTTTTTATTGAGCTAAATAGCCACATGAAAAGGAAAGAAATATAAAGTGATTTTTGTGATGCACATTGAATTAAACAAAACAGCGAAAGCAAATATTGCTTTTTCAGGACACAGAGGAACCCATTTTGCTGTCCTAAAATGACATTAAAAACGTGCAAATGGACTTGGGGGTGGGCTTCCTGAAAATGCATTTTTATAGAAAAGATAACATGGAATATTCGTAAATTAACCTATTCATTAACCATTAAATGAAATGAGTTAAGAAGAGGTAATTAACTGGGTGAAAACAGACATATCATACTTCTAATTATTTCATCTGTCCATTCATTTTCTTTTTATTCTTGCATTCAGTCAAAATGAAAATGTCCCCAACTCAGGCTTTCTTCTCAATCCCTCCATTTGCAGGCACAGCTTAGCAATATCAAATGTGAAATTGCAGGAGCTCCTGCCCAATACTTCAAATTTAATTTAAATATGACCATAAAGTATACTTCTACACATTAAACCCAAAAGAACGAGTTAGATAAATATTGCTAATGGCCAGGCCACATATAGCCATAAAACATACTTCCACACAATAAACCCAAAAGAACGAACTGGATCAGCAGTGCTAGCAGCAAGGCCAAATGTCTGTATTGTATTTAAATTAAGAGTGACATTAATATATATAATTCTTTTTCAGTTCTGGGTTACAGAGTTTTATGTGTGATCTATTACCAGAGTTTAAAACCCTGAGAGTGGTACAATACCAAATATCTGTGGTCAATTGACCAACATGTGGAATCTATAAACTCATTGTTTCCAATCAATGTTACCACCATTTTCCAAGAACACATTTTAGCAGTAATTCCACCTTCTGTAGACAGTTTTTGTAGGTATTATCCATTTACCAGTTCAGGAGAACATGACATAGGAGTTGATGGTTTTAGTTTGCATAACAGGCTATAGAGAAGTGACGCTTCAATAGGAGGAGGTTCAGGTGTCAGATTGACTGTATGTTTTCACTCCGCGTTCTTGGTAACCCATCAAATGCCTTTCTTCTTCATTTTTTGTCAGTTAGTCTGCCTTTAATGCATTTGAAGGGCATTTCAAATGGAGTATTCTATCATTACAAATAATTATATGTGTTTTTAATTTTAATGTTTGTAAACTTTTACATTTTTTGGCTCTCTTTGACCATTTTGGGGGTTATTCTAACTTTGGAGGAGTATTAATCCGTCCCAAAAGTGACGGTAAAGTGACGGATATACCACCAGCCGTATTACGAGTTCCATAGGATATAATGGACTCGTAATACGGCTGGTGGTAAATCCGTCACTTTTCCGTCACTTTTGGGACGGATTGACACCTCCTCCAAAGTTAGAATAACCCCCTTTGTCTGGAATTGCTGTTCTAAAAGGTAGATGAAGAAGGCACAGCTCACAGATTACTAGACAACAGTAAAACAAAATATTTTTCATTTGGACAATGCTGGATCATGTATTAAAACACCTGCATATTCACAGGCATATTTAAGAGCCCCAGGCACCATTCCAACATCACATTAGGGTCATTTTGTTAAGCTAAGGTGTTGTTAGAAGGCCAACAATGCTGTGCCATATTTACAAAGTGGTGCAATGCATGTATTGCACCATTTTGTAACCCTCTGTGCTACATTATGCCTGTAACATGCATAATGTATGCAAAGGGGGCATTCCCCCTTCAGGGGGTCCAAACAAATGGCGCAAGGAAATCTAACAGATTTCCTTGCACATTTTGTTCAGCACTTTTGATGCCTGCTCACAGCAGGTGTTAAAAGGATGCTTCAGTTTATAACAATGGGCATCTGGGTGCTTTGCAAGATTAGCGTCAGAATTTATTACGCTAATTCTCCAAAGCACCGGACTAGCGTAAAAAAAGGTGACGCTAGTCCCCTAACTACTGCCATGGTGTGCCATATTTTAAATACGTTGAACACATGGTAGTGTTAATGGGCACTAAGGGGCAGCACCATTTTTCTTAAATATGCCTCTCAATGTCTTTGATCCAAGATCCAAGATCATCTATTGATTTTCTTACAAGCACTTTTAATTATATTTTAGTGAGGCTTTGTGAAGTAGAATAGTCAGTTTGCTTGTTAGTACCAAGGATCTATTAGCTGTCAATGTCCCATGAATGGTTGTTAACATGTTCAAACTTTGGTATTGTGAAAGCTTTCATGAAGACATCAAAAAAACTAAATACCCAGTAACTTGAATGAGTGAACCAAGCCTAAAAAAGCTGCCCTCTCCTAATCGTGCATTCATTTCATACTTTGCATGACATATGCTGCTTGATTTGCTCAGCTGCTAACATTAACACATTCTTCAAAACTAAATTCAACATACATGTTTCTGTTCTAAACTTTGCATGACATATGCATAATACAAACTTCCATCTGACTTAACAAAGAGAGCACTATTAATTTATTATTTTCTGCCTTATTGACCTGCTTTGGAATTCATGAATTAGTTAACTTAATATATAAAAGTTCATATTTCACGAATATGCTTATAGTGAGAGAATGTGTGAAAGGGAGATGAAGAGAAAATACACTGTTGAATTTATGCATGTGTTTTGTTTTTCAGAAGGCAGACAATGTGTGAATTTAAGTATATGCTACAAATTCATCGTCAAGGAAACCATATCTGAACTGTTCTTTGTTTGTGAAATGCTACATCAGCAGTTCTAAAGAAAATACTGACCATGGAAATTTCACATTATATTTAAATTATTTCCTATTTTCAGTTATGTTATAAAAGTGCCCTAGGGAAAGAAGAGAACAGAGAGCAGCATGGAGTACATACACAGTAGCATCACAGTGTGTGCAGAATTTAGAGAGCTTTGAGAGAGCCACTTAGATCTTTAGGCAGAGAGAATTGTCAGCAGAACACAGAGCAAGAATGAGAGTAAGTGAGTATAGCAGCAGGGGGTTCTTTCCAGAATAGTAGAGCAGCAGAAACTGTTGAAGTGCTGAGGGGTTGATAGCATAGAGAATAACTAGTTTCTTTTGAGAAATGCCATTCTCAGACTTACTTTCCAGTTGGTTAGACTATTTCCATCAAAGCCTGCTACTGTATTCTTTATAAGTATTGATATCCTTCACTCACTAGACTGAGGTGTTAGAATGGGAATAGATTCAGGACATGTTTTATGTAATGTTCTGTAAACATATTTGACTAAAAAAAGATAACATTTTATTATTGTAAATAAAATTTAAAATTACAACTTAAACTCTCATCAGTGTCTCTAATAGAGATAAAGTTTATGAACAATAAAAGTTTGTATTGCAGCCATTTGCTCTACTTATTATCCCAAAGGTTTATTCTCATAAAGGGCCCAAGGTAAAGTGAGGTATTTATGAATTTAAGGCCCCATTTATGAAGTTTTGGTGCACAGAAGCACCACAAGGATTCTTGCTTCACTGCCCTGCATCTAAAGAAAAGGGCAGGAATGTGCCATATTAATGAGATGCGGTGCACTCTTGTTTTTTTCCCATGTGCTGGCACACAATGGGCTGCCATGGGCCGTGGTGCAAGGGTGTCTGCACTGCAGGGATGATTGTTTTTGTGCATGAAGGAATACTTTCCTGCACAAAAACAATCACAAGAGGCATTTTACTCTTTCTATGTGTGCTGCAGGAAAAATGAGAAATAAAGGTATTTCTTCTTGTTGCTCCTCCCTTATGCCTCCCCTGGGGAGGCGTAGGCTTGTGACGCATTCCCAGGTTTACGAAATCTCATCAGTCTGGGAATATGCCAAATGCCATAGGTGTTATTTGGTGACACCCACCCTAATGCCCATAGCATGTCTCTATCGCAGAGTGAGGCAATGCAATGACTTGCACTGTGTTGCCGCCGTCCATATCTGCAAGGCCATGAAAAGGTGCGCAGAGTGGCTTTACATAGCCTTGTAGTTATGGCCCTGCAGGACCATCACTAAAAGTGACATTCCAGTGGTGCACAGGGGCTTGTAAATTGGCCCCTGAGTATTTTACACATCCCCAGGGTGTTTGGTGGGTAACCATCAATAACGAGTGAAATATTTCCAGAATGTCAGAAATATACAGAATGAATAGCAGGGGAGCCAGTATACATCTCAGTTTAAGACTGTGTATATACGTTTTGTTAAACAACCTTCTGAATCATTATTGCTTTGCATCATGCTTCTGAATGCAATGTTAATATTATCCTGAAGAGCCTTCATTTTAGGAGATTCCAGTTTGTGCCAAAATGTAGGTTTATCCACCAGATCAAAAGCAGCAGAGCAGTTGATGAAGCATGCATTAGCAGATAGATGGTTCATCATGAGTTAATTAAGAAGGGTCGGTGAGCAGGAAAAGGAGAATTATGAACTTTAATGCTCAGTCAAGACTATTAAAAACCCTGAACAATAAGGTTTTTCCAGTTATTAACATATTTTAGATGTATTTAAATAATACATCATTACAGAAAGCAAACGTTAGTTAATCAAAAGAATTAACAGAAAACCAAATCACAATGATGGAAAATAGCATGTGCCTTGAAGAAATTAAATAGTTAAATAGCAACAGCACATCTATCAATCAATCAAAGTAAAACTAAAATAGTAAATAGTCTGCTCTGAGCAACAAGCATGAAAAAATGTAAACGGAAGGAGAGAATAGTCTATCTCTCCCAAAAAAACACTAATGGCCATACTTATGACCTGGTTTGCATTGCTCTGCTCCACACAAAGTGTTGCAATAGCAGTGCAAACCTTAAGACAGATTTTTGAAGCCACGCAAAGCCACTTTGTGTGGCTCTGAGTGGCTTCAAAAATCTGGAGTAAGGCAACACAGCGCAAATCGCTGCATTGCCTTACTCTGTGCTAGGAAGGCATTCCATGGTAGTTGCCAGGGTGTTTCCACATCCCAGGATTTACCGGGACTTGTACACCTGGGTATGCACCAAAATCTTACATCTCCCCAGACGAGGCATTAGGAGGAGAAATATCTCTATTTCTCTTTGTTTCTTTCTATGTGTGCTGCATTTTGAAGCACACATAAGAAGAGGAATATGCCTCCCAGGAATTGTTGTGCAGGAAGTTGTGCCTTCCTGCAAAAAAACAAACCTGCATGTGGCGCAGGCACCCTTGCACCACGGTTGCTTGCTGCACTGCACTTCATGACAATCTGATGAATATGCCCCTTCTTTTATAATTTTCTGTGCAAAAAAAACACAAACATTCATAGCATGATTTGATGTAGAGAGGACACACTAAAAATGTTTAATTCACAGCACTAATCACATTCTTAAATTCAAACAACACATACTTGCTCATTATTTTCATTGTTTGTTAAACACAATTTGTTGACGGGGATGAAATTATGTTTTATGAATGTAAAAAGACGAGAGAACAAAGAACTTTCTCACTTTCATAGCTCTTGGCCTTGCAGTGCTGCACGACATTCATTCCCAAAGAAGCTACAGATAAGTCATATTTGCACACAAGAACAAATCTGCCATGGTTTGCATTTAAATTCCAATAATTTTACGACAATAACTAAAAAATGAATATGTCGGTTCGTGCAAAACAAATAAACATTCACTTTTCAGCAAAGTATTTTTGTTAATCCCGCCCAGTTATGCTAACTAAACCAAACCTAGATTATGCGCTATTATCTAGTAAAATATTTTACTTCTACATATGCTACACATATGTATCCAATATGAGTTTCAATATATTTAAGATACCTAACGAAGATAATTGTGAACAGAAATTGACCTTTTCTAGTGAAAATATGCTATTCGCTGTCACCCAGTCCTCGAGGCATTCCAAGATAGTTTCAGTAAAAATGTTTCCTACAGCATATACAATTTCACTCTGTCAATTTTTGGGATGTCTTTCACATATGTTTTATTCAAAGGTAATAGGATTGTAAGAGTTAATATATTCTTCTGGGAATTTGGAACAGAATTCCTGAGAAGACAATCCTTGAAAAATTGGTCCGAAAAATAAACTTTAGTTTTTACTGTTCTATTTTAAGATAGTAATAGGAATCTCACCTTGCCATGTGCATTATGAAACCCTAAAATGAGACATTTTCTCCAATTCTGGTGGAGCTCCACTAACATCAAGTGCGTTGGTTGTTTTACTGGACCCTATGTTATTCTTATAGTAGTTTTAGGACTTAAAAATCATTTCTGTACTCTGGCCGAAATTCCTGTAGGAACTGGGCATATTTAAGAGCCCCTAGAGACACCTTAGAGCTGCCATTGCGCCATATTTTTTTTGCTAAGGCAGCGCTAAAGTGACATTTTCCCTGTGCCATATTTATACAAAGTGACGCAATGCATACATTGCGCTACTTTGTAAACCCTTGCGCCACATAATGTCTACGCCAGGCATAATGTGTGCAAGGGGGGGCACCATTTGTTTCGGCACTTTTAACACCTGCTCAGAGCAGGCGTTAAAAGGAGGCATACCATCATTTATAATGGGCCCCTATGTACTCTGCAGGAGTAGTGTCAAATTATTGTTGCTACTCCTGCAGAGTACATCAATAGCATCAGAAAAAATGATGCTATTGTCCCCTACCCTGAGCCATGGTACACCGTATTTTACGCATAATGCACACATGGTGGTGGTAGAGGGAGCTAAGGGGAGCAAGGAAAGTGGCGCTGCACTGGGTGCAGCGCCACTTTCCTTAACTCTGCCCTTACGTTTTAAGAGAAATTTCAGTTCCTAGTTCCAAAGCGATTACCTGCCAATACCTATACAAGCATCTTGCTTCATGAAGGGAACACAAGACATTGTTTTCTTCTAACTCAAACACCTCACTGTGGTGCCTCCGTATGCATGTATGTACATATATATTATTTCTATGGCATACACCTAGTAAAAAGGCAGCAGAGTACTTAACGTGGTCAAAGGCAAGCCTTAAGTTAATGAGTAGTAGGAAAGAAAGCTGGCTTGTGGATGGTAACACATTGTGATGGATTTGCTTAAATGAATTGAGTCTTTAACCCTTTCCTAAATTGCAGCAGTGTTATAACAGTGCTGATCAATACAGGGACATTATTCCACTGAAGCTTCAAGTAGGCAATGAGCACCCAGGTCTGGATGATGTACAAGCAGGTGTTTCAGGCATTGTGTGTCTGAAACAGAGGAGACTTTGAAGTAGTGTTATGCAGTTCCATAGTTCTTATTTGAATATTTGTTTTCAATTTTTCAGATTAAATTTTAGGTCAACATAATGTGATCCGTTTAAATGTGTTTTTAGCCTTTGTGCAAGGTTATCATTTAAAGATTCTTTCTTCTGTTTTTTATATTTTTTTATTTGTGATCTAAGATGCTATCAAATAGTCTATAAGACTTTCATAATGTGGTATGGGGTTTTAATTTACTTCTATCATAAGATGGTCAAGGTCATTGCCTAAATATAATTTTACTTTTTTAACAGAACCTGGGGACCATAAAGACGCCGAATTTATTATTCAGACTAAAAGTTCACCTTCCCCTAAGTTCCAGCCTGAGCATTTTTTTCACAGAACCTAAAATGGCATTAGAGTATAGCATGATCATTCAATTTTGAAGGAATAACTAATCTACTGGTGAAAATAAACCATGCAAGACAATTACATAATCAAACTTTGAGCTAGGGAAGTGAAATACATCAACTTAATTGACAGGGTGTCACCGCTTATTCTACCATGGAGGATAACTTTACCTAAATCTATAAAATTATTTAATAACAAAATTCCTTCTCTGTCAGCTTTCATCTTAGCTAGCTATGCCTTCAGGATATTCCATATCCCCTCTTCTGCCTCGCAGTGCACTGTCTTTAGTGTACTATTGGAAATATTGGCATTGAAATCTCATTTAAATGAAGATCCGATCTTGTTTTGTTTATCAAGATATCTTTTATCTTTTCTAATATGAAAGTTAAATTAAATGTTGACCTTATGAAATATAAACTTTACACAGTAGGAACGTATTTCAATTAATGTGAAGCACATTTAACCTTGTTTCCAAAGGAAAGAGCTCTTTGGTGGCTAAAATATTGAAACACCATTCAAAGTCAGTACTGAGCAATATTGCTGGCCCACCTTTTTAAATGTCCTTTGTGCGCTTTTTGTGCTTGTCAATCAATTAAATATTACGAGACCATGACAAAGCTACGGCATTACTCAGTTTATCCTAAACAATCATTATTAGTTTAGGTTTTTATTATTTTTTAGATATGCTGGCTTCATTGCAGTTTCCCATCACTATATTGTTTTTAGAAAAATGGTGCTAGCCTATTTGAATTATTGAAACCTGCTGGCAGTCAAGCGCAGTGCATGAGTTCCTTTCTTCTTCTGTCTGAGTAACGGTATTACACTGGTGGTTTGGAAGGCTATTTTACCTGCCTACCTTAGTTACCTAATTGAGTTCTTGTATGTCATACACCTCTAACTGTTGTTTTTAACAAGGCTGTTTGTGCCATTAGTCTTAGTTCCTTCACTTGTTTCTGGAAATTGTTGAATCTGAAATCTGGAAGGTATATCTACATTGGTATTCTAAGCACTCATAATTATTTTCAGAGAGTAACGTTTTGATGCAGCATGTCTCAGCCACCACATTTCAAATGTGAAGAGTTTATTGGCCACTTAATATTTGACAATTTTGTGCACTTTGACCTGCTTTGTTTTTTCATCCTTTTTGGTGTTTTGATGGGCATTGCTACTATTCTCTGAATTGCAGCATTCTTGTCTACTTGTGATCTAAAAAATGTTCTCTCTGGCGCTGATAATAACCTATTATGCACATGGTGTTGAAATGCAATCAACAGCCACGCAGCATTGAAGACATTTGTGACTTATACCAAAAACAGCAATTTAGAAATCTGAACGTTATGAATTGTAGGAGTTCTTCCTTCTGAATGTAGATTCTCCAAGTAATGTGATGAGAGAATCTGAATTTCATTAAAGACACAGAGGCTAGCATTATGCACCTATACTTTAATGCTACCTGAAGTGTAGCCAGTTAAAGCAACTTCTTACCATACTCAAAACTTTAGAATCAGAATGAACATGCCATCCAAAATAAACTGAAGCCCAACAGCCATCTTCCACTTTATATCTGCTCCGAGGCCAAAACTGCCACCATAATGAATTTGAATTTAGCATATTTAAGAGATACCACAACATTTTTTTTTGAGAAACAGATAGATAATTTTCATTTGTTTGTAAGAGCATTAGGAGAATAGAGAAGTGATCAAAAGGCAACGGAAAGATGGTGGAGGAAAGATAAAGAAAAGAGTGAGATTGTGGAGGACAAGGACCTCCAAATTTCAAATACCGCCCTATTAGGTTGGAAAAATCTATTGGACACCTCCAATGCTCTTACATCCGACACCCTTCTGAAGGGAATCACACACAACAAAGTAGCTAACTTCCATGTTAATTCTCTTACTCCTAAACATGTATTACCTGGCCATGTATCAAACAGCTTCAAGATCATATCAGCATCCCAAAGTGACTCATGCCTGGCCTTTGGTGGTCTATTCTAGCCAATCACTTTCATCACTCTATACATCAATGGACTCTTATGAATTGGCAACTCCCTATTAAAGAATGTCCTGTTGAAATGGCCAATCTTTAACAATTCACTGTTCTGTATGTCAATCCTTTCTTAAGTATTTCAGCCAAAAACAAGTGCCACCTCTAATTCTTCTGCCTCCATGGGATCCAAGGGCCATATTTATACTTTTTGACGCAAAACTGCGCAAACGCAGTTTTGCGTCAAAAAAATTAGCGCCGGCTAACGCCATTCTGAAGCACCATGCGGGCGCCGTATTTAATCAATGACGTTAGCCGGCGTTAGCCGCCGGCGCTGCCTGGTGTGCGTGGAAAAAAACGACGTACACCAGGCAGCCCTGGCGTAGGGGGCTATGGAGCTTGGGCGTCAAAAAATGGGGCAAGTCAGGCTGAGGCAAATTTTTCGCCTCAACCCGATTTGCGCCATTTTTTTCGACTCCCAAACCCCATAGAAATGACTCCTGTCTTAGCAAAGACAGGAGTCATGCCCCCTTGCCCAATGGCCATGCCCAGGGGACTTCTGTCCCCTGGGCACGGTCATTGGGCATAGTGGCATGTAGGGGGGCACAAATCAGGCCCCCCTATGCCACAAAAAATAATAATAATAATACTTACCGGAACTTACCTTAATGTCCCTGGGATGGGTCCCTCCAGCCTTGGGTGTCCTCCTGGGGTGGGCAAGGGTGACAGGGGGTGGCCCTGGGGGCATGGGAGTGCACCTCTGGGCTCCTTCCGAGCCCACAGGTCCCTTAACGCCTGCCTTTTCCAGGCGCTAATAAACAGCGCAAAAGCGGCCGTACCTCATTTTTTTTGACCCGCCCACTCCCGGGTGTGAATTTTGCCCGGGAGTGTAAATACGGCGCACATGCCTCGGAGTCAATTTTTTCGACGGGAACGCCTACCTTGGATCTCATTAACGCAAAGTAGGTGTCCACGCCAAAAAATGACGCAAACTCCATGGACTTTGGTGCTAGGCGTGTCTAACGCCAAAGTATAAATATGGAGTTAGTTTTGCGTCGGAATTGCGTAAAAAAAACAACGCAATTCTGGCGCAAACTGAGTATAAATATGCCCCTAAGTCTCTTGCCATGCACCAATGTAACCACACACTCTATGCACGTCTGTATCTCTTCCTAGTGCCCAGAGTCCATGATTCAATGAGCACCTCTGCAGATGTTCCTGATAGTTCTGAGAATCTTCGTAAATTCGCCAAAACAGAAGGTTGATCAAACCTGACTCTACTAAAGGATTGTCTTCCTTTTCCACTCCTCTTAGCAATATCTTGCATGACTTTATTAAATAAGGAATTTTCACAGCCATCTCCATAGCTGTTGGAAACTAAGTTGCTGTTAGAAACTGGGTCTCTAGTTGGCAGGGGTATGCACTGTGTCCAAGTAGAGACAACAATCCTAGTCAGGGTAAGTCAGCTACACTCCCTAAATTAACCTTTTTACACCCCTTTGTAGTGTGGCACAGAGCAGTCAGGCTTAACTTTTAAGTCAATGTGTCAAGTATGTGTGCAACACGTAATGTCAGCAACTCAGTGGAAGACACCACAAAAAGACTCAACACTAGCTTGGAAAAATAGAAAATATTTGTCTCATCAAAATAAGACCAACATGTCAAAAATCCAAGTAAATTATCATGGGCTAAACAGTACATTAAATTACAAGAGAGTTGTGTTGTGAGTTTTTTGTGCCAGGAATTCCCCCACTTATGCAGCAGTTCCCAAGTTAATAGGACAATGTTCTGGAGTTAGTACTGGGAAATGGGGAAGCGGTTCACTCGAGCCTCCCACAGCACCCATAATAACAATGCGCAGTGATTGTTGTCCTGAACCTAAATCAAGGCAAACTTGCAGGTGCTCCCTTTGCGGGACTCTCAGTAAGCAGGTGTGCGGCAAGGGTAGTGTCCCTGTTGTTGGAGCAACCTGGGTTCAAAGCACTGGAGCTGAAGCAAAGTGAGGGGTGCATCTATCACGGAAATTATGGTGCGGTTCCTTCTGTGGATTTCCCGGTGCTCTAGGGCTAGATGAAACTGCTGTGGCCACATAGTCTGAAGTGGAGAGACTCCTTTGAGGCCTCAGAGGTGAGTCCTACTTCCCCTGTTGTTCCTCTAGCTGTGGCTGATGGGGGATACAGTGCCTGCTTCTGTGGCACAGCACTGTCCCGGGGCCCTGTCACTCTGATGTTAGGGTTCCTCACGGCTCACGGCTCTGGCAAGGAAGGGAGCTGCGGCATGGCCTCGGGGAGATAGGGGTGGCTAAACTCCCTGGTCCTGATTTTGGAGGGCTCTTGCACAGCACCTGGTTTCTCTGAGATCAATGGGTTGTGACACAATGATTGTGGAACTGACCTGGGGCCCTGGGGAAATTTTGCACACAAGACAATCTAGTAAGCAACTCAGGGCTCTGTCAAGAGGGAGAGTGCTTTCTGTGATAACAATGTTAATGTAGCCAGTGAACGGATGAGGTTGTTTATGTACCATAGACCTCTGATGGAACCGGGGGGATTCCAAAAAGCCCTTGGACACTCTTGGGGCAGCAGTGAGCAAGTCCAGTCCCTTTCCTGCAGGGCAGGAGCAGCAGGCAGAATGGCAACACAACGGAGCAGCAGCAAAGTGTTAGTCCCTCCAACAGTCCAGCACACAGAAGCAGTAGGCCAAAACAGGAATGCAGTGCAGAGTGGCAGTCCCTCCTGGCAGTGCAGCAGTCCTTCTTCCTGACAGGGTGTCCTAGTCCCATTAGAGTTCTGCTTTGGTAGGGTTTAGGGACCAATATTTATACCATGGTTCCCTGTTTCTGGAAGGTGGGAGAAGCTTCCAGAGGCATTCCTTTGAAATATACAGATGCTCTGCTTATCCTGTCCTGCTCCAAGCTGGCTGGAGTGACAATACATGGTTATTAAGCCCTGTTGTGGGTGGACAGGACAAGCCTATTCAGGTGTAAGTGAGGCAGTGCTAAGCTCTACCAAGTCACACCACTCAAAGGCACACCTAACCTCCGTATTGTGTGCGGCTATCTAGAGAGAATGCACAGAGCACAGCTGTCACCCAGCCCGGATGTGTATTCAGAGACAGGCAGAGGCACTGAATGCTTGAAGTAAGATAAAGACAAATTTCTAAAAGTGGCATTTTCAGACTTACGATTTAAAATTTAATTTCACCATAACTTGTGATTTTAAATTGTTAACCCAGAGACACCAAACTCCATATTTCTATCTTTTCCCAGTTGGGAGTTACACTTAAAAGATGTTTTAAGGTAATCCCAATGTTATCCTATGGGAGAGATAGGCCTTGCAATAGTGAAAATGGATGTAGCAGTTTTTCAATACCTGGACATATTAAACTTAAAAGTACATGTCTCACTTTTTAAATACACTGCACCCTGCCCTTTGGGCTAACTAGGTCCTACCTTAGGGCGATTTGCATGTAATGAAAAGGACAGTTTGGGCCTGGCAAGTAGCTGGTTGAAATGGCAGTTCAAACCTTCACACACAGTTTGTGCAGTGGCAGGCCTGAGCCATGTTTAAAGTGCTACTGTTGTGAGTGGCACAATCAGCCCTGTAGGCCCACTAGTAGCATTAATTTACAGGCCCTGGGCACCTATAGTGTACTTCACTAGGGACTTAAATATGTCAATTGCAGTTAAGCCAATGTTGTCATATTTAAAACAGAGAGCACATGCACTTTAGCACTGGTTGGCAGTGGTAAAATGCCCAGAGTCCTACAGCCAACAAACATGAATTCAGCAAAAAGTGGAGGGAAAAGACAATAAGTCTGGGATGACCCTGGGGAAAGGGCCATTTCCAATACTTGTGTTGTTCACAATGGAATAACTAACACTATTTGACACTGCAGTCTCCTCTCCTGAATCAATACCATCTGATTCATTGAAAAAGGTGGCAAAGCATATATTTCCATCCCTCTCCAATACTGCATGAAAGTGTATACTGGCATTGGTCCTTGGATCCGAGCTCCAACTGATGTAATGTTGCAAATAGAATGTCAACTGGAATGTAAAGAGATTCTTCCAAAAGCACCCCATACATTTCTGAACATTCTGAAAACATTCCTCCTTTAATTTCCAGTCACTATAATCAGTCAAATTCCTTGATTTCCAGTTCTCTAGATGATGAGGTTCACCATATGACTGTCACAGGAATATTAAACCTTGTTTGGAAGATTTCAAGAGAGGAGAGCACTTTTCAGGCCTCTCAGAACAGGCCCAGAAGTTGGTCAAAGATTAGTGGGCCATAGGAACTAGAAAGCATTATGTTGGAGCATGGAAGAGTTGGGTTCGTTCCTGGAAAGAAACCTGGATCCTGTGGCGGCATCTCCCATAGATTTATCAAACTTCTTGTCGTCTTTGTTCGAAAAAGGATTGAGTTATAGGACCATTAATTGTTTTAGATTAGCTGTGGTGGCTGACTGTGCTCTGATTAATTGTTGGCTTTAGGAAGAGACACTTTAATTTGTAGCATGATGAAAGATATTAAGTTAGGTCGACCACCTATGCCAAGGTGCATTCATTTGTGGGATCTAAATTTGATTTTTGAAACATTGGAGAGATGGCCTTCTAATAGGTATTTGACTCTAAGAGAATTATCTTGTAAAACTGGTGGCTTAATTTAATTTGATATCTTTTAGAAGAGTTTCTAATGTTAAAGCCATAGAGGTAAGAAATAGACTTTATAAACCTGGTGAGGTTTTTTTCAAGAGTACAAAAAAGGACCAAGACTACAGGTCTGATTTAGATTTTGTGGATGGGTTATTCTAACATAATGGTGAAGGATTGTCCGTCCACTGAAATATAAATCGCATTGTATTCTATGGGATTTATCTTGTAGTGGATTGGTTCTCCGTCACCTTTGTGACAGAGTAACTCATCTGCAAAAATGTAAATCAGGCACTGTGTCATCTTCTGTATTTTATCCTTGGTTTGATGAACATCCTAATTTATGTGTAGTGAGGTGCCTGAAGGAGCATGAACTGGGGATGAATGAATTCCCGAGGGATGGAGTGACACAGTTGTTATTTTTTTTAGGTAACTCGTTTTAACCCTGTGAGTTCTGCAACCATTGTACGTTAGATCCATATGTGTATGCATAAAGCAGATATTGATCTGGAGGGATTTGGAGTGCATTCAGTGAGTGTTGCAATAGCGATAAAAGTTGTTTCATCTGGAGGATGCCTGGGCTAGATATTGAAAGCTGCAAATTGGTCTAATGCTGGTGTGTTTGTGCAGTTCTATCTCAAACCTATGGAGCATGTATCATCTGAGGCTATTCACAGCTTTGAATATGCAGAATAATAGCCTCCAGTCTTGTCATGAAATCTAAATTCTCTAAGTAATGTGATGAATGAATCTGGATTTCATTATAGACATGGAGGCTAGCATTATACTGCCCTCGCTTCCCACATGGGAAGGGCTATTGAGAGATATATAGATATTTTCATATAATGTTATGATACATTTTGATCTCCTAGTTGTTTTGAGCATGCAATATGTGCGATGTTGATACAGTGTTTCATGTGTTTATTCACTGTTATATTTTTTAGAATACTCAGTGAACACAAAAGATGACTTGGAAGGAAACAAGTAGAAGATTTAGAAGTTCTACTTGAAAAGAAGTCAGTTGAAAATTTGAAAGTGTTAATCTTATGTGTTAAATTCAAGTTCACTATGGTGGCAGTTTTAGCCTCAAAGCAGATGTAAAGAGGAATATGACTACTGGGCTTTGAAACAGGAATCAAAAATACTTCTCTACCACTAGCTTCAGTAACTTTGGAAACCATAAATGAGCTGCCAAAAAAGGAGTGATCAGAATTATCTAACACCTCTGCTTCCTTACCATCAACAACACTCTCTGAACCATCACAAAGGGTGGAACCGGGTACCCCAGAAGATTTCTCCAATCCTGCTGAAAAGCCTCTGCTGTCTCCGCTAAAGGATCCCTGCCCCTAACTGAAATACTGATGTAACTGGAAAGTCTACCTTGACACAAACAAATCACTTCTAAAGGACCCCAAATCTCCTCTATTCTTTTGAAAATCTGTGTATCCAACTTCCAGTGACTGTAATCTCTTAGATACCTTGAATTTCGATCTACAGTTGTGATGCTCAACCACGGAAAATATTCTGCTTGCAAACCTATCTGGTGTTCCAGACAAAAACTGCAAATCTCTTTTGCCAGCATTGTTAGATTCTAGTACTTGGTGCTAGGCAATAGGCTTATCCAAAGTATTGGTGAAACATTGTCCATTTTCAATAAAACATTGCAGTCCTTTCAAATAGTTCCAAAACTCTTTAATACAAATAGACCTCCTCTCATCTCTAATCCAATCATGTGTTCCAATCTCTCCTCCCAAGACCGCCTGCCACCTTTATTCTGTTAACTTAAACATGGTCCCCAACCATAAAGACTTGTGTCTGTCTCTGGAACATAATCTGGACATATTCCAAAAATAGCTTGGCCATTCAAGGCATCCAAATTGTCCTGACACAATGCAATTCCTCCTGTGCCTCTAAAAAAAGAACCACCAAATCGCCATACCACAAACCCCTTCTTAAACTGTCTGCCTTCAACCTCTGTAAAACTCTGTGAAGAAGGGGTCCCAGAAAGACCACCTGGTTAGATTATGGCAAAATCAACCTACAATCCTTGTTAATGTTCTCAAAGTAGCAGAACATCACTTTGAAACTTGTTTCACCTCCGTTATTATTTTCACAACTTTCTTCTCTGGTAAACTCAAAGTTGCAAGTACAGTATTTACCTGATACCCAAGGAATTACAAACCCTGACAAGGAACTATCACTGACTTCTCTGTGCTGTCAAGGAATCAAAGGGATTCTAATGGATCCCTCACCAACTGCAGTTGTGTCTTCTTCCTCCAGATCCTAAGGCATAATCACCTAAGTACAATATTCAAGCAAATTCCCCTGTCTCTGAGAAATGTGGCCACTGCCCTCCAAACCTTTGTAAAGTACCAGGGAGCTGATGCTAACCTAAAGGTAAGACAAATGAATTGGTAAAGGTCTCCTGCCCACCTTAACTGGAGATACCCATGACTGTCCTCTGATATTGGAATTGTGAAGCAAGCATCCTTTAAATTAAGCTTGACCAACCATTCATTCATTTCTAAAATGTCCCTCACAAGATGAATACCCTCCATGTTGAAATGTCTGTACACCAAAAACCAATTGACCTTTCTTAGATTTCTTACAGAGCACCAACCTGTGTCCTTTATTTCTTACTAGAAAAATCATGCTCACGAAGGTGAACTTTTTCTCTGACACCCTTTCTATATCATCTTTCTTTAACATTTCTAGACCCTTCAAATTGACCAATTTTCATTGTTCCTCTGGAAAAACCATTTAGGGGGTTATTACAACTTTGGAGGAGGTGTTAATCCGTCCCAAATGTAACGGATATACCACCAGCCGTATTACGAGTTCGTAATAATGGATTCGTAATACGGCTGGTGGTATATCCGTCACTTTACCGTCACTTTTGGGACGGATTAACACCTCCTCCAAAGTTGTAATAACCCCCTTAGTATGAAAAGGGTTTTCTTTGAACTCTATTACATAACCATGAATTGCATTCAAGACCCACTGATACTCTGTCAAAACTCTCTGATTTGCCACAAAACCTCTCTAACAACCCACTACCTTCCTTAGAAAGAACCAAAAGACATCCTCTTACGTACCTTGGATCGCTTGCAAATTCTGCGCTCTCTCTCTGCTGTAGAGTCCTACACCAATCCTTCCCCTTTGTGGAAAGTTACCAGTGGTAGACTGGAATCCTCTGAACAACGTCAGCCTTCAATCTGATAATGGGACTTGCCAAAACTGTGGCCGGAGAAACGTCCACTTTCTCCAGCCCTCTCAAGAACTCATCCACCAATCACTCTCCTTAGAGAAAGCTGAGCTTTATCCAAACTTATAAAATACCCTTTGGATCCTCACTAGGCTCCTTCTTGGCAAAATCTCCTAATTTGGGGCTAATAAGCAAAAGAATTGCTTCCTTTTTTCAGCCACTAAAGCTGTGTTCTAATTCCCAAGGAAAAACATTGCTCTTTAACTCCATCCCCTCAACAAATCTGTATCAACAGATACTCCTATAGATCTGGCTTCCTCTGCCATGTCCAGAATCCTTGCTAAAGGACCAAAGACATCCACAGTCTATCTTGGCACTGCTTAAGCGTTCTTTCTAAATCCTCCCAAGGGTCTCTGCCCAATTTAAATAAAACACGTATAAGTTCAGGGAATAAATCAGGCGTAGAACAGGCTTTAATAAATACATGACCTAGAACATTCAGCCCTCCTCACAGCCTTGCCCTCTTTTGCTAAGGGTCTGCTTAGCCTTAGTTTTATACACTCAGACATATGTGACATAGGCCACCAATCTGCACTTTTCGAATGTCTGATCATGTATGTGGTAAACATATCCTCACCATGAGGATCTCTTACAATGCATTGCTGTCTTTAAACCTTTTCTATTTTGTCATTGTCTAGATCCCAACAAGTCTTGTCAAAACTAGCACCATCTTGATTTTACGAATGTACATCATCAGGTCTACCACGAATTCCCTTTGTGCCACAAAGGACACCATCCACTGTGCTGCGTAGGACACCTTCAGCGTCCGTGGTGCTTAGACCTCCCCTCTGTCAAGAGAAAGTAACATCATTCAGCCCCCTTTCAAAAAGCTTTATCTTTAATTTGTCTTTTTCACCCTCCTTTTTCTCACTAGAAACCTCCTCCTCATGCAGAGACCGCAAGTCTTCTTCCAAATCTGAGCTCTTTTCCTTTTTTTTTCCCTGACTCTAACACTTACTTGACAGAATCCTCACCTCTTTTTGAACCATCTGTTTCAGAAAGGGATAGACCATGAAGTGTCTTTCTCTTCACTCAATATTAGCTTTCTTGCCTATTTCTTTGTAATCTATATTTATTGTAGTTATTTATTTTTTCCCAATAATAACACAAACAATCTGTGATTGTCTCTGAAGAAAGAGCAGTGTATGGTTAATAACGTTCAATTTTACTTCAAATTAAATTCAAATCATTTGATTGTGCATGCCACTGTATCAACATGACCACTGTGCGTTTCCTCGTCATTGCATTAAATTGCCTGCACTAAATAGGGCACTTGCGACGTGATGACATCATCGAGCATGCTCCATGTAATGATGTCATTGTGTACGCTCCAGCAAAGCCCCCAAAGAATTTTGACTGTGCAGTCCCAGCGTGCACTGAGCAGCACAACGGCTTGCACTACAGAACATTCATGCAACATCAAAAAACTGTAACAAACTACTTATGGCTAATTAAGAACAAGACAACTCATAATGAGTTATAAAAATACACTCAGAGTTTACAAGAATTTAAAAAGAGGCAAATATAAACAGACAAATATTTTTATTTATTTAAATCCAAATAACATGAAATGATAAACCTAATACAAAACCACTTTTTTCCCCTATTATGATAAATTTAATTTCTCAAACACTCATAATCCACTCAAAACAACAAATGTAGTATACCTACAGTTGGGCCACAGACAAAATTGCTAAAAAATAACTCACCATACAAACAGACGTCTACAGGATAGCTGACAACATTCTCAATCATACAGATCTCCCACAGTTAAAAACCACATATGCCAGGGGGACAGAACAGCAAGATCACTAAAGAAATATGAACCTAAATAGAAGCCATTTAATTCAGCATATAGCTCATGAAATCAAATGAACAGAGATGGTACCAATCAAAATTAACCCCTTTGCTGCCAGGCCTTTTCCCCCTCCTGTGCCGAGCCTTTTTTTGGCTATTTGGAGCAGTTCGCGCTTAGGCCCTCATAACTTTTTGTTCACGTAAGCTACCCATGCCAAATTTGCGTCCTTTTTTTCCAACATCCTAGGGATTCTAGAGGTACCCAGACTTTGTGGGTTCCCCAGAAGGAGGCCAAGAAATTAGCCAAAAAACAGTGAAAATTTCATTTTTTTAAAAAAAATTGGAAAAATGGGCTGCAGAAGAAGGCTTGTGGTTTTTTCCCTGAAAAGGGCATCAACAAAGGGTTTGCGGTGATAAAATCACCAGCTTCCCAGCTTTCAGGAACAGGCAGACTTGAATCAGAAAACCCAATTTTTCAACCCAATTTTGGCATTTTACTGGGACATACCCCATTTTTACGATTTTTTGTGCTTTCAGCCTCCTTCTAGTCAGTGACAGAAATGGGCATGAAACCAACGCTGGATCCCATAAACCGCAACATTTCTGAAAAGTAGACAAAATTCTGAATTCAGCAAGGGGTAATTTGTGTAGATCCTAGAAGGGTTTCCTACAGAAAATAACAACTGAAAAAGAAAAATATTGAAATTGAGGTGAAAAAAACATCAATTTTTCTCTAAGTTTTACTCTGTAACTTTTTCCTGCAATGTCAAATTTTCGAAAGCAATATACCGTTACGTCTGCTGGACTCTTCTGGTTGCGGGGATATATAGGGCTTGTAGGTTCATCAAGAACTCTAGGTACCCAGAGCCAATAAATGACCTGCACCCTGCAGTGGGTTTTCATTCTATGCCGGGTATACAGCAATTCATTTGCTGAAATATAAAGAGTAAAAAATAGCTATCAAGAAAACCTTTGTATTTCCAAAATGGGCACAAGATAAGGTGTTGAGAAGCAGTGGTTATTTGCACATCTCTGAATTCCGGGGTGCCCATACTAGCATGTGAATTACAGGGCATTTCTCAAATAGACGTCTTTTTTACACACTGTCTTACATTTGGAAGGGAAAAATGTAGAGAAAGCCAAGGGGCAATAACACTTGTTTTGCTATTCTATGTTCCCCCAAGTCTCCCGATAAAAATGATACCTCACTTGTGTGGGTAGGCCTAGCGCCCGCGACAGGAAACGCCCCAAAGCGCAACGTGGACACATCACAGAAAACAGACCTGTTTTTAGCAAAGTGCCTACCTGTAGATTTTGGCCTCTAGCTCAGCCGCCACCTATGGAAACCTACCAAACCTGTGCATTTCTGAAAACTAGAGACCTAGGGGAATCCAAGATGGGGTGATTTGTGTGGCTCGGACCACGTTCTGTTACCCAGAATCCTTTGCAAACCTCAAAATTTGGCTAAAAAAACACATGTTCCTCACATTTCTGTGGCAGAAAGTTCTGGAATCTGAGACGAGCCACAAATTTCCTTCCACCCAGCGTTCCCCCACGTCTCCCGATAAAAATGATACCTCACTTGTGTGGGTAGGCCTGGCGCCCGCGACAGGAAACGCCCCAAAGCGCAACGTGGACACATCACAGAAAACAGACCTGTTTTTAGCAAAGTGCCTACCTGTAGATTTTGGCCTCTAGCTCAGCCGCCACCTAGGGAAACCTACCAAACCTGTGCATTTCTGAAAACTAGAGACCTAGGGGAATCCAAGATGGGGTGATTTGTGTGGCTCGGACCAGGTTCTGTTACCCAGAATCCTTTGCAAACCTCAAAATTTGGCTAAAAAAACACATGTTCCTCACATTTCTGTGGCAGAAAGTTCTGGAATCTGAGAGGAGCCACAAATTTCCTTCCACCCAGCGTTCCCCCACGTCTCCCGATAAAAATGATACCTCACTTGTGTGGGTAGGCCTAGCGCCCGCGACAGGAAACGCCCCAAAGCGCAACGTGGACACATCACAGAAAACAGACCTGTTTTTAGCAAAGTGCCTACCTGTAGATTTTGGCCTCTAGCTCAGCCGCCACCTAGGGAAACCTACCAAACCTGTGCATTTCTGAAAACTAGAGACCTAGGGGAATCCAAGATGGGGTGATTTGTGTGGCTCGGACCAGGTTCTGTTACCCAGAATCCTTTGCAAACCTCAAAATTTGGCTAAAAAAACACATGTTCCTCAAATTTCTGTGGCAGAAAGTTCTGGAATCTGAGAGGAGCCACAAATTTCCTTCCACCCACCGTTCCCCCACGTCTCCCGATAAAAATGATACCTCACTTGTGTGGGTAGGCCTAGCGCCCGCGACAGGAAACGCCCCAAAGCGCAACGTGGACACATCACAGAAAACAGACCTGTTTTTAGCAAAGTGCCTACCTGTAAATTTTGGCCTCTAGCTCAGCCGCCACCTAGGGAAACCTACCAATCCTGTGCATTTCTGAAAACTAGAGACCTAGGGGAATCCAAGATGGGGTGATTTGTGTGGCTCGGACCAGGTTCTGTTACCCAGAATCCTTTGCAAACCTCAAAATTGGCTAAAAAAACACATGTTCCTCACATTTCTGTGGCAGAAAGTTCTGGAATCTGAGAGGAGCCACAAATTTCCTTCCACCCAGCGTTCCCCCACGTCTCCCGATAAAAATGATACCTCACTTGTGTGGGTAGGCCTAGCGCCCGCGACAGGAAACGCCCCAAAGCGCAATGTGGACACATCACAGAAAACAGACCTGTTTTTAGCAAAGTGCCTACCTGTAGATTTTGGCCTCTAGCTCAGCCGCCACCTAGGGAAACCTACCAAACCTGTGCATTTCTGAAAACTAGAGACCTAGGGGAATCCAAGATGGGGTGATTTGTGTGGCTCGGACCAGGTTCTGTTACCCAGAATCCTTTGCAAACCTCAAAATTTGGCTAAAAAAACACATGTTCCTCACATTTCTGTGGCAGAAAGTTCTGGAATCTGAGAGGAGCCACAAATTTCCTTCCACCCAGCGTTCCCCCACGTCTCCCGATAAAAATGATACCTCACTTGTGTGGGTAGGCCTAGCGCCCGCGACAGGAAACGCCCCAAAGCGCAACGTGGACACATCACAGAAAACAGACCTGTTTTTAGCAAAGTGCCTACCTGTAGATTTTGGCCTCTAGCTCAGCCGCCACCTAGGGAAACCTACCAAACCTGTGCATTTCTGAAAACTAGAGACCTAGGGGAATCCAAGATGGGGTGATTTGTGTGGCTCGGACCAGGTTCTGTTACCCAGAATCCTTTGCAAACCTCAAAATTTGGCTAAAAAAACACATGTTCCTCACATTTCTGTGGCAGAAAGTTCTGGAATCTGAGAGGAGCCACAAATTTCCTTCCACCCAGCGTTCCCCCACGTCTCCTGATAAAAATGATACCTCACTTGTGTGGGTAGGCCTAGAGCCCGCGACAGGAAACGCCCCAAAGCGCAACGTGGACACATCACAGAAAACAGACCTGTTTTTAGCAAAGTGCCTACCTGTAGATTTTGGCCTCTAGCTCAGCCGCCACCTAGGGAAACCTACCAAACCTGTGCATTTCTGAAAACTAGAGCCCTAGGGGAATCCAAGATGGGGTGATTTGTGTGGCTCGGACCAGGTTCTGTTACCCAGAATCCTTTGCAAACCTCAAAATTTGGCTAAAAAATGTTCCTCACATTTCTGTGGCAGAAAGTTCTGGAATCTGAGAGGGGCCACAAATTTCCTTCCACCCAGCGTTCCCCCACGTCTCCCGATAACAATGATACCTCACTTGTGTGGGTAGGCCTAGCGCCCGCGACAGGAAACGCCCCAAAGCGCAACGTGGACACATCACAGAAAACAGACCTGTTTTTAGCAAAGTGCCTACCTGTAGATTTTGGCCTCTAGCTCAGCCGCCACCTAGGGAAACCTACCAAACCTGTGCATTTCTGAAAACTAGAGACCTAGGGGAATCCAAGATGGGGTGATTTGTGTGGCTCGGACCAGGTTCTGTTACCCAGAATCCTTTGCAAACCTCAAAATTTGGCTAAAAAAACACATGTTCCTCACATTTCTGTGGCAGAAAGTTCTGGAATCTGAGAGGAGCCACAAATTTCCTTCCACCCAGCGTTCCCCCACGTCTCCCGATAAAAATGATACCTCACTTGTGTGGGTAGGCCTAGCGCCCGCGACAGGAAACGCCCCAAAGCGCAACGTGGACACATCACAGAAAACAGACCTGTTTTTAGCAAAGTGCCTACCTGTAGATTTTGGCCTCTAGCTAGGCCGCCACCTAGGGAAACCTACCAAACCTGTGCATTTCTGAAAACTAGAGACCTAGGGGAATCCAAGATGGGGTGATTTGTGTGGCTCGGACCAGGTTCTGTTACCCAGAATCCTTTGCAAACCTCAAAATTTGGCTAAAAAAACACATGTTCCTCACATTTCTGTGGCAGAAAGTTCTGGAATCTGAGAGGAGCCACAAATTTCCTTCCACCCAGCGTTCCCCCACGTCTCCCGATAAAAATGATACCTCACTTGTGTGGGTAGGCCTAGCGCCCGCAACAGGAAACGCCCCAAAGCGCAACGTGGACACATCACAGAAAACAGACCTGTTTTTAGCAAAGTGCCTACCTGTAGATTTTGGCCTCTAGCTCAGCCGCCACCTAGGGAAACCTACCAAACCTGTGCATTTCTGAAAACTAGAGACCTAGGGGAATCCAAGATGGGGTGATTTGTGTGGCTCGGACCAGGTTCTGTTACCCAGAATCCTTTGCAAACCTCAAAATGTGGCTAAAAAAACACATGTTCCTCACATTTCTGTGGCAGAAAGTCTGGAATCTGAGAGGAGCCACAAATTTCCTTCCACCCAGCGTTCCCCCACATCTCCCGATAAAAATGATACCTCACTTGTGTGGGTAGGCCTAGCACCCGGGACAAGAAACGCCCCAAAGCGCAACGTGGACACATCACAGAAAACAGACCTGTTTTTAGCAAAGTGCCTACCTGTAGATTTTGGCCTCTAGCTCAGCCGCCACCTAGGGAAACCTACCAAACCTGTGCATTTCTGAAAACTAGAGACATAGGGGAATCCAAGATGGAGTGATTTGTGTGGCTCGGACCAGGTTCTGTTACCCAGAATCCTTTGCAAACCTCAAAATTTGGCTAAAAAAACACATGTTCCTCACATTTCTGTGGCAGAAAGTTCTGGAATCTGAGAGGAGCCACAAATTTCCTTGCACCCAGCGTTCCCCCAAGTCTCCCGATAAAAATGATACCTCACTTGCGTGGGTAGGCCTAGCGCCCGCGACAGGAAACGCCCCAAAGCGCAACGTGGACACCACCAAAATTTTGGAAGAAAACAGAGGTGTTTTTTGCGAAGTGACTACCTGTAGATTTTGGCCTCTAGCTCACCTGGCACCTAGGGAAACCTACCAAACCTGTACATTTCTGAAAACTAGAGACCTAGGGGAATCCAAGGAGGGGTGACTGGCGGGGCTCGGACCAGGTTCTGTTACCCAGAATCCTTTGCAAAGCTCAAAAATTGGCTAAAAAAAACACATGTTCCTCACATTTCTGTGGCAGAAAGTTCTGGAATCTGGGAGGAGCCACAAATTTCCTTGCACCCAGCGTTCCCCCATGTCTCCCGATAAAAATGATACCTCACTTGCGTGGGTAGGCCTAGCGCCCGCGACAGGAAACGCCCCAAAGCGCAACGTGGACACCACCAAAATTTTGGAAGAAAACAGAGGTGTTTTTTGCGAAGTGACTACCTGTAGATTTTGGCCTCTAGCTCAGCCGGCACCTAGGGAAACCTACCAAACCTGTACATTTCTGAAAACTAGAGACCTAGGGGAATCCAAGGAGGGGTGACTGGCGGGGCTCGGACCAGGTTCTGTTACCCAGAATCCTTTGCAAAGCTCAAAAATTGGCTAAAAAAAACACATGTTCCTCACATTTCTGTGGCAGAAAGTTCTGGAATCTGGGAGGACCCACAAATTTCCTTGCACCCAGCGTTCCCCCAAGTCTCCCGATAAAAATGATACCTCACTTGCGTGGGTAGGCCTAGCGCCCGCGACAGGAAACGCCCCAAAGCGCAACATGGAGACCACCAAAATTTTGGAAGAAAACAGAGGTGTTTTTTGCGAAGTGACTACCTGTAGAATTTTGGCCTCTAGCTCAGCCGGCACCTAGGGAAACCTACCAAACCTGTACATTTCTGAAAACTAGAGACCTAGGGGAATCCAAGGAGGGGTGACTGGCGGGGCTCGGACCAGGTTCTGTTACCCAGAATCCTTTGCAAATCTCAAAAATTGGCTAAAAAAACACATGTTCCTCACATTTCTGTGGCAGAAAGTTCTGGAATCTGGGAGGAGCCACAAATTTCCTTCCACCCAGCGTTCCCCCAAGTCTCCCGATAAAAATGATACCTCACTTGCGTGGGTAGGCCTAGCGCCCGCGACAGGAAACGCCCCAAAGCGCAACGTGGAGACCACCAAAATTTTGGAAGAAAACAGAGGTGTTTTTTGCGAAGTGACTACCTGTAGATTTTGGCCTCTAGCTCAGCCGGCACCTAGGGAAACCTACCAAACCTGTACATTTCTGAAAACTAGAGACCTAGGGGAATCCAAAGAGGGGTGACTGGCGGGGCTCGGACCAGGTTCTGTTACCCAGAATCCTTTGCAAAGCTCAAAATTTGGCTAAAAAAACACATGTTCCTCACATTTCTGTGGCAGAAAGTTCTGGAATCTGAGAGGAGCCACAAATTTCCTTCCATCCAGCGTTCCCCCACGTCTCCCGATAAAAATGATACCTCACTTGTGTGGGTAGGCCTAGCGCCCGCGACAGGAAACGCCCCAAAGCGCAACGTGGACACATCACAGAAAATAGACCTGTTTTTAGCAAAGTGCCTACCTGTAGATTTTGGCCTCTAGCTCAGCCGCCACCTAGGGAAACCTACCAAACCTGTGCATTTCTGAAAACTAGAGACCTAGGGGAATCCAAGATGGGGTGATTTGTGTGGCTCGGACCAGGTTCTGTTACCCAGAATCCTTTGCAAACCTCAAAATTTGGCTAAAAAAACACATGTTCCTCACATTTCTGTGGCAGAAAGTTCTGGAATCTGAGAGGGGCCACAAATTTCCTTCCACCCAGCGTTCCCCCACGTCTCCCGATAAAAATGATACCTCACTTGTGTGGGTAGGCCTAGCGCCCGCGACAGGAAACGCCCCAAAGCGCAGCGTGGACACATCACATTTTTTCATTGAAAACAGTGCCTACCTGTAGTTTTTGGCCTGTAGCTCAGCCAGCACCTAGGGAAACCTACCAAACCTGTGCATTTCTGAAAACTAGAGACCTAGGGGAATCCAAGATGGGGTGACTTGAGGGGCTCTGACCAGGTTCTGTTACCCAGAATCCTTTCCAAACCTCAAATTTTGGCTAAAAAAAACGCATTTTTCACACATTTCGGTGACAGAAAGTTGCAGAATCTGAGTGGAGCCACAAATTTCCTTCCACCCAGCGTTCCCCCAAGTCTCCCGATAAAAATGATACCTCACTTGTGTGGGTGGGCCAGGTGCCTCCAACAGAATAAGGCCCAAAACTTGTAGAGATACAGGGGATAGTACTGCGAGTTTATAAGGACATATTCTTTTATACATCTTTAGACTGACTCTGCTTTGGGGACCCACATACGTGAGGTGTCATTTTATTTGGGAGACTGAGGGCAACACTGGGGAGTAGGAATTTTGTGCTGGAGTGGTGATCGTACGAAGAAAAGTCAGGAAAATATGCTTTTTTTAAGCACATTTTGAGGTTTACAGAGGAGTCTGGGTAAGAAAATGTTGGGGGATCCACGCAAGCCACTCCTCCCGGGACTCCTTGGGGTGTCTAGTTTTAAAAAATGTCTGGGTTTCGTAGGTTTCCCTAGATGAAGGCCGCACACAGGACCAAAAACATAGGTGCCCTCTCCCCCCCCAAACACAGGTAGTTTTGTAATATATCGTTTTGATGTGCCCACATACGTCCGTGATGTGCCAAACACTAAAATTTTGAAAAGAAACACACTTAGGTTATGTGAAAAAGACCCCTCACCCACCAACCAAGTTGGTGGCATGCTTCATCATCGGGGTCCCACCTGAGGCACCTAGCGTGTCATAGGTGTGCTGCGACGCCTGATTACAGCGGAGCAGGTTTGGTCATTTTTACCACACATACTGGTTGGATTTGGCACTAGGGTGAGTGATGGTTCAGTGGATCAAATTTTACTAACAAGAGCTTTCACAAAAATGAAAAGCACTGTTAGTAACTGAAAGGCAAAAAACTGAACCAATGACTCACAGCTCGTGAGCTGTAAAGCCGCGACAAGGCACCAACCGCTTTACAGTCCATTCACACAACTTTCATACATGACACACACAAGGCCATTCACACCGCCAGCCACGGGCCCAGCACATTACAACACTCACATCGACAGACAGCGCCACTCAAGGGCCCATCACTTACATACGCCCACATGCCTGATACAACAATCACACCAGCTGATGGGAGTGTGTGGACTGGTGTTTGGCTGGCAGTGTGTTGCAGTAGCCAACATCAAGTCAATATGTACAGTCTCAGCCAAGCCCCACTCCACACACAATGGCATCATATTATTTATTTTTTTTTAAACAGAGGAACCCATAACTAAGTAGAAAGAATTACAAAACAACAAACACAAAAGCTCTAACTAAGAACATGACAGAAATGCTAACCATGAAACTAAACACATGAAAATACAAAACAGACATGAGTTTACACTCATGGTTGTTCCCAGAAATTCTTCTGGGTGTGGTAATTCTTAAAACAAGCACCGACACACAGCCCAGGCTTTGAAGGACAATCTGGGCAGTACATTCGAGACTCCCTCCGGATACCTCTTCGAAAACACACTCTACATTTCTTAGCTGGAAAGTCTTTTTTGGGTGTGGGAGGAATGTGCTCAGCAAAGTGGCGATCTTTCAATCTAGCCACATCCTCCACCACTGCTTCTCTAGGAACTCTGGCCTGTTCCACCACAATACGGCTCTCTATCACTGACTCCTGAAATTTCACAAATGTCATCTTTGAGTCTGGAGACCTATCCCTAAACACAATAAAAGCATTGAAGGTTGCTAAGTGGAAGAGGTGAAGTGCTAACTTCTTATACCAAACATAAGACTTACGAATAGCAGTATAAGGTTCCAACCTCTGGTCAACTCTATCTACACCTCCCATGTGCTTATTATAATCTAAAATGCACACAGGTTTGCGCACTTCAGCAACCTGGCCCCAAACAGTCACAGGGGAAGTACTCTCATCATGGATGGTACTTAGCATGTAGACATCCCTCTTGTCTGAAAATTTCAAAGCTAGCAGCTCCTCGTTCCGCAAGGCACAGCACTGTCCCCTCTCAAGTTTTTTACAGACAAGCTCCCTTGGATAGCCTTTCCGGTTAGAACGGATTTTGCCACAAGCAACTGTGTCCACTCTAAACAATTCCTTGAACAACTGCACACCAGTGTAGAAGTTATCTACATACAAATGGTGACCTTTGTTGAACAGTCGTCTACCAAGATCCCACACAATTTTCTCAGTAACTCCAAAAGTGGGAGGACAACCAGGGGGGTCAATATTGGAATCCCTACCAGTGTACACACGGAAACTATACACATATCCTGTCCTACTTTCAGACAGCATATACAATTTAATTCCATATCATGCCCTTTTGCTAGGAATGTACTGCCTAAAAACCAAACGACCCTTGAAGAGGACCAAAGACTCGTCCACACTTATCTCTTTGCCTGGAACATAGACCTCCGAAAACCGATCTACAAAATGATCAAGGACAGGCCTAATCTTAAAAAGACGGTCAGAATCTGGGTGATCTCGTGGCAAGGCTAATGCATTGTCAACAAAATGCAGCATCCTAAGAAGAAGCAAATACCGATTACGACTCATGGTAGCTGGAAATATAGCTGTTGCCATCAAGGGACTAGTAGACCAATAAGAAGCCAGTGACGGCTTCCTTATCAACCCCATCAAAAAAGTCAAACCCAAAAACTTTTTTATCTCCTCCAAATTTGTGGGAATCCACTGGGCAGCTCTAGAGTGTGGCCTAAGTCTAGCAGCGTTGTCCCTCAAATGCTGCTCCGCATACAAATTAGTCTGCTCAACAATCTCTTCCAAAAACACATCATCCATGAATAACTCAAAGAAATTGATAGGCATAAAGTTCTCTGTATTGGCGTTACACCCCGGGAGACCAGTAAAGGCAGGCAACTCTGGCTGCTCCATGTTTGGGGCAACCCAGACATCAGGTCTTCTAACGGGAAACCTTTCAGCCCCAGGTTGCTGCACTATTGGCACATCAATGTCCTCCTCTAAAACAGAACCTTCATCTGCACTGAGTGTGGCTTCATCATCAGAAGATTCCCCTCCAACAGAAACAGCACTGCCAGAATCTCTGACTTCCTCCTCTGCCTCAGATGCAGAGTCCGTCTCATAGTCATGATCAGACTGTGACTCAAAAAGCATACCAACCACCTGCTGAGCGGTCATCCTGCGGCTAGCCATGATCTCTCCTGCTAAAATTAACTGGACAAATTCACCACCAACAACCAGCACTGTGTAAGACAAGTAACAAAGTGTAGCTTTGTTAGTAAGAGTTACAAACTCAAAAACTATACCGCTCACTTGCCTGAAAAAGCTTGATTCACCAGCAACTACACAGCAATCACCAATGATATCCCACTAAAAAGAAAGTAAGAAAGGCAAATTAGAAATAAGACAAAACAAATATCATTGTGCATAAACCTAAGGACAATTTCACACACAATCCTGCATTTAGTACACCCCCTACAAACATGTCATTCATGCATGGCAACAATACTCCTTTGGAGTAAATTGTTTTTACTTACCTAAAACATGCAACTGTGCAAACTGCAGGTCAACCACCGCCAAAACCGCAAGGAGCCACAGCAAATAAAGCAAAAGCTTTGAACTAGAACAAAAAGGAGGAAAACATTTTTTATCACAAATGCAAAGACTTCTTCAGTTGACAAACACCCCACCATCAAACATTTTAGAAATTGGTGCCTAAGTGGATTCTGCCATAGGGGCAGATGGGCCTACTAAAAAAATAGGCCTGTCTGCCCCAAGGAAGCCAAAAAATACCTTTAGTACTGTGTCCCCATGGAGAGCGACCCTTGCCAAAGGGGACAGCCCTCAAACAAAAAAAAACAAAAAAAACACACACAACACTATCCCTGGTGCCTAAGTGTCTTCTGCCCCCTTGGGGGCAGGTGGGCCTAAGAAAATAGGCCCATCTGCCCCCAGGGGGTGTAGAAATGGCCAACAGGTCAATGCCCCCCTTGGGGGGGCGCCCCGTGACCAAGGGGACGCCCCCCCACAAAAATAAACAAATAAAAAAAAATCCCTGGCGTTCTAGTGGTTTCTGCCCCCCTTGGGGGCAGATCAGCCTAAAAATAATAGGCTGATCTGTCTCCAAGGGGTGCAGAAATGGCCTGGGTACATGTGCCCCCAAAGTGGGGGGCGACCCTTGCCCAAGCCCCCCCCCATCCACTAACACACACACACACACACATTATCCCTGGTGTCTACATGGCTTCTGCCCCCCTTGGGGGCAGGAGGGTCTAGAAAAATAGGCCCATCTGCCCCCAGGGGGGGCAGAAATGGCCAACAGGTCAATGCCCCCCTTGGGAGGGCGCCCCATGCCCAAGGGGACGCCCCCCCCACAAAAATAAACACATAAAAAAAATCCCTGGCGTTCTAGTGGTTTCTGCCCCCCTTGGGGGCAGATCAGCCTAAAAATAATAGGCTGATCTGTCTCCAAGGGGTGCAGAAATGGCCTGGGTACATGTGCCCCCAAAGTGGGGGGTGACCCTTGCCCAAGCCCCCCCCCATCCACTAACACACACACACACACACACTATCCCTGGTGTCTACGTGGCTTCTGCCCCCCTTGTGGGCAGGTGGGTCTAGAAAAATAGGCCCATCTGCCCCCAGGGGGGGCAGAAATGGCCAACAGGTCAATGTCCCCCTTGGGGGGGCGCCCCGTGCCCAAGGGGACGCACCCCCACAAAAATAAACACATAAAAAAACATCCCTGGTGTTCTAGTGGTTTCTGCCCCCCTTGGGGGCAGATCAGCCTAAAAATAATAGGCTGATCTGCCCTCAAGGGGGGCAGAAATGGCCCTAAAAGACATGCCCCGCAAAGGGGAGCGACCCTTGCCCAAGGGGGCGCCCCCCCATCCACTACACACACAATCCCTGGTGCCTAAGTGGCTTCTGCCCCCCTTGGGGGCAGATGGACCTAAAAAAAATAGGCCGATTTGCCCCCAAGGGGGGCAGAAAAGGCCAACAGTTCTCTGCCCCCTTGGGGGGGGCGCCCCTTGCCCAAGGGGGCACCCCCCCCCCACATAAATACACATAAAAATAAAAAACCCTGGTGATCTAGTGTTTTCTGCCCCCCCTTGGGGGCAGATCTGGCTAAAAAGTAGCCAATCTGCCCTCAAGGGGGGCAGAAATGGCCCTAAAGGACATGCCCCCCCATTCACTACACACACAATCCCTGGTGCCTAAGTGGCTTCTGCCCCCCTTGGGGGCAGATGGACCTAAAAAAAATAGGCCGATCTGCCCCCAAGGGGGGCAGAAAAGGCCAACAGTTCTCTACCCCCTTGGGGGGGGCGCCCCTTGCCCAAGGGGGCACCCCCCCCAACATAAATGCACAGAAAATACAAATCCCTGGTGATCCAGTGGTTTCTGCCCCCCTTGGGGGCAGATCCGCCTAAAAAGTAGGCCAATCTGCCCCCAAGGGGGGCAGAAATGGCCATAACTAATTGCCCCCACAAGGGGAGCGACCCTTGCCCAAGGGGCCGCTCCCCGCAAACAAGAAACAGTGACGAACAACAACAAAAAAAAATCCCTGGTGTCTAGTGGGCATTCCTGCTGCCCGATCGCAATGCGATCGGGCAGCAGGAATGCTCAAAGAGACACCGGGGGAAAGGAAAAGCCTTTCCTTTCCCCCGGTGCCTCTTTAGCCCAAACCCCCCACCCACCGGGAAGAGGAACTCACCTCTTCTCCGTTCGCCGCACAGGAAGCAAATGGCTTCCTGTGCGGCGAAATCCCCATAATGAAGTCAGCGCGCGATCACGCGCTGACGTCATTATGGGGGGGTGGGGGGGGTCGGGGGTGGAAGGGGAAAGGCTTCCCCTTCCATCCCTGACTTTGGGGGGGTGGGGGGAAGCACACAGAGGGAGCGAGAGCGCTCCCTCTGGGCTGTGTGCCGAGGACGTAGTGGTTACGTCCTCGGCACAGCAGCACTGTGCCGCAGGACGTAACCACTACGTCTGCGGCACAGAAGGGGTTAATGACGTTATAGCTCCTAACACATTATTGTTGAATTGGTAATCCTGTATCAACATACGTTGCACATACCAATTAGACAATAAGTTATCCTTTCGTCCCCATGCTGAGCCATTTCGGTGTGGCCGCACGGGAGGGCATCTTCTTCAGGGTGCAGAAATGAGACATGAAGAAATGTATGATGAACACTGTGGCGCGGCAACATTTGACCAACACAAAACGTATTGGAAAATTCACGAAAGAGAGATTCAAAGGGCAACCGCAGCCTATCCAGCTCCCTTACAAATTCTGAAACAAGCTGGGAGCAACTTTGAAAAAATAGATCCAATGGTACGTGGAAGGGTTCCCAATCTCAAGCTACACGGAGAACTGGCCAAAATCATGCCAGTTCCAGAGGTTGCTATAAGTGGCACTGGAAGCGTCTCAACAGTAGCATAAAAAATGAGAAGGACATCACTTTCATGCAACGTCAATAAGAGCCACTCGTCCTCAAAAAAAGAATGTTTAGTGGTCAGCAGTACAGGTTGGGCTGGGCTGGAGTTTATATGGGCTGGCATGTTCATTCTGTTCTAGGGTTTTGAGAATGGTTAGAAGTTGGTTTAAATGGCTGCATGGAGTAGCAATAAAAGATAGATTCATAATGATAGCCCCCGTTCTTGACATTAAATTATAGACAGTCTTTATGCCTTTTCAGTTAATATATTATGTATGCTCACCTTTACAGGCCACTATTTTCATTTTGTGTTCGCTTTACACTCTGAGAGGATGCTTTTTAAACATTTATTTACTTTAACTCTATATTAAGCAATAAATATTTTATATGAACATCCTATTATTCTTATACCTGGTTACGTCCCTTACATTTTTGTATTTTCCACTATTGAGGTTACAATACACTGTGGATATTGACAATATATCCTATCCCAATAATATTGAAAACCTACATCAACATTGTTGATCATAATTATTAGTATTCCGGTCTATCTGGATCCACAGGTTCCTCCTATGGTATCTATATCATATCAGATATAAAATTATGATGACAATAATGTTTAGCTTACGTATCAAACCACCACTAACTTAATCATTGGCGTAAATGATCTGTCCACAAATCAGTTAGTAAAGCCAAAAGGAGTATAGGCACCGGCCAGGGCCTTCTGGGAATTGTCAAAGCTCATGTCTGACTGTGTATCGGAGAAAGTGTAACTAGGTGCAATGCAGAGAGGAAGGCAAGTCCTGTACTCGGGTCCTGTATGACACACTGAAAGGCCAGGCCTTGCTGGGTTAGGCACATGTGTGATAGCACTTAAAGCCCTCTGAGTATGTCTATATCCCCTGCCTATTCGACAACTTGGGCAGGAATGTGTTTGTTTATACTGTGTCTCAAGTGACTACAGTTCAAATGGAGGGCATAGGGACTGGGTACCAAATGACACATCATGTCCTGAGAACGCTCTGTCCGCTCGATCTTCCTACATAACTGAAAACAAATGGGCACAAGTGATACACTTTTCTGAACTCACAGAAACAAAAGGACATATATAAACGATGGCCTTACATGTGTTTTTGTCCTCACTCTGTGTTGGCAATCATCAGCAAAGTCCATGTGTTTTCGTGCTCGGTTATAAATCTGCACAAAATATACTTTTGTTGCTCTATTGAACAATTATGTCAACATTCTTTTCCTATTTTCGTGTTGCTATAATTTAAAAAGAGATACACTGTCAGGGGTTCTATACACAAGGATATTACATTTCTGACAGATTGACAGCTGATGCTTTTTTAATAAAGCTGAACAAGTTAGGTCTCCCTGCTACCTTGTTAAATCAAATTTATGTATGCAGTGTACGTAGTGGCAGCTCCAGTCCGTTGACTTCTAGATCCCCGGTCAAAAGTATTTTTTAAATTCATTTTGTTATCCTGTATATTCCGGCAACATGGTCATGTTTTGGGCCATTATTACCTTGTCCAGAATGTTTAGCGTTGGTTTAGAGTTGCTTTTGTAATGCTAAATCAATGCTAAACTTTTTTAAGCATTCACAAACCAACGCAAGTAGGTATTTGCATTGGTTTGTGTGGCAAAGTAACGCAAAGCAGTGCAAAACGCTGCTTTACATTACTTTGCGTCAAAAGGGCGTTACATGGGTGGTACATTGCTGTACCCAAACTATCACCCATGCTATTTGACGCTAAACCTTCTTATGAAACACCAGGAGAAAGAATTTAGCTCCAAAAATTGATGCCTTTGAAAAACAGGTGCCAAATGGAGATTTTTTTTTTTTTCTCCCTACTTTTTCAACTTGGCATGTGTGCTGCAATGTACAACACACTCATAAACAGGGATAAGCATTTCCACTTGTCTTGGCATAGTATTTACTAAACCTACAGCAGCTAAAATCAGCATTGGCTCTAGGAGGAAACATCCTTAACAACGCGTCCTTAAGGACACGGACGTTTCCCATGCAAGCGTAACCACGTTTGTTTGAACAACAAATGGCTTTTTCCGTGCCTTAACCAAGCATGTGCTGAACTATGCATATGCGTGGTTAAGGCACAGATAAAGCCATGCAGTGTTCGGGAGAGTATGCAGAGGACGCTTTGAGGTATGTGGGGCTGGGGCAGGGGTGGGGGGGTGATTTAAGGGATTGGGGTGGAGGGTTGGGGTGTGCTTTTTTTAAGGGGCGGGGGTGGGGTTTGGGTATTTTTTAAGGGATTAAGGTGAGAGGGTCGGGCATTTTTTTTTTAGGGGCCGGGCATGGGTTTGGGTAATTTCTTTCTTTAGGGCTTAGGGTGAAGACAGGATAGTTTATTTTTAAAGGGATGGGGGAAGGATTAAGGAAGGGTGGGAGGAGAGAAGAGGAGGAAGGATCAGAGAGGATGCGGTGAGGTAAGTGGGGTTGGGGCAGGGTTGTTTTTAGTTGTGGGGTGGATTTATGGCTTAGGGTGGTGGGGGTGTTGTGGTACTTTATGTTTTAGGGGCAGGGATGGGGGGGGGATCCAGGTAATTCTTTTTAAGGGCTCGTGGTGGGTGGAGCGGTCAGGTAGTTTAGTTTTATGGGGCAGGGTGGTTAGGATAGTTCTTTTCTGGCTTAGGGTGGGTGGGAGATTGGGGTAGTTTACTTATTAAGGGGATGGTTTTAGGGCTCAGGGTGGGTGGGGGGTGTCAGGGTATTTTAGTTTTTAGGGGTGGGGTGGGTAGTTTTGGTAGTGTTTGGAGAGGGTGGTGGTCAGGTAATTTAGTTTAGAGGGAAGGGGTGGGGGCTTAGGATAGTATTTTTTTAGGGCTGAGGGTGGGTGGGGGTAGGGGTAGGTCAGGTATTAGGTGTGGGGGTAGTTTTTGGCCTCATTGCATGACAGAACCACACATGCCATTTCGTATGCGTTTCCACACATGCACTTACTAGGCATGCTTTTACAACAAAATTAATTGTAAAGGCATATATGATAAATGCATACGTGGAAGCGACGTGGTCATGGTCCCGACCATATTGTTAAGGCATGCATTGTTCTGTCATGTGTGGTTCCATCATCCAATCCCTCTAGGGAGAGGGGAAGAGAGTGCCATATCATTGTGAAAATGGTGCTTTCCTGCTCTCTCATTGTCATGCAGTGCTTCTTTTTTGATTGATGCACTGCACAGTGTTCACTTCTTGTGATACCTGAAGTTGGCTTTATCTAACCCTGGGCCAAGATTCTCAAAAGTTTTGCGTTGGTTTTGCGTTGCTTTTTTGATGCTAATCTGATGCTGAACTTTTTTCGGCATTCACAAACCAAAGCAAATAGGTATTTGCGTCAAGGGAGTGTTACATGGGTGGTACATGGGCATACTCATGCTACCACCTATGCATTTTGATGCTAAACCTCATTCTGAAACATAGAGGAAAGGGTTTAGTGCCAAAAATTAACACCTTTGAAAAGCAGGCGCAAAACAGAGAAATGTCCTACTTTTCCGACTTTGCATGTGTGCTGCACTGTACAGCACACATACAAAGGGGGAAAAGCATTTGCACTTGCCTAGGCAAAGTATTTTGTCTAGGAAGGATACCCTTCCTGTGCAAAACCTATGCTAGACTGACGCACACAACCTATCACTAGGTGTGGGTGTAGTGCAAGGCAGCTGAAATCAGCGCCAGTGCTAGGGGGGTGGGGTGGAGAGAGACATTTCTATGTGAATATACCACTCTCCTGCTCTCTCCTCGTCATGCAGCAAAGGGCAGCTTTTTGGGATGCTACACTGCCCTTCGTGGGACCTGCCAGAATCGGGGCCTCGGTCTGGTGCAGTTTGGTTTAAATAGTGCAGTGACACTCCTTGGGCTCAAAGTGATGACCTTGGAATCAGAGACAATGACAATGAGGGCTGAAGTTGCCTCGACCACTTAAGAAAGTATTTTCTAAAACAAATGACATTTTTCCAAATTACTTTTTTTAAATATGCTTTCAAAATGTAAACTGAAAATCACTGCAGTGCTCAAAATGTTATATAGAGTACTGTAAGAAAACAAGGGCCTGATTACAACTTTGGAGGAGGTGTTAATCTGTCCCAAATGTAACGGATATACCACCAGCTGTATTACGAGTTCCATAGGATATAATGGACTCGTAATACGGCTGGTGGTATATCCGTCACATTTGGGACGGATTAACACCTTCCTCCAAAGTTGTAATCAGGCCCCAAGTGTCTAAGATATCAGCCCAATTCTATGACGTTTCACATTGAAAATACTCATTGTGAGAATTTTAAAGCAGCAATGAATATCAGTTGTTTCAATTTTTAAGGAAATGCCTGGGAGCCTCTTTTTAGCAAGCTGTCAATATTTCAAAACTGTATATATTAATGGGTGCATTACAAGTAGCCAGGAGTAATCCTCAGTACCTCCGACGCCAAGAAGCATTGGTAAATTCAGGAGGTCGAAGTTACCAGGAGTTACATGGTTAATCCTATGTATCCACTTAGAAATTACAAATTACAGGAAGCATCAATAATTTCAACCGATGCCCTGAGTAATTCCTCATTTTATTCCAGTATGTAATCCGGAAACTTAACATGCTTTTAGAACGAAAAAGAATAGATCAGCAATTTACACCAGCTCTTGTAATATTTTGTGCTGCAAAGTGTTCTTGCAACTATTTGCTCTGCTTTGTGTTACTTTATGTCAAGGGGATGCATCAGTACAAACACACATAGGTTTTGATTTAAAGCATGACCTGCTAAGATTGCCACGCACAGTGCTGTATCAGAAACGCCTCCTCCAAGCAGTCCTAAAAAAGAATAAGTGCTTTCATTTATCCAAAACACCCATGCATTGAATGTGTGTTGAAGTGCACAGCACACATCCAATGTATATTGTTTAGGCATAAGAATTGAACTGGACTGATATCCTTCTAGTAAAAATCCTAGACAAAGCACATTCACTTCGCATAATGGTTATGGTGGGTCACCACTCCCATCGTTTCTGTGGAGATATCCTCACACATGTAAGTTTAATACTTGGTAGTTAATGTAGAAAGAACAGTGGGCAGTGGCGGGAATATGAGGACTAGCTACTACACAATGGCAGGAGTTTAGGAAAGGAAAAGGCTTCTACAAACATCAACCTACAAAAGATTAATCCCAGTGATATTCATAAACTACGATTTTACATTTACTACTGCTCAATAGGTGAGATAACAGTAGATAGAGTAGATAACAGCAGTAAATGTAGTCCAGGTCACTGCTAGAGTAAGTCAAGCACTACCCATGGCAACTAGCAGGTACTGCAACACATCCCCATGCAAAATAAAGGAATCAGCAACCTCATCAGAAGTAATGTAAAGTAAATAAAGTTCATTCAATTTAGATTCAATTTAAATAGATACATGGATTGATTGATAGATAGATAGATAGATAGATAGATAGATAGATAGATAGATAGATTGATAGATAGATAGATCGATAGATATATTTTCATTGAAAAAACAAAGGTTAAAGTAATCTTATACTTGCCAACATTGATGATTTAACTGAAAAAAAAAACACAGAAATGTACCTTTTATAGTTAGCAGCGCTAACTATACCTTGTGCCCCTCCCATGCACTGTGCATGACCTCACATATGACATCACTCATGACATGTTCTCTGACATCATTTATGACATCACTGATGACATATCAAATTACCTCATTGATGACAGCACTGATTACATCATCTAACAAGTGTGTTAGTTTGCTTCATAGTTTACATAGTGGTGGGTAACTACAATCATCCTTTTCTACTTAATTTTGTACAGTCTGTGTCCAGCTAATCAATATGTGTTTACAAAATGCATGTGCTACTAGTGCATCAAAAGTGTGTAGAAGTATTGAACACAGTATTCATCTTTGTATGGAAGAGTAACTCTATCTGCAGTTGACTGTTGACTTGTTTTCATTATGTTCCACACAAGCTTTTTGGTGCTGTTGAAAAACCTTCCAACATAGCCAAGATCGAACGTACTACATACTAAGGGGTTTATTTACAAGCTCCTTGCGCCACCCTTGCATAATTTTTTTGACACATTAGTGGTGCAGTCCCCCACGGTGAACCACATTTACAAACTGGCGCACTGGGACCATTGTGCCAATTTGCAGGTTACGCAGCTCGAGTTGGACTGTTCACATGGGGAAGAAGGTCAAGACTGATTTTCATACAGCTGGGTCCAAACTGAGGTGGCGTGGTGAGCAAAAAAATGATGGATTAAACCCAAATCTTTTAACTGGTGGTGAATGTTCGTATTGTTCAGCATTCGGTCCATCATGTGTTAATTTTACATTATTCCTGCAGCAAATACAATGTCTGCAAGGTAAGCATTCCTCCGTTAGAAGCCAAGCAGAAGTGGTGCAGTGAAATCTACAAGATTTCACTGTGTCGTTCTGCGTCTTCACAGCATCACTTTGTTAACACCTGCTCAGAGCAGGCATCTTTTAACAGTTGTCTCCTGGCATTGATGAAGTAGTGTCATTTTTTTTATGCTAGTCCAGCAATGTGTCAATTTAGCTCCACAGATGCGTCAGAATTTCTGATGTGACTACAGCGCTACCATTGCATTTATTAGGGGGGCACAGGGCAGAAGGAGAAATCTGACGCATCAATGGCAATGCATCAGATTCTTGTAAATAAGCCCCTAAGTACTGTAAGCAGGCATGACTTTTTAGACATATTTGCCTCAGCTTGACAATGTCTACTCAACTTAGCAGACTGTGTGCCCAGGTACTAACCTATGTACATGTGCTTGTTTTGCTTCAGAAGATGGGCTATCTCTGTGATGACTGCAGGTAGTATGATCTTTAGCACCTTCAGACCATGGTCATTATTTAATACTCTGTGATGTATTTCTCATGTGAGTTTCACTGTCTTCAAACAATGTGGTACAGAGTAAATTTTCTGCATAGAATAAACATTGTTAACAGTACTCAGTTTTCTACACATTTACACGTCATTTCTCAATGTACGTTTAGTGGCTGTCAGGGGTTTAATACAGACTGTTTGTAGTAGGGCATTAGTTATGTAACAGGGCTCAAGTATCTGGAGAAACTTGAGGCCAGATTTACTGAAAAGTAGTGCAGCACGGTGCTGTTCCAAAATTGACAGCGCTGTGCTGCGTCACTTTGGAAATGCAGGGATGTGCTGTATTTACTAGAATACAGCACACTCCTGCATTTCCCCCTGCGCTGGCACTAAATTGAGCTGCCTAGCTCCAACTCAGGCATCCTTGCACCATCATGCAAGGATGTCTGTGTTGAGAGGTTTGATTGTTTTTGTGCAGAAAAGGTGTCCCTTCCTGTACATAAACAATCACTAATGGTGATTTGGCATTTCTGTGTGGGCTGCAGAATGCAGCCCACACACAAGTGCCAAAGCGTAATTTTGAAATGATTGTTTATGTGCAGGAAAGGACACCTTCCCGCACACAAACAATTATTTATGGCATTTTGCTCTTTCTATGTGTGCTGCAGGATGCAGCACACATAGAAAAAGCAAAAAACGAGGAGGAATAAAAGTTTTCCTCCTTGTTGCGCCATACTAACACCACCCCTAGAGTGGCATTAGATTTTGGCACTGCCTCAGGTTTACACAAACTCGGAAATCTGAGGCAGCATCAAATTGCAATGGGTGTTGCTGTGGCATGCCCACAGCAACACCAGTTGCACGCCCCTTCCACTCAAAGTGCTGTGGTGAAGGAGCCGTAATTACAAGGTAGCGTTCAGCCACTTTTAGTAGCTTAACGCCGCCTTAAAAATACGACTCAGTGCACAGGGCCACCAGAGCGTAACTAAAAGTGACGTTCCAGTTGCGCTTGGGGCTCTTTAATATGCCATTTGGTTTTTCCTGAATAGTTGTATACAGAATGAACACCATGCACAGAATATATTGCTCTTCCTTCTATGGTTCATAATCGATATGAACTCGACTACTGATGTATGTTATAAGGTCAATCATGCAGATCACATAAGCTTGCGTTACCTACCGGGGTTATGCATGATAGGATTAAAGACACTTCATATTATACTGTGCTATTTTGTACTTTACAGTGATTTGGGCCCTGGGAACCCTATTCTCCAGGGCCTGGCGTAGTTGTATAGAGGGAGGGTGACTCCCCTTCCCGGGCCTATTTCAGATCCAGGGACTCCATCCTCAAAGGAGTGTTGTTCTTTTTTAGGGGGAGGGGGCATGTGGCTCCCCACCCAGGATTGACTTTGGGCCTGGAGAACCTATCCCCCAAGGCTTGGCATCCTACTTAGGGGAAGGGGACACAACCCGCCCGCCCAAGCCAATTTCAGCCCCTGGGACACCATCCACTGGGTGCTGCCCAATTTTCATGATGTAGGGGCACGTGACCCCGCTCCTGAGTTGATTTTTGCCCCAGAGAACCCATCTTCCAGAGCCAGGGGGAGAGGGCATGTGGCCCCACTCCCTGGGGCAGTTTCAGCCTCAGAGACAGCATACCCTAGGGCCCTGCCCAATGAAAGGTGGGTGCCCTGGTGCCCACTCAGGGCACGCATCATACTCCCTGTGGGTGTGGTGCCACAGGGGGAGTCCCAAGGCCCACACTGCCCCAGCTGACTCCCATACATGTTTAGACAGCATTTCTCTCTACCACAGGGAGCAGCTACTAATGCTGCTCCCTGTGGATGGGAGCAATATTTTGATCTATTTCCCTGTCTGCATCACTGCAGGCAGGGAATCAGATCAAAGGTCCTCTCCCAGCAGTCTGGACCATTTTTGAAGCTCTTGCCTGCTGGGAGTGGGCTTGGTGTTTGCTTCCACTTGGCAGGACATTTGAAAACACTCCTGTCAAGTGAGAGCAAGCACAGGTTTCCCTGTCCACAGCACTCTGGGTGGGGAAAGTGCTAGATCACGGAGGTGGGTTCCCTGGGACATAGGCTGCAAACTGGGCCCATGGGATGGGGCCACCTGAGCCATTAAAGGCTCAGGGAGGTGGACACCCTCCCTTGGGCCTAGAGGTGGGCTCCCCAGATTATTTTGAGGCAAAGGGAGAGGAGCTGCATGACCCTCTCCCCATTTTCTTAAACTTTGCCCACAGGTGTGGGCTCCCCAGGGCCTCTCAAGGATAGGGTGGGGGTTGCATAGCCCTCCTCTAAATAAATAGTCCCCCCTTCCCTTTATCCCTCCCCTTTATGAAATCAGCCCTGGGCATAGGCCCCCATTAATTGCGGCCTGGCCACCATTTTGTTATTTTTTATAGTCATACAAGTGTCTTGCAGGATCACCGATATTTTACTTTTTTTTCCATGGATCCCTCTGGGTTCACTTTATGGGGTTAAGGGGATCAAAGTATCCCTATCCTGCCCCTTATACTATTTTATTTTAGGACAGGGGAATGAGGGCCTCATTATGAGGCTGGCAGTCTTGAGACCACCAGCTGCCATACTCCAGGTGGTTTAACCCCCATATTATGACCCTGGCGGTTGGACCACCAGGAAGTCACCGTCCCCACCAAGAACATGGTTCTTCGTGGGACTGAGTTCAGCAATGTCATGCTGATCATGAGTCCCATTTCTGGCATCTAATAATAAATGCTGGGGACCACAGGGGGGCCTCCATTGCCCATGACCACATGGCCCCCTACCTATGGCTCCGGAGACCAAACACATTTATATGGGTGCCCTCGCCACATCCAGAGCACCCTGTAAACAGTTATGGGACCCCACGGGGAGCCTCAAGGCCCTCATGGCCCCAGCTGGCTCCCATCTCCTGCAGGAGCCGGCGTTACTATCGCACGCATGGAGACACTACTAATAGCAGCTCCCTGCACGCTGGAGCATTGCTTTCATCTCTTTCTCTACCCACATGTTAGCAGGCAGGAAAATAGATGAAAACTCCGCTTTCAGCAAGTGGTAGTTGTTTGACAGCTTATGCTTGCTGAAAGCAGAGTGTTTGCTTTTGCTTGGTGGGAGCTGTCAACTTCTGCCAAGCAAAAGCAAACAGCTACTTGTCACATTACCTCAGATAGTACAGGACTCATGACAACTTTTATAACATCAATAAAATTAACAATAAAACATTAGAAGTAAAATTATTGAAGAAAAAACTGTGCATGGCGGAGGTGCGAGTTATAGTTACCTGAGGCTGCAAGTTATAGTTACTTAAAATAACTCTAACTATAACTGCTGAATTTCTCTGGTTTTATTAACGCGTCCCTTTATGATAATTTATTACACATCAGGACTCGTTTTAGGCCAATTAATCTTTTGACCCAGTTGAGAGACACCTTAGGACGAGATAGCTAATCAATATGTCAATCAGTACATCAATAATGTCATCAATATCTATCATAATGATACATTTCACTTTAGTCAAAGTCATCAATTAGTCAAGATTCTACCATGACCTTGCAGTCATGAATAACCACACCAGTTTAGTAGAATTGTATGAAGTTTTATTCCCTATTGAGTACAATTCTAAAAGCAGATACGTCAATCTCAAAACCAAGAAACATAATAGCATAGTCACGATATGGCAACTCTGATAAGATTTCATTAAGGCGAGAATCACAAACATCAGAACGTAACACGCCGTGAACATCGATCAGTTTAGCAAAGTGTCAATAACGCGTCAGTTCAACAAAGCATCGTTTTGGTTGTTTGTCTATTTGCGTCAGTTTCGTGAACACCTGTTCTAACCACTGATTAGCATTCGCATGTTGGACTTCATGCAAAACAATTTAGAACCCCAATTTGGAAAACATCTAACTATGGTCTCTGTCAAAAGTAAGCAGTTGGTACCTAGAAAGGAAAAGCAAACAGGCAAATCACAATTTCATTGTCATAGTTACCCTCCAAAGTTTAAGTCAGCGTATAGGTTCAGTCTTCGTCTTCAGGACATCAGTCAAATCACCATCAGTCAGAACTCAGCTCCGGGGCAATAATGGGGGCACTTCCCTCATAAGGAGGCAAAGTCTAAATGGGCAATCTAAGGACGAGGATGGTTCTAAGCGAACCAATAAGTCACCAAACAGAGTGACAAAGTTTCTGGATAAAATTAATAGCATTCCCTAATCCACCTAAATGGCTCCCCGTGTCATGGGTTTTTATCCCTTTTTCGTTGTACATTCCCAAAAAATTCTATTGGACATTTGTTATACCCCACTATCTTTAACCTATCAGAAAATGCATTAGGTCATCAATTTTTCACCCCATATTATTTTACAAGTCCCTCATTTGTTCTCCTGTTCGATGTCTTCAGAGGTGGCACATCCGGTATGATTTCATCTTTCTGTAATTCTTTGCACATCTTTTGGTCAGTAGCTCCATTGTCTTCACCGGTTTGAATGACCTTGTACATCACATTAATCTACACTGTTGCATTTTGTTTAATATCACCCTACAAGCAATGAAGAATTTGTGAGAACGGATCTAGCATGGTTACATTTGGCTTCTAGTTTGAAGAAAACAAGAGGTTATGTCCTTTTGCGAGTCAGCACACTGCAAGATAGGAAAAATACATTTAGTATGAGAGCCAAGCAGCTAAGCTTCGGCTCATGCTAACTTGAGGCCTACAAGGATTTCAGCACAAATTCAATAGCATAATCATTAATAATTAGTATAAAACTTATTCAGTTTAACATTTATAAACATTTTTGTCATAATTATTAGTCCACATATACATTGGCGGCCACTCCCAGTGGTCACATTTCAAGTGCACGTTTGAACAAAATACATCAATACAATTACTTAAGCAGCATTACCACACACTAGTTCATAAGCATCTCATGTTAATATAGATTATATAAGCTACGCTCTCTCAGTCCCTCCTCTGATGACGTTTGTCATCACACAAACCTTTCCTTTTCGACCTTTCATTTTAAATTTTTCACCTTGCGCATAAGGCGCATTTCAACATCTTGTCCCTTGTGTGAACTTTCCCAAATTTCATTAAACATTTTCTCCCTTTCACTTTCCTCATTCATCTTATTTCTCTTTGTCCAATTTCTTTTAATTTTGTCATTAATTTTGCACGCTCCCCATAAACCTAATAAACAGGCCAGAACAATTAATAGACCCCCTAATATTTTTGCAAGAACCCCATTCCAAATGTTGCTAAACCAGCTCCCTACTCTGGCAATTCCTTTTCCCACTTTCTCCCACACTCCAGGTTCCTTCAAATCTTTCAAATCTGCACTATCTCTAGTTAGGTTAGTAAGCATACCTCTAATCTTTTTACTATTATCTGGTATATACAAGCAACAATGACACTCGTTGAGCATCTTGCAGACTCCACCGCTCTTTGGTAAAAGAATGTCTAAAGCAAGCCGATTTTGAAGAGTCATAGCTCTTTCCGCAGCAAGTTCGGTATCCATCAGGAGTATAGCCCCTGTAAAATTTGTCAGCATGTTATCCACAATAGTAGACAACTTTTGAATCTTTATGGAGTTTAAGAGAACCCCTACTGAAGGAATTATGTCTCCAAATATGTCACCAACGACAGCAGCCGCTGTCTCTCGTTTTTGTCTAGCATGTTGTAATTCAGACGCTTTAGGTATTTGCTTTAAGTCATCAATCTGGTAAATCTTTGGGAAAACTATCCCCAAATAACATGTCCCATACCTTCCCTTAGGGAGACGGTAATAAGCATTAAGTCCACAGATATAATAGATCCCAGGGATCGCTGGATCCTGTCCATTTAACATAAACGTCCATTTACTCTGAAACAAAAACACATGCCTGCATTCACTCGTTCCCACAAATAAAGTTTCATATTCAGATTTCGGCCTATATATACAAAGCCTTCCTACATGTAATGCATCTATAGCTAATTTGCCTTGTGTCTTTATTGCGGTGTAAGCATAATCATTTGCATATGTGCATTTCTCTAGCCCCTTTTCTAATCTCTCTTTCAAAGCTTTGCGTCTATCATCAGTGTGATCTAAGAAACTTTTCTCTATAGGTGTTAATAAGCAAGTCAGATTGTTGCGGTGTGCATAAGCTGTTCCAAATGTAAGTGTCGGTTCAAAGAAACCTCTAACTAATTTTATACTATGCTCCTTAGCTAACTTGTTCAGAAAATCAATCACAGGCACAAAGGAAAACACCACATCCAAATTTGAGTAACAATATTGCACATGCTTTTGATAATAGAATCTCATTAGTAGCAAACTACAACTTATCCCATAGGTTAATGGCAAGCTATGATAAGTGACCCCTTCTTGTACTGATGAAGGAATCTTTGTGCACTCATAATAGTTTTTCGCCTCCATGGTTTCAACATACTCATTCAGCAAGCGATAGAAGGCATTAGTGGAGAGTTCCCCTTTTGAGTTTGTTTCCTCAAACTTTTCCCACGGTGTTAGTGTTGTAGTCTCAGGTTTTGATGCATTGTTAGTCACTTTCTTATCCAACCACAGCATTCCCACAATCACACCTACAATTATTATTGCACACACAATATCTAATATAAGGCTTAACCAACCACACACTTTACCCTTCTTGCTACTACCTCTATTATAAGCCATGGTCTGTAAAGAATCAGATAGCAGAACAAAGCAAGAAAAACAATCAACTTGAGGACGATAAAAAAACTTTTTTTTTTTCCTTTTTCTTGATGCAAAGTCTCTCTTTCTCTCTGCGTGTATTTACAGCGTTTCACTGACTCCAGGACCCTTTTGCCAATCAGGTTAGCAGCTTGTCATAATCAGGTTTCAAAGTCAATTCAGGTTATCAGTGTCACATCCGGTAGTTTATGAGTCTCTTTTTTCAGCTTTTCAGCTTTCAATTTCAAAATATTTTTTTTTAGTTTTAACACAGTCTCTTTCTCTGATTGATTTCAGGTACCATAGTATTGGCCCGGTACTTCTCGATCAAAAAGGAACGCTAAGAATTCTTGTTGCCATTCAGATGTCATTGCATATGCCCATTCAGGACCTGCGTACCTTCTATTTGCAGTTCTTTTTCTTTTCAATCTGCGTTTGCCTTGAAATTCTCCTTCACTTAGATCCTCTATTTGGGATGTATCAGTTTCTTCTGTTATTGTTTCACTTGGTACGACTTTTTCTTTCGCAGCCTGCTTCTCTGGCCACTTATCACCCTTATGCGTCTTCTTCCTGCTTGTCCTTTCAGGACGCTGAACAGCACCCTCCTCTTGTGCTATGGTGTTTTCTCTTGATGGACCTGCAACTGGCTCAGGGGATGCCGGTGTGCTATGATCTCTCTCTACTATTTCCCCTTCTTCTTCTTCTTTTGGGTCTGTAACAGGTTCAAGCTCTAACCCGTATCTGTCTACTTCTGGGAGAACCTCTCCTTGATTTAGTTCTCCTGCTGCCTCTACTGAGATAGGCACACTGTCACCTCTTTGGAACTCGTTTACTGTTTGAGGGACTAGGCTGTTCTCAGTGGGCTCTCCTACAGTCTCAGTTCCCCCTTGGCTATTTTCTGGCCCTGACACTTCCTTCTCTGGAATTGCTGAGTCGGAAACTTCAAGTTCCTCATCAGTCGGACATGTTACCTTCTTTGTGTGACTGGCATGTATCCAGTTTGGAACGCCTGCACATTTCACAGCAGTGGTTGTTGTCAGTATTACTTGATATGGCCCTTCCAGCGCGGCTCCAAACACAACTATCTCAAGTGCTTCTTGACAACCACCCAGTCACCGGTTTGCAGGTTGTGACCGGGATCACTGATCGGTGGCAATGTGTTGGCTTCCACTTGGTGAGAAAAAGAGCGACCCACATCAGCCAAACCTTTGCAGTTGTCCAACACCATATCATCCGTGATATTCACGAGAGCATTTGAAGTATTGCAGGTAGTCTCATAGCTCTGCCCATAAGGATCTCATGAGGTGACAGTCCTGTCTTCTTATCAGGGGTGTTCCTCATCGACATCAGCACTAAGGGCAATGCATCTGGCCATTTCATATTGGTAGCTGCGCACATCTTTGCCATTCTCGACTTCAAGGTACCATTCATTTGTTCTACTAGTCCTGATGCTTCAGGGAAGTAGCTACAATGCAGCTTCTGTTCAATGTCTAATGCAGCACACAAGAGCTTAATCACCTCATTGTCGAAGTGTCTGCCCCTATCTGATTCTAAAGAGACCGGAAAACCAAACCTGGGTATTAGTTCTCTAAGCAGCAGCTTTGCAACTGTGAGACTGTCATTTCTATATGTGGGGTAAGCTTCAATCCAATGGCTGAAAACACACACAATCACCAACACGTACTTCAATCCTCCACAAACAGGCATCTCAATGAAATCCATTTGCATCTTGCTAAATGGACCGCCAGCTCTCCCTATGTGGCTCAAAGTTACCACGGTCCCTTTTCCTGCATTCATCTGTTGACAGATGATGCACCAGTGACAAGTAACTTCTGCGGCTTGTCTGAATTTCAGGTTAAACCAGTCAATTTTGAATGACCTGATCATTGCATCTCTCCCAAGATGTGCCTGTCCATGATAAAGTCTTGCAAATTGTGACAAGAGGCTGTTTGGCAAACCCAGTTTCCCCTCCTCTGAGACCCATAAGTCGTCAGCTCTCTGTACACATTGCATTCTCTGCCAGGAGGTTTCTCCTCTCTGCTAGCAAGACCCTGTAGTGATTTTAGCTCATTTAGGCCCATATTTATACTTTTTGACGCACAACTGCGCCAACGCCGGCTAAAGCCATTCCAACGCGCCATGCGGGAGCCTTATTAATGGAATGACGTTAGCCGGCGCTGCGGACTGGTGTGCGTCAAAAGAAATGACTCACACCAGGCAGCGTCGGCGTATGGGAAAATGGGGGTTTTGCGTCAAAAAACGGTGCAAGTCAGGTCTGAGGCAAAATTCAGGCCTCAAACCGGATTTGCGCCATTTTGTTTGACGCCCAACCTCCATTGACATGACTCCTGTCTTAGCAAAGACAGGAGTCATTCCCCCTTGCCCAATGGCCATGCCCAGGTGACTTATGTCCCCTGGGCATGGTCATTGGGCATAGTGGCATGTAGGGGGGCCAAATCAGGCCCCCCTAAGCCACAAAAAAAATCGGAAAAAAATACTTACCCGAACTTACCTTCACTTCCCTGGGATGGGTCCCTCCATCCTTGGGTGTCCTCCTGGGGTGGGCAAGGGTGGCAGGGGGTGTCCCTGGGGGCAGGGGAGGGCACCTCTGGGCTCCTTCCGAGCCCACAGGTGCCTTAACGCCTGCCCTGACCCAGGAGTTAAAAAACGGCGCCCATCAGGCTGTGCGCCGTTTTTTAAGGCCTACCCTCTCCTGTGCGTCAAAATGACGTCAGTGTATAAATAAGGGGCACAGGCCTTAAAGTCATTTTTTGGAAGGGAACGACTACCTTGCATATAATTAACGCAAGGCTGGTTCCCCCTTCCAAAAAATGACGCACATGGTGGAATTTTGACACCCGCGGGGTCGGACGTCAAAGTATAAATATGGGGCAGGGTTGCGCCGATTGTGCGTCAAAAATTTTGACGCACATTCGGCGCAAACAGAGTATAAATATGCCCCTTAGTGTATCAACAACCCTTAATGCAAAGTTCAAGCATGTCTCATTTTCAGTTTGCAGTAACAATTCCCACTGATCCTTGAACGATATACAATTCAATGCGCAAAACCTTGCGACTTGATCTGCATAGCCGTTTCCCATTGACACAAAGGGGGTGATTCTGATGTTGGCGGGCGTCGGGAGCCGCCCGCCAAGCGGGAACCGCCAGAAGACCGTACCGCGGTCGAAAGACCGCAGCGGTCATTCTGGGTTTCCCACTGGGCTGGCAGGCGACCGCCAAAAGGCCGCCCGCCAGCCCAGTGGGAAACAGCCTTCCCACAAGGACGCCGGCTCAGGATTGAGCCGGCGGAGTGGGAAGGTGCGACGGGTGCAGTGGCACCCGTCGCGTATTTCAGTGTCTGCAAAGCAGACACTGAAATACAAGGTGGGGCCCTCTTACGGGGGCCCCTGCAGTGCCCATGCCACTGGCATGGGCACTGCAGGGGCCCCCAGGGGCCCCGCGGCACCCCCTACCGCCATCCTGTTCCTGGCGGGAGACCCGCCAGGAACAGGATGGCGGTAGGGGGTGTCAGAATCCCCATGGCGGCGGAGCGCGCTCCGCCGCCATGGAGGATTCTCAAGGGCAGCGGAATGTCGGCGGTACACCGCCGACTTTCCGTTTCTGGCCGCAGCTGAACCGCCGCGGTCAGAATGCCCAGCGGTGCACCGCCAGCCTGTTGGCGGTGCTACTGCGGTCATTCGCCCTGGCGGTTTTTACCGCCAGGGTTAGAATGACCACCAAAGTCTTGTGACTTAATATGAGCATTGCATTTCACCACGGAAATTTCAAGAGGTAACTAAATCGCATGTAACAAATCCTTAATCTGTTCGCCATTTTTCACTGGAGAACCAGAAGAGGTCATGAAACATCTCTGTGACCACAATTGGCCAAAATCATGTACAATGCCGAATCCGTATCTGCTGTCTGTATAGATAGTGACTTTCAGATTTTCAGCTGCGTGGCATGCCTTAGCAAGGGCAATTAGCTCTGCCACTTGTGCAGAATACACTCTCTCGAGCCAGGAAGCTTCAATAATACCAGCTATGTGCATACAGCATAACCGGCTCTCAGTATTCCGACTGAGTCTCTCAAACATGATCCATCAATAAACATAATGCAGTCATTTTCTTTTACCTGTGTATCTTGAATGTCAGGTCGGGGCTTGGTACATAGTTCTGTTACCTCAAGACAATCATGCTCCACTTCCTCTTCATTATTAATCTCAGTACTTTCAACAGGAAGTAGAGTTGCCGGGTTCAATACTGTACACCGCTTCAAGGAGACATTTGGTGACCCCAAAATAATTGTCTCATATCGGGTAAGTCGGGCATTTGTCACGTGCTGAGTTTTAGTTTGAGTCAACAAAATTTCACTGAATGGGGAACCATTACTGTTAAAGGATGTCCCATCACTATGCCTTCACACTGCGTGAGGCTCTGACCAACTGCTGCAACTGCACGCAAACAACCCGGTAAGGCTGCTGTGACGGTGTCCAAGGTAGCTGAAAAATATGCTACAGGACGGTTTGCACCTCCATGGACCTGTGTCAAGACAGACAAAGAACAAGCATCACGTTCATGACAAAACAGTAGAAAAGGCTTTGTGTAATCAGGCATACCGAAAGCTGGTGCCCTGCACATGCACTCTCTTAATTCCATGAGTGACTCAAGTTCTTCCTTGGACAGAGTTATGGTATACGGTTCATCCTTAGTTTCTTTGCCTGTCAGTTTTATCAATGGTTTAGAGATAATTGAAAAGTTGGGAATCCACTGGCAACAGTAGCCCACCATTCCCAAAAACATCCTGACATCTCTCTTTGTTGGTGGGGGGTTCATCTGCAAAATAGCTGTCACCCTTTCCTTTGATATTCTCCTTGACCCTCTCTCAATCAAATGTCCAAAGAACTTCACCTCTTTTTGACAGTACTGCAACTTCTTTGGAGACACTTTACGTCCATTCTTTCCCAAATGATTCAGTAAGGCAATTGTGTCATACCTACAGTCATCTTTTGTTCTGGACGCAATCAGTAAGTCATCAATGTACTGTACCAGAGTCGAACTGAAAGGCAGTACTAAGGATTCTAAGTCCTTTTTCAATATCTGATTGAAGATGGATGGTGACTCAGAAAACCCTTGAGGAATCCTGCACCAACTGTACACTTTGTCCAGGAATTTGAAACTGAATAAAAACTGGCTGTCCTCAAGAAGAGGCACCAAAAAGAAAGCTTGTGACAAGTCTACAATGAACCATTCAGCATCACACGGAACCTGAAACATGATCACTGCTATGTCCGGTACTATGGGGCAATCCTTTACCACAATCTCGTTTATTTTCCTTAAGTCCTGCACAATTCGAACCTTCCCACAAGGCTTTTTCAGACCCATTATTGGTGAATTACATGGGCTGCTCAACACTTCTTTCAGAACTCCTTGTTTTACAAAATCTGCAATTATTTGCGACACCTGAATAAGGACATCTTGTGCCATGTGATATTGTGGCACCTGGGGAAACACTGCATTTGGCTTCACTTGTACTTTAACTTGTTCCACTCCTTTTATCAGTCCCACTTCCTTTCCTGTCAAATCCCACACTTTCTCTGTCACTGTTCCCTGTAACTCAGTAGGTAAGTCAGTTACTGTAAGCATCGGGAATAAGGTTATCAAAGGGTAATCCTCATTCGAGGTCTCTGTCTCTAACTCTGAGAACTGACCATCATCCCCTTCATCATTACTGTTTGTCTGCACCTCAATTCCGTTGTTGGAACAAGTAATCAAACATTTCATTTTGCACAATAAGGGGGTCATTCCGACCCCGGCGGGCGGCGGGCGCTGCCCGCCGGGCGGAGACCGCCATAAGACTGGCGGTCATTTTGAATTTCCTGCTGGGCAGGCGGGCGACCTCCAAAAGGCCGCCCGCCCAGCGGGAAAGCTCCAGCAACGATGAAGCCGGCTCCGAATGGAGCCGGCGGAGTTGCTGGTGTGCGACAGGTGCAGTGGCACCCGTCGTGATTTTCAGTGTCTGCTTTGCAAACACTGAAAATCTTAATGGGGCCCTGTTAGGGGGCCCCTGCAGTGCCCATGCCAGGGGCATGGGCACTGCAGGGGCCCCCAGGGGCCCCACAACACCCGTTCCCGCAAGCCTCTTCCTGGCGGTGTAAACCGCCAGGATCAGGCTGGCGGGAAGGGGGTCGGAATCCCCATGGCGGCGCTGCTTGCAGCGCCGCCGTGGAGGATTCCCTGGGGCAGGGGAAAACCGGCGGGAAACCGCCAGTTTCCCTTTTCTGACCGCGGCGGTTGCCCCTGAAGCACCACCAGCCTGTTGGCTGTGCTTCCTCCGTCCCAGACCGCCAAGGTCGGAATGACCCCCTAAGTCTCTTTCCAGTAGGGACACGGGACTTGAATTGCAGACTACAAACTTATGCAGTTCCTGGAAGTTACCAATCTAAACTTGCACCGTATCTGTAATCGGATTTGTCAAGTACTGGTTTGCTACTCCTACCACTGCTATGGTACGCCCTGAAAGTGGCAACTTCGGAACCTCTGCACTTCTGACTGTAGAGCGTGTAGCTCCAGTATCAACCAAGAATGAAACCTTGTGACCCATCACCTTTCCCCCTACATAGGGTCCTCTCTGATCTACTTCTAGAGATGCTGCAAGCCTGCACTCTTCACTGTCTGAACTGTCATCCGACCATTCCTCATTCATTCCATCTTCACCACGCAATGGGATTTAATGTACTGTATTATTTTGGCTCACTACTTGACCTGTGACCTGCTGAGGAAGCATCACCTGTTGCTGTCCCATTGGAGCTACTGGTAATTGCATTTGCTGTCTAGGTACCATGGGAACCTGCTATTGTACTTGCTGCATTTGTGCTGGTTGAACACACAGCATTTGCATTTGCTGCATGGGCTGTAGCCCCTGCATCTGAACCATGTTATTCTGGAAGATCTGATTCTGACCTCTCAATTTTGGACCTCTCATGTTTTGAAATGTACCGACATCAGTGCTTTGTTGAACAACACCATCATGCACCACACTCGGACATTCCCGCTTCCAATGCCCCACGCCCCCGCACCCGTGACATGGTGACATCTTTTTCATCCCTTGTACGTCATTTTGAACTACAACAGTGTTCAAGTCTGGACCGCGATTCATAAAACCTCGACCTCGGCCTCTCGGTTGCGCCTGAAACATGCCATTCCCTTGCGGTTGTTGCTGTACCATCTGCTGGATTCCATTCCCTTGCATACCTGCCTGAGCTGCCCTTATCTGCATCACCATCACATTCTCCTTCAACTTTCTCTGCTTTAGCTCAATCTCGTCGCTACAGTATTTTGCATACTGCAACACCTCATCAGTCGGCTTCGCTTGCCAACAGATCAAATGATTCTTAATCATCTGGCTAACCTCTGGTCTCAGCCCTTCAACAAATCTGAACACGAGATGGTTCATGTCTTTCAGCTCAATAGTCTCAGTACCACTGTAAAGTTTGAACGCTTTTAACAACCTCTCATGGTAAACATGGATCGATTCTTTAACCTCCTGTGAGGTCCAGTCGATTTTCTGCCAATCTGTCACTTTCGGCGATACTTTCTGCTTCAAAAACTCAATTACTTTATGATAGTACTTCATCACCTCCTCAGAGGGTGCTCCGGTCGCCTTATCCCTTGCTGGCTCCTGTGTCGGCCAGTCTACACCTCTTTTGCACACAAGCCATAAGTCGGGCGAAACAATGATCTCAAACAAGGTATATAAATCTTCCCAGAGACACTTCGCAAGCTTCAGAAACCTATCTGTTTGCTGATACCACTCTATCGGCTTCTCCCTCAACCTGGGATAATCATTCATGAATGACAATATGTCTCCCCTAGTCCACAGTACATGGATCAGAACCCCACCAGCTGTTTCTCTCATCGGCAACATCTTTACTGATCCCGTATCTGGTGAAGCTTTAGCTTGACTTGATCCCGGACTGTCACTTTTCTCCTTATCTCTTTTCTTTGCCCATCTGCCTTCCCACTTTTCTAAAGCTACCCAGATCTTCGCACTTTGCAGTATTTCCTTTAGATGCACTTTTGTTCCGGCAGACCTCATGTGCTCAAAGTCCTTTGAGTCAAAGTCTAACCTGTAGCTTCTTTTCAAATGTTTGGTATTCTCAATATCAATATTGTATTTGTCTGCCAGGTTCGCTAATGTCTCATGTTCCTTACCTACTTCTTTAGTGATTTTAGGGCACAGATACCTCAATTCTGCTTCTGTGTATGACTCTAATCTGTTTACCCCCATTGTTCCCTCCACTAATTCAGCAGCTTCCACACCCAGTCTCACAAAGTTCAGGTACTCATCTTTCTCAGACCTTTCTAACTTCTCTACGGTTGCTGCGGCTTTTGGAGCGTAAGTTTTTTCTAACCACTCATTCACTTGTTGCACCGTAAAACCTTGCAGTGAAATATTCTCTGCATGCATCATTGGCGAATGTGAAGCATTTGTACTTATTGACTGCGGGGTTGGCATACCTAGCCCTGCCTGTCTCATTGCCTCTAAAGGTGCTTCAACCGGGCTAAGGTCTAACAAGGACCTCGATCTTTCAACTGCTTGTTCTCCCGGGGCCATTAACTGGGGAGTTTCTTTGGACCCTCCTCTTATTGTATCTTGGGTCATTACTCCCTGATCACACATACCAGGCTTACCTTGTGCATACAATGGCACCGGTGGACCAACAGTAATTGGTAACGATATGGCCGCAGATGTCTAACCTGGTCCAAAACTCCTTGGAGCAGCAAGTCCAAAGGTTTGATTCTCTGAAGCTGGGGCAGGTACTAATGGAGGTCCTGCTGTTGGATTGTACCCTGGTATCAGCTGTTGCTGTGGCTGGGGCAGCAATTGTGGAGTTGGCTCAATCTGCACTAACCTCGATTTTGTATATATCGGGTCTGGCGGTACTATCAGATTTGTAGTAGTCTCTAGTACTGGGACGTCTGGATAGATTCTCTGTATCTGCGGTGGAGGTTGCAACTGTATCTGCATGTCTGGCGCAGTGGGTATACTGACACCATTTTGTGTCAAAGTCGTATCACTAGTCTGTACTGTATCAGTAACTCCCTTCTCCTGCGTCTGGTTCCCAGGACCCGCTCTAGTGCTCGGGACATTGTCGCTTACCGCATAAGGTGGCGGGCGATCATGCAATATCTGATTTAGGAACTCTTCCTCATCTGAATCATCTTTGTCTATCCAAGACCTCTTGGTCTCTTTAGCCTTATTAGAGTCCTTGTCTGTCTTACAGGTGGCTTTCTTCCCCTGCCTCTCGTCTCCCTGTGCTATTGCTGGGAATAATTTGAGTCCGTCAACTATTCCCCGTCTCCACATTTTGCTCTCATTATCCCATCTAGCTTCCGCTAAAGTCTTTTCTGCCCTTTTTATTCTCCTTTGGAATTTTTCTTGTCTCTGTTTATTAGCCATTAAATCGCAAATTGCTAAAGCCTCATACTGAGCGGGCCTCGGAGGTGGCTTCTGTACACTTAACATCCACCTCAATTTTTCTAGAACTCTCGTATTGAACATTCTGTGTTCCGGAAATGCCAAACATCCCTCCTTTTCCGTCAATTTGTGACACTTTTTCATCCATAAGCAAGGCGCGACACCTTTTTCCTCCATGACTATATAAGCTGGAGTAACCTGAGGGGGTGTAGGCTCTCCTTTACTTGCCATAATGTATGAGTCTCCTTTTAGAGCGCTCTTAAAAGCTTTGATAAAATTCATCTTTGAGTCTTTTCTTTTGTTGTATTTAATCAGAAAGTGACTTTAATTCCCAGGACACTCTTCACCCACCTTCCTCAAACTATTGCCTCTCACGGACGGCAGCCAATCCCTGCACGACCCTCTCGGCAACTGACCTATCCGAGTGCGGCACCACTGACGTCACACTCACACACTGCAGATGACAGTCTTGCGGCTCATCCACCCCTCACTAGATTCACACCAAACTAATGCAAAATTACTGCGAGCACCTTTAATAACAACAACAACAACAAATTTGCCGGTTTACTACAGGAAGGGTAATACATTCGCTTCAGAACTTTACAGAGATTTCACTTGAAGCCTCGGCTGCTACTCTCTCCTTCTCAGTTCCCGCACCCGCAAGCAGAATTTGACCCGCAATCCTACTCTCGACTTGTCAATAGTTTGTTCTAGTGCACTTTAGAACTTGCCAAATCTCCATCGAAGGTTTCACACATACAGTTTGACTCAAACTCGACTTGTCAACCACGCCCGATTGACCTAATTAAACCGCACAAATTACAACATAAACCCAAGTGTCTCCTACACTTGTCAATATACTCCAGAGTCTTAGACCACGACGGGTCCGTACATTAACAACCAACCATGTGGATAATTTTTTAGTACAAAGTGCAACACTTATATGAAGTACGCCGACTTCCCTACTCTCATACTGCGGAGTACGCCCACTCCTACTAAAACAACATTACCTGGCCTAAATACACACAAACTTCACAGACCACCTGCAAAATGCATAAGCTGAGCAAGCGCAAATCCTACACCGCACATACTAAAACGCAGAGACCATCCCCAACTCACTTCGACAGGCTCCGATATCCCAGGAAAGTCATGGTGAATTTAGAAACACATCATACCTCCAATTTGAATTATCTCAGAAAAATAATTTAAACAATAATTCTCTGTCCTAGGGCCCCAAAGGGCCAAACCGTCGCTCTGCTACCAGAACTTTTAACGCGTCCCTTTATGATAATTTATTACACATCAGGACTCGTTTAAGGCCAATGAATCTTTTGACCCAGTTGAGAGACAGCTTGGGACGAGATAGCTAATCAATATGTCAATCAATACATCAATAATGTCATCAATATCTATCATAATGATACATTTCACTTTAGTCAAAGTCATCAATTAGTCAAATTTCTACCATGACCTTGCAGTCATGAATAACCACACCAGTTTAGTAGAATTTTCTGAAGTTTTATTCCCTATTTATTACAATTCTAAAAGCAGATACGTCAATCTCAAAACCAAGAAACATAATAGCATACTCACGATATGGCAACTCTGATAAGATTTCATTAAGGCGAGAATCACAAACATCAGAACAAAGCACGGCGTGAACATAGATCAGTTTAGCAAAGTGTCAATAATGCGTCAGTTCAACAAAGCATAGTTTCGGTCGTTTGTCTATTTGCGTCAGTTTCGTGAACACCTGCCCAATTTCATTGTCATAGTTACCCTCCAAAGTTTAGGTCAGCGCACAGGTTCAGTCTTCGTCTTCAGGACATCAGTCAAATCGCCATCAGTCAGAACTCAGCTCCGGGGCAATGATGGGGGCACTTCCCTCATAAGGAGGCAAAGTCTAAATGGGCAATCTAAGGACGAGGATGGTTCTAAGCGAACCAATAAGTCACCAAACAGAGTGACAAAGTTTCTGGATAAAATTAATAGCATTCCCTAACCCACCTAAATGGCTCCCCGTGTCATGGGTTTTTATCCCTTTTTCGTTGTACATTCCCCCAAAATTCTATTGGACATTTGTCATACCCCACTATCTTTAACCTATCAGAAAATGCATTAGGTCATTAATCTTTCACCCCATATTATTTTACAAGTCCCTCATTGGTTCTCCTGTTCGATGTCTTCAGAGGTGGCACGTCCGGTATGATTTCATCTTTCTGTAATTCTTTGCACATCTTTTGGTCAGTAGCTCCATTGTCTTCACCGGTTTGAATGACCTTGTACATTACATTAATCTACACTGTTGCATTTTGTTTAATATCACCCTACAAGCAATGAAGAATTTGTGAGAACGGATCTAGCATGGTTACATTTGGCTTCTAGTTTGAAGAAAACAAGAGGCTATGTCCTTTTGCGAGTCTGCACACTGCAAGATAGGAAAAATACATTTAGTTTGAGAGCCAAGCAGCTAATCTACGGCTCATGCTAACTTAAGGCCTACAAGGATTTCACCACAAATTCAATAGCATAATCATTAATAATTAGTATAAAACTTATTCAGTATAACATTTATAAACATTTTAGTCATCATTAGTAGTCCACATACACACTAGCGGCCACTCCCCGTGGTCACATTTCAAGTGCACGTTTGAACAAAATACATCAATACAATTACTTAAGCAGCATTACCACACACTAGTTCATAAGCATCTCATGGTAATATAGATTATATAAGCTCTCTCACTTTAAAACAAAAAATGCTTCCACATAGGTAAAAGAACGATTTTTTGGGCATATTCCCAGTCCATATTTTCTCTTTCAATAGTGAAAAAACCTCTGGACCCTTTCTTTCAGGGCCACATCAGAACCATGGATACGTATTTGGGGGGCACATGCTCCTGTTTCCGAAACAAAACATCTCTACCATTCTAGTTGCTCTTAAATTAACATAAAGGTTGTTTGTTGACTAAGAGGCTGAAACAAATGTCATCATGGCACTGTTAGCAAACTAGATAAAGACCTTGACATCTTCCTAAAAGTGTTACTTATTTTGGGCCTATTATGCATTATGCATCAGGAAGATTTCATCCAAACAACTGGCAACAGATAACTGTCTTTGTATTTGAAATGCAACCCCTGTCAGCCTGGCTTCCAGTAGTGCTGAGAGGCACAAAAAAAGGTTCATTAACAGAATGGAAAAATATCTCTAATTCTTGCAGGAAGCCAATTCATGCTTGTTAATACTGCTAGAGTTCTTCATTTCACTCACCAATTGAATGATCACAGGGCTAGCCAATTACTGTGTTGCTTTATTCTGAAAAGCCAAACTCAGTAAATAATGCTCAGATTCTTACTTTTTATAAACAAAGGGGCAAATTTAAGAGCCCCTTGCGCATATTATCATCACATTAGCTTCATTTTTTTTTACACTAATGTGGCGATATTATGGCAAAATCACTGCACCAAGTTCACAAAGTGGTGCAATGCATGCATTGTGCCACTTTGTAAGCCCTTGCACCATATCATGCCTGCGCCAGTAATAATGTATGCAAAGGGGGGGTAGGCGTTCTCATGTTGTGGGGTGAAAAAAGTGGCATAAATAAATTTAAAAGATGTCTTTGCATCGTTTTATTCAGCATTTTTAACACATGCTCAGATCAGGCGTTAAAAGGGGGCATACCATTGGTTCCAATGGACCTCTATGCACTGTTCAGTGTTAGCACTAAAATGTTGCCACTAACCCTGAACAGTACATCAATAGCATCAAACATTCTGATGCTATTGCCCCCCTACCCTGCACCATGGCACATGGTGGCGGTAGTGGGGCACTAAGGGGGCATAAGGAAAGTGGCGCTGCACTAATTGCAGCACCACTTTTCTTAAACCTGCCCCATAGTTCATCTCCTGTGGGTATGCTTATCCTTCTGCCTTTCCTTTGTACAGATCACTTTCACTTGGTCCTCATTCCGTCTCTACCAAGAAGGTGCAAAATGTCTAAATGACTTTTGATCATTACTATTATCATCCATCCCTCAAGTCACTCCAGTCCTTTGTAGTATGTTCTTTATGTTTTTTTGCTCCAGGCAACACTCTTTGTGGAACCAAGAACATAGAATCCATCTGATCTCAAGTGTGACGATAGACCTAGGATTACTGCAGCATAATCTACACAGGATTAAAGACGAAAGTCACCTGTAAACTTTAAACATCTTTGTCTAGAGAGATTGTTGAACCTCGGGTTGAGCCTACCACATCATATTACCTCCACAGTAAAGACCCTTCATTTAAGGGAAAGGGCAAGATCCAAGGGCCAGATGTAGCAAACTCAAATGTTGCGAGTTGCAAATTGCGAGTCAGACCGACTCGCAATTTGCAACTCGCAAAATTGTATGCAGAACGGTGTCTCAGACACCGTCTGCGACTCGCAATGGGGTCACAAAGACCCACATCATTAATATTAATGAGGTGGGTCGCAATTTGCGACCCTATAGCGAGTCCCTGCACTCACAGAGATGGTGGCCTGCTGGAGACAGCAGACCTCCATGTCTGTGACTGCTTTTTTAATAAAGCAGTTTTTTTTTTTTGAATTGCAGCCCGTTTTCCTTAAAGGAAAACGAGTTGCAATACAAAAAATTATTGAAACCATTTGGTTTCATTTTTTCAGAGTAGGCAGTGGTCCATTGGACCACTGCCTGCTCTGAAAAATTTTTTTTAGCGACATTCACAAAGGGGAAGGGGTCCCATGGGGACCCCTTCCCGTTTGCGAATGAGTTACCACCCACTTTAAGTGGGTGTTAACTGCGAATTGCTTTGCGACCGCTTTCGCGGTCACAAAGCAATTCTGCATCGCGGTGCGAGTCGCAAATAGGAAGGGAACACCACTTCCTATTTGCGAGTCGGATTCACATTTTGCAAGTCGGTACCGACTCGCAAAATGTGAATCAGCATCGCGATGGCCGTTTTGCATGGCGCAAACTGCGGTTTGCGACATGCAAAACGGTTCCTACATCTGGCCCCAAATCTCTTCTGGTTTGTCAAATCACCTGAAGACTACTACAGTCAATCTCTCTAAACGTCCTTGCTGCTTTTTGCATCCAAATACAAATGTTCATTGAAAAATCTTATAGACACAAGAATCCAGTGGGTTTCCTCCAGAGATAAATTCCTGAGTTTTCACACAGGGAAAGAAAATCATCTCTTTCTGTAGGCCTACAATACAAACTAAAGGGAAGCCTCCAGTCAAGGACCGCAGCGAGGTGTCTTGCTGCGCTGCGTGACTTTTTTTTAAATATGCCTCTCTATTTATAAATCTTTCCAGTGAATACCACGTAAAATTCTTTGAGCATTCACTTGAAAACACAGATGCAATTAAACATTCCTTCTAGCTGTATTGCTTATGCTACTAACGAATTCATTGCATTGTGCTATTTGAATGTTTAGTCCAACTAGTGTTCTTTATCAACAGGTTCCCTTTTTTAGCTAGCAGATCTCACTAGGAGACCTGATAAAATAAATAAGGGCCTCAGGTTGAATTACACAGAGCAAAACAGGAAGGAAACATCTTGTATAGGGTCTGCATATTGGAGATCAATTCAGTTTAAAAAAGCTTTTTACTCAGCTCGGAAGAACCTCTCCAGAGCAATGTAACTAATGATACACATTTATCAGAGACAATGTGAAACAGATACGATACGAAGAAAAGATGAGCTTATATTTCTACACCAAATTAAACCCTTCTGCAGGATTGAATTTACATTTATTAAAATCACACAAGTGCAAGATTACAAACACTGCTACGTTACTTAAAGTTTGTGAATCCTTTTCTTCTTAATTTCTCAATACCTCTCCAAAACTGACATTGATAGATAACTACTTTATTCCACTCGAGCTCAATTTAAAGATATTTGAATACAGTAATCCCCGTGCTACAAAAAATAGATATTTGTTGACTGATCGTGCACATTTCAGACACAGGCGGGACATAGTTCTGTATTATGTTAATTACTTATAAGGCAAAATAACATTTTTGCACAAAATTGTTTACCCACATGATTTCTTTTGCGCTTCCAAATCAATTTCATATTACATAAGGGGCCAAAAGGGCTATTTCTACTACTGGGATATTTATCTTATGTGTATGATGAAATTTGCCACGAAAAAGAAAAAATCTCCTTTGCCTCGGCACATGTTCTCATTACAAAATATATGCAGAGGCACACATGCTTTCAAAGAAGGGAAGATCACAAAGGCACTCATACCGCCACAGAGTAATGGAGGTCTGGTTTTATGTTCATGTTCAGTGGTGATCATGTCAAAAGTAGAACCGTTTTCACTTGCTCTGTGACTTTCAGGGGCTCACTCTTAAATGTATGGAGTCATATACAGCACCATTCCTTGTCAAGATCATAGAACATAACCTCAAAGATCAGGTGGTTCTCTCACACAATTTAAAAGGATCAATTGAGGCTGTCCCTCTACCAGGGTGCTGGGATTCAGAGGCCGACACTTGACGCATAACCATCACTACTCACTTTATTATACTGAAAGAATCTATGCAAGAGGTGGCAGATAGATGTGTCAAGTAGAACGGATGGCCTGCTCCCTTGAACGTTTAGATTTTCATTACTAAACACAGAGACACAGTCATAATGCAAAATGCATTTTTTCAAAATAAAGCAAAGACTCGTGTATGACCGAGATAGGTGGAAACTGGTCGATTAACAAGTACACTTGCAAGCCAGCTCAGGTGAGAAAGCATAATTATGTGTTCTAGTTGCCTTTTATATTAATTCCTCTTTACATTTGTATAGAACAACATGCACAGATATACCACAAAACTGAATTTGAATTTTATTTTTATCTGCGTTGGACAGACCTTTTATTCCTCCAGGCGTTTCCCCGGTGGGCTGGAGCCTTTGGAGACATATTTTGAAAGCATAGGGCCTTTCTGGTTCCTCTGTCACTTTCCCCAGCTCCCTGAGCATTATTACAGCAGACAAAGAAGTCTTCAAGAGAGAAGGAAAGAGAGCGACGAAGAAGGAAGGTAGAGAGATTGTGATCCAGGAGGGATAAAACAGAGAGGAGAGAAGCGGAGAGAGAGAATGGATGGATAGAAAAAGACAGTTTGCTAGAGGAAATGAAGGGAGCATGGCTGGTTTTATCATTTTTATCTGGACTGTTTTTCATTCCCCAGTCCAGCCCTGGTTTTGATGCAAGCCTGAAGTTTTCATTCGCCTTAAAATGCAGTCTAAGTGCCTGATTTAGATCTTGGCAGTAACTGTCCTGCAGTCGATTTTCTGTCGTATTCCCCTTCGTCGACTGCGCAGTCTGCCCATCCCATGTAGGTGTTGGGGAGTTCATAGACAAAAGACCATTGATGAACCACCATTATTGCCAGGAATCACTGTCTGCGTAGACGGTGCCATAGGCAAAAGCGGCTGGTGGTGGGAATCCAGCCTATTTTCCCAATGACCCAATCATGATTTGCAATCCTGCCAATCTTACTGTGGTGGTCAATCCGCCACACCTTAGTTGGCGGATTGGAAGGGATACAAGCAAGAAACTCACCTTTTTTTTTTACTTTCCCCATTTCCTGTAACCGTGAATCTGATTGTACAAGTGCTACCTTTACTACCGCTGCTGGACCATGACAAAAAAACAACCCTGTCATCACCGGAACAGAAGGAAAGTCATTGTATTACCTGCCATGCTTGGAAGCGTTCCTGTAGATTAGCACTGGACTCAAGCATGTGTAACAAAGGTTTGCAACCAGTACTACAATGATGTGTAATGCATATGTCTGTAATCAATGCAAATGCAAATGTCTGAGGAATCAAAGACCGCCAGGGTTGAAGTGGCGAGCGTACCACCAACAGGCTGGCAGTACAATTTGCCATATTTTGACAGCAGCGATAGCACTGCGGTGACACCCCCAGGACCGGCGATTTTCCACCATGGTTGTCCCGACGGTTTGAATCCGCCAGGGCAGTGCTGCTTTCAGCACTGCCCTGGGGATTTTGACTCCCCTTCCCGTGACCCTGTCCATGGCGGTAGAGACTACCATGGAAAGGCTGGGGGGAAGAGGAGTCGTGGGGCCCCCAGGCACAGCCTAATCGCGATTTTCAAAAGCGCGATGGGTGCTGATGTACCCGCCGAACCGCCACATTGTCTCAGGCTCCATTAGGAGCTGGCTGCAATGTTACGGCCGACATCCCCACTGGGCAGAAACTCTGTTTCCGCCAGCTCAGTGGGGATGTCCAAATGCAGCCGCAGGGTTTCCGGCCGCATGGGCGGACTCTGGCGGTACAACCTTGGAGGTCGGCCTCGTCCGACCGCCAAGGTTGTAATGAGGGCCTTAGTAACAATTAAAATATAAGGCCAGAACAAAGGTATTCTCAAATAAAATAATATTATATATATAAATAAGTCTCTCAAAATATTCAGGGCATAATTATGATTTTTTATGCAAAACTGCACTTACGCAGTTTTGGGTCAACATCCTTCACACCTGCTAGCGCCATTCCATAGCAACAGCCGGGTGCCATATCTATGGAATGATGCATGCAGGCACTAGAGAATGGCTAACGTCTAAGAAAAAGATGCTAGCCGGGGGGATGGCGGTAGGGAAAAAGGCGCTAGTGGGACAGAAATGACACTAGGGTGGTTAGAGGCAATAAATATGCTGCCTACCAGACTAGCACCATTTCCTGACGAACTAGCATCAAAATACGACGCCTGTCTTAATAAAGACAGGAGTCATGCCCACCACCTCAGTGGTCAGCACAGGGGACCATTGTCCCCTGGACAAGGCTATAAGACCCTGTGCCAGGTGGGGGAGGGGGCATGTAAAGTGCCCCCAATGGCACTTTAAAAAAAATATATAAAAATAAAAAAAAATATATATATATATAATACTTAACCCTACTTACCTAGGGTGGGGTCCCCCATCCTATGGTGTCCCTCCGGTGTGGGTGGGGGTGTTACTGGGGCTTTTGCTAGGGCATGGGGTGGGCATCGGTGTGCCCATTCCATGGTGTTTGTCCATGGAAATGGGTCCACAGGTCCCCCAACGTCTGGTCTGACCCAGGCATTAAACAATGGCACTAAACAGACATAGCGCCATTATTTGGGTCTGCCTACTCCATGTGCATAGTTTCTGCATATAAATAAGGCGGTAGGGGTTAGCGTTATATTGTGGACGGGAATCTCAACCGTGCACCTAATTTGCGTTTGTTAGTTTGCTCCATCCACAACATGATGCTAACTCGTATATTTTGACTCTGGAAAGGCCTAGTGTCAAAATATAAATATGGAGTCATGTTTGCGCTATTTTAGCATCAAAATAAATGACACTAATATGGCACAATCCAACCATAAATATGGGCCTTAGTATCAGTTTTTCCAACAAAACAACAAAGGCTTTTGCCCATAAAATCAAAACTGGGTTGCACGCCCATTACTTGCCTCCTAAAGCCACTGCCAGAATAAACCTTCACTGGAAGGGGCGTCTAAGGTGCATAGAGCATGCACCTAAATGATGTGGCTGGGTCCTTGGGATTGAGAGGTGTGAGCTTGGGAGAGGTGGGTCTGGATTAGGAGGGGTTGGTTTGGATTTCAAAGGAGTGGGTTTGGATCTGGGAGTGGTGGGTTTAGGTTTGAAAGGGGTGAGTTGGGAAGTGGAAGGAGTGAGTTGGGGTATGGAAGGGGCCCAAAAACACCTGAGTTGTGGGAGGAGTCATCTGGGATGAGGAAGAGGTCAGAGCCAGGGCAAACATGAGGTCCTCTTTCGGGAACAGTAGGGTGACCAGGAGGGAGTTGGTGTTGGAGGTAGAGTGAGTGCCAGTGGCTGTTGTGCATGAGCCTGTTGATGGTGTGGGTGCCTGAGGGTCTGATTTATGTGGTGTATTTTTTGCTTTGTGTTTTTTACTAGGTGTCTGTTGTGTGGGTGAGAGTGGGAGATGGTGTTCAGTATGTGTGTGAGTAGAGGGTGTGGTTGTGGTATCTGTGAGTGGGCTGGTGCATGTGTGTGTTGTGGTGGGTGTGGTTACTGCGGGTATGTTGGTGGTGTGTGTGGATGTTTGTGTTGTGGTAGGTGTGTGTCTGCTGTGTGTAGGTAATAAGTATGGATGTCTGTGTCATGATGTCTGCAGGTGTGCTGGTGGTGAGTGTGGATATCTGTGTTGCAGTGGGTGTGGTGTCAGTGGATATGGTTGTGGTGCTTGTGGGGTTTGTGGTGTCTGCACGTGTGTGAGTATGTGTTTCTTTTTGTGTTTGTGTGTATGTGCTACTTCTGTGTGTTTGAGTGGGTGCATGTAAAGGTGTGGATGTGCTCTGGCTAGGGCTGGGTTGAGTGATTTTGAATGAGGAAGGGGTGGGGTTTGGGGTACAGGGTAGGGGTGGGCTGGAGTCTGCGGTCAATGAGGAGGCCAGATTCTGGGATGATCGCTGTAAACCGGACAGAGCACTGTGATTGCTATCCAGGTAAGCTAACATCTGGGTGTTCTCTCCACTAAGCCCATGGATGACAGTCAGTAGTGCAGTATGGCCTACAGACTTAGTCTACATCCTGCCCATTTTCCTGGGCACAGAGAGGTACCTGCAGTGAAGGTGCCCCCACCCCTTTTAGGGGAACATCTATGGCCAACTGGGGGGGAGCAAGATGGAGGGTGGAGAAAGAAACTTGAGTGTAAGTCAACGATGCAGCTGGAGTAGTCACACTAGTGACTGGCCATCTGTGAAGGCCACCAAGGAAGATAAGTCACTTGTGGCCTCCATGTCAGTCCCCTCACCCTCCGTGGCACTGAGTCCTTCATTGTCAGTGGTGTCTACACCACGGCCACAGTGTCCAGCTCCTTCCCCCTGACATGACCACTGTCACTTTTGCCTTGCCCAAATGATGCTGTAAAAACAGATACAACAGTTTGAGGGTGTCTGTGTAAATGGAGTTTAACATGAACTATGCTCAGAAAACATTTGCCAAGTCTATATAATACACCAGCTTCAGCACTCAAACTTGGCTTCTTTATCATCAGCATATCATACATGTGGGAAGAATTCCACAAACCCTTTACTCACAGTCTAAACATTCCCGGTGCTAGCTCCCATATCATGTATGCCTTTTGTCTCTTATCCACTTTTATTTCCCTGTATGACAATTAGTTTTGACTGTATTAGTAAATGCATAGGTCTGGATACATCCCTAAACCACTTCATTAGAGAGCAAAAACATTTCAGCTTTCCAAAAGAGGCATGTTTTTGGGCCTGATATTGACTTATCAGGATGGGATACTCCAACATCTATGTGAAGTATCCTTCCATTTGCATTTGTCCTTTTAAGTATCACTTTTCACATCATTGCTTCCTCATCTGGACATAACTGAGGACATTGACACTTTATTTGGGGCATGTGTAACTCTGTCACAAATGTGAACACATTCCTGTCTCTATTAGTCAATACAGTCTGGCAAACAAAGTCATATTGGTTAACACAAACTGTTTTAGATGCTCATTTGGGAAGGACTGAGACTTCATGACAATCTGCTACGTTCTACATGAGATGATTTGAAGTTTGCTATTGTAATATATTTCTGACAGATTTCAGATAAGGAACTATGCCATTGCACACATGTGTACAGTCATTTTAATGAAGCTATTCATGATCATATTGCCATTGTACAAACTTGCCAATGTAAATTCAGAAACATCAACTGTTTCACAAGGGCTTACTATGCCCTGTCACCAGTGATAGGACCTACATTACCTACTTGCACCTGTGATGAAGCATCACACATGACCGAAACCCTTAAATGGGGCATGTTTGGTACAAATGTCCCTCATAACATGGAAAAAATGCAGGTCCCCCTTTTTCTGCTTGCAGTCATGTGTCCGTTCTAATCAGTACTTGCCTTGTGATGAGGAATCTAGTGACAACCTTTAGCACCAAACAATGCACAAAACACAAAATCATACACCATCTGTAAAAAAAGTGCACCTTTAGAAATCCTTGTGTGCGTTGGAAGGGTGTTATATTGATGCCAAACAACATTGCTGTTAAAAAAGGTTAAACAACAAGTTTAGCTGCCTACAATAACTCACCCCCTTGATGCTGCTGTTGGGCCCACAACTGCCCATCAACTCCAAGTAGACCACTGCAATGATGTGGGCCATTGGGGGGGGATCAGACTGCAGCTCATGCGCTTGCCTTGTTGGAAGGCCTGGCCGAACTAGACTTCTGCTGACTTCCTCTTCCAGCGTCAGAGTTCCTACCAACTCTTCCTGCAAGGAAGTCTGCACCACTTAAAGACCCCCAGGGTCTGAACCTTCTTCGTGATGACCTTCCACAAATCATGCTTCCGATGTGCATTGTCTTGCATGGATGAGAACAAATAACAACAAAAGAGGTTTTGACTGATTTTGTTTGTCTGTAGTGCAGTGACACAATTTAGTAGCAGCTCCCACTGGTAGTCCCAGAACAGTCAGTACAAATTATCTACCAACATTTCAAAGAGCCTAAGAAACATTAATTTGCAATTATGTGTGTAGTGGCCTCAACGGTTCTTTCCTGATGTTGCCAATACAAGACACAAACACCATCTAAGCCAGGGATAGGTAACCTTTCATGTAGTGAGACCCACTCTAGATTAGTCCAACTCATTGTGAGCTAGTACATTCTAAATAACCAGTACATTATTTGCATATAAACACACATACAGTGACATTTTCTTCATGCCTAGTCTTCTAAGAGTCAGAACTATGTTTTGCGTTACATACAGTGACTAACGGCAGAATGGGACAGCTGCCATGTGTCAGTGAAAGCATGGTTTTGGGTGATATATGAACAAGTGAGTGTTCTAATGAGACATATGTGCATGGCGCTGATTGAGAGCCTGTGTCATTTAGATTGGCAGCACAGGAAATACTGTTTCCCTTTTCCCATATGTGGCACAATGACTTGTTTAAAACATAAATATGGTCTGTATCATAGCATCAGATACCTTCATACCTTTAAAAATACTTCTTTGACTGTAGATTTCTCCCATTTCAAACTGAGCTGTATGTTTCCACTTAAATTAGTGGTACAATGCCTACTAGCTACTGGAAAGAAGGGGCCTATATTTTGTCTCAATAAACCTGAAATTGTGAGTAAAATGTACTGAAAACTCAGCTAATTCTGACAGGTGACTTTTCATTTCAATGCACAGATATTTCTAACATCTTCAAACAATACCCTTTACCCAGCTAAATAATTTGGTTCACTGCTTCCAGTCCCAACATGTCACTCACATCACTCATGAACAAAAAGGGACCAAATAGCCTGTGGACAAAACGGGAACAAGTTACCTTTGCAAACATTTCCCACTCAAACATTCACCTGTTCCTCCGGGTTCCCATACAACTGGCTGTACAGAGACAGGACCTCCCAGGTAAGGAGTTCTAGCTCCTCAGGGGAGAAGCAGGGACGCTGTCACCTGCTTTGTCCAGCATCCTGGCTCCCAGAGGTCAGTATCAGTAGCAAGAAATTAGGAGGTCCTGTTGGCTGCACTGTTAAGAGGCCAGTGAACCTTTTTCAAAATGCCTTGCACATGTACACAGTGAACGAAATCCGTGATGGACATAGCCATTGGCTTTTGTGAGCAGTCATCACACACATTAGCCTATGGTAGGGTCCATCTCAGAGTGTCCCACCTACTACACGGTCAACTTCTTCCAACGGCTGTCAGGTAGCCAATGTTCTGACGGCAAGGTTAGGCACCCACCATTTTAGGGTGTGAAGCTATGTATTTTTCACATATAGGTGTGTCACCAGCACTCAAAATGGAGAATATGTCCACACCTTGTCACTGCATTTGCACTTTCACAAGGCAGACCTTATATCTATCATTCAGGCCATGGACATTCCATGTCACATACATCACTGTTGCCATGGCAGCACCTCTGCATGCATAGTCAGTTGGATCGAAATTCCCTTAGGGTGAGTGCAATGTCTCTGGGGAAGCAAACATCCATTGAGAGAGGAAGACAGGAAGGGAAGGGGGAAGGGAAAAAGGAAAAGATATTGAAAATTCGCAAACAAAAGCTCAATAGCCGGCCCACCCACCATCCACTTCTAAAAGTGTCCACCCCTCCCAAACAAGGTCAAAAGTACCAGAGTGAAAAATCATCCCACAAGGGCAAACTAGAGTCCAGGCACTCTCACAGCTATGAGGAAGTTGGATGACCAGAGGTAAATCGTGAGGCAGCAGTCCATGCATGTCGATGCCCTCACAAGTATGAAGGGGAAAATCACAACCTAACAGGGCAGGAAGCACAGCACTGCAGATAGTTCAGAATAATGTTGTTGGGCAGGGACTCTGGTGTTTACAGCCAACCGATAAACCCGGAGAGACGTGAAGTGATCAGGACAAATTCAACTGTTGTTACTAATATGTCCCTTTTCAGCGCCATTGGGTTCCAATTGCAGCCCAGACTTCTTCAGCGAGATACCCTTAAAAAACTTAGTGGCCGCCTTAGGGTTCATGAAGTATGTAGTCTTGCCTGCGTGAAAGATCTACAACTTAGCTGGGTATAGCAGAGAGCATTTAGCATCTGTCTTTAAGAGGGAACATTTTACAAGCAAGACATTTCTCCTGGCTGCCTGAACAGTCACCGTAGAATCTGGGTATAAAAGAGACAGACAAACTTTAATAAGGGAAGGGTTGTAGATTTCTCAAAGGACGCAGCACTGTGCCTCTATCTCTATAATTAGGTAGATGGGCAATTATGGGTTGAGCTGGGGTGCCAGGTGAAGGCCAAAGACCAAAGGATCTGTGCACCCTTCCCACAGTAAACATGGCCGAAAGTGCCTCTCCAAAAAGTGTGCGCAACATAGAGTCCACAAAATATTCTATATGTCCCATCACAGTGGACTCCGGCACTCTGATGATTCTCAGATTGTTCCCCCACGAGCGAGCACCTAGGTCTTCATTTCTTTGCAGGATGACATCTAATACCTTTTTCATTTGCAGAAGTTTTCAGCCCATCCTCGCACCATCATCTTCAACTGTAGACGTGCGGCCCTCAAGTTGAGTAATGCGCTTTCATGGCTATCCACCCTCTCCTTAAGTCGGTCACACCAGTCAGCAAGCAAGTAGATCTTGGAGTAAATTCAGTCTTGAATTCTCTCAGTCCTCTGTTCAGGGAGCCCTCAGGTATTCTGGTGCCTTCTTCAAGCTGAGAACTTCAGTTCATGGCATCCCCTATGTATGAAAGTCTTACATCACGTTGTCCATACCAGGCTTCAAGGATGACTCAGGGCCAAGTGCCAGCTCTGCCCAGAATGTCTCATCAAAAGTTAACCCTTGTGATCCAGGGTGTCAGTCCACCTATGTACAGTGAACAGCAGGCTGCCATACCACCTCCTAGTCCACAAATTGCCATAAATGCCCCCTGGTCAGCAGAGCCTCACAATGTGTTGGCCATCTTGCAGCCAGGCACCCTAGCGCCCGACTTTACAAAATTTGCTGCCCAAATTGCAGTGTCACAGCAACATTTTCAAATACTGCTTTGTTTACCCTATCAAATGCTTTAGTTGCATCCAAAGTTATGACAGCTAGAGAGATTTTAAGAGCCATATCAGTTGTACCTGTTACTTCATGTGTCAAGTCATGCACAAACCTACTTTTCTTAAAGCCTTTCTCATCTTCTGTTATTATAGGAAAGTCCTCCTTTTTGACCTGGTCACCCCCAAACGTTTTGTACATATAATGGTGGTTACTGACTCTTTACTGTGCCCTAGGTACTGCTTACGAGTCCCAAGTCCAGTGCACTCTTTAAAGTGGATATGCAAATTAGACTAATAATAATTGGCAATATTAACCTACCTATAAGTCCCTAGTATATGGTAAGGCACATAGGTTTAGGGACCCCAGCATAGGTAGTGCACCCATAGGTGCACCTTTGAGATGCCCAGTGCCATTTTAAAGGCAGGCCTGTCTTGCTGTCTGCTTTTAAATTAAAGTTACATGCAAATTCGACTTTGGAATTAAAAGTACTTCCAAAGTCTTAAACTACCTTATTTTTACATATAAGTCACCTCTAAGGTGTGCCCTATGTGCCCCTAGGGTTGGGTGCCATGTAACTATAAGCAGGGACCTTAGTTTTATAACCCCTTGTGAGGTAAAACAGCCAGATTTGTTTTTCCCTCATTGTAGTGGATGGCCTCCATAGGCTAGAATGGGGAGACTTTATTTTAATTTATAAAGTCCCCTTAAGTGACAGATACCTCAAGTTTGGTATCACATTAATTGTTATAAATAAATCCCTCAAATTACAGTTGTTTGATTTAATATAACTTGTTCAGGTAAAGTGTTTTAAACTGTACCTAAAAGTTGCCAATGTCAGCCCTGTAGTTCTGTAGCTGTGATTGGGCAGCCTCTGGCAGCCTGGCCAGGCTGCCTTGATGAGGTGTGAAGTAGCCTGGGCTGAACACAAAGAGATGTGCATATGGAAAACGGGAAGGGGAGGGCTGCCAAACTGGTCTTCAAAGGCAGGGAAGGACATTTGGAACACCTCAGCACCTCCCTCACATCCTACAAACCCAGACAATTAGGTGCCCCCTTGATTAGATTAGGAGAGGGCAGGAGAGGGGTGTGTTTAGGATTTTTAGCCACACCAGTGGGTGGGCTCAGTCAGATGTAACTTCTAAAAATCATTTTCAGCCATGAAGGATTTTTGAGGAATGTTGCTCCCTGGGATTGATTTTTGCCACACTTCCCAGGAGATCATCACAGGGGGAAGGACCCTACACCTGACTGGAAAACCAGGACCCCCCTGCTTTTCATCCAGGAGCAAGGATAAAACTGGGAGACCTGCATCCACACCTCAGATCCCTACAAGGAAGAACTAAAGGAGAAGAATGACTGCCCTGCTGGATCCCTGACCTGCACCTGGACACTGCACTCAGGAGGACTGCACCAGCTGCACACATGGGCTTCACCACAAGAAGGACTTTGCCTGGCTTCAACTTGTTCAAGGAGGGACTCCCTGTTTGCTACAGGTGAGAAATTACTAACTGGAGTCCCCTGCACCAACTCCTGAAGAAACTGACCAGCTGGCCACTGTCCAGTGGCCAATCTGGAGTTTGTCCCAGGTGCATTCTGGGAGTTGTAGTCCACACCCTCAAGGAGCATCTCAGAGATTCTGGAAACATGGGGTGAGCTTTGGACCTCAAAAGAACCTTCAAAGAAGATCCAGGAGAAGATGCAGAAGTTTGTAGAACTTTTTGAAAAAAGCTCCACAACGGGACCGACCTGCTGCAGCAACTCTAGCTGGCTTGCCTCAACTGCGGGTTCGTCCTGGTGAAGAAAATCTCTCAAAAATTGACTTAGTCCATATGTAGAAAGTTGAACGGGACCTCCCAGGCAGTGTATCCGAAGAGGGCTCCAAGTACCTCGGATCAAGATTCAGGTTTGCCCTGGTCGAGGGATTTTCGTCTAAAAAAATCATGTAAGTCAGAGCGTAAAAATCTCCACCGAGGGCTCCCGTGGCACGTATCAGAGGAAGAGTTCCAGGATCGGATTGGACTTGCGACTTGGTCTCACTGAAGAAAATCTTCAAGAAAACGACAAAGTCAGAAGGTAAACTTTTGACTGAGGCCTCCCGCGGGCTGTAGCCGAGCAGGGCTCCATCATGATCGGCCTTAAACTTTGACTTTGCCCCAGTTGAGGTGCAACCAGATGACCAGATTGGCGCTATTCCTTTCAAAGCGCTAAAAAAGCATTAATTAAAAAAAAAAATCTTGTGTCCGGTTCCCTTTATCCGATTGTATTAGTTTTGGTGTCATTTTAAAGCGAGAAATATGTCCTATTTTCATAAATTGGTTTTGAATTTTTAAACTGTTTCCTGGGTTTTATTTAATTACTCTTTTGTGATATTTGAATGCTTTATGCTTTGTCTCCTAAGTTAGGCCTTGTCGCTCATAGACAAACTACCAAGGGTTGAGCTGGGGGTGAGAAAGTAGCCTCTTTCTAGCATGGTTAACCCCATTTTTGGCCTGTTTGTCAATGTTTGTCAATGTGTTTTTAGTGTCTCACTGTGATCCTGCTAGCCAGGACCCCAGTGCTCATAGGTTAAAACCTATTTGTCAGTGTGTTTTTCCTGTCTCACTGGGATCCTGCTAGCCAGGACCCCAGTGCCCATAGTTTGTGGCCTATGTGTGTTGTCAGTATGCTTGACTGTGTCACTGAAGTTCTGCTAACCAGAACTCCAGTGCTTATGCTCTCTCTACTTACCAAATTTGTCTCTATATTTCAGTGACTCCAGATTCCAATTCTGATTGGCACACTGGACCCCCCCACCCCTTATAAGTCCCTTGTATATGGTACCTAGGGCATTGGGGTTCCAGGAGATCCGTATGGGCTACATAATTTCTTTTGCCACCCATAAGGAGCTCATACAAACCTTTCTTCAGCACTGCCACTGCAGCATGAGTGAAATAGTGTACACACTATTTCACAGCCATTTTTCATAAGTCACCTATATGTCTAACCTTCATTTACTGAAGGCTAGGTGCAAAGTTACTGTGTGTGAGGACACCCTTCCACTAGGAAAGGTGCCCCCATGTTGTCCAGGGTCAATTCCCCAGACGCTGTGAGTGCAGAGATACCATTATAAGCGTGCCCTACATATATGTCAATACATACATGTAGCTTCACAATGGTAACTCTGAATATGGCCATGTGAGGTGTCTAAGATCATGGCATTGTCCCCCAATCCAAATCTAATATTGAGGGGCCAATCCCAATCACCTTGGGGGCTCTACCATTGACCCCCAGTACTGCCAATCCACCACTATGAGGTTTCCACTGCAGCCACAGCTGCTGCCACCTCACAGACAGGTTTCCTCCCTCCTGGGGCTTGAAAAGCTCAATCCCAGGAAGGCAAAACAATGCAATTCCTTTAGGAGAGGGGTGTTACACATCTCCCATTGGAAATAGGTGTTAAAGGCATGGGAGGGGTAGCCTCCCAGAGCCTCTGGAAATGCTTTGAAGAATATAATTGGTGCCCTCCTTGCATAATCCAGTCTACACCGGTTCAGGGACCCCCAGTCCCTGCTCTGGCATGAAACTGGACACAGGAAAGGGGAGTGACCACTTCCCTGTCCATCACCACCCCAGGGGTGGTGCCCAGAGGTCCTCCAGAGTGTCCCTTGTGTTAGCCATCTTTGATTCCAAGGTGTGCGGACCCTCTGGAAACCTCTGAGTGGCCAGTGCCAGCAGGTGAGGCCAGAGACCCCTCCTGATAGGTGCACACCTTGGTAGCAGGCCAATAACCCTCTCAGGGCTATTTAGGGTCTCTCATCTGGGTGTTTCCTCGGATTTAGTGTGCAAGATTCCTCCAGGACTCCTCTACATCCTCTGCTTCAGCTTCTGACGGTCAGATAAACCGAAGACTGCTCCAGGAACTTCTGTAACTGCAACAAAGTATCCAGGATGAATCCGGTGACCTGCAACTTCAGGCCCAGCCAGCATTTGGAACCGTTTCCAAGGTGTGTACACTCTGAGGACTGCCTGTCTTCACCCTGCACCAGAAGAACCAAAGGACTCTCCCATGGAGAGACAGATTCACTTCCCTGCTTCTGCAGGAACCCTTCTGTGATAACAACCGGTACTCTGGCACTCCTCTCCTGACGATGAGTGTGCTCCCTGGAACACAGGGGGTGGACCGAAGTGACCCAGACTGTCCAAAGTTCCAGCTGTCCAAATTTGATGGAGATAAGAGCTTGCCTCCCCGTGCTGCGACAGTACCCCTGTGCACTGTGTCTTCTGCAGCTCCTTGGGCTTCTGTGCACTTCTTCCAAGAATCCTTTGTGCACAGTGTAGCCCAGGCCCCCAGCACTCCATCCTGTGACACACAGCTCTCTGAGTTGTTCTCCGGCGGCGTGGGACCATCCAGTCTAGTGCTGTTACGACCACACTTTGCATCTTCTTTCTCCCCATGTTCTGGGACTCCTGTGGGTGCTGCCTGGTCTGCTGAGGGCTCTCTAAAATGCTGAGATCCTCCTCTGTCTCCTCAGTCTGAATTGAGACTCCCAGGTCCCTCCTGGGTCCATGCAGCTCCTTTTTGACGCAAACCGCATACTTGCTTGAACCAAGGCTTGTTGGCGGAATCCAGCGACACAAACACCCTGCATCCACCAACTCGATGTTGGACATCTCCTGCACAAAGCAGCAACCTGCAGCCATCTTCTTTGGTGCTCTTCTGTACTTTTCTTCTGACCGGAGAATCCACTTTTGCACCTTCTTCTAGGTTTGCATGGGCTCCTGTGCTTCCTGGACTCTTCTTTGACTTCTGGACTTGGTCTTCTCTCTCCACAGGTTTCCAGGTCCAGGAATCCAACATTTGTTGCTTGCAGTCTTGCTTGGTTCATGACTTGTAGTGTGTCCTTAGGAAACTTGCTGTACTTTACTCCTGCTTTCCTGGGCTCTGGGGTGGGGTACTTTACTTACCTTTGGTGTTTTACCAGCACCCCTCTACACACTACACTTGCGTAGGGGGTATTTCAACTATCACATTCCACTATTTTAGTATATGGTTTGTGTTGCCCATAGGCCCATTGCAATATATTGTGTTTTCTGCTATTTGCACTATTCTATGACTGTTTACTTACCTGAATTTGGTTACTAGTGTATATGTTGTGTATTCTACTTACCTCCAGAAGGAGTATTGCCCCTGAGATAATTTTTGGCCTTGTGTCACTTAAATAAACTACCTTTACCTGAGTATTGTCTTTTATTGTGTATAAGTACTGTATAACTTTAGTGGTATTGCATAAGCTTTGCATGTCTCCTAGTTCAGCCTAAGCTGCTTTGCTACAGCTACCCCTAGACAGCCTAAGCTGCTAGAACACTGCCTACATTTCACTAATAAGGGATAACTAGACCTGGTATGAGGTGTAAGTACCTTAGATACTCACTACAAGCCAGCCTCCTATACTGGGTTTAATTTATTTGAGATGCAACTGGACCAAAATGGAGGTTAGTGGCCTATTACTAAGTGTAGGTACTTACCTGCCCTTACCAATAATCAATTTTCCAACATTTTGGGTAGCAGCAATGGGATGCTGTACTTGTTTTCAGTATCACATTACAGTTTTAAGTAAAGCAAATTAAAAATCCTTTAAATTTTCCTAATGCAAAATTTGTTTTTCATTTTTAATTTGGATTAATTTCAATTATTGAAATTTTGTGATTTTCTAAATTCTTGTTTCCAATTTTTGCAGGATGTTTTTGTTGACACCATCCAGGGAAACCATGGAGCGTGATCTGGGTAGCCTACCCACAATGACAGTAGTCGAGCTTAAGGGGTTGTGTACTGGAGGGGGTTGCCTGCAGCCACGAACCTCAGAAAGTATGTCATGATTAAATCCCTGACAGCATGGGCTGATGCCCAAGAAGTCCACCCAGAGGAAGCCCCAGAGGAGGAATAAGTAAGGGGGGATGCTAGCGCCAACCACTCAGGGAAGGAGGGCATCTGAGACTAGTTGAGGAGGAGGAATACCGGTCCTCACTGCACACAGTCACTAGGGTCATACCCAAAGCTAGTTGGGGGAAGGGGGTACATTCAGAAGGAGAGAACCTGTCCATTGGGAAAGAGAGCTAGAGGCCCATGTAGAATTTACAGCTTTGGAGGCAGAGAAGCTCGCCCTAGAAAAGAAAAAGTGGGTGAGGGAAGGGAAAAGAGATAGTGGAGGCAACAGAGAAGCTGAGATGTCAATGGGTAGGGGGGGGTTGCCCCAGATTATCCAAGGGGGAGGTTCCTGCCTATGAAGAGGGGGATGACATAGACAAGTGTCTGGGGCCTTTAAGAGGGCCCTCCCGATGAGGAGAGCTAAGCCTCATTACTGGGTTCACTTCTTTGTGAGTTGATCCCCAACTCTGGGAGGGATAGGCTTCTGACCTTGAGTGGGGAGGAGGCAGATTCATACCCCAGATTAAAGAGGTGCTTAACTAAAAGGTTTGGTCTGACCCCAGAGGAGTATAGGCTCAAGTTTAGGGACACCCATAAGACAAGCACCCAGTCCTGGGTAGATTTTGTGGACATCTCAGTTAAGGCACTAGAGGGCTGGATACAGGGCAACAATGTAAGCACCTTTGAGGGGCTTTGCAATTTGATTAAAGGGAGCACCTTCTAACTAATTGTGCCCAAGAAAAACTCCACCAGTATCTAGTTCACTCTAAGTTGACCAATCCCAGAGAGCTGGGGGAGGCAGCAGATGACTGGATAAGAACTAGGGTTGACCAGAAACCTCTAGGGAGTGATCAGAAAAAGGCAGGCCATGGTTCTTGTCAGGGGAATAACCAAGGGAAACATGACAAAAAGCCCAAGGAGTCCTCAAAAGAGTGCCCAAAAACTTCTCATGGTGGGGGAGACCTGAGCCATTTCACTTCTAAGGGGAAGGGGTATCAGGGGAAGCATTATGATCCTGTTAAGGCAAGAAAGTTTCAAGAGCTTGCTAAGGCCGGCAAGTGCTTTGAGTGTCATCAACCTGGGCACAAAAGATGAGATGCTATATGCTCCAAGATGCCCCCCACTGGTGGGCATCCCATGGGATTACTAGTGTAGGGATGGGGGTGGTAGTTGGGCCAGGGCTGGGATCAGGGTACACAGAGGTCACCTTAGTATCAGTGGGTAGGGTGGACATTGCAACTATGGCCACCTTACCTCCCAGCATGGGCAGAGGCCTCAAGTCAATGGGACTGAGGTGGAAGCTCTGAGAGATACAGGAGCCAGAGTGACAATGGTCACAGAGAAGCTGGTTTCTCCAGAACAGGTCTAACCTGGTGTCTTCCACCAAGTAACTTATGCAGATAGCAGAACCAAACTCCATCCCATGGCCATGGTGAGCCTGGAATGAGAAGGTATGACTGGCCCTAAGAAGATACCTGTTGCTCCTGTCCTCCCAGTAGAGTGTCTGCTGGGAAATGATCTGGAAGCATCTGAATGAACAGAGGTGGAAAGAAGGGTCCATGCACAGATCCTGGACCTCCCTGAATGGGTGTGTGCTATGACTAGGTCACAGGCAGTACAACAGGGAAGTGCTGGACACTTGGACCCTGGAACAATGGGCCAAGCCTCCAAGAAAAAGAGAACGGGCACTGGGTGTGGCTTGTCAGCCCCAACAAGTCTGAAGGGATAGGAGGAATCCAAACCAAAGGGAGAGGATCTGACCTCTATGGGAAGGCCACTTCTCCTGCAAGCGCTGCCCGACTTGGCAGAACTGCAAGGGGCAGTTGGGCCCAACAGAGAATACTTTTGCCAGGGACAAAGAGAGTGTCCCACTCTTGAGGGCCTAAGGCAGAACAAGGGGATACCAGTGGAACCCACACAGTTTACTGGGAGGATGGAGTTCTCTGCACCGAGGCAAGGGGCCCCAAACCAGGGGCAACAAGGAGAGTGATGGCCCCTCCAGAAGTACAGAGAATGCCTCCTCACTTTAAACCATGATTTTCCCTTAGCTGGACATTTGGGATGGATCAAGACCTGGAACAGGCTTCTCAACCATTTTCATTCACCCCAAATGTTGGAAAAAGACAGGGAGATTTACAGCTCCTGTGTCACCTGTCAGGCCAGTGGCAAGGCAGGGGGCAAAGCACAAGGTCTCTTGATACCACTGCCAGTGGTTGGGACTCCCATTGAGAGACAGGGGATTGACATTGTTGGTCCCCTAGACCCACCTACTGCCTCATGCAAAAGGTACATTTTGGTGGTTGTGGACCACGCCACCAGGTACCCTGAGGACAGTCACTGATCCCACAGTGGCTAGGGCTCTATTTGGTGTGTTCACCAGAGTGGGATTCCCAAAGGAGGTGGTCTCAGATAGGGGCACTGATTTTTTGTCTGCCTATCTGAAAGCAATGAGGGATGAATGTGGTGTTACTTATAAGTTCGGCACTCCCTATCATCCACAGACAAATGGTCCGGTGGAAAGATTTAATAAGACCCTGAAGGGCATGATCATGCGTTTGTCTGACAAACTCAGGAGGAGATGATATGTTCTCCTCCCATGCCTCCTGTTTTCCCACAGAGAAGTGCTATAGAAAGGGGTTGGATTCAGCCCCTTGGAGTTACTGTTTGGGCACACTATAAGAGGCCCAATATGCTTGGTGAGAGAGTCTTGGGAGAAGCCTCTCAAAGAAGCCAAGGAGAATGTGCTGGATTATGTGCTGGGCCTGCGGTCACACGTGGCTGAGCACATGAAGAAGGTAAGCAGCAACCTCGAGGCCAGCCAAGAGGTCATGTAGCTTTGCCATGACCAGAAGGCTACCATGCCTGAGTATCAACCAGGTCAGCCGGTGTGGGTTTTGGAGCCTTTTGCTCCTAGGGCACTTCTGGCCAAATGGACTGGGCCTTATCCAATTGTGGAGAAAAAGGGTGAGGTCACCTACCTAGTGGCCCTTGGCACCCCCAGGAATCCTCATAGGATCCTGCATGTCAACAGATTGAAACCCCACCAGGACTGGGCTGACATGAACATGCTGATGGTCACAGATGAAGGGAAGGAGGAGGAGAGTGAACCTCTGCCAATCCTCCTATCTTCAAATGCACAAGATGGGTCAGGGGAGGGAGTGGTACTCTCCCCCAAGTTGACAGACCAGCAGCGAAAATACTGCAGAAACGTTTTGGAGCAGTTTGCTAGTCTGTTTTCCTTGACCCGTGGACTTGCCAATTGGTGTGTCCATGATATTGACACTGGTGACAGCTTACCTGTCACAAGCTATACAGGCTGTCTGACCATGCCAAGGCCAACATCAAAGCTGAAGTAGCTAAGATGTTGGAGCTCAAGGTAATGACAGATTGTCTTGAGTCCATGAACTAAGGAGAGGTCAGCATTTTCCACACCTGGGGGCACTTTCAGTTCAAGGTGATGCCATTTAGCCTAAAATATGCTCCTGCCACCTTCCAACGGTTGGTGAATAGAGTCATGTCTGGGATGGAATCTTTCAGTGCAGCTTATCTGAACGATATAGCTGTATTCCACTCCACCTGGGAGGACCACCGGGTATACCTGAAGAAAGTGCTTCAGGCCCTGCTTCAAGCAGGCCTGGCAAGCAAGTGCCAGAGAGGGAAAAGTTCATTTGTGTACCGGGGCCACCTTTTTGGTGGAGGCCATGTATAACCTCTCCAGCCCAATAACCAGACTATCCTGGAATGGGAGGCTCCTAAATCCCAGACTCAGTTCAGGGCCTTTCTTGGCATGACTGGGTACTAAGGAGGTTTGTTCAGAGTTATGGGACCATAGTGGCCCCTCTGGACGAGCTTACATTAAAGAAACAGCCTGAGAAAGTCATTTGGACCCCAGAGTGTCAAAAAGACTTTGACACTCTGAAGCAGGCTATGTGTTCAGCACCAGTTTTACTGCCCCCTGACAACAGCAAAGAGTTTATGGTGCAAACACATGCTTCAGAAGAAGGGATTGGGGCAGTGTTAGCACAAGTTAATGAAGAGGACCAAGATCAGACAATAGCTTTCATCAGCAGGCGACTACTCCCCAGAGAGAAAAGGAGTGCCATTGAGAGGGAGGCATTTGCTGTGGTCTGGTCCCTGCAGAAGTTGAGGCCATACCTGTTTGGCACTCATTTCCGTGCACAAACTGACCACATACCCCTTAGATGGTTGATGCAAATGAGGAGAGAGAACCCAAAACTGTTTAGGTGGTCCATTTCCCTACAGGGGATGGACTTCGGAGTGGAGCACTAACCTGGGACTGCCCAGGCCAACGCAGGTGGCCTTTCCAGGTTATTCCACTTAGCTGATGAGGACTTTCAGGGTGTAGGTTAGTACCCATAACCATTCATCTGGGGGAGCAGTGCAGGAAAGTTCTCCTTTTTGATCTGGTCACCCCCAAATGTTTTCAACAGATACTTTTGGTTACTGACTGCTTACCAGTCCCAGGGCCAGTGCTCTCTGTAAAGTGGATATGCAAATTATGGTAATTATCATTAGCAATTGTACCCTAACTACAAGTCCCTAGTATATGGTAGGGTGTGTAGGTTTAGGGGACTCCATCATAGGTAGTGCACCCATAGGTGTACTGCTGAGGTGCCCTGTGTCATTTAAAAGGCCAGCCTGCCTTGCTGGCTGCTTTTAAATTAAAGTGACATGCAAATTCGACTTTGGAATTAAAAGTACTTCCAAAGTCTTAAACTACCTTATTTTTACATATAAGTCACCCGTAAGGTCTGTTCTATGTGCCCTTAGGATTCAGTGCCATGCAGGGACCTTATAAAAATAGTTTTATAAGCGCTGGTGAGGTAAAACAGCCAAATTTGTTTTCCCTCATTGTAGTGAATGGCCTCCATAGGCTAGAATGGGGGGACTTTATTTTAATTTATAAAGTCCCCTTAAGTGAAAGATACCTCAAGTTTGGTATCAAATTAATTGCTATAACAAATCCCACTTACAGTTATTGGATTTAATATAACTTGTTCAGGTAAAGTGTTTTAAACTTTACCTAAAAAGTTCCCAAATTCAGCCCTGCAGTGCTTTGCTCTGATTGGCTAGTCTCTGTGGGCCTGGCCAAGCTGCCTTGATGAGGTGTGAAGTAGCCTGGACTGAACACAAAGAGATGTGCCGGGGGAGAAGAACGTCCCTCCGCAGATGGAAAAGCAGGAAGGGGGATGGGCTGCCAAATTGGTCTTCAAAGGCAGGGAAGGACATAAGGAGCAACCCAGCACCTCCCTCACAACCTGCAAGCCCAGACAATTAGATGCTCCCTTGATTAGATTAGGAGAGGGGTGTGTTTAGGATTTTTAGCCACACCAGTGGATTGGCTCAGCTAGATGTAACCTCCAAAAATCCTTTTCAGCCATGAAGGATTTTTTGAGGAATGTTGCTCCCTGGGATTGATTCTTTCCACACTTCCCGGGAAGTGGTTATCACAGGGGAAAAGACCCTGCACCTGACTGGAGAACCAGGACTCCCCTGCTTTTCAACCAAGAGCAAGGATAAAACCGGTGGACCTGCACCCATACCTCAGATCTCTACAAGGAAGAACTACAGGTGAAGAATGACTGCCCTTCTGGACCCCTGCCCCGCACCTGGACACTGCACTCTGGAGGACTGCACCAGATGCACACTTGAGCTTCACCACAAGAAGGACTTTGCCTGACTTCAACTGGTTCAAGGAGGGACTCCCTGTTTGCTACAGGTAAAAAATTGCTAATCAGAGTCCCATGCACCAAATCCTGAAGAAACCGACCAGCTGACCACTGTCCGGTGGTCAATTTGGAGTTTGCACCAGGTGCAATTTGGGAGTTGTAGTCTGCACCCTCAATGAGCATCTCAGAGCTTCTGGAACGTTGAGGTGAGCTGTGGACCTCAATAGAACCTTAAAAGTACATCTGGGAGAAGATCCAGATGTTTGGAGAGGTTTGGAGAACTTTTTGAAAAAAGCTTCATAAAGGGACCAACCTGCTGTGGCAAATCTAGCCGGCTTGCCTCAATCACGACCCAGTCTGACTTGCAGGTTCGTCCTGGTGAAGAAAATCTCTCAAAAATTGACTTAGTCCAAATGTAGAAAGTTGACCGTGACCTCGCAGGCAGTGTATCCGAAGAGGGCTCCAAGGACGTCGGATCAAGATTCAGGTTTGCCCCGGTCAAGGGATTTTCAGCTCAAAAAAAAAATCTAAGTAAAATTCTCCACCGAGGGCTCACGCGATTCATATCCGTGGAAGAGTTCCAGGAGGTCGGATTAGACTGGCAACTTGGTCCTGCTCAAGAAAATCTTCAAGAAAATGACTGTGTCCAAAGGTAAACTTTTACGGCCTCCCGCGGGCTGTAGTCGAGCAGGGCTCCATCACAGTCAGCCTTAAACTTCGACTTTGCCCTGGTAGAGATACGACTAGATGACCAGATTTTCATAAATTGGTTTTTACTTTTTAAACTGTTTCCTGTGTTTTATTTAATTACTGTGTTGTGATATTTGAATGCTTTACACTTTGTCTCATAAGTTCAGCCTTGTCGCTCATTGCCAAGCTACCAAGGGTGGAGCTGGGTTTAATTTATTGAGACCTAACTGGACCTAAGTGGAGGTCAGTGGCCTATTGCTAAGTGTAGGTACCTGCCTGCCTTTACCAATAACCCATTTTCCAACACTCCTCCTGCCACCTTACTCAGCCTCCCTGCTATTTTATCTGCAAATATCTCATAGTCACAATTCAGAAGCGAGATTGGTCTTTATGACTCATAGGCTGCAGAGTCCTTATCTGGTTTTAAGATCAGAGTAGCAATAGCTTCTTTCCATGACTTCAGAAGAATGGCATCTTCTTCCACAACCCCCTAAACAGTTGGGTCATGAAAGGAGTGGCTGCATCCCCTAACGCCACATAAAATTAATTTGGGAGCCCATCTGGGCCTGTCACCTTCCCTCTCTTGCTCTTAACGCTTGTTGGACTTCCTTTAAGGTAATTTTCTGATCTAAACCCTCCTCCTCCTCTGAAAGTTTTGGTAGGGTCACATCTTCCAGCTACTCCTTAACCAAAACTTTCCAATACCCTTAAGACTATGTGAAGGAATTTAAAAAAAATCCAGAAACTCCTCCACCTTCCATGGTTTCCTTTAGGATTTTCTCAGTCCTTTTACATTTCACTTCCCTCATCTCATTTTGCACTGGATCGGACTTGGGCCCATATTTATACTTTTTTAGTACTGCGTTTGCCCCACTTTTTGATGCAAAAAATGGCGCAAACTTACAAAATACAATTGTATTGTGCACGTTTGTGCCGCTTTTGCGTCAAAAAAATGACGTAAATGCAGCGCTAAAAAAGTATAAATATGGGCCTTGGTATTCCAGGCCAATAATTTCCCCACCCTCTCACTATATTCAAAATGTGCTATCTTACTCATCTCCCAACAGGTCCTAACTTTTCATTCCAGCACTGCATCTAAGTGGGTCTTCTGATCCTGAATCTCTTGCAAAATACATCCTCTGAGTGCTCGGTCTGATATTGATCCCTAAGGTTGCTCTCTAAGGAGACCAACTCATGCTCCAGCTCAAATACCACTTTCTCAAATTTGTTATTTTTCCATGCAGGTATACAAATCAGGACACCCCTCATATACACCTTAAAGGAGTCCTAAACAATATGTAAAGCTGCTCAATTACTGATTATCTCAAAGAACTCTGCTGCTACTTTTGAAGTATCTAGCTCTTGCGGGTCTGTTTGTAAGGTATGGTCTAACGTCCACCTCTTTGTCATTTGTCCTGATTGACCTTTCACTTCTAAAATCACTACTGCTTACAGATAGGCTCCCAGGTGTCCTATATTTATAATCTCTCCCAGAATTGCTAGATCTACTAAGAAGTAGTCTAATCCAGACTAGTGTTTTTATTTTTGACTATAAAATGTGTACTCATGCACCCTGCCTACCCTGAACCTCCAAAAATCACACAGATTGATTTGCTTCAGTAGCATTTTAAGATATACTTAATTTTTAGAGCATCTACATGCTCTGCTTTTGTTTGACCTGTCTAGCACATTGTCCAACACTACATTGAACTCCCTAGACCAAATAATAGGGTGTGGAGATCCAATCAGCTCTGAACTTAACTTCTGCAGAGGTTCTACATCATCCACATTTTGGCCGTAATACCCTGCTAACGTGTACTCTCAGCAATCGTTCAAATTTACCACAACCCATCAACCCTTCTAATCCATTTTGTACTCCTGCACTAAGATGGTGGGTTGTTTTTTAACCAATATAGCCACACCCTTTGTGTGGCTTGTGTTTTTGGGCACACTACCTACTGTACCCAATTCTGAAGTCTAAAAATCCCCCTACACTTGGATATTGTCATGTCTGTTTCTTGCAGCATTATTAATTGGGCTGGCGTGTCTCTCAAATACTGTAATTTGGTTTCTCTCCTATTCCTCTTCTCTTGACGTCATTAACATTCCACTATAGGATTGCCACGCTCTTACCTTCTGCCCTCATGTTTGTTTCTACCACCTGATTTTGCGCTACACCCTTTGAATCCATGCAGATCTTGTAGTTTTTAAGGACACCAATTTCACTACTTTTTTCCCAAAATGCGCCCCACTCTGTGCTCCGCAATATTATATCTCCCCTCAACCCCTCCCAGGAGAACGCACCACTGATTCCACTTGGCAAAAATAGCCATTTGAATTTGAAAGTGCAGATTGAATTACGTTGGGAAGACAAAAAACAGAGAAACTTAAATATAGAGAGATAAAAGGAAGGAGGGGGAAACACAAGCAAGAAAAAAGGATATAATTAGGCCACTTCAATCACTTCCATAGGACTGCTCAGTGATAGTGCCAGCTATCTCCCAAGGGGTGGACTTATAGTGGCGCAATGGGGAGAAATACTTCTATTTCTCCTCATTTATTGCTCTTTGTATGTCTGCTGTATTCTGCAGCACACGTAGTAGAGTAAAATGCCATAAATGATAGTGTAGGAAAGTGTCCCTTCCTGCTCAAAAACAATCATCCCTGCAATACAGACATCCTTGCACCATGGTGCAATGGTCCCTGTTTTTGGCGCAAGGCAGCTGATTTAGCACTGACGCAAGGGAGAACAGAGGGATATGCCATATTCTTGTAAATATGGTGCATCCCTTTACTCTGGAAATTACCCAGTTCGGTGCAGCAAAATTGCATGCTGCATCGCGCTGCATTATTTCATTGTAAATGATGCCCTTTGTTTTTGAACGTCACACTGAGAGTAGCCAGAAATCTTAGCTGCGCTGTAGCTCCCAATTTCCTGATTTTTTTCCATTCTTTTTCATAGTTCCCACTGTTTATCCAAAGTCATTCAGGAGATGTCAGACTTGATTTCAAAATGAAAGTGTTTCAGAGAGCTCTCTTTCAGCGCCATTGTCAAAACAGTTTTCTTAACTGAGTATGTGAGGAAATTCACAAAAGATTTCTGTTGCCTTTTTTTATCCATCATCTTTTTAAAAGGGTCTCGGTGGACCCTCTGAATGTCCTTCAAGGGGGTTTCCTCTGAGCCCTCCCAAACGCCACAGGCCTTCAGCAGCTCTACTACAAAAACCTTAATATCTTCTCCCTCACTTCCTTCCAGAACATTCATTAACCTTAAGTTGTTTCTTCTCGTATTGTTTTTCAGCAGTTCCAACTGATCTTGACTCTCCTTCAGCCTTATTTTCATGTTGTTAATTTTTCGTTTATCTGTGGCGGCTCTTGCTTTTAACTCAGCTACTGACTGTCCTAAACCCTGCATTCTCTGTGACAGTGAGTTGAGCTTTTCTGCCAGCCCCTCACAGACTCCCTGTATGTCTCTTTGATTGACTTGAGAAACTGAGAAACCTTTCTCAATCTAGTCTATTAGAGATTTCAGTATGTGTTTCAGTGAATTTGTACTTACCAAGGGAGGGGTATCTGAATTCTCTTGTGCTTGTGCTGGGAGATTCCTTTCTTCCATAGGTGCAGCAATGCTGTTGGTGACCCTCCCGATGCTTATAGACTTGTAAGTGTCAGTTATAGTTTGCTCCTAATGTGAAATCCCACTTTGTCCATGTTTGCTAGGCACTGGTAGTTATTTGGCCCCAGCGGTACCTGGGCACATCCATCCTCTGCCTCACCTTCCGTGGTTCCATGAGTTTCACCAGTTACTTTTGATATGTTTGGCAGTGGGTTGTCTTGAATGTTTCCACCACTCCCAGTTATGTTCTTTTCTGACATAGTGGGCACCTTGAAAAAAGTTCTAAGCGAGGGGGTTATCTTTGCCTACTGGTTAGCAGGCACCCAGCCTTTAAGTCTGCCTGCCCTCTTGTATACAGGGCTTCAGTTTCCCAGTTCCACACCAGCTGATCTTTCTGATGAAGATGCTTCCTTACCAAGTTCAGTGATAACTTTTTTCCTTCCCCTGAGAGGCTTTACCTGTGATTTCTTAAGGCCACTATGCACCTTACATCTATCCAGGGAGCCTTAATTATAATGATAACTGTTTTTACCACTTACTCCCACAGTGCACCTCAATGCATATCTGCTTGAGTTAGTAATTTTCTCTTTCACTAACCAGACCCCACCTGCTCGCTAGACCTCCTACTTTTATCAGAAGTCTTTGTAACCCCTTTTTCCTCCTTTCCTATGTGTTCTCTCACCGTTCTTCCTGCAGCACTTTGTCAGACTCGCTAAACCTGCAGACTTGCTTCCTGGCATTGTTTTCCTCTTGACACTGTAGAGGAAGGAGAGAGGATTCCCTCTGTGACTCAGCAGATGCTGTATCTGAAGCTGATACTCCTCCCCCTGAATGTGACCCTGGATGGGTGCACAATGGCTCTCCTCACTTTCTGGCAGGCTCTGACCCACGGTTCACCCTCCATGGCTTCAGCGACTGATCCTGGCCCACTTTTGCAGTCAACTGCCCTAGGTTTCTGATCAGCACTCACACTGCTACACACCACTTCTGCGGTGCCTCCAGGACTCACACGCTAGCTTGGCTCCCTCTGGCCACCACCACGACCCTTTTCATGAGCAACAGTAAGTTAAGGTTTTTCTCCTTCTCTTTCTCGGCACACTTCAGGCTCTCTAGATCACCTCTCCCGTCAATTACATCCTTCATGCTCCTTCAGGCTCTTTCACATTCCACCATAGGCCCCCCAATCCTGGTGCCTCCCTGACCTGGCATTATCTGGCCACCATGTTCTCCCCAGAACCTCAAAATGCAATTTTCCCGATAGTAAACTCTTTGTGCCATGTTTGTCCCACTTTTGTGATGCAAACCCAACACAAAGTGCTAGGGTGAGATTTGCTATCCAACACCTGTAAGGATTTGTTTTGGATAGTATTGTATAGTAAAGCGAAGTTACTATCCTCTGCTTTTCATTATTGTGCATTAAAGGGATATTCCATTGGTGGTTCATGATGCTCGCATGCAACTATCCATGGGTTTTGATGCAAACCTCTATTTGCAAACATTAGTAGAAAGGAATTTGCACAAAAATCTTAGGCCACTTTGAGGCAGGCAGAAGGAGGAGAAATGTTTTAAATTCTCCTCATTTTTAGGGTCAAACGCAAATGCTCTACCTCTGTTGTAATCTCTCTGTGGGCTTTTAACCACTCCCATGTCATGCACATCACTTTTGTTGGTTGTTGGGCTTGTCTTTTAAAATATGCTTGATTTAATTAGGGAAAGGCATGCATACGTCATGCTTTTTCTGGTGTTTAGCCCTCCTCAAGAGCACTGGCCAACTACTCAAAACATTGGAGGCTCCATGTTTTCCCTATGGTTTCTGGACTACTTTTTCTCTTTATTTCATAGGCAACGCGATCTCGCTGGGTGCTACTTGAGCGCTTTTCATGACTATCAGTTTAATTCTGGTATGTCCTAGTTTAATCTTCTCACTGGCTATGCGACTTTTAACCTTCCGTTCTGCAGGAGTGGTAAAATCTGTCTAGTGTGTCTATCAGCTGGCTGCCAGGCCAATTGATCTTCTTTCGGTGATTCGCTTAAAGCTCACAGTCTCCTCAGCCCAAGTATTCTGCATCTTGCAGTGTTTGCTGGTGGTGCATTAACCCACCTCTCTGGTCTCATGCTCATGAAAATGAGGCAGGTGTCTTTTTTTCTTTATCGCCTGTGTGGCGATGCAGGGGTGCAAATAATTGAACGGGATACGATCAGAATGGTACATCCCTGGCGCTGTCATGCCTCCCTTCTCTTCACTTCTTTTTACATAGTGCCAGGTGGCTCAGTACTATTTACTTAGTCCATCCTGGATCCAAGTTGGGCACATCAGCTCTAACATCTGTTTAGCAAAACTATTGCAACAAATTCATTGCAGATCGTCAATGTTGCAAGTAACATGGACACTTACAAATCATCCCCTAATTGGCTTTGAGGAGTTTTATAAACCTGCAGCGAAACATAACACGTTTGGAAGGGCAAGAGGAGGTCTGTCAATTTACATCAACTTTAAGCTTGGAGCTAAATCATCTGGAGGACAGATGGGAGATCAGGCCGTACTGTGTGTTCGCCTGAATAATTGGGCAAAAAATAATCACAATCTTTTGGCTCTGATTAATGTGTACATAAATCCCAAAAAGAAAAATTTGGAAGCCAACATTCTGTTAAAACATCTGCTCCACATAACAAAATGTGTATAATCCTGCCTACTGGTTAGTCTCCAGTGATTTCAATCTTAATCTATTCCACATACCAACTGAGGACCACGTACAATTAGCAGTTCCACTGCCCATTCAAAATGTACCACTCCGGATAAAGAAATACAAAGTTGGTACCAAGCTAATTAAGAGCTGTGAGTTAGCAGGTCTCTGCACTAAATGGGCAGCTACCGTCAGACACACCCCTGGCCTGGACAAGAACTACAGAAAAGGTTGTCTCATATCTAGATTATACTCTGGTAAATGCCCCCCTATTCAAACTTGTGAGGGACTTTAAAAATCAAGACCTTTCAGAAAGTGACCATAATCCACATATAATTAGAATCCGGAGCCAAGTGCCTATCCAGGAAGAAACAAACCTCCTCAATGGGGAACTTTATTCTGAAAACTTAAAGCGACTAAAAGGGAGCTCAGAACCGGTCACAGCCCAAGCAGAGGAAGCTGTTGGGAAATTGGAAAATATGGCTAATGATCCATTGAGGGTAGTTGACATTTGGGACTCTTTCACAGAAAACCTCACAAAGCAATATCCAGGGAGGGGCACGTTTAGAGGGGCATACCTGGGGCATAGAAAGACTATACTCATGCCACGGGCAATACGATTGAGGAAATCGGGATGAATAGGCTTCAGAGACAATTACAGAAATATCCGACTGTCGTATTCATTTTAAAAACTCTACCAAAAGAAAGGAAACTATTAAAGACAGACATCTGGCTTTTTAAACGATCTAAGCAGTAAACATTATGGGCAAAATTAAATTATGCATTGACACTGGTAAACTCCAGTTCGTTCTGGAGCTTGATTAACAACATTGAGAACGGCCCCAGAGCCGCAAACAACGAAAATATCACAGAGGAGGTATGGGTGGGATACTTGAAATCTCATTTTAAAGAAATATCCCCGACAGACACCAGCCCAGTCCAACGGGACACGACTGTGGATAATAGGGAGCCTGAGGAGCCTATTACATTTAGTTCTTTTGAAATAACTAAGATAATAGAAAAAACATGCAGAGACTGTGCTCCTGGCCCTAACGGCCTACCACAGGCCCGATTTTAACAGTGTACATCAAGATGGACGCCATTATATTCAACTATATTCTAACAACAGGCCTGACCCCAGACAGCTGGAAGGGCTCAATAAACCACCACATTTATAAGGGAGGGAAGGCTTCTTTACCTTCAAACTATCGTCTAATCACCCTTCTGGATGCTGACTTTTCCATAGGAATTCTGCAGCGCCTAGAAGGGTGGGCTACGGATAAAGGCAGGCTCCCTATCAATTAAACAGGTTTCGCAAAAAAACAGGGCACGCTAACAAACTTTATGGCATTAAGCTTGGTAATCAATAGGGCAAAGGCTACAGGGACACCCCTTTATATGTGTTTTGTGGACTTTAAAGCTGCATTTGACTGCGTCTCTAGAGATAAATTATGGATAAAACTACAGCAGTGAGGGATACCGGGGAAGTTATTAAATGCCATTCTCATGCTCTATTCTAACATTTGGGTTAAAATCAAATTGGGAGACGGCTCTATTCTATCCAGGCCTGTGTACCAGGCCCGCTCCTTTTCAATCTGTACATAGCAGATCTATCTCTAGCCCTGGACAAGCAGCCAGCCCACCCACCAAGGTTAGGGGGTTGCCAAATATCCAACCTACTTTATGCTGATGATCTGCTGCTGCTTAGTAATTCTAAAGTAGGCTTACAGAAACTTTTGAATTACTTAGGAGGATTTGTGCTGGTTAATGATTTAGAAATAAACTATGGGAAATCCAAAATAATCCCCCTTAATCATAAACCTACCTTACGCCGAAAGTGGTATTTGAATGGCCAACATATTGAGGAAGAAGTAGCATACATATACCTAGGGGCCAGTATTGACTCTAAAGGCACATTTGCAGCCCACAAACAAGTAATAAGGGAGAAAGCACAAGCCCTAAATCAGGCATTTGGCAACTTGCTAAAGTCCATCCATGGCGGCCCTTAAAACCAATGACCATGGTTATGAGAGCGAAATTACTTCCAACCCTTGCATGGGGCAGAAATAACAAGGGGGGCGGAGGTGGCCATACTAGATAAGTTATTAGTGAAATTGTATAAACAAGTCTTTCAACTACCTAGATCAGCCTCCCAGGCCCAAGTCAGACTAGAGTTCTCACTAACAAAGCAATTATTAGCAAGACCAGCAGCATTTGTTAATGTCTGTTATAAATTACATTTAGCACCCACAGGGACTCTTGCAAATCTAGTAATAAGATTTTCAAGGACTACTGGGAAAACAGGATAGCACGGCTTGAGGTGGATGATCTGTGGGGCAGCTCATTACTGGCGCCAGCTTTTGGAAAAGGAGTTAACAGATCAGCCAAAATCTATATATAGACAATAGGTATCGGCAATGTAAGAGTTTTGTTAATCTTGAATGCACTTTTAGACAATAGCACGTTATACCTCCTCATAGGGATGGTTGTGATTATGCTCTCTTAAAACAATAGGTTATGTTTATGTCCAGAATCGTATTTGGGTTTCCTTCGTTTTAATTAGAGGACCTCTTTTCATTTTTTGCTTACATTTTATTGTTTGCACACTTTTTAGGTTAACTGATATCTGTAATTGTTTTCTTACATGTGTTTTATGGTTTTTATGAACTAATACCATATTTGTCTACCTACCATTGCAGATGTCTGTGGAAAACATATTTTCTCTTTCAAATAGAAATAAAGCCTGAACAAACCCCTCCGGTTGTTCTGACCTCAGGTATTCAACTCGTGACCCAACATTAGAAGCCCCACATGTGCCTGTACGCAAGACGTGAAGTTTGCTAATTCACAGACAGTAGGAACAATTAAAAACGATAGATGTTTAGCTTGCGGCATATAGTTTATGTTTCATGAAGAAATGTCTGTTAATGCTTGCACCAATTGGCATATCTTGCACGTGTGTCTCCTATCTTTGGGGATCGAGCAACAAGTTTGTGAAGTCACCAAGGGTGAGCTAGTGATAATGTGTACATGGGCACGTGGACTAAATAGCCTCTAGTGGATACTGTTCAAAGTTACGTCTTTAGAGTCACGTGAATTACTTAGTGGGGCTCTGAAAAGTCTTATACTGGATCTAGTGTTGAATTTAAGTCCAGATGACCTGCAGCTATTCCTTATTTGACACATTAAGATCCTGAGCTTGCTCTTCGATACGGACCGGAATAAACCATTTCAATTACTAGAGTGAGATCTGAACATATTTTAAGTATTCTCTGATTTGTTGCTCAAAGTTCGATGGTCTATGTAAATAGCGTTTCATTTAGGTGATAGTAAGTTGCGGGCCAAAAATAACCGAAATAAAGCTCTGCTCGACATTGTTAGCCAAGAAAATGATCTAAGAACGCTATTTAGCATTGTTCCGATTCCTTTCTATGTCACAGGTAAATCTGGCATACATTCTAGCATAAAGTTTAAGATTGTTTAGAAATATTAACAAGGTAATGAGCGCAATCGGAAAAAGTCTGCAGTCATGAACAAAAATACAGACTAAGAAAACAATACCTAAAAGTTACAACTCAGTTTTCTGAAAGAAAAATGTGTGTGTTTTAAGAGTTAAACTCATTGAATGGTAACCTTTGTTAAAAAATCTAGGGATAGTTCAAACATATGGAATGTAAAACATTTCTAAACTATTTCTGTTTGATTCATTGACAGGAGATTGGATGTACTAAACAAAAAACAAAAATGTGACCTTCAATTGGTTGAAGAAAAATGTGTATGATAAACTATGGACAATTATATCAGGAAATTCTAACATTTTCTGCAGTTCATCGAATGTTTCCAATTTTACAATTTCCGAAGTTCTTCATACACATTCTATTTCAATCACTCCCTCTTCCTCACAAAAATACTTTTATGCATTCAGTGCTACTGTACTCTTGTCAACAAATAAAATGGAAATACTTTTTGAAACTTTCCCAATTAAATATGCATGAATTTAGTGGTCAAAAAGCCCACTTGGAACATTCAGATGGTCTTAACCAAGAAACCCACTGACTGACAAGAACCCAAACAGGGCGTACATTTTGACGGTGCATCTTTAAAGTATATTTATACTGCAATAAAATATATAAGGCAAGCAGAGCCTGAGATCATTTTACCATAGTCTAACACTTGAGTGAGCTTAAAATATTTTCCACTAACTTGAGCTCCATGTATGAGTCATTCGCAAAGCAATACATCTGTTTTTAATTTCCTAACACACACAGATTCCGTTTATGCTAGTATATAAATGTGTTTGTACATGAAAGTCAGACGATACTAGTGGTTTGAATCATTTTATTTTTCATTTCTGTATACCTGTTTTAACTATTGTATTAGTATATCATCCTAAGGGACATTTTATATATATTTTATTATATGTTTTGCCACTGGGGCAGACGGAGAGATGAGTTACGATGTCAGTTATTAATTAGCATTAGAAGCCCTTTTAAGTAATTTAATCAGTGTCCTAGAGTTATTTGTTTAGCCTACATAGACAAGTGGCTATTCAGAAACCGCACTTTGTAGCTAGTTTAGTAGTACTACAAGATAACTTCTCCTCAACTACAAAATGCTATTCACAAACTTACATGCATGGACCTATGCCTCCGTTTCTCCTGTCTTTTTAGGTTGAGCACGCAAGCGCTTTGACCTGTTGTAGGAATTGTGGGCTTTTAACCACGGCCACGTCAGCCCAGCACTTTCATTTGTTTGTGGGCTTGTCTTTCAAAAATCACCTGTTATCATTGGTAAATGCTTTACGTTTGTCCCACCTTGGGGCAGATTTGTTACCCTCTTGCAGACTGACCACGTTGTATGGATAATTGCACGATAGTCAATAAGTTTGACTGTGAGTGAACTTCTTTTTCCTTTTGTGTCTCTCCTTCGCGCTTATGCTCATGGTGGCCATGGAGCTTTGAATCGGCTCGCTAATGTCATTTAATATGTTAGACTTCATTTTCAATTTATGTGACAAGAAAAGTCCAGTTAGGAATTTACAACACCAGTAGCTCTAACTTGAGGAAATGCGAGACCCATTGCATTGCAAATGCTTGTTCAGCTTTGGATGGGTGTTGTATTGTACGCCACGCATACAAAGTGGGAAAAGGTTGAAAACATAGTTGTTCTACTAGAAGAGACCCTTCCAGTACAAAAACTATTCTTCAGAGGGTCTGCCAGCACACGAGGAGAGAAAAATATATGCCCTATCTATATAGTAGACATGGCACATTTTTTTTGTCTCTCTCTCCTTTCTTTTCTTTACAAACCGGTTCAGCAACTTTGGTGCATCGTTGCCTTGCATCAAAGAATAGTAAAACTGTGCCACTATGTCACTCACTAACTGTTAGTGACTCTTACTCGCTTTCACTGACACAAAAATGCTTATACATGCAGACACACCTGCTCACACAACCACATGCTCTCTGTCACTTAAACACACTCTTACTGCAAGCATGCACACAACATACATTTAAATCCATTTTTACTTGCCACAGTTGTCACCAAAGGTCCCGATCTGTGTAGAGATGCTCCATTTATATTAGACTGACAGTGAATAATACAATATTATTCACTATTAGTATGAAATAAAATAGCTGGCAAAAAGTAATGAATGCTAGCCACAACGGTGTTTTTGGTATTGATCTTGCCACCTCTGAGGCCAGGGGTGCAAAAGGCAGTGTCAGGGGTCTCCAGGGGCAATCCAGGGATCCCCGCTGCAACCCCTGGCAACTTCTAAATGACATCCATGCATGCAAAATCACCTGCAAACAAGATATGGATAGATGAGTTTAAAGTTGCTCTACAATCTAATTTTTTTCACATTTCTCTCATGCATGCATTGCCAACTTCATTCAAGGACACATATAGAGGAGTTCTTTTAAAGAATATTGGGATCATATTTTCATGCCTTGAGAAAATATGCTATCCCAGTGTGTGTTTGATGTACTCATCTAAGAGCCAAACGTCACCACAATCACCAGCAAACAACTGATGTGAAACTGATGCCTCACTAAGTATGAAACTGTCTTGTATTGCACATGGAACAGCAGTATATAAATATATAAAATGCCCCCCAGTATTGCAAACTACTTGAACATTGATGGGAAGCCAATGTTGTTGATTCCAATTATTGAGGAACAGTGGTTGACTAGTGTTAGAAATTGGGGGGCATATTTATACTCCGTTTGCGCCGGAATAGCGTCGTTTTTTTTTACGCAATTCCAACGCAAAACTAACTCCATATTTATACTTTGGCGTTAGACGCGTCTAGCGCCAAAGTCCATGGAGTTTGCGTAATTATTTAGCGTGGACACCTACTTTGCGTTAATAATATGCAAGGTAGGCGCTCCCGTCTAAAAAAGTGACTCTGCGGCATGTGCGCCGTATTTACACTGCCGGGCAAAATTCACGCCCGGGAGTGGGCGGGTCAAAAAAAATGACGTACGGCCGCTTTTGCGCTGTTTTTTAGCGCCTGCAAAAGGCAGGCGTTAAGGGACCTGTGGGCTCGAAAGGAGCCCAGAGGTGCCCTCCCATGCCCCCAGGGACACCCCCTGTCACCCTTGCCCACCCCAGGAGGACACCCAAGGCTGGAGGGACCCATCCCAGGGACAATAAGGTAAGTTCTGGTAAGTATTTTTTTTGTTTTTTTTTATGTGGCATAGGGGGGCCTGATTTGTGCCCCCCTACATGCCACTACAGGGAGTGCAGAATTATTAGGCAAATGAGTATTTTGACCACATCATCCTCTTTATGCATGTTGTCTTACTCCAAGCTGTATAGGCTCGAAAGCCTACTACCAATTAAGGATATTAGGTGATGTGCATCTCTGTAATGAGAAGGGGTGTGGTCTAATGACATCAACACCCTTTATCAGGTGTGCATAATTATTAGGCAACTTCCTTTCCTTTGGCAAAATGGGTCAAAAGAAGGACTTGACAGGCTCAGAAAAGTCAAAAATAGTGAGATATCTTGCAGAGGGATGCAGCACTCTTAAAATTGCAAAGCTTCTGAAGCGTGATCATCGAACAATCAAGCGTTTCATTCAAAATAGTCAACAGGGTCGCAAGAAGCGTGTGGAAAAACCAAGGCGCAAAATAACTGCCCATGAACTGAGAAAAGTCAAGCGTGCAGCTGCCACGATGCCACTTGCCACCAGTTTGGCAATATTTCAGAGCTGCAACATCACTGGAGTGCCCAAAAGCACAAGGTGTGCAATACTCAGAGACATGGCCAAGGTAAGAAAGGCTGAAAGACGACCACCACTGAACAAGACACACAAGCAGAAACGTCAAGACTGGGCCAAGAAATATCTCAAGACTGATTTTTCTAAGGTTTTATGGACTGATGAAATGAGAGTGAGTCTTGATGGGCCAGATGGATGGGCCCGTGGCTGGATTGGTAAAGGGCAGAGAGCTCCAGTCCGACTCAGACGCCAGCAAGGTGGAGGTGGAGTACTGGTTTGGGCTGGTATCATCAAAGATGAGCTTGTGGGGCCTTTTCGGGTTGAGGATGGAGTCAAGCTCAACTCCCAGTCCTACTGCCAGTTCCTGGAAGACACCTTCTTCAAGCAGTGGTACAGGAAGAAGTCTGCATCCTTCAAGAAAATCATGATTTTCATGCAGGACAATGCTCCATCACACGCGTCCAAGTACTCCACAGCGTGGCTGGCAAGAAAGGGTATAAAAGAAGGAAATCTAATGACATGGCCTCCTTGTTCACCTGATCTGAACCCCATTGAGAACCTGTGGTCCATCATCAAATGTGAGATTTACAAGGAGGGAAAACAGTACACCTCTCTGAACAGTGTCTGGGAGGCTGTGGTTGCTGCTGCACGCAATGTTGATGGTGAACAGATCAAAACACTGACAGAATCCATGGATGGCAGGCTTTTGAGTGTCCTTGCAAAGAAAGGTGGCTATATTGTTCACTGATTTGTTTTTGTTTTGTTTTTGAATGTCAGAAATGTATATTTGTGAATGTTGAGATGTTATATTGGTTTCACTGGTAATAATAAATAATTGAAATGGGTATATATATTTTTTTGTTAAGTTGCCTAATAATTATGCACAGTAATAGTCACCTGCACACACAGATATCCCCCTAACATAGCTAAAACTAAAAACAAACTAAAAACTACTTCCAAAAATATTCAGCTTTGATATTAATGAGTTTTTTGGGTTCATTGAGAACATGGTTGTTGTTCAATAATAAAATTAATCCTCAAAAATACAACTTGCCTAATAATTCTGCACTCCCTGTATGCCCAATGACCATGCCCAGGGGACAGAAGTCCCCTGGGCATGGCCATTGGGCAAGGGGGCATGACTCCTGTCTTTGCTAAGACAGGAGTCATTTCTATGGGGGTTGGGAGTGGAAAAAAATGGTGCAAATCGGGTTGAGGCGAAAAATTTGCCTCAGCCTGACTTACCCCATTTTTTCATGCCCAAGCTCCATATCCCCCTACGCCGGCGCTGCCTGGTGTACGTCGTTTTTTTCAACGCACACCAGGCAGCGCCGCCGGCTAACGCCGGCTAACGTCATTGCTTAAATACGGCACCCGCATGGCGCTTCAGAATGGCGTTAGCCGGCGCTAATTTTTTTGACGCAAAACTGCGTTAGCGCAGTTTTGCGTCAAAAAGTATAAATATGGGCCTGGGTTTCTCATGGAAGAGGTTTGCGTCCTGTTCAAGTAGGAGTCACAATCCTAGTTAGGGTAAGTCAGTTAAACATAACATAAGTATTTGTAAAGGTATCTAGGCACTGAATAACAGATGTTTATTATTACCCAACTCAACGGTACTCATTTTATCGACCTCAGAATTTTTGGATGAAAGGCTGAGTGGACCCACCATGATTTGAACCTGTGACCATTAGGTCAAACACAGGTTCCTACAGTGGATGCATTAGTCCACTAAGACACCCGACCCAACAAGCACCATAAATTAACTTGTGGCCACCCTCTGGTTGCTTAGTACAGATCAAGCAGGCTTAACTTAAGAGGCAATATGTAAGTATTTGTGCAACACTTCAAACAGTAACACATTGAAGACACCAGTAGCATTTAATTTATAGGCCCTGGGCACATATAGCGCATTTTACTAGTAACTTATACGTAAATGACATTTGTGGATACACCAATATTACTATGTTTTAGGGGAGAAGTACATGCACTTTAGCACTGGATGGCAGTGGCAAAGTATCCTGAGTCCTAAGGATAACAAAAAAAGAAATTAGCAGAAATATGAGGCAAGCACGCAAAACGTTTGGGCGAAGGCCACCTTAAGGCTGCCAGGTCAACAAGTGGGTGATTCTTTAAATAAATAAAGAAATGCCCTGCTCACCGTGGAAGTTTCCTTCTTTGGCTAAGTTGGCAGTTAGCACTTTTCAGTGCCTATTAGTGCCTAGATTTTGCTGGAGGTGAAGAGCATTGAAAAATGGCTACGTGTCAGTCCATCTCAAAAGGGTGAGTGGACATTTAGTTAATTCTCCGACAGCCCTTACTCCTTCTGGCCGTTGGAAAAGTTTGACTATGGAAAGGTGGAGTGTTCTCCGCTGCTGTCAAACTATGGTCCACCTGAACTAAATTGGGTGAGCAGGTCATTATTTTGGTGTTGAGGGTACTACATTGCCTTTGCGACTGATTTTCTAATTTGTCAACATTTAAATTGCACCCTAAATTACAGAACACAGTATAGATAGACAGAGCAGGTCGTCAGTGTCAGGGAGAGCTCAGTCACTTGGCTCAGTTCAACCCAGTCCAGGCTAATCCATTAAACTGAGCTCTGGAGAAACAGTGCAGATCCACTATACATTCTGGCCCAGATGTATCCAACTTTCAAGCAGTGCAATGCTACACCACACCTTGCTGCACTGCATGAAAAGGAGAGGGCAGGGGGTGCGTTATATTTAATATTGTATGGTGCATTCCTATCTTCTCCTTGTGTTGGTGCACAGTTTGCTGCTTTGTACCAATGCAGGTACCCTTGACCATGAGGCAAGGGTGCCTGTTTGTAGGCAGGATAGTTTTGTGCAGGAAGAGATGCCCAGGTGCAGAGTAACCCAAGCAGTGTCTTGCTTTGCCTTGCATTACTCCAGATTTCTGATGCACTGCAGGGCCATGCAAGGTGGTCTTGCCTTTCTTGGTAAATCCGACTTTAGTGTTGCATTGCCCTTTTTGTTATCTTGCATAACAAAGGGGCAAAACAACACTGTAATAAATGTGTTCCCCTGTTTTTAATATTGTCATGCCATTTGCAATCAAAATTATGCATTTTTTTAAAGTAAGGATGTCAGTTTTCATTGTCGTTCCTATGGCCCAACCTGAATCAAATACATTTGACTTATTATGTCTTTATGTCCAAGAACTCAGTTGGGATTTGTGTAAGCATATATTTAAAGAAAATAATGAAGTCTTATTGTTTTTGCATCCTTGAACTTTAATCTCTGGCTGCTGTCTTGGAATCGACAATTGACAAACAATTCAGCAGATGCGTTATGATTTTAAAGATTCGGAATAAGCCTCAAAATTAGGCAACCGTGAAGGGTGGTCTTCTATTACAGTTCAAACATATACATGTATACACAAAAACAAATGCATGACTAACAAAGCATGGATATTTTACTATCGGACGGAAATTAACATGCAGATTTAGAAATTTCTATAGAATTGTATTATGTTTCTACAGTAATTAGTGCAATCAATTTTCTTCTTCTGCAAATACATTTCAGAAAAAAAGCAGGAATCTCTTATTGTGGTATTTCTCCCTTGATTAGATTAGCTACACTTTGTGAGCACTGTTACACAGTATAAAAATAACCATAATTGCTATTTTATCAGCAAATTGTTAAGTAATTAAAAAAAAACATTTTATCAGCCTCATTAAAAGGGAAAAGGAAATAGGTTTTACATCTACTGAGCATACATGATTTCACCGTTTCTTGGATACATTTGCAAAATGTGGTTAGGGCACTGCATTGCGGAGTCCTAATTAGAACTGTCTCTGAGATTTGAAAAAGAGAATAAAAGAAGAATTTAATTGGAAACGCAGAAGCTGCCAATCTTTCCTTCAAACTCAGATGCCTTTGGCATGTTACTCAAAGTAAGTTCATCAAAAGTGTGCATTCATTATTAGAAGCAAGTAAGTAATAGTGGGTGATTATGTGCTGTCAGTGGTCGCCATTTTTTGTATGGCTAATCCATTTTCTGTTAAGATGTAAATGGTACTCTTCCTACCCTTTGTCATTACACCCACAGCTGTTCCTATAGCTATTTTAACACATTGCCAATAGCTTTAACTGAGACAGTCATTAGGGACATAAGGGCATATTTATTGAGGAGTTGGTCCATACTTGCATCACATAGTGCGACACAAGCATGGCACAAGCAGGAAGTCATATTTAAAAAAAATTGCAACTGCACAAATGCATTTGTTTTTAAGGATTACATGGGGTAAAAGCTGTGATGAATCCAGCTGCCTCACGCAGGAATCAATATATGCAATTTAGTCAGTCCCTTGCAGAATCCAATTGAGCCACAATGCAGTTGTATTTAACAGAAAAGCACTGTGTCATGGAGTAGTGCAATGCAAGGATAGAAATGCACCAGAATTGCTGTGCATTGTCAACCTAGGCACAGGAAATGAAGCAGCGACTGTAGTACAGATTCCTCACCATCACAGTGCACTCTGGCAAGTTCAACTACACCATAGAGGTTGTTATACTACAACTAGGAGTAGCTGGGAGACCACCATGTAGGCAACAAAGGAGGAAGGAGAGTGTTTTTCAACAGCACATACCCCTCACTGAATCCAGAGAGGAGGAGGTCATATAGTTCTACACTGAAGAGGGAGTCCATCGTGGAATTGCCAGAGAAGATAGCACTGAGTCTCCATCCAGCAACTGTAAGTAAGGACCAGTGCCTTCCCAACACATGTAGAATTGATGGCTGTGATCTACATGTAACCATCAGGATCCTTCCAAATCAGATCTGTCAGATTGGCTGGCATTTCACAGGGAACATTTTCTGCCTTTTCCCATCTATTTTGGATGCCATCATAAAACTCACATCCCAGTACCTTCTCTTCCCCAAATCTACTCAACAACAAATGGATACCAAGGAAGGCTTCTATACTATTGCTGGATTTCCTCATGTGCTTGGTGCAATAGATTGCATATGTGGCCAATTTGTGCTCCCTGCAGCAACATCACAACTTCTATAGAAACTGCAACTATCAAGTTAGTGCCTCAAATTGCCTACATTTCCTGCATCTCAGTTAATCCGTGAAACATTGACAGAGTGGGTAAATAGGTTGTGAAAGATGTTATACACTAGGAAATAACCTAGTTGAAATTTAGCAAGGAACCACAGTGTACTCATAATCCAAATCTAAATCTCCTCATTTTAAGAAATGATTCAATAATCAAGTCATATATATATATATATATATATATATATATATATATATATATATATATATATATATATATATATATATGTATGGTATGTTTTTTTTCTGACCTTAGATTGACACATAGGTATGGCAATGTAGCCCTTTTTCCTATGGGAAAACACGATGTCAAAATAAGTGACATTGTCCTAAAGGCCTGTGCACAACATTTTCAGTATTCAAATGTATTTATGTGATTTTATCTAGTAGATGATTTATATATATATACAAAATCATCTACAAGAAAAAATCACATACATGCATTTGAATACTGAATACTAATGTATATAGATCCACATCTCGTAATCCGCCACAATACAGACACCCACACAAGTCCGCCACACCAAAGGTCAGTGATAAATTGGCAATACCAAAACCCACACCGTCACGCCAACAAGAATACGCCCACACTATCACGACCCACGAATCAACGCAGTGGTCTTTCAACCGTGGTAAACTATTGGCGGTAAACACCACCGCGCTCAAAATGCACACACACTTACAAAACACAACCACATTGGACAATTCGAAATGCACACACCTGATACACATACACACACCACACCCACAAACTAACACCACTATAAAACACACATCCACATTGCCCACAATCCCTTAGAACGAAATTTTTGTGAAGAAGCAGAGAGAGAGAATAGAAACGCAAAACACCATCATCCACAAGCACACAACACCATCACTTATACAATATACATGCACCTAAAACAACACACCACAACACAACACATCACACAGCACAACAAACATTACCTCACACATTACCCACACCACATCATTGCACCTCAAAGACCCTCCAGGTTTTCTGAGGAGGAGCTCAGGATCATGGTGGAGGAAGTCATCCGGGTAGAGCCACAGCTTTTCGGATCACAGGTGCAGCACACTTCCATTGCTAGGAAGATGGAGTTATGGCGGAGAACTGTCGACAGGGTCAACGCAGTGGGACAGCATCCAAGAACACGGGATGACATCAGGAAGAGGTGGAATGACCTAAGGGGGAAGGTGCGTTCCGTGGTATCCAGACACCAGGTAGCGGTACAGAGGACTGGCAGTGGACCCCCACCTTCTCCCCCACAACTAACAACATAGGAGGAGCAAGTCTTGGTAATACAGCATCCTGAGGGCCTCGCAGGAGTAGGAGGAGAACTGGACTCTGGTAAGTCATATCTTTACTACCATACCCCCCACCCCACCTGCATGCCATCACACACCCCCACCCTCAACCTCACCCCCATCACTCCAACATCTCACATATGCCCCACCATCACAACCCACCCATCCCAATGTCCAGTACAGATACCGACACAGACCCCAAAACACTGATCACACAAGGGCAAACACAATAATGCAAGCACAGGAGTAGAGGGTAACTCATCCCTTGAACAAGATGACACACACAGATACAATAACTATGCATTTACACCCCAACAGGACCAATACCTAACGTCACCAGACAGGAGGTGCTAGACATATCCAATCCCCCCACAGAAGAGGCCCACAGTGTCGACAGCAGCACTGCACGCCTAGATCAAGATGACCTGCCTGGCCCATCAGGGACCTCTGGACAGTCGGTTCCCCTGCCACTGTCACAAACCACCACAGACCCTCCCCCCTCAGGAAACACCAGCACAGCACCCATCTAGTGGGCCCATCCGTCTGTCCCCAGGACACGTCAATCAGCAGTGTGTCCACCACTACGGGGGCCCCAGGCAAAACCACCAACCCAAGACAATCAGGGACCTGGGGTCAGTAGCAGTGGGCACACGGTTCAGGGGACAGAGGCACAGGATAACGGGGAAACTGAGAGGACTGTTGTGCGACACGTGGAGGACAGGCCCAGGGAACGCACTCTCCACGGGCACTCTCCAACATCATGAGAGCATACCATCATTCCCAGGAGACCATAGGCACGGTACTGGCCAAGTTTCAGGAGACCCAGCGGCTGCAAGAGGAACACTACCTGGGGATCAGGGAGGACTTGAAGTCCATCAACACCACCCTGGTCACCATTGCAGGGGTGCTGGCAGACCTGGCCACCACCATGAGGGACACATTGGCACACAAACGGGCATGACACTAGCCTGAATGATGAACAGCCCTCCACTTACGCCAGCACTATTGGATAGGAGGTCCCACCACAGGACCAACAGACCACCAGCACCCCACCCCCTGCAGAAGGAGAACCACCCCGCAAATGGTCCCTGAAATCCAGCAACAAGACAGAGAACATTGCCAAGACCCCCGCCAGGAAATAAGACTCTCCTGACTGTCACCCTTTTATCCCACTTTGTCACCCTGACAACTTTGAACTGCCATTACTCCACTTCCTATGCCCCCTTGGACAATGCACCTGTGAGACCAAGAGACTGGACTCTACCATGCACATTCCTCCACCATCAACCCAGCCCATTGCACACCCCCTCCACTTATTTGTAAAAAATAAATACCATTGAATCACAAATCAATCTAGAGTCAGTCTGTACTTTCACAAATGTGTAATTGCAACCTCTCAGAGATATAGCAATGTCAATGTTCATGTTCACATAACAATGTTACACAGTTGTTGGGCAGCAGTAAACATAGCAGAGAGCACAAAGAGGGACCCAGATCTGTGAAATGGAAACACAAAGAGACATGTCAGGGTCCATACACAGAGGTAAAAAGGCAGATTTATGCAATGTCCTACAGTAGTATGATATGTGAGAAGCTGTGCATCCTCTTACCTGTGTCTCACTGGAAGTATTGCATGATTATGTTGTTTCGGTTGTCTATATCTTCTTTTTCTGCCTCCTCTTCTTCTTTGTCCACAGGCTCCACAGCTGCCACAAGACCAGCATCAGGCCCATGCTCCTGCACAAAAGGCCCCTCTCGTCACAAAGCCAGGTTGTGCAACATACAGCATGCCACGATTATCTGGCTCACCTTCTCCGGTGAGTAGTACAGGGAGCCACCTGGCACCGGAATCTGGCCTTCAGGAGGCCGAAAGTGCGCTCTATTATCCTCCTAGTTCGCCCATGTGCCTCATTGTAGCGTTCCTCTGCCCTTGCCCTGGGATTCCTCACAGGGGTCAGTAGCCGTGACAGGTTGGGGTAACCAAAGTCACCTGCAAATATCGAGGGACAACTGTTAGACATCCTCCAACCCTTAGGGACTCTCCCATACCCAGACACCTATGTCAACTGAATTGGGACCTTGGGCTCACCTATTAGCCACACCCAGTGCCTCTGGAGGTGCCCCATCACATAAGGGATGCTGCTGTTCCTCAAACAGGATACTTCTCAAGAATCCATGCAAAAATGGGAAGCAAACCTTAAAACGGCTTCAGTTAATATGATCCAACAACTTATCGAAATTTCTCAGAACAGTATGAAAGACAAGATTGAGGTTGACCAACTCACTCAACGGATTGAAGAGGCTAACTGGGGGGATATTACTACCAAGAATTTTGCCATTCTTAACAGCATTATTGATAACTACGAGTCTGATATAATTCAGAGAAAGAATCGAAAATTTAGAAGAGACCTACGTGATTACCAACAGGGGAGAGTCAATACTTTTAGTAAGAAATATGACCAAATATCAGATACTAATTCCCCTTCTGACACACTTAGGGGGTCATTCCGACCCTGGCGGTTAAACCCGCCAGGGCCGTGAACGACGGAAAGCACCGCCAACAGGCTGGCGGTGCTTTCCTGCCCATTCTGACCGCGGCGGTAAAGCCGCTGTCAGAAAAGGGGATCTGGCGGTTTCCCGCCGGATTTCCCCTGGCTGGGCTGAACCTCCATGGCGGCGCTGGGATTCCGACCCCCTTCCCGCCAGCCTGTTTCTGGCGGTTTTTACCGCCAGGAACAGGATGGCGGGAACGGGTGTCGTGGGGCACCTGGGGGCCCATGCACTGCCCATGCCACTGGCATGGGCAGTGCAGGGGCCCCCTAACAGGGCCCCAGCATGATTTTCACTGTCTGCATAGCAGACAGTGAAAATCGCGACGGGTGCAACTGCACCCGTCGCACCCCTGCAACACTGCCGGCTCCATTCGGAGCCGGCTTCTGTGTTGCAGGGCCTTTCCCGCAGGGCCGGCGGGCGCTCCCTTGGCAGTCGCCCGCCGGCCCAGCGGGAAAGTCAGAATGGCCTCTGCGGTCTTTTGACCGCGGAGCAGCCAAGTGGCGGGTCCCGCCAGGCGGGCGGTGCCCGCCGCCCGCCGGGGTCGGAATGACCCCCTTAATTGTCCTGACACCATTGCCTCCTCAGAAATTGAGACCTCAGATGAATCTGAGGGGGATGTATCCACTAGACCCAGGGTGAATTTTTTAGAAGAAACAAGGCGGTATCGCCTTGGAGCCTTACAAGATACTCGAGTAAAACCACCAGGTACTTCAACCACTACACCAAGCACGTCAGGTATACAAACCAGGGCTCGCAGCAAGAGCCTTCGATCATAAATCATGATGACCATTTAGTTGTTAATCTTTCCGATTACATGCTTTCCTCATTTGAACTTCAGACTTTGAACCATGGTCTATCTTATTGCCCTACTAATTTCTGGAACATTACACAAACTAAAATTGATTTTTTTAAATTCATTCGTCAACTCAAACTCAAATCATTCTTTTCTACTTTTCCTTCTTCCTCCTCTGTATTACCAACTCTATCATCCCCATCATCCCTTTCTAATTCTAGTGACATTTCGGTTCAGGATCTTGAAGACATACAACTTCTGTATAACTTGTCTAACACCTCCGATTCAGACCTCTCACTCTCTGCACTAGCTCAAGACTTAGAATTAAACATCAATCAATATCACCCCTCAAATCTTCGGCCTAAATCTACTTTTACTCCTGTCCTTCCAGCGGGCAATTGTATCGATCTTTTCTCCACTGCAGTTCTAAGAGACCTTGACAAAGAATACAAAAGATATTGTCATAAGCGCACATATCTTCCATCTAATTTTAACCATCAACAATTAGCAGCTTTAGTGAAATTACATAGCAACCCTAACATCATCATCAAGGAAGCTGATAAGGGAGGCAATATTGTTATTCTTAACAGTAGTGATTACCTAAAGGAGGCCTATCGACAACTACATAATCCTAATTGCTACAAACGCCTCACCTCCAATCCTACAGTGCAACTACAACACAAATTATCTGTCCTCCTTGATCACTGGCTCTCCCGACAAGTGATATCTCACAAAGAGAAATCTGCGTTATTCTTATCTCATCCTACCATCCCTACTCTGTACCTCCTACTGAAAATCCACAAACAAGACTTTCCACCCAAAGGTAGGCCAATCATATCTGGTGTAAACTCAATATGTTCCAAACTAGGGACTCTCATTGACCATGTTCTTCAACCCTTTATGACAAATTTGCCATCTTTTGTACGAGACACCAAAGACATAATTCAAAAACTTCCAAACATTGATTGGCAACCCGATTATCTTCTCGTTACTATCGATATAGTAAGTCTTTACACCTCCATCAAACACCAGGATGGTCTAGAAGCAGTCAAGAAAATCTTGTCGACAAAATCAGTGGCATTCGCCACACACAACCTCATGATTTTGGACATACTACAATTCTGTTTGGAAAATAACTATCTTCTCTTTGATGGTAACTTCTACCTGCAACTACAAGGGACGGCAATGGGGGCAAAATTTGCACCGCCATATGCATGAATTGTGATGGGGGTAGTAGAAAGAGATTGGTTGTGGAGTGACAGGAATGAACATTTTTCCCAGAATATTATTTTCTGGGGAAGATATATTGATGATATACTCCTGATCTGGCAAGGACAAAAGGCTCTCTTGACCGAATTCTTACAGTCCCTAGTACCCAACAGATGGGACATAGACATTACATTTCACATTTCAGATGTGCAAGTGGAATATCTAGATCTCCTTATTTACATTGAAAATGACAAACTACAGACCAAATTTTTTAGGAAACAGACAGCGGCAAATTCAATACTACATGCGACTAGTTGTCACCCACCAAGCATAATTAGAAACATTCCACAAGGAGAGTACAGACGTGCCAAAATAAACTGCACTAATCCCAGTGACTACACTTATTTTTCCTCACAGATCACTGAGAGACTGAAGGCCAGGGGATACAATCAAATGTCCCTCAACCATTCTAAAGAAGAGGTAGGCATATTGGACTGGAACAAAATGATCAACAACTCACATCGGCACAAAAAGGATCCAACCATCCGCCTGATTACTCAATTTCACAATGGTCATCGTTCTATTTGAATATACTTGCAAAAACACTGGTACATACTTCAAAGTAATCCTTCCATTCAGGAACATATTACCTCTTACCCACAAATTGGGTTTCGTCGAGCCCCGAACCTCAGGGATAAACTTTGTCCATTTTTTTCCCAACCAAATCCTTTTGGATCATTCTTTCCACAACCTAAGGGGTTCTTCACCTGTACTAAATGCTCCGTGTGTAAACTTGGGCTCAACAAATCCATGACTATCACACTTAATGACAAAGAATTTGGGATTAAAGATGTTATCAACTGTGAGAGTACCAATGTGATATACGCAATAGGGTGCCCTTGTCAAAAAGTTTACATAGGAAGTACTATTCGACCCTTAAAAATTCGTATTCAAGAACATTATCGTAACATTGTTAAACTGGAGTCCAAGGCACATCTTGTGGAACATTACAAAACATTTCATTCCCATGAACGAAAATGTACCTTCTGTGGCCTCAAACGAATTACAATGACCCCTAGGGGGGGCAATTTACATCTACTCCTACGCCAGGAAGAAAGTCGAATAATAATTCATTACAACACAGCATATCAAGGACTAAACCAGGACCATGAATGGCACTATTGGCTCTTATAATCTGTAGGGCCGATAAAGTAACTTTGTGTCCTGTCACGCTTGTATAGATACTTTTGTCTCTCTTTAGCAACTTTTTTTCTCTCTTTTTTTCTCTCTTTTGTTCAAATGATTACTAGATTCCTGTAGCTGTCCACACATTAGATGTGTTTGATTTACCTGTAACTGTTTATTGGCAGGTTTCTATTTGTGTTATTCTTGACCTGTTGGTCTCTCATGTTTTCACTTGATTTACTTTCTACTTTAGTTTGGCTCGTGTTTCTCTTGATCATTCTACCTTCCTGTTTGATAGTGCCATAGCCTTACTTCTAAGAAATATAGATTGTGAGTATTTTCCTCTCCACCGCTTCCCTTTTCACCTTCTGTTTTCTTCTCTTCCTTTTTTTTCCTTTTTCTTTTTTCTTTTTTCATGTTTCCTTTACTTGCCCAATCTTACTTTATCTTGGTCTCCCTCTCCAAAGCTTGTGCTGTATGCTAATTCTTGCCTTCAAGTATGGCGGCACTTTTTCAGATGATACTTACGATTCTTTAGTCCTTCCTCTGTTTCCGTAACGGTGCCCAGAGGAAGGACTACAGCTATTTAACATGGAACCTGCCTTCGCGGCCAATGATTTACCGCGGGACGCGCTGTCAGGAACTTCCAGCTCATAGTTCGGTAAGAATATTGTGCCGAATTTGCTCATTTTTCTTCCAGAATTGAAGTAATGTCCATTTTAACGGAGTACTTTTTGCAAGTATGTCCTTCAACTAAGATAGCCCGCTATTTACGATAGATGGTCGCTCTGCTGCAATAACTTATACTTCAAGGAGCAGAGCGCTCCGAGCTTTTTATCGTCCTTTCTTTCTCTCCCCCCGCCTGTTAAATTCAAATTTCACTGCGGTTCTCGCTGGCTTTCAAGTATTCTTCTACAAACGTATAGTTTCCTGACATTGTACTGACTCTAGTTGTACTGATTATGTGCATTATTATTGTCCTAGTGTTTGTATGACTCAATGCTTATTTAAACACTTGTGGTATTTATAACAGAGGATTTTTCCATCTCATATGATTTGCTATGCAAAATAATTCTTTTGGAACTAGTCCTACTGATTTCTTTCTACCTACATCCTTCTATGCTATATTTAGACATTACTCCTACCTCTTTACTGAAAAATTATGAGTGTGCCAGCATGTATTTTTCTTTGAAAGGCATAGTATTTATATTCTTAATTTACTCCTTCTAAAAGAATCCACCTCTAGTTTAAACCACGGTGTCAATATATTTACCTATAATGCATTTTTTTTCCCATTTTTTCCATTTTTCCACTTTTCTCAGACTAATAAATTTGAAGAAGAGGGCTTCTCTATTCTCTGAATTCTATTATGAGCGATAAATACTTTTTCTCCACTATATGGGGAGCACTAAAGGTGAGGCTTTTCTTTGGGGTTTTCAGTATTTATCTACACTACTCACGTTTTTTGGTAGCACCGTTGATCACTCTCGCTCTACTCAGTGTTTCATTATACTTTTGAATGTATATTTCTTACAGCCTTGAAAAAGCCCTGGCGTACATGCAACTAAGGGCGAAGCACGTGTCGGCTGACTCTTCAATGAATTTTGAATCAAAGACTATACCACGATTCGAGTGTTTATTCTACAGCCTTCTATTTCACAGATAAAGGCTGATACTTCAATGAACTTTGAATCCAAGACTATACTACGACTCATATGTTTACTCTACAGCTTTTCATTTCACAAATAAACAACTTGATGAACTTGTATTTTGACATTGTTTAAGTGGGATCTCACTAACTTTTAGTACAGTATCTTTACTTTAGGAGGGTTGGGGCCCAGGCCCTGCGGTGAAAAGTTCCCACAGTCTTATTAAGCGGCATTTCTTACAGGAAGTTCTCCGTCTGGACCCGTGGTAGTGGCCCTCTACCCCTAGTCAAGCTCCTGTGGATTCCAGCTGTGCATCAAATGGGTCTAGCAGAGTCCCCCATGGGCATGTGCTTTTCCCCTGCACTGTTAGTGCATGGGCTAGTGCATAGGGCTGCTCCCCGTATGTTGTGTCAACCAACGGTAGTGGTGTTGCAGGCATTGAACATGTGTCTCTTCTGTCTTTCCCCCCTTTTTATTTTGTCACTCTGTCCTTGTGCATTAGCATCATCTGGCAGGAGGAGCATTGGCACCGGAGCAGAAGAGAGCTGCAACCCACATGGCCCAGGAGGGTAAATTTACAGAGTCTGAAGGCACCAGTGGGACGGAGGGCGAGGGGAGCTCCATGACGGGGACAGGAGCAGACACCAGCGACTCCTCCTCTGATGGGAGCTCCCTTGCGGTGGTGGGCACCTCTGTGCCTACCGCAACAACAGGTACAGCCACAACCCCTCCTACTAGCACGGCCCTCCCAGTAGCCCCTCATCGAGTTTCCCGTGCTCGCTCACCCAGGAGGGTGGGCATCTCCTTCACCCCAGGCACCTCAGTCCCTGCCACAGACAGTCCTGATGCCCTCAGTGAGGAGGCCATTGACCTCCTGAGATCCCTCACTGTTGGGCAATCAACCATTGTGATTGCCATCCAGGGTGTCAAGAGGCATTTGCAGCAAACAAATGCATACCTGGAGGGCATTCATTCTGGTGTGGCAGCCCAACAGAGAGCATTTCAGGCTCTGGCCTCAGCACTGATGGTAGCCATTGTCCCTGTGTCCAGCTTCCCCCCTCCAACTTCCACTACCCAGACCCAATCCCTTGTACCTCAGCCTATCCCAAGCACACCATCAGACCTGCATGCACACTCATCAACACACAAAAGTGGACATGGCAAACATAAGCACAACACATCCCATAGGCACTCACACAAGCACCACAACCATGCAGACACACCAACATCCACTGCCTCCACTGTGTCCCCCTCCTCCACATCCTCCTCCTCCCTCCCAGTCTCGTCTCCACTCACACCTGCATGCACTATATCATCAGCCATTACCTCCTGCACACCCATCACCACACACCGCTCACCTGCACTCACCACCCCCACTACCATGCACATGTCCCCTGTGTCCTCTCCCAGTGTGTCTATGAGCCCTCCTCCCAAATTACATAAATGCTGGCACACACCCACTCAACAGCCATCCACCTCATAACAGCCTCCGGCCCATGCACCTTCACCCAAATTCAGCAGACGTATACCTCCTACAACCACTACCTCTTCCTCCACTCCCAAATCCCCTCCATCTTCCTGTCCCAGTATGTCTAAAAAACCTTTCCTGGCTAATATTGACCTCTCCCCTACACCTCCCCCCGTCCTTCCCCTGAGCCAGGATGTCCAGGTCCTAGCCCAGCACCTCAGCCACCAAATCCTCTAGCACTGTGGTCCCTGCAAGTCCTGTAGCATCGCTGGCGGCACCCATCAGGGCTGCCAGTGTGCCACCTAGCGAGGCCAAGGATCAGCCCATTCTGCCACCTGCCAAGGTGAAGAAGGGCCCCACATGCCGTAGGGAAAAGCCGCACCAACCACCCAGCAAGGCCTCCTCCAAGCCAAAAGGGGACTTTGCCAAGGGCCCAGCAGCGACATCCAAGGTGGGGAAGGGACACAGGGCTAAGGGGATGTCAGCACAGAGCACAGAGCATCCGGCTGATGGACTGGTGTTACCCCTTCTTGCAAACAGAACAGCAACCTAGATGGCAGTGAACATTGCTACCTGCATGTCTGCTGCCTCATCAACAGTCCCTAGCATCATCCCCAGTGGGCAGCTGTCCGAGGCCGCAGGAGAAGTCCTGCTGTCTCCCTCCACAGGTGCTGACAAGTGCACTACTGGCAGCATCTCCGCCACAGACACCGCTGCAACCACCACCACCAGCTCCACGACATGCACAGACAGTGCCACCACAGCTGCCATGGCAAACATTCCCAGTGGACAGCCGTCCGAGGCTGCAGGAGACGTCCTGGACCCTGCACAGCGTACATGATGCACCACACCCAGCACTGTTAGTACCAGCAGGTGGCAGGCAAAGTCGCAGCAGGGTGGAGTGTGTCTCTCACTCCATGGAGTATCATGCTACCTGTTCCCAGGCAATCTTGTGGCACACACACCCAGGTGAGGGAATGTGACCTGCCACACTGCATGTGCAGCACTCTGGGCACCAAGCCCCCTCCAGAACCCGTGGAGAAAATAATCCACAACCCCAGTCCTTGTCAGGATGAAGCACACTGGGCACCAAGTCCCCTCCAGAACCAGTGGAGAAAAACATCCACTACCCCAGTCCTTGGCAGGATGAAGCACTCTGGGCACCAAACCCCCTCCAGAACCAGTGGAGAAAAGCATCCACTACCCCAGTCCTTGGCAGAATGAAGCACCCTGGGCACCAAGCCCCCTCCAGAACCAGTGGAGAAAAGAATCCACTACCCCAGTCCTTGGCAGGATGAAGCACTCTGGGCACCAAGCTCCTTCCAGAACCAGTGGAGAAAAGCATTGGCAGGATGAAGCAATCTGTGCACCAAGCCCCCTCCAGAACCAGTGGAGAAAAACATCCACTACCCCAGTCCTTGGCAGGATGAAACACTCTGGGCACCAAGCCCCCTCCAGAACCAGTGGAACATGTCACCGACTTGAGAGACTGTGGCTTTGACCTCCCCAGGATAAAGCAGTGGGCAAACACCCACTTGAGAGACTTGAGAGACTGTTGCTTTGCACTCCAGAGGACCAATCAGAGGGCAAACCACCCACTTGAGAGACCGTGGCTTTGCACTCCCCATGAGCATGCAGTGGGCAAACCACCCACTTGAGAGACTTGAGAGACTATGGCTTTGGACTCCCCAGGACCAGTCAGAGGGCAAACCACCCACTTGAGAGACTGTGGCTTTGCACTCCCCAGGAGCAAGCAGTGGGAAACCACCCACTTGAGAGATTTGAGAGAATGTGGCTTTGCACTCCCCTGGAGCAAGCAGTGGGCAAACCACCCACTTGAGAGACTTGAAAGACTGTGGCTTTGCACTCCCCAGGACCAATCAGTGGGCATGGAGCCGCCTCGTGGAGCAGTGGCGTCATCCCTTCAACCGGCTGAGGTGCCCCCCCTTCCCCCTGAGGTGCCTGTTTATTTCCGAGCTGATGCCCCAGCGGTGTTCTCTCTGTTTAGAGTCAGGTATCATGTGTGGGCTTCACCCATGCATTTTGGGACCACTGGTCCACGGACAATGATTGGAACACTATCCGGACTTGTGTAGTTGCTGTCCATATTTGTATATAATGATCTGTTACGGAGCTGTTTCCATATCTGAATTTTCGATGATTACACTACTTACAATTATTTCATTTTGTCCTTGCGTTCTTCCAGAGAGTTACGGGGTGAAAATGTAATGTTGCTGCCTCTATTTGTGTGTAGGGTGTTGTGGGTGAGGGAGGGGGTGGGGGTGTTGCGTGTGTGTGTCACTCTCTTTTATCTTCCTCCCCCTCTGTGCTAGGTGCAGTACTCCCCGTGGTCGTCGCCACCGTCTTTGCTGCTCCTGGTAGAAGAGGAGTTAAACCAACATTGGTAGCACCTGAAGTTTGGGCTCCATAGCATACTGGTTCCTCATTGGGTGTCGAGAGGTGAGTGGTTTCAGTTGCAAAGACTGTTTCTGCCGTGCTTTTGATGGCATTGGTACTGCCCCAGAAAGGGTGGCGGGTAGGCCTGTTGTAATACAGTGTCTTCCGCCTGTCTGTTGACGGTTAACGCCGCAGTGTTTGTTTCTACCGCTGTGGCGGTCAGAGTGTTAAAGTGTCTGTCTGTGTTGGTGGTTTCCGCCATGTTCGTGATTCAATTTTTTTTAACGCCAGCCTATTCATGGTATTACCACTGCTTTAACACCGACCGCCATGGTTGTAATGAGGGCCAATGAGTCCTACCTTAACCATACACTGCACCCTGCCCTTGGGGCTACCTAGGGCCTCCCTTAGGGGTGTCTTACATGTAAGAAAAGGGAAGGTTTAGGCCTGGCAAGTGGGTACGTTTGCCAAGTCGAATTTACAGTTAAAACTGCACACACAGACACTGCAGTGGCAGGTCTGAGGCATGATTACAGAGCTACTTATGTGGGTGGCACAACCAGGGCTGCAGGCCCACTAGTAGCATTTGATTTACAGGCCCTGGCCCTTTTAGTGCACTTTAATAGGGACTTACTAGTGAATCAAATATGCCAGTCATGGATAAGCCAATTACATACACATTTTGTAAAGGAGCACTTGTACTTTAGCACTGGGTAGCAGTGGTAAAGTGCCCAGAGTAACACAAACAGTAAAATCAGAGTCCAGCACACATCAACAACCTGGGGAACAGAGGCAAAAAGTTGAGGGAGACCATGCCAAGGATTAAAAGTCTAACTACTGTCCAATGATCAGATATCATAGTAGGCTGAATGGTGATAATATGGCCCATTTTTAAGAGTCCCAAGTATAACTAGAGGGTCACATCTTGTGAAGCTTGTGGTGCTCTGTGGCCAGCAAGGTGGTGACAAACCATATTTAGGGTATATGTAACTAAGAATGACTGAGTGCAATGCTGTGGGAAACTTGATAGTGGGGCACTCCAACATTTTCACAACATAGGAATGCGCTGTATTTAATTATATACAGTACACCCCTGTGTTGTCCCCTGCAATTTTGCTAAATTTGCAGCCAAGCCACAATGCAGCCACCTTACACGATGGTGCACAGATGGTTGCGTTGAGAGGGGGGAAACTATCTATCTCCATATGCAATTTGCTCTGCGTGTTGCAGAGTGCAGCACACACTAGGAAGAGCAACAAACAAGGGAATATGCCAACATTTCTCCTTATTGCACCCTCCTAATGCCACCCCAGGCATGGGGTTAGCCAAGTTTGCTCTATCTCAGGTGTAGGTAGACTCAAATATCTGGGCAGCATAATAAACTGCAATGGATGTTAACTGCAGTGGGTGTTGCTGTGGCACACCCACAGCAACATCCATTGCATTTAGACACAGTCCTAGATTTACAGATTTGCTCACGCCAGAGGCAGTGCCAAATTCAACACACACCACAAGGGGGGGCCTTAGCAATGTGCAATAAGGATGAATTCTAATGCATTAGGCAGCACACATCTAAATTGAATATCCTCTTTGTCAGTTACTTAATTGTGTTGGAAGGTGTCCCTTCTGACATGTAATCAAACTCCCACTTAACGCAGACAACTATGCACCATGGGGTGAGGTCCCTGGAATGGTACATGTAAGCAATATGTGCCCAGGCATAGCTGACAACACAGGGGTGTAACATATTGTATTTAAATTGGTGCATCCCTGTGTTGTTATGAAGGTTGAGGACTGGGCTGCCAATTTTCCCCCAGCATGGCGCTCCTTCTTTTGCACTCCATGTATGTTCCACTTTTGTGGAATGTCATTGGCTTGCATGCAGGTCAAGGCCCAACATGTGCTGACATGGAACTGTGTGTGAAAGGATTGTTTATGGCTGATCACATATTGATGGGTCTCTACACTTGGACACATGAATGTAGATGTGATTGACCTTTGGATACCAGCTTCCTAGTTGGCAGCCATCCTGTCACATGGTCCACTCCTTGACTCCATGAATGAATGGTCAGCCCTTCGTGGAGGACCATGACTGTTGAGATGATGGATTGCATGGCCATCCTCCCTTTGGCTCAGGGGGAGAGGAATACCAAATTTGTAGAAAGACATGATGCTCACAGTGTAGGTGGCAGGTATGTTGATTAGGCTTGCACATGTACCTATCAACTCTGACCCCTTATGGTTACTAACAGTATCCCCTCCTCCCACTTACATGTACAAGATACTGGTCATGTATGGTTTGAAATAGGCATAGATAAGGAGGAATTTTGGGCCTGATTTATGAAAAGTCAGTGCTACCTTTGCGTTATTTTTTTTTCTAAAAGCAGCGCAAACTTACAAAATATAAATCTAGTTTGTGCGCCGTTTTTGCATCAAAAAATGACATAAAGGCGGCACTAATATTTCATCAATCAAGCCATTTGTCTTTTCTGGAATGTGTGTTGGAGTGCATGTGTTATTAGATGTAGCAGTGTAAACTAGTAAATCTGTATAGACTCCACTCAATGCTGACACTGATGGTTGCTTGTCTTCATATTACAGCTGCTAACATGACAAATGAGGAGGGGCGTGACTTCCAGAAGAAGGCAATACTGTACCGCCACATCCTGGAAGAGAGCCAGGGTACCGACGCATAGGTCGCCGCCTTCGGGCAGAGAAGACTACAGGGGAATGGCAGGCATTCCCACAATGGGACCCCACACAGCCTAACAAGGTCCACCAAGCTTCAGAATGCTCAGCAATGCATAGAGGCACAGCTGGCACCACCCCAACCACATCAGCTGCAGTAGTCACGACACCCGCACAACTGCTCACACCACCTGCCACCGGTTCAACACAGTTGCTGCAGGATCTGCAGAGAGATGTGTCCCTTATTATAAATCCTTTAGACAAATTGGAGGAGGAAGTTGTGGACAACAAAAAGATGTTGAGATACATCAAGGAGAAGATCAAGAAGGCCAAACTGGGACATTCCTTGTAATTTTCAACCTCCCAGTTTAGTCCCCTCCCTTATGCAGTTGTCCAATATTTTATTGTGGGTTTTAGAGGGTAAGTGTTAGGTTAGTGTAAGTATGTAGATGAGTTAGGATAAGTGTAGTTGGGGGGGGTTTCTTTGTATGTGTTTATTTGTGGGTGGTTGGGTGGGGGGTCATGTTGGGCTATCTATGTATTTTATCAAATAAAAAAAATGTAAACATTTAAAAAAAGAATACAAAAATGCAAAAGAATATATTTGTTTAGGATTAGGTAAAAATGTGTAGTATTAGTATTTGTTGTCCTGATTGTGTCTTGTAACTTAAACAGGGTGGGGGAGCAATGTTTAGAGTGTGGTGTTCAATGTGTAAGTTAAGTTTAGCATAGGGTGGATAGCTTTAGTTGTTGATAAGTATAGCTAGTACAGGTTAGTTTAGGATAGGGTAGGTTTTAGTTGTCTTTAGGTTACTTGAATATATAATAAATAGTTTTGCATTCTCCCATGCAATTTATTTTTGAGTCTCAGGGTCTTCCCATGAGAGCACAGGCCAAATTATGGGTTGGCCTAGGAAATCCGTCCTGCTTTCAAATCCCTTTCTTAAAATGCGCATCACCTATTGACAATGGAGCTGTCACACTGTCTGAAACATCCCATCTACTAGTCCATGCATTTGTTATGCAGCGAAGTCACCATTTATTATATATATGTCTGCTTTCTCTTGGACAGGTAAGTCTGGTCCTTCAGCTGTCATTGTTGGGGTCCTGTTTGGACAATGTTGAGAATTGTGACAGACCTGACATCAGGTCCAAATGGCACTCTATCCTTCAACATAGACTGTTGCCCCTGTACCACACCAATGAGTTATTGTGGTACTCCCAGCTGGCTAAATTGCCTTTAACTTGGTTTTCTGCCAGACCTGCCATATATCTTGACCAAAGTCTATGGGGGTCATTACGACCTCAGCGGTCTTTTTGCAAGACCGCCGAGGGACCGCCGTGTGGAAGACCGCCTGTGCAGGCGGTTTGCCACTCAGCGTATTATGACTGTTGGCTGCTCTCCGTTGTTATTCCGACGGAGAGCAGCCAACAGCCATACTTGCGGGCCGTGGGGAAGTGGAGGTTTCTCCATCTCCACCTCCACCGCCACGCCAACAGAACACCGCCCAGCGAATCACGTCCTGTAATTCGCCGTGGCGGTGTTCTGTTGGCGGTGTGGTGTTGGCGGAGCTGCCCCCATGGCTCCCGTCCCCTCCCGGAGGATCGACGGACCAGGTAAGTCGATCGTCCGTTAGGGGAGGGGGGTGGTAGGGTGTTGTGTGTTGTGTGCGTGCATGGGGGTGTGCGTCTGTGTATGTAGAGGGGGTGTGTGAGCGCGTGTATGCTTGCGGGGGTGTTGTGTGTATGGGAATGAGTGCGTGTATGGCTGTGGGTATGTCTGGATGGATGTGTGCGTGTATGTTTGTATGTGGGTGTGCGTGTCTTACTGTGTGTGTGGATGTAGGCATGTATGTCGGTGTGTGTGCGTGTGTGTGTTGGTGGTGCCTGCATGCGTGTCGGGTGTGTGTGAGTAATGTTATGTTGGGGGTCGGGGTGGGGAGGGGGGCCCTGCCACCTTTGGGAGGTAGCAGGGGTGGTGGGGGGTGGAGGGGAGGGAGTCGGGTGGGGGGTGTATGAGACCCCTATCAGTGCCAGGGAAGGAATTTCCTGGCACTGATAGTACTTACCACCATGGATTTTATGGCGGTTGAAACCGCTGGAAATCCACGGCAGTAAGCCGGGTCCAAATACCGCCGGCAGTATACTGACGGCCACCGGGCTGGAGACCCAGGTCTCCAGCCCGGCAGTCGTCTCCGCCCTGGCGGGCGGGACGGAGAACCGGCGGTTGACCATGGCAGTAACCGCCATGGTCATAATACACAAAGGTAAGACCGCCAGCCTGTTGGCGGTCTTACAGCCGGTTCTCCGCCATCTGCCAGGGTTGTAATGACCCCCTATATGTCTCCATGAGTATATGAGAAGTCTACATCATTCACCATGTTCTGATCTTCTGAAGTCATTGACATGGTTTCACACAATACTTTATTTTGCTAAGTAGATGGATCACAGAAAACATTGACATGGAAAATGTGTACAAAGTGTTTATTTACATGTGACTGTACCTACGTGATATATCAACAATGTCCAGGTGTGAAACCCCATTTATGAGTAACAGTTTTTTGGCACAATCAGATTTCAGGGTGAGGGACATGTCCTGAGGCAAGGTTCAGAGAAGTGTTGAAAAGTGTGATGAGAAAAAATTGCCTAATGGCAAGTGAGAGAAATGACAGTCCATAGCAGAAAGGTCAACAGTCTGTGGATGAAGAGTGCACTTATCCTACTGTGAAAACAGTGACAGGATCTTTAGCAGAGAACTAAGGAGAACACTGCCCATGTGGCATAGACTGGTGCTACCTGGTACTCTTCAGAGTAATGGTGATCTGTTCCACATCTTCACACTCTGATGACTGTGGTGTCTCCTGTGCCATTAGTGGTGGTGGTGGTGGAGAGATAGAGGGGTCCAGACACAATTCAGTGGGTGAGGATGTGGAGTCCCAATTCCCAGCAGCTGCCAATTGTGGTACTACATATGGCATCACTGCAGCAAGGATGAACTGCTGATTTTTCAGGATAGCAGCAACATTCCGGTGGTAGGCAGCCGTGTCTGCCCGAGGGAGGCTGAATGGAGTCCAGCTTGTTCTCTATCATGCTGCTGCCAGTTTCGGAGGGCAGTTGTTTTAGCATCTACCCATTAGCAGCAACTATGTCCTTAGACACTGGTGGACTCCACACAGTGGGGATTGTGTGCCTTGGTTGGCAGATGTGTGTTCATTAGCTGTCACAAGGCTCATGCGCATTCCCTCTAGGCTGGCTGACCTGGTCTCCATCCCCACCTGCACCTGCTTGGCCAGATAATACTGGACTCCTACCACTGTCCTCTGGAAGCTTGTCCCTGGGTCCTCAGAGTCCGGAGCTGTGTCTGTGCTGGCAGATTGTAAATTTTAGGTGTTAGGTGGGTCATCTGGGATGGCTGCTACATTGGTTATCCTCTTTGCATCTGGAGGTGGTGTCTGGAGGGATACCAGGATTTCTTGGAGGATCTGTTGGCTGATGGTTGTCATCTGGTCATCCAGGTCATGGGCAACTCCAGGACAGGCAAATCAGCAGGAGAGCCATCATCTCTGCAATGAGACGGTGTAAAATCAGTCTTTCTATGTTGCGGTAGTTGACATGTCATGTCTTTAATTTGCTATTGGAGGATCACTGACAACTTACACCCTAGACATTGTTTTTGTACATTATGGATGCAATTTATCATCTCTTTGCCCTGCCTGAGTGTCACGTAAAGGGAAGCTCATGAGGCGCAATAGACTGTGTCATATTTACTAGGTGTGATGTATTTCCTTTTGGTGGCTTGACACCATCTTGTTATTGTGGCCCTTTCCTATGCATCAATTTGCATGGTAGGACCTTGCAGTGGGAGTTGCTGTGGCCAAGCCACACAAACACACATTGCAATTTGCCTCTGTCTCAGTTTTACATGTTTTTCATACACCAGGGCAGCACCAAAACCTTACACCACCCCAGGAAAGGCATTACCAAGGCTCAATATTGTAGTTTTCTTTGATTGCTCCTCATGTTGCTGTATGTGTGCTGCATTCCACAGAACATATGAACCTGGCAGATTGCCATTTCAGTTTCTGGTTGTGCTGGAAGGTGCTCCTCCTACATTACTAATGTCTCCCCCACTATAGTGCAAGGGATGCGGCATTGTGGCAGTGCAGCTAATATAACACTGGCAGAGGGGTGGACCCAGGGATGGCCAGCATGGGTATCATTTGTTGATCTGTACATCTTTTTCTACATGACAGTGCCTGATGCCACCCAATTATGGACAAAGCCAATGGACTAATTTTCAACTTTGATCAGGGCCTCAAGCTAGTTTGATGTAGGTTTTGCAACTAATGGCCTGTCACTCGCAAGTTGGCGGCAGCTTACAGACTGGCAATACCGACTGGCTTGTGACTCCAGCCCAGCATTACAATCAGAATTAACCTCCAGGTATGTTACCGCTTTACCGCTAGCCTTTGCATGGTGGTCTAACCCCATGCAAAGGTTGGTGGTAATGTGGTGTGGTGTGCCTCTGGGTGCCCCTGCACATCTCATGTACCTAGCATGGGCGGTGCAGGGGTCCCCATGGACACACCCTTTGTGCTTTTCACTGCCTGATTTGCAGTAACAAGTGCAACGTGTGCTGTCACACCCAATGCACCCCAAGATTGGCTCCAGCTGTATTTGATCCTGCAACAATGTTGTGGTAACTGCTCCACAGAGCTGACATGAGAAGGCAGATTTCCACCAGCCATCCCAGCGTGTAACTCATACTGCCAACCGCACAGGGCACTAGCAGTCTTCCCAAAGCCAGACTTGCCCATGCGCCATCCCCCGCCCGTCAATCTGATATTGTGCACTGTGATGCTTAGAGAAATATACCTTATGATGTGTTTGTGTGATTGTTTCCCTATTCTTATGTCACTCACATGGTCGTTTCAGAGTTGTTGTGGGCTCAGCCTGTATGTGTTTTGTTCTACAGATTGCAATCTGTAGAGCATATGTTCTCTAGTGGCACAGTTCCGATCAGCGTCAATATGTGTGGCTCCACACTGCACCAGGTTAGCTACACAGGATAGTGCCATGTTTCCTGTGATATGGGACCACCCTGCAATTCCCCCAGCAGCTGCACAGATTAGTTTTCCATGCACCCAGACAGACAATGTTGCAACACAATGCAGAAGTGGCTGCCTTATGAGGATGTGTTGTTTATGTGCAGGGTGGTGTTGGTTCCTGAACATGTCTGTGTAATGTTATCTAAAGTGCCATTTTAATGTGTGCTGTAAGATGCAGCACATATGTGTTTTGGTAATTGGACATTGTAGTTGCGAAGTGTTTCTGCAAAAGACACCACCATGACATTACCCTAGGAACGGTATTGACTGACTTCCTAGTCTCTGATGTCTCAGTTGTGTGGGTAGGGTAGGCTTGACTGTTGCAAGAGGTGTTGTGATGACACAGGTATAGTAATTATACATGCCTTCCATTCTACGTGTTGCATATGTACATGTTGGTATATAGCCCTGGTGATTGAGGTATGTCCAGGTTGTGTATGTGTTGTGGTGCATGGTGCGACCAAGGTGTGTACATGTGTTGCTTATGTTTGAATGGTGCAACTTGATTCATGTGTAATGTGTCCCGCTGCACTCCTTTCACATGCTTTAAATGTGTCCTATGTTCCTCCCCTTCTAGTATTTTAAAAATTTGCAGTTATATCCCCCATGCAACTTGTGGTGGTTGTTAGAAGGCTGCGCTGTCCTATCCTTGTATTCCTGTGACCAGCTCTTCCCAGATGACCGCAACAACTATCTCTTCCATTTTATCCAGGTCCTCCTGTGGTGCTGGGCTTCCACCTCGAGTTTGCAGTGCTGCCTTTCTGGCCAATTTCTCCTTAGTTCTTCATTTACAATCATGCCACCATTTCTTGCACTCGTGACAGTTCACTTCACCTCTGCCACAAAGTTTATTTTGTCCACTATTTGCTGCCATATCACCTCTTTCTTACCAATTGGCAATTTGTAGGTGATGAACAGCTGGTGTTGGTGCTCCGTCACCTCTCTCACAAAGATCTCATGCTCCTCCCCACTAAACGAACACTTGCGCCTTCTCTTTGCCTTTCCCTGGGTCTTCGTTGTGTCCTCCTGGCAGGTTCCTGGGTATATGGGGTCATCCTGGGGTCTCTCCTGGCCTGCTGCTTCCATCTTCCCTCTGCTTTGCCACCTTTCCTGCTTAAGCATCTAAAATTGACTCTAATGCAGGGTTAAAATAGTGCAAACCCGTTTGCGACATATTTACGTGCCGCAAAACAGGTTAGAGTCAATTTTGCAGCATTAAAGTTGGTTTGCATTACAACAGGGTGCAAGGGTTTACGTAAATCTTTTTTACTCCAACCATTTTTCAGCATCATAGTAGAAATATGATGCCCGGATGGCGCTAAAAAATGGCGCAAGCCAGCGCTAAACCTTTTAACGCAAAACTGCTTTTGCACAGTTTTGTGTCAAAAATTATAAATATGGGCCTAAGTCTGAAGGTAAACTTTTGACTGAGTCCTCCCGCTTGCTGAGCCGAGCAGGAATCCATCGCAGTTGGCTTCGAAATTGACTTTGCCCTGGTCTAGTGCGACCAGATTGGCACTTTTAGAAAACATTAAGGTGGTCATTACAACCATGGCGGTTAGTGTTAAAGCGGAGGTAAGACCGCCAAGAGGCCGGCGGAAAAAAAATGTAATCACAACTGTGGCGGAAACCGCCAACAAAGACAGCCACTTTAACATTCTGACCGCCACGGAGGTACAAACAAACAGCATGGCGGTCACCGCCAACAGACAGGCGGAGGACAATGTACCGCCCACAGTATCACAACCTACCAATCCGCCACCTTTTCCGGGGCGGATTCACTGCGAACAAAAACATGGCGGAAACAGGACTTCGAAGGGAAAACGGTCACCTCTACACACCCCACAAGGAACCAGGACCCCATGGAACCAGAGCTTCACATTTTCCCTGCCCTTATCTTCTTGCTCCTCTACCAGGAGCACGAATGCCGGCAGCGAAGACCACGGTGAGTACTGCACCTACGACACAGGGGAGGGGGGAGGGAAAAACCAGGGACACACACGCAACAAGCAACACCCCCACCCCCACCCTCACCCACGACAACACACACACTAATACAGCATGATACATTATAGTTACACCCCCCAAACCCCCCGGAAGAATGCAAAGACAAAAGGAAATGAGTGTAACCATTGTAATCTATTAAAATCCAGTACGCAAAAATATATATATATACTATAAACAAATATATATACACCAAGAATAGTAGTCCAGGTATTGCTCCATTGAAGTCCGTGGCACACTGGGCCCACACAGCATGGAAGAGACCCACACTCAATACCCGAACATGACTAAGAGAACACTGCAGGGGCATCAGATAGAAATAAAACAGGCACCTCAGGGGAAGCGAAAGGGGGTGCACCTCAGCCGGTTGAGTGCACAACGCCAAATCCACGAGGGGTCCCCATGCCCACTGTGCAATCCTGGGGAGTGCAAAGCCACAGTCTCGCAAGTCTCTACAGTGGGTGGTTTGCCCACTGTGCAATCCTGGGGAGTGCAAAGCCACAGTCTCTACAGTGGGTGGTTTGCCCACTGCCTTATCCTGGGGAGTGCAAAGCCACAGTCTCTCAAGTCTCTACAGTGGGTGGGTTGCCCACTGTGCAATCCTGGGGAGTGCAAAGCCACAGTCTCTCAAGTCACTACAGTGAGTGGTTTGCCCACTGGACAATCCTGGGAAGTGCAAAGCCACAGTTTCTCAAGTCTCTACAGTGGGTGGTTTGCCCACTGTTCAATCCTGGGTTGTGCAAAGCCACAGTCTCTCAAGTCTCTACAGTGGGTGGTTTGCCCATTGTTCAATCCTGGGGAGTGCAAAGAAACAGTCTCTCAAGTGGATAACAGTCTCCACTGGTTCTGGAGGGGGCTTTGTGCCCAGAGTGCTTCATCCTGCCAAGGACTGAGGTAGTGCATGCTTTTCTCCACTGGTTCTAGAGGGGGCTTTGTACCCAGAGTGCTTCATCCTGCCAAAGACAGAGGTAGTGGATGTAAATCTCCACTGGTTATGGAGGGGGCTTTGTGCCCAGAGTGCTTCATCCTACCAAAGACAGAGGTAGTGGATGCCTTTCTCCACTGGTTCTGGAGGGGGCTTTGTGCCCAGAGTGCTTCATCCTACCAAGGACTGAGGTAGAGGATGCCTTTCTCCACTGGTTCTGTAGGGGGCTTTGTGCCCAGAGTGCTTCATCCTGCCAAGGACAGAGGTAGTGGATGCCATTCTCTACTGGTTCTGGACCAAAGAGCGTCAGTGCCCTTGGCGCTCATTGGCCAGCGTTGCTTGTGGCGGCGGTGTCCTGTTCAGCGGTTCTTGTGGCGGCGGGGTCCTGTTCAGCGGTGCTTGTGGCGGCGGTGCCCTTGGCAGCGGTGCCTGTGGCGGCTGTGTGCTGTTCAGCAGTGCTTGTTGCGGCGGTGTCCTTGGCAGCGGTGCTTGTGGCAGCGGGGTCCTTGGCAGCGACTCAGCTGCTGGCGGTCCTGTCTGGCCCAGCGGGGCTGGTGCTGGTGGTCTTTTCTGGCCCAGCGGGCCTGGTGCTGGCGGTCCTGTCTGGCCCAACGTGGATGGTGCTGGCGGTCTTTTCTGGCCCAGCGGGGCTGGTTCTGGCGGTCCTGTCTGACCTAGCGGGCTGGTGCTGGCGCTCCTTTCTGGCCCAGCGGCTCTGGTGCTGGTGGTACTTTCTGGCCCAGCGGGGCTGGTGCTGGCGGTCCTGTCTGGCCCAGCGGGGCTGGTGCTGGCGGTCCTGTCTGGCCCAGCGGGGCTGGCGGTCTTTTCTGTCCCAGCGGGGATGGTGCTGGCGGTCCTGTCTGACCTAGCGGGCTGGTGCTGGCGCTCCTTTCTGGCCCAGCGGCTCTGGTGCTGGCGGTCTTTTCTGGCCCAGCGGGGTTGGTGCTGGCGGTCCTGTCTGGCCCAGCGGGGCTGGTGCTGGCGGTCCTGTCTGGCCCAGCGGGGATGGTGCTGGCGGTCCTTTCTGGCCCAGCGGGGCTGGTGCTGGCGGTCCTTTCTGGCCCAGCGGGATGATGGAGGTGGCCTTCTGGGCTGTGGGGCTGATGGCAGTGGCCTCCTGGGCAGCGGGGATGATGGCAGTCTTCTCCGCCGTGCTGCTCTTCCCAAACTTGCTGAGTTTCTTGTGCCCCTTCCCCATCTTGGAAGGTGTCGCAGCTGACTCCACACTCACACCTGTACCCCTGGGAGCGACTTTGGTGGCTGGAGTCTTCCCCCTCTCCCGCCGGGCACTGGCCAACTTTTGATACTTGACAGGTGGGGGACTGTACATGCTGTGGCTCCTTGCCACACTGGCTGCCCTGTGACCTGGAGATTCTGGCCCTAGGAGACTGATGGGGTGGGGGAGGTTGAGGGAGGGTGGTGCTGGTAGGGGGGTGGCAGCTGTACCTGTAGATACGGGGGGCACAGATGTGGCCACCACCACAAGGGAGCTCCCATCAGAGGACGAGTCCTTATAATTGGTCTTAGCTCCTGTCCCCGCCGTGGAGCTCCCCTCGCCCTCCGTCCCACTGGTGAATTCAGACTCCTTAGGTGGGGGGGACAGAAGAAAGACATGTTGAGTGCATGCATTACCGCTACAGTTGGCGGACACGACAGACACAGAAGCTTGGGGTCCACTCTTCAATCCCTGAGACATGGCCTACAAGGCTATGGCCGACATCTGCACACATGGATGTCACAGGAGCCTGACTAAGTGTAGTTGGCACTGTACACTGGGGGGGTGGGGTGCCATAGGGTCTGCCAGAAGAAGGGGACCTAACTAGCCCACTTGCCCTGGCCTAGGGAAACCCACAGCCCACCTCCCCCACCCAGACACCTCCACTGCGCACTGAATCAGCTGAATGAGAGTGTACTCACCCCGTTGTGGCTGCTGTGATGCCCTCAAGCGCCCATCCAACTCCGGGTACGCCACCGACACGATCCCGAACATCAGGGAGGTCATGGTGCGACAGGCACTCCTCCCACGTTGGATGGCCATCCCCAGCTGGGCCTCTGCCGTCTTCTTGCTCCAGCGGCGAATGTCCTCCCATCTCTTACGGCAGTGAGTGCTCCGTCTGTGATAGACCTCCAGGGTCCGGATGTACAGGGAAAAAAGAAAAGTTATTACAAACTACACCATGACAGTCATTGGCCCCCATCCCTACCCTTGCCATGTGGCACATGCACTCACCGTCATTTCATGCATGCCTCATTCCCCCCCTCATCTTTCATCCACCCCACTCCACACAGGCATAGCCAATACTGCATGCTCCCAGTGTACTTACCTGTTTGTCTGGAGGACCGTAGAGTAGCGTGTACTGGGGGAGGACCCCATCCACGAGTTTCTCCAACTCCTCCGATGTGAAGGCAGGGGCCCTTTCGCCAGACGCACGAGCCATTGTCTCTTCCAGACTGAGGTCACAGCAGCACTTGCAGTGTAGCTCCTCTCCTGTCGTAGATCAGGTATCGAGTGATTGAACAGATAGAAAATGGCGGTCATGTCCACGGCGGTGCGTACCGTCACCCCCGGCGTACATCCTCATTGGCTCCTGGGACCCATAGGGTCCAATGTTAACTAATGCAGAATTACGCCACGGTCTTCGACCGCCTACAGCGACGGTGTACAACACCAGCGCAGTTACCTCACATCCCATTGTCCCACTTTACAGGTCTGGCAGAAGCCATTTCAGGGGCCCACAGGGCTTAATTTTTAACTGTGTCACACATACGTAGGCCTTGCCTAAACACTCATACATGCAAATTTCGGATTATGAATCGTGTTCTGTGTAAGCTGTGTGTACGTACCTCTGAGTTGGTTAACTCTGTGCTCGCTGTTGTCCTTCATAGGCACCGTCCGCTGGGACATGTGAGGAGATGGTGGCATCCTCCGGTGTACAGACCGCTGGTGGACCTGTCGACAATGGAGGAAAGACTTGTGATCATCACCTACAGGCTTGATCGTGCCACAATCCTGGAACTGTGTGCCCAGTTGGAGCCATACCTGATTTCAGCTATCCGCCATCCCACAGGAATCCCCCCTCTAGTGCAGGTGCTCTCAGTACTCCATTTCCTTGCAAGTGGGTCATTTCAAACAACAGTGGCCGTAGCCCTGCTGAAACACATGCAGAGCTACATTGTTTTCCCTCCGGTGGAGGATTTGCCTACAGTGAAAGGTGACTTCTATGCCCTGGGACATATCCCCAACATCATAGGTGCCATTGATGGGACACATGTGGCTTTGCCCCCCCCCCGCAGGAGTGAAAAGGTGTACAGAAACCGGAAGAGTTATCATTCGATGAATGTGCAGATGGTGTGTTTGTCCGACCAGTACATCTCCCATGTGAATGCCAAATTCCCTGGCTTAGTGCATGACACTTACATTGTGCGGAATAGCAGCATCCCTTATGTGATGGGTCAACTCCAGAGGCACCGTGTGTGGCTATTAGGTGAGCACCTGGAAGGAAGTCAGTAGGAATGGTTGTCTGTGTCTGGGGATATCCCTACAGGTTAGTGTGTGTCTAACAGTGTCCCTCGCCATTTGCAGGTGACTCTGGTTACCCCAACCTGTCATGGCTACTGACCCTAGTGAGGAATCCCAGGACAAGGGCATAGGAACGCTACAATGAGGCCCATGGGTGAACTAGGCGGATTATAGAGCGGACCTTCGGCCTCCTGAAGGCCAGGTTCAGGTGCCTCCATATGACAGGTGGTTCCCTATTCTGCTCACCAAAAAAGGTGTGCCAGATCATAGTAGCCTGCTGTATGCTTCACAACTTGGCTTTGCGATGACAGGTGCCTTTTCTGCAGGAGGATGGTCCAGATGGAGGTGTTGTGGCAGCTGTGGAGCCCGTGGACAGTGAAGACGAGGAAGCAGAAGAAGAGGACATCGACAACAGGAACTCTGTGATCCTACAATACTTCCAGTGAGACACAGGTAAGAAAACAAACCTGCCTACTAAATGTACTTTAACTCTATAACCTCTCTACTGTCTGTGCTTTTCACCCAGTGTATGGTCAATGAGTTGTCACTTTCCCTTACGATTTCACAGATGTGGGTCCTCATGGACTATAGCTGTGTGACATAGGTATGTTGACATTAAAATTGAAAGAGCATTTTGTCACTGTATTTGCTAATACACTATTTAAAAATCACAGACTGACTCCAGATTGTTTTGTGCTTTACCGGTGTTTATTTAAGTGCTCAATATTGGAGGGTGCTGTAAAATGGTGAGGGGTGATGGTGGAGGAATGTCCATGGCAGAGTCCAGTCTATTAGTCTCACAGGTGCATTGCCCAAAGTGGCACAGGAAGTGGAGCTGGGCAGTTTGAGGATGGCCAGGGTGACAAAGTGGGAGAGAAGGATGACATTCAGGGCGGTCTCATTTCTTGGCGGGGCTCTTGGCATCGTTCTCGGTCTTTGTCCTGGATCTCAGGGACCGTTTGCGGGGTGGTTCTCCCTCTGCAGGGGGTGGGGTGCTGGTGTGGTGGTCCTGTGGTGGTGCCTCCTGTCCACTAGCGCCAGCAGAGGTGGTGGGCAGTTCATCGTCCAGGCTAGTGTCAGGGGCCCCTTGTTGTGCCACAGTGTCCCTCCTGGTGTTGAGTACTTCCTTCAGCACCCCTACGATGGTGCCCGGGTGGAATTGATGGATCTGAGTTCCTCCCTGAAACCCAAATACTGTTCCTCCTGCAGCCGCTGGGTTTCCTGAGACTTGGCCAGTACCGTTGCCATCGTCTCCTGGGAATGGTGGTAGGCTCCCATGATGCTGGAGAGGGCCTTGTGGAGAGTGGGTTCCCTGGGCCTGTCCTCCCCCTGTCCCACAGCAGCCCTTCCAGTTCCCCTGTGTTCCTGGGCCTCTGTCCCCTTGACCATGTGCCCACTGCCCCCAGGTCCCTGTTGTTGTTGGGGTGGTGGGTTAGCCTGGGTTCCCTGTAGTGGTGGACACACTGCTGATTGACATGTCCTGGGGACAGAGGTATGGGCCCGCTGGGTGGGTGCTGTGCTGGTGTTTCCAGAAGGGGGAAGCTCTGTGGTGTCCTGTGCCAGTGTGAGGGGAACCGACTTTGCCGAGGTCCCAGATGGGCCGGGCTGGTCATCTAGATCCAGTTGGACAGAGCTGCTGTCATCACTGTGGGCCTCTTCTGTTGGTGGTGTGGACATGTGTGGACCCTCCTGTCCGGTGACGTTGGGTAGGGGTCCTACAGGGGTATAAAAGGATGTTTATTGCATCTGTGTGTGGCATGGTGTGCAATGGGTCGGTGACCGTGTGCCCCAGTTCTTGCATTCCTGTGTGGGACCTTGTGTGATGGTGTTTTAGGGGGGTGTATGGGTATGTGCAATGGCCATGCTTTGGTGATGGGTGTCCATGCTTTGTTGTTGCATGCAGGGCTTGGTGTTGGGATGTGTGGTTTGTGATATTGGGACATTTGTGAGTAGGTGGAGTGATGGGGGTGAGGGCGAGGGTGAGGGGATGTGATAGCATGCAGGTAGGGTGGGGGATTTAATAGTTAAGGATTGACTTACCATAGTCCATTCCTCCATCCCTCCATCTACTCCTGCAAGGCCCTCAGAATGCAGAATTGCCAAGACTTGCTCCTCTCATGTTGTTAGTTGTGGGGGAGGAGGTGGGGGTCCGCCGCCAGCCCGCTGAACCGCAAGGTGGTGTCTTGATACCACGGAACGCACCTTCCCCCGTAGGTTGTTCCACCTCTTCCTGATGTTACCTCTATTTCTGGGGTGCTGTCCCACTGCGTTGACCCTGTCCACTATTTTTCGCCATAGCTCCATCTTCCTAGCTATGGAGGTGTGCTGCACCTGTGATCCGAATAGCTGTGGCTCTACCCGGACAATTTCCTCCACCATGACCCTGAGCTCCTCCTCAGAGAACCTGTGGTGTCTTTGCCGTGCCATTGGGTGGTGTGGGTGATGTGTGGGGTGGTGTGTGTTGTGATGTGTGGGGTGATATTTATTGGTGTGTTGTGTGTGGAAGTTATATAGGTGATGGTATTGTGTGCCTATGGACGCTTGGTAGTAATTTGTAGTGTCTCTCTCAGGCCTTCTTTCGGTATTTTGGTCGTAGGGGTTTGTGGGTGATGTGGGTGTGTGTTTTATATTGTATTGGGTGTATGGGAGTGGTGTGTGTATGTGTATCAGGTGTGTGTATTTCGAATTGTCCAATGTGGCTGTGTTTTGTAAGAGTGTGTGTATTTTGAGCTTGGCGGTGTGTACCGCCAATGGAATACCGCGGTTGAAAGACCGCCGTGTGGATTCGTGGGTCATGATAGTGTGGGCGTGTTTCTGTTGCCGTGACGGTGGAGGTTTTGTTTTCACCAGTTTATCACTGACCTTTGGTGTGGAGGACTTGTGTGGGTGTCTGAATTTTGGCGGATTCTGAGCTATGGGTCATAATGACCGGTGGCGGAATTCCGCGGCCGCGGCGGTGTGTTGGCAGTCTTCTGCATGGCGGTAAGCGGCTTTTGCCGCCAATGTTGTAATGAGGGCCAAATTCTTTAAAAATTCAAATCTACGGTTCCCCTTAACTGATTTCAAATGTTTTCGTGTTATTTTAAAGATACAAATATAATCTATTTTTATAAATTGATGTGGGATTTTCGTGTGTTTTTTGTTATACTTAATTACTGATTTGTGATTTTTAAATGCTTTACACACTTGTCTGCTAAGAAAAGCCTTGTTGCTCATTGTCAAGCTAACAAGGGTTGAGCTGGGTTTCATTTATTGAGACCTAACTGGATGTAATTGGGGCTTAGTGACCTATTTCTAAGTGTAAGTACTTACATACTCTTACCAATAATCCACTTTCCAGCTTATTGCAATTATGAATACTTCCTTACTGTTTTATGGACCTTAGTTTGTTTTCCTTTTTATCCATACTATTTTCTTCTTACATTTTCTGTAGTTTTAATATATTAGCTCTATAATTGTTCTCTTTTTAATTCCTTACTGACTCCTTTCTTTAACAGTTTCTTAAGTACCTTCAAATTGTTGTCCCCTACTTTTTATTACTTTTGATTGTCACAGCCTAAAACTATCTACTTCATGTTTTCCAGTTGCAATATAAAAAAATAGGTAATGTATAATGCTGACAACAAAGGCTCCCCATGCCCCAGGTCCAATTGGCAGTCTTTATGTTCTTTTAAAAAATCCTTAGAAATGTACTGAAAAAAATCAAAGATTACAGAGACATTATACTTGGGAATTAAAATTAAAAATAACATAGAAATTCAATGAAAAAAACAAAGGTTATAGGAAAGTTATAGTTAGGTACTGAAATTATTTGCATGAAACCAGAGCAATTCAGCAGGTATAGCTAGCAGCCCTAACTATGACTTACACCCTTCGATGCACTGCTTATCACCTCACATGTTACATCAAACATTACATGGTCAGTTACATCACTGATGATATCTCAAATGATATCACTCATGACATCACTTATGACATCATCCTTCTACAGATTCCCACACCCCACTCATGTGCCCACTCAAACATCTGATACACCTATTTCCACTTATCACAATTACTGAGATACCCCTACACACCCATTAAACTACACACAAACATATAGATGCATAAAGGCACTCACATAGCACCACACGTACCATTGCAGCTAATATATTATACACTTATTCTTATATACAGCCACTAACTCACCCACTTATCCACTCATACATCAAATTACTATGAATATAATCAGCCGCAGAATAACTAATTCACTCATACATCTAGCTATGCACCCAATCACTCACCTGTACAACAAATAACATAACCACTCACTTACCCACACAGTTATGCACAAACACACTAAGTTATTTTTATAGATACCTACACATATACACAATCTCCTATACAGTAATTCGTACAAGTACACACTTGCACATACAGTCTCTGAGACATTCACTTATGCATACAGTAATTGACATACCCAATAAGTCACCCTTACCGATACTGACACAGCCTCTAACTCACTCAAAGAGCCACTCACACAGCCACTCATCCAAACATACACTGACTCACCACAACAGATACAGAGAAAAACTCTCACACATACAATTACTCACACATCAACTTCTTTGAGCACACAGCAGCTCTGTAACCCACTCACTCAGTAAAAGAGTTAGAAATGAATTCAGTCATGCAATTTTACGTGATATTACACAACCACTCAAACACAAATGTTCACACACATACCCACTCACATTCTGAATATTACAAATATAATCAGGGGTCACTACTTGTGTAACACTACTTATTTCACTTATACCATACCATTGTATCTACCTTTAAATCTTGGAAACTGTCCTTACAGGTTTACCCAAAATAGATGATGTCATTGTGATGTCATTTGAAATGTCATCAGTGATACCATAAGTGATGTCACTGATCATGGCATGAGTGATGTAATATGTGAGGTGGCAAGTAGTGTATTGCGGGAGCATACGTTATATTTAGGGTTGCTAACTATAACTGATGAATTTCACTGGTGCAAATAAATTCAGTACCTAACTATAATATTCCTGTAACCTTTGGCTTTTTCAGTGAAAATATATAGGTTACAGTGATGTTTTAGTTAGGCTCACATTTTATATGCACCAAACCATAGAAATTCACCTGTTTAGTTATCTCAAGGAACTTTAACTTGTGCCCTAAGGTAACCATAACTTGCTCCCCCGCCATGCACAGTTTGTTGGTCAAACATTTTACAACAAATATTACACTGATATTTTCAATGATGCTATCAAAGATGTCATGAGTGCCGTAATTTGAGGGGTAATTAGCAGTGCATGGTGAGGGTTTGGTAAGTTTAAAATGTGAGCTTAACTATAACATTCATGTAAACTTTGGAGTTGCCGCCCATGTTACGGCCCTGTTCCCTGGGAGGAAACACTATTTCTGCCCCCCAGCCCAGCAGGGAAAGCATTATATGGGCAGCAGGGGAGCTGGCGTACAGGCGGTCTTCTGTTGACCGCCAGCATTGAGCTCGGCGGTCTTTACCGCCGAGATCATAATGAGGGCCTAAGTCTGAGCAAACATCAATGTCACAGGGGTGGGCACCCTGGGACATAACAGAAGCCGGCCGTGGGGGGTGGCTAACCCCAGGGCTATGATTGGCTCCATGAGGGGGGCAATGCATCCTCCTCAAATTTATTAGCCCTGGGCAGGTGGCGGTCCCTCAGGCTACAGGGGGCTGGGCACACCCCACATTTGTTGACAATTTGTGCCCCAGGAAGGTGGTGGTCCCTGGGGATGTGGAGGGGTGCTGGGCAGCCCCCACCCCATCTTCTGATAATTTGGGCTCTGGGGAGGCGATGGTCTCAGGGGCATTGGGGATCTGAGCACCCCCCACATATTGCATTTGATCAGAGCCCCTGGGAGGTGATGGCAATCAAAATTTAATTGACCCTGGGACCTGGCACACCTGGGGGATTGATTGAAACAAGTGCAGGAGCCTGTGCTTGTTATATTTAAAATTTTCGTTGCATCGATCGATCCGCTGCACCTCCCACACAAAAAAAGTTTTTGCTCTGGGAGTTCCCTCTTGGATACCAGCACCAGGTTTTCCCTACCCTGGCCCCTTTTCTTTTTGTTAATCTAAAGCCGAGTCCCAACATGGCTGCCAAAACCAACACTTCCTTGTTGAAGTCATGGCAGCCAATCAGATCTAAACACAAGATTGGGAGGGTTTGTGGAGCCTTTGCATCCCTATATATACAAATTTAGTTTTTTTTCAATTTCTCAAGAACTACTGAATGGATTTACACCAAATAACACAAAGGTCTCTTTCAGGACCAAGCGCTACCTTTCTGCCAAATTTGGTGTAATTCCATTTAGTAGTTCAGGCCCTTTTCCTGTTCAAAGTCCCTATGGAAAAATGCATGGGAAAAAGTGTTTAGGGACTCCCCTGTTTCTCGGCCCCAGCTTACCAGATCACTCAAAACTTTCCAGTGCAGATGCTGAAGTGAACATCATATTTTCTTTGAAAATTTAATGAAGATTCATCAAACGGAAACAAAATTATTATCAAAACAAAAAGTTTTTTTTTCTATAGAAACTGGAGGTAGATTTATGGAAACTGGCGCTCCATTGAGTGCAGCACCACTTTCCCTGCACCCCTTAGCACCCCCCACCATGTGTGCTCTGTATTTAAAATACAGCGCACCTTGGGGCAGGGTAGGAGGCAATAGTATCATTTCTCATGACGCTATTGATGTACTCTGCAGGAGTAGCACCAAAATATTGGTGCCAATCCTGCAGAGAACATTGGGCCCCATTCTAGAGAATGGAAGCCCCTTTTTTAACGCCTGCTCTTGAGCAGGTGTTAAAAGTGCCATAAAAAATGGCACAAGGAAATCTCATAGATTTCCTTACGCCATTTTTCCAGCTCCCATAACGGGGGAATGCCCCCTTTGCATACATTATGCTTGGTGCAGGCATAATGTAACACAAAGGGCTACAGAGTGGCACAATGTATGCATTGTGCCAATCTGTAAATATCGTGCGGGGATTTCGGCCTCGTTGGGGCACATCAACGTCAAAAATAATTACGTCAATGTGGCACAAGGTGGAGCTAGGGCATTATAAATATGCTCCTAAGTCCTTACAATACCTACCTAGTGCCTGCCAGTAGGATATCTATCTATATATATATATATATATATATATATATATATATATATATATATATGTGTATAAAGAGAGAGAGAAAGAGAGTGAGACAAAGCAAAAAGAAAAAAAAACATATATATATATATATATATATATGAACCACCGTCTGTCCAGCCTGGGCAAACTACCTCTAGCGCACACAGGACGAAGAAAAACAGCCTCGGTCACAATGTCTTGCTATAGTGAAATTTATTGGGCAACAGAAAAACTACGTGTTTCAGAAAACAAATTTCCTTGTTCACGGGTAAGGGACCTCTAAACATTTGTATTACCATAAACACAAACAACAGACTATACACCAAGAACTAACTGGGATACCAAAAGATTGTCGGCCATTTTAAGTGATTGCTCGAAAAGTGCATTACTAAAGGAAGTGCTGATAAATACCATGAAAGCGAAATTTGGCACCTCATATTGTTAAAACATTTGTTACAAATATACATAATACTGCATTAAACACCTAATAATGGTTAAAGGAAATCCAATGCCCTTAAAAAAAAAGTCAAATGTTGAGCTCAAATCCCCCATGGGTTCCTAACTATTCACATTGCTCAAAGTCTAAGGGATAATCTAAAATGTCTAACCAGGGTTTTCTTTAAACTATATATGCACAAATCAATTAAGCCCAGGTGAGCAAATGGGAAACAAAGGATGCAATAGCTCTTTTGCTTGTCTTCAGAAAATTCACAATTTTTATACCTCAATTAATGTTCATTTCAGTTGTCCTTCAGTATACATCTAACACAAAGTGCCACCACACCTGTGAATGAAAACATATAAAATAGATTAAAAACAGTGTACTATTGTTTTAAAACATTAGCTACATAATATTCAAATCATATTGTACTTTGTCACTCACAAAAAACAGGAAGTCAGAATAGATTAATTCAATCACCCAAATGTTCTGCCAATTCCTCGTCCATATTGAGCCCTGTGGGATATGAAGTGTTTAAACCAATCATCAATCTGGAGTCTAGTCTTCTCAATTCCAAAACTCAATTTCCCCCTCTTTGCCTAGCTGGAATTCTGTCAAAAACAGCATTTTTTTTAAATATGACCTTCTGCTCATGGAATTTTTTTAAATGCCTGGCAACTGGATATGCTTTGTCAATATGCAAAATTGCCCTTATAAGTTCCAGTACCAGCATTTTTGCCACATGAATGGTACTGCCAATTTAATACAAAGGCAGTGAAGAGGGTACGCACAATATTCAAAGTTACAAGATAAGTATGTCTTGTTATAGTAAGGCCTCGACATTGTGGGAAATGTAACTTTTTTAACATTTTCACTATATTCATAAGCTTTGCATTTCCCACAAACATAAAAGCATTGAACTGGATTTTTAGTTTGAGCTAAGAGAAAAACTTCTCCTAAAAGTGAAACACATATATGTGTACACCAAAAAACAAAGGTTAGAGAGATTTTATAGTTAGGATTAGGATGTACATGCAAAAAAACAAAAACCTTCAGCTGTTATAGCTAGAGTTATGATAGGTAACTTTAACTTGCACTGAACTCCATGGTGGATTTCCAGATCAGCCAAAAGAAAATATTTTGAGCAATTTATGCCCAACAGGGGGCCCTCTGGGTCTCCTCCATCTCTCCTTTGGGGTCAGGATGCCTCTTTCCTCACCCTTTATCTCTCTTTTCACTTTTACTCCCCCACCCCGCACCAAGCTGATAAACAAAATGGTGGCTGCAGGTTTTCACTCATATTGTGGCCAACAAAACAGGGCTTTGCTTTTCCCTCAAATCCACAGATCCACAGGGGGTGGACCCATGGAGGATCTGTGTCCTTGGACATCCATATTTATTTTTCCTTTAATCTGTCCAAAACTATTGAATGATTTACACCAAATAACAAAAGGGACTCTCTCTGGACCAAGAGATAGCTTTCTGCCAATTTGGTGTAATTCCATCCAGTGGTTTGGGCTGAAATCTTGTCTAAAAATCTGTATGGAAATTACATTTAGAAAAAAGTGTTTTGGGACCCCCCTCTTTCTAGACAGCAGCTGAAGTGAGTGGCAAATTAGCAGTTGCATGTGGCTGGATCCAATCTTGGGTGGCTTGGTGAGCACAAAACTATGGATTTAACCCAGATTTGTGATTGGGGTGAATGTTTGACAATGCGCAGCATTTGGTTCATCATCTTTTTGTATTTCTATAATTGCTCTAATTGGGATGGGTATTCCAGATGTAGGTCCTGTGTTCACTGTGTCACTAGGTTCAAACTAGAATGTTTTGTTCTGGTCCGATGAGGACATGGGCTGGCACTTCAGTCTAGACTGTTCCATTGGGAGGAGGGTCAAGACTGATTTGCATATGTTTAAACTAGCGTGACATGTTGAACAAAAAAACAATGGATTTAACCCAGATTTGTGACTGGGAGTGAATGTGTGACAATGTGCAACATTCCGTCCATGATCTTTTTGTGTTGCTATAGTTACCATTAATGGGAAGGGTATGCTCAGAAGTGGTTCCCATCCTCACTGTGCCACTGGATTCAAGTTAGACTGGCTGATGAGGGTTAATACCCCAAAACCAGTCCCAGGATTATTGTTTCTGGTCAAGGGAGGACCTGACCTGGCACTGAAGACTGGACTGATCCCATGGCGAGCAGGATCAAGACTGATTTGCATAGTGGCTGGGCCCAAACTGAGGTGGCATGGTGAGCAAAAAGCTGATTGATTTAACATAGATCTTTAATTGGGGGTGAATGTTTGACAATGTGCAGTATTCTGCTGATCGTCTTTTTGTGTTGCTACAGTTGCCCTAAGTGGGAAGGGTATGCCCAGACGTGAGTCCAGTGATAACTGTGCTACTGATTTCAAGCTAGCCTGGTTGATGAGAGCTGATATCTCTAAACAGGTCCCAGGATGCTTGTTTCCATTCCAGGGGGGACATGGCCTGGCAATTTGGGCTGGAGTGTTCTATGGGAAGCAGGATCAAGACTGATTTGCATATGGCTGGGTCCAAAGTTGGTGGCATGGTGAGCAAACCAACAATGGATTTAAACCAATCTGTGACTGTAGGTGAATATTTGACAATGTGCAGCATTCCATCCATCATCTTTTTGTGTTGTTAGATTGAACCTAGTCTTAACAAGTGCAACATTCGAGAGAGTGAAGGAAAAGCAAATGGACAAGGACAAGAAAGTGAAAGATGGAAAACAAAAAGAGACAGAAAATATGAGGATGACAGCCTTTTAGATGTGTGACTGTCAGAACGTCCACCTCGATATAATAAGAACCAAGTGGAGGGAGGAGAGAGCACTAATGATGGTGGGAATCTTAGACTAGCTACTGCCCCAATAAATGTGAATTTTGGTTCAGTGGGGGTTAGTCCAGTGAATGTGCATCATGAACCGATAACGAGAAGGTTCAGGAATTTGTGTTCCTGCTAACTTTATTACCCCAAACACTGCCGATGCTCATACTGCCCAATTACTATTGGTCCTGCTGTCCCTATATATAATCTTGATTTTCCAGGAAAGACAACGTATGATTTGGCTATCCCTGGCGCAACAGGCACTTCAAGTAATGTTGCTGTGAGTCCCGCTGTGAAAGGATTTGTTCCTCTAGTCCCGACAAACACCAGCTCTCCATGAGTGGCGAATGCTGATTTGACTTTGAATCACACAGTATGCGACTGAATAGGTACACTTCTGGGAATTCCAACTTCTGGTGCACCAGTATGGGAGCCACCTTTAAAATTCAGTAGTGGTGCCCACGGAGATGGGAATATGCCTAATGTCCCTATGCTGTCACAGAGTCTCAGTGCTATGGAAATAGATGAGTGGGTGAAAACTTTTAATTCTCCTTCAAGTGATTTTGGGAGTTCTGAGTCAAGGAATGATTCTGTCACCTGTGAGAGAGAACTTGGTGGAAGTGGCTAGATTGATGTTAGAATTGGACAAGTGAGTATTTTGAATTGGTGTGTTGGGGCTCTTATGAAACAAATAGCTTCTATTCATGCGTAACAATGTTACCCAATGTGCAGGACAAGTTTATAACAAACTATCTGTGCTGGATAAAAAATATGAGATAGACCTGAACAAGACCAAAGCTTTACATATGAGCTAACATGTATGCTTTAATAAGGAAGCTACAGCCTGTATAAGAACTTCAGGATGAAAATACAAGTCAAAGAGCTAATTCAAAACTTTCAGAAATGGAATGAGTGAGATAAAGGGAGAGTCGATGGGCGAGAAGGAAAGAGCAGAAGAAACAGACAGGGGAGCCACCTCTTTCTGTAGAACCGGAGGCAAGTACATCATATTTCCACTTGAGTAAAGTGCCAGTGGAGGTTATGTTCATGTACCTTAGAGCAGAAGCAATGTTGCATCTTTCTCATTTCCGAATCAGAGGGAAAAGCCAATAGAATGGTACAAGCAGGTTGACCAATTTGTAAAAATTTCACAAGTGTTGTGGGTTGGTTTAAATACTCTGTTTTACATTGTGGTTCCTAGTGACTTGTGGGCAGAATGTCCATTGAATAGCCTGAGAAAGAGCCAACAAGGGTCCCTGTGACAAAAAGGCCCTTCACCATTGGTGATGAGAAAGTATCAGCAAGTGCTGACATTCTTCAAGTCAAAGGTGTCTCCCAAAGATATTGATTGGAACAAAACTGACAGAACAACTCAGGAACCTAAAGAGTCAATCCATGATTACTGTATTATGAGAGGTTGTTGCAGACGTTCAAGCAGTATAGCAAAATGGAGACGCTTGAACTGAAGGCTATGGGATATTTTGTGTCAAAGTTTGTAACAGGATTGAGACCTGAGATCAGCATGATTATTAAGCAGCACTTGATTTGGTGCCAAAATAAGTTGGTTGATGACATTTTGAGATATGTGAAGTACTGGGATGAAAATAAGATGAAATTTAGAAAACTGAAGGAGAAGTCCATGGTTGCTCAGATGAAGGCGCCTCAGAGAAATAGTCAGACCCAGTCTTTTGTAGGGAATGTTGGTGCTATACAAAGAGTGTATCAGCAGGGAGCTGCTGTGATGTAGGGTGGAGGTTGAGGTGTTACAGTTGAGTCTAGTACTGGAGTGGATGTGAGTAGGCTGAAGTGGACTAACCCTTGTCATTTTTGCAACAAGTTTGAGCATTGTAAGAAGGAATGTCTTCGTAACCCAGCTAATCACTCCAGAATTTAGGGTTTAGGGTAGGGGAGAAACAGCCCTGTACAGATGCAAGATGTGCAAGGATGGAGAGCGTCATTTACAGGATACCCGAGCCATTGGATCCGTCACTTTTTATGATGTTCTGGTGATGCAGACCTCTCAATCATATCTATGAGGCAATGCAAAGTCGCCCTGAGTGGCTTTGCATGGCCTCATAAATATGTAGTAAGGCAACGCAGCGCAAAGTGCTACGTTGCCTTGTTCTACGTCAAGGAGGAGTTCCATGGGCGTTGCATTGGGTTTTCACATGCAACACTCATGAGCATTGAAACATTCCAAGATTTACCAGAATCTGTAAACCTAGGAATGTGTCAAAACGGTGTGCCTCCTCAGGGGAGGCAGAAGGAGGAAAAATTACTTAATTTCTCTTGTTTTTTCTCTTTTCTATTTCTATTTGTGATGGATTCTATAGCACACATAGAAAGAGGGAAACACCACCATTGATTGTTTTTGTGCTATAAGGTGTCCATTCCTGCACAAAAACAATCATGCCAACAACGCAGACACCCATGCACCATGGTGCAAGGGTGTCTGCGTTGGTGCTCAGCAGCAATTTTGACACAAGCGCTAGCTGAAAGGATAGGAGTGCACTGTATCACATAAATACTGTGAATTCCTGCCCTTTCTATTTGGTGTAGCACAGTGCAGCAAAAAGGCTTGTGTGCTGCCCTATGCCAAATTTTAAATGAGGCCCAAGGAGTGCAGAATTTTGATGTACCATAAGCTCCAATTATGCAGGTTGCACAATTCCTGATGCCACACTGAAATGCAAATGGCTCTTGTTAGACTTGGCATCCTTACCGTGGTCTCCCCTAACTTTTTGCCTCTGTTTCCCAGGTTGTTGATGTGTGCTGGACTCTGTTTTTGCTGTTTTTGTTACTCTGGGCACTTTTCCACTGCGAACCAATGTGAAAATGCAAGTGCTCCTATTTAAAATGTGCATGTAATTGGATCTCCGTGATTGGCATATTTGAGTTACTGGTAAGTCCCTAGTACAGTGCACTAGAGGTGCCTGGGGCCTGTAAATCAAATGCCACTAGTTGTGCCACCCACATTAGTAGCCCTGTAATCATGTCTCAGACCTGCCACTGCAGTGTCTGTGTGTGCAGTTTTAAACTACCAATTCGAATTGGCAAGTGTACCTACTTGCCAGGCCTAAACCTTCTCTTTTCTTACATGTGAGACCCCTCTAAGATAGGCCCTAGGTAGCCCCAGGGGCAGGGTGCAGTGTATTTTTAAGGTAGGACACATACTAATGTGTTTTATATGTCCTAGCAGTGAAATACTGCCAAATTTGGATTTCACTTTTGCAAAGCCTATCCCTCTCCTAGGTTCAATACGGCTGTGTCGATCCTGCATCATTTTTAGAGGGGGAACACCTACCTTGCATATAATTGTCGGTATCGTACGCAGCCAGATCCAAAACTGATAAAAAATGACACAGTGCATGTAAAAGAGAAGTTAGAGGCCTCTGGTGTCACTATGTAAATATGGAGTTATTGTAGCGTCACCACTGCATCAGAAAAATGATGCAGCTGTGGCACAATCTCCTTTTAAATATGTAGTGTAGCCATTATCACACACAACAAGATGTCAGGGGAGATGACCAATTCATTCAATCTGTGTGAATCACAGGAACATTGTATGTGACATCATTACCATGATCCCATGGTGGTGCTGATGTTGCACCATAGGCAGTATATAGTGGATCTTGTCCTTCCATTATTTCTGTTTACAAGTAATATGTGGGTTGTGAGATGTCAGAATGTCTTTCATATTTACCTAGACACATTGTTGAAGCATATGTCAACTGTATGGCTTGGACTGTGTTACCATACTTATAGTAATGGCCAAGTTTCCAAGGGCCTTTGTTCATCAGGAATGTCACACTTTGTGATAGTCTTTTGCCATACACTGCTGGCCCATAGTTCCAAAGCCAAGTAATGCCACCCTACATGGCTTTTCTTGCGCTTGTAGAAATTAAGTACATCAATGCACATTAGTCCATGCATTGGCTCACCCTGCAACAGGGAGACATTCCATGGATTTTACGGTGGGTTTTCCCCCCAAACACCCACAGCATTTGACACTTTTCCAGATTGCAGAGGTTTTGTATATCTCAAATTGTGTCAACAGCATCAGCCTCCCCTGTTGAAACGTTACTCATGCACAACTATACTATGGGAAATACCTTTACTTCTACATGTTTTATTCATGTTTCTATGTGTGTTGCGTTCTGCAGCACATATGGGAAGCGGAAACTGTCTCTGGTACTTGTTTTAATGCGGGAACGTGTCCCTTCTGCACAAAACAATCGATCATCCGCACAATGCATGCAGCCCATTGGGCTCCAGAATAAGGGGACACAGACAAGAATGCAATGATTCATGTAGATCGACAGATTGTGGCACTGCCCTGTGTAAGCAGTTTTTAATTATGGCCTTAAGTGACTCAAATGACATCCATCAGACTATGGGCCTGATTCTAACTTTGGAGGACGGTGTTAAACCGTCCCAAAAGTGGCGGATATACCACCTACCGTATTACGAGTCCATTATATCCTATGGAACTCGTAATACGGTAGGTGGTATATCCGCCACTTTTGGGACGGTTTAACACCGTCCTCCAAAGTTAGAATCAGGCCCTATGAGTTTACACTACTATCCTTACCAAGTATGTGGCAGTAACAATAGGAGGCTGAACACCATATACATAGAATTGGGATATTAATTACATGTATTCCAATTTTTGATGGTGTTGTTCTGTAGGACATTTTTTGCAATGCTACACACCACAGTATGTGCTGCAGTCCTAACTTGGATTACCAGAGTTTTTTTGTGTACTGTATTCTCAACAAAGCAGCATTAAGCACAGCTCTACAATTTTGTTTTACATGATGTAATTCAGCCCTGTTTATTACGCATTGCTACATACCTTTATGTTGTTCTAATAATTAAGACATTAGATTTTCAGCTTTTGTTCTTTATCATACCTTTACGTTAAGAATGCTTACACATTGCAAATTGTGAGATATATATTTTATTGACATGTACTGTACATGACATTATTTTTATTTTTCGCTTGATATTTCTCAAGCCTCTGTGAAGAAAGTATTAAAATCTGCTCTCTTCAGTGTGAACCAGCACTTGAGGGCACATTTGGGTGATGGTCCTCTTCTTGCCCTTCTTCATCATATGGGTCTTCGTGCTCCACAATTTCATCCTCCCAAGGCACATTGGTCTGCACACATATGTTGTACAGGATGGTGTAGACCATCATGATTTTGCTGACTATTGGTGGAGAGTACAGCAATCTTCCTCCGGACAAACTGAGTCACCAGAAATGAGATTTCAGCGTGACAACTGTCCTATCAACAATGGACTGGGTCTCTCTGAGGACATTGTTGTAGTTATACTGTGCTGCAGTCTTTGGATGTGCATGAGTTGTCATGACCCATGGCTGCAGCCTATATCCTTGGTCAACTGTAAAGAAAGGAGGAGAACACTAAGCTGATGTTCATGATGTGTGCTATGCCCACAATCATTTACATACTACTTTAGTTCATGATGGACTCATTAGCTTTTCACACGGTAATGTGTGGGCATTGATTGATATACAATCATTTTTACATTTCATAGGATGGACATTGTACTACATATACAATTGTTAAGGTTTTGGTGTTACCTTTGCTATTTATCTAGATTATGAGTGACAATGGCATGCCAATGGCAACTCTACATTCTTATGTGTGTTAATTTTGCAATGAAGCAGACGCTTCTCTCACACTTCAAATTAATTCTTCTATTTGAGTGATGTTGGCATATCATGGACTCATACATGTTGGAAGGGGGAGGTTTTAACAATTGCCAATTGTTAGAAATGGGGTCTCTGGAAGACAGTCAGTTTGCAATCTGTCCAAGCAGGGACCTTCACTCTAGTCAGAGCAATGGAGATACACACTTGGATAACCCTTGCTCACCCCATTGGTAGCTTGGCACAAGCAGTCAGTCTTATCTCAAAGACAATGTGTAAAGTATTTGTAATAAAATAAAAAAAGAATACAGTGAAAACACTACAAAATGGACACCACACCAATTTAGATAAATAGCCAATATGTATCTAAATCAAACAAGACCAAAATGACAAAACTCTAACATACACAAGTCAAGATATGAATTTTCAAAATAATAGATTCTTAACCCACAGAAAACAATAGAAACGTTGTTGTTACACACAGCACCTGGTTTGCGTAAAAAACAGAGCTGCATGGATGAGCGTGCATTGAAAAAGGTAGCAATGCGTCGCTTTCTCATTCTCAAGTGAGGCTGTGCATTGTTTTCTGGGCGGGGCACCTCAGGTCTATAGAGGTTTACGTTGATTTTGACGCCTTGCGATGATGATCAAGAAATCCGACCACACGGTCACAGAAAACAGCGCTATGTGCGCTTCGCGTCATTTATAGCAGCCACAAGCAGATTTTGCGTTGTTTCTCCAGCCGATGCAGGTGATGCATTGATTTCCCAGCTGCAATGCAGGCAGCACATCGATTTCAGCCGTGAGACGGGTGTCGCATAGTTTTCACAGCTGTGTTGGAGGTGGTGCATCAAAACTTTCTCCTTACAGCTTCCTCTGCCTGGATTTCAGTCCTTGTTCTACCAGCTTGAACTTTTAATGGCCGAGGGACTGGATAGGGCACCACTTGGAACGGCATAAATCTCAGCAGAGAGTCCAGGTGCTGACAGAGGAAGTCTTTGATGACCCTGAGACTTCAAAACAGGAGGCAAGCTCAGTCCAAGCCCTTGGAGACACTTCACAAGCAGGAATATACCACAAAGTCCAGTCTGTCCTCTTTCAGGCAGAAGCTGAAACTGCAGGCCAACCCAGCAAAGCACAGTCACAGTCAAAGGGGTAGTACTCCTCATCCACCTCTTCAGCTCTTTTCCTTTGCAGAGGTTCCTCTTAGTTCCAGAAGTAATCTGAAAATCTGGGATTTTGGGTCCACTACTTATACACCTTTCTGCCTTTGAAGTAGGCAATCTGGAGACACTTCACAAGCAGGAATATACCACAAAGTCCAGTCTTTGTCCTCTTTCTGGCAGAAGCAGAAACTGCAGGCCAACCCAGCTAGGCACAGTCACAGGCAAAGAGGCAGTACTCCTCCATCTCTTCAGCTTTTCTACTTTGCAGAGGTTCTTCTTGGTTCTAGAAGTAATATGAAAATCTGGGGTTTTGGGTCCACTACTTATACCCCTTTCTGCCTTTGAAGTAGGCAATCTTCAAGGAAAGTCTCTGTTGTTTACACGATCCTGCCTTGCCCAGGCCTGGCCCCAGGCTCACACCAGGGAGTTGGCGACTGCATAGTGTGAGGGCAGGCACAGCCCATTCAGGTTTAAGTGACCACTCTTCCCTCCACTCTAGCTCAGATGGCCCCTCAGGATGTGCAGGCTATGCCCCAGCTTCCTTTGTGTTACTGTCTAGTGGAGATTCCCAAACAGCCCAACTGTCAGTCTGACCCAGACAAAGAATACACAAGCAGGCAGAGTAACAGAATGGTTTAAGCAAGAAAATGCCCACTTTCTAAAAGTGGCATTTTCAAAAAGACAATTTAAAAAAACAACTTTACTAAAAGATGTATATTTAAATTGTGATTTCAGGGACCCCAAACTTGAAATCTCCATCTGCTCCCAAAGGGAAACTACACTTGAAAGATATTTAAAATCAGCCCCAAGGTTAACCTGTGAGAGAAATGGGCCTTGCAACAGTGAAAACCGAATTTGGCAGTATTTCACTTCTAGGACATTTAAAACACACTAGTACATGTCCCACCTTTAACATATACTGCACCCTGCCCATGGGGCTTCCTATGGCCTACCTTAGGGGTGCCTCTCATGTGTAAAAAGGGAAGGTTTGGGCCTGGCAAGTGGGTACACTTTCCGGGTCGATTTGGCAGGCTCAAACTGGACACACAGACACTACAGTGGCAGGTCTAAGCCATGTTTACTGGGCTACTGGTGTGGGTGGCACAACCAGTGCTGCAGGCCCACTTGTAGCATTTGATTTACAGGCCCTGGGCATCTCTAGTGCACTTTACTAGGGACTTACCAGTATATCAAATAGGTCAATCAGAGATAAACCAATCACCAATTCAATTTACACAGAGAACATATGCACTTTAGCACTGGTAAGCAGTGGTAAAGTGCCCAGAGTCCTAAAGCCAACAAAATCTTGTCAGAAAAAATAGGAGGAAGGAGGCAACATTTTGAGGATGACCCAGCAAAAAGGGCCAGGTCCAACACTCATGAAGCTGTCTCCTTCATGCTAACATATTTGGATATGACAGTAGTACTCACTGTTATACATTGGCTGCTGCCATGAAAGATTTCCAAGTGCATGTCATCATGTTAAATGATTGTCTACACATGGAAGTTCAATGTGCCTACTGTGTTGGAAGTACAAAGCATGTTGCATTGTTTTGAGTTTTGCCCTATGCAGTGCAAATGTAGGACTTTCAAGACAACACAGCCTCACTTATTTAGGACAGTGTTGCCAATTTTTTAGTATACGATGCACAGACAAATTGTAGACATGGTCCATGCATAGCTACCTGATGTATGAGCTAAACTTTGTGCAGAAGGTACTACCTTGCTACACATTGGGAAGTGTTGTCTGACATTTGGAATTGGTATTCAATTCACAATATTTATCAGACACAGGATGACAGGTGAAACATTATAGTTAAAGAGCTACTTTGCCAGGGTGCAAATGGGCTGGGTATGCTAGGTTTATTTTTCGTCATGATTTTTCCAAGGTATTGGATGCGTAACATGGCCCTTCCTTGTGCATAGTATTTTTACACAGCATTTTAGATGTAGTTGCATTACTGAGGCTCTTTCCAACATTTGGAACAAAACCCATGGCATAATCTCCAGCTTGTTTCCATATGGCAGCACAGGGAGTCACTTAGCTGCAATGCCCTGCATTAACTGAAATGATCATATGTGTGACATATGAATGATAAACAGCACATCCTTGTGTCTTCTGCATGCACATTATCACAGATAGGTGATTGAAGGGAACACATGCCCTTTTACATCACAGTGCAGTTGTGTCTGCATTTTGGGTTCATTTTTTATGATTATGCCATTAATGACTTTCCTGCATATACATTAAGAATGTAGGCTCATGACAATTTGTATGTGTGCTGCATAGCACACATATGAATAGTAACTTTGGATACAAAAGACCATGGCCCTCATCACAACCCTGCCAGTCGGTGATAAAGCGGCGGTAACACCGCCAACAGGCCGGCGGTAATAAAAATGGAAACATGACCACAGTGGAAACTGCCAACACATACAGCCACTTTAACACTCCGACCGCCACGGCGGTAGCAACAAACACTGCGGCGGTAACCGCAACAGCAAGGCGGAAGACAATGTACCGCCCACAGCATTACAACAGGCCTATCTGCCACCTTTTCCAGGGCGGTACTAACGCCATCAAAAGCAAAGCGGAAACAGTACACTGAAGGGAAACAACTCACCTCTCGATACTCAAAGAAGAACCACAACGCCATGGAGCCCCAGCTGCACTTTTTTCCAATGCTGGGGTAACTTCTCATACACCAGGAACACGAACTCCGGCGAAGACAACCACGGTGAGTACTGCACCTAGCATACAAAGGACGTGGGGAGGGAAAAAAGAGTGACACACAAATGCAACATGCAACACCCCCACCCCCATCCCCAAAACCATACACACAAACAGATGCAACAACATTACATATACACACCGTAACCCTCAGGAATAATGCAAGGACAAAAGGAATTGATTAAAATGAGTGTGATAGTACACATTTAGATAAATACGTCCTTAAACAATAAACAGTATGTACAATATATACAAAAGGAGTGACAATGCCCACTCCAAAATATCCATGGCCCACGGGGCCATAACACATAGGCCAAGGCCACACATCCTGCCTCAATACGGAGAGAACACTGCAGGGGCATTAGGTCGAAAAAACACAGGCACCTCAGGGGGACGGGGAATGGGGGGCGCCTCAGCCTGAAGATGGTACAACACCACTGACCTGGAGGGGGCTCCATGCCCACTGCTTTGTCCTGGGGAGTGCAAAGCCACAGACTCTCAAGTGGGTGGTTTGCCCACTGCTTGGTCCTGGGGAGTGCAAAGCCACATTGTCTCTAGTGGATGGTTTGTCCACTGCTTGGTCCTGGAGAGTGCAAAGCCACAGTTTCTCTAGTGGGTGGTTTGCCCACTGCTTAGTTCTGGGGAGTGCAAAGCCACAGTCTCCCTAGTGGGTGGTTTGCCCACTGCTTGGTCCTGGGGAGTGCAAAGCCACAGTCTCTCAAGTGGGTGGTTTGCCCACTGCTTGGTCCTGGGGAGTGCAAAGCCACAGTCTCTCAAGTGGGTGGCTTCTCCACTGGTTCTGGAGGGGGCTTTGTGCCCAGTGTGCTTCATCCTGCCACGGAGGGGGTGAGTGAATGCCTTCTTCCACTGGTTCTAGAGGGGGCATTGTCCCCAGTGTACTTCATCCTGGATGGGGCAAGGTCACAGTCTCTCACCTGGGTGGCACACCTAAAGGTGTTGCAGGGGCCAGGACGCACTGCAGCCCATGTAGTCACTACTACACACTGCTCGCCTGTGGTGACGGCTGCTTAGTGGATGGCAGTTGCGCTGCAGGTAGCAGTGCTGTCAGTGGTGGTGGTAGGCTCCAGCCCTTCACCTGCCGCCTCGGACGGCTGCCCAGTGGGGCTGCTGCTGTCGGTGGTTGTGCTGCTGGCAGCGGGCAGGTGGCGGTGCTGGTCGCGGCCCAGGTGGCAGTGCTGGCTGCGGTGATGGTAGTGGTGCTGGCCGTGGTGGTGGTAGGCTCCAGCCCTTCACCTGCAGCCTTGGACGGCTGCCCACTGGGGCTGCTGCTGCTGGCAGTGGTGCTGCTGGCAGTGGGTCATGTGGTGGTGCTGGTCGCAGTGCAGGTAGGGGTGCTAGCCACGTTGCAGGTAGTGGTGCTGGCCGCGGTGGTGGTAGGCTCCAGTCGTTCACCTGCAGCCTCGGACGGCTGCCCACTGGGGCTGCTGTTGCTGGCAGTGGTGCTGCTGCTGGCAGGGCAGGTAGTGGTGCTGGTTGCGTTGCAGGTGGCGGTGCTGGCCTCAGTGCAAGTAGCGGTGCTTGCTGTGGTGGTGGTAGGCTCCAGCCCTTCAGCTGCAGCCTCGGATGGCTGAAGTGCCATGGCTGGTGCTGTGTGCCCCTTCCTGCCCTTGGCAGATTCTGGTGCATCCTTGCTTCTGCCAGCTGGTGTTTTTTTCTTGCTCTTGCTGGCTGGTGGTGTCTCCTACCCTTGCTAGGTGATGGTGCCTCCTTCCCCTTGCTGGTTGGTGTCCCCTTCTTGCCCTTGCTAGGTGGTGGACCCTTCTTGGCCTTGGCAGGTGGTGCTGGCACACTGGCTGTCCTAAAACCACAGTGGCCATGGACTGGGTGTCCGAAGTGCTGGGCTGGGTTCTGGCCAGCCTTGCCCGAAGTGAAGGACAGGGAGGGGGAGGGGTAGGGAATAGGTCAATGTGGCGAGGAAAAGTTTCTTAGGAACACTGGGGCAGGAAGAGGGTGAAGGTTTGGGAGTGGTTGTAGGAAGTGTTAGTCTGCTGTGTTTGGGTACAGGTGCATGGGCTGGATGCTGTTGTGAGGTGGATGGCTGTTGGGTGTCTGAGTTGTGGACTTTTGGAGGAGTGGTCACAGACACAGTGGGAGAGGACACAGGGGACATGTACATGGATGTGGGGGTAGTGACTGCCAGTGAGGGGCGTGTAGTGATAGGCGTGCTGGTGATGGATGTAGTGGATGAGGATGTAGTGCATGCAGGTGTGAGTGAAGATGCTACTGGGAGAGACAACGAGGAGGAGGGGGCCACAGTGGAGGCAGTGGATGTTGGTGTGTCCGCAGGTGGATGGTGCTTGTGTGAGTGCCTGTGAGATGAAGTGTGGTGCTTGTGCTTGCCTGAGCCACTTCTGTGTGTTGTTTGGGTGAAGGCTGGTCTGAAGGTGTGCTTGGGATAAGCTGGGGTTCAGGGGATTGGGACTGGGTAGAGGAAGTTGGAGACAGGGACAACGGCTGCCATCAGTAAGTTGGCCAGAGCCTGGAATGCTCTCTGTTGGGCCACCACACCAGAGTGAAAGCCCTCCAGGTGTGCATTTGTTTGTTGCAAATGCCCTGCTAGACCCTGGATGGCATTCAATATGGTTGACTGCCCAAGAGAGAGGGATTTCAGGAGATCAATGGCCTCCTCACTGAGGGCATCAGGGCTGACTGGGGCAGGGCCTGAGGTGACTGGGGCGAAGGAGATGCCCACCCTCCTGGGTGAGCAGGCACAGGAAACACGATGAGGGGCTGCTGGGAGGGCAGTGCTGGTATGAGGGTGGCAGATGTACCTGTAGTTGGGGTGGGCACAGAGGCGTCCGCCACTGCCAGGGAGCTTCCATCGGAGGAGGAGTCGCTGTTGATACTGTCCCCTCCTGTCTCCGTCGTGGTGCTCCCCTCGCCCTCCATCCCACAGGTGCCCTCACCGTCGGTGGATTCGGCCTCCAGGCCCATGTGAGATGCAGTTCCCTCCGTCGCCGGTGCCTCTGCTCCTCTGCCAGATGATGCTAATGCATACAAGAACAGGGTGACAAAACAAAAAGGGGGGGAGAGACAGAGGATACATTTGGTCAGTGCCAGCAACAACACTACAGTTGGAGTACACAACTCACAGGCAACAGCCCTATGCCCTAGACCATGCACTACCAGTTACAATGCTAGTCACCAGCCCATGGAGTACAATGCCTAACGCCATTAGCTGCACACCTGAAACCCACAGGACCCTGCCCAGTAGTAAATGCCCATCAACATTATTGTGGTTGGAGAGCATCTGAGCTTGCCCATCATGGAATCTACCCTGCCATCTTGGCCCTGGCCTAGGGGCACCCACAGCCCACATCCCCCACCCAGGTAACACCTTAATGCATGCAAAGTCAATAATCTGAATCTGTACTTACCATCTTGTGGCTCCTGTGATGCCTTCAAGCGCCCATCCATCTCCAGATAAGCCACCGCCAGGATGCGGAACATCAGGGGGGTCAGGGTACGATGGGCACCACTTCCTCGTTGGCATGCCAGCCCCAGCTGGGCCTCCGCTGTCTTCCTTGCCCAGCGGCGCAGGTCCTCCCACCGTTTGTGGCAGTGGGTGCAGTGGGTGCTCCGCCTGTCAAAGATCCCCATGGTGATGGCACGCCAAATACCCTTTTTCTGATGGGCGCCGACCTGCAAGTAAAATACAGCAGAAAAGGGATTCGTCATACCATCCGGACTGTCATACTCACGGCCCACCATATCCCTCTCATCCCCTTATGCACAGACATTGACCACCATACATGCAGCACTCTGCCCGGGACTCCTCAGCCCTCCTACATGAGGCTTACTCACACAGCACTCGACACATTTATGCCCCACGCATCATGCTCACAGTGAACTCACCTGTTGGTCTGGAGGACCATAAAGTAAAGGGTACTGGGGTAGGACCCTATCCACCAGTCTCTCCAACTCCTCCGAAGTGAAGGCAGCGGCCCTTTCCCCAGACACTCGAGCCATGGTCGCTTCCAGACACAGGTCACAGCAGCACTTGCGGTGAAGGTCTTTTCCTGTTGAAGGTCAGGTAGCAAGTGAGTGACCAGATAGAAAAAGGCGGTCATGTCCGCAGCGGTGCGTACTGTCACCGCCAGCGTACAGTGCCATTGGCTCCTGGAACCCGTAAGCCCCAATGATAACCAATGCAGTGTTGCACGGTGGTAGTCGACCACCGACCGCAACGGCGCACAACGCCAGCGAAATTACCTCATTTCCACTTGTCCCTCCTCACAGGTTAGGCAGTCGCCATTTCAGGGCGGCACAGGTCATGGCACCTAACTGCGTCACAGCAGACATAGGCACATCAACTGACTTAAAAGTTCACATACTGTTTCTGTAGAACAAAAATTGCATATTAATCTGAGTACATGTTTGAATATGACATTCTGCTCACCGTTTTTCACTCTAGAGTTCACCCACTAAGGATAAATAGGAGATGTAGACATCCCCTGTGTACAGACCGGTGTGGACCTGGGGACAATGGAGGACAGACACAATATCCTAACCTACAGACTTGACAAGGCCACAATCCAAGAGCTGTGTTCCCAATTGGAGCCAGACCTGATTTCAGCTATCCGTCACCCCACAGGTATCCCCCCTCTAGTGCAGGTCCTGTCAGTGCTCCATTTCTTGGCAAGTGGTTCCTTACAGGCGACTGTGGCCATGGCATCAGGGATGTCACAGCCTGTGTTCTCAAATGTGCTGACCAGAGTGCTGTCTGCCCTGATGAAACACATGTGCAGCTACATTGTATTCCCCCAGGTGGAGGATTTGGCCACAGTGAAGGCTGACTTCTATGCACTGGGACATATCCCCAACATCATTGGTGCTATTGATGGTGCACATATTGCCTTTGTCCCCCCGGAGAAATGCACAGGTGTTCAGAAATCAAAAGATGTGCAGATGGTGTGTTTGGTGGTCCAGTACATCTCCCATGTCAATGCCAAGTATCCTGGCTCTGTGCATGATGCCTTTATCTTGAGGAATAGCAGCATCCCATATGTGATGGCTTAACTCCAGAGGCACCGGGTATGGCTAATAGGTGAGCCCATGGTCCCCACCCAGTTGATGTAAGTATATGGGTATGGGGCTGTCCATAAGGGTGAGTGTGTGTCTAACAGGTATACCTTAATATTTACAGATGACTCTGGTTACCCCAACCTCACATGGCTACGACCCCAGTGAGGAACGCCAGGATAAGGGCAGAGGAATGTTAGAATGAGGCACATGGGCGAACAAGGATGATCATTGAGTGCACCTTTGGCATCCTGAAGGCCAGTTTTTGTTGCCTCCATCTGACTGGTGGATCCCTGTAATACTCACCCAAGAAGGTGTGCCAGATCATCGTTGCATGCTGCATGTTGCACAACCTGGCCTTGAGACGCTAGGTGCTTTTTCTGCAGGAGGATGAGCCTGGGGATGGTCATATGGCAGCGGTGGAGCATTTGGACAGTGACGAAGAGGAAGCAGAGGAAGAGGATGTGGACAACAGAACTACAATAATCCAACAATACTTCCAGTGACATACAGGTAAGACACTGTAACTTCACCTTCCAGTGCAGTTTTGTGTTGGATATTGTACATGGCAGCCCGATTTCCCTATTTCTATTGCCACTTACTGTACCCTTTGGCATCTCTATTTATCAGATATCTGTGCCCCACTCTGGCTCCTGGTGTGTTTACTGCTGCCCAATGCAGGTCATACCTATATAAATATACTTGTACATTTCAATTGCAATGTTTACAGCTTGTTTAAGTAATACATATTTCAATCAACTGACAGACTCCCTACTTGTATTTGTTCCAAGGATGTTTATTTCTGTGACAATATGTGTTGGGGGTATTGCAATGGGCTGGGTTGATGGTGGAAAAATGTCCACTAGAGTCCAGTCTATTGGTATTACAGATGCATTGTCCAAGGGGGCGTAGGAAGTGGAGCAATGTCAGTTCAAGGTGGACAGGGTGACAGAGTGGGACACAAGGGTGACAATCAGGTGAGTCCTATTTCCTGGCAGGGGTCTTGTCAATGTTCTCTGACTTCTGCCTGGATCGCAAGGACTTTTTGTGTGGTGGTTCTCCTTCTGCAGTGGGTGGGGTGCTGGTGGCCTGCTGTTCCAGTGGCAGGGCCCCCTGTCCACTAGCGTTGGTGGAGGTCAAGGGCTGTTCTTCGGTGTGGCTAGTGTCAGGGGCCTGTTGGTGTGCCACTGCCTCCTTCATGGTGTTGTCCATGTCTGCCAGCACCCCTGCAATGCGGACCAGGGTGGTGTGGATGGTCCTCAGGTCCTCCCTGATCCCCAGGTACTGTCCCTCGTGCAGCCACTGGGTCTCCTGCAACTTGGCCAGTATCTGGCCCATGGTCTCCTGGGAACGGTGGTATGCTCCCAGGATGTTGGTGAGTGCTTTGTGGAGAGTTGGTTCCCTGGGCCTGCCCTCCTCCTGTCGCACAGCAGTCCACCTAGCTTCCCTGTTGTCCTGTACCTCTGTCTCCTGAACCGTGTGCCCACTGCCACTGATCCCAGGTCCCTGATCGTCCTGTCTTTGTGGGGTTGCCTGGGGTCACTGTAGTGTTTGACACACTACTGATTGACGTGTCCTGGGGACAGAGGTATGGGCCCACTGAGTGGGTGCTGTGCTGGTGTTTCCTGAGAGGTGCTGGTTTGGAACTGTGGCTGGGTCACCGAATGTCCAAAGGTACCTGATGGGCCAGGTTGGTCATCCTGATCCAGGTGTGCAGAGCTGCTGTCATCACTGTGGGCCTCTTCTAAGGGGATACTGGATGTTGCTGGCACCTCGTCTCCGGTGATGTTGTGTGGGGGTCCTGTGGGGATGTAAATGCAGTGTTATTGTTTCTGCGTGTCACATCTTGTGCATGGGTATGTTTCCCTCTATGGTTGTTATTACCAAGGCAGCTTTGGCTTGGGTGAGTTGTGATTTGGTTGGCTAAGTGATTGTCACTAGTGTCCATGCTGTGGTGATGGGTGGCAATGCAGGTCTGTGATGGGGTCCATGAATTTGTATTGCATGCAGGGCTTGGTATAGGGGTGGGTGGGTTGTGATGGTGAGGTATATGTGAGATGGTGGAGTGATGGGGGTGAGGGTAGGGGTAGGAGTTTGTGATGGCATGCAGATAGGGAGGGGACAAAGTAGTAAATGTTTGACTTACCAGAGTCCAGTCCTTCTGCTTCTCCTGCCAGGCCCTCAGGCTGCATGATCGCCAAGACTTTCTCCTCCCATGTTGTTAGTTGTGGGGGAGGAGAGGGGGTCCACCGCCAGTCCTCTGTACAGCTATCTGGTGTCTTACAACCATGGAACGCACCTCTTCCTGATGTCATCCCGTGTTCTGGGGTGCTGTCCCATAGCATTGACCATGTCCACGTCTCTCTGCCATAGCTCCATCTTCCTAGCAATGGATGTCTGCTGCACTGTGATCTGAATTGCTGTGGCTCTAACCGGAAGATTTCCTCCACCATGACCCTTAGCTCCTCCTCAGAGAACCTGGGGTGTTGTTGTGGTGACATGGGTGTAGTGTGAGTGGTGTGTGTGAGGTTGTGTGGGGTGATGTGTTGGGGTGTGTGCTGTGAGGTGTGTGGATGGTGTATGAGTGATGGTGTTTTGAGGCTCAGATTCAGTGGGTGCTCCTGGCTTTTCTCTCTCAGTTGTCAAATTCTTTGGGTTGTGAAGGTTTGTGGGTAGTGTGTGTGTGTTTTATAGTGTTGAGGGTGTTTCGATGTGGTATGTGTATGTGTGTCAGGTGTGTGTAGTTTGAATTGTCCAATGTGGTGTTTTGTTAGTATGTGTGTATTTTGAGCGCGGCGGTCTGTACCGCCAATTGTTTACAGCGGTTGAATGTCTGCCGCGGTGATTCGTGGGTCATGATGCTGTGGGCGTATTTCAGTTGGCGTTAAGGTGTGGGTTTTGCTATCGCCAGATTATCACTGACCTTTGGGCTGGCGGACTTCTGTGTGTGTCTGTATAGTGGCGGATTTCTATATGTGGGAAAATATGGGAATGTGGGAAAATATGCAAAATACATGTAGGGGGCCAGTCACGCATTACCAGCTTTAGTGCTGGTGATGCCTGTGGCAGAAGTCTTTTTTGGAATCACTCCATTACCCCCTTCTCCACAGATTCTATCAGTATCACTCTCCAACAGTGGCCCTCACCTCACCATAGCCTCTCTCAGACTTACATTTTTATTTCTTTTTTTGCAGCACTACTAGTAGTTTAATCACAGGTTTGTAATCTGTGTAGTACATGTTCCTTGCAGCAGGCATTTTGAGCCTATGCCCTACTTTATGGTACATAAAACATCCACTACAGTAGATTCCAAACTCTCACCAGCAGTAACATTTCTCACCAGAGTTATCTTTTCATTTTGATTGTTGCATGACAACTGCTGCATGCACAAGCAAAATCAGTGCTTCTGAACCCATCATTTCTTTCTCTACACAGCACCCACATCCAAGTCAGTGCACTAGTTACACAAGCCCTGTGCCCACTCTCACACACAGTCAGGAGCTATTACGCCAGGGGCCCATGCACAGTGCCTGGGGAGCCCCTGGAGCTTGCTCCCCAGGGGATGTGAGAGCTATTGTTACACCACTGTGCCTTTGTCCATACCTATGAGGCCATACGAAGGCACAGAGGATGACTTTGCATGGCCTCATATATGTTAATGGAATACCAAGGATTAACACAGTGTAATGGGTATGGACACCCCAGCAGTACTGGCTTCTTGCACATGAGAGCCACTGTAGTTTTCAAACTCTTTACATGTATGAGTTATGGGGGTATATTGCACATGCACCATGTGTCAGTTCACAAATATGAGGCACACACATGCTACATATACACTGTCTCACTCATCCAACCCAAAAGTGTCTACATTGAGCAACATAATTTACTGTCATGCATTTGGTTATGTGCTTGGCATGTACTTACCAGTAGGCCATTCCCATATGTCCCATTCTGAATGCGCTCATTGATGATGGAGTACCTGGAGATATAGGTGTCACGGAGCACTCCATGGGTACTTTGCCAGCACGTCAATAAACTTTCCCAGATGGTCCACAATTCCCTGCACATTGATGAAATATGTCTGCTTCTGATTGCAGTAGAGTTGGGCTGTTGCAGCAGGAGGCAGCAGTTGCACATGTGTACAGACCATTGCCCCCAAAACATGTGAAAAACCAACAATGGCATAGAAGCCCTGCTTGTTTTCCATTTATTTCAGGTGTGTATTTGGGACCTTTAGGTACTGTGGTGTTAGGCTTATGATGGATCCATGACAGATGGGAGAAATGCAGAAAATGATGCCTGTGATATCCATGCCACTCTGGCTGTGGTGGTTTGGCATGATCTAGATGCTAGCACATGCAATGTAGCCATCAGTTTGCACTGCAGAGGGATTGTGTTGCACCTCTGAGATGTTGTCTGCAGACTTTGGTGCAATCTCGTGCAGGAGCTGGACAATGGACTTCCTCTTGAGCCTTTAAAAGGTGATGATCCCCTCCTTCCTCATTTCCATGATGGTGGTCCTTTGCTGGTACATGTGTTACATTCTCCTGTGCCGCCTCTGTGGTGGTGGAGGAGGTTGTATCTGGCTTTTTCTGCTTGTGCAAGTTCTGCTTCTATACTGGTGCCAATGCATCATTTTTACGTCTGGGGTTTCAATGTGCAGGAATTTCAACACATTTTGGAGTCTGTGCATCATTTTCTTGTGAAGTGTCACTTCCCCAAAATCTTGTAAATATGAATGAGTCAGTTCTGCATTGGTTTTTGAGTAGGAACGCCTACCTAGCATCCTATTAACTCAACCTCACTAACAGGTTGTTGTCCAGGGTGTAAATGATGCAAGGGGAAGAAACGTGATACATTCTAGAGAATGCGTCACTTTGTAAGTATGGAGCAGTGACTGTGCCACCACTGTGTCAAAAAAAATAAGGCAGTGACGGTGCAGTCTCCTTGTAAATATGGTCCAAAGTGTCCACAGTCAAGTTGAAATATTGTCAGAAAGACATCCAGTATCTTGGACATCATTTGGAGAAAGGAGTAAGAAAGGTATCACAAGAGAGGATTTCTGCAATTCTGAAAGTGAATCCGCCAACAACCCAGAGAGAAGTCCGAATGTTTTTGGGAATGGTGGGCTACTGTCGCCATCGGATACCCAACTTTTCACTACTGGCCAAGCGTTTACAGAGGCTGACACACAAGGATTTGTCTGATCAGGTACCCTGGAATAACAATTGCATGATTGCCTTCCAAAGAACTGAGTGAAATTCTCAGTCATTCCCCAGCAATGGGAATGTCTCAATATGATAAGTAAGTAGCACTTTTCTACAGTGGAAGGGAGGGCTGAGCACTCCCAGTGCTTACACATTTACTTGGAAATGCCAGAAGGCAGGTAGCCTACTTCTCTGCTTTTCTTGATCCCATAGTTTCTGCTCTGCCAGGTTGCCTTAAAACCACTAACCATTTATGTTTCTCACTCTGTTGAATAATTGTTGATAAAGACTGGAATCCAGCATTTGACAAGTAGCCACCTCACTAAGTATGAACAAACCATAATTATGCCCCAAATGTTGATTGCCAATCTCTGTGCTGTTCTAAATCCTGCTTCTCTGTTGCCTGTTCCAGACAGTGAAAATGATGACTGTGAATTGGGACATGACTGTCTTGATGTCACTGAACCTTTTGTTGACATCTGCAGATGCATGGGAAGAAGTAAAGAGGCTTTAGGAAGAGGTGTCAGAGGAAGAACAGCTGGGTTGGAGCAGGGCAGTTTGTTTCAACAGAGAGGATGACGTTTGGGTTTTAATGGATGGAAGGCCTATGTTGCTAAATAGTTTGTTGCATCCAATGGCTATGCATTTATATTGTTCAGCTCATTTTGGTATAGATGCTATGGTATGATTATTTAGGCAAACGTGGTTTAATCCCAAGTTCAGATCTATGGCTGAAACATTGAGTCACAGATGTGTTGTGTGCCAGCAGAACAATGTTGGAAAGAAAACTGCAGTAACACTATTGCCCTTATTACGACCCAGGCGCTTGTGTTAAAATGTCAGTAATACTGGCAACAGGCCGGTGGTAACTACTGCCAAATAATGGCCATGGCAGAAAGATCTCCAATAGACAGCAAATGTACCACACCGACCACCAGGGCGGAAACAACAGCCACCAAGCAGTAGCCGCCTACAGACAGGCAGAAGTCGATATTCTGCCCACCATTTTAAGACACAGGAAACTGCCACCTTCTCCAGGGCGGTACCATTGACATCAAAAGCCTGGCAGAAACTGAGCTCAGAAGTGAAAGTACTCACCATTGGAGACACAGGGAACAACCATGCCACCATGGAACCTGAACTGCATGTCTTCCCCATGATCTTCTACATTCTGCTCCACCACGAACACCAAAGCCGGCAAAGACAACAAAGGTGAGTACAGCCACCTAGCACACAAGGGAGGAGGGGAGGAAAACGACAGTGACACACAAACGCACCATACATCCCCCCCACACACACACCATATACGCAACCAGCTTCATTACAAAAACAATTTGACCCCATAACTTGGATGAATAATGCAAGGACAAAACGATTTCGCAAAAGTGAATGTAATGAGATCAACAGAGCATGAAAAATAAGTTAGGCAAGATAATAGATATATACATGTGTACAGAAAAAGGGACACAGCCCAGTTCACAATCTGTGTAGGCCACAGGCCAAAGTCCAAGGCCACACATGTCATCTGCTTCAACACAGAGAGAACACTGCAGGGGCATCAGATGGTAAATATGCAGCCATCTCAGGGGGACCGGGGGCACCTCAGCTGGGAGATGTAACAAGACCACTGGTTCTGGAGGGGGCAACATGCCCTGTGCTTGGTCCTGGGGAGTGCAAGGTCACAGTCTCTCAGGTGGGTGTCATACCCACTGGTTCTGGAGGGAGCATTATGCCCTGTGCTTGATTCTTGGGAGTGATGGGCATGTAGGTGACTTACCCACTGGTTTTGCCGGGGGCAACCTGCCCTGTGCCTTTTCCTGGGGAGTCATGGGCCACAGACTCACAGGTGGGTGTCTTACCCTCTGGTTCTGGAGGGGGCAATGTGCCCTGTGCTTGATCTTGGGGAGTGATGGGCATGTAGGTGACTTACACACTGGTTCTGGAGGGGGAAACGTGCCCTGTGCTTGATCCTGGGGAGTGCAAGGTCACAGTCTCTCAGGTGGGTGTCATACCCACTGGTTCTGGATTGGACAGGCCACACAGAAGCCCATGGAGGCAGTTTTGCATACTATCCACCGGCAGTGACGGTTGCACAGTGGTGGGGCCGCTGGTGGGGGGAGGCTCTTGCCCATCCCCTGCAACCTCAGGCGGCTGCACAGTGGTGGTGCCGCTGGTGGGGGAGGCTCCTGCCCACCCCCTGCAACCTCAGACGGCTGCACAGTGGTGGTGCCACTAGTGGGGGGAGGCTCCTGCCCATCTCCTGCAACCTCGAATGGCTGCACAACTGTGGTTGGTGGTGGGGGCTCTGTCACAGTTCCTGGCTCAGGCCCCTTGCTCTTCCTGCATGCTGGTGCAGGCTCTTTGGTCTTCCTGCCTGCTGGGACAGGCTCCTTGGTCTTCCTGCCTGTTGGGGCAGGCTCCTTTCCCTTCTTGCCTGCTAGGGCAGGCTCCTTGGTCTTCCTGCCTGCTGGGTCAGGCTCCTTTACCTTCTTGCCTGCTGGGGCAGGCTCCTTGGTCTTCCTGCCTGCTGGGGCAGGCTCCTTTCCTTTTAGGCTGTCTGGTGCAGGCTCCTTCCCCTTCAGGACATGTGGTCTGGATCCCTTTCCACCATGAGTGGGTGTTGTGACTACTGGGCCCGTGGACTGTGTGGCTGAGGTGCTTGGCTGGGTTCTTCCTACCCTGCACATACAGGATGGGGGAGGGTTAGGGAAGAGGTTAATGGTGGATAGGAACAGTTTTTTAGTGACATTGGGACGGGAAGAGGGAGAAGGAATGGCAGTGGAGGATGAGGGAGTGGTTGTTGGAGATGTTTGTCTGCTGGATTTGGGTGCAGGTGCATGGGCTGTATGCTGTTGTGAGGTGGATGGCTGTTGGGTGTCTGAGTGCTTGCGTTTGTGTACTTTAGGAGGGGGACATGCACAGTGGGAGATGACACAGGGGACATGTGCATGGCTGTTGTGGAGGTGTCTGCCAGTGAGGTGTGTGTTTTTCTTGGTGTGGTGGTGCTGGTAGTGGATGATGATGTAGTGCATGTAGGTGTGAATGTGGACGGAACTGGGTGGGAGGTGGAGGAGGAGTAGGAGGGGTAGACAGTGGAAATAGTGGATGTTGGTGTGTTTGCACCTGGATGGTGTTTGTGTGAGTGCCTGTGGGATGAAGTCTGGTGCTTGTATTTTCCTGTGACTCTCTTGGGTGTTATCTTGTGTGCATGCTCATCTGCCTATGTGCCTGGGATGGGTTGGGGTTAAGGGGAATGGGACTGGGCAGTGGAAGTTGGCAGGGGGACGGTAAAAATAGGGACAAAATCTGCCATTAGAGAGGAGGCCAGAGCCTGAAGCGATCTCTGTTGGACCGCCAAGCCAGTGTGAATACCCTCCAGGAATACATTAGATTATTGCATCTGGGCTGCCAGCCCCTGGATGGCATTCACAATGGTTGACTGCCCTATTGAGATGGATCTCAGGAGGTTAATAACCTCCTCACTCAGGGCAGCAGGGCTCACCGTGGCAGGGCCTGAGGTGCCTGGGGTGAAGGAGATGCCCACCCTCCTGGGTGAGCGGGCATGGGCAGCTCGTTGAGGGGCTGCTGGGAGAGCGGTGCTCGTACAGGGGTAGCGGCTGTACCTATAGCTGGGGTGGTCACAGAAGTGTCCACGACCATCAGGGAACTTCCATCGGAGGCGGTATCTGTGTCAGAACTGTCCCCTCCAGTCTCGGCCGTGGTGCTCACCTCACCCTCCATCCCACTGGTGCCCTCAGCGTTGGTGAAATCTGCCTCCTGGGTCCTGTGGGATGCAGCTCCCTTCGTCGCCGGTGCCTCTGCTCTTCCACCAGATGATGCTAATGCACATAAGGACAGGTTGACAAAAGAAAAACGGGGGAAGAGACAAAGGATACATTTGGTCTGTGGCTGCACCAACCCCACCATTGGCGTACACAGCACCCTCACACACAGGGAAAAACCCTATGCAATATGCCATTGCACTACCAGAGAAATAGTCAGTGGCCAAGGCATGGGGAGGGGCACACACTGCCAAATGCAGCACACTTGCGACCCACGCAGCCCTGACCAGTAGTTGATGGCTACGAGCTAGGTTGCAAGATTTTTCCTTCTGAACCTTAGCCACCAGGGGACCTATGGTGCAATGTCAGGACTGGTCTAGGGGCACCCACTGACACACATCCCCCACCCGGATATCATCCTACCATGCGTAAGTTGTAATGATGGGCGCTGTACTCATCCACATGTGGCTGCTGTGATGCCCTCAAGTGCCCATCCAGCTCAGGATAGGCCACCACCAGTATGCAGGCCATCAGTGTAGGAGGCTGGACTGGCTTGTAGTGAGTACCAAGGGGTACTTACACCTTTCACCAGGCCCAGGTATCCCTTATTAGAGGGGTTTCTAGCAGCTTAGGCTGATAGAAAAGGTAGCTTAGCAGAGCAGCTTAGGCTGAACTAGGAGACGAGTGAAGCTCCTACAGTACCACTAGTGTCATATGCACAATATCATAAGAAAACACAATACACAGATATACAAAAAATAAAAGGTACTTTATTTGTATGACAATATGCCAAAGTATCTCAGTGAGTACCCTCAGTATGAGGATAGCAAGGGGCATATTTATACTCCGTTTGCGACGAAATTGCGTCGTTTTTTTCGACGCAAATTCGACGCAAAACTAACGCCATATTTATACTTTGGCGTTAGACGCGTCTAGCGCCAAAGTTCATGGAGTTAGCGTCATTTTTTGGCGTGAACACCTTCCTTGCGTTAATGAGATGCAAGGTAGGCGTTCCCGTCTTAAAAAATGACTCCCAGGCATGTGCGTGGTATTTATACTCCCGGGCAAAAATCACGCCCGGGAGTGGGCGGGGCAAAAAACCCCGCATTTGCGCCTGAATTTAACGCCTGGGTCAGGGCAGGCGTTAAGGGACCTGTGGACTCAGAATGAGCCCAGAGGTGCCCTCCCCTGCCCCCAGGGCCACCCTTGCCCACCCCAGGAGGACACCCAAGGATGGAGGGACCCATCCCAGGGAAGAAAAGGTAAGTTGTGGTAAGTATTTTTTTTGGTTTTTTTTGTGGCATAGGGGGGTCTGATTTGTGCCCCCCTACATGCCACTATGCCCAATGACCATGCCCAGGGGACAAAAGTCTCCTGGGCATGGCCATTGGGCAAGGGGGCATGACTCCTGTCTTTGCTAAGACAGGAGTCATGTTAATGGGGGATGGGCGTCGTAAAAAAATGGGGCAAATCAGGTTAAGGCGATTTTTTTGACTCAACCTGACTTGCCCCATTTTGAGACGCCCATACGCCATTTTCCCCTACGCCGGCGCTGCCTGGTGTACGTGGTTTTTTCCACGCACACCAGGCAGCGCCGGTCGGCTAACGCCATTCTATAAATACGGCGCCCGCATGGCGCTTCAGAATGGCGTTAGACGGCGCTAATTTTTTTAACACTAAACTGCGTTAGCGCAGTTTAGCGTCAAAAAGTATAAATATGGCCCCAAATATACACAAAATATATGTACACAATACCAAAATATGCAGTAATAGCAATAGAAAACAGTGCAAACAATGCATAGTCACAATAGAATGCAATGGGAGCACATAGGGATAGGGGCAACACAAACCATATACTCTAGAAGTGGAATGCGAACCACGAATGGACCCCAAACCTATGTGACCTTGTAGAGGGTCGCTGGGACTGTAAGAAAACAGTGAGGGTTAGAAAAATAGCCCACCCCAAGACCCTGAAAAGTGGGTGCAAAGTGCACCTAAGTTCCCCTAAGAGCACAGAAGTCGTGATAGGGGAATTCTGCAAGAAAGACCAACACCAGCAATGCAACAACAATGGATTTCCTGACGAGAGTACCTGTGGAACAAGGGGACCAAGTCCAAGAGTCACAATCAAGTTGGGAGTGGGCAGATGCCCAGGAAATGCATGCTGTGGGTGCAAAGAAGCTGCTACTGGATGGTAGAAGCTGTAGATTCTGCAAAGAGCTAGAAACTTCCCCTTTGAAGGATGGATGTCCCACGTCGTGAAGAGTCGTGCAGAGGTGTTTTCGTGCAGAAAGACTGCAAACAAGCCTTGCTAGCTGCAAGGGTTGCAGTTAGGATTTTTGGATGCTGCTGTGGCCCAGGCGGGACCAGGATGTCGCCAATTGTGTGAGGAGACAGAGGGGGTGTCCAGCAAGACAAGGAGCCCCCTCAGAAGCAAGCAGCACCCGCAGAAGTGCGGGAACAGGCACTACAAAGTGGAGTGAACTGAAGCTCACCCCAAGTCACGAAAGAGGGTCCCACGACGCCGGAGGACAACTCAGGAGGTCGTGCACTGCAGGTTAGAGTGCCGGGGACCCAGGCTTGGCTGTGCACAAAGGAAATCCTGGAAGAGTGCACAGGAGCCGGAGTAGCTGCAAAACACGCGGTTCCCAGCAATGCAGTCTAGCGTGGGGAGGCAAGGACTTACCTCCACCAAACTTGGACTGAAGAGTCACTGGACTGTGGGAGTCACTTGGACAGAGTTGCTGAGTTCAAGGGACCTCGCTCGGTGTGCTGAGAGGAGACCCAGAGGACAGGTGAAGCAGTTCTTTGGTGCCTACGGTTGCAGGGGGAATATTCCGTCGACCCACAGGAGATTTCTTCGGAGCTTCTAGTGCAGAGAGGAGGCAGACTACCCTCACAGCATGCACCACCAGGAAAACAGTCGAGAAGGCGGCAGGATCAGCGTTACAAGGTCGCAGTAGTCGTCTTTGCTACTTTGTTGCAGTTTTGCAGGCTTCCAGCGCGGTCAGCAGTCGATTCCTTGGCAGAAGGTGAAGAGAGAGATGAAGAGGAACTCTGATGAGCTCTTGCATTCGTTATCTAAAGAATTCCCCAAAGCAGAGACACTAAATAGCCAGAAAAGGAGGTTTGGCTACCTAGGAGAGAGGATAGGCTAGCAACACCTGAAGGAGCCTATCAGAAGGAGTCTCTGACGTCACCTGCTGGCACTGGCCACTCAGAGCAGTCCAGTGTACCAGCAGCACCTCTGTTTCCAAGATGGCAGAGGTCTGGAGCACACTGGGGGAGCTCTGGGCACCTCCCAGGGGAGGTGCAGGTCAGGTGAGTGGTCACTCTCCTTTCCTTTGTCCAGTTTCGTGCCAGAGCAGGGCTGGGGGATCCCTGAACCGGTGTAGACTGGCTTATGCAGAAATGGGCACCATCTGTGCCCCTGAAAGCATTTCCAGAGGCTGGGGGAGGCTACTCCTCCCCTGCCTTAACACCTTTTTCCAAAGGGAGAGGGTGTAACACCCTCTCTCTGAAGAAGTCCTTTGTTCTGCCTTCCTGGGCCAAGCCTGGCTGGACCCCAGGAGGGCAGAAACCTGTCTGAGGGGTTGGCAGCAGCTGCAGTGAAACCCCTGAAAAGGCAGTTTGGCAGTACCCGGGTCTGTGCTAGAGACCCAGGGAATCATGGGATTGTCTCCCCAATACCAGGATGGCATTGGGGGGGCAATTCCATGATCTTAGACATGTTACATGGCCATGTTCGGAGTTATATTGTGAAGCTACACATAGGTAGTGACCTATGTGTAGTGCACGCGTGTAATGGTGTCCCCGCACTCACAAAGTCCGGGGAATTTGCCCTGAACAATGTGGGAGCACCTTGGCTAGTGCCAGGGTGCCCACACACTAAGTAACTTAGCACCCAACCTTTACCAAGTAAAGGTTAGACATATAGGTGACTTAAAAGTTACTTAAGTGCAGTGGTAAATGGTTGTGAAATAACGTGGACGTTATTTCACTCAGGCTGCAGTGGCAGGCCTGTGTAAGAATTGTCAGAGCTCCCTATGGGTGGCAAAAGAAATGCTGCAGCCCATAGGGATCTCCTGGAACCCCAATACCCTGGGTATCTCAGTACCATATACTAGGGAATTATAAGGGTGTTCCAGTATGCCAATGTAAATTGGTGAAATTGGTCACTAGCCTGTTAGTGACAATTTGGAAAGAAATGAGAGAGCATAACCACTGAGGTTCTGATTAGCAGAGCCTCAGTGAGACAGTTAGTCATAACACAGGTAACACATACAGGGCACACTTATGAGCACTGGGGCCCTGGCTGGCAGGGTCCCAGTGACACATACAACTAAAACAACATATATACAGTGAAATATTGTATTGTATTGTATTGTAATTGTATTTATATAGCGCTTACTACCCCTGACGAGGCGTCGAAGCGCTTTTCGATGAGTAGCACGCTACTCCGGAACCCAACAAGAATTAGTGATGGATTAGTATAATTTAATAATGAGTACAGTTTTAGTATTATTATGAGTTAATTTGAGCCGCGGATATGAGAGTTTGTTAGTTAGACTTGACTGTTAGTGACAATTTGGAAAGAAATGAGAGAGCATAACCACTGAGGTTCTGATTAGCAGAGCCTCAGTGAGACAGTTAGTCATAACACAGGTAACACATACAGGGCACACTTATGAGCACTGGGGCCCTGGCTGGCAGGGTCCCAGTGACACATACAACTAAAACAACATATATACAGTGAAATATTGTATTGTATTGTATTGTAATTGTATTTATATAGCGCTCACTACCCCTGTTAGTGACAATTTGGAAAGAAATGAGAGAGCATAACCACTGAGGTTCTGATTAGCAGAGCCTCAGTGAGACAGTTAGTCATAACACAGGTAACACATACAGGGCACACTTATGAGCACTGGGGCCCTGGCTGGCAGGGTCCCAGTGACACATACAACTAAAACAACATATATACAGTGAAATATTGTATTGTATTGTATTGTAATTGTATTTATATAGCGCTTCCTACCCCTGACGAGGCATCGAAGCGTTTTTCGATGAGTAGCACGCTACTCCGGAACCCAACAAGAATTAGTGATGGTTTAGTATAATTTAATAATGAGTACAGTTTTAGTATTATTATGAGTTAATTTGAGCCGCGGATATGAGAGTTTGTTAGTTAGACTTGACTGGAGTAATGGAGGGGTGGAGGAGGAAAGAAATCCAGAAGTGTTAATTGGGAGTATATCCTTCATTTACTCAATCCAAAGGCTTGGGATGAATAAAGGGGGGCAGAGGGGGAAAGAGTATGTGGAAGGGTTAGGGAGAGCATAGTAGCAGGGTGAGATGAATGCAGGAGAATTTAGTAGGGTTGTGCGGGAGGTCACAGAGGTAGAGTGAGGTTTTGTGAGTTAGATGTGGAGGTGGAGGGAAGAGTTTAGGCAGAGATATTTAGGAGATGAAAGTGGTCGAAGGGATTTGGGATGAGTCAGAGTGAGAATGGAGGATAGTTTGATAGAGACATGACATAAGAGTGATGAAAAATGAGAGCAGAAATTCATAGATATCTAGTATAACAACCCAAAAACCAGGAGCCATGCAATGATCCACAAACATGCCAAGCACAGAAACAACATATACACATACATACACATATATATATATATATACATATATATTTATACACACACATATGCACATACAATACATAATTAGAATCATGGGTAAAAAATACTTAGTCAGACAGGTTTAAAAGAGTGTGTGTGTATTTTATTGTTATGACAGTAGCAATACATATTTTCCAAAGAAACTATAAATAAATAGAAATATACATATAATCTGAAAAAATATTTATCCACATAGGCATATGCAGTTCATAGTTGTTTGAAACAGGTGGTTATGAAGGAAAGAGCCAACTCTTGAGTAGTTTTCTGAAAACAAGAAAGTTATCTGTGGCTCTTATAGTTGGGGGTAATGAATTCCAAAGTTTGGCTGCTTGGACGGAGAAGGATGTACCACCTACAGTCTTTTTCTTGTATGGTGGTGTTCTAAGGCGGGGTGCCAGTCTTGAGCGGAGGGTTCTTTGTTGGATGTATTTGGTAATTTTCTTTCTGATAAAAAGCGGTCCTGTTCCATGTATAGCTTTGTGGGTGATACAAAGCAGCTTGAAAGTGCATCTTCTGGCAACGGGTAACCAGTGTAGTGCTCACAAGGCAGGGGAGATGTGAGCTTGCGGCTTTATATGTAGTAGTAGCCTGGCTGCGGAATTCTGGATACATTGTAGTTTTTTCATAACAGATAGAGATGATCCATGGTAGAGGCTATTGGCATAATCCAGTTTGGATAATACAAGTGAGATAGTAGCTTGCACCTTGTGTGGAAATCCGAGGTGGGGGAAGATGCGTCGTAAAGTCTTTAAGGTGATGAAGCTTGTGCGTGCTAATTTGTCTACTTGGGTATTCATAGTTAGCTTGGAATCCATGGTGATTCCTAGGTTTTTCACTTCCTTGGATAATTGAGGAGGTGGTCCGAGATCTTCAGGCCAGACGCACAGAGGGTCATAATTTTTCCAGTCACCACATATGAGTATTTCTGTTTTGGAGGTATTTAGTTTGAGATGGCTCCAGGTCATTCACTGATCAACGGCTCTGAGGCAACTGAAGATTTGTGAGTTTTCAATGTTTTTGGGGTCTTCTAATTGAAGTAGTATCTGTGTGTCATCTGCATAGTTGTAGCATGTGAGATGGAAATCATTGATCAGTTCTGGTAAAGATATCATGTAGATGTTAAAAAGCAAAGGTGAGATGATTGACCCTTGGGGGACCCCTGTTTTTGTGAGGTAGGGTTCGGACGAGAAGGGGGGCGAGTGGATGATATTCGCTCTTTTTTGGAGATAGGAAGTAATCCAGTCGAGAGCAATCCCTTGTATGCCGGCTTCGTGGAGTCTTTGAGTTAGGGTGTCATGGTCAACCGTATCAAAGGCAGCTGAGAGGTCCAAGAGAAGTAGTGCAGCAACTCCATTTCGGTCGACTGTGTTTTTAAGATCGTCCCAGATTGCTATGAGTGCCGATTCAGTGCTTCTTCCTGGGCGGAATCCAATTTGGAAGTCTGAAAGTATAGAATTGTCTTCAATGAATTGTGACATCTGGGTGAATGCTGCTCTTTCTACCAATTTGCTCAGGAAAGGTCCATTTGTGATAGGTCTGTAGTTGTTGGGGTCTTGCGGGTCTAGGTTTGTTTTCTTTAATAATGGTCGTATGTATGCCTTTTTCAGGTCTGTAGGAAAAGTTCCTGAAGTTAAAGAGTTGTTGATGATTCTTCTTACAGGTGTGGCAGCAGAAGTAGATAGCAGGATGTTCTTGAAGATTTGTGGTGGGCAAGGGTCAGAAGGGCAACCAGAAGGTCTGCTTGCTTTGACCAAATCCATAAATTCATCCTGGGATATTTGTTTGAAAGACTGTAGAGGTTGGGATGGTTTATTCTTAAAGGGTATTTTAGTAAAGGGGTTGGTGCTGATGGTTTTCTTCTGTTTTAAATAGGAGTCCAATGTGACTGCCTTGGTTGTGTAGTGAGTTGCCAATTTGTTTGTGAAATTTTGAGTGGTGGGATGACTTCCTACCATGCAGGTGGGTTTTCGAAATTCATTGAGAATTTTATAAAATTCCTTGGTTGTAGATTGAGCATTTAGAATTCGGTCTGAGTAGTATCTTTTTTTAGCTTTTTTGATTGATGATTTGTATATCCTGTTAAGTTTGTGTAGCTGCAGTTTGTCTTGACTGTTATTTGTTTTGAGCCAGGTCCGCTGCAACTTTCTGATTTGTTGCTTTATCTTTTTAAGTTCTGTGTTTCTCCAAGGTGTTGGTTTTCTTTTGTCATGTTTAGTTTTTCTGAGTGGTATTAGGACATCAAAAGCTTCCTGTAGCCACTCATAAAGTTTTGGTACAGAATTGATTGTATCTAGATCTGTGTTTGCTGTTAGTTGTGTTTCTAAGTGATCCAAATTGAGTTTGCTCCATGGTCGATAGGTGTATGTATGTAAGTGGTTGTGGGGTGTGTTGTTTTGTGGAGTTATCTGTCGGAAAGTTATCAGATGGTGGTCTGACCAGGTGGTTGGTGTGATGCTATGAATAGTAACGAGTTCAGGCTTAGCAACAATGACATCTAACCCTAACCCTATCCACCAATCACAGCCCTAGAACCAACAGCCAATCAGAATCCCAGCCCTATCCACCAATCATAACTGCATCCCTGGAGCTAGCAACCAATGAAACACCATCTCCCAAAAACCAATCACAACAGCATATGCAACTACCACGAGGAACCTATATAAGGAGCAAGTTAACTAAACTCCAGTCCCTGTGGCCTGGGGGAAGGCTACTGCTGCTCTACTCAGTATCTCCTTGCATACAGACAGGCTGAATCCACACTTCCAAGCTAGCAGAGTCTACTTTCCAGGTAAGGGGGAGATTGTTTAAGAGACAAACACTGCAATAGTTCTGGGCGCACACTCTAAAATCTGGCTTTTTAAGGTAAAAATACAGGGGGGCAGACAGCTTTTAAGCAGAATTTAAATAACACAAACAGATTAAAAACAGTCTCCTAAAACCACACTCTGAAAGATGTATGTAGCCTTTTTACTAAGAATAGGGGTGAAAAAAAAGGGGGGCAGAGGGGGGGATGGGGGGGGGGGAGCCACAAACCAGCAAGGGAATTCACACAGTCACGGCAAAAACGATTTTTAAACAAACACCACTTTAAAAGAGGCCAGGCTCCCTGAAAACACAGAGAGTCCACAGTAAAACAAACACTTTTTGAACAATTAATACTATTTAACTAGAAAATATCTTTGGGCTCCTTACCTAGGTCTTTTTGCAATCCTTGAACACTGGGCTGTATCAGGACACAGGGGAGATGCACAGAGGAACACAAAATGGAGGTGCCTGTCTTTGGCCTTCCATCCACAAACTTAAGGAGCCAGAGCAGGTGGGGGGGGCGGGTCTCAGGTGCAGCAGAGACTCAGGGAGCCAATCAGCTAAGTCCAGTCCCTGTGGCCTGGGGGAAGGCTACTGCTGCTCTATTCAGTATCTCCTTGGATACAGACAGGCTGAATCCACACTTCCAAGCTAGCAGAGTCTACTTTCCAGGTAAGGGGGAGATTGTTTAAGAGACAAACACTGCAATAGTTCTGGGCGCACACTCTAAAATCGGGCTTTTTAAGGTAAAAATACAGGGGGGCAGACAGCTTTTAAGCACAATTTAAATCACACAAACAGATTAAAAACAGTCTCCTAAAACCACACTCTGAAAGATGTATGTAGCCTTTTTACTAAGAATAGGGGTGAAAAAAAAGGGGTCAGAGGGGGGGAAGGAGGGGGGAGCCACAAACTAGCAAGGGAATTCACACAGTCACGGCAAAAACGATTTTTAAACAAACACCACTTTAAAAGAGGCCAGGCTCTCTGAAAACACAGAGAGTCCACAGTAAAACAAACACTTTTTGAAAAATTAATACTATTTAACTAGAAAATATCTTTGGGCTCCTTACCTAGGTCTTTTTGCAATCCTTGAACACTGGGCTGTATCAGGACACAGGGGAGATACACATAGGAACACAAAATGGAGGTGCCTGTCTTTGACCTTCCATCCACAAACTTAAGGAGCCAGAGCAGGTGGGGGGGGGGGGGTCTCAGGTGCAGCAGAGACTCAGGGAGCCAATCAGCTAAGTCCAGTCCCTGTGGCCTGGGGGAAGGCTACTGCTGCTCTATTCAGTATCTCCTTGGATACAGACAGGCTGAATCCACACTTCCAAGCTAGCAGAGTCTACTTTCCAGGTAAGGGGGAGATTGTTTAAGAGACAAACACTGCAATAGTTCTGGGCGCACACTCTAAAATCGGGCTTTTTAAGGTAAAAATACAGGGGGGCAGATAGCTTTTAAGCACAATTTAAATCACACAAACAGATTAAAACCAGTCTCCTAAAACCACACTCTGAAAGATGTATGTAGCCTTTTTACTAAGAATAGGGGTGAAAAAAAAGGGGGGCAGAGAGGGGGAAGGGGGGGAGCCACAAACTAGCAAGGGAATTAACACAGTCACGGCAAAAACGATTTTTAAACAAACACCACTTTAAAAGAGGCCAGGCTCCCTGAAAACACAGAGAGTCCATAGTAAAACAAACACTTTTTGAACAATTAATACTATTTCACTAGAAAAAATCTTTGGGCTCCTTACCTAGGTCTTTTGCAATCCTTGAACACTGGGCTGTATCAGGACACAGGGGAGATGCACAGAGGAACACAAAATGGAGGTGCCTGTCTTTGGCCTTCCCTCCACAAACTTAAGGAGCCAGAGCAGGTGGGGGGGCCAGGTCTCAGGTGCAGCAGAGACTCAGCGAGCCAATCAGCTAAGTCCAGTCCCTGTGGCCTGGGGGAAGGCTACTGCTGCTCTATTCAGTATCTCCTTGGATACAGACAGGCTGAATCTACACTTCCAAGCTAGCAGAGTCTACTTTCCAGGTAAGGGGGAGATTGTTTAAGAGACAAACACTGCAATAGTTCTGGGCGCACACTCTAAAATCTGGCTTTTTAATGTAAAAATACAGGGGGGCAGACAGCTTTTAAGCACAATTTAAATCACACAAACAGATTAAAAACAGTCTCCTAAAACCACACTCTGAAAGATGTATGTAGCCTTTTTACTAAGAATAGGGGTGAAGAAAAAGGGGGGCAGAGGGGGGGAAGGAGGGGGGAGCCTTAAACTAGCAAGGGAATTCACACAGTCACGGCAAAAACGATTTTTAAACAAACACCACTTTAAAAGAGGCCAGGCTCCCTGAAAACACAGAGAGTCCACAGTAAAACAAACACTTTTTGAACAATTAATACTATTTAACTAGAAAATATCTTTGGGCTCCTTACCTAGGTCTTTTTGCAATCCTTGAACACTGGGCTGTATCAGGACACAGGGGAGATGCACAGAGGAACACAAAATGGAGGTGCCTGTCTTTGACCTTCCATCCACAAACTTAAGGAGCCAGAGCAGGTGGGGGGGGGGTCTCAGGTGCAGCAGAGACTCAGGGAGCCAATCAGCTAAGTCCAGTCCCTGTGGCCTGGGGGAAGGCTACTGCTGCTCTATTCAGTATCTCCTTGGATACAGACAGGCTGAATCCACACTTCCAAGCTAGCAGAGTCTACTTTCCAGGTAAGGGGGAGATTGTTTAAGAGACAAACACTGCAATAGTTCTGGGCGCACACTCTAAAATCGGGCTTTTTAAGGTAAAAATACAGGGGGGCAGATAGCTTTTAAGCACAATTTAAATCACACAAACAGATTAAAACCAGTCTCCTAAAACCACACTCTGAAAGATGTATGTAGCCTTTTTACTAAGAATAGGGGTGAAAAAAAAGGGGGGCAGAGAGGGGGAAGGGGGGGAGCCACAAACTAGCAAGGGAATTAACACAGTCACGGCAAAAACGATTTTTAAACAAACACCACTTTAAAAGAGGCCAGGCTCCCTGAAAACACAGAGAGTCCATAGTAAAACAAACACTTTTTGAACAATTAATACTATTTCACTAGAAAATATCTTTGGGCTCCTTACCTAGGTCTTTTTGCAATCCTTGAACACTGGGCTGTATCAGGACACAGGGGAGATGCACAGAGGAACACAAAATGGAGGTGCCTGTCTTTGGCCTTCCCTCCACAAACTTAAGGAGCCAGAGCAGGTGGGGGGGCCAGGTCTCAGGTGCAGCAGAGACTCAGCGAGCCAATCAGCTAAGTCCAGTCCCTGTGGCCTGGGGGAAGGCTACTGCTGCTCTATTCAGTATCTCCTTGGATACAGACAGGCTGAATCTACACTTCCAAGCTAGCAGAGTCTACTTTCCAGGTAAGGGGGAGATTGTTTAAGGGACAAACACTGCAATAGTTCTGGGCGCACACTCTAAAATCTGGCTTTTTAAGGTAAAAATACAGGGGGGCAGACAGCTTTTAAGCACAATTTAAATCACACAAACAGATTAAAAACAGTCTCCTAAAACCACACTCTGAAAGATGTATGTAGCCTTTTTACTAAGAATAGGGGTGCAAAAAAAGGGGGGCAGAGGGGGGGAAGGGGGGGGGAGCCACAAACTAGCAAGGGAATTCACACAGTCACGGCAAAAACGATTTTTAAACAAACACCACTTTAAAAGAGGCCAGGCTCCCTGAAAACACAGAGAGTCCACAGTAAAACAAACACTTTTTGAACAATTAATACTATTTAACTAGAAAATATCTTTGGGCTCCTTACCTAGGTCTTTTTGCAATCCTTGAACACTGGGCTGTATCAGGACACAGGGGAGATGCACAGAGGAACACAAAATGGAGGTGCCTGTCTTTGGCCTTCCATCCACAAACTTAAGGAGCCAGAGCAGGTGGGGGGGGGGGGGGGTCTCAGGTGCAGCAGAGACTCAGGGAGCCAATCAGCTAAGTCCAGTCCCTGTGGCCTGGGGGAAGGCTACTGCTGCTCTATTCAGTATCTCCTTGGATACAGACAGGCTGAATCCACACTTCCAAGCTAGCAGAGTCTACTTTCCAGGTAAGGGGGAGATTGTTTAAGAGACAAACACTGCAATAGTTCTGGGCGCACACTCTAAAATCGGGCTTTTTAAGGTAAAAATACAGGGGGGCAGATAGCTTTTAAGCACAATTTAAATCACACAAACAGATTAAAACCAGTCTCCTAAAACCACACTCTGAAAGATGTATGTAGCCTTTTTACTAAGAATAGGGGTGAAAAAAAAGGGGGGCAGAGAGGGTGAAGGGGGGGAGCCACAAACTAGTAAGGGAATTCACACAGTCACGGCAAAAACGATTTTTAAACAAACACCACTTTAAAAGAGGCCAGGCTCCCTGAAAACACAGAGAGTCCATAGTAAAACAAACACTTTTTGAACAATTAATACTATTTCACTAGAAAATATCTTTGGGCTCCTTACCTAGGTCTTTTTGCAATCCTTGAACACTGGGCTGTATCAGGACACAAGGGAGATGCACAGAGGAACACAAAATGGAGGTGCCTGTCTTTGGCCTTCCCTCCACAAACTTAAGGAGCCAGAGCAGGTAGGGGGGGCAGGTCTCAGGTGCAGCAGAGACTCAGCGAGCCAATCAGCTAAGTCCAGTCCCTGTGGCCTGGGGGAAGGCTACTGCTGCTCTATTCAGTATCTCCTTGGATACAGACAGGCTGAATCCACACTTCCAAGCTAGCAGAGTCTACTTTCCAGGTAAGGGGGCGATTGTTTAAGAGACAAACACTGCAATAGTTCTGGGCGCACACTCTAAAATCTGGCTTTTTAAGGTAAAAATACAGGGGGGCAGACAGCTTTTAAGCACAATTTAAATCACACAAACAGATTAAAAACAGTCTCCTAAAACCACACTCTGAAAGATGTATGTAGCCTTTTTACTAAGAATAGGGGTGAAAAAAAAGGGGGGCAGAGGGGGGGGAAGGGGGGGGGTGGAGCCACAAACTAGCAAGGGAATTCACACAGTCACGGCAAAAACAATTTTTAAACAAACACCACTTTAAAAGAGGCCAGGCTCCCTGAAAACACAGAGATTCCACAGTAAAACAAACGCTTTTTGAACAATTAATACTATTTAACTAGAAAATATCTTTGGGCTCCTTACCTAGGTCTTTTTGCAATCCTTGAACACTGGGCTGTATCAGGACACAGGGGAGATGCACAGAGGAACACAAAATGGAGGTGCCTGTCTTTGGCCTTCCCTCCACAAACTTAAGGAGGCAGAGCAGGTGGGGGGGGGGGCGGCTCTCAGGTGCAGCAGAGACTCAGGGAGCCAATCAGCTAAGTCCAGTCCCTGTGGCATGGGGTAAGGCTACTGCTGCTCTATTCAGTAGCTCCTTGGATACAGACAGGCTGAATCCACACATCAAAGCTAGCAGAGTCTACTTTCCAGGTAAGGGGGAGATTGTTTAAGAGACAAACACTGCAATAGTTCTGGGCGCACACTCTAAAATCGGGCTTTTTAAGGTAAAAATACAGGGTGGCAGACAGCTTTTAAGCACAATTTAAATCACACAAACAGATTAAAAATAGTCTCCTAAAACCACACTCTGAAAGATGTATGTAGCCTTTTTACTAAGAATAGGGGTGAAAAAAAAGGGGGGTAGAGGGGGGAAGGGGGGGGGAGCCACAAACTAGCAAGGGAATTCACACATTCACGGCAAAAAACGATTTTTAAACAAACACCACTTTAAAAGAGGCCAGGCTCCCTGAAAACACAGAGAGTCCACAGTAAAACAAACACTTTTTGAACAATTAATACTATTTAACTAGAAAATATCTTTGGGCTCCTTACCTAGGTCTTTTTGCAATCTTTGAACACTGGGCTGTATCAGGACACAGGGGAGATGCACAGAGGAACACAAAATGGAGGTGCCTGTCTTTGGCCTTCCCTCCACAAACTTAAGGAGCCAGAGCAGGTGGGGGGGCGGGTCTCAGGTGCAGCAGAGACTCAGGGAGCCAATCAGCTAAGTCCAGTCCCTGTGGCCTGGGGGAAGGCTACTGCTGCTCTATTCAGTATCTCCTTGGATACAGACAGGCTGAATCCACACTTCCAAGCTAGCAGAGTCTACTTTCCAGGTAAGGGGGAGATTGTTTAAGAGACAAACACTGCAATAGTTCTGGGCGCACACTCTAAAATCGGGCTTTTTAAGGTAAAAATACAGGGGGGCAGACAGCTTTTAAGCACAATTTAAATCACACAAACAGATTAAAACCAGTCTCCTAAAACCACACTCTGAAAGATGTATGTAGCCTTTTTACTAAGAATAGGGGTGAAAAAAAAGGGGGGCAGAGGTGGGAGGGGGGGGGGTGGAGCCACAAACTAGCAAGGGAATTCACACAGTCACTGCAAAAACGATTTTTAAACAAACACCACTTTAAAAGAGGCCAGGCTCCCTGAAAACACAGAGAGTCCACAGTAAAACAAACACTTTTTGAACAATTAATACTATTTAACTAGAAAATATCTTTGGGCTCCTTACCTAGGTCTTTTTGCAATCCTTGAACACTGGGCTGTATCAGGACACAGGGGAGATGCACAGAGGAACACAAAATGGAGGTGCCTGTCTTTGGCCTTCCCTCCACAAACTTAAGGAGCCAGAGCAGGTGGGGGGGGGGCGGGTCTCAGGTGCAGCAGAAACTCAGGGAGCCAATCAGCTAAGTCCAGTCCCTGTGGCGTGGGGGAAGGCTACTGCTGCTCTATTCAGTATCTCCTTGGATACAGACAGGCTGAATCCACACTTCCAAGCTAGCAGAGTCTACTTTCCAGGTAAGGGGGAGATTGTTTAAGAGACAAACACTGCAATAGTTCTGGGCGCACACTCTAAAATCGGGCTTTTTAAGGTAAAAATACAGGGGGGCAGACAGCTTTTAAGCACAATTTAAATCACACAAACAGATTAAAACCAGTCTCCTAAAACCACACTCTGAAAGATGTATGTAGCCTTTTTACTAAGAATAGGGGTGAAAAAAAGGGGGGCAGAGGGGGGAGGGGGGGAGCCACAAACTAGCAAGGGAATTCACACAGTCACTGCAAAAACGATTTTTAAACAAACACCACTTTAAAAGAGGCCAGGCTCCCTGAAAACACAGAGAGTCCACAGTAAAACAAACACTTTTTGAACAATTAATACTATTTAACTAGAAAATATCTTTGGGCTCCTTACCTAGGTCTTTTTGCAATCTTTGAACACTGGGCTGTATCAGGACACAGGGGAGATGCACAGAGGAACACAAAATGGAGGTGCCTGTCTTTGGCCTTCCCTCCACAAACTTAAGGAGGCAGAGCAGGTGGGGGGGGGGGGGGCGGCTCTCAGGTGCAGCAGAGACTCAGGGAGCCAATCAGCTAAGTCCAGTCCCTGTGGCATGGGGTAAGGCTACTGCTGCTCTATTCAGTAGCTCCTTGGATACAGACAGGCTGAATCCACACATCAAAGCTAGCAGAGTCTACTTTCCAGGTAAGGGGGAGATTGTTTAAGAGACAAACACTGCAATAGTTCTGGGCGCACACTCTAAAATCGGGCTTTTTAAGGTAAAAATACAGGGTGGCAGACAGCTTTTAAGCACAATTTAAATCACACAAACAGATTAAAAATAGTCTCCTAAAACCACACTCTGAAAGATGTATGTAGCCTTTTTACTAAGAATAGGGGTGAAAAAAAAGGGGGGTAGAGGGGGGAAGGGGGGGGGAGCCACAAACTAGCAAGGGAATTCACACATTCACGGCAAAAAACGATTTTTAAACAAACACCACTTTAAAAGAGGCCAGGCTCCCTGAAAACACAGAGAGTCCACAGTAAAACAAACACTTTTTGAACAATTAATACTATTTAACTAGAAAATATCTTTGGGCTCCTTACCTAGGTCTTTTTGCAATCTTTGAACACTGGGCTGTATCAGGACACAGGGGAGATGCACAGAGGAACACAAAATGGAGGTGCCTGTCTTTGGCCTTCCCTCCACAAACTTAAGGAGCCAGAGCAGGTGGGGGGGCGGGTCTCAGGTGCAGCAGAGACTCAGGGAGCCAATCAGCTAAGTCCAGTCCCTGTGGCCTGGGGGAAGGCTACTGCTGCTCTATTCAGTATCTCCTTGGATACAGACAGGCTGAATCCACACTTCCAAGCTAGCAGAGTCTACTTTCCAGGTAAGGGGGAGATTGTTTAAGAGACAAACACTGCAATAGTTCTGGGCGCACACTCTAAAATCGGGCTTTTTAAGGTAAAAATACAGGGGGGCAGACAGCTTTTAAGCACAATTTAAATCACACAAACAGATTAAAACCAGTCTCCTAAAACCACACTCTGAAAGATGTATGTAGCCTTTTTACTAAGAATAGGGGTGAAAAAAAAGGGGGGCAGAGGTGGGAGGGGGGGGGTGGAGCCACAAACTAGCAAGGGAATTCACACAGTCACTGCAAAAACGATTTTTAAACAAACACCACTTTAAAAGAGGCCAGGCTCCCTGAAAACACAGAGAGTCCACAGTAAAACAAACACTTTTTGAACAATTAATACTATTTAACTAGAAAATATCTTTGGGCTCCTTACCTAGGTCTTTTTGCAATCCTTAAACACTGGGCTGTATCAGGACACAGGGGAGATGCACAGAGGAACACAAAATGGAGGTGCCTGTCTTTGGCCTTCCCTCCACAAACTTAAGGAGCCAGAGCAGGTGGGGGGGGGCGGGTCTCAGGTGCAGCAGAAACTCAGGGAGCCAATCAGCTAAGTCCAGTCCCTGTGGCGTGGGGGAAGGCTACTGCTGCTCTATTCAGTATCTCCTTGGATACAGACAGGCTGAATCCACACTTCCAAGCTAGCAGAGTCTACTTTCCAGGTAAGGGGGAGATTGTTTAAGAGACAAACACTGCAATAGTTCTGGGCGCACACTCTAAAATCGGGCTTTTTAAGGTAAAAATACAGGGGGGCAGACAGCTTTTAAGCACAATTTAAATCACACAAACAGATTAAAACCAGTCTCCTAAAACCACACTCTGAAAGATGTATGTAGCCTTTTTACTAAGAATAGGGGTGAAAAAAAGGGGGGCAGAGGGGGGAGGGGGGGGAGCCACAAACTAGCAAGGGAATTCACACAGTCACTGCAAAAACGATTTTTAAACAAACACCACTTTAAAAGAGGCCAGGCTCCCTGAAAACACAGAGAGTCCACAGTAAAACAAACACTTTTTGAACAATTAATACTATTTAACTAGAAAATATCTTTGGGCTCCTTACCTAGGTCTTTTTGCAATCTTTGAACACTGGGCTGTATCAGGACACAGGGGAGATGCACAGAGGAACACAAAATGGAGGTGCCTGTCTTTGGCCTTCCCTCCACAAACTTAAGGAGCCAGAGCAGGTGGGGGGGCGGGTCTCAGGTGCAGCAGAGACTCAGGGAGCCAATCAGCTAAGTCCAGTCCCTGTGGCCTGGGGGAAGGCTACTGCTGCTCTATTCAGTATCTCCTTGGATACAGACAGGCTGAATCCACACTTCCAAGCTAGCAGAGTCTACTTTCCAGGTAAGGGGGAGATTGTTTAAGAGACAAACACTGCAATAGTTCTGGGCGCACACTCTAAAATCGGGCTTTTTAAGGTAAAAATACAGGGGAGCAGACAGCTTTTAAGCACAATTTAAATCACACAAACAGATAAAAAACAGTCTCCTAAAACCATACTCTGAAAGATGTATGTAGCCTTTTTACTAAGAATAGGGGTGAAAAAAAAGGGGGGCAGAGGGGGAGAAGGGGGGGGAGCCACAAACTAGCAAGGGAATTCACACAGTCGCGGCAAAAACGATTTTTAAACAAACACCACTTTAAAAGAGGCCAGGCTCCCTGAAAACACAGAGAGTCCACAGTAAAACAAACACTTTTTGAACAATTAATACTATTTAACTAGAAAATATCTTTGGGCTCCTTACCTAGGTCTTTTTGCAATCCTTGAACACTGGGCTGTATCAGGACACAGAGGAGATGCACAGAGGAACACAAAATGGAGGTGCCTGTCATTGGCCTTCCCTCCACAAACTTAAGGAGCCAGAGCAGGTGGGGGGCGGGTCTCAGGTGCAGCAGAGACTAAGGGAGCCAATCAGCTAAGTCCAGTCCCTGTGGCCTGGGGGAAGGCTACTGCTGCTCTATTCAGTATCTCCTTGAATACAGACAGGCTGAATCCACACTTCCAAGCTAGCAGAGTCTACTTTCCAAGTAAGGGGGAGATTGTTTAAGAGACAAACACTGCAATAGTTCTGGGCGCACACTCTAAAATCGGGCTTTTTAAGGTAAAAATACAGGGGGGCAGACAGCTTTTAAGCACAATTTAAATCACACAAAGATTAAAAACAGTCTCCTAAAACCACACTTTGAAAGATGTATGTAGCCTTTTTACTAAGAATAGGGGTGAAAAAAAAGGGGGGCAGAGGGGTGGAAGGGGGGGGGGAGCCACAAAGTAGCAAGGGAATTCACACAGTCACGGCAAAAACGATTTTTAAACAAACACCACTTTAAAAGAGGCCAGGCTCCCTGAAAAAACAGAGAGTCCACAGTAAAACAAACACTTTTCGAACAATTAATACTATTTAACTAGAAAATATCTTTGGGCTCCTTACCCAGGTCTTTTTGCAATCCTTGAACACTGGTCTGTATCAGGACACAGGGGAGATGCACAGAGGAACACAAAATGGAGGTGCCTGTCTTTGGCATTCCCTCCACAAACTTAAGGAGCCAGAGCAGGTGGGGGGGCAGGTCTCAGGTGCAGCAGAGACTCAGGGAGCCAATAAGCTAAGTCCAGTCCCTGTGGCCTGGGGGAAGGCTACTGCTGCTCTATTCAGTATCTCCTTGGATACAGACAGGCTGAATCCACACTTCCAAGCTAGCAGAGTCTACTTTCCAGGTAAGGGGGAGATTGTTTAATAGACAAACACTGCAATAGTTCTGGGCGCACACTCTAAAATCGGGCTTTTTAAGGTAAAAATACAGGGGGGCAGACAGCTTCTAAGCACAATTTAAATTACACAAACAGATTAAAAACAGTCTCCTAAAACCACACTCTGAAAGATGTATGTAGCCTTTTTACTAAGAATAGGGGTGAAAAAAAAGGGGGGCAGGGGGGAGGGGGAGGGGGGTAGCCACAAAGTAGCAAGGGAATTCACACAGTCACGGCAAAAATGATTTTTAAACAAACACCACTTTAAAAGAGGCCAGGCTCCCTGAAAACACAGAGAGTCCACAGTAAAACAAACACTTTTTGAACAGTTAATACTATTTAACTAGAAAATATCTTTGGGCTCCTTACCTAGGTCTTTTTGCAATCCTTGAACACTGGGCTGTATCAGGACACAGGGGAGATGCACAGAGGAACACAAAATGGAGGTGCCTGTCTTTGGCCTTCCCTCCACAAACTTAAGGAGCCAGAGCAGGTGGGTGGGGCGGGTCTCAGGTGCAGCAGAGACTGAGGGAGCCAATCAGCTAAGTCCAGTCCCTGTGGCCTGGGGGAAGGCTACTGCTGCTCTATTCAGTATCTCCTTGGATACAGACAGGCTGAATCCACACTTCCAAGCTAGCAGAGTCTACTTTCCAGGTAAGGGGGAGATTGTTTAAGAGACAAACACTGCAATAGTTCTGGGCGCACACTCTAAAATCGGGCTTTTTAAGGTAAGAATACAGGGGGGCAGACAGCTTTTAAGCACAATTTAAATCACACAAACAGATTAAAAACAGTCTCCAAAAACCACACTCTGAAAGATGTATGTAGCCTTTTTACTAAGAATAGGGGTGAAAAAAAAGGGGGGCAGAGGGGGGGAAGGGGGGGGAGCCACAAACTAGCAAGGGAATTCACACAGTCACGGCAAAAACTATTTTTAAACAAACACAACTTTAAAAGAGGCCAGGTTCCCTGAAAACACAGAGTCCACAGTAAAACAAACACTTTTTGAACAATTAATACTATTTAACTATTCAATTATTTGCAAACAGATGGCGTAATTTTACATTGGACAGGAGGAATTCTGGACTGTGTGCAAAATGGCCTTGCTCTAGAATTTGTGGAGAAACCTGGAAACCCACCAAAGAGGTTTGCTCATTAACCCCTGTTGTATTTAAACATGGAGCTGCTAAATTTACTGAAAATGGATCTACATAGGGAACTGCCCGGGAATCAAATAAATCAAGGATTCCATTCAAGATTCTTCTTATATTGGAAAAATGATTAATGGAGACCTGTTCTGGATTTGTGCAGCCTCAAATGGTACCTAAAGGAGCAATCTTTTTACACGGTTCTTCTATAGGTTGTCACTCCAAATAGAGTAAAAGAATTGCTAAACTGGAAGTATTCTTGCATTCACCCGTTACTGCATTGTTCTTAAATTTCAACTGTCATTGGAAATCAACAGAGTACTTATATCTCTATTGAAAGCCTCATTTGAATTCAGAGGGCATCGATAAAGCGCCTGTCATGGCAGACAATTTCTAGAAAATATTCTGTTTTCCGTGACCTTTTAGAACGAGGTTATTCTGAGAGTGAATCTAATATTTATATTCAAGGTTCATTCTCATTTCATTTGAATGAGAGGATTTGTCTCCCAATGTTTATATGTAATCCAGTCTCGCCATCAGAAAAGTTGTTACATTCTTTGGATATTAAAAAGATATCTGAAAATATGTTTGGATAACTCTTGGCTCGTCAGCACTTGCCCTGTGGACGACTTTGTCAGTACAAGTCCCATCAATGTCAATGTCAGCATTTGGGCGGCTGTTCTTCCAACAGTTGTTCAGTCTTCTTTTGCACTGACTTTGGTATCATCTGCACTTATTGACTGAACTATTGTTGCCACTCTCCCTCTGCAAACACCGATTCAGTCCACCAAATCGTTTATTGTCGAATTCCTTTCCCTGGGCCCTCCCTACATGTGCCCGCTGCCCTCACCCTCCACGCCTGTACAGCATCAGCTGCCTTTGCCATTCAACCCTCCTGTGCCAACCAGCACTCTTTGCAGCAACCAGCCTCTCCTCTTGTGTGGCATCACCCCCTGCCCATACTTATCTTCCATGTCAATAAGAGGAGGAAGGGTATGGTGTGATGCAGGAGGGGCAATATGCAGCGGCAATGCTGATGATCAGCTAATTGATCAATATTGTAAATCAGCGTTTTTATTTACTGCTTTTGCATGGCGTCCAAATCACCAGGGAAGCTGAATTATACTTCTACGTTGTCCCTGAAAATACCTGGTGTTATTTTCCAGGGGCACACCATCTATGTCATAAAGGACTCTTCTCAACTCTCTGCAGAATGGTCACTCTAGTAAAACCTATCCTTTTTTAGGGTCGAGCCTGCGTCGCATGCGCTTGCGCATGCGTTTCGCTAAGCGAGACTCTTTAGTAATTAAAAAGGGCTCGGAGCCCTGTCCATGTCACGTCAGTGTTTGTCATTGGCTTGTGGGCTTGCCTGTTTGAATCTGCTTGATTTCATTAGTGGAAGGCATGCATACGTCATGCTTTTTCTGGTGGATAGGCCTCCTCGAGCGCATCGACCAAGTACAGAAAACATGCGAGGCTCGCTGTTTTCTGTCGGCTCGTGGACTACTTTTTCTCTCTTTTCCCAGCGCGATCTCGCTTGTTCCCAAAAGCAGCTGGTCTGCAAAGTATTATTTTTTTCGCCAGTAAAGAAGGTGTTTTATTCCTTCACAAGAGTTACGAGTTTTCCCATTTTTCTTCAGTTTTCGCCAGTGCGAAATATTTTCTCGCCATAGCAAGATAATTTTGAGGCTAGAAGACATCTAAGCCAAACACAACCTCCGAGAAACACAACCTGCGCAGTACAATTCTCACTACATGCATATTTGCAACCTAAGTCTTATGACAATCACACTTGAAGGTACTGACATGTCTAGGTGTCTGCTTGACATCTTTTAAATAATACGCAAGTGCTTGGATTTGAGTGAGACTCCTTAAACCCATGGCTGCTTTGCGTCAGCCCCCTCCAGCCATGGCTTTGAGCAGTGTCAATCATGCCTTGAATCAACCAATGGGAGTATTTCCGTATCACCATCATGCTAATGGCTGTAAAATGTATTAATCTGCCATTTAAGAAATCCTTCCATTACAATACATGAGATGAGGTGTATTGTTTTAATAAGCAATAGAAGGCAGCAGGGACTGTCTACCATCTTGAAAAGGAGACTTTCTTTATTAGTATCAATACATTTCCAGTGACAAACAAGTACTCAAAATATTTTTGTGTACTAAACAACCGTATATCAAAAGTGCAAACGCCTTCCTTTACTTAAAAAAAATGCTGGAAAAAATGAGTTCCTCCAAGTATTTATCCAGATCATACTTCAAGTAATTGTTTTTTTCTTAAGTGGCTAGCGTTGCTTGTTTTCATAAAGCCATCTCTTATCTGTGCTCAGCTATTGGTATGTAAATGTAAGAGTTTAGCAACCTCCTGTGAAGCTGGAACTCAAGGAGAAAATACCTGTGTAATTTACATATCACAGGAGGTATGTGATTTCGTACTAAAAGCATGTACTCAAATAAATTATTTCCGTGACAAATGTACACAGTGTAGTCACAGAATACAGCAGTGCAAGTGCTTTTTCATTGGGTGGGAAGTGTGTGCATCTGGTTGTATGGATGTGGGAATTGATGACTGTAAGAAAGGGTCAGCAATTGGATGGATGAGTAAGTAGATAAATGGGCGACTGAATGCAAGGTTAAATAATAGGCATGGGCAAGGATGGAGGAGTGATGTGTTGTGGCTATGTGTTGGTGTGTGGCGTTGTGTTCGGTAGATGTTTCATTGTTTTGTGTTGGTGTTCTAACATGTATTTTGTTGTTTTTTGTTCTATTTCGGGACTATTCATTTATGATGTGTTTTTCTTGTGCCACAATGTTTTCTTGCTTATGTGTTCTGCAGACGTTTTGTTTCTGTGTAGCTGCATTATGGTTTGTTGTGTTGGAGTGCTTTGTGCTACTGTGGTTTTGTGCTATTGGAATATGGAGTGGTTTTGTGTGGATGTGTTGCACGATATTGTTAAGTTCTCATGTTGTTTGGCATTTCTGTGCTAATGTATTTTGTTGTGTTTTGTGTAGTGTTATGGTGTTGTTCTTGTTGTGTTGTATTTTTTATTTGTATTTCATTTTGAGTTCCTCCTGTTGTGCAACCAGTATTTGTACACCACATTAATGCCAAGCCTCTCGACTTTGCCAGTGTTTGTTTTTATTGTGTCTCTTTGGAGCGGTCCGTTCATTTAAAGGTTGGGTCATTAACTCTCGGGTATGAGCAGATAGATGGCACAACTGTATCACATTCCTGAGCTGCTAAATATCCTATGACTAACTCCGGGAAAACAAAACTAACATACGTAACAAAGTAGTACTATGGTTTTTTTAAATATAAATTGTGGAAACTTTACTCCAGGGCCGAGGCAAACTCAAATTGTAAAGGTTCATATTTCACTGGGGCCCAGTGTGCTGTTTCCGTTATTTATTTAGATATCATATCACCCTAAATATATAGAAGTTTGGGAAGATAAAAAGAAAAGGCATATTGTCGGCCCCATCCCACGTGGCCTTCAACATGCCAGACATGGTCCAGGTTAATGTATGGTCGGACAGCAGCTGCCCCTGATAGCGTTTTTTATGGGTGAGCGCAAAGCGCTCTGTCCCATGCTGTAATCTCTCTTTGGGCTCTAACCAGGCCCATGTCACATCAGTCACTTTCATTGGTCCGTGGGCTTGCCTTTTAAAATCTGCTTGCTTTCATTTGTGAAAGGCATACATACGTCATGCCTTTTCCAGTGTTTAGCCACCTACACCGCACCGGTAAACTACTAAAAACATACGAGGCTTGATATTTTCAGCATGGTCTCCGGACTACTTTCTCTGTTTATTTTCCACGCAGCGCAATCGCGCTGCATTTTACATAGCGCAATCGCACTGCATTTTTTTCTTCTTTTAATTTGTGTGGCAAGAAAAGTCCGGTTATAAGTTTACAACGCTAATAGCTCTAACTCAAGCAAATGCGAGACCCGTTGCATTGAAAATGCTTGTTAAAGAGGGTGATTGGCTGACTTCGATCGGCTTAGATAGAGGACGCCTATTTTAGCGTACACCGATGTCACAGGTGATACCTACGCTTCGTAATAGATTGTTACGTTTTACAAGTCCCCTTGTAAATACGGCCCAGTTAGAATTCCACAACCCACTGGCAAGCATGACTTTCACAGCCCACTGGCAGGTATGGAACTATCTTACCAACGCAAACAGGAAAGACAGACAGGATGAGACACATGCACCTCCCACAATTCTATGTCAGGACCGGAGGCTCCGATTATGCTTTCTCTTTCATTACTGACTTAAAATAGCAGCCAATCACAAACAAGTTAAACAAAAAACTAAACATCCCATGATGCTCTACTCAATGTCACATGGTCCAATCACCTATCGCGACCTCTGTCCATATATCACCTGACCCTCGATGTCACTTCCTCTTTCTTTGCTGCTTCGCAGCAGATAAGTGCATTTTATATTACTACTCTGAATTGTGTGTATTTATCTTTATTGTATTTACATGTTTGTAGAACAAATTAGCGTCGCGATTTAGCGCGCTTCACCTTTTGTACAAGCGCACTTCCGGGCTATTGATATTCGGCCTTTTTTGCCAATTTTTGTCCAAAACTGGTGGAGTGGGAGCGGGAGCGATCTGCGTGTGCTCCACGCAGTCTTTCCTTTCAGTTTTACAGCCAATCAGAATCCCAGCCCTATCCACCAATCACAGCCCTAGAACCAACAGCCAATCGGAATCCCAGCCCTATCCACCAATCACAGCCCTAGAACCAACAGTCAATCGGAATCCCAGCCCTATCCACCAATCACAGCCCTAGAACCAACAGCCAATCAGAATCCCAGCCCTATCCACCAATCATAACTGCATCCCTGGAGCTAGCAACCAATGAAACACCATCTCCCAAAAACCAATCACAACAGCATATGCAACTACCACGAGGAACCTATATAAGGAGCAAGTTAACTAAACTCCAGTCCTTGTGGCCTGGGGGAAGGCTACTGCTGCTCTATTCAGTATCTCCTTGGATACAGACAGGCTGAATCCACACTTCCAAGCTAGCAGAGTCTACTTTCCAGGTAAGGGGGAGATTGTTTAAGAGACAAACACTGCAATAGTTCTGGGCGCACACTCTAAAATCGGGCTTTTTAAGGTAAAACTACAGGGGGGCAGACAGCTTTTAAGCACAATTTAAATCACACAAACAGATTAAAAACAGTCTCCTAAAACCACACTCTGAAAGATGTATGTAGCCTTTTTACTAAGAATAGGGGTGAAAAAAAAGGGGGGCAGAGGGGGGGGATGTGGGGGGGAGCCACAAACTAGCAAGGGAATTCACAGTCACGGCAAAAACGATTTTTAAACAAACACCACTTTAAAAGAGGCCAGGCTCCCTGAAAACACATAGAGTTCACAGTGGAGGGGGCAATGTGCCCTGTGCTTGATCTTGGGGAGTGATGGGCATGTAGGTGACTTACACACTGGTTCTGGAGGGGGAAACGTGCCCTGTGCTTGATCCTGGGGAGTGCAAGGTCACAGTCTCTCAGGTGGGTGTCATACCCACTGGTTCTGGATTGGACAGGCCACACAGAAGCCCATGGAGGCAGGTTTGTATACTATCCACCGGCAGTGACGGCTGCACAGTGGTGGGGCCGCTGGTGGGGGGAGGCTCTTGCCCATCCCCTGCAACCTCAGACGGCTGCACAGTGGTGGTGCCGCTGGTGGGGGAGGCTCCTGCCCACCCCCTGTAATCTCAGACGGCTGCACAGTGGTGGTGCCACTGGTGGGGGGAGGCTCCTGCCCATCTCCTGCAACCTCGAATGGCTGCACAACTGTGGTTGGTGGTGGGGGCTCTGTCACAGTTCCTGGCTCAGGCCCCTTGCTCTTCCTGCATGCTGGTGCAGGCTCCTTGGTCTTCCTGCCTGCTGGGACAGGCTCCTTGGTCTTCCTGCCTGTTGGGGCATGCTCCTTTCCCTTCTTGCCTGCTGGGGCAGGCTCCTTGGTCTTCCTGCCTGCTGGGTCAGGCTCCTTTACCTTCTTGCCTGCTGGGGCAGGCTCCTTGGTCTTCCTGCCTGCTGGGGCAGGCTCCTTTCCTTTTAGGCTGTCTGGTGCAGGCTCCTTCCCCTTCAGGACATGTGGTCTGGATCCCTTGATCCACCCATGGATCCACCCATGAGTGGGTGTTGTGACTACTGGGCCCGTGGACTGTGTGGCTGAGGTGCTTGGCTGGGTTCTTCCTACCCTGCACATACAGGATGGGGGAGGGTTAGGGAAGAGGTTAATGGTGGATAGGAACAGTTTTTTAGGGACATTGGGACGGGAAGAGGGAGAAGGAATGGCAGTGGAGGATGAGGGAGTGGTTGTTGGAGATGTTTGTCTGCTGGATTTGGGTGCAGGTGCATGGGCTGTATGCTGTTGTGAGGTGGATGGCTGTTGGGTGTCTGAGTGCTTGCGTTTGTGTACTTTAGGAGGGGGACAGGCACAGTGGGAGATGACACAGGGGACATGTGCATGGCTGTTGTGGAGGTGTCTGCCAGTGAGGTGTGTGTTCTTCTTGGTGTGGTGGTGCTGGTAGTGGATGATGATGTAGTGCATGTAGGTGTGAATGTGGACGGAACTGGGTGGGAGGTGGAGGAGGAGTAGGAGGGGTAGACAGTGGAAATAGTGGATGTTGGTGTGTTTGCACCTGGATGGTGTTTGTGTGAGTGCCTGTGGGATGAAGTCTGGTGCTTGTATTTTCCTGTGACTCTCTTGGGTGTTATCTTGTGTGCATGCTCATCTGCCTATGTGCCTGGGATGGGTTGGGGTTAAGGGGAATGGGACTGGGCAGTGGAAGTTGGCAGGGGGACGGTAAAAATAGGGACAAAATCTGCCATTAGAGAGGAGGCCAGAGCCTGAAGCGATCTCTGTTGGACCGCCAAGCCAGTGTGAATACCCTCCAGGAATACATTAGATTATTGCATCTGGGCTGCCAGCCCCTGGATGGCATTCACAATGGTTGACTGCCCTATTGAGATGGATCTCAGGAGGTTAATAACCTCCTCACTCAGGGCAGCAGGGCTCACCGTGGCAGGGCCTGAGGTGCCTGGGGCGAAGGAGATGCCCACCCTCCTGGGTGAGCGGGCATGGGCAGCTCGTTGAGGGGCTGCTGGGAGAGCGGTGCTCGTACAGGGGTAGCGGCTGTACCTATAGCTGGGGTGGTCACAGAAGTGTCCACGACCATCAGGGAACTTCCATCAGAGGCGGTATCTGTGTCAGAACTGTCCCCTCCAGTCTCGGCCGTGGTGCTCACCTCACCCTCCATCCCACTGGTGCCCTCAGCGTTGGTGAACTCTGCCTCCTGGGTCCTGTGGGATGCAGCTCCCTTCGTCGCGGGTGCCTCTGCTCTTCCACCAGATGATGCTAATGCACATAAGGACAGGTTGACAAAAGAAAAACGGGGGAAGAGACAAAGGATACATTTGGTCAGTGGCTGCACCAACACCACCATTGGCGTACACAGCACCCTCACACACAGGGAAAAACCCTATGCAATATGCCATTCCACTACCAGAGAAATAGTCAGTGGCCAAGGCATGGGGAGGGGCACACACTGCCAAATGCAGCACACTTGCGACCTACGCAGCCCTGACCAGTAGTGGATGCCTACGAGCTAGGTTGCAAGATTTTTCCTTCTGAACCTTAGCCACCAGGGGACCTATGGTGCAATGTCAGGACTGGCCTAGGGGCACCCACTGACACACATCCCCCACCCGGATATCATCCTACCATGTGTAAGTTGTAATGATGGGCGCTGTACTCATCCACATGTGGCTGCTGTGATGCCCTCAAGTGCCCATCCAGCTCAGGGTAGGCCACCGCCAGTATGCAGGCCATCAGTGTAGGAGGCTGGACTGGCTTGTAGTGAGTACAAAGGGGTACTTACACCTTTCACCAGGCCCAGGTATCCCTTATTAGTGTAGAGGGGTGTCTAGCAGCTTAGGCTGATAGAAAAGGTAGCTTAGCAGAGCAGCTTAGGCTGAACTAGGAGACGAGTGAAGCTCCTACAGTACCACTAGTGTCATATGCACAATATCATAAGAAAACACAATACACAGATATACTAAAAATAAAGGTACTTTATTTGTATGACAATATGCCAAAGTATCTCAGTGAGTACCCTCAGTATGAGGATAGCAAATATACACAAGATATATGTACACAATACCAAAATATGCAGTAATAGCAATAGAAAACAGTGCAAACAATGTATAGTCACAATAGAATGCAATGGGAGCACATAGGGATAGGGGCAACACAAACCATATACTCTAGAAGTGGAATGCGAACCACGAATGGACCCCAAACCTATGTGACCTTGTAGAGGGTCGCTGGGACTGTAAGAAAACAGTGAGGGTTAGAAAAATAGCCCACCCCAAGACCCTGAAAAGTGGGTGCAAAGTGCACCTAAGTTCCCCAAAGAGCACAGAAGTCATGATAGGGGAATTCTGCAAGAAAGACCAACACCAGCAATGCAACAACAATGAATTTCCTGACGAGAGTACCTTTGGAACAAGGGGACCAAGTCCAAGAGTCACAATCAAGTTGGGAGTGGGCAGATGTCCAGGAAATGCCTGCTGTGGGTGCAAAGAAGCTGCTACTGGATGGTAGAAGCTGTAGATTCTGCAAGAACGACAAGAGCTAGAAACTTTCCCTTTGGAGGATGGATGTCCCACGTCGTGAAGAGTCGTGCAGAGGTGTTTTCATGCAGAAAGACTGCAAACAAGCCTTGCTAGCTGCAAGGGTTGCAGTTAGGATTTTTGGATGCTGCTGTGGCCCAGGAGGGACCAGGATGTCGCCAATTGTGTGAGGAGACAGAGGAGGTGTCCAGCAAGACAAGGAGCCCCCTCAGAAGCAAGCAGCACCCGCAGAAGTGCGGGAACAGGCACTACAAAGTGGAGTGAACTGGAGCTCACCCGAAGTCACGAAAGAGGGTCCCACAACGCCGGAGGACAACTCAGGAGGTCGTGCACTGCAGGTTAGAGTGCCGGGGACCCAGGCTTGGCTGTGCACAAAGGAAATCCTGGAAGAGTGCACAGGAGCCGGAGTAGCTGCAAAACACGCGGTTCCCAGCAATGCAGTCTAGCGTGGGGAGGCAAGGACTTACCTCCACCAAACTTGGACTGAAGAGTCACTGGACTGTGGGAGTCACTTGGACAGAGTTGCTGAGTTCAAGGGACCTCGCTCGTTGTGCTGAGAGGAGACCCAGAGGACACGTGAAGCAGTTCTTTGGTGCCTACGGTTGCAGGGGGAATATTCTGTCGACCCACAGGAGATTTCTTCGGAGCTTCTAGTGCAGAGAGGAGGCAGACTACCCTCACAGCATGCACCACCAGGAAAACAGTCGAGTAGGCGGCAGGATCAGCGTTACAAGGTCGCAGTAGTCGTCTTTGCTACTTTGTTGCAGTTTTGCAGGCTTCCAGAGCAGTCAGCAGTCGATTCCTTGGCAGAAGGTGAAGAGAGAGATGAAGAGGAACTCTGATGAGCTCTTGCATTTGTTATCTAAAGAATTCCCCAAAGCAGAGACCCTAAATAGCCAGAAAAGGAGGTTTGGCTACCTAGGAGAGAGGATAGGCTAGCAACACCTGAAGGAGCCTATCAGAAGGAGTCTCTGACATCACCTGCTGGCACTGGCCACTCAGAGCAGTCCAGTGTGCCAGCAGCACCTCTGTTTCCAAGATGGCAGAGGTCTGGAGCACACTGGAGGAGCTCTGGGCACCTCCCAGGGGAGGTGCAGGTCAGGGGAGTGGTCACTCCCCTTTCCTTTGTCCAGTTTCGCGCCAGAGCAGGGCTGGGGGATCCCTGAACCGGTGTAGACTGGCTTATGTAGAAATGGGCACCATCTGTGCCCATGAAAGCATTTCCAGAGGCTGGGGGAGGCTACTCCTCCCCTGCCTTAACACCTTTTTCCAAAGGGAGAGGGTGTAACACCCTCTCTCTGAGGAAGTCCTTTGTTCTGCCTTCCTGGGCCAAGCCTGGCTGGACCCCAGGAGGGCAGAAACCTGTCTGAGGGGTTGGCAGCAGCTGCAGTGAAACCCCTGAAAAGGCAGTTTAGCAGTACCCGGGTCCATGCTAGAGACCCGGGGAATCATGGGATTGTCTCCCCAATACCAGGATGGCATTGGGGGGGCAATTCCATGATCTTAGACATATTACATGGCCATGTTCGGAGTTACCATTGTGAAGCTACACATAGGTAGTGACCTATGTGTAGTGCACACGTGTAATGGTGTCCCCGCACTCACAAAGTCCGGGGAATTTGCCCTGAACAATGTGGGAGCACCTTGGCTAGTGCCAGGGTGCCCACACACTAAGTAACTTAGCACCAACCTTTACCAAGTAAAGGTTAGACATATAGGTGACTTATAAGTTACTTAAGTGCAGTGGTAAATGGCTGTGAAATAACGTGGACGTTATTTCACTCAGGCTGCAGTGGCAGGCCTGTGTAAGAATTGTCAGAGCTCCCTATGGGTGGCAAAAGAAATGCTGCAGCCCATAGGGATCTCCTGGAACCCCAATACCCTGGGTACCTCAGTACCATATACTAGGGAATTATAAGGGTGTTCCAGTATGCCAATGTAAATTGGTGAAATTGGTCACTAGCCTGTTAGTGACAATTTGGAAAGAAATGAGAGAGCATAACCACTGAGGTTCTGATTAGCAGAGCCTCAGTGAGACAGTTAGTCATAACACAGGTAACACATACAGGGCACACTTATGAGTACTGGGGCCCTGGCTGGCAGGGTCCCAGTGACACATACAACTAAAACAACATATATACAGTGAAATATGGGGGTAACATGCCAGGCAAGATGGTACTCTCCTACAATCATGGGGGTGAGAGTTCGACGGCACCCCTTCCTCGTTGGGAGGCCATAAATGAGATGCTATGAGATGCTGGGCCACCGTCTTCCATGCCCAGCATCTCAGGTCATCCCACTGTTTCCAGCAGTGGGTGCTCCGTCTGCCATGGACCTCCAGGGGCCGTACATCCTTGGCGATGGCACGCCATATACCCTTCTTTTTATGGGCACTGACCTGCAGAGGCAATATATACAGAAAAATAAATTTAGACAAATGTCCTGCCTGTTAAACATATGGCCCACCACACCCGTTTCCATCACCATTTACACACACATGGGCCAGCACACAAACTGTACAACTGCACAGAGGACATCCATCCACCCCGTTACATGAGGCCTTCACACACAACTCCATGTATTCATGCCACATGCATCGTGCCCACAGTGTACTCACCTGTTGATCTGGAGGCCCATACAGCAGTCAGTACTGGAGTAGGACGCCATCCACCAGTCTCTCCAATTCCTCCGAAGTGAAGGCTGGGGCCCTTTCCTTGGTCACACGGGCCATGGTAGCTTCCAGGCACAGGTTACATCAGCACATGAAATGCAATGTAGGTCCTCTCCTATGGAAGGTCAGGTAACAAGTGAGGAATATAATAGAAAATGGCGGTCACGTCTGCGGTGGTGCATATCGTCACCGCCGGCGTAAATCAACATTGGCCAATGTACCCCATAGCGCCCAATTAAAACCAATGAGGAGTTGCACGGCGGTCCCCAACCGTCTCCTGCAACTGCACACAACATCAGCGGAATTACCTCATTCCACCTGTCCCTCCACACAGGACAGGCGGATGCCATTTCAGGGTGGGGGGCAGGCCCTGGGATACTGCTGCGTCACAAGAGATATTAGGACATCCTGGACAAATCACAATGACCCATTAGAAGTTTACAGGATGCAAAGTTCTGTTTTAGCATCATTATTCAGTTTGTGACCGGCTCCTCACTCTATGTCCCTTAGATTGCTACCACTGTGGATGAATAGGAGATGGAGACTTACCCCCGTGTACAGACCCCTGGTGGACGTGGGCACACTGGAGGACAGGCACATTATCCTCACCTATAGACTGGACAGGGCCACAATCACAGAGCTGTGTGCCCAAATGGAGCCTGACCTGATATCTGGTATCCGTCACCCCACTTGGATCCCCCCTCTTGTGCAAGTGCTATCAGTTCTCCATTTCCTGGAAACTGGTTCTTTTCAAGTGACAGTGGGCTGGGCAGCAGGAATGTCACAGCCAATGTTCTCAATAGTGTTGTCTGTCCTAATTAAACACATGTGCAGCCACATTGTTTTCCCCCAGGTTGAAGATTTGGCCACAGTGAAGGCCGGGTTCTCTACAATGGGACATATCCCCAACGTAATTTGACGGTTGATGGAACATATATTGCATTTGATCCCCCCGGCAGAATGAACAGGTGTTCAGGAATCGGAAGAGTTTCCACTCTATGAATGTACAGATGATGTGCCTTGCAGACTAGTACATCTCCCACGTCAGTGCTAAGTATCCTTAGCATGATGCCTTTGTCCTGAGGAATAGCAGCATCCCAAATGTGATGGGCCAACTACAGAGGCACAGGGTGTGGCTAATAGGTGTGCCCTGGTCCCCACCCAGTAAATGTTGCTGTATGGGTATGGCGTGGGCCATATGGGATAGTGTGTGGCTAAATGTTGTCCCTCAATATTTCAGGTGACTCTGGATACCCCAACCTATCATGGCTGCTGACCCCTGTGAGGAATGCCAGGACAAAGTCAGAAGAACGTCATAATGAGGCCCATGGGTGAACCAGAAGGATAATTGAAAGGACCTTTGGGCTCCTGAGGGCCAGGTTCCGGTGCCTCCATCTAACAGGTGGATCCCTGTGCCACTCCCCAAAGAAGGTCTACAAGAAAGTGGTGGCATGCTGCATATTGCATAGCCTGGGCCTCAGACGCCATGTCCTATTTCTGCAGGAGGAGGATGCTGGAGATGCCTGTGTGCCAGCTGAAGACCCTGCGGACAGTGAGGATGAGGAAGCAGAGGATGAGGATGCGGACAACAGAACATCTGTGATCAGACAATACTTCCAATGATACACAGGTAGGACAGTGTTACTTCACAATTCAATTACATTTGTTTGAATTTGGGTGGCAATGGCATGCTGGTATTTCCCACTCCTATGCCGACTTAGGGGCATATTTATACTCTGTTTGCGCCGGAAGTGCGTCGTTTTTTTTGACGCAATTCCGACGCAAAACTAACTCCATATTTATACTTTGGCGTTAGACGCATCTAGCGCCAAAGTCCATGGAGTTTGAGTCATTTTTTAGCGTGGACACCTACTTTGCGTTAATGGTATGCAAGGTAGGCGTTCCCGTCTAAAAAATTGACTCCGAGGCATGTGCGCCGTATTGACACTCCCGGGCAAAATTCACGCCCGGGAGTGGGCGGGCCAAAAAAAATGACGTACAGCCGATTTTGCGCCGTTTTTTAGCGCCTGGACAAGGCAGGCGTTAAGGGACCTGTGGGCTCGGAAGGAGCCCAGAGGTGCCCTCCCATGCCCCCAGGGACACCCCCTGTCACCCTTGCCCACCCCAGGAGGACACCCAAGGATGGAGGGACCCATCCCAGGGACATTAAGGTAAGTTCAGGTAAGTATTGTTTTTTTTTTTTTTTTGTGGCATAGGGGGGCCTGATTTGTGCCCCCTACGTGCCACTATGCCCAATGACCATGCCCAGGGGACACAAGTCCCCTGGGCATGGCCATTGGGCAAGGGGGTATGACTCCTGTCTTTGCTAAGACAGGAGTCATTTCAATGGGGGTTGGGAGTCGAAAAAAATGGCGCAAATCGGGTTGAGGCGAAAAATTTGCCTCAGCCTGACTTGCCCCATTTTTTGGCGCCCCAGCTCCATATTCCCCTACGCCGGCGCTGCCTGGTGTACGTCATTTTTTTTAACGCACACCAGGCAGCGCCGGCGGATAACGCCGGCTAACGTCATTGAATAAATACGGCGCCCGCATGGTGCTTCAGGATGGCGTTAGCCGGCGCAAATTTTTTTGACGCAAAACTGCGTCAGCGCAGTTTTGCGTCAAAAAGTATAAATATGCCCCTTAATGTTCCTTCTGGCAATGTCATTTTGCAGATGTTGGTGACCTCACAAATTCTGCTGGTGTGATCACTGCAGCCAGCTACAGGTCATTAATCCATGCTCATTTTCTGTACAGGTGCAATGTTTGTACCTGTTTCAATGAATACATATGTATAATACATGACATACTCCAAACTTCTTTTTTTCCAAGAGTGTTTATTGAAGTGCTAAAATATTGAGGGGCAAGTGCAATGGGATGGGGTGATGATTGAGGAAAGTGCAGGGTATTGTTCCAGGCTGTTTGGAGCACAGGTGCATTGTCCAAGGGGACATAGGAAGGGAAGCAATGGCAGTTCAAGGTGGACCGGGTGACAGGGTGGGACACAAGGGTGACAATCAGGAGAGTCTCATTTCCTGGCAGGGGTCATGGCAAGTGTCTCTGGCTTCTGTCTGGATCTCAGGGAAAGTTTGCGGGGTCCTTCTCTTTCTGCAGGGGGAGGGGTGCTGGTGGCCTGTGAGTCCTGTGGCGGGGCCTTCTGGCCACTTGCGGCAGCGGAAGTGGAAGTCTGTTCAGATTTCTGGCTAGTGGCAGGGGCCCACTGGTGTGAGACTGCCTCCCTCATAATATTGGCCATGTCTGTCAGCACCTCTGCTATGGAGATCAGGGTGTTGTTGATGGACTGCAAGTCCTCCCTGATCCCCTGGTACTGTCCCTCCTGCAGCCGCCTGTTCTCCTGCACATTGTCCAGGATCTGCCCTATTGTGTCCTGGGAATGTTGATAGGCTCCCAGGTTCTCTGCAAGTGCCTCCTGGAGAGTAGGTTCCCTGGGCCTGTCCTAACCCTGGCGCACATTACTCCTCCCAGTTTCCCTGTTGGCCTGTGCCTCTGTCCCCTGAACCGTGTGCCCACTGCCACTGACCCCAGGTCCCTGATTGTCCTGGGTATGAGTTGTGGCCTGGGGTCCCTGTAGAGGTGGACCCACTGCTGATTGACTTGTCCTGGGGACAGAGGTGTGGGTACACTGGGTGGGTGCTGTGGTGTTGTTTCCTGATGGGGGAGGCTCTGTGGTGATGTGTGACTGGGGCTGGGTAACCGGCTGTCCAGAAGTCCCTGATTGGCCAGGTAGGTCATCCAGCTTCTGAACACCAAAGTTGCTGTCACCACTGTGGGCCTCTTTAGTTGGAGGACTGGATAGTGCTGGCACCTCCTCTCTGCTGACATTGGCTGGGGTAGCTGTGGGATGTAAGTGATGTGTTATGGTTTCTGTATCTGGCATATTGTGCAGCCATGGGTTGACCTCTTTGGTTTGATTTGCCCTGGCAGCTTTCACTTGTGTATATTGGTTTATGATGGGATAATTAGTTCTCTACAGTGTGCATGCTTTAGTGATGAGTGTCCATGCAGGGCTGTGAGTGGTGTCCATGCATTGTTAGAGCATGCAGGACTTCGCATTGGGATGAGTGAGATGTGATGGTGGGGTGTGTGGGAAGTGGTGGGGTGATGGGAGTGAGGGTGAGTATGGTGGTATGTGATGGCATGCAGGTAGGGGGGTGAAAATAGTAGAGAGTTGACTTACCAGGGTCCAGTCCTCCTCCTACTCTGGTCAGGCCCTCAGGATGCATGATTGCCAAGACTTGCTACTCCCCTGCTGTTAGTTGCGGGGAGGAGGTGGGGGTCCACCGCCAGTCCTACATACAGCAAGCTGGTTTCGTGCTGCAATGGAACGTAACTTTCCCCACAGGTAGTTCCACCTCTTCCGGATGTCATCCCTAGTTCTTGAGTGCTGTCCCACAGCATTGACCCTGTCCATGATTCTCCATCATAGATCCATCTTTCTAGCTATCGATATCTGCTGCACCTGTGATCTAAATAACTGTGTCTCTACCCTGATAATTTCCTCCACCATGACCCTTAGCTCCTCCTTTGTGAAACATGGGTGTCTTTGTGGTGCCAATGGGTGTTCAATGAGGTGTGTTGGTAAGGTGTGTTGGGTAATGTGTTGGGGTGTGTGATGTGGAGTGTGTGAGTGGTGTATAGGTGTGAGTAGTGTGCGGCTCTAGTTGTGCCAGCGGACTTGGTGTCTCTCTGCTGGCAATGGTTTGAAATGGTAAAGGTTTGTGGGTAATGTGGGTGTGGTGTGTGTCTGGGTGTCAGATGTGTGTCATTTAAATTGACCATTGTAGTGTTGTTTTGTATGTGTGTGTCAATTTTGAGCGCAGCTATATGTACCGCCAATGGTTTACCGCCGTTGAATGTCCGCTGTGGTGATTTCTGGGTCATAATGGGGTGGGCGTAGTTCTGTCGGCGTAATGGTGTGGGTTTTGAGACCGCCAGTTTATCACGACCTTTGATGTGGCAGATTTGTGTGTGTGGCTGTATTCTGTCGGATTGGTGTATGTGTGTCATAATATGGTAAACGGATATCCGCCACAGCGGCAGTAAGTTGGCAGCCGTCAGCATGGCAGTAAGCAGGATTTAACGCCAATGTCATAATGAGGGCCTAAGTCACATAAGAAGATCAGGAGTTTTCTTGAACAGGATGCAGTTGTACTTTATCAAGATGCCTCTGTGTAAAGGGCTAACATACCTCCAGGTGGTCATGTGCATCTTCTCATATTGGGTTGAAGCTTACCCCACCAGAAGAGTCTTACTGTAACTAAATAGTTGCTGAGAGAACTCATTCCTAGGTGTGTTTTCCCAACCTCCCTAGAATTATATTGAGGGGCTAATTTTAATAATGAGGTCCTGAGATTCTTGATAGTCATGTTGCCAGTGGATTGGAGACTAAGGGCCTGATTTAGACTTTGGTGGAGGGGTTACACTGTCACAAACGTGAGAGATATCCCATCCGCCATACTATAAGTTCCATAGGGTATAATGGAATTGTAATATGGGCGGACAGGATATCCGTTACGTTTGAGGCAGAGTAACCACCTCCGCCAAACTCTAAATCAGGCCCTACATTGCAGCTATAGACCTGAGGCTTCAGGTCTTGTTAAACAGGTTAATGGGACAGTGAAATCTAGACTGCCCAAAGAGTGTGCTTCTACATCTTTGAAATGCCCTGATGCTTTGCCCCTTGTGTTTGTGAGTCTTTGCAGTGTACCTAATAGGAAGATGGGACTGTCTACCCATGAGATAATCATGGACTGAGCTATGAGATTGCCAGCTATACCTATGAATGCACTTGTGAACATTAAAGATGATATGATCCTTGATCACTGCAAAGGTCTAGCTGATGTGGTGCATTCTGTGTCTCATCAGGTCGGAGCAGTCACAGCCCCACTGCATCAGAAACAGTGTCATGACCTCAGTCCCTGCAACTGTGTCCTGGTGAAGAAATACATAAGGAAAACATATTTAGAACTTGTTGGCGTGGGATGTACCCAGTCATCTTGGTGATAACAACAGCTGTTAAATGTGGAGGTCTCCCTAACTGGACACAGGCTTCCCATACTTTCAGAGTTCAGTACCTCCTTGAGCACCTATCCCAGAAGTACTGGTGGTGACAGAGAGATAACAGGGCAGGTTATTCAAGTTGTCAGGGATCGAAGAGACCCTTAAACATCACATGATAAGTCTGATGTGGGTCTGTAGAGATCCACAGTTGGAACTGAGATGGAAGAGTCTTGTCCAGTAGTAGCCGATGAGTCAAATTCAGATTCAGACCCCGAGGAAGGACCTAGTGCTGTGAGGGAGCAAGTGGAAGCAGGAGACCTTTCTCCCAGAAGTCAAGAAAGAGAAAAACTGAATCTATCCAATGAACATGTGCCTCAAACAATTCCAGAGGACACTAAGAACTCTGATCTTAATGAAAGAAGAAACAAAGGATTTGCAATGAGGAGATCTAAAAGAACTAGAGAACCCTATTGGAGGTACTCTTCACCTCAATGAACATACTTTCCTGCAAATGACGGAGAGAGAACATTTTGGGGATTTTAAGTTAACACTGTAGATCTATCTGAATCTCCCTGAAGTGAACATTGTGTTTGAATTTTATTTTGTGTTTTCCGTGCTATTGGATTGACTGAGATATTTAATTCTGTATGTCATTATCAGTGAATTTGAACTATACTTTATGTAGAGACTTTGCAGTGACTTTGTTATGGAATAAGAAGAGTACTGAGGTCTGAGTCTGCAGAAGAAGACAGGGTTGACCATTCGAAGAACAAAGAGTACGGCTAAGGAAGACTCATGAAGACCTTGTAAATAAATCTGTTTCATTCATTATTTGGACTTTGTTTTGCTGCATTTGCACAGGTGGAACTTAATAGAGCACTCTTTTGCATTCCACGCTATAATCTGATTTTAGAGAAGTTATGGAAACTAACAAAACCTGTACATGCATTTTGATTGTTTCCTTGTAGTATTAATTGTTTTTTAAGTGGGATAAATTTCCCCTATACCTTCTATAATAAATGAGCTACAGTCTAGTGTAGCCCTACAAACACTGAGGGGCAGAATTAAGAGCCCCTTGCGCCTCCTTGCGCCACATCAGCATCATTTTCTTTTTACGCTAATGTGGCCCAACAAGGCCAAAATTAAAGTTCCAAATTGACAAAGTAGTGCAAATCATGCATTACACCACTTTGTAACCCTTTGCGCTACATTATAGCCCTCATTACAACCCTGGTTTTCGGTGTTAAAGCGGCGGTAATACTGCCAACATTCCGGCGGTAAAAAAAATGTAATCACGACCGTGGCGGAAACCGCCAACATAGACAGCCACTTTAACACTCCGACCACCACAGCAGTACAAACAAACAGCGCGGCGGTCACCAGCAACAGACAGGCGGAAGACAATGTACCTGCCCACACTATTATGAGAGGCCAATCCACCACCTTATCTGGGGCGGAACCAACGCAAACAAAAAAACAGCGGAAACAGGACTTGGAAGGGAAAACACTCACCTCTCCACACCCCACGAGGAAGCAGGACGCCATGGAGCCAGAACTCCAAATACTCCCTGCAATGGTATTCCTGCTCCTCTATCAGGAGCAACAAAGACGGCGGTGGCGACCATGGTGAGTACTGCACCTACAACACAGGGGAGGGGGGAGGGAAAAGAGAGTGACACACACACGCAACACGCAACACCCCCACCCCCACCCTCACCCACAACAACATACACACAAATACATGCTGCAACCTTACATTTACACCCCCCTACCCCCCCTTTCAAGAACGAAAGGACAAAAGGAAATGAGTTGAACGATTGTAATCATGAAAAAAAGAGTAGTCAAAACTGGAAATACAGTATATACAATTATGTACACCAACTGCACTAGTCCGGATAGTGCACCAATAATTGTTCATGGACCACTGGGCCCAAAATTCAGGGGCAATGCCCACACTCCATACCAGACATCAAACGGAGAGAACACTGCAGGGGCATCAGATCGAAATAAAACAGGCACCTCAGGGTGAAGGGAAGGGTCGTCACCTCAGCCGGATGAGTGCACGACGCCACTGCTCCACGAGGGGGCTCCATGCCTACTGCTGTATCCTGGGGAGTGCAAAGCCACAGTCTCTCATGTCTCTCCAGTGGGTGGTTTGCCCACTGCTTTATCCTGGGGAGTGCAAAGCCACAGTCTCTCAAGTCTCTCCAGTGAGTGGTTTGCCCACTGCATTATCCTGGGGAGTGCAAAGCCACAGTCTCTCAAGTCTCTCCAGAGGGTGGGTTGCCCACTGCATTATCCCAGGGAGTTCACAGCCACAGTCTCTCAAGTCTCTCCAGTGGATGGGTTGCCCACTGCTGCATCCTGGGGAGTGCAAAGCCACAGTCTTTCAAGTATCTCCAGTGGGTGGGTTGCTCACTGCATTATCCTGGGGAGTGCAAAGCCACAGTCTCTCCAGTGGGTGGTTGCCCACTGCGTTATCCTGGGGAGTGGAAAGCCACAGTCTCTCACGTCTCTCCAGTGGGTGGTTTGCCCACTGCTTTATCCTAGGAAGTGCAAAGCCACAGTCTCTCAAGTCTCTCCACTGTGTGGGTTGCCCACTGCATAATCCTGGGGATTGCAAAGCCACAGTCTCTCACGTCTCTCCAGTGGGTGGGTTGCCCACTGCATTATCCTGGGGAGTGCAAAGCCACAGTGTCTCAAGTGGATACCAGTCTCCACTGGTTCTGGAGGGGGCTTTGTGCCCAGAGTGCTTCATCCTGGCAAGGACAGAGGTAGTGGATGTGATACTCAACTGGTTCTGGAGGGGGATTTGTGCCCAGAGTGCTTGATCCTGGCAAGGACAGAGGTAGTGGATGTGATACTCCACTGGTTCTGGAGGGGGCTTTGTGCCCAGAGTGCTTCATCCTGTCAAGGACAGAGGTAGTGGACGCCTTTCTCCACTGATTCTGGAGGGGGCTTTGTGCCCAGAGTGCTTCATCCTGCCAAGGACAGAGGTAGTGGATGCCTTTCTCCACTGGTTCTGGAGGGGGCTTTGTGCCCAGAGTGCTTCATCCTGCCAGGGACAGAGGTAGTGGATGCCTTTCTCCACTGAAGATGTTGCATCATGGAAGCTGCCCAGGCTCCTGGAACTGACCACCAGGCCCAGTCGACTGACCACTGGGATGGCAGCCATGTCTGCGGTGGTGCCACTGGCTCAGGACATCGCGGAGCCGCTAACAGTGCTTCTGGCGGTGTCAGTAGCAGCGGTGCTTGCGGCGGCCTCTGTGGCATTGGTGCTGGCGGCGGACTCTGTGGCAACGGTGCTTGTGGCGGCCTCTGTGGCATCGCTGCTGGCGGCGGGCTCTGTGGTGGCAGTGCTGGTGGCGTAATCTGTGGCGGCAGTGCTGGTGGCGGTGCTGGTGGCGGGCTCAGTGGCGGCAATGCTGGTGGCGGGCTCAGTGGTGGCGGTGCTGGTGGCAGGCTCAGGGACTGCGGTGCTGGTGGTGGGCTCAGGGACTGCAATGATGGTGGTGCTGCATGTGGCGGTGCAGGTGGCAGTGCAGGTGATGGTCTTCTCTGCCATACTGTTTGGCATTGACGTAGACAGAAGGTGTGACACTGGTCCCATAGTCGATGCCACCATGCCCTCTCCTGACCTGCCCTTGATTTTCTGGCCCTTCCCCACCTTGGATGGTGGCACAGCTGTCCTGCCACTATCCCCTTTTGTTTTCCCTGAACCCTTGGTGGTAGGTGTTTTCGCCTTCTCCCTCTGGGATGTGGGCAACGTTTTTACTTTCACAGGTGGTGGAATGTCCTTGCCCTCGCTCCGTGGCACACTGGCTGCCCTGAAAAAGCCTGCTGTTGCTGGGACCACTGTGCCCGGTGATGTGGTTGCTGAGGTCCTGGGTTGGGACCTGAAAGCCCGGCCCTAGGGGATGGACGGTGGGGGGGGAGGTGTAGGGAAGAGGTTAATGTTAGCCAGGATTTTTTTTTTACACACACTGGGACGGGTATATGGGGTGGGTTTGGGAGTGGAGGAAGAGGTGGTGTTTGTAGGAGGTGTACGATTGCTGAATTTGGGTGAAGGTGCATGGGCTGGAGGCTGTTGTGAGGTGGATGGCTGTTGGGTGGGTGTGTGCCTGCGTTTGAGTACTTTGAGAGGGGGGCTCACAGACACACTGGGAGTGGACACAGGGGATGTGCGAATGGTGGTGGGGGTGGTGAGTGCACATGAGTGGTGTGTGGTGATGGGCGTGCTGGTGATGGAAGCAGTGGCTGAAGATGTTGTGCATGCAGGTGTGAGTGGAGACGAGACAAGGGAGGAGGAGGACGACGTGGAGGAGGGGGACACAGTGGAGGCAGTGGATGTTGGTATGTCTGCATGGGAATGATGCTTGTGTGAGTGCCTGTAGATGTGTGGCGCTTATGTTTGGCAGAGCCACCCTTGTGTGATGAGGTGTGTGCATGCTGGTCTGATGGTGTGCTTGGGATAGGCTGAGGTACAGGGGATTGGGTCAGGATGGAGGAAGTTGGAGGGGGAGGCTGGACACAGGGACAATGGCTGCCATCAGTGCTGAGGCCAGAGCCTGAAATGCTCTCTGTTGGGCTAAATTGCCAGAATGAATGCATTTGTTTGTTGCAAATGCTTCTCAACACCCTGGATGGCATTCACAATGGTAGATTGCCCACAGTGAGGGATCTCAGGAGGTCAATAGCCTCCTCACTGAGGGCAGCAGGGCTGACTGGGCAGGGCCTGAGGTGCCTGGGGCAAAGGAGATGCCCACCCTCCTCGATGAGCAGCCACGGGACACACGCTCAGGGGCTGCTGGGAGGGTGGTGCTGATAGAGGGGTGGCGGCTTTACCTGTTGATGCGGGGGGCACAGAGGGGCCTGCCACCGCAAGGGAGCTCCCATCAGAGGAGGAGTCGCTGTCGCTGATGTCACCTCCTGTCCCCTCACCCTCCGTCCCACTGGTGGCTTCAGACTCCATTGTCTCGCCCTCCAGGGCCATGTGGGATGCATCTCCCTCCTGCTCCGGTGCCAATGCTCCTCCACCTGATGATGCTATTGCACACAAGAACAGGGAGACCACAAAAAGGGTGCGGGAAAGATAGAAGAAAGACATTGGCGGACACTACAGACACAGCAGCCCTCTGCACCACGCCATACACTTAGTGTTCCTAGACTAATCACAAGCCCATGGGGTACAAGGCCTATGCCCGATTGCTGCACACATGGAAGTCACAGGAACCTGACTAGGTGTAGATGGCTCTTCCCACTGGTGGGGTTGGGGTGCCACATAGCCTGCCTCACAAAGGGTCCTTGCCTACAAAGCTCGCCCTGGCCTAGGGTAACCCACTGCCAACCTCTCCCACCAAGACACCTCGTAATGCGTGCAGAGTCAGATGGATGTGACAGTACTCACCCCCTTGTGGCTGTTGGGATGCCCTCAAGCGCCCATCCAACTCCCGATACGCCACCGCCAGGATCCGGGACATCAGGGGGGTTCATGGTGCGACGGGCACCCCTCCCATGTTGGGAGGCCACCCCCCGCTGGGCCTCTGCCGTCTTCTTGCTCCAGCGGCGAATGTCCTCCCATCTTTTATGGCAGTGGGTGCTCCGTCTATGGTGGACCCCCAGGGTCCGGACGTCCTTGGCGATGGCACGCCAAATGTCCTTCTTCTGGTGGGCGCTGACCTACAGGAATAGTACAGGGGAAAAGGAAAAACTTCAACCGTCTGGACCGTCACAGTCATTGGGCCATGTTCCCACCTTTGCCCCGACGGACATACACTCACCGTCCGCACATGCAGGCCTCAGTCCCCCCATGTATCTTCCATCCACACCACTCCAAAAAGGCATTGCCCATACAGCATGCTCACAGAGTACTCACCTGTTTGTCTGGAGGACCATAGAGTAGCGTGTACTGGGGGAGGACACCATCCACTAACTTCTCCAACTCCTCCAAAGTGAAGGCAGGGGCCCGTTCCCCAGACACATGAGCCATCGTCGCTACCAGACTGAGGTCACAGCAGCACTTGAGGTGTAGGTCCTCTCCTGTCGAAGGTCAGGTATCAAGTGAGTGAACAGACAGAAAATGGTGGTCACGTCCGCGGCGGTGCATACCATCACCGCCAGCGTACATCGTCATTGGCTCCTGGGACCCATAGGGTCCAATGTTAACCAATGCAGGATTGCGCTGTGGTCTTCAACCGCCTACGGCAACGGTGTAGAACGCCAGCGCAGTTACCTCATATCCCCTTGTCCCACCTTACAGGTCAGCCAGCCGCCATTTCAGGGGGCCACATGGCATTAATATTAACTGCGTGACACCTATCTAGGCCTTGCATACACACAGTAACATGCACATTGCGGATTTAAAAATGTTTGCTAATGACATGTAGTAATACCTCAGTGTTGGCTGAGTCTCTGCTCGGTGTTTTCCTCCAGAGGTCAGGTTCGCTGGGGCAGGTGATGAGATGGCGGCATACTCTGGTGTACAGACTGCTGGTGGACCTGTTGACAATGGAAGAGAGACACGTAACAGTCACCTACAGACTTGATCGTGCAACAATCCTGGAACTGTGTGCCCAGTTGGAGCCAGACCTGATGTCAGCAATCCTCCATCCCACAAGAATCCCCCCTCTAGTGCAGGTCCTGCCAGTACTTCATTTCCTGGCAAGTGGGCCTTTTCAAACAACAGTGGCCGTTGCATCAGGGATGTCCCAGCCTATGTTCTCAAATTTGTTGTCCAGAGTGTTGTCTGCCTTGCTTAAACACATGCGCTGCTACATCGTTTTCCCTCAGGTGGAGGATTTGCCTACAGTGAAAGGTGACTTCTGTGCCCTGGGACATATCCACAACATCATAGGTGCCATTGATGGGACACATGTGGCCTTGGTACCCTCTGCAGGAGTGAACAGGTGTACAGAAACCGGAAGAGCTACCATTCAATGAATGTGCAGTTGGTGTGTTTGGCCGACCAGTACATCTCCCATGTGATTGCCAAGTTTCCTAGCTCAGTGCATGACGCATAAATTCTGAGGAATAGCAGCATCCCTTATGTGATAGGGCAACTCCAGAGGCACCGTGTGTGGCTAATAGGTGATAATAGGTAATGGGTAATAGGTAATAGGTAAAAGGTAATAGTTGTATGGGTCTGGGGTTGTCCCTAAGGGTTAGTGTGTGTCTAACAGTTGTCCCTTGACATTTGCAAGTGACTCTGGGTACCCCAACCTGTCATGGCTACTGACCCCAGTGATAAATCCCAGGACAAGGGCAGAGGAACGCTCCAATGAGGCACATGGGCGAACTAAGAGAGTGATCTAAAGGACCTTCGGCCTCCTGAAGGCCTGGTTCCTGTGCCTCCATATGATAGGTGGTTCTCTCTACTACTAACCAAAGATGGTGTGCCAGATCATCATGGCATGCATTATGTTGCACAACCTGGCTTTGCGACGACAGGTGACTTTTCTGCAGGAGGATGGTCCAGATGGGGGTCCTGTGGCAGCTGTGGAGCCTGTGGACAGTGAAGAAGAAGAGACAGAAGAGGATATCGACAACAGAAACAATGTTATCCAGCAATACTTCCAGTGAGACACAGGTAAGAAGATGTCACTGCCTCACACCTCTCATACAATTGTTAGACCCATCATATGGCTATCACTTTCACCCAGTGTATGGACCTTGACTTGTCACTTTGCCTTTCCATTTCAAAGATGTGGGTCCCACTGTGTGACCTCTGCTATATTACCTCATGGACTAGAGCTGTGTTACATCGGTATGTTGACAATACAATCGACATTGCTATATTCCATTGTTATTGCAAATACACATTTGTGAAAGCACAGACTGACTCCAGCTTGTTTTGTGATTCAAGGGTATTTAATTCAGTGCAAAATAGTGGAGGGGTTGTAAAATAGGCAAGGGTGATGGTGGAGGATTGTCCATGGCAAAGTCCAGTTTTTTGTTTCACAGGTTCATTGTCCAAAGGGGCATAGGAAGTGGAGCTAGGGCAGTTGATGGATGGACAGGGTGACGAAGTGGGACTGAAGGATGACATTCAGGGGGGTCTCATTTCCTGGCGGGGGTCTTGGCATTGTTCTCTGTCTTTGTCCTGGATCTCAGGGACCGTTTGCAGGGTGGTTCTCCATCTGCAGGGGGTGGGGTTCTGCTGTCGTGGTCCTGTGGCGGTCCCACCTGTCCACTAGCGCCGGCGGAGGTGGTGGGCTGTTCATCATCCAGGCTAGTGTCAGGGACCCCTTGTTGTGCCATAGTGTCCCTTCTAGTGTTCACAAGGTCCTTCAGCACCCCTACTATGGTAAACAGGGTGGTGTTGATGGACTTAAGTTCCTCCCTGATCCCCAGATATTGTTCCTCCTGCAGTTGCTGGGTCTCCTGAAACTTGGCCAGTACCATTGCCATTGTCTCCTGGGAATGATGGTACGCTCCCATGATGCTGGAGAGGGCTTTGTGGAGAGTGGATTCCCTGGGCCTGTCCTCCCCCTGTCGCACAGCAGTCCCCCCAGTTCCCCTGATTTCCTGTGCCTCTGTCCCCCTGAACCGTGTGCCCACTGACACTGCCCCCAGGTCCCTGATTTTCTTGGGGTGGTGGGTTTGCCTGGGTTCCCTGTAGTGGTGGACACACTGCTGCTTGACATGTCCTGGGGACAGAGGGATGGGCCCGCTAGGTGGGTGCTGTGCTGGTGTTTCCTGAGGGGGGAGGCTCTGTGGTGGCTTTTGCCAGTGTCAGGGGAACCGACTGTCCCGAGGTCCCAGATGGGCCGGGCTGGTCATCTTGATCCAGTTGGACAGAGCTGCTGTCATCACTGTGGGCCTCTTCTGTGGGGGGAGTGGACATGTCTGGAACCTCCTGTCGGGTGACGTTGGGTAGGGGTCCTGCAGGGGTGTAAAGGCATGATTATTGCATCTGTATGTCCCATCATGTGCAATGGGTGGTTGATCCTGTACTCCAGTGCTTGCATTCTTGTGTAGGACCTTGTGTGATAATTGGTAGGGGGATCTGTGTAGGTATCTGTAGTGGACATGCTTTGGTGATGGGTGTCCATGCTTTGGTGTTGCATGCAGGGCTTGATGTTGGGATGTGTGGGTTGTGATAGTGGGACATTTGTGAGGTGTTGGAGTGATGGGGGTGAGGGTGAGGGTGGGGTATGTGATAGCATGCAGGTAGGGTGGGGGATGTAATAATTAAGATTTTACTTACCAGAGTCCATTCCTCCTGCTACTCCTGCGAGGCCCTCAGGATGCAGTATAGCCAAGACCTGCTCCTCCCATGTTGTTAGTTGTGTAGGAGGAGGTGGGGGTCCGCCGCCAGTCCTCTGAACTGCAATCTGTTGTCTTGAGACCACGGAACGCACCTTCCCCCGTAGGTCGTTCCACCTCTTCCTGATGTCATCCCGTGTTCTTGGATGCTGTCCCACTGCATTGACCCTGTCTACGATTCTGCTCCATCTTCCTAGCTATGGAGGTGTGCTGCACCTGTGATCCGAATAGCTGTGGCTCTACCAGGACGATTTACTCCACCATGACTCTGGGCTCCTCCACAGACAACCTGGGGTATCTTTGCAGTGCCATGGTGTGGTGTGGGTGATGTGTGAGGTGGTGTCGGTTGTGATGTATGAGGAGATGTGTTTGTGTGGGTTGTCTGAGGTGCGTAGATGTTGTGTGAGTGATGGTGTTGTGTGCCTGTGGATGCTAGTGTTGTTGATGGCGGTGTCTCTCTCTGGGCTTCTTTCTCAATTTTTGTTGTAGGGGTTTGTGGGGGATGTGGGTGTATGTTTTATATTGTATTGAGTGTGTGGGAGTGGTGTGTGTATGTGTATCAGGTGTGTGTATTTTGAATTATCCAATGTGGTTGTGTTTTGTAAATGTGTGTGTATTTTGTCACGGCGGTGTGTACCGCCTATGGAATACCGTGGTTGAAAGACCGCCACGTGGATTAGTGTGTAGTGATGGTGTGGGCGTATTCCTGTTGGCGTGACAGTGGAGGTTTTGTTATCACCAGTTTATCACCGACCTTTGGTGTGGCGGACTTGTTTGGGTGTCTGGATTTTGTTGGATTCCGGGCTGTGGGTCGTAATAGCTGTAGTGGAATTCCGCCGCCGCAGCAGTGTGTTGGCGGTCTTCTGCACGGCGGTAAGCGGCATTAACCGCCAATGTTGTAATGAGGGCCTATGTCTGCACCAGGCATAATGTATGCATAGGGGACGTTCCCCCATTAGGGGGCCCGAAAAAATGTCTCAAAGAAATCTAAGAGATTTATTTGCATCATTTTGTTAGGCACTTTTAATGCCTACTCAGAGCAGGCATTAAAAGGAGGCACACCATTATTTATATTGGGCCTCAATGGGCTTTGCAGGATTAGTGACATAATTTTTTACGCTAATCCTGCGAAACTCCAAACTTTTTTTACACTAGTTCCCCTAACTACAGCCATCGTGCACCGTATCTTAGAAATGGCACACACATGGTGGCGTTAGGGGGGGATGCCATGGGGTACCAGAAATGTGGCGCTGCACTGGGTGCTGCGCCACGTTTCTTAAATCAGGGCGAGTCCTATAGAAAGTGGCTTACATACATTTTATAATAAGGCTTTGCACATAGACAATTCTAGAGGAGATCATTCATCAAATGTATATTAGTTTTATGAGTATATTGTCACAATGGATTCATGGGATTACTACACTTGTACATAGTTACCTGTGTCAGTGTCTAAATGCATTACATGTCTTCACATTCCTTTGACCTGTGGAGTTTCCTGTAGTTGTTTATTGAGTTTACTTTATGGAAAGGGTAGCTTTCAATATTACTTCTCGAATTATGATTTGGTTCTCATAGAAGTTCCTTTGTTTAGACATTTGAATAAAATCCTTATTTTAAAGGTGCAGAAATAGCAGGTAAATATTTTGCACCTGTCACAACACAAGATACTGCATATGTACACATACATAATTTGACTTGTGAAATTACAGAAGTCAAGTTGAAATTTTCAAATCTAGTGGAAGCCAGGAGGAGGGATCTAGGGCCGGATTTACAAGGCCCTATTGCCACCGTAGCAACTCTTTTTGTAACGCTCTGGTGGTGAAATGCCCTGTGCCATGATTACAAAGTGGCGTTAAGCCAACTTGTGTGTCTTAAGGCCACCTTTGTAAATATGGCCCCTACACATGCAGCTCTTTGCATGTAAGGGGCGTGCAATGGGTACTGCTGTGGATGTGCTGAAGCAACGCACTTTGCATTTCGACGCTGCCTCAGATGTACGAAATTTCGTAAACCTGAGGCAGTGCCAAAATCTAATGCCACCCCATTTGTGATGAAGCATCCCACCTGACCCAATCATGACATGGGCAGGTTTGGTGCAACTGTCCCTCATGAGATTGAGAAAATGCAGATAGCCATGTGTCTGCTTTCAACAGTACTTGCCTAGTGATGAGGAATCTATTGGCAAACGTCTGCAAAGGTCAAATACACCACACACAGCATCAGACGCTGTCTGACTAACTTACCCCTCCAGAAATCTTCATGTACTTTGGATGTGTGTCATCCTTAATGTTGATGGCATACAACAGTACTGGAAACAAAAAAGGTTAGACAGTAACAAAATCTACAGATAATGACCTATCCCCTTTTTTGTGATGACTTTCAATATCTCAAGCTTCTGATGGGTGTTGACCTGCATGGATGACAGAAAAGAACAAGAAAAGACATTTTGAGTGATTTTGTTTGGCAGTGCTGCTGTGACATAATTATTTGGCCTTGTACACATGCATTCATGAAACAGTAACTCAATTTGTTCCCGAAAAAAAGTTCAAGTTAGCTTGGAAATATTGAGGGCCTCATCCACTTGGTACTAGGGGCACACTGTGCCTCTGAGGCATCATTTTTCTTGAAGCTCCGGTGGCACAGCGTGCCAGCCCATATTTACAAGGCCACGTAAAGCCACATTGGTTGGCTCTACATGTCCTTTGAAATATGAACCCTTTTGAGCATAACATTGCGTTCCATGCATGTTGCTTGGGGTGTTCCCACGGAATACCCATGGAACCGAAAGACTCTGATGCATTTCCAGATTTACAGGTCTGGGAATGCGTCAGATTCCTACACCACCTAAGGGGTGGCATAATAATGACCCAACAGAGAGAAATATATTTATTTCTCCCTGTCTGTTGTTTCCGCTTTCTATGTGTGCTGCATTCTGCAGCAAACATAGAAAGAGGAAAACACCACTTGTGATTGCTTTTGTGCAGGAATATGTCCCTTTCTTCACAAAAACAATCATCCCACAACACAGACATCCTTGCATCATGGTGCAAGGGTGTCCGCGTTGGTGCTAGGCAGCAATTTATAAACCAGTGCAGGGGGAGAGGACAGAAATGCACCACACCTTGTAGACACTGTGCATTTCTGCCCTTGTCCAGTGGTGCAGTGTGGAACAGCAAGGCACTTGCTGCACCACCCTGTGACACAGGCCTCATAATTGAAACCCTGAGTTGCAGGAATCTTATGAACACCCTCAGCACTTTCTAGCTCCTCATGTTACCAAATTAGTCCTACAACATTATCTAAGCCAGGGCTATGAAACCTGTCCTGTTGTGAGAGCCATCCCTGATTACTCACAATCATTGTGAGCTACTAAAAGCTAAACAACCTGTGCAATCTGTGCACATAGTCTCATGCATAGCTACATTGGATTCATGCATAAACTCCCAAGAGTCAAAACACATGGTCTGCATTGGATACAGGCACTGAGGTCAGTAGAGAAGGACAGCTAAGTGTCAGTGAGAGCAGGGATTTAGGGATGTGAGAACAAGTGTGTGCTGGAATGGGACATACTGAGATGGATGATTGTGAGCTAGTTTCATGTGAAAATGCAGCACAGAAAATAAACGTACCTATATGTGGCTCCATGACATATTGAAGCCATACAGAGCAGCCTAATACACTATGGGGCAGATTTAAGACCCCCTTGAGCCAGCTAACAACACATTAGCATCATTTTCTTTACGCTAATGTGGCGTTAGAGAGCCAAAAACACCATACCAGATTTACAAAGTGGTGCAATGCATGCATTGCACCACTTAGTAATCCTTTGCTCAGTATCATCCATGTGCCTTGCATAACGTATGGAAGGGAAGTATTACACCTTTAAGGGGGGCAAAAATGGCGCAAAGAAAGTAAAAAGAGATTTTTTTGCATCATTTTTTCAGCACTTTTAACACCTGCTCGGAGCACACCATTATTCATAATGGGCCTCAATAGGCTTTGCAGGAAAAGCGTCAAACTTTTTTACACTAATCCTGCAAAGCTCCAAACTAGCGTAAAAATTGTTATGCTAGTTCCCTAACTACCGCCATGGTGCAACTTATCTTAGATACAGCACACACATGGTGACATTAGGGCGCAGGAAAAGTGGCACTGGACTCCACTTTTCTTAAATCAGGCCCTATCTGTGCTAGAATCCCACTTGACAGGTCGGCAACTCCAGACCCTCAATTATGTTTAACACATCACTATCATTATAACAGTGGCTGTTTAGAAGCACAAAGTGAACATGTGTTGATTCTGGGACAGACAACAACTTGGGATGGACAGATCTTGTATAGAGACAACTTGTACTCTGATAGAATGGAATATCAGGAGATTATATCAGACCTCCTTTCTGTGCGATGGTTCCATCAAGGCAATATGTACCACTTAACTTGCTCAAACCACGTGTGTATGCCAAGCTCTAACATACTGTTCTACCTGCACATTGGCTAAACCTTCAATTTGTGGACAGTAGAGGCAGCTGTAGATGTGTCTCCTCATAGTTAATAGAACTTTTTGTTAGCACACCACTGTATGGCGAACGTGTCATTGAACCAGATACTGCAAAAGTGTCCTTTAATGGTCATGTGGCCTCAAATGCTCTTACTGCCATGATGTAGACTATTGGTGTTATTTATCTAGGATTCCTATTGTGAGGGCACGATTTCTAGCTCCAGCAATCAATGATTGTTTGCCTATTTAGTCTGATCCCATCATTATTCAGTTTCTTCCATGGTGTTAAGGTTGTGGAGCGTCTAACCCTGAATGGCCCAGACTATTGGGGTTAGGCATGGTTAGTGAAACTCAGCTATGATTTCTTCAAGGACTTTTTAGCTACATATGTATGTTCCAAATACACTATGAAATGTGCTTGTTTTGTTTGAATAAAAAAGGTAACCCTTTACCCCTGTCATTTATAATTTTCATTAGCAAATAAATATTTAAAGGAATTGACAACATGATGGTGAAGGACAGACATGACAAGTGAAAGGCCCCAAAAAATTCAACAAGGGTCTTGTAGTCTGCGTCCATACCATTTATTTGCATGAGACAAAAGAATGGAATGGTGAAGCAATAAAATGAGAAAATGAACAAAAAAAGTCTATCATGGTAGATGGAAATATGGTAGTAGAGCTAAAAACAGTCTGGAGTCCAATGTACAAAATATAACTGTCCTCAGAAACGGTAAACATGTCCATGAAATAGTCTCCGGAGTAAATGGTAGACATACACTGGAGGAAATTTCGATCTGCATCTCTGGTGGTGGTAGTCTTGCCCTCCTCTCCTGGCAGTCAGGATGACAGTCCCCTCTGGGGAGGAGAAGGGCACAGGTGCAGGGATTATGGTGTGAGAAGCAGGCTCTGCATGTGGCAGGGCCTCCTTGTCTGTGTCTGGCAGAGTGTACTTGGCCCAGATGCGGAGGGACCACAGACAGGGGCAGATGGAATGGGAAAACGCCTGCACACATGTTGGTAGATGTCGTAAAGCATCCCAGTCAGGGAGGTAATTTTTTCACTGTGATCGCGTATTTCCAAGATGAGCTCCCTCTACACCTTTTTGATCTCCCAGAGATCAGTTACAACCTGGCCCACCTTGTTTTGGGACTGTTGTACCACTCCCAAGATTTGGTCAACGTTGGTCTGGCTGACAAAGACCTCAGTGGCCTCACTTTGCTGGCCCACAGGTTTCCTCCCATGACCCCTACCATCCCTACCCTGTGCCCGTGAGGAAGTGTGTCACATCCAAATGGTTCCTGCAGAACAGGAGACTGTGTTTGTGTTGTCTCAACAGCAGCCAGGACAGGGGAAGCACAGGATTGATAAATACCTCCTTGGTACACAGGAAGTTGGGGTGTCCTCATCTGAGATGGTGTTGCAGATATCGTGGGAGGTATAGGTATGGGGTGAGTGTCACTCACTGAGCTGTCTTGCCAGGCAAACCAGATAGACATGCTGTCTCCTGATCATCTGGACTTGCAGTCGTGAAATCCTCATTGAAGGCTTGCTCCTGGTCTGGAGGTGTCTTGGTTGATAGACTGTGGACCACTAGGTTGGTGGTCGGCCCTGTGAAGGTTGTAGAGAATATGTGATTAATATATACTTCTTGCATTTTATGTGTGTCTCTGTCTTCAAATAGCCAACCTAAAAAAGGTTCAAACATGGATTCACTGATTAGGCCTTTGTGTGATTTTCATTATTTTGCACATTTAGCCTGATTTACACAGATGACAGCTCCAGTGTTGTTGTTATAATGATATCCTGAAATGCAAAAGTGTTATTTCGTAATTGTACGTTACTTATACCAGACATTCAACCCAACACAGTTGTAAGTAGATTGGAGTACTGGACCATTCCAAGCCCTAGCTGCCTACAAAACATTGGATTCAAAGTGGTTAAACTTACAAATAAAACTGTAACTTGTCATCATATGCAAGTACAAATTAACCTGTGTGGGGCTACTTCTACTATTCAGCATGTGTGAGAGGATGGTTCTGACCATCTAGTTTGCCCTGATTTTTTCACTTTTTGACCGCCTGGTTTTTTACCTTTTACTATGAGGGAGCCTCCTAGTCAGGGGCTCCCCCACAGTAAACTCATGATAATATGGACTGCGCGTGTGACCACAGGTGCACCTTGCTAAGGAAAGGCTGCTCTGGCTCAGCAAGAGTATGAGGCCCCAGACTGGTTACACGTGATCATGTTTGCATACTTGTGTGCACCTATGTAAGGGCTGCATGGGGACAGTTCATGGCATACGCAGCCTAAGAACTGCGCTTAGGGAGCCTGGTGCAGAAGGAACTATGCAGAGTGGGTGGTGACCTCGAGTAGGCCTCATTAGATGGGTGTACACAGAGGAGGGATAGTCATGTGCTTACTGTATTTTTACCATAGTGACACTCCAGTACATGTCAACATCAGTGTGCTTACTGTCTTTTCACTGTAGGGACACTCCATTCAATGTCAATAGGAAAGAGTGTCCTACGGCATAACTCAGACCCCCTGGGCCAACAGAGACCAGAGTCGCACCAATGTATACTGTAACTTGTATGAAAAGAATGATGCAGTAGGTTACAAAAGTATAGTAGTACCACTTATGGGTCATCCAGGAATGTCATCTTTCTCGGGCTCAGATCAGGATTAGGGTCAATTACTGCTCTATCCTGCTGCCTGAGCAGGGCCTTGCATCAATCAGCCAGCTGTCAGCCCCTGCCAGGAAATGGGTGGAGAAGACCTGAAAGGAATGTTAGGAAGGAGTGGCTGAGTTTCAGAGCACACGTGGCCCAAGCTCCTGGACGATGCAATTTTTGAGCTATCCCAGAATAATGTGCAGGAAGAAGGGGTCAGGAAGAAAAGGAAGTGATGTGGCACGTCTGGATTGGCCAGAGGTGCAGGTCTGCTGGACACTTCAGCCCCAATTTAAAAGGTCCTGCACAGAGGAGAGCTCTCTAGCTTGGCTGTGCATCACTGCTGGACACTAAGACTGCAGATGGGCGTCATGTACAACTGGAAGGAAGAACCCCCTGATTGCTCCCTGGGGCAGGGACTCTACTACCCCTGAGGACTTAAGGCCCAGTGAGGCGCATGCCAGGTAAGCTGGCCCCCTTAGTCCCCCTGAAGACTAGTTGGGAGAAAGACTGGGCTGGCGCAAGGAGAGTACGTTGCCCGGAAGGAACAAAGGGAAGGGGGGCCCCATATCTCACCCCGGTGCCCCATTAGGAAGGTAAGTCAGGGGATGCCGCTGCGTCCCCTGTGAAGATGGCCACTGGCTGAGGGAGAGCCAACGGCCAAAGACTAAGCTGGGGACCACCGTCGCGCTCCCCGTGAAGGTGGCGCTGGGGCTCTGGACCCCATCTTATGTCCCCAACAGAAGACAAAGTCAGGGGAGCTGTCGCTCCCCAGGTAGCCAAAGTGGCCCCAGACAACATCCCGGTGCCTCGTGAAGAGGTCGAGGCCAGGGAGCACGTCGTGCTCTCCAAAGTGGCGAGGGGGCCCCAGACCACTTCCCGTGGTCCGGATGTGGCATGTGGCAGGAGAGGAGGGGGAAGTGCCATCGCACCCCCCCCCCCCCAGGCTGCCTGTCTGGTGGCCCAGCAGCACACATCTGCCCGCAGGAGTGGGAAGACACCAATGAACAGGCCGGCTCCTTTAGCAGTATCTGGAGTTGCTGGCCATGCGGGGAGCCTGCAGGAGTGGCTGGTGGTGTGCTCCCCTAGGCACTCCCCAGGACCACTCACCTGACGTGGGTGTCTGAGTGACACCGGACACTCCACAACAATGAGGGCAGCCAGGGGTGGGCTCCCCGTGCTGCCTCCCATGGAGGAGGCAGTATGACAGGGGGGTGTCCTAGTGGGACTGGACACCCCCCAATTAACAGGGCAGCCAGGGTTGGGCTCCCCGCACTGCAATCACCCCAGGATATGCGGCACAAGGCCGAGGGAAGGAAAATCCACAAGAGGACACTCAAAGCGGCTCTCCCCAGCACAGTGGGAGACCCGCCAATTAATTATATATATGGCCCATAAGGCCTTATTGGGCCTAAGTCCTCCTGAACACAGTGCTTAGCTCGTGATGGCCCCAGGAAGATGGGGCCACCACCTACCAAGTGCTCATTGTCAGGGGGAGCTGCAGGAACAACGCAGCGTCTCCCTAACACCAAGTTTATATCCCCCCATCCTAGGTTGGGTGGGAATAAGGAAATATAACCTCCCAAGAGTTACAACCAAATGTTAAAAAAAACAGCCTTTTTGAACTTTTATTTATGGTTAGTGTGATTGCATTCTCTAGGAGTGCAAGATGGTATTATACTAGAATAATCAAGTGTATGATATTACATTAATATAGTCAAGAAATAATCCCAAAATAATCTTTATTGTTCAATGTATTTAAACATGTCTTTAGGTGTTTTTGGTAATACTGATTTGCATAGTGAAACTGATACCCATTGTCTTGTACAGTAAATGTGCTTATTTGTCAGATTTTGGTGCTTTCACTCTAAATTACAGGCAAATGTTGCATTGGGATACCAAGGATTGTTTTGCTATGTGGGTGGATGGATTATAAATCTCCTTGTAGGAGACATGAGGGATTACACAATGTCATCCAAGGGTAATTCAATCAATTTGTGTTTATTTGTAACTTGTTGCATAGTATTGAGTAGTGTGTGTGTGTAATAAATGTACTTCTACTTTATCCAAAGAAAAAGCACAGACTGGATAATCATTTATTGAGTGCCATGCTTGTGTGCTCATGAATGGGGGTTACTAGCCCACACCACCTCCCTTGAGTAAGCCTTGGACTGCTCAACAACGCTACCTTGTGAGAGTCAAGCACTAAAATGGGATGTTTGGTTCCCAGTGGTGGTCATGTGCAGGCTCATTACTTGTGCAAGCCACACAACTAATGACCCACCTTCCAACAGCAAGCCACAAAACATTGTTGGAAATCTTGGATTCAATAAACAATTAATTTTGTAAGCATTTTCATCACTTCCACGTAGTTATGAGAAGGTGTCAACATGCTTGAGATACACATGAATTGACATTTTAATCCATAGCTTCACATCGTGATCGTCAAATGCACTAGTTTTTGAGATGTGTGAACATACGGAAGTAAATGAAAGGTGGAACAACATTACTTTGCATTATTGATATGCAGATCCAAAAACAGGGCGGTGGTAGTTTTACTCATCTGCCGACACCATAGACAACACTTGTTTGAAAAGTGAGTTACACGTATCTATTTAAATTACTATAGTGGTGATGAACACACATTTGCAACATGTACACACATAAGGGTATGGTGTGAATAGGAGAAAATACCACTTACAAACACTACACCTTTCTGTGCAAATGGATGGAGTTTTGGACCTGTTTTTGGGAGAACAACAACATAAAGTGATAGAAAGCAAGGGGCTGAGCAAATGTAAGGAATGATCCATGGGGAGCAACACACAATCTGACTAAACATATTGCACATTGTTAAAAGGACAGATACAACTATGATGCTAGTAATTGGTATGAAACAAGATATTTTGTGGAGTGACGTTTAGATATATCTATTTTGCTAAGGGTGTTGAAGCATTCTAAATGTCAAACTTAAGGGCAGGACTCCATTTGTGATTGTTGAGACTTTGCTAAGTATAATATACCAATTTTCACTCCACCAGGGATTCCTGTCAAGCCTTCAGGATGCAGGATCTGCAAGTCCTTCTCCTCCCATGGAAAGAGTAGTAATGGGAGGAGGGGAGAACCTCTACCAGTCCTCTGGGACTCCCTGTGACGCTTGGAAGCCAATGAACAGACTCTTCCCTGCAGGTTGTTCGTCCTCTTCCTAATCTCTTCCTAGAAGGGATGGAAGTGACAGGTGCATGGGAAGCTACTGGAGATGGATTTGCTGCTGCAGACAGATGGTTTGGAAACTTACGATGTGGAATTGTGAGTTTTGTTCTGAAACCATTGTTGTTTATTGCCATGTGTGCAATAGTTATAGTTGTGTACTTTAGAATTTATCAGAGGATAAAAGATAAACAGACAATGAAGAGAAAGAGAGTGGATGTGGAGCTGGAGGAGAATCAGTGTAAATATTGTGATGACATGAAGGCCCAGATGTCCAAACAATGCTCGGAGCAGAGCGCAGCTTCCAAAAATGCTATACTTTGTTGTGTGAGAGAAAGGGAGCAGAAGAGCACCACATTTACAGGGATATGGCACCACACACACCTTTGCTCCATAGTGCAAGGGTGTGTGCGTAAGCCTAGCATAAGATTTGTACTAGAAGGATAGCCTTCCAGTACAAAATAACATGCTTAGGCACACTTTTAAACTTTTTCTACTTTGTAAGTGTCCTGCCAGTGTACACATATGCAAAGTCAGAAAATAAAGGAGAAATGAAAACATTTCCACTTTTAATGCCTCTTTTCAATTGGCGTTATCTTTTGGAGCCAAACCCTGTCTACTATTGTATTTTAAATATGTCTTTGCATCAAAAGTCATGGGTGGTTGCATCGGAACGCCCATGTCCCTCCCATGTAATGCCCCATTGGCACTAAGTAACACAAAGGAATGCTTCACGCTCTTTGCGTTACTTTTCGAGTACTTTCTAGTGCAAAACAGGTTTGCATTGGAAAGTAAATTAGGAAAAAAAACATTTTGTGCTGGTTAGCATCACTTTTATGATGCTAACCCAGCACAAAATGTTTGTAAATCTACCCTAAAGTGCCTGGAGGAGTTCAGATGGGTACTGATGAAAATTACAAGGTTTTAGTTGATCTCATTAAAAGATTGTATCATGATTGTGATGATAAATTAATCTTCATAGGTCAGATAGGTGACACATAATTTTGGTTGCACCATCAATCATTACAGGAGTGATATATTAATGTAATCAACAATGCATATATTACAAGCCTTAATGTTACTAATGTAAAGTGGAGCATCCAAATCGTATTGCTGAAGGTGCAGAAGTTCATATATATGTGTATGCTAAAATTTGACTTAAAATTTACTTTTTTGTAAATTGTTTTGAAATTCTGTCTAATTAAATGATATGTTATAGGTTTATTTATGAAAAAGTTATTAGACACAATTTTAATTTGTACTCTTTTAATAATTTATTATTGGAATAGGTTCTGCTGTTGAGGATATCTTTTGTAAAATGTAATATTGTTAATGTAAACATATTTTAAGTATTTAATTCAATAAATATTTTACTTGTTTTTAACTTTTATGATTTTTATATTTGCAGTTTGAATTGTTCATATTATGTTTCAAAGTTCCGTAATATTAGTAAATATTAAAGCAAATATTTTATTTTTAAAATTGATAAACATTTCATATGTTAATGTTTATCTACAAATACATAGGTTTTTAATTTGGGTATTGTGTTTTTAAGTAATCTTTATTTTATAGATCGAAAATTGTGTGAGTATGGAGTATTAATTGTATATATAAAACTTGTAGTGTCCAGACCCTTTCATAGATTATTTTAAATTGCAGTGGAAATAGTAAATGTCATCCCTTTAGTGTTCAAGACCTAACAGAAAATTGGTTTTGATAGAAGTGGGAATATTCAATTTTGCCCCTTTAGTGTCCGACACCTTCCCTAACTTGGTTTAGATTGGGGTAGGAATAGCAAATTTCACCCCTTCAGTGTCCAAAACCTTTTCCAAATCAGTTTAGATTAGAGTGAGAATAGTAAAGGTCAACCCTTTAGTGCCCATCACCTTCCCTAAATTTGTATGGATTGGAGTAGGACTATTAAATGTCACCCCTTTCGTGTCTAAAACCTTCCTCAAATTGGTTTAAATAAAGAGGGAATTATGAATGTCACATCTTTAGTGTTTAACACCTTTCCTAAATTGGTTTAGACTGGAGTGGGAATAGTGAATGTCACCCCTTTAGTGTGCATCCCTTTCTTCAAAATGATTTAAGTTGGAGTGTGAATATTTAATTGAATCATTTAAGTATGGAATTCTTTTTTTATTAATTGTTTTTATTACTTGTATTTCTATGTGGTAGGAGTAGTTTATGTCATTTGTGGTGATTAGAAAGATAAGTAAAAAGTACTTTAAATAGCATTATTATTTACACATTATCATAAAATAAAGAAATGTAACACATTTTCTAATGTTTATTGTTTCAAATGTATTTAATGTATATTTTTACATTTTCAGAAATATATTTCTAGTTAAAGAGCATTTATTCATAAATAAAGCAATTTTTAACACCTTTTTAATAATAAATAAACAATAAGAATAATAATTAAATAGTATTGTAGTATGTACATTTCCTAGGTTTTTTCTATTGTTTCATATATTTTTAAACATTTTTCAAACTGTTTTATATACATATTTTCTACATCATCTTGACATGTTTAGTTTATATCAAATAATTTCCTATTTTTTAAACTACTATTTAATTTATAATTAACAATTTGCTAATTGTTTTACAAAAGAGTTTAACATGTTTTACATGATCAGTAATTGTTTAAATGTATTCAATATTTTTCAGTTCTTTTCTCATTCATTTCAATGAGGAGATAGTTTCATTTAGCGGATATTTTTACTGTTACCTTCTATTCTGTAATTTATTTGTGTTACTTGTTGTCTATTTTTCAGGATCCAGACTGCCATATGGTGCTGCAGTTCGTCGGAACAGGTTTTCCATAGGGTTTAGAGTGTAGGGTGGATGTAGGAGGGAGGTCTAGAGTTTATGTAAATATAAATATAAATGACGAAATCTAGTATAGCCAGAGTGAGGGGAGTGACATCCCCCATTGTTACGCAGGAGTTGTAAATAGCGTACAGCTCACCAAGGATTTTTGGGCTGTCAAATACACTTTTGCCAGCAATTCTCAAAGTTTTTCATAAAGAATTTACACGGGTGGGTTAGACCTAGATAGATAAAGAAATCGTGGCAAGGTGTCCATTTTGATGCCATTGCCTTTGTCTAACAAACCCAAATGCAGCATAGCCCACATTTTAAAGATAGAGAGTGTCTCACAGTACGTAGCATCATAATTCAAGGAGATAATAGATGCCATAGCCATGTAAATGTGGATACAAAGGTATTTGATTTGAGTGACATAAGAGGCATCAGAAATTACCCTTCCTATGTTTTCTAAGATTTCTGTTTCTTCTGTATTCAGCTTATATCCTGAGACCAATGCGCTTTCAATTGCTGGTAAGGACTTCATTGGGGATGACCTTATTTTGTCAATATCGTTGGCATATGATAACAGCTTGGCTTCAGCCGCAATGGAGGAATAAAGGGGAACGATTTAAGAGTTTGGATCATTGAATCTAAATAAAAAGCAGATAGGAGTGAGAAAATGATCATCCCTGCCTTGAGTCTAGATTGATATGGAGGACCTCACAGAGGCCACCCATACAAGCTAGTTTAGCAGCAAAGGAAGTCCAGATCCCACCACCCTGTGCCCATCAGCTTTATGACTGCCCAAAGACAACGTCAGGTGACCGTATTGAATGCCTTTTTGGCACCGTGCAGGATCGCCCCAGCAGGTAGTTCTATGTACCTGCCATGTTCAAGGCATATGTAGCTAGATTGACATGCAAAGTTGTTTTTTCTAAGGGAAGGAAACCATGTGCATTAGACCAGTTGAACAAGTAACTACAGTTCTGAGGCAGTTAGATAAAATCCGTGTTCAGATTTTCAGGTTGCAGTTTATGAGGGAAACTGGTTTGTAAGGAACACAATTGAAAGGTTCCTTATTCTTCTTGGCAAATACTGGGATGATTATTTCACTCCAAGACAATGGACCCAAATTAAAAAAGATTGAGGAGTTCACAATTTCAAGAAAGTGTGACATTATTACTTATTGAAAACTCCTACAGAATTGCACAGGGATGGAATTGCGGCCAGCAGCCTTACCTGATGCTAGTTATGAGATTGCTCTTACAATCTCTTCACCCATAATTTTAGCAAATCTCCTCTCAGTTCCTCTGTTAATTTATTAAGGCTAACTGCACACAGATAATTGCGGACCATGCCCTGGGTAGGCTTACAATCATCTGCATGGAATTCGTCATAGAAATGGTCGAACGTTACCATAATTTTCCAATGGCTTGTGACTGTCTTCCTGTTTGAAAAGAAAGGAGGTGGCTCATCTCCTCATTATTTTAAAAACAAACGGCTATTTTGTTTTATATTTTACAATGGCACTATCCCAGATCCTTTTTTTTAATTGCATTTGCAGAGTGGTCAGCTGACACATCTAATGTCAAAATATAGAAGTTTGCACCATTTTTTGGATGTGTCAATGAGATGCACGTTAGGCGTTCCCATCTAAAAAATGGTGCTAGGCCCATATTAATCCACTCATTCTAAAATGATGCACGGGTGGGAGGAGGGGCCAAATAATGGTGCAAGGCTAGCATAATTTTTTGACCCACAACCCCTTCCTTTCCTACACCACCCCCACCCGGCTAGTGTCTTTTTTTTAGATGCTAGTTGTTAAAAATTGTGTTTCTGGTTGGCTAGAGTATACACCTAAGCCAGGCAGAACCCACCCACTCTAGTCAGGGCAAGAGAGTTACACGTCCAAGATAACCCCTTCTTACCCCCTTGGTGGTTGGCACGAGCAGTCAGGCCTAACCCCGAGGCAATGTGTAAAGCGTTAGTACAACATGCACAACACATGTGACGCAATATGTACACCACAAAGTAAACACAACACTGAGTTATGTAAAAATAAACAGTATTGTACAAAACATAATTAGACCAAACATTACATGTCAAAATATCCTGCTACCTTAGCAGTTGTCAGAACATTACACAGGTTACTGATACTCTCCAAGAATAAGAAGTAGTCACATAACAACACGTAAGTACTCAGGATTCTGCAACCGAAGCAGTCGTCAGGAATCACAGTAAAACAATATATTTAATTGTTCTAAACACATCATAAATATCCATAAAAGGTACATTAGAGAACATATGGCAAGTCATAAACCCCATATAAGCTTGTTCTGCCCATAAAAGGGCCATCAACACATATATGTGACATCCGAAAAATAGGCAGGAAACCTATAACCCCTCAATGTCCATATTAAGATTATAAGAACAAATATGTCCCCAGAAGTACCTGTTTTATGATGAAGGAGCCCCTTCCAATGCCAAGAAGATGAATGGGGGGCTGCCGGTGCTCCTATGCACGAAACGGGGGCCATGTGTTGCTCCTGGGGGAGAGGGATGGTCTGCATCCTCTCTGGAGTCCTTCACTGGCCCTCCAACAAAGGGGGTGCCGAGATAATGCCCACAAAACACCAAGGGCCATAGTAGGGGCGACAAAGGAGAACTGCAGTGCGGGGGCCTCTGTCGAGGCTTCCAGCCCGCCCGTGATCTCCAGGAGCCAAGTGAGGGCTTCGTTGGGGCAGGAGGAGCCTCTGATTAGGCTTCCTTCCCCCCTGCCCGTTCAAAAGAACCAAATGTGGCTCCGGTGGGACAGGGAGCCTCGGACGAGGCTTCCTTCCCCGCCCGACGTTTCCTCCTGTCTCTTGGCCCGCTCTGGCCGTGGCGGTATGCAGGCACCAAAGCAGGTGCCTGCTTGTGGCAAGGCTCACTCTGCCGCGTGCGCTTCGCCCCAGGGCACGATAGGAGCGCGTTCGCTCCTTGTTTGAACTCAAGGATGCCCCTGGGGTCCCAGAAGCAGTGTGGCATTCTCGCTTAAGGAAGGCAGCCTCCCGGGCTGCGGCAGTGATTGTTTCACAACAAAAACGCTCTTTTCAAAGTGCTGGGAGCCATTGATAGGCCCCAGGTCGTGGTGGTGATTTCTTGATGGCAAGAAGCAGTCCCCAGCGCTGGAGAACAGCAAAAGCGCTCACCAGGCGCTATATCAGAATCCATGAAGCACTCCTCAGCCTGATAAGTTGCAGGGGTCAGGGGCCACAGCACCCTGCCCCTGGAGCCAGAAGAGGTGAGGAATCACAGGGCTGGCAGGCCCCAACAACAGGCCAGTACAAGGGAAACATATGGTGGCAATTCCTCCTAGTGACCTAACAGCAGCAGTCCAAAGTGGATCCTGGTGAGTCTCATTCAGCAGCGTCCTGTGTCCAGTTCCAAGTAAGTCTCTTCATGTCTCAATTGTGGGGAAAATTCCCCTGTACTTATACTCAGTTTACAGTGTGTTTTACAAAAGAAGGGGAGAGGAAGTTCCAGCCAGTTACAACTGGTCCTGGGAGTGCCCCCTCTCTCCTGTAGCACAGGCTCCAAACATCAGTGGAGGGTAAATGACCCTATTGTGTAAGGCCAGGGCACAGTCTTTACAAATGCCGGTGTGCCCCGCCTCTCTCTTCTCTCAGCCCAGGAAGACTATTCTGAAAAGTATGTACAAAGCCAAACTATAATTCTGCTCAGACGTGGATTGGAGTCAAGCTGCAAAACACCAGAGTCATAAGCACAGAGAAATGCTCACTTCCTAGAAGTGGCATTTCTGTAATAGTAATAAAAATTCCACTTACACCAGTGAGTAGCATTTCTTACTAACATTACAACCATACCAAACATGCCTACGCTACCCCTCATAAATCAGACAATACCCCCTACATATAAGGCAGGGCATTTCTAAAGCAATCCTATGAGAAGGCAGCACTCACAGCAGTGAAACACCAAGTTAGGCTGTTTGTCACTACCATTACAGGCCACGTTTCCTGGCACATGTCTTGCCTTCTACATACATAGCACCCTGCCCATAGGGCTAGCTAGGACCTACATTAGGGATGACTTACATGTAGTAAAAGGGGAGTTCTGGGCCTGGAAAGTAAATTTAGATGCCAGGTCCCTGTGGCAGTAAACCAGGCATGCAGACCCTGTGCTAGCAGGCCTGAGACAGGGTTGAAAGGGTACTTCAGTGGGTGGTGCAACCAGCGCTGCAGGCCCACTAGTAGCATTTGATTTACAGGACCTGGGTATAGAGATACCACTGTGCAAGGGACTTACAGGTAAATTAAATATGCCAAATAGGTATAAGGCAATCATACTAACTTTAGATGGGAGAGCACCTGCACTTTAGCACTGATCAGCAATGATAAAGTGCTCAGAGTCCTAGAGCCAACAGCGAGAGGTCAGAAAAAATAGGAGGAATTAGGAAAAAAGCCAGGGGATGAACCTGCCGCATGGGCCAGATTCAACACTAGCCCAAGTTTAGCGCCGGCTTGCCCCATTCCTTTAATGTGGCACCTGGCTGGTGCTGTGGAATGGCACAAGCTGGCACTATACTTTTTGCCGCAAAACTGCGTTTGTGCACTTTTGTGGCAAAAAGTATAAACCAGGCCCTAAGTGCACTAGCTGAACTTGTTAGGGAGCCATGAAAAAGAGAATTATCCAACTCCAACAGGAGAAGTCTATCCCACATCTGCCCTATCCTCCTTATCTGCCATTGTGAATAATGTGACAGTAGCATTTGACCCAGCACAAATACTGTAAGGGTATCCCAGACATTCATGGAGCTGACCAATCCTCTGTTAAAACTAATTAAGTCTCTTAAGCATGACCTCAAGTAAATCAAATAGGAGAGATCCACTACCAGCCCCCAATCAAAGGTCCATCTGTGAGGCACTGCCTTCTCAGTCACTTTACCCGACCTGATGAACAGTGACAAGGGACTGTTATCTAACACTATCCTACAATTGATTGTAATGGAAAGTGCAGATTTCATTCTATGGTTGGCCAGAAAGATATCTATGTGGGAGGATGTTCCATGTGGAGTAGAATGGAAAATGAAGCCATGAGCACTATCAAGGCAAGCCTGCCAGATGTCGATCAATGCATGAGTCTCGAGAATTTGCCTCAATGCAGCTCAGGACTTCTGCATACACCCCTTGCTTAAGTTAGAAGTGCCAGTTGAATCCAGCCATGGATAGATTGTCAGGTTGAAGTCACCACACAAAATAATAATTGGGTTTTGCCATACTAACCTTACCAAGGAGCAGGATAAATACTGTTAAATCATCCTTGTTTGGTCCATATATAAAACAGATTGTTAGTTGTAGTTTACCCTTCCATATCCTGGCAATAACTTAACAGTCATGCATATCTAGTTCGGACCCATGTGTATCCTACGTCTTGCCTCCTGATACCAATGCCATCCCGTTCTTGGAACAAAGATTCCCAGCAGCAGCAAGAATGTGATGGTCTACACTGACTGACTGAGCAGTTTATTAATCTCACTGAAGGCAAGGTGAGTCTCTTGACTACAGAAAAAGTTGGCATCTTCTTCCCTGATATATTTAATGTTTTCTGTTGAGTGCACACCACTTATATTTCATCTGAGACTAGGCACGCCTGGGTTGCCTGTTTAGAGAATACTATCCACAAAGCAACAAAGTTTGCCTATGCATGACCACTAAATGATCCTTGATTAGATCTCCTCCTCAACTTTTTGCACCCGAAACCCCTACGGCCTCTCTTGAGATGCTATAACCTTTGAAACTGCCACATTTGCCCAACCTTCCCCAACCTCCCCCTGATGCCTCCCTCCATCCACAAAACCATCCCTCTGAACCCCCCCAACCACACCTACTCACTCATGCATTCATGTCCTGTTTTTCTGCAGGAAAATAGGGCTTGTAAATTTGCAAGTCCCATCAATTGCGTCACCAGCCATAGTGAGATAAACACATCCCACCCACTCCTACCCCCAATGAATCAAAGAACTAATGCATAAAGCCTTCTCAAAAGCAAGTCCACCAAGCAGGTTAATAGAATCACATAAAATCTTTATTTGCATGATTAATTACAACGGTTGCAATTTTTTAATAGAAGAAAATGGCAGCAAGTGTACGTCAATTGATTTAGACATGTGTTGCAACCATGAAACCAATTGAAAATTAAAATTGTAAGGTGCATAATATTAGCCCAAAGTGTAGAAGCTAAATTTGAGACACTTACAGAGCAACAAACCATACATGGCTCGCTTGTGAGTGTAAAAGCCCACACAGTTAAATAGCATTAGGAAAGCCAAATTAGGGTAGTGATGCATAGGTATTCGATTAAAAGTATATCTCCCTTAAATTTTAACAGCTAAAGCTGAGCAGAAATATAAAAGAGAAGAAGCACTTGTTAGTACCAAAGGTTAGATAACTTTCTTGCATCGTAAAAGCAGTTAGTAATAACAGGCCAGTTTGGGCAAACCACAGAAAGGTGTGCAACAAAGCCAAAAAAAAGGAAAAAGGTATACCTATCAACACGGAAGGCTTGATGATCTTCAATTATTATTGTGCCAGTCAGCAATGGTTATTCAATTTGTATGAATTTGCCTACAGTTCGCTTCGTACGAATGCCTTTGTCACTCAATCCATAACTGGACCTTGCCTACAAGTGAGTTGGATGTCATTCCCCTTAAAACAAGCTATAATAGCAGATCTGCACAGACCTCACTGAAGCCAGATTGGCTGAAGGATTACCTTCCGGTCATCCATACTTCATTTACAAATGCATATTTGGTGAACAGATCTCTCAGGGGCTAGTCCGTAAAGCCAACATAGCCCTATCATGGCTCTGCTTTTCCATGAAGAGAGCTGATCATATGTTGACAATTGTCCCATTTGCAATTTCAGAAAAGGTGTTTTGACTTGAGGTTTGATGGTTGTTCCCAGGTCTGGCTGGGGCGCTAGTTCGGTATACGATGAGAGAGTGAGCCAGGCGTGTTGTACCTTGGCAAATGCCTCCTTGTCTGCTAACAGTGAATGGATCTTAATGTTTTTGTTGACTGACAGTTTAGCCTGATGGTAAAAGTTAATTAGTTCTCATGGGGACATTAGACTCATAGATTCCAGGGAGTAAAGTCTAACTAAAGTGTGAGGTCGCCCATTTATTTCTGCCCAAAGAAAAGAATTTAGGCCCATATTTATACTTTTTGTCGCAAAACTGCGTAAATGCAGTTTTGCGTCAAAAAGCTTAGAGCTGGCCGTCTGAGCATCATATTTAGACCATGACGAATGATGGCGCTAAAAACTGGTTAGAGTCTAAATTTATGATGTTAACCATTGCGCCTTGTCGTAAGACAAAATGACTTTAACACTGCAAAATGACTCTAACCTGTTTTACCGCACATAAATATGTAGCAAAAACGGATATGCACCATTTTTAACCGCATTAGCGTCAACTTCAGATGCTTATGCAGAAAACAGTGCAAAGGACCCAGAAAGCCAGGAGAGACCCCAGGGTGACCCCAGTCAACCAGGAACGAGCCAGGAGGACACACACAATTCCCAGAGGAGGGAGAAGAAAAAACGCAAGTTTCGTTTTAGTGCGGAGGAGCATGAAATACTTGTAAGAGAGGTATTGGAGCACCAACATCAACTCTTTGTCACCTCCAAATTGCCAATCTGGCAGCAGATAGTTGACAAGATCAACAGTGTGGCAGAGGTGAGGAAAACTGTAACTGAGTGCAAGAAACTGTGCCATAATTGCCAGCGAAGGACAAAGGAGAAAATGGCAAGGAACAGAAAGGCAGCACTGAAAACTGAAATTGGAAGTGCTCACCACAAGAGGACCTGGACGAGATGGAGGAGATGGTTGAGGCTGTCATCCTGGAGCAACTGGTCACTGGAATCGTAGGACAGGACAGCGCAGTCTACCAGGAACCACGGCAAATGCAGGGTAAGTTGCATGGGGGAAATTAATGAAAATTGTCAAGTGCAAGAAGTGGGAGGCACATAGAACACACTCAATGCATGTGAAAGGAGAGCAGAGAGACACATTGCACATGAATCAAGTTGCACCATTCAAACGTAAGCAATACATGTACATATGCCTTAGTTGTGCCATGCACCACAACACATACACAACTTGGACATATGTTAATCACCAGGGCTACATACCTACAGGCATGTCTAATTACAGTGCCTCTGGTTGTGTAGTCACAACATCCCTTGCATATAGTCTAACAAACACTACCAACAAGACCAATACATCACAGACTAGGAAGTCAAACAATACCATTTCTGGGGTTACGTCATGGTGGTGTCCCTTGCAGAAACACCTTGCAACTGCCTTGTCCCACTGCCAAAACACATATGTGTTGCATCTTACAGCACACAATTAAATGCAACCTTTTCAAACATTACCCAGACATGTGCCAGAAGCACCACCACCCCACACATAAATAACACATCCTCATAAGGCATCCATTACTCCATCATGTAGCAACGATTCAGGAACCAGTGACAACGACGATAGCAACCGTGAGTACACACACTTACCTGTCACTGTTGCACAATGCCAATGTATCTATGCACAGACAATATACACATCCTGAACTGGTGGCAATGGCGACACATACACATACCCGCACACTGGCACACATACCCACACACAGCCACATACACACACACACATACATACATAGTACACACACTAAGGCCAACACACACACAATTCTAAAACACTCCCCAACCCGCAGATACACACCAGCATAGTCAAACACATCACAAAACTCTACCAAATGACACAACTACACCACAACAGCAACACATCAAAAGCACTGTTAAGTATCCACAATACACACCTCCACAAGACAAATCAAACATACAACACTACGTAACAGCACCAGAGAACCAACACACACATTCACACATCCATACAACAACGCTTACGTCATACCCCGCAAACACACTTCACAATGGAACTGACATACCAATCAACACAAACACTCTATTACACAGTAAACCACACAAGGGCACACAACACTCCATATAACACGTCAGCACAATCACTACACACATCATCAACATAAATCCATGTCCGAAACTCAAACATGCCCATCTCATAATACACAGCCATCACTGCTGGACAAATGCAATGCACACACACACCCACACATGCTGCTCAGACACAACTGGTAGCACAACAACCACACACACAAAACGTACTCACACACAAACTAAAGCAGCCAAGACCAAAACAGCCATAAGGAATGATAGGCAGGACAACAATGTAACCTTGGGAGTAACAACTGGTTGGCCCAGAAGTATGTCAATAAATAAATGAATATATATATATATATATATATATATATATATATATATATACAGAACTATGTACATAAGAATAAGCCATAGGCCAGTCCAAACACATAATTGCATCATGTACATATGGCACTTCCAAGTGCCCCTACTTGACTCCTGATTGCCACATAACCTCCACAGGTAGGGGCATCAAGGGGGCAGGCCAACACCTCAAGGATTACGGTGGGGCAGAAGGGGGGTTTGGGCTTCAGCTTGGGAGGAGATCTTTGGGCCTGGGAGGGGGCTTAGGTCAAGGCTCAGGGGAGGGCTGGTAACTCTTGGGAGGGATCAACTTCTTGGTGGGGAGAATGGCTACCTGCAGGGGTGACAGGGGTGGACTTGGAGGCGGAGGGGCTTGACTTGGGAGTGACACAAATTATTTAGGGGTCATACAGGGTGGGAGAGGAGCACGGAAAAGGGACAACTCCAAGAGGAAAAATTTCTTCGACACATGGAGACGGTCATGGCAAAAGGGTTTGGGAATGGAGGGAGAGGGAGTGGCTGTAAGAGGTGTTTTTGTGGATGACTTGGGTGCATGTATGTGTGAGGTATGCTTGTGTGTGCTGGGTGTCTGTTGGGTGGGTGAGTGTGAGCGTTGATGTATCTTGGGAGGAGGAGGGATGGAGGTGCTGGGAGATGCCATGGTGGATGAGTGACTGTCTGTTGGGGTGGTGACTGCAGGTATGGTGGAGATGCTGCATGTAGGTGTGTCTGTGGGTGTGGTGTCTGAGGATGTGGTGACTGGGGTGGATGTCTGCAGGTCTCCTTTTGTGGTGACATGGCACCCCTCTCACCTTCTGGGCCACTGGGTCCCTCGCTGTTGGTGGTATCAGCGCACCGGGTCCCATGGCCAGCAGCATCCCCACTCGCCTGTGCCCCGTCTCCTTGGCTGCCGATGCTGATGCACACAAATAGAGATGGAGGGAGAGATAGAGAGGGAGAGAGAGGGTCATCGCATTCTTCACATGCATACATTACAACATGGACAACTGTAGATATCCATCTCCTGGCTAGCCCATCTCATATAGAAACCCACATATACTGTATCACGTCACATGTTACTTCTATCCACCCCTTTATGTCATCCCTGTCACCCACATCATAATCCAAGTAAGGTAGTACGACTGGAGCATTCCAAAAACATCAATTGTAAAGCTTTGTCAGCATGCACATCATGGTCTGGCTGAAGCTGAAATGCTGTCCTAATCCTAATCATAACTCTCTATACTCCTATCACCTTTAGGAAAAGCAGTTGCTTGATCACAACATATCATGCACGTTCTGGATTCTACATCTGACCAATCCATATCTAAAAGTAATGCCCCATGATAGTTAGGACAACTCTATTCACATATCACACAGCACTTGCCATTCATATCACATGCCTGGCTAAAGCATCTGTACATATATGCCATGATGGATACAATCACTGATGTAGCCACAACTAGTGGCACTCCCATACAGGTGACATCTGATGTGTAGAATACATGTCTGTAGAACAGCCATTTCACTACATGTACCAAATCCCAGAGGAATATCTGCAGACACAGAACACAGATACACCACATCACTTCATACATGCATGTGCAGCTACAGTGGCCTACACAGCACACATGATACATCCACTGACAAGCACAGAGAGCAGTTTAAGAACAATTAAGCAGTAACCAGCCACATATTACATTATAGGGCACAGAAAGTCCTCCTGACATGCAATTACAGTTCCACTAAGTGACAACATGAGTAAACCAACATCAGTCACACCATTTCTGACACGTGATTACCTGTACCTAAGTCCCGACAACACACATATCCCACTGAAAAGACATATACACGTGGAGCTATGCGACTGCCATTGTACTGACAACATATCCCACAACAACAAAACCTGTATTAGAAATTGTAGTACAGCTAAATCATTACATTTTGAATTAGGAAGGCAATCAATACCAATTCCTGTCCAAATTGCCCACTTCAGCTAGCCTAAGGGCACAAATGATTCTCTCACTCTATAAGATGTGCCCCCAAGTAACTATTGAGACATGATGTAGGCAGCTAATAACATATGTCTCACTGTTAGTGGTAGGGCAATGGCACACATAGCATGGACATTGCATACTGTCAAAAGGTAGCTCTGCCTAGCCACTTACCTCTAAAGCCATTGAGATAAAAGTGATTTTCCCACATGTCAATGTCATGAAAATGCATGAAAAGGGGAAATAGACAAATTCAGACACCCAAAGTTGAGTTGCCTTCTGTTACAACCTTCACATACCCCACATTATGAAAATGAAGGGACAATAGGAATATATCCACAAACCCATATGTACAGTCCTATACTGGCCATATCTGTGGCGTGATTGCGATGCCTGCCTTACATGAAGTCAATTACTGTATCAAGACAAAAGTTAGAGAGCTCCTGTACCAAATATGTCAGCCACCCAGTTGCAAATACAGTTGATGTACAAAGAGGGCAGCGGTCAGATACCTCAGAGATACTAAAGCACATATGCTGATGGATGGACTTGGAAATATTTTGTGGGTAGGATGATACAGCAGCTTATATACATATGAATGGCTCGGTGGAGTCACACGTGGCATTGTCATTTGAGCATCTCCACATGCAATCATAGATATGTCTTGACACAGGTGATCTTAATGTACACATAACAAACCATGATGGCAGATCTCTATCTAATAGTCAGGCAATGTGGGTACTACATATTCTCACTAGTGTACATACATGTAGCACCTACTAAATTGTCACGGCTGCTATAGTGTGACTGCAAACACCATAAAGCCAGAGCCAAGTACAAGGATACAGTCAGTACTTACCCCTTTGTGGCTGCTGTGCTGCCCTCAAATGCCCATCCACATCAGGGTAGGCAACTGTCAAAATGCGGGCCATTAGGGGGGTCAGAGTCTCATGGGCACCCTTCCCTCATTGGGAGGACATTTCCAGCTGGGCTTCAGCAGTCTTCACCAACTCACATGCCCGAAGCAACGTCACACACAACACCTATCACACATGGCTGGGGCATTGGACTCATGTCCTCCTCTGGTGCCCCATATAGCTGTTCATACAGGGGTAGGACCTCCTCCACTAGCTTCTCCAGTTTATCCGGGGTGAAGGCAGGGGCCCTATAACCTGCAGGGTGTGGCATGATAACTCCCAGAGGCAGTACACAGCAACTCACGTTGTGGAGGTCTTGCTGGCAACAGTGTCAGGAGTCCGTTGATCAAAACTGCAGAAAATGGCTGTCACAGCCACCACATACAGGACAGTCACTACCAGAGGTCGTGCCCATTGGCCCCAGTCCACAAAAGGCACAATGTTATCCAATGACAAGTTGAACAGTGGTTGCGACTGCCTACAGCCATGACGACTTCTGCTGGCGGACCTAGGTCACTTCAGTATACATGTTGAGAACTATGGTAAGCTACTCTGAGGTACATAGGCCACGGCTAGATATTGATAGATTCCAAAACATATGTGTGAGTTGTGCAGGACAGCTAAGTCACCCACATGTACAATAAAATATGTGTCATCTGTACAAACCGAATTTACGTTAGCCAATGTACAGCTATGAGGATGAACTAGGTGCATATCTATGGTATGTATTGTATATGTCAGAAGTGCTATGCATCCTCTACAGATGTTAGGTGTCAGGTAATATACAATGTGTTGACGATCTGTGCATACTGCATAACATATTGTACATTCTCTCCTCTCAACATAATTATCCTGCCATGAGGAGAGTGAGACAACCACCAGTGTACCATCCACTAGTAAACCTGGCAACCACAGAGGTCAGGCAAGTCATCCAGACTTATCATCTGAATCGTCATACCATCATGGATCTATGTAAACAGATGGAGCCAGATCTGATGCTAGCCATTTGCAATCCCTATTGCATACCTCCCATCGTTCATGTATTGTCAGTGCTACACTTCATGGCCACAGGGTCATTTCAGGATGCTGTCGCCTTAACAGCATGGATGGCCCATCCCATGTTCAGTCTGGTGTTGAAAGAGGTACTGAGGCCCTCATTACAACATTGGCAGTAAATGCCACGTACCGCCGTGCTGACGGCCGCCAACATAGCGTGACCGCGGCGGTATACCGTTACGGGTATTATGATCCACACAGAAAAATCCACCACTATACAGACACCCACACAAGTCCACCAGCCCAAAGGTTAGTGATAAACTGGCAGTACCAAAACCCACACCGTCATGCCAACAGAAATATGCCCTCAGTTTCAGGACCCACGAATCACCGTTGCAGCCTTTTAACCACGGTAAACCATTGGCGGTACACACTGCCGCGGTCAAAATACACACACACTTACAAAACTACACCACATTGGACAATTCAAACTACACACACCTGACACATATACACACACCACACCCACACACCCACACCACTATAAAACACACACACATTACCCACAACCCTTTCAATGAAAAAAAAGATTGCTAACAGAGAGAGACAAGCCAGGAGCACCCACTCAATCTGAGCCACAGAACACCATCACCCATACACCATCCACACACCTCACAGTGCACACCACAACACATCACCCCACACATCCTCACACATACCACTCACACCACATCCATGGCACCCCAAAGACACCCCAGGTTTTCAGAGGAGGAGCTAATTGTCATGGTGGAGGAAATCATCTGGGTAGAGCCACAGCTATTCAGATCACAGGTGCAGCAGACGTCCATTGCAAGGAAGATGGAGCTATGGCGGAGAGTCGTGGACAGGGTCAACGCCATGGAACAGCACCCCAGAACAAGGGATAACAACAGGAAGAGGTGGAGCGACCTAAGGGGGAAGGTGCGTTCCGTGGTTGCAAGACACCAGGTAGCCGTACAGAGGATTGGCGGTGGAGCCCTACCTCCTCCCCCACAAATAACAACATGGCAGGGGCAAGTCTTGGCGAGCATTCATCCTGAGGGCCTCGCAGGAGTAGCAGGAGGACTGGACACTAGTCAGTCAGATCTTTACTACTATATCCTCCACCCTACCTGCATTCCGTCACAAACTCCTACCCCTACCCTCATACCCATCACTCCACCACCTCACATATACCCCACTATCACAACCCACCCATCCCAATACCAAGCCCTGCATGCAACACCAATGCATGGACACCCATCACTAAAGCATGCCCATTCAAGAGAATCACCTAGCCCACAAAATCACCACACACACGGCAAAGCTGACAGGGCTATCACAACCAAACAGGAAAACACTCCAATGCACAAGATGGCACACACAGATACAGTAACACTGCATTTACATCCCCACAGGACCCCCACTCAACGACACCTGAGAGGAGGTGCCACCAACATCCAGTCCTCTCACAGAAGAGGCCCACAGTGATGACAGCAGCTCTGCACACCTGGATCACAATAACCAACCTGGCCCATCAGGGACCTCTGGACAGTCGGTTACCCTGCCACAGTCCCATACCACCACAGACCCTCCCCCCTCAGGAAACACCAGCACAGCACCCACCCAGCGGGCCCATACCACTGTCCCCAGAACACGTCAATAAGCAGTGTGTCCATCACTACAGGGGCCCCAGGCAACCCCACAAACCCAAGACAATCAGGGACCTGGGGTCAGTGGCATTGGGCACACAGATCAGGGGACAGAGGCACAGGACAACAGGGAAGCTGGGAGGACTGCTGTGCAACAGGGGGAGGACAGGCCCAGGGAACCCACTCTCCACAAGGCACTTGCAAGGATCCTGGGATCATACCACCATTCCCAGGAGACCTTGGACCAGATACCTGCCAAGTTGAGGGAGACCCAGCGGCTGCAGGAGGGACAGTACCTGGGGATCAGGGAAGACCTCAAACACATCCACACCATCCTGGTCACCATTTTAGGGGTGCTGGCTGACATATCCAACAACATGAGGGAGGTAGTGGCACACCAACGGGCCTATGACACTAGCCACACCGAAGAACAGCCCTCCACCTCTGCCGGCGCTAGTGGACAGGAGGCCCTGCCACTGGAACAACAGGCCACCAGCACCCCACCCCCTGCAGAAGGAGAACCACCCCACAAACAGTCCCTGCGATCAAGACAGAAGCCCGAGAACATTGCCAAGACCCCGCCAGGAAATAAGACTCTCCTGATTGTCACCCTTGTGTCCTACTCTGTTACCCTGTCCACCATGAACTGCCATTGCTCCCCTTCCTATGCCCCCTTGGACAATGCACCTGTGATACAAAGAGTCTGGAGTCTGACTGGACATTCCTCCACCATCACCCCAGCCCACTGTACATCCCCCTCAACCTCTTAGCACTTAAATAAACACCCTTAGAACAAATACAAGTCTGGAGTCTCTCAATTGATTGAAATATGTATTAGTTCAACAATCTGTAAACATTGCAATTCATATGTACAGTTATATATACATTGGTATTACCTGTAGTGGGCAGCAGTATACACAACAGGAGCCAGAGTGGGTCACAGAGATCTGAAAATAGAGATGCAAAAGGGTACAGTAAGTGGCCATAGAAATAGGAAAATCATGCTGCCATGTCCAATGTCCAACCCAAAACTGCAATGTAAAGTGAAGTTACAGTGTCTTACCTCTGTGTCACTAGAAGTACTGCTGTATGTGAGAACTTCTGTTGTCCAGATCTTCATCCTCTGCCTCCTCTTCCTCACTTTCCACATGCTCCACCGCTGCCACAAGACCATCTCCAGGCTCATCCTTCTGCAGAAAAGGCACCTGGCGTCTCAAGGCCAGGTTGTGCAACATGCAATATGCAGCGATGATCTGGCATACCTTCTTGAGTGAGTAGTACAGGGATCCACCAGTCAGATGGAGGCACCTGAACCTGACCTTCAGGATGCCAAAGGTTCTCTCAATTATCCTCCTTGTTCGCCCATGTGCTTCATTATAACGTTCCTCTGCCCTTGTCCTGGCATTCCTCACTGGGTTCAGTAGCCATGAGAGGTTGGGATAACCAGAGTCACCTGCAAATATCGAGGGACAATCCCATACCCATACACCAACATATACTGGGTGGGGACCTTGGGCTCACGTATTAGCCACACCCGGTGATGTTGGGGATATGTCCCAGGGCATAAAAGTCAGCTTTCACTGTGGCCAAATCCCCCACTTTGGGGAATACGATGTAGCTGTGCATGTGTTTCCTCAGGGCAGACAAAACTCTGGTCAACACGTTGGAGAACATTGGTTGAGCCATTCCTGATGCCATGGCCTCTGTTTTTTGGAAGGAACCACTTGCCAGGAAATGGAGCACTGACAGGACCTGCACTATAGGGGGGATACCTGTGGGGTGGCGTATAGCTGAAATCAGGTCTGGCTCCAATTGGGCACACAGTTCTTGGATTGTGGCCCGATCAAGTCTGTAGGTAAGGATTATGTACCTTTCCTCCATAGTCACTAGGTTCACAAGGGGTCTGTATGTCTCCATCTCCTATTCATCCTAAGTGGTTGAACTCTAGGGTGGAAAACGGTGAGCAGAGGGTCATATTCACACATACGTTGCAAAAAAATGCATTTCTTTCTTTACAGAAACAGTATGTGAATTTGAAAATCAGTTGATGTGCCAATGTCTGCTGTGACACAGTTAGGTGCCATGGCCTGTGCACCCCTGAAATGACAGCTGCCTGACCTCTGAGGAGAGACAAGTAAAAATGAGGTAATTCCGCTTACGTTGTGCGCCATTGCGGTCGGCGGTCGATGACCGCCGCACAACTTCGCATTGGCTATCATTGAGCCCTATGGGTTCGAGGAGCCAATGGCGATGTACCCCGGCGGTGACGGTACGCGCCGCCGGGGACGTCACCGCCATTTTCTGTCTGTTCAATCACTTGCTACCTGACCTTCAACAGGAGGGGACCTATACTGCAAGTGCTGCTGTGACCTTTGTCTGGAAGCGACAATGGCTCGAGTGTCTGAGGAAGGGGCCCCCGCCTTCACTTCAGAGGAGTTGGAGAGACTGGTGGATGGGGTCCTACCCCATTATGCTTCACTCTATGGTCCTCCAGACAAATAGGTAAGTACACTGTGAGCATGATGCGTAGACCATGAATGTATGGAGTGCTGTGTGTGTATGCCTCGTGTGGGGCGGCAGAGGGGTCCTTTGTAGAGTGCTGCATGTCCGGTGGTCAATGTCTGTGCGGAAGGGTATAGGAGGGATATTGTGGGACTTGAATGTAACAGTCCGTACGATATTACTAATCCCTTTTTTCTATGCATATTTCCCTGCAGGTCAGCGCCCATCAGAAAAAGGGTGATTGGCGTGCCATTGCCAAGGAGGTGCGGACCCTTTTGGTCTTTGACAGGCGGAGCACCCAATGCCGTAAAACTGTGGGAGGACCTGCGGCGCTGGGCAAGGAGGATGACGGAGGCCCAGCTGGGGCTGGCCTCCCAATGAGGAAGGGGTGCCCGTCGTACCCTGACACCCCTGATGTTCCGCATCCTGGCGGTGGCCTCTTTGGATTTGGATTGGCGCTTGAAGGCATCACAGCAGCCACAAGGGGGTGAATACAGATTCAGAATCATGACTTTGCACATGTTAAGGTTTTACCTGGGTGGGGGATGTGGGCTGTAGGTGCCCCTAGGCCAGGGCGAACTGACAGGGTAGGTCCCTTGTTGGGCAGGCTCTGAAGCACTCCAACCCCAATAGTGTTAGTGGGCATCTACTACTGGGCAGGGTCCTGTGGGTTTCAGGTGTGCAGCTAATGGCGTTAGGCATTGTACCCCATGGACTGGTGACTAGCTGTGTAATTGGTAGTGCATGGCCTAGTGCATAGGGCAGCTCCCTGTATGTTGTGTATGCCAACGGTAGTGGTGTTGCTGGCATTGACCAAGTGTATCCTCTGTCTCTCCCCCCCATTTTTGTTTTGTCACCATGTCCTTCTGTGCATTAGCATCATCTGGCAGAGGAGCAGAGGCACCGGTGACGGAGGGAGCTGCATCCCACGTGGGTCTGGAGGCCAAATTCACTGACGGTGAGGGCACCAGTGGGACGGAGGGTGAGGGGAGCACCACGACGGTGACAGGAGGGGACACTACAGACAGCGAATCCTCCTCTGATGGAAGCTCCCTGGTGGTGGCGGACACCTCTGTGCCCACCCCAACAACAGGTACAGCTGCCACCCACAGTACCAGCACTGCCCTCCCAGCAGCCCCTCAGTGTGTTTCCCATGCCCGTCTACCCGGGAGGGTGGGCATCTCCTTCGCCCCAGGAACCTCAGGCCCTGCCCCAGTCATCCCTGCTGCCCTCAGTGAGGAGGCTATTGACCTCCTGAGATCCCTCACTGTTGGGCAGTCAAACATTCTGAATGCCATCCAGGGTGTCGAGAGGCATTTGCAACAAACAAATGCCTGGAGGGCATTCACTCTGGCGTGCGGCCCAACAGAGAGCATTTCAGGCTCTGGCCTCAGCACAGATGGTAGCCATTGTCCCTGTCTCTAGCCTCCCCAATTCCAACTTCCTCTACCCAGTCCCAATCCCCCCAACCCCAACCTATCCCAAGCACACCTTCAGACCAGCATTCACCCAAATCAACACACAGAAGTGGCTTAGGCAAACACAAGCACCACACATCATCCACAGGCACTCACACAAGCACCATCCAGAAGCAGATACTCCGACATCCACTGCCTCCACTGTGTACCCTTCCTCCTCCTCGTCCACCTCCCTCCCAGTAGCGTCTCCACTCACACCTGCATGCACTACCTCCATCACCAGCACACCTATCACTACGTGCCCCTCACTGGCAGTCACCACCCCCACATCCATGCACACATCCCCTGTGTCCTCTCCCACTGTGTCTGTGACCCCTCCTCCCGAAGTACACAAACGCAAACACACACACACACCCAACAGCCATCCACCTCACAACAGCATCCAGCTCATGCACCTGCACCCAAACACAGCAGACTGACACCTCCTATAATCACTCCCTCTTCCTCCACTCCCAAGCCTTCACCCTCTTCCCGCCCCATTGTCCCTAAGAAGCTTTTCCTCGCCAGCAATGACCTATTCCCTACCCCTTCCCCATGTCCTTCACCTCAGTCTAGGGTGGCCAGAACCCAGCCCAGCACCTCAGCCACCAAGTCCACGTCCACTGTGGTTTCTGGAGCTCGGAGAGGCTCTAAGGAAGCACCCGTCAGCTCAGCCACTCTGCCACCACACCTGCAAAGGACAAGAAGGTTCCACCACCAGGAAAAGGCAAAAAGGGGAGAGCATCCAGCAAGGAGAAGGAGGCACAACCAGCCAGCAAGACAAAGGCAAAGACTTCAGCTGGCAGAAGCAAGGAGGCACCACCATCTGCCAAGGGCAGGAAGGGGCACAGAACATCAGCCAGGGCACTTCAGCTGTATGAGACTGCAGGGGAAGGGCTGGAGCCTCCCCTCTCCACTGGCAGCACCGCCACCTGCACCCGGCCAGCACCGCCACCTGCACCATCACAACCACTGCCGCAAGCAGCACCGCCACCAGCAGCAGCAGCCCCAGTAGGCAGCAGTCTGAGGCTGCAGGGGAAGGGCTGGAGCCTCCCCCTCCACTGGTAGCACCGCCACCTGCCCCTCAGGCACCAATGCCAGCTGCCCCGTGGCCAGCACCACCACCTGCACTGCGGACAGCAGCACCACCAGCAGCAGCAGCCCCAGTGGGCAGCCGTCCGAGGCTGCAGAGGAAGGGCTGGAGCCTTCCCCCACCACTAGCAGCACCGCCACCTGCACCAGCACTGCAACCACTGTACAGCCGTCCCCGTTGGCGGATGGACTGTAGTCATGCATCCATGGTGTGTCATGCATCCTGCCAACAGAAAATCGTGTGGATCTGACACCCACGTGAGTGACTGTGACCTTGTACACCCCATGTGCTGCATCACTGGGCACCAAGCCCCCTCCAGAACCGGTGGAAGAAGGCATCCACTCACCCTATCCTTGGCAGGATGAAGCACACTGGGCACCAAGCCCCCTCCAGAACCAGTGGAAGAAGGCATCCACTCTCCCTATCCATGGCAGGATGAAGCACACTGGGCACCAAACTCCCTCCAGAACCAGTGGAAGAAGGCATCCACTCACTGTATCCTTGGCAGGATGAAGCACACTGGGCACCAAGCCCCCTCCAGAACCGGTGGAAGAAGTGATCCACTCACCCTATCCTTGTAGGATGAAGCACACTGGGCACCAAGCCCCCTCCAGAATCAGTAGAAAACCGGCACCCACTAGAGAGACTGTGGCTTTCCACTACCCACGACCAAGCAGTGGGAAAACCATCCACTTGAGAGATTGTGACCTTGCACTCCCCAGGACGAAGCAGTGGGCAAACCACCCACTTGAGAGACTGTGGCCTTGCTCTCCCCAGGACCAAGCAGTGGTCACCCCATCCACTTGAGAGACTGTGGCTTCGAGCCCCCTCTAGGAACAGTGGCGTTGTACCATCTTTCGGCTGAGGTGCACCCCCTTCCTCGTCCCCTGAGGTGCCTGTGTGTTTTTGACCTGATGCCCCTGCAGTGTTCTCTCTGTATTGAGGCAGGACTCAAGTGTGGGCTTGGCCTATGTGTTTTGGCCCAGTGGGCCACGGTCATTTTGAGCGGACATTGTCCCGCTTTTTGTATTTTGAATTATTAAAGTATTTCTATCTATTTCTAATACAACACTCATTAGACTCAATTACTTTTGTCCTTGCGTTATTTCAGAGGATTATGGGGTGTATATGTAATTTTGTTGCATGTGTTTCTGTGTATGGCGTTGGGGGTGAGGGTGGGGGTGGGGTGTTGCGTGTTGCATGTGTGCGTCACTCTCTTTTTTCCTCCCCCCTGCCCTATGTGCTAGGTGTAGTAGTCACTGTGGTCGTCGTCGCCACCATTGGTACTCCTGGTATATGAGCAGAAACACCAGCATGGGGAAGACCTGCAGCTCAGTCTCCATGGCGTCCTGGTTCTTCTTTGAGTGTCGAGAGGTGAGTGGCTTCCATTCAAAGTACTGTTTCGCCGTGCTTTTGATGGCATTGGTACCGCCCAGGAAAAGCTGGCGGATGGGCGGGTTGTAATGGGGTGGGCTGTACATTGTCTTCCGCCTGTCGGCGGTTTTCACTGCAGTGTTTGTTGCTACCACCATGGCGGTTGGAGTGTTAAAGTGGCTGTTTCCGCCGTGGTCATGATTCAATTTTTGTTACCGCTGCTTTAACAGCGACCGCCAGGGTTGTAATGAGGGCCTGTGTGCGTTGTTGACACACCTGGACAGCTACATCAGGTTCCCCCATAAGAGCGGGCTTGGCAGGTTCCCCCAAAAGAGCCGATTTGGCGAATGTGAAGGCAGATGTTTATGAGCTGGGACACATTCCTCATGTGGTACAGATGGTGTGTCTGGCAGACGAGTACATCTCACAAGTCACAGCCAAGTTTCCTGGATCAGTGCATGATTCCTACATAATGCGGAACAGCAATGCCCCACATCTGATGGATCGACTATAAGCAGAGGGCCTGGATGCTTGGTAAGTATGCATTGTAGTATGTGTTTCTGTGTTATGTCACTTGTCATCACAATATAGCCAGTCGTAGCACCTATTTATGAATTGTTCTACCATTGTGTTCACATGTGACTCTGGCTATCCAAATCTTCCTTTGCTGTTGGCACCAGTAAGGTACCCAGCCGCACCAGGAGAACTTTGTTTTAATTGGGCCCGTGGGAGGACAAGGCATATAATCGAGCGAACATTCAGGCTCCTACAGGCAAGATTCAGGTGCCTCGTCCTATCTGGAGGTGCCATCCTCTACTCACCCAACAAGGTATGCCAAATAATCAATGCCTGCAGCATCATCCACATTCTAGCCCTGAGTTGCTAGATGCCATTGATAGCAGATAAAGGTGAGGTAGCTGGACCAGTGGCTGGAAATTCTGATATGGCAAGTGATGAGGTGCCAGAGGAAGAAGCAGCTGACTCTAGAACAGGGCTCATCAATCAGTACTTACACTGACATACAGGTATGTGATGTGGACCTTTTCAATTGTTGAATGTACACATAGTTATGTGGATGTCTGCCATTGCACCTCCTGACTTGAATCATCAGTGAGGGTGTAATGAGCTCCAATGCCTCTGTGTGAGTTGTGGAAGCATACTGATAGATTGTAAGGTGTACAGTAATAGAGGGTCAGCTCAAAAATGTATTATTACATCTGATCCTAACATACACTTCTATAATGGACTAATCAGTATTGAGCTATGTTTCTTGCATTCTTCTATCCTTTTTTCCTTCCACTCACTAAAATTTCAAATTTGTGTTTGGCTCTGCAACCTATAGCTTGAGGTATTCATTGTCAGTAGTCAATGGTAATAGATGACAGACCTGAGAGGTGTACATGACAGATAGCAGGTAAAATGGATTTAGTTACAGTGGGATGGAAACTTGTTTGTACTCCCTTCATACAAGTGGGATTGTGACTGCTTAGTCCTTTCCTATTACCAGTGGGGCTGGAGGGGATGTGAAATGGTATATTACATGTCAGTTGAAGTTTGAGGCCCATGTGTGAAGGTAGGATCATGGCCTCCGGCTACACAATGGGTGAGGTACTTTGTGATGACACCAAGCTGTGTGTTTATTCTGACATTGCTGTCCAAGATGCAGATAACTGTATATTGACAAAGCTGAGTAAAAATCCTACAGGCGTAGGTCCTATGTTAGTGTACAGTTAACATACTGGATCCTCAGTGATGTTACATGTGTGTTCCATGGGATATGTGATCACGTAACTATGGTATGTGTATGTAAAGAGTCTGTCCCTGGTGATACATAGGTCCAATCTTGGTGCGCCTGCTTTGTAGCTGGGTTACCATGGGCATGAATTCTGTTACTGGTATTTGTGCATTGTGTGCCACCATGCCTTCCATCCTGATAATACTCTCTGTCATGCTCTATTGGAATGCTGATTATACTATGGTGCTGGCCTGATTGCAACCTCTCTGACATCTGTCCTGTGACATTTGTGTTTCTATGTGTCTCATGCTGAGGGAGCCTCCATCTCATGACCATTGCACTGGCTGTTCGATGAAGGCGGGCATGACCTCACCACAGTTGGCAAACATGGCAAGTGCTGATTTATTATATAAGACATATACAGTAGCTGTGTTCAATTGTGATTTATTGTGCATATCAGGATACTTAAGTGCAAAATCAAAGTGCTTAAATGAAAATTAGGGTGATGAGTTAGGTCATGGTAGATGGATTCATCGAAGTAGCAGCTACACCAGTTGGCTAGACATGTTCAGTGTCTTTGTACCATGGGAAAATGGAGTCATGTCTCAGAACAGTACACAGGGTGTCTCTGCACACAAGGGTAATATATCAGGAGAGGTTCACTTCCTGGCAGTGGTCTTGGCATCTGCTCCAGCTGGATGTCTGGGTGAACATCCATGTTTGCGGGGCTTCCTCAGCTATAGAGGGAGGGGTGTCTGTGGCATGTGGTTCCCCTGGCAGGGCTTCCATTGTAGATGGGGCAGATGTTACATTGCTAGTGGAAGGGGCCTTATGGTGTGTTGAGGAACAAATGAGGGTGCTATTGATGTCCCTCACCACCCCTGCAATAGTAGCCTTGGTGGCATTATGTGCCTGCCACTGCTGCATGGCGTCCTTGTGGTATTGCCTCTGCGAACTTCCTTTGGTGTGCTCCCACGACTTGGGAGATGGTTTCCTGGTCAGTGGAGTGCCTTTGAGGCCCCATCCTCTGGCCCACAGCATCCCTCCCATGCACCCTACCCACAGGTGCCTGTGTCCCTGACTGTATGTTATTTTGTATGCTATTGTGAGTGTGGCATTGCATTGCTATCATTGCCATGTACTGGTCCTCACTAGGACAATATAGATGGTGTAGCCAGTACTTTAGATGTCCATGTATGAAATGTGATGTGTTGTGCACATTCCAGGTTTTCAAAATATTGGGTTAGTGCATTCTTGGGGTTGTAGTGGTTTGATATGCCAGCAGTTAACGTGCCATTGCCAAGGGCTGTGAGGCAGTTGGGCTGGGTGGAGTGGTGGCATAGAGGAGAAGGGCATTAGGTGATTAGGTGGGAGGTGTAGTGGGACATTTAGTTAATTAGGTAGTATTTGGGTGATGGGAAAGCATGCAGGACAATCCATTGGTGTGACATGACTGTTTTGGGTACTTACCAGACTCTAGTATCCCAGATATTCCAGTCAGGCCCTCAGGATGCAGTGTGTCCATGACCTTCTCCTCCCATGATGTGAACTGTGGGGGAGGAGGTGGGGGCCCACCGCCAATCCTCTGCATGGCTTTCTGGTAGTGTGATGCCATGGAATGTTTTTTCCCCCTGAGGTCATTCCACCTCTTCCTGATGTCGTCCCTTGTGCATGGGTGGCTGCCTACTGAGTTGACCCTGTTGACTATCTAAGTTAAGTGTGACAGCTTTGTGCCAAGCTACTGGCAGGTTGAGCAGCGTTTATTTAGTGACTTGTGTGGCTCACCCTCACAAGGATTATGATTAGTATATGATGCAGGTTTTCACCTACTCAATTTATACTCCAGTTTTACTCACTAATTTTTGTCTCATTCACTAGCTCTTTCCGTCACTCTCTCTAACATTATTTCACTCATTTTGATTTTTACTCGGTTCCCTCCAATATCACTCACAAATATACCCAAACATTCTCACTCACAAATGCACTTAAATCACTCTCTGCTTTAATAAAGATGTTTTAGTAGACCCCCTAAGGCCTCTGGGCCCTGATGCAAATACACCTGCTAAATCTTTAATATAACCCTGGACTGACCCCCCACCCCTTTTCATACTCACTCTCACTCATTTATTCTTACACTCGCACTTTCATTTATACTCTCAAACACACTGAATTAATACATGTTCTCACTCAATCTCCTTCTTTTTAAATCACTCATAAACACACTGACTCACATTTAAACAAAGAAACAGCACTGCATTTTTGACTTACCTGTCTTCCTTTGATGGAAACCCAAAGGCTCTTTTGAAGCAGCAGAGCAAGAGCACAGTGCTGGACATTGAAACCAGAAAAGCATGATTCCCACCAAGAAGCCAAACAGTGCAGCAGTGCCACTATTAAGTGGTAGACCCACCTCAAGACCTCTCCCTGCATTTTGATAGGATTGGAAGCACAGTCCTATAACAAGCTGGACACTGCTTTGGTGTCTGCCCCTTCTGCTCTGTGCGGCTTCTCACTGGCATCAGAAATGCACTGATGTGCGCCCTGATAGCATAATTTTAGCAGATATATTGTGCTACCTCAGTCATGCGAAGCATGTCTACTAAATAAAATTGAATTGTTTCTGTGTGAGAGGATCTTAGTGGAACTCATCCCTTACACGTGCAATCCAGATATTCCTCTACATTGTTCAGTGTTAGTAAACAACATTCTGCAGATGGATCACTGTTTACCTCCAGAGCTCAATCCTCCTGTTATCAGAAACCTCGAGATGAGGCCTGACCTGCCCAGTGGTAGTGTCCCTGAAAACACAAAAGTTGTGTTTTCATGAACACCGGTCAGATAAATGATTAACATTGTGGGCAGAAGCTCACAGCATTATTTGGTGCCTCACAGGTCAAAAGATTGCACCATGAAACCCCTGAAAAGGAACCTCTTCCATGTTTAAGTCACACACAAGCATGGGAAAGTATGTGTGAATTAAGCTCTCGGGATAAGAAAGAATATGATCATTTTAGAGTACAGGTAAAACGAAATGTTGCTGATTTGTACCCTGCCTCAAAAAAGGGGTGCATTTACACCTACTTTTAACAGCCTAGAGCCGTTTGCGATCCACTGCTGGTGGCACCAAAAGGCAGCCGCCTTACCTCCCCTCAGGACACTGGTCAATGTTTTCTCTAATTGAATAAATCTGAGCATATCAATGATACAGCAAGATCTCTCTTCGTTACATTAAAATAATAACACACACATGGGCTGTATCGCTGTAGGCAACCATAGCATTTTAGGCGTAATAGTTCAGTTAATGGTTTTCCAGCAGTTACATGCTTGAACAGTTGGAGATGTGATCTAATGTGCTGAGCATGGGCAACAGTGTGCAGTTAAATCATTAATCCGGTTTGGGTCCGTTCAAGCTACCTCATAATTCAGCGCCTAAACAGAACAGTTGGATAATGGGGGAAATATGCTCTGAATCCTTAACTATGGGAGAAAAAGGACATCAATTGGCTTCATTTTCTTCAGAACTACGAAGGCGCTTGTTATCTATTGTTTGAAGAGATGTTACACGGGATCAGCGGGATAAGCCATTTCGCTATTCTGAAACGTGTTTTGGAGTCAGTTCAGACAGTGGCAGCTGCTGTAACTGGCATCATCCCTACACCCAGCACCAGTTTGTTACTGTGCCCTGTCACTCAATCTCACAATTATTTTGTTTCTGGCGGGCGCGCTGTGAGAGCAGTCAAGAACGATGCCAATATCTCTGTCAGATGAACTGTCGCTGATATGTTAAGGGGTGTCCATTTAAAAGCTACCCATTGGGCTTCCATGGCGTCTGTCTGTGCCTCAACTAATGAGATTTTGAAGACGCGCAGATTAATGATTTGTTGCAAACTCAAACCTATTTTGTGTCTGTTATCTTCACCCAAATAAAATAGAGGAAATAGATGTTTTTGGCGATTTCTTCTCTAGTTAATCCAGAAGCGACGTTTCGCAATTGAGTGTTGCAGGTTCCTGATAAAGTGGAATGAGTTTTTGATAATTATTTTTGGTTATTCGGCTAACAGTCAAAAATCATTTATTTTGGGAAAAAATTGTCCCATCGTAGGTGCTGTGAAAAATTATACTTTTTTGTTTTCTCGTTTCTGTTCTGCTGCCCGTGACATTACATGCCGTATGCTCCCTTGTCATCAAAAGAAGTGATGTCACTTAGCCTTTCTCATTTCTCTTATGCTAGGAATTGACAGGTTAAGTTTTCGGGCCAGATGTAGGAAGCCTTTTGCGCCTCGAAAACGGCGAAAAACGCAGTTTGCGAGGCGCAAAAGGCCTTCTGCGATGCAGAATCACATTTTGCAAGTCGGTACCGCCTTGCAAAATGTGATTCCGACTCGCAAATAGGAAGGGGTGTTCCCTTCCTATTTGCGACCGCATCGAGATGTAGAGTTGCTTTGTGACCGCCAAAGCGGTCGCAAACCAACTCCCAGTTACCATCCACTTGAAGTGGATGGTAACTCATTCGCAAAAGGGAAGGGGGTCCCCATGGGACCCCTTCCCCTTTGTGAATGGCCACAACATTTTTTTTGCAGAGCAGGCAGTGGTCCTATGGCCACTGCCTACTCTGAAAAAACCGAAACCAAATGGTTTCGGAATTTTTTCTTTTTGCAGCTCGTTTTCCTTTAAGGAAAACGGGCTGCAAATAGAAAAAAAAAAACTGCTTTATTAAAAAAGCAGTCACGGACATGGTGGTCTGCTGTTTCCAGCAGGCCACCATCCCCGTGAGTGCCTAGACTCGCTATGGGGTCGCAAACTGCGACCCACCTCATGAATATTCATGAGGTGGGTCTTTGCGACCCCATAGCGAGTCGCAGAAGGTGTCTGAGACACCTTTCTGCATACCAGTTTGCTAGTTGCAATTTGCGAGTCGGAATGACTCGCAATTTGCAAGTCGCAAATTGTTTTGTACCTACATCTGGCCCCTAAAAACGAGAAGTGCAGGATTAATAAAATGATAAAAACGTTTCTCAAGAAGGTGAAAGTTGATTTTCGTTAATACTCATACATTATTTAGTGAGCTTCCATGGTATCACAGTGATTAGGCCAGGATTCACTGCAAGTGAAGTCGTCATGTGAGCAGGCACAACCTAATATGCCCAAATTTTCAAATGACAGACACCATGTCGAAGTCCAGGTCTCACCATCAAGTACCAGGGCATAGCTTTGATTGCCATAGCACACATGCCAACTGCAAGCGGACCCGTGTCCCCAGGCACAATTATCATGTATCCAGATATAGCACTTTATTCCCATGCATAAGCCTTCAATGCCCAGGCCTAGCTATGATGTGTCCACATTTAACCTGAAATGTGCATAGCTATTTGGGTTCATTGTAGATATGTTCTTATATTATAGGGAACAGAGACCCAGATTTACTAAATAAGCACAAAGTGTAGTGCAGCAGCAAAAATGCTGCGCTGCATAGTGTGAGAAGGAGAGAGCGGAGAGAGCGCCATGTTTATAGAAATATGCCTCTCTCCTCCCCTCTCCCTAGTGCCAAGCCTGGTTTTAGCTACTGTCTGCCACCCACACACCATTGTGCCATAGTGCAAGGGTGTGTGTGTGAGTCTAGCATAGGTATTGTACTGGAAGGGTACCCTTCCAGTGCAAAATACTATGCTTAGACAACCTTTAAAACTTTTCCTACGTTGTATGTGTGCTGCATAGTGCAGCACACATGCAAAGCCAGAAAAGAATGGAGCAATGAAAATATTTAAAAGCCGGCATTAACTTTTGGTGGAAACCCTGTCTACTATTGTTTCTAGGTAGGGTTTGGTGTAAAAAAAAACAAAGATGGTTGCATGGGATTGCTCCTGCACCACCCATGTATTGCCCCCTTGGCATCAAGTAACGCGAAACAACTTTTGTGCTGGAAAGTAAATGGGGACAAAATTAGTTGATTTTCATCACTTTTGTGATGTAAACACAACATAACATCATAGTAAACATACCCTAGGGAGTTGTGAGTCTGTCCGTATACAAAAGATCAGACACTGTTAGGGTCAGTACTGTGTGCCTTTTATTTTGTTTTTCACAGGGCATTTAAAGTTCTCCATTATGTGACCCCAGCTTTTCTGTGCGTGCCCTTAACAGGCCAGTGAGCAAGAGACAAAGAAGGTGGTAGGAACCCAGACTTTCTGTGTATTCTTGAAATTTGAAAAATACTTTTTCCCCTACCTGTGACTATTTACATTTACCTCCAGGTTTCTGCCAACTTTGTACTTTAAAACTGATGTTTTTTTCTACCCATGACTGTTTACATTTCTCTCCTAGCTTTTTCTCTATACTGTACTAAACCCCCCCAACACCCTACAAGTTAAAAAAGGCAACATACACCTCAGTGTCTAATCAGAGTGTGTTTAAGAGACTGCCTAGTCTGGGTTTTGATTGGCTGTTAGGGCTAGTTGTGTGATTGTTTAACCCCTTGGGAGTGGTGGACCTTATGGTTACGTCCTCAGCTGCACCGCTCGGGTGCCGTGGACGTAACTGTTACGTCCTGCACCCGGCCCATGGAGGGAGTGCTAGTGCTCCCCCTGTGGGCCTCCCACCACCCTTCTCTGGTCAGGGATATAAGGGGAATTGCTTCCCCTTCTACCCCAAACCCCAACTCCCCATCCCCCTAGGGACCTCTGATGACGTCAACATGCAAAACTGATTAGTTTCTCCTCGGTACAGGGGCAGGGGAGGTCAGGGAGGCATGAAAAGGAAATTACTTTCCTTTTCATGTCTCTCTGAGCATTCCTGCAGCCCAATCGCCTAGCAATCTGGCTGCAGGAATGCCTTAGACACCAGGGATTTTGTTTACATCATGCAAATAAAGAAGGGGAGCAGCCCCTTGGACAAGGGTCACTCCCCATGCGGGGCAATTTATTAAAAGGCCATTGCTGTCCCCCTTGGGGGCAGATCGGCCTATGTTAATTAGGTCCATCTGCTGCCAAGAGGGTCAGAAACCTCTAGGCACCAGGGATCTTTTTTTTTTTTTTTAACAGGTGGGTAGCGACCCCTTAGGCAAGGGTCACTCCCTTGGTGGGCAAATTTATTTTAGGCAATTTCTGCCCCCCTTGGGGACAGATCAGCCTATTTGTATTAGGCCAATCTGACCCCAGGGGGGCAGAAACCACTAGACACCAGGGATTTATTGTTATGCCAATTTCAGGCAAGGGGAGTGACCCCTTAGGCAAGGGTCACTCCCCCAGGGGTGCAAATTTATTTTAGGACGTATATGCCCCCCTTGGGGGCGGAGCGGGCTAATTTGATCAAGCTGATCTGCCCCCGAAACCACTAGGCACCAGGGATTTTTTTATTTTTCACAGATGGGGAGCAACCAGGGATTGGTGTGTGTGTTTTATTTGGGGGGGCAGCCGCTTTGGCACCAGGGGTTGCGGTGTGTGTGTTTTCTTTGGGGGGCAAGGGTTGCACCCAATGGAGGCACATTACTGTTGGCCATGTCTGCCCCCTTGGAGGCAGGTTGGCCTATTTCTGTAAGATCCATCTGCTCCCAAGGGGGGCAGAAAGCCCACTAGAGACCAGGGAAGGTTTTTTTTTTTTTTTAAAGTGGGTGGGGGCATGGCCAAATACCCACCCCAAATAAATGTTGACAAAGTTGTTCTGCTCACCGGTGGGCAGATGGGCCAATTACCCCCCGATCCACTCCCCGGAGGGCCAGAAAGCTTACTAGATGTCAAGGAATTAAAAAAAAAAAATGTTGTGGTGGTGGCTACCAACCAGTATGCTCCCACCCCAACTGAAGGGCGTAACAGTCTTTCAGCTCTCCCAAAGCACACTAAAAGATCTTATCCCAATGGCAAGGACATTTGATTATTTGGGGTTTTGAACTACAATTGGGCCATGAGAGCTTGGTTAATTCTCAAAATCGCCCCACTTGGAATGGTAAGGGCTGCACTTTTTGGACTTTGGGACGCTACCATGTAGAAAAATCTATGAGACCTAGACACATCTGAAAACTAAACATCTGGGTGAGTCCAGGGTGGTGTGCTTCACATGCATCCAGCACTATTTTCTTATCCACAATGCCCTGCAAACCTCCAACTTTGCTTGAAATCATTCATTTTCCCAACAATTTTGTGATGGAACCTTCCAGAATCTGCAGGAATCCACAAAATTCCTACCACCCAGCAGTGTCAAATCTACACCGATAAAAATTCTGCCCCATTTGTCAGCCTTAAAATGTTTTTTTTTCAAACTACCGTTTTGGACCCGCTTTGGTTCCCCCTTAATTTCGATATGTTTTTGGTTCTTTCCCTGTCACAGGCACTTGGCCCACCTACACAAGTGAGGTATAATTTATATTGGAAGACTGAGGGGAATCTTGGGTGGCAGAAAATGTATTTGTGCTGATGCAGTGATCCCACACAGAAATGTGGGAAAAAAGTGATTTCTTTAGCTAAATTGGAGGTTTACTGAGGATTCTGGGTAAGAAAACACTAGGTGATACACGCAAGTCACACCTCCCTGGACTCCCTTGGGTGTCTAGTTTTCAGAAATGTCTGGATTTGGTAGGTTTCCCTAGATGGCAGCTGAGTCTAGGACCAAAAACACTGGTGCCCCCGCAAAAACATGTAGTTTTGTAATTGATAATTTTGATGTGTCCACGTACTGTTTTGGGGGATTTCCTGCCACAGGCACTAGGCTTACCCACACAAGTGAGGTGCTATTTTTATCAGGAGATGTGGAGAATGCTGGGTAGAAGGAAGTTAGTGGCTCCCCTCAGATTCCAGAACTTTTCAGCATTGAAATGTGAGGAAAAAGTGTTTTTTTACCAAATTTTGAGGTTTGCTTAGGATTCTGGGTAACAGAACCTGGTGAGAGTGCCACAAGTTACCCCTTCCTGGATTTCCCTAGGTGTCTAGTTTTCAGAAACATCCAGGTTTTCTAGGTTTTCCTAGGTGCCGGATGAGCTAGAGGCCAAAATCCACAGCTAGGCACTTTGCAAAAAACAGGTCAGTTTTCTTTGGGAAAATGTGATGTGTCATGTTGTGTTTTGGGGCATTTCATTTTGCGGGCACTAGGCCTACCCACACATGTGAAGTACAACTTCTATTGGGAGACTTGGGGGAATGCTGGGTAGAAGGACATTTGTGGCTCCTCTCAGATTCCAGAACTTGCTATCACCAAAATGTGAAGAAAACGTATTTTTTTGCCAAATGTTAAAGTTAGCAAAGGATTCTGGTTAACAGAACCTGGTGAGAGCACCACAAGTTACTCCATCCTGGGTTCATCTAGGTGTCTAGTTTTGAAAAATGCACAGGTTTGGTAGGTTTTCCTTAGTTCCGGCTGAGCTACAGGCCAAAATCCACAGCTAGGCAATTTCCAAAAAACACGTCAGATTTCAGTGTAAAAATGTGATGTGTCCATGTTGTGTTTCCTGTCGCAGGCAATAGGCCTACCCACAAAAGTGAGGTACCATTTTTGTCAGGAGACTTGGGGGAATACAGAATAGAAGAACAATTGTAATTGTCCCTTGTATTTCTCTACATTATTTCCTTCCAAATGTAAGACAGTGTGTAAAAAATAAGTCTATTTCAGAAATGCCCTGTAATTCACATGCTAGTAAGGGGAGGCCAGAATTCAGAGATGTTCAAATAGCCACTGCTTGTCACGACTCACGTGCTGCTTGCGCCTGGAATTTGCAGATCTGGTGGCGTGAATCTTCAATGTTCGGCTTTGGCCCAAAAAGGGGCGACTCTTTCTGGTAGCCACGGTGCTGTAGGCAATGGAGACACCAAGAACAGACCGTGCCCTTCAGAAAGTAGCGCCAGAGGGAAAAACCCCTTCCAAGGGGAAAAACCTCCAAACAGGAAAAGTCCTGGAGAAAAACAAGAACAACAAACAGGAATCCAAAAGGAGCAAAAATCAGAAAATACAGAATGCTGAGTCCAAAACCAAAAGGCAAGGAAATCAGGAGCGAAGACACCAACTGAGCAGAAAGTGTTGCAGCGCAAGGAAAGAGGAAAAACACAGCCCTTATATACCAACAAACAGGAAGTGACCCACAGGAAGTAAAAGGACACCATCTTAGATAGGGAAACAATATATAGAACAGAATAGTAGAGGAACCATAGAGAATAGGGAACAAGGAATGCTGGGAAAGCACAGGAATCTGGGAAGGAGGAAAAGACATAAAGAAAGGCACACAACAGACTGCAAACAGAAGAAAGGACAAAGAAACGAAGAAAAACAGGTAAGAGGGTTCAGAGACCCCTGGGACAGTGAAAGGCAGAAGGAAGAACGAGGCCCCAAGCAAATCTGGGGCCTCGAAACGCGCAGGAGAGGCTGGGGGCGCGCCGCGTCTTAATAACGCGGTGCGCGGCCCGAGCCGAACGCCCGGTCGAAGTCGAGCTCTCGGCTCGCGCCGCACCGCGCAGCGCGACAGTAGGTCCCCCTCCCGAAGGCCCAGGTTTAAGAGGGAATAAACAGTGAAAGCGTTGAGTCAGGAGAGGAGCGTGAACGGAAGAGGCATCTTCCCATGAACATTCACTGAGAGGATAACCCTTCCAATGAATCAGATACTGAAGTCGTTTATGAAAAAGACGAGAGTCACAGATTTCCTGCACTTCATATTCAGGAGCATCATTCACAAGGACAGGAGGTGGACAAGGAAACTGACGTGAGTAAGGATCAGGCACATAAGGTTTAAGCTGAGAAACATGAAAAACCGGATGGATCTTCCATGTATGGGGTAAGTGAAGACGGACAGTGACAGGATTGACCAACTGGAGAATACGGAAAGGCCCATAGTAACGAGGTGTGAACTTGTTTTGAGAGAGACGTGAGGGCAAGAATTTGGAGGAGAGCCAGACTTTATCTTGCAGATGATAATTTGGATTGGTTGTACGTCTCTTGTCTGCAGCCTTCTTCATATACCTCTTGGTATGTAACAAATTAGATCGAATTAGTTTATGGAGTTGGAGAAGGCGTTTGGAGAAATAGTTAATAGCAGGTAGAGGAGAGTTGGATTGTGGAGAAGTAGGGAAAGAGGTAGGATGAAAACCATAGGAACAGAAAAAGGGAGTGACCTTGGAGGCACTATGGACTGAGTTATTGTAGGAAAATTCAGCTAAAGAGAGGTAAGTGCTCCAGTTACTTTGGGTAGAATTGCAAAAGCATCGAAGATATTGCTCTAGTCCTTGGTTCAGACGCTCAGTCTGTCCGTTGGTCTGAGGATGGAACCCTGAAGACAGGGCTCTATTCATATTCAGTATTTTACAAAAATGCTTCCAAAATCGGGAGATGTACTGAGGTCCTCTATCAGAGATTATGGTATGTGGAAGTCCATGGAGACGGAAGACATGATCTATGAATATTTGACCTAGTTCTTGGGAAGTAGGCAGCTTTTTTAGGCCAGTGAAATGAGCCATCTTTGTGAAAGAATCCACTGTGACCATGATAACCCGGTTTCCTGCTGATGGTGGGAGCGAACACATAAAATCAGTAGAGATAGTATGCCATGGGGCCGATGGAACAGGCAAAGGTTGTAGTAATCCTGCCGGTCTGGTGTGAGGTATTTTGACTTGGGCACATATGGGACAGGCCTGAACGTATCTTTCCACATCCAGTTTCCAGGTAGGCCACCAAAAAAATCGTGAAAGTAATTCTTGTGTGGCTTTGATGCCTCTGTGACCAGCTACAGGGGAATCATGGCACATTTGTAATGCTTTCTTTTGCACCTTGTTTGTAGGGAGGAATATCAGGTCTTGGTAATAAAAATATCCTTGTTTCTTGTACAATAATGGTCTTAGTTCTTCCATGTCATGGTCCGATTGGTTGGCGTATTCTTGTTGTACTTCTTCCAGGAAAGACTGAGCCACTCCAATGATCTTACTGGGTTCTAGAAGATACTGGGATGAGGAAGGAGAACACTCTGGATATCGGCGAGACAGAGCATCAGCCAGAATGTTTTGGGATCCTGGAATATATGTAATATAAAAATCGTACTGACTGAAGAAAAAGGCCCAGCGGGCCTGACGACTATTCTGGCATACAAAATTTCTTAAACATTGTAAATTACGGTGGTCTGTCCTCACCTCAAATGGTTCCTTGGAACCCATCAGAAACTGCCTCCACTCAAGGCAGGCTGTTTTCAGAGCCAATAATTCCCTTTCAAGTACGGAATAATGTTGTTCAGCTGTGGAAAGGATATGAGACAAATAGAAAACAGGATGTTCAAGGCCATCATCCTCTTGTCGTTGGAGTAAGACAGCTCCGATGGCTCTCTCAGAAGCATCAGTTACTACTATAAATTGCTTGGTGGTATCTGGATGTCTTAAGATGGGGGCTTGGGTGAAGGCTCTCTTTAAGCTTTGAAAGGCTGCTTCAGCAGCCTCAGTCCAGACAAATCCCTTCTTTAAATTGTCCTTCTTTAAGGTGTGAGTTATGTGGCTAGTCTGACTGGCAAAGTCTAGAATGAATTGTCGATAGAAGTTTGCTAAACCTAGGAAACATTGTGTTTCTTTTATGGTAGAAGGAGAAGGCCACTCTAGGATAGCTTGTACCTTTTCTTGGTCCATAGCTATGCCGGTGGGACTTAAATGATAGCCCAGATATTTGACTTCCGTTATGTCGAACTCACATTTCTCTGGTTTGCAAAATAGTTGATGATCACGAAGTCTTTGAAGAACTTGTTTCACATGGGAAGTATGGAGTTCAGGATTTCTAGAATAAATAAGAATGTCATCTAGGTAGATCACGACTGTCTGATTAAGTAGGTCTGAAAACACTGAGTCCATAAATCTCTGGAAGATAGCCGGGGCGTTAGTAAGACCAAACGGCATAACCCTATATTCAAAATGGCCAAATGGGGTCCTGAATGCTGTCTTCCATTCGTCGCCTTCTCTTATGCGTAAAAGGTGGTAGGCTCCTCGTAAATCCAATTTAGTAAAACGTTGGGCCCCTCTGATTGCTTCCAGTATGTCCCTGATGAGAGGCAAAGGATAACGATCTTTAATGGTGATTTTATTCAGACCTCGAAAATCCAGGCACGGACGAAGATCCTTAGTCTTCTTGGGCACAAAAAAGAGAGGGGCCCCAGCCGGAGACGACGATGGAACAATAAGACCACTCTGTATATTTTCGTCCAGATACTCCTTTAGAACTTCCCTTTCGGGTTCCGTGAGGGAGTACATCCTCCCAAAAGGAACAATTGTGCCGGGTTCTAATGGAATTGCACAATCATATTCTCGATGTGGAGGTAGCACAGGTTTTGACGGTTTTTGGAAAATATCCTGAAACTCCAAATAGTGGTCTGGGACCCCTTGGACCGTATTAATGGACATACCAGTGGCACCTTCAGTAGCTAAGGATCCTTTCGGAGACCAATACTTGTCGGAAGTAAAACAGTTCTCGTGACAAAATTGCGAAGACAAAGAGACTGTCCGGGTAACCCAATTTATATATGGGTTATGTCTAATGAGCCACGGAATTCCAAGAATGATGGTATGGTTAGGGGACGTAATAAGATCGAAGGAGATGTGTTCTTGATGGTTTCCCACCTGTAGACTTAACATCAGGGTAGTGGTGTCTACAGGACCAGAGGATATCAAAGATCCATCCACAGTGTGTACCTGTTCGGGTACTTCTTTTGCTTGAGTAGGAACTAGGTTAGCAGCAGCCCATGTCTTGTCCATGTATATACCACTAGCACCACAGTCTAGTAATGCCATAGTCTTTTCTTGACGACCGTCAGGAAGTTGTAACAGGACAGGAAAGATGAACAAGGCAGTTGTATTGTCATTAAAGGAGCTGATGGAAGGTATAGCTGTAGATCCCGTCCTCTCCCTTCTTACAGAGGACGGGAGGTGGCGTTTCCCGAAGGTCTGGACGGACGTACTGGACAGGTACGGAGTATGTGACCAGCAGAACCACAATACAGGCACAACCCTCTCTTGCGTCTGTCTTCTCGTTCACTAGCAGAGAGCGGACCTCGGGTAGTATCCACCTGCATGGGTTCCCCTTCGATGTCTCTAGCAGGAGTGCGAGGTTCCTCGGAACGCTGCAGGTATGCACGGGAGCTACTTGGTTGGGTAAACCCTCTACTCCTTTTCTTTTCCGATCTCCGTTCCCGAAGACGATATTCGATGGACAGTGCTTGATCCATCAGGCCACGAAGATCTTCCGCTCTGGTAGAATGTACTAGTTCATCCTTTATTTCTTCTTTGAGTCCTCTACGAAATAATGTTACCAGAGTACGTTCCACCCAAGTGGTCTCTGCCGCCAGCTGACGAAAACGGGTTATATATTGCAGGACGTCTTGGGAGCCTTGTTGGATGTCGCACAAGGCTTCTTCAGCGGAGGCTTCCAATCCAGGACGGCTAAACATTTGTTTGAAGCGACTCACAAAGGCGGAATAGTCTGACAATACAGGGTCGTCGGAGGACACCATCGGGGTTGCCCAGGCCAAGGCTGGGCCGGATAAGGCACTGATAAGATAACCCACCTTGGTCCTGTCGTGGGAGAATTGAGTAGGTCGGAAGGCGAAATACACCGTTAAAGCATCCAAGAACTCGCGAAGCTTGGTTGGTTCACCAGAGAAACAAGGGGTAGAAGCGGAGATTGTCGGAACATCACTGGTGCGGAGGGCCAAAGCCTGTCGTAACGCAGCATTTTCATTACGTAGTTGTTGCAACTCCTGGGCTTGTTGCTGAATCGTGGTTAACAGAGATTGCTCCGGATCTGCAGCAGCCGCCACTGTATTATCCATGGTGTTTGAGGACGTCGGAATGGTTAGGCGCTGCAATCTGTCACGACTCACGTGCTGCTTGCGCCTGGAATTTGCAGATCTGGTGGCGTGAATCTTCAATGTTCGGCTTTGGCCCAAAAAGGGGCGACTCTTTCTGGTAGCCACGGTGCTGTAGGCAATGGAGACACCAAGAACAGACCGTGCCCTTCAGAAAGTAGCGCCAGAGGGAAAAACCCCTTCCAAGGGGAAAAACCTCCAAACAGGAAAAGTCCTGGAGAAAAACAAGAACAACAAACAGGAATCCAAAAGGAGCAAAAATCAGAAAATACAGAATGCTGAGTCCAAAACCAAAAGGCAAGGAAATCAGGAGCGAAGACACCAACTGAGCAGAAAGTGTTGCAGCGCAAGGAAAGAGGAAAAACACAGCCCTTATATACCAACAAACAGGAAGTGACCCACAGGAAGTAAAAGGACACCATCTTAGATAGGGAAACAATATATAGAACAGAATAGTAGAGGAACCATAGAGAATAGGGAACAAGGAATGCTGGGAAAGCACAGGAATCTGGGAAGGAGGAAAAGACATAAAGAAAGGCACACAACAGACTGCAAACAGAAGAAAGGACAAAGAAACGAAGAAAAACAGGTAAGAGGGTTCAGAGACCCCTGGGACAGTGAAAGGCAGAAGGAAGAACGAGGCCCCAAGCAAATCTGGGGCCTCGAAACGCGCAGGAGAGGCTGGGGGCGCGCCGCGTCTTAATAACGCGGTGCGCGGCCCGAGCCGAACGCCCGGTCGAAGTCGAGCTCTCGGCTCGCGCCGCACCGCGCGGCGCGACACTGCTTCTCAACACTTTGGTGGTCATTACAACATTGGCGGTAAAAGCCGCTTACCGCCGTGCAGAAGACCTCCAACACACTGCCGCGGCCGCGGAAATCCGCCAAAGCTATTATGACCCACATCCCGAAAACCGACAAAATTTAGACACCCACACAAGTCCGCCACACCAAAGGTCATTGATAAACTGGCGAAAACAAAAGCTCCACCGTCACGGCAACAGAAATACGCCCATGCTATCGCGACCCACGAATCCACGCGGCGGTCTTTCAACCGCGGTATTCCATTGGCGGTACACACCGCCGCGCTCAAAATACACACACATCTCCAAAACACAACCACATTGGACAATTCGAAAGACACACACCTGAGACACATACACACACCACTCCCACACACTCAATACCATATAAAACACACACCCACATCACCCACAAACCCCTACAACAACAATTGAGAACGAAGCACAGAGAGAGACACCACCACCCACAAACTAGCAGCCACAGACACTCAACACCATCACCCACACTACTTCCACGCACAAAACACCACACACCACTACATATCACCACACTTATTACCACCTACACCACCCCACACATCACCTACACCACCCCATGGCACGGCAAAGACACCACAGGTTCTCTGAGGAGGGGCTCAGTGTCATGCTGGAGGAAATCGTACGGGTAGAGCCACAGTTATTTGGCTCACAGGTGCAGCACACCTCCATTGCTAGGAAGATGGAGCTATGGAGAAGAATAGTCGAGAGGGTCAACGCAGTGGGACAGGACCCAAGAAATCGGGACGACATCAGGAAGAGGTGGAACGACCTACGGGGGAAGGTGCATTCCGTGGTCTCCAGACACAACATCGCGGTACAGCGGACTGGCGGCGGACCCCCACCTCTTCATCACAACTAACATGGGAGGAGCAGGTCTTGAAAATAATGCATACTGAGGGCCTCGCAGGAGTCGGTGGAGGAATGGACTCTGGTAAGTCAAATCTTAACGATCATATCCCCCACCCTACCTGCATGCTATCACAGACCCCCACCCTCGCCCCCACCACTATCACTCCAACTCCTCACAAATGTACCAATATCACAAACCACACATCCCAACACCAAGCCCTGCATGCAAAAACAAAGCATGGACACCCATCACTAAAGCATGCCCACTGCACATACCCATAACACCCCCTCAAACATCATCAAACAAGCCCACACACAGGAATGCCAGCACTGGGGTACACGGTCAATAATCATGCCTTTACACCCCTGCAGGACCACTACCCAACGTCAGCAGACAGGAGGGTCCAGACATCTCCACCCCACCCACAGAAGAGGCCCACAGTGATGACAGCAGCTCTGTCCAACTGGACCTAGATGACCAGCCCGGACCATCGTGGGCCTCGGGACAGTCTGTTCCCCTCACACAGGCACAGCCCACCACAGACCTTCCACCCTCTGGTAAAACCAGCACAGCACCCACCCAGCGGGCCCATACCTTCATCCCTAGGACACCTCAATCAGCTATGTGTCCACCACTACAGGGAACCCAGGATAACCCACCACCCCAACAACAACACGGACCTGGGGGCAGCGGTAGTGGGCACACGGTCCAGGGGACGGAGGCACAGGAACACAGGGGAACTGGGAGGGCTGCCGTGCTACAGGGGGCGGACAGGCCTAGGGAACCCACTCTCCACGTGGCCCTCTCCTCCATCATGGGAGCATACCACCACTCCCAGGAGACGATGGCAACGGTCCTGGCCAAATTTCAGGAGACCCAGCGCCTGCAGGAGGAACAGTATATGGGCTTCAGGGAGGATCTCAGAACCATCAGCACCGCCCTGGGCACCATTGTAGGGGTGCTGAAGGAGATACTCAACGCCAGGAGGGACACTGTGGCACTCCAAGGGGCCCCTGTCACTAGCCAGGACGATGAACTGCCCACCACCTCCGCCGGCGGTAGTGGACAGGAGGCCCCACCACAGGACCACCACACCAGCACCCCACCCCCTGCAGACGGAGAACCACCCCGCAAGCGGTCCCTGAGAACCAGGAACAAGACAGAGCACAATGGCAAGACCCCCGCTAAGAAAAAAGACCACCCTGATTGTCATCCTACTGTCCCACTTTGCAACCCTGTCCATCTTGGAACTGCCCCAGCTCCACTTCCTATGCCCATATGGGCAATGCACCTGTGAGACTCATAGACTGGACTCTGCCATGGACAGTCCTCCACCATCACCCCCACCATTTTACAACCCCCCTCCAATATTTAGCACTTAAATAAACACCCTTGAAGCACAAAACAACCTGGAGTCAGTCTGTGATTTAGAAAATGTATTATAGCAATGACAGTGACAAAATGCGTTCTCAAATGTAATGTCAACATACCTATGTCACACATCTCAAGTCCATGAGGAATCTAAGCAGATGACACACGTTGGAAACCACACATGTGAAACCGTAATGGAAACATACAACTCAGTTACCATATACTGGTTGAAATCGACAGACAGGATAGAGGTAGAAGTGTGAAAGTACTTGTAGTTGGCAGTAATGTATTCTCACCTGTGTGTCACTGGAAATATTGCTGGATAACTGAGTCCCTGTTGTCAATGTCTTCTTCCTCTGCTTCCTCCTCATCACTGTCCACTGGCTCCACAGCTGCCACAACACCGTCATCTGGACCATCCTCCTGCAGAAAAGGCACCTGGCGTCGCAAAGCCAAATTGTGAAGCATACAGCAGGCCACGATGATCTGGCACACCTTCCTTGGTGAGCAGAATAGGGAACACCCTGTCATATGGAGGCACCTGAACCTGGCCTTCAGGAGGCCGAAGGTGCGTTGGATCACCCTCCTAGTCCGCCCATGGGCCTCATTGTAGCGTTCCTCTGCCCTGGTCCTGGGATTCCTCACTGGGGTCAGTAGCCATGACAGGTTGGGGTAACCAGAGTCCCATAATAACCACACCCGGTGCCTCTGGAGTTGACCCATCACATAAGGGATGCTGCTATTCCGCAGGATGTAGGCGTCATGCACTGAGCCAGGGAACATAGCATTTACCTGGGAGATGTACTGGTCTGCCAAACATACCATCTGTACATTCATCGAATGATAACTCTTCCGGTTCCTGTACACCTGTTCACTCCTGTGGGGGGGGGACCAGAGCTACATGGGTCCCATCAATGGCACCTATGATGTTAGGGATATGTCCAAGGGCATAGAAGTCACCTTTCACTGTAGACAAATCCTCCACCTGAGGGAAAACGATGTAGCTCCGCATGTGTTTCAGAAGGGCAGACAACACTCTGGACAACATGTTGGAAAACAAAGGCTGGGACATCCCTGATGCCATGGCCACTGTTGTTTGAAATGACCCACTTGCAAGGAAATGGAGCACTGATGGCACCTGCACTTGAGGGGGGATTCCTGTGGGATGGCGGATTGCTGACATCAGGTCAGGCTCCAACTGGGTACACAGTTCCTGGATTGTGGCACGGTCAAACCTGTAGGTGATGATTAAATGTCGCTCCTCCATTGTCAACAGGTCCACCAGCGGTCGGTGCACCGGAGGATTCCGCCATCTCCTCACATGTCCCAGCGGACGGTGCCTAGGAAGGACAACAGCGACCACAGAGTCAAACAACTCAGAGGTATGTACCCACAGTCTACACAGAACACGAAACATAATCCAAAAAGTTGCCTGTATGTCTGTTGAGTCTAGGCCTAGGTATGTGTGACGCAGTTGAAAATGAAGCCATGTGGGCCCCTGAAATGGCGGCTGCCTGACCTCTAAAGTGGGACAATAGGATGTGAGGTAACTGTGCTGGCGTTGTACACCGTCGCGGTAGGCAGTCGAAGACCGCGGCGCAATGCTGCATTGGTTAACATTGACCCTATGGGTCCCAGGAGCCAATGACGAAGTGCGCCGGCGGTGATGGTACGCACCGCCGCGGACGTCACCACCGCGGACGTGACCGCTCTTTTCTATCTGTTCAATCACTCGAGCCCTGATCTTCGACAGAAGAGGACCTACACTGCAAGTGGTGCTGTGACCTCGGTCTGGAAGAGACAATGGCTCATGCGTCTTGGGAAAGGGCCCCTGCCTTCACTGCACAGGAGTTGGAGAAGCTTGTGGACGGGGTCCTCCCCCAGTACACGCTACTCTACGGTCCTCCAGACCAACAGGTAAGTACACAGGGAGCACGTTGTATGGGCTATGCCTGAGTGGAGAGGGCTGGTTGTAAGAATGAAGAGGCCACGGTTCTGCATGCATGATGGACTGTGAATGCATGTGCCACATGGCAAGGGCAGGGATGTGGGGCACTCACTTCGACAGTGCATTTGCTAATGTCTTCTCTTCTTCCCCTGTACATTTCATTTAGGTCAGCGCCCAACAGAAGGATATTTGGCGTGCCATCACCAAGGACGTCCGGACCCTGGGGGTCCACCACAGACGGAGCACCCACTGCCGTAAAAGATGGGAGGACATTCGCCGCTGGAGCAAGAAGACGGCGGAGGCTCAGCTGGGGATGGCCTCCCAACGTGGGAGGGGTGCCTGTCGCACCATGACCCCCCTGATGTTCTGGATCCTGGCGGTGGCCTACCCGGAGTTGGATGGGCGCTTGAGAGCATCACAGCAGACACAAGGGGGTAAGTACAACATCATTCTGCGGACTTTGCCCGCAGTGAAGGTGTCTGCGTGCGGGAGGAGGGCTGTGGGTTCCCCTAGGCCAGGGCGAGTTCCGTAGGCTAGGCCCCTCCGTAATGTAGGCCATGTGGCACTCCAGCCCACCTCTGTAGAGTGCCAAGTACAGGTATACATGCCCCTGTGTCATCTATGTGTGCAGATTTCGACCATAGCCATGTAGGCCATATCCCAGGAATTGCATCTGTAGAGCCCAAAAGCGCGGCGTAGTGCAGGGGGCTGCTGTGTCTGTATTGTCCGCCAACGGTAGCGATAAGCCATGCATTCAACCTGTCTTTCTTCTGTCATCCCCCCCCTTTTTGTGGTCTCCCTGTTCTTGTGTGCATCAGCATCATCAGGCGGAGGTACAGTGGCACCGGAGCATGAGGGAGCTGCATCCCACATGGCCATGGAGGGCCACACCACGTACTCAGAATACACCAGTAGGACGGAGGGCGAGGGGAGCTTCACGGCGGGGACAGGATCAGCAACCAGCGACACGGACTCGTCCTCCGATGGGAGCTCCCTTGTGGTGGCGGCAAAATCTGTGCCCCCCACTTCTACAGGTACAGCCGCCACCCCCCCTATCACCACTGCCCTTCCAGCAGCCCCTCAGCCTTCGCCCCAGGAGGGTGGGCATCACCTTCGCCCTAGGCACCTCAGTCCCTGCCCCTGTCACCTCTGCTGCCCTCAGTGAGGAGGCCATTGACCTCCTCAGGTCACTCACTGTTGGGCAGTCTACCATTTTGAATGCCATCCAGGGTGTAGAAAGGGAATTGCAACACACTAATGCATTCCTGGAGGGCATTCATTCTGGTCAGGCTGCCCTTCATCGAACCCTGCAAACTCTGGCCTCAGCACTGATGGCAGCCGTTGTCCCTGTGTCTAGCCTCCCCCCTCCAACTTCCTCCACCCAGACCCAATCCCATGTACCGCTGTCTATCCCAAACACACCATCAGACCAGCATGCACACACCTCACCACACAAGGGAAGCTCAGGCAAACATAAGCACCACACATCCCACAGGCACTCACACCAGCATCACACACATACAGACACACCAACATCCACTGCCTCCACTGTGTCCCCCTCCTCGTCGTCTCCCTCCTCCCTCCCAGTCCTGTCTACACTCTCACCTGCATGCACTACCACTACAGCCACTAGGTCCCACCCCAGCACACCCACCACCACACCCCGCTCACGTACACTCACCACCCCACTACCATTTACACGTCCTGTGTCCTCTCCCAGTGTGTCTGTGACGCCCCCTCCCAAAGTACACAAACGCTGGCACACACCCACCCAACATACATCCACCTCACGACAGCCTCCAGCGCATGCACCTGCACCCAAAGCAACAAAAGTTACACCTCCTACAACCACCTCCTCTTCCTCCACTCCCAGACCCCCTCCAGCTACCCGTCCCAGTGTTCCTAAGAAACTTTTCCTGACCAAGCTTGACCTCTTTCCCACCCCCCCTCCAATTCATAGGTCCCGTATTAGCACCTCAGTCAAAAAATCTCCGGGACCAGTGGTGCCTGTTGTTAGAGGTATGTGGAGTGCACCGGGCACCAGGGCAGCCAGTGTGACACAGAGCCACAGCACAGCCAGTCCCCCCCCCTATGAAGCACCAGAAGTTGGACAGTGCCCGGCGGGAGTGGGGGAAGACTCCAGCCAGCAAAGCCGCTCACAAGGGTCCCGGGGGGAGTGTCCACTCAGCTGTGACTCCTCCCAAGGTGGGGAAGGGGCAGAAGAAATCGCCAAAGTCTGGGAGGAGCAGCACAGCGGAGAAGACCGCCATCATCCCCGCTGCCCATTAGGCCACCGCCAGCCCAATCGTCACTGGCCAGGAGGCCACCACCAGAGTCAGTGCCCAGGAGGGCAGCCCGATCGTCAGTGGCCAGGAGGCCACCGCCACAGTCAGTGCCCAGGAGGGCAGCCCAATCGTCAGTGGCCAGGAGGCCACCGCCAGCCACTGCCCAGCTGCCCAGGAGGCCCCCGGCAGCCACAGCCCAGCTGCCCAATGAAGGACCGCCAGCCCAGCTGTGCAATGAAGGACCGCCATGGCAAGCACCGCTGAACAGGGAAAGCACCGCTGAACAGGGCAAAGACCGCCATGGCAAGCACCGCTGAACAGGGCAAGCACCGCTGAAGAGGGCAAAGACCGCCATGGCAAGCACCGCTGAACAGGGCAAGCTCCGCTGAACAGGGCAAAGATGCTGAACAGGGAAAGGACGGCTGAACAGGGAAAGGACCGCCAAGTCAAGCACCGCTAGCCCATGAGCGGCAGGGGCAGTGACGCAACTGGGACCGTCACGGGGAGAGTGATGCACTCTGGGCACCAGTCCCCCTCCAGAACCAGTGGAGACATGCATCCACTCAGTTTGTCCTGCACAGGATGAAGCACTCTGGGCACCAGTCCCCCTCCAGAACCAGTGGAGAGATCCATCCACTCAGTCTGTCTTGCACAGGATGAAGCACTCTGGGCACCAGTTCCCCTCCAGAACCAGTGGAGACATGCATCCACTCAGTCTGTCCTGCACAGGATGAAGCACTCTGGGCACCAGTCCCCCTCCAGAACCAGTGGAGACTGTTCTCCACTTGAGAGACTGTGGCTTTGCACTCCCCAGGATGGAACAGTGGGCAAACCACCCACTGTAGAGGCTTGAGAGACTGTGGCTTTGCACTCCCCAGGATTGAACAGTGGGCAACCCACCCACTGTAGGGACTTGAGAGACTGTGGCTTTGCACTACCCAGGATTGAACAGTGGGCAAACCACCCACTGTAGAGACTTGAGAGACTGTGGCTTTGCACTCCCCAGGATTGAACAGTGGGCAACCCACCCACTCTAGGGACTTGAGAGACTGTGGCTTTGCACTACCCAGGATTGAACAGTGGGCAAACCACCCACTGTAGAGACTTGAGAGACTGTGGCTTTGCACTCCCCAGAATACATCAATGGGCATGGAACCCCCTCGTGGATCTGGCGTGCTGCACTCATCCGGCTGAGGTGCCCCCCCTTCCCTTCCCCCTGAGGTGCCTGTTGTATTTGTATCTGATGCCCCAGCAGTGTTCTCTCCGTTTCTGGTCAGGTATCTTGTGTGGGCCTCGCCCATGCATTTTGGGCCCAGTGATCCATGGACAATGACTTGTGAATTACCTGCACTACTATTCGTGGTGTATATTTTGTTTAATGTGTATATATATATATGTTGGACCTGGCTTTTTGACAGGGACATCCCCAAACTTTTTGCCTCCTTCCTCCTATTTTTTCTGACCTGTTGTTGTTGGCTTTTGACCTCTGGGCACTTTACCACTGCTAACCAGTGCTAAAGTGCATATGCTCTCTGTGTAAATTGTACTACTGATTGGTTTATCCATGATTGACTATTTAATTTACTTGTAAGTCCCTGGCAGAGTGCACTACATGTGCCTAGGGCAGGTAGATTAAATGCTACTAGTAGGCCTGCAGCACTGGTTGTGCCACACACCTCAGTAGCCCCTTAACCCTGTCTCAGGCCTGCCATTGCAAGGCCTGTGTGTGCAGTTTCACTGCCACTTCGACTTGGCACTTAAAAGTACTTGCCAAGCCTAGAACTCCCCTTTTACTACATATAAGTCATCCCTAATGTGTGCCCTAGGTAACCCCTAGAGCAGGGTGCTGTGTAGGTAAAAGGCAGGACATGTACCTGTGTAGTTATATGTCCTGGTAGTGTAAAACTCCTAAATTCGTTTTTACACTACTGTGAGGCCTGCTCCTTTCATAGGCTAACATTGGGGCTGCCCTCATACACTGTTGAAGTGGCAGCTGCTGATCTGAAAGGAGCAGGAAGGTCATATTTAGTATGGCCAGAATGGTAATACAAAATCCTGCTGACTGGTGAAGTCGGATTTAATATTACTATTCTAGAAATGCCACTTTTAGAAAGTGAGCATTTCTTTGCACTAAAATCTTGTTGTGCCCTTCAATCCACGTCTGGCTAGGTTTAGTTGACAGCTCCTTGTGCATTCACTCAGACACACCCCAAACACAGGGTACTCAGCCTCACTTGCATACATCTGCATTTTGAATGGGTCTTCCTGGGCTGGGAGGGTGGAGGGCCTGCCCTCACACAAAGGACTGCCACACCCCCTACTGGGACTCTGGCAGACAGGATTGAGCTGAAAGGGAACTTGGTGCATTTCTTAGAGACTCTTTGAAGTCACCCCCACTTCAAAGGCACAATTTATTATAAAACAGGGCCTCTGCCCTACCTCATCAGACACTTGCTGGAGAAGAAACCTGAACCAGAAACTACATCCTGCCAAGAAGAACTGCCTGGCTGCTCAAAGGACTCACCTGTCTGCTTTCTACAAAGGACTGCTGCCTTGCTGTTGCCCTGCTGCCTTGCTGAACTCTTGTCTGGCTGTGTAAGTGCTCTCCAAGGGCTTGGATAGAGCTTGCCTCCTGTTCCTTGAAGTCTCAGGACCAAAAAGACTTCTTCCTTTCACTTGGACGCTCCGTGCGCCGAAAATTTCGACGCACAGCTTGTTTCGCGGCTAGAAAAACGCTGCACACCGACGCTGATCGACGCGACGCCCTCGGGACGATCGAGACTTCGACGCACAACCTCGCAAGGACAAAGCCGCCCGACTTTCCAGGAGAAATCGACGCGACGCCTACCGTGAGCGCGAAACTTTGACGCACGGCCTCGCAAGGACAACGCCGCCCGACTTCCAAGGAGAAATCGACACGACGCCTGCCGTGAGACCAAAATTTCGACGCACGGCCTCGCAAGGACAACGCCGCCCGACTTCCAAGGAGAAATCAACGCGACGCCTACCGTGAGATCGAAACTTCGACGCGCAGCCCCGCAGAACGACGCGCAGCCGGAAAACAAGCAGGAGAATCCACGCACAGACCCGGGACATCTGGTAATCCCCGCGACCCACAAAAAGAGACTGCCTGCGCGCCGGAAAACGTCGCCCGACTTCCCCGCGTGGAAAAGAACGACGCAAGTCTGTGTGTGCTGAGGAGAAATCGACGCACACACCCCTTTTTCCGCACATCTCTTCTCCTGTGGCCCTCTGAGGAGATTTCCCACCAGAAACCAGGTACTCTGTGCTTGAAAGACACTTTATAGCTTTTTAAAGACTTAAAGACACTTAATATCACTTTTCGGTGATATCTTTACAAATTCGTATTGCAACTTTGATCGTTTTGACCTACAATTACCCAGATAAATATTCTATATTTTTCTAAACACTGTGTGGTGTATTTTTGTGGTGTTATGCTATGGTGTTGTATGATTTATTGCACAAACGCTTTACACATTGCCTTCTAAGTTAAGCCTGACTGCTCGTGCCAAGCTACCGGAGGGTGAGCACAGGCTGATTTTGGATTGTGTGTGACTTACCCTGACTAGAGTGAGGGTTCTTGCTTGGACAGAGGGCAACCTGACTGCCAACCAAAAACCCCATTTCTAACATTGGTGATCAGCGGTGAGGATAGGACTTGTGTTTGTGCAGTGACATACAGTAGCTAAGTATTTCACTACCTACCCACAGTTGAAGGTCAACTTGATTTTTCATCTTTTTTTGCTTTTGGATCTCTGATGTCCTCCCGGATATACTATTGATATTTGGGACTTTGGATTTTGGTTTTTGCTAGTAAGATCTTATCAGAATGGGATTGCTTACCTACTCACTCTTTGTGCCTACTGACCACCTCACTAAGGCTGACTTAAGGAGGCTTTGCAGAAAATGGGGCCTTCGTGTATCAAGGAAATCTACTAAGATGGAAATGCTACATGCCTACATAGTCTGGGAGGAAGAAAGATGGGCAGAGAGAGAGGCAGAAAAAAACCAAATGACTAAATACCCCTCAGATGAGGAGGGGGGCTACTCAAATGAGGAGGATGACTACTCAGATGAGGAAAGAGATCCAGTGAGAGCAGAATGGCTCCGAGCTCGAGAGCGGTGGGTGGAAGAACTAGATGAGTTTCTTGAAAGGGCTGAGGCAGCGAGTCTCTTAGCCCTGGAGGAAGAAAAGATTGCAGCTCAAGAACTGAGCTGTAAAGAGCTGAAACTGGAGGCCGGAAGGGCTGAGTCCAGTTCAGATGGTGGCAGCAAAACTCTTGCATCTAGTACTGCTGAAGAAGGGCACAAGCCCAGAGATGTGGTGCCCAACTTGAAGAAGGGAGTTGACACACCCCAGGCAGTTCAAGGGTATGAGGTAGTTCCCGTTATGCACAGGGTCCCTGAGAAGGATTGGGGAACTGGCACAGGGAGTCATATTCCTACTGGGGGGAGGGACACTTTACTGACTCTAGCAGAGAGTGACAGAGAAAAGGGTTCCCCCCTGGTGGACGTCCTGGATATAGAGTGTAGAGACATCCCAGAAGAGTATGGGTTGAGTGTCAGGGACAGACAGATACTGTCTCACCAGTCTCAGGAGGGTGAAGTAGAGTGCTTTTCCAAGGTTGAGTTACTGGGTGGTTGGGTGAAGGGTACTGTGGTTAATACATGTGAAGGGCAGAGTGATGTAATTGCTGGAGAGCATATGTCTGGTCCTTATTTTCCAGAGCTACGCCAACACCAGGTGGAGTGTGAGTTCTCTGACCCCAGGGAACTTACAATGGAGGCAGACTTCTGGGTGAGTACCAGAGAGTCTGAAGAGGCATTTGGGGGTGCTCCTGAAGGGAGTGGTCTAGGTGGTTCCCAACCAAGTGTGGTGGGAGAGGATTGTAGTGTCCCAGGTAGGTCCCAGGTCCTAGAGGGTTCCATGAGGGAACACCAGGAGGGAAGCCTAGCCTGTACCGTAGGGCCACCTTTTGAGGGAAGCCCCGCAGTGTCAGAAGAACTTGGGGGGGTGACTGTAGCCAGCATCCCAACAGTTCTGGTGTCTGGCAGTACCCCTCCTAGTGAGGGGGTGCAGAAGTCCAGACATAGGGTTGAGAGGGGGTTGCAGACCCCAGTGGAGGACCTTGAGAGTCAGGGGACAGCTCTGAGAGCAGAGCCCCCCAGGAATGACCCAGGTGAAACCGTTTCTGGTTTGGGGGAAACCCAGACTCTGCCGGATGGGCAGAGGTCGGGAGACCTGCGCCAACCAGACTCTTGTGTGGCCCTTGGGGACGGTGTGTCCCTTGTGGGGGGTGAGAGTGCCCCCCAGGAAGTCCTGGCATGCCAGGCAAAGATTCAACCTCAGGGTGGTGACTCTGGGTTGGATACCCAGGTTCAGAGGTTAAACTCTGACCTGGTGGGAGGTAGATGTGCCTCCCAAGAAGTCCTGCTGTGCCAGGCATTTGTCCAACCTCAGGGTGTTGACTCTGTATTGGATGACCAGGTTCAGAGGTTAAACTCTGACCTGGTGGGGGGTAGGTGTGCCCCCCAGAAAGTCCTGGCGTGCCAGGCAATTGCCCAACCTCAGGGTGGTGACCCTGGGTTGGGGAACCAGGCTCAGAGGTTAAACTCTGACCTGGTGGGAGGTAGGTGTGCCTCCCTGGAAGTCCTGACCTGCCAGGCAATGGTTCAACCTCAGGGTGGTGACTCTGGGTTGGCTAACCAGGTTCAGGGGATAAGCTCTGACCTGTTGGGGGGTAGGCGTGCCCCCCAGAAAGTCCTGGTGTACCAGGCAGTGGTCCAACCTCAGAGTGCTGACTCTGGGTTGGATAACCGGGTTCAGAGGTTAAACTCTGACCTGGTGGGGGGTAGGTGTGCCCCCCAGAAAGTCCTGGCGTGCCAGGCAATTGTTCAACCTCAGAGTGGTGACTCTGGGTTGGATACCCAGGTTCAGAGGTTAAACTCTGACCTGGTGGGAGGTAGGTGTGCCTCCCAAGAAGCCCTGCTGTGCCAGGCAATTGTCCAACCTCAGGGTGTTGACTCTGGGTTGGATGACCAGGTTCAGAGGTTAAACTCTGACCTGGTGGGGGGTAGGTGTGCCCCTCAGAAAGTCCTGGCGTGCCAGGCAATTGCCCAACCTCAGGGTGGTGACCCTGGGTTGGGGAACCAGGCTCAGAGGTTAAACTCTGACCTGGTGGGAGGTAGGTGTGCCTCCCAGAAAGTCCTGGTGCGCCAGGCAATTGTTCAACTTCAGGGTGGTGACTCTGAGTTGAATGGCCCAGTTCAGAGGTTAAACTCTGACCTGGTGGAGGGTCAGTGTGCCCTCCAGGAAGTCCTGGTGTGCCAGGCAATTGTTCAACTTCAGGGTGATGACTCTGAGTTGAATGGCCAAGTTCAGAGGTTAAACTCTGACCTGGTGGAGGGTCAGTGTGCCCTCCAGGAAGTCCTGGCGTGCCAGGCAATTGTTCAACTTCAGGGTGGTGACTCTGAGTTGAATGGTCAGGTGCAGAGGTTAAACTCTGACCTGGTGGAGAGTCAGTGTGCCCTCCAGGAAGTCCTGGCGTGCCAGGCAATTGTTCAACTTCAGGGTGGTGACTCTGAGTTGAATGGGCAGGTGCAGAGGTTAAACTCTGACCTGGTGGGGGGTAGGTGTGCCTCCCAGGAAGTCCCGGTTTTCCAGGCAGTGATCCAGTCTGAGGGTACAGACCCTGGGCTGGAAGACCAGGTTCAGGGTGTCCCCCCGGACCTGGAGGGAGGGGCTACTGATAACAGTGCCCCTACCATGTTGTCTTCTGAGGAGGCCACTCCTAGTTGGAGGGTGCTGGACCCCAGAAGGGAGGGCAGGGGGAGGGAAGCCTCACCCCGGGCCCTAGTCCAACCTGAAGGTACAGGCCCCAGGTTGGAGGGCCAGTTGCAGGTTAACAGCCCTGCATTGGTGGAGGAATGGTACAGGGTGACTTCTGTAAGCACCCTGACCATGTTGGACTCTGGGGGTACCGCTCCAGGAGGGAGGGTACAAAGCCCCAGAGGGGAGGACCAGGTTCAGGCTGTCATCCCTGACCTGGTGGAAGGGAGAGTGGTTAAAGGGTGCCCAGCACCTGGGGCTACCGCCCCCCACTCTCCACAGCCACAGTGGTTGGAGAGCTTTGAGAGGCCTGGGGCCTGGCTCTCATCCCTGGCAGCTGTCAGTAATCACTGCGGCTTGCTGTCCGGGTGGACAGAGTTATCCCTGGGGAGGGGACAAGTGTCACACCCCAGGGGTAGAGTGGGCAACACCACTGTGTTGGTCATGGTGGTACTATCCTGCTCCTGGGATACATCTGTGAGCAAAGTAAGGTTAGGTGCTGCACAGATGGGATCCGCAGGTAAGGAGAAAGGTTCCCCATGGGTTGGCTTAGTGGGCCCTGAGAGTATGGACAGAGTGATCCAATTGGAGTCAGGAAGGCGAAGAACTGGAGCATGCCCCTGCTGTTGTGGGCCTGGGTCCTTGTTCTGTCGCCTCAAACAGGGAAGTACATCAGGATAGTGATTGTTCTCCCCTGGCTTTAGGCTGGTAGGGGGTCATGTTGGACCTGGCTTTTTGACAGGGACATCCCCAAACTTTTTGCCTCCTTCCTCCTATTTTTTCTGACCTGTTGTTGTTGGCTTTTGACCTCTGGGTACTTTACCACTGCTAACCAGTGCTAAAGTGCATATGCTCTCTGTGTAAATTGTACTACTGATTGGTTTATCCATGATTGACTATTTAATTTACTTGTAAGTCCCTGGCAGAGTGCACTACATGTGCCTAGGGCAGGTAGATTAAATGCTACTAGTGGGCCTGCAGCACTGGTTGTGCCACACACCTCAGTAGCCCCTTAACCCTGTCTCAGGCCTGCCATTGCAAGGCCTGTGTGTGCAGTTTCACTGCCACTTCGACTTGGCACTTAAAAGTACTTGCCAAGCCTAGAACTCCCCTTTTACTACATATAAGTCATCCCTAATGTGTGCCCTAGGTAACCCCTAGAGCAGGGTGCTGTGTAGGTAAAAGGCAGGACATGTACCTGTGTAGTTATATGTCCTGGTAGTGTAAAACTCCTAAATTCGTTTTTACACTACTGTGAGGCCTGCTCCTTTCATAGGCTAACATTGGGGCTGCCCTCATACACTGTTGAAGTGGCAGCTGCTGATCTGAAAGGAGCAGGAAGGTCATATTTAGTATGGCCAGAATGGTAATACAAAATCCTGCTGACTGGTGAAGTCGGATTTAATATTACTATTCTAGAAATGCCACTTTTAGAAAGTGAGCATTTCTTTGCACTAAAATCTTGTTGTGCCCTTCAATCCACGTCTGGCTAGGTTTAGTTGACAGCTCCTTGTGCATTCACTCAGACACACCCCAAACACAGGGTACTCAGCCTCACTTGCATACATCTGCATTTTGAATGGGTCTTCCTGGGCTGGGAGGGTGGAGGGCCTGCCCTCACACAAAGGACTGCCACACCCCCTACTGGGACTCTGGCAGACAGGATTGAGCTGAAAGGGAACTTGGTGCATTTCTTAGAGACTCTTTGAAGTCACCCCCACTTCAAAGGCACAATTTATTATAAAACAGGGCCTCTGCCCTACCTCATCAGACACTTGCTGGAGAAGAAACCTGAACCAGAAACTACATCCTGCCAAGAAGAACTGCCTGGCTGCTCAAAGGACTCACCTGTCTGCTTTCTACAAAGGACTGCTGCCTTGCTGTTGCCCTGCTGCCTTGCTGAACTCTTGTCTGGCTGTGTAAGTGCTCTCCAAGGGCTTGGATAGAGCTTGCCTCCTGTTCCTTGAAGTCTCAGGACCAAAAAGACTTCTTCCTTTCACTTGGACGCTCCGTGCGCCAAAAATTTCGACGCACAGCTTGTTTCGCGGCTAGAAAAACGCCGCACACCGACGCTGATCGACGCGACGCCCTCGGGACGATCGAGACTTCGACGCACAACCTCGCAAGGACAAAGCCGCCCGACTTTCCAGGAGAAATCGACGCAACGCCTACCGTGAGCGCGAAACTTTGACGCACGGCCTCGCAAGGACAACGCTGCCCGACTTCCAAGGAGAAATCGACGCGACGCCTGCCGTGAGACCAAAATTTCGACGCACGGCCTCGCAAGGACAACGCCGCCCGACTTCCAAGGAGAAATCGACGCGACACCTACCGTGAGATCGAAACTTCGACGCGCAGCCCCGCAGAACGACGCGCAGCCGGAAAACAAGCAGGAGAATCCACGCACAGACCCGGGACATCTGGTAATCCCCGCGACCCACAAAAAGAGACTGCCTGCGCGCCGGAAAATGACGCCCGACTTCCCCGCGTGGAAAAGAACGACGCAAGTCTGTGTGTGCTGAGGAGAATTTCGACGCACACACCCCTTTTTCCGCGCATCTCTTCTCCTGTGGCCCTCTGAGGAGATTTCCCACCAGAAACCAGGTACTCTGTGCTTGAAAGACACTTTATAGCTTTTTAAAGACTTAAAGACACTTAATATCACTTTTCGGTGATATCTTTACAAATTCGTATTGCAACTTTGATCGTTTTGACCTACAATTACCCAGATAAATATTCTATATTTTTCTAAACACTGTGTGGTGTATTTTTGTGGTGTTATGCTATGGTGTTGTATGATTTATTGCACAAACGCTTTACACATTGCCTTCTAAGTTAAGCCTGACTGCTCGTGCCAAGCTACCGGAGGGTGAGCACAGGCTGATTTTGGATTGTGTGTGACTTACCCTGACTAGAGTGAGGGTTCTTGCTTGGACAGAGGGCAACCTGACTGCCAACCAAAAACCCCATTTCTAACAATATATATATGTATATATTGGTTATTGTATTTTGATATATTACAATGGTTCCACTCATATCCTTTGTTCTTTGCATTCTTCCGGGGGGGTTGGGGGTTGTTACTGTAATGTTTGGATATGCACTGGTGTGTGTGTTGTAGTGGGTGAGGGTGGGGGTGGGGGTTGGGGTGTTGCATGTGTGTGTCCCTGTCTTTTGCCTCCCCCTCCCCTATGTCATAGGTGCAGTACTCACCGTTGTCTTCGCCGTCGACGTTGATGATCGTCGTACAGGAGCAGGAAGACTAGTGCAGGAAGTGTATGGAGTTCCGGCTCCATGGTGTCCTCCTTCCTCGTAGAGTGGGTAGAGGTGAGCGTTTTCCCTTTGAAATGGCTGTTTCCGCCGTGTTTTTATCCGCTGTGAATCCGCCCCGGAAAAGGTGGAGGATTGGTAGGTTGTGATACTGTGGGCGGTACATTGTCTTCCGCCTGTCTGTTGGCGGTGACCGCCGCGCTGTTTGTTTGAACCGCCATGGCGGTCGGAGTGTTAAAGTGGTTGTCTTTGTTGGCGGTTTCCACAACGGTCATAATTCCCATTTTTTTACCGCCAGCCTGTTTGCGGTCTTACCGGCGCTTTAACACCGTCCGCCAGGGTTGTAATGACCCCCTTTCTGTTTTGCCCATTTTGGAAATACAAAGGTTTCACTATTTTTCACTCTTTTTATTTCAGCAATTGAATTGCTGTATACCCGGAATACAATGAAAACTCATTGGAAGATGCAGCTCATTTATTGGCTCTCGGTACTTAGGGTTCTTGATAAACCTACAAGCCCAATATACCCCCGCAACCAGAAGAGTCCAGCAGACATAATGGTATATTGCTTTAAAAAATCGGCCATAGTTGGAAAAGTTATAGAAGAAAATGTGGACAGAAATGACTCTTTTTTACCTCAATTTTAATACGTTTTTATTTTATGTTACTTTCTGTAGGAAAACCTTGAAGGATCTATACAAATGACCCCTTGCTGAATTCAGAATTTTATCTACATTCAAGAAATGTTTAGCTGTCTGGTGTCCAGCACTGGTTTCACACCCATTTCTGTCACTTACCGAAAGGAGGCTGAGAGCACAAAAAATAGTAAAATTGGAGTATATCCGAGTAAAGTGCCAGAATTGTGTTGAAAAATGTGGGCCCATATTTATACTTTTTGACGCACAACTGCGCCAACGCAGTTGTGCGTCAAAAATTTTACAGCCGGCTAACGCTATTCCAAAGCGCCATGCCGGCGCCTTATTTATTGAATGACGTTAGCCGGCGCTGCGGACTGGTGTGCGTAAAAAAAAATGACTCACACCAGGCAGCGCCGGCGTAGGGGAAAATGGAGGTTGGGCGTTAAAAAATGGGGCAAGTCAGGTCTGAGGCAAAATTCAGCCCTCAACCCGATTTGCGCCATTTCTTTTTGCGCCCAACCCCCATTGAAATGACTCCTGTCTTAGCAAAGACAGGAGTCATGCCCCCTTGCCCAATGGCCATGCCCAGGGGACTTCTGTCCCCTGGGCATGGTCATTGGGCATAGTGGCATGAAGGGGGGCCCAAATCAGGCCCCCCTATGCCACAAAAAAATACGAAAAAAATACTTACCCCAACTTACCTCTACTTCCCTGGGATGGGTCCCTCCATCCTTGGGTGTCCTCCTGGGGTGGGCAAGGGTGGCAGGTGGTGTCCCTGGGGGCAGGGGAGGGCACCTCTGGGCTCATTCTGAGCCCACAGGTCCCTTAACGCCTGCCCTGACCCAGGCGTTAAAAAACGGCGCCCATCAGGCTGGGCGCCGTTTTTTAAGGCCTACCCCTCCTGTGCGTCAAAATGATGTCACAGTATAAATATGGGGCACAGGCCTTAAAGTAATTTTTTGGAAGGGAACGCCTTCCTTGCATATCATTAACGCAAGGCTGGTTCCCCCTTCCAAAAAATGACGCACATGGTGGAACTTTGACGCCCGCGGAGTCGGACGTCAAAGTATAAATATGGGGCAGGGTTTGCGCCGATTGTGCGTCAAAAATTTTGACGCATATTCGGCGCAAACAGAGTATAAATATGCCCCGTGGTTTTCTGATTCAAGTCTGCCTGTTCCTGGAAGCTGGGAAGATGGAGATTTTAGCACCGCATACCTTTTGTTGATGCCATTTTCAGGGAAAAAAACACATGCTTTCTTCTACAGTCCTTTTTTTCCACTTTTAAAAAAACAACAACATTTTAGCTGTATTTTGGCTAATTTCTTGGCCTCCTCCAGGGGAATGCACGGACTCTGGGCACCTCTAGGATGTTGGAAAAAAAGGATGCAAATTTGGCGTGAGTAGCCTATATGGACAAAAAGTTATGAGGGCCTATGCCAAAATTGCTAAAAAATGCTTGCCACATTACGGGGGGAAAGGCCTGAAAGTGAAGGGGTTAATAGTGCCATGTCTTCCATTGCCTCTAGGGTTTAGAGTTAGAGTTCTGATTAGTTAGGATTAGGTCTAGTATTCCCATAGGCCAATAGGGCTGTTTAAGCCTAGGGTTCATGGCATCTCAGCCTGGGCATCGAGGCTAAGGATGGAGAGGACAAGGGCAGTTGCCTGTTTGGATCTGTTGAGGCCAGGTCGGGCCTAGCGCCAGAAATGCTGCCCTTTTTGCCATTTACCAGCAACCACCTGAAGCCATCCACACACAGACATAGTAACATTCTATAAGCAAATACACACTATTCACATACAACAAACAAACCTTATACAGATTTCAATGCCTCAACAACCACTACAAAATCCCACAAACCACAAGTATAAACCCTTGTACCCCATCTACAACACTATGGCACCCTCATTCACACATAAAACACCACTTTGTCCTCTACCACTAACAAATCCGCACATCACCAATACAATTCAAAACCACAGTATACATAACTTTAATGCATCCAGACACACACTCTTTATTCATACAAAACATCCTCTCTATTCTCTACTTACTCCTAACAGGCCCCTTTTATCACCACAAAACCTAAACTCAGCCTTCCATTATATCATCCATCAACACCCTCCTCCTCCTTTTATCAAAAACACACAACCAAACAATCCTTACACTCCATTCCAGCACACATAACCTTTTCCAGTGAGCAAAGCTAACACAAACACTCATAACTCTTTTCTATCCCCTCTTACACACCACATACACTCTTCTCCAAAATAGATCACCACCCCCTGTACAATTCAAATACCACTTACCAGCAGTCCTTTACATACAAATCCTTCTCAGAAAACCACTACATCAAGATCTCTTCTCATTACTCCACAAAAACAAAACATAACACACACACATACATTTTCATAATACTTTAATCACAACTTAGAAACATGCACTCACTCCCACCCTTATGACTACACAAATAACACACATACCATACCACACTATACAGACGCAAACAAAATAAACAACATACCACTCTTCACAACCGCAAATCTCCATGTGTATTACACAGCAAGGTTACTCTACAAACACAACTCAGCTCACCATCTCACTTTTACCCACCCTCTCCACCATCGACACACACAGACCAAACAAAATGCCTTCTAAGTGCAGGTTTGCGGCAAAAAGTATAGTGCCAGCTAGTGCCATTCCATGATGCCAGCCAGACGCCATGTTTATGGAATGACAATAGCCAGCACTAAGGCCCTGTTAGCATCCTTTAAAGGATGCAAACAGGGCTGGGGAGGCATAGGGGGAACTGGGGCTTCTGCGGCAAATGATGGCGCTACACGATTTAGAGGCAAAGAAATTGTGCCTAGGCAGTGTAGTGCCATTTACTGGCGCACAAGCCCATTGGACATGGCTCCTGTCTCAGTAAAGACAGGAGCCATGCCCACCACCCCAATGGCCATGCCCAGGGGACAAATGTCCCCTGGGAATGGCCATTAGGGCCATCGCTGTGCAGGGGGCCCCAAGTCAGGGCCCGAGCAGTGTTGGACAAAACAAAATACTCACCGACTTACCTTCAGATGGGTCACCCATCCATGGGCGACCTCCTGGTGTGGGTAGAGGTGGGTGGGGATGTCCAGGGGGACAGGGAAGGGCACCTGTGGGCAATTTCCATGGTCTCTAACAATGGAAATCTGCCTCCAGGTCCCCTTACGCCTGCCCATACCCAGGCGTTAAATAATGGCGCTAAGCAGGCTTAGCACCATTAGTTAAGGCCCTCCTCCTCCCATGTGTGATTTTTAGCACGGGAGGATAAATAAGATGCTAGGGCCTTTGATGCATTTTTTGCACGGGAACGCCTACCTTGCATTTCATTGATGCAAGGTAGTTTTCCGCAGGCAAAAAATGTTGTTAACTCCAATATTTTGGCGCTAGACATGTCTATTGCTAAAATATAAATATGGAGTTAAGCTTGCGCCAGAAAAATCCACCTACACGAGTTAACATTATTTCTCAGCCCCATTACAACCATACCAAACATGCGTACGCTATCCCTCATAGATCAGATAATACCCACTAGACATAGGGCAGGGCATTTCCAATGCACTCCTATGAACAAGGCATCACTCACAGCAGAGAGAAACCAAATAGGCTATTTGTCACTACCAGAACAGTCCACACAACCAGGTACATACCCTGCCTTCCACATACATAGCACCCTGCCCATAGGGCTAGCTAGGGCCTACCTTAGAGGTCAGAAAAATAGGAGGAAGACAAAAAGTTTGGGGAAGACCCTATAAAAATGGGCAGGTCATATGAGGAAGACAAAAAGTTATTATTATATATATATATATATATATATATATATATATATAGCTAAGTGGTCAGGGTGTTCGTACCCGGCCCCTTTTATTTTTGGGGCTTGGCTGAAGCACTTCAACAGCCAATCAGATCTCAGCACAAGATCTTTAGGGGTAGCAAATCCTTCGCATCCCTAGATATACAAATTTGTTTTCACCTTAATTTCTCAGAAACTAATGAACGGAATTACACCAAAAATAAAAAAAACACTATTTCTGGGCCAGGACCTACCTTCCTGGCAAATTTGGTGTAATTCTGTCCAGTAGTTTTTGCGCTATAGCTTTTCAAAATCCCTGTGGAAAAGTGAATGTGAAAACGTGTTTTGGATCCCCCCTTTTTTCTCGGTCCCCCTAGACAGATCACCCTAAAACTTTTCAGGCAGCAGCTGATGGAACTGGCACATTTTTTAGAAGGTTTCTTGAAGAGTCATCAAATGGTGCCAAAGATATAGGCAAGTAAAAAATGCTTTTTGTATAGAAACCTGATCCTACCTATAACTACCTAGAAGCGACCACCACTAGGTTTTATATATATATATATATATATATATATATATATATATATATATATATATATATATATATATATATATTCTATGTTCATAGGTCATTGCATAGCTTTTTATGTAAGTTATTTGATTAAATGTTTATGGATCTCTGTTTTATCTATCACTCTAAATCTATCAGGTAAATATTATCATAAATGTATTTATCTACAAGCACTTCACTATTGAAATACTGAGGAAAAGGTCAACATTTAAAAAAAAGAGTTACAATAAACACAAATAAGCTGCCACCAAATACTGCAACACTTGAAAAGTCTGAATGTATAAAATGCAACTTTAAATCTCAATAGATTATCTTCCTTATACATATATTGCTTTTCTATGTATTCATGTATCTCTATATGTATTATTTTACTCCTACTATACAAGAGAAAATAAACACTCCCTTCAATGAATTACAGTGTCTCGCCCTGGACCTCTTGCAATCTATCCTCTAACTCTACTCTGACTCATCCCAAATCATATTCTACTACTATGATCTCTGAAACATCCCTTCGTAGACCTTTCCCTCCTCCATCCCTCCTGGTTTTACTACTATGATCTCCCAAACAACCCCACTAAATTCTTCCCTCATGTATCGATCTTTTGCCTCATTCCAAACCTCATTTTATTACTCTGACCTCCCTCATCCTTTCTACAGAATCTTCCCTCCTCTCTCTCTCTTTTATTCATCCCAAACCTCATCTTATTACTATGATCTCCCGACTAACACTTTATAGGCTCTTCCCTCTTCTATTCGTCCATTATTCTAGTCAATCTAACTAACAGACTCACATGTCTACCACTCAAATTAACTCATATTTCCCTATACTAATCCACAACTAATCCTTTTAAGTTCTAGGATAGTGTGCTGTTTGTTGAAAAGAAAGCACTTTGAAACCTCATCTGGGGAAGTAAGCACTATAAATACAATTACAAATGTAGTCAGCCTTGGTATGCTCTTTACTTTTGGGCAGCAATCCTTTCTATCTTCTTTAGGCTTCTGGAAAAGGTTTGTGGGGACAGCCAGGATAGATCCTCGGTGCACCATCAGGAAAACAGATATATTGCCAGGTAAATGTATAGCTTCAGCCAATGAGCTCTCTGTCCCAGCTTGGCTATATATGTATTTCTCTGTCTCTGCATGGCTATATGTGTTTCTCTCTGTCTCTTTTATCCTGAACTCCCTGTTACCTCTTTATACATTATCCATGCCCTATTTCTTCTCAAGATGATGAAGAGCTCACAAGTCTTTGGGTCGACAGGGGAATCAAAGAGTGGTCCCTTGACTCAGTTCCCGACTTTCAATTGTGTTGATTACTAGAAAGTCCCGTCCCTCCTTTAGGCCTTCAAATTATATCACATTAAAATTAACACATCAAAGGCCCATTGATTTTGTACAAGAGAGGAAAAAAGAGGAAGTGGGAACACAATAATCTTTAATGTGTCTGTGAAACAGAACTTAAATCAAATGTTTTCTTGCTCTACCTTTGGGCCTCTTGATATCTCATCTTTGTGAAATTTAAATTCAGATTCACACATGTTTGGTTTTGTCCAAGGCCCTACCAGGCCCCACTCTCCTGAGCTGTGGCGATACTGTAGAGTGGTGCAAGGCTAAGTGGCGGGCATCTCTCATAGCTTCTGGCAAGATGTGCTCTCCTTTTTCCAGGCTGTGGGTCAGCTGCAGACATTTGCCAGGAGAGTAATTGCAGTTGACTGCTGTGTGGGATGCCAAACTTAGGTAAGTCACTTCCCTCCTGGTCACACAGCTCTCACTAAATTGTAAGGAAATGCCTCTTTTTATATGTTCACCCTCCTATGTTTCATCTGATGCTGCTAGTTTTTTGATGCTAAGAGTCTACTAAGGCCTGCTAACCATACCTCACTGCTAGTGTTCTGACCCTATACAAATTGCATGTCAAATTCGCTACTCCCAATAGGCAAGAACTGGCTTACTTATAAGTCCCTAATATATGGTACCAATGGTACCCAGGCCATGTAAGGCAGAGGGGTTCATTTTGACCCTGGCGGTCTTTTTAAGCACCAGGGTAAATGTGGCGTTCCCACCACCAATAGGGTGGCGGTGCAGACCGCCACATTATGAGTATGGCCTCTGCCAATCCGCCACATCTCCGCTCATACAGCCATGGTGGTCAGAACCGCCGGGCTGGAGATGATCATCTCTGATGTGGTGGTCCACAGAAGACCACCGACAACATTAGGAGCCAGCTTTCCACCATGGTTTCCATGGCGATAGCACCATCATGAAAACCATGGTGGAAAGGCTACAGGTGACAGGGAATTTCTTCCCTGTCACCCATAGACAGCTCCCCCCCAGCAAGCACTAGACCCCCCTCCCCTCACCCCTCCTTCAGCCCCAGCACCCCCTACCCCAGCCCCCTTCAGCCACTGTGCCCCCCTTCAGCCACAGCACCCCCACCCCCTCCCTGCATACATGCATTCAGACACTCACACGCATTATGCATACACACATTTACTTACTTACATACATGCATCCACTCAGATGCATCCATACATGCATTCACAACAACATCCATATATGCATTCAAGCACGCATACTCACACCCATCCAAACATGCATACTCACACGCATACACACTTACATGCAGTCACACACTCACTTCAACATTCAGACATGCATACAACCAAGCATTCATACATTCATGCACACACGTAAACACCACACACTCATACACGCACACATAACACCCACAACCCTTCTACACCCCTCCCCTGTTGGGCAATCCCCTTACCTGTTCCAGGGAGAAGGAAATTAATTGTGGAATTAAACCTAACATGATGCCCTGGTTGAATTTAGTATCACAAAGTTCAGCAATTCTTTTTAAAGTTGCCACTCTGTACTCCTTCTTGCCCAGTGGCCCCTCAAAGGCTCTGTCACACAGACAGCTTTCTGCCCAACCGGGGAGACATGTGACCAACTCTCAGGCTCAGGAACAAAGGCAGTTGCAGCAGAGTGAGGTGTTACCCCATCCAACAGGTGTTAATCCAAAAGATGAGCTTCAAAGGGGAAGCCACCTTAGTGAAGGAAGTTTCTATAACACCTTTGATCAGGATGCTTTGTAGAAGCTCTCAAGACAGGCCTGATCCTCCCTCTCTTAAAGAAACCTACACTGGACCCTAATAACCACACTACCATCCCATCACTCACCTACCATTAGTCTGCAATAAGTCCAAGATCATATCAATGCCCGTCACTGGTTCACCTACCTTTCCAACCAACACCAATTTATTCACATTGACACTTCCAAGTTCCACAAGATCCCTATCACTGCAGGGTCCTCAAGGGTTCCATACTGTCTTCTGTCATCTTCAAAATCTACATGGAGCTACTTGCTGCTTTTCTCACAGGTAACATTAATATTCACCTATATGTCACTAATATACAACTGTATTTGAAAGTATCCTCTGCTTCAGATATCCAACGGGTGTGTGAACTTGTGTGATTTGCTTTCACATAATTGAATGAGATTTTGGCAAGTTTACTGGGAATTTATGAGTAATTAGGTGAAATCTAAATCTGACGTATTCTCTACTATATTTTAGCATGAAATGAGTCCTTGAGTAAACTTTTGGTGAAAGGGTACATTTAATAAAATACTGGTGACAACAATGGTTGTTCACATTAAATTGTTCCTGTACATTTGCGGTAAACTGTTACAGCAAATGGTGCATTCTCTGTACATTTTGACTGTGAATGGAGCCTAACTATGCAAAGTGACTTAATGGCATCATGACAGGATTTTTGTTAGCAACAAGCATAATTCAAAATTCCAGAAATCACTCAAATTTAGTAATTACATTTTTCCCAGACCTAATCCAAACCCGTATATCCAGCACCTACTAGAAGCTCACTCCAATCAAGACAGAATTCCTGCTGTTTGCTAAGTACCCCAAACAAGAAACCGTGTAAACATAGCTCAATGAGATGTACACTAATGGCTTCAAATGTCAACTCTCATGAAATGCCAAGTCTCGTGGATTCACCATGGGCACCGACTTCAGCCTCACTTATCACATTGGTACAACAATAAAAATGTCCTGGTACTAGCTCTCTCTTGTAAAGAATATGAAACTGTGCTTTCCAGAAAGCAACTTCAGAAATCCTGTTTAAGCCCTTGTACTCTTGCATTTGGATGTGGGGTCCTAACTGGCACAGAATGTCTCTTCCAGGAGCGAAAAAATATAATTACCTCACCCCATGCTTATGGAACTCCATAGGCTCCACTTGCCTGTCCATAACTTTTTAAAAACCACCTGCATCATTTAGTAAGACATCACTGCCAGCAATCCTGCTTATTTTTCAGACAACCAGGACATTATCAGCCTGCAGATTAATAAATGTAAAAGAGAAAAAGCAAGGCAGCAAGCATTTTACAATTCTGCCCCCATCAACTAGAACAACATCCCAGTTTCCATCAGCATGTCCCCCACTCTGCTCTAAGCTCGGGAAGAGCTTAAGACTTACCTATTTACATCACAGTGCATTAACTGTCCACAAAACAGCTACCTCGCCTATTGGTCATTGACCCTGCATAGCACTTCACTGCCTTTTGGATAGGATTGCGTAATGGAAATCCCATATATTTACATACATACAATGCGCTTTGTATAGTGGTGCTTTTAGTCTTACGCCTCCAAAATATAAAACTTTAAGGCCCATATTTAAACTTTTTTTTTTGCTCCGCATTTGCGTAATTTTTTGATGCAAAAGCTTACAAATGATAATTGTATTTTGTAAGCTTGCACCACTTTTGTGTCAAAAAAATGACGTAGATGTAGCGCAAAAAAAGTATAAATATGGGCCTAAGTCTCAGAGTGCAAATTGTAAGGCACAAGTACCTTTATTGTCACATGTAATAAGAGCTTGTCTTCATAGGAGTATCTCTACCTTGGAATAAATTATTCACTGGAAACACCAGTGAACCAATCCACATATCTTAAACTTGCACTAGAGAAAACAGTAGCTACAACCACTTTCTGATCATACCTTTTTTGTTGATTGCATTGCATTAGGACATTGTTATATTCCTCCTAATAGTAGAAACTACCCACTACAGGAGAGCTGATTTCAAAAGCCATGCATAACTATTTTGTTTCCTCTGTAGAACTCTGATAAAGAATAGCTGAAGCCAGCTACTCAAAGGTATGATGTGTGATAAATCCCAAGAAAATTAAAAGGAATGTTTGCTGTTTAATGCTTTCGGTAAGATTTAGCATAGCTCTTAGAAACAGCTTTAAGATTCAAGAATGTCAGAAGCTTGATAAAATGCTAGAAATGCTATATTGTTTTCCCTGTTCATTGCATGCGTTATGTTTGCATTCTGTGTGGTAGCTGTTCATGTTTTGTGGACTGTAGAGAAAAGATTGTTTGGATTGCCACTGTTTCCCTGAACTCATCTCACCAATTATTAAATACTTTGGGGCATATTTACACTTTTTGGTGCAAAACTGCACTAACGCAGTTTTGCATCAAAAAGATTTGCACCGGCTTGCACCATTGTTGATCAATAGCCGAGCACCATACCCTTTGCGCAAGCCGGCGCAAAGGGTAGGTTAGCGTAAAAAAATGATGTTAGCCGGTGGGGTACAGTATGGGACAAGGGTGTCTTGCACCAAAATATGATGTTAGGCAGGTTAGAGTCAAAATAAATTACTCTAACCAGCGTAGTGTCACTTTCTGATGCAAAACCATCCATAACACATGGCTCCTGTCTTAGAAAAAACAGGAGTGATGCCCACCACCACATTGGCCAACACAGGGTACCAGGGTCCCCTGGGCATGGCCATTGCACCCAGTGCCATATAGGGGGCACATTTCAGGGTCCCCAATAGCATTAAAAAAAAAATACTTACCTGTACTTACCTATACTTACCTGGGATGGGGTCCCCCATCCTCCGCTGTCCCTCTGGTGTGGGTGGGGGTGTCCCTGGGGCCTGGGAAGGCACTGGGTGGGCTTATTCCATGGTGTTCCACCATGGCAATAGGCCCACAGGTCCCCTAACGCCTGCCCTCACCCAGGCATTAAATATTGGTGAAAAGCAAGCTTTGCACCATTATTTGACCCCTCCTTCCCCCGTGCGTGTTTTCAGCGCAGGGGGATAAATATGGCACTAAGGCCATAGAGTCATTTTTTGCACGGGAATGCCTACCGTGCATCTCATTGATGCAAGGTAGGTTTCCACTTCCAAAAAATGACTTTAACTCCATAACTTTGGCGCTAGATGGGTCTAGCATCAAAGTATAAATATGGAGTTAGTTTTGCACCGAATTTGCATAAATAAATTTGGTGCAAAACAAGTATAAATATGCCCCTTCCTGTGTAAGTTTGTTTAGCGGGCTTGTGCTAGGGCTGCATCCAGTTGACTTTCAAATTTAATGTTGGTGTATTTAACTGAGCCCTTGCTCTCTTGGGGACCCCTCCAAATTTTATATCAAAATGATGTTCAACACACAGATATGTCTTTGAAAGTTGTCAGCTTTCTAGAAGATGTTTCTTTGGGTCACATTTGAGCAATGTTCAACATCAAAACATGCAAGTAAGATGTAATTAACATGTTTCCTTGGAAATCAGCAGATTTATGTTAGACATTTCATAACAACATGCTTGAGGAGGAAGTAGTTGTATCATGGTGAGAAAGTACAGATTTTAAGAGCAGTGGTGGTGAAAGTCACTTCATGGTATAGATTTTCTTGAACATAGGGAGGTTGAGGTATGTTGGTAGCCAGTTATGCTGGGTGGTCGAAGGTAGAGCCAAAGAGGTAATGCAGGCAATCTTGCATGCTTTGAGCTTCATCTTCTCCATCTCATTTGATTGCTGCACAAGTTATCCTTCACCCTAATTAACCATGTTAACTTGGGACGGGACTGTAAAAGGACAGTGGGGTGTGGTCATATAAAGCCTTAGTGGGAGAGGGACCATTCAATTAACCATACATACACCAAAGCCCCTGCTGGCTATTGATTAATTCTTTCATAAAAAAGACACTGACCAGTACCTCAATTCTGAGTGTCCATAATTATTTCATTTCCCATCAAGTTATACCATTCTTTTTGTTTTTCACAACAATCCTCTTAAAATAGTCAAACAATTCATGTAAACAAAGGGGCATATTTATCCTCTGTTTGCGCCGGATTTGCATTATTTGTTTTTTGCAAATTCAGCTCATACTTAACTCCATATTAATATTTTGGTGCTAGACATGTCTTGTGCCAAAATATTGGAGTTAAAGATGAGATGCAAGGTAGGCATTCCCAGTCAGAAAAATGACTCAAAGGTCCTAGCGTCTTATTTATCCTCCCATGCAAAAATCACACATGGGAGGAGGAGAGCCTTAAATAATGTTGCTAAGCCTCCTTAGCACCATTATTTAATGCCTGGGTCAGGGCAGGCATTAGGGGACCTGTGGGCCTTTTCCATGGTCAGAGACCATGGAAACAGCCCACAGGTGCCCTTCCCTGCCCCCAGGGACACCCTCACCCACCTGCACCCACACCTGGAGGACACCTAAGGATGGGGGGGACCCATCCCAGGTAAGTCCATGTAAGTTTTAAAAAACACATTTCAGAGTGCCATAGGGTGGCCTAACTTTGCCCCCCCTACATGGCACTGTGCCCAATGGCAATTCCCAGGGGACACAAGTCCCCTGGGCTTGGCCATTGGTCTGGGGGGCATGACTCCTGTCTTTACTAAGACAGGAGTCATGTCCATGGGGGTTGAGCGTCAAAAAAATGACACTAGTCGGGTTAGAGTCATTTTTTTCCTCTAACCTGACTAGCGCCATTCTTTCCCCCACAACCTCCAGTCTTCCCTGCGTCTCCCCTACCCGGTTACTGTCATGTATTTTGACGCTAACCAGGCCTTAGCGCTGGCTTGCGCCATTCCTCAAATATTGCCCCCGGCTGGCGTCCTGGAATGGCTCTAGCAGGCGTTATACTTTTTTACGCAAATCTGCGCTAACGCAGGTGTGCGTCAAAAGTATAAATATGGGTCAAAGTGCCTGAGAAATGGTCTTGTTAAAAAAAAAAAAAGGTGGGGCATGGTCTGGCCACGGTACGGGATGGCCGCCTGAGAGAGGATCATCAGACGTGCATCAGAGGGCCCTGGATGGAGATGGGGGTGCCCTGGGGCAGCAGAGGCCATTAATGCCGGCCCAGTGTGTGGCACTGATGGTGTGCCCTGGCCAGTGAGCTGAAACAACGTACATCAGCTACTGGGGCCGGCAGCGCACTGCGACTGAGGCTGCAGGCCTAAACGTTCTGAGGATCAACGGCCTCGCACTGTGAATACACCGGCTGAGGCGAGCCTTGGACTAACAGGCTTTCTCAGCCTTGCCTTGCCTCGTGGGCAGTGAGCCTGCGAAACAGCGCCCTCCTACCACTGTCGACACCTCAGAGGCACACCAGGGGGCATCATTTTTGGGGGTGCACTTTCCCCCATGCTTTATTCCCCTCCCCCCATTTTCATCAGCAATCAACTCGGAAAGGGCGGAGGAGGAGGGGAGGCACAACTATACGGGGAGGGCTCTTCCCAACAAGAGGTGGAGAGCGCCGACCCCCATAACTCCCAAGGGATATAGTGCCATCATCTGTCCAACCTGGGGATGAGAATGTCATACAGCTCTGAGACCCCCCCAGACATGCGGACCCAAGAACTAATAGCTCTGCATCCCACCTCGGCTGGACCTAAACAGTGTAATTACTACCACTGGCTGGCCACCTCCGAACCATGGGGGACCTAATATAGACTGTGTGCACCCTAAAGCTCTCTCTAATACCAGTAGAAACTGGGCCTAGGGGACCACCCATCCTTACCAAAGGGGCAAACAGAATTGAATTGTGGCATACCAGGAGAAGACCGTCCAATTATTTTTGCAGCAGACTCTATTGCCTACAATAACTGCAATGGCCTGAGGTCTGAACAGGGGCCCAGGACAAGCTGTGGGTGGAATGGTTAGCGGCGGGGCCACTTGAGATAGAACCTTGACCTCTCCCCCCTACCTACCCAAGGGATAGGGGCCGCGTACATGTAGAGGTACAACTGATGACTCCCTCCCTCCTGCCCACGGTGAACCTGACTACTTCTTCCTGGACGGAAAGGGCGAAAGTGGTAACACACCAATCCTTATCTGTGGGACGGAGGCCATCTCTTGTCCCCCCTTCCTACCACTTGCTGAGAGGATCTTGCTGGAATTAATGCCTAGATCACTGTTGGGTCAACCCCTACAGCAGCCTGGACCTAGAGAGTACAGTCTGGAAATGCCCACTGGTAGATCATCAGGTAAAACATTTGGCAAGCCACCAAGACAGCTTCTTTTTTCTGAAGCCCTCTAGCACTCATGCCCGGCAGCCTCAGCTTTAGAACTGCAGTCGGTGAATCGGTCCACCCTCGTATTGGGGCCAGAGCAGGCTAACACGATAGAGCGCATCCTACAAGAAATCACAGCAGTGGGCCGTCGAATGGAAGGGATGAACCCTACTTTCTCTACGTTGGCGGATGAAACTAAATCCATTCATCTGGACATTGCGAGCTTCCAGTCCAGAATGAAAGAGGCGGATCAACGGCTATGGAGGACAATCTGAACACCGCGCTGGAACGGGATCAGGAACTCCTCTTTCTCCGCAATAAACTCATTGATTTGGAGGATAGATGCCGTAGAGACAATGTGCGTTTCTTTGGTTTCCCAGAACACAGAGAGGGGCCGAACATCCAGGCCTTCCTCCAGAAGATACTTCCCACCCTTACCGGGCTAACCTTCAATCCTCCGCTGGAATTCCAAAGGGCACATCGTCTTGGACCGAAAAGACCAGATAGAGCGTCATGCCCTGGCCAATCATCGCCTGCCTCCTGCCCCACAATCAGGTCCCACATCTCCTCATGGAGGCCCGCTCCCATGGTCCATTCCGTCACGAAGACTACGAGATCCGCATTGCTGCAGACTTCTCAAAAGAGACCAACGACTGTCGAAAGGCATTTCTATCACTTCGCCCTCATCTTTGCCAGCTGGAAGTTAAGTATGGCATATTTGAACCGGCCCGCGTGTGGATCACCAAAAACAGGCAGTCAAAAGACTTCTATGATCCGGAAGACCTGCGTCTCTTTCTGGATGGACTGACAGCCACAGCTTCGGATCTGACCCCATTGATTCTACCCTCCGAGCTACTTGAGGACCCTCCATACACATTGGTGGTCATTGCAACCCTGGCGGTCGGTGTTAAAGCGGCGGTAAAACCGCAAACAGGGCGTCGGAAAAAAAATGGAATCACGACCGTGGCGGAAACCGCCAACAAAGACAGACACTTTAACACTCCGACCGCCACGGCAGTACAAACAAACAGCGCGGCGGTCACCGCCAACAGACAGGCGGAGGACAATGTACCTCCCACAGTATCACAACCTACCAATCCGACACCTTTTCCGGGGCAGATTCCCCGTGAACAAAAACATGGCGGAAACAGGACTTCGAAGGTAAAATGCTCACCTCTACACACCCCACTAAGAATCAGGACGCCATGGAACCCGAGCTCCAGATCCTGCCAGCCCTTATCTTCTTGCTCCTCTACCAGGAGCACGAACGGCAGCAGCGAAGACCACGGTGAGTACAGCACCTACGACACAGGGAAGGGAGGATGGAAAAAACAGGGACACACACACGCAATATGCAACACCCCCACCCCCACCCCCACCTTCACCGACGACAACACACACTAATACATATTGATACATTACAGTTACACTCCGCAACCCCCACCCCCGGAAGAATGCAAAGACGAAAGAAAATTAGTGTAACCATTGTAATATATTAAAATCCAGTACGCAAAAATATATATATACACTATAAACAAAATATACACCAAGAATAGTAGACCAGTTAGTGCTCCATTGAAGTCCGTGGAACTCTGGGCCCACACGGTATGGGCTAGGCCCACACTCAATCCCCGAACATAACGGAGAGAACACTGGAGGGGCATCAGATAGCAATAAAACAGGCACCTCAGGGGGAAGGGAAAGGGGGGGCACCTCAGCTGGTTCAGTGCACAACGCCAAATCCACGAGGGGGCCACATGCCCACTGTTCCATCCTGGGGAGTGCAAAGCCACAGTCTCTCAAGTCTCTACAGTGGGTGGTTTGCCCACTGTTCAATCCTGGGGAGTGCAAAGTCACAGTCTCTCAAGTCTCTACAGTGGGTGAGAAATAGTTAATGGGGTGCACGGTGAGGAGATATGGCACTAAGGATGTCACTGTACCCTATGTGTTGTGACAGGGGAACCACACAAGGGAAACACCCTACCCTTAAGGCATAAACAACCTCACAACAAATACAATACACAGTGAGGGTCCCCTCTTATAGAACCACGTATAGATTAATAAGATAAATAAACAATATCATAAAGGTCCATGTCTCATAGAACAAGTTTCAAAGTCCACAGATGAATCCACAGGTTTATTGACAAGTTCAGAACATCAAAGGTAGATTGTACATCCAGCCAACACGTGTTTCATCTTGGGAAATGTTTAAATCCCTTACGACTTCTTCAGGGCTAGAAATCATAAAGATAACACACGAGTTAAGATCAATGTACTTAACCGCCCAGTTCACACCAATTGTGTATCAAAACCAAAAAGAGAAATTATTGGTCAAAACCACCTCATAAAAAGTGAGAGGAAAGAGATCAACAACCAACTCCAACTAAAGAGCACTTTACTAAAACACTTATGAGTGATGAGATAACAGAAACTTACAGCATGCTTAACTATACGTGAAATACCCAAGTCAAAAAACACCAAAAAGCAAACACCCATAATCCAAAGTGTATACGTGTGCCCATAGAGAGATTACTTGTATTTAAATACCTTATAAGTCTACCACAATTTAAAGGCAAGTATTCATCAACTAATACCAATCCAATATGAACTTCCAGCGTGACTGATATCCAATCTATATTCAGAATCTAATGTTAAAGAAAAAGGGGAAAGTATAAGTGTTTTCCAACACACTAATACTTCGTAAAAGTGAAACGTTACAACTTATAATAGATCTGAATATACCATGACTGGCATAATCCGTAACTATAACCTATTAGTCAGAAATCCATGCCATAATAACAAAAAATAATAATAATAATCCATGAGTTGTACTACAAGACTACGAAAATAACCAACAACGCGCCGATATTAACTCGATCCTGGAGAGGTATATTGCTGGCAAAATGTGTGTACGCGCATTACAATCAACTTACCACCAGTTCGCTGGAACGGCAGATGAGTATCGAGAAAAGCAGCGTCTTCCAGTACGGACGCCTAGCGTGTTCGCTGAATGCGAACACCCGAACCCGGAAGTTATATACACTTCCGGGTTCGGCCTTCAAGTTAACCGGGGCACCAACATCAAAGACGGCACACAACTGCGTCAGCCACTGCAGTTCCCATAAAACGCAGCATTTCGCAATATTAACCGAAGGTACAAGAGACAAACATAAGGGGGAAAAAGAGATCAAAATCTGTATCTCCTAATAAAGAAGCAATAAGCATTAAACTAGTCAGCTATTAAGCAAAATACCGTATTATTTAGATTGAATCAACAACGAAAATAAGATAAAGCGAATTTGTTATTACTAGCACTAGTATGACAGGCCAAATCTCAATTAATAGAAATGTACCAAGTACACCACTATACCAAATACATCAATGGGGTACCCATAACATTATAATAACCTAAATGTCAATCAAAGTATGCCATTATTCAAATCCAAGCTACTAGTCACCCCTAAAATAACATCAAAAGGGGAAATAAAACACATCCCCACTCATTGATTGTGAATTATTGTGCGTTTAAGAGCCATTGATCTTAAATTTGTATGTACTCAATTTACACTGTCTATCATTAGTACATTAAAAAACATATTTATATTACACGTTACTTGCAAATATACAAAATGTACTAACACATAATCACCACTAACATATTATATAACACAGAAAATAATACAGAAAATAATAATCATTCAATCCCCCAAGAAAAATTCCAGTTCCCTATCAGAATTCAATCCTGTTTCTACAGTTCTGAGTCTCATAATCCACAGTGCTTCTTGTCTGCGAAGACGCAATTCCCTATTGCCCCCTCTTGGGTTACGGGGGACATGCTCCAGTCCAAAAAATTCAAAGCATTTTTTGGTTGGTTGTGCTTCACAGGTAGTCATGTGTGCAACTAAGGGATACCTCACATCCCCATTGTTAAGTACCCGAACATGTTCTCCTATTCTAGTTTTGAGTGCTCTTATAGTGCTTCCACCATACATTTTTGTACATTTACAGCGAACAATGTATACAACAAAATTAGAGTTACAGTCCATAATGGAGCGCAAGGCAAATGTTTTATCATCATGAGAGAATTCTTGTATTTTGTGACATGCCCAACGACAGACTCCGCAAGAGCCACATTTGTAAAAACCCTCCCCTCTCTGAGATAACCATGTTTTCTTCGGGGAGATAGTGGTGTAGCTAGGACTTAATATATTTCTCAAGGTTCTGCCTTTACGAAATGATGTAATGACTCCTCCCGCTACCACATCCTTTAATGTCTCTTCCTGCATAAGTAAATTCCAGTGATTAATCATAAATCTCTTCAGAATCAAGGAAGCATCATTAAAATCCGTTTCGAATCTCACCACATTAGACGTTTCCTTGGTCTCTTTCTGTACTTTGAGTCTCAAAGTGTCTTTTCTGTCAATATATCTAGCTTTCAGCCGTGCTTTCTTAGTAATCTTATTAGAGTATCCCCGTACTGAAAACCTTCTTTCCATGTCACTCAACTGGGTAACAAATTCCCGCATCTATGCTACAGTTACGTCTCGCCCTCAAAAATTCTCCATGGGGAATTGATGCCACCTGATGTCTGGGGTGAGCACTTTCAGCATGCAAAATAGAGTTACAAGCAGTCGCCTTACGGAAAAGCCTACTATGAATCTTATCATCACAAATGAAGAGTTCCACATCCAGAAATTCAATCCTAGCCGCACTATATTGGTACGTAAATTTAACATTTAAATTGTTAGAATTTAAGAAACTACAAAATTCCATCAGTTTTGCTTCACCGCCTGTCCAAATCATTATACAGTCGTCTATATAGCGACCCCAAAACAGTATATGTGTTTGCCAGATGGCAGAATCTGGGCCCCAAATCCATGTGTGTTCAAACCATCCCATGAACAGGTTTGCATAGGATGGAGAGAACTTGGAACCCACGCCACACCACATTTCTGTCGAAACCACATGTTGTTAAATAAAAAGAAATTGTTAGTTGTAATGATGTTAACCATATCCAATATCATCATTGTATGATCCCACAGACTTGCTGACCTCTTACTTAGGAAAAATGTTAAGGCTTCTAAGCCAACATCATGATTAATGCAAGTATACAGAGACACCACGTCTAAAGTCACCAGTAACATGCTGCTGTCCCACTCTACGTCACTCAGAGTACTGAGAATATGCGTGGTATCTCTGATGAAAGAAGGAAGATTATGAACCAACGGTTGTAAAAAACAGTCCACATATTCTGAAAGCCTCTCCGTAGGGCCAAGTATGCCTAATACAATTGGTCTCCCAGGTGGGAAAGGTAAGCCTTTATGAATCTTAGGCAAAGTATAAATACACGGATAACGTGGATGGTGTACCTTGAGGTACAGATATTCATCTTTATTAAGTAACCCATGTTGTTGCCACCTAACAAGTCTGTTATTGATCATATGTGCAAGACTAGGGACGGGATTATATGTGATCATCTCATAGCATGACAAGTCATTCAGTTGTGCCAGAATCTCATTATCATAATCGACCCTATCCATAATGACCACATTCCCACCCTTATCCGCTTGCCTAATGATGATACTATCGTTTTGTTTGAGTTCTTGTAATGCAGCTAGTTCATCCAAACTTAAGTTGCTCGAGGCATGTCGATACTTATTCTTAGTTATATAGTTGTCATAGTCTTCGCAAACTTTGTCAAAGAACTTATCTAAGGGGTTCAGACCACAGGATCTCGGAACCCATCTAGATTGCCTTATAAGTCCACTAGAAACACTTCTGTTTGATGTAACATCTAAATCATCTATAATTCTAGCAGTAATGTCTGGGTCTTCATCACGTTCCGCTAGAGATATCAAGGTTGCAGTATCTCGAACATCTTCAATAGATAAAGTACTCAAAACAGGAACAGTATCATTAGTATTCGTAACATTATTGGGATTCTGTTGAAAATATTTTTTAAGTTTCAATTTCCGAACAAATTTAAACAGGTCAATTTTAGATCTGCATGGGTCCCCAAAGCTACTAGGACAGTAACTAAGACCCTTTGATAAAAGACTTTTGATCCCTGTAGTTAGTATCATATTTGTCAGATTCACTATATTAATAGATACTGCATCATCAGAGTTCATACTTTCTTGTCCTGAGATCTCGTTTTGACTCCCTCCATCTCTTTTGCAACATTTACCGCCTCTCCTACCCCTCCTAGTTTTTTCATATCTGTTCTTCCTCTGTTTTGAGCATTTCTGCCTCGTTCCATCCTCATTAGTTCTAATAAAAAACTATTACCACTTGAGGTTTCATGAGCAGAAGTACTGGCTCCATCCTCCACTTCACTGTCACTCGTGATCGAGGTACTAATAGATGATGAATCAGAGAACTTCGGCAGACCCGAACCATTGGCGACCCCTCCACTATGAAAAAAGTGATCATATTTATTGGAGAAAGTGAAAATTCTACCAGTCAGGTAATCTCACTCGTCCTGTTTGAGTTTACGAGCCTTCCTCTGCATAATTTCCTCCTGATATTTAATTAAAACTTGTTCTAAAATCTTATAATTTTTCTCAGTAGCATCTATGAAACTTATGGATATTTTGATCATTAACTCTGAGAGGAAAGTCAGTCAATTACAGACTGAAATTGGTATTCTTGAAAGAGAAATCGAGAGCTTAAATCTTAAAGATGCTACCTCAAGTGGTAATAGTTTTTTATTAGAACTAATGAGGATGAAACGAGGCAGAAATGCTCAAAACAGAGGAAGAACAGATATGGGGAGTGCAAAGCCACAGTCTGTCAAGTGGATGCCTTTCTCCACTGGTTCTGGAGGGGGCCTTGTGCCCAGAGTGCTTCATCCTGCCAAGGACAGAGGTAGTGGATGCCTTTCTCCACTGGTTCTGGAGTTTTTTTTTTGCCCAGAGTGCTTCGTCCTGTCAAGGACAGGGGTAGTGGATGCCTTTCTCCACTGGTTCTGGCCAACTTTGATGCTTGACAGGTGGGGGACTGTCCGTGCTGTGGCTCCATGCCACATTCCAGATTCCAGTGACTACAGGCACCACTGGTCCCGAAGATGTTGTGGCTGAGGTGCTAGGTTGGGACCTGGAGAGTCGGGCCCTAGGAGACGAACGGGGTGGGGGAGGTGTGGGAAAAAGGTCAAGGTTGGACAGGAAAAGTTTTTTGGGAACACAAGGATGGGCAGCTGGATGGGATTTGGGAGTGGAGGAAGAGGTTGTGGTTGTAGGAGGTGTTCGTTTGGTGACTTTGGGGGAAGGTGCATGCGCTGGAGGCCGTCGTGAGGTGGATGGCTGTTGGGTGGGTGTGTGCCTGCGTTTGTGTGTCTTGGGAGGAGGGGTCACAGACACACTGGGAGAGGACACAGGGGAACGTGTGAATGGCAGTGGGGTTGGTGACTGCACGTGAGCGGGGTGTGGTGGTGGGTGTGCTGGGGATGGAAGTAGTGGCTGTAGATGTAGTGCGTGCAGGTGTGAGTGTAGACGAGACTGGGAGGGAGGAGGGAGACGAGGAGGAGGGGAACACAGTGGAGGCAGTGGATGTTGGTGTGTCTGCATGTGTGTGATGCTTGCGTAAGTGCCTGTGGGATGTGTGGTGCTTATGTTTGCCAGAGCTTCCCTTGTGTGTTGACGTGTGTGCATGCTGGTCTGAAGGTGTGCTTGGGATGGGCTGAGGTAGAGGGGATTGGGTCTGGGTGGAGGAAGTTGGAGGGGGGAGGCTAGAGACAGGGACAATGGCTGCCATCAGTGCTGAGGCCAGAGTCTGAAAAGCTCACTGAAGGGCCGCCTGACCAGAATGAATGCCCTCCAGGAATGCATTTGTTTGTTGCAACTGCCTTTCTCCACCCTGGATGGCATTCAAAATGGTAGACTGCCCAGTCCTCAGTGAGGGACCTGAGGAGGTCAATGGCCTCCTCACTGAGGGCAGCAGGGTGACTGGGACAAGGGCCGAGGTGCCTGGGGCGAAGGTGATGCCCACCCCCCTGGGTGAGAGGGCACGGGGCAAAGGCTGAGGGGCTGGTGGGAGGGCGGTGCTGGTAGGGGGGGTGGCGGCTGTACCTGTAGATGCGGGGGGCACAGATGTTGCCGCCACCACAAGGGAGCTCCCATCAGAGGATGAATCCATATCACTGGTGTCAGCTCCTGTCCCCGCCGTGGAGCTCCCCTCGCCCTCCGTCCCACTGGTGAACTCCGAGTCCGTAGTGTCGCCCTCCAGGGCCATGTGGGATGCAGCTCCCTCCTGATCCGGTGCCACTGCTCCTCCGCCTGATGATGCTAATGCACACAAGAACAGGGAGACCACAAAGAGGGGGGGACGACAGAAGAAAGACATGTTAAGTGCATGCATTACCGCTACCGTTGGCGGACACGACAGACACAGAAACCCCCTGCACTAAGCCGCGGACTTGGGCTCCACTGTTCAATCCCTGGGACATGACCTACAAGGCTATGGACGACATCTGCACACATGGATGAAACAGGAGCCTGACTAGGTGTACTTGGCACTGTACACAGGTGGGGTGGGGTGGCACAGGGTCTGCTAGAAGAAGGGGACCTAACTAGCGCACTCGCCTTGGCCTAGGGAAACCCACAGCCCACCTCCCCCACCCAGACACCTCCACTGTGTGCAAAATCAGCAGAATGAGAGTGTACTCACCCCCTTGTGGCTGCTGTGATGCCCTCAAGCGCCCATCCAACTCCGGGTACGCCACCGCCAGGATCCTGAACATCAGGGGGGTCTTGGTGCAACGGGCACCCCTCCCACGTTGGGAGGCCATCCCCAGATGGGCCTCCACCGTCTTCTTGCTCCAGCGGCAAATGTCCTCCCATCTCTTACGGCAGTGGGTGCTCTGTCTGTGGTAGACCCCCCGGGTCCGGACGTCCTTGGCAATGGCACGTCAAATATCTTTTTTCTGGTGGGCGTTGTCCTACATGAATTGTACAGGGGGAAAAGAAAAGTTATTACCAAATGCACTGTCACAGTAATTGGCCCCCATCCCTACCCTTGCCATGATGCACATGCACTCACCGTCGTTTCATGCACGCCTCAATCTCCCCCCCATCTTTCATCCACCCCACTCCACACAGGCATAGCCCATACAGCATGCTCCCAGTGTATTTACCTGTTTGTCTGGAGGACCGTAGAGTAGCGTGTACTGGGGGAGGACCCCATCCACGAGTTTCTCCAACTCATCCGATGTGAAGGCTGGGGCCCTTGCCCCAGACTCACGAGCCATTGTCTCTTCCAGACTGAGGTCACAGCAGCACTTGCAGTGTAGGTCCTCTCAGGTATCGAGTGATTGAACAGATAGAAAATGGCGGTCACGTCCTCGGCAGTGCGTACGTCACCGCTGGAGTACATCGTCAATGGCTCCTGTGACCCATAGTGTCCAATGTTAACCAATGCAGCATTGCGCCGCGGTCTTCGACCACCTACCGCGACGGTGTACAACGCCAGCGCAGTTACCTCACATCCCATTGTCCCACATTACAGGTCAGGCAGCCGCCATTTCAGGGGCCCACATGGCTTAATTTTTAACTGCGTCACACATACCTAGGCCTTACCTCAACACTCATACAGGCCAAATTTTGGATTATGATTCGTATTCTGTGTAAGCTGTGGGTACGTACCTCTGAGTTGGTTGACTCTGTGCTCGCTGTTGTCCTTCATAGGTACCGTCCGCTGGGACATGTGAGAAGATGGCGGCATCCTCCGGTGTACAGACCGCTGGTGGACCTGTCGACAATGGAGGAAAGACATGTGATCATCACCTACAGGCTTGATCGTGCCACAATCCTGGAACTGTGTGCCCAGCTGGAGCCAGACCTGATGTCAGCTATCCCCCATCCCACAGGCATCCCCCCTCTAGTGCAGGTGCTGTCAGTACTCCATTTCCTTGCAAGTGGGTCATTTCAAACAACAGTGGCCATAGCATCAGAGATGTCCCAGCCTATGTTTTCCAACGTGTTGTCCAAAGTGTTGTCTGCCCTGCTGAAACACATGCGGACCTACATCGTTTTCCCTCAGGTGGAGGATTTGCCTACAGTGAAACGAGACATCTATGCCCTGGGACATATCCCCAACATCATAGGTGCCATTGATGGGACACATGGAGCTATGGTACCCCCCGCAGGAGTGAACAGATGTACAGAAACCAGAAGAGTTATCATTCCATGAATGTGCAGATGGTGTGTTTGGAAGACCAGTACATCTCCCATGTTAATGCCAAGTTCCCTGGCTCAGTGCATGACGCTTACATCCTGCGAAATAGCAGCATCCCTTATGTGATCGGTCAACTCCAGAGGCACCGTGTGTGGCTATTAGGTGAGCACCTGGAAGCAAGTCAGTGGGAATGGTTGTCTAGGTCTGGGGATATCCCTACAGGTTAGTGTGTGTCTAACAGTTGTCCCTCGCCATTTGCAGGTTAATCTGGTTACCCCAACCTGTCATGGCTACTGACCCAAGTGAGGAATCCCAGGACAAGGGCAGAGGAACGCTACAATGAGGCCCATGGGCGAACTCGGCGGATAGTAGAGTGGACCTTCGGCCTCCTGAAGGCCAGGTTCCGGTGCCTCCATATGACAGTTGGATCCCTATTCTACTCCCCAAAGAAGGTGTGCCAGATCATCGTGGCCTGCTGTATGCTTCACAACTTAGCTTTGCGATGACAGGTGCCTTTTCTGCAGGAGGATGGTCCAGATGGTGGTGTTGTTGCAGCTGTGGAGCCTGTGGACAGTGAAGACGAGGAAGCAGAAGAAGAGGACATCGACCACAGGAACTCTGTGATCCTGCAATATTTCCAGTGAGACACAGGTAAGAATACAAACCTGCCTACTACATGTACTATACCACTACAACCTCTCTACTGTCTGTCGTTTTCACCCAGTGTATGGTCACTGATTTGTCACTTTCCCTTACAATTTCACAGATGTGTGTCCCACAGTGTGACATCTGCTTTGTTTCCTCATGGACTAGAGCTGTGTGACATAGGTATGATGACATTACAATTGAAAGAGCATTTTGACACTGTAATTGCTAATACACTATTTTGAAATCACAGACTGACTCCAGATTGTTTTGTGCTTCAAGGGTGTTTATTTAAGAGCTCAATATTGGAGGGGGTTGTAAAATGGTGAGGGGTGATGGTGGAGGAATGTCCATGGCAGAGTCCAGTCTATTAGTCTCACAGGTGCATTGCCCAAATGGGCATAGGAAGTGGAGCTGGGACAGTTTGAGGATGGACAGGGTGACAAAGTGGGACAGAAAGATGACATTCAGGGTGGTCTCATTTCTTGGCGGGGGTCTTGGCATCGTGCTCTGTCTTTATCCTGGATCTCAGGGACCATTTGCTGGGTGGTTCTCCCTCTGCAGGGGGTGGGGTGCTGGTGTGGTGGTCCTGTGGTGGTGCCTCCTGTCCACTAGCGCCGGTGGAGGTGGTGGGCAGTTCATCATCCAGGCTAGTGTCAGGGGCCCTTTGTTGTGCCAGAGTGTCCCTCCTGGTGTTGAGGACTTCCTTCAGCACCCCTACGATGGTGCCCAGGGTAGAATTGATGGCTCTGAGTTCCTCCCTGAACCCCAAATACTGTTCCTCCTGCAGGCGCTGGGTCTCCTGAAACTTGGCCAGTACTGTTGCCATCGTCTCCTGGAAGTGGTGGTAGGCTCCCATGATGTTGGAGAGGGCCTCGTGGAGAGTGGGTTCCCTTGGCCTGTCTTCCCCCTGTCACACAGCAGCCCTCCCAGTTCCTCTGTGTTCCTGGGCCTCAGTCCCCTGGACCGTGTGCCCACTGCCACTGCCCCCAGATCCCTGTTGTTGTTGGGGTGGTGGGTTAGCCTGGGTTCCCTGTACTGGTGGACACACTGCTGATTGACGTGTCCTGGGGACAGAGGTATGGGCCCGCTGGGTGGGTGCTGTGCTGGTGTTTCCAGAGGGGGGGAAGCTCTGTAGTGGCCTGTGACTGTGTGAGGGGAACCGACTGTCCTGAGGTCCACGATGGGCCTGGCTGGTCATCTAGATCCAGTTGAATAGAGCTGCTTTCATCACTGTGGGCCTCTTCTGTTGGCGGTGTGGACATGTGTAGACCCTCCTGTCCGGTGACGTTGGGTAGGGGTCCTGCAGGGTTATGTTTATTACATCTGTGTGTGCCATGGTGTGCAATAGGTGGGTGAAAGTGTACCCCAGTGCTTGCATTCCTGTGTGGGACCTTGTGTGATGGTGGTTTAGGGGGGTGTATGGGTATGTGCAGTGGCCATGCTTTGGTGAAGGTTGTCCATGCTTTGGTGTTGCATGCTGGGCTTGGTGTTGAGATGGGTGGGTTGTGATGTTGGGACATTTGTGAGGAGTTGGAGTGATGGGGGTGAGGGTGAGGGTGGGGGTATGTGATGGCATGCAGTTAGGGTGGGGGATGTAATAGTTAAGATTTGACTTACCAGAGTCCATTCCTCCATCTACTCCTGCGAGGCCCTCAGGATGCAGAATTGCCTAGACCTGCTCCTCCCATGTTGTGAGTTGTGGGGGAGGAGGTGGGGGTCCGCCGCCAGTCCGCTGAACCGCAAGGTGGTGTCTTGAGACCACGGAAAGCACCTTCCCCCGTAGGTCGTTCCACCTCTTCCTGATATCATCCCGATTTCTTGGGTGCTGTCCCTCTTAGTTAACCCTGTCCACTATTCTGCACCATATCTCCATCTTCCTAGCTATGGAGGTGTGCTGCACCTGTGATCCGAATATCTGTGGCTCTACCCGGACAATTTCCTCCACCATGACCCTGAGATTCTTCTCCGAGAACCTGGGGTGTCTTTGCCGTGCCATGGGGTGGTGTGGGTGATGTGTGGGGTGGTGTGTGTAGTGATAAGTGGGGTGATATTTAGTGGTGTGTTGTGTGAGGTCCGTGGAAGTTCTGTAGGTGATGGTATTGTGTGCCTGTGGATGCTTGGTAGTTGTTTGTGGTGTCTTTCTCGGCCCTTCTCTCGGTACTTGTGGTCATAGGGGTTTGTGGGTGATGTGGGTGTGTGTTATATATTGTATTGGATGTGTGGGAGTGGTGTGTGTATGTGTATCAGGTGTGTGTGTTTCAAATTGTCCAATGTGGCTGTGTTTTGTAAATGTGTGTGTATTTTGAGCGCGGCGGTGTGTACCGCCAATGGAATACCGCGGTTGAAAGACCGCCGCGTGGATTCGTGTGTCGTGATAGTATGGGCGCAGTTCTGTTGGCGTGACGGTGGAGGTTTTGTTTTTGCCAGTTTAGCACTGACCTTTGGTGTGGCTGACTTGTGTGGGTGTCTGAATTTTGGCGGATTCCGAGCTGTGGGTCATGATAGCTGTGGCGGATTTACGTGGCCCGTGGCGGTGTGTTGGCGGTCTTCTGCACGGCGGTAAGCGGCTTTTACCGCCAATGTTGTAATGAGGGCCATTATCTTTGCATACCTCAGCAGATGGCCATAACAGTGGTGAGAGCACATCCAGACATGAAGGCAGAGACCTGGAGAGGCTGTCGAGACCCCACGGTGACAGAGACCAGACGCTTTTAGCTGTGGTGCATCATAACCAACAGCCAGACAGGGACAAGTCCCGCTCTCCTCTGAAGCCCACGACCACACTCAACTGAACTTTAGGCAGCCGAGCAGGTCTGATGTGAACTGGAGAAGATGAAGGGGCCATGAGTACTATACCCCCATATTGTCAAGAGGCGTGCATTCTGCTGCATGTCAGTATATATTATGGGCAAAAATGAGCAGACTCTGAGCTCATTATGTGGGGTAAATGAATCTAAGTCTGCTCTCACTGTATGTTATACTGTTTAACCAATACCTCATACTCTAATACCTTCCCCCACTCTATTCTCCTCTACACACTCACCCACCTCTCACCTCACTTGGTTCTCTAGGGCAGGTATGCACCAAGATCAGGGCGAGTCCACATACGTTTCTAGTTATGCGCACTGTTATATATTATGTTGTTATATATGCATCCCAATTAAAACTATACCCTAAAGTTAAGGATGTACAACTGTTCCTACTACTGTTGATACCGTGCTGCCAAAGCACCCTAGACTGCTAGCACCCACGTTTACTAGCACATCCTCTCAAGGAGCAGGGATTGGCACTACAGTCACTGTCAGTGAACGCATACCTACCCCACCCCTCCCCCCATTGGTAAGATAGGGGTTCGGGTCTCCATTCTTGGTGTGAGTACTCTCCATCCTTCAGGACTCCAAGGGCCTTTCGATACTGTGTCCGCCTGGTTTGTCTTTTGTCTTCTGGTTTCATTCTAAACCCCTCCACTCTCCCCTGCCAGTCCCCCCCAATTCCCTGCCTCTGCTTGCTCACTCGGCACCCCCAGTCTCCGGTGGGGACCCCCCACCTTAGGCACACTGTCTCCACAGGCTCAGACCTGCAGTCTACAGCTCCGAGTATCTGGGGATTTGTTCCCCACTAGTGCTGGTTCCCTCTGTTTTCTCAATCAGCTCTTTCTTTGTCTCGCTGCTTCTCTCTCTATCCCCCCCCACATTCCGTCCTTCCTTCCTCTCAACACAGTTCTTCCTCGCTCTCTTCCACTCCCTATTCCTTAGACATCTTGTTCTCTACTCCCTATACTCTTACTCACCTGATCTTATGGCCACCGTTGGTAAGTACCCATCACCCCATCCATCTTCCTTCCCCCCCACTGATCTGTAACCCTTCTTCTGCATTCACATCACCCCCCACCTCTCCCTACTTGACACTAATTGGCGCTATGGCAAGCAAAGCTACTATCCCTACCCGCCCACTTCGTATTATATCCTGGAATGTCAATGGATTGTCCCATTATGTGAAGCTGAAAAAAGTACTCTCTTACCTCCAGTCCAAAAAGGTGGACATGGCTCTCCTACATGCGACACACCTTGATGACGTGAAATCCAACAAACTGTTCTGAGACTGGGTTGGGAAAGCAACTTTTAGCAACTGTCTGGCGCCGCAGGTCGTGGGTGGTGGAACGTCCAGGAAATGCGGAGTGGTGATCCTATTGTGTAAAAACCTCCCCGTTTCTGTTGTTCGCACATGGTCCGACCCCAAAGGGAGGTATGTGTTGGCTAAATTGAACTATGGGAGCCACTCGCTTTGTGTAGGTCCAATATATGCACCCACATGTTTCACACACTTGTTCCTTCTCTGCCTCAACCGGCTCCTTACAGAGATTGGGGCTACACGCTACCTCATCGGAGGTGACTGGAACCTCACACAAGATGCAGTGCTGGACATGACTGGCCCAACTGACATTGGCAACAACTCAGATAGAGCGATAATGACGGATGTGATAGCCAACCATGGTCTAGTAGATTTCTGGAGACTCATTCATCCGGCAGCAAGGGAATATACTTTTCTCTCACCAGTGCATGGTACCCAATCAAGATTAGATTATTTCTTTGTGTCACAAACATTGGTGGCACAGATATGGGATGCGCAGATACTAAAAGGCGCCCTCTCTGATAACTCCCTGGTTACAAATTCCGCAGACCTGGTTCTCCCCTCTCCAGGATGCAAGCCTTGGCGTTTCACCGCACACCGCTACGTATACCCCAGGGCAAAATGCAGCTACGGTCGCATGTCTCCACCTACCTGCAGGACAATCAAGGTTCAGTCCCTTCCCACAGACTATTGTGGGAGGCCGTGAAGGCGACCCTGCAAGGGCAAATGATGTGGGATGCAGCGATAGCCAATAGACAAGGGACTGCCCACCAGACTGAGTTGGAAAGCACCATTGCATCTCTCACCCAGTTGTATAATGCTAAACCCTCAATACCAGTGCACCGATGCCTAAAGTATGCACGGATGGCCCTTAATGAACTATATACCTCCCAGGCCGAATATGCGTTGCAATGCTTGCCTGCATGACACTATGAACAAAGGGAAAAGGCGGGCAGACTCTTAGCAGCCCAGCTTCATCAGCGGGAAGCAGCACAGGCTATTCCTGCAATCTATTCGGCAACCAGTAAGATCCTTACTCGCCCAGAAAATACAATCCAAGAGTTTGCGAACTATTATCCGGGCCTATACACACCCGAAATGGAGGCCAGCCCTATTCAACTAGAATCCTATCTGGATAGTGCCCATCTTCCATGCTTGATGGATGAAAGATGGGCCCTACTGGGAAGGGAGATCAACAAGATCAAAATCACACAGGCCTTATCTAATCTCCCATATCATGAATTACCAGGGGAAGACGGCTTCTATGTGGAATTTTACAAATGGACTGGCCAGGTGTCGGTGGATCTCCACTATGATGCCTTCCGGAAGGCCAGACACGAGGGATCACTAGGATGTATATCCAACAGAGCAGCAATAGCAGTCCTCCCTAAGTCTGGACAGGATCACCTCCTTTGCAACAGTTACCGCCCTATATCCGTCCTGAATGATGATGTCAAAATCCTTGCCAGTGTCCTGGTATCCCGCCTACACAAAGTCCTCCCGGCCTTAATACACCCCACGCAATTGGGATTTCTCCCGGGATGTACCTCTAGGAATCATCTCCACCTCCTTTCCCATGTCTTATGGAAAGCCAGGGACAGGTCGGAGGAATCCTTAGCACTATCCCTCAATGCTGAAAAAGCGTTTGACCATATCAAATGGGACTACCTGTTCACAACACTACGGAAATTCAGACTGGATGACTACTTCATAGCCTTGGTCCGACTACTCTATTATTGTCCCACAGCACAGGTTAATTGTGGCAGCTTCATATCCGTTCCTTTCCCGATCCACAGAGGAACGAGACAGGGATGCCCGGTCTCACCTCTCCTGTTCCTCTTGGCAATGGAACCGCTGGTGGCTGCCATTCTCCAATCTTATTTCCTCACCGGGATCTGTGTACAGGGGGAGGAGGCCAAGCTCTACCTGCATGCAGACGATATTCTACTCACCCTAATAAACTTAGACTGCTCTATCCCGGCCTTATTGGAAATCATCAACGGATTTGTGTCTATATCAGGGTACTGGTTGAACTGGGATTAAAGCAAAGCACTACCCCTTTCCACTAACACGACAAGGATGGCAATCCACTGTGTCCCCTTTCGTTGTATGTCAACCCGTCTTAAATACCTAGGGATCCTTGTTAACTGGGGACTAGATTGCATGGTGACGGACAATCTAGACCCCCTTGTGATGCGTATGTCCCATGATTTTTAAAAATGGACTCACTTAGAACTTTTCATGTGTGGCAGGGTCCAGGCCGTAAGGATGGTTAGACTACCGTGCTTCGCCTACGTGTTGGGCATGTTACCCATGTAAGTATACCTATTGACTTAGATGGATTGACACAACGATCTGAGCTTTTGTTTGTGGCTCTTCCCATCCCTATCTGATGCCTTCTAAACTCATGGCCTGTCGTTGTTGTGGAGGTATGGGACTCCCATCAGTGGAACAATATGCTCTAGCTCTCCACCTATCTCAACTGCACCTTGGGTCCTCATAGAACGAAAGGTGCTCTCCAGCCAGGGCGGTCTCAGCTCCCTGTACAGAACCTGTACTTTAAGGCTCAGCCCCAACAATCCCGTGACGGGGCGTCGCATGCGGCCTGGCGTCGGACACATCGCTTTCTCGGATCCCACCCATAGCTCCACAAAAGGGCCCCTACATGGGGTACATAGGTGGGGATACTATCCGTTGGGCACAATGGAGAGCAGCTGGCATTGAGCACCTAGACAAGCTTGTCGTAAATGTTGAACTCAAATCATTTGCGACATTAGGGAAGGAATACGGCGTCCAACTGTTGTGTAGCCATTTTAACCATAGCTCAATGCACACTAGGCCAAGCCGCTGTGCACCTTAACCTAGATGTATTTCATTCGGCTTCATTTTATTATTGTTACTATAGCCACTTTTACAGTCATGTTTTATTTTCTGTTTATCCAACAGTTATTGCCTAGGCCAGCACTCTGTTCTCAAACAAGACATTCTTGATCACTCTGTGCTTCTTCCAAGGCTACAGCAGGGTACATTGCCGGTGAACGTGGTAGTAGTTTAGTCTCCAATATTCGTAGAAAACACACGTTCTTACGTAGGGTCATTTTCCCAGAACATCAGCTGTGTTGTTATAAAAACACTTCCTTTTCCCTTACACGTTAGAGGGAGATTCCAGCAAGAGAACCACAACTGTATTCTGATTGCTGAATGCTTCGTATAGATGCTAATGCAGACCGCAGGCCTTTTTCTCAGGTATGGGGGATGATGTCTTCTCGAGGGAACCTGAAGGCCAGAATTAACATGCTGTGCTCTATCATAGCCTAGGTAGGAGATAGGCCCTCATTACAACCCTGGCGGTCGCTGTTAAAGCGGCGGTAATACCGCAAACAGTCCGGCGGTGAAAAAAATGGGATTACGACCGTGGCGGAAACTGCCAACATAGCCAGCCACTTTAACACTCTGACCGCAATGGTAGTACAAGCAAACAGAGCGGCGGACACCACCATCAGACAGGCGGAAGACAATGTACCGCCCACCCTATCACACCAGGCCTTATCGCCACCTTTTCTGGGGCAGAACTAACGCGAACAAAAACACGGCAGAAACAGTACACAGAAGGGAAAACACTCACCTCTCCGCACCCCACGAGGAACCAGGACGCCATGGAGCCCGAATTGCAGATACTGCCGATGATGGTCTTCCTGCTCCTCTATCAGGAGCTCTAACGACGGCGGCGACGACCACAGTGAGTACTGCACCTACAACACAGGGGAGGGGGGAGGGAAAAGAGAGTGACACACACATGCAACACGCAACACCCCAACCCCCACCCACAACACCATACACACAAATACATGCTGCAACATTACATATACACCCCCCATCCCCTGGAAGTACGCAAGGACAAAAGGAAATGATTTGAACAAATGTAATCATGTGAAATATCATTATAAAAATTCAAAATCTAGTATATACAATTATGTACACCAAATACACAAGTCCAGATAGTGCACCAATCATTGTCCGTGGACCCCTGGGCCCAAAATGCATGGGTGAGGCCCACACATGATACCTGACTCCAAACGAAGAGAACACTGGAGGGGCATCAGATAGAAAATATACAGGCACCTCAGGGGGAGGGGGTGGGGGAGGGAGGGCACCTCAGCCTGATGAACGCTCGACGCCACTGCTCCACGAGGGGGCTCCATGCCCCCAGTTTGTTCCTGGGGAGTGCTAAGCCACAGTCTCTCAAGTCTTTCCAGTGGGTGGTCTGCCCACTGCTTTATCATGGGGAGCGCAAAGCCACAGTCTCTCAAGTCTTTCCAGTGGGTGGTTTGCCCACTGCTTTATCCTGGGGAGTGCAAAGCCACAGTCTCTCAAGTGGATAACAGTCTCCACTGGTTCTGGAGGGGGCTTTGTGCCCAGAGTGCTTCATCCTGCCAAGGACTGAGGTAGTGGATGTATCTCTCCACTGGATCTGGAGGGGGCTTTGTGCCCAGAGTGCTTCATCCTGCCAAGGACTGAGGTAGTGGATGTATCTCTCCACTGGTTCTGGAGGGGGCTTTGTGCCCAGAGTGCTTCATCCTGTCAAGGACTGAGGTAGTGGATGTCATTCTCCACTGGTTCTGGAGGGCGCATGGGCCCCAGAGTGCTCCACGTTCAGTGTGGCCAGAACAATACACTCTCCTGGGTGTGTGTTCCACAAGATTGCCAAGGTACAGGTAGCATGATACGCCATGGAGGCAGAGACATACCCCACACTGCTGCGGCTTCGCATTCCATATGCAGGTGACAACTGTGATGACAGTGATGCTTCATGGAAGCTGCCCAGGGTCCTTGAACTCACCACCAGCCTCGGACGACTGACCACTGGGGATGGTAGCGAGGTCTGGGGTGGTGCCACTGTCTGAGGACTTCTCGGGGGCGCTGGCGGTGCTTGCGGCGGTGTCAGTCATGGCGGTGCTTGCGGTGGTGTCAGTCGTGGCGGTGCTTGCGGTGGGGTCTGTGGCGGCGGTGCTGGCTGCGGGGTCTGTGGTGGCGGTGCTGTTGATGGGGTCTGTGGCGACGGTGCTGGCGGCGGGGTCTGTGGCGGCGGAGCATGTGTCAGCACCAGCTGAGTGAGAAAGCAGGATGTCTCCTGCAGCCTTGGATGGTTGCCCACCGGGGAAGAGGCTGGGCAATGTCACAGTGGCTGTAGACGTGCTGGAGGTGGTGCAGGTAGCGGTGCTGGTGGCGGTGCAGGTGGCGGTGCAGGTGGCGGTGTTCTCCGCCGTACAGGTTGGCGTGGATGTGGACAGAAGGTGTGACACTGGTCCCTCAGTTGGTGCCACCATGCCCTCTCCTGACCTGCCCTTCAGTTTTTGGCCCTTTCCCACCTTTGATGGTGGTGCAGTTGTCTTGCCACTATCCCCTTTTGTTTTCGTTGACCCCTTGGTGGCAGGTGTTTTTGGCTTCTCCCTTTGCGGTGTGGGAACCTTTTTAACCTTGGCAGGTGGCGGAATGTCCTTGCCCTCACTCTGTGACACACAGGCAGCCCTGATGGTTGGCGCAATCCGTGACCCAGCAGTTGCTGGCACCACTGTGCCTGGGGATGTGGTGGCTGAGGTGCTGGGCTGGGACCTGGAAAGCCTGGCCCTAGGGGAAGGACGAGGGGAGGTGTAGGGAAGAGGTCAATGTTAGCCAGAAAACGTTTTTTAGACACACTGGGATGGGTAGATGGAGGGGGTTTGGGAGTAGAGGAAGAGGTAGTGGTTGTAGGAGGTGTACGTCTGCTGAATTTGGGTGAAGGTGCATGGGCTGGAGGCTTTTGTGAGGTGGATGGCTGTTGGGTGGGTGTGTGCCTGCGTTTGTGTACTTTAGGAGGAGGGCTCACTGACACGCTGGGAGATGACACTGGGGATATGTGAATGGTAGTGGGGGTGGTGAGTGCACATGAGCGGTGTGTGGTGATGGGCGTGCTGGTGATGGAGGTAGGGGCTGAGGACGTAGTGCATGCAGGTGTGAGTGGAGATGAGACTGGGAGGGAGGAGGGAGACATGGAGGAGGGGGACACAGTGGGTGAAGTGGATGTTGGTATGTGTGCATGGGTATGATGCTTGTGTGAGTGCCTGTGGGATGTGTGGTGCTTATGTTTGCCTGAGCCACTCTTGTGTGTTGATGTGTGTGCATGCTGGTCTGATGGTGTGCTTGGGATAGGCTGAGGTACTGGGGATTGGGTCTGGGTGGAGGAGGCTGGAGGGGGAGGCTGGACACAGGGACAATGGCTGCCATCAGTGCTGAGGCCAGAGCCTGAAATGTTCTCTGTTGGGCTGCCAGGCCAGAATGAATGCCCTCCAGGTATGCATTTGTTTGTTGCAAATGCCTCTCAACACCCTGGATGGCATTCAGAATGGTAGACTGCCCAACAGTGAGGGATCTCAGGAGGTCAATAGCCTCCTCACTGAGGGCAGCAGGGCTGACTGGGGCAGGACCTGAGGTGCCTGGGGCGAAGGAGATGCCCACCCTCCTGGGAGCTCCCATCAGACGTGGAGTCGCTGTCGCTGGTGTCTGCTCCTGTCCCCGCCGTGGAGCTCCCCTCACCCCTCGCCCTCCAGGGCCAAGTGGGATGTAGCTCCCTCCTGTTCCGGTGCCAATGCTTCTCCGCCTGATGATGCTATTGCACACAAGAACGGGGATACCACAAAAAGGGGGGGAGACAGGAGAAAGACATGTTCAGTGCATGCAACAGCACTACCATTGGCGGACACAACAGACACAGCAGCCCTCTGCACTACGCCATGCACTTATAGTTCCTAGATTAATCACATGCCCATGGGGTACAAGGTCTAAGCCCAATTGCAACACCTGGAAGTCGCAGGAGCCTGACTAGGTGTAGATGGCACTAACCACTAGTGGGGTTGGGGTGCCACATAGCCTGCCTCACAAGGGACCTTGCTTAACAAGCTCGCCCTGGCCTAGTGGAACCCACTGCCCACCTCCCCCACCCAGACACCTCGTAATGCACGAAGAGTCAGCTGAATGAGAGTGTACTCACCCCCTTTTGGCTGCTGTGATGCCCTCAAGTGCCCATCCAACTCCAGATACTCCACCGCCAGGATCAAGAATATCAGGGGGTCATGGTATGACCACGTTGGGAGTCCTTCCCCAGCTGGGCCTCCGTCTTCTTCTTGCTCCAGCGCCGCAGGTCCTCTCATCTTTTACGGCAGTGGGTGCTCCGTCTGTGGTGGACCCCCATGGTCCGGACGTCCTTGGCGATAGCACGCCAAATAGCCTTCTTCTGGTGGGTGCTGACCTAGAGGAATAGTAGAGGGGGAAAGGAAATTATTTACCCGTCCGGACCGTCATACTCATCGGCCCCCGTTCCCACCCTTGCCCTGACGCACATGCACTCATTGTCCGGACATGCAGGCCTCAGCCCCCCCATCTATCTTCCATCCACATCACTCCAAATAGGCATTGCCCATGTAGCATGCTCACAGTGTACTCACCTGTTTGACATACAGTTGTGTGTACTGGGGGAGGACCCCATCCACTAGTTTCTCCAACTCCTCCGAAGTGAAGGCAGGGGCCCTTTCCCCAACCCACATGAGCCATCGTCGCTTCCAGACACATGTCACAGCAGCACTTGCAGTGTAGGTCATCTCCTGTTGAAGGTCAGGTATCAAGAGAGTGAACAGACAGAAAATGGAGGTCACGTCCGCGGCGGTGCGTACCGTCACCGCTGGCGTACATCGTCATTGGCTCCTCGGACCCATAGGGTCCAATGTTAACCAATGCAGAATTGCGCTGCGGTCTTTGACTGCCCACCGCGACGGTGTAGAACGCCAGAGTAGTTACCTCATATCCCCTTGTCCCACCTTACAGGTCAGGCAGCTGCCATTTCAGGGGGCCACATGGCATTAATAATAACTGTGTCATACCAATGTAGACCTTGAATACACACAGTTACAGGCACATTGCGGATTAATAAATGTGTGCAAATTACATTTTGTGATTCCTCTGTGTTGGCTGACTCTCTGCTCGCTGTTCTCCTCCATAGGGCACGTCTGCTGGGGCAGGTGATGAGATGACGGCATCCTCCAGTCTACAGACCGCTGGTGGACCTGTTGACAATGGAAGAGAGAAACATCATAGTCACCTACAGACTTGATCGTGCAACAATCCAGGAACTGTGTGACCAGTTGGAGCCAGACCTGATGTTAGCTATCTGCCATCCCACAGGGATACCCCCACTAGTGCAGGTCCTGTCAGTATTCCATTTCCTGGCAAGTGGTTCCTTTCAAATAACAGTGGCCATTGCATCGGGGATGTCCCAGCCAATGTTCTCTAATGTGTTGTCCAGAGTGTTGTCTGCCCTGCTGAAACACATGCACAGCTACATCATGTTCCCTCAGGTGGAGGATTTGCCCACAGTGAAAGGTGACTTCTATGCCCTGGGACATATCCCCAACATCATTGGTGCCATTGACGGGACACATGTGCCATTGGTACCCCCACGCAGGAGTGAACAGGTGTACAGAAACAGGAAGAGCTACCATTCTATGAATGTGCAGGTGGTGTGTTTGGCAGACCAGTACATCTCCTATGTGAATGCCAAGTTTCCTGGCTCAGTGCATGACGCATACATTTTGAGAAATAGCAATATCCCTTATGTGATGGGGCAACTCCAGAGGCACCGTGTGTGGCTTATAGGTGAGGACAAGGACCCAATACAGTGTGAATCGGTGTCTGGGTATGGGGTTGTCCCTAAGGGTTAGTGTGTGTCTAACAGTTGTCCCTCGATATTTGCAGGTGACTCTGATTACCCCAACCTGTCATGGCTACTGACCCCAGTGAGGAATACCAGGACAAGGGCAGAGGAATGCTCCAATGAGGCACATGGGCGAACTAGGAGGGTGATTGAACGAACCTTCGGCCTCCTGAAGGCCAGATTCCGGTGCCTCCATATGACAGGTGGTTCTCTCTACTACTCACCAAAGAAGGTGTGCCAGATCATCGTGGCCTGCTGTATGCTGCACAACCTGGCTTTGCGACGCCAGGTTCCTTTTCTGCAGGAGGATGGGCCAGATGGTGGTCTTGTGGCAGCTGTGGAGCCTGTGGACAGTGAAGAATAGGAGGCAGAAGAAGAGGATATCGACAACAGAAACAACATAATCATGCAATATATCCAGTGAGACACAGGTAAGAAGATGTCACTGCCTCCCATATCTCATACTATTATTGGAGCTAGCATAAGTCTGTCTTTTACACTAAGTCTACGGACCCTGACTTGTCACTTTGGCTTTCCATTTCACAGATGTGGGTCCCACTTTGTGCCCTCTGCTATATTTCCTCCAGGCCTACAGCTGTGTTACATCGGTATGTGCACAAGTAAATTGACATTGCTATATTCCATGGTTATTGCAATTACACGTTTGTGAAAGCACAGACTGACTCCACATTGTTTCGTGATTGAAGTGTGTTTATTTCTGTGCAAATAAGTGGAGGGGGTTATAAAATGGGCAGGGGGGATGGTGGAAGAATGTCCATGGAAGAGTCCAGTCTATTTGTTTCACAGGTGCATTGTCCAAAGGGGCATAGGATGTGGAGCAATGGCAGTTGAAGGATGGACAGGGTGACAAAGTGGGACAGAAGGGTGACAGTCAGGGGGGTCTCATTTCCTGGCGGGGGTCTTGGAAATGTTCTCTGTCTTGTTCCTGGATCTCAGGGACCGTTTGCGGGTGGTTCTTCATCTGCACGGGGTGGGGTGCTGGGTTTGTGTTCCTGTGGCGGTGCCTCCTGTCTACTAGTGCCGGCGGAGGTGGAGGGCTGTTCATCATCCAGGCTAGTGTCAGGGGCCCCTTGTTGTGCCACAGTGTCCCTCCTTATGTTGACAAGGTCTTGCAGCACCCCTGCAATGGTGACCAGGGTGGTGTTAATGGACTTCAGGTCCTCCCTGAGCCCCAGACAGTGTTCCTCCTGCAGCCGCTGGGTCTCCTGAAACTTGGCCAGTACCGTTGCCATCGTCTCCTGGGAATGATAGTAAGCTCCCATGATGTTGGAGAGGGCCTCATGGAGAGTGGGTTCCCTGGGCCTGTCCGCCCCCTGTCGCACAGCAGTCCTCCCAGCTTCCCTGTTTTCCTGAGCCTCTGTCCCCTGAACCGTGTGCCCACTGCCACTGCCCCCAGGTGCCAGATTTTCTTGGGTTGGTGGGTTTGCCTGGGTTCCCTGTAGTGGTGGACACACTGCTGATTGACGTGTCCTGGGGACAGAAGTATGGGCCCGCTGGGTGGGTGCTGTGGTGGTGTTTCCTGAGGGGGGAGGCTCTGTGGTGGCTTGTGCCAGTGTCAGGGGAACCGACTGTGCCGAGGTCCCTGATGGGCCGGGCTGGTCATCTTGATCCAGTTGTGCAGAGCTGCTGTCATCACTGTGGGTCTCTTCTGTGGGGGTAATGTGTCTGGTACCTCCTGTCCGGTGACATTGGGTAGGGGTCCTGCAGGGTTGTAATGGCATGATTATTGCATCTGTGTGCCATTGTGTGCGATGGGTGAGTGACCCTGTACTCCAGGGCTTGGTCCTGTGGCTTGGTCCACAGGACCCACACTCAACGTCACTGGAGAGGAGGTGCCAGCTACATCCAGTCCCCCCCCTGAAGAGGCCCATAGTGATGACAACAGATGATCTCAGAGGATATACTCCCTTAGGAGGTAAGTAAAATACACAAAATATACACACAAACCAAAATCAGGTAAGGAAAACACTTAGAAAAGGAGTGCAAACACTGTTGAACACAATAGAATGAAATAGTAGAAAATGGGCCTAGAGGCAACACAAACCATTAACTCCAAAAGTGGAATGCGAACCACAAATGGACCCCAGGCTTAGTGTAGTGTGTAGAGGGTCGCTGGGAATGTAAGAACACACTAAGGGTGTCCAAGATACCCCACCCCAAGACCTTGAAAAGTAGAGGTAAATTTACCCTACAACCCCAGAAAGACAGTAAAGTTGAGATAGGGTATTCAGCAAAGACAACAACTGACTGCAAAGCACTGAAGATGGATTCCTGGACCTGAGGACCTGCAAAGGAAGGGAACCAAGTCGAAGAGTCACGCAAGTGTCCAGGGGGGCAGGAGCCCACTAAAGCCCAGATGAAGTTGCAAAAGCGCTGCCTCTGGGTGGAAGAAGCCAAAGATTCTGCAACAACAGAAGGTGCCAGGAACTTCTCCTTTGGTCAGAAGATGTCCCACGGCCTGCTGGAGGATGCAGAGTTGTTTCCACGCAGAAAGACTGCAAACAAGAGTCGCAGTTAAGGATTTTGGGGGCTACCAGGGCCCAGGAAGGACAAGGAGGTGGCCTCTTGGAGGAGAAGACAGAGGGGGCGCTCAGCAACAGAGAGAGCCCATGAACAAGCAGGCACCACCAGCAGAAGCACCTGAACAGGCGTTCAGAAAATCTGAGCACAACAGTTGACTCAGCACAACAAAAGAGGGTCCCGCGAAGTTGGAGTCCAACTCAGCGAGTTGGGCAATGCAGGACCGAGTGCTGGGACCTGGGTTAGGCTGTGCATGAAGGAAGTTTTGCAAAAGTGCACAGAAGCCCTAGCAGCTGCAGTTCACGCAGTACACAGGATTACTGTTGGGCGTGGGGAGGCAAGGACTTACCTCCACCAAATTTGGACAGAAGGGTCACTGTCGGGGACACTTGGATCGAGCTCCTGTGTTCCAGGGACCAAGCTCGTCAAGATGAGAGGGGACCCAGAGGACCGGTGATGCAGAAGTTTGGTGCCTGCATTAGCAGGGGGAAGGTTCCGTCGATCACAGGAGATTTCTTCTTGGCTTCCAGTGCAGGGTGAAGGCAGACAGCCCTCAGAGCATGCACCACCAGGAAACAGTCGAGAAAGCCGGAAGGATGAGGCACTACAATGTTGCTGGTAGTCTTCTTGCTACTTTGTTGCGGTTTTGCAGGTGTCCTGGAGCAGTCAGCGGACAATCCTTGGCAGAAGTCGAAGAGAGAAGTGCAGAGGAACTCTGGTGAGGTCTTGCATTCGTTGTCTGATGAGAAACCCACAGGAGAGACCCTAAGTAGCCCTCAGAGGAGGATTGGCTACAGTGAAAGGTAAGCACCTATCAGGAGGGGTCTCTGATGTCACCTGCTGGCACTGGCCACTCAGATGTGTCCATTGTGCCCTCACACCTCTGCATCCAAGATGGCAGAGGTCTGGGACACACTGGAGGAGCTCTAGGCACCTCCCCTAGAGAGGAGCTGGTCACCGGAGTGGTCACTCCCCTTTCCTTTGTTCAGTTTTGCGCCAGAGCAGGGCTGCGGGGATCCCTGAACCGGTGTAGACTGGCTTATGCAAGGAGGGCACCATATGTGCCCTTCAAAGCATTTCCAGAGGCCAGGAGAGGCTATTCCTCTCAGGCCCTTCACACCTATTTCCAAAGGGAGAGGGTGTAACACCCTCTCTGAGAGGAAATCCTTTGTTCTGCCTTCCTGGGACTGGGCTGCCCAGGCCCCAGAGGGGCAGAAACCTGTCTGAGGGTTGGCAGCAGCGTTAGCTGCAGAGAAAACCCCGGAAAGTTAGTTTGGCAGTTCCCGGGCTCTATGCTGGAGTCCCCGGGGATGCATTAAATTGTCCCCCCAATACCAGAATTGTATTGGGCGTGACAATTCCATGATCCTTGACATGTTACATGGCCATATTCGGAGTTGCCATGGGAACGCTAAATATAGGTATTGACCTATATGTAGTGCACGCGTGTAATGGTGTCCCCACACTCAGAAAGTCCGGGGAAATTGCCCTGAACAATGTGGGGTCACCTTGGTTAGTGCCAGGGTGCCCTCACACTAAGTAACTTTGCACCTAACCTTCACAAAGTGAGGGTTAGACATATAGGTGACTTATAAGTTACTTAAGTGCAGAGTAAAATGACTGTGAAATAACGTGGACGTTATTTCACTCAGGCTGCAGTGGCAGTCCTGTATAAGATTTGTCTGAGATCCCTATGGGTGGCAAAATAAATGCTGAAGCCCATAGGGATCTCCTGGAACCTCAATACCCTGGCTTCATAGGTACCATATACTAGGGAATTATAAGGGTGTTCCAGTGTGCCAATCAGAATTGGTAAGATTAGTCACTAGCCTGCAGTGACAATTTTAAAAGCAGAGAGAGCATAAACACTGAGGTTCTGGTTAGCAGAGCCTCAGTGATACAGTTAGGCACCACAGAGGGAACACATACAGGGCACACTTTATGAGCACTGGGGTCCTGGCTAGCAGGATCCCAGTGACACAGGCAAAAATAAGAATACATACAAGTAAAAATGGGGGTAACATGCCAGGCAAGATGGTAGTTCCCTACACTCACCTATTAGCCACACCCGATGCCTCTGGAGATGGCCCATCACATATGGGATGCTGCTATTCCTCAAGATAAAGGCATCATGCACAGAGCCAGGATATTTGCCATTCACATGGGAGATGTACAGGTCCGCCAAACACACCATCTGCACATACATAGAGTGATAGCTTTTCCTATTCCTGAAAACGTGTTCATTTCTGCGGGGGGAGACAAATTCCACATGTTTACCATCAATGGCACCAATGATGTTGGGGATATGTCCCAGGGCTAAAAAGTCAGCTTTCACTGTGGCCAAATCCTCCACCTGGGGGAACACGATGTAGCTGTGCATGTGTTTCAGCAGGGCTGACAACACTCTGGTCAACACGTTGGAGAACATTGCCTGGGACATCCCTGATGCCATGGCCACTGTTGTTTGGAAGGAACCACTTGCCAGGAAATGGAGCACTTACAGGACCTGCACTAGAGAGGGGGAACCTGTGGGCTGGCGGATAGCTGACATCAGGTCTGGCTCCAATTGGGCACACTGTTCTAGGATTGTGGCATGATCAATTCTGTAGGTTTGGATAATGTGTCTGTCCTCCATTGTCGCAAGGTCCACCAGGGGTCTGTACACCGGAGGATGCAGCCATCTCATATTCAGCCTCAGCGGTTGAAGCCTGTGGAAGAAAACGGTGAGCAGAGGGTAATGTTCATACATCTATTGCACTAATGATGATTTGTTTACTTTACAGAAACAAGATGTGAATCCGACAATCAGTTGCTGGGCCAATGTCTGCTGTGACGCAGTTAGATGCCATGCCCTGTGCCCCCCTGAAATGAAAGCTGCCTGACCTGTGAGGAAGGACAAGTGGAAATTAGGTAATTCCACTGTTGTTGTGCGCCGTCGCGGTAGGTGATTGAAGACCGCCGCGCAACCTCGCATTGGTTATCATTGGGCCCTATGAGTTCCAGAAGCCAATGTCGATGTACGCCTGCGGTGATGGTACGCACCGCCACGGACGTCACTGCCATTTTCTATCTGTTCACTCACTTGCTACCTGACCTTCAACAGGATTGGACCGAAAAAGGTGGGAGGACCTGCGCCGCTGGGCAAATAAGATGGCAGAGGCCCAGCTGGGGCTGGCCTCCCAACGAGGAAGGGGTGCCCGTCGCACCATGACCACCCTGATGTTCGGCATCCTGGCGGTGGCCTATCCGGAGTTGGATGGGCGCTTAAAGGCATCACAGCAGCCACAAGTGGGTGAGTACAGATTTTAAATCATGACCTTGCGCACGTTAAGAGGTACCTGGGTGGGGTATGTCGGCTATGGGTGCCCCTCGGCCAGGGCAAAGATGGCAGAGTAGGTCCCTTGTTGGGCAGGCTCTGAAGCACTCCTACCCCAATAGTGTTAGTGGGTATCTGCTTCTGGGCAGGGTCCTGTGGGTTTCAGGTGTGCAGCTAATGGCATTAGGCATTGTACCCTATGGGCTTGTGACTATCTTAGTAACTGGTAGTGCAAGGCCTAGTGCATAGGGATGCTCCCTGTGTGTTGTGTAAGCCAGTGGTAGTGGTGTTGCTGGCATTGACCAAGTGCATCCTCTGTCTCCCCCCCCATTTTTGTTTTGTCACCCTGTCCTTGTGTGCATTAGCATCATCTGACGGAGGAGCAGAGGCACCGGCGATGGAGGAAGCTGCATCCCACATGGGCCTGGAGGCCAAATCCCCGAGGGTGAGGGCACTAGTGGGACGGAGGGCGAGGGGAGCACCACGACGGTGACAGGAGGGGAGACCACAGACAGCTACTCCTCCTCTGATGGAAGCTCCCTGGTGGTGGCGGACACCTCTGTGCCCACACCAACAACAGGTACAGCCGCCACCCCTCCCCACCAGCACCGCCCTCCCAGGAGCCCCTCAGCATGTTTCCCGTGCCCGCTCATCCAGGAGGGTGGGCATCACCTTCGCCCCAGGCACCTCAGGCCCTGCCCCAGTCAGCCCTTCTGTCCTCAGTGAGGAGGCTATTGACCTCCTGAGTTCCCTCACTGTTGGGCATTCAACCATTCTGAATGCCATCCAGGGTGTCGAGAGGCATTTGCAACAAACAAATGCATACCTGGAGGGCATTCACTCTGGCGTGGCGGCCCAAAAGAGAGCAATCAGGCTCTGGCCTCAACACTGATGGCAGCCCTTGTCCCAGTCTCTAGCCTCCCCCCTCAAACTTCGTCTACCCAGTCCTGATCCCCTCAACCCCAGCATATCCCAAGCACACCTTCAGACCAGCAATCACCCAAAGCAACACACAGAAGTGGTTCAGGCAAACACAAGCACCACACTTCATCTCACAGACACACCAACATCCACTGCCTCCACTGTGTCCCCCTCCTCCTCCTCGTCCACCTTCCTCCCAGTAGCGTCTCCACTCACACCTGCATGCACTAAATCCTCATCTACTACCTCTATCAACAGCACGCCCATCAGTACTCACCCCTCACTGGCAGTCACCACCCCATCAATGCACATGTCATCTGTGTTCTCTCCCACTGTGTCAGTGACCCCTTCTCCGAAAGTACACAAATGCAAGCACCCACTCACCCAACAGCCATCCACCTCACAACAGCATCCAGCCCATGCACCTTCACCCAAACTCAGCAGACACCTCCTACAACCACTCCCTCTTCCTCCACTCCCAAACCCTCTCCCTCTTCCTGCCCCAGTGTGTCTAAAAAGCTTTTCCTGGCGAACATTGACCTCTTCCCTACCCCTCCCCCCATCCTTCCCCTCGGGCCAGGGTGTCCAGAACCCAGGCCAGCACCTCAGCCACCAAGTCGGCGTCCACTGTGGTACCTGCAACTCACAGAGGCTCAAAGGGGGCAACCGTCAGCCCAGCAAGTGTGCCACCAACCCCTGCAAAGGGCAAAACCATTCCACCACCTGCCAAGGTGAAGAAGGGGACAGCATGCAGCAAGGAGCACGAACCACCCAGCAAGGCCTCCTCCAAAACACCAGTTTGCAGCATTAGCCGCCGCAGGATGGAGTCTAGCCCTGCCTCCATGGACTATCATGCAACCTAGTCCTTGTAAATCTCGTGCATCAGCACACAGGTGAGGGAATGTGAACTGCCACACCCCAAGTGCTGCATCACTGGGCACAAGGCCCCCTCCAGAACCAGTGGAAATATGCATCCACTCACCCCCTCCTTCCCAGGATGAAGCACACTGGGCACAAGGCCCCCTCCAGAACCAGTGGAGATATGCATCCACTCATCCCCTACTTCCCAGGATGAAGCACACTGGGCACAAGGCCCCCTCCAGAACCAGTGGAGAAGCCATCCACTAGAGAGACAGTGGCTTTGCACTCCTCAGGACCAAGCAGTGGGCAAACCACCCACTTGAGAGACTGTGGCTTTGCACTCCCTAGGAGCAAGTAGTGGGCAAACCACCTACTTGAGAGAATGTGACCTTGCACTCCCCAGGACCAAGCAGTGGGCAAACCCCACTTGAGGAACTGCGGCTTTGCACTCCCCAGGAGCAACCAGTGGGCAAACCACCCACTTGAGATACTGTGGCTTTGCACTCCCCAGGACCAAGCAGTGGGCAAACCACTCACTTGAGAGACTGTGGCTTTGCACTCCCCAGGACCAAGCAGTGGGCAAAGCATCCACTTGAGAGACTCTGGGCTGGCACTTCCCAGGACATCACAGTGGGCATGGAGCCCCCTCCAGGAGCAGTGACATTATTCCATCTTCCGGCTGAGGTGCCCCCACTTCCCCGTCCCCCTGAGGTGCTGGTGTGTTTTCGACCTGATGCCCCTGCAGTGTTCTCTCCGTATTGAGGCAGGAGTCAAGTGTGGGCTTGGCCCATGATTTTTGGCCCAGTCGCCAATGGACATTTGGAAGGGACAATGTACGGCCTTATGTACATATTGTTTATTTTTGTAAATACTGTTTTTCTATTCATTATGTATATCTGACTATTTCTAATAGATCACTGATTTAACTCAATTCCTTTTGTCCTTGCGCTCTTCCAGGAGGTTACGGGGTGTAAATGTAATGTTGTTGCATATGTTTGTGTGTATGGTGTTGTGGGTGAGGGTCGGGGGGTTGCGTGTTGCATGTGTGTGTGTCACTCTCTTTTCCCCCCCCTCCCCTGTGTACTAGGTGAGGTACTCACCGTGGTCGTCGCCGCCGCCTTTCGTATCCCTGGTAGATGAGGAGGTAGACCATTATGGGCAGGACCTGTAACTCGGGCTCCATGGCGTCCTGTTTCTTCATTAAGTGTTGGGAGGTGAGTGGTTTCCCTTCTGTGTTCTGTTTCCGCCGTGCTTTTGATGGCATTGGTACCGCCCAGAAAAGCTGGTGGATTGGCAGGTTGTGATGGGGTGGGCAGTACATTGTCTTCCGCCTTTCAGTTGGCGGTTACCGCTGTGGTGTTTGTTGCTACCGCTGTAGCCGTCGGAGTGTTAAAGTGGCTGTCTGTGTTGGCGGTTTCTGCTGTGATCGTGATCCCATTTTTTTTACCGCCGGCCTGTTGGACGTATTACCGCCACTTTAACACCAACCGCCACCGATTTAATGAGGGCCTTAGTCTCCCACACCGCGGGCAATTCTGCTGTTCAAAATCCAGTAGTCTCATTAGAATAATGAGAGCCTACGCAACATGGCGCCACCAACGTTTGGTCAGGCTCTAATTTTTGGGTCCTCCGGACTATCTCTGTCTCATTATATACAATGATGCCTCAATACTGTATACGGAGGCGTCCGTGGTAGTGAGGATTTGCACCCCAGCTACTTAGGTTATCCTTTCTGAAGCTGAAGGTTGTTCAAGCTTGAACAATAAAAGGAAAACCCTATTTGGTGTGCCTTTTCTGAACATTTCTTCGATCTAATATGGCGAATCCACAGCAGATAGTAATAGCAGTCAATATGAGACAAACTCTGACTGCACATTTATTAGAAAACGGCCTAACGGCCCAGGGGGGTCCAGTCACATTTGTGGTGGATGCCATACAGCTTATAGAACAAAACTCTTCTATTCTTGGGTCACATTTCAAGCAGTTAATGGGAACACAAATACATTTGATTATTGTACACACGCAAACGCACCTGGACAATACAGGGCATATGCATATTTGGAGATACCATTATGTTATCAAGAACATAATAATTGGCTTGATGGCGCCCTACCCCACACAATATTACCAGTAAGGTTAGGTACTCTCAGTAACGATGGTCCTACCTGACCTTTATTGGCCACTTATACACCACATCCTGCAGTAGCAAATTTAGCAGTAGCTGAGTTTCGTTGCTTATATACTAAATTAACAGCGACATAATGACGATTGGTACAGTTTGTGATGCAAACATTAAATACAAACTCAGCACGTGCTGCTCCAGCCCAAACACATGCAGTAACGTCAGGTATAAACCCCGCTACTGTACATTCGATCATGGGTAAAGTACCCACCAAATGAGAGGAAACTCCGTTTTGGTTAGCACAAAAAAAAAAATGCACTGGAAGCAGTATTTCCCATACGGGACCTCGGGATAAACTTCAAAATCTAATGATGTGTTTGCCATTTGGAATGGTCCCTACAGTAGATAACTGCAATATTTGGGGCACTGTATTTGCCGCGTTCTATACAACCGCACATGGTACACCGACACTTGCCAATTTGCCGGGAGTCTTGAAACAGATTCGAGACGAATACGGGAATGCCCCAGCTCTGGTCTTGGGGATGCAATTAACGGGCAATTTTGCCACAGTGTCCTCAACTATTTTAAGTAATCTTAAAGGGGAAGCGGTCGCACTCGCAGCGCGCATGCAGCTCCGTGACGTTCTTCAACAGGATCAGGAATGATCCCAGAGGCCTATTCTAGCATTGGTCGAGATAGTTTAGGGGCAAGACCAACTAAACCACAATTTCAGGGAAAATCTAATAAAGATTTTTCCAAGTAAGCTCCTGAGGGTAGTAAGAAATGCTGGGATAAAAAACAACAAACTCCTAAAAAAGAGAGGGGAGTATCTCCGCGTATGGAGACCCCACAGAATAGATATAGGGGGTCATTCTGATCCTGGCGGTCGGTGATCGCCAGGGTCACCGACCACGGGAGCACCGCCAACAGACTGGCGGTGCTCCGTCGAGCATTCTGATCGCGGCGGTTCAGCCGCGGTCAGAAACGGAAGGTCGGCGGTCTCCCGCCGACTTTCCGCTGCTCGGGAGAATCCTCCATGGCGGCGGAGCGCGCTCCGCCGCCATGGAGATTCCGACACCCCCTACCGCCATCCTGTTCCTGGCGGGTCTCCCGCCAGGAACAGGATGGCGGTAGGGGGTGTCGCGGGGCCCCCGTAAGAGGGCCCCACAAAGTATTTCAGTGTCTGCAAAGCAGACACTGAAATACGCGACGGGTGCAACTGCACCCGTCGCACCTTTCCACTACGCCGGCTCCATTTGGAGCCGGCGTCCTCGTGGGAAGGTAGATTTGCCCTGGGCTGGCGGGCGGCCTTTTGGCGGCCGCCCGCCAGCCCAGGGCAAATCTCAAAATACCCTCAGCGGTCTTGTGACCGCGGAGCGGTATTTTGTCGGGGTAACATTGGCGGGCGGCCTCCGCCGCCCGCCAATGTTGGAATCACCCCCATAATCTCAGAAATAGAGATAATCTAAACACGCCTGATAGATATCAATATACTGATACACACCAATCTCATTCCTTTTAGGACTCATCGGAAAACCGCAACGAGAGAGGTGGGCGGTCAGAGCGAAGAACAGAGTACGTGAAACCGAGACAGGAATCACAACGCTCGTTGGAGGTTTCTGTTAAAAGGAAGAGAAACTTGCCCAACAAAAACCCCAATTCAAAAAGAAAAAGGTGGCAGCAGTTGCAGTCCAACATGCCAGACAGGAAGAGGGTCCTCTTGAAGAACAAGAAGTGGGCACTAGCACTGCTAGACAGCACGGCAGAGGTCACAATAGGTCACCGGAGTCTTCTAGAGCATCTGGAGGTGAAAGCAACTGATGACTTTATACAAGTGGAAACTGCTGACATGCGTGTCTCCACGCCTGATAGGGTGTATAAAGTAGCGCTACAGTTAGAAGGAGACATTGAGCGCATAATAGATGCAATCTTTTGGGATCGCGTAGTAATATATATTTAGAACATGTAGGAGGTTATTACAACTTTGAAGGAGGTGTTAATCCGTCCCAAAAGTGACGGTAAAGTGACGGATATACCACCAGCCGTATTACGAGTCCATTATATCCTATGGAACTCGTAATACGGCTGGTGGTAAATCCGTCACTTTTCCGTCACTTTTGGGACGGATTAACACCTCCTCCAAAGTTAGAATAACCCCCATAATGTTTTGCTGGCCGAACAAGATTGGCCACCTGAATTTGTCAGTACCTGCCCATATAGGGAAGACGTTATTAAACCTTCTTTCTTAGCCCTTGTTCCTGAGAACTCGCTGATTCCGATGCCATTTATTGGGCTTTGGTACAGGCACCTGTGTTATATTGCAATCACCTAGGATGAGATAAAGAATCCCCCTACCATGTAATTCCTATTAAAAATCACCCCAACCACAACCTCAGTATCCAATAAAACATGATGCAAAAGCACCCGTGTGGTAAATACTCACGCAATTAGAGTACCAGGGTGTAATTGAACCCTGCGTCTCCCCAATGAATAATCCGTTATTCCCAGTAGCAAACTAGACCATTCATACTGAATAGTCTTAGACTATAGACACTTAAACAGTCATAAACGCACATATGCTATACAAAACTCACATAGCACAGCACTAATGAACAATGTAGTGTGTAAAAAGTACAAAACAACACTGGACAGAATATAGCGCCTGAGAGTAGAGACCTAACAGGTTTCAGTGTACTAGGCTCCAAGAAAAAATTCTGTCATTTACCTCAGGGGTATAAAAACAGCCCAGGACTGTTCGCAGCTCATGTTACTGCAATTTTGCATGAGATTGACCCTGAAGCATTGTCCTATGTAGACGATATTTAGCTTACGGATGATGAATTGGTACAACATTTAAGACGGGTAGCCCTCATTGTTATCGGATTTGCTGAATTTGGTTACAAATTCAACTTCAAAAAAACTAAAATTGCCTTTGTCAGCGTCCTGTTTCTGGGATATGAGCTGTCAAGTGAAGGAAAGAGCCTAGCGCCACAATTCTTAGAAAAATGCGCACAACTACAACCACCAAATATGATCAAAAAACTCCAATCTCTATTGGGTTTCCTAAATTTTGGCAGAACTTACATTCCAGATTATGCCACATGCATAAAATCTTTATCTGATTTGATAAGTCCTGATTTCTCAAGTAAATTGTGGACAATTGAACATTATCGAACTTTTAGAGAACTGCGGACAGACATGCTTACAGCACAAAATTTACACATGATGGACAACAAAACACATTTGGTCATCAGGGTATTTGCTGGTGCCATCGGTTTCACCTATATGACAGTTAATGAAGGTGAGACAGTCCCGATTGCATATAAATCACATTTATACTCAGCGGCACAACAACATTTTTCTCCCACTGAGAAAATCCTCACTGCTATACAAATGGCTGTCATTAAAGAATGACCTCTAGCCCAAGGAAAACACATTATTGTTGTTTCTCCAATCCCTGCCCTGGAGGCTTTTACAAAAGCCAGAGTTCCAAACGCAAAAGCATTACATCCACGTTGGATACAATGGGCCACGTCCTTGACAGCCACTGATATAGACTATATTTTTGACCCAAAATTACAAAATTACAAAATCAATATTTTTTTCAGTATGAACTAGGATACCCAGTTCCAGCAAATACACTGCCTATTGAACAATATCATAGAGTCAAGTCCACCGATGGCTCTGCACAACCTGCAATTGGCACAAAACACCAGTATTCTGCTGCTTGCACTGTCATAAGCGGCTAAATGGAGGACAATAAATTCTGTCCCCTACATACATTTACACAAACCCTAAGAGATTGCACTGCACAATTGGCAGAGCTAAAAGAACTGCTGATGGCACTGGAACATACGGATCCTACACAGCCAACGCTGATTGTTTGTGATTCATATTATTGTGTCCAGTCCTTCAATGAATACCTGCATTACTGGCGCCAGAATGGGTTCAGAGATTCTAAAGGCAACACCTTTAAACACAGACTTCTGTATGGGAAAGTAGCAGACCTAAAAGAGACGCTACCAAATGTCCATGTTGTACACACACTTGGACACCAGCACGTTGGAATACACGTTGCTGGAAATACATTGGCTGATGAAGCCGCAAAGTCAGCAGGGGCTGTGGCTGCTGTTGCTGCAGTAGCTCGCTTGAGTTCAAAACTGGACGCAGACATATGGGCTGCTGTGACAGCTACGGCGGATGGTACACCCTATCCAAAAGGATTTCCTGACAAATATTCCTACCTTATGGGAGGTATGAGGATCACTGAGGTTAAGATACCAGGCGTAGGGGTACGAGATATTCCCAACAGAGATATAAGAACACAATTGATTAAAGCAGCGCATGAAGGGGTGACATCTGCACATGCTGGTATGGCGGCTACAATTTCAGTCTTACAAGCCTGCTATTGGTGGAAAGGCCTCTACAAAGAGACCAAGCAGTATGTCCTTTGCTGTGACATCTGCCAACAAATCAAAGTTTCCACTGCCAAACGCCCGCCGCAGACACCCCTCTTGATTTCAAATAAACCATTACAATGTGTGTACCATTGCGGTCCCCTAACACTGGATAGTGCATAGAAGTATATATGAGTCACTGTTGATTCTTGCTCTAGATTTTTATGGGTGTGGCCACAACGCTCGGCTGACGCTCGAACTGTTCTTAAAGATTTGCGAGTGTTTATCGGTACATATGCGGTTGCGGCTTTCCATTTGGACCGGGCCCTGTTTTCGCCTCAAGGATAATCAGGGATGCCATGGCTTCGTTGGGGGTCCAACTCCAGGACTCGTCTCCATTTCATCCTGAGGGAAAAAGTGTAGTGGAGCGATTAGACCGTGATTTTAAGCAACCCTTAACAGCCAGAGTCTTAGGTACGGGTCATAGTTGGCTTAATCACCTATATGGAGTTCAGAGAGCCATTAATAATCTCCCTAGAAGGTCCCTGGGGGTCGTACTTCATATGAGTGCCTGTTCGGAACTCAAATATATGTTCCTGATCTTGATGGTCCTGGTGTGGAGGCGGCAGAAACACCTTTTGACATAAATGAATGTGTCATTGTCTTATAGGAATAGCAACACTTTTGTGATGACAATTCTTCTATCAGTGCTGCCTCCACAGGAATCAAGGCTGTACCTGTAACGCTTACCGGCTGGATTCCCAGGGTTGGGGACATAGTACGTGAAAAGGTTGCTGTGAAAAAGGAATTTGGCCTTTCATATCGAGCACCAGTCCCAGTATTGGGGATACACGGTACAAGAACTGTAATTCTACCACCATTGGGAGGTGCCAAAGAAAATAATCTTGTCTCCATCGACAATGTCAAACTACAACATGTGGCCAATCCTGCACAGCAGACCAAGAGGAACACCCAGTAGTTCCCGAATCCCTCTCACTACTGGTCAAGACGTTCCTCTACAAGTTGTAAGCAGCAACACCGACACCTCTTCGAGCTTGGGGAGGGTGGAAAATAATCTTGCATTGTTTCCACTAATATTAAATAATACAGAAATAGTTGATCGCTCCAATACAGCTTCAACACAAACGGATGGTCCGATTTATTCTGTGCCACCGTGAGAAACACCGACTCCAACAATGAACACAATTCCAGCATTTGCACAAACTGCTTCTGGATATTTTGCCAACATCAATGATGAAGTCTCAGACTCATTCGCCTCTTCGACACCTGAACTATCAAAGTCACGTAATCTAATGAACTGGCTTAAAATAACATACTTTATTTTTCCATGGAACTATCTATGGCTTTCTTTGAGCGTACTAGCTTTCCTACTTTGGATTGGTTTTGTTATTAACAAATGGTCATTTTCTTCCTGAAAAGCCAACAGCTGAACTGATGGATGAGGTCCTAAAACCACAAGTTTCATCACATAAGGTCCGAAGAGACTTATCCTTTGTGAACATTTCTGCAATACGGATTCCTGATGGGATTGTTTGGCATAAAGTAATATTTGATATATACGGTCCCACAGAAGTTATTCAAATACCATATGTGTTCAAATTAATAATGAACGATGTTATAATACCAGGCATTGCTTCTAATGATTGGGATGTGAAAACAGATAATTTTATGATGACTGTATTGCAGTATTATACTGTATTTGAAAACGAAGATGTTTATCAATCTAAAGAAAATTATGGTGATATGTTTTGCTATAGTTATTATGGACACCATTATATACATGGAGCGAGCAGCCCCAAAACTGTTTTTAATTATACACAATGGGAACACTGTCCGACTCCACACCAAGGGAGTTCTAAAACATAATCTAAAAGGTTTACATATTTTTCTGGGCATAATATAAAAAATGCTGAGTCATATTATTTTAAATTGCCACCTACTAAGGACATACGTATACTATTGACAAATACGAAATGTATATATTCGGAATCCTTTGTTTCCCGGTTGTCGATAGAAGGCTATGAATATTGGCTGAAGTCAATGGGCTTGAAAAGTGTATGGGGAACTAGACATTGGCAAATAAGGGGGGAGGAGGCTTTATTCAGAGCATGACTGATACCTGTACAAATTATATTCTTAAATTAAACAGTACAACAAACAAGTTGTTTAGGCTTTGCAAAGATCAAAGAATTAAACACGCCCAGTATACCTGCCCCTGCTAAGTTTCATAAATGGCAAAAATATACAAATGCAACTGAAGATCAGCTTGACGGATGGGTCCAGAATGGTACACTTAATGTTTCACTGACACGTTCTGGCGGATGGTTATTATGGCCAGTAGACACCAATGGGTGTCACCAACGTTTTATCAACTCCTCGGGGGGTTTTAAAACTAATAGGCCGGACCCTCGCTATATATCATCCGAACATGCGGGTATAGTTACAACATATAGGGGGTCATTCCGACCCTGGCGGTCATAGACCGCCAGGGCCGGGGACCGCGGATGCACCGCCAACAGGCTGGCGGTGCATCCAGGCCAATTCTGACCGTGGCGGTAAAGCCGCAGTCAGAAAAGGGAAACCGGCGGTTTCCCGCCGGTTTTCCCCTGGCCTGTAGAATCCTCCATGGCGGCGCTGCGATTCCGACCCCCTTCCCGCCAGCCTGGTTCTGGCGGTTTTGACCGCCAGAACCTGGCTGGCGGGAACGGATGTCGTGGGGCCCCTGGGGGCCCCTGCAGTGCCCATGCCAATGGCATGGGCACTGCAGGGGCCCCCTAACAGGGCCCCACAAAGATTTTCAGTGTCTGCATTGCAGACACTGAAAATCGCAACGGGTGCCACTGCACCCGTCGCACGCCTTCAACTCCGCCGGCTCCATTCAGAGCCGGCTTCATCGTTGAAGGCGCTTTCCCGCTGGGCCGGCGGGTGGCCTCCTGGCGGTCGCCCGCCGGCCCAGCGGGAAAGCCAGAATGTGCACTGCGGTCATTTGACCGCAGTGCGGACATTCGGCGGCTCCCGCCGGCCCTGCGGTTAACGCGGCCAGCGGGAGTCGGAATGACCCCCATAGTGTAGGGAAACTATGCCAGCAATGGTTAAGAACATCCTCACTAGATGCAGTTAGAGAACACCTCAATCTCCTGTCTAATATTAGTGACTTATTGGACTTCCTGTTAGGTCCCAGAAAACACTGCAGAAAGCGTTTCTTATGTGAAGTATATAATCAAATTTGGAAGCAAGAGGCAGCTGCCCGTTTAAGGCAAATAGATCAGGAAAATCTAAAAAAGACATTGGCTGTTGTAGATGATGAGATTAATACCCTGTCCGACCGAATATACACCTTAAACAACATTGTCTCTTCTACTATAGACATCATACAAACAGATATGTCGTCATTACACCATAGACAGAGTCAGCTAGGGTCCATTATGCAGTTGTGTTGGACACTTCAAACGTTGAAGGCAGGTCGCGTTCCATGGCAGCATGTCAGTGCGAGGGAGGTATTTTCTTCCTTTAATTTAACACAACAACAACAACTAATGGCTAAGAAAGACGCAACTTATGTCATGCTAAACATCGAGAAATTAGAAAAGTTGCCGTTTACAGTGGCTGAAATACCATCTGCTAAGTGGCTCATACACGGGGTTATCAATCTGCCTATTTCTACACTTCAATTTACCTCCTGTTAAAAACACATTCCGGTAGGCAGATATGAAAGGCTGGGCGATAGTTACATCCATGAGGTATGGGAGCTTCCCTTCTCATACAAATGTCTCAGTGGCATGATAGAAGTCTTTCTTAGCGGTAGTGAATGTGAGACTTCAGTCAGCCATTCGATGGTTTGTAAACAGCTGTCCTTGCACAGGGCATGTAACGCTTCTGCTGCAAACTTAGCTTGTTATCTGAAGGGAGTTCCAGTCCCTTTGATTAGACCTGCTTTCCAGGTGCTTTCAAATGGCAGCTATGTCCTCCTCAACGGTGAAGACTGTTGTGGTATACGAGCCGGAATAGTTGATGTTGTTTCAGTCTCTAAGGTAGTTACATGCTGCGGGAACGTTCTCCCCTCCCCACTACGATTAAAGAAGTAGCTGACATTTGGCCTCATATTGCTACTTGAAATGTGAATGTTGACAAGTTGAGCAGACTCAAGGCTTTATTGGTTCAAAAGCATGTGGCCCTCCCATCTGCATTTGAGACCTATGCACTTCAGGTGGCGAGGTCGTCAAAAGAAATACAGTCCCTTTTAAGTACAAACTTTCCGAGACACTTTGGTGAACTCGTGGGATGGATATTTAGGGGGTCATTATGACCTTGGCGGGCGGCGGTGCAGCCGACAATGCGGGCGCACTCACGCGGCCCCCATTATGACATTCCCGCTGGGCTGGCGGGCGCAAACCAAGTTTGCGCCCGCCGGCCCAGCGGGGATGAGGCCGCAACATAGGAGCCGGCTCCTAATGGAGCCGGCGGTGTTGCGGCCGTGCGACGGGTGCAGTTGCACCCGTCGCGCTTTTCACTGTAGCTGGCCGGGGCCCTGTTAGGGGGCCCCAGGACACCCCTTAACGCCAGCCTCTTCCTGGCGGTGCTAACCGCCAGAAACAGGCTGGCGGTAGGGGGGTCATAATGCCCAGTGCAGCGCTGCTTGCAGCGCTGCCCTGGAGGATTATCATCGCTGGGGCTAAAACGGCGGGAAACCGCCGGCCCCGGCAGTGCGACCGCGGCGCTACCGCCGCGGTCGTAATAGGGGCCTCGGTACCGCCAGCCTGTTGGTGGTACGGATGCCACATTACCCCTGGCGGTCTCTGACCACCAGGGTCATAATGACCACCTATATGCCTCCAGTACAACTGGAATCGCACATTTCCTTAAAGCTGTTGGTTCTGGTTTCATTCACAACTTCTCCTCAATATTCAGTTTAATACAATCAGCTATCCACTCAATTTTTTCTATTATTTTCCGAGGATTTCCAATAACTTTGGCTTTATTAGCTGGCATTCTACTGTTGCTATTTTTTATGCGCAATGGCTGTCCCGCCGCAACAAGGAGGAATGAAAGTGCTCCCATCAGCGCAGCTGTGTTGTGAACGCATGATGCAGTATTTTGGAGCAACACTCCTGGAGCAATTGGAGTGTGGCTGGTCTTTGTCATTCCGACCGGTTTTACATTGTGTGCAGCCTGTGTTTCGGTGCCTCTGGTGCTCTTTCGAACATGCACTGGAAGTCTGTCTTTCTACGCAGCGCTTGCTTTCATTGGACGCTGATCTGTTGATTTTCTCGCCGAGGATTCATTACCATACATGCGCGTTGAGGCTGGGTTTGCTACGGGAAGCTACTTATGAGTTGCCCTTCTTGGAGGATGTGGCTCATAACTCATCATTGGGCACACCACGGAATGCCACCTTGGCTGAGGCTGAGGCTATGGAACACAACTGCTCCTTGATCCTTCTTGGCGATGCCTTTCCAACTTTTACATCGGCCAAAGTGGAAGATTTCCTGTCCTCTATGGTCTTGGAATCGATTGGAACTTTTCAAAAATAACTTTGCCTTCTGAAACTCGGTTTTATGCCACATGTTCATTTTTTAAATTGTCCTTCTACAGGCTCACATGTCCCATTGACTTGTCATAATTGACACTGCTTTTACATATATATCTTAGGTTGAGCTTTAGTAGCAATTTTATATGCTTAGGCTTTGAACCACCTTCAACCGACAAGGGGAGGGTGTTGTGTAGCCATTTTAGCCATAGCTCCATGCACTTTCTTTTAACACACTAGGCCAAGCCGCTGTGCACCTTAACCTAGATATATTTTATTCGGCTTCATTTTATTATTGTTACAGTAGCCACTTTTACGGTCTTGTTTATTTTCTGTTTATCTAACTGTTTTTGCCTAGGCCAGCACTCTGTTCTCAAACAAGACATTCTTGATCACTCTGTGCTTCTTCCAAGGCTACTGTACAGTACATTGCCGGTGAACTTGGTAGAAGTTTAGTCTCCAACATTTGTAGAAAACACACATCCTTACGTAGGGACATATTCCCAGAACATCAACTGTGTTGTTATAAAAACACTTCCTTGTCCCTTACACATTAGAGGGAGATTCCAGCCAGGGAATCACGACTGTATGCTGATTGCTGAATGCTTCGCTACAGATGCTAACGCAAACCGCAGGCCTTTGCTCAGGTATGGGGGATGATGTCTTCCCAGGGGAACCTGAAGGGTAGAATTAGAGCTTAACATGCTGTGCTCTATCGTAGCCTAGGTAGGAGATAGTCTATTGCCAATAGTGACAAAATGATAGCGTTATTCTTATACTTCACTCTTCTCGTCACAATTTTAATACTGTCATGTTGACTCGTCCTGGTTATTGCAGCTCATGCTTCGCTATCTAAGATGCAGTTGTTTTATTAAACTCATTACTAAAACATATACTGCCTCTGTTTGTCATTTATGCATGAGACTAACTGTAACTAAGAGAAATGGATGAGACCTGAGTGACCACGGCTCCCCTGAGAAAACAATTATGTCATGTGCTCGGCTTCCCAATCATCCCTATCCTTGGGTAGAGATGAGGCACTGCTAGTTGGCCGGTGCAAAACCTGGATTGGAATGACAGGCGTCACCCGCAGTGGATTAGACTTAGGTGGTCATTACAACCCTGGTGGACGGTGTTAAAGGTGCGGTAATACCGCAAACAGGCCGGCAAAAAAAAAAAGGGAATCATGACCCTGGTGGAAACCGCCAACAAAGACAGCCACTTTAACACACAGACCGCCACGGCAGTACATACAAGCAGCGCAGCGGTTACCGCCAACAGACAGGTGGGAGACAATGTACCGCCCACACTATTACAACCCGCCAATCCGCCACCTTTTCCAGGGCGGACGCACCGCGGATAAAAACACGGCGGAAACAGCTTTTGCAATGGGAAAACGCTCACCTCAACACACCCTACGAGGAAGGAGGACACCATGGAGACCGAATTACAAATCCTACCTGCATTTGTTTTCCTGCTCCTTTACGACCAACAGCTACGTAGGCGCAGAAGATACCGGTGAGTACTGCACCTATGACACGGGGAGGCCAAAGTTAGGGGGGCACCCACCAAACACCCCCACCCCCACCCTTGCATATCACAACATACACACCAATGCAGTCACAAAAATCACAGTAACAACCCACAATCACCCCGGAAGAATGCAAAGACAATGCGAAAATCGGGCAAACATTGTAATGTGCCAATATACATGTCATACAAAAATATACAGATATACATATCTCAAAATCACTCTTATTTACACATACAATCCGAGAAGTAGTGCAGATATGTACACAACAATATCCGTGCACCAACAGTCCAAAAAAGCATGGGCGAGGCCCACAATAGATACCTGACCAAAATCGGAGAGAACACTGCCAGGGCATCAGATAGAAACACTACAGGCACCTCAGGGGGAAGGGAAGGGGGGGCACCTCAGCCACATGAATGCGAAGCCAGATCAACGACGGGGCTCCATGCCCATTGATGTATCCTGGGGAGTGCAAAGCCACAGTCTCACAAGTCACTACAGTGGGTGGTTTGCCCACTGTGCCATCCTGTGGAGTGCAAAGCCACAGTCTCACAAGTCACTACAGTGGGTGGTTTGCCCACTGTGCCATCCTGGGGAGTGCAAAGCCACAGTCTCTCAAGTCACAACAGTGGGTGGTTTGCCCACTGTGCCATCCTGGGGAGTGCAAAGCCACAGTCTCTGAAGTCACTACAATGGGTGGTTTTCCCACTGTGCCATCCTGGGGAGTGCAAAGCCACAGTCTCTCAAGTAGATGCTGGTCTCCACTGGTTCTGGAGGGGGACTGGTGCCCAGACTGGATGAGTCTCCACGTGAAAGTACCTGTCCTGTTACTGTCCCAGCTGCACATGGGATAAGGATGCCTGATGTGGCAGTCAATTCATTCCTAGACGGTGCATGCCCTGTTCAGCGGTGCTTTGCCATGGCGGTCTTTGCCCTGTTCAGCAGTGCTTTGCCATGGCGTTTCAGGACTGTTCTGCAGTGCTTTGCCATGGCGGTCTTTGCCCTGTTCAGCGGTGCTTTGCCATGGTGTTTCAGGACTGTTCAGTGGTGCTTTGCCATGGCGTTTCAGGACTGTTCAGCAGTGCTTTGCCATGGTGGTCTTTGCCCTGTTCAGCGGTGCTTTGCCATGGCGGTCTTTGCCCTGTTCAGCGGTGCTTTGCCATGGCGTTTCAGGACTGTTCAGCGGTGCTTTGCCATGGCGGTCTTTGCCCTGTTCAGCGGTGATTTGCCATGGCGGTCTTTGCCCTGTTCAGCGGTGCTTTGCCATGGCGGTACAGATACGGACATTGGTGTGTGGTATGACGATCTCTACAATGGGCATTGGTGTGTGGCATGACGATCTCTACAATGGGCACTGGTGTGTGGCATGACGTTCCATCATTGCCCAGCGGGGCTGTGGCATCCTGGCCCCTCCTTGGCTGTGACACTGGCGGTGGTCTCTGGACCAGTGACAATACTTGTGCCCTCCTGGGCTGTGACACTGGCGGTGGTCTCTGGACCACTGACGATACTTGGGCCCTCCTGGGCTGTGACTCTGGCAGTGGTCTCTGGACCACTGACGATACTTGGGCCCTCCTGGGCTGTGACACTGGCGGTGGTCTCTGGACCAGTGACGATACTTGGGCCCTCCTGGGCTGTGACTCTGGCGGTGGTCTCTGGACCAGTGACGATACTTGTGCCCTCCAGGGCTGTGGCTCTGGCGGTGGTCTCTGGACCAGTGACGATATTGTGCCCTCCTGGGCTGTGACACTGGCGGTGGTCTCTGGACCACTGACGATACTTGTGCCCTCCGGGGCTGTGACTCTGGCGGTGGTCTCTGGACCAGTGACGATACTTGTGCCCTCCTGGGCTGTGACTCTGGCGGTGGTCTCTGGACCACTGACGATACTTGGGCCCTCTTGGGCTGTGACTCTGGCGGTGGTCTCTGGACCACTGACGATACTTGTGCCCTCCTGGGCTGTGACTCTGGCGGTGGTCTCTGGACCAGTGACGATAATTGTGCCCTCCTGGGCTGTGACTCTGGCAGTGGTCTCTGGACCAGTGACGATACTTGGGCCCTCCTGGGCTGTGACACTGGCGGTGGTCTCTGGACCACTGACGATACTTGTGCCCTCCTGGGCTGTGACGCTGGCGGTTGTGTCTGGACTGCCGGATATGATGGCACACTTCTCCGCCGTGACACTCACAACAGGATGGGCAGACTTCCTCTGGACCTTCCACACCTTTGTTGGAGTTACAGCTTACTCACCAATCGCCTCCGATCCCATGTCACTTGTTGTCCCACCAGGAGTCTTAAGACGGTCCCGTCGCCCACTCTCCATTTTCAGAGCCTTTACAGGGGGTGGGCTGCCACTGCCTTGGCTCCGGGTCCTACTGCCTGCCCTGGTGGACGGTGCACTCCAAAAACCTGGAACACGCACCACTGGTACTGGAGGCTTTTTGGCTGAGGTGCTACGATGGGACTGATGAATTGGAGGGGGGGGCAAAAAGGTCTATTTGACAGAGGGACAGTTTCTGACGAACACTGGGATGGGTAGCTGGAGGGGGTCTGGGAGTGGAGGAAGAGGAGGTGGTTGTAGGAGGTGTCACTTTAGGTGTTTTGGGTGGAGGTGCAGGTACTGGAGGCTATCGTGAGGTGGATGGATGTTGGGTGAGTGATTGCCAGCGTTTGGGTAGTTTGGGAGGGGGTGTCACAGACACATTGGGAGAGGACACAGGGGACGTGTAAATGGCAGTGGAGGTGGTGAGTGCAGGTGAGTGGCTTGTGGTGCTGGGTGTCCTGGTGCGAGTCCTAGTGCCTGTAGATGTGGTGCATGCAGGTGTGTGTGTAGACGAGACTGGGAGGGAGGAGGGAGAAGAGGAGGAGGGGGACACAGTGGAGACAGTGGATGTTGCTGTGTCTGTATGTGGATGAGGCTTGCGTGAGTGCCTGTGGTGTGTGTGGTGCCTATGTTTGCTTGAGCTACTTGTGTGTGTTGACTTGTCTGCATACTGGTCTGTAGGTGTGCTTGGGATGGGCTGGGGTACAGGAGATTGGGTCGGGGTGGAGGAAGTTGGAGGGGGTAGGCTGGACACAGGTACAATGGCTGCCATCAGTGCTGAGGCCAGAGATTGCAGGGTTCGCTGAAGGACAGCCTGACCAGAATGAATGCCCTCCAGGAATGCATTACTGTGTTGCAACTCCCTTTCTACACCCTGGATGGCATTCACAATGGTAGACTGCCCAACAGTGAGTGACCTGAGGAGGTCAATGGCCTCCTCGCTGAGGGCAGCAGGGGTGACTGGGGCAGGGCCTGAGGTGCCTGGGGCAAAGGTGATGCCCACCCTCCTGGGTGAACGGGCACGGGGCGAAGGCTGAGGGGTTGCTGGGAGGGCGGTGCTGGTAGGGGGGGTGGCGACTGTACCTGTAGAAGTGGGGCGCACAGGTCGTGCCGCCACTACAGGGGAGCTCCCATCGGCGGACGAGTCCGTGTCGCTGGTTTGTGATCCGGTGGCTGACGTGAAGCTCCCCTCGCCCTCCGTCCCACTGGTGCATTCAGAGTCTGTGGTATGGCCCTCCATGGCCATGTGGGATGCAGCTCCCTCGTGCTCCGGTGCCACTGTACCTCCGCCTGATGATGCTGATGTACAAAAGGACAGGGAGAGCAGGAAAAGGGGGGGGAGACAGAACAACAAGACTTTTAGTGCATGGCATACCGCTACCGTTGGCGGACAAGACAGACGCAGCAGCCCCCTGCATTACACCGTTCTCCTGCCCTCTGCACATGCAATTTCTGGGACATGGCCTACATGGCAATGGTGGGAATCTGCGCACATTGATGCCACAGGGGCAACTATACTTCAACTTGGCACTCTGCTGAGGTGGGGTTGAGTGCCACATGGCCTACATAACGGAGGGGCCTTGCCTACCTAACTCGCCCTGGCCTAGGGACACCCACAGCCCACCTCCCCCACCCAGACACCTATACTGCACGCAAACTCTGCTGAATGAGGTTGTACTCACCCCCTTGTGTCTGCTGTAATGTCCTCAAGCGCCCATCCAACTCAGGGTAGGCCACTGCCAGGATCCGGACGGGCACCCCTCCCACGTTGGGAGGTCATCCCCAGCTGAGCCTCTGCCGTCTTCTTGCTGCAGCGGCGGATGTCCTCCCATCTCTTACGGCAGTGGGTGCTCCGTCTCTGGTGGGCCCCCAGGGTCCGGACATCCTTGGCGATGGCACGCCAAATGTCCCTCTTCTGGTGGGTGCTGACCTACATGACATGCACAAGGAAAGAGGAAGAGTCATTACCAACTGCACCGTCAATGTGAGTGGCCCCCTCCCTACTCTGGCCATTTGGCCCATTCATTCCCATTTATGACTGTTCTATGTACTCTGCCCCCTTCCCTCTTCCACACAGCCCTCTCCACCCAGGCCTAGCCCATACAACGTTCTCCCTTGGTACTAACCTGTTGGTCTGGAGGACCGTAGAGTAGCGTGTACTGGGGGAGGACCCCATCCACAAGTTTCTCCAACTCCTGTGCAGTGAAGGCAGGGGCCCTTTCCCCAGACGCAGCAGCCATCGTCGCTTCCAGACCGAGGTCACAGCAGCACTAGCAGTGTAGGTCCTCTCTTGTCGAAGGTCAGGTATCTAGTGATTGAACAGATAGAAAATGGCGGTGACGTCCGCGGCGGTGCGCATCATCACCGCCGGCGCACCTGCTCATTGGCTCCTGGGACCCATAGGGTCCAATATTAACCAATGCAGCATTGCGCCGCGGTCTACGACCGCCTACCGCGACCGTGTGCAACGCCAGCACAGTTACCCCACAATTCCATTGTCCCAGTTTAGAGGTCAGGCAGCCGCCATTTCAGGGGCCCACCTGGCTTTATTTACTACTGCGTCACACATAGCTAGGCCTATACTCAACACACATAGAGGAAGGGTTTTTTGTCTGGTGTAGTCTTGTGTGTCACTGTGGGTACATACCTGGAGGAATAGTGACTCATTCTTCGCTGTTGTCCTTCTTAGGCACCGTCAGCTGGGACATATGAGAAGATAGGGGAATCCTCCGGTGTACCGACCGCTGGTGGACCTGTTGACAATGGAAGAAAGACACATCATCGTCACCTACCGGTTTGACCGTGCTACAATCCAGGAACTATGTACCCAGTTGGAGCCAGACCTGATGTCACCAATCCGCCATCCGACTGGAATTCCCCCTGACGTGCAGGTGCTGTCAGTGCTCCATTTCCTTGTAAGTGGGTCATTTCAGACAACAGTGGCCATGGCATCAGGGATGTCCCAGCCTATGTTTTCCAACGTGCTGTCCAGAGTGTTGTCTGCCCTGCTGAAACACGTAAGGAGATACATCATTTTCCCTGAGGTGGAGGATTTGCCTACAGTGAAAGGTGACTTCTATGCCCTTGGACATATCCCCAACGTCATAGGTGCCATTGATGGGACCCATGTAGCTCTGCCCCCCCCGCAGGAGTGAACAGGTGTACAGAAACCGGAAGAGTTATCATTCCATGAATGTCCAGATGGTCTGTTTGGCAGACCAGTACATCTTGCAGGTAAATGCTATGTTCCCTTGCTCTGTGAATGACGCATACATCCTGCGGAATAGCAGCATCCCTGATATGATGGGCCAACTCCAGAGGCACAGTGTATGGCTATTGGGGGACTCTGGTTACCCCAACCTTTCGTGGCTATTGACCCCAGTGAGGAATCCCAGGACCAGGGCAGAGGAACAGTACAATGAGGCCCATGGGCGGACTAGGAGGGTAATCGAATGCACCTTCGGCCTTCTTAAGGCCAGGTTCAGGTGCCTCCATATGACAGGTGGATCCCTAATCTACTCACCGAAGAAGGTGTGCAACATCATCATCGCCTGCTCCATGCTCCATAATTTGGCATTGCGACGCCAGGTGCCTTTTCTGCAGGAGGATGATCCAGATGACGGTGTTGTGGCAGCTGTGGAGCCTGTGGAGCAAGTGGACAGTGATGAGGATGAAGCTGAGGAAGAAGAAAACGACACAGGGAGTCAGTCATACAGCAATATTTCCAGTGACACACAGGTGAGAATATTTTCTGGTTTAAAATTACATTAACTTTCACACGTCTACCTCTATCCTGTACCTACATTTCACTAACTATTTGTTAATTGAGTTGTACCGTTCCATTTCATTTTCACAAGTGTGGTAACCTATGTGTCAACTGCTTGCATCCTTCAAGGGCTTGTGATGTGTGACATTGGTATGTTAGCCTTACAATGGGTAACCCATTATGACACTGTAATTGATAATACAAAGTTCCAAATCATAGACTGACTCAAGATATTTTTGGCTTTCAAGGGTGTTTATTTAAGTGCTAAACAAAACAAGGAAGGTTGTAAAATGGTGATGGGTGATGGTGGAGGAATGTCCATGGAAGAGTCTAGTCTATTCGTCTCACAGGTGCACTGCCCATCTGGGCATTGGAAGTGGAGCTGGGGCAGTTCCAATCTGGACAGGGTGACAAAGTGGGAGAGTGGGGGGGACAATCAGGGTGGTCTTATTTCCTGGCGGGGGTCTTGCCATCTTGCTCTGTCCTGTTCCTGGATCTCAGGGACCGATTGCGTGGTGGTTGTCCGTCTGCAGGGGATGGGGTGCTGGTGTGTTGGTCCTGTGGTGGGGCGTCCTGTCCACTAGTGCCGGCAGAGGTGGTGGGCAGTTCATCGTCCTGGCTAGTGTCAGGGGCCTCTTGGAGTGCCACGGTGTCCCTCAAGGTCTTTTGAATGTCCGTCAGCACCCCTACGATGGTGCCCATGGCGGAGCTGATGGTCCTGAGCTCCTCCCTGAACCCCAAATACAGTTCGTCCTGCAGACGCAGGGTCTCCTGCAACTTGTCCAATACCGTGGCCATCGTCTCCTGGGAGTGGTGGTATGCTCCCATGATGGAGGATAGGGCCTTGTGGAGTGTTGGTTCCCTTGGCCTGTCCTCCCTTTGTCGCACAGCAGCCCTCCCAGTTCCCCGGTGTTCCTGTGCCTCCGTCCCCTGGACTGTGTGCCCACTACCACTGCCCCCAGGTCCCTGTTGTTGTTGGGGTGGTGGGTTATCCTGGGTGCCCTGTAGTGGTGGACACACCGCTGATTGACCTGTCCTGGGTAGGGAGGTTTGGGCTAGCTGGGTGGGTGCTGTGCTGGTTTTACCAGAGGGGGGCAGCTCCGTGTTGGGCTGTGGCTGGGCAAGGGGAACCAACTGTCCTGAGGCCTACGATGGTCCGGGCTGGTCATCCGGATCCAGTGGGGCAGAGCTGCTGTCGTCACTGTGGGCCTCTTCTGGGGGTGGAGTGGTGTTGTCTGGACCCTCTGGTGTGATGATGTTCCTTCGGGTTCGTGCAGGGGTATAAGCACATGATTATTGCATGTGTGTGTGTAATGGTGTGCAATGGTTGGGTGTGCGTGATCCCCAGTGCAGGCATTCCTGTGTAGGGGCTTGTGTTATGATGGTTGGGGGGGTGTTCTGGGTATGTGCAGTGGGCATGCTTTGGTGAGGGGTGCCCATGCTTAGTTGTGTCATGCAGGGCTTGGTGTTGGGATGGGTGCTTGGTGTCATGTGTAGATTGGTGAGGATTTGGGGTGATATGGGAGGGTGTGAGGGTGGGGGTGTGTGATAGCATGCAGGTAGGGTGGGGGATGTGATAGTTAAGATTTGACTTACCAGTGTCCCATCCTCCACCGACTCCTCCGAGAACCTCAGGATGCAAGATGGTCAGGACTTGCTCCTCCCATGTTGTTAGTTGTGGGGGAGGAGGTGGGGGTCCGCCGCCAGTCCGCTGCACCGCGATGTTGTGCCTGGAAACCGTTGAACGCACCTTCCCCCGTAGGTCGTTCCACCTCTTCCTGATGTCCTCCCTATTTCTTGGGTGCTGTCCCACGGCGTTGACCCTGTCCACTATTCTGCGCAATTGCTCCATCTTCCTGGCTATTGATGTGTGCTGTACCTGTGAGCCAAATAGCTGTGGCTCTACCCGTAGGATTTCCTCCACCATGACCCTGAGCTCCTCCTTGGAGAAGCGGGGGTATGTTTGGCGTGACATGGGGTGTTCTGTGTGATGTGTGGGGTGGTGTATGTGTTGATGAGTGTGGTGAGTGTAGTGGTATGTGGTGTTTTGTGCGTGGATGTTGTGTGAGTGATGGTGTTGTGTGCCTCTGTGTGATGGGGTTGTCAATAGCTGTGCTGTCTCTATGGCCTTCCCTCGGAATTTCTGGTTGTAGGGGTTTGTGTGTGATGTGGGTGTGTGTTTTATATTGTGTTGGGTGTGTGGGAGTGGTGTGTGTATGTGTTTATCTGGTGTGTGTATTTTGAATTGTCCAATGTGGCGGTGTTTTGGAGATGTGTGTGTATTTTGAGCGTGGCGGTGTGTACCGCCAATGGAATACCGCGGTTGAAAGACCGCCGCGTGGATTCGTGGGTCGTAATAGCATGGGCGTGTTTATGTTGGCGTGGAGGTGGAGGATTTGTTTCCGCCAGTTTATCGCTGACCTTTGGTGTGGCGGTGTTGTGTGGGTGTCAGAATTTCGGCGGATTCCATGATGTGTGTCATAATAGCTGTGGCAGTCTACCGCGGTCGCGGCGGTGTGTTGGCGGTCTTCTGCACGGCGGTAAGCGCCATATACCGCCAATGTTGTAATGACCCCCTTAGTCTCCCACACTGCGGGCAATTTTACAGCTCAAAATCCAGCAGTCTCATTAGAATAATGAGAGCCTACCCGACACAACCAGACCAAGCGTGGAGGTACTTACAACTTCAGCACTGTCTTTGACGTATTATGGGAGCCCATCCCTGGAATCTCCAAGCCTCTCCTGTTACTTCCTACCTAGTGACATTGGGCAGATTTGAGGGTGTAATGTCAGGCTTCTATGAAGTGCTTACACATCACCTATACTCACAGCCCCTCCTTGACAACTTATGCTCGAGATGCAACACTGCCTCCAAACTGAAATCGAGGAAGAGGACTGGACAGGTATCATGACGGCCCTGGGCAGGGGAACCCAGGAAGCCCACCCAAAGTTCTGTTGCTTTAAAATAATTCATGACTGGTACTGGACCCCAGTGAAATTGTGCAGAATGGGTCTCCTTACTCACAATATCTGCTGGAGATGCACAGAAACATAGTGTGATCTGGCCCACATCCTTTGTGACGGTCCCTCGATCCAGCCCTTGTGGGAGGTAGTGGGAACTACCCTTGGTGGGTTTTCGCTATCAGGCAACCACTCTCCCCTTCTCTTATCCTCCTTCATGACTTGAGGGACCTTCCCAACCTGTCCAGCTGCAGCTCCCCCTGCTGCACACTGCTTTGGCGACAGCTAATATATGCATCCTCCACCAATGGAGAGCTACCACGACACCTACCCCAGAGGAGTGGCTAGTGGTGATGATATGGACGGACATCCATGAACGTGTTATCTATAACCTACAAGATAAGTCTGCCTTGTTCACTCAGGTATGGGTGCCCTTCCTCCCTAGAGAACCATCGAACATCCCAGCGCTCCCACCTTAGTCCTATCTGCTACTGTCAATGCTAAGACTGTTCAAATTGCTATACCACGGCCTCTTCCCCATGCACCCCTCCCCCCACATGATTCAGATGCTGATCAGCAGTATTACAGGTATTCCTTGCTGCACCAGTCCCCCCATTCCCTTCCCTCCCTCTCTCCTCTTCTTTCTCCCCCTCCCCCCTTCAAACACCATCTGGTGCTGGGTGCAACACCACACCTCCCCCCTCCTCTATCCCCACCTACTTATCTTCCACCATCCTCCTATCTCTTGCATGATATCTCTTTACCTTTCTCTACACTATGATGTTCTAACCTGATGTCAATGAAACTACTTCCACCAACCTGCTTCCCTACTACCTCTCATTATCTTCCCATATCCTCTTCCATCATATGTCCACAATGACCACAGCGAGGCCTGGAAGAATAGGAGGCAAATTCATCCTCCACCCTCCCCCCAGCCGTTGGCAATGGACTATTGCTTCAGTGACCAGAACAAATCTAGAAGTAACTGCTGGTCTCTACCATTAGCTGGGATATTCTCTCCTTTTGTGTGACAAGGTTAATTTCTGGCTCCCAGACCCTTACTATTGGTGTACTCTTCCCCCTTCTGCCCTTTTCCCCTTCTTTTATTCCTCTCTCCTTTCTATATTCAGGATGCCTAGAGATGGTTCCTTTTGCCAATGTTTACTCTACCTCTCTTTGCAAAATGTAAAGGTACAATGTGTCCTGTGTTCCTGTATAGTTATTTTTCCTTAATAAAAAATTACAACTGAAGATTAGTTTAAACTAAAAAACAAAAAAGGCAAACATGTCAACATACCTAACACTGAAGTGTTTACATACAGAATGCAAGTCTAACATATATAAAACATGTATCCTCCCAACATGGAACCAGACTTATTACATGTAACTCTTATACAAAACATATTTTTTTTAAAGATAAAAAAGCACCATCGATAATTCAGCACTTCTTTAGCTATCCATGCTTCAGTCCTTGGGTTAGCTATTGTCTCTCATGCCCATCAGTACAAGGGGAGTTTAATCCTAAATACATATACGACTCCTGAATCCATCAATAGGCGATAACTGTTTCTTTTCTTACATGCATGCATACAATGCTGAAAAGGGAAATTATTAGGTGCACACATTGACAAAAAGGTAGCCAACGCATTTCGACCTCTGTGTGTCATGGACAGTTGCATTCAAAACAAGGTCATCATCAGGGCTTATCTCTTTTTCATCATGGGGCGGACTCTAAAGTATAGGAAATACACAAAGGGAGGGGGGATAAAAACCTTATATCTTTTTCACCTTTCTTTTTCAGAAACATTCTACCCTTTCGTGTAAACATTTATGCTTACAGGTCACCACACATAAAGGTCAGCCGCTACAGGGTTATTAAAAAATAAAAATAAACCTTTCACATTCCCTTCATGACTGTTGAGTTTCTTATTTGAAACATATTATCATAATGTCCCAAGAGGATCTTACTTTTACACCATGTCTTAACAACGTTCCCAGGTTTGTGTAGTGCCACCATGTGGATGTGGATGTTTTAATTGCAGTCAGTTTTCATGGTACCGTGGCATTTTTTTAGTGGAACGCACTCATATTTAAAGGGGAATATACATCATATGCACTCATTACACGCAGTGGCGAAGCGTGTCTAGTGTCAGACACCAAGCTTTATTAAAAACGTTTACTTTATGTCCGTGTTAAGCTCATATCTCCATTAGTGCGGCTCCGGTTTCTTCGTCGCTAATCAGTGGGTTTCTCAAAGCACTTTAAGGAAACATGTCTGATACATTGTAATTGTAATTGTAATCGTATTTATATAGCGCTTACTACCCCTGACGAGGCGTCGAAGCGCTTTTCAATGAGTAGCACGCTACTCCGGAACCCAACAAGAATTAGTGATGGATTAGTATCGTTAAATAATGAGTACAGTTTTAGTATTATTCTGAGTTAATTTGAGCCGCGGATATGAGAGTTTGTTAGTTAGACTGGAGTAATGGAGGGGTGGAGGAGGAAATAAATCCAGAGGTGTTAATTCGGAGTATATCCTTCATTTACTCAACCCAAAGGCTTGGGATGAGTAAAGGGGGGTGGAGGGGGAAGAGTATGTGGAAGGGTTAGGGAGAGCATAGTAGCAGGGTGAGATGAATGCAGGAGAATTTAGTAGGGTTGTGTGGGAGGTCACAGAGGTAGAGTGAGCTTTTGGTGAGTTAGATGTGGAGGGAAGAGCTTAGGCAGAGATATTTAGTAGATGAAAGTGGTAGAAGGGATTTGGGATGAGTCAGAGTGAGAATGGAGGATAGTTTGATAGAGACATGACATAAGAGTGATGAGTAGATAAGTGTGATAAGATGAGAGCAGGAATTCGTAGATATCTAGTATAACAACCAAAAAAAAAAAAAAAAACAGGAGTCATGCAATGATCCACGAACATGCCAAGCACAGAAACAACATATACACATACACATACATATATATATACTGTATATATATATATTTATATATATATATATATATATATATATATATATATACACACACATATGCACATACAATACATAATTAGAATCATGGGTAAAAAATACTTAGTCAGACAGGTTTAAAGAGTGTGTGTGTATTTTATTGTCATGACATAGTAGCAATCCATATTTTCCAAAGAAACTATAAATAAATAGAAATATACATATAATCTGAAAAAAATATTTATCCACATAGGCATATGCAGTTCATAGTTGTTTGAAAAAGGTGGTTATGAAGGAAAGAGCCAACTCTTGAGTAGTTTTCTGAAGACAAGAAAGTTATCTGTGGCTCTTATAGTTGGGGGTAATAAATTCCATAGTTTGGCTGCTTGGACGGAGAAGGATGTACCACCTATAGTCTTTTTCTTGTGTGGTGGTGTTCTAAGGCGGGGTGCCAGTCTTGAGCAGAGGGTTCTTTGTTGGATGTATTTGGTCATTTTATTTCTGATAAAAAGCGGTCCTGTTCCATGTATAGCTTTGTGGGTGATACAAAGCAGCTTGAAAGTGCATCTTCTGGCAACGGGTAACCAGTGTAGTGCTCTCAAGGCAGGGGAGATGTGGGCTTGCCGCTTTATATGCAGTAGTAGCCTGGCTGTGGAATTCTGGATACGTTGTAGTTTTTTCATAACAGATAGAGATGATCAATGGTAGAGGCTATTGGCATAATCCAGTTTGGATAGTACAAGTGAGATGGTAGCTTGCACCTTGTGTGGAAATCCGAGGTGGGGGAAGATGCGTCGTAAAGTCTTTAAGGTGATGAAGTTTGTGCGTGCTAATTTGTCTACTTGGGCATTCATAGTTAACTTGGAATCCATGGTGATTCCTAGGTTTTTAACTTCCTTGGATAATTGAGGAGGTGGTCCGAGATCGTCAGGCCAGACGCACAGAGGGTCATAACTTTTCCAGTCACCACATATGAGTATTTCTGTTTTGGAGGTATTTAGTTTGAGATGGCTCCAGGTCATCCACTGATCAACGGCTCTGGGGCAACTGAAGATTTGTGAGTTTTCAATGTTTTTGGGGTCTTCTTATTTAAGTAGTATTTGTGTGTCATCTGCATAGTTGTAGCATGTGAGATGGAAATCATTGATCAGTTCTGGTAAAGATATCATGTAGATGTTGAAAAGCAAAGGTGAGATGATTGACCCTTGGGGAACCCCTGCTTTTGTGAGGTAGGGTTCGGACGAGAAGGGGGGCGAGTGGATATTTGCTCTTTTTTAAAGATAGGAAGTAATCCAGTCGAGAGCAATCCCTTGTATGCAGGCTTCATGGAGTCTTTGAGTTAGGGCGTCATGGTCAACCGTATCAAAGGCAGCCTGTATTCCTTCTGTTTCTTGTATATGAGACAATTATGTATTAAACTGTGTTGACATGCAGTTAGAAACAAACACATAAGGACCAGTGAGGGTTTAAAAGATTCGCAAGAATAGCAAGATAGCTAGACTTCGGAAGGGGATGTCAAGTGAGACCTTTCACTAGATTTAAGAGCGCTTTTCACTGAGCCGAGTTTAAAAACAACCCTGAATAAAGCAAACTTCATCCAGGGTGTGAAAACATACCAAGGTCTGGCAGAGGCATTGTGCTATAGTTGCATGTATACAGTGCTTCAGGTCCTGTCGAGATTTTGGACTGCTAGCAGGTTATTTTGTGGGATTGTTATGTTTTTTTTTGGGTTTTTTTTGTCAGTGTTTTATAAAGGGAGAACCTTCTACTCTGTGTCTCCAGTAGCGGAAGATAGAACCCGCTCGTCACAGTCTTATACGGATTACGCTCCAGTACATCATCAATTCACCTCCAGGAAGGAGTCTAGATTTTTTTTCTGCTATGGAATCTCTGAGCGCAGAGCCTTCCTTTATCTTTGCCAAGGCTTGTCCTTTCCAGAAGCTGAGCTTCAACTGGGGCACCTGCTATGTTTATATTTGTAAGTGCTTCCTGTTGAGGTTTAGTTTCTGCAAAATGAGCATCATGGCCTACCCTACCGGAGTATTTTCTACGAGTAAGTCAGTAAGCGTTTACCTAGCATGTTTTATATGCCCTGTTTATATTGTACACTAAGGCTACGTGATGGGTCATGGGGGAAACGTCTCCAACAACCTTGTGTGCCTTTGGCAATGTGATTGTTACTAGTGCGTCTTTGTGGAGATGGCCTCATGCTTCTGCGCATCAACAACGCACCACCTGAAACGGAGGTAAACGCAGTGGGGTCGTTTTGGAAAGCTGTCCATCATCCTGGTAAAAGGCGGGAATTCCTTTGCCTACTACGAGGGTGGACGGGGCGTGGCTCACCGGGCGGAGCTTACAGGTGACTTATAAAGGGAGAACCTTCTACTCTGCTTCTCCAGGAGAGGAAGATAGAACCCGCTATTTAAGTCAGATACAGATTATGCTCCAGTACATCATCAATTCACCTCCAGGAAGGATTCTAGATCTTTTTCTGCTATGGAATCTCTGAGCGCACAGCCTTGCTTTATCTTTGCCAAGCCCAGGAGTTAGGGTGGCTTGTCCTTTCCAGAAGCTGAGCTTCAACTGGGGCACCTGCTAAGTTTATGGCGCATCACCAGCTTTATTCAAAGGGTTGTTGTATCGGGGTGTCTTGCTCTTTTCTAAAGAGGAGTCCACATCAAATGCCTATAAACGTGATACCTCATGAGTTTGAAACTTTGAAGTTTCAATGCTAATTTCATGATAAATTGCTTTCCGACAAATACCCGAGCGGACGCAACAAAGGTATTTTATGTATTTCGTGCAAAATATCCGCTGTCCCCACCGATTGCCCCGATGTCTGTATCACATTAGTCATATCAAACTGGACATGAGGTTAGGACCCAAAGATATTATAACATGTAAAAACCATTTCCTATTTCAGTCAACTCATTCAGAACAGTTTCTGCAATGTGGAGTTTTAAGATCATATGGGCTTCTTGACGTAATAGTGTTCCCTGATTTCCGTTTTTTATTTGTCTAATAACTGTCCATTTCATCTTAGACACTTCATGGCTATTCCGATTAAAATGTTGAACCAATAGTCAGTCATGATTTTACATCCAAACCGAGACTTGTGTTGGCTGAGACGCTGTCGAGTTTCTTGACTTGTCTGGCCTACATAGGCCTTGTTACATGGATACAATACACACCATACTACATTCTCTGCGTTTAATTGGTAAACTCATTGTGTTTGATTACGTGGTTATTATAAGTAAACATGGTTCCTTTGATAGTTGAAACATATGCAATGCAGTGTCCACATTTATGACGACCTCTAATTGGAGGCAGTCACAACAGGCTTCTTAAACTTCTTTCTTGACTTATTTTCTTTGTGCTGGAATACATCTTTTATGTTACTATTACTCTGTAAGGCAAATATTGGTGGTTCTTTGAAAGGTGGTGATGTTGAGACCATGTTCCAATGCTTCCTTACAATTTTCTTAATTTCGTTCATGTTACAATTAAATGTGGTATTGCAGACTATTTTCCCCAATGGTTCCTTCTGATGGTCCTGCAGCAAACTTTCTCTGGGAGGTATACTACATCCATTTCATTGCTCGTTTCAAGAGTCTATATGGATACCCTCTTTTTTGTAATTTTTGGACCAGATGGTTAACATTCGGAAAGAAATCCTCTCGTTGTTGACAATTTCTCTTTATTCTTAGAAACTGACTGTAAAGTACATTGGGGGTCATTCCAACCCTGGCGGTCGGTGTTAAAGCGGCGGCTAACCCGCCAACAGGCTGGCGGTTAAAAAAATGGAATTCTGACCCTTGCGGAAACCGCCAACAGAGACCGCCACTTTAACACTCCGACCGCCACGGCGGGACAAACAAACAGCGCGGCGGTCACCGCCAACAGACAGGCGGGCGACAATGTACTTCCCACCCTATCACAACCCACCAATCCGCCACCTTTTCTGGGGCGGTAGCCCCGCCGATAAAAACACGGCGGAAACAGACATTTCAAATAGAAAACGCTCACCTCCATACACCCCACGAGGAATCTGGACAGCATGGAACCCGAATTACACATCCTACCAGCTATTGTATTCCTGCTCCTCTACCAGGAGCACGAACGCCAGCGCAGAAGACAATGGTGAGTACTGCACCTACGACACAGGGGAGGGGGGAGGAGAAAATATTACGGGGACACACATACGCGACACACCCACCCCCACCCACTACAACACACACATCAATGCATAGCAATACATCACTGTTACAACCCCCAAACACCCCGAAAGAATGCAAAGACAAAAGGAAATGATCATAAACAGTTGAAAATATTGTATTATTGCCTTATAAAAATATCACACATTTAAAACTAATATATACATAAATATTAAAAGTCCGATAATTCTAGCTGTCATTGTCCGTGCACCACTGGGCCCAAATCACATGGGCAAGGCCCACACAAGATACCTGACACCAACAGAGAGAACACTGCAGGGGCATCAGATAGAAAAACTACAGGCACCTCAGGGGGAAGGGAAGGGGGGGCACCTCAGCCACATGAGTACACAACGCCAGATCCACGAGGGGCCTCCATGGCCAGTGTCCCATCCTGGGAGTGCAAAGCCACAGTCTCTCAAGTCTCTACAGTGGGTGGGTTGCCCACTGTTCCATCCTGGGGAGTGCAAACCCACAGTCTCTCAAGTCTCTACAGTGGGTGGGTTGCCCACTGTTCCATCCTGGGGAGTGCAAACCCACAGTCTCTCAAGTGGATGACAGTGTCCACTAGTTCTGGAGGGGGACTGGTGCCCAGAGTGCTTCGTGCAGCCCTGCCCGACACAGATGCGGCACTGCCCCTTCCGCCAATGGGCCAGCGGTGCTTGAAACGGCGGTGCCCTGTTCAGCGGTGCTTGAGACGGCGGTGCCCTGTTCAGCGGTGCTTGTTTGAAAGGGCCCTGTTCAGCGGTGCTTGATTGAAAGGGCCCAGTTCAGCGGTGCTTGAGACGGCGGTGTCCTGTTCAGCGGTGCTTGATTGAAAGGGCCCAGTTCAGCGGTGCTTGAGACGGCGGTGCCCTGTTCAGCGGTGCTTGAGACGGCGGTGCCCAGTTCAGCTGTGCTTGATTGAAAGGGCCCAGTTCAGCAGTGCTTGAGACGGCGGTGCCCTGTTCAGCGGTGCTTGAGACGGCGGTACCCTGTTCAGCGGTGCTTAAGACGGCAATGCCCAGTTTAGCGGTGCTTGATTGAAAGGGCCCAGTTCAGCGGTGCTTGAGACGGCTGTGCCCTGTTCAGCGGTGCTTGAGACGGCGGTGCCCTGTTCAGCGGTGCTTGTTTGAAAGGGCCCAGTTCAGCGGTGCTTGTTTGAAAGGGCCCAGTTCAGCGGTTCCGGCCCAGGCATGGGTGTCACTCGCCACCTGACAAGTGGCTGGCGGGGCCTTCCTGCCCATCTGTCCGTTGGCTTGCGGGGCCCTCCTGGGCTGCCTTACCGGGCCTCTAGGTGTCCTCTTGCACACCTGGGAGGGGGCTGGTGGGGCACTCCTGGGCAGCTGGCCTGCTGCCTACTTGTCGGGCGTGCTGCCCTTCCCACCCTTCCCTGGTCGTCTGTGGCCCTTTGACACCTTTGGCAGTGTGCCAGGTGGCACCCCACTTCCAGACGGAGCCAGGGTAGGGATTTTGGTCCCTGGTGTCCGTGGCCTCTCGCGCCGGGCACTGCTAATTTTTGGGTGCTTTTCCGGGGGTGGGCTGGCCGTGCCTTGGCTCCTAGCCGGAGTAGTTGCCCTTGAGGGTGGGGGACTCCACAGTCCTTGGACAACAGTCCTGATAGGTCCTGGTTTGGTGGTGGCTGAGGTTCTGATTGCAGTCTTATGAGATGGACGGGGTGGGGGAGTTGTAGGAAAGAGGTCAAGTTTGGAAAAAAAAAGCAATTTGGGAAGAGAGGGACGGGTAGGTGTAGTGGGTATGGGAGTGGAGGAAGAGGATGTGGTTGTAGGAGTGTGAAGGCTGGTGTCTTTGGGTGCAGGTGCTTGGGCTGGAGGTGTTCGTGAGGTGGATGGCTGTTGGGTGGGTGGCTGCTTGCATTTGTGTGGTTTGGAAGAGGGGCTGACAGACACACTGGGAAAGGACACAGGGCACGTGTAAATGGTAGTGGGGGTGGTGACTGCACGTGTGCGGAGTGTTCTGGTGGGTGTGCTGGTGATGGACGTAGTGGCTGAAGATGTTGTGCATGCAAGTGTGAGTGGAGACGTCACAGGGAGGGAGGAGGGAGACGAGGAGGAGGGGGACACAGTGGAGGCAGTGGCTGTTGGTATGTCTGCATGTGGATGTTGCTTGTGTGAATGCTTGTGTGATGTGTGGTGCTTATGTCTGGATGAGCTTCCCTTGGGTGTTGAGGTGTGTGCAGGCTGGTCTGATGGTGTGTCTGGGATAGGCAGAGGTACTGGGGATTGGGTCTGGGTGGAGGAAGTTGGAGGGGGGAGGCTAGAGACAGGGACAATTGCTGCCGTCAGTGCTGAGGCCAGAGCGTTGAACGATCGCTGATGGGCAGCCTGACCTGAATGAATGTCCTCCAGGTATGCATTACTCCGGTGCACCTCCCTTTCTACACCCTGGATGGCATTCAAAAGGGTAGACTGCCCAACAATGATGGTCCTCAGGAGGTCAATGACCTCCTCACTGAGGGCAGCAGGGGTGACTGGGGCAGGGCCTGAGGTGCCTGGGGCGAAGGAGATGCCCACCTTCCTGGGTGAGCGGGCACGGGGCGAAGGCTGAGGGGCTGCTGGGAGGGCGGTGCTGGTGCGCTGGGTGGCGGCTGTACCTGTTGTTGCGGGGGGCACGGATGTTGCCGCCGCCACAAGGGAGCTCCCTTCAGAGGACGAGTCGCTGCCACTGACATCAGCACGAGTACCCGCTGTGGAGCTCCCCTCGCCCTCCGTCTCACTGGTGAAATCCGAGTCAGTTGCATGGCCCGCCATGGCCATGTGAGATGCAGCTCCCTCGTGCTCCAATGCCACTTCTCCTCCGCCTGATGATGCTGATGCACACATGAACAGGAAGACCACAAAAAAGGGGGGGGGGAGAAATAAAGCATGTTGAGTGCATGGATTACCGCTACCGTTGGCGGACAAGACAGACACAGAAGCCCCCTGCACTACGCTGCGCACTTGGGGTCCACTACGCAATCCATGGGACATGGCCTACAAGCCTATCAACGACAACTGCACACATAGATGACACAGGGCCATGGATACCTGAACTTGGCACCCTACAGAGGTGGGGGGTGGGGGCACAGGGCCATGCCTTACGGAGGGGCCTAGCCTACAGAAGTCGCCCTGGCCTAGGGAGATCCACAGCCCTCCTCCCCCACCCAGACACCTCCACTGCGCGCAAAGTCACCAGAAGGAGAGTGTACTCACCCCCTTGTGTATGCTGTGATGTCCTCATGCGCCCATCCAAATCGGAGTAGGCCACCGCCAGGATCCGGGACATCAGGGGGGTCAATTGACCCCAGCAGAGCCTCCGCCGTCTTCCTGCTCCCGCGGCGGATGTCCTCCCACCTCTTCCGGCAGTGGGTGCCCCGTCTGTTGTGGACCCCCAGGGTCCGGACTTCCTTGGCGATGGCACGCCAAATCGCGATTTTCTGGTGGGCGCTGACCTATGTGACATGTACAGGGAGAGAAAAATTGTCATCACCTTCTGCATGCTCGATGTGTGTGGCCCCCCATCCCCACCCTTGCCATGTGGCACATGCTCTCATCTGTCGTCTGATGCATGACTCAATCGCTCCCCTCCCCACCATCTTTCATCCACCCGACTCAACCCAGGCATTGCCCACAAAGCATGCTCCCAGTGTACTTACCTGTTGGTCTGTAGGACCGTAGAGTAGCGCATACTGGGGGAGGAACCCATTCACGAGTTTCTCCAATTCTTCAGAAGTGAAGGCAGGGGCCCTTTCCCCAGTCGAAGCAGCCATTGTCTCTTCCAGACCGAGGTCACAGCAGCACTTGCAGTGTAGGTCCTCTCCTGTGGAAGATCAGGTATCGAGTGATTAAGCTGATAGAAAATGGCGGTCACGCCCGCGGCGGTGCGTACCGTGGCGGTGCGTACCGCGACCGCCGGCGCACATCGTCATTGGCTCCTGAAACCCATAGGTTTCAATGTAAACCAATGCGGCTTTGCGCCGCGGTCTTCGACCGCCTACCGCCACGGTGTGCCACGTCAGCGCATTGACCTCACATCCCATTGTCACACTTCACAGGTCAGGCAGCCGCCATTTCAAGGGCCCACATGGCTTAATTTCTACTGGGTCACACATACCTAGGCCTTTCCTCAACACTCATACACACCATTCAATGCATAGTGAATCGTGTTGTGTGCAAGCTGTGGGAACGTACCTGTGGGTTGATTGACTCTGTGCTCGCTGTTGTCCTTCCTAAGCACCGTCCGCTGGGCAATGCGAGGAGATGGAGGAATCTTCCCGTGTACAGACCGCTGGTGGACCTGTCGACAATGGAGGAACGACATGTCATTCTGACATACAGGCTTGACCGAGCCACTATACATGAACTGTGTGCCCAGCTGGAGGCAGACCTGATGTCACCCATCCGCCAACACACAGGGATCCCCCCTCTAGTGCAGGTGCTATCAGTACTCCATTTCTTAGCAAGTGGGTCATTTCAAACAACAGTGGCCATATCATCAGGGATGTCTCAACCTATGTTTTCCAAGGTGTTTTCCAGAGTGTTGTCTGCCCTGCTCAAACACATGCGGAGCTACATCGTTTTCCCTGAGGTGTGGGATTTGCCTACAGTGAAGGGTGACTTCTATGCCCTTGGACATATCCCCAACATCATAGGTGCCATTGATGGGACCCATGTGGCTTTGGTACCCCCCAGAGAAAGTGAACAGGTGTACAGGAACAGGAAAAGTTATCATTCGATGAATGTACAGATGGTCTGTTTGGCAGACCAGTACATCTCACATGTTAATGCCAAGTTCCCTGGCTCTGTGCATGACGCCTACATCCTGCGCAATAGCAGCATCCCGTATGTGATGGGTCAACTCCAGCGGCACCGGGTGTGGCTATTAGGGGACTCTGGTTACCCCAACCTGTCATGGCTATTGACCCCAGTGAGGAATCCCAGGACCAGGGCAGAGGAACGCTACAATGAGGCCCATGGGCGGACTAGGAGGGTGATCGAACGCACCTTTGGCCTCCTGAAGGCCAGGTTCAGGTGCCTCCATATGACAGGTGGATCCCTAATGTACTCACTAAAGAAGGTGTGCCAGATCATCGTGGCCTGCTGTATGCTTCACAACCTGGCTTTGCGCCGCCAGGTGCCTTTTCTGCAGGAGGATGGTCCAGATGGTGGTGTTGTAGCAGCTGTGGAGCCTGTGGAGAGTGAAGAAGAGGAAGCCGAAGAGCACGACATAGACAACAGGAACACAGTAATAGAGCAATACTTTCAGTGACACACAGTTAAGAGTAGACACTGGCATATTACATTTACTTAAAGACTCCTACCTCTCTACTGTCTGACTTTTTCCCCCAGTGTATGGTAACTGTGTTGTGACTTTCCCTTCCGTTTTCAGAGCTGTGGGCCCCACTGCTTGACATCTGCTTAGTTTCCCAATGGACTACAGCTGTGTGACAGTGGTTTGTTGGCATCACAATGTGAAGAAACATTTTGCCACTGTCATGTCTAATACATTTGTTAAAATCACAGACAGACTCCAGATTGTTTATGTGCAATAAGTGTGTTTATTCAAGTGCTCTAATTTGGATGGGTGGTTGCAAATCGGTGAGGGGTGATGGTGGAGGATTGTCCATGGCAGAGTCCAGACTATCAGGTTCACAGGTGCATTGTCCAAATGCCTGTGGGAAGTGGAGCAGGGGCAGTTTAAGGTTGGACAGGGTGACAATGTGGGACAGTGGGATGACAATCAGGGCGGTATCCTTTGCTGGCGGGGGTCTTGACATGTTACTCTGTCTTCTTCCTAGATCTCAGGGCCCGCTTGCGGGGCAGTTCCCCTTCTGCAGGGGGTGGGGTTCTGGTGGCCTGTTGGTCTTCTGTCGGGGCCTCCTGTCCACTAGCGCCGGCGGAGGTGGTAGCCAGTTCTTGGTCCATGCTAGTGACAGGGGCCCTTTGAGGTGCCACAGTGTTCCGCAATGTGGTGATTAACTCATTCAGGGCCACTACGATGGTACCCATTGCGGAACTGATGTTTCTGAGTTCCTCCCTGAACCCCATATACTGTTGTTCCTGCAGAAACTGGATTTCCTGAAACTTGGCCAGGACCATCGCCATCGTCTCCTGGGAGTGGTGGTATGCTCCCATGATGGAGGAGACTGCCTCGTGGAGAGTGGGTTCCCTTGGCCTGTCCCCCCCTGTCGCACAGCAGCCCTCCCAGTTCCCCTGATTCCCTGGGCCTCCGTCCCCTGGACCGTGTGCCCACTACCACTGCCCCCAGGTCCCTGTTGTTGTTGGGGTGATGGGTTAACCTGGGTGCCCTGTAGTGGTGGACACACCGCTGATTGACGTGTCCTGGGGACAGAGGTATGGGCCCGCTGGGTGGGTGCTGTGCTGGTGTTCCCAGAGGGGGGAAGGTCTGCTGTGGCCTGTGACTGTCTGAGGGGAACCGACTGTCCCGAGGTCCCCGATGGACCGGGCTGGTCATCAAGATCCAGGGAGACAGAGCTGCTGTCATCACTGTGGGCCTCTTCTGGGGGTGGAGTGGACATTTGTGGACCCTCCTGCGCGGTGACCTGGCGTTCGGGTCCTGCAGGGGTATAAAAGTATGGTTATTGCTTCTGTGTGTGCCAATGGCGTGCAATGGGTGGGTGCCCGTGTACCCCAGTGCTGGAATTCCTTTGTGGGGGCTGTTGTGACGGTGTTTTGGGGGGGGGGGGGTGGTGGGTATGTGCATTGGGCATGCTTTGGTGATGGGTGTCCATGCTTTGGGGCCGCATGCAGGGCTAAGTTTTGGGATGGGTGGGTTGTGATGGTGAGACATTTGCAAGGGGTAGTTGTGAAGGGGGTGAGGGTGGGGGTATGAGTTGGCATGCAGGTAGGGTGGGGGGGATGAAGTAGTGAAGATGAGACTTACCAGAGTCCATTCCTCCAGATACTCCAGCGAGGCCCTCAGGATGCAGGATGTTCAAGACTTGCTCCTCCCATGTTGTAAATTCGGGGGGAGGAGGTGGGGGTCCGCCGCCAGTCCGCTGTACCGCGATGTTGTGCCTTGATACCATGGAACGCACCTTCCCCCGTAGGTCGTTCCACCTCTTCCTGATGTCATCCCGATTTCTTGGGTGCTGTCCCACAGCGTTGACCCTGTCCACTATTCTGCTCCATAGCTCCATCTTCCTGGCAATGGTGGTGTGCTGCACCTGTGTCCCAAACAGCTGGGGCTCTACTCGTACGATTTCCTCCACCATGACCCTGAGTTTATCATCTGAGAACCTGGGGTGTCTTTGAGGTGCCATAGGGTGGTGTGGATGATGTGTGGGGTGGAGTGTGTAGTGATAGGTGGGGTGCTATTTAGTGGTGTGTTGTGTGAGGTGCGTGGAAGTTCTGTGGTTATTGGTATTGTGTGCCTGTGGATGCTTGGTAGTTGACTGTGGTGTCTCTCTCTGGTCTTCGTTCAGAATTTTTGGCCGTAGGGGTTTGTGGATGATGTGGGTGTGTGTTTTATATTGTATTGGGTGTGTGGGAGTGGTGTGTGTATGTGTATCAGGTGTGTGTATTTCGAATTGTCCAATGTGGTAGTGTTTTGTAGGAGTATGTGTATTTCGACTGCGGCGGTGTGTACCGCCAATAGAATACCGCGGTTGAAAGACCGCCGCGTGGATTCGTGGGTCGTAATTGAATGGGCGTATTTCTGTTGGCGTGACGGTGGAGGTTTGGTCATCGCCAGTTTATCGCTGACCTTTGGTGTGGCGGACTTTTGTGGATGGCGGTATTTTGGCGGTTTGCCTAGTGTGGGTCAGAATGACCGTGGCAGTTTACCGCGACCGCGGCGGTGTTATGGCGGTCTTCTGTCTGGCGGTAAGCGCATTTTACCGTCGAGGTTGGAATGACCCCCATTATCTTTTAAGTTTCTCTGATGATAACTTGAATAATATAATCTTTTTCTATCTGTTTATTTTGTGAATAGTGTGGTAAAGATACTATTGCCATTGTTTTTAATTGTCAAGTTCAGGAAATCTACTTAATCTCGACTCCATGTTGCTGTAAATTTTCTATCAGGGGATCTATTATTCAACCACTCTGCAAATGTTAGTAGCACATCTTCTCCACCTCTCCATGTCGAGAAGATATCATTAATGAATCTTTTCCAAGTTATAACATGATCTTTAAAAGGGTTCTCTTCTTTTCAAACAAAGCCATAAACATCACAGCTATTGCCTGTGCAAAGGGACATCCCTTTGCTGTCCCTTTTATTTGTAGATAGAAGTTGTTATTAAAGTAAAAAACGTTTTTCTTTAAGCAGATGGATGTTATTTCCACTATAAACAATGTAGGCACTTCATGGGGTTGCTCTCTCTTTTCAAAGAAACATTCCATGTCCTCTAATCCTTCTTCTTGTGGAATATTTGTATGTAAACTTGCAATGTCCAAGGGTATCATTAGATCAGTTGGATCAAAATCCATTTCAGAAAGCTTATTAAACACATCAGAAGTATCTTTCAAATAACTGGGTATTTGCTGGATTTGAGGTTTTAAGAAGATTTCTACATACTTAACCAGTGTTTTCAGAATGGAATTCACTCCTGATATGATCAGTCTTCCTGGTTGATTCAACAGATCTTTGCATATCTCAGGAAGGACATATATTACTCTTGTGCCTGTTTTTTTATTTATTAAATGCACCTTCTATTTTTCAGTAAGCCAGCCTCTACTGATGCCTTGATTGATCAATTGGTTTACCTTGATCCTAATTGCTGTGGTTGGATCTCCATCTAATCTTCTGTAATGGGTCACGTTTTGAATATGTTGCAGAACTTCTTCACTGTACATTTAATATGTTTTCACTGAGAGTAACAATTTCTGTCACATGATTAAGCTCCATTGGCTTTCACTGATAGAAAACACACACACACACACATATATATATATATATATATATTTTCTGTGAAGTCCCTGGTCACTCGAAAAAGACAAGTGTCTCTGATTGTTTATCTGCCTACTATTTTGCATTAAAATCTAATTGGACTTTAGGTTTCATGACATTTTGGGGGTTATTCTAACTTTGGAGGAGTGTTAATCCGTCCCAAAAGTGACGGTAAAGTGACGGATATACCACCAGCCGTATTGCGAGTTCCATAGGATATAATGGACTCGTAATACGGCTGGTGGTAAATCCGTCACTTTTCCGTCACTTTTGGGACGGATTAACACCTCCTCCAAAGTTAGAATAACCCCCTTTGTGTTTTGTTTTTTAGCACCGTTTAATTAAGGTCAAATAAAGTTGGCTGCTACATACATGACCTAGTGCCCACCTTCTTTACAATGCCTTGGTTCACATGAAAGGTCTAAAGAAGATACATTTGCAGGGGAATTCTGTATACTATTGTCATTGTGCACGGGGAAGGTAAACTTGAAGAAAGAAATTGAGCATACATGTTGTTGGCATGGAAATGTCCCCTGAATGATATACAGTTGTGTGCCTTTGCCCTGAGTCCATTTTGGCAAGTACCTTGCACCCTAGTTTGTGATTTTGGCACTGAACGCATGCTAATCAAGTGTGCTTGTGAAGACCTAGGCCTGTCCCTTAACATGAATGTGTTCCTTTATCTGTCCTGTTACATTGATGGGTTCGCCAAGCTTGAAATCAGATGTTTAACAGTGGACTCCTGACCCTGATGTGGTTTACTGTAAAGAGTGGTGGTGGCAGCGTACTCTGTTTGGTGAATCAACAGTTGTAACCAGATATGTTTTCAAGGCCACTGATCTACTCGTCAACTGGTATAAAGTTCTACTTCTCTGCACTTAATTAGTTCTCAGCACTAACATCCCAAATGTATGTTTTGCATCTGTGTATGTGGCCTGTGAGGTACATTCATTGTGTGTAAAGTGAACTACAATAATGTAGGGTTGTAGGATCCATTTTGGAATTCCAGGTCTGTTCCTATGCACAGTATGGAGATGAGGCTGGTTTCCAAGCCAAAGTGGAAGGAGTTAACTTACACACTGAGATAGGAAAAGAGGAGACGGAGATCCTTTGGATTTGATTAGGTCCTTTTGCTGAGAGGAGCTGCTGATTGGTCTTTCGGAGCACTGCTATTTGGGGGATGGTGGGGATAAAGGATGGGACTGCAGTCTAAGTTATTCAGGATGAAAAAGGTGGGGCCTGCCTTTTATGTCTTCCTTATCACTTTTCAGTGTGGCTGTTGATAGCCAGATGCCGATAGATCACATTTATTTGTTCATCTGTTGTGGGTCCTTCAGGCTGGAGACTATCCTTCTGTGAGGCACATTGTTTTGCACCATGGCTGTGCCTAGAGAATGGCTTGGAGAGGGATTCAAGAAAAAGAGCCACCCCAAACTGGTTCTCAATGAGTAGACGGATACTTTACTTCCCCTGTCTGATCTCAGTATATAAATGTGTGAGGCACAGATCTACTTGTTGTTCCAGTTCCAAGTTCCATTTGACCATGAAAAAGAATGCTCCACAGAGTACTCAGAGGACTGGGGTGCATCCAAATCTGGTGTCTGCCAAAAAGCCTGCTTCTCAGAGGTTAAAGAAATCACATGGATTCTTGCCTTGAAGAAAGAAGCTGTTCTCCTGGCCTATTCTCCTGACCTGAAGTGTCTTGAAGATAAATTACCTTCTGAGAGAGGGAAGAAGCCTGCCAGCTCTTCATAAAGTGTGACTGTCCACGGAGAAGCAGCTTATTTATCTCTGGTGGTCTGAGGGTTCATCCAGACATTAATACTGTTTAAAGCAATGTGCCTGGTCGAGGGAACATGAGCACTGTTTCCCTGGAGTAGTTTGTCCATTTGGGAACGATGGTAGCAGTAGCATTTGTCACTGCATCCACGAAGTTTCTTTCAACTATATTCGAAGAGTCTTCGCCTGGAAGAGGGATTGATCTAGGCACGTGCTAAGGGTCCTCACCAGTTACCCAACAAGGACTGAGCAACTCTGCTTTGGTGAAATTAAAACTTGTGTTGAGTGAACGTAGTGCACACATTAGTAAAAGTCGGTAATCTGTACCTTAAAACCTGAACCACAAAAGCAGTCAGGCTTCACTTAGAGGCACTGTGTAAACTATTTATGCAACACACAAACACTAATAGAGTGAAAATGCGACACACAAGACATTCCACACCAATTTAGAAAACTGAGTAACATGTGATACACGTTTAGAGACCAAAATAACAAAAATCCTATCAGTAAAACTGGAGCTCTGCAATTTTAAATATTTAAGTAAGAATAGCACCACGAAGCAGAACACCTAACTATGGGTATCTGGTTGCACTAGACTGGAACACAGTCACAAGTTCACAATGGTATACGGATCGGATGCAGAGACCAGGTTAGTTGAGCTGAAAGAGCTAATTTACCAAAGTTGGTTGTGCAGAGTTCAAAACTTCAGGATTTCACAGGAGGAGTTCCACTGATGCAAGTCAAGAGTCCCTGAGGGGGGCACCTCTTGGGGATTAGCAGTTCACTCCAGCAGAGACCAGTGTGGCTCAGGTGAGTCCAGTTACAAGTCCAGGCAGATCCATTTGCAGGTCCAGGCAGGACGAGTTGCATCAATTCAGGTGGACATTTTCTGGGAGGCCTCTGGAATTTGTTGTGTCCCTGTGGCTCAGAAAAAGAGGTCAGTCAACTCACCCTTGGGTCCCTCTGGTAGTCCCGGATTTAAGGAAATGATCCTCTTTCCTTCAAACAGCTACGCAGACCTTAAGCACAGGGCAGTCCTTTGAAGAACAAAGCAGGCCTTAAGTAGCACTGCAGACCTCTGGGAGCAGCAGGGCAGTTCTCTGAGAAACAAAAATGGACTCAAGCAGCAGGGCAGTCTTCTGAGAAACAAGGCAGGCATCAATCATCAGGGCAGTCCTCTGGAGTAAAAGTCAGTCCTTCAGTGTTCTTAAACATGTCCAGGAGTATACTGAAGAGTGGGTCTGAGGGTTCACGATTTATATGTGGTGTAATAGCCTTGAAGTGGAAGCAACCTCTCTAGTTTCCCACCATCAGATGGTTCTGAAATTTCCTTCCTCTCTGCCAAGGTCTGAAAATGTCTGGGGTGAGAAAAGCCTATTGTCAAGTTTTTTATGAGTTCGCTAAAGCAACTCCTTTGAAATGTAAGTGAGATTGAGAACAGTTATTTCCCTCCCATTCAGGTAGGATGGCCTTCTTCAAGCTCCACCAAGGTCTTATTGTTCATGATCTGGGCCCAGCATGCATTCCTGATGAGGGTGCAATTAACAGGCCCAGGCAGTTGGAAACACCTATTAAGCATCAGAAAGTTTAGGACAGGACAATATCCACTTTCTAAAGATGGCATTTTCGAAATTGTAACCTAAGTTCCAACTTTACCATTGAAGAGGATTTTAAATTATAATTCATCAGAGTCCAAACATGACATTCCTACCTGCCCTCAACTAAACATTATTGCTTAATAAATGTAATAGGTAACCAGGGGGTGTAACTGTGACCCCTAAATGGCGTCCTTGAAACTAAGGCATGCATTGGCTTCTCAATCGCTACCACCTGAGAGTTAAAGCACGATTAGGAGACTCAAGGCACTTTGATCAGAAGAAACTCAGCCCTTGAAGCCACAGACAACAGCTGATATTGCCATGATTGCCCAGTAACCCTGAATCCACCAGAATATATCTGGAAAGGTGTCTTGAAATGGCACCATCTGTTAACATTGCAATGGGCTCTGTTCAGCCTCTCAAGTTTCCCAGGTTCATGCAGGAGTACTGCATCCAGTTTTTCTTTGAATAGAGTACTATTCTGAGAATGGAAAGAAACATCATGGAATGGGAGGGACACTTGTGGAACCCGAGCACAATTAGGAGACTCAAGGCACTTTGATCAGTAGAAACTCAGCCCTTGAAGCCACAGACAACAGCTGATATTGCCATGATTGTCCAGTAACCCTGAATACACCAGAATATATCTGGAAAGGTGTCTTGAAATGGCACCATCTGTTAACATTGCAATGGGCTCTGTTCAGCCTCTCAAGTTTCCCAGGTTCATGCAGGAGTACTGCATCCAGTTTTTCTTTGAATAGAGTACTATTCTGAGAATGGAAAGAAACATCATGGAATGGGAGGGACACTTGTGGAACCCGGACACCTAAAAGATCTGATTTAGTACTGGCAGATCATTAGCTATAGCTTTTAGACTGAAAAGCAAAGTTGACAACCCTAGGGCAATCTTCAGCTATACTTTCCATTATTGTAGGTTCATAAACATTCTTTGTACTTCCAAAATCCTTGTCAACTTTATTGACGCAACACAAAACTTAATAGTTTTTAAAATGCCCTCAAGTTATGAGTGAAACTTTTGCCAGCGCAGGATTTTTTACTTTCTAGCACTCTGCATGCTGGGGAGTTTGAATCTGTGGTTAGCGTGTTAAACCACTCATTGCTAATCAGAGAATGCACCATGCTGTTGACTACAGAGCCAAGACTGGCTGTAGGCATCACATATGACAAAGGGCCATTTGTGAGACATCTGAGGCCGCTCTTCAAGGTGGCATTTGATACCTCGGTCCAAGACGGGGGTGTTGCCAAGGCCTGATCCAGGGCCTTGTTCCTAGGCCCTCTTCCGTAGCACAACAGGGCAGGCAGACTTTAAGTTTAAAGTCTTCTCCACAAGTGTGGGAGGCAACTTCTCGTGCACTCTCCTATCGTTTACATATGTATGCTGATTAATGAGTTTGCTTCTGTGCATTCAACCACCAAGTGCTGATCAGTGCGCTGGTAATAAAAAAAAACAGTACTTAATAGCTGCTGTTTAACTGTTCATTTTTATGAAGTAGAAAAACTGACAAAATAACCCCATTGCTTCAGTGTCCCAATGTATTTTAACAGATACAGAAGTGGCACATGCAGCAATCCTGACTTTGAAGCCTATAGAACTTTGCATGACGGGACTTGTGGTTTTGTGTTTGCTATAAGAGTAAATCTACAAGTTTCAGCACGCACAATGCTGTCGACTGTAAAGCTATCAGCTGACTAAGGCATTTTTCTCTGAGGATAAATTAGTAGGAACACGCTCCAAGTGCAATACGAAGACACAAGGCCTCTTCTCAGAGATTTCTGAATCTTATCTTAGAAGTGTAGTTAAAATAGTTGGGTGGGTTGGGCATTTGCAGCAGAGATCTGTTTGCCACTTACATGCCACAATTTCTACTCCTGATGGGTTTGCCTAGATTTATCACTATTTTCCATGTTTATGTAATTCAAGAGGGTGAATCAGACTTTGTTCTACTTGTATTACGCGGCAAATTAATTTGCTCCAGCTCTGCCCTTTGCGCAGTCCTTCCGTAAAACATTCTGCCAGGAAAGCCAGTTAGCCCCAAAAGCAGTAACAATGTTTTGCCATTATTTGATATTAGTACTTGTCACCTTTTTACAGATGTAAATATAGCCTTACAGTCGATGATCTCAGAGCAGCGGGGTTAACATTATACAGTTGTGGTTACTGTGATTAAAAGCTTATCAGGGAAGCAGCTAGCTACCAACTCAGTGAAAGTGCCATATACTCCGGTGACAGAAACAAACGCAACTGTCTTCACCTGCAGACATTTCTGTAACCACAGTGCAAGAGGCCACTTACCCACACACATTCCCAAGTTTACATCGAGAGCACTGCTGTAGAAAGTTTTGTGAAAACATTTGAGTGGAAGGGAGGGGACTACTGCGGTTGCCAGTGGAATGCGCTGGGAATAGGCGGGTGGCATTGGCAGAGCAGGGAGAGGTCATGTGCTCAAAAGGGATTGTAGCCTGAGCTACGGAGGGTATTAGTGGGATGTCTCCAGCTACGGTCTGTCACACGAAACCTCCTGCCTCTTTTCACAAGCACAACCATTCTCATTATTCAATATTCGGCTCCAATCACATCAAGAGAGGTAAGAGTCACCCACTGCCATCTAAACTTTCATAGCTCATTCAACTCTTCATACAACATGTACTACAGCGCATAAACTTTACATCTGTGTATTGAATTTTGCGACAACTCTTGCATGGAACACCAGAGCAAAAACATTTGCTGTGGTCTACTGATGCAGGTACGATGTAAATAAATGAATACAATTGTAATAAAAGAGTAGAGACAAATAGTATATTGCTGCTCACTGCTGAGCTGTGCTGGAGTAGTGTTACTTATTGTTGCTCTGGCTGAAGCAATTTGAAACACAGCTGGGGCCTGTGGTTAGGAGTAGATGTTTGGGAGGAAAGGGATGGGAGGAGGATGCTTCAATGCGTTGAGATCTTGAAGAACGTAGTGCAGTTTGGTGTCTTTGCCTTTGATGCTTAGAAATGTACATTAAATGGCTCCTCTTGAAGCACTATTGTTTATTAGGTTTGTGCAAAATATTATGGGATTTAAATGGAACTTTACAGGGGGTTTGGTAAAAATCAAATTGAATCTAAATTAGGCAGGTTTCAAAGGAGGAAACGAGAACATATGACCACACTTCCCCCACATGTACAGTCAGGGAGTGCTTGCTGCAGGGCTGTACATAAAGAGGCTCTCCTCGAACAGCAGCAGCAAACCAGCAGAAGCAGCAGAGGTCGGCCCGAGCCCTGCGCACACAAGGGGAAGTCTGCGGTGGCACAGGGTGGGGAACAGCAGAGGTAGCAGCTATGCAACCAGACTTGCACCTGAATACAAGTGGAAGGCTACAAGTCCTTTGAGCTTGCTCCATGGGAGGGAACAAACAACGAAAAGGAGGCACAGATGGGAACAAATACCCGCTTGAAAGCAAGTATTTTTAAAGGGCAATGAAAAGCAGTAGACTGGCTCTAAGCCCACTTAATGAACACAATAGGTCTGGAAGCTCTACCTGAAAAAGAAGGTTTAGATAAACTTTTTAATTTGCCAGGTTGAACTGGCAATTTAAATTTGCAGACAGGCTCCAATTGCAGACCAGAGACAGGGGTAAAAGGCCCTCTTAAGTCATTGGCACTGCTACACTAGTGGCATTTAATTTGCAGGCACCAGGTACACGTAGCACCACTCTACTAGGGTCTTATGAGTGCACTAAATGTACCAATTGGGGTAAGCCAATGTTATCATGTTTGAAGGTAAGTGCACAAGCACTTTATCGCTGGTTAGCAGCCGTAAAGTGCACAAAGCCCTACAAGCCAACAAAATTCAGCTCAGAAAACCAGAAGGGTGAAGGCAAAAAGTTTGGGGATGACCCTGCAGAGAGGGCCAAATCCAAAAATTATTTGATGGTCATTACAGTATGTCCCCAGATGGCTGATTAAGATTTGTTTCCTAAATTAACGCAAGATACTTCTTACTGTAATTCTCATAAAAGTCTGTATAATCATATTCAAATCTTTATTCAGTTTTTAATTCATTTTGACTTCAAATCATTTACAGGTAACACAAATTAAAGAAAAATATCAAACATTACAGCATAAAAAGACAGCAATAAAAATCACAAATGTAAATTAAAATGACCAACTTTACAACATATTAACATATGGACAGAGCAAACATTAAAATGTTAAAAGGATCTCACATTGACTGTGCCTTCCCATAAAACTGTGAAGGACTTGAAGTGGCCCATGCCCTCATCCACATGAGGTTTAAAGACAAGTTGAACTCATGCAGTGAGTCATTCAGTGTTTCCCTTTGTGGGGATTAGTTAAAGTGCACTGTGCAACAAGTGTGTCGTGAGATGGTGAGTTTGTCAAAAGGCAGGCAGTCTTGCATAAATGTGAATTAAAATCCCACAGAATCATAATATAAAAATAGATCTTAAAAGTGAGCTTACAATCTAACGAAAGACTTCAAAGAGTGAGAAGTGTCACTTTGTTATAAGTTAACATTATTGTTATAAAATAGATGACTATAACAAATTGGAGAACTAGATGAGTGGCGGTGAGAGCCATTCTCAAATAATATTCACAATCCTTACCAGGTTGAACCAATAAAGTCACTATATAAACATGCTTAATCCTCAAATAGCTTTATATAAAGCAGTCAGGCTTAACTTAGAAGCAATATATGAAGTGCTTATGCCGTAAAAAAGCTGTAATAAAGTGAAAACACAACAAATAAAAATCCAAACTAATTTAGAAAAATAGAGAATATTCAACTACATAAAATGACACCTAAACTACAAAGATCTAATATGTAAAACCAAAGGCATGAATTAAAAATAGTGCCAAAAAGGACAATGCCCCAAATGCAGTTATCTAGTCACACTAGACAGGGTCACAGTCAAAAGTTAAGGCTGACTCTGATGGAGCTTGGGTTAGATACAGGTAGAAAGTTTACCATCTGGCATAGAACACTTTAAGGAGATACGGTGGTCATTGATGAGTTGTTAGTGTGGAAACTGGATCTGAAGCAGGGCTTGATGATGGCGGGCTGTTGAAGTGCAGAGTCCCCGCATGGTCAACGACAAAGCTGTGAATGGTCAACAGTGGACGGTCAACAGTCCCTTCCTGGGCAGGACTCGATGCTGGTCAGATGCTGCTCTGCATCAGTCCCAGTAAAGATCTCTGTGATTCTTAGAAACTTTTCTGGAAGTCAAATCTCCTCCAGCGGGGCAAACCAGCAAGCTGAGGCACACTGGTGGTTCAATGTCAATGGCCGCGGCTTCACCAGCAATCCAAGTTTCTGATCGTTTTCCAGACAGATAGATGACAAAAAGTTTCTAAGTCGGACTTCTTGCAGTTTAAAGACAGGAGAAGTACGGAGGTCAGCAGCAAGGGCCAGGGCAGGCTCAGTTAGAACTGGTCAGCTAGCCTGTTGCAGAGTGTAAGGCCTCTGGAAGATTACTGTGTCCCTTCAGCTCAGAAATGCACTCTGCACCCCCCTCCCCAGGCCATCATATCTAGACTCCTTTGTCCACCCCATGAGAGGAATACACATCTCATCACAGAGCTGCCATCAGGGGTCAGGTGACGACTGTATGCCATCAGGAAAGTCTTTCGGTTTTTGGTAGAACAATTTCCTCAATGGTAATAAAAAATCCAACATGATCATTAATTGTATTTTAAATTACTATTAAACTGAGTCATTGAACCATGTTTTCAAACTCATTTTAGAAGTTCTTGAAGGTAATAGTGTAAATCAATGTTAACCTATGGGAGAAACAGCCTTGCCACAATGCAAAACCCTTTAGAGATTTTCACTGTGTTAGGAAACACACCTGAGTAGTAGGTCGTGTAGGTTCCTAACCCATTCCCTCGCCAAAAACTGATTATTGTGGCCCTCCACCTGGCATCACAGTCTCATCCATCACACACTCTACCCACACTGCAAACTGGGGTTGGTGCATGTGCAGGACATGAAGGAACACTGCATGACAGGGGATAGTACATGCACAGGACACTAGGATACACAGTAACGGAGCTTCTGATGCACTCTTATAACTGTTATTCCTTACTTAAATATTCTCCAGTTGACTCCTGTGGTTCTCCAGGCATCCATGGTGGAGGATCCACTTACTTGACAGGCCCATTCTGTTCCTCATTTCGGTCAGTGTTTTACCTCGGGCTGAGCTGAAGGAGACTTAGAAGGTGAACGCAGAACTTTGAAGGAGACAGAGCACTCTCAAGTGCTGGCTATCAGTCACGTAAGTTTGAGGAACCAAGGAACGTGAGTCCTTGGCCATTAGTGTAATTACTGATAGATGGTCCCAGGGTCAGGTTGTGTGCAGCAGTTGGAGTGTAATTACAGTATTGGGACATTCACAAAAACTGCTTTGTGCATAATATTCTGTGTGAAATTGCTGCTATAATGGTCCGGTTGCAAGGACCGATCAGTAAGCAGTCATTTGTGATTGATGATAGATGTTACAAACAGTTTAAAGAGCTCTACGAGGAACGTTTCTAACTACATGAGCAGGACCCCATTTTGTGACCCAGCGGGGGCACATTCAGAACCTGTGATGCAACATGACAAGAGTGTGTTGACAGTGAGGGCCATATTTATACTCTGAGCTGAAATCGTGTCATTTTTTATGCTATTTCAGTGCAAATGTAACTCCATATTTATATTTTGATGCTAGACTTATCTAGCGTCAAAATATTGGAGTTAAAGTAATGTTTTACCTGCGAAAAACTATCTTGTGTCAATGAGATGCAAGGTAGGCGTTCCCGGGCAATAAATGACCTTAAGGCCCAGGCCCCTTATTTATCCTCCAATGCAAAAAAGATGCACAGGAGGGAGGCTGGCCTAAATAATGGCGCTACGCTTGCTTAGCGCCATTGTTTAACGCCTGGGTCAGGGCAGGAGTTAGGGTACCGGTGGGGCTCTTTCCATAGTCGGAGACCATGGAAAGAGCCACTAGGTGCCCTTCCCTAGTGGCAGGAACACCCCCACCCACACCAGAGGGACAGCGGAGGATGGGGGACCCCATCCCACGGAAGTATAGGTAAGTAGAGGTAAGTAAAAAAAAAAATCTGTAGTGCCATAGGAGGGCATAACTTAGGCTCCCCTACATGGCACTGGGCCCAATGGCCATGCCCAGGGGCATATGTCCCCTGGGCATGGCCATTGAAGTTGTGGGTTGACTCCTGTCTTAACTTAGACAGGAGTCATGTCCATGGGGGTTTAATGTCAGAAAATGACGTTGGTCTGGTTAGAGGCATTATTTATGCCTCTGCCCATACTAGCGTCATATTTTTATGCTAAACCCCCTGTTCCCCCTACGCCTCCCCCACCCGGTTAGCGTCTTCTTTTTATGACCCTAGCCGGGCCTTACCGCTGGCTACCCTCATCTCATAAATATGATACCCGGCCAGCGTCTTGGTATGGTGCTAGCCGGCGGTAAACTTTTTGATGCTAAACTATGTTAGAGCAGGTTAGCGTCACAAAGTATAAATCAGGGCCTGAGAATGCTCGAGTGTGTAACAAAATCGTTGTCATGGTATTCATGTTCTATAGGTATTTTATAGAGGCCACACCGCAAAATATGATTAACCCTATATGTGTCTTCTCTCTCCCTGTGACAGTTTGACAGGGAGCCTCTCCATCTACAGGTAGAGCTGTATCGAGGTGAGAAACCATCACTGTCATTACCTGGCACTGGGGTAAGGTCAGGTAACTTTGCTATGACTCTTCCCATCTGTACTATTGCATAATATTTAACAAGTTGTTATAGTTTCTTTTGTTAGTTATTTGTTTGTTCCCAACCTCCCTTCCCTTGGGAGTATCAGTGGACACTAAGTTGACTCAAGTTGCTGGACGTCGGATGCTTTCAGGAGATTGAGTGAGCGTGCTGCCTCTGACTTATGGTGGGAAGAACATGTTCCACTAAGACTGGGTCCTGACAAGCTGCTGGGACATGTGAAACTCCAATACTATGCAGTCTTTCCTATTAGCTTCAAAGGTGTATTTTAGTTTGGCTTATAGGGTAAAAAAGGAAGGTTTAGGTCAGGCAAAACGTTTATGTTGTTAGGTTGAAAGGGCAGTTTAAAAATTCACATCCAAGCTGCTGTGGCACGTCTGGAGACCTGTTTTACAGCACAACTTTAGTGGGTGGCACATTGAGTGCCGCAGCCAACTAATAGCATTTAATTTACTGGCCCTGGAGACATGTAGTACCATTTACTACAGACATACAATTGAATTAAAATGGACCAATTAGGGGTGTGTCAACGCAAAAATGTCAGAGCACAAGCACTTTACTTCTGGTTAGCAGGAATGAAGGGTGCAGAGTCCAATGGGCTGAAAAAACAGGTTCAGTAAAAAAAGGCAAAATCTGGGGGAAGACCACGCAAAGGATGATCACATCCAGCAATTATCACAAGCCAATGATGATGTTTAAATCATAGTAAATTAGCGAGAAATTGGGAGAATAAGGGGCACATTTATACTCCGTTTGCGCCGAATTTGCGTCGTTTTTTTCGACGCAAATTTGACGCAAAATTAACTCCATATTTATACTTTGGCGTTAGACGCGTCTAGCGCCAAAGTCCATGGAGCTAGCGTCATTTTTTTGCGTGAACACCTTCCTTGCGTTAATGATATGCAAGGTAGGAGTTCCCGCCTTAAAAAATGACTCCGATGCATATGCGTCGTATTTATACTCCCGGGCAAAAATGACGCCCGGGAGTGGGCGGGTCTAAAAAACCCGCATTAGCGCCGGATTTTAGCGCCTGGGTCAGGGCAGGCGTTAAGGGACCTGTGGGCTCAGAATGAGCCCAGAGGTGCCCTCCCCTGCCCCCAGGGACACCCCCTGCCACCCTTGCCCACCCCAGGAGGACACCCAAGGATGGAGGGACCCACCCCAGGGACATTAAGGGAAGTTCAGGTAAGTATTTTCTTTTTAAAAAAATTGTGGCATAGGGGGGCCTGATTTGTGCCCCCCTACATGCGACTATGCCCAATGACCATGCCCAGGGGACAGAAGTCCCCTGGGCATGGCCATTGGGCAAGGGGGCATGACTCCTGTCTTTGCGAAGAAGGAAGGGCACACTGGAGGACATCGACACAGGAACAGATTGTGTCTTGGGACGTTCTGCTAACCGTGGATGATCAGGATGTTCTGATTATTAGTAGTGTTGAAGGCAATATGCATGTGCGAAGAAAATTGGACTAACCTCTTGTTAATAGACTCGAGGGAGTTCAAATCTAAATCCTCGAGTCTGTTAATTAGGAGGTCCGACTGAGAAAAATTATTGACAGCATTGAAAGGATAGTTTTACAGAGAGAAGATGTTGCTATGCTTAACCTGAACAATGGGGGTTGCAGGCATCTTTCCTCATGTTTTTGGCTGGGAGGTAGGAAAAAGAAGGCTCCTGGAGGAAAGGAAGTAGGAGGTATCCACACCTTAACTTCAACAATTGGTGGAAACACATGATTTCACTGAAGGAATAACAATGTTATTTTGTGAGAGAGTAGGCACGACCATAGGACGAACCAATGAGCCATTCTGGAGGAGCAGTGTTTAAGGTTCCCAGTAAAGTGATGCTGATGTGGCATTGGAATTTCGCTAAGCCCTCTTAAATTTTGGCCTCAGACCCCCACTACAGTAATTACAATGTTCATTATTAAGGAGTTGGATGAGTGATCACTGAACATCCTTTTACCCATTTGTCCCAAAATTGAGAAAAATTACCATTAAAGAGGGAGGGACCAGAATGGACGCAGATGGGCCTAGTCTTGGCGTGATCATTTACCCAGGCAGAGCCTGCGCTCGTCCTGTGCTGTGGGAGAGATATTGGCATTATAAGCACAGAATGTAAGGTAACCTGATTCTCCTCTACTCCAACATACAGCACCACCAAGTCCTGCACTAACAACATGGCGCACAAAAAACGTATTCTATTATATGATTCTTTAGGCAATGCAGTACAGCAACCAAGGATGCTGTGCTGCACCGCATTGTGCAAGGGGGAGAACACGTGATGGATCCATATTTATCACAAATGACCTGCTGCTGCTCTCAGCACTGGTATATAAACAGGATGCCAAGTACCTCTCAAAATCTTAAACCATGCTGCAGAGTTATGTTCTTCCGGTCTAACATAGAATTTATCCTGGAAGCATAACCTTACAGCAGAAAATCCTATGACTGGAAAAATTCTTAAACATTCCACACATTTTATGTGTGCTATACAATGCAGCACACATGCAATATTTAGACAGTTTAAAGAAAAGCAAACATTTCTACTTTGTTAGACCTCCTTCAAGGAGGTGTTATTTGTTGATGCAAGCCTCGTCTGGTACTTTAGTAGACTGAGCTTTGCATCAATTATGTGGCGCTGATCCACCCAAGTTACACACAAGTATCGCCTCTTTGGCGCAAAGTGGTTAAAAGCAGTGCAAAACACTATGACCCTGATTTAAGAGTGCATAGCGCCATTTCAAGTCCACATTAGCATCACTGTTATGGTGCTAATGTGGCGTTGGAAGGCCAAAAATGCTGCATCATATTTACAAAGTGATGCAATGCTTTCGTTGCGCCACTTTGTAACCCCTTGCGCCACATTATGCCTGCGCCTGGCATAATGTATGCAAGGGGGGCATTCCAACGCTAGAGATTTCTTTCCATCATTTTATCTTCACTTTTAATGACTGATAAGAGCAGGCTTTGATGGGAGGCTCCCATTGTTTTCAATGGGCCTCTGGGGGCTTTGCATGATGAGCGTCAACATTTTTTATGTTAATCCTGCAAAGTGCAGGACTAGCGTAAAAAATTATGATGCTAGTACCCCTGACTACCACCATGGTGCACTGTATTTTGAATATGGCGCACACATGGTTGCATCAGGGGGGCACTAAGGGGCACAAGAAAAGTGGCGTTGCACTAGGTGCAGCGCCACTGTTCACAAATCTGCACCTATGGGCCTCATTTAAAAGCCCCTTGCGCCACCGCTGTGTCATTTTGTTTATGCAGCAGTGGCACTAGCAGTGCACTGCACTGCTCCAAATTTACAAAGTGACCCATTGGGCCCAAAGCATCAGCTTATAAAGCCCTGCATCACATTATTCATGCATCAAGTATAATGTATGCAGGTTAGGCATTCCCAGGAAAAAGCCAAGTAGAACTGGTGCAGTGAAATTCACAACATTTCACTGCATCATTCTGTGACTTCACTGCATCAGGGCTTTTTCCAAATGTGCGTCACAAAGTTCTGAATTTTAAATACAGCGCATCCTTGGCGTCATTAAGGGGTGCAAGAAATCTGATGCATTGATGAAGATGCATCAGATTCTTGCAAATGAGGCCTTGCTTTACACTGCTCCAGATTTACAAACTATCACATTGGACCTAATGTGTCAGTTTGTAAACCCTTGCATACAATATAGCTGTGCCAGGTATAATGAATGCAGGGTTGGCATTCCCAAGGGAAAAGTCATGCAGAACTGACGTAGCGAAATTTACATTTCACTGCATCATTCTTCGACTTCACTGCATCAGAATTTTATTGCTGGCTAAGAGCAGATGTACAATTAAAGCAGAACTTTTCTCTATGGGGGCCTTCTCTCAGTGCTGGAGTAATGTCATTTTTTTACGCTAGTGCAACAATGCATGAGCTTAGTGCCAACGGAAGCATCAGAATTTCTGATGCATTTGTGAAAAGGTGCGCCATGGAGCTCTTTTTTGTAAATACAGTGCATTTATGGTGTTATTAGGGGATCATAGGGCAGCACAATAAATCTGATGCATCAGTGCCAGTGCATCAGATTCTTGTAAAAGAGGGCATCTGTGTGCTGAGAAAAGAGCACCTTTTCAGCACAAAATACCTTTTGCCCTGGACAGTAAACACCCAAGCAAGTGCTTGCACTATTTTGCATCTCTTCCCATGGTTTCACCATAGAGAAAAGCCTTCTTAAATTTGGTCCTTAATGCATATTCCTGGCCTGCCCAAACTTAACCCCTACACTCCTAGGCTATTGATGAAAATGTAATAAAAAAAATAAACTCTGTGTCTTTTCTCTCACCCTACTTCAAATCCTATTACCTATTCTACCTCACCCCTCTATTTTTAATTCTTCTGCACTACGTCATCACTTTACCTCTCTCTGTCTTTACCTATAACCCATTTCTTTTTCTTCTTTACTCTCTCTATTCCTCACCCTTAGTTTACCCAATCATCCCTATTTCTCTTTTTCCCTCTCATTATTCCCTCCTCCCTAACTCTAGCTATCTCTCTCTTTCTCTCTCTATCTACTGCATTCTAAAACTTTATAAATCACTCTGCCTTTCTTAACTGCTGGAGCAAAGGGACCTCAAATAATAATTATAGATTCATGGCATATGTCATACCAATCCATTCGGAAACATGAAGTTCCCGCTTTTACTGGACCCAAGATGGTGAACCTTGGATGCGAGTGAAGGATTAATCAGAAGCTGCAACTCAACAATCTGTTGTTGTTATAAATCAATTACGTTTTCATGGGAGTCAATGATGATATTTTTAGTTGAGTTTCTTTCTTAAATCTTTGGTAAATATTTATTTATTGGAAGTAATCAATATTAGTCAATAAAATTATAATTACAATACAGAACAAAGCATAACGTGTGTTCCATGAAACGTAGCCCTATTCTAAGCTAAAAGAGTGAGGGTAAATGTCAGATAAAACTCATGAAGATCTCTTAATTCAAGATGTGAAAGAATTAAGCTTTTGCCATAGATCATAAGCAGAACTTCTCATAAAGAGAGGTTCAAGAAACTCAGTAGAGTCTCAGAGCAGCATAGATTTGAGCAGGAGAAATAAAAGTTCTCTCAGAAAGAATCTTAGAAGTGCCTCAGCAAAGTCTTCTGCAGAGAGTATGGGAGGTGACAGTTCAGGTGCTGGATCTCCTCTAGGAACATGCACTATTTCCCTGTGCCTTACACTATAAGACACAACAGTTCAGGGTTAGAGCATTACATTTCTAGGTGAGATCATTCCCTTTCCCATAAGCTTCTATTGACAAAACCTATTCATAAGGAAACATTCTACGGAAATTAACCTCAATATTTTATTACATAATTATATTTTATAAAACTATTTTGATGAGAAAGTTGAAACATAGCGCTTTATTTGTGCAGTCTATTGTCTCAATAAATTTGCATCATTGAAGTTCTAACATTTACATACTTGACCTAGGTCAGGGTCAAATAAAGAAAGAAAAATGCATTTGTTAGCCATTTTAGCCATGTACATGGTGTTGTAATTGGGTTCCGCCAAATCAGTACGCCTGGATTATTTTGCATTTCGGATCACCTGGGTTTGGACTTATTATTGTGGGTTAGTCTCACTACCAGTGTCTCACTCACAATAATCACATGGCAATGGCCTGCACATGTATACAGCCAATGTTTGCCTTATAAAATAAGGCTGCTGTGATGCAGTAGCAATAAGAGGCTCTTGGCTGGTTACACGTTACCAATTGCACCCGCATGTGTGCACTTGTGTGCGGGCTGCATATGGGAGACTACTGTTGTGCACGGCCCGTTAACTGTGCTTAGGTAGCTTGGTGCAATTAAGACTCTACAGGACTAGATAGTCACCTGGGATAGGCCTTATAATGTTAATGTACACTAATAGGGAAATTCAGTGTGATTTACTGTTTTGTCTATAGTGACACTCTATTTTACATGTAGGGAAAGAACTGCCTTAGAGTGTAGCATTGCTCACCTTTGGCTTACAGAGGCCATTGACACCTTTAATTTGAGTGTAACCTGTAGGGGAAATACATTATGCAACTTCCAAAATGATATCTGTACAGCTTATGGGTCATCCAGAGTTTTCATATTTCCCTGGCTAAGTTCAGGATCAAATCCCAGGCCTTTTGTCACCCTGCCGACCCCAGTTAATTACATTTATCCCCAGCAGCAGGAATAAAGGCCAACCACACAAAAGGAGCAACTAACAGTACTTTTCCCAGCTCCTGAGTAGGAAAGGGGTGGGTGAAATGATCTGCCTCAATTACACTGTACTAGGAATGGGCCTGCAAAGGAGAGTGCCCCAACAACTGGAGCCAACCTGTGGTGGACAGTCTCTTTGTACTTGTACTTCTAGTGTGCAAGTCCCTGGCAGTGATGTCAGTGAGGGGTGGAGCTGAGACACCAGGAGCTGCTGGATGATGCCATTTTGGACTGTCCCAGTTTGCTGTACAGGAGTGGCACAGGGGTGGAGAGATGACATGGCACCCTAGGATTGACCAGGTGTACCTGACTTCCGGAACCTTTCTCTCTCCTTTAAAAACTCTTGCACAGGGGGTCTTGCACTGGGACCCCCTAAACCCCACTCAGGACTGAGGACCCTGCCCAGTTGACCACAGGACCTGTGGATCCCCCAAAGGCCAGTGAGGCTGTCCCCCTTAAGCCCCTTGATGACCAACTGGGGGAAACCTCTGTATGTTTCTGCACCCAGAAATGAGGAGGAGAGCTGGTACAGTGAACCAGTGGATTCAGCTCTTGGAGGACTGCACAGGTGTGAAGGGTTTCTGCAACTGCCCCTGGTGTCTCGAGCTCACTACCAGGAGTAAAATAAGTCTAGAATTACCTAAATTGGCCAAACAGGGCCCGAATTATGGCATTTCAAATTTTGGCAACCTTTGACTTTATTTCTTCCACCAAGCTTATGGGGCTCCACTGTATCAGCTTAGTAATTCCTCCAGGGTGACTAGGGCCAGGGGGTCAGCACAAGGACTGGTATATGTATTAGCCTTTAGGGAGGGGGGGCATGTATGGGGCCCTCTCCCCTGTCTCTTCTCTTTATCCGGAGACCTAATCCCCCCAGTGTGCTCATCTTCCAGGGCTTGGGACCCCATCCTTCAGCCCCGAAAAGAAGGCAAGTCACAGGAACACTATTGAGCACGCAAGAGCAGAACACATCTCTGGGCCCGAGAACAAAAGAGAGAAGGGGTAGCACCAATGCACACCCCCACATGGCCAGCCCATCCCACTCCCTCTGCCTGTGACTGGGGGTATTAGGGAGCCAGCTACACACTACTCACCTGCCCGCAGCAGAGGACAGGCCTGAGGAGTACTGCTGGCTCCTGCAGCTGCACACAGGAGTGCTGCTGGCAGAGGGAGCCAGCAAGGCCAGGCAGGGGTGGGCTCCCCAATCTGTCCCCCATCATGGAATTTGACAAGGGGGGCCATGGAATACCAGGCACCCTGAGAGAAAATAAAAGCACAAGGCAAGGCTGCAAGTAAAAAAAAAGAAAATGAACCAAGACACGGCTCTGCCTGGTACAGTGGGAAACTTGCTAAACCCATATGTACAGCACGCACGAAGGAGCACTCCATAATGCCCTGCCAGTTGGATCGTATTCACCTTAATTTCAGCTGCTTTTCCCTTTGTGGTAACCCCAGGATGAAGAGGTCACCACCAATCACATACTGAAGATTCAGCCTTTCCCTACAAGTGACATGAGGAGTTCCCCCCCTAAGTTGGGCGGGACTCAAACACAATCACCTCCCCAGGACATTCTTGACATTTTCAAGCATTCCCAAAGTTGAAGCTTTTGCTCTACAGCTGGATGTGTTATGCTCTCTAGGTACTATGGCCCGTATTTATACTCTGTTAACGCCGAATTAGCGTCGTTTTTTTAGACGCAAATTCGGCGCAAAACTAACGCCATATTTATACTTTGGCGTTAGACGCGTCTAGCGCCAAAGTATGGGCAAATAGCGTCATTTTTTTGCGTGAACGCCTTCCTTGCGTTAATGAGATGCAAGGAAGGCGTTCCCGTCTAAAAAAATGACGGCGACGCAAATGCGTCGTATTTATACTCCCGGGCAAAAATCACGCCCGGGAGTTGGCGGGTCAAAAAACCCCGCATTTGCGCCACTATTTAACGCCTGGGTCAGGGTAGGCGTTAAGGGGCCTGTGGGCTCAAAATGAGCCCACAGGTGCCCTCCCCTGCCCCCAGGGACCCCCCCTGCCACCCCTGCCCACCCCAGGAGGACACCCAAGGATGGAGGGACCCACCCCAGGGACATTCAGGTAAGTTCAGGTAAGTATAATTTTTTATATTTTTTAATTTTTTTGGGTGGCATAGGGTGGCCTTATTTGTGCCCCCCTACATGCCACTATGCCCAATGACCATGCCCAGGGGACATAAGTCCCCTGGGCATGGCCATTGGGCAAGGGGGCATGACTCCTGTCTTTACTAAGACAGGAGTCATTTAAATGGCGTCTGGGCGTCGAAAAAAATGGAGCAAATCGGGTTGAGGCGCTTTTTTTGCCTCAACCTGACTTGCCCCATTTTAAGACGCCCTAACGCCATTTTCCCCCTACGCCGGCGCTGCCTGGTCTACGTGTTTTTTTTCCACGCACACCAGGCAGCCCCGGTCTGCTAGCGCCGGCTAACGCCATTCCATAAATACGGCGCCCGCATGGCGCTTCAGAATGGCGTTAGACGGCGCTAAATTTTTTGACGCTAAACTGCGTTAGCGCAGTTTAGCGTCAAAAAGTATAAATATGGGCCTATGTGTATGACTGCATTCATTACAGTATGAACGGCCTAAAAGTGTTTAAAGGAAGTACACATATTGAAGCTTCTTCTAAGGGCCCAGAGTATGGTTGCAATGCAATGTCATTTTAATGTAATGCTCTCTAGGGGCTGCTATTACAGGTGTAGATTGATGGTGAAAATGTATAAAAAGTACACAGACACAGGTTGTACTCATTCTAAATGCTTTATTGCTTCATCACAATGTCAATCATTGCTGCACACAGAATATATGTTACATGTTTGTACATTATTGCACAGCCCTTATTAGTGTATGTGTAATAAATGTACTTCTCTTTTTTCTAAAGAAAAAGTTCTGAATGGACCACCATTTATTGAGTGTTATTAATATGTGCCAGTGAATGGTGATTACTATCTCACACCACCTCCCCTCCGTAGGCCTTGGACTGCTCTTCCTTGCTACCCAGAGAGAGTCAAGCGCTACAAGGGGATGCTTGGTTCCCATTAGGGGAATTGTGGACCTATTGTTTGTGCAGGCCACACAACTATTAACCCAATTTCCTATGCATATGGCTAAGGAAGCTTGGTGTGCAAATCACTTTAAGCCGCCTACAAGTTGTACTTTGCATGTCGATCACACTAGTTTTTATTTAGCTAAAAAGGTTTTGCAACCTCCTGTTTATAACCATCACAAAAATGAATTCACAGATGGTTTCAAGTTCCACTCTCATTTTCAGTTGAGTCTTTTTGCTTTCTTTTTAAGTTTTCCCTTTCCTTTCATGTTTCCTATTCTTTGTTAATGTGGTCATTCAATTCTAAAATGTTCTTCATTTTTCTTCTTTTAAAAAAACACTTTATTAGCTTTGTAAACTCCTAAGGTAGACAGGAAACAGACAACTAAAATTAATTCAGGTACTAAAATAGCTTTGAGAATGTTTCCTCCTGCTGCTTTATTCCAGTTACCTATTTCAGAAATTACCGTTGTGAAGCTCTCAATTATACTAGTGATTTCTAAAGGTTTTAAGTCAAGCTTTAGGTCAGAAATAATCATTGCATATTAAACTATTTTCTTTTGCTGTTGTCAGGAATGTACGTGCAACAATTTTCTATTTTCAGCATCTTGCAGACTCCGTCTTTTTCTGCAAGTAAAGTATCTAAAGCATATCTGTTTTGTAAAACCATTAATCTAATTGCTACTAGTTCAGTGTTTTCAACTAATAAAGCTCCAGATGCTCAATTGCCAGTTTTTCTACTACTGCTGAAAGCTTTCTAATCTTCTAATCATTTAGTATCACTCCTACTGCTCGTATAATCACTCCAAATATGTCTCCCACTAATTGTGTTCCTACATTAAAACAAGGTGCCTGATTTAAGAAAAGTGGCACTGCACCCAGTGCAGGGCCACTTTTCTTGCACCCCTTAGAGCCCCCCACAATGCCACCATGTGTGCGCCATATCTAAGATATGGTGCACCTTGGCAATAGTTAGGGAACTAGCAACAGAATTATTGATGCTAGTTCGGAGCTTTGCAGGATTATTGTCAAAAATGTTGACGCTAATCCGGCAAAGCCCATTGAGGCCCATTGAGGCCCATTGTAAACAATTGTGTGCCCTTTTAACTTCTGCTCTGAGTAGGTGGTCTATGGGAGGAAAAGGTCTAAAATGATGGCAAGCTTTGTCGATTTCTTTTGTTTGTAAATTGGAAACAATCAAGTCAAAGTTAGAGTAGCAATATTCAAAATGTTGCTGTGTATCAACTAAACTAAGTAAAATACTGCATGAAGTAGCATGTGAAAGAGGAATGTGATAGTATGCAACTTCCTCATCAGCCGATGAAGGTAAGTGTGCACACACATACAATGCTTTACATCTTTAGCCTGTATATACTTTTGAACTAATCTAGAATAAACATTTATTGAGTAATCTTCTTCCATGTAATCTACAAATCAGGCTTTCAACTCATGCTTATTTATGCCAGGAACAGATATTGTATTAGTGAATGAAAATACAGATCTCTCTGTCTCTGGTGTAAAGTGTATCAATAATAATATTGCTATAGCTAATAAGACTACCAATAACAATGTAAAATCTATAATAATGTTGCTTCTATCTCTACTTAGAACACACGTTTGCCTAAAGTAAGATTTTATAAAACAAGAAGTGTAGCAGCAAGTGTTAATTGTTTGCTTTCAAAACCGTCCTCATTTTTCTTCTCTTTGTAATTCAGTTAGTTTCTTGTAGCTATAGTCACAGCAATCATCCCTACTCCCTGTTCTTCTAGTATGTTATCCCTACTCTTCTACTGCAGCCACTGACCTATGTACATCTTAATTCTTTTTGTTCAGCCACCTATCAAATTTTAATTCAGTCTGCTTGCACAGTTCATTCAGTGAGATTTTCCAGGACTGAGTATTCCTTTAAACCCTTTGCTGCCAGGCCTTTTCCCCTCCTGAACCAAGCCTTTTTTTGGCTATTTGGGGCAGTTTGCGCTTAGGCCCTCATAACTTTTTGTTCACATGAGCTACACACATCAACTTTGCATCCTTTTTTCCAGCATCCTAGGGATTCTAGAGGTACCCAGACTTTGTGGGTTCCCCTGAAGGAGACCAAGAAATTAGCCAAAATACAGTGAAATTTTTTTTTTTTTTTTAAAAATGGGAAAAAAGGGCTGCAGAAGGAGGCTCGTGGTTTTTTCCCTGAAAATGAAATCAACAAAGGGTTTGCAGTGGCAAGATCACCATCTTCCCAGCTTTCAGGAACAGGAAGACTTGAATTAGAAAACCCAATTTTTCAATACAATTTTGACATTTTACTGGGACATACCCCATTTTTACTATTTTTTGTGCTTTCAGCCTCCTTCCAGTTAGTGACCGAAATGGGAGAGGAACCAATGCTGGATCCCAGAAAGCTAAACATTTTCTGAAAAGTAGACAAAAATCTGAATTCAACAAGGGGTCATTGTGTAGATCCTACACATGTTTCCTACAGAAAATAACAGCTGAAATAAAAAATCCACTTTTTCCTGCGATGTGAGATTTTTAAAAGCAATATACCGTTATGTCCGCTGGACTCTTCTGTTTGCGGGGATATATAGGTCTTGTAGGTTCATCAAGAACCCTAGGTACCCAGAGTCAATAAATGAGCTGCACCTTGCAATGGGTTTTTATTCTATACCGGGTATACATCAATTCATTTGCTGAAATATAAAAAGTGAAAAATACGTATCAAGAAAACCTTTGTATTTCTAAAATGGCCACAAGATAAGGTGTTAATTAAAATGGTACCTCACTTGCGTGGATAGGCCTAGCGCCCAACGAAAGGAAATGGCCCAAAACACAACGTGGACACATCACATTTTTTCACAGAAAACAGAGCTGTTTTTTACAAAGTGCCTACCTGAGGATTGTGGCCTATAGCTCAGCCGGCACCTAGGGAAACCTAGCAAACCTGCGCAGTTTTGAAAACTAGACACCTAAGGGAATCCAAGATGGGGTGACTTGTGGGGTTCTGACCAGGTTCTGTTACTCAAAATCCTTTGCAAACTTCAAAATTTGGCAGAAAAAACACTTTTTCCTCTCATTTCGGTGACAGAAAGCTCAGAGAGGAGCCACAAATTTCCTTCCACCCAGCGTTCCCCCAAGTCTCCCGATAAAAATGGTACCTCACTTTTGTGGATGGGCCTACTTCCCGTGAAAGTAAATGCCCCAAAACACTATCTGGACACATAAAAATTATCAAATACAAAACTACCTGTTTTTGCAGGGGGGCACCTGAGTTTTTGGTCCTGGGCTCAGCAGCCTTCTAGGGAAACCTCCCAAACCCAGACATTTCTGAAAACTAGACACCCGAGGGAGTCCAGTGAGGTGTGACTTGCGTGGACCCCTCAATGTTTTCTTACCCAGAATCCTCAGCAAACCTCAAATTTAGCCCCAAAAAATCACATTTTCCCACATTTCTGTGTAGGATCACCGCACTGGGACACATTTTATACCACCCAATGTTTCCCTCAGTCTCCCGGTAAAAATGATACCTCATTTGAGTAGGTGGGCCAAGTGCTTGTGAAAGGGAAGAGTCAAGAACATGTCGATCCTGAGGGGAAACAAAGGGGGTCCAAAAGGGCAGTTTGCAAAAAAAAAATTTTAGGCTGACAAGTGCAGCAGAATTTTTATCGGTATAGATGAGACAATGCTGGGTGGTAGGAATTTTGTGGATTCCTGCAGATTCTGGAAGGTCCCATCACAAAAATGTGGGAAAATGTGTGATTTCCAGCAAAGTTGGAGATTTGCAGGGAATTGTGGGTACAAAAATGGTGCGGGGTGCATGTGAAACACACCACCCTGGAATCACCCAGATGTTTAGTTTTCAGATGTGTCTAGGTCTTGAGGATTTTTCTACATGGCAGCGTCCCAAAGTCCATAAAGTGCAGCCCTCACCATTCCATTTTGAGAGTAAGCCAAGCTCTCAAGGCCCAAATGTAAAACTAAAACCCAAAATAATCAAATGTCTTCTTGCTTGCTGTCGGATCAAGGGTAATTGCCACTGGTGGGCAGAACAACTTTAGCCCCATTTATTTGGGGTGGGGGTATGCCCATACCCCCACACTCTCTTTTTTGATAAAAAAACCTTCCCTGGCCTCTGGTGGGCTTTCTGCCCCCATGGGCCTTCCAAAAATAGGCCCATCTGCCCCCAATGGGGGCCAGATATGGCCAACAGTAATGTGCCCCCATGGGGAGCGACCCTTACCCAAGGGGCTGCCCCCCTAAAGAAAACACACGCATACACACACACCTTGCCTACGGGGTCGCTCCCCTTGCGTGACATTGGCGCAAAAAAAAAGATCCCCGGTGCCTAGTGGTTTCTGCCCCTCTTGGAGGCAGATTGACCTAAAACCAGACGATGGCCTAAATACAATTTGCCTTTCCAGGGGAGCGACCCTTGCCTAAGGGGTCACTCCCCATCTGTAACACAACAAAAAAAAAAAATCCCCGGTGCCTAGTGGTTTCTGCCCACCTTGGGGGCAGATCGGCCTAATTAAAATAGGCTGATCTCCCCCCAAGGTTGACAGCAATGGCCTAAAATAAATTTGCCCCGCCAGGGGAATGACCCTTGCCTAAGGGGTCGCTCCCTTTGCATGAAATTCACCCCACAAAAACAACTCCCTGGTGTCTAGTGGTTTCTGTCCCCCTTGGGGGCAGATTGGCCTCAGAAAAATAGGCCAATCTGCCCCAAGAGGGGCAGAAATAGGCTCATTATAATTTTCCCTATAGGGGAGCGACCCTTGCCTAAGGGGTCGCTCCCCACCTCTAAAAAAAAAAAAAAAAAAAAAAAGATCCTTGGTGCCTAGAGTTTTCTGCCCCCCCGGAGGCAGATTATCAGCCTAATAATAGGCCGATCTGCCCCCAGGGGGGGCAGAAAAGGCCTTAAAAAAATGCCCCCCTGGTGAGCGACCCTTGCCCAAGGGGTCGCTCCCCTTATGGCAACTTCATTCATAAAATAAATCCCTGGTGTTTAGTGGGCATTTCAAAAGCCGGATTGCTTTACAATCCGGCTTTTAAAATGCTGAGAGAGACTTCAAAGGGAAGGAGATTCCTTTCCTTCCCTTTGAAGCCTCTCAGGCCTCCTCCATGTGAATGGAAGAGAAATGCTGAGCATTTCTCTTTCGATCGTGCTGGAAGTTGAGCTTCCAGCGCGAAGGGAGGAGGCCTCTGTGATAGTCAGCGTGCGATCGCACGCTGACGTCACAGGGGGTGGGAGGATCGGGGGGGCTGTCGGGGGTGGAAGTGGAAGGGCTTCCCCTTCCATCCCTGCGTTGGGGGTGAACCCCACAGAGGGAGCACTAGCGCTCCCTCTGGGCTCTGTGCCCAGGACGTAATGGTAACGTCCTGGCCACACGAGCACTGTGCCGCAGGACGTAACCATTACGTCCAGGGCACAGAAGGGGTTAAACAGTTTTAAGTTTTACGGGGATTCAGGCAATTCTTTATCACAGTCAAGCAAATCTGATATTGGGATCTGTAGCTCTTGGGTCAATTATTAAGTCCATTCAGGTGCTGATAACCTCCAAGAAGGTACTCTCGTTCTTTTGGATCTTCGGAGTGTTTTGTTGATCTCCTTCTCTGTCACTTATACCACTTGATTCTGTTTCCTTGTCATTTGTTGGTGGTACTGAACCAACTGACACACTTGGGGGCATATTTATACTCTGTTTGCGCCGGAATGGCGTTGTTTTTTTTTACGCAATTCCGATGCAAAACTAACTCCATATTTATACTTTGGCGTTAGACGCGTCTAGCGCCAAAGTCCATGGAGTTTGCGTAATTTTTCAGCGTGGACACCTACTTTGTGTTAATTATATGCAAGGCAGGCGTTCCCGTCTAAAAAAGTGACTCCAAGGCATGTGCGCTGTATTTATACTCCCGGGCAAAAATGACGCCCGGGAGTGGGTGGGTCAAAAAAAATGACGTACAGCCGCTTTTGCGCCGTTTTTTAGCGCCTGGTAAGGGCAGGCGTTAAGGGACCTGTGGGCTCGGAAGGAGCCCAGAGGTGCCCTCCCATGCCCCCAGGGACACCCCCTGTCACCCTTGCCCACCCCAGGAGGACACCCAAGGATGGAGGGACTCACCCCTGGGACATTAAGGTAAGTTCAGGTAAGTATTTTTTTTTATTTTCTTTGTGGCATGGGGGGCCTGATTTGTGCCCCCCTACATGCCACTATGCCCAATGACCATGCCCAGGGGACAAAGGTCCCCTGGGCATGGCCATTGGGCAAGGGGGCATGACTCCTGTCTTTGCTAAGACAGGAGTCATGTCAATGGGGGTTGGGAGTCCAAAAACAATGGCGCAAATCAGGTTGAGGCGAAAATTTTGCCTCAGCCTGACTTGCCCCATTTTTTGGCGCCCAAGCTCCATTTTCCCCTACGCCAGCGCTGCCTGGTGTACGTCATTTTTTTTTATGCACACCAGACAGCGCCGGCGGCTAACGCCGGCTAACGTCATTGATTAAATACGGCGCCCGCATGGCGCTTCAGAATGGCGTTAGCCGGCGCTAATTTTTTTGACGCAAAACTGCGTTAGCGCAGTTTTGCGTCAAAAAGTATAAACATGGCCCTTGATTTCAATTGTTTCATCTATAACTTCTTGGCATTTAGCATTATGTTCTTTCTCCTGGATCTGCTTGTTTCTCTGAAGGTGTCTCAATTGTCAAATCAGCTTGAGTCATTGTTTCTCCAAATTCTATACCAAGAGCTCCAATGCCAGTCCGTGAGATATCCAACAATTGGATTTCTTCATGTGTCTGCAGTTCTTCACCCCCTTTGTTCATGCTGCTTTGTTCCTTTAACTTGTGTAACTCGTACAATTTGTGGTGGAATCATCACCAATGTTCTCGGTTCTGGCTCATAGAACACTATTTATCCATGTGGATCTCTCATTCTCTGGGTATGTGAAGCATGCACCCAGTTTGGCAATACAGCACATTTGACAGGATTGTTTCTGATTAAAATCACCTGGTACAGGCCTTTCCATCTTGGGTCCAGACAGGACTTTATGACATGTTTTTTGATAAGCACCCAGTTTCCTTGGTTTAGGTTGTGGCACTGCTCTTGAAGAAGGTTTGCAGTGACAAAGTCAACCTGTTGAGAGACAGAATGCAGCGAATCATGTGCAGTAATCGGGTACCATGTCATCTGTTATGTTCACAAGTGCATTTGCATTTACAACTGGCAGTCTCATGGCTCTTCCCATGAGTATCTTGTGGGGTGCTAAACCTGTCTTCCTGTCAGGTATACTTTGACGGCTCATTAACACCAGAGGTAAAGCATTGGGCCATTTCAGTGAAGTGGATACACAGACTTTTTTTCAATCTGGACTTGATTGTGCCATTGAGTTGCTCTTCTATGTCAGAATTTTCAGGACGATAGCTACAATGCAACTTACACTCTACTTGTAATGCTGCACCCAACATCTTAAATGAACTCACTGTTAAAGTGAGTTTCTCCATCTGACCCCAGAAAAATCAGCATTCCGTACCTCTGTACCAATTTCTCAACAGCAGTTTAGCTACTGTGAAACTGTCATTTCACCTTGTTGCTTAGGCTCCCACCACCAAGAGAAAATGCACACTATAACCAGGACATATCTCAGCCAATTACAAATAGGCATTTTGATGAAGTCCATATGCACCCTGTTGAAGAGACCACTTGATCTCCCTACATGATTCAGTGCAACTGGTGTTCACTTCCATACATTCATCTGTTGACATGTTACTTAGTGGAGACACCATTTTTCTGAATCTGGTGTTAAACCAATTCTGTCTTAAACACTTAACTATCATATCTCTACCTAAATGTGTGGGGCAATGAAAACGTTGTGTCATGGAGAAAACAGTCTGGCAGCACTGGTCTCCCATCTGCTGAAACCCAAATGTAATTTGCAGTTTTTCTGCATCCAGCTCTGACCCACCCCTGTTGTTCTGCTTCATTAACATTTTCCTGCAAAATATTTACGGCCTCATTTGCAAAAATCTGCTACATTGGCTCTGATGCATCAGATTTCTTTCACTGCCCTGCACCACTAACTTCGCCACGGATGCCCAGTATTTACAATACAGAGTTTCATCATGCACGTTTTCACAGATGCCTCAGAAACTCTAATGCATTTGCGGTGTTAAAGCCATGCATTGCTGGACTAGCATAAGAAAAATATGCTACTCCAGCAATGCCAGGAGGTTTCTATAGACAAAACCCTTGCATCAGTTTAACTTCTGCTCTGAGCAGGTGTTAAATGTTTGACCCAGTAAAGGCACTGAACGACGAAGTGAAATCTTGTAAATTTCACTGTACTAGTTCTACTTGGCTTTTAACGGGGGGATGCCCACCTTGCATATATTATTCCTAGCTGTTAGAAATGGGGACTCTAGTTGGCCGAGGTATACACCCTTGTCCAAGTAGGGACCACAATTCTAGTCAGGGTATGTCACTCACAATCCAAACTATCCTGTGCCCACCCTCTGGTAGCTTGGCACTGAGCAGTCAAGCTTAACTTAGAAGGCAATGTGTAAAGTATTTCTGCAATAAATCCTACAGTAAGACAGGGAAAACACCACAAAAATACACCATAAAGGTTTTAAAAAATAGATAATATTTATCTGAATAAAATCAGGTCACAATGACAAAGATCCAGTAAGCTGGAGGTGAAATATCACTTTTAAAAGGTTTAAAAGAGTATTAATGCTTAGAAATGAACAGTTGTCTCTTTTTTTCACACAATACCTCATGTGTGTCAAAAATATCATGCATGGAGACTGCAGAAGAGGAGATGCATGAAAAAATAGGGTGTTGTGTCGGATTTTCCGACATGGCACAGATGATGCACCATTTCTTTCCATGCTGCAAGGGATTTGCGTCAATTTTTGGTGCACAGTTCTGGTTCCTCACTGCGATGCAGGGATCTTTTGACACCTAGGGATGATGCAGGGAAAATCCTTGATGCTCAAAGTAGACATGGGCGCTGCATCGATCTGGTAGGTGGTGCGTCACCTTTTCCATCACAAGGCAACCGCTGCATCGATTTTCCGGTCAGGAAGATGGGGCTGCATCATTCCAGTCACTGTGCAGTGATTTCTCTGTCACAATGCAGACTATGCATCGATTCTGGCAGGCGGTACATTAATTTTTGACACTGAAGGAGTTTCCTGAAGAGATGAAGTCTTATTGGCTCTGAGACTTCAGAAAACAGGAGGCAAGCTCAATCCAAGCCCTTGGAGAGCACTTTTGGGGAAGGAAGAGTCCTTCTCAGCACAGTCAGAGGTCAGCAGGACAGCAGGGCAACAGCAGGGCAGCAGTCCTTCTCAGCCAAGCAGTCCAGATGAGTCCTTTGGGCAGCCAGGCAGTTCCTCTTGACAAGGTGCAGGTTTAGGTCCAAAAGTGTTTGAGTCGTTGGGGTCAGAGACCCAGTTTAAATACCCACAAATGCCTTTGAAGTGGGGGAGAGTTCAAAGAGTGGATTTGAAGTGCACAAGTTCCCCTTTCAGTGCAATCCTGTCTGCCAGGGTCCCAGTAGGGGGTTTGGCAGTCCATTGTGTGAGGGCAGGCCACTGGACTTTGTAATGTAAGTGTCAGGCACTCCACCCTTTCAGCCCAGGAAGACCCATTCAATATCCAGATGAGAGCAGGTGTAACTGAGTGTCCTATATTTGTGGTTGTTTTGGTGAAATGCACAACGGAGCTGTCAACCAGCCCAGCCCACATGTTGACTGGAGACAGGCTGCAAGGCACAGATGTTTTTTAATTGCAGGGAAATGCTCACTTTCTAAAAGTGGCATTTCTAAAATAGTAATATACAATCCAACCTCATCAATAAGCAGGATTTTCTATTACCATTCTGGCCATACTAAATATGACCTGGTTACCCTTTTCAGATCAGAATCTGCCACTCCAAAAGTAGATGAGGGCATTCCTAATGTTAGTCTGTGAAAGGAGCAGGTCTCACGGTAGTGGACAATTAATTTAGAGGTTTTTCACGACCAGGACTTATAAAACACATAGGTACATGTCCTGCCTTTCACCTACATTGCACCCTGCACTATGGGTTACCTAGGGCCCACCTTAGGGGTGACTTATATGTAGGAAAAGGGGAGTTTACGGCTTGGCAAGTACTTTTAAATGCCAAGTCGAATTGGCAGTGAAACTGCACACACAGGCCTTGCAATGGCAGGCCTAAGACATGGTTAGGGGGCTACCTGGGTGGGTGGCACAATCAGTGCTGCAGGCCGCATAGTAGCATTTAATTTACAGGCCCTGGAAACATGTAGTGCACTTTACTAGGGATTTATAATTAAATCAAATATGCCAATTGGGGATGAACCAATTTTACCATGGTTAAAGGAGAGAGCATATGCACTTTAGCACTGGTTAGCAGTGGTAAAGTGCACAGAGTCCTAAAACCAGCAACAACTGTGTCGGAAAAGTGGGGGGAAGTAGACAACATGTTGGTGGATGACCACCCTAAATCTGTCAGGTCTAACACTGGCACAGATATAATGTGGTGCAAGTCTTTGCAATCTGGCGCAATGGTCCCATTGTGCCAGTTTGTAAATGTGGTGAACTGTAGGGGACTGCTTTTGCACTACCGTTGCATCAAAAAAATGGATCAACGGTGGCTCAAGAGGCTTTTAAAAATGGGAGCTTTCCATACATTGCTGGAGTAGCGTCATTTTTTTAACGCAAGTCCAGCAATGTGTGACTTTAGCACCACAGATGCACAAGAATTCCTGAAGCATCTGTGGAAAATGTGTGCCATGGAGCGCTTTATAGTAGATACAGTGCTATCATGGTGTTGTTAGGGGGGCACAGGGCAGCTCAAGATATCTGACGAGAGGCGATACGTCAGATTCTTGTAAGTGAGGCCCTTAGTTCTTCATGTGTCAGCCATAGACATCATCACTGGAAATACTGTGAATGTTCCATCAAATGTACAGGCCACAATTGCACATTGGCATGCCACTCAATCTGCATTTCCATTGCGGATTGTGACATAACCACTGTCGCTCCAGTGTGCTGCACATTTTACAACAGTAATTTCAGTCGGAAGCTGCAAGACTTCCAGCAGTCTTCTCACATGTACCTGTTGTGGATTGGAGAGCCAGGTGAGGTCATGAAATGACTGTGGGAACACAACTGTCCAAAATCATGGACCATATCAAAGCCATACTGACTACCTGCAAAAATAGTCACTCTCATTTGGGCTGACAAGCTGCAAGCTGTGGTGGGAGCAATCAATTCTGCAACTTTTGCTGAAGAAACTCCTGGAAGAGTGTAGGCTTCCAAAATCTGTTGTATTGTTCATACAGCGTAAACTGTTCTTAAGCATTCGCCATCTGTAGCGTCCTTCCCAGCCTTGGCACATGTAAGTGATTTCGCCACAAACAAAGCTTGGTATTACAGGTCTTTATTCCTCAGTGTGTAACCGTTAACTCAACATTGTAAATCATGAATTCTATTAAATACACCCAACACTTATATCATAGTTTTACGGAGTTTATCAGGAACCAAATAGGTTCCGTCATCTCCAACTCACATGACACTACATCTCCTCCCTTGTTAAATAAAAAGTAAAAATATTACAAATATACAGCACAACTTTTCGGTAAGTCATCAAGACGCTTGAATCAAACACCTAGAATGTGTCCTGTGAGGCTGTGAAGAGATAGGAGAGGTGTCCATGACATGCATTTGTGATACAGAGACAGGTGCAGTTAGTGGGCTCTCAAAAGGCTCAATTGAAACAGGCTCATTTCTGACATCTGGAAATGGAAAATGATGAAGCAAATTCTTGAGATGGCTGAAATGCAAAGAATATCACATTATGGATTTTCCAGGACAGTGAGTAGTCAATATGTGTCCTTTACTAACCACACCTTTAAAGGGTTCAGCATCAAAGGGAGCATCAGACTTTTGTTTACTTCTTTGTCTTACTAGGACTTGATCTCCTTCTGTAAACACAGTAGCCCATATTTATGGGCTGTGTGACGGGGAGCAGCACAGCAAGTCACCTCGCTGTGCTGGCGTGCGTCACAGGCAAATGGCAGAAAGTGCCATAATTATCCAATATGGTGAATTCCTGTCCTTTCCCCTGAACTGGCACCCTTTTGACAGCCTAGCACCAACGCAGGCACACTTGCACTATGGTACAATGGTGTCTGTGTTGCATGCAGGATTGTTTGCAGGATTGTTTGTTGTGCAGAAATGGGACACCTTCCTGCACTATAACTATCCTCAGAGGCTTTTTTCACATAGAAAGTGGAAAAAATGAGGAGAAGGTTTACTCCTTATGCTGCCTCGCCTCTCTTGGTGCATTTACAGGTTTACAAGTTCTTGCACCACATTGCGTGATGCAGGCCCTCTGTAAACCAGGTCATAAATATTGCCCAGTGTTCTTAACACATTGGCATTTGTCTGCATAGATTTTCATCTTGAGGTTTTGACATAAATCTGTGTGTTAAAATTTACCATTATTTGTTGATCTTTCATTGGTCCATTGTGGCAACTTGGTCGTCATGGTTTCCTGAACATCAGAGTGGCAGGATGTTCACCTGTCCTTCAACGGGAAGCCAGCTGATAGGCACAAAGAACAGAATGAAGTAATGATTTGAGATCAAAGATTGTGCCCAACCAGACTGGGCATGCCTCTACAACAACCTCTGTATGAAGCTTCAGATCAAGTAGGCAATTGCAGGGGCATGTCCAAGATGGCGGCTAGTGCGGACACTTTCTGATAAGCTCTGCTCGCTGCCCGAACTTTAATTCTCTAATTTCCCCCTCCTGCATGTCCCCGGTGCCTTCGCCTAGCTAAGTGGGGTCCCAAGATACCGAGGAGTTTATAGCTTACCTGGCTGATCTCGATTGGACGCTGTGAAGCGTACAAGACCGGGCCGGGAGCAGCACGGGGCGGCCCAGGCCCCAGATGAGGAGTGACGGAAGCAAGAGACGGATCAGTGTCTCTCCCCAGCAGCGACAAGGCAACACGGATCGCTGAACCGGGGCCTCGCGAGCACCGCTGGAATAGCAGAGACACGCCGCCCACCTCATTTACACGCAGGTGCTGTGGGAGGCCGCCGGCGGAGGGGCTACCTGAAGAGAAGACCTGGTCCAGCAGCGCTGATTGATTGGGCCGGGGGAGTGCGGCCGTCGCTGTGGCCTACGCGGACCAAGGACCGATCATCAGCCAAAGCAAAGACTACACCCATGGGTGCGCCTGGCCCGCCCAGGCCCTGGCGAGGAGATCTAGAGGCGGGGAGCCACCTATGGGGGATGACCATGGGTATCGTAGCTCGCCGGCTCGGAGGGTGCGGGCGGCCACGCATCAGGGCCGGAGATCTGTAGCAGCAGCATAGCAGACTGAGCCCAAACAGCAATGGTACGGCGTGCCGAGACACGATAACGGCTCACGAAGGGTGGCCTGAAATAGGGTGAACCAACACGAGGCAGATAAAGCGATGAGAGGACTGCACCTAAGACCACCAAGACAGTGGAGCTCGCTGTGCTTGGCGGCAGAGCAGGTGAGCATGCTAGCAGATATCCCAGTTGGTAGGGCCCAGAAAACTGGCACATGGCCCACTCTAGCATAATGAAGAGGGTATGTGAACACTAGCACAAATACTCCCTGAAGAGCAGAGACCCCCGACCACGTTCTGAGTTGCTCAACGGGGCGCTTGATTACCCTCCCGACAATTACGGCCCATATCTGATTGCCGCATATGCTTAGATCGCTGGGGCAGTACTGGATCATTACCCTAGACCACCAAGCCCCATCCTAGGGCTACAACTGAGGAGGATCCATCGATATCCAGCCCCGGAGTGGCGGCCACGTACCCTCCGATTGAATTCACAGTGTATCACCTTGGGTGGCAGGGGACATGCCAAGTCGATGACATGACATCAAGCTGACTACACCCAATATAACCAGATAGTTGCAGCCAGGGGCCCAGCACCAGTGCACAGGATCACTGCGGTAACTTCCTCTCTCTAACATATGTGCTGTGCTCGGAGACGCACTTGGCCAGGGGGGTTTCTTCAGCTCTGCACCTGGGCTAGCAGCCAGCTTGACTGCTCCAGAGGCTTGGATGGGCTGGAGCTCTCACCTGCAATACAAATGACCCCATCAATCATGGTCAAGCCAAAACCACCCAGGCCGCAACTACTGGCTGATACGGAGGAGCTGAACCCTGCTGGCCTAGCCGGGACATAAGCTGCTGCACTGCAACTAATGAACCTGACACTTCAAGTGCACTCAGCACAGATTGATAAGCTGTTGCAAGCAGTGCTAGACATGAAAACTACACTGGAAGGGAAAATAGACTCAGTAGTAATCGAAGTAAACCTACTCAGGGCAGACCACCGCAAATTAGTAGATAGAGTCAATGACAATGAACGAACGTTCGCAGTTACTCAACCAGAACTCAAAGATTAGCGCGACCAGGTACAGCGTATGGAAACAGAGGTCAGTCTACTCCAGAAGAGTGCAGAAGACGCGGAGGGATGCTCGAGGAGAGACAATGTTAGATTCATAGGATTCCCGGAGCGAGCAGAGTCACCTAACACTGAACAATTATTGGAAAAGTGGCTTCTGGATAAAGTCATGATGAACACAGCATCACCAATGTTTGCAGTGGAGCGGTCCACCCTGGTCAGGTGCCCCCCCTGCTCTTGATAGCACGCCTACTAAACTTTCGGGACAGAGACTTGATCCTACAAAGATTCAGGACCCTGGGTCCCATATGGATGGATAATGATGTGATAACGGCGTATCCGGACTATACTGTGGAAGTACAACGTAGGAGAGCGTCCTCCACGAGAGTAAAACAATTACTTACTGCGCAATAATAATCTCTCCTACTCCCTGCTGTTCCCTGCACGGCTCCGGGTTATAGATGGAGAGAAGACTCATGTTTTCCTGTCCCCTGTAGACGCCTGGACATGGCTGCACACCAAAGGCATGGCCCAACTCAAGCAAGATGACTTCAAGCAGGGTACATGGCTTGTTCCCCAACCCCGACAAAGGAAGAAATCAAAGTGAGGGAACACGCCCATCCAAAGCACAAGTAGCAGAAAGCCAGGAACGGCCCCTGAGGGAGGACAGCCTGTTTACATTGCCGCAGTGTCAGACCTACCAGGATCCGGAAAAGGCGAACTTGGATCTCTCAGTGGATCAATCCAGTGGCTCTTCCTCTCCTTCGGCGCTCAACCCGGAGCTTACACCATGCAGAGCAGATGACCTCTGAACCCCATACGGCAATGCACAATGACAGAGTATGGCACTGAGACCAATCAGAGGCACTGGTGGGGCGGCTGGGCGCCGTGTAGCCCCGGTGCTCCTTCTCACACAGGTATAGAGACATCAGGAATGAAAAAGGCGATGAACAAACGGAGTATGACCAGGGTGATGAATATCCAGCCGGGACCATCGTGAAGGCACATATCAAAATGGACCCCACACCCCAAGGGGACACCTGAAGTGCCTTGCCATGATAGTTAATGCGCTGGGCACCTGTTGTGCCTTAGTGTTATCAGTTGGGATTCACCTACGAAGTATCTTTTCAGTGCCTTTCCACTCTCTTTCTCTATCCTCTCTTCTTTATGCAATGCGGTGTTGCTCCAGGGTGGGGGATGAGAGCGCGACGGAAGTGAGGGAAATAGTAGCACTTGACCCAAGATCCTTTTCCTGGCTGGGTACCGGAACCCACATTTCCTCTAACACATGCAAAAATGACTACCTATAACATAATGACCTGGAACAGGCGAGGCATGGCTAGCCCTATTAAACGCTGCAGAATTTACACATATCTCAATAGGCATAAAATCCACATTGCTATACTGCAGGAAACACACTTAACAACAGAGGAATTATGCACCCTACAGAATAAATGGCGGGCTTAGCTTATGGTACCCCTTTCTCTGCATATACCAAGGGAGTACTAATATGGATTGCCCCAGAAGTACCCTCTGCTGTAGACCACCACAGAGTAGATGCAGACGGCCGGTATGTACAGCTGGAGGGTCCCTTAGATGGTACACCTCTCATTATTACTGGCGTATATGATCCCAATACAAAACAGGGGGAATTTCTCCAGTCGCCCACTCCTCAATTATTTCAAGACCCTACCTCGCAATACATATGGGGTGGAGACTAGACTTGCATGCCAGATACCATTAAAGATAGGTCACTCCCCACTTTGGAAGGTGCTCCCTGTAGGAAAGCTTCCCAGGTGTTTCAGGCCTGGATCTCAGAACATGGGCTGGTGGATGTGTGGCACACACTGTATCCCCTAGATAGGGAATACTCCTTCTTTTCCCCAGTCCATCGCCTTCATACTAGCACAGACCTGCTGCTTTGCTCGATTGAGCTAGTTAGCAATTTCACAGGAATCTCCTATCTAGCTAAAACAATGTCAGACCAGGGTAAAAGGAGGACGAGCATCCCCACCTGGCGGTTACAGCCAAGTTTACTGTTAGACCCACCATTCCGTCACGAGTTATCAGAGCACATCTTGACGTACTTTAAGCTCAATCATGGGACAGCGTTGTCACGCGCCATGGAGTGGGATGCCCACAAGGTGGTAGTCAGGGGGCTGTGCATGTCAGCAATGGGAAGGACACAGCACATATTATCAGACGAATTGAGTAAGGCGGAGACTGAGCTCCGAGAAGGGGAAAAGGGTACGGCGTCGGGCACTGTGGTCCTGGAGGACCTGTGGGCTGGGCGCACGGGTGAACGAGGTCGACATGCATCTACGCAAATATGACTATTGCCATTGCGTAACTAGAGCAAACTCAGAGGGAGACCGCTCCGGTAGAATGCTGGCCTGGCTGGTGCGAGGGGAACAGCAACAAAGACCAATAGGAGCAATAAACTCAGACTTGGGAGTAGCGATCAATACCCAATTGGGAATAACTAAGGCTTTTCAACTATACTATAGCACCCTATACACAGCGCAGCCTCCCCATCCGCACAACAACTGGCAGAATTCTTCATAGCACTTCCTTTGACTCGCTTATCCGTGACACAGCAAGATGTATTAGACGCACTTATCGGTGTGACAGAGGTTCAATTAGCGTTACAACAATTGGTGGGTAATAAAGCGCTGGGCAGCGATGGACTCCCAGCAGAATATTACTGCGCATGCTCGGGACAACTAATCCAACCATATGTCGAGACGGTACATGAAGTGCTCGAGAAAGGTAGGTTATCTGGGTCACAACGAGAAGCTTGTAGGTCTACCGAAACCGGGACGTGACCTGATGGATGTCCGCTCATACAGGCCTCTCTCTCTTCTGCACCTGGATTGCAAACTGATAGGCAAGATCCTAGTGAACAGCCTACTCCTGCTGATGCCCTACTTAGTTCACGAGAACCAATCGGGCTTTATTCTGGGGCGCAACACGTTCATGAACATCAGACGTCTACTGCAAACCATAAGTGAAAACCCGAGTCTGACCACGACCTGGTATCGGTCTCCTTAGACATTGAGAAAGCGTTCAACACATTGGGTTGGCCTTTCCTGCTTGAGATGTTGTCCCGGTTTGGATTCAGGAGTGTTTTCCTGAAATGGATAGAGATCCTGTACGCAGACCCTGTCGCTTGGGTTAAAACAGGCGGAGTAATTTCGGACAAGTTCCCGATAGGAAGAGGCACACGGCAAGGATGTCCATTGTCCCCACTCTTTTTCACTTTGGCAATGGAACCACTTGCCGCGCAATTCAGAAAGAGGGTGCGGGAATGGGACATACCATATGGGGACGGCTATCAGATCATCTCCTTATGCGCTGATATACTTGCGCGAATACGCAGCCTGGCTCCTGGGCATGTTACAACTATTGTATCGATTTGGTGATATATCAGGTCTCTAAGCTGACTAGAAAGCACAAATTGCAACAGTGGCCCGAGAGAGGCATCCAAACGATTGGAGACATATCTTTGGAGGGTCATATGATGCCTTTTGCTGAACTTTCCTCGAGATAAGATGTGGACAGGGGATGGTTTCTGATATATTGCGCTCTACAACAATTCACACGTCAAACTTGGCGATGCGGAGATAGGGAACCTTCCACATCGCCTGTACGTCATGAACTGATTTCGAGCCTGAGAGGGCAATGCAGCATATCACAGATATACAAAGTTCTACTAGATAACCTATAGGTATCTCAGCCCAAGGTGAAGGCAAGGTGGGACGGGGTTCTCTCAGCCCCGCTGGACCAACGAGAATGGGAAATGGCACTTGGCTTGGTGCGGTCTGTGTCTCGTAACCCTAGGTTTCGCTTTACCCAGTTCAACTACTTACACCAGACCTATTTATCCCCGCACCGCTACAATGCATGCACCCTCAATCTTACCAGGAGTGCCCACGGGATGTGGGGAAGCAGATGCAACTTTTTTCCACATGACATGGGAATGCCCGCCACTACTGCATGTCCGGCAAGACGTGGCTGCTCTGACTGCCGAGCTGGTCGGGCGTCCACTCTCCCCCACGCCCACTTCTTGCTTGTTGGGCATCCACCCACATCTGAAAAGGAAAAAGCAAATGCAAAGATGCATCAAGCTGGCATTCATCTTATTTAAGCACCTGATAGCAATGCGATGGAAAGCACCGGCCGTGCCAGACACTCGACATTGGATAAAAGATATGCTGAAGTGGGTGAGGGCAGAGGCTCAAACACTACACTCACTCCAGGATATAGGAATACAGATTAAGGGGATATATACATGGGGCACTTTGGTCACATCACTCGAAGCTAAGGATGATTCCCACCCCCAATGATTGCATGGTCAACCCCGACCAGCATGTCAACAATTAACATTAGCCAAAAGATCTAGATGGACCCTGTGGTTGGGAGACACATGCCGCGATCTCGCCCTAACTTACACCCCAACTTCAAGACACCACACAGAACATAATGCATAAGTAGACACACCTGAGATGTTATGTAGCTGGCGTGAAGGTCCTGGCTAGGGGAGACTCTGCCAGGAAACGTTGTTGGGGGACGGTAGGGGATTCTGTAGTGGCCGCTGATTATGGAAGGCCGGCCTTGGAGCCTTCCCCATGCGGTCGATCACAGTGAAGGGCGCTATGGACCAGCACATTACCTTACTAAGCAGGGCAACCTCCACCCCCTATCTCACTAACCAAGCTCATGGGCCCTTTCCTCCCCCTCTTTTTTCCTCGTCCTCCCTGCCCTCCCCTCCCTATCCATCTTCCTCCCCTTCCCACCGACACACCTCCCCCCACCCAATAGTTTATCGCTCAAGCTCACTTCCGCAAGATAATGGTTATTCTAGGATTGGTCACCCTTACTCAGAATGCCCAGTAGGTTATTCCACACCACTGGACACATAGCACTATCTTCTTCTCTCACTCTTCTTCCACTCTCTCACTTTCTGTTTCTCACAAACTGGATTATGTATTATAGATAATGACAAGAGCAGCATTTGATGCTCAGATGTATGCAATACTATGTTCTCCACATTAATAAAGAGATTTAAAAAAAAGTAGGCAATTGCAGAGGCATTCTCAATTACTTGCATGATTTCCTTGAAGCTTTGTTCACACTCATGTGACTAGTTTGTTCACATTCATGTGACCAGTGAAATGAAGCATGTCGTTCTATTAAGTCTCTTAAGGGAGCACTTAGTGTGACAAAGTCCCACATGAGGCCAAAACAAGTAACTGGCCATGCCAAAAAAAAAGAAAGTAACATAGCAACATCTTGTGGAGGACAGGTGGCTGACAACGCCTGTACTTTAGCTAGATCTGGAGTCATTACCCCATTTGAGAAAATATGAACAATAATTTGAGTATTGTTTTGTGGAACTCACACTTCTCTGCATTCCAGGTTAAACCTGTATCAGCAGGTAATCAACAAACTTGTGTAAGAGCTTTACCATGTTCTTTTCATGTGGCCCCAAAGACCATTATTTCATCACTGTAATTGAAAACAATTGTGACAGGCTGTATTATACGTCAAATGACGCCTTGAAAAGGTTTTGTAGCTGATGACACACCAAAAATCAGTCTTTTATATCTGAACAAACCAATGTAAGTAGAAAAAGTGTGTAATATACCAGCAATTTTCTTCAAGTTCCAATTGATGATATCTTTTGTTCAGATCAAGGCGAGAGACTTCAGTACCATTTAACTGTGTGATCATGTCGGCAATGTGTGGACCTCAATGTCATTCTCTTTTAATTGCCTTGTGAGCTTGCTGCTTGGCCTTTTGGGTGTAAGTAGAACATCACTTCTGGAACGGTCAGGCATCCATTTTGTTTTCTTGGTGTTACACCAATGTTTAAAGTAAAATGACTGAGTGCAACGCTGTGCCAAAAATAGCAGTGCTGCGCTCCCTCATTTTCACAAAGCAGGGATACGCTCTAGTTAATTGAATATGGCACACCGCTGTGTTGTCCCCTGTGCTGGTGCTAAATTGAGCTGCCTATCGCCAATGCAGGCATCCTTGCACTATTGTGCAAGGATGTCTGCTTTGAGGGGTTAGACTGTTAATGTGTGGGAAGTTGTCCCTTCCTGCACATAAACAATCACTAATGGTGATTTGGCTCTTCTGTGTGTGCCACAGAATGCAGCACACATAGAAAAAGCAAAAAATGAGGAGGAATAAAAGTATTCCTCCTCATTGCGCCTTGCTAATGTCACCCATGGGGTGGCGTTAGATTTTGGCACTGCCTCATGTTTACGAAAACACGTAAATCTGAGGCAGCGTCAACATATAATGGGTGTTGCTGTGGCACGCCCACAGCAACACCCATTGCACGCCCCTTCCATGCAAAGGGCTGCATGTGACGGGCCCATATTTACAAGGTGGCATTAAGCCACAAAAAGTGGCTTAACGCCTCCTTGTAATTACGGCACAGGGTATAGCGCCACCTGAGTGTCACATAAAGTGATGTCCGATAGAGTTAGGGGCTCATAAATATGCCACTAAGTTTTCCTTCACCTTGCAATCTATAACAAAATTGTTCTCTTTCCCGCAGTCCTTGCATGCTTGTCCAACGGCGGGACATTTACCTTAATGTGTAAATGAAAATTTACATCTGAAGCACAGTTTCTTTTTCTTTGGAGACATCAATTTGTGTTCTTCAGCCTTGTGTTTCTATTTACTTTTCATGTTCATGACTGACTCACTTTTGGCACCTCTGGCCTCCAGGTCAGCAGCTTGTGGATGTGCATGTTCCTCAGCTTTGGTTATTATGAGTACTCACTCCAAACTAACAGCCTGATTTATATCTCAACAGTATTACCGCCAATCCGCACTGGCAGCAGACCCAAGTACTCCGTCAAGTCAAAAGTGTTCCAGCTGCCATATTTAGATGTATTGCGGCTGAGTGAAAGACTGCAGGATGAAGTGCTCATCCTAGCTGTCTTCCTGGCGGGTTCCCGCTGACTATGTTACAGGCCTGCAAGCAGTGTACTGCTGACAGATTGATGACAGAGGGAGGCCATCACTGGATCCAATGGACATCATACAATTGCAGTGGCTATGGAATACAGTAAGTCACACACACACAGTATACCTTAGCCATATGTGTGCATCTGCACAATACATGACACAACACACCATATGCACACTATTATCCATTAATATTCCAACACCACACAAGCTGTACTTGCCGCAAACACACATTGCCATACATCCACTGCACAGCACACACACACACCACAGACACTGCACCCACAGACAAAACAACCATAACAACCAAAACAACTACACAATCATCTATACAAACACACTCACACAAACAAAAACACAACTACACACATCACATCAATGACCACCACACAACAACATGCTGACTCACATACACAGCTGGAACAACAACATCATAGGTACAGGTCTCCTTGCTCTGTGCACACATGGACATTGTGGACAAGTGTGATTGTTTCGTCAATATGGTATCAGCATTCATGTGGCAATGAATGCTGACACCAAAATGACATTTTGTGTATGTATGTGATATATGTTTTGTACCAGTGTGTTCCTATCCGTGTGTGACACAATGATGTTCTCAACATATGTATGTCACAGTAATTCTAAAAAATGACTGTGACATGTATATGATTGCAGTGGTTGCGAGCTCCTGTGCAGTAACCACATAGCATAAAAAGGCAATGCAGGTTCTCTACCTTCCATTCCGGTGATGGGGGGGTCGTGTTTGATCCATGGTCCAGTGGCAGCAGCGACAGAAGGTCTTATCAAATCATGTCCAATCGAAAAAGGGTGTGAAATTGGGAAAAAGGTACATTTTTACCTCATTTCCCCTCCCAAACTGCAAACTCAGGTGTGGAGATCAAACCACCACTGTTGGCTTGGTAGTAAGGCACTTCCAAATAAGGATGGTGGTAAAGGAGGCTGGAGTCACGCCAGCAGCCACTATTTCCTATGGCGCCATCAACATAGGTGGAGATTTTTAGCAGAGTCGGTGGAACTGATGCTGGCTATTGCCTATGGAATCATTAACATCTAACTTGGCAGTAGCGGCCCATTACCACCAAGATCTACATCAGGCCCTATGTGTTTCTCTCAGCAATCGTCATCTGAATGGATCTGACAAGCAGCAATCTATAACTCTAGATATATGGCTTCTTCATTATTGAATACAATGAGCATACAATGCTTGATGAGTGTATCAAGTCATTCATCAAATTAGTCGATCGTTTTACCAGCTCTCTGTCTTCCCTGGTTAAAAATATATCTTTTGTAATCAACATTCGGCATTAGATTGAACTTAATATTTAGCACTTCTTCGATTTGATGGTATGAGACTTCATCAGCATGTGGTATTACTTCCTTTAGGGCCAGATGCAGGAAACACTTTGCGACTCGCAAACGGCAAAATTTGCCATTTGCGACTCGCAAATGCGTGTTTCCCATGCGGGACCGACTCGCAAAATGCATTTCCGAATCGCAAATAGGAAGGGGTGTTCCCTTCCTATTTGCGATTTGCAGTGGAATGCAATTCCGTTTGCGACCGCATATGCGGTCGCAAATGGAGTCGCAGTTACCATCCACTTGAAGTGGATGGTAACCCACTCGCAAACGGGAAGGGGTCCCCATGGGACCCCTTCCCCTTTGTGAATGGACCCAAAACTATTTTTTCAGGACAGGTAGTGGTCCAAGGGACCACTACCTGCCCTTAAAAAATACCGAAACTTAAGGTTTCGTTTTTTTTTTTCAAGTGCAGCTCGTTTTCCTTTAAGGAAAACAGGCTACACTTAAAAAATAAAAACTGCTTTATTTAAAAGCAGTCACGAACATGGAGGTCTGCTGACTACAGCAGGCCTCCATGTTTGCGAGTTCCTATAGTCGCTATGGGGCCGCAATTTGCGACCCACCTCATTAATATTAATATCTGAGACACCGTTCTGCATTGCAAATTGCGACTTGCAATTTGCGAGTCGCTCCGACTCGCAAATTGCAAGTCGCAATTTGCAATAATGCTACATCTGGCCCTTACTCCCTCACCTGCAAGATATTTGATAATCCTTTTGCTATCTTCTTCTACTGCATAAAAAAAAAGAAAACATCAAAGGCTTCTATCCAGGAAGTGCATCTGGGGCTTATATTTTGCTTCTTGCTGGGATCGAATGGACGTGTGGGTTTCAAGAAGGCAGTGACTGTGTATTTCATGACTTTTTCTACATTCGGTGATAGTATATTCTGTTCAAACAGCATTTGATGTGTACCTCTCCCACTTTCAGGAGGTATTGGCTCAGTATTGCACTATATATGCACTATATTACACACTGCAGGCCATACCATCCTATCTTCATGTTGATACAGGGTGCAGGGTGCATCCATGTTAAATATTAGAAAATCACGCAATCACAGATAGAGTAAAAAAAAATTACGTAAATGCATCGAAAACACCCACAAACGCAAACTAACCATACATGGGCCCTTAGCGTGAATTCCACCGCATACCACACTCATGCGGATATCCATTGAAATTGAAGTATACAGGTAATGCGTTGTATATTGCTGCACATGTAGGTGATGCGTCAAAAATATTCACGCAAACATCGTATGCGGCAACAAAATACACGCATGGCCTAAAACGTGCCGCAAGGGGACAGGAAGTGATGTAATAGGAAATCCTGTTTACAGGCATGGAACAGTGGGTGTACTTTCACTTTCAATTTTCAGTCTGTGCGTTTGTGTGTTGATTGCGAACATAGGCCCATATTTATACTTTTTGACGCAAACCTGCGCCGGTGCTGGTTTGCGTAAAAAAAATTCCTACCGGCTAACGCCATTCCTACGCACCAGGCGGGCACCTTATTTATGGATTGACGTTAGCCGGCGCTGTGGGCTGGTCAGAGTAAAAAAAAATGTACTCTAACCAGGCAGCGCGGCGTAGGGAAAAATGGGGGTTGTGCATCAAAAAATGGTGCAAGTCAGGTTAGAGTAAAAAATCATGGCTCTAACTGGACTTGCGCCATTTTTTGATGCACAACCCCCATTGAAATGACTCCTGCCTTAGCAAAGACAGGAGTCATGCCCCCTTGCCCAATGGCCATGCCCAGGGGTTTCTATCCCCTGGGCATGACCATTGGCCACAGTGGCATGTAGGGGGCCCAAGTTAGGCCCCCCTATGCCACTTTAAAAAAATACAAAATTATACTTACTTCTACTCAACTCTACTTACCTGGGATGGGTCCCCCCATCCATGGGTGTCCTCCAGGGGTGGGCGAAGGTGGCAGGCGGTGTCCCTGGGGGCAGGGAAGAGCCCACAGGCCCCTTAACGCCTGCCCTCACCCTGGCATTAAAAAACGGCACACATCAGACTGTGCACCATTTTTTAAGGCCCGCCCTCTCCTGTGCCTCAAAATGACGCGGGAGTATAAATAAGGCACAGAGGCCTTAAAGTCATTTTTTGGAAGGGAACGCCTACCTTGCATGTCATTAACGCAAGGCGGTTTCCCGCATCCAGAAAATGACGCACACAGAGGAATTTTGACGTTCGCGGGGTCGGGCGTCATAGTATAAATATGGTGTTAGGTTTGTGCTGAGTTTGCGTCAAAATGTTTGACGCAAATTCAGCGCAGACAGAGTATAAATATGCCCATTGTATCTTGTGGTGTCTCTCTTGTTGTGTCTGTTGTGAAATCTGTTTGTTACTTGTTCCAGTGTATGTGATTTTGTGTAGTTTAGTGTCTTTCATATTGTATTTTTACTGTTGGGTGTCTATCTAGGTTTTAAATTAGTTGGGTTAGTTGGGGTCCTTAAGTTTGGGCAGTAAGTTTCCTTTATTCTCATTTCTTTTCTTCTTTTTTCAATTTTTACTGTTTGAATTTGTGGTTGAGGGACATGTCAGGAAGGGTGAGGCTGACAAGGATAGGGGAGGAGGAGCTTGGGGGCTTTTTGTGGCTGGTGTGCCACTTCCTACCCATGATGCTCGACATGGGTGGCCGGGTGATACATGCATATCACACAGAGGCGAGGTGGCTGCCTGGGGCAAGGTGCTCCACCACCTGAAGAGGGTGTACCAAACCAACCGGAATGAGCACCAGCTAAAGCATCACTGGGCTGACCTGGTGTCCAGAGAGCAGGATCTGCTGGACCCCCTAGTTGTGGTAGTCGTTGGCCCTGTTGGTGAGTATCACATTGACAAATGTGTATAGTGGAATCCTCCTGAGTGACAGTAGCAGACGTGTTGGTGTGCTCCATGCAATGTTTGTGGTCAGGTTGAATGTAACCAGAACAAAGTGTTAGTGTCCCAGTACTGAGATGGAGTCCACATGTCTATACATGTTAACAATGCAGGTCAGAGGTTTGTTGAGTCATGTAAGACTATCTTTAGGACCACATGTATGAAGCTCTTTTTTATCGTCGTAAACGGCCCAGTTTGCAGAATCTGTCGTTTGCGATGAGAAAAAGTGCTTTTTCCAACGCACAAACCAATTTTGCCATTCAGCAATCACATTCCCGAATCACAAAACAGGGTTTGCGAGTCGCATTTAGGAAGGGACATTCCCTTCCTATTTGCAAGTCGCAGTCCGATGTATGATTGTTTTGTGACCGCAAATGCTGTCACAAAACAATTGCAGTTACCACCAGTTTCAAGCTGGTGCCAAATAATTCGCAAAAGGGAAGGGATCCCCGTGGGACCCCTTCCACTTTGAGAATGAATGCAAAAACATTGGTTCAGAGCATGAACTTGTTTTTGACATGCATTTTGTTTACCTTTAATGAAAGCAGGCTGCATTTAAAAAAAAATACTGCTTTATTTAAAAGCAGTCACAGACATGGTCTGCTGACCCCAGCAGGCTACCATCCCTGTGAGTGCCGCAATTCCCAATGGGTTTGCAAATTGAGACCTACCTCATGAATATTCATAAGGTAGGTCATTTTCTACTCCATTGTTAATTGCAAACAGTGTCATTGACCGTGTTGTACATCAGATTTTCCAACTCGCAAATTGCGAGTCGCTAAGTCTCGCAATTTGCAACTCACAAAAGCTTATCTTCGTACATGTGACTCTTGGGGGCATACTTAGACTCCGTTTGCGCCGAATTTGCGTCGTTTTTTTCGACGCAAATTCGACGCAAAACTAACTCCATATTTATACTTTGGCGTTAGACGCGTCTAGCGCCAAAGTTCATGGAGTTAGCGTCATTTTTTTGCGTGAACACCTTCCTTGCGTTAATGATATGCAAGGTAGGCGTTCCCGTCTTAAAAAATGACTCCGATGCATATGCGTCGTATTTATACTCCCGGGCAAAAATGACGCCCGGGAGTGGGCGGGTCTAAAAAACCCGCATTAGCGCCGGATTTTAGCGCCTGGGTCAGGGCAGGCGTTAAGGGACCTGTGGGCTCAGAATGAGCCCAGAGGTGCCCTCCCCTGCCCCCAGGGAAACCCCCTGCCACCCTTGCCCACCCCAGGAGGACACTCAAGGATGGAGGGACCCACCCCAGGGACATTAAGGTAAGTTCAGGTAAGTATTTTTTTTTTTTTTTTTTTGTGGCATAGGGGGCCTGATTTGTGCCCCCCTACATGCCACTATGCCCAATGACCATGCCCAGGGGACATAAGTCCCCTGGACATGGCCATTGGGCAAGGGGGCATGACTCCTGTCTTTGCTAAGACAGGAGTCATTTCAATGGGGGTTGGGCGTCGTAAAAAAATGGCGCAAATCGGGTTGAGGCGATTTTTTTGCCTCAGCCTGACTTGCCCCATTTGTGGACGCCCATACGCCATTTTCCCCCTACGCCGGCGCTGCCTGGTGTACGTCGTTTTTTTTAACGCACACCAGACAGCGCCGGCGGCTAACGCCGGCTAACGTCATTCAATAAATACGGCACCCGCATGGTGCTTCAGAATGGCGTTAGCCGGCGCAAATTTTTTTGGCGCAAAACTGCGTTAGCGCAGTTTTGCGTCAAAAAGTATAAATATGGCCCTTAGTCACACATTTCAGGTGCCCTGGCAACACCTGTGCCCATGCATTCTGTCAATGATGATCAGGTAAGACACCGTCAGCATACCATATTTCACTGGATCCTGACAGCAAACTGGGCGATCCATGTTTAGTGCTACATTGTCATCATTACACACACACATGGTCTCTGCCATTATGTTGGCAAAAGGAGCATTACCGGCTTAGGGGACATTGCCAATGGGGCATTTGTTACCAACATACAACTGTGCCACATCTGTCATGGACCACTGAATGCATGATAATTGCAGACTGAAAATTGAGCCACATGTCCATCACACAGTAACTCAGTGTCCCTTGAGGCACAAGCCACAATACCTGAGTCACTTGTGTTGTAGTGCACCAGGGAAGTGCCATGGAAATTTTCACCTAGATACAAATCATGCCATGGAGTAATATCTTTAATGGATTAGCCACATATGGCTGTTGTAGGGTTTAGCACCACATAATCGTTAGGCTCAGTGCATGTGTGCAGATGTGTGTCTTTCACTCACCGGAGTGTCAGTGTCAATGTGAGTTTACAGTGGTATGTCTATTGTACTGTCTTTATGCAGGATCACTAGCTCACTCATGTAAAATGTTACACACTGTGATATGTTGTCCACTCGTATGCACAGTGATATGACATTGAGCATATATTTCCACCCATGTCTTACAGGTGGACCTGCCCTCTTTACCAGTGGAGAAGTGGCAAGATTTCAGGACTCAGATGTATCCAGTAAGTGTGACAATGCCTGTCCCGTGTAGTGATTGCGGCTATTGTGTGATTGACTCTTGTGTGTTGCACTCATTGCAAGATATGATGAGCTGGCACGTGATCAGATATCTTAATAGGTTGGATGGTGACATAGGCCCTCATTTCAACCCTGGTGGTCGGTGATAAATCGGTGGTAATACCACCTTCAGGCCGGTGGTAAAGAAAATTGAATTATGACCACGGTGGAAACCGCTCACACAGACAGCCACTTTAACACACCGAACACCACAGTGGTAGCAACAAGCACAGTGGTGGTAACCGCCAACAGCCAGGCAGAAAACAATGTACCGCCCACCCTATTACAACAAGCCAATCCGCCAGGTTTTCCGAGGCGGTACCAACGCCATCAAAAGCACAGCAGAAACAGTACACAAAAGGGCAACGACTCACCTCTGGACACTCAAGGAAGAACCACGATGCCATGGAGCCCAAACTACAGGCGTTACTCATGCTGGTTTACATCCTCCTACACCAGGAACTCGAACGGCGACGAAGATGAGTACGGTGAGTACCGCACCTAGCACACAAGGGAGGGAGGAGAAAAAGCACACACAAACGCAACACCCACACCCCCACCCCAACACCATACACACAAACAGATGCAACAACATTACATATCCACCCTGTACCCCGCAGGAAAAATGCAAGGACAAAAGGAAGTGAGTAAAGTCAGTGTAATAATATAAAGTTCTAGAAATACGTCCTCAAAGCACAAAACAGTATTTACAGTACATACAAATGGAGGGACACTGCCCAGTCCAAAATGTCTGTGGGTCACAGGGCCATATCACATAGGCCAAGGCCCCAATACGGAGAGAACACTGCTGGGGCATCAGGTCGAAAATACACAGGCACCTCAGAGGGAAGGGGACGGGGGGCACCTCAGCTGGAAGATGGTACAATGCCACTGCTCCTGGAGGGGGCTCCATGCCTTCGGCGAAATCCTTGGGAGTGCAAAGCCACAGTCTCTCAAGTGGGTGGTCTGCCCACTGCTTGGTCCTGGGGAGTGCAAGGTCATAGGGGGTCATTACGACCCTGGGGCCGGCGGTAAGCTGGTGGTAACACCGCCAACAGGCTGGAGGTGTTCCGCCAGCAATTATGACCGTGGCGCAATAGCCACGGCCATACCGCCGGCCCGTCCAACATACCTCCAGGCTTCCGCCTGGTGGTCATAATTCCTTGGGCATCGGTGCAAGCACCGCTGCCCTGGGGATTATGAGTCCCCGACCGCCAGCCTGTCCGTGGTGGTAAACACCGCCATGGAAAGGCTGGCGGTAAGGGGACATGGGGTGCCCCTGGGGGCCCCTGCACTGCCCATGCACTTGGCATGGGCAGTGCAGGGGCCCCCTGGCATAGCCCCGTCGCGCATTTCACTGCCCGAATTTCGGGCAGTGAAATGTGCAACGGTGCTACTGCACCCGCTGCACCTCAGCATTGCCGCCGGCTCTATTACGAGCCGGCAGCAATGTTGATGTGACTTTTCCGCTAGGCCAGCGGACGGTAACACTGTTACCGTCCACTGGCCCAGCGGAAAAGTCATAATAGGGAGCCAGGAATACCGCCGGCAATGGCGGTATTCTGGCTCCCGCAGCCTCGGCGGTCTTTTTGAAAGACCGCCGAGGTTGTAATGAGGCCCATAGTCTCTCAAGTGGGTGGTTTGACCACTGCTTGGTCCTGGGGAGTGCAAGGCCAAAGTCTCTCAAGTGGGTGGGTTTCCCACTGCTTGGTCCTAGAGAGTGCAAGGCCACAGTCTCCCAAGTGGGTGGTTTGCCCACTGCTTGGTCCTGGGGAGTGCAAGGCCACAGTCTCTCTAGTGGAAGGCTTCTCTACTGGTTCTGGAGGGGAGTTTGTGCCTAGTGTGCTTCATCCTGGCAAGGAGGGGGTGAGTGGATGCCTTCTCCCACTGGTTCTGGAGGAGGCATTGTGCCCAGTGTGCTTCATCCTGGCAAGGAGGGGGTAAGTGGATGCCTTCTTCCACAGGTTCTGGAGGGGGCCATGTGCCCAGTGTGCTTCATCCTGGCAAGGAGGGGGTGAGTGGATGCCTTCTTCCACTAGTTCTGGAGGGGGCATTGTGCCCAGTGTGCTTCATCCTGGCAAGGAGAGGGTGAGTGGATGCCTTCTTCCACTGGTTCTGGAGGGGGCTTTGAGCCCTGTGATACAGATCTTGGAGGGTGCAAGGTCAGTCTCTCATCTGGGTGTCACACCTACAGTTTTTGCAGGGGCCAGGACACACTACAGCCCATGGAGGCACGACTACACACTGCCCGCCGGCGTTGATGTCTGCTCAATGGTGGCAGTGGCGGGGATGGCGGCGGTGCTGCCAGTGGTTGGGGGTGGCTCGAGCCCTTCCTCCTCAGCCTCGGACGGCTGCCCACTGAGGCTGCTGCTGCTGGCAGTGGTGCTGGCAGTGGTGCAGGTGGTGGTGCAGGTAGCAGTGCTGGTGGTGGTGCTGCCTGTGGTAGGGGTAGGCTCCAGCCCTTCCCCCGCAGCCTCAGAATGCTGCCCACTAGGGCGGCTGCTGTTTGGCAGTGGTGCTAGTGGCGGTTCAGGTGGCGGTGCTGGCGGAGGTGTTTCCTGTGGTCGGGGTAGGTTCCAGCCCTTCCCCCGCAGCCTCGGACGGCTGCCCACTGGGGCTGCTGCTGCTGGCAGTGGTGCTGACAGTGGTGCTGGTGGCGGTGCAGGTGGCAGTGCTAGCGGCATTGCTGGCGGTGGTGCTGCCTGTGCTGGGGGTAGGCTCCAACTTTTCCCCTGCAGCTTTGGACGGCTGAAATGCCATGGCTGGTGTTGTTTGCTCAGATGCTGCTCCTGCACCAGGCTCCACATCCATCCTGCCTGCGGTGTCTGTGCCTTTGTCATTGCCCTTGGCAGCTGTTGTTACCTTCCTGCTTTTGGCAGCTGGTGGTGCCTCCTTGCTTCTGCCAGCTGGTGGTGCCTCCTTGCTTATGTCGGTGGATAGAGCCTCCTTGCTTTTGCCAGCGGGTGGTGCCTCCTTGCTTCTGCCAGCTGGTGGTGCCTCCTTGCTTCTGCCAGCTGGTGGTGCCTCCTTGCATTTGCCAGCTGGTGGTGCCTCCTTGTTTCTGCCAGCTGGTGCTCCCTTTTTGGATTTTCCAGCTGGTGCTCACTTTTTGCCCTTGGCAGCTGGTGCAGGCACACTGGCTGGGTGGACGGGTTTCTTCAATGAGCCTCTCACAACTGCAGTGGCTGCAGAAACAACAGTGGCACTAGACTGGGTGGCTGAGGTGCTAGCCTGAGTTCTGACCACCCTAGTCCGAAGTGAAAGACGGGGGAGGGGCAGGGAATAGGTCAAGGGTGGAGAGGAAAAGCTTTTTAGGGAGACTGGGGCTGGAAGCAGGTGAAGGTTTGGGAGTGGAGGAAGAGGGAGTGGTGGTGGGAGGTGTCTGTCTGCTGTGTTTGGGTGCAGGTGCATGGGATGGATGCTGTCATGAGGTGCATGGCCCGTGGGTATCTGAGTGCTTGCGTTTGTGTACTTTGGTAGGAGGGGGCACAGACTCAGTGGGAGAGGACACTGGGGATGTGTGCATGGATGTGGGGTTGGTGACGGCCAGTGAGGGATGTGTAGTGATAGGCGTGATGGTGAAGGAGGTAGTGGATGAGGATGTAGTGCATGCAGGTGTGAGTGGAGACGCTACTGGGAGGGAGGTGGATGATGAGGAGGAGGGGGACACAGTGGAGGCAGTGGATGTTGGTGTGTCTGCATCTGGATGGTGCTTGTGTGAGTGCCTGTGGGATGAAGTGTGGTGCTTGTGTTTGCCTGAGCCACTTCTGTGTGTTGATTTGGGTGCATGCTGGTCTGAAGGTGTGCTTGGGATAGGCTGGGGCTGAGCAGAATGGGACTGGGTAGAGGAAGTTGGAGGGGGGAGGCTAGAGACAGGGACAAAGGCTGCCATCAGGGTGTTGGCCAGAGCCTGGAATGATCTCTGTTGGGCCACCATGGCAGAGTGAATGCCCTCCAGGAATGCATTTGTTTGTTGCAAATGGCCTGCCAGCCCCTGGATGGCAACAGAGATGGATCGCAGGAGGTCAATAGACTCCTCACTGAGGGCAGCAGGGCTGACCGGGGTAGGGCCTGAGGTGACTGGGGCGAAGGAGATGTCCATCTTCCTGGGGAGCAGGCACGGGAAACACGCTGAAAGGGCTGCTGGGAGGGCAGTGCTGGTATGGGGGTGGCAGCTGTACCTGTAGTTGGGGTGGCCACAGAGGTGTCTGCACCACCAGGGAGCTTCCATCGGAGGAGGTGTCACTGTCACAAGTGTCCCCTCCTGTCTCTGCTGTAGTGCTTCCCTCACCCTGCAACCCACTGGTGCCCTCACTGTTGGTGGATTCAGCCTCATGGGCCATGTGAGACTCTGCTCCACCGCCAGATGATGCTAATGCACACAAGGACAGGGTGACAAAACTAAAAGCGGGGGAATAGGCAGAGGATACACTTGGTCAATGCCAGTAACAACACCACCAGTGGCGTACACAACACACAGGGAACAGCACTATGCACTAGGCCATGCACTACCAGTTACAATGCTAGTCACCAGGCCATGGAGTACAATGCCTAACACCAATAGCAGCACAGCTGAAACCCACAGGACTCTGCCCAGTAGTAGATGTCCATTAGCATATTTAGGGTTGGAGTGCATCAGACCCTGCCCATCATGGAACCCACCCTGCTCATGTTCGTCCTGGCCTAGGGGCACCCACAGACCCACACCCCCCACCCAGATAACACCTCAACACAGGCAATTTTCTGATTCTGAAACTGTACTCAACCCCTTGTGGCTGCTTGTGACCATCCAACTCCGGATAGGCTACCGCCAGGATGCGGAACATTAGGGGGGTCAGGGTACGACGGGCACCCCTTCCTCGTTGGGAGGCCATCCCCAGCTGGGCCTCCGCAGTCTTCCTTGCCTAGCGGCACAGGTCCTCCCACTGTTTGCGACAGTGGGTGCTCTGCCTGTCAAAGACCCCCAGGGTCCACATGTCCTTGGCGATGGCATGCCAAATACCCTTTTTCTGATGGGCGCTGACCTGTAGAAAAAGATACATAGAAAAAGATATTAGTCATACCGTCCGGCCTGTTACACTCATGGCCCACCATATCCCTTCCATCCCCTTATGCACAGACATTGACCACCATACATGCAGCACTCTGCCCAGGACCCCTCAGCCACCCCACTTTACATGAGGCGTGCACAGACAACACTCCATGAATTCATGCCCCATGCATCGTGCCGTCTGGAGGACCATAAAGTAAAGGGTTACACGGGTAGGATTCCATCCACCAGTCTATACAACTCCTCCGAAGTGAAGGCAGGGGCCCTTTACCCAGACACTCAAGCAATGGTCGCTTCCAGACACAGGTAACAGCAGCACTTGCAGTGTGGGTCCTCTCCTGTTGAAGGTCAGGTAGCAAGTGAACAGATAGAAAGTGGCAGTCACGTCCACGTCGATGCGTACCGTTACCGCCAGTGTACATCACCATTGGCTACTAGAACCCATAGGGCCCAATGATAACCAATGAGGTGTTGCACGGCGGTCGTTGACAGCCTCCTTCAACGGCACGCAACGTCATCGGAATTACCTCATTTCCACTTGTCCCTCGACACAGGTCAGGTGGCCGCCATTTCGGGGAGGGCAGACCATGGCATCCAACTACATCACAGAAGACATAGGCACATTTACGGAACTACACGTTAACATACTGTTTCTGTCACAACATGCAAGGCATTTTACTCTGAGGATATGTTTAAATGTGACCTTCTGCTCACCGTTTTTCACCCTAGAGTTCAACCGCTGAGGATGAATAGGAGATGGAGACATACCCCTGTGTACAGACCCCTGGTGGACCTGGCAACAATGGAGGACAGGCACTTTATCCTCGCCTACAGACTATATAGGGCCACAATCAGAGAGATGTGTGCCCAATTGGAGCCAGACCTGATCTCAGCTATCCGTCACCGCACTGGGATCCCCCCTCTTGTGCAAGTCCTATCAGTGCTACATTTCTTGGCAAGTGGCTCCTTCCAAGCGACAGAAGCCACTGCAGCAGGGATGTCACATCCTATGTTCTCAAACGTGCTGACCAGACTTTTGTCTGCCCTGATGAAACACATGCACAGCTACATAGTTTTCCCCCAGGTGGAGGATTTGGCCACAGTGAAGGCTGACTTCTAAGCACTGGGACAGATCCCCAACATCATTGGTGCTATTGATGGTACATATATTGCCTTTGTCCCCCCGGACAAATGAACAGGTGTACAGAAATCGAAAAAGCTTTCACTCTATGACTGTGCAGATATGTGCCTGGCGGACCAGTACATCTCCCATGTGAATGCAAATTATCCTGAGTCTGTGCATGATGCCTTTATCCTTTGGAATAGCAGCATCCCATATGTGATGGCTCAAATCCAGAGGCACAGGGTGTGGCAAATAGGTGAGCCCATAGTCCCCACCCAGTGTATGTTGGTATATGGGTGTGGGATTGGCCCTAACGGTGAGTGTCTGGCTAACAGGTATCCCTCCATATTTACAGGTGACTTTGGTTACCCCAACCTCTCATAGCTACTGACCCCAGTAAGGAATCCCAGGACAAGGGCAGAGGAACGTTACAATGAGGCACATGGACAAACAAGGAGGATCATTGAGCGCACCTTTGGCCTCCTGAAGGCCAGGTTCAGGTGCCTCCATCTCACAGGTGGATCCCTGTGCTACTCACCCGAGACGGTCTGCCAGATCATCATTGCATGTTGCATTTTGCACAACCTGGCCTTGAGATGCCAGGTGCCTTTTCTGCAGGAGGATGAGGCTGGAGATGGTCGTGTGACAGTGGTGGAGCCTGTGGACAGTGACGAAGAGGAGGCAGAGGAAGAGGATGTGGACAACAGAACAACTATAATACAACAGTACTCCCAGTGACACACAGGTAATATACACTGTAACCTCACCTTCCATTGCTGTTTTGTGAAGTGAATTTTCTCTGGCTGGCTGCTGTTCCCACTACAAAGGCCACTTATTGTACCCTTTAACATGTCTATTTGCAGATATTTGTGCCCTACTGTGGCTCCTGGTGTATTGACTGCAGCATATAACAGGTCATAACTATGTATACATCACTGTACAGTCTATTTGCAATGTCTACTGATTGTTAAACAACTGCATCCTTAAATCATTTGATATACTCCATACTTGTTTTTTCCAAGGGTGTTTATTTCAGTGCTGAGAAGTAAATGGGGATGTGCAATGGGCCTGGGTGATGGTAGGAAAGTCCAGGATAGGGTCCATTCTATTGGTATCACAGGTGTATTGTGCGAGGGGGCATAGGAAGGGGAACAATGTCAGTTTAAGGTGGACAGGGTAACAGAGTGGGACACAAGGTTGACAATCAGGGGAGTCTTATTTCCTGGCGGGGTCTTGGCAATGTTCTCTGACTTCTGCCTGGATCGCAGGGACCGTTTGCGGGGTGGTTCTTCTTCTGCAGGGGGTGGGGTGCTGGTGGCCTGTTGTTCCTGTGGAGGGGCCTCCTGTCCACTAGCGTCAGCGGAGGTGGAAGGCTGTTCATCGGTGTGGCTAGTGTCGGGGGCCCGTTGGTGTGCCACCGCCTCCCTCATGGTGTTGGCCATGTCTGCCAGCACCCCTGCAGTGGTTACCAGAGTGGTGTGGATGTCCTTCAGGTACTCCCTGAACCCTGGTACTGTCCCTCCTGCAGTCATTGGGTCTCCTACAACTTGGCCAGTATTTGGCTCATGGTCTCCTGGGAATGGTGGTATACTCCCAGGATTTTGGTGAGTGCCTAGTGGAGAGTCGGTTCCCTGGGTCTGACCTCCCCTGTCGCACAGCAGTCCTCCCAGCTTCCCTGTTGTCCTGTGTCTCTGTCACCTGAAGCGTTTACCCACTGCCACTGACCCCAGGTCCCTGATGGTCCTGTGTTTGTGGGGTTGCCTGGGGTCCCTGTAGTGCTGGACACACTGCTGATTGACTTGTCCTGGGGACAGTTGTATGGGCACACTGGGTAGGTGCTGTGCTGGTGTTTTCTGAGTGGGGAGGCTCTGTGGTGGTATGGGACTGTGCCTGGGTAACCGACTGTCCAGAGGTCCCTGATGGGCCAGGTTGGTCATCCTGATCCAGACGTGCAGAGGTGCTGTCATCACTGTGGGCCTCTTCTGGGGGGGGGACTGGATGTTGCTGGCACCTCCTCTCCGGTGACGTTGTGTGGGGGTCCTGTGGGGATGTGAATGCAGTGTTATTGTTACTGCGTGTGACATCTTGTGCATGGGTATGTTTGCCTCTATGGTTGTTCTTACCAAGGCAGCTTTAGCTTGTGTGAGTTGTAATTTGTTTGGCTAAGTAATTGTCACTACTGTGCATGTTGTGGTGATGGCTGTCCATGCAGGGCTGTGAGTGGTGTACATGCATTGGTGTTGCATGCAGTGCTGGGTACTGGGAGGGGTGGGTTGTGATGGTGGGGTGTTTGTGAGGTAGTGGGGTGATGGGTTGGGGGTAGGGGTGGGGGTATGTGATGGCATGCAGGTAGGGGGTGAAAGTAGATAAGATTTGACTTACCAGAGTCCAGTCCTCCTGTTACTCCTGCCAGGCCCTCAGGATGCATGATTGCCAAGACTTGCTCCACCCATGTTGTTAGTTGTGGGGGAGGAGGTGGGGGTCCACCGCAAGTCCTCTGTACAGCTATCTGATGTCTTGCAACTATGGAACGCAACTTCCCCCGGAGGCCGTTCCACCTCTTCCTGATGTCATCCCTTGTTCTGGGGTGCTGTCCCATGGCATTGGCCCTGTCCACGACTCTCCGCCATAGCTCCATCTTCCTTGCAATGGATGTCTGCTGCACCTGTGATCCGAATAGCTGTGGCTCTACCCGGATGATTTTTTCCACCATGACCCTTAGCTCCTCCTCAGAGAATCTGGGGTGTCTTTGTGGTGCCATGGGTGTAGTGTGTGTGGTATGTGTGAGGATGTGTGGGGGTGATGTGTTGGGGTGTGTGCTGTGAGGTGCATGGATGGTGTATGGGTGATGGTGTATTGTGGCTCTGGTTCTGTGGGTGCTCCTGGCGTGTCTCTCTCTCTCTCTGTTGTAAATTGTTTGTAGTGGTAACGGGTTGTGGGTAATGTGGGTGTGTGCTTTATAGTGGTGTGTGTGTGGGGGTGTGGTGTGTGTATGTGTGTCAGGTTTGTGTGGTTTGTATTGACCAATGTGGTGTTGTTTTGTATGTGTATGTGTATTTTGAGCACAGCGGTCTGTACCGCCAATGGTTTACCGGGGTTGAATGTCCGCTGCAGTGATTCGTGGGTCATAATGCTGTGGGCGTATTTCTGTTGGCGTAACAGTGTAGGTTTTGGTACCGCCATTTTATCACTGACCTTTGGTGTGGCGGAGTTGTGTGTGTGTCTGTGTAGTGGTGGATTTTTATGTGTAGGTCATAATACGCGTAGCAGTATACCATTGCGGTATGTTGGCTGCAGTCAGCATGGCGGTAAAGGCCACTTACCACCAATGTCATAATGAGGGCAATAGTGTTCCGTGCAAGGGTTACCCATTCACAAGTAAAGAGTCATATCTTGGGAGTCTTGTGCTGAGCAATAGGCAGCAGCGTGTGAAAAAGGTGATTAGTAGCCACATGTAGGCCCACATGTGACTTGGAAGTGCACCAGTGTCAGTATATTGGCACTGGGTCATACCGTCATTCTCACAACACAGTGATGCACCAGTTATCCACACAAATTGTTACATCCCTGTATTGGAATGTACATGTAGGACTGTATGGGTAACTGTCTCCCAGCATGTAGCCCCATAAGTTGTACTCCATTGAAGTGACACTTATGTGGTATGCAATAGGCGTGCATGCAGGTCAAGGCCAGACGTGTGCTTGCATCAATGTGGGTGTTTTAGGAATTGTGTTGGCAGATCAGGTGTTAATCGGTGTCCACACCTGGACTCATGAATGTGAATGTGAATGACCTATGGATACCTTATTACTAGGTGTTAGCTCTCCTCTCATGTGTTCCTCTTTCTAAATCCATGTACAAGTGGACATGCCTTCGTGGTTGTCCTCGATAGCTGTGATAATGTATTGCTTGCCCATGCCCCCTCAGGCATGGGGTAGGGGAACACTATGGGCCATATTTATACTTTTTGATGCAAAACTGCGCTAACGAAGTTTTGCGTCAAAAAAATTAGCGCCGTATTTATTCAATGACGTTAGCCGCCGGCGCTGCCTGGTGTGCGTGAAAAAAAATGACGTACACCAGGCAACGCCGGCGTAGGGGGATATGGAGCAAATTTTTTGCCTCAACCCGATTTGCGCCATTTTTTTCGACTCCCAACCCCCATTGAAATGACTCCTGTCTTAGCAAAGACAGGAGTCATGCCCCCTTGCCCAATGGCCATGCCCAGGGGACTTCTGTCCCCTGGGCATGGTCATTGGGCATAGTGGCATGTAGGGGGGCACAAATCAGGCCCCCCTATGCCACAAAAAAAATAAAAAAAAATACTTACCTGAACTTACCTTAATGTCCCTGGGATGGGTCCCTCCAGCCTTGGGTGTCCTCCTGGGGTGGGCAAGGGTAACAGGGGGGGTCCCTGGGGGCATGGGAGGGCACCTCTGGGCTCCTTCCGAGCCCACAGGTCCCTTAACGCCTGCCCTGACCAGGTGCTAAAAAACGGCGCAAAAGCGTCTGGACGTCATTTTTTTTGACCCGCTCACTCCCGGGCGTGAATTTTGCCCGGGAGTGTAAATACGGCGCACATTCCTCGGAGTCAATTTTTTAGACGGGAACGCCTACCTTGCATAACATTAACGCAAAGTAGGTGTTCACGCTAAAAAATTATGTAAACTCCATGGACTTTGGCGCTAGACGCGTCTAACGCCAAAGTATAAATAAGGAGTTAGTTTTGCGTCGGAATTGCGTCAAAAAAACCGACGCAATTCCGGCACAAACAGAGTATAAATATGCCCCTATATTTGTAGGTAGGTAGATGTGATGGTCACAGTGTAGATGGCAGTCATCTCAGTGAGGCTTGCATGTGTCCCAAACAACACTGACCCCTTATGATTAGCAACTGCATACCATACTGCTAATTGCATCTACTAGTCGTTGGTGTTGTGTGCTTTGAAGTTGACTCAGATGATAAAGAATAGTGGGCCTGGCCCATGTGAAGTAGTTGCTGCCTTTGCATTGTGACACATTGCATTAAATCAGTGCACAGATTACTTTATTTGGTCTTGTTGTTGTTTGCTTTGGTGTAAATGACATGATGGGTAGGCAGCGTTGCCATTTCATTCATCAGGGACATTGTATTATCTGGACTGTGATTCGGACTGCATGTGCAAATCGAGGCGGAGTGTTAGAGTATCATCTGTACATGCATCACACAATGATGACGGTGATGGTTGCCTGTCTCAGTTTTACAGCTGCCAACATGGATGCTGCAGAACTCAGGGTGTTCCAAAAGGGGGCAGTGCGACATCGCCGCATACTGGATGTGGAATCTGGGTACCGCAAGATGTCACAATGCTATCAAAAAGAGCGAGGCGCTGGGGAATGGTCGGCATTCAGACAAGGGGGACCAGCATTGGCCACAAAGCGTGGACTAAGCACCACGCCTACACAGGGGGCCACTGTCACATCTGCCCCACCTGCAGCACCATCAACATCAGCACCACAGCCCACCACGCTCACTGCAAAGGACATGTCAACAATAAAGGAGCTCCAGAGGGACATGAAACAGGTCCTCAAAAAGCTGAACAGCCTACAGAAGGATGTGGACCACAATACAAAGAGACTGAAGCCCATCAGGAGGACACTCAGGAGGGCCAACCTCTGATCTGTTTCCTCCCTTCACCCCTAGTTAAGTCTCGTCCCTCCTCATTCCTCATCATGTTTGGGGGTGGTTTTCCATTCATTACATGTTAGTTTGGGGGTTAATGTTGGGGCATTTGTGTCGAAAAAAACTAAAATATATATATATATATATATATATATATATATATATGCAAAAAAAGAGAATAGAGAACACTGGGTAGTTCCCAAGTTTAGGTGGAGAGCAGCTCTAGTAAGGAGCACCCTGCAACACCAGCGACACTCTAGATTTGCTCACCTCAAATGTCTGTTTATCTAGCAATGTTTTTAAGCATTGGATCAGCACAGTGCTATCCACGCCGAGCTAGATAGTGAGAAAGGGGAATATTTATACTCCGTTTGTGCCGAATGTGCGTAAAAGATTTTGACGCACAATCAGCGCAAACGTTGCCCCATATTTAAACCCTGACGCCCGAGTCCGCGCAAGGGAAAAATCTGCAATGTGCGCCATTTTCTGGATGCGATGCGGCAACCCGCCCTGCGTTAATGATATGCAGGGTAGGCGTTCCCGTCCAAAAAACGACGCACACAGCCGTGCGCCGTATTTATGCTTCCGGGCAAAAATGACTCTCGGCCGGGAGGCGGCGCAAAAAAATGACGCAAAGCCCGTTTTGCGTCAAAATTTAACGCCTGGGTCACGGCAGGCGTTAAAATGGGGCAAACACACCAGTATTTAATCAGAACACACAGAACAAACAACAGAGCAGCAGAGCAGCAACAGGGAGACATGGAGGTGATTTTCATTCAGCGTGCACGTCGACGCAGAGCCCTGCAGCAACAACAGCAGCTACAACAACAACAGCAGGGACCCCAAAGACAGCGCAGAAGGCAGGAGAGGATATTCCGCCCAAGAACAACCCTGCAAGGCCTCAGGGAACACGACATCATCCAGAGGTACCGGTTGAACTGGCAGGCCATTCAGCAGCTCTGAGAAATATTGAACATCAGTTGGCCCCCACTTTGGTGACACCCCACACCATCCCAACAGAAACAAAGCTGCTTGCCGTACTTCACCTGCTGGCAAGTGGCTCGTTTCAGACAACTGGTGCCCTGGTTGGTGGAATATCACAATCATCATTCTCCGCATTCCTGCCAAAAGTACTGGATGCCATCATTTGCCTGACACCCCTCCACATCTGCTTCCCTAACACACTGCAGAAGCAGCAGGAAACAAAACAGGGGTTCTATGCCATCAGTGGCTTCCCACACGTCCTTGGTGCAATCGACTGCACACACGTACGCCTTGTGCCACCTGCTGCAACAGAACACCTCTACCACAACAGGAAGCACACACATTCAATCAATGTGCAGGCCATAGTCGATCACCAAGGATTGATCAGCAACATTGTGGCAAAATATACTGGGAGTGTACATGACGCATTCATCTTCCGTCACTCTACCATCAACCGACACTTCCAGGATGGACGGTATGGCAATGGACTACTTGTTGGTAAGTACAAAAATCCAACTTATATACACACTGCACAGCAACCCTCTAGGACACACAACACATACACCACAATAGCAACACCTAGCCAGGAACACACTGAGGTCCTGACATCACTAGCCATGTTTCTGAAGTGACCATTGAACCTGTCGCACATTGGAATGTATTCCACAGCTGGATGTGAAGACATTAATGAGTGTGGTTGCCTAAATGTCACCTTGCAAATTGGAAGTGTCACAATAACCTGTACATTAATACATTGCATAAGTCTTAAGGTATGGGATGTCCAGGGTACTTTCATATGAATGTCTTAACTACACTTTCATGTGTTAACTCTGCATGGAACTATCATCTCACCCCCAGTGAAGACACACGGACACCTGTATCACAAGTCACAAGTCAAGGGAGGGCACACTGTAATGAAAATAAAAATACAGACTGCTGACAAACGGCTAGCTAACAAACACTTGCTCAGCCAAGGAAAAAACTCAATGCAAAACTTTTACCCTATAAGTATAGGTTGTCACATTAGTACACAAAAGAGTCACAGACAACACAAGACAACTACTGCAATCAAAGGTCTGTACAAGAGAGCTTTCTACATCTAATTGATCCCATTCTGTGTTTCTGTTTCAAGTGATCAGGGGTATGGCATCCAGCCTTGGTTAATGACACCATTTGGGAACCCCACTACTGCTGCAGAGCGGGCATACAACGACGCCCATAAGAGGACACGCAGCATTGTTGAGCGGATCTTTGGGATCCTAAAGTCAAGGTTCCGCTGCCTTGACATCACTGGTGGTAGCCTACTCTATTCCCCAGAGATGGTCTGTAAGATCATACTCACTTGTGCCATATTGCACAACATTTGTGTAAAAAGGAACATTCCCCTCCTTGAACCAAACCCAGACATGCCTGAAGATGACGAAGAGGAGGATGCTGGCCTGCAACAGGAGGGGGAACAACCAAACACGGCAGCAGGAGTGCGTAGGCGGCAACAGCTTGTAAATACATTTTTTTCATAATTTCTTATATCAACACTTATTGCACAATTGTAAATAAACACAGATAACAAACACCACATCATGCTTTGGCCTATTCATTTCTGCCCACCTTTAGTTCGAAATTGCTGAAGAAGAATGTCGTCTCATTGAGCAATAATGATATAACAATCATGACACAAAAAAAAAACATCACAAATGTATGCACAGAGGGTAGGATGTTACATCATACATTACCATCCACAGAGGCCAACAGGAGTACAAATGTGGCAATTACACATGCCTGATCCAGACACCTGACACAGTCTCTCACTCAGCACAAAAATGTAGCTCATTTGAAAGTCTCATTACACGTGTTCAGTGACAGGGTGGGACCATCCATGTGTACGTGACCATGTCCTCAGTGGCTTCTCTCAAGTTTTTGATATGAACAATACCCAATTGGAACAATATTAGCTGCAACTAACTCATGAGGAGACCTTGAAGTTACAGTGACAACATACACCCAGACAGGTGATAGTGGATCCACATTCGCACACACATATAAACATATGTCATCCAATCAACCAAATATTTGCAAGCTGCTCATCACAGTAGTGTCCCAGTTTAAACCTAGCAGGAAGAATTTAACATGCCACTAAACAAGGTAATGCAAAAAGGGCCACATACATCAACAATCTATTTGTCATCAGCACATGAGGAACGCTGAGATTTTGCAAACATAGTCATTGCAAAATGGTATGTCAGATTGCTCCAAATCATCAATAGTGCAAACGTCAAATGGGCAAATGAGTTGAATGAATGGCTAACAGTGATTCATACCCTATGGCCTTACATTAGCCTGCTGCTGCAGGTTTTGCATAACAGAATAAATAAAAGCCATGGATACTTTAGCAAATCTGGATGGGCAAACCCTAGGGTGCTGGGGGCCAAAGTCCACCTCTACCGCCCCCCAAATAATCAAGAATCATGTACTTGTGAACTAAACACATGCATAAGGCGCATGTGTGGCCTACATGTCAAAAGTCAAACACAAATCAGATACACAAAATCATAATAGGACATGGTTAGCCCCATAAAAACTGTAAGTGACTATTGCACTCCCTGTTTGGACTATAGATAAATGCATTACCATGATAATTGTGGACACATTTTTTAGAAGGAATACATCATGGTATCCCATCCATCATTTCAAAATAGCCATCAGCAATTACCCAAAATATGTGCACAAATATGGTTAGTACATTTTTTTAAGGTATCATAAATATTACAGTGTGAATGCCTTCTATACATCCAATAAGGGACATGTGTCATAGCTAACCACAAATGTGTATCACATAGCACCGTTTGGCCATGACAAATTTCCTTCCCCAACTTAAAAAAATGAAGACATAATTTAAAAATGTGTCAAAATTCCACACATACAGCATAGGCGTCATAATTTTTTCACGTACAGGAGTGCACAGAATGCAGAGTCAAAAAAATATGATATGAAAATTAATAAATTAATAAGGTACATGACATGTCCACCATATTGTCCATGTTGCGTCACATTTCCACGCATACAGCATGGGCGTCATAATTTTTTCACGTACAGGAGTGCACAGAATGCAGAGTCAAATATACATTTTCATAAATGTTTCTCCTATTTTGCCATGAAATTATAATTTTCATATCATAATTTTTGACTCTGCATCCTGTGCACTCCTCTACGTGAAAAAATTATGACGCCCATGCTGTATGCGTGGAAATGTGAAGCAACATGGACAATATGGTGGACATGTCATGTACCTTATCAAATTATTAATTTTCATATCATATTTTTTGACTCTGCATTCTGTGCACTCCTGTACGTGAAAAATTTATGACGCCCATGCTGTGTGCGTGGAAATGTGACGCAACATGGACAATATGGTGGACATGTCATGTACCTTATTAATTTATTAATTTTCATATCATATTTTTTGACTCTGCATTCTGTGCACTCCTGTACGTGAAAAAATGATGACGCCCATGCTGTATGCGTGGAAATTTGACGCAACATGGACAATATGGTGGACATGTCATGTACCTTATAAATTTATTAATTCTACACTAGAACTGTAAACTCAGCCTCACAATAATGTAAGGGAACAATGAAGAAATTAATTTTGACTCTGCATTATGTGCAATGTTATGCGTCAAAAAATATGACGCACAATGTGTATGCGTGAAAATATGACGCATAACGGGAAAATAAAAACGGCGGCCATTTTATGCAGGAAGTGATGTAATAGGATATCCTGTTTACAAAATCTGTACTGGGAGTTAACTTTCACTTTCACTTTGCAGTCTCAGATTTATCTAGACTGTGTGGTTGTGTGAAAAGTGTAGTCCTGTGTTTAACTGCTTTTGTGTCCTGTGTACCTTGTATTTTGTCTTTTTGTGATCCTACTCTTGTTGTCTAATATTGTCTCAGTCTGTTTAGTGTACTTTTGTCCAATCCTGTATTTGTTTGTATTGTCTGTGGGAGTTTGTTCTGGGTAGTTTAACTTTGGGGTTAGTTGGGCTATTTTTCGTAACTTTTCTTTTTCCTTCACTACTCTACCTTTCCCCATTTCCCACTTTTACTTGTTTATCTCATTTTTCTCCTTTAAATTAGTTAATATGTCAGGTAGGCCTCGGCTTGGCAGGATGGGTGAGGAGGAATTGGAGGGATTCATTTGGCTCGTTTGCCATTTCCTCCCACTCATGCTGGAGGCTGGGGGCCGTGTGATACAGGGGTAAAGTCCGGTGGGGGAAGGTGCGCCATCACCTGGTCTGGGTGTACGGGAGCATGAGGAATGAGCATCAACTAAAGCACCGCTGGGCTGATCTCATATCCAGGGAGCAGGACCTGCTGGACCACCTGGGAATCAGAATTGGTGGCCATGTTGGTGAGTACAAATCAATTACATGTGAATAAAAGAAATCTGTGTGGGGACATGTTATGATTGTTAGCCAATCTGCTAGATAAGTAGCTGACTGTGTGTAATGCTAGGGAAACCTAGGCCCATATTCATACTTTTTTAGCACCGATTTTGCGCCGCTTTTTGATGCAAAAACTGCGCAAACTTACGAAATACAATTGTATTTTGCTAGTTTGCGCTGTTTCTGCGTCAAAAAATGACGCAAATGCGGTGCTATAAAAGTATAAATATGGGCCCTAATGTGTATTTGTTGCACAATGTGTAGGAAGACCAATGCTAGCAGTCAGATGGCTCATGTTTTCAACCCATACCGGATGCCTGTAGCTGTATGTAATGTAGTGTTGCCTTTGTGTCAGACAAGCGACACGTTAATGCCTCTATTTGAACTCTACAAGTCATATTGGCCAGTGAGAAAGTCATGTAGAAACAACATACCTACATATGTTGACGCCATAGCTAGACAGAAAATTGTAAACCCATGATGATGCTATAAATGTGTGGTGCCTTCATGTCACATGAAGTTAGCTATGTTGTCCACACATATGTCACATGTGTGTCTGGTTGCTGTGTTTTGAAAATGTCCACCTAGCCTGTTTGATTGTGAGGGGTCATGCAGTCCTCAAGTAACCAGCTTTTGGATTTCTCTCTGGGATGCACATGATGAGATGTATGCAAGCCATTATTGTTGGGGCATACTAATGGAGGGGTATCTTTGACAACACCTGGCTGTCCTGGCCACTGCATGTGTGTAGTAGGGTGTGTAACTGTAGCAGGAGACTCATCCAATGTTAATGTTGAATAAAAATTCATCCATGCAGTATGAGCATGTGGGAAAGTGTATCATTACCATGTCATATTCACACAGTGTCATAGTAACTGCAATTATTTGTCAGTGCACCGAGTCTGAGTATATTCTTCCTTTCATGCTTTACAGGTGGACCAGCACCGTACACCGTGGGAGAGGTGGCACATTTTGAGGACCCTGATACCTACAGTGAGTGTGGCCTGAGTGCTATATTTATTGTTTGCTAGTGATGAATGATGGACTACTGTGTGTTCAACAGAATTCATGATTTGTTGCGCTGGCCGTTGATTGGCATTGCTGCTTTAGTGGGATTTCAAATATCACTTCTGTTTCTGTAGACCAATACTTAGCCATCTCTCAGATTTAGGGGCTGTAGGTCATTCCAGTTGGGCCGCTATGGGGAATGGGATGAGTCATGTGGAATACACTGGTTAATGTAAGAGTTGCTCTGGGACTTGGCTTGAACTGAGTCTGCATATCAGACTGACATTCTCCCAGATAGCTTTGGCAAATGGCTTGTATGAAATGTGCAGCTTCCTAGTTGAGGATGCACTGTGTACACTGTCGGTTGGATCTTCCGGGGGCATGTACTTCCACTAGTTGAACTAGAAGTGTGTGTGACTAGAGTGCAATGGCCTAGGTGTTCAGTCGACTCATGATCATGGGTGTTCTTGCTCCTCTGTGTGTGTTGTAAAACATGCCTCAATGATAGTATGTGATGTTGGCCTGAGTCAGAGCATTTTGACATGTGTGGACCTTGGATATGACAATGTTTGGCTGACTCCAACGTGTTGCTAGCCCTTCATTGGTGTTGTGTGTGAAGGCACATACTTGTTGACCTTTCTATTGACGCCTGGGTGTGCATTGAACCTGGGATTGTTGGTTGTTCTTCCCACCCCACCCTCAAAGACTGCCATGTGATTGGGGATAGGGTACCTAGGACTGTAGCAACCAGTATGTTACACGTACTTGTGACCTTTTGCAACTTTGTTTGGAACCTAGGGCCAGATGTAGCAAACAGTTTTCAAGTTGCAAATGGCAAATATCGCCCTTTGCGAGTGGCAAACGTCTGTTTGCTATGCAGAAATGCATTTTGTGAGTCGGAACCAACTCGCAAAATGCATTTCCGACTCGCAAATAGGAAGGGGTGTTCCCTTCCTAATTGCGACTCGCAGTGGTATGCAATTCCATTTGCAACCGAGTACGTGGTCGCAAAGGGAGTGGCAGTTACCATCCACTTGAAGTGGATGGTAACCCACTCGCAAACTGGAAGGGGCCCCCATAGGACCCCTTCCCCTTTGTGAGTGGACCCAAAAATATTTTGGCAGAGCAGGCAGTGGTCCAAGGGACCACTACCTGCCCTGAAAAAATCAGAAAATAAAGGTTTTGGTTTATTTTTCTAAGTGCAGCTCGTTTTCCTTTAAGGAAAACGGGCTACACTTGGGGAAAAAAACACCTGCTTTATTTAAAAGCAGTCACGGACATGGAGGTCTGCTGTTCCCAGCAGGCCTCCATCCCCGTGAGTGCCCATAGTCGCTAAGGGGGCGCAAATTGGGACCCACCTCATTGATATTAATGAGGTGGGTCTTTGCGACCCCATAGCGACTCGCAGACGGAGACCTGGTCACCACATCCACCAGGTCTCCCCAAGTGGCCCCAGCAACGTCGGGCTCAGTTGACCCTGGCTCCTCATCCAGACCTGGACCCAGCCATGTTCAACAACCAGGACAGTCCAGTGGGCATTCAACTGCTGGCACAAGGTCCACCTCGGCCGGGACACAGACAGCATCAGCCCCTCCTGTGGACCCAGCCGCATTCCTGGCATTGAGCCGTAAATTGGACAAGGTGTTTAATAAGGTGGACAAGCTGAGCCAGGATGTGGCGTATATAAAAAAAAGGGTTCGCTCCATCAGGCGGACCCTACGGAGGTCCAACCTCTAGGACATTTGCCTTGTTTTACTTTTACCCCTCCCCTCTCTCCTCTTTCCTATTTTGTACTGATATTTGGGTTTTGGGGATCAGTATTAGGTTAGTATAGGTAATTAGCTTAGTTAGTGTTAGGGAAGAGGGTGGGGGGTCCTTATTCTTTCTATCTTTATTTTTTGGGTGGGTGGGTGGGGGTCAATGTTGGGATTCCTGTTTCTTAAAAAAAAAATACAAAAACATAAAAAAATAAATAAAAAAAAGACAAACAAATATATGCTTGTTTAGGATAGTATAGTATGTGTGTAGGTTAGTAAGTGTTGTGCTGCATGTGTCCTGTCTCATAATGGTGGGTGGGGGGTTGATGTTTAGATCGTTTTGTTATATGTGTAGAGTAAGTTTAGCTTAGGTTAGTTAGGGACAGTTGTGGGTTAGTAGTAGTCAAGTTAGATTAGTGTAGGTATTAGTTTTCCCTTAGTTGCCTCTTGTGTGAATAAATAGTAATAAATATATAGTTAACCCTTTACATGATGCGTTAGGTGCTACTTTATCATGGCCTTGACATCAGTGTAGGTGAATGTTTTTGTATGACGTTAGTGTCCTATGCTAGCCATCCCCAGAAAATGGAGGTTTAACATGCCAGCTACCCCTGTGATCACTTGGTAAGTATCCACCATTTGGGAGACCCACCATTGGTAGTTTGCATTGATCACCAAGGTTTTGTGTTGGTGAGTATGTATTCTACTTCACAAAGTGTGCTTCCAGACTTGTTATTGTGGGTAATTTCATAGGTCGGACTGCAGTGTGATGTTCAGGGAGATCATTGTAGATGAGGTGTTGTTAACACTCTTGTCTTGTTGCCTTCATTGCTGACCTACATCATGTGTGTGCTAATTCTGCATGACTTTCCTTCATGGAAGTATACTCAGAAAGGGTGATTGATGCAGTGTTATTTGTTTATGTTTGCTTACATTTTGCAGCATAATTTCATGTTTTAGTATTGCATGGTGCCTACATATCTCAGCCACCATTAGTTGACTAGAATTGCTATAGATGGTGCATCATTCTGTCCAAAACACCATGATTGTGTGTGGTTAGTCCCTTCATCAGTTATTCTCCTCAGTATGGTAAGGCTATGATGCAATCCTGGCCACTGCACAGATGTATCAGACTACATGATGTCAGGACAGTTGTATTGACAAGCTACATGGTTGCCACACAGGCACTTTGGAGTTATGTACTGCACAGTTGAAGTGTGAAATAACACAGAGACATATTAGGTGTGCAAGTGCTATTTATTTATAGGTGCTGTAGTGCAAAATGTCCATTGTCCATGATTGCTGGGTCCGTTCTGGTGCATTCTTACATAGTGATCCTACAGAAGGGGTGTGGATGATGCTCCTGACATGCTGGGGTGATGTCACAGACACTGCAGAGGGACAGGAATTGGCAAATAGTAGGAGAGAGACATTCACTGGCAATGCTGACAAGTCATACAGTGGATTGCAGAACAGTCATTGAGTGTAGTTGTAGTGAGACTGGCATTTGTCAAAACGTAGGACCTTGGTCAAAGTAGGCCATGGTGCAGGGACTAGTGCTTCCGGGTACTCTTCCGTGTGAATGTGATCTGTTCCATGTCTTCTTCTTCTGATGTGTGTGTTGCCTGGTTTATCCTTGTTGTTGTTGGTTGTGAAGGAGCAACACACACCTCAGTGTTAGAAGACGTGGAGGCAGACATCCCGGGGGCTGCTCCCTTTGGAGTTATTAAGGGCAGTACTGCAGCAAGGAGGACCTGCTGGTTTTTGAAAATGGCAGCCACATCACGATGGTAGGCAGCCAGGTCGGCCCTGAGGGGTTCAATGTTGCATTCGTGCACACGTTGACTGGATTGCAGTTGTAGGTGTTGTGTCAACTGGATGACAGCTGTGCTGATTTCCTTCAGTGTTTTGGCAAGTTCCTGCAAGAGAGATGTTCGGGCTTCCGTAGCAGCTGCCTGATCTGCAAATGACGTCATGCACGAACGCACCCCCTCAAGGCTGGCTGCCATGTTTTGCATCCCCACCGCACCTCCTTGGCCAGCTCCCGCTGGACACCAACTACAGTTCTTTCAAAGCTGGTGCCAGTGTCGTCAGAGTCCTCAGCTGTGTTGGAGCTGGCAGGTCTCACAATTGGGGTGGTGGGTGGTTCTTCTGTGATGGCTGCTTCTTCTGTGCTCCTCCTTGTGACTGAAGGTGGGGTCTGGAGGCTTTCAAGGACCTTTTGGATGGTCTCCTGGGACATATTTATGGGCTCGTCATCCATGTCATCAGGGAAATCAGGGACAGCCATATCTGCAGGAGATCCATGTTGCTCTGCAATGAAAGAGGGTACAATTAGTGTGTCTGTGTTGTGACAATTTTGCCATAAGATGCAAGCCTTTGGATGACTTAACTTTGTGCTCTGGTTTGGTATTGGTATCTGCTGTCCTTCATATGGGCATTGTTATAGGCCTATGGCCCACCTGTGTATCACATGTATGATATTGAGTTATCAGACTTGTCTGCCTAATTGCCTCTAGTTGTTGCTTTGTCCAAATTTGGGAATAGCCATCTTTTTGTCCTACTCGTCCCTCCGTGTATATCTATTCTTATGGAGAGACATTTTGTCGCGTGGGCTCTCATTATCCTACATGAGATTACTGGATTTCTAGGCAGCAGGATAGCTAATGGTGTGGGGGACTGAGTCTGACCCACTTGTAAATAACTCTGTCACCCTAATTCTTTCTTTTTGCTCTGGCTAACTAGCAGTGCCTGATGTCTCCCATGGCAAAGAAATGATTAGACAGCCGAGCGCATGACATCTTTGGAACTTCTCCGGGAAGTCGTGGTCACTCAGATCCAAACCAATTCTCTCTTTTCCAGTATGATCTCATATACAAATGACAAAGACCATATTGGTTTTATATGATGATTTCATAAAACAACTGTCTTTTAGATAATTAGGTGTGAGCCATAATAACCCAAACAATACAACATAGTAGAATTGAAATAGTCACCAGGAGTGTAAAACATTTGAACAAAGCTATCATGGTGCCTAACTGTTTCTACTCTCCCTCTGCTTGTACTATTTAGAGCACAGCATGTTTAGCTTGGAGCTTGCCTGTCTGAATCACTGGGGAGACATCAGCCCTCATATCTGAGCAATGGCCTGTGATCTGGTTCAGCATCTGCAGCAAGGCGGGCAGCGTCTAGTTGTGGTTCACTGTTCGGAAACTCCCTATTGCGTGTATTGGGACAAGGAAGTGATTTTATAACTAACATGTCATCGTGATGACAAAGTGTCCCTACGCAGGAACGCCAAATCTGAACTCCTACCACTTCTATCGGCAATGTACCAGACTGTATCCTTGACTGGAGCACAAAGTGAATATGTTCTGGAGAACTGCAGTGCTGAAGTAGGCAAAACAGTCTGATATGACTAAAAAACAACACCGTAGGACTGGCTATTTACAAAATTACTGATACGAAGCCTAATAAATAGCATTTAGTGCAAAGTGCACAGAGGCTCTAAGCTGTTAGCAAATGAGTAAAAGTACATTCAGGGCAAAGTGCACAAAGGCCTAAAGCCTGAAGCTAATGCGCAAAGTATATGTAAAACTTACCACACTACACTTTGACTGGCTGTGGGTGTTGTGAATGCCCTGGCAGCACACTTGCCTCTCAGGACCTGCCCCAAACACTTGTTATTCACATTGACCTAAATGTACATGTTATGTGGCATATCCTATGCATGGCAATGTTAGGATGTGGTATGGATGTAAACATTGTTGATGTTTCGAGATGATGTTGGGTAATGTGTGTTTAATTGGATTGCCCTGTTTATCGTATCAAGGTCCTATTTGGTTCTCAGACTGTGCAGGTGTGTTTCAGTGACCAGTTGCATGTGTCCCCTCCTCAATGTTGTTGTCTGAGCAGTATGACATTAGTGATGTTGCCTTGTTAGCCAGGCACGTGAGGGACCCTGACGTATGCAGCATGTGTGTGTCATTAGTGCTGTGTGGTTCCTATTGCTATTTAATTTGGCTGATGTATGTGTCAAGTATGGACATTGGCATTTGAGTGTACTGGTGCCTTTGTCTTATTTCTATAAATAGTTGCAGATGTCATCCTCACCCCCTAATTTAGGTATGTATGTTCCATGGGGAGGTTCCTGCCATTTGCTACTACAGCTGCACAGAGATCAGAGGTGTTATTGTCAACTGTTGTCGCAGTTACATTGCAGTTGTTGTTTTGGCTACTGGATTACAGATGGGGACCTAGTTTATGTAGGATACATTTTGACTGACGAGTGCCTGGATCTAAGTTTGACGTAGTGGCCTTCCCACCGGTCTCTGCCTTCCCTTGGCTCCATTGTTGTGATTACAGGATGGCCCCATGGGACTGTTGTTGGTGCTGTATTTTGTCGTGCCCCAGCTTCAGTCTGTGCTGGCCATGCCCCCCTGCCGTGCCCCTTTACCCATGCCACTTCATATATGCTGAGTTACATGCATTGTGTAGTAGGTATTCCCCCCCCCCGGTTGCAGTTATCATTATTGTATTATGATTCCCCATGCGACTTACCCTGCATGTGCGTTGTGTCGTGGTAGTCTGCGCTGTCCTGTCCTTGAATCCCTGTGATGATCTCCTCAGGGAAGACGGCTGCGACCATCTCCTCCATGTGGTCCAGGGCCTCCTGGTGTGCTGGACTCCCCCCTCCAGTCTGCAGTGCTGCCTTCCTGTTCCTGGCCATTTTTTCTATTGTCCTACGTTTGCAGTCATGCCAGCGTTTCTTACACTCGGTGACTGTTCTGCGTGCTTCAGCCACACTGTTGATCTTGTCCACAATTTGTTTCCATATGGCCTCTCTCCTACTGATAGGCAATTTAGAGGTGATGAACAATTTGTGCTGGTGTTCCGTCACCTCTTTAAGCAGGATTTCCTGCTCCTCTGCACTGAAGAGACACTTTCTTTTTTTTCTGAACATGTCCTGGTTCCTGTATGGTTCATCCTGGCTGGTTCCTGGTCTGCTGTCATCTTCCTGCGGTCTGTTGTGGCATCTGGGATCCATTTTGGCTCTCCTCTGCTGAAAGGGTAGTTTCTGCGGGTAAATGTGACGCAATTGTGTCAAAATAAACAGCGCTTTCCGGGTTGCGCTGTCGTAAATAGACCCACAGTCATTTGCGTCGCGTTAACGTTGGTTTCCTTTACGACTTGATGCCGCTGGGTGCATCACGAAATAATGACTCCCACCTGTTTGTTGCGCCGCCGTGCGTCAAAGTATAAATTTGACGCCCTCACGGCGCATCGAAATGGCGTTAGCCGGCACTAATTTTTTTGATGCAAAACTGCGTTAGCGCAGTTTTGCGTCAAAAAGTATAAATATGGCCCAAAGTCTTTTGCCATTTGTACAGCAAAGTCTCTAAGCATAGGTTTGACACAGTGTCAACCTTGCCGAGCTGTAAAATGACAAAAGCCATTTACCACTCTAGGCACAGTATTACAGCTTTGGACTGGTAAAATACCATCCAAGCCAACCTGGAATGAGTAAAAGCAACCCCTGACACGTGTTTCGCTCTCATTAGAGCTCATCAGAGAGGTTTAGCTTTGTCCAGACACAAGGGAGCACCCAGTATAAGTCAAAACAAATCCCTTTCAGGGTTAGAGTGCCGCATAAATTATGCAAAAAAAGAGAATAGAGAACTCTGGGTAGTTCCCAAGTTTAGGTGGAGAGCAGCTCCAGTAAGGAGCACCCTGCAACACCAGCGACACTCTAGATTTGCTCACCTCAAATGCCTGTTTATCTAGCAACGTTTTTAAGCATTGGATCAGCACAGTGCTATCCACGCCGAGCTATATAGACAAAGGGGCATATTTATACTCCGTTTGTGCCAGAATTGCGTCGTTTTTTTTGACGCAATGCCGACGCAAAATTAACTCTATATTTATACTTTGGCGTTAGACGCGTCTAGCGCCAAAGTCCATGGAGTTAGCGTCATTTTTTAGCGTGGACACCTACTTTGCGTTAATTATATGCAAGGTAGGCGTTCCCGTCTAAAAAATCGACTCCGAGGCATGTGTGTCGGATTTATACTCACGGGCAAAATTCACGCCCGGGAGTGAGCGGGTCCAAAAAAATTACGTACGGCCGCTTTTGCGCCGTTTTTTAGCGCCTGCAAAAGGCAGGCGTTAAGGGACCTGTGGGCTCTGAAGAAGCCCAGAGGTGCCCTCCCATGCCCCCAGGGACACCCCCTGTCACCCTTGCCCACCCCAGGAGGACACCCAAGGCTGGAGGGACCCATCCCAGGGACATTAAGGTAAGTTCAGGTAAGTTTAAAAAAAAAAAGAATTTGTGGCATGGGGGGCCTGATTTGTGCCCCTCTACATGCCACTATGCCCAATGACCATGCCCAGGGGACAGAAATCCCCTGGGCATGGCCATTGGGCAAGTGGGCATGACTCCTGTCTTTGCTAAGACAGGAGTCATTTCTATGGGGGTTGGGAGTGAAAAAAAAATGGCACAAATCGGGTTGAGGCGAAAAAACTGCCTCAACCTGACTTGCCCCATTTCTTGACACCCAAGCCCCATATCCCCCTACGCCGGCGCTGCCTGGTGTACATCGTTTTTTTTAACGCACAACAGACGGCGCCGGCAGCTAACGCCGGCTAACGTCATTCAATAAATACGGCGCCCGCATGGCGCTTCAGAATGGCGTTAGCCGGCGCTAATTTTTTTGACGCAAAACTGCGTTAGCGTAGTTTTGCGTCAAAAAGTATAAATATGGGCCAAAGTCTTTTACCATTTGTACAGCAAAGTCTTTAAGCATAGGTTTGACACCCGCCGGTTTTCCGCTGCCCTTTTGAATCCTCCATGGCGGCGCAGCTCGCTGCGCCACCATGGGGATTCACACACCCCATACCGCCATCCTGTTCCTGGCGGTTCGCCCGCCAGGAACAGGATGGCGGTATGGGGTGTCGTGGGGCCCCTGGGGGCCCCTGCAGTGCCCATGCATCAGTTTTGCGTCAAAAAAATTAGCGACGGCTAACGTCATTCTGAAGCACCATGCGGGCGCCGTATTTAATCAATGACGTTAGCCGGCGTTAGCCGGCGGCGCTGCCTGGTGTGCGTGGAAAAAAACGACATACACCAGGCAGCGCCGGCGTAGGGGGATATGGAGCTTGGGCGCCAAAAAATGGGGCAAGTCAGGCTGAGGCAAATTTTTCGCCTCAACCCGATTTGCGCCATTTTTTTCGACTCCCAACCCCCATAGAAATGACTCCTGTCTTAGCAAAGACAGGAGTCATGCCCCCTTGCCCAATGGCCATGCCCAGTTACTTCTGTCCCCTGGGCATGGTCATTGGGCATAGTGGCATGTAGGGGGGCACAAATCAGGCCCCCCTATGCCACAAAAAAAAAAAAAAGTACTTACCGGAACTTACCCTAATGTCCCTGGAATGGGTCCCTCCAGCCTTGGGTGTCCTCCTGGGATGGGCAAGGGTGACAGGGGGTGTCCCTGGGGGCATGGGAGGGCACCTCTGGGCTCCTTCCGAGCCCACAGGTCCCTTAACGCCTGCCTTGTCCAGGCGCTAAAAAACGGCGCAAAAGCGGCCGTACGTCATTTTTTTTGACCCGCCCACTCCCGGGCGTGAATTTTGCCCGGATGTGTAAATAGGGCGCACATGCCCCGGAGTCAATTTTTTAGACGGGAACGCCTACCTTGCATATCATTAACGCAAAGTAGGTGTCCACGCTAAAAAATGACACAAACTCCATGGACTTTGGCGCTAGACGCGTCTAACGCCAAAGTATAAATATGGAGTTAGTTTTGCGTCGGAATTGCGTCAAAAAAAACAACGCAATTCCGGCGCAAACAGAGTATAAATATGCCCCTCTGTGACTATAGACATGTTACACCCATCACAATTCTCCAGCAAAGTAGATGTGTCACATTACACAGAGACAAAGTGGTTGTGTAGGTGCTGTTTTTTAAAGTGCTGTAGTGCAAAATTTACATAGACCAGGTCTGTGACCCCATTAGTGTAAACCATTTTATTGTGACACAACACAAGTGTAGGGTTGAGGGGCATGTCATTGGACATCCTGAGGTGAAGTGTCATTCAGTGCAGGGGAACATGAATTGCCAATGGAGTATTGAGAGACAATTGCAGTCCATAGTGGAAAGGTTAACAGTGTGTTGGTAAAGAGTGCATGCCACCAACTGTAGCAACACTGGCATGTTGCAAAGCACAGGACAAAGGGAAATCACTGCCCAGGTGGCAAGGGCTGGTGCTACTGGGTACTTCTACGGGTGAAGATGATCTGTTCCACATCTTCATCCTCTGTTGTGTGTGTTGTCTCCTCTGCCCTTGATTGTGGTGGGGGTGGGGTTGAGGGGGCCACACACCCTTCAGTGGTTGGGGAAGTGGACACCAAATTCCCGGCAGCTACCATCTGTGGAATTACATACGGCATCACTGCAGCAAGGAGAAGCTGCTGATTATTGAGTATGGCAGCAACATCCCTGTGGTAGGCTGCCATGTCTGCCTTGAGGGAGGCCAGTTCCTGGTACATGGAGTACTGCTTGTTGTCATGCATGCAGCAGCAAGATTGGGAGGGCAGGTGTTGTGGCACTCCCTCACTGCAGTGGTTAGGTCCCTCACACACTGTTGGACTCCATGCAGTGGGGATTGTGTGCCTTGTTTGGCTGCTGTCTGTTCAGTGGCTGTTATCATGCACATGTGCATACCCTCAAGGCTGGCTGTCATAGTTTGCATCCCCACCCACAACTCCTTGGCCAGCTCCCTCTGGACCCCCACTACTGTCCTCTCAAAGGTGGCCTCTGTGTCATCAGAGTCCTCAGCTGTGTTTGAGCTGGCAGCTCATTCTATTGAGGTGGGAGGCCTGTCCTCTGGGATGGCTGCTACATGAATGCTCCTCCTTGCGACTGGAGAAGGTGTCTGGAGGGTTCCCAGAACATCTTGGAGGGTTTCCTAGCTGATGGTTGTCAGCTGGTTATCCAGGTCATCAGGGTAGCCCAGGACAGGCAGATCCACTGGAGAGCCATCGTCCTCTGTAAGGAGATATTGTACAATTAGTGTGTCTGTGTTGTGCCAGTTGTAATGTGACGTCATTGACTTCCTATTGGTGGTACATTGTCAGCTTGGTTCCAATGCATTGTTCCTGTAATTAATGTTTGCAGTCTCTCAGCCCTATGCCCCACTTGCATGTCACATGTAGTGAAGGGCAGTTTGGGCAATTGTCTGCGTCACATCTTCTAGGTGTGGGTTCTGTCTATTTGTGGATTGCCATCTTCTTGTCCTCATCAACCCTCCCTCTGCTTCCATTTGCATGGTGAGGCCTTGCAATGAATGTTGGTGTGGTGATGCCACAGCACCACACATGACAATATCGCCCTGTCCCAGTCTTTCATTTTTCTCATACACCTATGAGGTGCGGAGGCCTAGCACCACACCATGCATGTTGATGTTTGCGTATGTGTGCTACATTCCATTGCACTGATGGACCTGGCAGAGTTCTGTTTTCTTTTGTGACTGTGCGGGTGTGTTCGCCTTCCCACACACATATGTCCTCCCCCTCAATACAGTTTTCTTTGCACTATGATACCTGAGATGTGGCACGGTGGCATTTCAGCTAATGTGACACAGGCACAGGGCTAAACCCAGGGATGGCCAGCATGAGTATGAGATTACTGCTGTGTACATCAATATGTCTGTGACAGTGCCTGATGGTTATTGAGTCTATGCACATGACCAGTTGACAGGAGTTGCACTTGAATGGGGATTGATGGGGATTGATCATGTAGTCATACTGAACCCTCATTTCGAGTGTGTTTGTTCTATGGGCACCTAAATGCCATTTCCTAATTGACCAGTGCAAACAGCACAGGTAGTTGTGGCAATTGTTGTCAATGGGGAATGCCGCTTGAGCCAATGGCCTGACACTGGGAATTTTCCTATAGTTTACATTCTGACAATACCAGCTTTCCTGTGACACAAGACCAGTTTTATGTTCTACCCTACCCTCCTGGTCTGCTTCAGCATTTCCACCAGCCTTGGCATGGTGGTGTACCCCCATGCAAAGGTTGCTGGTGTTTTGTTGTGCTGTGTCACTGGATGCCCTGCACCATCCATGCACCTGGCATGGGCAGTGCAGGGGGTCCCATGCCCTGCCTCTATGCCCTTTCCACTGCCTGATTTGATGACTAACATGCATTGTGTAGTAGCTATGTGCCTCCTCCTTCTTGTACTTAACACGTTGGCATTTTTGTCCCCCGTGCAACTTACCCTGCCTACATGTTGTTTCCTCGTAATCTGCGCTGTCCTGTGATACCAGTGATGATTTCCTCCACGATGATGGCTGTAACCATCTCCTCTATCTCGTCCAGGTCCTCTTGTGGTGCTGGATTCCCACCTCCGGTCTGCAGTGCTGCCTTCCTGTTCCTTGCTATTTTCTCCTTTGTCCTCCGCTTGCAGTCATGCCAGCGTTTCTTGCACTCAGTGACAGTTCTCCTGACCTCTGCCACACTGTTAATCTTGTCCACAATCCGCTGCCAAATTGCCTGTCTCCTTCCAATTGGCAATTTAGAGGTGATGAAGAGTTGATGTTGGTGCTACATCACCTCTCTCACCAGTATTTCATGATCCTCAGAGCTGAAGTGACACTTCCTCTTTTTCTTGTCTCTCCCCTGGGTCTTGTCAATGTCTTCCTGGCTGGTTCCTGGTTGTCTTGGGTCTCCCTGGGGCCTCTCCTGGCTTTGTGGATCCATCTTGCCTCTCCTTTACACTGTTTGCTCCGTTAGCATCGTGCTTTGACGCTATTGTGGGAAAAAATGGCACATTTCCTTTTTGCGACATGTTTACATGTCGTAAACCGGATTAGAGTCATTTTTCCTGTGTGAACGTAATTTTGCCTTACGACAAGGCGCAATGTTTAGCATCAGGAAAAATTACTCTAACCTATTCTTAGCACCACCCAGCGTCATTGTATAAATATGATGCATGGGTGGCATTAAAAAATGGTGCTAGACAGCGCTAAACCTTTTGACTCAAAACTGTGTTTGCACAGTTTTGCATCAAAAAGTATAAATCTTCTCCTTTATGTCCAAATCCAGCCAAATGATTTAATAGACCAATTGTGTCTTGTTTGCAATCTTCTTTTGTGCTTGATGCCACAAGTAGGTCATTTCTATATTGCACAAAAACTGATGTACATGGCATATTCAATGTCTGAAGGTTTTTCTTTAGGATCTGAATAAAGATTGAATGAATCTCAGTACACCTTTCTGGGACTCAACACCATGCTAAGACTCTCTCTCAATACACAAATTAGAATAGGAATTGGCTACCCTCTTGTAATGGAATCAAGAAGAAAGCTTGGCAAATGTCCAGAACAGTGAAACACTCTGCTGTGCACAAAATTTGATAAAGAAATGTGGCTGGATTCGGTACCATATGACAACATGGGATTACAATGTTATTCACCTTTCGAAAATCCTGCACTCTCCTAAACTTGCCATTAAGCTTCTGTAATCCCATAATCGGTGAGCTGCATGGACTCCTGATTATTTCGCTAAAGATTCCTTTGTATCATGTCCTCATTTATTGGTGCTGTACTTACTATTATTTCTGGGGGTCATGTGATATAGTGGTGTTTTTGGAAAAATCATTTTGGGCTTGACTGTGATTCAGACTGGTTCTTTGCCTTTGATCAGTCTGATATTCTTTTCTATGACATCCCACAATTCTCAATTCACAGTCTCATTAAAATCTGGAGACTATTCATCCACAGTTTTCATTTGGTAAAGCCCTGTAGCATCTTGTTGGGCTAGTTTAAATTCAAGGTCTTTATCATGTGTCTGGAACTCGACCCCATAAGGAATACAATAGATTGTGCAATTTAACTTGTACAACAGGATGCATCCTAAAAGATTTACAGGACTTGAATCACATACAACAAACTGATGAGTTTCTTCAAATGAACACATTTTTACAGGAAGGTATTTTGAAACTGGGTTTGTAATCTGTTTGTTTGTAACACCTACAACTTGGATCTTCTTTCCCAAGAGGAGTAGATCTGGAATTTCACCTACAACTTGGATCTTCTTTCCCAAGAGGGGTAGGTCTCGGACTTTTGCTGTTCTTACAGTCGAATGGGGAAAACCTGTGTCCATGAGAAATAACACTTAGTGGCCTTTACCTCACCTTCTATAAATGGTCCATGTTGGTCCACCTCAAAGACTGCGCCAGGCACCCAATCTGCCTCCCCTCTCAGGAACCATAACTGAGACGTGTCTGAGTCAAAGCTCTCACTATCAAACATTGGAAACTGTTGAATTGCAATCTGATTCTTGACCTGAAATGTATTTTTATTTACTAGGGGCATCTGGTTCACATTCATTTTAGAATTACCCACATCCTGTTGAGCCATAGAGGCTTGTGGGACTAGTGTATTTTGAACTTGGTTTTGCACTGGGACTTACGGTGGCTGGATAGGCACCTTCTGCATTTGCATCTGGTTTCTTCCCTGCATTTGATTATTATTTATTCTGTCTGGGTTCAGCCTACACTCGCACTTCCAATGCCCAACCTTGTTACAAATGTGACAAGGAGTCATTATCTTCAACATTGCAACATCTACACCACTATTTGACCTGTATGCTGCTGAAATAATTTCAACAACTTCTCATAGTACAAATGCACAAATTCTTTCACCTCCTGCTGAATCCTGTTCAACATCACATTGTCCAAATCCTTTGGAGGAACTCTGCCTTTCAGGAAAGTAATCACCTCACTATATTGTTCCATCACAGTAGGTGATGGTGCACCAGTGCAATCATTTCTTGGTGGCTTTGAGTGTGGCCAGTGCACAGCAATTTTATACACAGACCACAAGTCTTTCTGGACAACAATATTAAAGAAAGTATTCAAATAAGTCCACAACATCTTTGAAGTCTTCACAAACATATTAACCTGAGTGTACCACTGCATGGAGTTTTCCCTCAGCTTGGGAAAATTGTTTGTAAATGCTGCAAGATCTCCCCTATTCCAAGGCATATTAACATAACCTCCACCTAATATTTCTCTTAATAGATAAACAATGCTTCTACATCATCTGGGGAACCTGAAGATGACTTTCTCTTTTCAGCCACCTTTGTTGGTTTCTTTTTCTTTTCATGTTTCTTTGCCCATTTGCTTAATTTCTCAAACTGACTCCATCCGTGGACACATTTAACTAATTCAGTAATGTACAATCATGTGAGAAAACTGGGCTGATTGCAGAAGCCCCCTAACTTTTTGCCCCCATTTTTCACATTTTGCAGGTGTTTTCCTTACTGTGATGGTACCCTAGGTACTGCTAACCAGTCCTAGGGCCTGTCCTCTGTGTAAAATGAGTATGCAAATTAGGCTAAATATAATTGGTAGATTCAACCTATCTTTAAGTCCCTAGTATATGGTAGAACATGTAGTTTTAAGGAGCCCCAACATAGGTAGGGTACCCATAGATGCACTGTTGAGGTCCCCAGTGCCATTTTAATGGCAGGCCTGCCTCGCTTGCTGCTTTTAAACTAAAGTTATATATAATTTTGAATTTGGAATTTAAAGTGCTTCCAAAGTCTTAAACTACCTTATTTTCACATCTGAGTAACCCCTAAGGTGCTCCCTAAGTGTCACTAGGGTTGAGTGCCACGTAACTATAAACAGAGACGTTAATTGTTTTATAATCCCTGGTGAGGTAAAATAGCCAAATGTGTTTTCCCTCAGTGTAGTTAATGGCCTCCCTAGGCTAAATTAAGGAGCCTTTGGTGGTCATTACAACCCTGGCGGTCGGTGTTAAAGCAGCGGTAAAACCGCCAACAGGCAAGTGGAAAATAAATTTGAATTACGACCGTGACGGAAACCGCCAACATAGACAGCCACTTTAACACTCCGACCGCCAAGGCGGTACAAACAAACACCCGGAGGTCACCGCCAACAGACAGGCGGAGGACAACGTATCACCCACAGAATTACAACAGGCCAATCTGCCACCTTTTCCGGGGCAGATTCACCGCGAACAAAAACACGGTGGAAACAGGACTTGGAAGGGGAAACGCTCACCTCTACACATCCCATGAGGAACCAGGATGCCATGGAACCTGAACTTCAGATTCTTCCAGCCTTTATCTTCCTGCTCCTCTACCAGGAGCATGAACGCCGGCGTACTACACCTACGATACTGTGGAGGGGGGAGGGAAAAAACAGTGACACACACACGCAACACTCTCACCCCCACCCTCACCCACGACAACACACACTAATACATCATGCTACATTACAGTTACACCCCCCAACCCCCCTGGAAGAATGCAAGGACAAAAGGAAATGAGTCGAATGATTGTAATATATCCAAAGACAGTAATCAAAAATATGTACAGATATAAAGATATTCACACTATAAACAAATATATACACCAAGAATACAAGTCCAAGGTATTCCATTATCATAGTCCGTGGACCACTGGGCCCAAAAGGCATGGGCGAGGCCCACACTCAATACCCGAAAAAGACAGAGAGAACACTGCTGGGGCATCAGATAGAAATAAAACAGGCACCCGAGGGGGAAGGGAAGGGAGGGGCACCTCAGCCGGATGAGTGCACAACACCAGATCCACGAGTGGGCTCCATGCCCACTGTTCAAACCTGGGGAGTGTAAAGCCACAGTCTCTCAAGTCTCTCCAGTGGGTGGTTTGCCAACTGTTCAATCCTGGGGAGTGCAAAGCCACAGTCTCTCAAGTCTCTACAGTGGGTGGTTTGCCCACTGTTCAATCCTGGGAAGTGCAAAGCCACAGCCTCACAAGTCTTTTCAGTGTGTGGGTTGCCCACTGCTGCATCCTGGGGAGTGCAAAGCCACAGTCTCTCAAGTGGATAACATTCTCCACTGGTTTCTGGAGGGGGCTTTGTGCCCAGAGTGCTTCATCCTGCCAAGGACTGAGGTAGTGGATGTCTTTCTCCACTGGTTCTGGAGGGGGCTTTGTGCCCAGAGTGCTTCATCCTGCCAAGGACTGTGTGAGTGGATGTGATACTCCACTGGTTCTGGAGGGGTCTTTGTGCCCAGAGTGCTTCATCCTGCCAAGGACTGAGGTAGTGGATGTCTTTCTCCACTGGTTCTGGAGGGGGCTTTGTGCCCAGAGTGCTTCATCCAGCTTGTGGCGGCCTCAGTAGCGTTGGAATCTTTGGCGCTCACTGGCCTGCGGTTCTGGTGGCGGCTGTGTCCTGTTCAGCGGTTCTGGTGGTGTCCTGGGCAGTGGTGCTGGTGGCAGCGGTGTCCTGGGCAGAGGTGCTGGTGACGGCGGTGTCCTGGGCAGCGGTGCTGGTGGGTGCGGTGTCCTGGGCAGTGGTGCTGGTGGCGGCGGTGTCCTTGGCTGCGGTGCTGGTGGTGGCGGTGTCCTGGGCAGCGGTGCTGGTGGCGGCAGTGTCCTGGGCAGCGGTGCTGATGGCGGCGGTGTCCTGGGCAGCGGTGCTGGTGGCGGTGGTGTCCTGGGCAGCGGTGCTGGTGGCGGTCCTGTCCGCCGTGCAGATTTTCACAGACTTGCCGGTTTTACTGTGCCCTTTTCCCACCTTGGATGGTGGTACAGCTGTCTCCACACTCCCAACTGTACCCCTGGGAGCGGCTTTGGTGGCTGATTTCTTTCCTCTCTCCCGCCGGGCACTGGACAACTTTTTGTGCTTTACAGGTGGGGGACTGTCTGTGCTCTGGCTCCTTGCCACACTGGCTTCCCTGCTGCCTAGCACACTCCAGAAGCCGGTTACTACTGGCACCACTGGTCCCGCAGATGTTGTGGCTGAGGTGCTGGGTTGGGACCTGGAGAGGCGGGCCCTAGGAGACTGAAGGGGTGGGGGAGGTGAGGGGAAGAGGTCAAGGTTGGACAGGAAAAGTTTTTGGGGAACACTAGGACGGGTAGACGGACGGGGTTTGGGATTGGAGGAAGAGGTAGATGTTGTAGGAGGTGTACGTCTGCTGACTTTGGGTGAAGGTGCATGGGCTGGATGCTGTCTTGAGGTGGATGTCTGTTGGGTGGGTGTGTGGCTGCGTTTGTGTAGTTTGGGAGGAGGGCTCACAGACACACTGGTAGAGGACACAGGGGATGTGTGAATGGTAGTGGGGGTGGTGAGTGCACGTGAGCAAGGTGTGGTGGTGGGTGTGCTGGTGATGAACATAGTGGCTGAGAATGTAGTGCATGCAGGTGTGAGTGGAGACAAGACAGGGAGGGAGGAGGGAGACGTGAAGGAGGGGGACACAGTGGAGGCAGTGGATGTTGGTGTGTCTGCATGTGTTTGATGCTTGTGTGAGTGCCTGTGGGATGTGTGGTGCTTATGTTTGCCAGAGCTTGTGTGTTGAGGTGAGTGCATGCTGGTCTGATGGTGTGCTTGGGATAGGCTGAGGTACAGGTGTTTGGGTCTGGGTGGAGGAAGTTGGAGGGGGGAGGCTAAAGACAGGGACAATGGCTGCCATCAGTGCTGAGGCCAGAGTCTGAAAAGCTCGCTGATGGGCTGCCTGACCAGAATGAATGCCCTCCAGGTATGCATTGGTTTGTTGCAACTGCCTCTCTACACCCTAAATGGCATTCAAAATGGTAGACTGCCCAACAGTGAGGGACCTGAGGAGGTCAATGGCCTCCTCACTGAGGGCAGCAGAGGTGACAGGGGCAGGGGCTGAGGTGCCTGGGGCGAAGGAGATGCCCACCCTCCTGGGTGAACGGGCACAGGACACACGCTGAGGGGCTGCTGGGAGGGCGGTGCTGGTAGGGGGGTGGCGGCTGTACCTGTAGATGCGGGGGCCACAGATGGGCCCGCCACCGCAAGGGAGCTCCCATCAGAGGGGGAGTCCGTATCACTGGTGTCAGCTCCTGTCCCCGCCCTTCGTCCTACTGGGGAATTTCAGACTCCGTTGTGTCACCCTCCACGGCCATGTGGGATGCAGCTCCCTCCTGCTCCGGTGCCACTGCTCCTCCGCCTGATGATGCTAATGCACACAAGAATAGAGAGACCACAAAAAGGGGGGGAAGACAGAAGAAAGACATGTTGAGTGCATGCAATACCACTACAGTTGGCGGACACTTCAGACACAGAAGCCCCCTGCCCTACGCCGTGCACTTAGAGTTCCCTAATCTATCCCAGGGACATGGGTTACAAGGCTATGCCTGCTTGCTGAACACATGGATGTCACAGGAGCATGACTAGGTGTAGTTGGCACTGTACACAGGTGCGGTGGGGCGCCAAGGGCCTGCCTTAAGAAGGGACCTTGTCTACTAAACTCGCCCTGGCCTAGGGGAACCCACAGCCCACCTCCCCGACCCAGATACCTACAATGCTCGCTGAATCAGCAGAATGAGAGTGTACTCACCCCCTTGTGGCTGCTGTGATGCCCTCAAGCGCCCATCCAACTCCGGGTACGCCACCGCCAGGATCCTGAACATCAGGGGGGTCATGGTGCGACGGGCACCCCTCCCGCGTTGGGAGGCCATCCGCAGCTGGGCCTCCGCTGTCTTCTTGCTCCAGCGGCGAATGTCCTCCCATCTTTTCAGGCAGTGGGTGCTCCGTCTGTGGTAGACCCACAGGGTCCGGACTTCCTTGGCGATGGCACGCCAAATGTCCTTCTCCTGGTGGGTGCTGACCTTCAGGAATAGTACAGGGAAAAAGGAGAAGATATTACCGTCCGCACCGTCACAGTCATTGGCCCGTATTCCTACCCTTGCCATGACGCACATGCACTCACTGTCGTTTCATGCACGCCTCATTCTCACCCCCCCTATCTTTTTTCCACACCACTCCACACAGGCATTGCCCATACAGCATGCTCACAGTGTACTTACCTGTTTGTCTGGAGGACCGTAGAGTAGGGTGTACTGGGGAGGACCCTATCCACTAGTTTGTCCAACTCCTCCATGCTGAAGGCAGGGGCCCTTTCCCCAGACACATGAGCCATTGTCTCTTCCAGACTGAGGTCACAGCAGCACTTGCAGTGTAGGTCCTCTCCTTTCGAAGATCAGGTATCAAGTGATTGAACATAGAGAAAATGGCGGTCACGTCCGCAGCGGTGTGTACCGTCACCGCCGGCGTACATCGTCATTGGCTCCTGGGACCCATAGGATAGGATGCAGTATAGCCAAGACCTGCTCCTCCCATGTTGTTAGTTGTGGGGGAGGAGGTGGGGGTCCGCCGCCAGTCCTCTGAACTGCAAGGTGGTGTCATGAGACCACGGAACGCACCTTTCCCCGTATGTCGTTCCACCTTTTCCTGATGTCATCCCTAGTTCTTAGTTGCTGTCCCACTGCGTTGACCCTGTCCACGATTCTTCACCATAGCTCCATCTTCCTAGCTATGGTGGTGTGCTGCACCTGTGATCCGAATAGCTGTGGTTCTACCCGGATGATTTCCTCCACCATGACCCTGAGCTCCTCCTCAGAGAACCTGGGGTGTCTTTGCGGTGCCATGGGATGGCGTGGGTGATGTGTGGGGTGGTGGGTGTTGTGATATGTGCGTGATATTTAGAGGTGTGTTGTGTGAGGTGCTTGGATGTTGTGTGAGTGATAGTGTTGAGTGCCTGTGGATGCTAGTTTGTAGATGGTGGTGTCTGTCTCTGGCCTTCAGTCACAATTGTTGACGTAAGGGTTTGTGGTTGATGTGGGTGTGTGTTTTATATTGTATTGGATGTGTGGGAGTGGTGTGTGAATGTGTATCAGGTTTGTGTATTTGGAATTGTCCAATGTGGTTGTGTTTTGTAAATGTGTGTGTATTTTGAACACGGCGGTGTGTACCGCCAATGGACTACCGAGGTTGAAAGACCGCCTCGTGGATTTGTGGGTCGTGATAGTGTGGGCGTATTCCTGTTGGTGTGAGGGTGGAGGTTTTGTTATCTCCAGTTTATCACTGACCTTTGGTGTGGCGGACTTGTGTGGGTGTCTGGATTTTGGCAGATTCCGAGCTGTGGGTCATAATGACCATGGCGGAATTCCACAGCCGCGGCGGTGTGTTGGCGGTCTTCTGCACGGCGGTAAGCGGCTTTTACCGCCAATGTTGTAATGACCCCCTTTATTTTGTTATAATAAATCCCACAACTTGCCATTGTTGGACTTAACATAACTAGTTCAGGTAAATAGTTTTAAAACTGTATCAGAATGTTGCCAACTTCAGCTCTATAGTGTGCTTCTCTGATTGGCCGGCCTCTGGCAGCCTGGCAAGGCTGCCTTGGTGAGGTGTGAAGTGGCTTGAGCTGAACACAATGGATGTGCCTGGGGAAGGAGATCTGCCTCAGCAAATGGTGAAACAGGATGGGGAGAGCAGCCAAACTGGTCTTCAAAGGCAGGGAAGGGCATTTGGAGCAGCTCAGGATGTGCCCAATTCCTGCCACCCCAGACAATTAGGTGCCCTTTTGATTATATTAGGAGAGGGAAGGAGAGGGGTGTGTTTAGGATTTTTAGCCACACCTGTGGGTGGGCTCAGCCAGATCTAACCACCAGAAATCACTTTCAGGCATGTTGGATTTTTGAAGAATGTTGCTCTTTGAGAATCATTTTTGCCACACTTCCCAGGAAGTGGTCATCCAATGGGGAACTGGCTACCCTGTGATTAGACAGTTGCCCCCCCTTGCTTTTCACCCCAGGAGCAAGGATAAATATGGCAGAGCCACAACCACACTTCATATCACTACAAGGAACAAGACAAAGAAGAAGAAGGAGTACCCTGCTGGACCTTTGACTTGCAGCTGGACACTGAACTCTGAAGGACAGCACTAGCAGCACACTTGGGCTTCACCACTACAAATATCTGAGTGTCTTCAACTGCTTCAAGAAGGGTCTCACTGTAAGCTACAGGTACAAAGGAGCTACCCAGAGTCCCCTGCATCAAGTCCTGCAAGAAGAGCCCAGCTGACCATCATCCATTGGCCATTTGATGATTCTAACCAGGTGCATTCTGGGAATTGTAGTCTTAATTCCCAAGAGGCAACTCAGAGCTTCTGGAACCTTGAATCAAGTTGTGGATCCTTCAAGGACCCAAAAAGGACCCCTGGAAGAAGATCCAGAAGGTTGGAGTCATTTGGAACACCTGTAGCAAACCACTACATAGGTTGAAGAGGTGCACTGTGGGAGTTGTATTCCCAGACCCCATGAGGCAAACCAGAGCCTCTGAACCCTTGGCTGGTGCTGTTTACCACGTCCCTGTATCAAGATACATTCTGAAAGTAAGTGTAACTGGGTTAGATCGTGGGTGGTTTGAACTCTGCCCAGTGAGACCTTTTGTAACCTTCTGAGTGTTATTTGCTTCTAAGTGCCAGAACTACTTTTATTCTTTGAAAATTCATATCTCCGCTTCCCCTTATCCGATTTTAATCAGTTGGATCTCATTTTACAGATAAAAATACAATCTATTTTTATAAATTGGTGTTGGATTTTTATTGTGTTTTGTGTTTTACTTATTTACCGTTTTGTGATTTTTAAATACTTTCCACACTTGTCTCCTAAGTTGAGCATAACGACTTGCTGCCAAGCTACTAAGGGTTGAGCTGGGATTAATTTTTTGAGACCTGACTGAGCCTAGTGGAGGTTAGTGGCCTATTGCTAAATGAGGGTACTTATCTGGCCTTACCAATAATCAGCTTTCCAACAAATCACATTCTTGAAGAACGCATTATCTCAATTGATTCATCATCCAACTATACCCTGAAACTTCTCTGCAATGGAATGTTTTTGGAAAAATCAACTTTTATTATATTATTTATTTGCTAGTTCAGTCAATTTGTCATTTATAGTTGCAGCTTGCCTAGCAATTTCTTGGCACAAATAAATCAATTATTTTTCTTGATACTGATTCACATGTTCCAAATCCAAACACCCTCTATTGTATTTATTTCTTCCAATTCTATTTTTAATCATGGGACATTTGTGGGCTCTCTTTTTCTGCGCTCTCACTAGTACTCAGGCTTTCTGCAATCTCTGTGTTTGCACTGCTTCTGATAAGTTCCTCAAATCACAAGGGAAAAATCAATTTTTTTTATATTTTTGTTTCAGCCTGTGTTGTCTGTGTCGTAACGACAATTCTCCGTTCTTCCCCTAATGATGGAATAATCTCTGGTAGTGTCCATACAACAGTCTGTAAATCTTGCGAAGTCAGTATAAACCCAGTCACAGGTGTGCCTTCTGCAACTCCTTAAGATACTGCATTTGCTGCATTTAGGGCACAATTAATCAGAGCATTTGGTGCATTTGGTATAACTGATGTGCACACCTCTACTGGCTGTGCTGCTACAACTCTAGCTACAGATGGTGGTACAATCACAATAAAAGCAGACAGATGTAGGCATCATTGCCAGTACATTCTGAACTTAGGCAGACACATTCTTAGGTTTCACTGCTTGTACAATAGGCTGTTTCATCACAGGTTGTGCTACAATGAATTGGGTCATTGGTAATGACCTTTCAATCTGATATACATTTGGATTAACAGGGGCTATAGCCACTGTCACATTATAAGTTGCCATTCCATCAGTATTTGTCATAGGACACACATAGGGGTTGAACGTCTAGCCAATAACTCATCCAAAATATCATCTCCTGAATCAGTGTGTGTCTGATTTCATTTAATCTTTTGTCTCTTTTTCTGCTTTACTCTTTTTCTTTTTGGGTTTTTCATATTTTTCAGATTGTTCATTTTTCTCACCTAGATCTCCCTGCTATATTCTTTCTCCATCTTTGCTGTTGCTCATCCCATATTGTATCCGTGCAATTTCTCATTGCACTCTTTGTTCATCTTTGGTATTTCTCTCTGTCTCTACTGTAATCCATCTTCTCCCATGTACTTAGGGGCATATTTATACTCTGTTTGCGCTGAGTTAACGCTATTTGTTTAATGCTAATTCAGTGCAAATTCAACGCCATATTTATATTTTGACGCTAGACCCGTCTAGTGTGAATATATTAGTGTTAATTTCATATTTTGGATGTGTGAAACCTTGCGTCAATGAGATACAATGTTGGTGTTCCCATCCAAAAAATGACTCTAACCCACTAGCGTCATATTTATCCACCTGGGCAAAAAAGACGCCCAGGTGGGAGGCGGACTCACAAAATGACGTTAACTCCGATTTGCATCAAAATGTAACGCCTGGGTCATCACTACTTAAGGAAAACACACAGAAGCAACATTACCAACCCACAGGAGAGGATGGAGGTGATACTGATCCAGCTTGCAAGACAACCCAGAGGACAGCATCAACTACAGCAATCACCACCACCACAACACAGCCCACAAAGGCAACGAAGAAGGCAGGAGAGGGTCTTCAGAATCAGGACAACCCTCCTTGGCCTCAGGGACCAGGGCATAATAAGGACCTACAGACTGAACTGGCAAGCCATACTACAACTGCTGCACCACATTGAGCCACAACTTGCATCCAGGCTGCAGACCCCACACATCATACCACCTGTGACAAAGCTGCTAGCTGTCCTGCACATGCTGGCAAGTGGCTCATTCCAAACAATGGGTGCCTCGATTGCTGGCGTCTCACAGCCGTCATTCTCTGCGTTCCTGCCAAAGGTGTTAGACCCTATAATCTCCATGATACCCCACCACATTAGCTTCCCCAACAGCCAGGAAAAGCAGCAGGAGACAAAACAGGGGTTCAGCCAAATCTATGGTTTCCTGCATGTGCTTGGTGCAATTGACTGAATCCATGTCCAGCTCATACCACCTGCAGCAACAGAGCACTTATACCGGAATTGCAAGCACATGCATTCCATTAATGTGCAGGGCATATTGGACCACCGGGGGCTATTCATAAACCTTTTGGCCAAGTATCCTGGGAGTGTCCACGATGCCTTCATGTTTCGGCACAGCAGAATCAAAGAACAATTCTAAGATGGACAATATGGTAATGGCCTACTTGTGGGTAAGTCAACTAACCTAGAAATATACACATAACACACCAACCCTGTAGGGCAAACAAGACATACACCACTGCATTAACACATGGCCAGGGTAACACAGATGTGCAGGTAACAATACACATGCACCATGCTGTAGTACAGCACAATCAGTGCACACCACAAACACATACACCCACATGTACGTAACACATCCACAACTTGACAGGCACACCTCGTGAAGGACAAGTGCAGATATGTCCCCTTTCCTAACAGAAGAAGTACACAGACTACTACAAGTGCCCAGAGGTTGCCTACCACGTACACACAGTACACCAAACAAAGAATAGTACAGCCATGTCAATGGCATACACCATGCTCATGTTATGTAAGTCTCATATAGGCACAGATCCCTCAAATCATGCCGTAGATGTCACTGCCAGAACAAACATCAAATGCCAGACAACTGCTGCCTATACCAACTACATATCATCAACACATACCTGACTTACTTGTAGTGTGCACAGACATCTGCCTGAAGCATTGGCTCACACACATAGGAATACAAGATCAATGGCCATCACATACCATATGCCATTTGTGTGATAAGTGGCACCACACCTACTATAGTGCTACCTCACATGCACCACTTACTGACCCACAACACTATCATGTCTGTACCATAAACATTAAATGGCCAACCATGGGGCAGAGTCACTGTCAGCCAGTGCAGATCATGGATTTCGTAGTGGAACCCTGTAGGAGAATACAGGACATCACTGACCTCACATGCACTGTGCCAAGGGACATATTTGCTAAGTATCTGAGCTCCATCCCATAGCCTGCACTGTGCATGTGTTGACAGTGTAAATGCTGATTCATGTGTTAGAAGATAGGAGCGACACCGGTGGTTATGTTGATCATCCTGAAACAATGGGATACACGCCCTTGGACACCTGATGGCTGCCACAAACATTAGCTGCCACTCAGGATCACCAAAGGACCTATGTAAAAGCCCACAGTGCCATTGTCATGGTCTGCACTGTATGTACAACTTGGCAAATGACCATTGTTTTATGACTTGAAGACACAATGTAAATTGGCCACCCTCCCATGCAGTATGTAACATGGAAGAGGCGTGCAATGTGTGTTGCTGCAGGTCTGTCAGCACAAGACACATCGCATGATGATGCTGACTCAGATGTGGGTGTCACCTAAAACCTGAGGCAGTGCCAACATCAAACATCACCCCAGGGGTGCCATTTGCAGGTTGCAATAAGGAAGTAGAATGTACTTTCAACGTATATGAATGTCCCACCAATGCATGCTTCATACTGCTGCACACACAGAAAGAGCCAATTGTCCATCAAAACAGCATATGTATTGGGCGGTGTTAGACTTTTCATCCTTGGTGTGGTCTCCCTTAAATTTTTACCTCTGTTTCCCAGGTTGTTGATGTGTGCTGGACTCTGTTTTTGCTGTTTTTGTTACTCAGTGCACTTTACCACTGCTATCCAGTGCTAAAGTACAAGTGCTCCTATAGAAAATGTGTATGTAATTGGTTCGTCCAGAATTGGCATATTTGATTTACTGGTAAGTCCCTAGTACAGTGCACTAGAGGTGCCTAGGGCCTGGAAATCAAATGCTATTAGTGGGCCTGCAGCACTGGTTGTGCTACCCACATTAGTAGCTCTGTAAACATGGCTCAGACCTGCCACTGCAGTGTCTGTGTGTGCAGTTTTAAGCTGCCAATTCAACTTGGCAAGTGTACCCACTTGCCAGGCCTAAACCTTCCCTTTTCTTACATGTAAGACACCCCTAAGGTAGGCCCTAGGTCGCCCCATGGGCAGGGTGCAGTGTATGTTTGAGGTAGGACATATACTAATGTATATTATATGTCCTAACAGTGAAATACTGCTAAATTTGGTTTTCACTGTTGCAAGGCCTATCCCTCTAATAGGTTAACATGGGGAATACCTTTAAATATGATTAAAGTGTAGATTCCCTTTAGGAGCGGATAGACAGGTTGAGTTTGGGGTCTCTGAGCTCACAATTTAAAAATACATCTTTTATTAAAGTTGATTTTAAGATTGAGTGTTTGAAAATGCCACAACTGAGAATGTTCTTGCTTAAACCATTCTGTGACTCTGCCTGTTTCTGGATTCCCTGTCTGGGTCAGTTTGACAGTTGGGCTGCTTGTACCTCTCTCTAGATAGTGACACAAAGGGAGCTGGGGAGTAGCCTGCATATTCTGATGCGCCATCTGTGCTAGGAGGGAGGGGAGGAGTGGAGGGGAGGAGTGGTCACTCACACCTGAAAGGGCTGTGCCTGCACTCACAGAATGCAGTCGGCAACCCCCTGGGGTGCGTCTGGGGCCTGGCCTGGGCAAAGCAGGATTTCACAAACACGAGAGACTTTTCTGTGAAGTAAGCCTACTTCAAAGGGCAAAATGGGTGTACGAAGGGCACCCAATACCACAGGCTTTAGATCCTTTCTGGAAACCAAGAGGAACCTCTGCCTGGAGAAGAGGTGAAGAGCTGATGAAAAAGAGCTGCCCTGCGTGTGACTATGCTTTGTGGAGCTATCCTGCAGTTGCTACTTCTGCTTGTGCAAGAGGACAAAGACTGGACTTTGTGTGCCTTCCTGCTTGTGAGGAACTCTCCAAGGGCTTGAAATTGAGCTTGCCTCTTGTCAGGGACAGAAAAGACTTCTCTCTGGCAGCACCTGGAGCCTCTGCTGAGACTATTGCCCTGCCAAGTTGTGCCCTATCCAGTTCCTGGGGCCTTGAAAGGAGAAGCTTGCAGGCCAAGTTTGAGAAATCCACACACCGACCGCTGTACGGGGAAAATTTCGATGCAACGTCCGGGAAAAAACGCACCACCAGCTTTGCGGCTGAAATCGACGCTCTGCCTCTAGTGCATCTGGGAGATCGATGCAGGCAGCTGGAGAAACGACGTGCAGCATAGCTGACGGAGGCTGATGAGATCACAACCCACACTGCGTGGTTGTTGGATCACTGGGCAGCAGAATTTCCGACACAAACATCGCTGGGCATCCAACAACGACACATACCGCACCCCAACTACAGAAGATCATCAACAGCTCCTTCGAGTCCGCCACCTTCCCAGAGAGCTGGAAACATGCTGAGATCAACACCCTCCTCAAAAAGCCCAAGGAGGATCCAAAGGACCTCAAGAACTTCCGCCCTATCTCCCTGCTCCCCTTCCCAGCAAAAGTAATCGACAGACAACTAACCCGCTTCCTTGATGAAAAAACCGCACCCTGGACCCTTCCCAATCCAGATTCCACAGCAATTACAGAACCGAAACCGCCCTCATCGCTGCCACCGACGACATCAGAACCATACTGGACAGCGGCGAAACCACAGCCATCATCCTCCTGGACTTCTCGGCTGTGTTCGACACCGTCTGCCACCAAACCCTACGCTCACGCCTCAGCAATGCTGGAATCCGCAACAGAGCTTTGGCCTGGGTCACCTCCTTTCTCACCAGCAAAACCCAGAGAGTCCGTCTCCCCCATTCTGCTCGGAGACCACCAAAATCATCTGCCGCATACCCCAAGGTTCATCCCTCAGCCCGGCCCTCTTCAATGTCTACATGGCCTGCTCGCTAACATCACCCAATCCCACAATCTCAACATCATCTGATATGCCGAGGACACCCAGCTGATCCTCTCCCTCACAAAGGACTCCGCCAAGACCAACCTTCATGAAGGAATGAAGGCCATTGCCGAATGGATGAGGAGCAGCTGCCTCAAACTCAATTCTGAGAAGACGGAAGCCCTCATCTTTAGCTCCACCCTCTCCACATGGGATGACTCCTGGTGGCCTGCCACTCTCGGAACCGCTCCGACTCCCACAGACCACGCACGCAACCTAGGATTCATCTTGGACCCCTCACTATCCATGACCCAGCAAGTCAACATCATCTCCTCCTGCTTCAACACCCTCCGCATGCTCCAAAAGATCTACCAATGGATGCCCACTGAAACCAGAAGAACAGTCACCCAAGCCCTTGTAAGCAGCAAGCTCTCTACGCAGGAACCATGGCCAAACTCCAGAAGAGGCTGCAACGCATCTAGAACACCTCCGCACACCTCATCCTGGACATCCCCCACCACTGCCACATCACAGACCACCTGAAAAACCTGCACTGGCTCCCAGTCAACAAGAGAATCACCATCAAAGTCCTCACCCACGCTCACAAAGCACTGCACAACACCGGACCAGAATACCTCAACAGGCGACTCTCCTTCTACACCCCGACCCGGCATCTCCGATCCACTGACCTTGCCCTCGCAACCATCCCAGGTGTCCGCAGAACTACAACCGGTGGTAGATTATTCTCGCAACTCGCCGCCAAAATATGGAACACCCTTCCCACCCACTTGCGCCAGACCAAAGACCTCCTCACCTTCAGGAAACTTCTCAAGACCTGGCTGTTCGAGCAGTAGCAGCACTCCCCCTCCCCTCCTCAGCGCCTTGAGACCCTCATTGGTGAGTAGTGCAATTTACAAATTCCTGATTAATTGATTGAGGCTCTGAGAGACACAGGAGCCAGTGTGACTACAGTGAGGAGTCACCTGGTGTCTGAAGAGCAAATTGATCCCCGGGTACTTCACTAAGTAGTAGCATTTGACAACTCAGAGTGCCTGTGCAGAGTGGTGCAGGTTCCCTTTGAATGGTGGGGGGGTCTCAGGTTTCTTGAAAGTAGCTGTGAGTCCAACCATGCCTGTAGATTGTTTGCTTGGCAATGACCTGGAGGATTCGCCTTGGAGGGAGGTGGAAACAGGTCGCACTTGGAGATGTTGGGTCTGCCTGGGTGGGCATGCATATCTACCAGGTCAATTGCAGCCCGTCAGGATGGTCAAGAGCCCCTGGAGCCTGAAATAGTGGCCCAGGGGACCACCAAAAAGAGGAAAGGCAGGGGGTGTGGGAAACTGGCCCCCGAAGTTCCCACGGTCTGGGAGGAGGCGGAGTATGAGGGGTGACATCACGGAGCCTATAGGGGAATAGGTGGCTGAACTGGGGAGGTCCCTGAGCTGTCGCAGTGGCAGCAGGAACGGGAGCCCACCATGGAAGAATTCTGTGCAGCACAGAAGAAATGCCCTACTCTGGAGGGTTTGTGGCAGCAGGCTGCAGACCAGGTGTCTGGCAAGGAGCCAAGATCTCACCTGATCTATTGGGAGGACGATCTCCTGTATAGTGAGCCTAAGGTTCCGGAGCCTGAGCCTGAGTCAGCCCATGTGCTGGTGCTACCCCAGTGCTTCAGGGCCTTCCTACTGGGGTTAGCTCATGATGTGCCTTCAGTTGGACATTTGGGGTGGGACAAGACCTTTGAGAGGCTTGTCACCCACTTTCACTGGTCCCTAATGCGCAGGCACTCAGATGCACATCAGGCAAGTGGCAAGAGTGGGGGGAAATGTGTGGGGCCTCTGGATCCCAAGGCAGCCATGGGCAACAGGTTCATCCTGGTCTTGGTGAACCATGCCACCCAGTACCTAGTAGCCATTCCTCTGAGGTCAATAACTTCCCCTGTGGGGGGGTCATGCTTTGATGGGAGTTTTTACCCTCATGGGGTTCCCCAAGGAAGTGGTATCTGATAAGGATACCAACTTCATATCAACCTATATGAAGTCTCTGTGGAAGGAGTGTGGGGTAACCTACAAGTTCACCACCCCTAAAACAATGGTCTGGTTGATAGATGCAACCGCACCTTGAAACTCATGATCATGGGCCTGTCAGAGCCCTTGAGGAGGAAGTGGGACGTCCTCTTGCTATACCTTCTGTTCACTTACAGGGAGGTGCCTCAAAAGGGACTTGGGTTTAGTCCCTTTGAGCTAATCTATGGCCAACCTGTGAGGGAACCTTCAAGTCTGGTGAAGGAGGCTTTGGAAAAAGGTCCTAGTAAACCCCCCCAGGATGTATTTAGCTACATGCTGGCTCTGAGAAACCAGACTGCCTGCTTCAGGAGTCTCGCACAGGAGAACCTGGAAGCAAGCCTGGAGGATATGAAACTGTGGTATGACCGGAATGCCACTCTGGTTGAGTTTCAACCTGGTCAAAAAGTGTGGGTGATGGCACCAGTGGAGCCTAGCGTGCTCCAGGACAAGTGGACTGGGCCTTTTGAGGTGGTGGAGCGCAAGAGTGAAGTCACCTATCTGGTGGACTTGCAGACACCCAGGAACCCTTTAAGGTTCATTCATGTTAACCGCCTCAAACCACACTTTGAGCGGACTGAACTGTCCATGCTCCTTGCAACAGATGTTGGGGTGGAGGAGGAGAGTGTGCCTCTTCCTGACCTCCTGTCTTCAGGAGAAAAAGATGGGTCTGTAGAGGGAGTGATCCTCTCCCCCTCCCTGACTGCAGAACAGCAGATGGACTGTCACCAGGTGTTGGGACAGTTCGCTTCATGGTTTTCACTGATCCCAGGGGTCACACACTTGTGCACACATGATGTGGACACTGGGGACAGTCCACCCATTAAATAGAAAGGTTACAGGGTGACTGACAGGGTCAGGGCTAGCATTAAGGATGAGGTATCCAAAATGTTTACCCTAGGGGTTATTTAGCATTCCAGCAGTCCTTGGGCCAGCCCAGTGGTATTGGTCCCAAAGGATGCTGCACCTGTTGCCACTCCAGAACTCCTGTTCTGTGTGGACTACTGGGGACTCAGTGCGGTCAGCAAGACTGATGCACGCCCCATCCCCCGAGCTGATGAGCTCATTGATCAGTTGGGAGCTGCCACCTACCTCAGCACGTTTGACTTAACGTCTGGGTACTGGCAGATTGCCATAACTGAGGGGGCCAAGAAGAGGTCTGCAGTTTGTACCCCAGATGGGCACTTTCAAATTAAAGTGATGCCATTTGGGATGAAGAATGCCTCTGCCACCTTTCAGAGGCTGGGCAACCAGGTGTTGGCTGGGCTGGATGAGTTCAGTGCCGCCTACCTGGATGACATTGCTGTTTTCAGTTCCACATGGGAGGAACATCTGGAACACCTCTGCAGAGTGTTGGAGGCCCTGCAGAAGGCAGGTCTCACTAGTAAGGCAAGCAAGTGCCAAATAGGGCAGGGTTCTGTGGTGTACTTGGGACACCAGGTAGGGAGTGGCCTGGTGGCACCCCTACAGCCAAAACATGACACTATTCTGGCTTGGGTGGTTTCCCAAAACCCAGACTGAGGTGAGTGCCCTTTTAGGTCCCACTGGCTACTACAGGAGGTTTGTCAAGGGATGTGGTATCATTGTTACCCTCTTGACTGAGATGACTTCTAAGAAGCAAGTCAAAAAGGTAATCTGGACAGAGGCTTGCCAGACCACTTTTGACGCCCTGATGGCTGCCATGTGCACAGCGTCTGTGCTGAAGGCACCTGACTATTCCAAGGAGTTTGTTGTGCAAACAGATGCCTCAGAGCATGGTATTGGAACAGTACTCTCACAGCTTAATGAAGAGGGCCTATATCAACCTGTAGCCTTCATTAGCAGGAGGTTACCTCCCAGGGAACGTAGGTGGAGTGCCATAGAATGTGAAGCATTTGCTGTGGTCTGGGCGCTGAAGAAGCTAAGACCCTACTTGTTTGGGATTCACTTCCGGGTTCAGACAGACCACAGGCCCCTCAGATAGTTAATGCAGAGGAGGAGTGAGAATCCAAAACTGTTGAGGTGGTCCATTTCCCTACAGGGGATAGACTTTACGGTGGAACACCGCTCTGGTACAGAACACGCCAATGCTGATGGTCTGTCCCGATTCTTCCGCCTTAGTGATGAGAACTCCCATGAGGTTGGGTAGTTGCTCCCCACATTCAGCTGGAGGGGAAACGTGTTAGACTTTTCATCCCTGGCGTGGCCTCCCTTAACTTTTTGCCTCTGTGTCCCAGGTTGTTGATGAGTGCTGGACTCTGTTTTTGCTGTTTTTGTTACTCTGGGCACTATACCACCGCTATCCAGTGCTAAAGTGCAAGTGCTCCTATACAAAATGTGTATGTAATTGGTTCATACATGATTGGCATATTTGATTTACTGGTAAGTCCCTAGTACAGTGCACTAGAGGTGCCCAGGGCCTGTAAATCAAATGCTACTAGTGGGCCTGCAGCACTGGTTGTGCCAGCCACATGAGTAGATCTGTAAACATGGCTCAGACCTGCCACTGCAGTGTCTGTGTGTGCAGTTTTAAACTGCCAATTCGACCCACTTGCCAGGCCTAAACCTTCCCTTTTCTTAAATGTGAGACACCCCTAAAGAAGGCCCTAGGTAGCCCCATGGGCAGGGTGCAGTGTATGTTTAAGGTAGGACATATACTAATGTATTTTATATGTCCTAACAGTGAAATACTGCTAAAGTTGTCTTTCACTGTTGCAAGGCCTATCCCTCTCACATGTTAACATGGGGGCTACCTTTAAATATGATTAAAGTGTATATTCCCTTTGGGAGCGGATAGACATTTGGAGTTTTGGGTCTCTGAGCTCACAATTTAAAAATACATCTTTTGGTAGAGTTGATTTTAAGATTGTGTGTTTGAAAATACCACTTTTAGAAAGTGAACATTTTCTTGCTTAAACCATTTTGTGACTCTGCCTCTTTGTGGATTCCCTGTCTGGGTCAGTTTGACAGGTGGGCTGGTTGCACCTCTCTCTAGACAGTGACACAAAGGGAGCAGTAGCCTGCATATTCTGATGAGCCATCTGTGCTAGGGGGGAGGGGAGGAGTGGTCACTCACACTTGAAAGGACAAAAACGACGCAAAGCCTGCCCGGACCTGGGAGTGTTTGTCCAGATCGACGCATCCCTCTCCTGAGAAGAGAAGAAATGACGCATACCGACGCGACTGAAGGAGAAACAAAGCACGGTCCCTCTTGTGAGTTATATCGATACATCGCAGGCTTCTTTCGCCGCACACTCGCCCGTGCTGGGTTATTTTTGATGCAACCCAGGCACATTTTCACGCTAACAGCGTTGGCAGTGTGTTTAAAAGAGCCTGAAGATTCTTTTTGCATTTTAATTAATGAGTTGACTTGTGTATGCAGGATTTTTGTCGTTATGGTCTTGTTTTTTTTAGATAAATATTTCCTATTTTTATAAACAGGTGTTGTGTCATTTTGTAGTGATTTCACTAAGTTACTGTGTGTGTTGGTACAAATACTTTACACCTAGCACTCTGAAGTTAAGCCTGCCTGCTCGTGCCAAGCTACCAAGGGGGTGAACGGGGGTTAGCTGAGGGTGATTCGCTTTTACCCTGACTAGAGTGAGGGTCCTTGCTTGGACAGGGGGTAACCTGACTGCCAACCAAAGACCCCATTTCCAACAGGCGGTATCCCTTCCTGCACAGATACATCCATCTCCACAGGACAACTAGCAAAGTACCCTGGTGCAAGGTTAATAGTGTAGGTGCACGGCTGCATATGAGCTACTGGCACAGGGGACAACAAAGGATTGCCTAGTAACATGTCACACTTGGGGCACTCTTGCTTAGTCAAAATGTTGCAGGACAGTGCTGCCAATGTTGGAGACGCGTTGTACATTGTCACTTACCGATTTCAATGGGCCTAAGTGTTGCACATCATCTGCAATGACACATGTCAAAATGGATGGGATGTCCAGGGTCTGTAATGCTAACATGTTGCCACCACATCTGACCCCATTGTGTTATACAGATGGGTCATGTCCCCTCTAGTGATACAACACTGATACAAAGATGCACTACACAACAAATGGTAAATACATACTGACCATCAGTTAAGAATCCAAATCATATGTCCCAGGTCCTTGAGCCAAACTCAAGATTGTCATGTCCAACAACCCAGTGCTGAGAAGACCTTACACAAGGCTGGGAACTCAAACCATACCACAAATACATATGAGTCACAACCAACTCAAAATATCAACTTCCATGCTACATGACAAACCTGTTGCAAGCCTTAACACCAACTTACTCCTTTAATCTTTTGCAACGGATCAGGGTTATGGCATACGCCATCGATAATGACCCCATTTCCCAACCCAAAATCAGCAGCAGAGCGTGCATATAATGAGGGACATTGGAAGACACAGAATATTGTCATGAGGACATTTGGCATCTTGAAGTCAATATTCAGGTGCCTGGACATCACAGGAGGCAGCCTCCCATATGCCCCACACATCGTCTGCAAGATCATAATGACATGTGCTATCCTGCACAATATATGTGCACAGATGAACGTCCTCTTGTATGAGCAGGTTGATGACCACCTGCCTGAGGAGAAGGAGGAGGACGGTGGTGAAGAAATTGAGAGGGAACAGCACAGCACAGCTGCTGGGATACACCACAGACGGCACATAGTTGATAACTTCTTCACTTAAAAGTCACTTAGCTCACCTTGTACATTGTGTCAATAAAAACCTCACTTATTTAAACAATCCTGCTTTGGTCTCTTCAACCTCCACAACATATATCTTAGGATTCCAAGTCTAACCTCAGGGAGCATGTTACAAATACTAATCTGAAAAGTACTGTTGCAACATCACATGTGATGCGTAAGATGTTACTGCTACCATTAAACACATCACAAATAGCCTCATCACTTGAATGTGACAACTGAAGGACACAATCTATGGACCACAACATATGAATTACATCCACGTTGCCAACTTGTTCATCAATAGCTCATCACACACAACTACATCATTGTCCAACTAGGAGGTAAGCAAGGGGCCAACACATGAGGCAGTGGATGTCAAAATTTAGATAGACAGTAATGATGGAACAGACCACTATCACAACTCAGTGTGAGAGTTGCAATGGCTGTATGAATCATGTGTGGCAAGTGGAGGATATTATTGGTAAGAATGGTCATCATGATTAGCCCAGGTATGACAAGCAATGGAAAAATGTGGGCCTCCGAAGTACATCCATGGCAATCAGTCCTGCCACTGCCATGGGCCCCAATCCTGACACAGAGTACACATGACTTCGCACTTTGCACGGACACGTCTGTGGAATGCACATTAGAATGGATGAGAACATATACGGCTGGGCTGCAGGTCCACCATGCAAAAACAAGAACCATTGCTAAATGTAATAAGTTTAATCAAACATTTATGGACAAAACATAATCTGGGTGGAATGTACACAGAGTGTGTCGATCATGGTATCTACCAAAGATGTACACATGTCAGACATATGTGTAGTGCACACACAAGCCACCATAAACTCAAATTCTACATACGAAGACAGTTGTTGGGTGAAATTTCCTAGGTAGCATATATCAGCCATCATCAACAATGCCTGAGCTGTGTTTGTTGCCTTAAATGTTATACTCTGTAAGACAACTAAGCACATCACAAAAGAAAAACAATTCACAAACCAGAATTATTGCATTGTACTGACTGCCATACATATGTGGAAACACTGTTGTCACACATGCATACATATGCACGACGTGCAACTATGTGCATTCTGTTGACTCTGTAACACACACATCTGTGTAATATACCAATCACACCCTCATCACATTGTTGCATGGACTACCACATGTAGCCATACACAATATGCCACACTGTAGCACAGCCAATTTCATTTGTATGTTGACACAGGGTGCATCCATAGACAATCGAACAAAATCAGGAACTGAGTCAAAAAATTGATGCAAATGTGTCTAAAACATCCGCAAATGTAAAGTATATGACACATGGGTCCTTAGCATGAATTCCACCTTCGCACTCTTCTCAATGCTGATTTTCACTGAATTTGACGCATAAAGGTAATGAGTCAATAAAAACGACGCACGTAGGTCATGCATCCAAAATACTCACACAAATATCACATGTGTCGTATAAATACACGCATAACAGAAAACGTGACGCATGGGTAGAGGAAGTGATGTAATAGGAAATCCTGTCTACAAGCATGGTACAGTAGGTGTACTTTCACTTTCTCTTTACAGTCTCTGCCTCTTTTGACTGTGTGGTTGTGTTCTGGAGTTGGTGGTGTGATTTTCCTACGTTTTGTATCTTGTGGTGTCATATTTTTTCAATTTTTGTCTGTATTTCGTCCCAGTGTCTGTAAATTTGTGCGTTTTTTGTGTATAATTGTACTTGTACTGTGGGGTGTCTGTCCGGGATAGTTATTAAGTTGGGTTAGTTGGGATTAGTTATTGGGCCTTAAGTTTCCTTTATATTCATTTTATTTTTCTACTATAATACTTGTGGTCAACCTGTACTTGGATAATATGTCTGGTAGGGAGAGGTTGACCAGGAAGGGAGTGGAGGAGTTGGGTGGCTTTGTGTGGCTGGTAGCCCACTACCTGCCATTGATGTTGGAGTTGGGGGACCAGGTAATACAAGGTTACCAAACCGAGGTGAGGCTGCTGCGGTATTGCAAGTGCTCCACCACCAGAAGAGGATATTTCGGAGCATCAGGAATGAGCACCAGGTGAAGCATCGCTGGGCAGATCTGGTGGCCAGTGAGCAGGATCTGCTTGATCATCTTGGTGTGGTGATCGGTGGCCCTGTTGGTGAGTTTCCCATTGGCATACTATTTACTGTTTACCGCTCTTGAATGACAATAGCAGATGTGTTGGAGTGCTGCATGCAATGCTTGTAGACAGATTGCATGCAACCAGAATGAAGTGTAACTGCGCCAGTCTAGACATGGAGTTCACATGTCCTACCATTATACCAATGCAGGTCAGATGTCTGGTGAGTCATGCACAACCATCACTAAGTCACACATTTCAGGGGCCATGGTGACACCTATGCCCTGGCATAGTGTCATGTATGATATGCCAAGACATCACCAGCCTACCATATTTAACTGGATTGTGTCAACAAAGTAGGGCAATGCATGTATACCGCTACATTGTCATCATTTTACACACATGATCCCTGCCATTGTGTTAGCAAAGGGGGCTTACCCACCTTAGGGGGCAATGTAAACGGGGTATTCAGTACCATCAGACACCTTTGCCACATCAGTCATGGATTACTCAATGCATGATCATTGCAGACTAATAACTGAGCTGCATGTCCATCACAAAGTACCTCAAGGTGCCTTGCAGGACGAACTTGAATACCTGAGTAAATTGAGTTGCAAAGCACCAGGGTAGTGTCATGTATTTGTCACCCAACTCCCCCTCATACCATGGAGTTCCATCTTCTATTGATTGACCACATATGGTTGTTTCAGGGTGTATCACTACATGAGTCTCAGGCCCAGTGTAAGTGTGAAGATGTGTGGCTCTCACTCACCTGAGTGTCAGTGTCAGCGTGAGTTTGTAGTGGTGTGTCTGTTGGACTGTTTTACACCAGGATAACTTGCTTACTCCTCTAAAATAGTACACACTATAATATGTTGTCCAATAGTAGTGACAGTGATATGACACTAAGCATGGTTTACCATCCATATCTTACAGGTGGACCTTCCCCCTACACCATCAGCGAAGTGGCAAGATTTGAGGACTCAGATATATCCAGTAAGTGTGATAATGTGTGTCCCTTGAAATAATCGAGGGTTTGGTGTGAGTGAGTCATGTGTGTTGCGCACAATGCTAGATGTGATAATCTGTCAAATGCTCAGATATCAAAGTAGGCTAGATGGTGACATTGTGTCCCATTTAAAGGTTCGCCATGCAAGAGTAGAGAGTCATATCTTGTGAGGCTTGTGGTGCTCAATGGGCAGCATTGTGTAAACAAGGTGATGACAAGACACATGTAGGGCCATATGTGACTAAGAAGTGCAATGCTGTTAGAATAGTGGCACTGGGACACTCTGTCATTCTCACAACACAGTGATGCACCATTTTGAACCCGATTGGGTGCATCCCTGTATTGTAATGTATGTGTAGGACTGGGAGGGCAATTGTCCCCCAGCATGGCGCTCTCTATTTTGCACTCCATTTGCGTAACACTTATGTGGAATGTAATAGGTGTGCATGCAGGTCAAGGCCAGACATGTGCTAGTATGGATATGGGCGTGTAAAGAATTGTATTGGCAGATCAGGTATTGATGGATGTGTACACCTGGACATATGAATGTACATGTGATAGACCTAGGGAAACCAGCTTCCTAGTTGGCAGCCCTCCGAACATATGGTCCACTCCCTGACTCCATGTATGAGTGGGCATGCCTTGGTGGATGACCAGGACAGTTGAGATGATGGATTTCATTGCCTTCCCCCTTTAGGTACCGGGGAGAGGAACAACAAATTTGTAGGTAGACGTCAGGCTCACAGTGTAGGTGACAGTCATATTGATCAGGCTTGCATGTATACTGATCAACACTGACCCCTTATGGTTACAAACTGCATCCCATAACATATTCAATTTACCGGTCATGTATGGTTGAAAATTCACACAGATGAAGAGGAATTTTAGGCCTGATTTATGTGAAGTTGACGCTGCCTTTGAATTATTACACATGGCACAAAATAAATGCACACCTAATTTGGTTTGTTTCCTAATCTTGTTGTGCGTCGCTTTGGTGTCAATAAAATGATGCTAAGGCAGTGCTGTTGTTGCATTTATCAGGGCCACTGTCTTTTCCAGAATGTGAGTTGGAGTACATGTGCAACTAGATGTAGAGTGTAAGCTAATAATCTGTACATACTCCACACAATGCTGACACTGATGGTTGCCTGTCTGAATTAACAGCTGCCAACATGAACAATGAGGAACTGGAGGCATTCCAGAAGAAGGCAGTCTGCTATAGACATATCATGGCAGTGAAATCTCGGTTCCGGAGGGTGACACGCCGATATTGCAAAGAGAGAGATCCACCAGGGAATGGTAGGCATTCACCCAAGGGGTAACCACACTGGCAGTGGCCACACAGGGAAGATCAAGCTCCACAGCTGGCAGGGGGGCACAGTTGCCACCATCACTACAGCCCTATCTGCAACACGGTCCATGTCTATTCCACTGCCCACACCACCTGCTGCCATGGACCAGAAAATGATCCAAGATCTACAGAGGGATGTGACACTGGTCCTGAAAAGGTTTGACAGTTTGGAGAAGTAAGTGGCAGCAAACACTAAGGGGCATATTTATACTCTGTCTGCGCCGAATGTGCGTCAAAAAGTTTGATGCACATTCAGTGCAAACCTTGCCCCATATTTAAACTTTGACGCCCGAGCCCGCGGACATCAAAATCCCGCCGTGTGCGTCATTTTTTAGATGCAGCTACCCGCCTTGCGTTAATCATATGCAAGGTAGGCGTTCCCATAAAAAAAATGACTTAAACGCCCATGCGTCGTATTTATGCTTTCGGGCAAAAATGCTGCAGGGCCGGGAGGCGGAGCTGGAAAATGACACACAGCCCGAGTCAAGGCAGGCGTTAAAAGGGGGCAAACACACCTGTATTTAATCAGTACACCCAGAAGCAACAGCAGAGCAGCAGAGCAACAAAAGGGAGACATGGAGGTGTTTCTCATCCAGCGTGCACGCAGACGCAGAGCCCAGCAACAACAACAGCAGCTACCAGAACACCAGCAGGGACCCCAAAAGCCGCGCAGAAGGCAGGAGAGGATATAGAACAACCCTTCATGGCCTCAGGGAACATGACATCATCCAGAGGTACAGGTTGAACATGCAGGCCATTCAGCAGCTGCTGCGCAACATAGAGCCACATTTGGCACCCACCTTGCTGACACCCCACACCATCCCAACAGAAACCAAGCTGCTTGCCGTACTTCACATGCTGTCAAGTGGCTCTTTTCAAACAACTGGTGCCCAGGTTGCCGGAATATCACAGCCATCATTCTCTGCCTTTTTGCCCAAAGTACTGGATGCCATCATTGGACTCACACCCTGCCACATCTGTTTCTCTAACACACTGCAGAAGCAGCAGGAAACAAAACAGGGGTTTTACCTCATTAGTGGCTTCCTACATGTCCTTGGTGCAATCGACTGCACACATGTACGTCTTGTGCCACATGCTGCAACTGAACACCTCTACCGCAACAGGAAGCACACACATTCCATCAATGTGCAGGCCATTGCTGATCACCAAGGATTGATCACCAACATCGTGGCAAAATATCCTTTGAGTGTCCATGACTCCTTCATCTTCCGTCACAGCACCATCAATCAACACTTCCAGAATGGACGGTATGGCAATGGAGTACTTGTTGGTAAGTACAGAAACGAACTTATATACACACTGCACAGCAACCCTCTAGGACACACAACACATACACCACAACAGCAACATGGCAACAGGAACACACTAAGGTCGTGACATCGCTAGCCATGTTTCATAGGTCACAATTGAACCTGTCACACATCTGAAATTAGTGTACAGTCTAATGTTAAGACGTCAATTATCACAACGTTTGGAGTGGTTTGCCTAATTGTCACCTTGCCAAATGTAAGCGTCTCAATTATGTTTAAATGTATCCATTGCATAAGTCTAAAGGATTGGGATGTCCAGGGTACATTGATGTGAACGTGTTAACAACACTGTCAAATTGAACCTGTGTATGGAACTATCATCTCACCCCCAGTGAAGACACAGGGACACCTGTATCACAAGTCGCAATGCTAGGGAGTGCACACTGTACGTACTGCAAATCCAAAAACATACTGCTGACAACCGGTCAGCAGCCAAACACTCGTTCAGCCAAGGAAACAACACAATGCAGATGGTACATCCTACAAGCCTAGGATGCAACACAATAACACAGAAGAGTCACAGACAACACAAGACACCTACTGCCATGCAAGGTGATATCAATGGGGCAAGCAACATCAACATGATCCCATTCATTTTCTCTTTTAGCTGATCAGGGGTATGGGATCCAGTCATGGATAATGACACCATTTGGCAACCCAAGCACTGCAGCAGAGCGTGCTTACAATGACGCACATAGGAGGACACGCAGCACAGTTGAGAGGACCTTCGGCATCCTCAAGTCGAGATTCAGGTGCCTCAACATCACTGGTGGTAGCCTCCTATATTCCCCTGAAATGGTCTGTAAGATCATTCTAGCATGTGCCATCCTGCACAACATTTGCATAAGAAGGAACATTCCCCTCTTGGAACCAGAGCCACACATGCCTGAAGAGGAGTAAGAGGAGGATGGTGGCCTGCAACATGAGGGGGAACAACAAAACACGGCTGCTCGATTGCGTAGGCGCCAACATATCGTGAACAATTTCTTTTAAAAATCATCACTATCACCACTGTATGAACTAATGTAAATAAACACTGATAATAATCACCATAGCATGGTCTGGCTAATCATTTTTGCTCACCTTTATCTCTAACTATCAGAATAAGAGTGTAGCCTCATGGAGCATTGCTGATCTACCGATCAGGACAAAGAAAATCCCAGAACAATTGTGATGCGTATCATACAATGGTCACATACACAAACACTGTAAATGACATATATCCTGTACATTTCACCTTTGAAGGGCAATAGCAGAGGACCACACCAATTTCACACATACATGTTGTAAACATGGTTCATCGCAGCATATGGCACACAACTAAAACACCATCACTCAATAAGGGGAAAACAAGCCTCATACATAAGGCAGTTGATGTGCTATTGCATAGGTAACAGGAATGTATGACCAGGCCCTTGACAGCATTAAGTCCAACTGCATCCAATTTTTTCAAGGACTATCTGTGCCTAGAGTTCCATATAAGCAGAACATAGACAGCACAAGTGCCACGCATATGACAAGCATTGCTCACATGACATTCCATGTTCATGTCAGCACATTTCCGAACTCCTGACACACCCATGCTCCTGGTCACAACCCACCTCTCTGAAGAGGTCCCTGGAATAGTAATATGTGTACCCTGATATTCCCTACTCTACACACACAGACAAACAATAGTAATCCAGTGTGCTACACCCTTTCCTATGGTATACCATTGTCATAGTACATCTGACTGCATGGACGTCAGGTCAATTAATACACTGGCTTGTAGTTACTAAGCCCAGCTAGCACCTGTACATTGCTTCCATGTGAAAGGTACTGTTGGCCAGTTGAATGCAAATCTCACATACAGGACTTGTGAGAAACAGATGCAACCCACACCTGTGATCACCTCCATGCACACCACACATCTGAACATGCACTGCCCCTTCTGATGCCTGGAACAGCATAGAAGTTGCCATTTTGTCAAATACACAGTTATGCATTGCTAGTAATTAAGCCGTGTAACACAGCCCTTGGGCTCATGTGTCACCTTCAAAAACACAGGACATACACAGTTTTACATGTCAACTGTCTTGTTCTTCCTCCGATCAGTCTTAGTCAGACCACTGATAATGTAACTTGTGAAATTGCTGGATCCTGATTGACCCTGCATCCTGTCAGCCTGACTGGCACCTGTCTGTGCATTACCCTAAAGATTCCTTGTGGCTACATACTGTATGTACCACACTTGCTTTACCAAACCTCTCATTCCTCAGAGGGTATTTTGTCATGTGCTTCATCAATGCATACCCAAATACATTGTATAGCATCATCTGCCTTTTAATTGTACCATATTTGTTAAATTGTCTTTGAATACCAAAATCATGGCCCATCCCTTGTCTGGGTCTCATGTATGCATGAACGACAAAGTGTGACAGTGTCCCAGGGCCGTGTGCAGGGATTGGGTACGGTGCCTCCAGCAGAACCAGCTACCTCTGATAATGTCCATGAAAAGTCCACACATGTTAGGACCCTGACAGTTCACACGCTGAATCACATTGCTCACAACATATTGATGGGCCGTGCGTGGTGAAAAGCTGCGAGAATAATCAGCACAGAGGCTATGATGTTCCCAGATGCAGTGGGAATTTTAGAGGCCAACCTGTGTACAAATGTTGTAATGACACCTGCCGGAACATCACACCTGAGACATTATCTCACTCAGCACACCAAGGTTGCCCTGCTGACAGTCTCATTACACGTCTTCAGTGACAGGGTGGGACCATCCCCATGTAGGTTCTCATGTCCTCATTGACTTTACTCACGTTGATCTCTGAATGATACTCAGTAGATACAGGAATAGCTGCCACTGACTCATGATGAGACCTGGACGTAACTGTGACAACATACACCCCTAAAAATATACAGGATCAACATTGGACCACACACATGAACAAGACACCTCTGTGCAATTGATCACTGGAAAAATGTGGACACGTGCTGCCTTGTCTGCTGGTCCACCTCAGCCACTGAAGAGTTGTGGCTCTGTTATATGACCTGTGGCATCATATTACATTTGTGGTTCACCTTTGGCTGTCTGGGCCAATTACATGGTACCCACTTCGTCTATGCATGTGCCTGACTTGCTGTGGGAATCACCAACAAGTGCCTAGGAAGCAGTTACCAAAAATCTAGGACATGGGATGGCCAAATTGTGGACCATTGACATGAACAAGCGTCTGCCATCTATCTGGTGCATGCTTTGTCATTTGTGGTGCCTACGTTACCGAAAATCTTGGAAGTGCACACAACGGATGTTGCTACATGTATGACTAACACATGTCCTCTCTCATTTCCACAATGACTTGCATCTAAGGTTTGGACACATTGACTTCACATTCATACAAGCATATTTGCAATAATGCATCTTGTGACGCACACACACTGGGTCGACTAATACATTAGTAGCCACTGCACACACATTGAGCCATAGGCATTGAGGTATTGTACTCATGTGTGTCACCTTGCTATCCTCTCCTGATGCCAAACATGCCCAAATTGTGCAATACATATATGAAGGCCACACATATGGCCAAGCATCAAAATCCTGTTAATGAAGTAGCGGGTCATGGTCCGCTGCAGTATGATGTCTCAAATGTGAACATACACCATCAACACCAAAGTGGGTGCAATCAGCCTATCTCAGTTGTGCCCCAATGTACCATAACATTAAAATGGAAAAAATCCCCAAAACCAGTTCATGCCCTGAAATTTTGACGTTTTTATCGTTATGCAGCATATTTTTTCACACATACAGATTGTGCGTCATATTTTTCAACGCACAGGAGTGAAAATTAGGCCGCATCCAAATAATTGTTAAGACTATTTACTATTATTTGGATGGAGCCTAATTTTCACTCCTGTGCGTCGAAAAATATGATGCACAATCTGTATGCGTGAAAAAATATGACGCATAACGATAAAAACGGCGGCCATTTTATGCAGGAAGTGATGTAATACGATATCCTGTTTACAGAATATGTACAGAGGGTGTACTTTCACTTTCACTTTGCAGTCTGTGAATCTTCTAGACTGTGTGGCTGTGTTCAGGGTGTTGTCCAATGATTATGTGCTTTTGTGACCTGTGTGCTATCTTACTTGTTACTTTGTGAAATAAATATTGTTGTTGTATACTGTCTGAGTGTGTTTGTTTACAATTGTCAGGTATTGTATTGTATTTGTTGTTTGTGGGAGTCTGTTGTGGGTAGTGCTAGTTTGGGGATAGTTGGGCTCTTTTAGTTGTTAAGTTTACATTTTGTTGTACTTCTATTTTCCCCTTTTCTCCTTTCTTCTTCTTTATCCCCTAATCCCCTTTTCGGTGCTGAGATGTTGGGTAGGCCACGTCTTGGCAGGATGGGTGAGGAGGAGATTGGGGGGTTTATATGGCTGGTGTGCCATTTCCTCACTCATGATCGAGGCAGGGGGCAGGGTGATACAGGGGTATCACACTGAGGCGCGACAAATCCAGTGGGGAAAGGTGCTGCATCACTTGCAGTGCGTGTATGGGAGCCAGAGGAATGACCACCAGCTGAAGCACCGCTGGGCTAACCTCATCACCAGGGAGCAAGATCTGCTGGACCACCTGGGAATAGTGATTGGTGGCACTGTTGGTGAGTACAAATCATGTAAATCTGCACAATTAAAAGCTCTTTAGTGACATCAGATGATTTGTATAATATCTGCCGGCTAAGTTGCTGACTGTGTGGAATGCTGCGGAAACATACAGGGTCATTGATGGACTATGTGAAGGACCACAATTGGTAGCCGTCAGGAAGCACGTGCTCTGCAAACTTACAGAATACTTGTGCTTAATGCAATTTGGTGCCGCCTTTGTGTCAGACAGCAACACAAAATAGGAGCCAATCATGTCTCTATAGGTCACATTTGCCAGTGAAGTATAGATTTACTAAAAGATTGGCAACCTTTGTTGAAGCAATAGCTAGACTGACTTTAGAAACACTACATGATGCACAAAATGAGTGCTGGCTTCACGCCAATTGATGGTAGCAATGTGGCCCAGACATATGTCTCATGTGTGTCTGGTGAGTATGTAAGGAAAGGGTTTTTGGAAGTTCTATGAATGTTAAGGATTATTGTGGTCCTTCATCTTTTTGGATACATGTCAGATCTGGATTTGAAAACGTCGGAACCTAGTATAGCACAGGTATGGCACATGAGTACTATACTAGCAAGTCCAGTTACAACTTGCAGATCATGTGGCTTTAGATTTCCAGCCCGTACACTGACATCTGTAGCCCTGGCATTGGCGGAGGATGTGCAGCATGATTGTTAGCTGACAACTGGCAGAACTCAGATGCCAAATTAATGCCAGTTGTTACCCTTCTTGTAGGGTTTAGATGTGCTATGTGTGATATGACCTTTGTAGGCTGCCCTGCCATGTACTTCCTCAGGGACATTCAATGATCTGTATGATGATATGAGCTGTTACAAGTACAGTAGATGTACTGTCTGATTTACTTCTTGTGCCATTTCACACAATGCAGTTCCTAATGTAAATTGTTTGCCTTTGTCTTCACAGCTGCGAACATGACACCCATCCAGGTCCGTGAGTTCCAGAGGCGGGCTATGAGGTACCAGCATATCCTGCTGGTAGAGTCGGGGTTCACATGGATGGCCCGAAGAGACCGGAATGAACGGGCCTACAGAGCATGGAGGGCTTTCCCACAGGGTGGTCCTACTTTGCCCACCACTGCCACCACCAGCACAACCACCACTTCCATCCAGGGGGCATCACCCACAGCTGGGACTGTTGTCCTAACGTCTGCAGTTGCTCCAGGCCCCAGCAGTCGAACACCTTCTGGGCAGCCCTCAGGCATTGACTCTACACGCCCACACACATCCTCCGCCGGTACCCAGACTGCCCCAGCTGCTACAGTTGACCCTGCAGCTTTTTAGGCAATGGAAAGAAAAATGGACCGTGTGCTATGGAAAATCAATCACCTGCAGTGGGATGTTCGACATATGAACAGGCGTGTGCGGTCCATAAAGCGGACCCTCCGGAGGTCCAACCTCTAGACTTTTGATATGGACATGATTCCCTCCCCTCCCTCCTCTTTCCTTGTTCTTATACTTAGTGGGCTTAGGGGGCTTAGTGTTAGGTTAGTATAGGCTGTTAGTTTAGTTAGTGTTAGTGGGTGGGGGGTCCTGATTCTTTCTATTTTTACTTTTTAAGTGTGTGGGTGGATGGCTATGTTGGGGTTCTTGTGTGTTTAAAAAAAATAATAATAAAAAAAAAATTAATATATATATATATATATTTGTTTAGGATAGTATAGTATGTGTATCTGTTGTCCTCCATGTATCCCGTCTCATAAGGGGGGTGGGGGGTCGATGTTTAGAACGTTTCGTTACATGTGATAAGTAAGTTTAGGTTAGATTAGTTAGGGACAGTTGTGGGTAATGAGTAGTTAGGGTAGATTAGGGTAGGTAAGACTTTTCCCTGAGTTTCCTCTTCTGTGATTACCGTTTAATAAATATATAGTGAACCCTTTACAGTATGTGTTAAATGCTTGTTGATCAGGGCCTTGGCATTAGTGTACATTAATTTTGTGTTATTACATTTGTGTCCTATGCTACGAACAAATCCCAACTGAGCTGTAAGATTGGCAGCTACCCCAGAGCTACCTTGCAAAGATTCCACCATTCATTGCAACCACCAATCACAGTTAATATGGATCCCAAAGTGTTTTTGTCAATAAGTATGTTTTCAAAGTCACAAACAGTGCTTCCAGATTTGGTATTGGGGGAACTGTTTTAGGTGTGACTGCAGTGTCATGTTCAAGGACACCCTTATAAGGTGAGTTGTCATAAGCACTCTTGTAGGATCGTCTTCATGACTCACAGACATCATTTGTGACACAGTTCAGCATGATTACTTATTTGGATGTGAACTCAGAGACCTTCATTCATGCAGTTTTTGAAATGTTTGCTTAGATTTGTGTGCACTGGTATATGTGTTAGTATTGCATGGTGACAACATTTTGCTGCCACTATTCGATGACTTAGATATCCCCTGAGGAAGCATTATTCTGTCCAACACAGCATGATGGTGTATGGTTTCTCACTTCATCAGATATTACCCTCAGGAAGGGCAGAGTATGATGCAATCCTGGCCAGTGTGCAAATTTATCTGACTACATAATTTCAGGACAGTTGTATTGTCAAGCTATGTAATTTGACAGGAGTCACATTTCAGTTATCTACTGCACAGTTGATGTGTCACATTACACAGAGACAAAGTTGTGGAAGTGCTATTTATTGAAAAGTGCTGTGGTGCTATATGTACATTGTCCACGATAGTGAGTCCATTATAGTGACATCTTCCATTGTGATCCTACACGAGTGGTAAAGGAAAATGCTTTTGACATGCTGGGGTGATGTGTCAGACAGTGCAGAGGGACAGGATTTGCCAATGAGTAAGTGAGAGACAATCACTGGGCAGGATGACAAGATTAACAGTGGTTTGCAGAACAGTCATTGAGTACAGTTGTTGTAAGACTGGCATGTTACAAAGCGCCGGACCTTGGTAATAGTTGACCATGTGGCAGGGACTAGTGCCTTTATCATGTGAAGGTGATCTGTTCCATGTCTTCTTCTTCTGATGTGCGTGTTGCCTCCTCTTTCCTTGGTGGTGGTGGGTGTGAAGGGGCAACACACACCTCAGTGTTAGAAGACGTGGAGTCAGACATCCCAGTCACTGCTACCTGTAAAGGTCTTAAGGACAGTACTGCTGCAAGGAGGATCTGCTGATTCTTAAGAATAGCAGCCACATCACAATGGTGGCAGCCAGGTCGGCCCTGAGGGGGTCATGATTGCATTCGTGCATGCAGTGGAAGGTTTGGGGTGTGAGATGCTGTGGCAACTCCCTTACTGCAGTGGTGAATTCCTTGACAGTTTCTTGTAGTCCTTGCAGGATGGATGTTAGGGCTTGCATAGCTGCTGCCTGATCTGCAGATGACATAATGCACGAACGCACCCCCTCTAGGCTGGCTGCCATAGTTTGCATCCCCACCCGCACCTCATTGGCCAGCTCCCGCTGTACTCCAACTACAGTTCTCTCAAAGCTGGTGCCTGTGTCGTCTGAGTCCTCAGCTGAATTGGAGCTGGCAGGTCTTACAATTGGGGTGGTGGGTGGATCCTCTGCAATGGCTGCTTGTTCTGTGCTCCTCCTTGTGACTGAAGGTGGGGTCTGGAGGGTTCCAAGGACATCTTGGATGGTCTGCTGGGGAATGTTTGTCAGCTCGTCATCCATGTCATCAGGGTATTCCGGGACAGGCATATCCGCAAGGAGATCCATCGTCCTCTGAAATGAAATGGGGTACAATTAGTGTGTGTGTGTTGTAACATTTGTGATGTGACATGCCTGCCTTGTGATGATTTCACATTGTGATCTTGTTTCCTGTCCATTGCTCCAGTCTTTCAGATGGGCATTCTCCCAGGCCTATGGTCCACCTGCATGTCACATGTATAGTATAGTTATTGGACTTGTCAGCATCATCTCCTCTAGTGTTGTTTTAGGCCAAATAGTGAATTGCCACCTTCTTGTCCTACTCAGGCCTCCGTTTACATCCATTCTCATGGTGAGACCTTTCACTGGCTGTGGGTGCTCTGATGGCACAGGCACCACACTTAACAATATGGACCTGCCCCAGTCTCTGATCTTTCACATCCACTGATATGTAGTTGACATGTAGCGTACCCTATGCATAGCATTGTTATGGCACGATATGGATGTTGGCATTGATAATGTGTACAGCTGATGTTAGGGAATGCGTGGTACATTGGATTGCCTTGATAGTCGTAGCAGTGTCCTATTTCCTCCTCTGACTGTGCAGGTGTATGTCAGTGACCAGTTACGTGTGTCCTCCCCCTCAATGCTGTTGTCCGAGCAGTATGACATTTGGGATGTTGCATTGTGACCCAGGCACAGGATGGACCCTGGCATATGCAGCATGGGTGTGACCTTCAATCAATCAATCAATCAAGGCATTTATAGAGCGCGCTACTCACCCGTGAGGGTCTCAAGGCGCTAGGGGGGGGGGTTACTGCTGCTTGAAGAGCCAGGTCTTGAGGCGCTTCCTGAAGGCGAGATGGTCCTGGGTAGTCCTGAGGTGGACAGGAAGGGAGTTCCATGTCTTGGCTGCCAGGTAGGAGAAGGATTTACCTCCAGCAGTGGTTCTGCGGATGCGAGGGACGGAGGCTGGTTGAGCGAAGTTGACGGGTGGGCGTGTAGAAGGCGAGGTGACTGTTGAGGTATTCGGGGCCCTTATTGTGGAGGGCTTTGTGTGCGCGGGTGAGGAGCCTGAAGGTGATCCTTTTGTCGATGGGGAGCCAGTGCAGGTGTTTCAGGTGGGCGGATATGTGGCTGTGGCGTGGTACGTCGTGGATGAGGCGTGCAGAGGTGTTTTGTATGCGCTGAAGACGTTTTTGAAGTTTTGCGGTGGTTCCTGCGTATAGTGTGTTCCCGTAGTCCAGGCGGCTTGTGACGAGGGCGTGGGTAACAGTTTTTCTAGTGTCGGTGGGGATCCCATTCGAAGGGTGTGGAAGCAAGAAGACGAGACGGCGTTGACTTGCTTGGTCATGGTGAGAAGGGGGTCCAGGATGAATCCGAGGTTGCGTGCGTGGTCTGAGGGGGTTGGTGCGGTGCCCAGGGACGTGGGCCACCAGGAGTCGTCCCAGGCAGACGGGGAGTTTCCGAGGATGAGGACGTCCGTCTTGTCTGAGTTCAGTTTCAGGCGGCTGAGCTTCATCCATTGTACGACGTCTTTCATTCCATCCTGCAGGTTGACTTTGGCGGTGTCTGGGTCTTTGGTGAGGGAGATTATCAGCTGGGTGTCGTCGGCGTAGGAGATGATGTTGATGTTGTGTTTGCGAGCGATGTTGGCGAGGGGGCTCATGTAGATATTGAAGAGAGTAGGGCTGAGCGAGAAGCCTTGTGGGATGCCGCAGATGATCTCGGTGGGTTCTGAGCAGAAGGGTGGGAGGTAGACTCTTTGGGTTCGGTCCGAGAGGAACGAAATGATCCAGTTCAGTGCCTGTCCTTGGATACCAGTGGATCGGAGGCAGGTTATTAGGGTGCGGTGGCAGACGGTGTCGAAGGCAGCCGAGAGGTCAAGGAGGATGAGGGCGGTTGTTTCTCCGTTGTCCATCAGGGTTCTGATGTCGTCGGTGACTGCGATGAGGGCGGTTTCCGTGCTGTGGTTGGCCCGAAAGCCAGACTGGGAGGGGCCGAGCAAGTTGTTATCTTCGAGAAAGTTGGTCAGTCGCTTGTTGACGGCCTTCTCGATGACCTTGGCCGGGAAGGGGAGGAGCGAGATGGGGCGGAAGTTCTTCAGGTCGTTGGGGTCCGCCGTAGGTTTTTTCAGGAGAGCGTTGACTTCCGCGGGTTTCCAGCTCTCGGGGAAGGTGACCGATGCAAACGAGCTGTTGATGATGCTCTGGAGGTGGGGGGCGATGATGGCGTCGGCTTTGTTGAAGATGTGATGAGGGCACGGGTCCGAGGGGGCGCCGGAGTGGATGGTGTTCATGGTGGTTCTAGTCTCTTCGGAGCTGATGGGGGTCCAGGCGTTGAGGGTGATGGTCGGGGCTGTGAGTTTAGTGGTGGTCGGTGGGATCTGGGGTCCGAAGCTGTCGTGTAGGTCGGTGATCTTTCGATGGAAGAAAGTAGCGAGGGAGTTGCAGAGTTCTTGTGAGGGCGTGATGGTGTTGGAGCTGGCGTTGGGATTGGAGAGCTCTTTGACGATGTTGAACAGTTCTTTGCTGTTGTGGGTGTTCTTGTCCAGTCTCTCTTTGAAAGATGCCCTTTTGGTGGAGCGGATCAGCTGGTGGTGTTCACGGGTGGCGATCTTGAGGGCTGACATGTTCTGTGCAGTGTGTTCTTTGCGCCAGGTTTTTTCGAGGGTGTGGCTGGTTTTCTTGGATTCTTTGAGGGCTTCTGTGAATCAAGGAGGTTTCCTGATGTCGGTCTGTCTTGGGAGGTTTCTGTGGGGGGGCGAGGTTGTCGGCGCAGTTGGTGATCCACTGTGTGAGGCTGAGGGCTGCGTTGTTGGCGTCGGGGTGATGGCAGGTTGGTTATGGTTGAGAGTGGAGAGTAGCTGTTCTGTGGAGATTTTGTTCCAGGGTCTGCGGGAGATTAGTTGTGTGCGAAGGTGGTGGGTCTTGCGTCTGAAGGTGAAGTGGACACATCTGTGGTCAGTCCAGTGTATCTCGGAGGAGTGGTTGAAGGATACGTGGTTGCTGGCGGAGAAGATGGGGTCGAGCGTGTGGCCAGCGGTGTGGGTGTTCACCAGTTGCTTGAGTCCGAGGTTGGCGAGGTTGTCGAGTAAGGTGGCGGTGTTGGTGTCATTGTTCTTCTCCAGGTGGAAGTTCAGGTCCCCGAGGAGGATGTAGTCAGGCGAGGCTAGGGCGTGCGGGGTGATGAAGTCTGTGATGGATTCGCTGAATAGGGCGCGTGGGCCTGTAGACGAGAGTGCCTCTGAGGGTGGTCCTGGGGTTGGTGTGGATCTGGAAGTGCATGTGTTTGGCGGCGAGGAGGGTGTCTTCGGTGGAGGTAGTGACGTTGATGGAGCTTTTGTAAATGATGGCGATTCCTCCTCCGATTTGGTTGGCGCGGTCTTTCCTGGCGATCTTGTAGCCATCTGGGATGGCTAGGGCGATGTCGGGAGCCGATGAGGCGTTCATTCAGGTTTCTGTGATGAAGGCGACGTCAGGTGTGGTTGAGTCCAAGAGGTCCCATAGTTCAATGGCGTGCTTGTGGACGGAGCGTGCGTTGAGGAGGATGCACTTGAGGTGGTTGTTGTAGCGTGGGCCGGTGGACGGATTGCAGGCGCGGTGGGAGGTATACTTGCAGGTTTGAAAGGCGAAGGATCCATGAGTGCGTTTGGGGCTGGCTTGGTAGCAGGTGGTAGTTCGCCAGGGGTTGAGTGCGTGGAGGGAGGCGGCGTCGTATCTGAGCTGGAGGTTTTGGGAGCGCTGGGGGCCAGGGGTTCTGGCGCTGGGCGTGGTCCAGGCATGGACGGGCGCAGACGGGCTTGCCTTTGGCGCGCCTTTGGCGTGCCAGTGGCACGCCCACTGCGCGCGGCCACCATAAGAGGGAAGGGGAGGGAGGAGGAGTCAGCTGGGAGGCAGGAGGTGGGAGGGAGAGTAGCGAATGGAAGCAGGGGGGGCGGGGCCGCACGGGAAGTAGCGGCGGGAAGGCGGGAGGTGGGAGAGCGGGGGGCAGGGAAGCGTCTGTGGAGTGGAACGGGAGGGAAAAAAAGAAAGAGCACAACAGGAGATGCAAGAGGAGAAAAAACAAAGCACAACAGGAGAGGAAACGGAGAAAGCGAAGTCACAACAGGAGAGGCAAAGGAGAAAAGCGGAGTCACAACAGGGGAGGCAAAGGAGAAAAGCAGAGTCACAACAGGAGAGGCAAAGGAGAAAAACAAAGCGCAACAGGAGAGGCAAAGGAGAAAGCGGAGTCACAACAGGAGAGGCAAAGGAGAAAAGCAGAGTCACAACAGGAGAGGCAAAGGAGAAAAGCGGAGTCACAACAGAAGAGGCAAAGGAGAAAAACAAAGCGCAACAGGAGAGGCAAAGGAGAAAAGCAAAGCACAACAGGAGAGGCAAAGGAGAAAAGCGGAGTCACAACAGGAGAGGAAACTGAGAAAAGCAAAGCACAACAGGAGAGGCAAAGGAGAAAAGCGGAGTCACAACAGGAGAGGAAACGGAGAAAAGCGGAGTCACAATAGGAGAGGCAAAGGAGAAAAGCGGAGTCACAACAGGAGAGGAACCAGAGAAAAGCAAAGCACAACAGGAGAGGCAAAGGAGAAAAGCAAAGCACAACAGGAGAGGCAAAGGAGAAAAAGCAGAGTCACAACAGGAGAGGAAACGGAGAAAAGCGGAGTCACAACATGAGAGGCAAAGGAGAAAAGCAGAGTCACAACAGGAGAGGCAAAGGAGAAAAGCAAAGCACAACAGGAGAGGCAAATGAGAAAAGCGGAGTCACAACAGGATAGGAAACGGAGAAAAGCAAAGCACAACAGGAGAGGCAAAGGAGAAAATCAAAGCACAACAGGAGAGGCAAAGGAGAAAAAGAGGAGTCACAACAGGAGAGGAAACGGAGAAAAGCAAAGCACAACAGGAGAGGCAAAGGAGAAAAGCAAAGCACAACAGGAGAGGCAAAGGAGGAAGGAGCGAGAAAAGGAGAAGGATGAGAGCGGAGCAAAACAAAAGAACCTAGGACTTACCAGACCAGTAGCAGAGGCCTGGTCAGGTGGAGCTGCAGCGTCGGGGAAGCGACCTACCCGAGGGTACTGTGTAGCTCCTAATGTGGATGACATAGGCTGATGTTTGCGACAACTATGGGCATTCACATTTGACAGGACTGGAGCCTTTGTCTTGTTTCAGGGGATTATTGAAGTTGTCATCCTCAACCCTCTAATTTAGGTGTGTATGATCCATGGGGATGTTACTGGCATTGGCTACTTGAGCTGCACACAGAGCGGAGGTGGTAGTGGCAACTGTTGTAACTGTTACATTCCAGTTATCGGTATGACTAGAGGTTGTTAATTGGGCCCTAGTTATTGTAGGGGGTATGGTGGCTGACGTGTGCCAGGATGCAAGTTTGACGTTGTGCCCTTACCTCCTGGCGTGGCTTTACCTTTGCTCCAACGTTGGCATGGCAGCATGCCCCCCTTGGACTGTTGTTGGTGTAGTGTTATGGTGTGCCCCAGCTTCTCTCTGTGCAGGCCATACCCCCATGCCATACCCCTTTACCCATGCCACTCCATGTATATGGTGACTTCCATGAATTTTGGGGTCTGTATCCCCCCCGCTTACAGTTGACATTAGTGCGTTATAATTCCCCATGCGACTTACCATGCATGTGTGTTGTCTCCTGGTAGTCTGCGCTGTCCTGTCCTTGAATCCCTGTGACGATCTCCTCAGGGATGACGGCTGCGACCATCTCCTCCATGTGGTCCAGGGCCTCCTGGTGTGCTGGGACTCCCACCTCCAGTCGGCAGTGCTGCCTTCCTGTTCCTGGCCATCTTTTCCTTGGTCCTGCGCTTGCAGTCATGCCAGCGTTTCTTGCACTCGATGACTGTTCTGCGTACTTCTGCCACACTGTTAATCTTGTCAACAATTTGTTGCCATATTACCTCTCTCCTACTGATTGGCAACTTTGAGGTGACAAACAGTTGGTGCTGGTGTTCCGTCACCTCTTTAACCAGACTTTCCTGCTCCTCTGCACTGAAGCAACACTTTATTTTCTTCTTAAAAGTGTCCTGGTTCTTGTGTGGGTCCTCCTGACTGGTTCCTGGTCTGTTGTCATCTTCCTTGGGTCTGTACAGGCATCTGGGATCCATTTTGGCTCTCCTCTGCTGAAATGGCTGTATTCGCGGGGAATTTTGACGCTATTGCGTCAAAAAATGCTGCAAATCCGGTGTGCGGTGTCGTAAATCGACCCACAGTCATTTCCGCCACGCTAACGTCGTTTTGCTTTACGACTTGACGCTGCGGTGTGCATAAAAAAGAATGACTTACACCTGTGGTTTGCGCCGCTGTGCGTCAAAGTATAAATTTGACGCCCGCAGGGCGCACCGAAATGGCGTTAGCCGGCGGTAATATTTTTGACGCAAAACTGCGCCGGCGCAGTTTTGCGTCAAAAAGTATAAATATGGCCCTAAAAGACCTAAGTTCATCAAAAAAAACCTCAAGAGGGCAAAGCTGTAATTGGCTTTGTAACTGTCCCCCCTGGTTCTGTCCCCTCCCTCCTCATTTGTTATAATATTTTATAGTGGATTTTAGGGGGTTAGTGTCAGGTTAGATTAGGTTAGTAGTTTAGTTAGGATAAGTGGGTTTGGGGGTGGGTTTTCTACTTTTTACATGTTACTTTGTGGGTGGGTAGGGGTAATGTTGAGGCATATATGTGTTGGAAAATATTTATATATACATGTTGTCCTGCATGAGTCTCGTAATATAAGGAGGGTGGGGGGTCAATGTTTAGAGTGTGTTGTTAAATGTGTTAGGTAAGATTAGCATAGGGTAGTTAGGGTCAGTTGTTGCTTAAATATAGTTAGGAGAGATTAGGTCAGGTTAGGATAGGTATTCTTCATTCTTATTAGTTTAGTTTCATTCTTATTAAATATCTTTGGGTACTCCCTTACTTCATGTGTGATATGTTTGGGTCTCTGGGTCTTTCCATGAGTGAACAGTGAAAATTGTGTGTTGGCCTAAGGATTCTGTCTTGCCTCCAAATCCCTCTCTTGACATTTTCATCACCTGTTTACAACTGAGCTGTCACATTGGCAGCCACAACACATCTACATGTGTATGCATCTGCCATCCAGTGTACCAACCACTCAAGGTGACTATGTTAACTTTGTATTGGAAAGGTAGGTGTGGTAATTGAGCTGTCATTGTTTGGGTCCTATGTAGGAATGTTGGGCACTGTTGGACATCTGACAACAGCCTAGATTTTATATCTATCATGCTAAACTGACCAGTGGCTATTACAGATGAGGTTACACACCAATATGCTCTACTGGTACTCCCAGCTGACGATTGTGCCCGAGAACTGTTTCACAGCCATTTTTGCTGTATGTAGTGGGTGAAGCACATATGTGTTCAACATTTTTGACATACTCAGTGAATTGCTTGTAGAGGATGAGACCAGCATTGTCGTTCACCATGTAGGAACCTTGTGGGTAGATGTGTGCCACCATATTCCTGCAGTCTTGTACTGACACTCTGTGACTTAAGACATGTTACACACATCACAATTCCTAGAGTAGTAGATGTGTCAGAGTACACAAACCCATGCTGGTTGTGTAGGTGGTGTTTATTTACTAGTGCAATATTTACAATATCGAGGTCTGTGACCCCATTAGTGAAATTCTTACAATTGTGACACAACACAAGTCCTGGGTTGAGGGACATGTCATGGGACATGCTTGGGTAAAATGTTGTTCAGTGCCGGGGAACATGAATTGCCAATTGGAAAGGGAGAGACAATTGTAGTCCATACCAGAAAAGTCAACAGTGTGTCAGTGAAGAGTGCATATCTCCAACTCTACTAACACTGGCATGATGTCAAGCACAGGACACAGGAAAACACTGCCCATGTGGCATGGGCTGGTGTTACCGGAAACTCCTACGGGTGAAGATGATCTGTTCACATCTTCATCCTCCAATGTGTGTAGTGTCTTCTCTGTCCTTGATGGTGGTAGTGGGAGGTAAAGGGGGCCACACACACTTCAGTGGTTGGATATGTGGACTCCCAATTCTCAGCAGCTGCCATGTGTGGAACAACATATGGCATCACTGCAGCAAGGAACAACTGCTGATTTTTTAGAATAGCAGCAACATCTCTGTGGTAGGCAGCCATGTCTGCCGCGAGGGAGGCCAGTTCCCGGTGCATGGAGTCCATCTTGTTCTTGAGCATGCTGATGCCAGTTTGGGAGGGCAGTTGTTGTGGCCTCTCCCTCATGGCAGCAGCTATGTCCCTCAGACACTGCTGGACTCCATTCATTGGGGAGTGTGTGCCTTGTTTGGCTGCAGACTGTTCAGTGGCCGTAGCAATGCACATGCGCATACCCTCTAGGCTGGCTGCCATACTTTGCATCCCCACCCGCACTTCCTTGGCCAGCTCCCGCTGGAGTCCTACCACTGTCTTCTCAAAGCTGGTCCCTGGGTCCTCAGAGCCCTCAACTGTGTCAGTGCTGGCAGGTCGTACTATTGGGGTGTTAGGTGGAGCTTCTGGAATGGCTGCTTCATTAATACTCCTCCTTGTGACTGGAGGTGGTGTGTGAAGGGATACATGGATGTCTTGGAGGGTCTCTTGGCTGATGGTTGTCAGCTAGTCATCCAGGTCATCGGGGTACTCCAGGACAGGCAGATCCGCAGGAGAGCCATCATCCTCTGCAATGAGATGGTGTAAAATCAGTCTATTTGTGTTGTGGCAGTTGATATGTCATGCCACTGACTTGCTATTGGAGGCTCATTGTCATCTTAGTTCCCAAACATTGTTCCTGTACATCATGGTTGCAGTCTATCAGCCCTATGCCCCACATGCTTGTCACATGAAGGGAAGCCCAGTTGGCACAATTGGCTGCATCATATTTTCTAGGTGTGATGTATGTGCTTTTTGTGGCTTGATACCATGTTGCCGCTGTCAAACCACCCTATGCATCCATTTGTATGGTGAGGCCTTGCAATGGGTGTTGCTGTGCTTATGCCACAGCACCACACATGACAAATTTCCCCTGTCCCAGTCTTACATGCTTCACATTACACCGATGCGGTGCTGAGATCTTGCACCACGCCAGGGATGGCTTTACCATGACACTATGCTCTTGTTACCATTGATAGCTCCTCATGTTGATGTTTGTGTATGTGTGCTACCTTGCATAGCACTCATGGACCTAGCAGAGTTCAATTACATCTTCTGTCTGTGCAGGTGGGTTCTCCTTCCTACACACCCATGTCCTCCCCCTCAATGCAGCCCTCCTTGCACTATGATACATGAGATGCAGCATGGTGGAAGTGCAGCTAATTTGACCCTGGCACAGGGGTAGGCCCAGGGATGGACAGCATGGGTAAACATTTCTGCTGTGTACATGATTATGTATATGACAGTGCCTGATCGTAAATGAGTCTATGGGCATAGCCAGTTAACAGGAGTTGAACTTAGGTCAGGGCCTGAAGCTAGTTTGATGGTGATTCTGCAGGTAGTCAAACTGGTCCCTCAGTTCAAGTACATCAGTCCTATGGGCACCTGACTGCCATTATCCATTTGACCACCCCCAACAGCACAGGAGGTAGTGGCAACTGTTGTCAATGGGAATGCCCCATGGGCCAATGGCCTGGCACTGGCAGATTTCCAGCAGCTTAAAGACTGGCAATGCCAGCTGTCCTGTGACACCAGATCAGTATTACGTTCAATGCTACCCTCCATGTCTGTTTCCGCATTTCCCCCAGCCTTTGCAAGGTGGTGAAACCCCCATGCAAAGGTCGGTGGTGATGTGGTGTGCCCCTGCACAGTCCATGCACCTGTCATGGGTAGAGCAGGGGGTCCCATGCCCTGGCCCTTTGCCTTTTCCACTGCCAGATTTGCAGGGCTAAGTACAGTGTGTCCTGTCACACCCAATGCACCCCAAAACTGGCACTGACTCTATTTGATCCATCAACAATGTTGAAGTAAGTGCCCCACAGAGTGAATATGAACAGAAAGACTTCCACCCGCCATCCCAACGTGTGACTCATACTGCCAACCGCAAAGGGTACACAGCCCTGGCAGTCTTACCAACACCGCACTTTCTCATGCACCATCCCAGCCCATAAATGTGGGATTACAAGCCATTGTGTTCACAGTCATACCCCATGTGTTGTTGGTGTGTGTTTATTTCCCCATTTATATGTGTCCCACATGGTTGTGTCACATAGTTGTGGGCCCAGCCTGTGACTGTTGTGACCTACCGTTTGCTATCTGTGGTCCATATTTTCTGTAGTGGCACATTTCTGTTCAGCATCAAGATGTGTGGTTCAACACCACACCAGTTTAGTTGGTCTTGGTAGTGGCATGTTACCAATGATACAGGACCCGCCTGCTTTTCCCCCAGTGCCTGTTAAGTACGTTGTTTCCTGCACCCAGGGGGCATCCTGACTGCATGATGGAGTGGTGGCTGCCTTATGTGGATGTGTTGTCAATGTGCGGGTGGTGTGCTATCGGCACATGTCTGGGTACATTTGGGACAGTTGCTATGACTTGTGTGCTGTCAGATGCAGCACACATGTGTTTGGGCAATGAGGCAAGGCAGTTGCAAGGTGTTACTGCCAGGGACACCACCTTGACGTTACCTCATGAATGGTATTGACTGACTAACTAGTCTCTGAAGTTTTGGTCGTGTTGGTAGGGTTATATGACTATCTACAAGGGGTGTTGTGATGACACAACCAGAGGCACAGTGATTATACATGCCATCTATCCCTTGTGCTGCATATGTACATGTAGGTATTTAGGCCTGGTGATCGACATATGTCCAGGTTTTGTATATGTCATGGTGCATGGCACTACCAAGGCGTAGGTACATGTGTAGCTTACATCACAATGGTGCAACTTGCTTAATGTGCAATGTGCCCACTGTGCTCCTTTGACATGCATTTTGTGAGTCCTATTTGCCTCCCCGTTCTTTCACTTGACATTTTAGCATTAATTTACCCCTTGCAACTTACCCTGCATTTGTGGTGTTTCCTGGTAGTCTGTACTGTCCTGTCCTGCAATTCCTGTGACGAGTTCTTCTGGAATGACCGCTACAACCATCTCCTTCATCTCATCCAAGTCCTCTTGTGGTGCTGGACTCCCACCTCTAGTTTCCAGGGCTGCCTTCCTATTCCTTGCCATGTTTTCCTTTGTCCTTCGCTTGCAGTCATGCCAGCGTTTCTTGCACTCTGTTATGGTTCTCCTGACCTCTGCCACACTGTTAACCTTGTCTACTCTATGCTGACAAATTGCCCTTCTCCTTCCAATTGGCAATTTGGAGGTGACGAAGAGTTGATGTTGATGCTCGGTCACCTTTCTCACCAGTATTTTATGCTCCTCCGCACTGAAACAACACTTTCTCTTTTTCTTCTCCCTCCCCTGGGTCTGGTCTGTACCCGCCTGGCTGGTTCCTGGTTGATTGAGGTCTCCGTGGGGTGTCTCCTGGCTTTCTGGGTCCATTTTGCCTCTCCTTTGCACTGTTTACTCTGTTAGCGTCTATATTTGACGCTATTTTGGGCAAAAAATGTGCATTTCTGTTGTGCAACATGTTTACTTGTCGTAAAAAGGATTAGAGTCATTTTTCCGGCATTAATGTAATTTTGCCTTACGACAAGGCGCAATGGTTAAAGTCGAGAAAACTGACTAAACTATTTTTAGCACCACCCAGCATCATAGTATATATATGACGCACGGGTGGCGTTAAATAATGGCGCCAGTCAGTGCTAAACTTTTTGAGGCAAAACTGCATTAGCACAGTTTTGCACCAAAAAGTATAAATCAGGGCTTTAGTGCTTCAAATTGTGTAGGTCTGGGAGGAAGGCTCACTGGACCCTCTTTCTCAGTGATCTTGTGCCACTGGTGAAGCCATACCAATGTGTGTAACCCTTTCTCAATCATCATGTGGTAAGCTGATGTACCTTCAGGTGCCTCTTCACCTTCCTGTACAGCAATAGTCACATCACTTCTCATTCAACTCCTAATTGTTTTGAAAAACTTCATAATTTCACATTTAAATCAAGTGGCAAAAACCAAAATATAAATCTTCAGTGTTTTGATTCTGTTCTGTATATGTTAACTTTCAAAAAGCCCTTCTCCTAATCCTAATGCGTTTCTGTATACCAGCCAACCAATCACTGGGCAGTGCTCTGAACTGCCTAACCAATTTCAGCACAGGGTCTCACCATCGAACCAATACCAGCGTGGTACAATATGACACAACAATCTGCTCCTTACAGCATCTTACTCTCCTTGAGGGTATTTGTAATAATAATTGTAATATCAATTATTTTTAACATTGACTAAATGATCATTCCCCGGCCTTTCCTCTTGTCTCTTTTCCACAGCAGATGTTGATCCATTGAGTTGGTGACAGTTTTTTTATGGGTGGTTTCTGGTGACAGGACATTCTTTTTCCATTCAATAAAAGACACCATGGATTGAATTAAGGCTCTTTGGTTATGTTCACAGCACAATAAATCAGTGGTATATGTGTAAAATCCATACCCGTAATTGCAGTTCACATCATGTGGAAGTGGAATATGTGTCTGTTTTGCATTAGAATAACCTTAGCCTGGATGAAGATCTTGGAAAATAGTTGATATCCTCATGGGTATCAATACTTGTTGGATTGCCCAGAAGAGTACCTCAGTGCCTTATTAGGACATAATTGAACTCTGTTTTGGTTACGGACACTATATGGCACCAAGATAGGAGATGTTTTACAAAATTGTCAAAAAAGCATGAGGGTGCCATTTTCTCATTGTCACGAAAAGTATTGTGGGTAGTAGTTGAGTGTGCAGGAAACAGAGCCTGCTTTTTGGGATTTTTTTTTTACTGTTGTAAACATTGGTAATTTTAGCAACACAAAAGGATGATGGATGGAGTGTTGAAACTTTTCAAACACTCACCCCCAGTCACAGATCTGGGTTTAATCCATCATTCTTCTGCTCACCATGCCACCCCAGTTTGGACCCAGCCATACGCAAATCAGTCTTGACCCTGTTCCCCATGAGAACAGTCCAGTCCGAACTGCCAGGCCAGGTCCTCCCTGGACCGAAAACAAGCATCCTGGGTCCGGTTTCAGAGTATCCCCCTTCATCAGCCAGGCAAGCTTGAATCCAGTCGCACAGTTAGCAAGGGACCCACATCTGGGCATACCCTTCCCACTTAGGGCAACTTTAGCAACACAAAAGGATGATGGACAGAGTTTTGAAACTTTTCAAACACTCACCCCCAGTCACAGATCTGGGTTTAATCCATCATTCTTTTGCTCACCATGCCACCCTAGTTTGGACCCAGCCATTTGCAAATTAGTCTTGACCCGTCCATTATCCTTTTGTGTTGGTAAACATTGGTAAGTCATGATCCTGTTTGAAAAATGTGCTATATTTTTCTGAAAAACATGTATTGGAATGTAAAATTATATCAAGTACTTGTACAATGTAATATGGATGTTTATCTAGCATGCTGATTTGAATATGAAAGAATTGTATGTTTTGCTGTGTATTTGTTTGAAAATTAATTCAAATGGTCCTTTCATGAGCTGAAGTAATTATGAAACATGCGTAAAGAAATTAGCGAGGACATGATGGGAAAGGTCCCCATGTCTCCTCCTAAATAGGTTTTGATCTATGGCGAGCGAGGGTATTCAATGTTTATATTATTGGATTTGTACTGTTACATTAAGACCACTGGTAGTAAAGGAGAACTTATTTGTTATTGCAAAAAAAATGGCAATTAAAGTTACACTTTCAAGTGCTATGAACATTAGACTAATTTTAATATTATGAGTTAGTCGACTAAGCATTTGCCAAGTGACTCTAGGTGTGTTTACTACATAAAAGATAAAGGCCCTCATTTCGACCTCAAAGACCGCTTAGGAACCGCCGTGCTGAAGACCGCCAGTGGAGGCGGTTTTCTGCACGGCGTATTATGACTGCTAGCAGCCCTGCGTCCTTTTTCGGACGGAGAGCCGCCAGCAGCCATACTGGCAGTCGGCAGGAAAGTGGAGGCTGCTCCACCTCCACCGCCCCGTCATCAGAACACCGCCCACCGAATCACGTTCCATGATTCGGTGTGGCGGTGTTCTGGTGACGGGGAGCTGGCGGCGGAGGAGCCCCCATGGATCCCGTTACCTCCCGGAGGATCTACGGACAAGGTAGGTTGATCGTCCATTAGGGAAGGGGGTGGAGGGGTGTTGTGTGTTGTGTTTGTGCATGGGGGTGTGCGTTTGAGTATGTAGAGGGTGTGTGTGAGGGGGTGTGAGAGTGCGTGTATGCATGCAGGTGGTGTTGTGTGTATGGGAAATGTGTGAGGGTCAGTCTGTGTGCATGTCTGTTTGTATGTGTGCGGGTATGTGTTGTTGCAGTGTATGTGTGCGTGTAGGGGTGTGTGTCCATGCATGTTGGGGTGGGGGTCGAGAGGGGGGGTGTGTCTGAGCATGTTGGGGGTGGGGGTGGGGAGAGGGTGTGTGTCTGTGCATGTTGGGGGTAGGGGCGGGGAGGGGGGTCCTGCCACCTTTGTGGAGTGGCAGGGGGGTGGGGGAGGGGGGTCGGGGGAGACCCCTATTACAGTAGTGCCATGGAAGGAATTCCCTGGCACTGATAGTGCCTACCGCCATGGATTTCGTGCCGGTTCCAAACCACCCGAAATCCATGGCGGTATGCAGGGTCGTGATACCGCCGGCGGTCTGGTGACGGCCGCCGGGCTGGAGACCGAAGTCTCCAGCCCAGTGGTCGTCACCGCCCTGGCGGTCGGAGTGGAGAAGTGGCGGATGACCATGGCGGTAACCGCCGTGGTCATAATTCCATTTTGTTTTTCGCCGGCCTGTTGGCGGTATTACCGCCACTTCTCCCCCGTCCACCAGGGTGGTAATGAGGGCCAAAGTGCTCCCATGGGTACATGATAAGGGCATTGCAAGGCACTGAGGCTTTCCATAACCATATAGGGGAACGAGTTTGAAGGAATGAAAAAATTAATCATGTTCTTGCTGCTAGTAATTGTAAGCTAGAAAAATAGAGCAGTAGAAAGAAAAGCAATGTTTTATTTTCATTGCTTTGAATAGCTGCTCTGTGACCAGACCTGCTTTTTACCTCAGCTTTTGGCAGCAGGCATTGTGATGTCATAACTCGACTGCAATTACTAATAATTGGCTGGCATCATGGGAGTTTGAAGATGCTGAATATGGGTAGTAAATTTAATGTTGTTCCAAACAGGGGGCCTCAAAATATATATTGGCCTGGGACCCAAAAGTCCTTGAGATCCCCCTGGGATCTCTACTCTGCCTTCCTATGCCACAAACCGCCAGATAGCTGCTCTGATGGGGACCCCTTCCCATTTGTGGATGGGTTGGCACCAATTTGAAATTGGTATTAACTGCAATTGTTTTGGGACTTAATTCACAGTCACAAAACAATCATGCATAGCACTGGGAAGAGAATGCTCCTTTCTCATTCGACTGGCAAAGTCTTTTCGCGATATCGTAAAGAGATTACCGAATCGCAAAACTGGGTTGGTGCATCGCAAAAAGCCTTTTTCTTCTCACAAACGGCCTGATTCTGAAAATCGGGCCTTTTGCAACATGAATAAAGCTATCTACATGAGGCCCTCAGTCTCTATATAAAAAGCATTTTTTTACTTGCTGATATCTTTGGCACCGCTTGACAAATCTTCACAAAACTTTCCCAAAACATTTGTAAGCCATGTCATTTGCTGTCTGGATGGAGTGATCCATCCAGGGAAGGCCAAGATAAAAGGGAGTCCCAAAACAAGTTTTCCCCAGTTTTTTCTATAGGGATTTTGAACACCTATAGCGCCACAACTACTGGACGAAATTACACCAAATTTGGCACAAAGGTAGGTCCTGGTCAAGAAAGCAACCGTTTTTTATTTTGGTGTAAATCCATTCAGTAATTTTTGAGAGATTAAGGGGAAAACAAAATTGTATATATCGGAAAGCGAAGGATTCGCAACTCCTCCCGACCTCATGCTGAGATCTGATTGGCTGACAACACTTCAAGAAGGAAGCCGACTTCAGCCAAGTCCCTGAAAAAAGGTAAAAAATAACAAAAAGGGGCCAGGGTATGTACCTCCTGACCCCTTAGCTCCTGTGCTGGAGTTCGAAAGGGACCTCTCTGCAGGGCTAAAAAGCATTCTTTTAAAAATCTTTGCTGCGGAGTTGTGACGGGGTTGCGAATCTGTGGCAAAAAATTTTTTTTAAATGAAATGGGGGCTCCTGCGCTTCATCATTTTAAAGCCCCCCGGTGGGCCAAGACCTAGGAGCATTTGCAGAATAATGTAGGGCACCTCCTGGCACCCTCTCTCTGGCCCGGGGACCGCTACCTCCCTGGGGCTTATGAATAATTTGAAGGGGGCCGCGAGCCCTCCTGTTGCCCCAGAAAACTCCACCTCTCTGGGGCTATAAATAAATATAATACGGGGTGTGCACCTCCCTGCTGCCTTGGGGATCACCACCTCCACAAGGCCATCAATAAGTATAATGCAGGGGGGCCTTGAGCCCCCCATTTACTCATGGTTCACCACCTCACTTGGGCAAATGGTTGAGAAAAGAAAGGGGGGGCCCTTTGGGACTCCCAATCCCCTGGGATCACCACCTCCCTGGGGCTTCTAACAAATTTGAAGGGGACCATGCAGCCCACCTTGTGAAGCCACGGATGCCCTGGGGACTGCCACCCCCCAGGACCAGCTCCTGCTATCTGCTGGGGTGCCCAACCCCAGGACATAGCTGTTTGCTGTGTCTTGGCAGCTGCACCCAAACCGTGGGAAACACTTTGGTTTTTGACAGCGGCACCTGTTGAGCAGGTCCCGCTGTCGAAAACTGAAGCTTTCAGCAAGCAGGAAGCTGCAATTACAAGACACTGCCTGCTTGTTGAAGCAATAGCACAACGAGGTAAGCATTGAGGCTTACCCCACAGTGCCAGATAGCCCTTAAAGAGAATTTTGTAAATAATATTTAAAATAAAAAAATAAATGAATAAATAAATAAATATGTAGGGACCACAGGGGAGCCCAAGAGGGCTCCCTCATGGTCCCAGATAGCCCATAAAGGGCTACAAAATATTTTTTCAAGCAAGCAATAGCTCAGTGTGAAGGTAGCAAACCTTCACACTGAGCACTCAAGGTTTGAGTCCAGACAGACTCAGTTCCCTCTTTTTTTTAAGTACAAATTATATAAAAAAATTTAAATGACGGACACATTTTTTTCTAAACTGCACACAAATATCTCATTCTAACTCTTTGTCTCTCTTTCAATCAAATTCTCCTACTCACACACCCACTGGAACACCTACATACTCGCTCATAGACTCACTCAGACACTTAGGGGCATATTTATACTCTGTTTGCGCCGGAACTGCGTCGTTTTTTTTAACGCAATTCCAACGCAAAACTAACTCCATATTTATCCTTTGGCGTTAGACGCGTCTAGCGCCAAAGTCCATGGAGTTTGCGTCATTTTTTAGGGTGGACACCTACTTTGCGTTAATGATATGCAAGGTAGGCGTTCCCGTCTAAAAAAGTGACTCCGAGGCATGTCCGCCGTATTTACACTCCCGGGCAAAATTCACGCCCGGGAGTGGGCGGGTCAAAAAAAATGACGTACCGCCGCTTTTGCGCCGTTTTATAGCGCCTGGAAAAGGCAGGCGTTAAGGGACCTTTGGGCTCGGAAGGAGCCCAGAGGTGCCCTCCCATGCCCCCAGGGACACCCCCTGTCACCCTTGCCCACCCCAAGAGGACACCCAAGGCTGGAGGGACCCATCCCAGGGACATTTAGGTAAGTTCCGGTAAGTATTTTTTTTTTTTTTTTTGTGGCATAGGGGGGCCTGATTTGTGCCCCCCTACATGCCACTATGCCCAATGACCATGCCCAGGGGACAGAAGTCCCCTGGGCATGGCCATTGGGCAAGGGGGCATGACTCCTGTCTTTGCTAAGACAGGAGTCATTTCTATGGGGTTTGGGAGTCGAAATAAATGGCGCAAATCGGGTTGAGGCGAAAAATTTGCCTCAGCCTTACTTGCCCCATTTTTTGACGCCCAAGCTCCATATCCCCCTACGCCGGCGCTGCCTGTTGTACGTCGTTTTTTTCCACGCACACCAGGCAGCGCCGGCGGCTAACTCTGGCTAACGTCATTGATTAAATACGGCGCCCGCATGGCGCTTCAGAATGGCGTTAGCCGGCGGTAATTTTTTTGAGGCAAAACTGCGTTAGCGCAGTTTTGCATCAAAAAGTATAAATATGGCCCTTAGAGCCTTGTGCACACACTCACAGCCCCAAGCACACACTTGTGCATCCGCTAAAACACTGATGTATGCACTCTCACACCCACACACACGCTCTCACAGCCACTCTCAGATGCCAGATGCATCCTCTCACACCTATTCTGACACCCAGAGAGGCTGTGACCAACTTTCACCACACATGGTCAACGTGCTGTCCACAGCATGGGGTTGGGTGGTTATGGGGTTGGCCACACTGTCTGGCTGCAGGTCAGACCTTGCGGGCAACCTTCACTGCACACAAGCGAAGGCCGTGCATGGTAGGGTGCTTTTAGTGGGTTGGCCAATCGCCGTCACGCACGGCCAAAGGCATTGCGCGGCGGTGGCTGGATTAACATGTAGTAATTAAAATAAGTATGTGTTAAAAAAACATAGAAATTCACTGAAAAAACAAAAATTACAAGGATGTTATATCTATGAAACAGAAGTTAAAAAAACCACAGAAATTCAATTAAAAAAATTAAAGGTTAAAGGGACATTATAGTTCGGCTCACATTTTGAACGTACAAAACCTTAGAAATTCACCCAATATAGTTAGAGTCATCGCAAGTAACTAGAACTCATGCTCTAAGGTAACTATAACTCATGCCCTACCAATGCACTGCTAATTACCCCACAAATTTTGGCACTCATGGCATCTTTGATAATATCATTGAAAATATCAACGTAATATTTGTAGTCACATTTTTGATGAAACAACTGTGCATGATGGGGGCACTCATTATAGTTACCTTAGGGCATGAGTTATACTAACATGAGGTAACTCTAACTATAACTGATGAATTTCTATGGTTTGTATGTTTAAAACGTGAACCTAACTATAACTTCTCTGTAACCTTTGGTTTTTTAAGTAGATATAAATCTGTATGTGTATATGTGTGTATGTATGTGTATATATATATATATATATATATGTATATATGTGTGTCTGTGTGTATGTGTATGTATGTGTTCTGCTTTCCTACTTATCTCGTAATCAGAGCTTACAGAACATATCAAGAATGCACTTCTGAGTTCAAAGAAGACTTTTATTGTTGTTAATTCTTCTAAAACCACAAGTTCGTGAATTAATAGATTTCAAGCACAAAAGTAGTCAGTTGCAATATACACAGCAGGTTATATTTATAAGATATTGAATGCAAAGCAAAACAAATCCTTCACTGTGTGAGAAACTATTTACAGCTTCATCTTTCTGGGGTCTGCAAGTTGATGACTCCGGTCAACCACGAGAAAGAGATTATCTACCCACACAGGAGACTGGCAACTGGCGCCAAGTTCCAGCCTGAAGTCAGGCAGATTCTAATATAATTCTCTGAAGCCCGTGTCATCCGTTACAAAGGTGTGCCCCCTCCTCTCAGACTCGGGAAAACTACGCAAGCCTTTGGAGATTGGCCAGATCTCCTAGACTGCTCCTCTTCCCAAGCCTGAGCCGGATGGAAAAACACCAAATGTACTCTCTCTCTTATCAGGTCTAGTCTAGTGTGAGAAGAAAACAGCTTGGTTCATCTTGTGGCAAAACACAGCTTGGAAAAATACAGCTTGGATTCTCAACTGCAATGTCTAACTCCACGTTAAAGGCAATAGGCTGCTAACCTAAATATCAAATGTAATGTCTAATGTCATGTCAAAGCCAATAGGCAGCTAAGCTGAATACAAAATGCAATGTCTAATATCATGTCAAAGCCAATAGGCAGCTGAGCTGAATACAAAATGCAATGTCTAATATCATGTCAAAGCCAATAGGCAGCTGAGCTGAATAAAAAATGCAATGTCTAATATCATGTCAAAGCCAATAGGCAGAATACAGAATGTAATGGCTAATGCAATGTCAAAGTCAATAGGCGGCTAAACTGGATACCGAAAGTAATGGCTAATGCCATGTCAAAGCCAATAGGCGGCTAGGTTGAACAAAACATGCAATGTGCTACTGATGAACATTGAGCAACTAATATGCGCAGTGGTGAAACACAAAGTCATTGGTCAAACTTAATCAATAGCATCACATTCCACCCTTTGACCAATGAATTTTTGTTTCACATATCTCTTGTTTCAAACAAAAAAAAAAAAAACATCAGCACAAAAAAAAAAACCTTATCAGCAAATCAGATTTCAATGATCAAAGCAATCCCTGTAAAGCAATAGAAGTGGATTAACATATTGATCTCATAACCTTTCACATCAGATACATCTACACAGAAAAGACTGAAACTTTTATACTCTGAATGAGATTATAGTGTCTCTAAAATAGTAAGTTGAAGTAGCATCAGTACTATTCATGTAAAGGTGCACGGTCCACCTGAAAGGTATGCTGGAAGATAAGCGAAAGTCAGAGTTCCATACGAAATAACACAGCTTAATTCCAGTGGAAGAATGCAATCAAACAATTTGAACTTGAACTGAAGGCGCAGTTTGCGCAAAATGGATCCATGGTGCTCGCACTTTACTCAGCCAGGTTCAGGTTGGGGGTTCGGTCTCTTCCCCGACCCCACACGCACACACCCAAAGGGGGACCACACAGCACACTCAGGGACAGTGGCAAAACGTGGTAGGATCTGCAAAAGAAAAAAGTATGACTTTTCTTGCAAATAACATTTGTCATTTAAAATGTACCCTTCCTCTTTTCCCTGATTTATAATCAGCAGGACGTTTTTGGGGCCCTTTATTATATTTTCTGAAGGTTCTGGAGGGTCACTTGGGGCTTCAACCCACACCTCAGCACAGAGGTTTTTATCTGCTGCAACACAGCTTCCCTTTTCTTGCACTGTCAGAAGGGCTGGGGCAGACTCCTTCTTTACCAAACCTCCATTCACTGCACTTTTGTCAAGTTGGGCCATTCTGTCTCCAATTCGTATGAATGAATCAGATTCTTTTCTAGTTATCAGCATAATTTTGATTTCTCCTTGGTAATTTGCAGCAATCACTCCCCCTAAAACCTGATCCATTTGCCATATCTGTCCTGGTAACTTTCCTCTCCCCAACTGCTCTGTGACTGCTTGCATGACAGATTGCTTTTGTGCGTGCTGCACAGTTTTTATCAAATCTAGGGGAATGTGCATCTCTCTCATCCCTCCCCACCTGTAAGTGGCTTTTTCTCCCAGCTGTTCACATTTCTGGTGCACCCACTTAGCCATCCCCACTAAGTCAGAATTCTGGGTGAACACTTCTCTCTCTGAATTATTCTCTTTAACATCTGCAAGGGAATTGAACCAGTTAGGTGCAAGCCATGTGGAAAACCAAACTGCTAAACCATTGGCAGTAAACCAAGAATCAGTGTAAAAATGACACATCTCACGTAGCTCTTGCTTTAAAATCTGACACACATTGTACAACGCTGTTCCTTCTCCTGTGCCATAAAACAACATTTCAGTCAATGAATCATTAGTAAAACAAGCATGCTTTTTATCTTCAGTGGACACGAATTCAAATGGTGCACACAATTTCACTAGTGACTCTTTTACCTGTGGTACTCTAGCCCTGTCTTGCAAGTACCAGATCCAGTGTATGATCCTAACTAGGGGCACTATGTTTCCCTCTTACACTGCGCAGAAACCTAAAGTCTGCATTATTTCATTTGCCAAATCACAAGCGCGCAGCTGCATATATTTTTTCCCAGTGACCATATACCAAAGTGTTAGGATTTCACTCAGATTCTGTTTCCAAAAGTCAAACAAGCTAATGAAACTCGGTGTCTCTTACTTAGTGCAAACAGTAAGAAACTCTAAAATCTTTCGTTTTACTTGTGCATTTTGCAACGGTAACTCGTAAAACACATTCTGAGCTCTCTCATCGTTCTCGTCCGTGTTATCAGTAAAGGAATGCACTTTGACTGCCAAAAAACCGGGCTCACACGGAGGCTCAGAGCAGCTCGAAGCTGTCTTAACCCCCTCATTACTGGAATGGGAAAAGAAAGATTCTTCTAAAACAGCATTTTTATAACTTTCAGCATTATCTTGAATTAATGTATTCTGGCTAATTTGCTCACGGAAATTCTCATTTTCATGTTCCAACTGCCTACATTTCTCCTGCATTTCTCTGTAAGCAGATAAAGGTATCCAAACCCTTCTGTCAAACACAAAAGGAACATCACTTCCAAAAGGCACATTTTCTAAATATGCTTCATCACAACAAAACATGTTTCTCAAAACACCATCAGGCAGTTTAGCTACACATGCATTTTCAAACATGGTTTGCCGTGCTTCTGTAATTCTCCAAACAACAAAAAACAATTACACTTTTAAATTGTGCACGTAGAAATCTATAATTCGCCTCTTCACCCCACTTCTGGTACCAAAATGTTCTGCTTTCCTTCTTATCTCGTAATCAGAGCTTACAGAACATATCAAGAATGCACTTCGGAGTTCAAAGAAGACTTTTATTGTTGTTAATTCTTCTAAAACCACAAGTTCGTGAGAGACGAATTAATAGACTTCAAGCACAAAAGTAGTCAGTTGCAATATACACAGCAGGTTATATTTATAAGATATTGAATGCAAAGCAAAACAAATACTTCACCGTGTGAGAAACTATTTACAGCTTCATCTTTCTGGGGTCTGCAAGTTGATGACTCCGGTCAACTGCGAGAAAGAGATTATCTACCCACACAGGAGACTGGCAACTGGCGCCAAGTTCCAGCCTGAAGTCAGGCAGATTCTAATATAATTCTCTGAAGCCCGTGTCATCCGTTACAAAGGTGTGCCCCCTCCTCTCAGACTCGGGAAAACTACGCAAGCCTTTGGAGATTGGCCAGATCTCCTAGACTGCTCCTCTTCCCAAGCCTGAGCCGGATGGAAAAACACCAAATGTACTCTCGCTTATCAGGTCTAGTCTAGTGTGAGAAGAAAACAGCTTGGTTCATCTTGTGGCAAAACACAGCTTGGAAAAATACAGCTTGGATTCTCAACTGCAATGTCTAACTCCACGTTAAAGGCAATAGGCAGCTAACCTAAATATCAAATGTAATGTCTAATGTCATGTCAAAGCCAATAGGCAGCTAAGCTGAATACAAAATGCAATGTCTAATATCATGTCAAAGCCAATAGGCAGCTGAGCTGAATACAAAATGCAATGTCTAATATCATGTCAAAGCCAATAGGCAGCTGAGCTGAATACAAAATGCAATGTCTAATATCATGTCAAAGCCAATAGGCAGAATACAGAATGTAATGGCTAATGCAATGTCAAAGTCAATAGGCGGCTAAACTGGATACCGAAAGTAATGGCTAATGCCATGTCAAAGCCAATAGGCGGCTAGGCTGAACAAAACATACAATGTGCTACTGATGAACATTGAGCAACTAATATGCCCAGTGGTGAAACACAAAGTCATTGGTCAAACTTAATCAATAGCATCACAGTATGTGTCTGTATGCATATGTATATGTGTATGTATATATATGTATATATATATATATATATATATATATATATATATATCTATATATATATATATATATAGATAGATATCAAAACAAAGCCCTTTCAATGTTAGAGTGACACATAAATTATGCAAGGAAAGAGGAGAAAACTCTGGGTAGTTCCCAAGTTTTGATGGAGAGCAGCTCTAGTAAGGAGCAACCTGCAACACCAGCGATATTCTAGATTTACTCACCTTACATGTCTCTCTACTGTCCCTTGGGTGGGGTTGGGGGTGTTCCTGTGGCTTGGGAAGGGTACCTGTGTACCCATTCCATGATGTTTAATCATGGAAATGGGTCCACAGGTTCCTTGGCACCTGGTCTTACCCAGGCATTAAATAATAGTGCAAAGAAAACTTTGCACCATTATTTAGCCCCTCCACCCACCCGTGAGTCATTTTAGCACAGGGATAAATATGGGGCTATAGGGATAGCACCATTTGTCAGAAGGGAATGCCTACCTTGCATCTCTATGATGCAAGGTAGTTTGACGCAACCACAAAATAGTGCAAACTCCTATATTTTGATGTTAGACGCATCTAATGTCAAAATATAAATATGGAGTTAGGTTTGCGCTGAATTTGCATTAAAAAAATGGCACAAATTTGTGCAACTGAAGTATAAATATGGGCCTTAGCCTGCTCAGCTTGTCATAATTTACAATAGTATTAGCATTGTAAAGCTACATTAATGCTACTCATCTCTTGTGTGGGGGGAATAATGCAGGTTTACAACAAATTGCAGTTTGAGAGACGGAAATTGTGTAAGAAATTCCTGGTCTCATTCTGCAGCAGCTCTGCTCACTCAGGACCACATTATTTACATTTGAAAGTGTATGAAATGCTGGATGAATCAAAGGAACAGGAGTACCCTAAGAAAACAAGTTAGCAACCCCCGCATTGCAGAAACCATGAACTGGCACCTGTTGAATGACTAACAGTAGTCTCACATTTGCTTCTGCTCAGAAAGACCTCTGTTTTGCCGTTCAGACATTTGAACTCGAAAGGAAACTCTGACTCATCTTTAATATAGCTATCTCCTAGCCCTCATATCTGCACACAGCAAAATGTTTCAAAGATTTTGTGAAACGAAAGGCGGAAATTGGAAGATTTATAGCGCTGTATATAAACCATCCTGTTGAAGGACTTTCTGCTGCTGTGAAAGGTAGTGTTTCTAACTTCTCAATATTGAGCATGGTGTAACTTGCTTCCTTGTTAGCCATTATCTGTTGCTCCCTGGACAAATTAAAAGCAGTAAATAAGTCACTACTGTTAATGTTAATGTATTTCCTTTCCAGAATCCGTAACATCCAACCAAATTGCATGATGGAACAGAGCTGACTTTGTCATTTGGAATGATGTCTATTGCAGAAAACGCTATCACCTCATTACCACTTTAGCGGTGTTTATGGAAGACCGTTGCAGTGGCGGCCCCCAAAAGACCGCCATGTTGGTGGTCATCCGACCACCGTATTGAGTCACACTGTGAAGACCGCCATAAAACAGCCAAAAATCTGAGATGGCCACGACACTGGAGGGTGGGAAATAGACGGTTCCACCATCAGCACCGCCAGCATAACAAAAATCTACCCACCAGATTATGAGCCACAAATCAGCACATCGGTTCTTCCATGGTGGAAAACCATTGACGGTGCAAACCTTCGTGGTCAAAACTCACACCAGGTAGAACACCACACCACATTTGATAGTTTGAACACACAACACCTGACATAGATCCACACACCTAACACTCATTCTCCCTGCACTATATAACACACCCCTACACAACCCACAATCCTTTGCAACAAAAACGCCATTTACATACCCAGAGAGTAGGAAATAATGATTAAAATAGCACATTCACACCATAGGCACACATACATATCACACTCAGCACACACCTCACATCAGCACAACAAACACAATACACACATCACAAGCACACACAAATCACGACAACCATCACACCCCACAATACAGCACCCACACCTCACCAATCACTCAACGCTGCACCCTTACACTCACAACACCCCTACACCATTAACAGAAACACTACCATGTCCCCACAAAACACACACAATTCACTATTGAGGAGATGAGGGTCATGGTGGATAAATTGTCAGGGTAGAGCCACAACTGTTTGGAGCACAGGTCCAACAAACACTGATTGCCAGGAAAATGGAGTTGTGGCAAAGGATAGTCAACAGGGTCAAACCAGTAGGCAGCTATCCACGCACAACGGATGACATCAGTAAGAGATGTAGTGACCTATGGGGGAAGGTGCTTTCCATGGCATCATGCCATGAGATAGTCATGCACAAGACCGGCAGCGGGCCCCACCTCTTCCCTCATAGTTCACATCATGGAAAGAGAAGGTCATGGACATACTACATCCCGAGGGTCTGACTGGAATACCTGGGGGATGAAATCTGGTAAGTGTCCACAACAGTCATGACACAGCACTGTATTATGCTGCATGCTTCCTCACCACCTAAATACTCCCTAATTAACTAGCTTCCACTGCACCTCCCACAATTCACCTAATGCCCCTCTCCTGCAAGCCACCACTCCACCCAGCTCAACTGCCCCACAGCGCTTGGCAATGGCACATTAACTGCTGGCAAGTCAGACCAATACGACTCCCAGAATACACTAACCTAACTTTGTGAACACCTTGAATGTGCACAACACATTACATTTCATGCATTTATAACTAAAGTACTAGCTACCCTATCTAGATTGACCTAGTGAGGACCAGTGCATGGCAATGACCAAAATGCAACGGCACATTAAAACAATAGTATACAAAACCACACGGCAGAGTGACCATTCCTAATGGCCACAGATCAAATATTCCAAGCCAGAAATAGACTGACCTGGGTTGGAAAGTAAGATGGCCGAGTCAATGCACATACATAACATCTAGATATAGGACTATTACCCTTGCATACTCACATATTGTGTTTTCACTAGGACACAATTGTGCATTGTACATCTATAATTTGTGACATCTAGCAACACTTACAAGTCACTAGGTAACAGAGGTGAACAGCCATGTCGATGATCAAACATCACTTGCCATATCAGCATTACCAGCCACAGGTCCAGCAGCCTTCCACTTATCTGCTATCAATGGTATCTGACGTCTCAGTGCTAAATTCTGAAACATGCAGCAGGCATCGATTATTTGGCATACCTTGTGAGGCAAGTAAAGGAGGGTGCACCAGATAGTCCAGACACCAAAATCTTGCCTTCAGGATCCCAAATGTTCACTCAATTAAACGCCCCGTCCTTCTCTGCACCTCATTGAAATGGAGTTCCCCTGGCGTGGCTGGGTACCTCACTGATGTCAATGGCCAAGGAAGATTGGATAGCCAGAGTCACCTGTAAACACAATGGTAGAACAAAACATAAATAGCTTCTGCAACTGGCTATGATGTGATGTCAGGTGACATAACACTGAAACACACACCACAATGCATACTTATCAAGCAGTTAGGCCTTCTCTGTTTGTAGTCATGCCATCAGATGTGGGACATTGCTGTTCCGCATTATGTGGGAATCATGCACTGATCCAGGAAACTTGTCTGTGACTTGTGAGATGTACACATCTGCCACACTCACACCACCTGTATGTTGACTGAGTGATAGTTCTTCCTGTTCCTGTACACCTGTTCATTGGCACTGAGAGGAACCAGGGCTACATGGGTGCCATCAATGGGACCTACCACATGAGGAATGTGTCCAATCTCATAAACATCTGCCTTCACAAATGCCAAATCCGCTCTTTGGGGGTACCTGATGTAGCTGTCCAGGTATTTCAACAATGCATACAGTGCATCCATCAACACCAGACTGAACATGGGCTGAGACAACCCTGCTGTTAAAGCAACAGTGTTCTGAAAGGACCCTGTGGCCAGGATGTGTAGCACTGATAATACTTGAACAATAAGAAGTACACAATAGGGATTGTGAATGGCTGGCATCAGATCTGGCTCCAACTGTGTACATAGATCGATGATGGTATGACGATGAAGACGAAGGGCCATATTTATACTTTTTGACGTACAACTGCGCCATTTTCTTTTACGCCCAACCCCCATTGAAATGACTCCTGCCTTAGCACAGACAGGAGTCATGCCCCCTTGCCTAATGGCCATGCCCAGGGGACTTATGTCCCCTGGGCATGGTCATTGGGCATAGTGGCATGTAGGGGAGCACAAATCAGGCCCCCCTATGCCACACACAAAAAAAAAAATACTTACCTGAACTTACCTTAAGTTCCCTGGGATGGGTCCCTCCATCCTTGGGCGTCCTCCTGGGGTGGGCAAGGGTGGCAGGGGGTGTCCCTGGGGGCATGGGAGGGCACCTCTGGGCTCCTTCCGAGCCCACAGGTGCCTTAACGCCTGCCCTGACCAGGCGTTAAAAAATGACGCAAAAGCGGCTGGACGTCATTTTTTAAGGCCCGCCCACTCCCGTGCGTCATTTTTGCACGGTAGTTTAAATAAGGCGCACATGCCTTAGAGTCATTTTTTAGAAGGGAACGCCTACCTTGCATATCATTAACGCAAGGTAGGTGTCCACGCTAAAAAATGACGCAAACTCCAAGATCTTTGGCGCTAGAAGGGTCTAACGGCAAAGTATAAATATGGAGTTAGCTTTGCATCGGATTTGCGTTAAAAAAAACTACGCAAATCCGGCGCAAACAGAGTATAAATATGCCCCGAAATGTCTGGATGACATGCCTGTCCTCCATGGCTGCCAGGTCCACTAGTGGACGGTACACTGGTGGTTGTCTCACTCTCCTCATGGCAGTATAACTATGTTGAGAGGAGAGAATGTACAATGAGTTATGCAGTATGCACATATCACCAACACATTGTATATTCCCTGACACTTAACATCTGTACAGGAGTCGTAGGACTGCTGACATATAAAATACAGACTATAGATGTTCACCCAAATCACCCTAATTGCAGCACATTGGCTAACATGTAAATTGGAATGTACATAGGAAACATTTGTCATTGTACATGTGTGGGTGACATAGCTGTCCTTGAGTAATCACACATTTGTTACGATATCTACCTACACCTAGCCATGACCTATGTACTTAAGAGTAGCTTTCTATAGTTCTCAACATATAGATAGCCTCAACACGTCATTGTGTAAAGATTGTCACAATATGTTGCACAACCATGATGGTCCAACATACGGTTAGAAGGAAAATTGTGGGAATAAGTGACTGACACAGATAATTAGCACATCCATCGATTACATGTGTCCAAAATGGCAGGTGCCTGACCTACTTTAGTGGACAGTTGGAAGTAACCTAAGTCCGCCGGCGAAAGTCGTCATGGCGGTAGGAGGTCGCAACCGTCGTGCAACTTGTCACTGCTTAACATTGTTGCCTTTGGTGGACTGGGGCCAATGGGAATGACTGCCGGCAGTGACGGTCCTGTACGTGGTGGCCATGATCACCATTTTCTGCAGGTTTGCTTACTTGACTCCTGACACTGTTGCCAGAAAGCCCTCCATGACTTGAGCTGCTATTTACTGCCTCTGGGGGCCATCATGCCACGTCCTGCAGGTGATAGGGCCCCTGCCTTCACCACGGAAGAGCTGGATAAGCTAGTAAAGGAGGTCCTACCCCTATATGAACAGCTGTATGGGGCACCAGATGAGCAGGTGAGTTCAATGCCCCAGCCATGTGTGATAGGTGTTGCGTGTGACGTTTATTCAGGCATGTGAACTGGTGAAGGTGTAGATGCATGCCAATGGCATATTGTGAAGGCATGTGAGCAGAAATGCTGGGTATGTGTGCCTACATGCAGTGGCAGATGTGTAGCGATCTTTCTTATTGGTATGGTGCATGTGTACATGACTTTCTCCTTTTGCCTTTGTCCTTTGTGCAGGTGAACACCAATCAGAAGAAGGGGATCTGGCATGCCATCACCAAGCAAGTGCTGCCCTAGGGGTCCATAGCCGGTGGAGTACCCATTGTCGCAAGAGTTGGAAGGGCCTGAGACACTAGGCCCAGAAGAACACTGAGGTCCAGCTGGGGATGTCCTCCCAACGAGGAAGGGGTGCTCAGTGGACCCTGACACCCCTAATGGCCTGCATTGTGGTCTAGTCTGAGGTGGATGGGTGTTTGAGGGCAGCACAGTTACAAAGGGGTAAGTACTGACTGTTTCCTTGTACTTTGCTCTGGTTGTATGGGAGTTTGCAGTCACATCGTAGCAGCCGTGACAATGTTGTAGGTGCTACATGTATGTAGACTAGTGGGAGTACGTAGTACCCACATTGCCTGACTATTAGATGTAGATCTGGCATCATGGTTTGCTATGTGTTCGTTTCGATCACCCATGTCAAGACAATTGTATGACTGTATGGGGAAATTCTCAAATGACAATGCCACATGTGTGACTCCACCCAGTCATTTGTAATGATGTAATCTGCTGTTTCATCCTACTCATACAGTATCCAGGTTCATCCTTCAGCATATGTGTTTTGGTAGCTCTAACATGTCTGACCACTCCCATCCATCCTGATCACCTGTATTTGCAACTGTGTGCCTGACATATTTTGTACAGGGGCTATGTATCTTTTGTCATGGGACAGGTATTGATTGATTCCATGTGAGGCAGGTATCTCAATCACTCCACAGATATGACCCATATAGATCTGTACATATGGGTCGGTAGATGTATCCCCATTGTCTCTTCATTTTCATACTATGGGGTATGTGAAGGTTGTAAGGGAAGGCTATTCTATTGTGAGCATCTGATTGTGTCTCTTTGCTCTTTTCATGCCTTTCCATGCCATTGAGATGTGGGCGAATCACATTTATCCTATTGGCTTTGTACTAGAGGTGGTAAGTGACTAGGCAGAGCTACTCTTTGGCAGTATACGATGTCCATGCTATGCGTGCCAATGCCCCACCAATAACAGTAAAACACATGTTATTAGGTGCCTAAATCATGTCTCAATGGTTACTTGGGGGCACATGAAATAGAGTGAGATAATCATTGCTACCCTTAGCCTAGCTGATGTGGGCAGTTTGGACAGGAATTTGTATTGATTGACTTCTTATTTCAAGATGTAATGGTTTAGCTGTACTACTATTTATAATACAGGTGTTGGTATGGGATATGTTGCAATGGCAGTCGTGTAGTTCCATATGTACAGGATGTGCACATATCTTTTCAGTGGGATATGTGTGTGGTCTGGACTTAGGTACAGGCAATCACATGTCAGGAAAGGTGTACGTTATGTTGGTTTACTCATTTAATCATGTGGTGGAACTGTAACAGCATGCCAGGTGGAATGTTAAGTGCCCTATGATATATTTTGTGGCTGGCTAATGTTTAGGTGTTCTTACACTGCACTCAGTGATTGTCAGTGGATGTCTCTTGTGTCCTACGTAGGCCACTGTAGCTGCACATGCACGTAAGAAGTAATGTAATGTATCTGTGTTGAGTGTCTGCAGATGTTCCTCTGGGTTTTGGTACATGTAGTAACATGGCTGATCTCCAGACATGTATTCTACACATCACATGTCACCTGTATGGGAGTGGCTCATGTTGTGACTACATCAGGGGTTGTACCCATTATGGCATATATGTACAGAGGGTTCAGCCAGGCATGTGATTTGAGTGGCAGGTGCTGTGTGGTCTGTGTATAGAGTATTCTTAACTATCATGGGACATTGCCTATGGATGTGGACTGGTCAGGTGTAGAATCAAAACATTCATGATATGTTGTTATCAGTCAACTGCTTGTCCTAAAGGTGATATGAGTATGGAGTGTTATGATTAGAACAGATTTTCAGCTTCAGCCAGGGTATGAGGATCATGCTTAGGTAGCTTTACAGGTGATTTCTTGGAAAGCTCCAGCCGTGCCACCTTATTTTGATTATGGTGTGGGCGAGAGGGATGACATAAAGGGCTGGGTAAGAGTAAACTGGAGTAACATTATGTAGGTTTTGTGGGATACCATAAGAGATAGTCTAGCTAAGAGATGTATACCTACAGTTGTCCATGTTGTAATGTGTGTATGTGAAGAATGTGATGACCTTCTCTATCCATTTCTATCTCACACTCCCTCTCTCTCTATTTGTGTGCATCAGCATCGACAAACAAAGGAGATGGGGCACAGAAGAGTGAGGATGCTGCTGGCCATGGGACCGTGAGTGCTGATACAACTGACAGTGAGGGACCCAGTGACCCAGAGGGCAAGGGGAGTGCCATGGGAGAGACAGGATCCAGCACATCTTCGGAATCCTCCTCCAGTGGACACTCCCTGGCGGTGGCGAACTCTTCTGAGACCACCCCAACACCATCTTTGTGCACCAACCCCCTTACTACCACTCCCCTCCCTGTAGCTCCCCACCCAGTTGTCCGTGCCCGCTCACCCAGCAACATGGGCCTCTCCTTTGCTGCAGGCACCTCTGCCCCTGTCAGCCCTGCTGCCCTCATTAAGAAGGCTATTGACTTCCTGAGGTCGATCTCTCTGAGTCAGTCGACCATCATGAATGCCAGCCAGGGACTGGCAACTCAGGACCAGCAGAGCAGTGCGTTTCTGGAGGTCATTCACGGTGCACTGGCTGACCTTCAGAAATCCTTTCAGGCTCTGGCCTCCACACTGACGGCAGCCAATCACCCTTTGTATTCTGTCCCCCCTCCATCTTCTTCTTTCCAATACCAAACCCCTCTTGCTCATTCCAGCCAAAGCACACAGATAGACAAGCATGCATCCACCTATACCACTGACAAGCACAAGCACCACAAGACCCACCACTGGAATGCACACAAACCACACCCACCTGCAGACACACCAACACTCACTACCTGCACTGACTCCTCCACCATCCCCACCTTCACAGACACTACACCGGACACACCTGCAGACATTACACCAAGATTCAGTGATCCAGCCACAACTCCTATCCTACCCACAGTCACCACAATAGCAGACCTTTGGATATCCACCCCAATCACCACATCTGCAGACACCACAACCACAGACATGCCTACATGCAGCACATCCACCATACCTGCAGTCGCCACCTCAAAAGACAGTCACCCATCCACCTCCGCATCTCCCAGCACCTCTACCTCCCTCCTCACAAGACAGATAAATACCCACACTCACTCACCCAATAGACACCCAGCCGACATAAGCATACCTTGCACACAAATGCACCCAAGACATCCACTAAAACACCTCTTACAGCCACTCCCTCTACCTCCACTCTAAAAGCCTTTTGCCAGGACCGTCCTCCTGTGTTGAAGAAATGTTTCCTCTCAGAGTTTTCCCTTTTACCCACTCCTCTTCCACCCTGTGTGACCCACAAAAGATCTGTGTCCCTCCCCAAGTCCAGCCTTTCGAACTCCAAGTCCTACCCTGGCTCCCCTGCAGTAAGCCATGCCCCTCTCCCACTAAGAAATCAACCCCTCCCACGAGCTCTCAGCCCTCCACTAAGCCTCAACCGAAGCCTCTCTAAGTCCAAGCCCAAAGACACACCTCCAAAACCCAAACACAAAACTCTCCTCCACCCCTCTATTCCCTGAGGTGGCTGCCTGCCCCCTTGAAGCCCCTTCATGTGGAGGTTGTATAGCAAACGCAAAAACAACAGATGATGGACGGAATGCAGAACAAATCAAACATTCACCCCCAGTCACAGATCTGGGTTTAATCCATCCGTTTTTTTGCTTGCCATGCCATTCCAGTTTGGACCCAGCCATATGCAAATCAGTCTTGACCCTGTTCCCCATGGGAACAGTCCAGCCCTAACTGCCAGGCCAGGTCCTCCCTGAACCAGAAACAAGCATCCTGGGACCGGTTTCAGGGTATCACCCTTCATCAGCCAGGTCACCCTCCTGAGTGAGCGGGCATGGGCAACTCGGTGGGGGGCTACTGGGAGGGCTTCTATCGGAGGAGGAATCAGAGTCAATTATATCAGCTCCTGTCTCCCTCGTGGTGCCCCCCTCACCCTCGATTCCATGGGTCCCCTCGGCGTCAGGGGACTCTGCTCCTGGGTCCCGTGGGCTGCAACTCCCTCACTCGCTGGTGCCTTGCTCCTTTGCCAAATGATGCTAATTCACACATGGACAGGATGACAAAAGGATCGGGGGGAGAGAAAGGGAGCACAGGGTTAATTACAGCACCAACAGCACAGATGGCATACACATCACTATCACTCACTGGGACTAAGAATGGGCAGTATGGACCACAGTCGCATACCATTGGCTAGGCATTACATCAGGTAGGACCCAAACATTTCCATCTGCACACCTACTGGGACCAACTAATCCCTGTCTGCCATGGAAAGTTGGCTACCTAGCAATTCTATGCATACCACCCTACATAACTAAGTAATACCACATAGCAATATCTAAACTGGCATATTGGGGCATCCACTGACTAGAGCCCTACACCCAAATACCATGCCAGGCAACAAATGATGAATGTCACACACACTGTACTCACCCCCTTGTGGCTGCTGTGATGCCCTAAAGCGCCCATCCAGCTCTAGGTGGGCCACCACCAGTATGCAGGCCTTTAGGTGGACTCAGGCTCCGAAGGGCACCCCTCCCTCGGGAAGCCATGCCCAGCTGGGCCTCTGCGGTCTTCCGGTCCCAGCGTTCCAGGTCCTCCCATCGTTTCGTGCAGTGGGTGCCCCGCCGGCTATGGACCCCCAGGGTCCGCACGTCCTTGGCGATGGCATGCCACAACCCCATCTTCTGATGGGTGCTAACCTGCAGAGGAAACACAGACAGAGGGACACCATGAACCACACAATCCAGCATGTCACACATATGGCCTACATACTGCATTTGCCCCTCATCCAACACACACATGACCCGTACCTCTTCATTCACATTGCCAGCAGCCATACCCCCCAAAATGACACACTGCCAGCACACACATCCATTTCCATGCAGCCATGTCGCATGCAACGTACCCATGATGTACTCACCTGTTGGTCTGGATGCCTGTACAATTGCCCATACAGGGGTAGGACCCCATCCATGAGCCTCTCCAACTCCTCCAATGTGAAGGCTGGGGCCCTTTACACATTAACACAGGCCATAGCAGGTTCCAGACACAGGTCACAGCAGCACACACAGTGGAGATGTAGTCCAATGGAAATTCCGGAATTAAGTGAAGTAGCAGGAAGAAAATGGCAGTCACGTCCGCGGCGGTGAACACCGTCACCACCGGCATTGATCATCATTGGTTCCAGTACTCCATAGAGCCCCATGTTAGCCAATGAGGAATTGCATAGCGGTGCAGACTGCCTTCCACCGTGACACATAACGCCGGCAGAGTGAGGTCACTTCCACCTGTCCCTGCATACAGGACAGGCATTAGCCATTTCCTCGCGCTAGTACTCTTGTATCAAATTCAAAAGTACGTCATTGGTGTTGACTGTACACAACTAGACAATTCTAGTGCCAACGCACATACATGCACTGTTTACTCTGATGTTCTGTGTCCATAGGTCCTGTTGTCACACCCTTTGAACTTTTGGTTCACTTAGGTACCAACCACTGCAGAGGAATAGGAGGAGGAGGCAAGCACATGTGTACAGACCACTTGTGCACTTGGCTACACTAGAGGACAGGCACATCATACTCACCTATCGGTTGGACAGGGCCACAATCACGGATCTGTGTGCGCAATTGCAGCCTGATCTGCTACCTGCTATCCATTGCACCACAGTGATACCCCCTCTTGTGCAGGTACTATCAGTGCTCCATTTCCTGGCAACTATTCTTTCAGGTGACTGTGGGCTTGGGTGCAGGAATGTCACAGCCAATGTTCTCTATTGTACTTGGAAGGGTTTTGGCTTAAACACATGTGCAGCTACATCGCATTCCCCTAGGTTGATGATTTGCCCACTGTGAAGGCTGGATTCTACGCAATGGGACACATACCACATGTGATTGGGGCCATTGACAGGACCCATATTGCCTTAGTCCCTCCCAGGGCAAATGAACAGGTGTGCAGGAACAGGAAGAGTTTCCACTCTCAATGTCCAGATGGTGTGCCTTGCTGATCAGCACATCTCCCACGTCACTGCTAAGCATCCTGGATCTGTGCATGATGCCTATGCCCTGAGAAATAGCAGTTTCCCATAGATGATGGCACAACTACAGAGGCACAGAGTGTGGCTCATATGTGAGCTTGAGTCCCCACACAATGCATGTCTGTATATGCCTGCAGGAGTCATACCCTCTGCCATTGTGCAAGGCTAATGTGTGTCCCTCACTTCCTACAGGTGACTGCGGCTACCTAGACCTGTTCTGGCTCTTGACCCCTGTTAGGAATCCGAGAACAGGGGCTGAGAATAGGTACAATTGTGCTCATGGGCGAACCAGGAGGATTGTTGAACAGACCTTTGGTCTCCTGAAGGCCAGGTTCAGGTGTCTCGATCTGACAGGTGGAGCTCTATGCTACTCCCCTGAAAAGGTCTGCAAGATTGTTTTGGTGTGCTGCATGCTGCACAATTTGGCCCTCAGTTGCCATGTGCCCTATCTGCAGGAGGAGGGGGTGACAATGCACCTGTGGCAGCAGTAGGCACTGAGGACAGTGATGTGGAGGAAGAGGAGGAGAATGTGGACAACAGGACACATATCATTCAGCAGTACTTCCAATGACACTCAGGTAAGACTGTTGAACTATACATTTCTCCATTTCAGTGTTGTGCTGTGTGGCTATAGTAAAATGCCACTCACTAACTTTGCATCGCAACTGACTGTCACCTATGCCTTCGCTTATTGCAGATATTGGTGTGGTTACAACAGTGTAATACTGTGATGTGTACAGACTGCTGAGACACATATGTAGGATGGATTCGCACATTGCAGGACAATTTCACAGGATCATGCAGTTCTTTACAGTTCAATACATTGCATATTTATTTCTGATAAAGCACTATTACTCAGGTTGTGTCCAAGGGTGTTTAGTTAATTAATAATGTATACAATTCGAAGTGCAATAGGGTGGGATGATGGCTGGGAGAAGTCCAGTGTAGTGGGCCAGTCTGTTTTTAGCACAGGTCCAGTGTCCAAGGGATCATGGGAAGAGGAGCAATGGCAGTTCACAGTGAACAAGGTGACACAGTAGAACACAAGGGGGTCATTCTGGAGAGGCTCATTTCCTGGTGGTGGCCTTGGTCTTGGCAACTGACTCTAGGGGGTCATTATGACCCTGGCGGAAGGCGGAGAAGTGTCGGTAAGACCGCCAACAGGCTGGCGGTCTTTTTTTTTGTATTATGACCATGGCGGCTACCGCCATGGTCATCCGCCGGTTCTCCGTTCCGCCCGCCGGGCTGGAGACCTGGGTCTCCAGCCCGGCGGCCGTCACTATACCGCAGGCGGTATTTTGACCCGGCTTACTGCTGTGGATTTCCTGCAGTTGGAACCGCCATGAAATCCATGGCGGTTAGCACTATCAGTGACAGGGAATTCCTTCCCTGGCACTGATAGGGGTCTCATCCACCCCCCACCCCGACTCCCTCCCCTACACCCCCCACCACCCCTGCCACCCCCCAAAGGTGGCAGGGCCCCCCACCCCACCCGACCCCCAACATCATAGAACTCACACACACACAACATGCACGCAGGCACCACCAACATACACACGCACACACACCGACATACATGCCTACATCCACACACACAGTCAGACACGCACACCCACATACAAACATACACGCACACATCCATACAGACACCCACAGACATACACGCACTCATTCCCAAAACACGCAACATCCCCGCAAGCATACACGCACTCACACACCCCCTGTACATACACAGACGCACACCCCCATGCACCCACACAACACACAACACCCCCTCCCCTAACGGACGATCGACTTACCTGTTCCGTCGATCCTCCGGGAGGGGACAGGAGCAATGGGGGCTGCTCCGCCAACACCACACCGCCAACAGAACACCACCACTCCGAATCACAGGACGTGATTCGGTGGGCGGTGTTCTGTTGGCGTGGCGTGAAGGTGGAGCAACCTCCACTTCCCCGCTGCTCGCCAGTATGGCTGTTGGCCACTCTCCGTCGGCAAAAGGATGGAGAGCAGCCAACAGTCATAATACGCCGAGCGGCAAACCGCCACTGCTGGCGGTCTTCAGCACTGCAGTCCCTCGGCGGTCTTGTAAAAAGACCGCTGAGGTTGTAATGACCACCCTAGTGTCTGTCTGGGTCGCAGGGAACGTTTGCGTGGTGGTTCACTTTCTGCAGGGGGAGGAGTGCTGGTGGCCTGTGAGTCCTGTGGCAGGGCCTCCTGTCCACTAGCTGCAGCAGATGTGGAGGGCTGGTCAATACACTGGCTAGTGGTGGGACCCACTGGTGTGCTGTGTACTCCTGTATGATGGTGGCCATGTCTCCCAGCACCCCTGCAATGGAGGCCATGGAGGTATTCAAGGCCTGCAATTGTTGCTTGACCTCCTGGAGGTGTTCCCCCTGCAGGCGCTGCTTGCCCTGCATGATGTTGAGCACCTGACCCATTGTGTCCTGGGATTATTGCTATGCCCCCAGGACATTTGTGAGTGCCTCCTGAGCAGTGGGTTCCCCTGGCCTGTCCTCCCCCTGGGCACAGCTGTTCTCTCAATGTCCCTGCCCCCCTGTGCCTGTGTCCCCTGAACGGTGTGCCCACTCCCACTGACACCAGGACCCTCATTGTCTTGAATGTGCGGAATGGACTCGGTCCCTGTATAGGTGGGCACACTACTGATTGACGTGTCCTGGGGACAAAGGTTTCGGGGCGTTGGCTGGCTGCTGTGGTATTTGAATCACAGGAGGAGGCCTGTAGTGGACTGGCTTTGGGATGGGGTAGCTGACTGACTAGTGGTCCCAGATGGTCCAGGGAGTTCATCCAGATCCAGACCTCCTGACTTGCTGTCATCACTGGGGGCATCTTCTGGTGGGGGACTGGGTAGCCGTGGCACCTCCTCGTCGCTGACATTGGCTGGGGTATCTGTGGGGATGTAAGTGATGTGTTAGGGTACTTGTCTTTGACATATTCCACATTTCTGGCTTTCCCAATGATATTGGTGTTGGCCTCTCACCTTTGGTAGTGTGTGGTGATGGATTTTGGGATTGTTCACCATGCTGTGCATGCATTGGTGGTGGGTGTGCATGCAGAGCTGGTAGGGATGTGCTTGCAGCGTGCATGGGATTCAGGGGTTGACATTTTGGTGTTGTAATTTGGTTGAGCTCTGTGTGGGATGCAGTGGGGTGAAGGGAGTCAGGATGAGAGGGTGAGACTGCATGCAGGTATGGGGGGTGATAGATTGTAAATGGTGACTCACCAGTGTCCAGTCCTCTGGTTACTTTAGTGAGTTGCTCAGGATGCAGTATTGCCAAGACTTGCTCCTCCCATGCTGTCAACTGTGGGGCAGGAGGTGGGGGTCTACCGCCAGTCCTCCTGATGGCAAGCTGGTGCCTTGCTGCATTGGAGCGCACCTTCCCCCATAGGTCGTTTCACCTCTTCCTTATGATGTCCCTTGTGGGTGGATGTTGTCCCATGTCATTCACCCTGTCCACGATTCTTCGCCATAGCTTCATCTTCCTGCAATGGAGATCTGCTGTAGCTGTGCTCCAAATAGCTGTGGCTCTACCCTGACTATTTTCTCCACCATGACCTGCAACTCCTCATCAGTGAAACAGGGGTGCCTTTCTGGGGACCTGGATGTTGTGTGGTATGTGTGTTGTGCAGAGGGTGATGTGTGAAGTGAGGGGGTGTGTGATGCATGACAGATGTATGGGTAGTTGTGGTATATGTGTGCAGTTGTCTCTGGGATTCATGTGGCAAGGTGTGACGGTCTACTCATGTTTGCAAAGGTTTGTGGGTGTTGTGAGAATGTGTTTTATAGTGCCATTGGTGGGTGTGTGGGATGTGTACAATTGTGTCAGGTTTGTTTTTTTGTTCTGGACAATCTTGTATTGTTTTGTATTTGGGTGGCCATTCCCGCCTTAGCAGTGTGCACTGCCAATGGTTTACTTCCATTGTATGTTCGCTGTGGTGATTGGTGGGTCATTATTTGGAGGGCATTGTTTTGGTGGCGTAACAGTGTGGGTGCTAGTTCTGACATTTTCTCATGTTCAGTGGGTCTGGCAAATTTGTGGTTGTGCTGTTTTCTGTCAGTTTTGTGTGCATGTGTCATAATCTGGCGCCGGATGTTGGCTTCTGTGGCGGTATGTTGGCGGCAGTCACCGCAGCGGTATTCGGTATTTACTGCCAATGTCATAATGAGGGCCAATATTATTTTCATTACTATATGTGAATCGAACCACCGCCATGCATGGCCTTTGACCAGTGGCCAGACCTTACGGCCAAGCCCCCTCACCACCCAAACCCATGCTGCACACGGCCTTTAGACCATACATGGCGGTAGTTGTCCCCGGCCGGTCTCTCTGGGTGTGACAATAGGTTTGAGAGGGTGTATCTAATGTGAAAGTGGGCGTGAGAATGTCTGTCTGGGCGTGAGAGTTGGTGCATCAGTGTGTTAGTGGGTGCGTCAGTTTCTGTGTGGGTCTGTGAATGGGTGCACGAGGGTCTGAATGGGTCTGTGAGTGGGTGAGTTTCTGGGTGGGTCTGTGAATGGGTGTGTGAGGATCTGAGTGGGGCTGTGAGTGGGTGCATTAGTACATTAGTGTGAGTGGGTGTATGAGTGTGAGTGGGTGAAAGAGATTGAAAAAGATAAATTAAGAGAAAGAGAGTAAGAGAAATAGAACTTTTTAGGCTTTGATGGAAGATATGCTTTGAATGTGATATTTCTGGACAAAATGAAAAGAAAAATGTATTTATCAATTAGAACTAGTTAGATGACCTTTCAGTATGGACCTTATCATTTTAAATGTTAAATGAAATTAAAGTAGGTAATTGAACACGGGCACACCTGTACTAGAATCTTAAGCTTTAAGTGTGAGGGACTGTGACCTTAACTATTATGCCACAGGTAACTCCTTATTGCTGTCTTTCTCTCTCTTCACCCCATGATGGGGTGGAAGAGAGATAGAGAGAGAAAGAGATAGAGATAGATAGATAGAGAGAGAGAGAGAGGGAGAGAGACAGAGAGAGAAAGGATCGAGGGAGGAGCCTCAAGGACCCTGTGGTCCAAGCTGCCTCCCCACGTCCTGTGGGAGCCAGCATTGCACCCACAAGCAGGGAGATGCTTTAAGTAGCATCTCCCTGCATGTAGAAGCAATGTTTTCACCTGGCTTCCCTGTACGCATATTTGAGTGTAGAAAAGACAGATGAAAACTTTGCTTTCTGCAAGGGAGAGCTGTTTGACAGCTCTCTCTTGCAGAAAGTGGTCACTTTTGCAAGGTGGGAACTGTCAAAGCTCACACCAAGCAAAAACAAACAGTTTTGTCACGGGGGAGGGCACCCCAGGACATAGCAGGAGCTGGCCCTGGGAGGTGGTGGTCCCCAGGGCCATCTATGGCTCTTCAAGTGGGGCTTCTGGACCCCCCTTCCACTCTACTTGTAGCACCGGGGAGGCAGTGGTCCCCAGGGCAAATTTCCCCCAGGAAGATGGTCCCCTGTTTCGAAAATATAAATGCCCCCAGGATCTAGTCCAACCGGGGGCTCCAGTGAAACAAGCGCTGGAGCCATTGTTTTTTTTTAATTTTTTTTTTTTACGGAACCGCCATGTCACTGGCTGCCAATTTTAAAAAAAATGCTTTTTAGCTCGGGCGGGGGGTTCCTCTGGGACCCCAGCACCAGAGCTGAGATGTCAGGGTGACTCTACCCTGACCCGTTTTGTTATTTTTTAACTTTTTTTCTGGGACTTATAGAAGTGTTGGCTCCCAATCATGGGATTGGGAGGGTTTGCGAAGCCTTTGCATCTCTATATATACAAATTTATATTTTATTCAATTTCTCTAAAACTACTGAATGGATTTAAACTAAATATTAAAAAGTTCGCTTTCTAGACCAAAAGCTACTTTTCTGCCAAATTTGTTGTAATTCCATCCACTGGTTCAGGTGCTATTGCTGTTCAAAATCACATTGGAAAATTTAATGGGGAAAAAACGTTTTGGGACCCCACTTTTTCTTGGCCCCCACTTGACATATCAGACAGATGCTGAAGGGTGTGTTGTATTTTCTTATCAAATGTTGTTAAGATTCATTAAAGGGCACCAAAGTTATTAGCAAAACAAAATACGCAAGGTCTTAACTATAACTACCTAGTGGCAACACCCACTAGGTTTTTATATATATATATATATATATATATATTTATATATATATACGGTTGGCATTGGCAGGACGATCATAAAAATACATTGATTTTCAATACATCCCAACATTGATTTAGGTGGAGGAAATCCATGTCAAACTTTTAGGAAGTCCACATGAAACAAACTTACATACAGTGGCTTGATGTGGAACTCATGACATAGCCTGCAGTAATTCTGAAAATATGACAGGGATCACATGCATCACCATCAACTTCAGCTCAGGAAAAGGAAAAGTGATATTCAAACAGCTGTTCGATTTTACGTGACTGTCAAAAAGAGCAATATTTCTCGAAGTTGTTCAGCCATAAGAAGAACGCTCATCCCAATGGTGTAAGGCAAAGTGAGTAGGGCTTCCCTGCAGAATGTGAAGATGGGCCCCCTAGTTTATCATATCACACTGATAATCATTGACCTTGGGCTGAATAGAGGACTCCAGAAAGGTTGGGTGCCCACCCCTCCGCTCTGCTCGGGTTTGTGTTACACCCACGGTTCATCCTTGACTGAGGCCACATTACTCACCAATCAAAATAGCCACAGCGCCCAAGGAAAAGACCCCTGACGAGGATCTTACGAATTGAAACTAATGTTAACTATTTTTTTTCTGAGCCAATTGATGCTGGAATTGTGTATTATTATTTGGGGCAAAGTGTGACTTTTAATGTAGAATTCGCAAAAAGCAATTGTAGTATGAAGTGTAGCCACCTATTCATAGGCCGAATCTATTTTACGGTTGAAATAATCCTAAAACTCGTCGACACAATTCATGTACTCCGGCCCCAGAAGATGTGTTTATCATCAACATGTAGAAAACACCACACTGCAACAGCCTGAGAAAAATGATCAATTGCCTAATCCGGGCAGCTGCATCCAGTCACACCTCAGACTATTGAGAATTATTTTAAGTTTCTAACGAACTCAATATGGCAGGTTGTGCGAGAAGTTGAAAGGGTGCTGGAGAAGTGCTGAACATGTATTACATTTCCTGTGAATTTGCCCTCTGAACACAAGGAAAGAAAATTTCAGACCTCCTCTTCTCGAAGCAAAAAAGACATCTTGCTGAAAGGGAGCAGTCTGGTTGCTGTTAGATATGAAAGAAAATGCAAATGCTGCCATATGGGCACGGTTGAAAAATGCTATAGAAGACAGAGCAGAATAATGCACCAATCAATGCCACGAGAAAGTCCGTCACGAACCCGTGACGATCTCTCGACATTTCTATCGCTTTGTTTTTCATGTGGGACAAACATAAAACTTTATTTCAGATTAATTGAGCCGTTTTCATCTTTCAAATGGCTTTGAACTCCATAGTCACGAAGTAAACTTTGTCCTGCACTTATCCAAATTGGCATCCTTAGAGTATAGTGCGATGAAAGTTAAAAAACATCGACCTTCGTTCTTACATGGCATTTTTATATATTCTCGGAACAAGATCAAAGGAGTATTCACTTCTGAGACAACAGAGTCTCTTCCTAAAAATGAATTATAGTTGACCGTTTTGAGAAATACATTTCTGCCAAATTGTACAAAAGGAGCACCCTAGGACACCCGTGGACTTACTTCCATTCAGACATAGGTAACAAAAGCACTAGCTACGCGAGTATTTTTCACTTTGTTACTCCCTGCCCTTTCATCTTCTCCTTTCTCACAGACCTTGCCTTCTCTCTTCCTAGTACTCCCCCATCATCACTTTCGTTTCTCAGTGAACACATTGAGGTGGATTTTTTAATTAAATTGACTGCAGTTTATCCACTTACCAACTTCACACACGATTCAGAAGCATACCTGGGGTCTGTAGATGGCATTGAGGTTGACAAATGCCAACCCCACCTGTTTCATGGACAAAAGAGGGAGTTATACATTCTTTATTGAAGCATACATTTTCCAACGACATTAAGGGCCATATATTACGTTGCTCATGCATACTAATTCAGGCCCATATTTATACTTTTTGACGCAAAACTGCGCTAACGAAGTTTTGCGTCCCAAAAATTAGCGCCGGCTAACGCCATTCTGAAGCACCATGCGGGCGCCGTATTTATTGAATGACGTTAGCCGGCTTTAGCCGCCGGCGCCGTCTGGTGTGCGTTACAAAAAAACGACGTACACCAGGCAGCGCCGGCGTAGGGGAAAATGGAGCTTGGGCGTCAAGAAATGGGGCAAGTCAGGTTGAGGCAATTTTTTCGCCTCAACCCGATTTGCGCCATTTTTTTTCATTCCCAACCCCCATAGAAATGACTCCTGTCTTAGCAAAGACAGGAGTCATGCCCCCTTGCCCAATGGCCATGCCCAGGGGACTTCTGTCCCCTGGGCATGGTCATTGGGCATAGTGGCATGTAGGGGGGCACAAATCAGGCCCCCCTATGCCACAAAAAAAAAAAAAAAAGACTTACCTGAACTTACCTTAATGTCCCTGGGATGGGTCCCTCCAGCCTTGGGTGTCTTCCTGGGGTGGGCAAGGGTGACAGGGGGTGTCCCTTGGGGCATGGGAGGGCACCTCTGGGCTCCTTCAGAGCCCACAGGTCCCTTAACGCCTGCCTTTTGCAGGTGCTAAAAAACAGCGCAAAAGCGGCCGTACGTAATTTTTTTTGACCCGCCCACTCCCGGGCGTGAATTTTGCCCGGGAGTATAAATCTGACGCACATGCCTCGGAGTCGATTTTTTAGACGGGAACGCCTACCTTGCATCTCATTAACGCAAAGTAGGTGTCCACGCTAAAAAATGACGCAAACTCCATGGACTTTGGCGCTAGACGCGTCTAACGCCAAAGTATAAATATGGAGTTAGTTTTGCGTTGAAATTGTGTCAAAAAAAACGACGCAATTCCGGCGCAAACGGAGTATAAATATGCCCCTCAATGTTTCCCCTTTTAAAATGACCGATACTGCAGTTATTGGTTCAATGGGATACAGAAATACCACAGTACTGAGCCAGATACAGAGACCAGATTAGTCCCGCTGAAAAAGTCACCTTCTAAAGTCTAGTGCAAAGAGCTCCGTTCGAGTTGGAGCAGACCACAAGGAGCAGGGAGAGAGCAGTGGATGGTCATCACTGTACCTCAAATAGCACAACAACACCCCCTGACTTTGCTTTGGGGTGACTGCCCCGCCCCTCTCTTCGTGGGGAGCACAACGGCGCTCCCCGGCTTGTTTTCAGCAGCATGGGGTCTCTCTCACCATTGCAGCGAGGGGGGTGTATGGCCCCATCCCTCTTCTCCACAAGTGGGCACAGTCTTGAGCAGTGGCGGAGCCCACGCTTTGTTGCTCGCTCAGGAAACGGTCAAAGGTCGCAGACCTGCTTCTTCATATCTCTTGGGCCCCAAGGGCTGTTTTCCTCCTGGTGGCGAGCCCTTGCCACAAGGATCACTTTCGTTAGGCCTCCTGGCCTAGAAAGTTCCCAATTTGTAAGGAGCCAATTCGACTGGCTTCCAGCACCAGCCTTTCCTCTGGGTGCCTTCCTTTTCTTCTGGGCAGTGTGCTCTCCTTGCACCTGCCCAGTCTTCCCCCAGCTGATCCTCAGGGGTAGAAAGGAGGCCAGGATACCTGGCCCTGGCATGCACCGAGCTGGGTCTGAAGTCATTCAGGGAAATAGTCCTTGCCCTAGTGGGCAGTCAGGTGGTTCTTCTTTCCAGTTGTCCATGACACCTCCCCTCAGTCCCATTGTCCTGCAGGGAAGCACAGCCAAGAGAGAGAGACCTCCACTGTGCTAGAAGTTTTAACCCTATAGGTGCGTGTGTCGGCCATTGGCTGACGCAGACACACTCTCCCTGGTGCGGGCCACAAGGAGTGGCTGATGACAGGAAGGTTTTTTTTTTTTTGCGGCACGCTGATGTCACATTTTTCCCCACCGGTGGATCAGAAGAGCAGGTGAGCGTCCTCTTCCCACTCCGGTGGGGGAAAAAAGGCCAAAACAGCCTCCCCAGATGCCCGGAAGGCACTGATGGAAAGGGGAGAGTCACCCCTTACCATCAGTGCCTTCCTCGCACCATTTCCTGGCCATGGATCACAGCACACCTGGATCTATGGCCAGGAAATGGCCCTAGGCACCAAGGGGCATATTTAGACTCCGTTTGCGCCGGAATTGCGTTTTTTTTTTTTTTGTCGCAATTTGGACACAAAACTAACTCCATATTTATACTTTGGCGTTAGACGCATCTAGCGCCAAAGTCCATGGAGTTTGCGTCATTTTTTAGCGTGGACACCTACTTTGCGTTAATGAGATGCTAGGTAGGCGTTCACGTCTAAAAAATCAACTCCGAGGCATGTGCGTCGGATTTATACTCCCGGGCAAAATTCACACCCGGGAGTGGGTGGGTCAAAACAAATGACGTACGGCCGCTTTTGCGCCGTTTTTTAGCGCCTGCAAAAGGCAGGCGTTAAGGGACCTGTGGGCTCTGAAGGAGCCCAGAGGTGCCCTCCCATGCCCCCAGGGACACCCCCGTCACCCTTGCCCACCCCAGGAGGACACCCAAGGATGGAGGGACCCATCCCAGGGACATTAAGGTAAGTTCAGGTAAGTGTTTTTTTTTTTTTTTTTTTTTGTGGCATAGGGGGGCCTAATTTGTGCCCCCCTACATGCCACTATGCCCAATGACCATGCCCAGGGGACAGAAGTCCCCTGGGCATGGCCATTGGGCAAGGGGGCATGACTCCTGTCTTTGCTAAGACAGGAGTCATTTCTATGGGGGTTGGGAGTGAAAAAAAATGGCGCAAATCGGGTTGAGGCGAAAAAATTGCCTCAACCTGACTTGCCCCATTTCTTGACGCCCAAGCTCCATTTTCCCCTACGCCGGCGCTGCCTGGTGTACGTCGTTTTTTTTAACGCACACCAGACGGCGCCGGCGGCTAACGCCGGCTAACATCATTCAATAAATACGGCGCCCGCATTGCGCTTCAGAATGGCGTTAGCCGGCGCTAATTTTTTTGACGCAAAACTGCGTTAGCGCAGTTTTGCGTCAAAAAGTATAAATATGGGCCCAAGGATCTTGTTTGGGGAGGTCGGCCCCCCATGTAAGTGGTTCGGGCCCAGCCGTGGGGGCATAATTAAAAAATAATAATAATTTAGGGGTTCTCCTGGGGGGAGATTGAGCCCCCCAGGGTCTAAAACAGTGTCTTTCTGGCAGGGGGGGAATTTGTAGTTTTTTTTTTTCTTTTAAATGTTTTCTCCTGGGGGGCGATCGCACCCCTTAGGGGATATTTCAGGAAAAAAAATGAAAGAACACGTTTAAAAGAAACACTCTCTCTCTCTCTCTCTCTCTCTATATATATATATATATATATATATCACTTGTTTACATGTGTTGTTTTCCTGCAGCTACATTCGCCCCCTAGGGAAACCACACACATATAAAAGTGATATATATTTATATATGGCAAAAACAACAAGTGATGGACGGAATGCTGAACATTGTCAAACATTCACCCCCAATACAGTGATCTGGGCCTACATCCATCGTTTTTATGCTGCCCATGCCATTCCAGTTTGGACCCAGCCATATGCAAATCAGTCTTGACCTTGTTCCCCATGGGAACAGTCAAGCCCGAACTGCTAGGCCAGGTCTTCCCTTGACTGGAAACAATAGATCATTTTTTGCTATTGCAGTGCTGCAATTCAATTCTGTTGTATTGCCCCGGGACCATCCAGACCATGACAGGTTGTTCAGAATTTGGCCTGTCGTGGAACATTCTGTTCCAGGTTTTCAGAGATCTATACTCCTGGAAAGAATATAGCAATTGATGAGTCCTTGAGCTGTGCAAAGGGTGGCTGCTGTTCAGACAATACATTGTGAGCAAAAGAGCTCTATATGTATACAGGGAAGGACTCCACCCTAAACCCTGAAGGTTGCTCTCCCGCGTTCGGGGTCACAGAAAGGATTATATGGGAACTTGTCCAGCCACTCCTTCACAAAGGTTATAACCTTTATGTGGACAATTTCTATAAAGGAGTAGAGCTGTTCAGTGAGCTCTACAAAGTTGGCACTGTGGTCTGTGGTACAGTTTGTTGTAACTGCAAAGGATTCCCACAGGAGCTTGTTTGCAAGAAGTTCCAGAAATCTCATAGTACTGTGTTGCGTTCCAATGAGCTGCTCGCAGTCAAGTTCTCGGATAGACGTGATGTATACATAGTCACTACAATTCATGATGAGAGCACTTCCCCCATCATGGTTTGGGGTTAGATGGCCGAAGTCCACAAGTCCACCTGTATACTTGATTACAATAAGTACATGGGCCGAGTAGACAAGAACGACCAGGTTCTTCAACCATACAATGCATGTCATAAACTCACATTTGGTACAAGAAACTGTATACCCACCTGATCCAGATGGCAACATACAATGTGTATGTTGTTTATCGTCAGACCACGATAGGAAGACTCATGACTTTCCTTGACTTCCAGTTGTCTACAATTGAAAGCCTCATTGCTGCTACAGAAGCAGCAGCCTCCACCTCATATGTTCTGGAGGATTTGTCAAGGCTGCAGGAGCGACACTTTGTGGATCTCATTCCTAAAACACCCAAAAAGGATCAGTCATGTCGTCACTGCAAAGAGTGCTTGAGGCATGGAAAGCAGCAGGAGAGTTGGTATTACTGTCCCTAGTGCCAATCTCAGCCAGACCTCTGTGTCCCTACTTGCTTTACGTTGTATCATACTAAAGTAAAGTTCCGGGGAATCGACTGATGTGGAACTGCCATTGGGTAAACCTTTCAGTGGCTGTGCATGGATACTGAACACCCATGGGCCACTGCTTCATTAGGCAAGCAGCCACAGAATTGTACTTCATCTACTTCAGGAAATCATGGACTTCCTTATTGACTGCTGGCATCTATGTCCCCAAACACAGTAGGTGTTCTGTTTGATTAACATGCATTATAGTCCCCAAACTGCACATACTAGTGGACAGAACATATGCCACATTGTCACGGAGAAACCTGTGTGGCAAAATGTTAAAGGCATGACTGAATTTTTAAGTGCTTGTTAGGGAACTTATGTATGCTACACAAGGACCACCATGATTGCCAACGAGAAGGGTAAGTCTAATAAGTCAAACAAATGTCCTGTCAGACATATTCACCAACATTTCTACTTGCTTCAAAGTGTGCAAACTCAATTTGTAGCTTCTCTTTCAAAGCAAAAGTAGACGTACTGCTGACTGAGTCCCACAGGATATTTGTTTGACTTTTTACTTTAGAGACCTTAGGATGTTTTCATCAGCATGTCTGCCTTAGTTTCAACAGTAGATATGCTTGTTCAGTTCAAGGAATTCTCCTCCCAAGGCATACTCGGACAGCCCCAACTTGTATCTACAAACTGGAAGGAGTGGGTTTTAGCACAGTAACTGCGTTGATGGTGCATGAAAAACATGTTTTCTTCAGCTTCAAGTAGCTAATGACGGAAGGCATTAGTATAGGTTTATTTGGCAATTATACAGAATTAGTCAGGACTCTGATGAGGACAGAGACATGAACAGGTAAGGAAAGCTTATGGTAGGTGTGCTTTCACAGGGATATTGCACAGGAAGAAGGCAGATAGCAAAGGTAGTACAAATGCCCATCATCTACACCTATATATTCAAACCTATTGGTGCCACCCCAGCACTGAAGGACAATGACACGTATGGGTCAGTGTTTGACCTGCTTGCCATGTTCATCCTCCATCAGAACTTAGTGGATGTTCAATTTGCTGTATGATAAATGTATTACAGACACAGCACTGCACATAATGTTGGCTGGGACAGATGCAACGCTCTCACAGACAACCCTGTGTGCCAAACACTAACCTTTTTCATAGTCTATGACCTTCTCTTTAGGGAAGATCACGAAAATTCACCAGCATGTCTGCCTTAGTTTCAAGGTTAGTTATGCTCAATCAGTTTGAGGAAAAGGTCTCCCAAGGGATACTCGGACACGCCCAACTTTCATCCACAAACTGGAAGGAGTTGGATTTTGCACAATGAGTGCGCTAAAGGCACAGGAAAAACGTGTCTTTCTTCCTGAGCCCCAGGTGACTGTCATGGGAGTCATTAGTAAAGGTTCCTTACACATGCCTTCAGTAACATTCAGGAAGAAAGAGACAGTTACTTGACAGGTGGTAAAATGTAGTCAAATGTATTCCTTTGTGTTGCGTACGAATGTGATGGGCCTTTTTCTGGCAGAGGTAAGTTGATGTGAGTGCAGTGATTGGTTGAATTGGTCACGTGGCCAGCGGTATTAAAGTGTTGGTTGTGTATGAATGGTGTCTGAATGGACCATAAAGTGGTTGGTGCCTTGAACTGGCTTAAGGTTCACCTTCAGAGGTTTAGTTTCAATAAACAGATACTTTGATGAGTATTCATAGCTTGAAACCATAATTTCTGGAGGTGCTAAAACCAACCAGTGTGAGTGGTGGATTAATTTTAACATACTAGTACCAGGAAAGTCCAAGGGTGCAGGACTTGCATGGCTCTCACCAGTTTTCCTTCACCCAGGATCCACTTGTAATCACAAACTATGCTTAAAACACATTTGCCTTGCATTCCAGGGAGGGGAAGTCCTGGAATCTGCAGGCAGACACCAATTTTCCACCACTCAGCATTCCACAATGTCTCCAGGGGAAAACATTGCCTCACTTGTGTGGGTACACAAGTGACCACGACAAGAAAGTGCCCAAAACAGAATGTGGAGACATCAAAATTGCCTACTACAAAACAGCCTGATTTTGTAAGACAGTAACCTGTGTTTGGTCCTGGGCTCGGCGGCCATATAGGGAAACCGACCAAACCCAGATATTTCTGAAAACTGGACACCTGGGGCAGTCCACAGAAGTGTGGCGTGTTTGGATTCCACAAAGTTTTCCTATCCAGAATATCCTTCAAAGATGAAATGTTGATTAAAAACACTAAGACGCTCATTATGACATTGGCGGTAAATCCCACTTACCGCCATGCTGACGGCAGCCAACTTACCGCAGCCGCTGCGGATATCTATTCACTATATTATGACACACACAAACCATATCCATCAGTATTCAGCCACATACACAAATCCACCAGATCAAAGGTCAGTGATAAACTGGCGGTATCAAAACCCACACCGTTACGCCAACAGAAAAACGCCCATCACATTATGACCCACGAATCACCACAGCGGACATTCAATGGCAGTAAATCATTGGCGGTATATACTGCCATGCTTACAATGGACACCCACATACAAAACAACACCACATTGGACAATTTAAACAACACACACCTGACACCCATACACACACCACACCCACACCACTATAAAACACCCCCCCATATTACTCACAACCCTTTACCATTACAAACCATTACCAGCAGAGAGACACCAAGACCACTGACACAACTAGAGCCACACATTACTCATACTTATACACCACTCACGCACACCACATCACACACCACAACACATTACCCAACACACTCTCAACAACACACCTCACAGGACATCCATGGCACCACAAAGACACCCACGTTTCACAGAGGAGGAGCTAAGGGTCATGGTTGAGGAAATTGTCAGGGTAGAACCACAGCTATTTGGAGCACAGGTGCAGCAGATATCTATAGCCAGGAAGACTGGACAGACTTTGTAGACTGTTCAGTAAAGGCCTTGGAGGGATGGTTACATGGCAGTAAGGTGACTGACTATGAAAGCCTGTATAATCTAATCCCGAGAGAGCATATTTTGAATAATTGTGTGCCTGACTTGTTGCATCAGTACTTGGTAGACTCAGATCTGACCTCTACCCAAGAATTGGGAAAGAAGGCAGACAAATGGGTCAGAACAAGAGTGAACAGAAAAGTTCATACAGGTGGTGACAAGGGTGGCAAGAAGAAGGATGGTAAGTCTTCTGACAAGGGTGGGGACAAAGATAAAACACATTCTGAGTTGTCATCAGGCCCACAAAAATCCTCTGGGGGTGGTGGGTCCAAATCCTCTTTCAATAATCAAAAGAAACCATGGTGTTCTTTATGTAAAAGTAAAGGCCATTGGGCAAGTGATTCCACCTGCCCAAAGAAAAACACCAAAGCCCCCACTACCACAACCCCAACTGTGTCCTCTAGTGCCCCTAGTAATAGCAGTGGTGGTGGGAAGTCTACTACAAATAGCAAATAAAAAGGTGTAGCTGGGCTCACCATTGGTAGTGTAGTTGTGGTTGGTCTTGTTAGGGAGACCACAGAGGCTGCTTTAGTCTCAGATGGTGGTATTGAATTTGCCACCTAGGTTGCTTGTCCCCTTAATATGGATAAGTACAAGTAACTTCCCCTAATAAATGGTGTTGAGGTTGAGGCCTATAGGGATACAGGAGCCAGTGTCTCTATGGTGATTGAGAAACTGGTTCACCCTGATCGACACCTACTTGGTCAGCAGTACCAAGTGAATGATGCTCATAACAACACTCTTAGCCACCCCATGGCTGTTGTGAATCTCAACTGGGGGGGGGGGGTCACTGGTCCAAAGAAAGTTGCGGTAGCCACTGATTTGCCTGTACACTGCTCACTAGGCAATGATTTGGAGACATCAGCTTGGGCTGAAGTGGAGTTGGAGGCTCATGCAGCAATGCTGGGCATTCCAGGGCATATCTTTGCATTCACAAGGGCTCAGGCCCAGTTGCAAAGAGGACAGGGAAGCTTGGATCCTGGAACAATGGACCATGTGTTCCCAAAAGCTAGAGGTAGAAAGGGTGAATCCTTGCCCACTATCCCTCCCTCTCCAGAAGATTGTCCTTTTCAGGAAGAGGAATCCTCTCCCTGTGCAGACCCTACACCAGATGAGCTGGCAGCAGACACTGCTGAGCTTTTGGGTGCAGGGGGGCCTGCTAGGGAAGAGCTGAGTGTAGCGCAGCAGACCTGTCCCACACTAGAGGGTGTAAGACAGCAAGATGTCAAACAGCAGAATGGGGATGTCATTGATAGCCATAAGATCTATTCGGAAGACAACCTTCTTTATACTAGGTCAAGGGACCCTAAACCTGGAGCTGCCAGGAGATTGGTTATCCCTTTGCAGTGTAGGGAATTTCTTCTGACCTTGGCACATGATATTCCTTTGGCTGGGCATTTGGGTCAGAGTAAAACTTGGGACAGACTTGTTCCATTGTTTCACTGGCCTCACATGTCAGAGGACACTAAGGAGTTTTGTCGCTCCTGTGTGACCTGCAAAGCCAGTGGCAAGACTGGTGGCACACCTAAGGCCCCCTTAATTCTTCTCCCAGTGGTTGGGGTGCCCTTTGAAAGGGTATTGGTTGACAAAGTTGGCCCCCTTGACCCTCCAACAGCTTCAGACAATAGGTTTATCCTTGTGGTAGTGGACCATGCCACTAGGTACCCTGAAGCAATTCCCTTAAGGACCACTACAGCTCTTGCAGTGGCAAAGGCCCTCCTAGGAATCTTTTCCAGAGTGGGCTTCCCTAAGGAAGTGGTGTCAGACAGAGATAGTAACTACATGTCTGCATACCTCAAAGCTATGTGGAAGGAATGTGGTGTAACTTATAAGTTCACTACTCCTTATCACTCCTCACTGAGTTGACCACCGGCTTCGTGGGACCCTCCTTTCTTAGGTTGAGATCACCACTGTGCTCAGTTTTCTTGAACCCATGTTCAAGTACTTCTGTGGGTGCTGCCTGCTTCTGCACGGGCTCTCTATGTTACTGAGTGCCCCCTGTGTCTCCTCCTTCAAAGGGGGACATCCTGGTCCTTCCTGGGCCCGGGCAGCACCCTTTTTCGTCAACCACAACCTTTGCAGCTAACAAGGCTTATTTGCGGTCTTTCTGTGTAAAAACAACTCTGCATCTTCCAGCACCCAGTGGGACATCTTCTGTGCAAAGGATAAGTTCCTGGCATTTTCCGTTGTTGCAGAATCTTCAGCTTCTTCCACCCAGAGGCAGCGATTTTTCACCTTCATCTGAGGTTTAGTGGGCTCCTGCCCCCCCGGACACTTTCGTGACTCCTGGACTTGGTCCCCTTACTTTACCGGTCTTCAGGTCCAGGAATATGTCTTCAGTGCTTTGCAGTCAGTTGTGGTCTTTGCAGAATCTCCTATCACGACTTTAGTGTGTTTCTGGGGAAGTAGGGTCACTTTAATCCTACTTTTCAGGGTCTTGGGGTGGGGTATCTTGGACACCATTAGTGTTTTCTTACACTCCCAGTGACCCTCTACACACTACACTAGGCCTGGGGTCCCTAAGTGGTTCACATTCCACTTTCTTAGTATATGGTGTGTCTTGCCCCAGGCCTATTGCATCCTATTGTATTCTACAGAGTTTGCACTACTTTTCTAACTGTTTACTTACCTGAGTTTGGGTGGTGTGTATATTTTGTGTATTTTACTTACCTCCTAAGGGAGTATATCGTCTGAGATATTTTTGGCACATTGTCATTAAAATAAAGTACCTTTATTTTTTGTAACTTTGAGTATTGTGATTCTTATGATATAGTGCTACATGATATAAGTGGTATAGTAGGAGCTTTGCATGACTCCTAGTTCAGCCTAAACTGCTCTGCTATAGCTACCTCTATCAGCTTAAGCTGCTAGAACACTACTAATCTACTAATAAGGGATAACTGGACCTGGCACAAGGTGTAAGTGCCATCAGGTACCCACTATAAGCCAGGCCAGCCTCCTACACCTTCCATAAGAGAGGACCTCCACTGAATGTTCTACTGTGATCTTTGTCTGGAACCTATCATGGCCTGTGTGACCGGGAAAATGTCAACAGCCTTCACTTTGTAGGAGTTGGAGAGACTGGTGGATGGGGTCCTACCCCAGTATGGACTGCTGTATGGGCCTCCAGACCAACAGGTGAGTACACTATGAGCACAATGAACGTGGCTGGAATGCATGGAGTTGTGTGTGTGAAGGCCTTGTGTAAGGGGGGTGGGTGGATGTCCTCTTGGTGGGGTACAGGTTGTGTGCTGGGCCATGTCTTTGGAAATGGTGATGTGAATGGGTATGGTCGGCCATATGTGTAACAGGCAGGACTGCTTGTCTAATGGAATTTCCCTGTGTGTGTTGCCTCTGCAGGTCAGCGCCCATCAAAAGAAGAGTATATGGCGTGCCATCGCAAAGGAGGTCCTGACCCTAGGGGTCTATAGCAGGTGGAGCACCCAGTGTCGCAAATGGTGGGAGGACCTGAGACACTGGGCACGGAAGATGCCAGAGGCCCAGCTGGGGATGGCCTCCCAACGAGGAAGGGGTGCCCATTGAACCCTGACCCACCTAGTGACCTGCATACTGGCGGTGCCCTAGCCAGAGCTGGATGGGCATTTTAGGGCATCACAGCAGCCACCAGGGGGGTGAGTACAGTGCCCATCATTAAAACTTACGCATAGTATAGTGGTATCCGGGTGGGGGATGTGTGTCATTGGGTGTCCCTAGGCCAGGCCTAGGGACAGCCTAGGTCCCCTGGTGACTAGGGTTCTGAAGGGATAATCCTGCAGCCTAGCTCGTAGGCATCAACTTCTAGTCAGGGCTGCGCGGGTCCCAGGTGTGCTGCATTTGGCAGTGTGTGCCTCTCCCCATGCCTCAGAGGCAAGCTATTTCTCTGGTAGTGCAATTCATAGTGTGTAGGCTTGTTCCCTGTGTGTGAGGGTGCTGTGTACGTCAACGGTGGTCTTGGTGCAGCCAATGACCCAGTGTATCCTTTGTCTGTTCCCCCCTCCTGTCCTTATGTGCATTAGCATCATCTGGTGGAGGAGCAGAGGCACCGGCGATGGAGGGAGCTGCATCCCACAGGACCCAGGAGGCAGAGTCCACCGACGATGAGGGCATCAGTGGGACGGAGGGCGAGGGGAGCACCACGGCGGAGACTGGAGGGGACTGTTCAGACACAGAGACCTCCTCCGATGGAAGCTCCCTGGTGGCGTGGGACACTTCTGTAACCACCCTAGCTACAGGTACATCCGCCACCCACGGAACCAGCACCACCCTCCCAGCAGTTCCTCATCGAGTTCCCCGTGCCCGCTCACCCAGGAGAGTGGGCATCTCCTTCCCCCCAAGCACCACATGCCCTGCCCCAACGAGCCCTGCTTCCCTGAGTGAGGAGGCTATTGAGCTCCTGAGATCCATCTCTGTAGGGGAGTCAACCATTGTGAATGCCATCCAGGGGCTGGCAGCCCATATGCAACAATCTAATGCATTCCTGAAGGTCATTCACAATGGATTGGTGACCAACAGAGATCGATTCAGGTTCTGGCCTCCTCTCTGATGGCAGACATTGTCCCTGTTTCTACCGTCCCCCCTCCAACGTCCACTGCCCAGTCCCATTCCCCTCAACCCCAACCTATCCCAGGCACACATACAGACGAGCATGCACACAAGACAACACCCAAGAGTGTCACAGGCAAACACAAGCACCACACTTCATCCCACAGGCACTCACACAAACACCATCCAGTTGCATACACAACAACATCCAGTATTTCCACTGTCACCCCATCCTCCCCCTCCACACCTCCCTCCTAGCCACGTCTACACTCACACCTGCATGCACTATATCATCATTCACTACCAGCATCCTCACCACACCAAGTAGAACACACACCTCACTGGCAGACACCTCCACAACATCCATGCACACGTCCCCTGTGTCCTCTCCTACTGTGTCTGTCCCCCGTCCTAAAGTACACAAACACAAGCATGCATACACCCAACAGCCATCCACCTCACAACAGCATACAGCCCATGCACCTGCACCCAAATCCAGCAGACAGACACCTCTAACAACCACTCCCTCATCCTCCACTCCCATTCCTTCTACCTGTTCCCGCCCCAATGTCCCTAAAAAGCTTTTCCTTTCCAACATTGACCTCTTCCCTACCCCTCTCCCCCTGTCCTACACGTATGGCCAGGGTATCATGAACCCAAGCAAATACCTCAGCCACACAGTCCATGGGCCCATTCCTAACCGCACCCACTCGTGGTGGAAAGAGATCCAGGCCACATGTACTGAAGGGGAAGGAGCCTGCACCAGCCAGCCTAAAGGGGAATAAGCCTGACCCAGCAGGCAAGAAGGGCAAGGAGCCTGCACCTGCCACCCGAAAGGCAAAGGAGCCTGCACCTGCCACCCGAAAGGTAAAGGAGCCTGCATCCGCCACTCGAAAGGCCAAGGAGCTTGCACTAGCAGGCAGGAAGAACAAGTAGCCTGCCCCAGCAGGCAGGAAGGGCAAGGAGCCTGCACCAGCAGGCAGGAAGGGCAAAGGAGCCTGGACCAGCAGCTGTGACAGAGCCCCCACCACTAACCATGGTTGTGCATCTGTCCGAGGATGCAGGGGATGTGCAGCAGCCTCCCCCTACCAGGAGCACCACCACTGTGCAGCTGTCAGAGGGTGCAGGGGATGTGCAGGAGCCTCCCCCCACCAGCAGCACCACCACTGTGCAGCCATCACCGCCGGCTGACACTATGTAATCCTGACTCCATGGGCTGCTGTGCAGCCTCCCCCTCCAGAACCAGTGGACAAGACACCCACCTGAGAGACTGTGGCCCATCACTCCCCAGGATCAAGCACAGGGCATGTTGCCCCCTCCAGAACCAGTGGTCAAGACACCCACCTGAGAGACTGTGGCCCATCACTCCCCGGGATCAATCACAGGGCATGTTGCCCTCTCCAGAACCAGTGGGCAAGACAGCCACCTGAGAGACTTTGGCCCATCACTCCCCAGGATCAAGCACGGGGCATTTTGCGCCCTCCAGAACCAGTGGTCTTGTTTCATCTCCCGGATGAGGTGCCCCCCGTCCCCCTGAGGTGCCTGCCTATTCACCAACTAATGCCCCTGAAGTGTTCTCTCCGTGTTGAAGCAGGTGGCAAGTGGGGCCTTGGACTTTGGCCTGTGGCCATGTGGCCCACGCAAATTGAGGACTGGGCTGTGTCCCTTTTTCTGTAAATTTGTTTATATCAATTATCTTTCCTAACTTATTATTTCTACTGTGTTGATCTTATTACAAACACTTTGTCATTGCATTATTCAGCCGATTTACGGGGCTAAATTATTTTGTAGTACATCTGGTTATGTGTAATGTGTGTGTGTCTGGGTGTGTTGTGTGTGTCACTGCCGTTTTCCTCCCCCACTCCCTTGTGTGCTAGGCGTCTGTACTCACCGTCATCATCTTCTCTGCCGTTGGTGGAGCAGAGCATAGAATATCATTGGAAAAACAAGCAGTTCTGGTTCGATGGCAGCATGGTTCTTCCCTGTGTCTCCAATGGTGATTCCTTTCACTTCTGAGCTCAGTTTCCGCTAGGCTTTTGATGTCATTGGTACCGTCCCAGGAAAGGTGGCGGTTTGCAGGGTCATAATATGGTGGGTGGAACATTGACTTCCGCCTGGCTGTAGGCGGCTAGCGCCATGGTGGCTGTTTTTTCCACCCTGGCGGTCGGTGTGGTACATTGGCTGTCTTTCGGAGATCTTTCCGCCATGGTCATAATTTGGTGATAGTTACCACCAGCCTGTTGGCGGTATTACCGCCACTTTATCACCGACCGCCAGGGTCGTAATGAGGGCCTATTTTTCCTTGCTTTTTAGTCACATAATGTGCAGGGATTCACAACATTCCTACCATCCATGGTCAACAGTAGCCCTCATTCAAGGACTACCATTGACCTTTGTGACCCATTGATCATTCTTATCGTGGGCACTAGGCCTACCCACACAAGTGAGGTACCATTTTTATTGGGAGACGTGGGGGAATGCTGGGTGAAAGGAAGTTTGTGGTTCCCCTCAGATCCCTGAACTTTGCAACACCAAAATGTGAGGAAAAGTGTTTTTTTAGCCAAATTTTCAGGTTTGCAAAGGATTCTATGAGACAGAACCCAGTAAGAGCCCAACAAGTCACCCCGTCCTGGACTCCCCTAGGTGTCTAGTTTTCACAAATGCACAGGTTTGGTAGGTTTCCCTAGGCTTCGGCTGAGTTAGAGGCCAAAATCCACAGCTCGTCACTGTGCAAAAAACAAATCAGTTTTTATTGGGAAAATGTGATCTGTCCATTTTGTACTTTGGGGCATTTTCTTTCGCAGGCACTAGGCCTACCTTAGTGAGGTACCATGTTTAGCAGGAGACTTGGAGGAATGCTGGGAGGAGAGAAGTTTGTGGCTCCCCTCAGATCCCAGAACTTTGCAGCACTGAAATATAAGGAAAAAGTGTTTTTTAGCCAAATGTACAGGTTTGCAAAGGATTTTGGGAAAAAGAACCCAGTGAGGGCCCCACAAGTCACCACATCCTGGACTCCCCTAGGTGTCTAGTTTTTAAAAATGTACAGGTATGGAAAGTGATTATATGACGGAACACCGAATTATAAACAACTACTAACCTTAACAACGAGGTCGGAACACCGACCTCGTCCTTACTACTAATGATTTTACCACGAATGCCTTAACAACGATATTTCGTTGTAAAGGCATTCCTGATAAAATCATTAGCAATAGGCACCATTCACCGTACATCCCTCACCCCCCCCCCAACCCCACCCCAAAACCTAAAACCCGCTGACCCCCCCACCCACTCCCCAAAACCAAAAAAAACCCCACCCCCCAACCCCACCCTAAAACCTAAAACCCCCTGACCACCCACCCACTCCCCAAAACCAAAAACGCCCCACCCCCCAACCCCACCCTAAAACCTAAAACCCCCTGACCCCCCACCCACTCCCCAAAACCAAAAACGCCCCACCCCCCCAACCCCACCCCAAAACCTAAAAACCCCTGACCCCCCACCCCCTCCCCAAAACCAAAAACGCCCCACCCCCCCAACCCCACCCCAAAACCTAAAACCCCCTGACCCCCCACCCCCTCCCCAAAACAAAAAACGTCCCACGCCCCAAACCCCACCCCAAAACCTAAAACCCGTTGACCCCCCACCCACTCCCCAAAACCAAAAACGCCCCAACCCCACCCCAAAACCTAAAAACCCCTGACCCCCCACCCCCTCCCCAAAACCAAAAACGCCCCACCCCCCCAACCCCACCCCAAAACCTAAAACCCCCTGACCCCCCACCCCCTCCCCAAAACCAAAAACGCCCCACCCCCCCAACCCCACCCCAAAACCTAAAACCCCCTAACCCCCACCCCCTCCCCAAAACCAAAAACGCCCCACCCCCCCAACCCCACCCCAAAACCTAAAACCCCCTGACCCCCCACCCCCACCCCAAAACCTAAACCCACCACTTACCTTAGCCAACTCCCTTCTTTGTACCTTAACCACGCATGTTCGTTGTTCAGAACATACGTAGTTAAGGCACAAAAATATGAAGTCGTGGTTAAAAAAAGCGTTGTTACGCTTTCGTTAACCACGACTTTCGTAATAAAAAAGTTGTAAAAAAGGATGTTTCCCATGGAAAGTTTCTCTAGGTGCCAGCTGAGCTAGAGGCTAAAATCCACAGCGAGGCACTTTGTGAAAAACAAATCTGTTTTCATTGGAAAATTGTGATGTGTCCACGTTGTGTTTAGGGGCATTTCCTGCCGCGGGCAATAGGCCTACCCACACCAGTGAGGTACTATTTTTATTGGGAGACTTTAGGGAATGCTGGGTGGATCGGTGTTTGTGGCTCCCCTCAGATCCCTGAACTTTGCAGCACCGAGATGTGAGGAAAAAGTGTTTTTTAGCAACATTTTCAGGTTGCAAAAGATTCTAGGAGACAGAACATTGCGAGAGCCCCACAAATCACCCCAGCATGGATTTCCCTAGGTGTCTAATTTTATAAAATACACAGGTTTGGTAGGTTTATCTAGGTGCCCGCTAAGCTAGAGGTCATAATCGACAGCTAGGCACTTTGCTAAAAACAGGTGAGTTTTCAATGGAAAAATGGGATGTGTCTATTTTGTGTTTTGGGACGTTTTCTTTTGCGGGCACTAGGCCTATCCACACAAATAAGGTACCACAGAATAGAAGAACAAGTGTTATTGACAATTGTCTTTCTTTAAATTTTTGCCTTCCAAATGTAAGACAGTGTATAAGAAGTAAGTCATTTTGAGAAATGCCCTGTAATTCACATGCTAGTATGGGGACTCCCGAATTAAGAGATGTGCAAATAACCACTGTTCCTAAACCCCTTATCTTGTTCGCATTTTGGAAATACATAGGTTTCCTTGAAACCTATTTTTCATTCTTTATATTTCACTAAATGAATTGATGTATACCCAGTGTACAATGAAAACCAATTGCAAGGTGCAGCTAATTTATTGGCTCTGAGTAACAAACATAACAGTATATTGCTTTAAAATGTTTATCATAGATGGAAAAAGGTATGGAAGAAAACATAGTCAGAAAGGGCTGTTTTTTTTCAACTCAATTTCAATATTTTTTTTCAACTGTTACTTTCTGTAGGAAAATCTGAAGGATCTACACCATTGACCCCTGATTGAATTCCAGAATTGTGTCTACTTTTCTGAAATGTTTAGCTGTTCAGGATCCACCATTGGTTTCACACACATTTCTGTCACTAATTGGAAGGAGGCTGAAAGCACAAAAAATAGTAAAAATTAGGTATGTTACAGGAAAATACCAAAACTGTGTTGAAAATATTGGTTTTCTGGTTCAAGTCTGCCTGTTCCTGAAAGCTGGAAAGATGGTGACTTTAGCACCACAAACCCTTTGTTGATGCCATTTGCAGGGATAAAAACCAAATGCTTACTTCTGCAGCACTTTTTTCCCATTCCCCCAAAAAGAAAAACACATTTTAGCTGTATTTTTGATAATTTCTCAGTCTCCTCAAGGGTAACCCACAAACCCTGGGTACCTTTACAATTCCCAAAATCTTGTGGAAAAAAAGGACGCAAGTTTGGAGTGGATGTGCACAAAACGTTATGGGGGCCTAAGCATGAACTACCTCAAATAGCCAAAAAAGGGCTCAGTACTGGGGGGAAAAAGGCCCTATAGCTGACGGGTTAAGTGAGGGCGGAAGTGACCAGCAGGCCTGCACCTCTGGCTTGTGCCACATCACTTCCTTGCCCCATGTCCCCTCCTTCCTGCACAGTCTTCTGGGATAGCTTGAAATGGCATTGTCCAGGAGTTAATGCCACATGTGCACTGAAAATCTCGGCCCCTCCTCCCTGACATTCCTTCCAAGGACTCAAAGGCCAGTTCCTGGCATGGGATGAAAGCTGGATGATAGATGTAAGGCCCTGCTCAGGCCGCTGGACAGAGCAGTAATTGGCCCTAATCCTGAGCTGAGTCAGAGAAAGATGACATTCCAAGATGACCCATAGGTTGTACAACTATGCTTTTGAAACCTGCTGCATCATGCTTTTCATACAGGTCACAGTGTACATTGGTGTGACTCGGTGGAGCCTAGGGGACTGGAGTTTCTCCCTAGCCCTAGGCCATCTTTTCCATTGGCATTTAATGGAGTGTCACTGCAGTGAAAAGATGGCAAGCACACTGACTATCCCTCACATGAGTACACCCATCTCATGAGGCCTACTCTGGTCACCACCCACTCCGCATAGTTCCTTCTGCTCTAGGCTACCTAAGTGCAGTTCTTGGGCTGTGCATGCCAGAAATACTTCCTGCGCAGCCTTCACACAGTTGCACAATCGTGTGCACACGTGATCACTTGTAACCAGCTGTGGGCCTCCTACTCTGGCTGCATCATAGCAGTCTCCGTTAAACATGAGCAGTCCATTTTACCATGAGTCTACTGTGGGTGAGTCCCCAACTATGAGGCTCTCTCACAATAGAAGGTCAAAACCCAAGTGATCCAAAAGCAAATAATCAGGGTGGACCAGATAGTCAGAACCATTCTCTCACATAGTAGAAACTTCTGGAGGCTTTCCCCACATAAGTGTATGGAATTTCCTGTTTCACTGCCCTGGTCCTTGTCTGTCTGCAGGCACAATAGACTAGTGGGAAGTTCTTTGTGTGAGAGAGAAGACACAGGCCCTCATTACAACATTGGCGGCAAAAGCCGTTTACCGCCGTGCAGAAGACTGCTAACACACCGCCACGGCAGCGGAATTCCGCCACGGTCATTATGACCCACTGCTCGGAATCCGCCAAAATTCAGACACCCACACAAGTCCGCCACACCAAAGGTCAGTGATAAACTGGCGAAAACAAAACCTCCACCGTCACGCCAACAGAAATACGCCCACACTATCACGACACACGAATCCACTCGGCGGTCTTTCAACCGCGGTATTCCATTGGCAGTACACACCGCAGCGCTCAAAATACACACACATTTACAAAACACAACCACATTGGACAATTCGAAACACACACACCTGATACACATACACACACCACACCCACACACCCAATAAAATATAAAACACACACCCACATCACCCACAAACCCCTATGACCAAAATCCCGAACGAAGGCTAGAGAGAGACACCACAAACAACTACCAAGCATCCACAGGCACACAATACCATCACCCACAGAACTTCCACGCACCTCACTCAACACACCACTAAATATCACCCCACTTATCACTACACACACCACCCCACACATCACCCACACCACCCCATGGCACGGCAAAGACACCCCAGGTTCTCTGAGGAGGAGGTCAGGGTCATGGTGGAGGAAATCGTCCCCTTCAGGACCCCTACCCAACGTCACCGGACAGAAGGGTCCACACATGTCCACACCACCAACAGAAGAGGCCCACAGTGATGACAGCAGCTCTGTCCAACTGGATCTAGATGACCAGCCCGGCCCATCTGGGACCTCTGGACAGTCAGTTCCCCTGACACAGTCACAGGCCACTACAGACCTTCCACCCTCTGGAAACACCAGCACAGCACCCACCCAGCTGGCCCATACCTCTGTCCCCAGGACACGTCAATCAGCAGTGTGTCCACCACTACAGGGAACCCAGGCTAACCCACCACCCCAACAACAACAGGGACCTGGGGGCAGTGGTAGTAGGCACACGGTCCAGGGGACGGAGGCCCAGGAACACAGGGGAACTGGGAGGGCTGCTGTGCGACAGGAGGAGGACAGGCCAAGGGAACGCACTCTCCACGAGGCCCTCTCCTCCATCATGGGAGCCTACCACCACTCCCAGGAGACGATGGCAACGGTACTGGCCAAGTTTCAGGAGACCCAGCGCCTACAGGAGGAACAGTATATGGGCTTCAGGGAGGAACTCAGAGCCATCAATTCCACCCTGGGCATCATCGTAGGGGTGCTGAAGGAAGTACTCAACACCAGGAGGGACACTGTGGCACAACAAGGGGCTCCTGACACTAGCATGGGCGATGAACTGCCCACCACCTCCGCCGGCGCTAGTGGACAGGAGGCACAGCCACAGGACCACCACACCAGCACCCCACCCCCAGCAGAGGGAGAACCACGCTGCAAACGGTCCCTGAGATCCAGGACAAAGACAGAGAACGATGCCAAGACCCCCGCCAAGAAATGAGACCACCCTGTATGTCATCCTTCTGTCCCACTTTGTCACCCTGTCCATCCTCAAACTGCCCCCTCTCCACTTTCTATACCCATTTGGGCAATGCACCTGTTAGACTAATAGACTGGACTCTGCCATGGACATTTCTCCACCATCACCCCTCACCATTTTACAACCCCCTCCAATATTGATCACTTAAATAAACACCCTTGAAGCACAAAACAATCTGGAGTCAGTCTGTGATTTCGGAATAGTGTATTAGCAATTACTATGGCAAAATGCTCTTTCAATTGTAATGTCAACCTACCTGTGTCACACAGCTCTAGTCCATGGGGAAACAAAGCAGATGTCACACTGTGGGACACACATCTGTGAAATCGTAAGGGAAAGTGACAACTCAGTGACCATACACTGGGTGAAAACGACAGACAGTAGAGAGGTAGTAGTGTTAAAGTACATGTAGTAGGCAGGTTTGTATTCTTACCTGTGTCTCACTGGAAATATTGCAGGATCACCGAGTTCCTGTTGTCCATGTCCTCTTCTTCTGCTTCCTCGTCTTCACTGTCCACAGGCTCCACAGCTGCAACAACACCGCCATCTGGACCATCCTCCTGCAGAAAAGGCACCTGTCATTGCAAAGCTAAGTTGTGAAGCATACAGCAGGCCACGATGATCTGGCACACCTTCTTTGGTGAGTAGAATAGGGATCCACCTGTCATATGGAGGCACCTGAAGCTGGCCTTCAGGAGGCCGAAGGTCCGCTCTATTATCTGCCGAGTTCGCCCATGGGCCTCATTGTAGCGTTCCTCCTCCCTTGTCCTGGGATTCCTCACTGGGGTCAGTAGCCATGACAGGTTGGGGTAACCAGAGTCACCTGCAAATGGCGAGGGGCAACTGTTAGACACGCACTAACTTGGAGGGATATCCCCAGACAACCATTCCCACTGACTTGCTTCCAGGTGCTCACCTATTAGCCACACACAGTGCCTCTGGAGTTGACCGATCACATAAGGGATGGTGCTATTTCGCAGGATGTAGGCGTCATGCACTGAGCCGGGGAACTTGGCATTCACATGGGAGATGTACTGGTCTGCCAAACACACCATCTGCACATTCATGGAATGACAACTCTTCCGGTTTCTGTACACCTGTTCACTCCTGCGGGGGGTACCAAAGCCACATGTGTCTCATCAGTGGCACCTATGATGTTGGGGATATGTCCCAGGGCATAGAAGTCTCCTTTCACTGTAGGCAAATCCTCCACCTGAGGGAAAACGATGTAGCTCCGCATGTGTTTCAGCAGGGCAGACAACACTCTGGACAACATAGGCTGGGACATCCCTGATGCTATGGCCACTGTTGTTTGAAATTACCCACTTGCAAGGAAATGGAGTACTAACAGCACCTGCACTTGAGGGGGGATTCCTGTGGGATGGCGGATAGCTGACATCAGGTCTGGTTCCAGCTGGGCACACAGTTCCTGGACTGTGGCACGGTCAAGCCTGTAGGTGATGATCACATGTCTTTCCTCCATTGTCGACAGGTCCACAAGCAGTCTGTACACCAGAAGATGCCGCCATCTCCTCACATGTCCCAGCGGACGGTGTCTATGAAGGACAACAGCGAGCACAGAGTCAAACAACTCAGAGGTACGTACCCACAGATTACACAGAACACGAATCATAATCCGAAAATTGGCCTGTATGTGTGTTGTGACGCAGTTAAAAATTAAGCCATGTGGGCCCCTGAAATGGCGGCTGCCTGACCTGTAAAGTGGGACAATGGGATGTGAGGTAACTGCGCTGGCATTGTACACCGTTGCGGTAGGTGGTCGAAGACCGCGGCGCAATGCTGCATTGGTTAACATTGGACACTATGGGTCCCAGGAGCCAATGACGATGTACGCCGGCGGTGATGGTACGCACCGCCATGGACGTGACCACCATTTTCTATCTGTTCAATCACTCGATACCTGATCTTCGAAAGGAGAGGACCTACACTGCAAGTGCTGCTGTGACCTCAGTCTGGAAGAGACAATGGCTCGTGTGTCTGGGGAAAGGGCCCCTGCCTTCACATCGGAGGAGTTGGAGAAACTTGTGGACGGGGCCCTCCCCCAGTACAACCTACTCTATGGTCCTCCAGACAAACAGGTAAGTACACAGGGAGCACGTTGTATGGGCTATGCCTGTGTGGAGGGGGCTGGATGTAAGAAGGAAGGGGCAGAGTGCTGCGTGCATGAAAGATGGTGAATGCATGTGCCACATGGCAAGGGTAGGGATGGGGGCCAATCACTTTGACGGTGCAGTTGGTAATGACTTCTCTTCTTCCCCTGTACATTTCATGTAGGTCAGCGCCCACCAGAAGACGTGGGAGGGGTGCCGTCGCACCATGACCCCCCTGATGTTCAGGATCCTGGCGGTGGCCTACCCGGAGTTGGATGGGCGCTTGAGGGCATCACAGGAGACACAGGGGGGTGAGTTCACTCTCATTCTGCTGACTGCGTGCAGTGGAGGTGTCTGGGTGGGGGAGGAGGGCTGTGGGTTTCCCAGGTTTCTATCTGTTCAATCACTCGATACCTGATCTTCAACAGGAGAGGACCTACACTGCAAGTGCTGCTGTGACCTCGGTCTGGAAGATACAATGGCTTGTGCGACTGGGGAAAGGGCCCCTGCCTTCACATCGGAGGAGTTGGAGAAACTCGGGGATGGGGTCCTTCCCCAGTACACGCTACTCTACGGTCCTCCAGACAAACAGGTAAATACACTGGGAGCATGCTGTATGGGCTATGCCTGTATGGAGTGGGGTGGATGAAAGATGGGGGGGTGAGAGTGAGGCGTGCATGAAACGACGGTAAGTGCATGTGCATCATGGCAAGGATAGGGATGGGGGCTAATGATTGTGACGGTGCATGTGATAATAACTTTTCTTTTCCCCTTGTACAATCAATGTAGGTCAGCGCCCACCAGAAAAAATATATTTGGTGTGCCATCGCCAAGGACGTCGGGACCCTGGGGGTCTACCACAGACGGAGCACCCACTGCCGGAAAAGATGGGAGGAGATTTGCTGGAGCAAGAAGACGGCGGAGGCCCAGCTGGGGATGGCCTCCCAACATGGGAAGGGTGCCCGTCGCACCATGACCCCCCTGATGTTCAGGATACTGGCGGTGGCGTACTCATCCACAAGGGGGTGAGTACACTCTCATTCTGCTGATTTTGCGCGCAGTGGAGGTGTCTGGGTGGGGGAGGTGGGCTGTGGGTTTCCCTAGGCCAGGGCGAGTTTAGGAGGCAAGGTCCCCTTGTTCTGGCAGAGCCTGTGGCACCCCACCCCACCTGTGTACAGTGCCAAGTACACCTAGTCATGCTCCTGTGTTATCCATGTGTGCAGATGTCGTCCATAGCCTTGTAGGCCATGTCCCAGGGATTGAACAGTGGAGGCCAAGTGCGTGGTGTAGTGCAGGGGGCTTCTGTGTCTGTTGTGTCCGCCAACGGTAGCGGTAATGCATGCACTCAACATGTCTTTCTTCTGTCGTCCCCCCCTTTTTGTGGTCTCCCTGTTCTTGTGTGCATTAGCATCATCAGGCGGAGGAGCAGTGGCACCGGAGCAGGAGGGAGCTGCATCCCACATGGCCCTCTACGGACTCAGAGTTCACCAGTGGGACGGAGGGCGAGGGGAGCTCCACCGCGGGGACAGGAGCTGACACGAGTGACACGGACTCGTCCTCTGATGCGAGCTCCCTTGTGGTGGCGGCAACATCTGTGCCGCCCCGCATCTACAGGTACAGCCGCACCCCCCCCACCAGCACCGCCCTCCCACCAGCCCCTCAGCCTTTGCCCCGTGCCCACTCACTCAGGAGGGTGGGCATCACCTTCGCCCCAGGCACCTCAGCCCCTGCCCCAGTCACCCCTGATGCCCTCAGTTAGGAGGCCATTGACCTTCTCAGATCCCTCTCTGTTGGGCAGTCTACCATTTTGAATGCCATCCAGGGTGTAGAAAGGCAGTTGCAACAAACAAATGCATTCCTGGAGGGCATTCATTCTGGTCAGGCGGCACTTCAGTGAGCTTTTCAGACTCTGGCCTCAGCACTGATGGCAGTCATTGTCCCTGTGTCTAGCCTCCCCCCTCCAACTTCCTCCACCCAGACCCAATCCCCTCTACCTCAGCCTATCCCAAGCACACCTTCAGACCAGCATGCACACACGTCAGCACACAAGGGAAGCTCAGGCAAACATAAGCACCACACATCACACAGGCACTCACGCAAGCATCACACACATGCAGACACACCAACATTCACTGCCTCCACTGTGTCCCCCTCCTCCTCGTCTCCCCCCTCCATCCCAGTCTTGTCTCCACTCACACCTGCATGCACTACATCTACAGCCACTACTGCCATCACCAGCACACACACCACCACACCCCACTCACGTGCAGTCACCACCCCCACTACCATTCACACGTCCCCTGTGTCCTCTCCCAGTGTGTCTGTGATGCCACCTCCCAAGATACACAAACGCAGGCACACACCCACCCAACAGCCAGCCACCTAACGACAGCCTCCAGCGCATGCACCTTCACCCAAAGTCACCAAACGAACACCTCCTACAACCACAACCTCTTCCTCCACTCCCAAACCCCCTCCAGCTACTCGTCCCAGTGTTTCCCAAAAACTTTTCGTGTCCAACCTTGAGCTCTTTCTCGCACCTCCCCCACCGTGTCCGTCTCCTAGGGCCCGACTCTCCAGGTCCCAACCTAGCACCTCAGCCCCAACATCTCCGGGACCAGTGGTGCCTGTAGTCACCGGAATTTGGAGTTCACCGGCCACCAGGGCAGCCAGTGTGGCACGGAGTCACAGCACGGACAGTCCCCCACCTGTGAAGCATCAAAAGTTGGCCAGTGCCCGGAGGGAGAGGGGGAAGACTCCAGCCACCAAAGCCGCTCCCACGGGTACAGGTGGGTGTGTGGAGTCAGCAGCGACACCTACCAAGGTGGGGAAGGACCACAAGAAAGTCAGCAGGTCTGGGAAGAGCAGCACGGCGGAGAAGACCACCATCATCCCCGCTGCCCAGGAGGCCACCGCCATCATCCCCGCTGCCCAGGAGGCCACCGCCACCACCTGCCCTGCTGCCCAAGAGGCCACCGCTAGCACCAGCCCCGCTGGACCAGAGAGGACCTCCAGCACCAGGCCCGCTGGGGCAGACAGGACCGCCAGCACCAGCCCCGCTGGGCCAGACAGGACCGCCAGCAGCTGAGTCACTGCAAAGGACACTGCCGCCACATGCACCGCTGAACAGGGCACCACCGCCACATGCACCGCTGGCCCATGAGCGCCAAGGGCACTGACGCTACTGAGTCCGTCACAAGCAGGATGAGGCACTCTGGGCACCATGCCCCCCCAGAACCAGTGGAGAGATCCATCCACTACCTCAGTCCTTGGCAGGATGAAGCACTCTGGGCACCAAGCCCCCTCCAGAACCAGTGGAGAGATCCATCCACTACCTCAGTCCTTGGCAGGATGAAGCACTCTGGGCACCATGCCCCCTCCAGAACCAGTGGTGAGATCCATCCACTACCTCAGTCCTTGGTAGGATGAAGCACTCTGGGCACAAGGCCCCCTCCAGAACCAGTGGAGAGATCCATCCACTACCTCAGTCCTTGGCAGGCTGAAGCACTCTGGGCACTAAGCCCCCTCCAGAACCAGTAGAGAGATCCATCCACTACCTCAGTCCTTGGCAGGATGAAGCACTCTGGGCACCATGCCCCCTCCAGAACCAGTGGAGAGATCCATCCACTACCTCAGTCCTTGGCAGGATGAAGCACTCTGGGCAAAAGGCCCCCTCCAGAACCATCCACTTGAGAGACTGTGGCTTTGCACTCCCCAGGATGCAGCAGTGGGCAACCCACCCACTGTAGAGACTTGAGAGACTGTGGCTTTGCACTCCCCAGGATTGAACAGTGGGCAAACCACCCACTGTAGAGACTTGAGAGACTGTGGCCTTGCACTCCCCAGGATTGAACAGTGGGCATGTGGCCCCCTCGTGGATTTGGCGTCATGCACTCAACCGGCGGAGGTGCCCCCCACTTTCCCTCCACCTGAGGTGCCGGTTTTATTGCTATCTGATGCCCCTGCAGTGTTCTCTCTGTCATGGTCGGGGATCTTGTGTGGGCCTTTCCCATACCGTGTGGGCCCAGTGTTCCACAGGCTTCAATGGAGCACTATTTTTGGTGTATATTTAGTTTATAGTGCATATATATATTTTTGCGTACTGGATTTTAATATATTACAATGGTTACACTCATTTTCTTTGGTCTTTGCATTCTTCCGGGAGGTTTGGGGGTGTAACTATAATGTATCATACTGTATTAGTGTGTGTGTTGTCATGGGTGAGGGTGGGGGTGGGGGTGTTGCGTATTGCGTGTGTGTGTCCCTGTTTTTCCCTCCCCCCTCCCCTGTGTCGTAGGTGCAGTACTCACCATGGTCTTCGCCGCCGGCGTTCGTGCTCCTGGTAGAGGAGCAAGAAGATAAGGGCTGGCAGGATCTGCAGCTCTGGTTCCATGGCGTCCTGGTTCCTCGTGGGGTGTGTAGAGGTGAGCGTTTTCCCTTCGAGATCCTGTTTCTGCCGTGTTTTTGTCCGCGGTGAATCCGCTCCGGAAAAGGTGGTGGATTGGTAGGTTGTGATATGGTGGGCGTTACATTGTCTCCTGCCTGTCTGTTGGCGGTGACCGCTGCTCTGTTTGTTTGTACCGCAGTGGCGGTCGGAGTGTTAAAGTGGCTGTCTTTATTGGCCGTTTCCGCCACGGTCGTATTTCCAATTTGTTTACCACCGGCTTGTTGGCGGTCTTACTGCCGCTTTAACACCATCCGCCAGGGCTGTAATGACCCCCACAGTCTTTTATAGTGCAAGTGGACCTGTGCAAGGCACCTCCCTCCCATCCTGACTTTTATGGCCCATCGAGGCACATCCAGTCTCTCTATTGTGTGGCTGTCCGAGAGGAATACACAAAAGCTAACTTCGAACTACAACTAGTCACCTGACCCAGGAAAAAAGCTCCAGGCACTAAATCCTTAGGACAAGAAAATGCCAACTTTCTAAAAGTCACACTTTCGAAATTGTTACTTAAAATCCAACTTTACCAGTGAAAAAGGATTTTAAGTTACAAATCCTCAGACACCAAACATGACTTTTCTACCTGCTTCTGATCAAAAGTTATCCCTTACTAAATGTGATATGGTAATTTTATCCTAAGAGAGAGGTAGGCCTTGCAATTGTGAAAACATTTTAAATACAGCTGACCCCCAGCCCATGGGCTGTTTAGGGTCTACCCTAGGAGTTATAGGTTTAGACCTGAAAGAAGGTTTATTTTGCCAGCTCAAAATGGCAGTTAGAATCGACATCCAGAAGTTGCAGTGGCAGGCCTGAAACATGTTTAAAGGGCTACTTAAGTGGGTGGCATTATCAGTGCTGCAGGCCCAATAAAAGCATTTAATTTACGGGTCCCAGGTACACGTAGTGCCATCTAACCAGGGGCTTTCAAGTAAATGTGATAATTGGGTATAAGTCGATATCACCATGATTAATGAGAGAGTACAAGCATTTTAGTACTGGTTAGCAGTAGTAATGTACACAGACTCCTAAAGCCAACAAAAACAAATTCAGCAACACGGGAGGAGTGAAGGCAAAAGGTTTGGGGGAAGACTACCCTAAGGCTGACAGGTCTAACACTGGTTATATGTCTGGGAGGTCAGCACAGGAATGCCATTTTCCTGCACTATTTTTCATTCCAAATTGATTCCATTTCCAGCTGAATTGGAAATTCTGAATAAGGATTTTATAGTGAAGAAATTCTGAAACTGCAAATATCCCAGTGACATTTTTAGGCATGGACCAAGTGGCCAATTGCACAGGCCTCCCTGGGAAAGTGAACTTTTTTTCTCACTCCTGTATACCTTTATATTTCAACTTCGGTCCGTCTACCTCTTACTCTGTCTTCCTTTGCCCAGTGTAATTTTAAGTATTTTTGAGGCAACCATAAAGATATATTTCAACTGTTTTCTGTGACCCTGTTTCTCAAAGTTTGTTAGTCATCATGCAGGTTTAAATTAGCAGAAAATGTATAATACACTTCAGAGTTGTTCCGAACGGGCAACCCCAAAATATGCCTTTCACAGGCACCAGAAAATGCTTAAGGTGCCACCACTAGGAGGGAATGCACTATGGACACAAACTGTCCACTCTTCTCATAGGGCCTTCCCTTAATTACTAAGCATCCAGAACATATCTCGGCGTGCACTCTGAAATAACAGGAAGAGATGTTTTAAATTCATAGTATGGGTCAACAACTCATAAAAAATGTTGATGGAAATGCCGAGCGTGGAGTCACTTGAATTTGCATATATATACACATATGCTGTTAAAAAGCGTATCTATTAATAAAAATAGGAAAAGGCAAGTTAGATATTTTTATGTAAGAGAAAAGAGTACGATGTACACATTTTTGTTTGTTTTGGTAATGAAGAAATGTGCGCTGTTCCTCAATAAAATGTCATCACTGTCAAAATCAGTGTGGCGTGAGAGTAACAGAAAGGTACAAGAGCTCTCCTTTAGGGCTTATGTGCCCAGTCTGCAACTTACATTGCGTTGTCTATGTCCATGTGAACAAAATGTCTCTTTTATCTGGGAGACAAGAAGCTGGTGCCATCTGTGCACCCCGAGGCTCAACGTTTAACATCCCTGCAAGGTTAGGTGATATCGCTGTGTGGATATTACAAGGCGGCAGCTGGCACAGCAAAAAACAACAACCTTTTGTAACAAAACATGACATGCCCCAGTCTCCTATGATTAAAACTAACATTAACCTCATGAATTTCAATCGCTTCCGATTTGTCATTGTCTTCAATATTGTAGTGTCTCTATTTGGAGCTTTTTTACATCTGTGCCCGTTTTTGTGACACAGGAAGGAAGCTTTCCCGGAACAAAGCAGTGTCATACAAAATTATTGCAGGTTTGGATACCTCTTATTGGTCTGCCCAATATGTAGGTAAGGATGGTAGCCTTTAAAAGCTTGTCAAGTTTTTTCAGATGTGATTATATAAACGTTCAGAAATCAAAAATACCTAGATTAGTAGACATTTATTCAGAAGCCTTTATTTAGAAAATGAGAAGTCCGTAGTACCCTCTAGCTCTTGTTCTAGTAATTCACAATCAGTTTGCAGGAAGCCCTGGGTCACAGCCAACATCATCCAGGTTTTAAGGTACCTCAATCAATCAATCAATCAATCAATTTTTGTAGAGATTGGCTACTCACCGTGAGCGTATCAAGGCACTGGGAAGGTGGGGGGAAGGTGAGAGAGGATGGACCCTCATCCGAAAAGCCATGTCTTGAGGTTCTTCCTAAAGATGGTGAGCGATGAGCTTTGGCTGAGGTATAGGGGAAGGTTGTTCCAGCTCTTTGCTGTGATGTAGGTGAAGGACTGTCCTCCGGCAGTGGTTTTCTGAATGCAAGGGACAGTAGCCTGAGCCAGTTGAGTGGAGCAGAGGGATCTGACGGGGTGAGGAAGGAGATGCGGTGGTTCAGGTAGGCCGGTCACATGTTACGTATGGCTTTGTACGTGTGGGTGAGTGGCTTGAAGGTGATTCATTTGTCTACCGGGAGCTAGTGGAGGGTCCTCAGGTGCTGGGAGATATGTTCTTGGCGTGGGAGGTTGGGGACAAGTCTGGCAGCGTGGTTATGGATGAGCTGCAGCTTTTTGATGTTTCTCGCCGTGGTGCCGGTGTAGAGAGCATTGCTGTAGTCCAGCTTGCTAGTGACTAAGGCATGGGTGAAAGTCCTGCGACAGTCTGCCTGGATCAATTTGAAAATGTTCTGGAGGTTGCCGAGGATGTGCCAGCAGGAGGAGGTGACTAAGTTTAATTGTCAGGTCATAGGGAGGAGTCGAGGATGATGCCTGGGTTGCAGGCATGCTCATTCGGTGAAGGCGGGGTGCTGAGAGATGTGGGCCCCCAAGAGTTGTCCCATGCTGAGGTGACATTTCTGAAAATAAGGAGCTCTGTCTTGTCAGAGTTGTGCTTGAGGCCGCTTTCTCTCATCCAGGTGGTGATGGCTTCCATTCCCAAGTGGAAATCCATTTTGGCTGTGTCAAGGTCTTCGGTTAGGGAAATGATGAGTTGTGTGTCATCGGCGTATGACCCGATGTCCATTCTGTGGCTTCTGACGATGGCTGCTAGTGGGGTCATGTATATGTTGAAAAGAGTTGGACTGAGAAAGGATCCTTGGGAAACTCCGCAGCTCACTCCTTTGGGTTTAGATGTGTAGGGAGGTAGCCTGACCCTCTGAGTCCTTCCAGAGAGGAAGGAGTGGATCCATTTCAGGGCTGTTCCATGGATTCCTACCTTGTGGAGTCTGATGCATAGTGTGCTGTGGGAGACCATGTCGAAGGCTGCTGAGAGGTCGAGGAGGATGAATGCTGCAGAGTGGCCATGGTCTAGAAGTGATTGGATGTTGTTGGTGGCCGCAAGAAGAGCTGTCTCTGTGGTGTGGTTGCTGTGGAACTTGGACTAGGAGCAGTCCAGAGAGTTGTTGACTTTGATGCAATTTCGTAGTTGTGTGTTGGTGGCTTTTTCCAGTACTTTGGCCGGGTAGGGGAGCAGCAAGATGGGCCCCAAAGTTCTTTAGTTGATGGGTTGGCCGAGGGTTTCTTCAGGAGAGGGTGTACTGAGTTGTGTATCAAGTTCTCGGGGAAGGTGCCAGTGTTGATGGAGTGGTTTATTGTGTTCCGGAGCTCAGAGGCAATGGATGTGCTGGCTCTGATGTAAGTATGGTGCGGGAAAGGGTCCCTGGGGGCTCTTGAGTGGGTGCTGTTCATGATGCTTTCTGTTTCTTCCGTGGTGAGCGTGGACCAGCTTTGGATGGTCTGGATGGATTCTGGGGGGGGTGGATCAGTCATAGGTTCTGCTGCTGGGTTGGTTTTCTGGGAGGAAGCTGCCCTAAATGTCTTGGATCCTGCGGTGGAAGAACGTAGCAAGTTTGTCGCAGAGGTTTTGTGATGGGGGGATGCTGGTGGCTTTGAAGGGGGATTTGTGAACTTGTTTGTGACTGAGAAAAGTTCCTTCGTTTTGTGTTTTGAGGAATAGATGCTTTCCCGGAGTGCGTTCTTTCTTGCATACTTGAAATGTCGGTGGTGGATGGCGGTTGCAGCTCTGAAGGAGTCAAGGTCTTTGCTGGTTTCGTTATTTCTCCATTTTTTCCCTGGCCGCCTGTGGGTCTGTTTGGATTTTTGGAGTTCGGTGGTGAACCGGCTGGCTTGGCCATTGTCTCAAGGAGAGATAGAGAGAGATACTCACTTGTTGATGGACACTAGACCACCAAGGATAAGGCGCAGGAAGGAGCCTGCGGGTGGAGCCAACTACACTGACCTCCTGTTCAGCATCTTCTGCCCTCCTCAGCTGCCCTGGCTGCTGCTGCCTCTGCCTTGCCTGGAAATGAGGCCCTCCCCCACCCGCAGGCTCCTGCCTGCGCCTCATCCCTTGTGGTCTAATGGCCATCAACAAGGGAGTATCCCTCTCTTCTCTCCTTTACTCAGTCCTTTACTCCTACTTCTATAATTCTACCTTATTTTCTTTCACTTCTTTTCTACTTTTGGTTTTTCTCTTTTTCTGTCCTTTTCTGTTCCTCTCCCTCCCGTGCCGCTCCAGCCCCTGCGGCACCCCACCTCTCCCTTCTGCAAAGCACCTTTGCCGCCCTGCCGCCCTCCTGCCTCCCAGCTGACCGGACACCCAGTTCCCCCTCCCACCGAATCTGATGCCCTCCCCAGCTCCTCTGTCTGCTGCTGCCTCTGCCTTGCCTGGGAATGAACTGAGAGTCTACCTGACTCTCACTTCGAGTTCAAGACCTCAAAATATGGCCATCTCTAATGCACTCCTACCCATCACCTCTGAACAGACTGATTTTGAAGTGTTAGAATGGGGTTAACTTGTAGTGGAAGACAATGTAACTTTACAGTAGTGAGGTGCAATGAGAATAAGTTGCTATTCTTTAATTTGTTTGTGAGAAAACAAGGCTGAATGCGGAGGCCCCCTAACTGTTTGCCCCCATTTTTAACTTTTTGCTGGTGTTTTTTTTGTTGTTGTCCTCATACATCTCACAAAAACTCCTATACTAGCCCCATAGTTGATCTTGGCACCTTTTCCAGAGAGAAGCTGATCATGGCATGGAGCCCCCATTTCCTCTCATGTAGACATCAAACGGTGGATGGCATACCCACACCAACCAGTCTAACAAAAGAGGGGGAGGAGGAGAAATAATCATTGGACATTAGTATTCAAGACCTCACTTTATACCCTCCCTATTGCAATAAAGGCATACTTAGCCTCCTCGCCACTTGAGCAGAGGGGCCCACATTTCCTCTTTCCTCCTACTTGAGCCTCCCACCTCCATATCCATTCTTGCAGAATAGAAGAGGACCTGCAGCCAATCCTTGAGCAGAGGAGGGGTATTCACCGTCCATTTTCAACATATTTCCCCCCTGGCCGCCAAAGTAGAATAAAAAATTAAGTTCTTGTGAGCTTTATGTCGGTCGTGGCTTTCTCCACCTACCCCTTGTCTCTGCCCAAAAATAATCAGAGGGAGAGTTACCAGAAGTCCCATCACAACATACTAGAGAGAAATTGACATAGATCTTTCCAGAAGAGCTTCACCACTGGACACTCATACAACATATGAACATCAGAAGCTAGCTGTAAGTCACATTTAGGGCACTTGATTGCCTTGTTACTATCTATTTTAGAGAGCCTTCCTGGGGATAGGTATGCTCTATGTATATTAAACAGATGGTTCCTCCGCAAAGATGCCGGCTTTCCTATCTTAAACAGAGTTAGCATAGAAGATTCCCACCACTGCACAACTTTTCCTTGAGGCATAGCCTTCCCCCAAAGGGAGACAGGCAGTGTAAATTCCCCATCCACTCCTTCTAATATCTCCCAATACCAATTTGAGACCTGCTTGAGTCTGGGGACTCTGCTAACATACACTTCTCCAAAAAGCCGGCACCCCCAAATGATACTCAAGATTCTCGTAACCAGCCTTTTATTTGAGCATACTTCAGTCTAGAGAAAGCACCCCCAGCTTAACCTCAAGATCCTCCAGGGAGATTACCACTCCTTTGCTAAATAGGTCCCCCCAAGACACTATGGGGGTCATTCTGACCATGGCGGTAATTACCGCCATGGCGGAGGTCGGCGGTAGCACCGCCAACAGGCTGGCGGTGCACCGCTGGGCATTCTGACCGCGGCGGTTCAGCCGCGGCCAGAAACGGAAAGTCGGCGGTGTACCGCCGACTTTCCGCTGCCCGTCTGAATCCTCCATGGCGGCGGAGCGCGCTCCGCCGCCATGGGGATTCTGACACCCCCTACCGCCATCCTGTTCATGGCGGCTCTCCCGCCATGAACAGGATGGCGGTAGGGGGTGCCGCGGGGCCCCTGGGGGCCCCTGCCGTGCCCATGCCAATGGCATGGGCACGGCAGGGGCCCTCGTAAGAGGGCCCCAAAAAGTATTTCTGTGTCTGCCCAGCAGACACTGAAATACGCGACCGGTGCAACTGCACCCGTCGCACCTTCCCACTCCGCCGGCTCAATTCTGAGCCGGCATCCTAGTGGGAAGGTTGATTTGCCCTGTGCTGGCGGGCGGTCTTTTGGCGGCCGCCCGCCAGCACAGGGCAAATGTCAGAATCACCGCCGCGGTCTTTCGACCGCGGTGCGGTGTTCTGACAGCGGTACCTTGGCGGACGGCCTCCGCCGTCCGCCAAGGTCAGAATGACCCCCTATGCCTGCCTTCTTTAGTGGCAGTGCTAAGACGTCCTTTAAGCATTCAGGAGTACCTGGGGAGTCCCAAATCTGAGCATAGGGGCTGTAATGGCTGACTCCCGCCCAACCCCCAAATGGTACCAACTTCCCACAAGATCACTGAGAATTTTCAATTTTATTTTTTTGAAGAATTTTGGATCTCCAAACTTTTAAAGATATCCCTTAGAGGCTCCCTTGACAGTGCCCAACATAGCTTTAAACATTACGCCAATAGCCGAGGAGTCAGGAATGGAGAACAGCATTTTTACGGGGTTCAGTTGGAATGCCCAAGCATAATAGTTTAAATCCAGAAGAGCCAAGCCCCCTTTTTCTCTTTTTCTCCTCAATTTTTTCATAAGATCCCAGAGCCTTTTGATGCCCAAATAAAGGAAGTAATAGCCTGTTGAAGCTTTAGCAAATGCTGCTTATGCATTAGTAAAGGTATAGAGCTATACAGAAAATTAACTTTAGGCAGAATCTTACCAAATTGACCCTCCCAACCAATGTCAGGGGGAGATACAGCCAGAATTTTTGCAAATATCTTATAATCACAGTTCAGCAGTAGATAGGCCTATAAGACTCACACTTAAACAGACTCTTACCCGATTTCAGAATTAATGCGATCATAGCCTCATTCCATGAACCCGGGATAGGGGCCCTATCTTCAAAAATCACTGCAAATAATTCTACCAAGACTGGAATTATTAACTCAGCCATCGTTTTATAGAATTCCATAGGAATGTCATCTGGCCCAGATGCCTTGCCATCCTTACTACCAATCAACACCTTCCTAATTTCCCCAGCAGAGATCGGGCTATTCAGAACAACTTGGTCTTCTTGTGAGATAGTAGGGAGTATAACATCCGCCAACCATTTACCAATATCCTCCTCTCTTACCTCAGCCTACAATTCAGAAAAGAAAGACTGAAAAGCTGCCTCCATTACCTCGCTATTTGATGATCTCTCCCCTGCTTGATTTATCTCTACTTCCTTAATATAGTTCCTCATTAAATCCCGCTTACATTTCCATGCTAATAACTTCCCTGCATTCTCACTGTACTCAAAGTGAGCTAGCTTAGTAGCCTCTGCTCTTTTGATGAACCTGGCTTGTAACACCTCCTCTAACTGAAATCTCAACTCCTTCAACTTGTTCTCCAGAACCTCACCCTCCTCCTTCTTAGTATTCCCCAGTAATTGACTCCTTACTTTAAGCATTTCCTGTTCCAACTGGGAAGAAGCAGCCCTAAACTGCTTATTCTTATAACTGGCTATACTCATAATTTTGCCTTTCATAACTGCTTTAAAGGTATCCCATACCATTGCCAAGCAATCCGAACCCAAATTGGCTTAAAAAAAGACCTCTATCTCTGTTCGTAACCGATCGAGAACCTCCAAATCTTGTAGTAGCGTACAGTCAAATGTACATCTACTAACACCCAACCCTTAAGTCTAATGTCACCGTTGCATGACCTGAGAGGTGGGCTGGCAGATAAGTAATGGTGCCTACCAAGCCCTCGAGCCTCAAGTCCATAAGAAAATAATTTTTTCGAGAGGCATGCTTCTATTTTTTATTGTAGAAGGAAAACTCCCTTAGATCTCCCTTTCTCTGCTGCCAGAAATCCCTTAACCCCCACTCTTTCATCATTCCTCTCAATAAGCATTGAGATATAGGAGTCCCTAATGACCTGCACTTCTCGGATCTATCTAGTTTGTTATCTAGCACAACATTAAAGTCTCTGGCGACTAAAACTGGATCCGGAAAATCTAATAGCTGTGAGAAGCATTTTTTAAAAGGGCCAGCATTGTCGCAGTTCGGCCGTAGAACCCTGCCACTGTAAATCTTCTGTTGTAAATTTGTAATTTGACTATAAGCCATCTACCCACTGGATCAGACCGTATCTCTAATAATCCTGCCTTGATCCCATGATTGACTAAAACAGCCACTCCCCTAGTATTAAAATTGTGCTCCGTGAAAGCATAGGAGTGTAGCCATTTTTGCTTTTTAAAGAGTTCAACCCCCCTTCTCTGGTCAGATGGGTCTCCTGTAGAATTAAAATTTGAGCTGGGGAGTCTTTTTGGTATTGAAAGATTTTATCTCTCCTAAACTTTGTTCTTAAACCATTGACATTCCAAGAAAGTATCTGGAAAGAACTACGCCTGGGGTCCCGGCATTCATTACTCTCACCAGCCATTATCCCCAGGGTGCCACATTAATTGAGGTGAATTAGGTACCTTTTTTTGTTTTTTACCCCACATGCTCCCTACCCTGTGACCCATCCCCTCCCCCTTCCCAACCCTCCCATGGAGAACCCCCTTCGAATAGTGTACTGAGATATGTCCACAATTAGAGCGCATGTGACTCCCGGGCGAGGGCCACAGATGTTACTTTCCCGTCGCACTGCCCTCCGACTTGAACGCTGCCAGCAAATCATCCACAGCCTTCGCATCCCTTACATTGTACATCTTATTATTAAACATGACCTTAAAAATAGCGGGGAACTTAAGTTGTGCAGAAGCCCCCAACGATCTAAACTCCTCTAGCCGTTGCCCCAACTCTCACTGCCTATTGATGGTGATCCGGGAGAGTTCTGATTTGATCTCAAAAGAAAAATCCTGCGCTTTTAAGGTTCTCAATTTAAGTGCCTTCGACATTTTTTTTTCCTTCAGACCATATGTTAGAAAATTAATCAGGATTTTCTGAGGCGTGCTGATGTTTGGATTTTTCCTGAAGGGGTCTCTATGTATCCTTTGAATGTCCAGCGCAATTTCTTCTTCGCTTTCCTCTAATGAGAGCATGGACTTCAAAAGTGATACGAGAAAAGCCTTCAAATCATCTCCTTCTGCCCCTTCCGGAACATGCAGGACTATCAAGTTATTTCTCCTATTCTCTAATTGTTCCAGTTTACTCTGGAGGACCTGTTCAGAGTCTTTCAAGGCCTGAATATCGACTTTATGCACTTCAATTTCCTCTTTCATAGTTCCCACCGTAGCTTCCAGAACCTGCGTTCTCAATGACAGGAGATCAAGCTTCCTTTCCAAAGCCTCACAGGCCTCTTTAATTTCTGCCTGATTTTTTTCCGATATGGAAAAATCTTTCCCGGTATCCTTAGAAAGGGAGAGTAACATTGTTTTTGCTGAGGGCTTATCACTAGAAACGCATCGAGAGGGATCCAACTGATCAGCCGGGACCTGACAAGGGACACTATCCTCCAAAGAGCTCTGTGTTACCCCCCCAACAAAAGGAGCCTCAATGTCAGCTTCCTGAGGAGAGGGGACCCCTTCCTCCCCCTGGGATGGCTCCTCACCTGTGCTTAAAGGAGTCTCCATTACTTGGAGGGACAATCTAATCCAGAGGCCCTTATATCAAATTGCTCATGCATCTACGTAGTGCCTTGAGAGTGCCTTTCCTGTACAGTCTCCAATTTTTTAGATGGGAAGACTTCCACCCCAGGCTTACGTTTAAAGAAAGATCTCACAGAGGGGGTAATTTTAGGGGTAACATTGTTATTTTTTTGCCTCCCAAACCTCTAGTCTGTTTTTTTAGAGACTGGCCCAATACACAGGTAGAGTAGCTTCACCCCTGGGTCCCCGGGGCCCTTCACCTTCATCTAAACAGGCAGAGTTAGAGAAGTGACCAACAGTCTCCAAATACAAAGGGTCAGTGACCCTCCTACCTTGTAGTTGAGCCCCATTCCACAAGTTCCACAACAGGGGCCATCCTTGTTGGCCCCCTGAAAGCTTTCCGGGCTCTTCTGGAGCTCCACTCTCACTCCTCATTGTCTTGCAGCTTCCTGGTGGAGCCTTAAGCCGGCCTTTGCCTGTGTTGGTTCTGCCCCTGCCTGCTTCACTACGGAGGGGGGCCTGTGCCACGGCCCTCCAGGAGCATTGAAGCTCCTGGGCTGCTCTGTCCCACCACAGAGCCCCTGGAGAGCCAAATCCAATGTTTGAGCCTCCTCGCGGCTCGCGCGGCCTCAGGAATTCCTGCAGTTTGTGCCGGCACAAACGGGGAGCTCTTGCCCTGCCCTCACCCTCACCCGGAAGATGCAGCGCTCAGCGCGCAGCAGTGCCGCTGCAGCCTGCCATGTTCTTCGCCTCCCCATCACTCTTTGCTGGTGTTGTCCTGACTCTGATGGTGCCTGGGTACTGCCAACCAGTCCCAGGGCCTGTGCTCTGTATAAAATAAGTATGGAAATTAGGCAAATTATAATTGGCAATGTCAACCTACATAGAAATCCCTAGTATGTGGAAGGGCATGTAGGTTTCAGGGACCCCAGCATAGGAAGGGCACCCATAGCTGCACTGCTGAAGTGCCCAGGGTCATTTTAGAGGCAGACCTGCCTTGCTGGCTGCTTTTATATTAAACTTAAATGCAAATTTGACCTTGGAATTAAAATTACTTCCAAAGTCTTAAACAACCTTATTGTTACATATAAGTCACCCCTAAGGTGTGCCCTATGTGCCCCTAGGATTGGGTGACATGTAACTATAAGCAGGGACCTTATAAAGAATGTTTTATAAGCCCTAGTGAGGTAAAATAGCCAAATTCATTTTTCCCTCACTGTAGTGAATGGCCCCCCCATAGACTGAAATGGGGATACTTAGGGCCATATTTATACTTTTTGACACGAAACTGCGCTAACGCAGTTTTGCGCTAAAAAAATTTGCCGACCGGCGCTGCCAGGTGTGCGTGAAAAAAAACGATGTACACCAGGCAGCGCCGGCGTAGGGAAAAATGGCGTTTGGGCGTCCCAAAATGGGGCAAGTCAGGCTGAGGCAAAAAAATCGTCTTAACCCGATTTGCTCCATTTTTTTTGGGCGCCCAGACGCCATTAACATGACTCCTGTCTTAGCAAAGACAGGAGTCATGCCCCCTTGCCCAATGGCCATGCCCAGGTGACTTATGTCCCCTGGGCATGGTCATTGGGCATAGTGGCATGTAGGGGGGCACAAATCAGGCCCCCCTATGCCACAAAAAAAAAAATTAAAAAATACTTACCACAACTTACCTTTTCCTCCCTGGGATGGGTCCCTCCATCCTTGGGTGTCCTCCTGGGGTGGGCAAGGGTGGCAGGGGGTGTCCCTGGGGGCAGGGGAGGGCACCTCTGGGCTCATTCTGAGCCCACAGGTCCCTTAACGCCTGCCCTGACCCAGGCGCTAAAAAGAGGCGCAAATGCAGGGTTTTTTGCCCCGCCCACTCCCGGGCGTCATTTTTGCCCGAGAGTATAAATACCACGCACATGCCTGGGAGTCGTTTTTTAAGACGGGAACGCCTACCTTGCATCTCATTAACGCAAGGAAGGTGTTTACGCCAAAAAATGACGCTAACTCCATGAACTTTGGCGCTAGACGCGTCTAACGCCAAAGTATAAATATGGAGTTAGTTTTGCGTCTAATTTGCGTCGAAAAAAACGATGCAAATTCGGCGCAAACGGAGTATAAATATGCCCCTTAATTTTAATTAACAAAGTTTCCTTGCATGTCAGATACCTCAGGTTTGGTATCAAATTAACTGTTATAATAAATCCCACAACTTACAATTGTTGGATTTAATATAACTAGTTCAGGTAGAGGGTTTTAAACTCTACCTAAAAAGTTGCCAACTTCAGCTCTGTAGTGCCAGGCTGCCTTGATGAGGTGTGAAGTGGCCTAGGCTGAACACAAAGGAAGTGCCTGGGGGAGGAGATCTGCCTCAGCACATGGTGAAACAGGATGGAGGGAGAGCAGTCAAATTGGTTTTCAAAGGAGGAGCAGCTCAGGACCTCCCCCATTTCCTGCAAATCCACACAACCAAGTGCCCTGTTGATAAGATTAGGAGAGGGCAGGAGATGGGTGTGTTAGGAATTTTTAGCCACACCAGTGGGTGGGCTCAGCCAGACCTAACCTCCATAATACAGTTTCTGCCATTTTGGATTTTTAAAGAATGTTGCTCTCAGGATTGATTTTTGACACACATCCCAGGAAGTGATCATCTAAGAGGGTTGTGCCTTTTATTGGACAGCTGTCCCCCTTGCTTTCCACCCCAGGAACAAAGATAAATATGGCAGACCTGTACCCACACCTAAGATCCCTACAAGGAACAACATTAGAAGAAGAAAGACTGCCCTGCTGGACCACAGACCTGCAGCTAGACACTGCACCCTGAAGGACTGCACCATCTGCACACTTGGGCTTCACCACTAAAATGACTTTGCCTGTCTTCAACTGGTTCTGGAACTTTGGGGAGACCTGTGGACTCCTAAAGGACCTTTAAACACCTTCTAGAAAAAGATCCAGAAGTTTGGAGAACTTTGGAGAAATTTTGGAAACAAAGCTCCATAAAGGGACTGGCTGGCTGTGGTGAGTCAAGCCGCTCACCTCAACTGCAACCCGGCTTGACTTGCAGGTTCATCCCGCTGAAAAGCTCCAGAGCCCCAGACTTTCAGGGTTTCACCGGGGGCTACTGGAAAGGTGATCTGATGACCTCGCATTGAAATCAGCTTGCTGTGGAGGGTTGAACCCTGTCGGAAGGAAAAAGATTCATAAAAGTGACAAATTCTGCATGTAAAAAGTTAACTGGGACTTCCCACGCAGCATATCGGAGGAGGGCTCCAGGGACGTTGGATCAAGATTCAGCTTTGGCTGGATGAAGATTGCTGACCTGTAAAATTGTCTAAGTTCAAAGGTAGAATCCTTCACCGAGGTCCCCTGTGATGCATATCCAAAGAGGGCTCCAGGGAAGTCGGATTGGTGACTTCATCCTGCTGAAGAAAATCTTCAAGAAAAACACTTAGTCCGAAGGTAAACTTTCGACCAAGGCCTCCAGCTTGCTGTAGCCGAGCCGGGCTCCATGCGGTCGGCCTCAAACTTTGACTTTGCCCCGGTCAAGGTGCGTCCAGATGACCAGATTGGCGCTTTTAGTTTCTATGCGCTAGAAAATATTTACTCTTTACAAATTCACAACTCCGGTTCACCTTATCCGATTTTAATTGTTTTGGTGTCATTTTAAAGATAAAAATATGCTCTGTTTGTATAAATTGGTGTTGGTTTTATATAGGCGGTCATTCTGACCGCGGCGGGCGGCAGTCGCCGCCCGCCATGCGGTTACCGCCGAATGACCGCACCGCGGTCAAAAGACCGCTGCGGTCATTCCAACTTACCCGCTGGGCCGGCGGGCGACCGCCAAAAGGCCGTCCGCCGGCCCAGCGGGAAAGCCCCTGCAACGAGGAAGCCGGCTCCGAATGGAGCCGGCGGAGTTGCAGGGGTGCGACGGGTGCAGTGGCACCCGTCGCGATTTTCACTGTCTGCAAAGCAGACAGTGAAAATCTTTATGGGGCCCTGTTAGGGGGCCCCTGCACTGCCCATGCCAGTGGCATGGGCAGTGCAGGGGCCCCCAGGGGCCCCACGGCACCCGTTCCCGCCATCCTGGTTCTGGCGGTGGACACCACCAGAAACAGGCTGGCGGGAAGGGGGTCGGAATCCCCATGGCGGTGCTGCAAGCAGCGCCGCCATGGCGGATTCCCTGGGCCAGGGGAAAACCGGCGGAAATCCGCCGGTTCCCCTTTTCTGACCGCGGCTTTACTGCCGCGGTCAGAATAGCCCAGGAAGCACCGCCAGCCTGTTGGCGGTGCGTCCGCCGCCCTGCGCCATGGCGGTCATGGACCGCCAGGGTCAGAATGACCCCCATAGTGTTTTGTGTTTTACTTATTGATTGTTTTGTGATTTTAAATGCTTTACACACCTGTCTCCTAAGTTAAGCTGTAAATTCGTTGACAATCTACCAAGGGTTGACCTAGGTTTAATTTATTGAGATCTAATTGGACCTAGTGGGGTTAGTGGCCTATTGCTAAGTGTAGGTACTTACCTGCCCTTACCAATAATACACTTTCCAACAGACCAGTACTCACTTATGTGCACCAGGGACTTATTTCACATCTATAAATTTGGAGCAAGAGAAGGAAATGCAAAACAGGGAGAAAACAATGGGAAGAGAAACAGTGACAAAGGGAGAAAGCAGAGGTAAAGAAGAACCTACAAAAGTGTGCACTTTCTGTTTTTCTGGTCGAGTCACTCCCTGGAAGTTCCTTATATAAAGGGCCCAGATGGAAAAGTATTCTTGTTGTTTGAGTGCTGGACTCTTTGGGTTCTCTTCCCTCTCCAGTTTTTTCCTGCCTCCTGTCCTGGTTTGTTAGATCAGCACCTTCTGCTTATCTTGTTGCATCCTGGAGCTTCAGTTGTTACTAGAGGCTGCAGAAAGTTCTGACGTTGTTGCTAAAAAGACAAGCTCTTGAACCTGCCTTTCTACTTGGCTTATCGGGCATGCAAAAGTAGGGCCTTTGAGGCTCCTAAGGAACATTTTGTGCTCCTGCACTTATTTCTTACAAATTAAGCAATGTTTAATCCCTCACCTTGCTACGCATGCGTAGATGGGTGAGAATTGGGATAGGTTACAAAAAACTGTAAGCAGGATGAGAGAGGTTCTGAGACACCTCCTTCTCAACTGATTGACTGACCAACCGGTGAGACCATCAGCATGGATAGAGCTCTTCCACCACAAAAAGCTCAGAATCATGTTCACCATTTCAAACATCATCTCTCAATATGTTTATTAGTAGACAGTAACCATGGAATCAACAAAAGGCAACAACATTTTAGTTTTGACTCTGTAAGTATTAGAACAGGACATTCCTGTCTTTGAAGTTTTAGTGAGGTGTTCTTTCTTTTTGGTGTAGGTTTATGCAACTGGGAGTATGAAATGGTACATTGTGCATGTGTGGTTCTCAATTTTTGATATGCAGCCAGTGGTCCTGGGTATTGGGAGTGCCAATATTTATTTACACTGGCTGTGGGCTACTGAGCAAAGCTTTGGGCACTAGCACTTATTCTTATCAAGTTAAACACAGTTCTTGCTTGTTATTAGAGATGTCCCAAGTAATTCTTACTGTCCTGCATAGGGCTGGACATGAAAAAAACTTCCTTAGTGGTAGCCAGAGGTCCATGCTAATCTCTGAAAATGGTATCAGAGTACAGTTGCCTTTATTTTTGTGACCAAAGACTACCCCCATGTTGTGCAGTCTGCTGTGAGTGATACTTTCTTAAGTCGGGCAGACACCTCATTAGCACCTCAGGGAAATAAGAATTGTGCTTGGTGCTTTTTTTATAGTTATCTCATCCAGTTTTATTAAGATGTTTTCAGCAAGACAACTATGGCTTATTGCCAGATTCACCAGAACAAAAATAATCAGCCACCAGAGTGCTGCCTAACCCTGTTTATATGTGTGCCACTTCTGGATTACCTTTTAGATTCAGCCATGTTGTCACCCAATAGAACTCCTCCCCTAAATTGTAGGCCTCAATAACAGGCTTCCCCAGACCTCCTTCATGAACCCCTTGCGTTCGTGTGTTGGTTACTGTCGAGCGTGTCAGTTTCAATGGAGCATCTGTCGGTCATTGGCAGACACCCTGGAGGGTTTAAAAGGATCTTCCGTGGCTTGCACCAGATGATTCTTTTTTTTTTTTAGAAATAAAGTGTGAGGGAGATGTAGAATCGCTTCCATGTCAATTCGGGCCACACCTCCCGCCCATCCATGACATCAGTGTGCCATGAGGCACACTGACATCACAAACCCCCACAGGACGTGACTGAATGAGTGGGTAAGAGCTGCTCTCCCATCATGTATCCTTTTTATTTTTGATGCCCCATGTTTGTAAGAGGCATAATTGGAAAAGCGAAAATCTCCCCTTTCCAGCAATACCTCTCATAAACTGTTTTCTGCTCATGGGCACTGGAATCCCATTAGGCCACCAGGGCCACCACAAAGGGGGTTTGTCCTTGGGGTACTCAGCCAGCCCCGGCCCTTTATTTTTTTATATTGGGTTTTCCCCTGGGGTGGTTAATCATGCCCCCCAGTGGACTATAAACATTTTTAAAAAGTAAAAATAAAAATAATTATATTTTCAAGGGGAAATCCAACATGTGCACCACTGTTCGTGTTGAATAAATATATACACACACATATATATATATATATATATATATATATATATAGATATATATATATATAGATATATATAGATATACACCTAGTGGCAGTCACAACTAGTTAGTTATAGTTAATAGTTAGGACCTTGTTTCTTTGGAAAAAGCATTTTTTGACTTGCCTAAATCTTTGGAACCATTTAACATATGTCCTGGATTGAATTTCTATTCTTTTGCCATACCGGAGCTTTTCCCAATTTGGGAGAGTGGAGTTTTTCTGTTTGAGGATGGGTTCCTCACCCATCATGTGCAGCGCTGCCGACTGGGCTACCTGCAAAGAGGAATGGAGCTTTTAGTGTTGAATATATATATATATATATATATATATATATATATATATATATATATATGTGTGTGTGTGTGGGGGTGTGTGTATGTGTGTGTGTATGTGTGTATATATATATATATATACAGGGAGTGCAGAATTATTAGGCAAGTTGTATTTTTGAGGATTAATTTTATTATTGAACAACAACCATGTTCTCAATGAACCCAAAAAACTCATTAATATCAAAGCTGAATATTTTTGGAAGTAGTTTTTAGTTTGTTTTTAGTTTTAGCTATGTTAGGGGGATATCTGTGTGTGCAGGTGACTATTACTGTGCATAATTATTAGGCAACTTAACAAAAAAAAATATATACCCATTTCAATTATTTATTATTACCAGTGAAACCAATATAACATCTCAACATTCACAAATATACATTTCTGACATTCAAAAACAAAACAAAAACAAATCAGTGACCAATATAGCCACCTTTCTTTGCAAGGACACTCAAAAGCCTGCCATCCATGGATTCTGTCAGTGTTTTGATCTGTTCACCATCAACATTGCGTGCAGCAGCAACCACAGCCTCCCAGACACTGTTCAGAGAGGTGTACTGTTTTCCCTCCTTGTAAATCTCACATTTGATGATGGACCACAGGTTCTCAATGGGGTTCAGATCAGGTGAACAAGGAGGCCATGTCATTAGATTTCCTTCTTTTATACCCTTTCTTGCCAGCCACGCTGTGGAGTACTTGGACGCGTGTGATGGAGCATTGTCCTGCATGAAAACCATGTTTTTCTTGAAGGATGCAGACTTCTTCCTGTACCACTGCTTGAAGAAGGTGTCTTCCAGGAACTGGCAGTAGGACTGGGAGTTGAGCTTGACTCCATCCTCAACCCGAAAAGGCCCCACAAGCTCATCTTTGATGATACCAGCCCAAACCAGTACTCCACCTCCACCTTGCTGGCGTCTGAGTCGGACTGGAGCTCTCTGCCCTTTACCAATCCAGCCACGGGCCCATCCATCTGGCCCATCAAGACTCACTCTCATTTCATCAGTCCATAAAACCTTAGAAAAATCAGTCTTGAGATATTTCTTGGCCCAGTCTTGACGTTTCAGCTTGTGTGTCTTGTTCAGTGGTGGTCATCTTTCAGCCTTTCTTACCTTGGCCATGTCTCTGAGTATTGCACACCTTGTGCTTTTGGGCACTCCAGTGATGTTGCAGCTCTGAAATATGGCCAAACTGGTGGCAAGTGGCATCGTGGCAGCTGCACGCTTGACTTTTCTCAGTTCATGGGCAGTTATTTTGCGCCTTGGTTTTTCCACACGCTTCTTGCGACCCTGTTGACTATTTTGAATGAAACGCTTGATTGTTCGATGATCACGCTTCAGAAGCTTTGCAATTTTAAGAGTGCTGCATCCCTATGCAAGATATCTCACTATTTTTGACTTTTCTGAGCCTGTCAAGTCCTTCTTTTGGCCCATTTTGCCAAAGGAAAGGAAGTTGCCTAATAATTATGCACACCTGATATAGGGTGTTGATGTCATTAGACCACACCCCTTCTCATTACAGAGATGCACATCACCTAATATGCTTAATTGGTAGTAGGCTTTCGAGCCTATACAGCTTGGAGTAAGACAACATGCATAAAGAGGATGATGTGGTCAAAATACTCATTTGCCTAATAATTCTGCACTCCCTGTATATATATACACATATTTTCAATTGGCGGTTTCCATGGAAAAAGCATTTTTTGACTTGCCTACATTTTTGGAACCATTTGACGAATCTCTGCTAGTTTCCAAAAAAAGTGTGCCAGTGATTTTTGTTGCACATGGAAAGTTTTGGGGTTATCCATCAAACGGGGCTAAGAAAAAGGGGAGGTAAAAAAAGTTGTGTTTCCCATGTAAATTCTGCAGGACCTTTAGACATGACTACAGCCCGAACCATTGGATGAAATTGCACCAAATTTGGCAGAAAGGTAGTTAAGGGAATGCAGATTATTTATTCTCTTATTTGGTGGAAATCCATCCAGTAGATTTGAAGATATTAAAGGGAAAACAAATTTGTATATATCTGGCTGCTGCAACTTCTCGAGCTTGTGCACAGCAAATGCACAAAGTGTTGGCAGCCATCTTGGGACTTAGCTTCAGCTGAGTCCCAGACAATTATGTAAAAAAAAAAACAAAGGGCCACAGTAGGGACACAATGACTCCTTAGCTCCAGTGCTGGGGTTTCAGAGGGACCCCCCAGAGCTAAAAAAGTGTTTTTTTTCATTTCCACAGTGATCCACGGATCTGGTGACATTTAAAAAAAACAACAAATGGGGCTCTCATGCTTGTTTTCTATAGAGCCCCTGGGATGACCAGGTCCAGAGGGCATTGATTTATATATGTCCCCTGGAGCTTCGGTCAAAATTAATGCAGGGGCCCCCATACCCCAGGGACTTCTACCTCCACAGGGCACTAAAGAATGCTGATGAGGGAGGCCACCTGGTCCCTTACCCGCAGCCTCGGTGACCACCACCTCCCTGGGGTACTAAACTAATGTGGTGCAGGAGGATGAGCAGCCCTCTTGCAGCCTCCAGGTCTGCCACCTTCCTGGGACACTAAATGCATGTGGTGCAGGGGGGGCTGAAAGGCCCCCCCACCAGCAGCCCCAGGCACTGCCAACTCCCTGGAGCACAAAAAGAATACGGTGCGGGACACACGGCCCCCCTGCATCCCAGGGACCACCATCTCCCCAGAGCTATAATATAAAAAAGAATGGGGTCTGTTTCAGACCCCCAAGCCCCAAGAATGACCACCTCGCTAGGGCTGCTTCACATTGGAGAGGGGGGCCACCCAGCCCCCATAGCAGAGCTATACATTGTCCCGGGGACAGCTTCCCCCCAGGATTGGCTCTTGCTATGTCCCGGGTTGCTGACAGCTCCCACCAAGTAGAAGCAAAGAAACCCCGGTTTCTGACAGTGGGAGCTGTCAAATAGCTCCCGCTGTCAGAAAGATAATTTTTCATCTGTCTTTCCTGCACACAAATATGCATGCAGGGAAGACAGATGAAAACATTGCTCCTGCAAGCAGGGAGCTCCTATTAAAAACAACTCCCTGGTTGCAGGAGCAATGTTTCTGCAGAAGTCAGGTCCTGGATAGGACAGCAGGGCTTCAAATGCACTGTCAGTTCTTCTTCCATATTTAGGTCAATTGGGGACTTTTCTAAATGTTTATGTGTATGGATTCCAGTCTATGAAGTTGTATTTCCCTGTCCCCTCCTCTAGGTTCCCATCTTATGCAACACCAAGTATTGTAACAAGTCCCTGTTGCTAGAATGGTACTCATCAAAGTGATGCACCACTGGGTAATGCTTGTCCTTATTGTCAGTCACCCTCATGTGTTCTAAAATGTGCTTCTTCACTGGATGAATTGTACTGCTAATATATTTCTTCCCACAGGGGCAAGTTAAAACATATATAACAAAATCAGAATTACAATTCAGGAATTTATTTATAGTCTTTACCCCGTACTATGTGGGAGCGGAACCTCTTTCATGATATTACTATTTTTGCAAGCTTTGCACTTTTTACATGGGTATAATCACTTTAAATCCCAGGCGTTATGGCTGTGTATTTCAGTGAGATCACTATGTACCAGAATATCTCTAAGAGATTTGCCTCTTCTGTAGGTTAAACTGGGCACATCTTTAATCTCATTCTGTATAATAGGATCACATTTGAACATTTGTCAGTTCTTCCCAATGATTATTTTAATCTCCTTGGAAGCATCATTAAAAGTGGTGATGAATCTGATTTCTTCCTCACCCTCCCCAGGAGTTGCCCTTTCATTCTCAGTAAGGAATCCCTTGTATTCTCACTGACTCTTTTGAAAGCTTTTTGTATTACATGCCCAGGGTAGTCTCTCTCACTGCACCTTGCTGTAATCTCCTTCTGCCAAATTTTGTAAAAACTATTCTGTGTTGCTGTTCCTATGGGCACGCGGAACTTCACCAAAATAAATACTCAATTTCAAAGGCTCAGGATGATTGCCAAGGGCATGAAGAATAGTATTACCAGCAGTAGACTTACAGGAAAAGGTTGTTTGGTAGATTCTTCCCTTCTACTATTCAGTGGTTCGAATGTTCAAATCCTTGTAGCTCATGGCAGTATGCCATTTATTTACACATGTTTTAAATGTTAAACATGCCTCGTGATGAAGCATTTACACCTTTTTCCCATCACAATCTGTTCCTTGGCTGCCATCATTATATCTGGACACTGTAAAAAACAACATTCACCTGTGGCCTACTGGTTAAGGTCTCAGACTGTCACACTGAAGGCTGTGGGTTAAAGTCTAATTGTGTTAGTGGTCATTTCGTCATTTGAATTTATTTTCAACTTCAAATATTTAATGTACATATGAGAAGGTCATCTTACTCTTCTTACTTTACAAAAGCATTTTTCTATTCAAATTGTCTGAAAATATCTCATTCTAAGTATATCATTAAAAAAGCAAAGCATAACAACTATCTATGTCTCTCTCACACTTTTTCTCTCTCTCTCAATTTTTTAATCTCTTCCTTCCACTCATACACCCACTCAAACCCTTATGGACCCACTCACAGTACGCACTCATACACTCATGCACACAGTCAGACCCTCATGTACCCACTCAGTCCCTCACACACCTAGTCACAGACCCACTCAGACACACACACACCGACTCACAGACCCACTCAAACCCTCATGCACCCACTCACAGACCCACACAGACACTGACACATCCACTCACAGACCCACTAAGACACTGATGCACCCATTCTGACACCCTGACAGACACTGTGACAGCCACTCTCACACCCAGATACACCCTCTCACACCTATTCTCACACCCAGAGAGACATACCTCAGCCAACTTCTGCTGTGAATGGGCAAATGCCGTGCACAGCCTGGGCGTTGGGTGATTACAGTGGGTTGGCTGTAGTGCCTGGCCACAGGCTAGGCCTTGTGGTGAACCTCCGCTATGCAGGTAAAAATACTTTACGTTAAAAATACCATAGAAATTCACTAAAAAAACAAAGGCTACAGGGAAGTTATAGTTCGGAAATAGAATAAAAAAAAAAAAAGGGGATCCCATAGGGATTTTGAGCACGACTATAGTCCGAACTGCTGGATGGAATTATACCAAATTTGACAGAAAGGTACCTTTTGGACCAGATAGAAGCCTTTGAGTTATTTGGTGTAAATCCATTCAGCAGATTTTGAAATATTAAAACCAGATTTGTATATCTGGAGGTGCAAAGGCTTCTCAAATACTCCCAGTCTCATGCAGAGAGCTGATTGGATGCCAGCATGTCAACTAAGAAGTATTGGCAGCCATTTTGAGACTCATCTTCGGCTGAGTCTCAAAAAATCAAAAATAAATAAAAAGGGGGCAGGGTGCGGCTACCCTTCCCCTCTAGTTTTGGTACAGGGTTTCCCCAGGTCCCCCCAATTCTATTTTTTTAAAAAATCACAATGAAAATTTAAGCAAATCCATGATTTTTAAACACTCAACTCCAAATTTCTCTCAAATTTTAGGAAGAAAAATCTCTCACCTCTACCTTCTCTGGGAATGCACCTAGAATCCTAGCATCTCTACCTCTGAAGATTACTGATCATCCATTCCATCTTTTATTATAGATTTCAACACTGCATGCCTACTATTTTTCTTGTGTATTCTTTGTAAAATTATATCTATTTAAACTTTGCAAAACGGTCTGATACCCTCAGGTCAAGTTTGCACTGTAAAAATTGAAAAATAAAAAAATAAGGGAAAGATTTACAAAGGCAAAAGCTTTGCTGCAAATGTGACACTAATGGGCCACATCCATAGCACCATATTTACAAGGTGGTGCAAAGTAGGTTTGCACCACCTTGTTAAAGCTTATGGCACATAATGCATAATATAAGCATGATGAATGCAAAGGGGCCGTTCCCTTGTTAGAGTGTCGCTAAAAATGGTGCAATGGAATCTACATTAATTTCAATGGCCCTCTTAACAGTACACTGGATCAGCATACTTTTTTGGGGCGATAATCCAGTATAGAATTACAATAGCTTAAAATAATGACGCTATTGCCCCTAACATGTACCATGGTATGCTGTTCTGTAAATGCAATGCTACCATTGTGGTGTTAGGGGACGCAAGGGGGCCGCAAGAAAAGTAGCACATCACTAGTGATCCGGCAGTTTCTTGTAAATATGGCCCTAATTGTAGTTTAGTAATAGCTAACCATCTATCTGTGTATATATGTCTTTTTGTGGGCCTTTCTGTCTCATTCCTGTAGACTTAAGGCAGGTGCAAGATGGTTTGTGTTTGGCTTTTAGGCACAGATTTTCTTGGGGGCCAGACAGCATACCAGGAAAGAACATTTTGAGGCTGATTTAGCATTAAAAGGAGGAGAGATAACATGGATTGGGCAAAGAGGTTTGGGATAGCATCAATTACTCCCTCTACTTTTGTCTGTTACTGCATATGACCATCCCCACATTATGGTTGTCCACTGTGGTGGCAATTATATAGGTCACTTAACTGGAGTGAAAATAGAAATTGACAATAAGGATACATTTTTCATCTTAATGTTTCTCTTTCCTACCACTCATTTTGTCTTCTCCAACATTTGCCAGAGACAAAAGTGGAAAATGTCAATTGTAAATGTTGTGAACTTTGAAAAGACTCGAAGACATATCAACAAGACACTTTCTTCATGCCTTAAAGATTATAGAATGACTCAGTCTTTCATTTTGATAGCAAATATTCTAATGTAGCAATTTGTCATATTGATTGTGTCCATTTTACTACTTATCAAAACCACCTTTTCCTTACAAATATAATAAGTTGGCTTCAAACCGATATACAAATTTGTTTGCTTGCTGAAACAAACAAAGGTTATTTTAACAGTCACCCAATTTTTCAGGTAATGATAATTATTATATTCAATGTATTTTTTCAGTGTTTTTCAGTACTGCTTTTTTTCCTAGAAACAATTGCGTTAGTACTGCGGTACTCCGTAACCATTTTTAGAAACAATATACATGAATAATACTACTTCTGCCTTCCTCTACAGACTATACTAAATACATAAATTCTTTAAAGTACATTACTTTGTCATCCTTGAAGTGCTTTTCACATCTAAATACATAACACAGGCAAAGTGTGTCATAAACAAGATGGCTACCTTTTTTCAGTTTAGAAAGTCTTTCAGTAACAAATCATATTGTCTTTTGTCATTGCCATGTGCTGTGGTAGTTCCACAGTACTCCATGGTATACGCCGCGGCCCAGTATTACAGAAGGTTTTATTGACTTACAACTTAAAAACTACTGAACCAATCCCTTTCAAATATCAAAAGGGGCCTTTCCACACCATAATCTATATTTCTGCCAAATTTATTGAAAATATGTTCATCCATTTTTGGTAATGCGCCTGTCTAGAAAAATCCTTTGAAAATGCACTGGGGAAAAACTTGTTTTGGGACCCCCTTTTTTCTTTGCTAAATCACCGCAACACTTTGCATCATCCACTAAAGTAGAAAAAGCAATAGGTCTGCTCCACAAAGTTTCATGGAGATCCATCAAACAAGAAAAGTTATTAGTGAACTAAAATTAGAGGAATTCATATATATATATATATATATATATATATATATACAGATATATGTCTGTGTATGTATATATATATATAATAATACATATATATGTACATGTTTGTGTGTGTGTGTGTATATATATATATATATATATATATATATATATATATATATATATAAGCTAGTGGTGGACACCATTTTTTTCCCCAAAGAAGTGTGTCTGTGATTCTTTTTGTGCACAGAAAGTTGTCGGGTGATCTGTCAAATGGGAACCGAAAAAGGGGGGTGTTCAAAAAAGTTGTGTTTCCCATGTTAATTCCCATAGGACCTTTAATTTGGCAGAAAGCTAGCTGTCAGTACACATATTGTGCTTTTGTGTAAATTGTGTAAATCTCTTTTAAATCAGTTTTTAATTTATTTTAGGGAAAATAAATGTGTATATTTCTGGCCGCAATGACTTCCTGAAGATTAAGAGCTGGTGCACTGCAAATACAGAGCTTGATTGGCTGCCAACATTTCAAACCAAGAAGTGTTGGCAGCCATCTTGGGACTCGGCTTCAGCAGAGTACCTCAAAAACAAACAAATAAAAAGGGGTGTGTGTAGGGACACCCTGACCCCTTAGTTCTGGTGGTGGAATCCCAGATGGACCATCTCTGCCCCCCCCCCCGAGCTAAAAGGCTTTTTTTAAAAACATTTTTGTTTTGCTGTGAATTCGTGAAATTCGCAAATTCACAACAAACAAATTAAAAATGAAAAACAAGTGCAGGCTCTTCCTCTTGTTTCAGTGAGCTCCCTAGGTGGGCCAGGTCCTGGGGGCATTTAGATTTGAATGTGGGGGCCCTCCGGTCCTTTGCAGCCCATGGAACAGCCACCTCCCTGAGGCTTTAAAAAAACAAAATGTGTGGGGACTGCCCAGTCCACACACAGCCCTTGGGACCACCTCCTCCCTGTGGCTTCAAATAATTGTAATGGGGGATCTCCGCCCTCGCCACAGCCCTGGTAGTCTTTGCTGAGCACAAAGGATGTGCCTGGGGAGGAGATCTCCCTCGGCATATGGTGAAACAGGATGGGAGAGAGCAGTCAAACTGGTCTTCAAAGGCAGGGAAGGACATTTGGAGCACTCAGGATCTCCCCCACTTCATGAAAACCCCGGACAATTAGGTGCCCTCTTGACTAGATTAGGAGAGGGCAGGAGACGGGTGTGTTTAGGATTTTTAGCCACACCAGTGGGTGGGCTCAGCCAGATCTAACCTCCAAAAATCAATTTCGGCCATGTTAGATTTTTGAAGAATGTAGGTGCACTGCTGAGGTTCCCAAAGTCAGTCTAAAGGCAGACCTGCCTTGCTGGCTGCTTTTAAATTGATGTTACACGCAAATTCAACTTTGGAATTAAAAGTACTTCCAAAGTCTTAAACTAACTTTTATTTTACATAGCAGTCACCCCTAAGGTGTGCCCTATGTGTTCTCGGGTTGGGTGCCATGTAACTATAAGCAGGGACCTTATGAAAATAGTTTACAATAGGTAAAATAGCCAAATTTGTTTTTCCCTCACTGTAGAGAATGGCCTCCATAGGCTAAAATGGGGAAACTTTATTTTAATTAATTAAGTCCCCATAAGTGCCAGATACCTTGTGTTTGGTATCAAATTAATTGTTATAATAAATCCCACAACCTACAATTGTTAGATTTAAGATAACTAGTTCAGGTAAAGGCCAGTCTCTGGCAGCATAGCCAGGCTGCCTTGATGAGGTGTGAAATGGTCTTTGCTGAGCACAAAGGTTGTGCCTGGGGGAGGAGATCTCCCTCGGCATATGGTGAAACAGGATGGGGGAGAGCAGTCAAACTGGTCTTCAAAGGCAGGGAAGGACACTTGGAGCACTCAGGATCTCCCCCACTTCATGAAAACCCCGGACAATTAGGTGCCCTCTTGACTAGATTAGGAGAGGGCAGGAGAGGGGTGTGTTTAGGATTTTTAGCCACACCAGTGGGTGGGCTCAGCCAGATCTAACCTCCAAAAATCACTTTCGGCCATGTTGGATTTTTGAAGAATGTTGTTTGGTTGGAAGTGGTCATCAAAGGAGGAAGGAGCTTGTCTGTGACTGAACAACCAGGACCCCTCTGCTTTCCACCCAAGAGCAAGGATAAATATGGCAGAGCTGCACCCATACCTCAGATCCCTACAAAGAACAACACAAAGAAGAAGAAGGACTGCCCTGCTGGACCCCTGATCTGCACCTTGACCCTGCACTCTGAAGGACTACACCAGCTGCTTGTTTGGGCTTCACCACTAAAAGGATTTTGCCTGTCTTCTACTGCTTCAAGAAGGGACTCCCTGTTTGCTACAGGTCCAAAGGAGCTGCCCAAAGTCCCCTGCATCAAGTCCTGCAAGCAGAGCCCAGCTCACTAGCGTCCAGTGGCCATTTGAGGATTCTGACCAGATGCATTCTGGGAATTGTAGTCTCAACTCCCAAGGAGCAACTCAGAAGTTCTGGAACCTTGGATCAAGTTGTGAACACTTCAATGACCCCCAAAAGGGCCTCTAGAAGGATATCAAGAAGTTTGGACACATTTGGAGCAACTCCATAAGTTGAAGAGGTGCATTGCAGGCTTTGAAGTCCCAGACCCCAAGAGGCAAACCAGAGTCTCTGAACCCTTGGCTGGTGCTGTGGACCACTTTCCTGAATCACTTTTGAAAGTAAGTGTAACAGTAAGTGTAACAGTGTTAACTCGTGGGTGGCCTGAACTCTGCACTTTGTCCCTAGCCAGTGTGACCTTTTTTAAACCTTTGAACGCTAGTTGATTCCATGCGCAAGAAAACATTATTAATTCATGTCTCTGGTTCCCCTTATCCAATTTTAATCATTTTGGTGTAATTTTAAAGATAAAAATATAATCTATTTTCATAAATTGGAGTCCGATTTTTATTGTGTTTTGTGTTTTACTTATTCACTGTTTTGTCATTTTTAATTGCTTTACACACCTTTCTCCTATTTTAAGCCTTGTCGCTTGTTGCAAACCTACTAAAGGTTAAGCTGGATTTAGTTTATTGAGTCCTGGACCTAAGTGGATGCTAGTGGCCTGTTGCTAAGTGTAGGTATTTACCTGCCCTTACAAATGATCCACTTTCCAACAGGTTGACTGTCTGAAAGGGGTTTGAACACAGGGCCTGGCTGCATGCCAAAGGTTGTGTGTGGCATGGGGTTACAGCCTCTAAGTGAACTGGCCCCCAAATGCACACAGCCAAAGATTAAAGTGACATTACAGGTTATAGTTCATTGAAAATGTTTTAAGTGGACAAAACCACTGAAATTCACCTGTTATAGTTTGTTCAAGTTACTACAACTCTTGCACTAATGTAACTATAATTTTCACCCTCACCATGCACTGCTAATTACTGCACATAATTCATCACTCAAGACACCTTCTATGACACCATTGATAATATCACGCCAACATTTGTTATTAATGTTTTTTATGAGAAACTGTGCATGAAGGAGGAGGGAGTTATATTTACTTTAGCGCATGAGCTGTAGTCACTAGAGCTAACTATAACTGGTGAATTTCAGTAGTTCTGTTATATTTAAACATTATGGGGGTCATTTTGACCTCGGCGGTCTTTTGCCAAGACTGCCGAGGGACCGCCGTGCGGAAGACCGCCAGTGGTGGCGGTTTGCCGCTCAGCGTATTATGACCATTGGCAGCTCTCCGTCCTTTTTCGGACAGAGAGCCGCCAACAGCCATACTGGCGGGCGGCGGGGAAGTGGAGGTTGCTCCACCTCCACCGCCACGTCAACAGAACACCGCCCAGCGAATCACGTCCTGTGATTTGGCGTGGCGGTGTTCTCTTGATGGTGTGGTGTCGGCGGAGCAGCCCCCATGGATCCCATCCCCTCCCGGAGGATCGACGGACCAGGTAAGTCGATCGTCCGTTAGGGGAGGGGGTGGGGGGTGTTGTGTGTTGTGTGGGTGCATGGGGGTGTGTGTATGTAGTGGGGGTGTGTGAGTGCGTGTATGCTTGCGGTGGTGTTGTGAGGTTGGGAATGAGTGCGTGTATGACTGTAGGTATGTCTATATGGTTGTGTGCGTGTATGTTTGAATGTGGGTGTGCGTATCTGACTGTGTGTGTGGATGTTGGCATGTATGTCGGTGTGTGTGCGTGTATGTGTGTTGGTGGTGCCTGCGTGCGTGTCGTGTGTGTATGAGTGAGGTGATGTTGGGGGTTGGGGTGGGGAGGTATGTCCTGACACCTTTGGGGGGTGGCAAGGGTGGTGGGGGGTATAGGGGAGGGGGGTCGGGTGGGGGTGGGGGAGACCCCTATCAGTGCCAGGGAAGGAATTCCCTGGCACTGATAGTGCTTACCGCCATGGATTTCATGGCGGTTCCAAACCGCATGAAATCCATGGCGGTCAGCCGGGTCAAAATACCGCTGGCGGTATAGTGACGACCGCCGGGCTGGAGACCCTGGTCTCCAGCCCAGCGGTCGTCTCCGCCCTGGCGGGCGGAACGGAGAAGCGGCGGATGACCATGGCGGTAACCACCATGGCCATAATTAAAAAAAAAAGACCGCCAGCCTGTTGGCGGTCTTACTGCCGCTTCTCCGCCTTCCGCCCGGGTCGTAATGACCCCCTCTGTTAGCACTGAAATTTTCACCTAACTGTAACCTCACTTTAACCTTTGTTTTTTTATATCATTGATATATATTCACCGAAAAAACTAAAGAATAAGAGTTTAAGTAATGTTATAGTTAGGTGAATATGTCAGTAACATCATTAATGTTTTGAACTCAAAGAAACACAGAAACTCACTAGTTATGTTTAGCAGTGACTGGTGTGATACATCCTGGACACAAGCAGTCAACTGTCATCTGCACACAGAGTTACTCTTCCATACAAAGATCTATAGTGTGTTCACATGTGATGCATTAGAAGTGCATGTGTTTTGTAAACAGTTACACCAATAGAAGTCATTCTTTGTCAGTAGTTAGAACATCAAGAGGTTATCCCGAAGCAGACTTGTGATGCATGGCAAACCTGGGCAGGGAAAGTCAACAAATGCACTATCTGCAAGAAGAAATTTCCATGACTGTCTGAATTATAATTTTTTCCCCAATTTCAGAATCAGAGGGGTTATTACAATGGTCAGCCAGTGTGTGTAGGACATTCCAAGTTGAGAAAGTCCACTTGCATCATTCAATATAATGGCAGACACGTATTACCACAAGCAGTAGGGAGAGGTTTGTATAATAACACAACATGACCATCAAAAGCTTTGGTCTCCTGAGGCTGGAGGAGAACACTATTTTCTGCGTCACTTTATATCATTCCTTCAATTTAACTGTGCATAACCAATCTGACCAGTGACTTAGCAATGTGAGGAGCTTCATCCAATGAAAATCTGTCTCTAGAAACTTCTTGTCTCTCAAAAGGCATTTTGGGTTTCTTCATTCAGTACGCTGGACCTCTCAGACTTATTTACCTCTGCCATCGGCCTTTTTCTTGGTATGCTGTTCCTGGGACATCAAAAGTGCAGCATCTGGAGTAAATATGCATCACTGGTCATGTGTTGACCCTAGAGGTTCTAGAGAGAACCTTGTTATGGCCAGTGAAGAGATTAATTATCTCCCTGGCCATCAGTGATCCTTTCTAAAATGGTGCCTGACTGCTTTTGGTAGCACCAAGTACTCTCCATTTAATAAGTAAAAAAAAAAAAAAAAAGGCAATTTGAGAAATGAAGGTAATTACGCTGGGTAAGACTCCATCAGTGAGAACCAGACACCAAGGGGCATATTTATACTCTGTTTGCACCAAATTAGCGTCATTTTTGTTTACTCTAATTCGGTGCGAAACTAACTCTATATTTATACTTTGGCGCTAGACCTATCTAGTGCCAGATTTATGGAGTTAAAGTCATTTTTGGGACGTGGAAACCTACCTTGCCTTGATGAGATGCAAGGTAGGCATTCCCGTGCAAAAAATGACTCTATGGCCTTAATGCCATATTTATACTCCTGTGCAAAAATGGTGCACAGGAGGAAGGAGGGGTGAAAAAATGGGGCAAAGCTTGATTTGCCCTATTTTTTAACGCCTGGGTCAGGGCAGGCGTTAGGGGACCTGTGGGCCTATCTCCATGATGAAACACCTTGGAATAAGCCCACAAGTGTCCTCCCCAGGCCCTAGTGACACCCCCACCCACACCAGAGGGACAGTGGGGATGGGGGACCCCATCCCAGATAAGTACAGGTAAGTATTTTATTTTATTTTTTAAAGTGCCATAGGGGGCCCTGAAATGGGCCCCCATACATGGCACAGGGTTCAATGGCCATGCCCAGTGGACCCTGGTCCCCTGTGCTGGCCATTGGGGTGGTGGGCATGACTCCTGTCTTCTCTAAGACAGGAGTAATGTGGTATGGATGGTTTTCTGTCAGAAAATGACTCTAGGCAGGGTACAGTCATTTTTTTCACTCTAACCTGCCCAAAGTCATTTTTTGGTGCAAAACCACCTTCTTCCATTCCGCCAGCCCCACCCGACTAACGTCATTTTTTTGTTACACTAACCTACCCTTTGCACTGGCTTGCACCATTCCATAAATATGGTGCCTGGCTGGTACACAGAAATGGTGGAAAGAAAACTTTTTGGTCTAAAAATGCGTTAGTGCAGTTTCGCCCCAAAAAGTATAAATCAGGGCCTAGATTTCCTTTGTATTGAGTATGGATGTGTGTAGGGGTGGGAGAACTGCATGCAACTGTCACTTAGGACTCTTGAAGCACAATAGAGATCTATCATTTATTTAGACTCTCTTTATTTGCCTTTTCTATGCACACTGAGTACACATACATCACTTACTAGATAACACTGTGGGGCTAAGCCCCATGACGCAGAGCAGTGACCTTGCTGCGCTGCCCTGCGCTACAGTGAAAGGGCAGAAATGTGCTGTATCTAGAGGATACAGCACATTTCTGTCCTCTCCCCTGCATTGGTGCACAATGGGCTGCCTAGTGCTGATGCAGGCCCACTTGATTTTTCGGAAAGCAAGTAACACACAGTCCTGAATAAAGGAGTGGGGAATACTGACCACTGTGCCCCACTGACGTTGAAGAAAGACTGGTATGTGGGACAGTAATATGAGTTGAAAGAAAAATAGTGGGTTTGACCAGGAAAGACACCTACTTAGTACTATCACTGTTTGCTCAATGTATCTGGTAACACAATCAACATTTGGAATGGTGAAGTACATAGCTAATGGTTGCTTGAGGGGTGTGGGAGTGAAATTTCAGCTCTGCCTCTCCTCACTGATTTCAGGATCATGGCTTTGGAATTTTGATGACATAAAAACATATTGTAATTAGGTGGACTGAGAAGTGTAAATGGCATAATTTGGGGATACATGATTGAAATACCATCTCTGTCATGTTAACCGAGTTTATACTTCATCTTATTTGAAAACCGGTCATTCCTATTTTTCACCTAATACAAGGATTGGATTATGAACATAGGCCTAAAACCTTGTTTTCCCAACACCTCAATGATAATTAAAATTACTTACACCTGATTCATTCTTGTAATACGCCTTTTCTCGTGTTGTCAGAATAATGATCAACCACTATATTCAGTTTTTTACTGTTGCAGACATTCGTGATCGTGGCTTGTAACTCGGATTCGGAGAGAAATCAATTGCTCTGGAATTTCTTGTGATGAATTACAAGATCTGTAGCTGTTAACAAATATTTCTCTTTACCCAAATCTGCAAGGTAGTTGGAAATTCTAAGCATCCCACCTCATTAGATCTCTGCTATTTAAAAAATGTGTTGGAATGTAATTCAGATTTACAACTTGGGGGGCTGTCAATCATGTCACATAAAAGGGGAAAAATAATGTCTCAATTTCATAAATTTCTACATGTTCTACACGTTTACACATCGAACATTTCTGAATGAATACACTCATAACCAAACTTTTATTTTTTACAAATACTTTCCCTCTCATAAAAGTTCCAGATTTTTATTTACATTGTTTAGAAAGGCATCAAAAGAAGAAAAAAGAGAAAATGTAAAACAATGACAAATTAAGAATCATGACTGACGAGAAGAGAATTAGGTGAATTAAGAAGGAAAGAAAATAAAGAAAAAGAACAAGGAAAAACGTGGAAATGGTATGACAGAAAAAATATAGATATGTAAAGAAAGACTAATTAAGGGAAGTTAAGAAGGAAGGCAGAAAGGAAGAAAGAAAAGTGAAGAACTGTGAATTTCACAGAGAAAATATAGAGCACAGGATGAAAGTGGATAAAACGCGAAAATGTACTGAAAATAAAGAAGTACAAGATAAAGTTAGGAATTAAATAACCGAAGGGTAAAGAAGGGACCAAAGAGAGAAAAAGAAACGCTTTGAACCTTGTCATAGGTGGTTAAGAACACCATGGAAAAAGAAAACGTATAATTTAATGAATTGTAGTAAGGACTATCGAACATTAACTGCGTTCAGGCTAATAATTTCTTACATCCCCAAAATTAAGTTAAGAAATGGAGAGAAAAAGTGAAAGAAACTGACTAAAATAACATTGAAAATATTTATTAATGGAGAAAAACAAAGAAACACTTGAGTGCTGTCTATATTAGGAGCTGTTTTCAAGCAAACCTTTATTGAGAATACAGTAAAATGAGGCCTAAAAAAATTATGCACTATTTCACACTTTCAGTCCCTAAAGATCTTGCAATAAAGCTAAGTATCAATTTTCTGTGGCCAAAATAATGTTTTTAAAAGGTTCAAGGGCACATCCACTTCCAAAAACAATTATGCATTTACAAAAGAACAAATATATTATTTCAATGGCTGCTTAATGTTCAGCATATGTTTACTGAGGTTTTCTAATTCCGAAAAAAACTCTACAAATAATAACAACATTATCCATTAAGATCAGGCACTGCTAAGATTACTTTTACAGTAGACTGACAGATCCATTAGAAACTGTATAATTTAACATGCAAATTGTTGGTATTAAAAATCTGATGCGGTTGTCCATTGTCATTCTGATGCTTGATGGCAGCCCACATATGCATCTAAGAAACTTCCTGCCTGTCACAGACTTACATACTCTTCAGAATGCCGACATTTTAAATAGTGGAGACTTTTCTGCTTCAAATCAGGTGTAACTGATGCGCTTCAATTAAATTGTGACTGAGCTTTAACCAAACCTGTATTTTTTGTGACAATTGTTGGTCATATGCTGGTGGAGCATACAGAGTGTCACTAGTAGCAGGTTTTTATTAAACAAAAAATAATCGTAGAGCAATAACTGTTTAAATGATTAGAATTTAATGTATCTATTTACAAATGTCATCACCTTCGGAATCCTGTTTGTATAGAGTGAACGCTTGTAATTTATAATTGATTGTATTAGGCATAACCAGTGGCGGAAGGAATAATGAAGCCCCCTGTAAAGTATGTGGTGGGGCCCCGCTCCGACTTACTCCGGAGCTCCCAGACCCAGGTACTGTGCTAAGGGGGCCTCCCGGAGCTTGGGGTCCGCACCTCAGGGGCTGAGGGGGCCTTTGTTAAGCCACTGGGCATAACATATAGGATAATGTACATCAATTGGATGTAGCATGGTATTGTGGAGTTCCGTGGCCCTACTGAGGCACAGCCGTAGATTGGGAGTTTTTATAAGGTCATGAAAATCAAGATTTGTTCTTTAATACTAACAGGCAGGTTTATGAAAAGTGGTTCTGCACCTAGTGCAGCGCTACTTTTCCTGGGTCCCTTAGCACCCCCCTAACGCCACCATGTGTGCGCTGTATTTAATATACAGGGCACCATGGTGGTAGTTAGGGATCTATTGTCAGAATTTTTTACACTAGTTCAGCACTTTGTAGGGTTAGAGTCAATAATTCTGATCCAGATGCCCATTAAAACCAATGGGTACCTTTTAACTCCAGCTCTGTGCAAGCGTTAAAAGTGCCGAAAGAAATGACGCCTTTCGTTGTGCCATTTTTTCGCCCCCCCCCCTTAACGGGGGAACGCCCCCTTTGCATACATTGTGCCTGGCACAGGCATAATTGAGAGCAGAGGCTTACAAAGGGGCGCAGTGCATGCATTGCTCCACTTTATTAATCTGACGTGGAGATTTTGGCCTTGTTGCGCCAAATTAGCGTAAAAAAATGATGCTAGTGTGGCGCAAGGAGGTGCTCGGGGCTCCTAAATCTCCCCTAAATATGTATATGTTACATACTATGATTAAAATAGTATAGAAGCACAAAAGATTATAAATAAACATCAACACAGATTGTGGTAGCACACACACAGTAGCAGAGAAATGTGTCAGGTCTGTATCTTCACTAATGCCGATTGCCCAATAGGTGTTATTCTTTCATTTTTAATTTCCTTTTATAGTCTTCATTTAAACAATAAAATACTGATCACTTTTCATTAACTCCTTCATTTGAATAGTACGTTTTTATTTCTAGCCACGTAATCTCATCACATTAAGAAATTTCAGTTTCATTAAAGCTATACAGATGGGCGTGACCTTAGGTGATGCTGACTTTGAATACTTCAAAATATTTCAAAAAGTAAACTATCGAGGTATGTATTAATTACATCGGGTAATGAAGACTCTTCCGCGTAGCAGGTACATTTCTTCTAGTTTATTGAAATAGTGAATTAAGTCAGCAATGGCATCTCCCTGCGATCTTTCCAACCACTCATTTCGATCCAACTGTCAACCCACCAGACAACAGCTAACATAACATTCCGAACCAAGGAACAAGCGATTAACAAAAGCATAATTCAACACATCTCCCCTCTTTTTAACCAACCAAACTATCCCCGCAAAAAAAATAAAAAATATACGCAATCGAAATATAAAGATTTTGCAAACATTAATATTACATAAAAACAAATATACAACATAAACTTAAACTTAAATCCATGCAAAGGAATTAACCCTCCCGCCTAATACTCCTCTGAGAATTTAGATCTCCTAATATTTCTTGTCGGTCTTTGGTGACAAATGTAATCTTTCCTTGAATGATCTTGCCTACCGAGTAGTCTTTAGACTTTAAGTCATTCTCAACTGCCTCTAGCCCCTTCCATGAATCATCCTCAGCACATTCATCTCACACCATTCTACATCACCCTCTCTATGTACTTAATCTGATATCTCACTCTATCCATATACCCCCTCCATTCTATTGTACTTTTCATTTTCATGCATGTTTGCCACTCCTCTTTTGCTACACCACTTACCCCCATTCACTCTTACAGAATGTCTGGAGACTTGAATAACCTTGGTGTCAGGAAAACAATTTAGGGGCAGATTAAAGAAAAGCTGTGATGCACCTCGTGCAGCACCACTTTTCTTGCGCCCCTTAGTGCCCCCTACCACCACCATGTGTGTGCCCTTTTAAAATATGGTGCGCTATGGCGCAGGATAGGGGGCAATAGCGTCTTTTTTTTTTAATGCTATTGATGCATTCTGCAGGAGTAGCGCCAAAATGTAGGTGCTACTCCTGCAGAGTAACAGGGGCACATTATAGATAATGATATTCCCCCTTTAAACACCTGCTCTGAGCAGGCATTACAAGTGTTGAAAAAAAGTGTTGCAAGGAAATCACTTTCTTTGCACCATTTGTTCGGCCCCCCTAATGGGGGAATGCCCTCTTGCATACATTATGTCTGGCACAGGCATAATGTGGCGCAAGGGTTTACAAAGTGGTGCAATGCATGTGTTGCGCCACTTTGCAAATTTGGTGTGGGGAAAATGCCACTTTAGCGCAACCTTAGCATAAAAATGACGCTATGGCTGTGCTAAGGTGGCGCAAAGGGCTCTTAAATATGCCCCTTAGAACCATACTTCCTAAATGGTGTCCTCACTTTAACTCTCTCCCCCAACAAACCTCCATCTGTTTCACCTTCTTCAGTTAATCATATCTGACTTTACTCTTGTACTGTGAACCCTCCGCCTTTGACCTCACTTGATCCAAACTCTGGAGTTGACCTTTCACCTTAAATTCCTTTACCACCCATTTAGGAGAAAGTTCATTAAAAGAGTACCTTCCCTCAATAACTCAAAAGGAGCCACACCAGTGGTTGAATGTGGGGTATTGTGATAGCACTATATCTTCTCAGTAACCAATTCCTGAACTTGTTGATCTGAGGAAATTGCCAATTGCACTGTCTCCTTTAGCATACAATTAACCCTCTCCTATAGTCTGTTGTCTTGTGGGCTGTAAAGTGCTGTAGTCAGGTGCTTAGCCCCAAGTTTCCTAAAATATTCACCCGTTTGGTGAGACACAAATTGGACACCATTGTCCATAACACGAAAAGCTGGTACCCCTTCCAGCCGAAATAAATCTTTAAGGAATTCAATCACACTAGCCAAATAAGGTTATTTCATAAATCTAAAAGAAACCCACTTTGAGTGGTAATCCACCATCACCAATATGAATATGTTGCCGTCATTCAAACCTTCAATAGGATAAGACCAATGAAATCCACTCTCTGGTTTTTCCCATGGGCACTCAGGGTATTCCACAGGACAAAATGGAGTATTGCGAGTGTGATTGGATTTATCTGCCTGTCATCATTACACGTAATTACCAACCAATTCTTCCACTTAATTATCAATTCCTGGCCACCAACAATAAAACCATAGCCTTTACCTAATGGCAGTAACACCCAAATTCTCCTCCAACACTTAACTCATCTCTCACTTTAGCAAATGGTTTTAGTTCACTGAGAACTTGCCCCTCTCTGAGAGGTCCTTCCTAAGTGTTATCACCGCATTGTTATTCACCTTCTCAATCCAACTTTCCCATTTCACCGTTCTTCAGAAATTGTTATACCATCCACCAACCTAATGGTAGTCTTCTTTTCCTCATTCAACCCATCACTGTCATTGTAGGGTAGAGGGCATCTCAATAGAAAATCTACCCTACAGAATTTTCCTCCAGAAATGTGTTTCATTCTAAAATTAAACCTGTATAACTTGGAAAGCAAATGAACTAAACTAGGGCTAACATTACCCATTCCTTTATCATTCCACATAAGCACCAAAGGTTTTTGATGGGAAACTAAAACAAATTCCCTTCCCCAAAAGTATGCTGAATAGTGTTGTGCACCCTGAACACAGGCTATGACCTCTCTCCTAATTGTACTATAGTTCTTTTCAGCATCAGTCAGACACTGTGAAGCAAAGATCAGGGTATTCCCTTTGCCATTCATCAATTGACTGAGTATCTCACCAGTGCCTAATCCACTAGCATCCACTGTCATAATGGACTGCACACCATCCTTAAAAGGTTGCAAAGTGGGTGCTATGATGATTAAAGATGTAAGTGTGTTAAATCCCTTCTCCAGATCGTGGTCCTCCCCAACTTAAAAGCAACCCTGAACAATTTTCTTAACTGTTCAATTTGCAAGGCAAAATTTTGTACAAAACGAGAATAATAATCACAAAGACCAAGGAACAACCTTAAATGGTCCTTGTCAAGTGGGGGAGGACGTGTGTCAATGGCCACAATAAGCTCCTCCCTTGGTTTAATGCCCTGTGCTGATATTTTGTGTCCAAGATGTTCCACCTCCTCCATCATAAAATTAAATTTGTGCTTTTTCACAGTGATACCGTGATTCTCTAAAATCCCTAGAACTTTGTCAAGCTTACTCATATGTGAGTGAACTGAGTCACAGCATATCAAAATATTGTCTTGGTATGCCAACACAACCTTTTCCTCCCCCAGCAGATGATACATTTTTTTTTGGAATGCTAAAGCTGCTGAGCCCAGGCCAAACGACATTCTCAAGAATCAAAATGTTCCACAAATTGTATTGAAAGCTATCAAATCATAAGACTCTCTACTAAGTTCCTCTTAGTGATAAACAACTTGTAGATCAATGGTGGAGAAGATTTTAGAGCCACTCAGTTGTGCTAACATATCTTGCACCTTTGGCAACGGGAAGCATTTCACTTTGATACTCTTATTCAGACTCAGAGATCTCAAGTCAACACAAAATCAGAACTCATTATTTCTATTTATGTCCATGACAATGGGAGAAACCCATTGTGGCAAATCCACTGGCTCAATAACTCCATCAAAGCACAATGTCTGTAAGAGTTCTATCAATTGGCCTCTGATACTTAATAAGACATTACAAGCCTTGTGGACAAATGGGATGGTACCTGGCTTTGAAATAATTTTATGGTTGAAACCCTTCTCAACCCCTAGTCTGTCCTCACTAATGGCATGATGTTTACCTAAAACCTCCTTAAAGGAACCTACTCCCCCTTCGATCTTCTCCACCAGAGAGATGGGATGTTCGATGCCAGGTCTCAGTACAATTTCAAATTTCCCGTGATTCCGCTATCCCAAAATTGTAAACCCTTTCTTTTCCACACATATCTTGGGATGAATTATTCTCTACTTGAAACTGATATCCTCCTGAAAATCACCTATCATGTTATTCTCCTGCCCACCAAATGCCACAGTGAGAATATCAGGCAGCAGCAGATCAAAATGACCCCATTCTTTCAGAAAGAGTATGTCCAAAATAATTGTGATAGGAGATTCTGAGTCCACAGTGACCATAGTTTCTACCTCTCTAATTTTTACTTCACAATTTGGATCCCCTCTTTTTTAGCAGAAATTGGGTGTCAGTAAATAACATGTTGAAAGATAAGCCTAACATTTTATTAAAAACATTTTCCTCCACATTGGAAACCGAAAATGCTTCCTCCTGTGAATCTACTAACATACTTTGGAAGTTTTTGCAGGAACGTGACCCCCTTTCGTGCAATTTAGGCATATTTTACCAACAGCCGGGCAATTATTGGAGCTAGCTACATAAGACTTGGACCCACAATAGACATAAGTCAACCTTTTGTCTGATTTTTCCTAAAAGTCCACATTACTGTTCGAAGCGATTTTGGATATACATGAAATTGCATTCACCATCTCACCTGAAGTTGCTTTAGAATTCCCTAACTACTTAGATGAATATACAAATCTTTCAATACCCCTAGCTATTTCAAGGGTTTCTGATACAGTGGGTTTCTGTGACATAAGATTCTTTCCTGGACTTTATTATCATAGCACCTTACCTCTAGCTTCTCTCTTAAGTATTGATAAAGGGGCAAAGTGAACTCACATGATGAGGCTAATACCCTCATTTCAGCCACAAAAATCTTAATAGACTCATGTTGGTGTTGCTTACGTGTAAACAATGTATGTCTCTCCACAATTATGATTGAATCCTCCTTAAAATGGTTTTCCAGCCTCTTCACCACTTAAGTGTACACATTCCTCTGTACAGATGGCGGGGTACATAAATGGGGTTGATGGTCAAAATGTCTCTGACCCTCCACACCAAGACAATTGTATACTAATGGAATTCACCTCTTGTGCAGCATGATTCAAGTGTGCACGTTAATTGAAGTCTGCCTTTCGGCAGTGCAATTCATAGCACATTCTACACATGATTAAATAGCTGCTGCGTGCTGATTTGAGGCAACACTGTAGGAGGCTGGCTCTTAATGTAGTTTGCAAAGTTAGGCACACTGTACAGAGAGTCCGGGCAACCACATGTTGGTTTACAGAGGTAAAAACTAGCCCACCTAATGCTCTAATTTTTATGGTAGCTTGGTTGAGCAGGTAGGCTAATCGTGGAGAAATACAAAGCATTTGTTGTACTCACAGTATCAATAAACAAGACCACACACTCAAAAGAATAACTTGAGACCAATTTACAAGAAAACTGCGGGTCCCCTTGAAAGGTCAAGGTTGCAAGGGGTGGGGGACCATTAGGGTGTTGCTAGATCTTCAGTGCAAGGCATAGGGCAGCCGGGTGCAGAGTGAATCAGTGAGCCAGGGGCTGTGTGCAAATGTGCCCTTTGAAGCAGGAGGTAGGTCACTTTCAGGGTCACATGCAGATCAACAGGTGCACTCTGGTGGGAGGTCCTGGTGTTTTCTGAAGTCCCTCAACTGGGGCTTTCTTCTGGTCCTTTTTCAGTCCAGATTGGATTGGCCCTCTTGACGTCCAACATGGAGTCACCTGTTCCTGGGGCTATTGTACGGTTCAGCCAATGGAAGTTGCAGTGTCATTAAACTTGGCACACCAGTAGGTTTTGTCCTCACAGCCCATCGGGTGAATTTTGGTCTGGCTCTGGGATCCAGTTCCTAGGTCAGCAGCTGTTCAGCAAACTGGACTTCACTGGTCTTTGTTGCAGGAGAGTGATGCCCATATTCTGATGGGAGATCTTTGGCAATTTTTAGAAGAGATGAGATCCTCTCAGGGTTTTTACTGTCTGTCCGATGTCAGAGCAACCCCTTAGTGGCAACTGTCAAGTAGTGGGTGCAGCAGTCAGGGTTTGGCATCTTCTCCTTGGTATAGCAGCACTTCAGTTCTCGAGCCTTGGGTCTTCTTTGTTGGTGGTCTTCTTTTGTCTTTGGAATCCAAATCTGTGGTCTAGGAGTGCCCACTAAATACTGTATTCAGTGGAGCACCTAGTATATATATCTTGCACTTTTCCAGAATTCCAGGCCCAGGAGGTGGTCCCTTGCCTAATTTCTAACCCAGTCCTTGTGCTATTAAAGTGCCTCAATTTCACTGCGGCACGGGCCACGCGTGGGCCAAGGGTGGGCCTATCCTGCGCCTGTCAGTGACAGAAATAGGCATGGCAGGGCCACCCTATTTGGCCCTTTGGGATTGTGCACATGTGCTGGGTAGGAGAAGAAAGATCAAGGAGATTGTAAAGGCGCACACCTGGGCTGTCACTGACCTTGGCATTAGGGGCTGAGCGCTTGGATATACCAGTTGCAACATCGTTGTTTGGTAGAGGGTGGCCTTCTTTGAGGGTAATCGTAACGTGTCCTCGGCTGACCGGCTCTTAGTGGAACAGCACTATAATGCCAACACACTGAATTATCATGTGAGGCATGAAGAATTGATTGGTGTTTCACCATACTAGTACTGTAGGATAATTTTAACTGATGTCTCTCAGGGCATTGTTGATAAGAGTCTGCGTCTGGTGCAAGGCTGTTATATATTATTCTCAGTTTTATGCTGGAGCTTGTATGTTTTTTTAACACATCAGCCGCGGCCCCCTTGAGTAAGTCAGCGCTCTTAGCACCCACAGTTGAAAGTGTTCCCTGTTTCTTTGTTTTCTTTCTCTTTTTCTTTTTCATTTTTTAAAATTTATTTCTAAATTTTTATCCCTATTTATTTTAATCATTATAGGCAAGCATAAAACTACAGAGAAACCTCTAGAGCCAGCAGGCATTACAAGATTCCTTGGCATTCTGCAGAAAACTGCACCCTGCATGAAATAGACAATTTAATATTGGAAGGGGAGGGCTTACTGGCTAAGAACAAATCAGATTTCCCCCGGTGTAAGGGGAAGAGAGGCTCATCACTCAAGGGGATCCAATCTTATTTTAAAAAAACTCCCCATGTTTGTGGTACTGCAGCCTGCCTAATGCACAAGGCTAGCCCCACTCTTTGTGATTGGCTATCAAGAGAATGTACACCATTAGTTAAACAGGACCCTTGCAAGGTGCAAACACAGGTGGGGAGTACACCTGTAATTAATATTGAATGTTCCAACAGTTGGTAGTTAATCAAGTTCCAACCATCCTGATAAAGTTCATAGACTCGACAAATGTAAGCCTGGCTAGGACTGGGGAGCCCCTGACAGCTTCAGATATTAAGAGGATCGATACAGGGAATACAAGATTGTATGAGCAGGTTAGGCATTGAACTAGGCGAGAAGGTGGCCAAACTCGATGTAATGGTAGAAAATGTATGCACCAAATTAGGTGGTGCTAAATTAATGGCCCAGCATAGTAGCCAACTTCTTTTCATAAACTCCCAATGTGAAATCAGCATTGGGCCTGAAGGTTTGGCCAAGGAGGCGCCCCTCGTAAAGTACCAGCAATTCCTTTCAAATTTAAAAGAGGTGAACTTGTTGAGGGAAGATACACTCTTAAGCAGCATAGTGCACACCTAAATCAGATAGCCTCCAGTCAGAGAAGCCAGAATCCTTGTGGGAGTCAAGGCCCAAATAACATCAATGAGACAATGTGCTTGACTGGTGACATTTGCTTGATAAATGTCCCTAGACTCACCTGTGACGTTAGAGAAACCCAAGATTCTTGTTGCAATAAAACAATTTATTGGCTTCCCCATACCATGGGATGTACATCTATAATTAGGGACGATGTCATACATGCCACCTGCTGTACCCTAACTGGATTTCAACAGGATTATATAGGGTCAAAACTGAAGAGCCATAAATTGGCAGAGGAGCTGATAGCCATGGACCTAATATTCAGGCCCAACATAAGCTCACAAATTAGACTTAAACTCAATGCCCCTACTCCCCTAGGGGAACCTCTGACTAAAGGAGTTTGTAACTCCTTAGCTCATTCACACCGCACCTCCACTGTAGATGAGTGCTCCAATCTAGAAGGTGTCAATTGACAGCAGGGAGGTACAAGGCCACCTCTTGCTTCTATTACTCTTCCATGGGGTGACGTGATTGGGTGGTGTGGAGAAGCTATTCGTCAGGACTTAGAGGCAAGTGGGCACTGTGGAGTAGTAATCCCTCAGGCCATAGAAGTGAGTGCTTCGATAGTCAGTAACAGGGGCATTGCCTTAAAGACTGAGATGAATTCTACTTTGGTAGACCAGGGAGGCATCAGTTTGCGGCTAGGGACTGACAGCAGCCAAATGGTGAAAACCTCATTAGAGTATTATCCAGGAATGTGGCAGGTGTGCGAGCAACGCTCTCCCCAGAGTGGGGAGAGTTTATTGATTACCATCAGATTATACTCCCACAGGAGACGTGTGCAGTGGTCCAGTCTATAGAAGTGGTTATATCACTTTTGCTACAAATGCTGTTCCTTCCACTTCAGGAGGAGCCTCTGGGGGTCTTCTCATTTGGCTGAAATTAGGCCTTTTTCAGTTAGTGAAATTAGTCACAATGGGGAGTAAAGGCTTGCTGGGGTAGAAGTAAAAATAAAATACCCCCATAGGGGTAAGACATATTGCTATAATTAATGCTTACATTAGATCCGTTCCCATGAATGTATGCTCCCCCACAGGGGCCCAACTTGGTAATGTTTTACAGCACGTAAAAAGTGGCACCCTAAACCTAATGGCAGGGGATTGTAACATGAGACTCGGAAGAGGGCAGATGGTGTTAGACCACTCAATGAATACCCTTAGTTCCTCGGTTGGGTCTTGGGAGCCTGATCAAACTATAAAAAGAATAAGTGCTGTTTCAGGCCAAATTGAAGGTCTGATCATAGAGAACGGCTTAGGAATTGTTAATGGCAACACTGGCTCTTATTTACCCTCACAGCCTACCATTAAAAGAGGTCTTGTGAAAACTCATACTGCTTACCCTTTGGTGGATCAGGAATGTGGCATTAAGTGCTGCATCTGCTCCTGTCATGTTTACAAGTTGTGACATACCTCTAATTTACCATATGAGTCCGGTAGAGACAGTCAACAGTAGGAGGAATGTTAAATTGGTGGAAGTTGTGGATAACATAGATATCCAAATCCAAATTTATGAGCTCTTTGTGGATAACCTACTTGAGGTAACAGATTTGAGTGCATATAAGCCTGCTATGGTCTTTGTTCACTGCCAGCTAATGGAACAATTCAGGTCCCTGTTCACCAAAGTGAAGAAAAGAGGGTCCTTCTCCAAAATTGCCCCAGGATGGAATTCCAAGGAATGCCGGACGACCAAAATTAGTCTATTAGATGCTCTGAAGCTTGGCATCAAGTCGCAGATAACTTCTGCATGGAAAACTATAAGGCTATTCTAAATAAGGCCTAACAGAGCTGGGAGATGGACCAATGGCCTGAGCTTACCAATGCACTCAAGAGTAAGAACTTGAAGGCCTTCTGAAAACAGGTTGCATCTAGCTCAAAGATAATAGATAATCACCTCGAAATGGTAGTGAAACCTGGAGGCTGGGTTGAACACTTCAGGGCCCTGTATAGTGAGAGGAGGCAAGTATTTGTTGGGAGTGCAGTGGGTGAGTACTCTGAGAGGGATAGCTTGGTAGGACCAGTGGCCATTTTTAACTCTCCAGAGATGGTTGCTAAGGAAGAAACAGAGGGGCATTTTTATGCTTGTTTTGCGTCAAATTTGCATCATTTTTTTAATGCAAATTCAGTGCAAAACTAACTCTATATTTATACTTTGGTGCTAGGCCCATCTAACGCCAAAGGTATGGAGTTAAAGTCATTTTTTGGACTTGGAAACCTACCTTAGGTCAATAAAATGCAAGGTAGGCGATCCTGTGCAAAAAATGGCTCTATGGCCTCAGAACCATATTTATCCCCCTCCATGCTAAAATCACGCATGGGGGAACGAGGGGGTCAAATAATGGTGCAAAGCTTGCAGTTACCAGGTACTATTTCAGATTTATTCCATTGTTCAGAGGGGCCATCATGTAGCTGTGACACTCATTTTGACCAGTGTCCAGCACATACATTTAAATGTAAATGTTCACTTACTATATCACAGGTTTGGCAAGGACCCAGTTGGGGCATACTGCTCATGCAACTATGCCCTCAAATACAGTATAGTGCACCTTGCCTTATGGCTAGAAGGCCTGCCAGAGGGGTGACTTACCTATATTGCTTGCAATGTGTGGTGGACAGGGCACACAGGTTGTGTGCCATGTCGAGTTTGCAGTTTAGGATTGCACCATGCTGCTGCTCTCAAAGATCTACCCTTAGTACACCATGTCCTGAGTACCTAAAAACCATTTACTAGGGACTAATAGTGGCAGCTAAAGGTGAATTCGCGTTTATTTAAGTAGTTAATTAAAACCATAAAAATATTAATTCAACATAAAATTAACAGAACAGTATTGGTGCTCTAAAAGATTTATATTGCAATAAAATTATGAAATAAAAATAATTTGATACATTCTGCAAATTTGACCCCTCTTAATTTTGGTTGCAGGTACATGGCTTAATTACAGGGTTGGCTAGATGTGCATCAACGTTACCAAAGAGACTTCCTCTTTTTCATATATTTATTCATAGTAGGTGGATTTTGTTTCCATTGGCATCATCCTGATCACTAGCTTGTTTTGGCACATGCAATTTTGGAAAAAAAAAAATCCCAAAATTGAAGAAGCCTAATATTCAGTATGATGTTGCGTGGATTAAATGCTTCAGTTAAAGCTTGTCTGCATTATCTGATCCCTAAGACATTTAGGGGCATATTTATACTCCGTTTGCGCCGGAATTGCGTCGTTTTTTTTTACGCAATTCCGACGCAAAACTAACTCCATATTTATACTTTGGCGTTAGACGCGTCTAGCGCCAAAGTCCATGGAGTTTGCGTCATTTTTTAGCATGGACACCTACTTTGCGTTAATTATATGCAAGATAGGCGTTCCCGTCTAAAAAAGTGACTCCGAGGCATGTGCGCCGTATTTACACTCCCGGGCAAAATTCACGCTCGGGAGTGGGCGGGTCAAAAGAAATGACGTACGGCCGCTTTTGCGCCGTTTGTTAGTGCCTGTAAAAGGCAGGCGTTAAGGGACCTGTGGGCTCGGAAGGAGCCCAGAGGTGCCCTCCCATGCCCCCAGGGACACCCCCTGTCACCCTTGCCCACCCCAGGAGGACACCCAAGGCTGGAGGGACCCATCCCAGGGACATTAAGGTAAGTTCAGGTAAGTGTTTTTAAAAAAAAAAATTGGTGGCATAGGGGGGCCTGATTTGTGCCCCCCTACATGCCACTATGCCCAATGACCATGCCCAGGGGACAGAAGTCCCCTGGGCATGGCCATTGGGCAAGGGGGCATGACTCCTGTCTTTGCTAAGACAGGAGTCATTTCAATGGGGGTTGGGAGTCGAAATAAATGGCGCAAATCGGGTTGAGGCGAAAAATTTGCCTCAGCCTGACTTGCCCCATTTTTTCACGCCCAAGCTCCATATCCCCCTACGCTGGCGCTGCCTGGTGTACGTCGTTTTTTTCAACGCACACCAGGCAGCGCCGGCGGCTAACGCCGGCTAACGTCATTGATTAAATACGTCGCCCGCATGGCGCTTCAGAATGGCGTTAGCCGGCGCTAATTTTTTTGACGCAAAATTGCGTTAGCGCAGTTTTGCGTCAAAAAGTATAAATATGGCCCTTAGGACCTCATTCCCAACCCTGGCGGTAAATCCCACTTACCGCTGTGCTGAAGGCCGCCAACATAACGTGGCCGTGGAGGAAATCTGCTACAGGTATTACGACCCACATCTCGGAATCTGCCACAATACAGACACCCACACAAGTCCGCCACACCAAAGGTCAGTGATAAACTGGCGATACCAAAACCTACACCGTCACGCCAACAAGAATACGCCCACACTATCACGACCCACGAATCAACGCGGCGGTCTTTCAACTGCGGTAATCCATTGGCGCTGCGCTCAAAATACACACACACTTACAAAACACAACTACATTGGACAATTTGAAATACATACACCTGATTCACATACACACACCACACCCACACACTCACACCACTATAAAACACACACCCACATTACCCACAACCCCTTACAATGAAATTTTTGGAAGAAGCAGAGAGAGGGAGAATAGCAAACACAACACCAGCATCCACAGGCACACCACAACATCACTCATACAACATCCATGCACCTCAAACAACACACCCCAACACAACACATCACCTCACACATCACCCACACCACACTGTGGCACCTCAAAGACACCCCAGGTTTTCTGAGGAGGAGCTCAAGGTCATGGTGATGGAAATCATCCGGGTAGAGCCACAGCTATTCGGATCACAGGTGCAGCACACCTCCATTGCTAGGAAGATTGAGCTATGGGGAGAATCGTCGACAGGTTCAACGCAGTGGGCCAGCATCCAAGAACACAGGATTACATCAGGAAGAGGTGGAACAACCTATGGGGGAAGGTGCGTTCAGTGGTATCCAGACACCAGATTGCTGTACAGAGGACTGGCGGTGGACCCACACCTCCTTCCCCACAACTAACAACATGGGAGGAGCAAGTCTTGGCTATACTGCATCATGAGGGCCTCGCAGGATTAGCAGGAGGACTGGACTCTGATAAGTCAAATCTTTACTACTATATCCCCCACGCCCTACCTGCATGCCATCACATACCCCCACCCTCCCCCTCACCCCATCACTCCAACACCTCACATTTGCCCCACTATCACAACCCACCCATCCAAATACCAAGCCCTGCATGCAACACCAAAGTATGGACCCCCATTGCCAAAGTATGTCCAGTACAGATACCCACACAGACCCCAAAACACCAATCACACAAGGGCAAACACAATAATGCAAGCACAGGAGTGGAGGACAACTCACCCAATGCACAAGATGGCAAACACAGATACTAAAACTCTGCATTTACACCCCAACAGGACCCATACCCAACGTCACTGGACAGGAGGTGCCAGACATATCCAGTCCCCCCACAGAAGAGGCCCACAGTGATGACAGCAGCTCTGTACGCCTGGATCAAGATGACCAGCCCAGCCCATCAGGGATCTCTGGACAGTCGGTTCCCCTCACACAAGCCACCACAGACCCTCCCCCTCAGGAAACACCACCACAGCACCCACCCAGCGGGCCCATGCCGCTGTCCCCAGGACACGTCAATCAGCAGTGTGTCCACCTCTAGAGGGACCCCAGGGAATCCCACCAACCCAAGACAATCAGGGACCTGGGTTCAGTGGCAGTGGGCACAAGGTTCAGGGGACAGAGGCACAAGACAACAGGTAAGCTGGGAGGACTGCTGTGGGACAGGGGGAGGACAGGCCCAGGGAACCCACTCTCCACGAGGCACTCTCCAACAACATGGGAGCATACCACCATTCCCAGGAGACCATGGGCACGGTACTGGCCAAGTTTCAGGAGACCTAGGCGGCTACAGGAGGAACACTACCTTGGGATCATTGAGGACTTGAAGTCCATTAACCTCACCCTGGCAGACATGGCCAACACCATGAGGGACACAGTGGCACACAAACGGGCCCCTGACACCAGCTTGGCCGATGAACAGCCCTCCACCTCCACCGGCGCTAGTGGACAGGAGGCCCCACCACAGGACCAACAGGCCACCAGCACCCCACCCCTTGCAGAAGGAGAACCACCCCACAAACTGTCACTGAGATCCAGGAGCAAGACAGAGAACATTGCCAAGACCCCGCCAGGAAATAAGACCCTCCTGATTGTCACCCTTCTGTCCCACTGTGTCACCCTGTCCATCCTTAAACTGCCATTGCTCTACTTTTTATGCCCCCATGGACAATGCACCTGTGAGACCAAGAAACTGAACTCTACCATGGACATTCCTCCACCATCACCCCAGCCCATTGCACACCCCCCTCCACTTATTAGCACAGAAATAAACACCCTTGAATCACAAATCAATCTGGACTCAGTCTGTACTTTCACAAATATGTAATTGCAACCTTTCGGATATCTAGCAATGTCAATGTTCATGTTCACATACCATGGTTACACAGTTGTTGGGCAGCAGTAAACATAGCAGAGGGCACAAAGTGGGACCCAGATCTGTGAAATGGAAAGGCAAAGTGGCATGTCAGGGTCCATACACAGAGGTAAAAAGGCAGATGTATGCAAAGTTCTCCAGTAGTATGAGATGTGTGAAGCAATGCCATCCTCTTACCTGTGTCTCACTGGAAGTATTGCATGATGATGTTGTTTCGGTTGTCTATATCTTCTTTTTCTGCCTCCTCTTCTTCACTGTCCACAGGCTCCACAGCTACCTCAAGACCAGCATCAGGCCCATCCTCCTGCAGAAAAGGCACCTGGCATTGCAAAGCCAGGTTGTGCAACATACAGCATGCCACGATTATCTGGCACACCTTCTTCGGTGAGTAGTATAGGGAGCCACCTGTCAGATTGAGGCACCGGAATCTGGCCTTCAGGAGGCCGAAGGTGCGCTCTATTAGCCTCCTAGTTTGCCCATGTGCCTCACTGTAGCATTCCTCTGCCCTTTCCCGGGATTCCTCACTGGGGTCAGTAGCCATGACAGGTTGGGGTAACCAGAGTCACCTGAAAATATCGAGGGACAACTGTTAGACATCCTCCAACCATTAGGGAATCTCCCATACCCAGACACCTATTGAAACCATGTGGGAACCTTGGGCTCATCTATTAGCTACACACGGTGCCTCTGGAGTTGCCCCATCACATAAGGGATGCTGCTATTCCTCAAAATATAAGCATCATGCACAGAGCCAGGATACTTGGCATTCACATGAGAGATGCACTGGTCTGCCAAACACACCATCTGCACATTCATTGAATGGTAGCTTTTACGATTTCTGTACACCTGTTCATTCCTGCAGGGGGGACAAATGGCACATGTGTACCATCAATGGCACCAATGATGTTGGGGATATGTCCCAGGGCATAGAAGTCAGCTTTCATTGTAGGCACATCCTCCACCTGGGGAAAACGATGTAGCTGTGCATGTGTTTCAGCAGGGCACACAACACTCTGGACAACACGTTAGAGAACATTGGCTGTGACATCCCTGATGCCAGGGCCACTGTTGTTTGAAAGGACCCATTTGCCAGGAAATGGAGCACTGACAGGACCTGCTCTAGAGGGGGGATTCCTGTGGGATGGCGGATAGCTAACATCCAGTCTGGCTCCAACTGGGCACACAGTTCCTGGACTGTGACACGATCAAGTCTGTAAGTGATAATGATGTGTCTGTCTTCCATTGTTGACAGGTCCACCAGGGGTCTGTACACCGGAGGATGCGCCATCTCATCACCTGCCCCAGCGGACGCGCCCTATGGAAGACAAGGGTGAGCAGAGGGGCATACACCACATAGGTTTCACAAGGCTGTTTAGCACAATCGTGAAATAATCTCTATGTGCCTTTGTCTGTCCGTATTCCTGGCCAAAATAGCTGTGACGCAGTTAGTTGGCCTGCCATGTGGCCCCCTGAAATGGCGGCTGCCTGACCTGTGAGAAGGGACAAGGGGAAATGAGGTAACTGTGCTGGTATTGTGCAGTGTCGCGGTAGGCGGTCGAAGACCGCTGCTCAATTCAGCATTGGTTGTCATTGGGCCCTACGGGTTCCAGGAGCCAATGACGATGTACGCTGGCAGTGACGGTACGCACCGCCGTGGACGTGACCGCCATTTTCTATCTGTTCCCTCACTTGATACCTGACCTTCAACAGGAGAGGACCTACACTGCAAGTGCTGCTGTGACCTGCATCTGGAAGCGTCAATGGCTACAGTGTCTGGGGAAAGAGCCCCTGCCTTTACTGCGGAGCAGTTGGAGAAACTGATGGATGGGGTCCTCCCCCAGTACACGTTACTCTACGGTCCTCCAGACAAATAGGTGAGTGAACTATGTGCATGGTGGATGGGACATGATTGTATGGAGTGTCGTGGATAGAAGAGACAGGGTGAGGGGACAGGCCAGCATGTGAGGATGGTCAGTGTATGTTTTTCTGTGACAGGGTGGGAGGTTTGTGGCCAATGTGTGAGAAGAACTGTATGGGGGAGTAACATCCTTTTTTACTTCACTTTTCCTCTAGGTCAGCGCCCACCAGAAGAAAGGTATTTGGCGTGCCATCGCCAAGGGAGTGCGGCCATGGGGGTCTACCATAGATGGAGCACCCACTGCCGTAAAAGATGGGAGGACCTGCGCCGCTGGAGCAAGAAGATGGCAGAGGCCCAGCTGGGGATGGCCTCCCAACGTGGAAGGGGTGCCCATCGCATCATGAACCTCCTGATGTACCAGATCCTGGTGGTGGCATATCCAGAGTTGGATGGGCGCTTGAGGGCATCACAGCAGCCACAAGGGGGTGAGTACACTCTCATTCAGCTGACTCTGCGCGCTTGACGAGGTGTCTGGGTGGGGGAGGTGGGCTGTGGGTTCCCCTAGGCCAGGGCAGACGCGCAAAGGTACATCCATTGATTTGCAGGCTCAGTCCCACTCCATCCCCAAAGGTGGTAGTTGCCCTCTACACCTAGTCAGGCTCCTATGGGTTCCAGCTGTGCATGATATGGGTCTAGACGGAGTCCCCCATGGGCATGTGCTTTTCCCCTGCACTGTTAGTGCATGGCTTAGTGCATAGGGGTGCTCCCTGTGTGTTGTGTCTGCCAACGGTAGTGGTGTTGCAGGCATTGACCATGGGTCTCCTCTGTCTTTCCCCCCCTTTTAGTTTTGTCACCCTGTCCTTGTGTGCATTAGCATGATCTGGTGGAGGAGCATTGGCACCGGAGCAGGAGGGAGCTGCAACCCACATGGCCCTGGATTGTGAATTTACGGAGTCTGAAGGCACCAGTGGAACGGAGGGCGAGGAGAGCTCCATGACGGGGACAGGAGCAGACAACAGTGACAGAGACTCCTCCACTGATGGGAGCTCCATTGTGGTGGCAGGCACCTCTGTGCCCACCGCAACAACAGGTACAGCTGCCACCCCCCCTACCAGCACCGCCCTCCCAGCAGCCCCTCATCGAGTTTCCCGTGACCGCTCACCCAGGAGGGTGGGCATCTCCTTCGCCCCAGGCACCTCAGGCCCTGCCCCAGTCAGCCCTTCTGCCCTCAGTGAGGAGGCTATTGACCTCCTGAGATCCCTCACTGTTGGGCAATCAACCATTTTGAATGCCATCCAGGGCATTGAGAGGCATTTGCAGCAAACAAATGCATACCTGGAGGGCATTCATTCTGGCGTGGTGACCCAACAGAGAGCATTTCAGGTTCAGGCCTCAGCACTGATAGCAGCCATTGGCCCGGTGTCCAGCCTACCCAGACCCTATCCCCTGTACCTCATCCTAGCCCAAGGATACCATCAGACCAGCATGCACACTCATCAACACGCAAGAGTGGACATGGCAAACATAAGCACCACACATCCCTCAGGCACTCAAACAAGCACCATACCCATGCAGACACACCAACATCCACTGCCTCCACTGTGTCCCCCTCATCCACGTCCTCCTCCTCCCTCCCTGTCTCGTCTCCACTCACACCTGCATGCACTATATCTTCATCCACTACCTCCATTACCAGCACGCCCATAACCACACACCGCTCACGTGCAATCACCACCCCCACTACCATTCACACATCCCCTGTGTCCTCTCCCAGTGTGTCTGTGAGCCCTCCTCCCAAATTACACAAACGCAGGCACACACCCACCCAACAGCCATCCACCTCACAACAGCCTCCAGCCCATGCACCTTCTCCCAAATTCAGCAGAAGTACACCTCCTACAACCACTACCTCTTCCTCCACTCCCAAACCCCCTCAATCTACCCGTCGTAGTGTGTCTAAGAAACTCTTCCTGGCCAACATTGACCTCTTCCCTACACCTCCCCCCCATCCTTCCCCTAGGGCCAGAATGTCCAGGTCCCATCCTAGCACCTCAGCCACCACATCGTCCAGCACTGTGGTCTCAGCATGTCCTGTCACATCGTGGGCAGCACCCATCAGGGCTGCCAGTGTCCCACCTAGCGAGGGCAAGGATCAGCCCATTCCGCCACCTGCCAAGGTCAAGAAGGTTCCCTCATGCCGTAGGGAGAAGCCGCACCAACCACCCAGCAAGGGCTCCTCCAAGCCAAAAGGGGACAGTGGCAAGGGACCAGCAGCAACATCAAAGGTTGGGAAGGGACACAAAGCAAAGGGGAAGTCAGGACAGGGCAAGGAGCCTCCGTCTGAGGGACCAGAGTCACTCCTTCTGGCAACCAGAACTGCAACCTGTATGGCGGTGGACACCGTCACCCGCACCGCTACCTGCACCACCACCTGCATGTCTGCTGCCTCAGCAAAAGTCCCCAGCATCATCCACAGTGGGCAGCCATCCGAAGCTGCAGGAGACGTCCTGCTGTGTCCCTCCACAGGTGCTGACACATTCACCACGCCAGCATCTCCGCCACAGACACCGCCACAACCACCGCCAACAGCCCGGGGACATGCTCAGACAGTGCCACCGCAGCTCACATGGCTATCATTCTCAGTGGGCAGTCTCTGAGGCTGCAGGAGACGTCCTGGACCATTCACAGCGTACATGAGGCACGACACTCAGCACTGTTTGTACCTGCAGGTGGCAGGCGAGGTCGCAGCAGGGTGGACTGTGTTTCTGCCTCCATGGAGTATCATGCTACCTATTTCCAGGCAATCTCGTGGCACACACACCCAGGTGAGGGAATGGGACCTGCCACACTGCATGTGAAGCACTCTGGGCACAATGCCCCCTCCAGAACCAGTGGAGAAAAGCATCCACTCCCCAGTCCTTGGCAGGATGAAGCACTCTGGGAACAATGCCCCCTCCAGAACCAGTGGAGAAAAGCATGCACTCACACAGTCCTTGGCAGGATGAAGCACTCTGGGCACAATGCCCCCTCCAGAACCAGTGGAGAATAACATCCACTTGAGAGACTGTGGCTTTCCACTCCACAAGATAAAGCAGTGGGCAAACCACCCACTGGAACGACTTGAGAGACTGTGGCTTTGCACTCCCCAGGACCAAACTGTGGGCATGGAGCCCCCTCGTGGAGCACTGGCGTTGTCCGTTCATCCGGCTGAGGTGCCCCCCTCCCCCTGAGGTGCCTGTTTATTTTCGATCTGATGCCCCAGCAGTGTTCTCTCCGTTTCGAGCCAGGTATCATGTGTGGGCTTCGCCCATGCATTTTGGGGCCACTGGTCCACAGACAATGATTTCATAACTATCCAGAATTGTGTAGTTGGTGTACATATTTGTATATACTGATGTTTTTAATTTTGGCCTATCTGATTTTTCGATGATTACACTCGTTACAATCATTTCATTTGGTCCTTGCGTTATTCCAGGGGGTGACGGGGTGTAAATGTAATCTTGATGCATGTATTTGTGTGCATGGTGTTGTGGGTGAGGGTGGGGGTGGGGGTGTTGCATGTTGCGTGTGTGTGTCACTCTCTTTTCCCTCTTCCCCTCCCCTGTGTGCTAGGTACAGTACTCACCGTGGTCGTCGCCTGCGTCTTTGCTGCTCCTGATTGAAGAGGAAGTAAAGCAAAATGGGCAGGACCTGTAACTCGGGCTCCATGGCATCCTGGTTCCTCGTTGGGTGTCAAAGGGTGAGTGGTTTCCGTTCCAAGTACTGTTTCCGCTGTGCTTTTGATGGCGTTGGTACCGCCCCAGAAAAGCTGGTGGATTGGTGCCTTGTAATACGGTGGGCGGTACATTGTGTTACCGCCGCGGTGTTTGTTTCTACCGCCGTGGCTGTCAGAGTGTTAAAGTGGCTGTCTATGTTGGCGGTTTCCGCCATGGTCGTGATTCCATTTTTTTCACCGCCAGCCTGTTGGCAGTATTACCACCGCTTTAACACCGACCGCCAGGGTTGTAATGAGGGCCTTAGTTATTTTTTCAATAAACCTCTTCTTTCAGCAACCAAAGCTGGGCAAATGTAGACCACGTGCACCAGGTTTTCTACCATCTGATGACATAGGCGGCACTCATGGGTGTCTGCTATCTAGCTTTGGGGCTTCACCCAGCCTTAGCTTTAGAAAGCGTTGTTTGATTTTCCGTGAATAGGGGGCAGCCATAAGTGGTGATTCTTTGAGAGTTTTATATGAATTGAAAATCGACCAACCATGTGACCTTTTTAGCCAGAACGTGCCTGTCTTCTAACCAGCTGTATAATTTACTTGATTTATTCACTGCTTTTTTTGAAATCCCGGGTGGGAGGCGACTGATCCCATACATCACCTAAGATCAAAAGAATTATGCTTTTTTCCAGATACCTTTTGTAATTGCTATTCCCTCATTCTAGATTAATTTCCTGCCAAACTAGATTAGCTAGTGACCCTTTTGGGGCGTGGCTCAGTTTGTAACAACATTTGATACATGTTGCGGGACAAGCCAGCAACTGCTTAACCAACATAAATTCCAGTCTGACCTGGGCTGGGGAGGCATGTCCTTGTAGCCGATAGACACGCTTATATGTCTTTACCAGAAGTTTATCCAGGAGAGCTACCTCCAATCTCTCATTATTCCAGCCCATAGGTGAGGGTTGGAAGTCATTTTGCTCTCATTATGGCTGTCAATGGATTCAGAACATGGCCACAGATTGAATTTGCAAGCTTGCCAAAAGCATGAACAAGTGCGTGCGCCTTATTTTTTATCGCTTCTGTTTGTGGCACATAATTACGTCTGACATCTATCACGGCTCCCAGGTATCTGTATGAGCTTACTTCCTCTAAGGTCTTCCCATTCAGATACCATTTACGCTGGCTAGTCGGTCCGTGATTGAGAGTAATCATTTGAGATTTGCTATGGTTAATTTCCAATTTGTTTATTCTTGCATACTCTTCTAGATTGTTTAGCAGTTTTGCATGCCTATTCTGGTGTTGCTAAGCAATAATAGGTCATCTACACATAACATGTTAGATAGTTGTTGGCCACCAAGAGAGGGGGGGATGGGCTGATTGATCGTTTAACTTAGCAGAGAGATCTGCTATACCTTTACCGTGTATCAGAGTAAATCAATTTGATGGCATTTAAAATAGTAGCTGGTAACCCCTAATGCTGTAGTTTGGTCCATAATTTGCAACTGGGGACACAATCAAAGGCAGCTTTAAAATCAACAAAGCACAGGTAGGTGGGTGTCCCAGTTGCTTTTGCTCTGTTGATCATCAGTCCCACTGCCATAAGGTCCGTTAACGTTACTTGATACTTGGTGAAGCCGCTTTGATTTAAGAACAGTATGTTGTTAGCTGCAATCCATGTCTCTAAGTGCTGTAGCAAGCAAGTTGAGAAATACTTGAGGTCAACGTCTAAGAGGGCAATTAATCTGTAATTGCTTGGCGAAGCATCATTCCCTCCCTCATATATGGAGTGGATTATTGAACCTCTCCAGGTTGCCGGAACAATTCCTGTTGTAAGCACATGATAAAACATTGCAGCCAGGAAATCGGCCCATCTTTCTGTTGCTTTTTTAAACAGTACCTGCGGTAAACCGTTTGGGCCAGGTGCACAATCAGTTCGTGACTTCCCAATAATTTTTATTAATTCTGATGCCGAGATCTTTAAATTATTTTAAACATCGGGTTCCCAATTTTTGGGGAACCCCTGAGTTAGCGACCCTTCTCTGGTGGACAACTCCCTTAGATGAGACTTTAAGTGGCACACCCAAGCTTCCTGTTAATTTTCCGTTATTAGCTGCCTTTGGACCCTTATCTATGGTATTAATGAGTTTCCAAAATCTTTTGGAGTCCGATGATTTGGGCACATAGGGGGTGATTCCGAGACTGGTGGGCGGCGGAGGCCGCCCGCCAGTCTACCCCCGACAAAATACCGCTCCGCGGTCGCAAGACCGCGGAGGGTATTTGGAGATTTGCCCTGGGCTGGCTGGCGGGCGGCCGCCAAAAGGCCGCCCGCCAGCCCAGGGCAAATCTACCTTCCCACGAGGACGCTGGCTCCGAATGGAGCCGGCGTAGTGGGAAGGTGCGACGGGTGCTGTTGCACCCGTCGCGTATTTCAGTGTCTGCTTTGCAGACACTGAAATACTTTGTGGGGCCCTCTTACGGGGGCCCCTGCAGTGCCCATGCCATTGGCATGGGCACTGCAGGGGCCCCCAGGGGCCCCGCGGCACCCCCTACCGCCATCCAGGATGGCGGTAGGGGGTGTCAGAATCCCCATGGCTGCGGAGCGCGCTCCGCAGCCATGGAGGATTCTCCCGAGCAGCGGAAAGTCGGCGGGAGACCGCCGACTTTCCGTTTCTGACCGCGGCTGATCCGCCGCGGTCAGAATGCTCGACGGGGCACCGCCAGCCTGTTGGCGGTGCTCCCGTGGTCGGTGACCCTGGCGGTCACCGACCGCCAGGGTCAGAATGACCCCCATAGTGTGGTTTGGCCCAGAGCCTCTCCTGCTGATGTTTTTGAAAGGACCATAGTTCCCTTTCAAGCAGTTTCCTTTGTCTTGCAGGGCAAAGAGTAGTGATCCAGTTTCTAGGAATTTAGGCAGATGCCTTAATAGTTTACCTACAACTTCTTTCCTTCTACGAACTGGCAGTGGTATATATAAGTGTTTATGATAATTCAATTGTACTCCCTTTCTCGTATTTTCTGAGGGGTCTTTGTTTATGAGATCAATAACAAAGTTCTCCCAGACCGCTGTCAAATTTGCCAAGATCATAGCCATTGATTCTAGCCTTAATAGAGCCTCTTCTGCTTGACTTTTGATGGTATTAGATGACCATTTCAATCGCTTTAAGTTTTCAGTACCAATCACCCCTTTCCGGAATGCCACTTCCTCTGGCTTACATGGTGAAGATCGAATCCTGATTATCTGCGGCTTGTGATCACTTTCCACACGGTCCATAATTCTAAAGTCACTCACTAATGTGTACAAAGCAGGAGTTACCAGTGTGTAATCTAGGTAAGAAACAATTTTCCCGGAGGAGCTTATCCATGCAGGTGGGATGTCGGGCAACTTCCGACCATTTAGCACGAAGAGGCCTACAGATTCACAGATGCATATAAAACTCTCCCCTAACTTATCTTTCCTACTTTTTATTGTGAGAGTTTGGCCGGGCACCACTGCCACTGTTTGAATATGATCTTCACCAGGATTATGGAACAGATAAAGATCAAAATAACCTGAGATTAGCCAATATGCCAGGTGTACTGTGCTTTTTATCCTGATCAGTTGGTTTAGTAGCTTGTTAGCGTCAACTGCTTTCTTTTTTGGATTAATATATTTAGTGACTAAGATCAATGGTTCCTGTATATTTTTTCCCCATCCATCAAGCTTAACTAGTTGAAAGGGTAGATCGCCTCCTTATGCTCTGTGATCTTTGCTAGGATGCTTGTGCAAACATAGATTGTTAGGACTCCCTTCGCCCTGCCAGACCTATTGGTTTTTGTGGCTGGACAGAAATATTCTGTAAATCCTATCAACGGTGTTGATTCCTTCACCCAGGAATCCTGTAGGAGTATAATGTCAAATTAACTAAAAAATTGGTTTACTGCTGGGTCCTCCATCTTTACCAGTAGGCCACCTATGTTCCACGAGCGGATGTTTAATACGCCTTGAGGAGATTGTTCCTTAGCTGTTAAGCTTTTGCCTGTCGCTCCTGGGAATAGTGCCGTCAATAACCATTTCCAGTCAGGCTGAGAATTCTGACCTAAAACCAGTCTTTTCCTCCCTTCTTCCTTCCATATTTTAACTCTTAAAGGGGGACTTGGTGCTCTCCTTTCGCTAGTCATTTCTTCAGTGACTGTAATGTGATCGATGGCAGCCTGTACTTCATGCAAGACTGACCACGTGCCCTTAGGCATTTCCAAGTGTTGAAAGTCTAGCAGCGGGGATGGATATTGCTCGCCTTAATAGATAGCCACCTCAATACCCCAGGCTTTCAGTAGGTTGTTCCTCTCCATGATCTGTTTTGAGAGGTCGGGCGCTGAAAAAATAGTAAGCGTTGGGTCCGTGAGCTGGTTGCCTCTTGCTTGAAAACATTTTATAGCAGCACTGTCGTCCATGTACACATGTTGTAAGTCTGGAGGTGCTTTTATAAGTTTTAAGATAGTAGAGCAATTGAGAACATCTTTAGGGGACCTTGAGATGAATTCCAGAATCTAAAGCAGCTGATAATTCAGCTCATGATTATTCGTACCTGTTTGAGTTGAGTGGTTTTGCTCCGCATGCCAGTTTTGTTCCCTGTGGCCAGCTTCACTCTGTCTGGTACCATGTTCATTTCTCTTGCTGCTTAAATTGGCTTGTGTTAGTTGGCTAGAGTCTCCTGGCATATCATTCTTTGGCTTTACACTCTGCTAACCCCTTGGGGGGGCTTGCTCTTTGGTCCATGTGGTTGCCAACTACTATGGGCGAACGATGCCCTGAAGGGACCTTGTTGACTGAGTAGCAAATGCAGGATCAAGGGGATTCTTTATGTCTGCATTTGGGTCAGTACTTGCGTTAGCATAGGCAATATTGTCCCTGTTATGCCTTCCACTTAATGCCGTGCCCTCCTGGCTTGATAAATTTAGGGTGATTTCTGTGGCCTTTACAGCAGTTAGTTGGTAAGACCGTACAGAATTCCATTCCGTTCTTGCCCGTTTCCATTCTCTTTTTGATAAAATCCGAGCTATGTGGTTCTCAGAGTTCCTGGGCTTATTGACAGCTTGTGAGAGAAATGGAGTTTCAATGGTTTCCTTACGAAGGCCTGCTGTAATATTACTTTCTGCCAAATCCCTTTTATCTGTTATGGTTGGAGATGAGGCCACTTGAGAAGAGTGAAACATCTCCTCTTGTTTCTGCACAGGAGAAGCACATGTTAACATAGTAGCAAGAGAGTTAACATATGTGCATTCATCATTTTGGGCGGAACAAACTTCTTTTAACATTCTTTCTAGGATTAGCGGCAATCGGGATAATTTGTCTACCACCTCTTTGCAAGAGCAGATGGTAAAATCATTGGTTTGTTTAGCTTGGGCACTTGCTTTCAAGGCATTTAATTCTTCCAGATTGCTATCAATTCCAGAAACAAATACCACCATTGTATGTAGCAAATCTACCTGAATGTCCATTTTGATTGAATGAAACTGCAGAGCCATAACTTTTGCTTGCATTGAATTCAAGATTGCGGCCCACATTTTGTCCACCCTGATTGCCGCTGAGGATTGTGATTGTGAGTTGGCCTTATGGTCCCCACTTAGGGCTCCTTCGATTGTATTTGCTTTAAGGAGATCCTTCTGTGAGGCTTTCCCTTTCTCTTCCTTTAATGTACTGTTTGGAATGCCCGGTTTTGTATCCCAGTGCTCCTGCTCCTCGCTTTCACATCCATACATCGGAAAGGAGTGGAGGTTGGGCTTTCACACAAGGGACCACCTTGCTGGGAGTCTTGTTCTAGGGTTTCCGCAGTTGCTACCATCTCTGAATCTGGAAAAGATAGATTAGCTGGTCTGGATGTCCGGTATTACTTGGTGGGGTCTGAAGAAATGTTCCTCATGCTTTTTTCTTGTCTGGGGGTATGGGGAGTTCCTGTTGTGGGAGTTAGTACCACAGGGGCTGCAAGCAGTGCGTCTTCTGTCAGAGGCTGCTTTCCCATAATCACTACTGTTGGTGAAAGAGGAAAGGGGGGAGTAGATTCACTTGGGCTTTCTTTCCAGGGCTTCCTTGAATTTGCAAGCCTTGAATAAAAGGTGTACCACCCCCTGAGTTTTGTTGGATTGGTACCAGCGGAGTAATCCTTCTTTCATCATCATGGATCATTGCAACAGAAAAGTAGTCAGTTATCTTACGATGATTGAGGGGGCAACGTGGCTGGGTCCCCCCTGTGGAGGGGTCCCAATTTTCCAATTGTCTGATTCTCCCCAGTTCATTTTTTCCACGCTGATGTTTCGCTCAACCGGGCCCCTGCCTATTTTGTTAGTTGATGCCTGCCCCCTGCATGGAGTGGGGTGAACTAAATCACTACTTGCTCTCCTTTTTACTACTGCTTCAAAACCAGTTCTCTTTTCCTTTTCCTCTTGGTTTGACTAGTGGGTTGATTGGTAACATTGCTTTGTGCTTTACCTGACCTCATACTCCTTTTCCCGATCGATCAGTCTGTTTACAAAGCGGGAGATTAGTCTACTCGGGGGGACCGTCAACAATATGGATAGGCTGCAGGTAGGAGTATTCACTAGGTATGTTCTAATGCTGATGACTTGCCCCAGAGTGCTCTCCAACTGCTAGGCTGCGCAACCGACTTTAATTATGGGTGTAGTGACACTTCACTTTCTTGTGTCATTTGAGGGTCAAACAGGTGCGGAGACCGGAGAGCAAGCTTGCCAATTGTCTACAGTCTATAGTCTATAGTCTCCACTGGCCTGCGGTGGCGATATATGGTGGTACTGGTACTGGTAATGGGACAAAGTCTGCGTGGCCACCCTTATTACAGCCCAGGTTTTATATTGAGGTCCCCCTCCGTACGTCTTGCCACCTTCTGTTCCTTTGTGGCTTGGTGCCATGTCGGTGCAACATCTGCGCTCCGGCTTCACTCCACTCTGCTGCTTTGCTGCTGCTTGACCCACTCTTGTCTCGCTTTAATACCTTTTTGCTCCTTCTTGGTGCCTTCCGGGGGCCTTCTGGTCAGGTTTTTCTAGGCACTCCCAGAGTTCTCTAAACTCTCTGGATTGCTACTCCTCGGGTTCCACGGGCTCCACACTCCGCATGCTGCCTAAAGCCACCTCTCTTTCTCAGTCACCTCCTTGCTGCGACTTCTGCAACCACCACCAGCCCACCCCACCTCGAAGGCTGAGGGGGGACGTCCCTGGCCACTTGCCGTGTCCTCTCTCGAGTGCCGTTCCTCCCTGCTCCGGTGCTTGCTGCTGCTGGAGTTCACCAATCTGGCACCTTATCATACACTGCACTGTGCCCTGTGCAGCGTCACTCCGGACGCCGCGTCACTCCAGTTTCACCACGGACCAAGGGACAGCCCAGAGTTGCCACTCCAGCACAGCCCCACGGGCTCCACGTGCTGCACAACAACCCAGGAAATCAATGGGTGCTCGAGGGTTGCGATCAGGGTCGGGGTCGGAGACTAGCTGGAGGGCAAAGAAACCGGGTGGGAGTGACTTTGGGAGCCGCGTCACTGTTCCCACCTTCTGCTTTCTGCCTCTCGAGGTATCCGGGCTGAGGGGCTGGAGGGCTCGAGCGGCTGCGCTGCTAAGTCCTGCCTCTCTTCTCACAGAGTTCCTGGTGCTGGGTGCCGGGGGCACTGGGGAAATAGGATGCTGGACAGCTCAGGAAGCTCGGGCAGCAGCAGCGGACGGCTGCGTTGACCCTCGCACCTCTCTCGCTCCTCCCTTGCTTCTCCTGCCTCGTAACTCTGCTTCTGCTTCCGGTGCGCTCACAACCCTTCCGGTGCACTCACTGCAATTCTGCCTCACCCTGCCCTCTCTCGAGGATCAAACAAGCATCCTCTGTGGAGCGAATGGACCAATTCAGGCTTCCTCCATTGCAGCTACTTTCAGACCTGCAGGGCTGCTGACACCCCGGCCTCTTTCCCTTTAAGCTGCTCCAGCTCACCGCCTCTGCATCCCCAAGCGCAGACACCCAGGTGTTGTCTGCGCTGCTTGGAGACACCATTTACACAACATAAGACATGGGCTCTGGTTTCCACTCAGCGCTCTGCAGCTAAAGGTGTTGCCTATTGTGACAATGCATCACACAGTTTTGGGAGAGAGATCTGTCCCAGGGAACCTCGTCAGTAGGGACTCTGGGCACTAACAACTTTGAGATCACATCAAATACCAAGAAAAAAGTGGGGGCTAACCATGCAAAAGAGGCCTTTTCTTGTTAACACAATAAAAGAGCTGCTGCATGCTGTCTAGAAGCAATTTCCGGTGCCACTGGAGTGCACCATTCTTTGGCCTTGTGAACCTGGAACGAGGCAGAATACTGCAAGACTGGAGTGCTTGTGCTTAAGCTGCATGTACCTAGCTTGAGGTGGAATCCTGAGCCACTGAACTGCTTGTGCCTTCACAGGTAGAAATGACGGCAAACTGACCAAAAAAGCTACACAGCCTGTGCGAATAATATGCCTTAATCAAGTACACAATCATCAATGTTTTTCACACAACATGTGAGTACGCTACTGGACTCTCCTCTACTGAAGTTGACACTTACCTTCTTGTTAACCGAAACCAAGGATGGAAATCCTTCAAAAACTTACACACCAGGACAATAACAACATGCCTATAATAGGTCCTTGGGTGCTGACTTCTACTTAAATTAAACTTGTGTCCCCAATTCATGTTATATCGGATAAGGAAGGCTCTTCCCTTTGCAGGTATATTTCTTCTAGTTTATTGAAAAAATGAATGAAGTCAGCACTGGCATCTCTCTGCGACCTTTCCAACCACTTAGCTTGATCGAACTGTCAACCCTACAATGTGACATAGAGACCCCAGAGAACAGAAAACATACAATTCCTAACCTAGCAACCAGCTAATTAAAGCATAACACAACAGTATTTCAGCAAATTAGCACATTTGTCATGCAGACTGCTGGTCACAGTTGTTCCTTGTTTAAAAAATATCAGCAGATTGTTATAACACTCAAGCCAAGCTGCACAGAAATATATTCTACTTGAGCATTTTTGCAGAGGTAGTCCTTTTTTATTACCTTTTTCCAAGCTACATTTGAGCTGTAAGATACAACCTGGGCTAAAATGCCTGCACAATGGTTCTACGCCAGTCAACAGGAATCAAATGAAATAGTTTCTTTAGGAGTTTCAGCAGACCATAACATATACCACAGGTAGCAACAACTTGATCATCAGTCAGTTTTTGGTATAGGTGCTGATCCTAGGTCAGCTGGCCGCCATTTTGAGTCCCAAATATGATGGGCACCTCCAAAAGAGGAATCTCTGATTTATTTGCATTTAGCTTCAGACAGTGATTCCTCATTCAACTGGCTAACTCCTTGAGGCATACCAGAAGACTATGTCCAATTTTCTTACCTTGATCACCTAAACAGAAGATCAATTCAGTGTCATCTGGGTAAGAACAGATTTCAAAACCCCACTTGCGCACCAGCTTGGCAAAGGTTGCCACATACACATTAAAGAGAGTTGGGCTTACCAAAGAATCCTGAGGCACCCCACAGTTCAGCCTGTGGGGAGAGGATCTAATAGTGTTCAACTGAACTGACTGAGTCCTGTTAGACAAAAATGAGCAGAACCACCGTAAGACAGTCGAGTGTAGCCCAGCGTTGTAGAGTTTGTTTATCAGAAGGCTGTGGAAGATAGTGTCAAAAGCTGGCAATAGATATAGTAGAATCAGGGCAACCCCTTTGCCCTCATCTACTTCCAGTTTTATGTTGTCTAGGATGACCAGAAGGGTGGTTTCAGTGCTATAACGTGGGGCTAAAGCCCATATGAGAAGTATTGAGTGTGTGGGTACTTTCTAAAATGTTTGTCAGCTGACTGTTGAACAGTCTTTCTAAAACCTTGGACATGTAAGTGAGTACAGATATAGGATGGTAGTTTGAATGTACTGAGACATCTAGTCCTGCTTTCTTGGCTAGAGGAAGAATCAGTGCTTGCCACCATATGTCAGGGTAAATGGCACTTCTGAAGGAAAAGTTACAAATTTGAGTAACGTGTAGTCTGAAATTAGTCAATAGTCTGGAAAAGATAAAATTAGGGCATGGGTCAATGGGGAGCCAGATTTCACACCTAACATTGTCTTTTCAACCTGTTTCCTTGACAGAATAGCAAACTCAACAAAATGTACTCTTCAATCTAGATGTGGACCAAGTCGGTCCCAGTCCAACTTTGGAAGCGAGGGTTGAGGGGCAAAGGTGGAGTAGAGGGTATCAATTTTGACTGAAAAATATTTTGCAAACCCTTCACAGTTGAGGGTGCTGTTTGGAATAGCTTGTAAAAGACTGACTACCTGGGAGAGTTATTTAACAAATGTAAAAAGTTCTTTGGAGGAATCTTTGTTATCTTCTAGTTTTTTTAAATGCTAATTTTTTTGGCTCTCTTGAGCTTTTGGTGATAGGTATTTAACAGTTGTTTATAGGCTTGCCAATCCACAGGGTTTCTCGAAAGGCGCCAAGTTTTCTCAGATAGTTTACTTTTTCTCTTCTCACATTTTAACTTGGTGGAATATCAAGTCTGAGAAGGGTTCTGTCTATGGAATTGTTTTGTATTCCAAGGAGCACAGGAGTTAAAGTCCACTAAGTAAGCATCAAGAGACATCCTTGAGTCAAAGGTCGGGGGAGAGAAGTGCTCAGCAAAAAGAATTGGAAGTGATTTTGCGCCAAGACCTTTTTGGTCCGAAGCAAGAATTGGGGGTCTGCTTTTGCTTAATCAAAAGAGAGATGGAAAAACTGGTACTGAAATGGTCAGACCAGGTTAAAGGCACAGTATCAATGTTGTGTATGGTATCTAAATTGGAAAAAAATAAGTCCAAACTAAGGCTAGCTATATTTGTAGGGCCTAAAAAGCTTTGTTTGAGCTAAAGAATACTCATATAATGTGCTAATTGTTTACCAACGGGTCGTCTAATTTCTCAAAATGCACATTAAAGTCTCCAATTATTAAATAGTATTCATATTTTAAAATAAGAGAAGAAAGCCAAGACAGTATGTTAGTCACTCACTGCGCTCCGTATCTCAGGTGTCTGTATAGAATGGTTCTCGAAACCAGTGCCTGCTCATTAAGACTTAGGTGAAAGGCAAGCATTTCACATCCAGTAGAAACAGTGCAGGATTCAATGGTCCCTATGTAAATACCCTTAAAGATAATAGCTACACCTCCCCACTGGTGACCTATTTTTCCGTGTTTTAACACCTTATAGCCATAAGGCAGGGAAATGGCAATGGCAGGAATGGCATGCTCAATTACCTTGTCTCAGTAATAAATACTACATCAGGGGCAGCAACTGAGATGGTGTCCGAATCTTTATTCAGTGTTTTGGTAATTACCTTGCATTGACATAAAGGCATTTTAATTCAAGTACCACTGAAAAGCAAGGTGGACTAGTTGGGCAGTTGGTAGAAGCTTTGGCCATTCCTCGTGACCATTTACAATTTCAACAAGAAAAGGACCCTCCAGTTGCCCAGGGGTACCTATCCTACATGCCTCAGGATCTTGTGCTGCTCACTTTCTTAAAGATGGAAGAGTGTTAGGTGAATAAAAATGTTTTACCTCGTCGTCTGGACTGAAACCTGCAGGGGGTCTGGCGTGGTTCTAGCATGGACAGGTGCAGATGGACTTGACTTAGGCATGCCTTTGGTGCACCAATGGTGTTTCCAACTGCACGTCCGCACAGCGCCCCTGTTAAAATTTCTCTCCTCCATGTAACCACGAGACCGCTAAACTAAGATGGTGGTCTCCCAACCTTGATCCTCATTACTACCAAGAATAATTTGCTGCCTCGAGGTTAATGGCAAAAGAGTGCATTGTTTACAAATAACCATCTTTTCACAGTTAGCTAAAAAAGAATTGTAGTGTTGGTTAAATGTTACACCAAATTCAGTTAAAACTATTCCAAGTACTCCAAGAATTAAAAACAAGTTCCTTTTCAAAAAAAGATCAACAATTTGCAAAACTGTGCCAAAAGCAAAGCAGAAATCACTTTAAGGGGCATATTTGTAAGCCTTTAATGCCACCTTGCACCACATTAGCATAGTTTTTTTGTACGCTAATGTGGCCCAACAAGGCCAAAATCCTTGCGCCATATTTACAAAATGGCACAATGCATGCATTGTGCCCCTTTGTAACCACTTGTGCTACATTATGCCTGCACCAGGCATAATGTATGCAAAGTGAGCATTCCCACGTTAGGAGGGCCAAGAAAATGGCGCAAGGAAATCTAACAGAGTTTTTTTTTATGGCACTTTTAACATCTGCTCAGAAAAGGTGTTAAAATTGGACTTCTATTATTTATAATGGGCTCCTATGTACTCTGCATGGGTAGCGCCAATATTTTGGCGCTACTCTTGAAGAGTACATCCATAGCATCATGAAAAATGAAGCTATTGCCCCCTAACCTGCAACATGGTGTGCCGTATTCTAAATACGGCGCACACATGGTGGTGGTAGGGGGGCAATAATGGGTGCACCCCCTCCCTTTTTATATAGGGACCCCTCCTGGGGTGTGCGCCAGGACTGGGGCGCCCACTGTCCCTGTGGGCCCACTGGGGCCACGACCAGCCTTCTCGAGGGGAAGCAGAGAAGTAAACAGAAAGGGGGCCCAGTGGTGCAGTTGGCCTCCGTTGAGACTTTCCCCGCCCACGATCTCTGCACAAAGATTGGGCCCCGGTGGGGTAGGGAGACTCTGTTGAGGCTTCCTCCCCACCCGTCCTGCCAAACATTCACTGGGGCCTTGATAGAGCGGGGGCCTCCGATGAGGCCTCCTCTCTGCCCGTCCTGCACCTAATGTGGTGCGTGAATGTTAGAGCTACCGCCCGGGCCGCAGCGGTGAGCCTAGCACAAGTTGGAGCCGGTTGATACCCCGGGGGCACTCTCAGTAGTGCGCTTTGCCCTAGGGGCACCGCTAGGAACGTGCTCACTCCAGGCTTTGCCTCTACATGCCCTGGGGGCACCGGGTGCGGTGTGCTTCAGAAGCGCTTTGGAACAATGGAGTGAATCTTCTCCAGTGGCAATCACGGCAAGCACCCTCAAGGCGCTACAGTCAAAGGGACAGAGTGCTCCCCGGCGCTCTAGTGATTAGGGACAAGGCGCTCTCAAGGAGCTAAAAATGAGGCAAGGACAGCGCTCTTCAGGCGCTACAAGTAAGCAGTTACAGGGGGCAGGGGCTACAGCACCCAGCTGCTGTGGACACAAAGTGGAGCACAGGGAGGCAGGGCCCAACAACGGGCCAGCACGAGGGAGATGCAATCTGTGGCAGTTCCGCCTAGTGACCCAGCAGGTCACAGGGCATCACAGCAGCAGCAGTCCAAGGCAGTTCCTGGTGAGTCCCTCCAGCACCATTCTGTGTCCATTTCTTCAAGAAGGTTTCTTGTGTCCCCTTTTCCTGAGGAAAACCCCCTGTACTTATACTCAATTTTGCAAAGGTTTGACAAAAAGGGGGAGCGTTCCAACCAGTTACAACTAGTTCCAGGACTGTCCCCTCTCTCCTCCAGCACAGGCTACAGACAGATGCATGTGTGCCCCACTTCCCCTTCTCTCAGCCCAGGAAGACCATTCAATATGTAGATGCACTTTTGTGACACCTCCACTCTCCCTGTGTACAGGCTGTCTGAAAAGTATGCACAAAGCCCAACTGTCACCCTGCCCAGACGTGGATTGGAGTCAAGCTGCAAAACAATAGAGTCATAAGCACATAGAAATGTTAACTTTCCAGAAGTGGTATTTCTGTAATGGTAATAAAAAATCTGCCTACACCAGTAAGCAGCATTTCTCACTACCATTACAACCATACTGAACATGCCTACGCTACCGCTCATAAATCATACAATACCCCCTGGTCACAAGGTAGGGCATTTCCAATGCAGACCTATGAGCAAGGCAGCATTCAAAGCAGTGAGAAACCAAATAGGCTGTTTGTCACTAACTGGACAGGCCATGCAACCAGGCACAAGTCCTGCCTTCTACATACATAGCACCCTGCCCATAGGGCTAGCTAGGGCCTACCTTAGGGGTGACTTACATGTAGTAAAAGGGGAGTACTGGGCCTGGCAAGTAAATTTAGATGCCAGGTCCCTGTGGCAGAACACTGCCCACACAGGCCCTGCACGACCAGGCCTGACAAGGGATGGGTAAGGCTACTTCTGTGGGCTGCGCAAGCAGCGCTGCAGGCCCACTAGTAGCATTTAATTTAATTTAATTTACACGCCCTGGACATAGAGATACCGCTGTACAAGGGACTTAGGGGTAAATTAAATACACCAATTAGGTGTAAGCCAATCATACCAACTTTAGAAGGGAGAGCACCTGCACTTTATCCCTGAACAGCAGTGATATAGTGCTCAGAGTCCTAGAGCCAACAGCAAGAGATCAGAAAAATAGGAGGAAGGAGGCAAAAAGTCTGGGGATGAACCCTCAAAAAGGGCCAGGTCCAGCACCTTACTAACAATGACTTTTACAGGAATTGGCTCAGACTTCACAACCCAAGACAAAACTTGTGCTTGAAGGTTCAGATAGCGATAGGAGTAATTTTCAAATCACAAATGTCAATATACAGTCACATCAAAAATGTAATTTCCTATTCCCATTCCCATCTGAAGATGATGAGAAAGGCAACGTTCGATTTGTCAGAGAAATATATAGCAACTGTACACAGGACAATAATAGATTTGAAACATTATAATGCAAGTATGCCGCAAAATTAATCTGCTAAAGCGTTTTTTAACATCCAGAAGTATTTTCACAGGCACTAGGTCAATTTCACTGACTCCTTGATGCATCACACATTAAATCCCATATTTATACTTTTTTTGCGCCGCATGTGCTTCATTTTTTTACGCAAAAGCGGCGCAAACTTGAAAAATACAATTGCATTTTGCAGTTTTGCACCGCTTTTGCATCAAAAAGCGGCACAAATGCGGCGCTAAAAAAGTATAAATATGGGCCTAAATGTCTGACTATGGTACTTACCAAAAGAAGCAGTATATGGCAAAATATCAAAATATTACCATGTAACCTTTCACTTTCTAGCTTACAAAAAGAACACAAAAAGAACACTGACATCCTCAGATGATAAAAAAAAATATTCCTAATTCCCCCGAAGAGTATAAGAAAGAAAGCAGGTGGCAAAGCCTTTTCTGCAATGACCTTTTTCTTTTGGAATTCTCTTCAGGGGATTTAAAAAGAACTGATAGACTACTACCATCCAGGAAAGCCGAGAAAACTCCACAACAGTGAAGGCTTCTGGGACAACCACTGCCATTTGAAGCCTTTTTTGATTTCAGCACTGAATGAGTGAAACTTGATTGATGGGTCCAATGCTATAATATATGTAGGCTACAGCCATCGGAAAACAGGTTTCCAGCCATTCTATGCCAATTACAGCATAATACGCACAATCACAGCCATTATATGCAAACATGGACGTCATTTAGGGGTTGCCAGGGGTCACAACTGCGACCCCTGGCTTGCTTGTTGAGACCCCTGGCAATGCCTTTGCGACCCCTGGCCTCAGAGGTGGCAAAATCAATGCCAGGAACACAGGGGCAGCTCGTCCTCATGGACATTGCTTGGGGCTCCACTTTCCTTCTTTTCCGTCAGTTTTTTTTTTGCACTAATAGTAAATAATACATTATTCACTATTAGTGTAAAAAAAATAAAGTAGCGTTAGCTGGAATATGACTCTCCTTGGTTGCTGAGGTAAGTAAAAACACTTTTAAATGTATGTTGTCTACATGCTTGCAGGTTAGAGCGCGCTTATGTAAAAAGTGTGTGTTTATCAGAGAAAGTGCTTATATATAAGCATGTGTTTGTGAGTGAAAGTAAAGATGAAACAGTGTGTGATGTCACTTCCACTACCCCTGGCATTTTGGTGACTTACCATCTATGCACCATAATTTGTTAAAAGTATCGACATACAAAAAAGTAGAAGATTTTTACCTCTTGTCCCCAATTCATGTTATATCGGGTAATGAAGGCTCTTCCCTTTGCAGGTATATTTCTTCTAGTTTATTGAAATAGTAAATGAAGTCAGCACTGGCATCTCTCTGTGACCTAGTGTCGCTTTTTATGCTCAGGCACACATTATTTTACTCATTCATACCCTCGTATGCCCAGGCAAAACCAACAAATCCCTCGTAAAGGACTCATAATCTTAGTTGCGGGTTCATGTGCCTCATTACACAAACGTGAAGGAAAAGGGAGGAGGAAGATCCTTATGTGACGATGTTTACACTGCCATGTTTACACATATATTGAGGGAACAGTCTTGTGTGTCCAGATGCAACCACCATTTGCCTTGTAGCGGTATCCAAAGCTGCAAAACATCTCTTCAGAACTCTCACAAATACTATACTTGCTATTGTTATACAAATTTGTCCACATGTGAGCTGTCATATTAAATTAAAATAGGGAGTTATGCATCTGTTTTAAGCAGTTACAAGGAAAAAAGCACTGGAACAACTAATAAGGCTGGCCTATGTGAGATCTTTTGCCAGTTTTTTTTAGGCATGTTGTAAAGCAGTATGGCTGGTCTCCAGGATGGCTAAAGTTTGTGGCACAACGTGGAGTAGAGTATCATTGTGTAGAGTGGCATGAAGAGTAGAGTGGCCAAGAGTGTCATGGAGTGGCAATGTGTGGAGTGGTGCATAGTAGAATGGAACGTAGTAGTGCACAGTAGAGTGCTATAGAGTAGAGTGAGATTGTGAGAAAACAGGGCTGATTGCAGAGGCCCCCTAACTTTTTGCCCCCATTTTCCACTTTTTGCTGGTGTTTTCCTGACTCTGATGGTGCTCTGGGTACTGCTAACCAGTCCCAGGGCCTGTGCTCTGTGTAAAATGGATATGCAAATTAGGCTAATTAGAATTGGCTAAGTTAACCTACCTATATGTCCCTAGTATATGGTTGGGCATGTAGGTTTAGGGACCACAGCATAGGTGGTGCACCCATAGGTGCACTGCTGAGGTGCCCAGTGTCATTTTAAAGGCAGGCCTGCCTTGCTGGCTGCTTTTAAATTAAAGTTATATGCAAATTCGACTTTGGAATTAAAAGTAGTTCCAAAGTCTTAAACTACATTGTTTTTACATATAAGTCACCCCTAAGGTGTGCCCTATGTGCCCCTAGGGCTGGGTGCCATGTAACTATAAGCAGGGACTTTATAAAAATAGATTTATAAACCCTGGTGAGGTAAAAACAGCCAAATTCGTTTTTCCCTCATTGAAGTAAATGGCCTTCATAGGCTAGAATGGGGAGACTTTATTTTAAATTTTAAAGTCTCCTTAAATGTTGCATACCAAGAATTTGGTATCAAATTAATTGTTGTAATAAATCCCACAACTTCCAGTTGTGGGATTTAATATAACTTGTTCAGGTAAAAAGTTTTAGACTTTACCTAAAAAGTTGCCAATTTCAGCCCTGCATTGTTTTTGCTGCTGTGCTCTGGTTGGCCAGCCTGCAGCAGCTTAGCCAAGCTGCCTTGATGAGGTGTGAAGTGGCCTGGCTTCACACAAAGGAATGTCCCTGTGGGAGAGAATCTCCCCTCAGCAGATGGTGAGGCAGGAAGGGGGAGGGCTGGCAAACTGGTCTTCAAATGAAGAGAAGGACATTTGGAGCAACCAGCAACACCCCCACATTCTGCAACCCCAGACAACTAGGTGCCCCCTTGATTAGATTAGGAGAGGGCAGGAGAGGGGTGTGTTTATGATTTTTAGCCACACCAGTGGGTGGGCTCAGCCAGATGTAACCTCCAAAAATCAGATTCAGCCATGTTGGATTTTTAGAGAATGTTGCCTTCTGGGATGGATTTTTGCCACACTTCCCAGGAAGTGGTCATCACAGGGGGACGACCCTGTACCTGATTGGAGAACCAGGACCCCCCTGCTTTTCACCCAGGAGCAAGGATAAAACTGGCAGACCTGCACCCACACCTCAGATCCCCACCAGATTTCAACAAGAAAAGAACTAAAGGAGAAGAAGGACTGCCCTGCTGGACCCCTGGCCTGCACCTGGAACCTGCACTCAGAAGGACTGCACCAGCTGCACACTTGGGCTTCACCACAAGAAGGACTTTGCCTGGCTTCAACTGGTTCAAGGAGGGACTCCCTGTTTGCTACAGGTGAAAAATTGCTATCCAGTGTCCCCTGCACCAACTCCTGAAGAAAGTGACCAGCTGACCACTGTCCAGTGGCCAAAAAGGAGTTTGCGCCAGGTGCATTCTGGGAGTTGTAGTCCGCACCCCCCAAGGACCATCTCAGAACTTCTGGACCCTTGGGGTGAGCTGTGGACCCCAAAAGAACCTTAAAAGAACATCTTGGTGAAGCCCCAGAAGTTTGGAGAAGATTTGAGAATTTTTTTTAAAAAGCTCCATAGAGGGACCGACCCGCCGCGGAAATTCTTGCCGGCTTGCCTCAACGCGACCCGGCCTGATTTGGTGGTTCGTCCCGGTAAAGAAAAATCTCCAAAAAAGAGACTAAGTCCGAAGGTAAAAAGTTGACCGGGACCTCCCAGCCATCGTATCCGAGAAGGGCTCCATGGACGTCGGATCAAGATCCAGGTTTACCCCGGTCGAAGGATTTTCACCTCGAAAAAACGACTAAGTCCGAAGGTAAAAATCTCCACCGAGGAATCCAGCATCGCGTATCTGGAGAAGGGCTCCAGGAGGTCGGATAGGACTGGCAGGTTCGTCCCGCTGAAGAAAATCTTCAAAATAAAGACTAAGTCAGAAGGTAACTTTTTAACCGAGGCCTCCCGCGACCTGTAGCCGAGCAGGGCTCCATCGCGGTCGGCCTGAAACTTTGACTTTGCCCCGGTCGAGGTGCAACCAGATGACCCGATTGGCGCTTTTTGTTTCTAAGCGCTAGAAAAATAATAATTCTTTAAAAATTCATATCTCCGGTTCCCTTTATCCGATTTTATTCGTTTTTGTGTCATTTTAAAGATAAAAATCTAAACTATTTTTATAAATTGGTTTTGGATTTTTAAACTGTTTCCTGTGTTTTATTTAATTACTGTTTTTGTGATATTTGAATGCTTTACACACTGTCTCCTAAGTTAAGCCTTGACGCTCGTTGCCAAGCTACCAAGGGTTGAGCTGGGGTTAATTTACTGAGACCTAACTGGACCTAAGTGGAGGTTAGTGGCTTGTTGCTAGGTGTAGGTACCTACCTGCCCTTACCAATAACCCATTTTCCAACAGAGATGTATTACAGAGGCATGGAGTACAGAGGTGTAGAGCAGCATAAAAGCTTATATGTCAAATCAGAACCTCATAAACTCAAGTGCAGCCTCATATGCCTAGCTATGTTCTCATAGGCAGATAAGTCTGCATGTATTAATATTCGGTTAAGTCTGCATAAAACCAGACATAATCACACACAGGTAGGTATAGTTATAGAAAGGCAAAACACTCTAAAAAGACTCCTGCTCTTCATGCTTTTCTGCCTCCTACTACAGATTATTATTAGAGTGGAGTGACAAAGGGTAGAGTATAGTGGCATAGAGTAGAGCAAAATAAACTAGAGTGGCATAGAGAAGTGTGGCACACAGTGGCATTCGCTGGTGTGGAGTGACGTGGAGTAGAGTTGAGTGGCGTAGAGTAGAGATGCTTTTCTGCGTCTCATTACAGTCAAATAGACAAGAATTGGCAGAGAAGGCCATTGGTGAGATCATGATTGCAGTACTTGTGGTGCCAGCAAGGTCCTGGCCTAGCTATAACTCATTCTGCCAAGTGTTGGTGATATGAGGAAGGAACAGTTTCCATCGGTTATCCCTTCATTAGTCCTACAACAGCACAAAAGGTAATTCATGGGCCATGGCGAGGGATGCTTGTCCCCAAACTTTTCTCACTTGTGATATGTGCGTTTGTTAATGTGTGTATGCTTTCCTCTTAGTTCGGGTGAACTGATTGAAACTCAGAAAACCTTTTTTTTTATAACAGGACAGATTATAGAATGAGAAAATACACTGATATGATTGCCACCTATCCACCCAGAGTTTGGTGCTTGCCTTTTTACTCACTAGGGGTCTCATTTACAAGACCTTTGCACCACTGTTGTGTCATTTTCTTTTTTGCAGCAGTGGCGCTAAGCAGTGCTTTACACTGCTCCAGATTTACAAACTGAGGCATTGGGCCCTATGAGTCAGTTTGTAAAGCCTTGCATCACATTATACCTGCACCATGTATAATGTATGCAAGGTAGGCGTTTCCGGGCAATTTACATTTCACAGCCTTATTCTGCAACTTGACTGCATCAACATTTGCTCAGAGAGGGTGTTAAACGGATGCAGGACTTTTGTCTATGGGAGCCTCCCTCGCATTCCTGAAGTACCTTCATTTTTTGTAGCTATTCCAGCAATGCGCCAGTTTAGCACCACAGATGCCTCAGTATCTGTGGGCTAACGTGTGAAAACGTGGACCACGGAGCTCTGTATAAAAATTACAAGCATCGATGGTGTCCTTGGGAAATAGTTGGGCAGTGCAAGAAATCAGAGGAATCTGGGCCGCTGTGTCAGTTTCTTGTAAATGAAGCCCTAATTGTTTGTGCTCTATAAATGAGTGTCTTAAATTGAAATTGAATTAACAAACTTGTAACACAATGAAAAGACTCATCCCTTTGACACTTTTACAAAATCAAGTCTTACAAGAAACATTAGATAATCAGTGGTGCATTCAAGTAATGTTTGCACGGTGAATGTGAAGAAAACTATCCATATGTTGGCGTGATTAAGCACCTTTTGGACGGAAATAAAGATTATACATTGTACTTCTAATGGCGTAATTAGTTCCCTGCAATAATGATCCCGTATTTAGTATGCTTCAGGCATACTCTCAAAAAACTAATTGTTGACTGAGTGTAAAGACAGTATGACACAAGCCAAATCAAATAGCCCGAAGGTGGCATGCTTTCACAGACTAGCACTTCGGTGTAGCAGGGAGCGCAGACGAGTCATTAAGGATTCAGGCCGGAATATTCAATCTCCAGTTACACAGCCGCAAAGACAGACAAGTGGTAGTTTAAATGCTGCATTTCTGCATTTTAACAGCCTCTTATCTTCATGTAGGTGACGAATCAGAAATTGAAGTGAACATTTCTAGGGTCTGGAATCTGAAACAGAAGTATAAACAACAACATAAATATGCATAAGCAGCCCGCTTCTGGAGGGCTAATGTACTGAAATCACCCTTAGCTCTGTACTATTTTCCTAAACCTTGCGCCTAACAACACTGCCACAGTCGCCACATCATCAAAAAGGCTTGGGACTGCAGGTAAACAATAGAACGGAAGTGATTGCATTTTGGGAGCCATAAAGATTGTGAATTCATGCCACTAGAGAGCTGGATTATGGAAATGAAGGACTAAGAAATGTATTTCTCTATGGGATTTATTCATCTAGGCATCAATTATGTCTACGTTTTGGGGCATGAGTTCGGCAGGCTTGGTCTAAATCTGAACACACATTTGCCAATAAAGCGGTGAAACATATCTATTTTTTTTTCATGAAATGGGGGTTCCCAAAAGAGAAGAGAGGGGCTTAACTAATATGTCCTATTTTTGGCATGCTGCTATCACTAAATGGATAGTGTATGTTTCTTTGCAGATAGGCTTTACGAGAATCTCCTAGTGCACTGAGGAGAGTGGCCAATTTCTCCTCACATTTCCCGCCAAATAGAAAAATATATGGGGAGACAGAAAATGTTAGTGGCTGTGCCAAAAACGAAAATGAAATAGCAAAGGTTCAATGATTTACCCCCAGTCCATCATGTTTCCACTTTCTAGGAGACATGGAATTGATAAGTGTCCGTCAACAAGACAGCCGAATGACACGATTTGGACGCTACATGTATGTGATAGATGTCTTCTCATTAGGATGACCAGGAAGGATATCACAGTATAAGAGGCCAGGGAAATATTGAAGACATGAACTGCATATGTGCTGAAGACTGGCATGCTTGGCTGTGTAACAGAAAAAAAACAAAGATGAAACATTTCTGCCATGGGCAGGAGGGATCAGACCAGCAGCTGTGCTGCACAGTAAGCACTGCTGTAGTGGTTATTTGCACCCAGAAGTCTGAGACTGCCTACAAAATTAGAGCTGAGACAGTGTGTGGTATCTGAGTAGTAACTGTCAGACTTGAACAGTGGGCAGCTGAGTCTACGAATGAAATGCCAACAAGGCAGTGCTTTGAAGAGCAGCTGCAGTCAAGGCAAAGTGAATGATTCTGATCACACCAGGAACCCTCAGTGGAAAACCTCTACCCGATGAGCTGTTGGAGCAGGTCTTACAATAAGATGATACTCTGCTGGCTGTTCAAGAAGTGGGCATTTTGAATGAAACAAGTTACCGCACATGTAGGGTACAGAGCGTGTTTCAGGGCTGAGTTAAATAATATAAATCAAGGAAGAGGAAGACTTTGTAAGGTGGTTCTTACAATACACAGCACAGTGGTTATCATGGAATATAAAACAAATGTAGTACCCTTTGCAAAGTTAGCAGTCAAGAAGAAGGAGGTGACCAGAATAATCTAAACAATTTAGCAATCCGCCTGCAAATTGAGAGCCAAATCTTACTAGGGGGGTCATTCAGACCTTGGCGGACGGCGGAGGCCGTCCGCCAAGGTACCGGCGACAAATGACCGCACCGCGGTCAAAAGACCGCGGCGGCCATTCAAACATTTCCGCTGGGCCGGCGGGCGCTCTCCAAAAGAGCGCCCGCCGGCCCAGCGGAAATGCCCCTGCAACGAGGACGCCGGCTCAGAATTGAGCCGGCGTAGTTGCAGGGGTGCGACGGGTGCAGTTGCACCCGTCGCGTATTTCAGTGTCTGCAAAGCAGACACTGAAATACTTTGTGGGGCCCTCTTACGGGGCCCCGCGGCACCCCCTACCGCCATCCTGTTCATGGCGGGTTTCCCGCCATGAACAGGATGGCGGTACGGGGTGTCTGAATCCCCATGGCGGCGGAGCGCGCTCCGCCGCCATGGAGGATTCAATGGGGCAGCGGTAAACTGGCGGGAGACCGCCGGTTTACCCTTTCTGACCGCGGCTGAACCGCCGCGGTCAGAATGCCCTTGGGAGCACCGCCAGCCTGTTGGCGGTGCTCCCGTGGTCGGTGACCCTGGCGGGCACCGGCCGCCAGGGTCAGAATGACACCCTAGGTTTCTTGAAAGGATTTTCTGGCAGTTGTGGGTGAGATGGGGAACTAGTGTAAGTTGGGTAAGTAGTCGTGGGTTAGTTGTCAAGACAGAGCAACTAAATCAAAACAACACATATTTGTTAAAAAAAAAAAAAATCTATAAAAGTCTACCGGCGAGAGCCAGAAAAGAAAGGTAGACTTAAACACATGAACAAAAGAGTCTCTAAATGGAAGTCATGTATTTATATCACAGCAAGTAAAAAAGCAAAATATGCACACACACAAAATACAAAATACATTACCCTAAAAACAATAACCATCTAACAAAACTACTAAAAAACACAGTCATTAACCTAAAAGGAATGATCCTACATCATTCAACATATCTTGTAACTGGAATAGTGTCAAGCTCTTGCATTACTCTGAAATGGGAACTCTCTATAGTTCCATGTTCCTTCGATGATTTAGCCTTTCATTATCACCTGCTTCAACTTCATATTCTGACACATCTAAAACACATTCTTAAATTCTCACTGCATTTTTACATACTTTCTCTACTTGTACATGTTCTGACTAAATTGAAAATCCCTTCCTGATTCAAATGACGGCTTAGTTCTTAACCATTCTCTGTTCTTGATATTGCACTTGCATGTTTCAGCTGTTTTTCTTATTTTCCGACAGTCTATCTCGGTATCTTCCCTACACTTGTTTTTCATCAGTTCCACGGGATGTGCTTTCACATTATACAGTCCTCTCAATCCCTATAAATAAATAGATAAATCAAATTTCCCCACTCATTTGTCTATCATAACATCTATGTATGGTCACCAAAAAAATTCACACCAGTATCCGTTTACTTCTTCTGCCCCTTCGAGTTAAAATCCCATTGTCAGTGGCCAATTTATCTTAGACCTTATGATAAGCTTTCAATTCATCTAACACTTTTCATTCTTCAGGCTAGCCGTTTGTTAAATTTCCTCAAATTGAATTCATTACATATTCATTGCTCCTTTTATTTACTCAAATTCTTCCTGAATTATACCGACACTATCATTCTTTCCACCTACACCTATATCCACCAGGGTAAAAGCCACCTCAAATTCCTGTATTTCTTCCCCATGAATATGAATAGTCTCCTGAGCTAATATGGGTATGCATTCAGCATACGTATTTGTTTTCTGAGAAATATACCCTATCTTATACTGAAAAGCTTGTAACATCAATGCAAGTCTTGTTGGATTTTCATCATTATGATGAATTTCCAAAATTAAGAAAGTCTTCCTGATGAAATCAGAGAGAAAGTTTTCTTTGTGAAGTGTATTCATTTATCACAAGTACTTCTAGAAAAGCCAAAAACACTGTTCCTCAAATTTCACAAACCATGAGTGGATATCCCAATGATGTCAAGAACTCTGATGGTGGTACAATTCTGGACATTGTCATACTGTTTACATAATACATGAATGCAAGAGACATAGTCACATTTGTCCACACAGCTTCATAAATAAGACACTAAGAGGCATATTTACAAGCCCGTAGTGCAACCTTGTGCCTCCATAGCGTCATTTTTTTTTAACGCTAAGGTAGCGCTGAGGTGGCTTTTCCCCTGCACCGTATATACAAAGTGGTGCAATGCTTGCATTGTGGCACTTTGCAACCCCTTGCTGCACATTATATGCATGTCAGGCATAATCTAGGCAAGGGGGGGGGGGTCTGACACTGTGCCTCCATAGCGTCATTTTTTTTTTACGCTAAGGTAGCGCTGAGGTGGCTTTTCCCCTGCACCGTATATACAAAGTGGTGCAATGCTTGCATTGTGGCACTTTGCAACCCCTTGCTGCACATTATATGCATGTCAGGCATAGTCTAGGCAAGGCGGGGGGGGGTCTGACACTGGAAGGCCAAAAAAATGACGCAGTCAAATTTACTTACAAAAACAACAGAGACCCCTGGGAGCAAAAAATAAAACTCCAAACCACTCACTCCTCATACACACAAACATATCATTACCTTTCACTTATTCCAAAAATAATGTATTACAAATATCAAAGATATATTTCTTTATACACAATTAATAACATCCCCCATCATATCACAACAAAAGAGAAAATAGAAGCGAAACAAGTGCAATTGAAATAAAGTGTTTGTGTTTTAGTAAAGAATTAGAAGTGATAGATTTCCCATCAAACCATTCCTGAAAACATCCTCTTAAGAAACATATAAAATATAGCCTGTTGGTTAATACTTACACCACATAGAATCACAATATTATTTCTTCAAACAGAATTGTATCCCCCATTCCAGTTCACTTTAAAAGTAAACCAAATCCAGGCTAAAGCAATATCGTCAACGTTTCGATCCCCTCACGCTCTTGGGCCAAATATCAGCTCCTCACGGGTCTTCATTAGGACTGACATACAGGGGAACCCATATAAATCCACACTAAATTAAATATCCTTCTTCATTCATCCTTTCTATTTCACAACCTTTTGCTAGGCAGCCTTCTTTACATCTCAGATCCTTCATAAGAGATGTAGGTTGTAAAATAGAAATAGAAGTGGCATTGGTTGGAAGTTTTTGAAGGGCTTGAAATCTGCGGACTAATGAAATGGTTTTGCATTATATGAGTCAATATTGATGGATTCATTAATGGCTTTGGATGAAGAAGTGCAGCGTTGGTTCCTCACTGTGATGCAGGGATATTTTGATGCTCAGGGACGATGTGTTGAAAATCCTTGACACACGTAAAAGGAGCAGGCGCTGCGTCGATCCTGTAAGCGATGCAGTGATTTTTCCACTGCAAGGGAGGCACTGCCTCGATTTCTGCAGGCATTGAGTTGATTTTCAGACACATGGGGATTTTCTTCTCTGGGGTTAGGTCTTTGTGGCCCTGAGACTTCAGAACAGGAGGCACGCTCAATCCAAACCCTTGGAGAGCACTTGTGGGGAAGGTAGAGTCCTTCCAGTAGAGTCAGAGGCCAGCAGGCAGTAGGACAACAAGCAGGGCAGCAGTCCTTCTCAGCAAAGCAGTCTAGATGAGTCTGTTGGGCAGCTAGGCAGTCACTCTGACAGAGTCCTGGTGTAGATCCAGATGTGTCTGATTTGGTGAGGTTATAGGCCCAGTATATATACCCAAAAGTCCCTTTGACGTGGGGGAAACTTCAAAGAGTGGTTTTGAAGTGCAGAAGTTCTTCTTTCACTCAGTCCTGTCTTCCAGGATCCCTGAGGGGGGTCCTCAGTCCTTTGTGTGAGGGCAGGCCACTGGCATTTGACGTGTAAGAGAGAGCCCTAATCCCCCTCCTTCCGAAGGAGACCCATTCAGTATGCAGATGAATTCAAATGTGACTGAGTGTCCTTTATTTATGGCTGTCTGGGTGGAATGCACAAGGGGAGCTGTCAACCAGCACAGACCAGATGTGGATTAGAGACAGGCTGTAAGGCACAGATTGCAGTAAGTGCATAGAAATGCCCATTTTCTAAAAGTTGCATTTCTGTAATAGTAATATTAAATCAAACTTCACCAGTAAGCAGGATTTTCTATTACCATTCTGGTCATAATAAACATGACAGAACTACTCCTTCCAGATTGGAATTTACCACTTAAAAGTATATGCGGGCAGTTCCAATGTTAGTCTGAGAGAAGACCAGGCCTCACAGTAGTTGAAAACAAATTTGCGAGTGTTTCTCTGCATGGACATGTAAAAGACATAAGTACATGTCCTGCCTTTTACTTACATAGCACCCTGCTCTATGGGTTACCTAGGGCCTACCTTAGGGGTGACTTATATGGCGAGAAAGAGGAGTTTAAGGCTTGGGAACTAGTTGCAAGTGCCAAGTCGAGGTGGCAGTGAAACTTCACACACAGGTCTTACAATGGCAGGCCTGATACATTGTTAAGGGGCTACATCTGTGGGTGGCACAATCAGTGCTGCAGGCCTACTGGTAGCATTTAATTTACGAGCCCTGGGCACATGTAGTGCACTGTACTAGGGACTTACAAGTAAATTACATATGCCAATTGAGTATGAACCATTGTTACCATGATTTTAGGGAGAGAGCACGTGCACTTTAACAATGGTTAGCAGTGGTAAAGTGTCCAAAGTCCTAAATCCAACAGAAATAAGGTCAGAAAAAGAGGAAGGGGCAAAAGGTTTGAGGTGATCTTTAAGAAAGGGGCATTTTATAAAAACAAACATGATGTTTCCATATGGAACTGGACACATATCTCATATGAGGATACTTGGTTTTTGGTGTTGTATCATGCAACTGGGTTTGTCCTTCCCTTATTTACATATGTGAAATGCGTTAGGGAAAGCAAATCTTGTTAGTGTGCCTCTGCAATGCATTATTCATTCTGGTAATACACAAAGCAACACACACTGCTGTCTCAACAGTCCCAATGCGAGGTAGTCATAAAAATAGATGTAGTGTGGCTAGCAACCTCCTGAAAGACATGAATGTTGTCCAGTTCACCAATATAAACTCAGGAAAATACTATGGAAATCTAATATAAAGCTGTTTGTATACAGCTGTAGCAAAAACATGTTGTCTTTTACATATGCAAATGTCTTTACATGCATTTCCCAAGGCTCCATTCACCCCACACAATATGATTCAGGCAATGCATGTCAGGAGTATATGCATGCATGATGGAATTCTCCTCTGTACAAGTAATTTGTGGTGTATTATGCAGGGAACCTTGCACCATGAGTGACCATTATAAGTAACTTCACCAGTCAGCTGGCAGTATAATGGGTTGTGTACTGCTGACACAGTGCATCCCTGCAAGTGGGCACATTACTGCAAAGTCACAAACAATCTGGCATTGAATGAATGTCTCACAATAATGGGACAAAGAGTATATGAGGTCAAGAGTTTCTCATTTAAATGAAATTCTGTGAGTGAACTAGTCACAAATTCACAATATGTTCCTAACAATTATACGTTTTTACTGAGGTAGGACTCCTCACATCCTGTCATGACCTACAAAGCCATATGAACTTACCCTTCCATGTGGACATCTGCACTCACAATATGCATCAGTCAGGCAGTCTGGAAATGAATTGTCCAACATCATGGTTACATAGAGTTGTAGGGCTACACCCTTACAGCCTCAAAGACATCTATGTAATTGTCTCTCTGTAACTCCATTTCACATGTACCCCTGAGGCCAGATTACAACAGCCATACCTCAAGTTACAGTATGAAAATTATGAATCAAAAATACTACTGAGAAGGTACCTAAACTCTTACTGCTACACTTTTTGAGATGAAATTTGTTCCCTGTCATGACTCATTAATGGTTAGGAAAAAGTTTGCACTATCTCAGGGTTCTGCAAAGTCGGTCCTGGAGAGCCGGGTCCATGCCAGATTTTTAGCATATCCTCATTTAGAAAAAAGATGTTCAGAAATCTACATTTTTCTAAATATGGATATGCAAAAAATCTGGCATGGACCCGGCTCTCCAGGACTGACTTTGCAGAACCCTGCACTATCTCAACAACATCACATCACATCACATACACACCATCACTCATAAGAAGAATGTTTTTTTATATTGCCTAGCCTGCAGACACAGCCATACAAGCTTGTACATTTTGGACTTTTATAATCAAACATAGCTACAGCAACAGGTATGAGCCACACTATATCCTAAGTGTTTATAAGCATGACTGTCAGAGTACGCAAATATGCCCAGATTTCTACTCTGTTTGCGCTAAATTAGCGTAATTGTTTTATGCAAATTCAGCTCAAATGTAACTGCATATATATATTTTGATGCTAGACAAGTCTAGCGCCAAAATATTGGAGTTAAAGTCATTTTTTGGATATATGAACCTACCTTGCATCAATGAGATGCAAGGTAAGCGTTCCTGCCCAAAAATGACTCTAAGGCCCTAGCACCTTATTTATCCTCCCATGCAAAAATGGTGCACCGGAGGGAGGCAGGCCTAAATAATGGTGCTACGCCTGCTTAGCGCCATTATTTAAAGCCGGGGTCAAGGCAGATGTTAGGGGACCGGTGGACCCATTTTCATATTGAAACACTATAGAAAGAGCCCACAGGTGCCCTCCCCAAGCCCCAGGAACACCCCCACCCACACAAGAGGGAAAGCAAGGGATGGGGGACCCCATTCCAGGTAAGTATAGGTAAGTAGAGGTGAGTATTTATTTTTAATTTGTAAAGTGCCATTGGGGGCCCTGAAATGGGCCCACCTGCATGGCACTGGGTGCAATGCCAGTGCCCAGGGGACCGTTGTCCCCTGTGCTGGCCATTGGGGCTGTGGGCATGACTTCTGTCTTTTCTAGGACAGGAGTCATGTGGTATGGATGGCTTTACATCAAGAAATGATGCTAGGCTGGTTAGAGTCATCTTTTTTTAATCTATCCAGCCCAACATTATTTTTTGGTTCCAAACACCATTCTCCGATACTGTCACCCCCACCTGGCTAACGTAATTTTCCATGAAGTTAGTTGACTCTCTTCGCCGGCTTGCAGCATTCCAATTTTGCACCCGGTTGGAATTCAGGAATGGCTCAGGCCAGAGCTATACTTTTTGATGCAAAACTGCCTTCATACAGTTTTGCATCAAAAAGTATCCATCTGGGCCACAGTCTTTCACATTGATCTTATGCTATAGGAAAGGTTCAACGTATGAAGCATGTATGAACATAGTATGCTCCAAAATGAAGCTAGATATGTGGGACTTCGACACACACATTCTCTTTTTTAAATTACTTGAGACCTTAATGTTTATACTTGGGAAAACAGTCTGGGTAATGTGTTTCATCTCATCAGCACCAATGCCTAACTCATATATGAACATATCCAAGCATACCATGTTAGGACAAGATAAGCCTTGCCCATTCTACTTGGCTCCAACATTTGACAAGCAATTGTTTGTAATGTTTGGGGCATGTGTTGAATGTCACATTTTGCATCTTTGGAACATCAGCTGATTAAGGGCCTGATTTAGATCTTGTTGGCCGCACAGCCAAGCCGCATCAGCGGCAGACCCGAGAAAACTGCCAAGTTGGCGGTCTTTTGCTGGCCATATTTAGATGCATTCCGGGTGAGTGGAAGACCTCCACAGTAGAGTGTTCTTCCTAGCCGTCAGACAGGCGGGTTCCCACTGGCTGTAATCAGATGTTACAGTTGGAAAGCCGGTGTACTGGCAGCGGTTTGCCGACAGAGGGAGGGGATTTATGCACCCAGTGGACATCAGACAATGCCAGTGGCCATGGAAAAGAGGTAAGTTATGCACACACATTCTACCATTCACATAAGCATTCCCCTGCACCACACATGACTTAACACATCACATACATACCATTATCTATTGCCATTACACCATCTACACAAACACACGCATGCACATGCATAAATACACACATCATGACAGTGACCGCCAGACAGCAACATGCACCTGATTTCTGCACAAAGCAAGACAACACAACATACAAAACAACGTCCATGCCATCTGCAAGTGGCACACTTACTAACACAACCACATTACCCACTACACTTTCCTCCACCTCACCCAGCCAAACTTATTGCACACATATACACGTCCTGACTCACATACAAAATTCAAGCACAACATGACATGTATATGTCCCCTTGCAATGTGCACACATCGGCACAGTTGACAAGTTGGAATGCATCATCATTCTGGTGCCAGCATACATTTGGCAATGAATACTGATACTACAAAGACAGTTATGTATGTGTTCGATATGTGTTGTGTACCAGTGTGTCCCCACCCGTGTCTGACCCACCTATGTCCACAACCATTGCATGTCACAGCAATTTACAAAATTACTGTAAAATATACATGTCTGCAGTGGTCATGTGCCCATGTGTAGTGACCCCTCAACTTACACAGCTAATGTGGGTTGTCTACCTTTGTGCTCAGCAACGGGGGTGGTAGTGTTTTCCCCTGGGGTCTCATAGCAGCAGCGATGGAGGGTCCTGTCCAGTTGTGCCTAGCCAGAAATTGAAGTTGAATCAGGAGAAAAGGTGGGTTTTCTCCCACTTACCCCCCCAATAAGTCAGAAGTGGAGGTTAGACTGACACTTTTTGCTCGGCGGTAAGGCACATCCAAATCTACTCAGCTTGTAAGTGTTACAGAAGTCCTGCCATCAGCTACTCTTTCAAATGGTTCCATGGCGGTGGATGGTATTCCCTGGCATAGTCAGTGGTACTCAGGAGGGTTAAAGTCTGTGGGGCCGCCAACATCTAAATATGGCAGGTGGACCATCATGGTGTGGAAGACTTTCAGTGGGAAAATCATTGGCGGGACCGTTACCACTAAAATTTAAGTCAGGCCCTATGTGACTGATGTCGGTAGTTGTGCCATAGGCAACCAACCTGTTGGTGAGCAAACATCACCACAGCAGGGAAAGATAAATTAACCTTGTTGCCATGCATACATTGTCTCTACATGCATATTGACATGAATACTGAGAGCAAAATGGTTGCAAGTGATTGATGCATCACCATACGCATCACAATGATACTGCTATCATGGATCACACAAAACATTACAAAGCTACAATCATGTACTTATTTCACTTACTAGTAGAGTTGGGGTATCAGAAGGTTGCAACTACCTCACTTGTGTAAGAAGGTGGTCAACCTACAAGACAACAATTGGAATATTGCATTGTAAACAGGGGAAATACACACTGTCTAAATATCATGACCGGTACTATGACATCCCAGTGATTTTGGAATTTCATCATGTTGGACACACATATGTATACATTGTCTGAAGGTATAAAGTGCAGCTGGTCACCTCACATGGCAGAGGTATTTGGAGGTGATGCTCAGACATATCTCACAGTCACATGCCTGAAGCATACCACAGGTATGTGACTGTTTTGTTTACTACAGGGCTCCTTGCACCATGACACAAAGGGCCATAATCGTTGGCCGGAGGCAAGGCAAAGTAATGCTGGGATGGGTAAGGGCAGTTATACCCTGTATGTGACATCATAACAGCCTTATTAGTCTATTGATGTCACTGGTGCACAGAGTGCTGACTAGAGACAAAGCATCCTACCTTGAAACATGTTAAAAAGGTGCATGCCTTGGAATACGGTATACAACTCTGTCCTGTAAGGGCCACCTATATGAACTATTATATTTGCTAGTGCCATGTTAAACTTTACACATATGCAAAACAATGCAGCACACATAAGAGGGTTAACCTCATAGGAGATTGAATATTACATTCCTCCTTACACATCACCTGTGTTGTATTTATGAATCTTCGGGGAAAGGCCCTGCACAAACACCTATGTGAAATTAGGACATGTTTCCTAATCAAAGAATGTATATTTTAAATATTAAAGCCACATAACATTTAACAGCCCCAGTTGCAGGAAAATAGCATTTTCACAGATTTACACAAGAGTTTAGGAAACACCCAAATAGATGAAATGCCCATTACAATTTTAACACGTGTACACTGCAATAGTTATACAACTACATGCAGCTGGTGCAAATATACCTACCTATGGGCCCACCAATCTCCAATCCAAGGTGGTGTTCCAAATCAGCCTCTCAGCCCACCACATCAGCCCATCAGTGCATTAGCTGGTGAATGGACTACACCACCCCAAACACCGGGGACATGTGCCAATGCACCCTCTCCCAGCTCTCTCTAGATTCCTTCAGGGGTAACCCTGGATGAATCCACCCATGATACCATCATGTTTGGTACTTAATGGACCAGCAGCCACAGCAGGCCCCCAAAGTCTCCCTTGTAGCTTTACTCTTTCGTGATAAGCCCACAACCATGGTATACCCACTAAACCCACAACAAATACCCCCTAACCTAATCCAAACCCCTAAACTACTGAAACCTCTAAAAGTTTAAAAACCCAGCAAAACATTGAGTATTAACCCCTTAGCTGCTGGGCCTTTCTTCTCCTCCCCCCTAGTGCTAAGCCCTTTTTTGGCTATTTGGGGTAGTTCGGGCTTAGGATTTCATTACTTTTTGTCCACATAAGCTATTCACGCCACATTTGCATCCTTTTTTTCAACGTCCTAGGGATTTTAAGGGTACCCAGAGTTTGTGAAATCCCTGGAGGAGATCAACAAATTTGCCAAAATACAGCTAAAATGATGTTTTTTTCAGAAAAATGGGAAAAAGGGGTGCAGAAGAAAGCATATGTTTTTTTCCCCCTGAAAATGGCATCAACAAACGGGTTGTGGTGCTAAAATCACCATCTTCTCAGCTTTCAGGAACAGGCAGACTTAAATCAGAAAACCACATTTTTCAACACAATTTCGCCATTTTACTAAGACATTCCCCATTTTTACTAGTTTTTCGTGCTTTTAGCCTCCTTCCAGTTAGTGACAGAAATAGTTGTGAAACCATTGCTAGATCCCAGACAGCTAAACATTTCCGAAAAGTAGACAAAATTCTAAATTCAGCAACTGATCATTTGTGTAGATCCTACAAGGTTTTCCTAAAGAAAATACCAGCTGAAATAAAAAAAATATTGAAATTGAGGTGAAAAAAGCAGCCATTTACCCCACATTTTACTCTGTAACTTTTTCCTGCGATGTCATATTTTCAAAAGTAATATATGGTTACATGTGCTGCTCTCTTCTGGTTGCGGGGATATACAGACCTTGTAGGTTCATCATGAACCCTTGGTACCCAGAGCCAATAAAGGAGCTGCACCTTGCAATGGGTTTTCATTGTATACCGGGTGTACAGCAATTCATTTGGTGAAATATAAAGAGTTAAAAATAGGTATTAAGGAAGCCTTTGTATTTCCAAAATGGGCACAAGATAAGGTGGTGAGAAGCAGTGGTTATTTGCACTGAATTCCGGGGTGCCCATACTAGCATATGAATTACAGGGCATTTCTCAAATAGACGGCTTTTTTACACTCTGTCTTTCATTTGGAAGGAAAAAATGTAGAGAAAGGAAAGGGGTATTATCACATGTTCTGCTATTCCGTATTCTCCCAAGTCTTCCGATAAAAACAGTTCCTAGCTTGCGTGGGTAGGCTTAATACCTGCGACAGAAAACACAACATGGACACATCACATTTTTACATTGAAATCTGATATGTTTTTTGGAAAGTGCCTAGCTGTGGATTTTGGCCTCTAGCTCAGCCGGCACCTAGGGAAACCTCCCAAACTTGTGCATGTTTAAAAACTAGGCAACTGGGGAAATCCAGGATGGGGTGACTTGTGGGGCTCTCAGCAGGTTCTGTTACCCTGCATCCTTTGCAAACCTCAAAATTTGGCAAAATAAACACTTTTGCCTCAGATTTCAGTGATGCAAAGTTCTGGAATCTGAGAGGAGCCACAAACTTCCTTCCACCCAGTATTCCCCCAAGTCTCCAGATAAAAATAGTACCTCACTTGTGTGGGTAGGCCTAGTGCCCGTGACAGGAATAGATCACACAATGGTCAATGTTGGTCCTTCCATGAGGGCAACTGTTAACCCTGGGGTGATCCATTCCTGACGTAGGCACTAGGTACAGACACTTAAGTGGGGTCACGTTTTTATCAGGACTGGTGGGGAAACACTTGGTGGTAGGAATTTAGTGGATCCCTCACTACCACCCAGCAAAATTGCCCTTCATCTCTCCATAACCTCCCCACACATACATTTCATTTGTATAATAGCGCAGGTAATGGCTGACTTTGCTAATCTACTCAGCTATTTACATAAAATACAGATTTGGGGCCAGATGTAGGAAAAAAGCAATTTGCGACTTGCAAATTGCGAGTCCCTGCGACTCGCAATTTGCAAGTCACAAATTGCTATGCAGTACGGTGTCTCAGACACCGACTGCAACTCGCAATGGGGTCGCAATGACCCACCTCATGAATATTCATGAGGTGGGTCGCAAATTGCGGCCCCATTGCGAGTATAGGCACTCGCTAACATGGAGGCCTGCTGACGTCAGCAGACCTCCATGTTAGTGACCTGCTTTTAAATAAAGCAGTTTTTTTTTTTTAAGTGTAGCCCGTTTTCCCTAAGGGAAAACGAGCTGCACTTAAAAAAAAAAACGAAACCTTTAGTTTAGGGTTTTTTCAGGGCAGGGAGTGGTCCCTTGGACCACTCCCTGCCCTGAAAAAATATTTTGGGCTCCAGTCACAAACTGGAAGGGGTCCCATGGGGACCCCTTCCAATTTGCGAGTGGGTTACCATCCACTTGAAGTGGATGGTAACTGCGATGCCATTTGCGACCGCATATGCGGTCGCAAATGGTATTGCATCCCAATGCGACTCGCAAATAGGAAGGGAACACCCCTTCCTATTTGCGAGTCTGAAATGCATTTTGCGAGTCGGTAACGACTCGCAAAATGCATTTCTGCATTGGGATACGCATTTTGCGACTCGCAAACGGCAAATTTTGCCGTTTGCGAGTCGCAAAACGTTTGCTACATCTGGCCCTTGATCTTTACAGAAGGCATATAAAACTTCTGCATTACTTTATGGCATCAAATATGCCACTAGTTAAAAGTCAGGTCCTTTTGTAGCAGAAACATAATCACAAGACTTACTTGACTTTTTCAATGCTGCCTAAAAGCTACAGTTGAAATGCGTCAGTTGAAGTATGTGCATTGCTTTGAAGACGCAAGCTGCAACTGCAAGAGAACTGGTGGCAAATACACACACACATATATATATATATATATATATATATATATATATATATATATAAATATATATATATATAGATAGATAGATAGATAGATAGATATCATATATCTATCTATCTATCTATATATATGCATATATATATATATATAGAGAGAGAGAGAGAGAGAGAGAGAGAAAAGGAGAGCAAGAGAGAGAGTTCACTTTTATATGTGGGTGTGGTTTTCCCAAAAGTGATCGATATATATAAATAATTATTGCGCCCAAAGGGGTTGCCCTGCTCACGGACGACCTCTTGACAATTTCATTTTTTTTTTTTTTTTTTTTTTTTATACATTTTTAAACCCCTGGGGAGCACAATCAGGGCTAAACCTCAATCCCTGGTGTCTAGTGGGGTGTCCTGGCCAGGAAACCAGTTCAGGAAGGCATTGTTCGAAATAAAGGGGAGAATCTCCCCTTACAAAACTAGGCCTTCCTGAACCTCGGTGAGGCCGTTTGTGCCTGTTTACCCCTCTGGAGCTGGAAGCGGCCACAAGGCCGCTTCCTGCTCCAGTGGAGAAAATAAACAGTGACGTCAGCGTACCTCACAGTGTGCTAATGCCATAAAGGGGTGGGTAGGGGGGGGCGGGGGGAGACAGGGAAGATCTTCTGTGTCTTCCAATATTTTTTTAAATAAAAAAAAATCCTACAGTGCATCTGGTCATGACCCGCACCAGGGAGGTAACCGACGCCCGCACTGAAGTGGTTACCAATACAATAAAATTCACAACTACAATACATAATCAACATAATTACCACAAAAAAGGGAAAGAGGAGACAAAAAAGCACAACAAAAACCCAGCCATGACCAAAACACCTCCAAAACCAAGCACAGTCTAACAGAGAGTAGGAGAAAGAGAAAGTAACTATCACACTTACCAGTTTGCAAGCTGCTACATCCATTCCATCATTTCCTTGGTGTTTCCTGCCCATTTTAGATACTTCTATTGTTTGTTTTGATGCATCGCTACGGAAATGGCCAATGTCTGCTGCCTACACAGTGCATTAGCACTACTACAATCACTTATACGCATTGGCGTTGATGCGCAGGTTGCAACTGGGGCAACTGGTGCAATTCACCAAACAACTGGGTTCTCACCCTCACAGCTGGCCTAATGTGTGGGGTCCTCTGTGAAGGATTGTGAACTGCAGGAAAACACACCTTGTGCACATTTCCATTGGTCCTGGATCCTGACCCGTCAAGTTTAAAGTTTGGTTATGTGTGACTGCTCAGTGGTCTTGGTGTACTTATATGTTACATGTTATCTTATTAGGTGTGACATATTGAGTGACAATTTATTTTGAGGGGAACCAAGTAATTGTTGTAATGTATTGAGATAATTTCAAGTTTATCTTCATTTTGTGGTTAGTAGTAGGCTTGGGTGAACTTGCATACCTGTGGTGATGCCGGAAGTATGTCACATATATGTATCACTACACCTAGTGTTGCATGGTACTTGGCAGAGATGTGAACTTGGTGGGCACCAATTTGCAGGTCTGTATGACACAGGGCATTTTCCATGTGGTGAATCTAGATGGTTGTAATTTGTTCATGCCCCTGTCACTTCATGACAGGTGCACCGGCACATGGGCCGTGGAGTTAGTCTGGATTCAAGGACTGCATGTGCATGTCTCTTCACCCAGCAAGGGGAACAGCAGGCAACATAGCAGCATAGCAAGGCTGGAACCAGGAGCTGTCTGATCACATTTCAGTTGTCAACATTGTTACCAGGATATACATTTGAATTTCCCCCACAGTCATATGTTCTTGTTAAGATTACTCCTGGGGTCAAGTGCCACACTATTGTATTCCCTATTCTGTCCAATATCTTTATTCAGTCAATCTGTGAGGAATCCTGCCATAAGATGTGTTTACTGATGAAACCCACACTTACAGAAGCACAGAGACAGGCTGGCTCACCCATTCTACAGTGTATGTGCCACCCAGCTTACATATTTACTGCATTTTTCTAAAACATATGGTGTAACACCAATATGGCACACATGATTGTGAAGCAGCCATGTATTTGCACAAAAAGCTAGGCAAGTTCCACAATGTAATTTATTGGAAAACTAACATCTGCACTCAGGGCTATATGTCTGAAACAATATGTATGGTGCTTGCACATTGGTAATAGTGCTTCACATATCTATTTCTATATTGTTTGAGCCAAACAAGGCCAGCTTGTGTACCCTTTGCAAGTGTCATTAATCAAGAGTGACACAATGCTATAAAAAACACAGCATTGCCTTACTCTGCACCAGAGAGAATGTCCTTGACCATTGCATGTGGGTACCCATTCACATCTGATGTTTATATACTCATTCCCAAACATACCAAACCAGGGAAACCTTGACATATCCCAGCAAGAACTACTTTCCCAAAAGCGTCATTACAAGGAGTTTGACTGTAGATTCTCCTCCTTACTTCATTTTCTATGTGTGCTGCAGATTGTGGAATAGGGCTCACAGGATAATTTGGTTATCAGGAAGAGTCACCTTCATGCACACATACATTCTTGCATTCAATAGTTGCAGCCTTACTCCATGGTGCAAGTGAGCCCGTGTTGGCTCTTGGCAGCCAAAACAGCACCTGCAAATGGAAAAACGCATGATTGTTTTGTATTCAGTTAGATACAGCACATTACTTGAAATTTGCTTTCACACATAGCGGTGCAGTATGGAGACTATCTGTGCAGCACTGTGCGGCCAGTCTCATTTTAGGCCCCTCTGTTTACATTTTTTTTTACTTGAGCAGGAAAAAATAAAACATACATTACATACAAACATTACAGAGGCACCACAAAAACAGAGGACTGTTTAAACTACAAATAAACACGATAGCAAGATCCTGAGGTGTCAAGTAATAAACAACAGAATACCTCTTGCAACACAAACTTAAGCAGCTTAGGTTGAATCCAGTCCTGAACTGTAGCAGCATGTACCTGAGCTGCAAAGTATATAACAGCAAATATAAAGTTAATTTATACATGCTGGTAGTAGGTGATTTCAGCTCTCCTGAAGACTAGTCCACTTGTGACACACTGAATACATAAAGCGCATAGGTGTACAGCAGCCTCCTATTTTCAACTGAGCATTTCTCTCCAGAAGGCGGTCGATCAAAAAATCAGTTAGTATTTTAGCCGAGATATTCCTGACATTTCAGATAATAAATAACAAGGTACCCCATACAATCCAATATTAAGTGCTCTTATTTAGGCCAAACCATAAAACCACAGCAGCATGTATCTAAAGTACTGTCACGTTCTCATTATCCTAATGAGACTACTGCATTTGGGCTGCAGAATCACTTGTACTGTGTGGGCCTAATCTGGGTTTTCTTCTGGCTAACTAGCAGTGCCTCATCTCTACTCAAGAGCAGTGATGTTTGGGCAACCGGGCGTATGACACAAATAACTCTTCAGGGAAATCATGGCCACTCAGATCTCATCCATTTCTCTCAGTTTCATTAGTCTCACGTATACAAGGGCAATCAGAGGCAGTATAGTTCAATAAGGTTTATTGAAGTAACTGCATCTTAGATTAAAATTGTGACAAGGAGAGTGAAACCTAAAAATAATGCTACCATATTGTCACTAAGATCATTAAGAACACTTCCTACCTAGGCTATGTGTGAGCACAGCATGGTTAGCTCTGAGTCTGCCCTTCAGGTTCCCCTGGGAAGACATCATCCCTCATACCTGAGCAAGAGGCCTTAGTCTACATAAGCAGCTGCAGCGAAGCATTTAGCAATCAGCATAAAGTCTGGGTCATCTGGCTGGAATCTCCCTCTAACGTACATGGGTCAAAGTAGTGTTTTTATAATAAAACAGCTGATCCCCACAAAAGAGGTGTTTATGTTTCTGTGAATATTGGAGACAAAGAGTACCACTTTTGCCGGCAACCTATCTTAATGCAGCCTTGTGAAAAGCACAGAGTGAAAGAAATGTTTTGTTTAAGAATGTAGTGCTGACCTAGGTGAAGAACAGCTAGATAGAGAAAATAAAACAAGAGCGCACATTTGGCTATTGTTAAAATAATATAACAGAGCTTGAATAAAAGATATCTAGGTTGAGGTGCACAGCAGTAGGCCTAGTTTGCTAAAATAACGTGTCTAAAAACTATAGTTAAAATGGCTGCACAACAGTACAAAGAGCATAGCAGCCAGATACATTGTGCAAAAATGATTTCTATGAATATGCCCTGCATTGGGCAACTTTGGATCCTCCAAAAACGAATCCACTAATATACGAATAAATGTTTTAAAGTGCGTAAGTGAATGGAAGTTGCATAAAAGCTGCACCTCATAAATAATGCATTGTATCATCGAGCCATGATTGAAGCATAATGAATTTGGATTAATTCAATCTGTCCTAGCTACCCTTCCCTTAGAGATATATGTCGATGTTAACTAAAGACCCCTTACGCTGCATCAAACTGCCATTTGGCATAAGCCTCTTTGAAGATTTTCACATACCATTCAGATTATGAGAGGACCACATCAGTTTTCCAATTTTGCTGAATCATTGAGCGAGCCACTGTGGCTGCTATTGAAGTAAAATATTGTTGGTGTTTAGAAAGATAATAGATTTTGTGTGATGAAACAAAAAGCACCAACATTAACAATGGAGAAACTATTGTGTGTAAACGTTGGCTCAATGTATGGAACACCTCTCCCCACAATGTTTGGGTCATCTGGCACTCATAAAAGATATGAGCCTAGGGCCTGATATTAGCTGCCATTAGCTGCCATGCATCTAACACACTGATCTGAGTACAAGGGAAACATCCTATGCATCTGCTAAGGCGTGTAATATACAGACCATCTAGATAAAAATGCTGTTCTCTTGAAATTAACGGCTCGTAGCGATCTATAACCCACCTCGAACAAACACTGCCACCCATTTGTAATATCTACAGCTGGTTAATTGGTAAATGTTAGAAATTGGGTCTTAGGTTGGCAGTCAGGTTTCCCCCTGTCCAAGCAAGGAGCCTCACACTAGTCAGAGTAAAGGAGAATTACCCTCAGGTAATCCCCACTCACCACCTTGGTAGCTTGGCACAAGCAGCAACGTGTAAAGTATTTGTACCAACACACACTCTAATAAAGTGAAACACTACAAAATGGACAGCAAACAGGTTAAAAAAATAGGGAATATTTATCTAAATCAAACATGATAAAAACGACAAAAATCCAACAAGCACAAGTCAAGATATGAATTTTAAAAAGAATAAGAGTCTTAGGCCCTCATTACAACCCTGACGGATGGGGGAGAAATGGCGGTAATACCGGCAACAGGCTGGCGGGAAAAAAAAATTAATTATGACAATGGCGGTTACCACCATGGTCAGCCGCCACTTCTCCGCTCCGACTGCCAGGGCTGTGATGACCGCTGGGCTGGAGACTTCGGTCTCCAGCACGGCGGCCGTCACCAGACCGCCGGCGGTATTACGATCCTACATACCACCATGGATTTCGGGTGGCTTGGAACTGCCATGAAATCCATGGCAGTAGGCACTATCAGTGCCAGGGAATTCCTTCCATGGCACTGATAGGGGTCTCCCCCACCCCCTCCGCAAACCCTCGAGTCCTCCCCCACACCCCTGCCGCCCCCCAAAGGTGGCAGGACCCCCCTCTCCACCCCTACCCCCAACATGCACAGACACACACCCCCTCCCCACCCCATCCCCAACATGCACAGACACACACCCCTACATGCACACATACACTGCAACAACACATACCCGCACACATACAAACAGACATGCACACAGACCGACCCGCACACATTTCCCATACACACAACACCCCCGCATGCATACACGCACTCACACACCCCCTCTACATATTCAAACGCACACCCCCATGCACGCACAAAACACCTAGCACCCTCCGCCCCCACCCCTAACGGACGATCAACTGGGGCTGCTCCACCGCCAGCACCCTGTCACCAGAACACCGCCACACTGAATCATGGGATGTGATTCGGTGGGTAGTGTTTTGATGAGGGGGCAGTGGAGGTGGAGCAACCTCCACTTCCCCACCAACCACCAGTATGGCTGCTGGTGGCTCCCCATCCGAAAAAGGACAGAGGGCTGGTAGCAGTCATAATACGCCACGCGGAAAACCGCCTGCACTGGCGGTCTTCAGCACGGCGGTTCAAAGACCGCCGAGGTCGTAATGAGGGCCTTCATCCTTAGAAAACAGTGAAAATGCTATTATTGCACAAAGTACCTGGGTAGCGTCAAAAATAAAGCTGCACAGACAGGCCTGAGTCAAAAAACTCAGGTGAGGCCAATTTCTTACAAGCGAGACCCTCCTCTGTCGGTTTGTTGTGCTTCACAGTCCTTTAGAGCAGAGTATATATATATATATATATATATATATATATATATATATATGGCATTGCAGTTCTTCCCAAAATTTAGAAAATACCTGTAGATATGAAGTAAAGGCCTCCAGAGTCTTACATCTCATTTTCTTAGGGAGTTTGCCAGTTCGAACAAAAACAGACAGACATATGTGTCTTACCCCCATCATACGATGTAATAGAAATTTATCATGGTCTGAGCTACCCGCAGACAGGTTGACTAGGAGATCTAATAAGACACCTTTATAATATGCCCTAAAGTGTGGCAGGTGAGCCCTCCCTGTATTATGCCTAGCTGTAAAATTGACATTTAAACCCAAGGTTGTTTCTGTGCCCAGATAAAGCTCCTAAAATGGCATCAAATTCTTTGAAATAAGTACTCAGGTTTTTATCAGTGCCACTCTACCACCCACGGAGAGAGGCAATAATGCCCACCTTTCCCACAGCTCTTTAGTTTTAGTAAGCGTTGCACCATCATTTAAACAAAATAATTGTGAAAAATTATTTTTTGTAAAGATACCTACATACCTTTTTGAATGTTGTGATGCCATCAGTAAAGCAGATGGAAGCTCTAAGCGAAGAGAGTTAAATAATAAAAGTTCAGTCTTGGCCTGATTAACGTTTTTGCCTCCTATTCGTTTGAACTTGTTGATTTCATTCAACGCATTTAAGATATTTGCACTATCTGCCCTTAAATTCAGAATCATACCATCGGCAAATAGCTTAATTTTAGTCTTTCCCACTATAGATGGTACTATAGCTTAATTAATCTGAATTCTGGAGGACAATGGTTCAATGAAGAATGTAAAAAGGAGAGGTGAGATGCGGTAGCCCTGACGAGTGCCACAATTGATCTTAAATACCCTCTCTTTCTGAGTATTGATAATAATATTAGCCTCAGCCCCCTGGTAAAGCCTCTCAATCATATCTATAAAAATATGATGGGACGCCAAATCTGCCCAGAGTAAAAGTGCTGATCAGTTGAGAATGTCAAACACCTTTTCTGCATCCATGATGAGGATCACCGCTTTCTCTTGATTAACTGAAAAATAAACAATAGCTTGTATCAATTGATAAGTATTGGCTGCCATGGACCGGCCAGGCAGAAAGCTGCTTCGACTTGGATGAATCACAGATTGTATGCACGCGGCAAGCCTACCTGCCCAGATCTTTGTGTATAATTTATAGTCTTCATTGAGTAGACTTATAGGGTGATACGGTTTGGAATTTGTAGGATCATTGTCTTTCTTAATTAAGTTGGCCCCCACAGATTCTTTGAAAACTTTAGGTATTTCCGCTCCTTCCTACATACAGAAGTAAAAGACTTGGAAGATGTTCCTCATAAAAGGTTTTATAAACTTCAATGGGGATCCCATTGTTTCTGCTTGCCTGGCATTGGCCATTCTTTTTTACAGCTGCAAAAATGTCCTGAGATTTTATTTTATTATGTAAAGCATCTTTTTGACTATCTGAGATTTGGAGTAGGTGCAAGTCATTGAACCTACTGTTCTAGATCCTGCTCTGGAACAAGTTCTACTAATTTGTTAATAGATCTATAGTGATTAAAAAATACCTTTGCTATTTCAATATTTTCCATTTCCACTGTTCCTGATACAGCATTTCTAATTTTACTAACTAGTTGCTTATTCTTCTGAATCTTGGTTGACCACACCAGGAATTTCCCCACCTGCTGACTCTCCTCATAATGTTTCTACCACCTGCGATTTCCTCTAAGAGGAAGATATCCCCTTGTTCTTCTGCTGCCCTAGATACCTGCTCTTGAGAGGTCTGATGGTTTATCAAAGGTGAAGAATTCCCCATTGATCCCAATTGGTGGATACAAGCCCACTCGAGAGCTGCCTGAAAATCCTGAACTTTGCATGCTCTAGCCCAGCTTAGTCTTGATTTGTAGGGTATAATCTGTCCCCAAAATGTGGCTGTGAAAGCTTCCCAGACCACAAAAATAGGAGCAGAATTAATATGAATTGCAAAGAATTTGCAAATAAATTGTTTTGTGTCCTTAACCCAGTTTTGGTCAGAAAGCATGGCCCTGACAAATTGTTACCTTGGCCTAGCCTTCTGCTTCACTGACAAAATGGTAGCAAGGCAGGCTATCGAATGATCAGAGAAGGAATTGGCTCTGATCTCAACAATACTGTTTCTGAACATTTGAGCCACTAAAAAAAAATCAAGGTTCAAGGGTGACTGAGATCTTGAAGAATAATAGGTAGATTTGGAAAACTGGGGTTAGGCCACTCATCAAGGAACCTCCAATCCAAGATCCTGCTTGATAATATTAAGCAATTTGACTGTTTTAGATTTCATCTGCCTGCTACCCTTACTGAGTGTATTGTAAGGCAAGCTTTGTATAAAATTAAAATCTCCCCTTATTACCAATGATCCCTTGGTCTGAAGTGCTAGGTTATAAATTTGTTCTAAAGCATCTCTGTCATCAGAAAGGGGGCCATAGTATTTAAAAAGCTTGAATTTCCAGTAGCATTGACTCAAATAGAGTCTTGAAAGTTAGTGGTTAAACTGAGGAGGCCCAGTCATAGCTCTCTTTACTGTTGATCGCAGACCTCAGGGCTGAGAAAGGAAACTCTTGATTTATATTACTTTGCATACTGGCTCTTGGCTCAACAATACCCATTGGGCTTGGCAGGATTATTTCTTACAACATGTAGACAGGTATTTCCCTCATGGGTGCCCTTGTAATTACCACTTGTAAGTCTGCATTATGTTTGTTGCCTTCTTCTTCCTTATTTTGGTTTTGTATCATTTCTCCCTTTTTGTCAGGGCTATTGACCACTGACTTGTGAAAAACAGAGTATTCCTTCATAATGGCCATAGTATTGATGTTAGGGTTAGAGCATCACTCTCTCTTTTGCGTTGGACCTGAGGGTCCCTTGTCACCGTCGTCCTGCTGTTCACAATGGGGCTGGATTGTGACTTGGCTAGCAGCAAGGGCTGTGTGAGGAGAGATAGTCTCAACTGCATGCATTTGCTCTTGCTGCCTCTTTTGGCTAGGTGAGAAATTCCTATCTGTCATTTTCCTTGAATTAGAATTTCTTTGACCAGTCGCAACCAATCGACCCTAAGCCACACGTTGTTTAAGTCTTTGGGATGTTGGTGACATCACTGCTCCTGTTCTTGCTCCTAAAATTGGTGCATTGGGGTGGAGGTGCCTCTTATTGGGTGCTCCTAGTACCACTGGCAGACCCCTGATTCTCCTTAAACCCTGTGTAAGGAGCCCCCTGCCTCAGCTCACCGTGGCCGATGCTCTTGGGGAGCCAGGAAGAAAGAGGAAAGACCACCCACACTCTTTGCCACTTGCGTGCAGCTTTTCTTCTCCACTTTTCCAGCTGTGGTCTCAGAAACAGACCTTCAGAATAGGTGAGTGAGCCATTAGGCCTCACTGCAGTGATCCAGGGTCATATTATAATTTTCACTGGCTGCCAAACACATGTGATCTCTGTCTTACTCCTATCAAGGGAAGTTGCAATACATCTACCCTTAGGGCAACTTTTTGTGTGGTCCTCAGAAGACGGCAATCCCTGGGACAGGCATATGTAATGTCACAACTCAAATGCCATTTCCCTTATGGGTGAGTGAAGCAGTTTTCCCCAATACATATCCAGGCACCAAAACCAGGACTTCAGAACAGCAAACATCCATTCCATTATGTTTCAAGTCATGGTAAGCACCTAGTTGTACCAGTTTTTGGCCTCTGTCTAGGAGGGAGGGAATGGGGTCATGATCCACCACTGCAGACTATGGCCCTCAGTACAACCCTGGCGGTCAGTGACAAAGCGGCGGTAACACCGCCAACCAGCCGGCGGTGAAAAAAATGGAATCATGACCATGGCAGAAACCGCTCACACAGACAGCCACTTTAACATACCGACCACCATGGCGGTAGCAACAAACACTGCGGCGATCACAGCGAACAGACAGGCGGAAGACAATGTACCACCCACACTATTACAAGGCACCAATCCGCCAGCTTTTTCAGGGCGGTACCAACGCCATCAAAAGCACGGCGGAAACATAATTGGAAGGGAAACCACTCACCTCTCGACACACAAGGAAGAACTAGGACGCCATGGAGCCCGGATTGCAGATCCTGCCCATGTTGCTGTATCTATTAATACACCACGACTTGAAAAGAAGGCAGCGGCGACGACGATGACGGTGAGTACCTCACCTAGCACACAGGAGAGGGGAGGAGGGAAAAGAGAGTGACACACACACGCGACATGCAACACCCCCACTCCTCACCCACAACAACACACACACACACATATCTAAAAACACCACAGATACACCCCGTCACCCCCTGGAAGAACGCAAGGACCAAACGAAATGAGTTTAATTAGTATAATATTCGAACAATCAGATAGACCAAGTGAACAGCAAATAATCAGTATACACAAATATTTACAGCAAGTACACAAGTCCGTACACTGTCCCATGAAAGTCCGTGGACCAGTGGTCCCAAAAAGCATGGGCGAAGCCCACACATGACACCTGCCTCAAAACGTAGAGAACACTGCAGGGGCATCAGGTCGAAAAAAAACAGGCACCTCAGGAGGAAGGGGAGAGGGGCACCTCAGCCGGATGATGGGATGAGGCTACAGCTCCTCGAGGAGGCTCCATGCCCAATGCTTGATCCTGGGGAGTGCAAAGCCACAGTCTCTCAAGTAGGTTCACTGCCCACTGCTTGTTCCTGGGGAGTGCAAAGCTGCAGTCTCTCAAGTCTCTCAAGCGGGTGGTTTGACCACTGCTTGGTCCTGGGGAGTGCAAAGCCACAGTCTCTCTAGTGGGTGGTTTGCCCACTGCTTGGTCCTGGGGAGTGCAAGGCCACAGTCTCTGAAGTCTCTCAAGTGGGTTCACTGCCCACTGCTTGGTCCTGGGGTGTGCAAAGCCACAGTCTCTCTAGGGGGTGGTTTGTCCACTGCTTGGTCCTGGGGAGTGCAAGGCCACAGTCTCCAAGTGGATGTCTTCACCACTGGTTTTGGAGGGGACTTTGTGCCCAGTGTGCTTTATCCTGCCAAGGATTGGGGGAGTGGATGTCTTTCTCCACTGGTTCTGGAGGGGCTTTGTGCCCAGAGTGCTTCATCCTGCCAAGGACTGGGTGAGTGGATGCCTTTCTCCACTGGTTCTGGACGGGGCTTTGTGCCCAGAGTGCTTCATCCTGCCAAGGACTGGGTGAGTGGATGCCTTTCTCCACTGGTTCTGGAGGGGGCTTTGTGCCCAGAGCGCTTCATCCTGCTAAGGATTGGGTTAGTGGATGCCTTTCTCCACTGGTTCTGGAGGGGGATTTGTGCCCAGAGTGCTTCATCCTGCCAAGGAGTGGGTTAGTGGATGCCTTTCTCCACTGGTTCTGGAGGGGGCTTTGTGCCCAGAGTGCTTCATCCTGGCAAGGACTTGTTAGTGGATGCCTTTCTCCACTGGTTCTGGAGGGGGCTTTGTGCCCAGTGATGCTGCACCTGGGGTGTGGCAGTTGACTTAGTCTTACCTGGGTGTCTCAGCCATGTAAATGTAAATTAGCACTTGTATAGCGCACTACTCACCCGTTAGGGTCTCAAGGCGCTGTACTCATACCGCTATGGAACCCCTCCTGGCTTTTTCCCTGTGAGGCGCCCACTCCTGAGCACCCCCAGGGTGAAGCCAGGCATCCAAGCGCTGTTGGGGCCGTTGTGGAGATTAAGCAAGCTATTGCCCAGAGTTGCAGAGTGGGACCCATGAATTAGATTAGGCACTGAGGCGAGAATTATCTGGTCAAGGGGAATTGAGCCCAAGACCTGCCGAAGCGGGACTTGAACCCTGGTCTTGAGCCAGATCTCTGCTTCAGGGTCTGCCGCTCTAACCATTGAGCCACAATGCGATGTACCTGGAACAGGAAGAATGATACTCCATGGAGGCAGACCTACACTCTATGCTGCGGCGACTTAGGCGGCCGATTGCTGCTTTGTGTCAGTGCTGGAAGTGGTGTCTCAAGTGGTGTGTCCAGGGTCCAGGACGTCACCTGCAGACTCTGACAACTGCACACTTTGGATGGGGCTGACGTCCGACAGAGTGGCATCGACTGTGCATGTGGTGGTGCTGATGGTGGTGCATGTGGCGGTGGCCTGGGCGGAGATGCTGCCAATCCTGGCCGTGGTGCAAGTGACTGTTGCGGTGGATGGAGACACCAAACCGTCTCCGCCAGCCTCAGATTGCTGATCCTTGGGGAGGATGCTGCAGACTGACGTTGTGGCTGCGGCAGTGCAGGTGGCGGTGCAGGTGGCAGTGCAGGTGGCGGTCGGAGCTGCGGTGGTGACTGTGGTGCATGTGACTGCCATCCCTGATGATATGGTGTTCACCAGCCCCTCACCAGGAGACATCGTGCACAGAGTTGATCTGCCCTTTGGCTTGTGGCCCTTCCCCATCTTGACAGTCGCTGCAGGGACCTTGGCACTGTCCCGGTGTTTGGGCGAGGCCTTGCTGGGTGGGTGGTGTGACTGTCCCCTGCTGGAAGCCGGACCCTTTTTGACCTTTGCAGGTGGTGGAATAGGGTGGTCCTTCTTTTCTGTCGGTGGCACACTGGCAGATCTGACGGGTACCCCCTTAGACCATACTGGAGTAGCAGGGACCACAGCAGATGCAGATGTGGTAGCTGAGGTGCTGGGCTGGGATCTAGACATCCTGGCCTAGGGGAAGGACAGGGGGAGGTGTAGGGAAGAGGTCAAAGTTAGCTAGGAAATGTTTTTTTGACACACTGGGATGGGAAGATGGAGGGGGTGTGGGAGTGGAGGAAGAGGTAGTGGTTGTAGGAGTTTGGGTGAAGGTGCATGGGTTGGAGGCTGTTGAGGTGTGTGCCTGTGTTTGTGCACTTTGGGAGGAGGGCTTACAGACACACTGGGAGAGGAGACAGGGGATGTGTGAATGAGGAAACAGGGGACATTCGTCTTTCTGGGGTAATCTAAATATTCGTCTTGTATATTTATGCTCATCATTTCAACTATTTCCTTATCTAACATGTGTTGTGCTTTCATTTCTGTAATATCTCTTTTGGTAGGCATACAAGCAGTAATACACATGGAGAAGAACATTGGACCACACTGAATACAGATAAAGCATGTGAAAAATATTGCAATCATTACACACAGGATAGTCAGTAGTTTCCAGCCCCAAGCAGAAACAAGAGCCCAAAACCATCCAGAAAATGTCCAAGTACTAGTCTCTGTGTGAACTTCTGCAGCAATTTTATGCAATTTAGATATTGCATCATATACTGAAGGTGAGTGATCTGGAATGAAAACGCAGCAACTACTACCGATGATGTGACATGCACCACCTCGATCAGCTAATATCACATCTAGTACCATATGATTTTGGAGTGCTACAATCCTCGCAATTTGGAGCTCCTTGGTAATATTCCCAAGTGCCAGAGCTGCCTGATTGCTAACAGCTTCCACAACCCTAGTCAATCGTCTCACAAAGGAGAACAACCCTAAATTAAAATCAACATATTGTTGCAGGCTAGTGTCCGTTTGGTCTACCTCGTTTGTACTTATTGTCCTTTAATATCTATTTTTAATGATGTCACTAAACAGTTTAAAATCTCGGTGATATGATGCAGGTGTCAAGAAAACAGGGGGTAATAGAAAAGATACATAACACACACCTGACCACCCAACAGGTAGTTGGTAATATCCATAGTTACCACAAACAAAATATGTATTATATGAAGCTGTAAAACTACTATTATTTACACCCTCAATAGTTAAAATCAAGGTACAATCGCTTGTCCCCACTGGAATTCGCCCAATGATACGTATACATAAATCTGCTTTAGTTTTTGTAATAGAAATCACAAATTGTTCTTTCTTGTCAGAGTCTCTTATATTTGTGAAGACATATGGTATTGAAACATTGTCCGGTTGATACTCTTCCTATTCCCATTTTGTTCCCTTGGCTTGGGGATACCCATCTTTGTTTTGGTAGCATACTTTATTAAGGCGAAAAAGAAGTCTGCCCTCTGTACGTTTTCCAGATGCAAACAAAAGCGTATACCAAGCTTGACAAGAACCATTGTGTGAAAAAGGAAGAGGAATGAAAGGTGTTCCTCCTTTCTTTTGATGAGCAAGTATCATTCCACATACCCAACAGTTAGTAGTATTTGTAGCATTATGAGTATGATGCAACATCTGAATGAAAGTATTATTTAAGTACGATTGACAGTACTTCTGCTCCTGATAGGGAAGCGTAAAGTAATAGTGATCCTCTGGTACTGGAGTAGTGGCAACAAAAAACTCACGAGCAGGAGCCATCTTTTCAACAAACTAGGTGATTATTGCTATAACCACCAAAATAAGAACAAACCCCATAGTAATAATGATCACTTTCTTATCCATTTTAGCAACAGTGATAATCAACCCTTCCAGAAATTAATTAAAAACAATAGTTGGAGCGCTTATCTCTGGGCAGCCGTGGATTTCTTCACCACGGGCCAAGACGGGTGTCACTACTCTAATGCATGGCTGATTCCCCCCCCCTTGCCACATTGGCTCTCCATTTCACTAACCCAGGGCGGTAGCTCAACCAGTTTTTTCCAGCACTACAGATTCTTTCCTCAGTCTCAAATTATATCGCGACACTCCAGAAATCGTATGGTACGGGAAGAACTCCGCAGATTCGTCAGGTGATATAGCACAGCCTTTCTCCGTAGTCAAGATCTCTCGTCAGCACAGCAGGTTCCACCAAGGTAGGTAGCACTCTCTTGCAGTGAGTACTATGGACCCAATTCTTTCGGTTCGTCACTCGAACTGCTGTCCTTGTCGCAAGGAGCACCTGCTCTGGGCCTCGCCACCTTGGTTCCAAGCTCCTTGATCTTTCAAAGGAATTAATAATCACCTGATCACCAGGTCAGAGTTCATGGCTGTTGGAAAATGGGTTATTGGTAGGGCAGGTAGGTACCTACACCTAGCAACAAGCCACTAACCTCCACATAGGTACAGTTAGGTCTCAGTAAATTAATCCCAGCTCAACCCTTGGTAGCTTGGCAACGAGCGTCAAGGCTTAACTTAGGAGACAAAGTGTAAAGCATTCAAATATCACAAAACAGTAATTAAATAAAACACAGGAAACAGTTTAAAAATCCAAAACCAATTTATAAAAATAGTTTATATTTTTATCTTTAAAATGACACAAAAACGATTAAAATCGGTTCAGGGGAACCGGAGATATGAATTTTTAAAGAAATATTACTTTTCTAGCGCTTAGAAACAAAAAGCGCCAATCGGGTCATCTGGTTGCACCTCGACCGGGGCAAAGTCAAACTTTCAGGCCGACCGCGATGGAGCCCTGCTCGGCTACAGGTCGAGGGAGGCCTCGGTTAAAAAGTTACCTTCTGACTTAGTCTTTATTTTGAAGTTTTTCTTCACCGGGACGAACCTGCCAGTTGAATCCGACCTCCTGGAGCCCTTGTCCGGATACGCGATGTGGGTTTCCTCGGTGGAGACTTTTACCTTCTGACTTAGTCGTTTTTTCGAGATGAAAATCCTTCGACCGGGGTAAACCTGGATCTTGATCCGACGTCCATGGAGCCCTTCTCGGATACGATGGCTGGGAGGTCCCGGTCAACTTTTTATGTTCGGACTTAGTCTCTTTTTTGGATGTTTTTCTTTACCGGGACGAACCACGAAGTCAGGCCGGGTCGCGGTTGAGGCAAGCCAGCTAGAATTTCCGCGGCGGGTCGGTCCCTCTCTGGAGCTTTTTTCCAAAAATTCTCAAATCTTTTCCAAACTTCTGGGGCTTCACCCAGATGTTCTTTTAAGGTTCTTTTGGGGTCCACAGCTCACCCCAAGGGTCCAGAAGTTCTGTGATAGTACTTGGGGGGTGCGGACTTCAACTCCCAGAATGCACCTGGCGCAAACTCCTTTTTGCCCACTGGACAGTGGTCAGCTGGTCGCTTTCTTCAGGAGTTGGTGCAGGGGACTCTGGTTTAGCAATTTTTCACCTGTAACAAACAGGGAGTCCCTCCTTGAACCAGTTGAAGCCAGGCAAAGTCCTTCTTGTGGTGAAGCCCAAGTGTGCAGCTGGTGCAGTCCTTCTGAGTGCAGGGTCCAGGTGCAGGCCAGGGGTCCAGCAGGGCAGTCCTTCTTCTTCTTTAGTTCCTTTCTTGTTGAATTCTGGAGGGGATCTGAGGTGTGGGGGCAGGTCTGCCAGTTTTATCCTTGCTCCTGGGTGAAAAGCAGGGGGGTCCTGATCCTCCAATCAGGTACAGGGTCGTCCCCCTGTGATGACCACTTCCTGGGAAGTGTGGCAAAAATCCATCCCAAAAGGCAACAGTCTCTAAAAATCCAACATGGCTGAATCTGATTTTTGGAGGTTACATCTGGCTGAGCCCACCCACTGGTGTGGCTAAAAATCATAAACACACCCCTCTCCTGCCCTCTCCTAATCTAATCAAGGGGGCACCTAATTGTCTGGGGTTGCAGGATGTGGGGGTGTTGCTGGGTGCTGCAAATGTCCTTCTCTGCCTTTGAAGACCAGTTTGGCAGCCCTCCCCCTTCCTGCCTCACCATCTGCTGAGGGGAGATTCTCTCCCCCAAGCACATTCCTTTGTGTGAAGCCTGGCCACTTCACACCTCATCAAGGCAGCCTGGCAGAAGCTGCTGCAGGCTGGCCAATCAGAGCACAGCAGCAAAAACAATGCAGAGCTGAAATTGGAAACTTTTTAGGTAAAGTCTAAACTTTTTACCTGAACAAGTTATATTAAATCCCACAACTGGAAGTTGTGGGATTTATTACAACAATTAATTTGATACCAAATTCTTGGTATGTAACATTTAAGGAGACTTTAAAATTTAAAATAAAGTCTGCCCAATCTAGCCTATGAAGGCCATTTACTTCAATGAGGGAAAAACGAATTTGGCTGTTTTTACCTCACCAGGGCTTATAAATCTATTTTTATAAAGTCCCTGCTTATAGTTACATGGCACCCAGCCCTAGGGGCACATAGGGCACACCTTAGGGGTGACTTATATGTAAAAATAAGGTAGTTTAAGACTTTGGAAGTACCTTTAATTCCAAAGTCGAATTTGCATATAACTTTAATTTAAAAGCAGCCAGCAAGGCAGGCTTGCTTTTAAAATGACACTGGGCACCTCAGCAGTGCACCTAGGTGTGCACCACCTATGCTGTGGTCCCTAAACCTACATGCCCTACCATATACTAGGGACTTATAGGTAGGTTAACTTAGCCAATTATAATTAGCCTAATTTGCATATCCATTTTACACAGAGCACAGGCCCTGGGACTGGTTAGCAGTACCCAGGGCACCATCAAAGTCAGGAAAACACCAGCAAAAAGAGGAAAATGGGGGCAAAAAGTTATGGGGCCTCTGCAATCAGCCCTGTTTTCTCACAATGGCCTTCACCTGTAGATCTGTCAGGAAGTGCTTCTAGAACCTGTTGATGAATAGAAACCAAATTGTCGGGTAACTGTGCCCAATAATCATTCATCAGGACACAAGGTACATCATATCCAGAATTTGGCTTAGGAACTCCCCAAGTGTTCATTGGCCTTCCAAATACTATTTCATAGGCGTAAGGCCTGTTCGAGAGTGTGGCACTGACCTAATAGACAATAATGCCAACAGTAATGCATCCGGCCAAGTTAAAGATGTGGAAGCCTGTATCTTCGCTAACTTCAGCTTCAAAGTAGCATTATACCTTTCCACCAACCCTGCTGATTGTGGGTGGAAAACCACACTGAACTTCTGTTTGATACCTAATCCTTTCAGGACACACTTAATAACTTCCCCAACAAAATGAGGTCCGTTATCATTCCATAAAGGTCTGCAAACACCAAACGTAGGGAAAAATTATTTCAAAAGCTCCTTCGCTGTGGTAATGGCAGTATTATCCTTTGTGGGGTATGCCTCTATCCATTTACTAAAGGCACATACTACCACCAAGACATACTTTAAATTGTTGCAGCGTTCAAGCTGAATATAATCCATTTGTAGAACTTCGAATGGTGCAGTTGGTGTAGCAAACCCTCCCGCAGGAGTTTGTGTCCCTTTTCCAGGATTGTATTGTAAACAGATCAAACAAGACTGTTCTACTCTCCTAGCTGTACTGGAAATTTCTGGATGCTCCCAAACTTGCGTAAGCAACTTCGTTTTTGTTGAAATTCCAACATGTGCCAGCCCATGTGCCATCTGAACCATAGGTTGCACAAAAGCTATAGGCAATTTCCATGTATCCATCTGCTTATTCCGCCAAGAGCACTCATTATCCAATTCTCCTTCATCAGACCATTGCTCACGTTCTTTCACAGAAGCAGATTTCTGAATATTTAAACGTTGTGTCTAGCATTATGCCAACGTTCAGCTTGTGACTTCACTACATACATAGAAGTAGTACTTCGCTGCATCGCAGTCTCACGTGCTACGCGGTCCGCAAGGGCATTACCTTGCCCTATCTTATAGGTCACTCTCTTGTGTCTACTACATTTCACAATAGCTATTTTCTTTGGATATGTCAATGCAGTCAAGAGGTTCTGCACTAATTCTCCGTGCATTATCTGCATCCCGTGGGATGTGAGAAAGCCTCTCTCCTTCCAAAGCAGACTAAAATCATGAGCCACTCCAAAAGCATAGCGGTTGTCTGTATAAATGTTCACACATAAGTCAGTACTAAGCTCACATGCTATTGTCAAAGCTATTAGTTCAGCTGCTTGAGCTGACTTCTGTGGTATACGAGCTGTCTCCACTACCGTGTGTATTGTGGTGATTGCATATGCAGCTGAGGTCGTACCATCTGGCAACTTCAACCAAGACCAATCAACCCACAATTCCCCGTCTGCATCTGGAAGGGGCGTATCTTGCAAATCAATACGACCCTTTGTCTGTTCTTCGGTAAGGAATATACAATCATGTGTTTCTTGTGACTGAGGCTGAGTCACCGGATATGGCAACAAAGTGGCTGGATTTAGTGTTGCACATCTCTTCAGTGTAATGTGAGGAGCCAGCAATGTCAATTCATATCCTGTCAGGCGAGCGCAAGTTAAATGTTGCATCTTTGTTTGATTTAAAAGATCATCAACCGCATGGGGTACTAACACCAACAGCTTATGTGACAAAACTATCCCTTCACTCTGACGTATTGACACAGCTGTTGCGGTAACTGAACGAAAACACCCAGGCAACGCTAGATCAACAGGATCAAGTACTGCTGAAAAATGTGCACAGGGACGCTGCTTATCGCCATGTGTCTGTACTAAACTGACAATGCACATCCATCTTTCTCTTGTACGTAAAGTGCAAAAGGCTTTGTGTAATCTGGAGTACCTAACACTGGTGCTGAACAAAGGGCTTGTCGTAGCTGCCGGAAAGCAGTCTCACATTCATCTGTCCATGGGAGGGGCATTGGAGTATCTTTAATCAAAAGTGCTAGCAAAGGTTTGACAATGTGTAAAAACCCTAATATCCATTGCCTATAAAAAGAAGTAAGACCAAGGAATGCACGAACATCTTTCTGAGTAAAGGGTACTGGTGTGTCTAAAATTGCTTGAATACGATCTGATGTAAGTGCACGGCCCTCCTTAGACAAAAGGTGACCTAAATAGGTTCCCTTTGGTCTACAATATTGCAATTTCTTTTGTGACACTTTATGATGGTGTGAAGCAAGAAAAGAAAGTAAGGACAAAGTGCACTTTTCACATTGCTCAGGAGTATCAGCTGCCAACAAAATATCATCAACATATTGTATGAGAGCCACACCTTCAGTCAAAACAAAAGAATCAAGTTGTCGTTTTAACGCTTGACAATATATACTAAGGGCATATTTATACTCCGTCTGCGCCGATCTACAATCTACAGGATCATCATTCGACCACACACATGAACAAGACACCTATGTGCAATTGATCACTGGAAATAAGTGGACACGTGCTGTCTTGTATGCTGGTCCACCACAGCCAGTTGATAGTTGGGGCTCACCTCTATGGCCTCAACTGTGGTGTCATCATACAAATGAGATTCACCCTTGTCTGTCTGTGCAAACAACATGGTACCCACTTCCTCAATGCATGTGTATGACTCACTGTGGGATTCACCAACTAGTGCCTAGGAAGCTCTTACCAATACTCTAGGACATAGGATGTAGAAAATGTGGACCATTGACATGAACAAGCGTCTGCCATCCATCTGGTGCATGCTATGTCACATGTGGTGTCTACGTGACCCTAAAATTTGGAAGTACACTTTACGGGTGTTGTTACATGTATGACTAATACATGCCCTCGCTCATTTCTAATGTGACTTGCATCTAAGGATTGGACACATGGACGTCACATTCATACAAACAAATGTACAATTATGCTTCATGTGATACACACACACACACTTGGTCAACCAACACATTACTTGTCAAAGCACACAATTTGAGCCAAAGGCATTTAGGTATTGTACACATGTGCGTCACATTGCTATCCTCTCCTTATGCCAAACATGCACAATTTGTGCAACACATATATGTAGGCCACACTTATGACCATCTATTGCATCAGCCAACTGTTAAAATACTGTTAAGGGAGTAGTAGATCATGTTCCGCTGCTGTATGATGTCACACATGTGAACATACACCATCAACACCATACTGTCTTCAATTAGCCAATCTCTGATATGTTCCAAATGTAAAATAACCAAAAAACAAGTAAAAATGCCCCAAACCAGTTAATGCACTGTAATTTTGACGTCCCTAGCGGTGTGCGTCATTTTTTGACAACCAAAACTGTATTTGCGTCATTTTTTTTGACGCACAGGAGTGAAATTTAGCCCGCATCCAGATATTTGTACAGTCCATGTATCATTATGTGGATGCGGGTTAATATTCACGTCTGTGCATCAAAAAAAATGACGCAAATACAGTTTTGGTAAACAAAAAATTAAGCATAACGCGAAAAAGGCGGGACTTTTCATACAGGAAGTGATGTAATAGGATATCCTGTTTAGAGATCATGTACAGTGGGTGTACTTTCACTTTCACTTTGCAGTCTATGATCCTTCTAGGCTGTGTGGCTGTGTAGAGTGTTGTCCTGAGATTTTGTGCTGTTTTTGTCCTGTGTGCTATCTATTTTGTCAATTTGTGAAATAAATATTGTTTGTGTATACTGTACTACTGTGTTTTGTCTACATTTGTCCTTTTATCTTGTGTTTTTCTTGTTTGTGGGAGTCTGTTGTGGGTAGTGTTAGTTTGGGGATAGTTGGGCTCTTTTAGTGTTTATGTTTACTTTTTTTCTGTCTTTGTACCCCTACTTTCCCCCTTTTCCCCTTTCTATTTCTTTTACCCCTATTCCATATCACTTATAAGTATGTCTGGTAGGCCACGTCTTGGCAGGATGGGGGAAGAGGAGTTGGGGGGCTTCATCTGGCTGGAGGCGCATTTCTTGCCGCTCATGATCCAGGCAGGGTGATACAGGGTATCCGACAGAGGCGCGCAGAATCCGGTGGGGAAAGGTGCTGCATCCCCTGCAGCGTGTGTATGCCAGCCAGAGGAGTGACCACTAGCTGAAGCACCAGTGGGCTGACCTCATCACCAGGGAGCAGGATCTCTTGGACCACCTGGGAATCATGATTGGTGGCTCTGTTGGTGAGTACGAATTATGTTAATGTGCACTATTAAATGCTCTGTAGTGACATCAGGGGATTAGTGCATTGTCTGCCAGCTAACTTGCTGACTGTGTGTAATGCTGGGGAAATATAAGGGGATCATTGATGCGCTATGGCAAGGATCACAATTGCTAGCTGTCAGGTAGCACGTGCTCAGCAAACTTACAGGTTACTTTTCCATGAAGGAAATTGGTGCTGCTTTTTTGTCAGAACAGCTAACAAAATATGAGCCAATCATGTCTATATAGGGTACTATTGACAGAGAAATACAGATGTACCAACATTTAGGCCAACTATGTTGACGCAATTGCTAGACTGACTTTAGAATCACTACATGATGCTGAAAATTAGTGCTGCCTTCACGTCAATTGATAATAGCAAAGTGGCTCAGACATATGTCTCATGTGAGTCTGGTGAGTGTGGAAGGAAAGCGTTCACAGAAGTACTATGAATGTGTGGGATTATTGTGTTCCTTGATCTTTTTGGATACATGTCAGTTCTTGATTTGAAAACATCGTGAAAAGGCGTAAGGTGCCCTCAGCTAACATTTTAAGATGTTTGTTGGAATTAGTTGAGCCACAATCCAAATATGGATGGCAGTCCAAGTGTATGCACATGGCCTCACATCTCCATGGTTGGTGAAAATCACCATAGCTGGGCCACATCAATTGACTATACTGTAACAACAGGATGGCTTACAAAAGTCCCTGCCCCTCCCTCTGTACATTGGGCCTATGTGCAATAAATGAGTCATGGCCACAAGGCATGTTTGACTAGTAATGTAGTCGTAAAGTAACCAGTCTTTGGATGTCTCTCTTGGATGCACATGATGAGACGATTACACTCCATATTTTTTAGTGCTCACCAATTATGGGGCATGTTTGCAACCACATGATAGTTAGGGCCAATGTATGTGTGCAGATATGTGTGTAACTGTCACAGGAGACCCATGCTATGTACAAGTTGGCCGTGATATATCAGATGCAGTACCATCATGTCTGAATGGCTGCCATTTCATTATTAAGCCTACACATTGTAAATGTTTATGAAATTGTTGCACTGTGCACAGATTTTGAGCACATTTCTTCCTTCCCTACCTTACAGGTGGACCGGCACCCTACACTGTGGGAGAAGTGTCGACATTTGAGGACCCCGACCACTCCAGTAAGTGTTGATATGTCTGTTATGTGTTGTGTTTGCTGGTTATGGACTCGTGTGAGTTGGACGCATAGCAAGGTGTGATGCGTTGGGCAAGCTTTTCTCTTGTTCCATGAGTGGGAATGCAGTTCTCACATGTTTTGAGTTTGCCAATGCGTATCCAATGGTATCATGTAGGGATTGTAGGACATCCCTGTAGGCCCCACTGTGAGTACAGGGGATAGTCATGTGTATGACACTTGTATCACCAAGAGTCGCACTGGAAGTCAGCCCTAATTTAGTCAGCCTGTCAGACCCACATTCTCTAAGATTGGTACAGCAAATAGCTTTCCAACAGACATCTGCTTCCCTATTTACCTATGTTATTTTGAAACAGTAGGTAGAACCTCCTAGCAGCATGTACTTCCACATGTAGTGCAACAAGTCTGTGGAACCTGAGTGCAATGGCCAAGGTGTGCATGCAATTCATGATCATGGGTGTTCTAGCAACTCTGTGTCTGATGTAAGTCAGGCCTCACTGGAAGTATATGTTGTGTACCAAGCACTGCTTTTCCTGGCATGTCTGACCCTATGAGTGCTCTAGGGTTTGCTGACTTCTAATTGTAGATAGACCTTACCTGTGGTGTGTCTGTGGAGACAAACATGTGTGGAGTTTCCTATACACTCCTCGGTGTACATGTTGTTGGCAAATTATAGTTGTGTATTCACCGCCCCCCCTCAAACACGGCCATGGGTTTGTGAATGGGGTACCTAGTACTGATGCTACGAGTATGTTACACATACATGTGAATAAGTGACGGTTTGGTTGCATACTAGTATACACACTCAGGTTTGGCACTTGGTACTATAATGGCAAGTCCAGTTACAACTTGCAGACCATGTGGCTTCAGTTTTGCTTTCCGTACACTGACATTTGTAGCATAGGTCTTGGCGGAGGATATGCAGCATGATTCTTAGATGATAACTGGCAGAACTCAGATTGCAAGTCAAAGCCAGTTATTACCCATCTTGTAGGTTATGGATGTGCTTTGTGTGATGTGACCTTTGTAGTCTGGCCTGCCATATACTACCTCAGGGACATTCAATGCCCTGTATTGTGATATGAGCTGTTACAAGTACAGTAGATGTAATGTCTGATTAACTTGCTGTGCCATTTCACACAATGCAGTTACTAATGTAGAATATCTGCATTTGTCTTCACAGCTGCAAACATAACTCCTGACCAGGTCCGTGAATTCCAGCGCCGGGCCATGAGATACCAGCACATCATGCTGGTGGAGTCGGGGTTCTGGAGGATGGCCCGGCGATATCGCTATGAACGGGCCTCCGGGGCATGGAGAGCCTTCCCACAGGGTGGGCGCCTACTTTGCCCACCACAGCCACCACCAGCACAACCACCAATACGAGCCAGGTGGCCCCACCCACAGCTGCCACTGTTGGTCCAACATCTGCTGGACTTCCTGGCCCCAGCATTGCCACCGGTGCAGGACAGCCCACTAGGCCTGGCACCACACCCACACAGACCTCCTCCACCGGTACCCAGACTGCCACTGCTCCATCTGTTGACCCTGCAGCCTTCAACAGAATGGAACATAAGATGGACAAAGTGCTGCGCAAGTTGAGCCACCTGAGCCTGACGTGCGGCACATTAACCGGCGGGTCAAGTCCATTAAGAGCACCCTCCGGAGGGCCAACCTCTAGACACTTTTTTTGATGGACATGATTCCCTTCCCTCCATCCTCTTTCCTTGTTCTTATAGTTAGTGGGCTTAGGGGGCTTAGTGTTAGGTTAGTATAGGCTGTTAGTTTAGTTAGTGTTAGTGGGAGGGGGGTCCTCATTCTTTATATTTTTACTTACTAAGTGTGTGGGTGGGTGGGGGCTATGTTGGGGTTCTTGTGTGTTAAAAAAAAAAATGTAAAAAAAAAAGTTTACAAAAAATTATATATGTATAGTATAGTATGTGTTTAGGTTAGTATGTGTTGTCCTCCATGTGTCCCGTCTCATAAGGGGGGTGGGGGGTAGATGTTTAGAACATTTCGTTACATGTGATAAGTAAGTGTAGCTTAGGTTAGTTAGGGACAGTTGTGGGTAATGAGTAGTCAGGGTAGATTAGGGTAGGTAAGATTTTTCCCTCAGTTTCCTCATCTGTGGTTAGCATTTAATAAATATTTGGTTACCCCTTAATAGTATGTGTTGAATGGTACTTGATCGTGGGTTTGGATTCAGTGTACATCAATTTGGTACTATAACATCTGTGTCCTATGCTACAAACAAATCCCAACTGAGCTGTACGATTGGCAGCTAGCCCAGAGCTACCTTGCAAAGTGTCGACCCTTTGTTGCAACCACCAATCACAGTTAATATGGATCCCAATGTGTTTCTGTTGATAAGTGTGTTTTCAAAGTCACTAACAGTACTTCCAGACTTGATATTGGGGAAACAGTTTTAGGTCTGACTGCAGTGTGATGATCATGCACACCCTTATAAGATGAGTTCTCATTGGCAATGTTGTATTCTTGTCTTCATGACCCTCATACATCATTTGTGACACAGTTCGGCATGATTACCTATTTGTATGTTAACTCAGACACCTTCATTTGTGCAGTTTTTTTAGTGTTTACTTATATTAGTGTGGCATGTTTGTTGTGTGATTTTTATATGTTTACAACATTTTGCGACCACTATTTACTGACTTAGTTATCCCCTGAGGAAGCATTCTTCTGTCCAACACAGCATGGTGGTGTATGGTTTCTCACTTCATCCGATTTGTCCCTCAGGAAGGGCAGAGTATGATGCAATCATGGGCACTGTGCAGAATTCTCTGACTACATATTATCAGGACAGTTGCATTGACAAGCTACGTAATTTGACAGTAGGCACATTTCAGTTATCTACTTCACAGTTGATATGTCACATTACCCAGAGACAGATTTGTTGTGTAAATGCTATTTATTGAAACGTGCTGTTGTGCTATCTGTACATTGTCCATGATTGTGAGTCCATTATAGTGACATTTTAAATTGGGATCCAACACAAGGGGTTACGGAAATGCTTTTGATATGCTGGGGTTGATGTTTCAGACAGTGCAGAGGGACAGGATTTGGCAATGAGTAGGAGAGGGACAATCACTGGGCTTGGTGACAAGATATACAGTGGTTTTCAGAACAGTGCTCGAGTAAAGTTGTTGCTAGACTGGCAAGTTACAATGCGCAGGACCTTGGTAAATGTGGGCCATGTGGCAGGGACTAGTGCTTCCGGGTCATTTTCCTTGTGAATGTGATCTGTTTCATGTCTTCTTCTTCTGATGTGTGTGTTGCCTGCTTTGTCCTTGTTGTTGGTTGTGAAGGGGCAACACACACCTCAGTGTTAGAAGACATGGAGTCAGACATCCCGGTCGCTGCTCCCTGTAACGGTCTGAAGGGCAGCACTGCAGCAAGGAGGGTCTGCTGGTTCTTGAGAATAGCAGCCACATCACAATGGTAGGCAGCCAGGTCGGCCCTGAGAGAGTCATGATTGCATTTGTGCATGCAGTGGAAGGTTTGGGGTGCGAGGTGTTGTGGCAACTCCCTTACTGCAGTGGTGAATTCCTTGACAGTTTCTTGTAGTCCTTGCAGTATGGATGTTAGGGCTTGCATAGCTGCTGCCTGATCTGCAGATGACATCATGCACGAATGCACCCCCTCAAGGCTGGCTGCCATAGTTTGCATCCCCACCCACACCTCCTTGGCCAGCTCCCGCTGTACTCCAACTACAATTCTCTCAAAGCTGGTGCCAGTGTCGTCTGAGTCCTCAGCTGTATTGGAGCTGGCAGGTCTTACAATTGGGGTGGTGGGTGGATCCTCTGCGATGGCTGCTTGTTCTGTGCTCCTCCTTGTGACTGAAGGTGGGGTCTGGAGGGTTTCTGGATAGTCTCCTGGGGAATGTTTATCGGCTCGTCATCCATGTCATCAGGGAAATCTGGGACAGGCATATCGGCAGCAGATCCATCTTCCTCTGCAATGAAATAGGGTACAATTAGTGTGTCTGTGTTGTGGCAATTTTGATGTGACGTGCCTGCCTTTTGATAAATTCACTTTGTGATCTTGTTTTGTGTTAATTTCTCCAGTCCTTCAGATGGGCATTCTTCCAGGCCTATTGCCCACCTGTGTGTCACATGTATGTTATTGAGTTATCAGACTTGTCAGCCTCATCGCCTCTAGGTGTTGATTTATGCCAAATAGAGAATTGCCACCTTCTTTTCCTACTCGACCCTCCGTGTACATCCATTCTCATGGTGAGACCTTTCACTGGCTGTGGGTGTACTGATGGCCCTGGCAACACACTTAACAATCTGGACCTGCCCCAATCTCTGATCTTTCACATCCACTTAAATGCAATTAACATGTGGCATATCCTATGCATGGCAATGTTATGAGCCCATATGGATGTTGACATTGTTAATGTGTCCTACTGATGTTGGGGAATGTGTGTTACATTGGATTGCCCTGATTATCGTATCAGTGTCCTATTTCATCCTCTGACTGTGCAGGTGTATTTCAGTGACCAGTTACATGTGTCCCCTCCTCAATGCTGTTGTCTGAGCAGTATGACATTTGGGATGTTGCATTGTTACCCAGGCACAGGATGGACCCTGACATATGCAGCATGGGTGTGTCCTTAGTGCTGTGTAGCTCCTATTGTTGTTTACATTGGCTGATGTTTGCGACAACTATGGGCATTGACATTTGAGAGTACTGTGGCCTTTGTCTTGTTTCTGGGGATTGTTGCAGTTGTCATCCTCACCCCCTAATTTAGGTGTGTATGATCCATGGGGAGGTTACTGCCATTGGCTACTTGAGCTGCACACAGAGCAGAGGTGGTAGTGGCAACTGTTGTCGCAGTTACATTCCAGTTGTCGGTATGGCTAGAGGATTGCTAATAGGGCCCTAGTTAATGTAGGGGGTATGTTGGCTGACGTGTGCCGGGATGTCAGTTTGACGTAGTGGGCTTCCCTCCTTGCGTGGCTTTCCCTTTGCTCCATCGTTGGCATGACAGCATGCCCCCATGGGACTGTTGTTGGTGTTGTGTAATGGTGTGCCCCAGGTCTTCTCAGAACGGGCCATGCCCCCCTGCCGTACCCCTTTACCCATGCCACTCCATGTATTAGATGACTTCCATGCATTTAGTGGTCGGTATTCCCCCCCCCAGTTGTAGATGACATTATTGCATTTTAATTCCCCATGCGACTTACCCTGCATGTGCGTTGTCTCCTGGTAGTCTGTGCTGTCCTGTCCTTGAATCCCTGTGACGATCTCCTCAGGGATGATGGCTGCAACCATCTCCTCCATGTGGTCCAGGGCCTCCTGGTGTGCTGGACTCCCCCCTCCAGTCTGCAGTGCTGCCTTCCTGTTCCTGGCCATCTTTTCCTTGGTCCTGCGCTTGCAGTCATGCCAGCGTTTCTTGCACTCGATGACTGTTCTGAGTACTTCAGCCACACTGTTAATCTTGTCGACAATTTGTTGTCATACGGCCTCTCTCCTACTGATTGGCAACTTTGATGTGACAAACAGTTGGTGCTGGTGTTCCGTCACCTCTTTAACCAGAATTTCCTGCTCCTCTGCACTAAAGCAACTCTTTCTTTTCTTCTTAAAAGTGTCCTGGTTCTTGTGTGGGTCCTCCTGGCTGGTTCCTGGTCTGCTGTCATCTTCCTGGGGTCTGTAGTGGCATCTGGGATCCATTTTGGCTCTCTTCTGGTGAAATGGCTGTGTTCGCTGGTTTTTTGATGCTATTGCGTCAAAAAAAATGGCGCATTCCGCCACGTTAATGTTGTTTTCCTTTACGACTTGACGCCGCGGTGTGCGTCAAAAATAATGACTCCCACCTGTTGTTTGCGCCGCCGTGCATCAAAGTATAAATATGACGCCCGCACGGCGCACCAAAATGGCGTTAGCCGGCGGTAATATTTTTGACGCAAAAAGTATAAATATGGGCCTAGGACTCTCAGTATTGCCTTGAGGAACTCTGCAAAATCTATATGATTGTTTATTCAAAGTAAAACCAAACAAATATCGGCTGTCAGGATGAATAGGATTCGAAAAGAAAGCATTCTTCAAGTCTATCACAGAGAACATAGTTGCTGTCGGGGGAACCAAAGTAAGAAGTGTCCTGATGTCAGATACCACAGGATATTGTGGTACCACAATCTTATTCACTTCTCGTAAATCAATAATTAATCGGTAAATCCTAGTATCAGTATCCTTTTTCAGAATAGGAAGAATCAGACTGTTACAAACATTATACGGAACTTCCTCAACAACTCCAACTGCAATAAGATCATGCACAATTCGTGTGAGTGCTTCTTCGCCCTCCTATGAAATTTTGCATTGAGGCAAACGTGGCAATACAGCTCCCTCCTTGACACTAATATGTACCGGTGGAATATTCATTTGTCCCACATCAGTATCTGAAGTAGCCCACAAAGTACTAGGGAGTGAAGCTAATGCAATATCCTCTTTAACAAGACAAACTCTTTCCATCACAGGATGATTATCATTCAAAATAACACGCACCCCTTCAGGAGAGCATCGTATTGTAGCCCTGAAATACTTGAGCATATCAAGACCCCCAATATTGTCTGGTGTATTTGGAGAAATCAACAACGGACATGGAGCAGTAAATTTATCAACATGGAATGCAAGTGGTTGTGACAATGGGCTAGTGGAAGGCGTTCCATCAAAACCTATCGATGTAATGGTTAAGCCAGACAGGGGAGCCCTTTGAAACAATTGGTTAGACAAGGTGCTACGAGTATCTCCTTTATCAACCAGAAACTGATCAGTAGAACCCAAAAAATGTGCTGTAACATACGGACCTCCCTGATCTACTGGAACTTCAACTGATTCCTTACCCCATCCTAGGCAATCCTATGCATAAGCAGAATCTTGGAAATCAGGCTGCACATAGTTAGACATCTGGTATTGGTTCAGTCTATCAAAAGTGTTAAACCCGTCCTTCCCTCGTACATTAGCATCAACCCTAGCATGATCATTTGTGCTTCTTCTAGGCCCTAAATATCCTGAGCGATTTCTCATTTGTCCTCGACCACGTGAACACTGCTGAACATGTAGTGCTGGACAATCGGCAACCCAATGCCCACATTTCTTACAATACGCACACTGATCAACCGACAAGTTCGAACGAGTGTACTAAGAACCATAAGATCCACGTCCACCTCTATCACTACCTCTAAAAGGCAGACCATAAGCTTGAGCCAACATAACCTTTGTCTTTAATTATTTAATCTTTTTATCCTTGCTACCTTTTGCTTCTAATTCCTGACGTTCATAATACTGAGCCATAGTCTAAAGAGAAACCGGAGTAGAGGTAGTCCATGAACTTTCACTAGCTTTTAGATGACTAGCTATTCCTGGTAACGGATTTGCGACATATTTATGGACGAACAAATGTCTGCCCGTATCATCTGACAATAACTGGCCGCTAAAATCATGAAATGCTTCTTCAAAGCGTGTAAAGAAATCTGAGACCGATTCAACTGCCTTTTGCTTACAAGACGCTAAAACAGTCCAATCTATCTTTTTAGGGGGAATAATCATTTTTAACTTAACTAATATGGCTGCGGGAAGATCTAGAATCAACTGATACGTTTTTTTCGCAGGTTCCCTATCCCCGTCCATCTGTTCTAATTTTTTCCATGATGGCCCAAAAACTACACGATCATCAACTTTATGAACAGTTCTCCACATATCTGGTGGTAATATCAATCCGAAAAATAAAACAATGTCAGCCAAAGTCATAGTACAAGAACTAATTGCTCCCTCAACTTCCTCATAAAAGGCGGCTGGATTTTTCCGCGGGTCAGGTAATGCTGTTTTAAGTGCCATTACATCTGCCCTATTCCAAGGAGTATACACCCAATTATGAATAAAATAACCCTTAACATCAACAGACGTTTTATCATCACTTGTACCCGATCCTTTAGGAGGAACATACAAAGCCGCGGCCTCCCGCATTGGTTTTGCATGAACTATCATAGTCTTATCTGTTCCGAAGATGGAAGCTTGCATCCCGCCGGTCTGAGATGTCTGTGCAACTACATCCATGGCCCTTTTCTCCTCTTGCAAACGGACGGCCGCAACACATAATTTCACCAAACGCCTGATTGCATCAGCCACCTGGGAGAAAACAAAAAGACCATCACGCATTTGCTTATGATCAGCTGCTACATCATCGGGCTCTAACTCATCAGAATATTTCCGAAATAGTTCAATAACTTCTGTGCCAAATGCCTCAGTAAAATATAGCTGCTCCTTTTCCGTCCACCCTTTCATGTTGTCTAAAAGTTCAGAAGCAGAGACAACGCTACGAATTGCTTTACGAGCAATAGATCTAAGCTCAAATGCACGGTCAGCAGGCAACATAGAGCGACTGTCTCGTATCTTCTGTTGCTCCTAACCGGAGACCTCAGCTAACTCATGAGGGGCAGAAGGAACTAAATACGGAGGTGGAGGGCGATCTAGTAACAAAAAATCATCATGCGGTTTATTAAGGATAGGATAGAGAGGTTGCCGAACAGTGTATTGGCCAGTTACCTGTAATTTACGTTCTTTCTCTTCTATCTTCTTTAAATAGTTTATTTATTTATTTCTCATTTCCGGTGCTCTCACACATACATTCTTCCGCTGCTCTTTCTCAAGCAAGGCTTGCTCACACTTCACTTTTCCACGCACTTCTTTCTCCCACATTTGTACACAGTCAAACATATCGTGCCTAGACCTTCGCTTACACATACATTGTTCCACATACTCACTCTTTCGCAAATCAAATGACCCATGCATAGGCCAACATAACTCAGGATCCGAACGAGTGTATTTATTTCATAATGTGCTGTACATTATAGAAGAAAGACCATGTTTAACATACATATCTCTATTGGGCGTCCCCTCTGGGGGTGCCGGTTGCGATTCTTCCAGTCTCAAATTGGTACCATTACAAAAGCAACACATCCTACGAAGTGCGCTAAAAACAGGCATGCCAAAAATAGTGCAGAATATGCAGTATTATAATCAAAGTAGCACTTAAAGTACCTCTAGTACAATGTGCCGTTCAAATCAAAATTAAATTGGAGAAAATTCTCCTCATTATCTGCCTCTATAAATGGCAATTTATATATCAATTCAAAGGACACAAATTGACTAGTCACCCAAAACACAAGAGCCACAGTAAGTGGTGAAACAAAGGCATCAAAACCCACAGCAAGTGCCGTAAAACGGCTCTTACCAATCACAGGGCGTCCAGGTTCCAACTGCCAAGTCCTAAAATCGACCAAATGGTCACTGCACAACGAATGAACAAAAAGGATCTCAGTCGAGGACCGGCGCCACCTGGATGGTCAAATCAGAAAGAAGGGAAAAACGCCGTGGTTGCCAAGACTCGGGTCTCCTCAGGCATTGATTGTCCGCAGCGAGATCCCAATCCTTCGTCGCGACCAATCCGTTGGGCGTCCGAGTCACCGATGAGTCCCTGTTCGGGCGCCAATTTGTCAAAGTAAGCCTCAGCAAGGCCTACTAGTGCAAGGGGTTCACCCTTCTCTGCACAAAGTCCTCAGACCATATAGGAAGAAGTTGGCACAGAAACTGAAATAAAAGACAAAGTTTATTAAACCTCATGAGGTGGTACTACAGTTCAAAAAAGCACCCTTCGGTAATGTTTGAAGTAGCACACTGAACTAAGAGAGCATGGTCCTTATATACCCACGCAGGGGCTAAAAAGAAGGTGGTACAATTATAGAAGCAAGACTTATATACATATAAGGTCATATGGAAATGCACAGTCGACAGGTAGGAGGGGCTATCAGTTTTCAAGGACTAGTAAACACATTACTGTTGGTTACTAGTTACTAACAGCTGCAGACCTTACTGGGCATGTGCAAAGTAGGAGATGCTAAACATAACTTGTCACTAGACAGATTTTCATGAGTAGTTAACAGGAAGGTAGGACAGAGCACTTGGCGAGCACATGGCAGCATGAGGCAGAGAAAATGGCTGCCATGAATAGAAATGGATTCTGCAAAATGTTCACAATAGTTGCTAAATACAAGATGTATTCTGCTAATGCTAAATCTAATCGCTACTAAATTACAACAATTCTATGAATGTGCAGATGGTGTTTTTGGCAGACCAGTACATCTCTCATATGAATGCCAAGTATTCTGACTCTGTGCATGATGCCTACATTTTGAGGAATAGCAGTATCCCTTATGTGATGGGCCAACTCCAGAGGCACCGGGTGTGGCTAATAGGTGAGCCCAAGGTCCCCACACAGTATGAGTAGGTGTCTGGGTATGGGGTCATCCTAAAGGGTTAGTATGTGTCTAACAGATATCCCTCGACATTTGCAGGTGACTCTGGTTATCCCAACCTCTCATGGCTACTGACCCCAGTGAGGAATGCCAGGAAAAGGGCAGAGGAACACTACAATGAGGCACATGGGCAAACTAGGCGGATTATTGAGAGGACGTTTGGCCTCCTGAAGGCCATATTCTGGTTCCTCCATCTAACAGGTGGATCCCTGTACTACTCACCGAAGAAGGTGTGCCAGATAATTGTGGCATGCTGCATTTTACACAACCTGGCATCCAGATATTTGTACAGTCCATGTATCATTATGTGGATGCGGGTTAATATTCACGTCTGTGCATCAAAAAAAATGACGCAAATACAGTTTTGGTAAACAAAAAATTAAGCATAACGCGAAAAAGGCGGGACTTTTCATACAGGAAGTGATGTAATAGGATATCCTGTTTAGAGATCATGTACAGTGGGTGTACTTTCACTTTCACTTTGCAGTCTATGATCCTTCTAGGCTGTGTAGAGTGTTGTCCTGAGATTTTGTGCTGTTTTTGTCCTGTGTGCTATCTATTTTGTCAATTTGTGAAATAAATATTGTTTGTGTATACTGTACTACTGTGTTTTGTCTACATTTGTCCTTTTATCTTGTGTTTTTCTTGTTTGTGGGAGTCTGTTGTGGGTAGTGTTAGTTTGGGGATAGTTGGGCTCTTTTAGTGTTTATGTTTACTTTTTTTCCTGTCTTTGTACCCCTACTTTTCCCCTTTTCCCCTTTCTATTTCTTTTACCCCTATTCCATATCACTTATAAGTATGTCTGGTAGGCCACGTCTTGGCAGGATGGGGGAAGAGGAGTTGGGGGCTTCATCTGGCTGGAGGCGCATTTCTTGCCGCTCATGATCCAGGCAGGGGGCAGGGTGATACAGGGTATCCGACAGAGGCGCGCAGAATCCGGTGGGGAAAGGTGCTGCATCACCTGCAGCGTGTGTATGCCAGCCAGAGGAGTGACCACTAGCTGAAGCACCAGTGGGCTGACCTCATCACCAGGGAGCAGGATCTCTTGGACCACCTGGGAATCATGATTGGTGGCACTGTTGGTGAGTACGAATTATGTTAATGTGCACTATTAAATGCTCTGTAGTGACATCAGGGGATTAGTGCATTGTCTGCCAGCTAACTTGCTGACTGTGTGTAATGCTGGGGAAATATAAGGGGATCATTGATGCGCTATGGCAAGGATCACAATTGCTAGCTGTCAGGTAGCACGTGCTCAGCAAACTTACAGGTTACTTTTCCATGAAGGAAATTGGTGCTGCTTTTTTGTCAGAACAGCTAACAAAATATGAGCCAATCATGTCTATATAGGGTACTATTGACAGAGAAATACAGATGTACCAACATTTAGGCCAACTATGTTGACGCAATTGCTAGACTGACTTTAGAATCACTACATGATGCTGAAAATTAGTGCTGCCTTCACGTCAATTGATAATAGCAAAGTGGCTCAGACATATGTCTCATGTGAGTCTGGTGAGTGTGGAAGGAAAGCGTTCACAGAAGTACTATGAATGTGTGGGATTATTGTGTTCCTTGATCTTTTTGGATACATGTCAGTTCTTGATTTGAAAACATCGTGAAAAGGCGTAAGGTGCCCTCAGCTAACATTTTAAGATGTTTGTTGGAATTAGTTGAGCCACAATCCAAATATGGATGGCAGTCCAAGTGTATGCACATGGCCTCACATCTCCATGGTTGGTGAAAATCACCATAGCTGGGCCACATCAATTGACTATACTGTAACAACAGGATGGCTTACAAAAGTCCCTGCCCCTCCCTCTGTACATTGGGCCTATGTGCAATAAATGAGTCATGGCCACAAGGCATGTTTGACTAGTAATGTAGTCGTAAAGTAACCAGTCTTTGGATGTCTCTCTTGGATGCACATGATGAGACGATTACACTCCATATTTTTTAGTGCTCACCAATTATGGGGCATGTTTGCAACCACATGATAGTTAGGGCCAATGTATGTGTGCAGATATGTGTGTAACTGTCACAGGAGACCCATGCTATGTACAAGTTGGCCGTGATATATCAGATGCAGTACCATCATGTCTGAATGGCTGCCATTTCATTATTAAGCCTACACATTGTAAATGTTTATGAAATTGTTGCACTGTGCACAGATTTTGAGCACATTTCTTCCTTCCCTACCTTACAGGTGGACCGGCACCCTACACTGTGGGAGAAGTGTCGACATTTGAGGACCCCGACCACTCCAGTAAGTGTTGATATGTCTGTTATGTGTTGTGTTTGCTGGTTATGGACTCGTGTGAGTTGGACGCATAGCAAGGTGTGATGCGTTGGGCAAGCTTTTCTCTTGTTCCATGAGTGGGAATGCAGTTCTCACATGTTTTGAGTTTGCCAATGCGTATCCAATGGTATCATGTAGGGATTGTAGGACATCCCTGTAGGCCCCACTGTGAGTACAGGGGATAGTCATGTGTATGACACTTGTATCACCAAGAGTCGCACTGGAAGTCAGCCCTAATTTAGTCAGCCTGTCAGACCCACATTCTCTAAGATTGGTACAGCAAATAGCTTTCCAACAGACATCTGCTTCCCTATTTACCTATGTTATTTTGAAACAGTAGGTAGAACCTCCTAGCAGCATGTACTTCCACATGTAGTGCAACAAGTCTGTGGAACCTGAGTGCAATGGCCAAGGTGTGCATGCAATTCATGATCATGGGTGTTCTAGCAACTCTGTGTCTGATGTAAGTCAGGCCTCACTGGAAGTATATGTTGTGTACCAAGCACTGCTTTTCCTGGCATGTCTGACCCTATGAGTGCTCTAGGGTTTGCTGACTTCTAATTGTAGATAGACCTTACCTGTGGTGTGTCTGTGGAGACAAACATGTGTGGAGTTTCCTATACACTCCTCGGTGTACATGTTGTTGGCAAATTATAGTTGTGTATTCACCGCCCCCCCTCAAACACGGCCATGGGTTTGTGAATGGGGTACCTAGTACTGATGCTACGAGTATGTTACACATACATGTGAATAAGTGACGGTTTGGTTGCATACTAGTATACACACTCAGGTTTGGCACTTGGTACTATAATGGCAAGTCCAGTTACAACTTGCAGACCATGTGGCTTCAGTTTTGCTTTCCGTACACTGACATTTGTAGCATAGGTCTTGGCGGAGGATATGCAGCATGATTCTTAGATGATAACTGGCAGAACTCAGATTGCAAGTCAAAGCCAGTTATTACCCATCTTGTAGGTTATGGATGTGCTTTGTGTGATGTGACCTTTGTAGTCTGGCCTGCCATATACTACCTCAGGGACATTCAATGCCCTGTATTGTGATATGAGCTGTTACAAGTACAGTAGATGTAATGTCTGATTAACTTGCTGTGCCATTTCACACAATGCAGTTACTAATGTAGAATATCTGCATTTGTCTTCACAGCTGCAAACATAACTCCTGACCAGGTCCGTGAATTCCAGCGCCGGGCCATGAGATACCAGCACATCATGCTGGTGGAGTCGGGGTTCTGGAGGATGGCCCGGCGATATCGCTATGAACGGGCCTCCGGGGCATGGAGAGCCTTCCCACAGGGTGGGCGCCTACTTTGCCCACCACAGCCACCACCAGCACAACCACCAATACGAGCCAGGTGGCCCCACCCACAGCTGCCACTGTTGGTCCAACATCTGCTGGACTTCCTGGCCCCAGCATTGCCACCGGTGCAGGACAGCCCACTAGGCCTGGCACCACACCCACACAGACCTCCTCCACCGGTACCCAGACTGCCACTGCTCCATCTGTTGACCCTGCAGCCTTCAACAGAATGGAACATAAGATGGACAAAGTGCTGCGCAAGTTGAGCCACCTGAGCCTGACGTGCGGCACATTAACCGGCGGGTCAAGTCCATTAAGAGCACCCTCCGGAGGGCCAACCTCTAGACACTTTTTTTGATGGACATGATTCCCTTCCCTCCATCCTCTTTCCTTGTTCTTATAGTTAGTGGGCTTAGGGGGCTTAGTGTTAGGTTAGTATAGGCTGTTAGTTTAGTTAGTGTTAGTGGGAGGGGGGTCCTCATTCTTTATATTTTTACTTACTAAGTGTGTGGGTGGGTGGGGGCTATGTTGGGGTTCTTGTGTGTTAAAAAAAAAAATGTAAAAAAAAAAAGTTTACAAAAAATTATATATGTATAGTATAGTATGTGTTTAGGTTAGTATGTGTTGTCCTCCATGTGTCCCGTCTCATAAGGGGGGTGGGGGGTAGATGTTTAGAACATTTCGTTACATGTGATAAGTAAGTGTAGCTTAGGTTAGTTAGGGACAGTTGTGGGTAATGAGTAGTCAGGGTAGATTAGGGTAGGTAAGATTTTTCCCTCAGTTTCCTCATCTGTGGTTAGCATTTAATAAATATTTGGTTACCCCTTAATAGTATGTGTTGAATGGTACTTGATCGTGGGTTTGGATTCAGTGTACATCAATTTGGTACTATAACATCTGTGTCCTATGCTACAAACAAATCCCAACTGAGCTGTACGATTGGCAGCTAGCCCAGAGCTACCTTGCAAAGTGTCGACCCTTTGTTGCAACCACCAATCACAGTTAATATGGATCCCAATGTGTTTCTGTTGATAAGTGTGTTTTCAAAGTCACTAACAGTACTTCCAGACTTGATATTGGGGAAACAGTTTTAGGTCTGACTGCAGTGTGATGATCATGCACACCCTTATAAGATGAGTTCTCATTGGCAATGTTGTATTCTTGTCTTCATGACCCTCATACATCATTTGTGACACAGTTCGGCATGATTACCTATTTGTATGTTAACTCAGACACCTTCATTTGTGCAGTTTTTTTAGTGTTTACTTATATTAGTGTGGCATGTTTGTTGTGTGATTTTTATATGTTTACAACATTTTGCGACCACTATTTACTGACTTAGTTATCCCCTGAGGAAGCATTCTTCTGTCCAACACAGCATGGTGGTGTATGGTTTCTCACTTCATCCGATTTGTCCCTCAGGAAGGGCAGAGTATGATGCAATCATGGGCACTGTGCAGAATTCTCTGACTACATATTATCAGGACAGTTGCATTGACAAGCTACGTAATTTGACAGTAGGCACATTTCAGTTATCTACTTCACAGTTGATATGTCACATTACCCAGAGACAGATTTGTTGTGTAAATGCTATTTATTGAAACGTGCTGTTGTGCTATCTGTACATTGTCCATGATTGTGAGTCCATTATAGTGACATTTTAAATTGGGATCCAACACAAGGGGTTACGGAAATGCTTTTGATATGCTGGGGTTGATGTTTCAGACAGTGCAGAGGGACAGGATTTGGCAATGAGTAGGAGAGGGACAATCACTGGGCTTGGTGACAAGATATACAGTGGTTTTCAGAACAGTGCTCGAGTAAAGTTGTTGCTAGACTGGCAAGTTACAATGCGCAGGACCTTGGTAAATGTGGGCCATGTGGCAGGGACTAGTGCTTCCGGGTCATTTTCCTTGTGAATGTGATCTGTTTCATGTCTTCTTCTTCTGATGTGTGTGTTGCCTGCTTTGTCCTTGTTGTTGGTTGTGAAGGGGCAACACACACCTCAGTGTTAGAAGACATGGAGTCAGACATCCCGGTCGCTGCTCCCTGTAACGGTCTGAAGGGCAGCACTGCAGCAAGGAGGGTCTGCTGGTTCTTGAGAATAGCAGCCACATCACAATGGTAGGCAGCCAGGTCGGCCCTGAGAGAGTCATGATTGCATTTGTGCATGCAGTGGAAGGTTTGGGGTGCGAGGTGTTGTGGCAACTCCCTTACTGCAGTGGTGAATTCCTTGACAGTTTCTTGTAGTCCTTGCAGTATGGATGTTAGGGCTTGCATAGCTGCTGCCTGATCTGCAGATGACATCATGCACGAATGCACCCCCTCAAGGCTGGCTGCCATAGTTTGCATCCCCACCCACACCTCCTTGGCCAGCTCCCGCTGTACTCCAACTACAATTCTCTCAAAGCTGGTGCCAGTGTCGTCTGAGTCCTCAGCTGTATTGGAGCTGGCAGGTCTTACAATTGGGGTGGTGGGTGGATCCTCTGCGATGGCTGCTTGTTCTGTGCTCCTCCTTGTGACTGAAGGTGGGGTCTGGAGGGTTTCTGGATAGTCTCCTGGGGAATGTTTATCGGCTCGTCATCCATGTCATCAGGGAAATCTGGGACAGGCATATCGGCAGCAGATCCATCTTCCTCTGCAATGAAATAGGGTACAATTAGTGTGTCTGTGTTGTGGCAATTTTGATGTGACGTGCCTGCCTTTTGATAAATTCACTTTGTGATCTTGTTTTGTGTTAATTTCTCCAGTCCTTCAGATGGGCATTCTTCCAGGCCTATTGCCCACCTGTGTGTCACATGTATGTTATTGAGTTATCAGACTTGTCAGCCTCATCGCCTCTAGGTGTTGATTTATGCCAAATAGAGAATTGCCACCTTCTTTTCCTACTCGACCCTCCGTGTACATCCATTCTCATGGTGAGACCTTTCACTGGCTGTGGGTGTACTGATGGCCCTGGCAACACACTTAACAATCTGGACCTGCCCCAATCTCTGATCTTTCACATCCACTTAAATGCAATTAACATGTGGCATATCCTATGCATGGCAATGTTATGAGCCCATATGGATGTTGACATTGTTAATGTGTCCTACTGATGTTGGGGAATGTGTGTTACATTGGATTGCCCTGATTATCGTATCAGTGTCCTATTTCATCCTCTGACTGTGCAGGTGTATTTCAGTGACCAGTTACATGTGTCCCCTCCTCAATGCTGTTGTCTGAGCAGTATGACATTTGGGATGTTGCATTGTTACCCAGGCACAGGATGGACCCTGACATATGCAGCATGGGTGTGTCCTTAGTGCTGTGTAGCTCCTATTGTTGTTTACATTGGCTGATGTTTGCGACAACTATGGGCATTGACATTTGAGAGTACTGTGGCCTTTGTCTTGTTTCTGGGGATTGTTGCAGTTGTCATCCTCACCCCCTAATTTAGGTGTGTATGATCCATGGGGAGGTTACTGCCATTGGCTACTTGAGCTGCACACAGAGCAGAGGTGGTAGTGGCAACTGTTGTCGCAGTTACATTCCAGTTGTCGGTATGGCTAGAGGATTGCTAATAGGGCCCTAGTTAATGTAGGGGGTATGTTGGCTGACGTGTGCCGGGATGTCAGTTTGACGTAGTGGGCTTCCCTCCTTGCGTGGCTTTCCCTTTGCTCCATCGTTGGCATGACAGCATGCCCCCATGGGACTGTTGTTGGTGTTGTGTAATGGTGTGCCCCAGGTCTTCTCAGAACGGGCCATGCCCCCCTGCCGTACCCCTTTACCCATGCCACTCCATGTATTAGATGACTTCCATGCATTTAGTGGTCGGTATTCCCCCCCCCAGTTGTAGATGACATTATTGCATTTTAATTCCCCATGCGACTTACCCTGCATGTGCGTTGTCTCCTGGTAGTCTGTGCTGTCCTGTCCTTGAATCCCTGTGACGATCTCCTCAGGGATGATGGCTGCAACCATCTCCTCCATGTGGTCCAGGGCCTCCTGGTGTGCTGGACTCCCCCCTCCAGTCTGCAGTGCTGCCTTCCTGTTCCTGGCCATCTTTTCCTTGGTCCTGCGCTTGCAGTCATGCCAGCGTTTCTTGCACTCGATGACTGTTCTGAGTACTTCAGCCACACTGTTAATCTTGTCGACAATTTGTTGTCATACGGCCTCTCTCCTACTGATTGGCAACTTTGATGTGACAAACAGTTGGTGCTGGTGTTCCGTCACCTCTTTAACCAGAATTTCCTGCTCCTCTGCACTAAAGCAACTCTTTCTTTTCTTCTTAAAAGTGTCCTGGTTCTTGTGTGGGTCCTCCTGGCTGGTTCCTGGTCTGCTGTCATCTTCCTGGGGTCTGTAGTGGCATCTGGGATCCATTTTGGCTCTCTTCTGGTGAAATGGCTGTGTTCGCTGGTTTTTTGATGCTATTGCGTCAAAAAAAATGGCGCATTCCGCCACGTTAATGTTGTTTTCCTTTACGACTTGACGCCGCGGTGTGCGTCAAAAATAATGACTCCCACCTGTTGTTTGCGCCGCCGTGCATCAAAGTATAAATATGACGCCCGCACGGCGCACCAAAATGGCGTTAGCCGGCGGTAATATTTTTGACGCAAAAAGTATAAATATGGGCCTAGGACTCTCAGTATTGCCTTGAGGAACTCTGCAAAATCTATATGATTGTTTATTCAAAGTAAAACCAAACAAATATCGGCTGTCAGGATGAATAGGATTCGAAAAGAAAGCATTCTTCAAGTCTATCACAGAGAACATAGTTGCTGTCGGGGGAACCAAAGTAAGAAGTGTCCTGATGTCAGATACCACAGGATATTGTGGTACCACAATCTTATTCACTTCTCGTAAATCAATAATTAATCGGTAAATCCTAGTATCAGTATCCTTTTTCAGAATAGGAAGAATCAGACTGTTACAAACATTATACGGAACTTCCTCAACAACTCCAACTGCAATAAGATCATGCACAATTCGTGTGAGTGCTTCTTCGCCCTCCTATGAAATTTTGCATTGAGGCAAACGTGGCAATACAGCTCCCTCCTTGACACTAATATGTACCGGTGGAATATTCATTTGTCCCACATCAGTATCTGAAGTAGCCCACAAAGTACTAGGGAGTGAAGCTAATGCAATATCCTCTTTAACAAGACAAACTCTTTCCATCACAGGATGATTATCATTCAAAATAACACGCACCCCTTCAGGAGAGCATCGTATTGTAGCCCTGAAATACTTGAGCATATCAAGACCCCCAATATTGTCTGGTGTATTTGGAGAAATCAACAACGGACATGGAGCAGTAAATTTATCAACATGGAATGCAAGTGGTTGTGACAATGGGCTAGTGGAAGGCGTTCCATCAAAACCTATCGATGTAATGGTTAAGCCAGACAGGGGAGCCCTTTGAAACAATTGGTTAGACAAGGTGCTACGAGTATCTCCTTTATCAACCAGAAACTGATCAGTAGAACCCAAAAAATGTGCTGTAACATACGGACCTCCCTGATCTACTGGAACTTCAACTGATTCCTTACCCCATCCTAGGCAATCCTATGCATAAGCAGAATCTTGGAAATCAGGCTGCACATAGTTAGACATCTGGTATTGGTTCAGTCTATCAAAAGTGTTAAACCCGTCCTTCCCTCGTACATTAGCATCAACCCTAGCATGATCATTTGTGCTTCTTCTAGGCCCTAAATATCCTGAGCGATTTCTCATTTGTCCTCGACCACGTGAACACTGCTGAACATGTAGTGCTGGACAATCGGCAACCCAATGCCCACATTTCTTACAATACGCACACTGATCAACCGACAAGTTCGAACGAGTGTACTAAGAACCATAAGATCCACGTCCACCTCTATCACTACCTCTAAAAGGCAGACCATAAGCTTGAGCCAACATAACCTTTGTCTTTAATTATTTAATCTTTTTATCCTTGCTACCTTTTGCTTCTAATTCCTGACGTTCATAATACTGAGCCATAGTCTAAAGAGAAACCGGAGTAGAGGTAGTCCATGAACTTTCACTAGCTTTTAGATGACTAGCTATTCCTGGTAACGGATTTGCGACATATTTATGGACGAACAAATGTCTGCCCGTATCATCTGACAATAACTGGCCGCTAAAATCATGAAATGCTTCTTCAAAGCGTGTAAAGAAATCTGAGACCGATTCAACTGCCTTTTGCTTACAAGACGCTAAAACAGTCCAATCTATCTTTTTAGGGGGAATAATCATTTTTAACTTAACTAATATGGCTGCGGGAAGATCTAGAATCAACTGATACGTTTTTTTCGCAGGTTCCCTATCCCCGTCCATCTGTTCTAATTTTTTCCATGATGGCCCAAAAACTACACGATCATCAACTTTATGAACAGTTCTCCACATATCTGGTGGTAATATCAATCCGAAAAATAAAACAATGTCAGCCAAAGTCATAGTACAAGAACTAATTGCTCCCTCAACTTCCTCATAAAAGGCGGCTGGATTTTTCCGCGGGTCAGGTAATGCTGTTTTAAGTGCCATTACATCTGCCCTATTCCAAGGAGTATACACCCAATTATGAATAAAATAACCCTTAACATCAACAGACGTTTTATCATCACTTGTACCCGATCCTTTAGGAGGAACATACAAAGCCGCGGCCTCCCGCATTGGTTTTGCATGAACTATCATAGTCTTATCTGTTCCGAAGATGGAAGCTTGCATCCCGCCGGTCTGAGATGTCTGTGCAACTACATCCATGGCCCTTTTCTCCTCTTGCAAACGGACGGCCGCAACACATAATTTCACCAAACGCCTGATTGCATCAGCCACCTGGGAGAAAACAAAAAGACCATCACGCATTTGCTTATGATCAGCTGCTACATCATCGGGCTCTAACTCATCAGAATATTTCCGAAATAGTTCAATAACTTCTGTGCCAAATGCCTCAGTAAAATATAGCTGCTCCTTTTCCGTCCACCCTTTCATGTTGTCTAAAAGTTCAGAAGCAGAGACAACGCTACGAATTGCTTTACGAGCAATAGATCTAAGCTCAAATGCACGGTCAGCAGGCAACATAGAGCGACTGTCTCGTATCTTCTGTTGCTCCTAACCGGAGACCTCAGCTAACTCATGAGGGGCAGAAGGAACTAAATACGGAGGTGGAGGGCGATCTAGTAACAAAAAATCATCATGCGGTTTATTAAGGATAGGATAGAGAGGTTGCCGAACAGTGTATTGGCCAGTTACCTGTAATTTACGTTCTTTCTCTTCTATCTTCTTTAAATAGTTTATTTATTTATTTCTCATTTCCGGTGCTCTCACACATACATTCTTCCGCTGCTCTTTCTCAAGCAAGGCTTGCTCACACTTCACTTTTCCACGCACTTCTTTCTCCCACATTTGTACACAGTCAAACATATCGTGCCTAGACCTTCGCTTACACATACATTGTTCCACATACTCACTCTTTCGCAAATCAAATGACCCATGCATAGGCCAACATAACTCAGGATCCGAACGAGTGTATTTATTTCATAATGTGCTGTACATTATAGAAGAAAGACCATGTTTAACATACATATCTCTATTGGGCGTCCCCTCTGGGGGTGCCGGTTGCGATTCTTCCAGTCTCAAATTGGTACCATTACAAAAGCAACACATCCTACGAAGTGCGCTAAAAACAGGCATGCCAAAAATAGTGCAGAATATGCAGTATTATAATCAAAGTAGCACTTAAAGTACCTCTAGTACAATGTGCCGTTCAAATCAAAATTAAATTGGAGAAAATTCTCCTCATTATCTGCCTCTATAAATGGCAATTTATATATCAATTCAAAGGACACAAATTGACTAGTCACCCAAAACACAAGAGCCACAGTAAGTGGTGAAACAAAGGCATCAAAACCCACAGCAAGTGCCGTAAAACGGCTCTTACCAATCACAGGGCGTCCAGGTTCCAACTGCCAAGTCCTAAAATCGACCAAATGGTCACTGCACAACGAATGAACAAAAAGGATCTCAGTCGAGGACCGGCGCCACCTGGATGGTCAAATCAGAAAGAAGGGAAAAACGCCGTGGTTGCCAAGACTCGGGTCTCCTCAGGCATTGATTGTCCGCAGCGAGATCCCAATCCTTCGTCGCGACCAATCCGTTGGGCGTCCGAGTCACCGATGAGTCCCTGTTCGGGCGCCAATTTGTCAAAGTAAGCCTCAGCAAGGCCTACTAGTGCAAGGGGTTCACCCTTCTCTGCACAAAGTCCTCAGACCATATAGGAAGAAGTTGGCACAGAAACTGAAATAAAAGACAAAGTTTATTAAACCTCATGAGGTGGTACTACAGTTCAAAAAAGCACCCTTCGGTAATGTTTGAAGTAGCACACTGAACTAAGAGAGCATGGTCCTTATATACCCACGCAGGGGCTAAAAAGAAGGTGGTACAATTATAGAAGCAAGACTTATATACATATAAGGTCATATGGAAATGCACAGTCGACAGGTAGGAGGGGCTATCAGTTTTCAAGGACTAGTAAACACATTACTGTTGGTTACTAGTTACTAACAGCTGCAGACCTTACTGGGCATGTGCAAAGTAGGAGATGCTAAACATAACTTGTCACTAGACAGATTTTCATGAGTAGTTAACAGGAAGGTAGGACAGAGCACTTGGCGAGCACATGGCAGCATGAGGCAGAGAAAATGGCTGCCATGAATAGAAATGGATTCTGCAAAATGTTCACAATAGTTGCTAAATACAAGATGTATTCTGCTAATGCTAAATCTAATCGCTACTAAATTACAACAATTCTATGAATGTGCAGATGGTGTTTTTGGCAGACCAGTACATCTCTCATATGAATGCCAAGTATTCTGACTCTGTGCATGATGCCTACATTTTGAGGAATAGCAGTATCCCTTATGTGATGGGCCAACTCCAGAGGCACCGGGTGTGGCTAATAGGTGAGCCCAAGGTCCCCACACAGTATGAGTAGGTGTCTGGGTATGGGGTCATCCTAAAGGGTTAGTATGTGTCTAACAGATATCCCTCGACATTTGCAGGTGACTCTGGTTATCCCAACCTCTCATGGCTACTGACCCCAGTGAGGAATGCCAGGAAAAGGGCAGAGGAACACTACAATGAGGCACATGGGCAAACTAGGCGGATTATTGAGAGGACGTTTGGCCTCCTGAAGGCCATATTCTGGTTCCTCCATCTAACAGGTGGATCCCTGTACTACTCACCGAAGAAGGTGTGCCAGATAATTGTGGCATGCTGCATTTTACACAACCTGGCATCCAGATATTTGTACAGTCCATGTATCATTATGTGGATGCGGGTTAATATTCACGTCTGTGCATCAAAAAAAATGACGCAAATACAGTTTTGGTAAACAAAAAATTAAGCATAACGCGAAAAAGGCGGGACTTTTCATACAGGAAGTGATGTAATAGGATATCCTGTTTAGAGATCATGTACAGTGGGTGTACTTTCACTTTCACTTTGCAGTCTATGATCCTTCTAGGCTGTGTAGAGTGTTGTCCTGAGATTTTGTGCTGTTTTTGTCCTGTGTGCTATCTATTTTGTCAATTTGTGAAATAAATATTGTTTGTGTATACTGTACTACTGTGTTTTGTCTACATTTGTCCTTTTATCTTGTGTTTTTCTTGTTTGTGGGAGTCTGTTGTGGGTAGTGTTAGTTTGGGGATAGTTGGGCTCTTTTAGTGTTTATGTTTACTTTTTTTCCTGTCTTTGTACCCCTACTTTTCCCCTTTTCCCCTTTCTATTTCTTTTACCCCTATTCCATATCACTTATAAGTATGTCTGGTAGGCCACGTCTTGGCAGGATGGGGGAAGAGGAGTTGGGGGCTTCATCTGGCTGGAGGCGCATTTCTTGCCGCTCATGATCCAGGCAGGGGGCAGGGTGATACAGGGTATCCGACAGAGGCGCGCAGAATCCGGTGGGGAAAGGTGCTGCATCACCTGCAGCGTGTGTATGCCAGCCAGAGGAGTGACCACTAGCTGAAGCACCAGTGGGCTGACCTCATCACCAGGGAGCAGGATCTCTTGGACCACCTGGGAATCATGATTGGTGGCACTGTTGGTGAGTACGAATTATGTTAATGTGCACTATTAAATGCTCTGTAGTGACATCAGGGGATTAGTGCATTGTCTGCCAGCTAACTTGCTGACTGTGTGTAATGCTGGGGAAATATAAGGGGATCATTGATGCGCTATGGCAAGGATCACAATTGCTAGCTGTCAGGTAGCACGTGCTCAGCAAACTTACAGGTTACTTTTCCATGAAGGAAATTGGTGCTGCTTTTTTGTCAGAACAGCTAACAAAATATGAGCCAATCATGTCTATATAGGGTACTATTGACAGAGAAATACAGATGTACCAACATTTAGGCCAACTATGTTGACGCAATTGCTAGACTGACTTTAGAATCACTACATGATGCTGAAAATTAGTGCTGCCTTCACGTCAATTGATAATAGCAAAGTGGCTCAGACATATGTCTCATGTGAGTCTGGTGAGTGTGGAAGGAAAGCGTTCACAGAAGTACTATGAATGTGTGGGATTATTGTGTTCCTTGATCTTTTTGGATACATGTCAGTTCTTGATTTGAAAACATCGTGAAAAGGCGTAAGGTGCCCTCAGCTAACATTTTAAGATGTTTGTTGGAATTAGTTGAGCCACAATCCAAATATGGATGGCAGTCCAAGTGTATGCACATGGCCTCACATCTCCATGGTTGGTGAAAATCACCATAGCTGGGCCACATCAATTGACTATACTGTAACAACAGGATGGCTTACAAAAGTCCCTGCCCCTCCCTCTGTACATTGGGCCTATGTGCAATAAATGAGTCATGGCCACAAGGCATGTTTGACTAGTAATGTAGTCGTAAAGTAACCAGTCTTTGGATGTCTCTCTTGGATGCACATGATGAGACGATTACACTCCATATTTTTTAGTGCTCACCAATTATGGGGCATGTTTGCAACCACATGATAGTTAGGGCCAATGTATGTGTGCAGATATGTGTGTAACTGTCACAGGAGACCCATGCTATGTACAAGTTGGCCGTGATATATCAGATGCAGTACCATCATGTCTGAATGGCTGCCATTTCATTATTAAGCCTACACATTGTAAATGTTTATGAAATTGTTGCACTGTGCACAGATTTTGAGCACATTTCTTCCTTCCCTACCTTACAGGTGGACCGGCACCCTACACTGTGGGAGAAGTGTCGACATTTGAGGACCCCGACCACTCCAGTAAGTGTTGATATGTCTGTTATGTGTTGTGTTTGCTGGTTATGGACTCGTGTGAGTTGGACGCATAGCAAGGTGTGATGCGTTGGGCAAGCTTTTCTCTTGTTCCATGAGTGGGAATGCAGTTCTCACATGTTTTGAGTTTGCCAATGCGTATCCAATGGTATCATGTAGGGATTGTAGGACATCCCTGTAGGCCCCACTGTGAGTACAGGGGATAGTCATGTGTATGACACTTGTATCACCAAGAGTCGCACTGGAAGTCAGCCCTAATTTAGTCAGCCTGTCAGACCCACATTCTCTAAGATTGGTACAGCAAATAGCTTTCCAACAGACATCTGCTTCCCTATTTACCTATGTTATTTTGAAACAGTAGGTAGAACCTCCTAGCAGCATGTACTTCCACATGTAGTGCAACAAGTCTGTGGAACCTGAGTGCAATGGCCAAGGTGTGCATGCAATTCATGATCATGGGTGTTCTAGCAACTCTGTGTCTGATGTAAGTCAGGCCTCACTGGAAGTATATGTTGTGTACCAAGCACTGCTTTTCCTGGCATGTCTGACCCTATGAGTGCTCTAGGGTTTGCTGACTTCTAATTGTAGATAGACCTTACCTGTGGTGTGTCTGTGGAGACAAACATGTGTGGAGTTTCCTATACACTCCTCGGTGTACATGTTGTTGGCAAATTATAGTTGTGTATTCACCGCCCCCCCTCAAACACGGCCATGGGTTTGTGAATGGGGTACCTAGTACTGATGCTACGAGTATGTTACACATACATGTGAATAAGTGACGGTTTGGTTGCATACTAGTATACACACTCAGGTTTGGCACTTGGTACTATAATGGCAAGTCCAGTTACAACTTGCAGACCATGTGGCTTCAGTTTTGCTTTCCGTACACTGACATTTGTAGCATAGGTCTTGGCGGAGGATATGCAGCATGATTCTTAGATGATAACTGGCAGAACTCAGATTGCAAGTCAAAGCCAGTTATTACCCATCTTGTAGGTTATGGATGTGCTTTGTGTGATGTGACCTTTGTAGTCTGGCCTGCCATATACTACCTCAGGGACATTCAATGCCCTGTATTGTGATATGAGCTGTTACAAGTACAGTAGATGTAATGTCTGATTAACTTGCTGTGCCATTTCACACAATGCAGTTACTAATGTAGAATATCTGCATTTGTCTTCACAGCTGCAAACATAACTCCTGACCAGGTCCGTGAATTCCAGCGCCGGGCCATGAGATACCAGCACATCATGCTGGTGGAGTCGGGGTTCTGGAGGATGGCCCGGCGATATCGCTATGAACGGGCCTCCGGGGCATGGAGAGCCTTCCCACAGGGTGGGCGCCTACTTTGCCCACCACAGCCACCACCAGCACAACCACCAATACGAGCCAGGTGGCCCCACCCACAGCTGCCACTGTTGGTCCAACATCTGCTGGACTTCCTGGCCCCAGCATTGCCACCGGTGCAGGACAGCCCACTAGGCCTGGCACCACACCCACACAGACCTCCTCCACCGGTACCCAGACTGCCACTGCTCCATCTGTTGACCCTGCAGCCTTCAACAGAATGGAACATAAGATGGACAAAGTGCTGCGCAAGTTGAGCCACCTGAGCCTGACGTGCGGCACATTAACCGGCGGGTCAAGTCCATTAAGAGCACCCTCCGGAGGGCCAACCTCTAGACACTTTTTTTGATGGACATGATTCCCTTCCCTCCATCCTCTTTCCTTGTTCTTATAGTTAGTGGGCTTAGGGGGCTTAGTGTTAGGTTAGTATAGGCTGTTAGTTTAGTTAGTGTTAGTGGGAGGGGGGTCCTCATTCTTTATATTTTTACTTACTAAGTGTGTGGGTGGGTGGGGGCTATGTTGGGGTTCTTGTGTGTTAAAAAAAAAAATGTAAAAAAAAAAAGTTTACAAAAAATTATATATGTATAGTATAGTATGTGTTTAGGTTAGTATGTGTTGTCCTCCATGTGTCCCGTCTCATAAGGGGGGTGGGGGGTAGATGTTTAGAACATTTCGTTACATGTGATAAGTAAGTGTAGCTTAGGTTAGTTAGGGACAGTTGTGGGTAATGAGTAGTCAGGGTAGATTAGGGTAGGTAAGATTTTTCCCTCAGTTTCCTCATCTGTGGTTAGCATTTAATAAATATTTGGTTACCCCTTAATAGTATGTGTTGAATGGTACTTGATCGTGGGTTTGGATTCAGTGTACATCAATTTGGTACTATAACATCTGTGTCCTATGCTACAAACAAATCCCAACTGAGCTGTACGATTGGCAGCTAGCCCAGAGCTACCTTGCAAAGTGTCGACCCTTTGTTGCAACCACCAATCACAGTTAATATGGATCCCAATGTGTTTCTGTTGATAAGTGTGTTTTCAAAGTCACTAACAGTACTTCCAGACTTGATATTGGGGAAACAGTTTTAGGTCTGACTGCAGTGTGATGATCATGCACACCCTTATAAGATGAGTTCTCATTGGCAATGTTGTATTCTTGTCTTCATGACCCTCATACATCATTTGTGACACAGTTCGGCATGATTACCTATTTGTATGTTAACTCAGACACCTTCATTTGTGCAGTTTTTTTAGTGTTTACTTATATTAGTGTGGCATGTTTGTTGTGTGATTTTTATATGTTTACAACATTTTGCGACCACTATTTACTGACTTAGTTATCCCCTGAGGAAGCATTCTTCTGTCCAACACAGCATGGTGGTGTATGGTTTCTCACTTCATCCGATTTGTCCCTCAGGAAGGGCAGAGTATGATGCAATCATGGGCACTGTGCAGAATTCTCTGACTACATATTATCAGGACAGTTGCATTGACAAGCTACGTAATTTGACAGTAGGCACATGTCAGTTATCTACTTCACAGTTGATATGTCACATTACCCAGAGACAGATTTGTTGTGTAAATGCTATTTATTGAAACGTGCTGTTGTGCTATCTGTACATTGTCCATGATTGTGAGTCCATTATAGTGACATTTTAAATTGGGATCCAACACAAGGGGTTACGGAAATGCTTTTGATATGCTGGGGTTGATGTTTCAGACAGTGCAGAGGGACAGGATTTGGCAATGAGTAGGAGAGGGACAATCACTGGGCTTGGTGACAAGATATACAGTGGTTTTCAGAACAGTGCTCGAGTAAAGTTGTTGCTAGACTGGCAAGTTACAATGCGCAGGACCTTGGTAAATGTGGGCCATGTGGCAGGGACTAGTGCTTCCGGGTCATTTTCCTTGTGAATGTGATCTGTTTCATGTCTTCTTCTTCTGATGTGTGTGTTGCCTGCTTTGTCCTTGTTGTTGGTTGTGAAGGGGCAACACACACCTCAGTGTTAGAAGACATGGAGTCAGACATCCCGGTCGCTGCTCCCTGTAACGGTCTGAAGGGCAGCACTGCAGCAAGGAGGGTCTGCTGGTTCTTGAGAATAGCAGCCACATCACAATGGTAGGCAGCCAGGTCGGCCCTGAGAGAGTCATGATTGCATTTGTGCATGCAGTGGAAGGTTTGGGGTGCGAGGTGTTGTGGCAACTCCCTTACTGCAGTGGTGAATTCCTTGACAGTTTCTTGTAGTCCTTGCAGTATGGATGTTAGGGCTTGCATAGCTGCTGCCTGATCTGCAGATGACATCATGCACGAATGCACCCCCTCAAGGCTGGCTGCCATAGTTTGCATCCCCACCCACACCTCCTTGGCCAGCTCCCGCTGTACTCCAACTACAATTCTCTCAAAGCTGGTGCCAGTGTCGTCTGAGTCCTCAGCTGTATTGGAGCTGGCAGGTCTTACAATTGGGGTGGTGGGTGGATCCTCTGCGATGGCTGCTTGTTCTGTGCTCCTCCTTGTGACTGAAGGTGGGGTCTGGAGGGTTTCTGGATAGTCTCCTGGGGAATGTTTATCGGCTCGTCATCCATGTCATCAGGGAAATCTGGGACAGGCATATCGGCAGCAGATCCATCTTCCTCTGCAATGAAATAGGGTACAATTAGTGTGTCTGTGTTGTGGCAATTTTGATGTGACGTGCCTGCCTTTTGATAAATTCACTTTGTGATCTTGTTTTGTGTTAATTTCTCCAGTCCTTCAGATGGGCATTCTTCCAGGCCTATTGCCCACCTGTGTGTCACATGTATGTTATTGAGTTATCAGACTTGTCAGCCTCATCGCCTCTAGGTGTTGATTTATGCCAAATAGAGAATTGCCACCTTCTTTTCCTACTCGACCCTCCGTGTACATCCATTCTCATGGTGAGACCTTTCACTGGCTGTGGGTGTACTGATGGCCCTGGCAACACACTTAACAATCTGGACCTGCCCCAATCTCTGATCTTTCACATCCACTTAAATGCAATTAACATGTGGCATATCCTATGCATGGCAATGTTATGAGCCCATATGGATGTTGACATTGTTAATGTGTCCTACTGATGTTGGGGAATGTGTGTTACATTGGATTGCCCTGATTATCGTATCAGTGTCCTATTTCATCCTCTGACTGTGCAGGTGTATTTCAGTGACCAGTTACATGTGTCCCCTCCTCAATGCTGTTGTCTGAGCAGTATGACATTTGGGATGTTGCATTGTTACCCAGGCACAGGATGGACCCTGACATATGCAGCATGGGTGTGTCCTTAGTGCTGTGTAGCTCCTATTGTTGTTTACATTGGCTGATGTTTGCGACAACTATGGGCATTGACATTTGAGAGTACTGTGGCCTTTGTCTTGTTTCTGGGGATTGTTGCAGTTGTCATCCTCACCCCCTAATTTAGGTGTGTATGATCCATGGGGAGGTTACTGCCATTGGCTACTTGAGCTGCACACAGAGCAGAGGTGGTAGTGGCAACTGTTGTCGCAGTTACATTCCAGTTGTCGGTATGGCTAGAGGATTGCTAATAGGGCCCTAGTTAATGTAGGGGGTATGTTGGCTGACGTGTGCCGGGATGTCAGTTTGACGTAGTGGGCTTCCCTCCTTGCGTGGCTTTCCCTTTGCTCCATCGTTGGCATGACAGCATGCCCCCATGGGACTGTTGTTGGTGTTGTGTAATGGTGTGCCCCAGGTCTTCTCAGAACGGGCCATGCCCCCCTGCCGTACCCCTTTACCCATGCCACTCCATGTATTAGATGACTTCCATGCATTTAGTGGTCGGTATTCCCCCCCCCAGTTGTAGATGACATTATTGCATTTTAATTCCCCATGCGACTTACCCTGCATGTGCGTTGTCTCCTGGTAGTCTGTGCTGTCCTGTCCTTGAATCCCTGTGACGATCTCCTCAGGGATGATGGCTGCAACCATCTCCTCCATGTGGTCCAGGGCCTCCTGGTGTGCTGGACTCCCCCCTCCAGTCTGCAGTGCTGCCTTCCTGTTCCTGGCCATCTTTTCCTTGGTCCTGCGCTTGCAGTCATGCCAGCGTTTCTTGCACTCGATGACTGTTCTGAGTACTTCAGCCACACTGTTAATCTTGTCGACAATTTGTTGTCATACGGCCTCTCTCCTACTGATTGGCAACTTTGATGTGACAAACAGTTGGTGCTGGTGTTCCGTCACCTCTTTAACCAGAATTTCCTGCTCCTCTGCACTAAAGCAACTCTTTCTTTTCTTCTTAAAAGTGTCCTGGTTCTTGTGTGGGTCCTCCTGGCTGGTTCCTGGTCTGCTGTCATCTTCCTGGGGTCTGTAGTGGCATCTGGGATCCATTTTGGCTCTCTTCTGGTGAAATGGCTGTGTTCGCTGGTTTTTTGATGCTATTGCGTCAAAAAAAATGGCGCATTCCGCCACGTTAATGTTGTTTTCCTTTACGACTTGACGCCGCGGTGTGCGTCAAAAATAATGACTCCCACCTGTTGTTTGCGCCGCCGTGCATCAAAGTATAAATATGACGCCCGCACGGCGCACCAAAATGGCGTTAGCCGGCGGTAATATTTTTGACGCAAAAAGTATAAATATGGGCCTAGGACTCTCAGTATTGCCTTGAGGAACTCTGCAAAATCTATATGATTGTTTATTCAAAGTAAAACCAAACAAATATCGGCTGTCAGGATGAATAGGATTCGAAAAGAAAGCATTCTTCAAGTCTATCACAGAGAACATAGTTGCTGTCGGGGGAACCAAAGTAAGAAGTGTCCTGATGTCAGATACCACAGGATATTGTGGTACCACAATCTTATTCACTTCTCGTAAATCAATAATTAATCGGTAAATCCTAGTATCAGTATCCTTTTTCAGAATAGGAAGAATCAGACTGTTACAAACATTATACGGAACTTCCTCAACAACTCCAACTGCAATAAGATCATGCACAATTCGTGTGAGTGCTTCTTCGCCCTCCTATGAAATTTTGCATTGAGGCAAACGTGGCAATACAGCTCCCTCCTTGACACTAATATGTACCGGTGGAATATTCATTTGTCCCACATCAGTATCTGAAGTAGCCCACAAAGTACTAGGGAGTGAAGCTAATGCAATATCCTCTTTAACAAGACAAACTCTTTCCATCACAGGATGATTATCATTCAAAATAACACGCACCCCTTCAGGAGAGCATCGTATTGTAGCCCTGAAATACTTGAGCATATCAAGACCCCCAATATTGTCTGGTGTATTTGGAGAAATCAACAACGGACATGGAGCAGTAAATTTATCAACATGGAATGCAAGTGGTTGTGACAATGGGCTAGTGGAAGGCGTTCCATCAAAACCTATCGATGTAATGGTTAAGCCAGACAGGGGAGCCCTTTGAAACAATTGGTTAGACAAGGTGCTACGAGTATCTCCTTTATCAACCAGAAACTGATCAGTAGAACCCAAAAAATGTGCTGTAACATACGGACCTCCCTGATCTACTGGAACTTCAACTGATTCCTTACCCCATCCTAGGCAATCCTATGCATAAGCAGAATCTTGGAAATCAGGCTGCACATAGTTAGACATCTGGTATTGGTTCAGTCTATCAAAAGTGTTAAACCCGTCCTTCCCTCGTACATTAGCATCAACCCTAGCATGATCATTTGTGCTTCTTCTAGGCCCTAAATATCCTGAGCGATTTCTCATTTGTCCTCGACCACGTGAACACTGCTGAACATGTAGTGCTGGACAATCGGCAACCCAATGCCCACATTTCTTACAATACGCACACTGATCAACCGACAAGTTCGAACGAGTGTACTAAGAACCATAAGATCCACGTCCACCTCTATCACTACCTCTAAAAGGCAGACCATAAGCTTGAGCCAACATAACCTTTGTCTTTAATTATTTAATCTTTTTATCCTTGCTACCTTTTGCTTCTAATTCCTGACGTTCATAATACTGAGCCATAGTCTAAAGAGAAACCGGAGTAGAGGTAGTCCATGAACTTTCACTAGCTTTTAGATGACTAGCTATTCCTGGTAACGGATTTGCGACATATTTATGGACGAACAAATGTCTGCCCGTATCATCTGACAATAACTGGCCGCTAAAATCATGAAATGCTTCTTCAAAGCGTGTAAAGAAATCTGAGACCGATTCAACTGCCTTTTGCTTACAAGACGCTAAAACAGTCCAATCTATCTTTTTAGGGGGAATAATCATTTTTAACTTAACTAATATGGCTGCGGGAAGATCTAGAATCAACTGATACGTTTTTTTCGCAGGTTCCCTATCCCCGTCCATCTGTTCTAATTTTTTCCATGATGGCCCAAAAACTACACGATCATCAACTTTATGAACAGTTCTCCACATATCTGGTGGTAATATCAATCCGAAAAATAAAACAATGTCAGCCAAAGTCATAGTACAAGAACTAATTGCTCCCTCAACTTCCTCATAAAAGGCGGCTGGATTTTTCCGCGGGTCAGGTAATGCTGTTTTAAGTGCCATTACATCTGCCCTATTCCAAGGAGTATACACCCAATTATGAATAAAATAACCCTTAACATCAACAGACGTTTTATCATCACTTGTACCCGATCCTTTAGGAGGAACATACAAAGCCGCGGCCTCCCGCATTGGTTTTGCATGAACTATCATAGTCTTATCTGTTCCGAAGATGGAAGCTTGCATCCCGCCGGTCTGAGATGTCTGTGCAACTACATCCATGGCCCTTTTCTCCTCTTGCAAACGGACGGCCGCAACACATAATTTCACCAAACGCCTGATTGCATCAGCCACCTGGGAGAAAACAAAAAGACCATCACGCATTTGCTTATGATCAGCTGCTACATCATCGGGCTCTAACTCATCAGAATATTTCCGAAATAGTTCAATAACTTCTGTGCCAAATGCCTCAGTAAAATATAGCTGCTCCTTTTCCGTCCACCCTTTCATGTTGTCTAAAAGTTCAGAAGCAGAGACAACGCTACGAATTGCTTTACGAGCAATAGATCTAAGCTCAAATGCACGGTCAGCAGGCAACATAGAGCGACTGTCTCGTATCTTCTGTTGCTCCTAACCGGAGACCTCAGCTAACTCATGAGGGGCAGAAGGAACTAAATACGGAGGTGGAGGGCGATCTAGTAACAAAAAATCATCATGCGGTTTATTAAGGATAGGATAGAGAGGTTGCCGAACAGTGTATTGGCCAGTTACCTGTAATTTACGTTCTTTCTCTTCTATCTTCTTTAAATAGTTTATTTATTTATTTCTCATTTCCGGTGCTCTCACACATACATTCTTCCGCTGCTCTTTCTCAAGCAAGGCTTGCTCACACTTCACTTTTCCACGCACTTCTTTCTCCCACATTTGTACACAGTCAAACATATCGTGCCTAGACCTTCGCTTACACATACATTGTTCCACATACTCACTCTTTCGCAAATCAAATGACCCATGCATAGGCCAACATAACTCAGGATCCGAACGAGTGTATTTATTTCATAATGTGCTGTACATTATAGAAGAAAGACCATGTTTAACATACATATCTCTATTGGGCGTCCCCTCTGGGGGTGCCGGTTGCGATTCTTCCAGTCTCAAATTGGTACCATTACAAAAGCAACACATCCTACGAAGTGCGCTAAAAACAGGCATGCCAAAAATAGTGCAGAATATGCAGTATTATAATCAAAGTAGCACTTAAAGTACCTCTAGTACAATGTGCCGTTCAAATCAAAATTAAATTGGAGAAAATTCTCCTCATTATCTGCCTCTATAAATGGCAATTTATATATCAATTCAAAGGACACAAATTGACTAGTCACCCAAAACACAAGAGCCACAGTAAGTGGTGAAACAAAGGCATCAAAACCCACAGCAAGTGCCGTAAAACGGCTCTTACCAATCACAGGGCGTCCAGGTTCCAACTGCCAAGTCCTAAAATCGACCAAATGGTCACTGCACAACGAATGAACAAAAAGGATCTCAGTCGAGGACCGGCGCCACCTGGATGGTCAAATCAGAAAGAAGGGAAAAACGCCGTGGTTGCCAAGACTCGGGTCTCCTCAGGCATTGATTGTCCGCAGCGAGATCCCAATCCTTCGTCGCGACCAATCCGTTGGGCGTCCGAGTCACCGATGAGTCCCTGTTCGGGCGCCAATTTGTCAAAGTAAGCCTCAGCAAGGCCTACTAGTGCAAGGGGTTCACCCTTCTCTGCACAAAGTCCTCAGACCATATAGGAAGAAGTTGGCACAGAAACTGAAATAAAAGACAAAGTTTATTAAACCTCATGAGGTGGTACTACAGTTCAAAAAAGCACCCTTCGGTAATGTTTGAAGTAGCACACTGAACTAAGAGAGCATGGTCCTTATATACCCACGCAGGGGCTAAAAAGAAGGTGGTACAATTATAGAAGCAAGACTTATATACATATAAGGTCATATGGAAATGCACAGTCGACAGGTAGGAGGGGCTATCAGTTTTCAAGGACTAGTAAACACATTACTGTTGGTTACTAGTTACTAACAGCTGCAGACCTTACTGGGCATGTGCAAAGTAGGAGATGCTAAACATAACTTGTCACTAGACAGATTTTCATGAGTAGTTAACAGGAAGGTAGGACAGAGCACTTGGCGAGCACATGGCAGCATGAGGCAGAGAAAATGGCTGCCATGAATAGAAATGGATTCTGCAAAATGTTCACAATAGTTGCTAAATACAAGATGTATTCTGCTAATGCTAAATCTAATCGCTACTAAATTACAACAATTCTATGAATGTGCAGATGGTGTTTTTGGCAGACCAGTACATCTCTCATATGAATGCCAAGTATTCTGACTCTGTGCATGATGCCTACATTTTGAGGAATAGCAGTATCCCTTATGTGATGGGCCAACTCCAGAGGCACCGGGTGTGGCTAATAGGTGAGCCCAAGGTCCCCACACAGTATGAGTAGGTGTCTGGGTATGGGGTCATCCTAAAGGGTTAGTATGTGTCTAACAGATATCCCTCGACATTTGCAGGTGACTCTGGTTATCCCAACCTCTCATGGCTACTGACCCCAGTGAGGAATGCCAGGAAAAGGGCAGAGGAACACTACAATGAGGCACATGGGCAAACTAGGCGGATTATTGAGAGGACGTTTGGCCTCCTGAAGGCCATATTCTGGTTCCTCCATCTAACAGGTGGATCCCTGTACTACTCACCGAAGAAGGTGTGCCAGATAATTGTGGCATGCTGCATTTTACACAACCTGGCATCCAGATATTTGTACAGTCCATGTATCATTATGTGGATGCGGGTTAATATTCACGTCTGTGCATCAAAAAAAATGACGCAAATACCGTTTTGGTAAACAAAAAATTAAGCATAACGCGAAAAAGGCGGGACTTTTCATACAGGAAGTGATGTAATAGGATATCCTGTTTAGAGATCATGTACAGTGGGTGTACTTTCACTTTCACTTTGCAGTCTATGATCCTTCTAGGCTGTGTAGAGTGTTGTCCTGAGATTTTGTGCTGTTTTTGTCCTGTGTGCTATCTATTTTGTCAATTTGTGAAATAAATATTGTTTGTGTATACTGTACTACTGTGTTTTGTCTACATTTGTCCTTTTATCTTGTGTTTTTCTTGTTTGTGGGAGTCTGTTGTGGGTAGTGTTAGTTTGGGGATAGTTGGGCTCTTTTAGTGTTTATGTTTACTTTTTTTCCTGTCTTTGTACCCCTACTTTTCCCCTTTTCCCCTTTCTATTTCTTTTACCCCTATTCCATATCACTTATAAGTATGTCTGGTAGGCCACGTCTTGGCAGGATGGGGGAAGAGGAGTTGGGGGCTTCATCTGGCTGGAGGCGCATTTCTTGCCGCTCATGATCCAGGCAGGGGGCAGGGTGATACAGGGTATCCGACAGAGGCGCGCAGAATCCGGTGGGGAAAGGTGCTGCATCACCTGCAGCGTGTGTATGCCAGCCAGAGGAGTGACCACTAGCTGAAGCACCAGTGGGCTGACCTCATCACCAGGGAGCAGGATCTCTTGGACCACCTGGGAATCATGATTGGTGGCACTGTTGGTGAGTACGAATTATGTTAATGTGCACTATTAAATGCTCTGTAGTGACATCAGGGGATTAGTGCATTGTCTGCCAGCTAACTTGCTGACTGTGTGTAATGCTGGGGAAATATAAGGGGATCATTGATGCGCTATGGCAAGGATCACAATTGCTAGCTGTCAGGTAGCACGTGCTCAGCAAACTTACAGGTTACTTTTCCATGAAGGAAATTGGTGCTGCTTTTTTGTCAGAACAGCTAACAAAATATGAGCCAATCATGTCTATATAGGGTACTATTGACAGAGAAATACAGATGTACCAACATTTAGGCCAACTATGTTGACGCAATTGCTAGACTGACTTTAGAATCACTACATGATGCTGAAAATTAGTGCTGCCTTCACGTCAATTGATAATAGCAAAGTGGCTCAGACATATGTCTCATGTGAGTCTGGTGAGTGTGGAAGGAAAGCGTTCACAGAAGTACTATGAATGTGTGGGATTATTGTGTTCCTTGATCTTTTTGGATACATGTCAGTTCTTGATTTGAAAACATCGTGAAAAGGCGTAAGGTGCCCTCAGCTAACATTTTAAGATGTTTGTTGGAATTAGTTGAGCCACAATCCAAATATGGATGGCAGTCCAAGTGTATGCACATGGCCTCACATCTCCATGGTTGGTGAAAATCACCATAGCTGGGCCACATCAATTGACTATACTGTAACAACAGGATGGCTTACAAAAGTCCCTGCCCCTCCCTCTGTACATTGGGCCTATGTGCAATAAATGAGTCATGGCCACAAGGCATGTTTGACTAGTAATGTAGTCGTAAAGTAACCAGTCTTTGGATGTCTCTCTTGGATGCACATGATGAGACGATTACACTCCATATTTTTTAGTGCTCACCAATTATGGGGCATGTTTGCAACCACATGATAGTTAGGGCCAATGTATGTGTGCAGATATGTGTGTAACTGTCACAGGAGACCCATGCTATGTACAAGTTGGCCGTGATATATCAGATGCAGTACCATCATGTCTGAATGGCTGCCATTTCATTATTAAGCCTACACATTGTAAATGTTTATGAAATTGTTGCACTGTGCACAGATTTTGAGCACATTTCTTCCTTCCCTACCTTACAGGTGGACCGGCACCCTACACTGTGGGAGAAGTGTCGACATTTGAGGACCCCGACCACTCCAGTAAGTGTTGATATGTCTGTTATGTGTTGTGTTTGCTGGTTATGGACTCGTGTGAGTTGGACGCATAGCAAGGTGTGATGCGTTGGGCAAGCTTTTCTCTTGTTCCATGAGTGGGAATGCAGTTCTCACATGTTTTGAGTTTGCCAATGCGTATCCAATGGTATCATGTAGGGATTGTAGGACATCCCTGTAGGCCCCACTGTGAGTACAGGGGATAGTCATGTGTATGACACTTGTATCACCAAGAGTCGCACTGGAAGTCAGCCCTAATTTAGTCAGCCTGTCAGACCCACATTCTCTAAGATTGGTACAGCAAATAGCTTTCCAACAGACATCTGCTTCCCTATTTACCTATGTTATTTTGAAACAGTAGGTAGAACCTCCTAGCAGCATGTAATTCCACATGTAGTGCAACAAGTCTGTGGAACCTGAGTGCAATGGCCAAGGTGTGCATGCAATTCATGATCATGGGTGTTCTAGCAACTCTGTGTCTGATGTAAGTCAGGCCTCACTGGAAGTATATGTTGTGTACCAAGCACTGCTTTTCCTGGCATGTCTGACCCTATGAGTGCTCTAGGGTTTGCTGACTTCTAATTGTAGATAGACCTTACCTGTGGTGTGTCTGTAGAGACAAACATGTGTGGAGTTTCCTATACACTCCTCGGTGTACATGTTGTTGGCAAATTATAGTTGTGTATTCACCGCCCCCCCTCAAACACGGCCATGGGTTTGTGAATGGGGTACCTAGTACTGATGCTACGAGTATGTTACACATACATGTGAATAAGTGACGGTTTGGTTGCATACTAGTATACACACTCAGGTTTGGCACTTGGTACTATAATGGCAAGTCCAGTTACAACTTGCAGACCATGTGGCTTCAGTTTTGCTTTCCGTACACTGACATTTGTAGCATAGGTCTTGGCGGAGGATATGCAGCATGATTCTTAGATGATAACTGGCAGAACTCAGATTGCAAGTCAAAGCCAGTTATTACCCATCTTGTAGGTTATGGATGTGCTTTGTGTGATGTGACCTTTGTAGTCTGGCCTGCCATATACTTCCTCAGGGACATTCAATGCCCTGTATTGTGATATGAGCTGTTACAAGTACAGTAGATGTAATGTCTGATTAACTTGCTGTGCCATTTCACACAATGCAGTTACTAATGTAGAATATCTGCATTTGTCTTCACAGCTGCAAACATGACTCCTGACCAGGTCCGTGAATTCCAGCGCCGGGCCATGAGATACCAGCACATCATGCTGGTGGAGTCGGGGTTCTGGAGGATGGCCCGGCGATATCGCTATGAACGGGCCTCCGGGGCATGGAGAGCCTTCCCACAGGGTGGGCGCCTACTTTGCCCACCACAGCCACCACCAGCACAACCACCAATACGAGCCAGGTGGCCCCACCCACAGCTGCCACTGTTGGTCCAACATCTGCTGGACTTCCTGGCCCCAGCATTGCCACCGGTGCAGGACAGCCCACTAGGCCTGGCACCACACCCACACAGACCTCCTCCACCGGTACCCAGACTGCCACTGCTCCATCTGTTGACCCTGCAGCCTTCAACAGAATGGAACATAAGATGGACAAAGTGCTGCGCAAGTTGAGCCACCTGAGCCGGACGTGCGGCACATTAACCGGCGGGTCAAGTCCATTAAGAGCACCCTCCGGAGGGCCAACCTCTAGACACTTTTTTTGATGGACATGATTCCCTTCCCTCCATCCTCTTTCCTTGTTCTTATAGTTAGTGGGCTTAGGGGGCTTAGTGTTAGGTTAGTATAGGCTGTTAGTTTAGTTAGTGTTAGTGGGAGGGGGGTCCTCATTCTTTATATTTTTACTTACTAAGTGTGTGGGTGGGTGGGGGCTATGTTGGGGTTCTTGTGTGTTAAAAAAAAAAAATGTAAAAAAAAAAGTTTACAAAAAATTATATATGTATAGTATAGTATGTGTTTAGGTTAGTATGTGTTGTCCTCCATGTGTCCCGTCTCATAAGGGGGGTGGGGGGTAGATGTTTAGAACATTTCGTTACATGTGATAAGTAAGTGTAGCTTAGGTTAGTTAGGGACAGTTGTGGGTAATGAGTAGTCAGGGTAGATTAGGGTAGGTAAGATTTTTCCCTCAGTTTCCTCATCTGTGGTTAGCATTTAATAAATATTTGGTTACCCCTTAATAGTATGTGTTGAATGGTACTTGATCGTGGGTTTGGATTCAGTGTACATCAATTTGGTACTATAACATCTGTGTCCTATGCTACAAACAAATCCCAACTGAGCTGTACAATTGGCAGCTAGCCCAGAGCTACCTTGCAAAGTGTCGACCCTTTGTTGCAACCACCAATCACAGTTAATATGGATCCCAATGTGTTTCTGTTGATAAGTGTGTTTTCAAAGTCACTAACAGTGCTTCCAGACTTGATATTGGGGAAACAGTTTTAGGTCTGACTGCAGTGTGATGATCATGCACACCCTTATAAGATGAGTTCTCATTGGCAATGTTGTATTCTTGTCTTCATGACCCTCATACATCATTTGTGACACAGTTCGGCATGATTACCTATTTGTATGTTAACTCAGACACCTTCATTTGTGCAGTTTTTTTAGTGTTTACTTATATTAGTGTGGCATGTTTGTTGTGTGATTTTTATATGTTTACAACATTTTGCGACCACTATTTACTGACTTAGTTATCCCCTGAGGAAGCATTCTTCTGTCCAACACAGCATGGTGGTGTATGGTTTCTCACTTCATCCGATTTGTCCCTCAGGAAGGGCAGAGTATGATGCAATCATGGGCACTGTGCAGAATTCTCTGACTACATATTATCAGGACAGTTGCATTGACAAGCTACGTAATTTGACAGTAGGCACATGTCAGTTATCTACTTCACAGTTGATATGTCACATTACCCAGAGACAGATTTGTTGTGTAAATGCTATTTATTGAAACGTGCTGTTGTGCTATCTGTACATTGTCCATGATTGTGAGTCCATTATAGTGACATTTTAAATTGGGATCCAACACAAGGGGTTACGGAAATGCTTTTGATATGCTGGGGTTGATGTTTCAGACAGTGCAGAGGGACAGGATTTGGCAATGAGTAGGAGAGGGACAATCACTGGGCTTGGTGACAAGATATACAGTGGTTTTCAGAACAGTGCTCGAGTAAAGTTGTTGCTAGACTGGCAAGTTACAATGCGCAGGACCTTGGTAAATGTGGGCCATGTGGCAGGGACTAGTGCTTCCGGGTCATTTTCCTTGTGAATGTGATCTGTTTCATGTCTTCTTCTTCTGATGTGTGTGTTGCCTGCTTTGTCCTTGTTGTTGGTTGTGAAGGGGAAACACACACCTCAGTGTTAGAAGACATGGAGTCAGACATCCCGGTCGCTGCTCCCTGTAACGGTCTGAAGGACAGCACTGCAGCAAGGAGGGTCTGCTGGTTCTTGAGAATAGCAGCCACATCACAATGGTAGGCAGCCAGGTCGGCCCTGAGAGAGTCATGATTGCATTTGTGCATGCAGTGGAAGGTTTGGGGTGCGAGGTGTTGTGGCAACTCCCTTACTGCAGTGGTGAATTCCTTGACAGTTTCTTGTAGTCCTTGCAGTATGGATGTTAGGGCTTGCATAGCTGCTGCCTGATCTGCAGATGACATCATGCACGAATGCACCCCCTCAAGGCTGGCTGCCATAGTTTGCATCCCCACCCACACCTCCTTGGCCAGCTCCCGCTGTACTCCAACTACAATTCTCTCAAAGCTGGTGCCAGTGTCGTCTGAGTCCTCAGCTGTATTGGAGCTGGCAGGTCTTACAATTGGGGTGGTGGGTGGATCCTCTGCGATGGCTGCTTGTTCTGTGCTCCTCCTTGTGACTGAAGGTGGGGTCTGGAGGGTTTCTGGATAGTCTCCTGGGGAATGTTTATCGGCTCGTCATCCATGTCATCAGGGAAATCTGGGACAGGCATATCGGCAGCAGATCCATCTTCCTCTGCAATGAAATAGGGTACAATTAGTGTGTCTGTGTTGTGGCAATTTTGATGTGACGTGCCTGCCTTTTGATAAATTCACTTTGTGATCTTGTTTTGTGTTAATTTCTCCAGTCCTTCAGATGGGCATTCTTCCAGGCCTATTGCCCACCTGTGTGTCACATGTATGTTATTGAGTTATCAGACTTGTCAGCCTCATCGCCTCTAGGTGTTGATTTATGCCAAATAGAGAATTGCCACCTTCTTTTCCTACTCGACCCTCCGTGTACATCCATTCTCATGGTGAGACCTTTCACTGGCTGTGGGTGTACTGATGGCCCTGGCAACACACTTAACAATCTGGACCTGCCCCAATCTCTGATCTTTCACATCCACTTAAATGCAATTAACATGTGGCATATCCTATGCATGGCAATGTTATGAGCCCATATGGATGTTGACATTGTTAATGTGTCCTACTGATGTTGGGGAATGTGTGTTACATTGGATTGCCCTGATTATCGTATCAGTGTCCTATTTCATCCTCTGACTGTGCAGGTGTATTTCAGTGACCAGTTACATGTGTCCCCTCCTCAATGCTGTTGTCTGAGCAGTATGACATTTGGGATGTTGCATTGTTACCCAGGCACAGGATGGACCCTGACATATGCAGCATGGGTGTGTCCTTAGTGCTGTGTAGCTCCTATTGTTGTTTACATTGGCTGATGTTTGCGACAACTATGGGCATTGACATTTGAGAGTACTGTGGCCTTTGTCTTGTTTCTGGGGATTGTTGCAGTTGTCATCCTCACCCCCTAATTTAGGTGTGTATGATCCATGGGGAGGTTACTGCCATTGGCTACTTGAGCTGCACACAGAGCAGAGGTGGTAGTGGCAACTGTTGTCGCAGTTACATTCCAGTTGTCGGTATGGCTAGAGGATTGCTAATAGGGCCCTAGTTAATGTAGGGGGTATGTTGGCTGACGTGTGCCGGGATGTCAGTTTGACGTAGTGGGCTTCCCTCCTTGCGTGGCTTTCCCTTTGCTCCATCGTTGGCATGACAGCATGCCCCCATGGGACTGTTGTTGGTGTTGTGTAATGGTGTGCCCCAGGTCTTCTCAGAACGGGCCACGCCCCCCTGCCGTACCCCTTTACCCATGCCACTCCATGTATTAGATGACTTCCATGCATTTAGTGGTCGGTATTCCCCCCCCCCAGTTGTAGATGACATTATTGCATTTTAATTCCCCATGCGACTTACCCTGCATGTGCGTTGTCTCCTGGTAGTCTGTGCTGTCCTGTCCTTGAATCCCTGTGACGATCTCCTCAGGGATGATGGCTGCAACCATCTCCTCCATGTGGTCCAGGGCCTCCTGGTGTGCTGGACTCCCCCCTCCAGTCTGCAGTGCTGCCTTCCTGTTCCTGGCCATCTTTTCCTTGGTCCTGCGCTTGCAGTCATGCCAGCGTTTCTTGCACTCGATGACTGTTCTGAGTACTTCAGCCACACTGTTAATCTTGTCGACAATTTGTTGTCATACGGCCTCTCTCCTACTGATTGGCAACTTTGATGTGACAAACAGTTGGTGCTGGTGTTCCGTCACCTCTTTAACCAGAATTTCCTGCTCCTCTGCACTAAAGCAACTCTTTCTTTTCTTCTTAAAAGTGTCCTGGTTCTTGTGTGGGTCCTCCTGGCTGGTTCCTGGTCTGCTGTCATCTTCCTGGGGTCTGTAGTGGCATCTGGGATCCATTTTGGCTCTCTTCTGGTGAAATGGCTGTGTTCGCTGGTTTTTTGATGCTATTGCGTCAAAAAAAATGGCGCATTCCGCCACGTTAATGTTGTTTTCCTTTACGACTTGACGCCGCGGTGTGCGTCAAAAATAATGACTCCCACCTGTTGTTTGCGCCGCCGTGCATCAAAGTATAAATATGACGCCCGCACGGCGCACCAAAATGGCGTTAGCCGGCGGTAATATTTTTGACGCAAAAAGTATAAATATGGGCCTAGGACTCTCAGTATTGCCTTGAGGAACTCTGCAAAATCTATATGATTGTTTATTCAAAGTAAAACCAAACAAATATCGGCTGTCAGGATGAATAGGATTCGAAAAGAAAGCATTCTTCAAGTCTATCACAGAGAACATAGTTGCTATCGGGGGAACCAAAGTAAGAAGTGTCCTGATGTCAGATACCACAGGATATTGTGGTACCACAATCTTATTCACTTCTCGTAAATCAATAATTAATCGGTAAATCCTAGTATCAGTATCCTTTTTCAGAATAGGAAGAATCAGACTGTTACAAACATTATACGGAACTTCCTCAACAACTCCAACTGCAATAAGATCATGCACAATTCGTGTGAGTGCTTCTTCGCCCTCCTATGAAATTTTGCATTGAGGCAAACGTGGCAATACAGCTCCCTCCTTGACACTAATATGTACCGGTGGAATATTCATTTGTCCCACATCAGTATCTGAAGTAGCCCACAAAGTACTAGGGAGTGAAGCTAATGCAATATCCTCTTTAACAAGACAAACTCTTTCCATCACAGGATGATTATCATTCAAAATAACACGCACCCCTTCAGGAGAGCATCGTATTGTAGCCCTGAAATACTTGAGCATATCAAGACCCCCAATATTGTCTGGTGTATTTGGAGAAATCAACAACGGACATGGAGCAGTAAATTTATCAACATGGAATGCAAGTGGTTGTGACAATGGGCTAGTGGAAGGCGTTCCATCAAAACCTATCGATGTAATGGTTAAGCCAGACAGGGGAGCCCTTTGAAACAATTGGTTAGACAAGGTGCTACGAGTATCTCCTTTATCAACCAGAAACTGATCAGTAGAACCCAAAAAATGTGCTGTAACATACGGACCTCCCTGATCTACTGGAACTTCAACTGATTCCTTACCCCATCCTAGGCAATCCTATGCATAAGCAGAATCTTGGAAATCAGGCTGCACATAGTTAGACATCTGGTATTGGTTCCGTCTATCAAAAGTGTTAAACCCGTCCTTCCCTCGTACATTAGCATCAACCCTAGCATGATCATTTGTGCTTCTTCTAGGCCCTAAATATCCTGAGCGATTTCTCATTTGTCCTCGACCACGTGAACACTGCTGAACATGTAGTGCTGGACAATCGGCAACCCAATGCCCACATTTCTTACAATACGCACACTGATCAACCGACAAGTTCGAACGAGTGTACTAAGAACCATAAGATCCACGTCCACCTCTATCACTACCTCTAAAAGGCAGACCATAAGCTTGAGCCAACATAACCTTTGTCTTTAATTATTTAATCTTTTTATCCTTGCTACCTTTTGCTTCTAATTCCTGACGTTCATAATACTGAGCCATAGTCTAAAGAGAAACCGGAGTAGAGGTAGTCCATGAACTTTCACTAGCTTTTAGATGACTAGCTATTCCTGGTAACAGATTTGCGACATATTTATCGACGAACAAATGTCTGCCCGTATCATCTGACAATAACTGGCCGCTAAAATCATGAAATGCTTCTTCAAAGCGTGTAAAGAAATCTGAGACCGATTCAACTGCCTTTTGCTTACAAGACGCTAAAACAGTCCAATCTATCTTTTTAGGGGGAATAATCATTTTTAACTTAACTAATATGGCTGCGGGAAGATCTAGAATCAACTGATACGTTTTTTTCGCAGGTTCCCTATCCCCGTCCATCTGTTCTAATTTTTTCCATGATGGCCCAAAAACTACACGATCATCAACTTTATGAACAGTTCTCCACATATCTGGTGGTAATATCAATCCGAAAAATAAAACAATGTCAGCCAAAGTCATAGTACAAGAACTAATTGCTCCCTCAACTTCCTCATAAAAGGCGGCTGGATTTTTCCGCGGGTCAGGTAATGCTGTTTTAAGTGCCATTACATCTGCCCTATTCCAAGGAGTATACACCCAATTATAAATAAAATAACCCTTAACATCAACAGACGTTTTATCATCACTTGTACCCGATCCTTTAGGAGGAACATACAAAGCCGCGGCCTCCCGCATTGGTTTTGCATGAACTATCATAGTCTTATCTGTTCCGAAGATGGAAGCTTGCATCCCGCCGGTCTGAGATGTCTGTGCAACTACATCCATGGCCCTTTTCTCCTCTTGCAAACGGACGGCCGCAACACATAATTTCACCAAACGCCTGATTGCATCAGCCACCTGGGAGAAAACAAAAAGACCATCACGCATTTGCTTATGATCAGCTGCTACATCATCGGGCTCTAACTCATCAGAATATTTCCGAAATAGTTCAATAACTTCTGTGCCAAATGCCTCAGTAAAATATAGCTGCTCCTTTTCCGTCCACCCTTTCATGTTGTCTAAAAGTTCAGAAGCAGAGACAACGCTACAAATTGCTTTACGAGCAATAGATCTAAGCTCAAATGCACGGTCAGCAGGCAACATAGAGCGACTGTCTCGTATCTTCTGTTGCTCCTAACCGGAGACCTCAGCTAACTCATGAGGGGCAGAAGGAACTAAATACGGAGGTGGAGGGCGATCTAGTAACAAAAAATCATCATGCGGTTTATTAAGGATAGGATAGAGAGGTTGCCGAACAGTGTATTGGCCAGTTACCTGTAATTTACGTTCTTTCTCTTCTATCTTCTTTAAATAGTTTATTTATTTATTTCTCATTTCCGATGCTCTCACACATACATTCTTCCGCTGCTCTTTCTCAAGCAAGGCTTGCTCACACTTCACTTTTCCACGCACTTCTTTCTCCCACATTCGTACACGGTCAAACATATCGTGCCTAGACCTTCGCTTACACATACATTGTTCCACATACTCACTCTTTCGCAAATCAAATGACCCATGCATAGGCCAACATAACTCAGGATCCGAACGAGTGTATTTATTTCATAATGTGCTGTACATTATAGAAGAAAGACCATGTTTAACATACATATCTCTATTGGGGCGTCCCCTCTGGGGGTGCCGGTTGCGATTCTTCCAGTCTCAAATTGGTACCATTACAAAAGCAACACATCCTACGAAGTGCGCTAAAAACAGGCATGCCAAAAATAGTGCAGAATATGCAGTATTATAATCAAAGTAGCACTTAAAGTACCTCTAGTACAATGTGCCGTTCAAATCAAAATTAAATTGGAGAAAATTCTCCTCATTATCTGCCTCTATAAATGGCAATTTATATATCAATTCAAAGGACACAAATTGACTAGTCACCCAAAACACAAGAGCCACAGTAAGTGGTGAAACAAAGGCATCAAAACCCACAGCAAGTGCCGTAAAACGGCTCTTACCAATCACAGGGCGTCCAGGTTCCAACTGCCAAGTCCTAAAATCGACCAAATGGTCACTGCACAACGAATGAACAAAAAGGATCTCAGTCGAGGACCGGCGCCACCTGGATGGTCAAATCAGAAAGAAGGGAAAAACGCCGTGGTTGCCAAGACTCGGGTCTCCTCAGGCATTGATTGTCCGCAGCGAGATCCCAATCCTTCGTCGCGACCAATCCGTTGGGCGTCCGAGTCACCGATGAGTCCCTGTTCGGGCGCCAATTTGTCAAAGTAAGCCTCAGCAAGGCCTACTAGTGCAAGGGGTTCACCCTTCTCTGCACAAAGTCCTCAGACCATATAGGAAGAAGTTGGCACAGAAACTGAAATAAAAGACAAAGTTTATTAAACCTCATGAGGTGGTACTACAGTTCAAAAAAGCACCCTTCGGTAATGTTTGAAGTAGCACACTGAACAAAGAGAGCATGGTCCTTATATACCCACGCAGGGGCTAAAAAGAAGGTGGTACAATTATAGAAGCAAGACTTATATACATATAAGGTCATATGGAAATGCACAGTCGACAGGTAGGAGGGGCTATCAGTTTTCAAGGACTAGTAAACACATTACTGTTGGTTACTAATTACTAACAGCTGCAGACCTTACTGGGCATGTGCAAAGTAGGAGATGCTAAACATAACTTGTCACTAGACAGATTTTCATGAGTAGTTAACAGGAAGGTAGGACAGAGCACTTGGCGAGCACATGGCAGCATGTGGCAGAGAAAATGGCTGCCATGAATAGAAATGGATTCTGCAAAATGTTCACAATAGTTGCTAAATACAAGATGTATTCTGCTAATGCTAAATCTAATCGCTACTAAATTACAACAATTCTATGAATGTGCAGATGGTGTTTTTGGCAGACCAGTACATCTCTCATATGAATGCCAAGTATTCTGACTCTGTGCATGATGCCTACATTTTGAGGAATAGCAGTATCCCTTATGTGATGGGCCAACTCCAGAGGCACCGGGTGTGGCTAATAGGTGAGCCCAAGGTCCCCACACAGTATGAGTAGGTGTCTGGGTATGGGGTCATCCTAAAGGGTTAGTATGTGTCTAACAGATATCCCTCGACATTTGCAGGTGACTCTGGTTATCCCAACCTCTCATGGCTACTGACCCCAGTGAGGAATGCCAGGAAAAGGGCAGAGGAACACTACAATGAGGCACATGGGCAAACTAGGCGGATTATTGAGAGGACGTTTGGCCTCCTGAAGGCCATATTCTGGTTCCTCCATCTAACAGGTGGATCCCTGTACTACTCACCGAAGAAGGTGTGCCAGATAATTGTGGCATGCTGCATTTTACACAACCTGGCACTGCGACGCCAAGTGCCTGTTCTGCAGGAAGATGGGCCTGATGATGGTCTTGTGGCAGCGGTGGAGCCTGTGGACATTGAGAAAGAGAAGGCAGAGGAAGAAGATATTGACAACCGAACGAACATCCTCATGCAATACTTCTAGTGACACACAGGTAAGAGACTGTCACTGCTCCTCACATATCTGACTACTGTAGGACATTGTTTAAGCCAGCCTCTTCCCCTCTGTCTATGGACACTGCCAGTTCACTTTGGCTTTCCATTTTACAGATCTGGGTATCTCATTCTGCCTTCTGCTATATGTATTGCTGCCCAACAACTGTCATACATTGGAATGAGCAAGTGAACATTTACATTTATGTTTGTTGGTGATGTTGTAATTATACATTTGTGAAAGAACAGACTGACTCCAGATTGGTTTGTGATTCAAGGGTGTTTATTTAGAGGCTAATGTGTATAGGGGTATGTGGAAGGGAATGGGGTGATGTTGGAGGAAGGTCCACAGTAGACTCCAGTCTCTTGGTATCACAGGTGCATTGTCCAATGGGGCATAGGAAGGGGAGTAATGGCAGTTCAAGGTGGACAGAGTGACATTGTGGGACAGAAGGGTGACAATCAGGAGGATCCCATTTCCTGGCGGGGGTCTTGGCAATGTTCTCTGTTTTCTGCCTGGATCGCAGGGACTGTTTGTGGAGTGGTTCTCCTTCTGCAGGGGGTGGGGTGCTGGTGGGCTGTTGTTCCTGTGGTGGGGCCTCCTGTCCACTAGCGCCGGCAGAGATGGAAGGCTGTTCATCGGTTTGGCTAGTGTCAGGGGCCCTTTGTTGTGCCACTGCCTCCCTCCTGGTCTTGCCTATGTCAGCCAGCACCCCTGGAATGGTGACCAGGATGGCGTATATGTTGGTGAGGTCCTCCCTGAACCCCATGTATTGTCCCTCCTGCAGCCGCTGGGTCTCCTGAAACTTGGCCAGTACCGTGCCCCTGGTCTCCTGGGAATGGTGGTATGCTCCCATGATGTTGGAGAGTGCCTCGTGGAGAGTGGGTTCCCTTGGCCTGTCCTCCCCCGGTCGCACAGCAGTCCTCCCAGCTTCCCTGTTGTCCTGTGCCTCCGTCCCTTGAACCGTGTGCCCACTGCCACTGACCCCAGGTCCCTGATCGTCCTGGGTTAGTGGGTTTGCCTGGGGTCCCTGTAGTGGTGGACACACTGATGATTGACGTGTCCTGGGGACAGTGGCATGGGCCCGCTGGGTGGGTACTGTGGTGATGTTTCCTGAGGGGGGAGGTTCTGTGGTGACTTGGGACTGTGGCAGAGGAACCAACTGTCCAGAGGTCCCTGATGGGCCAGGCTGGTCATCTTGATCCAGGCGTGCAGAGCTGATGTCATCACTGTGGGCCTCTTCTGTGGGGGGACTGGATATGGCTGGCACCTCCTGTCCGGTGATGTTGGGTAGGGGTCCTCTTGGGGGGTAAATGCATTGTTATTTTATCTGTGTTTGCCATCTTGTGCAATGGGTGTGTTTCCCTCTATTACTGTGCTTGCAATATCGCCTTGGCCCTTGTGTGAGTGGTGATTGTGTGTCCTGGGTGAGTCTCTCTATTGGACATGCTTTGGTGATGGGTGTCCATGCATGTCTGTGATGGGTGTCCATGCATTGTTGTTGCATGCAGGGCTTGGTTGTGGGAGTGGTGGGGCGTGATGGTGGGGTGTGTGGGAGATGGTGCAGTGATGGGAGTGAGGGTGAGAGAGGGAGTATGTGATGGCATGCAGGTAGGGTGGGGCGATATAATAGTAAAAATTTGACTTACCAGAATCCAGTCCTCCGGCTACTTCTGCGAGGCCCTCAGTATGCATTATTGCCAAGACGTTCTCCTCTCATGTTGTTAGTTGTGAGGGAGGAAGTGGGGATCCACTGACAGTCATCTGTACGGCTACCTGGTGTCTGGAAACCATGGAACACACCTTCTCCTGTAGGTCATTCCACCTCTTCCTGATGTCATCCCTTGTTCTTGGATGCTGTCCCACTGCGCTGACCCTATCGACAATTCTTCCATCTTCCTAGCAATGGATGTCTGCTGCACCGAATAGCTATGCCTCTACCCGGATGATTTCCTCCACCATGACCTTGAGCTCCTCCTCAGAAAACCTGGAGTGCCTTTGAGGTGCTATGATGTGGTGTGAGTGATGTGTGAGATGATGGTAGATGTGATGTATATGTGATGTGTGGGGTGATGTGTGGGGTGATGTGTTGGGGTGTGTGCTTGGATGGTGTATGAGTGATGGTGGTGTGTGCCTCTGGATGCTGGTGTGGTCTTTGCTTTTCTCTCTCTGCTTCGTCAAAAAATGTCGGTGTAAGGGGCTGTGGGTAATGTGGGTGTGTGTTTTATATTGGATTGGGTATGTGGGCATTGTGTGTGTATGTGTATCAGGTGTTTGTATTTTAAGATGTCCAATGTGGAGTAGTTTTGTATGTGTTTGTGTATTTTGAGCACGGCGGTGTGTACCGCCAATGGTTTACCACGGTTGAATGACCGCTGCGTTGATTCGTGGGTCGTGATACTGTGGGCATATTCCTGTTAGCGTGATGGTGTGGGTTTTGGTACCGCCTGTTTATCACTGACCTTTGGTGTGGCGGACTTATGTGGGTGTCTGTATATTGGCAGAATTCTCAGTGTGGGTCATAATATCCATTGCGGATTTCCACTGCGGACACAGTATGTTGGTGGCCGTTGGCACGGTTGTCATCTGGATTTACTGCCAGAGTTGTAATGAGGGCCTATATCCTTGGTTAGCTAAAATAAGTTTTGTTATTTATTATGTACATTGTTACAGAGACATACCTGCCCATGTGTGTTATGTATACTAACTAACTCAAAGATATTTCTTACAGTATTGAACTTTATGTGCCATAAAGACAGTTGACCTAGTTTGGCACATGTGCCTTCCAGTTATCTGTGTCAGTGCTAATATTGTCCATGTCCTGATATTTTGGACACTTCTTCATGCTGATATGCATATTCAAGCAGAAGATTACTGTGATAGGTATTTCTTAAAGTTGTGGACAATTCTATGTTCCGTGCATTCACCACATGTGCACAGGGACAAAGTAGTGATCCAATTATGTATCATATGTTGAGAATTATGTAGGTTTGAATAGTGGAAATCTGTTTGATACTCACACATACTTGGAAATTCTGAATGTTGTTGTTTGGCTACATTACTTTGACCTAGCCTTTGATTTGTTCACTTACTTTCACACTGACAAATTCTGTCTACATGTTTTGCATTTCCAACATGTAACATGGGAAGTTAACCACTTTGTTGTCACCTTTTAGCTAATGCTCTTCATCAGACACATACTGCTGAACTTAGATGGACACATAAGTATAGTAGTGTGTGTCATTAGTATGTAGGACACACTGATGTACATACAAGTATAGACCAGGACAAAATACTTTATTGTTTACCATGTATGTATATGATTCTGCCTTGTAGGGGATTCTGTACATCTATGCCTTCAATTTGTCATCATTGTTGTGGCTTGAAAATGATGTGGTTGGGATGCTTGGTACATTGGGATACATTGCCCTGGTTGCATTAAATGCATACTATTCTATGTTAGTTACTGGTGTATGACATGTTTGACAGCATTGTGTTTGAGTTTGTGAGTTTAACATATGAGGCTTGATATTCTGGGAACATGGCCTAGTTACAAACACAACTACTAGTGAGCAATCACATTGGTTACTCTTAAAATTGGTGTCTTGGGTTGGCATTCAGGTTACCCCCTGTCCAAGCAATGACCCTTACTCTAGTCAGGGTAAAGGAGAATCACCCTCAGTTAAACCCCATTCACCCTCTTGGTAGCTTCACACGAGCAGGCAGGCTTAGCTTCAAAAGCAATGCGTAAAGTATTTGTACCAACACTCACAGTAATACAGTAAACCACTACAAAATGACACAACACAGGTTTAGAAAAATAGGTAATATTTATCGAAACAACACAAGACCAAAACAACAAAAATCTAACATATACAAGTCAAGATATTCATTTTTAAATGAATAAGAGTCTTAAGCCCTCATTACGACCGTGGCAGTCGGTGATAAAGTGGCGGTAATACCGCCAACAGGCTGGCGGTAATTACTGGCAAATTATTACCATTGCAGAAAGATCTCCAAAATACAGCCAATGTACCACACAGACCGCCAGGCTGGAAACAACAGCCACCACGGCAGTAGCCGTCTACAGCCAGGCGGAAGTCAATGTTCCACCCACCATATTATACCAACACAATCAGCCACCTTTTCTGGGGCGGTACCAACAACGTCAAAAGCCTGGCGGAAACTGAGCTCAAAAGTGAAAGGACTCACCATTGGAGACACTGGGAAGAACCACGCCGCCATGGAACCCGGACTGCGTGTATTTCCGATGATATTCCATGTTATGCTCCACCACGAACACCAATGCCGGCAAAGACGACGACGGTGAGTACAGACACCTAGCACACAAGGGAGAGGGGGAGGAAAAAAAGAGAGTGACACACACGCACAACACACACCTCATACACACACCCCATACACACAACCAGATGCACAAGACAACAAGTTAATCCTCCGAAATCGGCTGAATAATGCAAGGACAAACCAAATTTACCAAAGTGAGTGTAATAATATCAAGACAATAAAAAAATAATAAGTTAGGTAATGTAACAGTTATTTCCAAATGTACAGAACAAGGGACACTGCCCAGTCCTGCGTGGGCCACACGGCCACAGGCCAAAGTCCAAGGCCCCACTTGTCACCTGCATCAACACGGAGAGAACACTGCAGGGGCATCAGTTGGCAAATAGCCAGGAACCTCAGGGGGAGGGGGGACACCTCAGCCAGGAGCAGAACAAGACCACTGGTTCTGGAGGGGGCAACATGCCCTGTGTTGGTCCTGGGGAGTGCAAGGCCGCAGTCTCTTGAGTGGGTGACTACCCACTGGTTCTGGTGGGGACAGGCCACACAGTAGTCCATGGAGGCAAGATTACATTGCGTCTGCCGGCGGTGACGGCTTCACTGTGGTGGTGCTGGTGGTCGTGGTGGGAGGCTCCTACACATCACCTGTACCCCTGGATGGATGCACTGTGGTGGTACTGATACTGGTGGTGGTGGTGGGAGGCTCCTGCACATCCCCTGCGCCCTCGGATGGATGCACAACCATAGTTGGTGGTGGGGGCTCTGTGACAGCTGTTGGTGCAGGTTCCTGACACTTCTTGCCAGTGTCTGCAAATTAATGGTGTTTGTGTTAGTGCATGTGGGATGAAGTTTGGTGCTTGTGTTTGCCTGTGCCACTCTGTTGCCTTGTGTGCATGCTCATCTGTATCTGTGCTGGGAAGGGTTGGGGTTGAGAATGGGACTGGAAGGTGAAAGTTGGGGGGTGGACGGTAGAAACAGGGACAATGGCTGCCATCAAAGATTGAGGCCAGAGCCTGAATTGATCTCTGTTGGGCCGCCAATCCATTGTGAATGCCCAGGGCTGCCAGCCCCTGGATGGCATTCACGATGGTTGACTGCCCTACAGAGATGGATCTCAGGAGGTCAATAGCCTCCTCACTCAGGGCAGCAGGGCTTACTGGGGCAGGGCCTGAGGTGCCTGGGGTGAAGGAGATGCCCACCCTCCTGGGTGAGCCGGCACGGGCAACTCGATGAGGGGCTGCTAGGAGGGCGTTGCTGGTACGGGGTGGCGGCTGTACCGGTAGCTGGGGTGGTCACAGAAGTGTCCCCCACCACCAGGGAGCTTCCGTGGGAGGGGGTGTCTGTGTCTGAAGTGTCCCCTTTCAGTCTATGCCGTGGTGCTGCCCTCACCCCCCCATCCCACTGGTGCCCTCAGCGTCAGTGGACTCTGCCCCCTGGGTTCTGTGGGATGCAGCTCCCTCCGTCGACGGTGCCTCTGCTCCTCCACCAGATGATGCTAATGCACATAAGGACAGGATGAAAGAGGGGGAGAGACACAAAGGATACACTGGGTCAATGGCAGCCTCACACACAGGGAACAGGCCTACGCACTATGCATTGCACCACCACTGATATTGCTAGCCAGCAAGGTATGAGGGGGCACACACACTGCCAACTGCAGCACACCTGGGACCGATGCAGCCCTGACCAGTTGTGGATGCTTACAAACTAGATAGGCAGGATTATCCCATCAGAACCCTGGACACCAGAGGACCTACGCTGCAATGTCAGGCCTGCCTTAGGGGAACACACTGACACAAATCCACCACTCAGATACCACTCCACCAGGCGTAAGTTGTAATGATGGGCACTGTACTCACCCCCTTGTGGCTACTGTGATGCCCTCAAGCTCCCATCCAGCTCTGGATAGGCCGCTGCCAGTATGCGGGCCATCAGGGGGGGTCAGGGTTCGACAGGCACCCCTTCCTCGTTGGAAGGCCACCCCCAGCTGGGCTTCTGCCATCTTCCATGCCCAGTGTCTCAGGTCCTCCTGCCGTTTGTGACAGTGGGTGCTCCGCCTGCCATAGACCCTCAGGGTCCGCACCTCCTTGGCGATGGCATGCCATATACCCTTCTTTTGATGGGCGCTGACTTGCAGAGGCAATACACACAGGAAAATACGGCCCACCATACCCGTTCCCATCACCATTGGCACACACATAGGCCAGGACACAAGCTGTACACCGCAAAGAGGACATCCCCCACCCACCTTACACAAGGCCTTCACACACACAACTCCATGCATTCATGCCACATGCATCGTGCCCACAGTGTACTCACCTGTTGGTCTGGAGGCCCATACAGAAGTCTGTATTTAGGTAGGGCACCATCCACCAGTCTCTCCAACTCCTCCGCAGTGAAGGCTGGGGCCCTTTTCCCGGTCACACGGACCCAGACACAGGTCACAGCAGCACATGCAGTTTAGATCCTCTCCTATGGAAGGTCAGGTAGCAAGTGAGGAATCAGAAAAAAATGGCGGTCACGTCTGTGGCGGTGCATACCATCACTGCCAGCGTAGATCACCATTGGCCACTGTACCCCATAGGGGCCAATATTAACCAATGAGGAGTTGCACGATGGTTCCCGACCGCCTCCTGCCACGGCGCACAATGTCAGCGGAATTACCTCACTTCCACATGTCCCTCCACACAGGACAGGTGGATGCCATTTCAAGATGGATGCATGCTACGTCACAGGAGATATAGGCACAAACTGGACAAATCACACTGACCCATTCCAAGTTTACAGACTGAAAACTCCTGTTGTGGCTCAAATGTTCAGTTTGTGACAGCCTCCTCACTCTTGTGTCCCTTAGATACCTACCGCTGAGGATGAATAGGAGATGGAGACATACCCCTGTGTACAGACCCCTGGTCAACTTGGCAACACTGGAACCAGTGGGCACGTCACCCACTCAAGAGACTGTGGCCTTGAACTCCCCAGGACCAAGCACAGGGCATATTGCCCCTCTGGAACCAGTGGGCAAGTCACCCACTCGTGATGTAGGTAGAGCATTGATTTTAGCCACAAAGCTGATGGTGCTTTGTTTATCAGCCGAGTCGTGGAAGGTGTATGGCAAATTTCCCCACTCTGTGTTCTGTGCGTGGATTTTCAGTTCTTGTCTGCCAGCTTCACCTTTCAAGGGCCCAGGTACTGAATAGGACACCACTTGTTAGGACAGGAGACTCAGCAGAGAATCCAGCTGCTGGCAGGGAAAGCTTTGATGGCTCTGAGACTTCAACAACAAAAGTCAAGCTCAATTCAAGCCCTTGGAGATTCTTCTCAAGCAGGAATGCACAACAAAGTCAAGTCTTTGTCCCCTTTCACAGACAGAAGCAGCAACTGCAGGATAGCCCAACAAAGCACAGTCACAGGCACAGGCAGGGGCAGGGGCAGCACTTCTCAGCTCTTCAGCTCTTCTCCTTGGCAGAGGTTCCTATTGATTCCAGAAGTGATCTAATTTTCAGGGGTTTGGGTCCACTACTTATACCCCTTTCTGCCCAGACACACACCAGGAGGTTGGAGACAGCAGTATGTGAGGGCAGGCCCAGCCCTATCAGGTCTGAGTAACCACTCCTCTACTCCATCCCAGCACAGATGGCTCATCAGGATATGCAGGCTACACCCCACTGTCTAGAGGTGAGGTGCAAACAGCCCAACTGTCATACTGGCCCAGACAGAAAACCTCAAGCAGGCATAGTCACAGAATGGTTTAAGCAAGAGAATGCATACTTTCTAAAAGTGGCATTTTAAGACACACAATCTAAAAACAAACTTTACTAAAAGATGTATTTTTTAAATTGTGAGTTCAGAGACCCTAAACTCCATATTTCTATCTGCACCCAAAGGGAATACGCACTTTAACAATATTTAGAGGCAGCCCCCATATTAACCTATGAGAAAGATAGGTCTAGAACAGTGAAAACCGAATTTGGCAATATTTCACAGCCAGGACATATAAAACACATTAGTATATATGTCCTACCTTAACTATACACTGCACCCTTCCCATGGCGTTACCTAGGGCCTACTCTAGGGGTGCTTTACATGTAAGAAAAGGGAAGGTTTAGGCCTGGCCACTGGGAAGACTTGCCAAATGGAATTGACAGTTTAAAAACTGCACACACAGACACTGCAGTGGCAGGTCTGAGCGATGTTTACAGAGCTACTAATGTGGGTGTCACAATCAGTGCTAAAGGCCCACTAGTAGCATTTGATTTGCAGGCCCTGGGCACCTCTAGTGCACTGTACTCAGGACTTACTGGTAAATCAAATATGCCACTCATGGACAGCCAATTACACATACAATTTCATATAGGGAGCACTTTCACTTTAGCACTGGATAGCAGTAGTAAAGTGCCCAGAGTACAAAAACAGCAAAAACAGAGCCCAGCACGCCTCAACAACCTGGGACATGGAGGCAAAAAAGTTAGGGGAGACCACGCCAAGGATGCCAAGTCTAACAGATACATATATCAATGTGACTTGATATATATATGAGTGTGTGAGTGCACCTAGATTGTCAGGACGGGTGAGACATATGTATGTTCACTAATGTTGGCTCTCACATTGTACACTAAATTGACATTTACACACTTATGTTAGCATGCCTGGTCCTTAGTAAATAGACTTACAAGGGAACGCATATAGGCCGATGAACCTTTTGGACCGCTTAGAGTATCCTAGCCATGTAGTGACCAATGTTATCAATATTCATTATAACCCATCAATAACCGCTGAGAGAATCATTAATCATTAGACCACTTTATCAACATTTCATGAACCACTACTCAATATACGTTATAACAATTTTTATTTCCCTATTAATTACAATTCTAGCGCATAAGGTTAACTCAAGCTTTATTCAATCATCTCAGAATTAGTTTATTAGTGATCACCAATAACATAATCTAATCAGAACTTGAGAAAACATATGCTTTAATGCTTCAGCATAAGACAACAAAGAAGAATATGCCGACATCAATAGCAGAGTTCAGCAATCAGTTTGTCAATCATTTGTCACTGTCAACGCCACCTAAAGAATCCTTACCTAACCCAGATTAGCATTTAGCATGTGGGACTTCATGTGAAACAATTTAAAAACATGAATTTGGAAAACATCTAGCTAGAAGAAAAACTATAAAAACAGCACAGTTTGTGCCTAGAACAAAAGCTACAAAGTTATTCAGTCACATTGTCATGGCTACCTATTCCACGAAATGGATCAGTCTTCATCTTCAGGTCATCAATTGATCAGCAACGCATCAGGCTCTCAGCGCATGAACCCAATGACAGAATCTCAAATCGTGTCTCCTGACATCATCTACTCTACCCTTACAATCTACACCTCACATCTCATCCCGCATCTGAGGTTTTAGCCCTTTTTATTAGAGTTTTTCAGTCCATTCCCCTAATTCCTACTTGGTCAATTAATCACCAGTTATGACTCCATCCAATAATTTTATTTTTGCAAATCTAAGAATTCTAGTATTTCGCCATTCTCAGTTCATTGATTGGTTCACTGTATGACGTCCTCATCATCCTGCTCATCAGGTATCGAAAATGTTGCATCTTCTTCTCCAGTCAGTGTCTCTATTGTTTGAGTCCTGGGAAAGTACATTGAGGCTGCCTTACACCGAATTGTAAAATGTTTTAGTTTCAGCATCTCCTGTCCATTGCTACATTGCAGAAAACTCTAGCAAAGCAAATTTTATTAAGCAGCAAACGGTTCATGGTCAGTTCAATGCACCAGCAACTTCTACATTGTGCGTTTATTAATTCGGCTCCTGCATGAGGCCTGGAAAGACTAGGCTACAACTTTGGCTAAGTTAACTCTACAATATAATGCAAAACATAGGTTATACATCTTAATATGGCACATTACTACATTATTATTACATATTTTCATTATTCCACGTCTTTTTAATCATTTTAGAACAACTTTTGTATAAGTGACTGCCATTCTCCGTGGACACATTTTCAAAAGTGCACATTATTTTCTCTACAATTAATTTCTCTATGAACTTTTGTTAATCATAACATATAAACATTAATTACTAATTTCTAATTTGCATATCTGCTTCAACACTTGCATGACACAAATGGAATTTACATTTAGGGCCAGATGTAGAAAGCATTTTGCATGGTGCAAACTGCAAAAATCGCAGTTTGCGCCATGCAAAATGCCTTTTGCGATGCACATTCACAATTTGCGAGTCGGTACCGACTCGAAAATTGTGAATGCGACTCGCAAATAGGAAGAGTTGTTCCCTTCCTATTTGCGACTCGAATCGCTATGCTAAATTGCTTTGTGACAGCGAATGCGGTTGCAAAGCAATTCACAGTTACCACCAGTGTCACACTGGTGGTAACCCATTCGCAAAAGGGAAGGGGTCCCCATGGGACCCCTTCGTGAATGTTGCCAAAAAGGGTTTTTCAGAGCAGGCAGTGGTCCAATGGACCTCTGCCTACTCTGAAAAACCGAAACCAAATGGTTTCATTATTTTTTTTATTTTGCAACTCGTTTTCCTTTAAGGAAAACGGGCTGAAAAATAAAAAAATAAAAACTGCTTTATTTAAAAAGCAGTCACAGACAAAATGCGACCCACCTCATTAATATTAATCAGGTGGGTCTTTGCGACTCGCAGTCGGTGTCTGAGACACCGTACTGAATCCGATTTTGCAAATCGGAAATTGCGAGTCGCACCGACTCGCAATTTCTGATTCGCAAAATCGGACTTTGCTACATCTGGCCCTTAGTTCTTCCAGAGTTGCTCCAGGAACTGTGGTCAACACACAAGTCTGCAGCCATGTGTGACACACTTACCAATGAACACAACATTAGTTCCCACACCATTAATTTATTTGAAGTTTAATTGAGACAGCAAGTAGATACAGCATTGAAGAAACACTCATCTCACACTTGGATATCATGTGCAGTTTGTATTAATATTAAGTTGTCTTGTGTTCCTCATTATTTTTGTTTTTGTCTTGATTTGTTAACCAGTGCAAATGATGTGGTTCAGTCCATACAGACAGATGTGCTGGTTCTACTACCATTATGGGATTAGTGAGGGTATGACAGAATTGGAAATCATTGTCTACACATTGATGTAAGTTGTTCCCATTATGTACACATCACACTAAGGGACAGATATTTTCACAAAATGTCACAGTGCAACACAGTAAGTAATCTTGCTGTGCTACACTGCATCATTGGGAAATGGCAGGAAGGTACAGTGTTCAAGCCATATGGTACAATCCTGTACTTTCACCATGCAGTGGCCCCAAATGGGCTGCCTAGCGCAAACACATCAAACACAGGCACCCTTGAGCCATGGTGCAAGTGATCCTGCATTTTATGCATAATCGTTTTAGTGCTAGAAGGTACGCATTCCAGCAGGTAAACAATCCTTCAAGACATATTCCTCTATCTATGTGTGCCACAGGATCTAGCACACATAGGTAGCGGAAGTGACTTGGTAGACTTACGTCATTTATCCTTGTTACGCGGCACAACCTTTTTTGGGAGACGTGCCTACTGCACTGACCTCCGAGGAGAAACCTGCAATCATGGTGACACCAACAGGCATTGATGTTGAATTGAATTTGTCCCTTTCATAAATTAATATCCAGTCATTTCAGGAAACAGAGCAAAGTGCACAAAAGTCACAGCCAGCAATAGTAGATCTTCCTGAAGTTGGAGCAGAACAGGAGGTCGAGCTTCCTGAAGAGCAAGAACCTCCTCTTTTAGAATAATTGGGTCCCAGATCTCCAGCAAGAAAAGGACGGGTACTACTCCACCATCTTCTCCAAGCACCACTTCTGATGTAGATGATCAGGATAAGGAGTGGACCCCAGCAGAGTCTGCAAGGTGCCATGAGAGGCAAGGGAAACGCAAAGTTCCTGAAAGCCTCAGAATTATGGAAGAGGATTGTGGGAGGATAGTTCTGAACATCTGGTACTCCCTGAGTTTTTGCTTTTGATTACCTGGTTTTTGACCTTTTACTGTGAGGGAGCCTCCTAGTCAGGGAATCCCCCACAGTAAAAATGGACTGTGTGTATGACAGCTGGTGCTGCCTGTCTAAGGAAGGGCTGCTGTGGTACAGCAAGAGTAGGAGACCCTGGGCTGGTTATACATGGGATCATGTGTACACACATGTCTGTACCCATATAAGTGCAGCGTGGGGAGGGTTCCTGGCGGCAGCCCAAGAACGGCACTTAGGGAGCCTCTTGCAGAAGGAACTATGCAGAGCGGGTGGTGACCTGGAGTATTCCTCATGAGATGGGTACACACAGAAGAGGGATAGTCAGTGTGCTTACTGTATTTTTACTTTAGAGACACTCCAGTATATGTCAGTCTTTTCACTGTAGGGGCACTCCATTCCATGTCAATTGGAAAGATTGGCTAAGGGCATAACTCAGGTCCCCTAGGGCCCACAGAGACCAGAGTCACACCAATGTACACTGTAACCTGAATGAAAAGAATAATGCAGTAGGTTACAAAAGCATGGTTGTACAACTTATGGGTCATCCAGGAATGGGATCTTTCTCTGACTTAGCTCAGAATTAGGCTCAATTTCAGCTCTATCCAGCTGCCTGAGCAGGTCCTTGCATCAATAAGCCAGCTGCCAGCCCCTGCCAGGATTGGGTGGAGAAGCCCTGAAAGGAATGTTAGGAAGGAGGGGCTGAGTTTCAGAGCACATGCGGCCCAAGCTCCTGGTTGACGCCATTTTGAGCTATTCCAGAGGACTGCAGGAAGGGGAGGACGGGGGCAAGGGAATGATGTGGCATGCCTGGATTGGCCAGAGGTGCAGGACTGCTGGCCACTTCAGTCCCCACTTAAAAGGTACTGTACAGGGCAGAGCTCTCTCTCGTAGCTGTACTTCACTGCTGGACACTGGGACTGCAGATGGGCATCATGGACAACTGGAAGGAAGAACTCCCTGACTGTCCCCTGGGGCAGGGACTCTGCCCCTGAAGGACTTTAGACCCATTGAGGTGCATGCCAGGGCCAGGTAAGCTAGCCCTCTCACTCCCCCTGAGGACTAGTTGAGGGAAAGACTGGGCTAGCACAGGAGAGTGCGCTGCCTAAAGGAAAAGACGGCACACAGATGAAATGCTGGTGCAGGGAGTCAGTGGGACTGGCTCCCTATAATCTGGGACATTCATAGGCCAGGAGGCCTAAGGACAGTGCTCCTGGTGGCAAGGGCTCATGATAAGGAGCGAAACGACAACAGAACCATCCCAATTGGCTCATGGGGGCCGAGATATCCAAAGGAGAAGTTCGGTGACCTTTGCCCTACTTTTGAGCGAGCAGTGAAGCACATAGGGCTCCACCTCTGCTCCAGACAATTCCCCTTGGGTGGGCCAGGGCTGCCCCAAAAAAGAAGTAAGCCGGGGCTGCTGTCGTGACCCCTGTGAAGATAAACTTAGAGGACCCTGGACCCCATCCTGGGGCCCCACTGAGAAGGAGGACAGGGAGCACCATTGCACTCCTGTGAAAATGGTGGAATGGGGCCCTGGACCCCTTCTTGGGGCCCCACCAAGAAGAAAAGTCTGGGACGCCATTGCGTCCCCTGTGAAGATGTCCGCTTGCCGAAGAATTGTAGGCGGCCGAAGACTAAGCTGGGGAGCGTCGCCCCACCTGATGGGGAAGTCCGGGTGGGACCAGAAATCCCCCAACCATGAGGACAGCTGGGGTGGGCTCCACGCACAGCCCTCCACCAAGGAGGCAGCATGATGGGGGTCTTCAGGTGGGACCGGACACCACCCCAATCACGAGGGGAGCTGGGGGTAGGCTCTCTGTGCTGCCCTCCAGCGAAGCTAGCATTAGGGGGTGCCTGAGTGGGACTGGACACCCCCCAAGCCAAGAGTAATGCGGTGGCTCGCGGCTGTCTGAAAGGAAGCAGGGCACATCTCCCCAGCACAGCAGGAGAGCAGCTCATTAGATATGCATATGTCCCACAAAACCCTGTGAGGCCCATCATCATTCTGAGCTGAGTGCTCAGCTCGTGGTGGCCCCCGGAGGATGGGGTCACCACCAACCAAGCGCGCATTGCCAGGGGAAGCTGCAGGTACAGTGCAGCATCAACCCAACACAACATCTGTGTCCCCAACCTAGGTTTGGTGGGACAAAGGAATCATAACCCCTCAAGGGTTCCAACATACTGCCAAGCATTAGCCTATTAGAGCTTTTGTTCTTTGTTTGTGGGACTGCACCCTCTAGGGGTGTAGGATGATATTACACCAGATTAATCAAGGGTATAATGTTACACCAGGTTAAACCAGGGTGCTCAAGAAGTAATCTAACAGTAATCCAAAAGTAATATTCCCTTTTTAAGTATTTAAACCTGTCTCTATATGTTTCTTTTAATGCTGATTTGTGGAATGAGACTGATAACCACTCTCTTGCACAGTAGATGTGCCTATTTGCCAGATTGTGGTGCTCTCACACTACATTACAGTCAAATGTTGCATTAGGATATGAGGGATTGTTTTGACATGTGGGTTGTTGGATTATATTTCCCCTAAGGGGAGCCATGAGAGATTACACAATGTCACCCAAGGGTAATTCCATCAAGTTGTGTATATTTGTAAATGTTTGCATAGTATTGAGCAGTGTGAGTGTGTAATAAATGTACTTTTACTTTATCAAAAGAAAAAGCACAGACTGGACAATCATTTATTGAGTGTCATGCGTGTGTGCTTGTGTGGGGATTACTAGCTCACACCTCCCTCCCTTGGACTGCTCTGCAACGCTACCCTATGAGAGTCAAACTCTACAGTGGGGTGTTTGGTTCCCAGTAGTGGTCATGTACAGACTCATCACTTGTACAGGCCACACAACTAATGACGCACCTTCCAACAAGGATGATGACAATGACAAACCAGTCATTGTGAAAGCTGGCACTGAGGAGCAAGACATCACATTTCAATCTGCTCTGAGGGATGAGGCACAAGAAGCACTGCAAGCTCCCATATTTGTAAAGCCCCAGGGGGACCTGCACAAACATCTACCTCAGTAGAAGTTTGCACTATAGAGAGGCAGTCAACATGTTCACCTATTTCCAGATCTTATTCAGGCATTGGCAGTCACCTACTAACAAAGTACTTCTCACTGGTTTGGAACTTTTTATGATTAGCAACCAGGAGGAGAACATTTCAATATGCTCCATTTGCCACAAGAGTGTTCATCGAGGTAAGCATTAGTTCCCATTATGGTACTAGAGTCCAAATGACCTAGTTGAAAAAGCATCATGCAATCCAGTGGGAGGAGCACAATAAAAACATTGCTGAGCGCGGTTGTGGTGGTGTAGGTGAGGAAAACCGGGAAACACCAGCTACTAGTCCAATCACTGTGGGAAGTTATGATGAGGCAGCAGTGCACCAGAAACACCTGCCTCAGCAACCTCATAATCTCACAAGAAGACTCAGAGTAAGATGGAGACACCATGGCATGCAATGACTGCCCCATGATACACATTGAGTCTAACACCACCTACTTCTCAAAAGTCGCCTGTGTAAGTCCCCCCCCCCCAAAAAAAAAAATCTACGCTACTATTATGGGCATGTTTAGGCAGGAGGGCTCCCATGACTGTAACCACCAAATGGCACATTTATACAATTGGAGGTTGACAAAAATGTTAGTTCTAGACCTAAGGACTCTTGGAATTTGTGGCAGTCATCTGCCAAAAATTATAGATTCCAGGTCAGACCTATTTTGACAGAGTTGCTGTTGCAGCGCTGCATCACAAAGTGGTGTAATTGGTTTGACAAGCTTTGTAGCATAGTGTTGTTAACACTAGCCACCTGATGACCATCAGGTAGACCAGTTGTCATACAACTGTTTACATGTGCATCACTGGACACTGGATCTTTTTTGTGGGGGTAAATCAAAAGCTATCCAAAGGTCTTGGTCTTGAAGAAAGCTTTAATGGTGTTCTGCAGCATGCAACAATAGCCATGCTTGCCATGGAGAAATCACATACAGCTGCAAACATCTTTGACAAATTTAGCAGCAAGGTGCCTGAATTGCTGTGAACCAGAGGTCTCTGAATTGGATTTGTTGCCACGGACAATGATAGGAACATAGTCAAGGCCATAGGAGAAGGTGGCTATTTCAGGGTCCTGTGTTTGGTGCACTGCATCAACCTGGTTGTGCAAGAATTTCAGAAAAAAGAAGACATAGTCAACAAAATGCTGACCCCTGCAGATGAATCTGTACTCATTTCAGCCATTCTTTTAAAGCCCAGAATCAGTTGCTTATGAAGCATGCTAACAGAGTACCAGGTAAAGCCCTGACACAGGAGGTGCCAACATGTTGGAACTCGACCTATTACATGTTGTAACATCTGTTTAAAGCAGTAGAGATAGATCAATGACTATAAAAGTCAAAGAGTAGGGGATGCAATTGGGAATGCTATGACTATGGATGCCAAAAAATGGAGCCCAGTCAAATGCCTGACACAGATGCTCCTCCCTTTTGAGGTTTTCACACAGGAAGTTAGCACAGAAGACAGTATAATGGGCCAAGCTATCCCGTAGCTGTATCGGCTACAGGACTAGCTAAAGAAGGTGTCTGAAACGTTCACACTCGCAGGTATGAACAAAAACCCAGAAGCCTTTGCCTTGTTTGAGAGGTTAATCTTTTTCTTAGCTTGTAATGAAATGCTTAAAATGACATCATCTTGTTCAAAGAGTACATCTGTGCTACACTACTTGATCCATGACACAAAAAACTTCTGCCCACTTTTATTCTTTTTTTCTGAAGGGGATGTTTCAAAATACAAGAGATGGATTGTTGAGCAAGCCTAAGACCTAGAAGAAGAACAGTTGAACTTAGAGTCCCACGTCACAGTTCTAGGGTGCCGCCTTCAACTTCCATTGAGGGCAGTCTTGTCTCACAGCTGCCAACACCAGCAACAAGAACACTGACAACAACAGCAACAGAAGAATCGGGCTCAACGTCTGCACTGGCTTGGTTTCAAGTTGCAGGTCTTAAGTCCAGACCAGAGGCGAAGGCAAAAGAGGTCGAGCAAGTGGCAGCACCAATGGCCATTCACAGGATTTTCCAGGAGTATCTGGATGAATCAAATGATGTCTATGTGGATCAAAGCTCATTGATGCATTTGTATGGGAAGATGGATATGGGAAGATCTGCCAATGGTCAGAGTTCAGCAGGCTGGAAAAAAGGATCTAGCTTGTCCTGTAGAGAGTGTGTCTGCTGAGCGTGTGTTCAGTGCAGCTGGAACAGTTATTACAGTGAGAAGGAGCAGTCTCTTGCATCAAAAGTTGGAGAGATTGCCCATGATCAAAAAAACAACATTTCATATGACACAATTACACTTTCCTAAAACAGCACAGGAGGAGGATGACTGGTCAGAATCAAGTATATTAGCTGAACAACTCCTGGTTGAACCACATGAGTTTGAGGGCAAACTCTACTTCCAGCACTGAGAATGCCAGTGCCACATAGAACTTTTTAATAATTTCCTGTTGAACTTCTTTCTTTGCAAAAAATAAAAAGTAGGTAGTGGGACATTGTTTGTGTCAAATTTATGTTGTCCCATCATTTTTTTGTCAATTATATATATTTATATTTTTAGTCAGATATATATGGCTGGATTGGAGTTGGACTAGTGTGCAGTGATGAAGCCTCCATAATTCTTTCAGGACATTGGAAACAATGCCTGCATCCCTCACTGTAGGAGGCTGGCCTGGTTTGTAGAGGGTACCCAAGGTACTTACACCTTCTACCAGGTCCAGTTATCCCTTGTTAGTGAAATGTGTACTGTGTTCTAGCAGCTTAGGCTGACTAGAGGTAGCTGTAGCAGAGCAGCTTAGGCTGAACTAGGAGACATGCAAAGCTCCTGCAATACCACTATAGTTACACAGTACTTATACACAATAAAAGACAATACTCGGGTGGTCATTATGAACATGGTGGCAAATGTCAGCGGTGGTGGTAACTACCGCCAACAAGCTGGCGGTCCAGACTGCCAAATAATGAAGCACATGAGAAACAAGTAGCGGCCCATCCACACACCGTCATCAGAGGAGTGTCGACGAGGACGGAGGAGGCCGCCCACAGGCCGGCGGAAAGGGTCCACCCGCCCACCAAATAATGAAGCACAAGACCGCCGTCAGTTCTGGGGCGGGAACCAAACTAAATAAAATGAAACACTCACCGGAGGAACACACAACACGCCGACACAGACATGGAGAGAGAGTTGGAAATAATGCCAGTGCTGTTCCTTGCCATATACTTCCACGACCAGGAACGCCGATGAAGATGACGATGGTAAGTACTGCAACCTAGTACACATGGGAAGAAAGGGCACAGTTACACACCCACCCCACACACACAGCAATGCACTCCCAACCCCTCACACCATCCCACACCATACATACCAGAATAAGATGTACTTACCCAAGACAAGGCAACAAGGACCTGCACCATAGTACACACATATGCACACCACACCCCCACAATAAAACGACGAACCATGTCACCATGTTGTGCCTACAGCATCACTGGGTACTCAAAGTTTAATGAACAAGAAAAATGAAATGTCCAAATTAGTCAATTGGCCAGTTCAATCAGAATACCCTGAAGGGACTAAATAGGCCGGACTTGATCCCACATGTGAACAGTGTACTCCACTGTAAAGGGACATCAATGGGGCAGCCAGGCACCTCAGGGAACAGGGGCAGGGGTGGTGGGGACTTACATTTGGAAGGGGGGGCTTGGGCTGAGGTTTGGGGGGTGGAGGGGTTTGGCATGCCCTTGGAAGGTGGGGGAGTGGGCTTGGACCGGTGGGTGGCAGAGGGACCTGGGGCAACACAGGGCTTCTTCCTCGGGGTACGGGAATGGGAGGGGCAGACAGGGGCGTGGATGGAGTGGACTGGGCAAGGAGATGAGCATGTTTAGGGATGAGACGGGGTTGGCCAGTGGGTTCAAACAGGTCAACACGTGAGAGGAAAAGCTTCTTAGGGGCAGTTGGGGAGGATTTGGAGGAAGGTCTAGGAGTGAAGGCTGATGGTGTGCTTGTACCAGGTGTAGGTGTGCCAGACGTGGATGCAGGTGCCTGTAGAGTGTGCTGATGTATGGTGTTGTGTGGGTGGCCCTGAAAGTATGAGTGTTTTGAGAGGAGGGGGTGGACACAGTGGGACAAGACAGGCTGCAAGTGTACATGGATGTTATCTGGGTGTCTGCAGGTCTGGTGAGAGCGCTGCATGTGGGGTGGATGACTGGATGTCAGATGTTGTTGTGACTGCAAGAATGGGGGCAGCAGTAGTGACTGAGGATGCAGTGCTTGTGGGTGTGCATGTTGTGGTGACAGAATGTGAGGTGGGAGAAGTGGAAATAGTGGGGGAAGTGGATGTTGTTGTGTGTGCCTTTGCATGTTCATGATAGGACAAGGATCCCCGTTGCCAACCATGTAATCCAATGATTAGGTTCACGGCGATGAACACTACCTTCTGCCATTATGACTACCGCCAACGCAGTGATGTCACTCCCACTCCCTCAAACCTGGATGGCAGGAGGCTGCCATCTTACTAACACCACGTAAACATATCCTGGCCAGGGGCCCCATTCAGGGCCTTCAAGTCTCCGACCTTAGTTGCTTGCTTACATAAGTGTCTGATCCTCACATGCACCCATCTTTGGAAATGTGTCCACACTGGGATGCCATTACAACAGGATTGACTTTGCACACATGTGCCTGACATTGTACATAATACATAGCGTCTGTGTGTGTAAACTACGTTTTGAACATCCATTAATACAGTAATAACATGTGTTGCACATTTGTGTGCCCCTCATATGTGTTCTTTCATCCCCCATAGGTACAGACCCACGTGGTGAGGGAGGGGCCCCATCTGTGTGCAGACCTCTTTTTGATTTGGATACCATGGAGGAACGTCACATCATTGTCACCTACAGACTCAATTGTTCAACAATCCATGACCTATGTTCTTTACTGGATTCCGTACTGAGACCGGCTGATAGGAATCAGCATGCTATCCCTACTGAAGTGTAAGTGCTATCTGTACTCCATTTTTTGGCTACAGGCTCATTTGAGATGACAGTTGGCATGGGTGCAGAGTTCTCACAGCCAATGTTTAGCCTCATCCTGTCCAAATTCCTGGATGCTTTCGTCCAACACATGCAGATATATGTTCAGTTCCCCCAAAGGGCTGAACTTCCTGCCATCAAGTCTGGATTTTATGCTTTTGTTAACATCCCCCATGTGATAGGTGCCATTGATGGAACCCACATTGCTCTCATACCCCCAAGAATGAATGAACAGGTATACAAGAATCGAAAGACCTTCCACTCCATGAACATACACTTGGTGTGTACTGCTGACCAGTACATATCACATGTCAGTGCCAGTTTCCTAGGGTCAATCCATGATTCCTTTGTCTTGAGAAACAGCGGGTTTCCCACACTTGATGGGGCAGGAACAAGGGGACAGAGGAGGGCTCATAGGTGAGTGTGTATGACACTTAATCAGTACATAGCTGACAGGCAGGCTGTATGCAAGTAATGGCAGTTTGTTAAAGTGCTCTTTCGCCCACTTTTGCAGGTGAATCTGGCTACCCCAACTTGCAATGGCTACTGACGCCTGTGAGGAATCCCAGAACAGAAGCAGAGAGGAATTATAATGAGGCTCATGGACGTACTAGGAGAGTGATTGAGTGCACTATAGGTCTCCTGAAGGCTAGATTCTGTTGCCTCCATCTCTATGGGGGATCCCTGTGATATGGCCCTGAAAAGCTGTGTAGAATAGTGGTGGCCTGCTGCATGCTGCACAACTTGGCTGTGAGGAAAGCTACCCCCCTTCTAAAGGAGGAGGGTGCTGTCCAACAGGACCTGCAACCTCAGAGGGGATGAGAGTAATAGTGAGGAAAAAGAGGGGGAAGATATCAACTCCAGGAACCAGCTGATCCGCCTATACTTACAGTAACTATGAGGTACTGTTCACTGATGCTGTTGTCTTCACTGCATAGTGTTAGTCTGATTCATGTTATTGGTGATGTGGTGTCTGAGTCATTTACACTGTTAACTGAAGAGTGAAGTGGCATGTGCCAGGGAACCAAATATTATGTACATTGGGGCTTACTTCAGACACTACAGTGCGTAGGATCCCCTCCTGCAATAAAGGTATTAATATAAAATTGACTGACTAATGCATACACCCTCCCAATTGTGGACTAATAATGACAGAGGACATACGATTTGGTGCAGATATTATTTTATGAAGTGTCACTGATATGTTAAGTCTCTGTACAGTGATGAGGAGTGGGCTCATGGTGCATATCCATACTCTGGTGCATGGGCTCAGCTGTTGTTGGCAGTGGGTATTGGTCCAATGGCCCCTTGGTAGATGGTGTGTTGATAGTGGCAGGGCAACAAGGTAGCACAGTGGCACACATGGGAGACAGTTCAGGGCAGAGTCACTTCTTAGCGTGGGCCTTGGTTTTGGCAGGTGTTCCAGTGCCATATTTGGGTCTGAGGGCACATTTGAGTGACTGGAGCTGGGCTGCAGGGCTAGGGGTACTGGTATCCTGTGTGTCCTCTGGCAGTCCCACCAGTCCAGTAGCTGCTGCAGATGTAAATGGAAGGGCAGTGTCCTGGCTAGTGGTTGGGGCTTGCTCGTGGGTGGAGGTCTCAGGCTGGCTAGGGTAGTGGTGCTGCAGCACCTCTGCAATGGTGGCCATGATAGCATTGAGTTGTTTCCAATGCTCCATGGCCTCTTGGTGGTGTGCTATCTGCAGCCTTTGATTCTGCTCCAGGGTTGCCAGGATATGGCCCATCCTGTCCTGGGTATGGTGGTATGTTCTCAGGACGTCTGAGATCACTTCCTCGGCTGCAGCATCCATCCTTTGGCTTCCACCCGGGCCACTGATGCCCTCCCATTGGCCCTTGCCCTCTGTGCCTGTGTCCCCTGCACAGGTCTGGCAGTCCCACTTGTACTGGGGCCATCATCATCCTGCCTGTTGATGGGTGGAGACTCTGGCCTCTGTACATGTGGTCCACCAGTCTGTGACCGGGAGACACTAGTGTGGGGTTGTTTGACCAGAGCTGATGGTGGTGGCTGGATGGTAAGGCTGTGAGTGGTATCCTGTGTGGGGCTGCTAGAGGGAGACAGTCCAGGACTGTGTGACGGGCCAGGGTATTCCTCACTTTCCCTACATCCCTCTCCAGTCTCCTGAATGGGGCCTTTGTCTCCATGTGGGGCACTGGCACTCCTTGGCCTTTCCGTCCGGGTGGTATGGGTGGTGGTACCTGTGGGGGGAATGGACATATATGTTACATGTACTAATTCAAAAATGGATGCACAGTTCTGCCCTATTTTGTGCTTATATTCCCCTGTTGTGCCATGCAGGGTCCTTTCGTGGGATTATGCTTTCATTTTGCGTGGGGTGAAGGTGCATTTTGGGTGATGTAGTGACATTGTGAATCCTTGCAGGGGTAGGTGACTGTGCACAGGGTGGAGGACGGGGCCTATTAGTGGGGTTGTGGGCATGCAGGGTGACTGTATGTGGGTGTTGTAGCCTGGGTGGGGATGTGGTCCTGGGGGTAGTGTGAGCGGTAAGGTGGTACATGCACCACAGGTGTGGTGGATATGGGGTGATTGTAGTTGACTTACCCGAGTCCAGTCCTCCAGAGAGTCCAGTGAGGCCCTCCAGGTGCAGGATGGCCAGTACCTTCTCCTCCCAGTAGGTGTAGTCAGGGGTGTAGGTAGGGGTCCTCCACCAGTCTTCTGTACCGCAATGTTGTGCCTGGATGCCATTGGTCTCACGTTGCCACGCAGGTCATTCCATCTCTTGCGGATGTCGTCCCTTGTGTGTGGATGGTTTCCCACTGCATTCACCTTGATGACAATAGTCTGCCATAACTCCATCTTCCTGGTGATGGTTGTCTGGTGCACCTGTGCCCCAAATAATTGTGGCTCAAACCTTGAGTATTTCGTCCACCATGGTCCTTAGCTCCCTATCTGTGAAAGGGGGGGGTGCTTAGGGGGTGCCATGGTGTGTGTTGGAGGTGTGGTGTTATGGGTGTATTGGCAAGGGTGCTGTTGTGTGTTTTTTGTGTGTGGCTTGTGATGGTGTTTAGGGAGTGTAGGGGTTTTGGTGGTGTATTTGTGTGTGTGTGACTTTTGTAATGTTGTGTACGTGTGTAGTGTTGTCAGTTCATTCATCCAGTTGGCATTGCTAAGGATTGTTGGGGTGTGTATGTCAGTGTTTTATAGTGTTGTGGATGTGTGTCAGGTGTGTGGGTTTTGAACTTGCCAATGTGTATCTTTGTTGTTGTTGGGTCCCATTGCTGGCTGTGGTGGTCCGTACTGTCAATGGTCATTCGACATCCACCATCTGCCACAGTGATTTGTGCATCATTATTTGGTGGGCGGAGGATTTTTCTGCATGGTGGTTGCGGGGTGAGGTGTACAGCCTTTCCGCCATCATAGACCCTGGCGGTGGGGGGAGGTTGCAGGATGTTTGGAGGTTTGACTTTTTGCCATCATTATACGGTGGTGTGCTGTTCACCGCCACTGGCGGTCTTCTGTTCACTGTCACCACGGCGGTCGGCGGTGATTGCTGCCATGTTCATAATGAAGGTCTCAGTGTTACCAAAAATAAAGGTACTTTATTTTAGTGACACAAGGCCAAAAATATCTTAGAGACAATACTCCTTCTGGAGGTAAGTATTATACACAATATATACACTAGAGACCAAAATCAGGTAAGTAAATAGTCGAGGAATAGTGCAAACTGGTGAAAATACCATAGAATGCAATAGGAAGCAATGACCTAGGGGCAACACATACCATATACTAAGAAAGTGGAATGCAAATCATGAATTCCCCCATAGGCAAGTGTAGTGTGTACAGGGGCGCTGGGAGTGTAAGAAAACGACAAAGGTAAGTACAATACCCCACCCCAGAGCCCAGGAAAGTAGCAGGAAAGTACTGCAAGTTTCCTCAGGACACACTACAAGTCATGATAAGAGTTATTGCAAGAACCAAGCAAGACTGCAAGCAACACATGGTGGAGTCCTGGACCTGAAGACCAGAAAAGTGAGGAAACCAAGTCTAGAAGGTTGAAGAAGATTGCAGGAAGGACAGGAGCCTCTGCCAACCTAGAAGATGGTGCAAAAGAGGATCTTCCGGTTAAAAGAAGTCTGCAGAATAGCACCAAAGAAGATGGCTGTGGGTTCCTGTGTGATACAATGGATGTCCCACATGGAGATGTTAGATGCAGGTGAGCTGCAGCACTGGACTCATCCAATAAGCCCTGGTTCAAGCAATGTCGCGGATTGCATCAAAATGGTGCTGCCTGGAACCAGGAGGGACCTGGGGGCTTCAACTAGGACTGAGGAGGCAGAGGGGGCTACCAACACCGGAGGGAACCCACAGATGACCAGGCAGCACCCACGGAGGTCCCAGAACACCGGGAGAAAGAAGGTGCAAACTTCGGTTGCTGCAGCATTAGAAAGGAAGGTCCCACACCGCCAGAGAACAACTAAGCGAGTTGAGCTTCACAGGATAGAGTGCTGGGGACCTGGGCCAGGCTGTGCATGAAGGATTCTTGCAAATAGTGCGCAGAGGCCTCAGGAGGTGAAGATGACTTGGTGCACAAAAGCACTGTCGCAAACGTGGAAGGCAAGCTCTTATCTCCTCCACATTTGGACAGCAGGACCTTAGGAGAGTGTGTATTGAAGGGGTCAACCACCTGTGTTCCAATGAGCACGCTCATCGCCAGGAGAGGAGTCCAAGAGAACCGGTCATCATCTTAGAAGGTGCCTGCTGGAGTAGGGAAGTGACTCCGTTACTCCACGGGAAATTTCTTCGGTCCTTCTGATGCAGGGTGAAGACAGGGAGTCCCCAGAGCATGCACACCATGGAAACTGTTGCCGTTGCTGGCTGGAGCTGAAGTTACAGAGTCGAAGTAGCCCTTCTGGATACTTTTTTTTACAGTTACAGCGGTTCTTGGAGCAGTCTGCGGTCGATCTGAGGTCAGAGGGTGAAGCAGTGGTTGCAGAGGATTTCTGAGGCCCTAAATAGCCCTGAGAGATGGATTGGCTACCTAACCAGGTATTGACTTATCAGGAGGGGTCTCTGATGTCACCTGCTGGCACATGGCCCCTCAGAGGCCTCCAGAGTGCCCTCACACCTTGGAAAACGAGATGGCTGAAGTCTGGGACACACTGGAGAAGCTCTGGGTACCACCCCTGGGGTGTAACACCCTCTTCCCAAAGAAAAAGCTTTGCTGTTCCTTCCTGGGACTGAGCTGCCTGACCCCAGGAGAGCAGAACCCTGTCTGTGAGGTGGCAGCAGCTGTAGCTGCACTGCAAGCCTCAGAGAGCTGGATTGGCAGAACTGGGGATCCATGGTGGAGCCCCCAGTATGCATGGAATTGGCTCCCCAATACCATATTTGGAATGGGGGACAATTCCATGATCTTAAACACCTTCCATGGCCATATTCGGAGTTACCATTGTGAAGCTACATATTGGTATGGACCTGTATGTAGTGCATGTGTGAAATAGTGTCCCCGCACTTACAAAGTATGGCCGTGGACTGTGTGGGGGTACCTTTGCTAGTGCAAGAGTGCCCTCACACTAAGTAACTTTGAACCTAGCCTTCAGTAAATGAAGGTTAGACATATGGGTGACTTATAGGTTACTTAAGTGCAGTGAAAATGGCTGCGAAATAGTGTGTGCACTATTTCACGCAGGCTGCAGTGGCAGTCCTGTAAAAGGGTTTGTCTGAGCTCCTTATGGGTGGCAAAAGAAATGCTGCAGCCCATAAGGATCTCCTGGAATCCCAATGCCTGGTTACCTAGGTACCATGTACTAGGGACTTATAAGGGGGTCCAGTATGCCAATTTGAATTGGTGAATGAAGTCACTAAATTATAGTGACTAATTTGGAAGCAGAGAGAGCATAAGCACTGAGGTTCTAGTTAGCAGAGCCTCAGTGACACAGTTAAGCACTACTGACAACACACATATAGGCCACACACTATGAGCACTGGGGTCCTGGCTAGCAGGATCTCAGTGAGACAGGTAAAACATACTACCAAACAGGTATAAATTGGGGGTAACATGCCAAGAAATATGGTACTTTCCTACACTTACACACCTTTCCTTTTCTTGCATCACTCAGCAGGCCTGCCCCAGAAGATCATTGATTTACAAAAGTGTCAGGACCAAATTATAATGTGTTCCTGCGTCAAAGATTCAATTGTGTACCTAACCCATCCATGCTTGGTTTGGAAGAGGTAACTAACTACAACTATTGCAACAATGAGTGAGTGGTTGTGAGTGATGTTTGATGGTTTATGTGGTGGCAGACAGCAAGGAAGGGGGTTCAATTAATAGTAAGCTTAATTTTGATGAACTGTAATGTTTGGTTCCTGATGCAAAACTTACTTAGCAAATATTTACCAGTACAGGCCACTCCTTGTTTTGGGGTTTTCAGAGACCAGGCTAGTCACTTTAGTTAACAAACATAAATCTGTACAAAACACTGCAATTCTGTTTCTCTACCTGTTCTTAAACAGCAGTGCACTACACGCCTATCTCGCTCGGGCAGGGACAGGAGAGGGGTTACTTGAAGTCAGGAGGAGGATGGAAGGATTCAGGTGGGACTAGCTCACCAACAGCTAGAAGATGGAAGTTATTGACTTCAAAAGTAACTAGTATGCAGCTATGTAGAATGGAGGTAGGTGCATTGATTTGGGAAATGATGATGAGTGTGTGTGTTGCACTGATGGCAAAATCGAACCCTGAGTCCTCTTGTTTTTTGCTCTGCCTCTGAGTCTTACCTTCTCTTCTTCTCCCTAACTTTACAATATAGTTCCTGTTGTGCAATCCGCAGACCTTCTCCTCTCCTGCACGCAACAAAAGGCAAAAGCTGATCTCAGCAAACCTGCTTACATACCAGACTGTTTAGACCTGCAGCGCATACTCCAAGAGTGACTGACAATCCCAGGGAGAATGCAAATGCACTACCCAATTTGTCAATACAGTATAATTTTTCTTTTGCTAATCATTTTTTAGAACCGGGTGTTTTGAATTCACTCCTCCATAATTTTCTTCAAACCTAGAAGACAGAACATTTAGCTGTCTAATAACTTGGGTTTCTAGGGCAGAAGGACTGTTTGCAATGCATTTAACTGAACTGTGTCACACTCTTTCCTTTGTTTCCTTTCACAGCAAATTGATGATGATGACATGCTGCTCATCTCCCTGATGACTATCATTCTTGTGTTGTGTTTGTCTTTGTCACACCTTTCTCCAAGTACCATTTTCTATCTATTCAACAAACAGCTAATCCTCTACCCCCAGGCTGTGTGATGTTTTTTGATGTGTGTCTTAATTTATACCAAATAGATCACACACTTGGTGGGGCGGATGTTGTTAAATGCAACACCAACTCTCTGTAGCATCTTCTATTACCTGAGCAATAGCCCACACCAGCAACACTTACCCAACCATGCATAAGAAAGAACATCATTCTGCAATATCAACATCATCATGTAGGGGTCATTACAACATTGGCGGTAAAAGCGGCTTACCGCCGTGCAGAACACCGCCAACACACCGCTGCGGCCGCGGAATTCCGCCACAGTCATTATGACCCACAGCTCGGAATCCGCCAAAATTTAGACACCCACACAAGTCCGCCACACCAAAGGTCAGTGATAAACTGGCTAAAACAAAACCTCCACCATCAGGTCAACAGGAATACGCCCACACTATCATGACCCACAAATCCACGCGGCGGTCTTTCAACCGCCGTATTCCATTGGCAGTACACACCGCCGTGCTCAAAATACACACACATTTACAAAACACTACCACATTGGACAATTCGAAATACACACACCTGATACATATACACACACCACTCCCACTCACCCAATACAATATAAAACACACACCCACATCACCCACAAACCCCAACTACCAAAAATTCTGAAAGAAGGCCAGAGAGAGACACCACAATCTACAAACAAGCATCCACAGGCACTCAACACCATCACCCACATAACATCCACGCACCTCACACAACACACCACTAAATATCACCCCACACATCACAACACACACCAACCCACACATCACCCACAACACCCCATGGCACGGCAAAGACACCGCAAGTTTTCTGAGGAGGAGCTCAGGGTCATGGTGGAGGAAATCATCTGGGTAGAGCCACAGCTATTCGGAGCACAGGTTCAGCACACCTAAATAGCTAGGAAGATGGAGCTATGGCGAAGAATAGTGGACAGAGTCAACGCAGTGGGACAGCACCCAAGAAATAGGGATGACATCAGGAAGAGGTGGAACGACCTACGGGGGAAGGTGCGTTCCGTGGTTTCAAGACAACACCTTGTGGTTCAGAGGACTGGCGGCGGACCCCCACCTCCTCCCCCACAACTAACAACAAGGGAGGAGCAAGTCTTGGCTATTCTGCATCCTGAGGGCCTCGCAGGAGTAGCAGGTGAATGGACTCTGGTAAGTCAAATCTTTAATACTATATCCCCCACCCTACCTGCATGCCATCACATAGCCCCACTCTCGCCCTCACCCCCATCACTCCAACTCCTCACAAATGTCCCAATATCACAAACCACCGATCCCAACACCAAGCCCTGCATGCAGCAACAAAGCATGGACACCCATCACCAAAGCATGGGCACTGCACATACCCATACACCCCCTAAACCATCATCACACAAGGTCCCACACAGGAATGCAAGCACTTGGGTACACGGTCACCCACCCATTGCACACCATGGCACACACAGATCAATAATCATGCTTTTACACCCCTGCAGGACCCCTACCCAACGTCACCGGACAGGAGGGTCCAGACATGTCCACACCACCAACAGAAGAGGCCCACAGTGATGACAGCAGCTCTGTCCAACTGGATCTAGACGACCAGCCCGGCCCATCTGGGACCTCAGGACATTCGGGTCCCCTCACACAGTCACAGGCCACCACAGAGCTTCCCCCCTCTGGAAACACCAGCACAGCACCCACCCAGCGGGCCCATACCTCTGTCCCCAGGACACGTCAATCAGCAGTGTGTCCACCACTACAGGGAACCCAGGCTAACCCACCACCCCAACAACAACAGGGACCTGGGGGCAGTGGGCACACGGTTCAAGGGACAGAGGCCCAGTGAAACAGGGGAACTGGGAGGGCTGCTGTGGTGACAGGGGGAGGACAGGCCCAGGGAACCCACTCTCCACGAGGCCCTCTCCAACATCATGGGAGCCTACCATCATTCCCAGGAGACAATGGCAACGGTACTGGCCAAGTTTCAGGAGACCCAGCGGCTGCAGGAGGAACAGTATTTGGGCTTCAGGGAGGAACTCAAATCCATCAATTCCACCCTGGGCACCATCGTATGGGGTGCTGAAGGAAGTCCTCAACACCAGGAGGGACACTGTGGCACAACAAGGGGCCCCTGACACTAGCCTGGACGATGAGCTGCCCACCACCTCCGCCGGCATAGTGGACAGGAGGCACCACCACAGGACCACCACACCAGCACCCCACCCCCTGCAGATGGAGAACTACCCCGCAAACGGTCCCTGAGATACAGGACAAAGACAGAGAACGATGCCAAGACCCCCGCCAAGAAATGAGACCACCTTGATTGTCATCCTTTTGTCCCACCTTGTCACCCTGTCCATCCTCAAACTGCCCCAGCTCCACTTCCTATGCCCCTTTGGACAATGCACCCTTGAGACTAATAGCTTGGACTCTGCCATGGACATTCCTCTACCATCACCCCTCACCATTTAACAACCCCCTCTAATATTGAGTACTTAAATAAACACCCTTAAAGCACAAAACAATCTGGAGTCTGTCTGTGATTTCGAATTAGTGTATTAGCAATTACAGTGGCAAAATGCTCTTTCAAATGTAATGTCAACATACCTATGTCACACAGCTCTCGTCCATGAGGAAATAAAGCAGATGTCACACAGTGGGACCCACATCTGTGAAATCATAAGAGAAAGTGAAAACTCAGTGACCATACACTGGGTGAAAAGGACAGACAGTAGAGAGGTAGTAGTGTTAAAGTACATGTAGCAGGCAGGTTTGTCTTTTTACCTGTGTCTCACTGGAAGTATTGCAGGATCACCGAGTTCCTGTTGTCGATGTCCTCTTCTTCTATTTCCTCATCTTCACTGTCCACAGGCTCCACAGCTGCCACAACACCTCCATCTGGACCATCCTCCTGCAGATATGGCACCTGTCATCGCAAAGCCAAGTTGTGAAGCATACAGCAGGCCACGATGATCTGGCACATCATCTTTGGTGAGTAGAATAGGGAACCACCTGTCATATATAGGCACCGGAACCTGGCCTTCAGAAGGCCGAAGGTCCGCTCTATAATCCTCCTAGTTCGCCCCTGGGCCTCATTGTAGCGTTCCTCTGCCCTTGTCCTGGGATTCCTCACTGGGGTCAGTAGTCATGACAGGTTGGGGTAACCAGAGTCACCTGCAAATGGTGAGGGACAACTGTTAGACACACACTAACTCTTAGGGATATCCCCAGACCCAGACAACTATTCCCACTGATTTGGTTCCAGGTTCTCACCTAATAGTCACACACGGTGCCTCTGGAGTTGCCCCATCACATTAGGGATGCTGCTATTCCGCAGGATGTAAGCATCATGCACTGAAAGGGGAATTTGGCATTAACATGGGAGATGTACTGGTCTGCCAAACACACCATCTGCACATTCATCGAATAGTAACTCTTCTGTTTTCTGTACACCTGTTCACTCCTGCGGGGGGGGGGGGGACCAAGGCCACATGTGTCCCATCAATGGCACCTATGATGTTGGGGATATGTCCCAGGGCATAGAAGTCACCTTTCACTGTAGGCAAATCCTACACCTGAGGGAAAACGATGTACCTCTGCATGTGTTTCAGCAGGGCAGACAACACTCGGGACAACACGTTGGAAAACATAGGCTGGGACATGCCTGATGCTATGGCCACTGTTGTTTGAAATTACTCACTTGCAAGGAAATGGAGTACTGACAGCACCTGCACTTGAGGGGGGATTCCTGTGGGATGGCGGATAGCTGACATAAGGTCTGGCTCCAACTGGGCACACAGTTCTAGGATTGTGGCACGATCAAGCCTGTAGGTGATGATCACATGTCTTTCCTCCATTGTCGACAAGTCCACCAGTGGTCTGTACACCGGAGGATGCCGCCATCTCCTCACATGCCCTAGCGGACAGTGCCTATGGAGAAGAACAGCGAGCACAGAGTCAACCAACTCTGAGGTACGTAAACACAGCTTACTCAGAAAACTATTCATAAACCGAAATTTGCCTGTATAAGTGTTGGGCCAAGGCCTAGGTATGTGTGACTCTGTTAAAAATAAAGCCATGTGGGCCCCTGAAATGGCGGCTGCCTAACCTGTAAAGTGGGACAATGGGATATGAGGTAACTGCGCTGGCGTTGTACACCGTCGCGGTAGGCGGTCGAAGACCGAGGCGCAATTCTGCATTGGTTAACATTGGACCCTATGGGTCCCAGGAGCCAATGACGATATACGCCGGGGGTGACGGTACGCACCTCCGCGGACGTGACCGCCATTTTCTATCTGTTCAATCACTCGATACCTGATCTTCGACAGGAGAGGACCTACACTGCAAGTGCTGGTGTGACCTCAGTCTGGAAGAGACAATGGCTCATGCGTCTGGGGAAAGGGCCCAACGTGGGAGGGGTGCCCATCGCACCATGACCCCCCTGATGTTCAGGATTCTGATGGTGGCGTACCCGGAGTTGGATGGGCGCTTGAGGGCATCACAGCAGCAACAAGGGGGTGAGTACACTCTCATTCAGCTGATTCAGCACGCATTGTAGGTGTCTGGGTGGGGGAGGTGGGCTGTGGGTTCCCCTAGGCCAGGGCGAGTTCTAGTTAAGTCCCCCTTTTCAGGCAGACACTGTGGCACCCCACCCCACCTGGGTACAGTGCCAACTATACCTAGTCAGGCTCCTGTGACATCCATGTGTGCAGAAATCGGTCATAGCTTTGTAAGCCATGTCCCAGGGATTGAATAGTGGACCCCAAGTGCGTGGCGTAGTGCAGGGGGCTTCTGTGTCTGTTGTGTCCGCCAACGGTAGCGGTATTGCATGCACTCAACAGGTCTTTCTTCTGTCTTCCCCCCACCCTTTTTGTGGTCTCCCTGTACTTGTGTGCATTAGCATCATCAGGCGGAGGAGCAGTAGCCCCCAGAGCAGGAGGGAGCTGCATCCCACATGGCCCTGGAGGGCGAGACTACGGACTTCGAATTCACCAGTGGGACGGAGGGCAAGGGGAGCTCCACCGCGGGGACAGGACCCGACACCAGCGATACGGACTCCTCCTCTGATGGGAGCTCCCTTGCGGTGGCGGGCCCATCTGTGCCCCCGCATCTAAAGGTACAGCTGCCACCCCCTCTCCAGCACCGCCCTCCCAGCAGCCCCTCAGCCTTTGCCCCGCGCCCGCTCACCCAGGAGGGTGGGCATCACCTTCGCCCCAGGCACCTCAGCCCCTGCCCCTGTCACCCCTGCTGCCCTCAGTGAGGAGGCCATTGACCTCCTCAGGTCCCTCACTGTTTACACCCTGGATGGCATTCAAAATGGTAGACTGCCAGAGAGGCAGTTGCAACAAACAAATGCATTCCTGGAGGGCATTCATTCTGGTCAGGCAGCCCATTTAGCAAGCTTTTCAGACTCTGGCCTCAGCACTGATGGCAGCCATTGTCCCTCTCTCTAGCCTCTCCCCTCCAACTTCCTCCACCCACACCCCTGTACCTCAGCCTATCCCAAGCACACCATCAGACCAGCATTCACACACCTCAACACACAAAGGAAGCTCAGGCAAACATAAGCAACACACATCCCACAGGCACTCACGCAAGCATCAGACAAATGCAGACATACCAACATCCACTGTGTCCCCCTCCTCCTCATCTCCCTCATCCCTCCCTGTCTCGTCTCCACTCACATCTGCATGCACTACATCTTCCGCCACTACGTCCATCACCAGCACACCCACCAGCACACCCCGCTCACGTGCAGTCATCACCCCCACTCACATTCACACATCCCCTGTGTCCTCTCCCAGTGTGTCTGTGAGGCCACCTCTCAAGGTACACAAACACAGCCACACACCCACCCAACAGCCATCCACCTCACGACAGCCTCCAGGCCATGCACCTTCACCCAAAGTCAGCAAACGTACATCTCCTACGACCACTACCTCTTCCTCCACTCCCAAACCCCCTCCATCTACCCATCTCAGTGTTCCTAAGAAACTTTTCCTGGCCACCCTTGACCTCTTTCCCTCACCTCCCCCACCCCGTCAGTCTCCTATGGCCCGACTCTACAGGTCTCAACCTAGCACTTCAACCACAACATCGGCGGGACCAGTGGTGCCAGTAGTCACCGGATTATGGAGTACAGCAGGCAGCAGGGCAGGCAGTGTGTCAAGGAGACACAGCATGGACAGTCCCCCACCTGTCAAGCATCAAAAGTTGGCCAGTGCCCGGCGGGAGAGGGGGAAGACACCAGCCACCAAAGCCACTCCCAGGGGTACAGTTGGGATTGTGGAGTCAGCTGCGACACCTTCCAAGGTGGGGAAGGGGCACAAGAAAACTGGCAAGTCTGGGGAGATCAGCACAGCGGAGAAGATCGCCATCAGCCCCGCTGCCCAGGAGGCGACCACCAGCAGCCACACTGCCCCAGACAGGACCACCAGCAGCAGCCCCGCTGCCCAGGAGGCGACCGCCAGCAGCCACACTGCCCCAGACAGGACTGCCAACAGCAGCCCCGTTGCCCAGGAGGCGACCGCCAGCAGCCCCACTGCCACAGACAGGACCGCCAGTAGCTGAACCGCTGCTAAGGACACCGCCGCCACAAGCACCGCAGGCCCATGAACGCCAAAAGCTCTGACGCTACCGAGGCCGCCACGAGCAGGATGAAGCACTCTGGGCACAAAGCCCCCTCCAGAACCAGTGGAGACTGTTATCCACTACCTCTGTCCTTGGCAGGATGAAGCACTCTGGGCACAAAGCCCCCTCCAGAACCAGTGGAATTTGACATCCACTACCTCAGTCCTTGGCAGCATGAAGCACTCTGGGCACAAAGCCCCCTCCAGAACCAGTGGAGATGGACATCCACTACCTCAGTCCTTGGCAGGATGAAGCACTCTGGGCGCAAAGCCCCCTCCAGAACCAGTGGAGACTGTTATCCACTACCTCTGTCCTTGGGAGGATGAAGCACTCTGGGCACAAAGCCCCCTCCAGAACCAGTGGAGACTGTTATCCACTACTTCAGTCCTTGGCAGGATGAAGCACTCTGGGCACAAAGCCCCCTCCAGAACCAGTGGAATTTGACATCCACTACCTCAGTCCTTGGCAGCATGAAGCACTCTGGGCACAAAGCCCCCTCCAGAACCAGTGGAGATTGACATCCACTACCTCAGTCCTTGGCAGGATGAAGCACTCTGGGCGCAAAGCCCCCTCCAGAACCAGTGGAGACTGTTATCCACTACCTCTGTCCTTGGGAGGATGAAGCACTCTGGGCCCAAAGCCCCCTCCAGAACCAGTGGAATTTGACATCCACTACCTCAGTCCTTGGCAGCATGAAGCACTCTGGGCACAAAGCCCCCTCCAGAACCAGTGGAGATTGACATCCACTACCTCAGTCCTTGGCAGGATGAAGCACTCTGGGCGCAAAGCCCCCTCCAGAACCAGTGGAGACTGTTATTCACTACCTCTGTCCTTGGGAGGATGAAGCACTCTGGGCACAAAGCCCCCTCCAGAACCAGTGGAGACTGTTATCCACTACTTCAGTCCTTGGCAGGATGAAGCACTCTGGGCACAAGGCCCCCCCAGAACCAGTGCAGATTGACATCCACTTGAGAGAATATGGCTTTGCACTCCCCAGGATATAGCAGTGGGCAAACCACCCACTGTAGAGACTTGAGAGACTGTGGCTTTGCACTCCCCAGGATATAGCAGTGGGCAAACCACCCACTGTAGAGACTTGAGAAACTGTGGCTTTGCACTCCCCAGGAAATAGCAGTGGGCAAACCACCCACTGTAGAGACGAGAGACTGTGGCTTTGCACTCCCCAGGATATAGCAGTGGGCAACCCACCCACTGGAGAGACTTGAGAGACTGCGGCTTTTCACTCACCAGGATATGGCAGTGGGCAAACCACCCACTGCAGAGACTTGAGAGACTGTGGCTTTGCACTCCCCAGGATTAAACAGTGGGCATGGGGCCCCCTCGTGGATTTGACGTCGTGCACTCAACCGGCTGAGGTGCCCACCCTTTCCCTTCCCCCTGAGGTGCCTGTTTTATTTCTATCTGATGCCCCTGCAGTGTTCTTTCCTTCTTGTTCGGGTATCTTGTGCGGGCCTCGTCTATGGCTTTTGGGCCCAGTGATCCACGGACTATGATGGTGGACTCCCTTGGACTTGTGTTCTTGGTGTATTTAATTGTATATAGTATAAATGTATATATTTGTAAATATTTTGGATGTTTGTAATCGAATATATCACAATTTTTCGACTCATTTCCTTTTGTCCTTGCATTCTTCCAGGGGGGTTTGGGAGGCGTAACTGTGATGTATCATGATGTATTAGCATGTGTGTTGTAGTGGGTGAGGGGGTGTTGCGTGTGTGTGTCCCTGTTTTTTCCCTCCCCCCTTCCCTGTGTCGTAGGTGCAGTACTCACCGTGGTCTTCGCCGCCGGTGTTTGTGCTCCTGGTAGAGGAGCAGGAAGATAAAGGCTGGAAACACCTGGAGCTCTGTTTCCATGGCGTCCTGGTTCCTTGTGGGGTGTGCAGAGGTGAGCGTTTTCCCTTCGAAGTTCTGTTTCCGCTGTGTTTTTGTTTGCGGTGAATCCGCCCCGGAAAAGGTGGTAGATTGATGGGTTGTAATTCTTTGGGCGATACATTGTCCTCCGCCTGTCTGTTGGCGGTGACCGCCGCTGTGTTTGTTTGTACCGCCGTGCTGGTCAGACTGTTAAAGTGTCTGTCTATGTTGGCGGTTGCCGCCACGGTCGTAATTCAATTTTTTTTACCGCCGGCCTGTTGGCAGTCTTACCGCCACTTTAACACCGACCGCCAGGGTTGTAATGACCACCTTAGTTCTTGTTATGCGAAAATAAAATGCTTAACATTGTCAACTATAGAGTACAGATGTTGAGTACATTTCTCCTGACTTGAGGATTTCATAACTTTTGTTTTCAAATTCTTTGCTCACCATTGCTCAGAATAGTTTAATATTGCTAGTTTTTGTTATGGTATGTGGTGTTCTATGATGTTTCATGGTGGTAGTACTCAATCTTTCTAAAGCTCTAATATAAATGTATATGCATAACCTAACAACTCTCGGTTTTCTTTCAATTTAGTTGCCTGTCATCCTTTTCATTAATCCTACAGTTGGAGATCACCTACCACTACCATAAAGAAGGCACCTTGGGAAACCACCCAGTAAGGTGTTGTAAGATTGACAGAAGGAGCAGGTGCAAGCCACCTCTTTATCTATTCAGGTACGAGAACTATGGGGTGAAGTGAACTACTTTACTTAGTATGTAACTAACTTGTAACTAACTTCTACTGCAGATGAGAATGAGAAAAGCATTTGTGTATCTATGTTTCTGTAGGCAATATGGGGAATGGCATCCTACCCTCCTAACTGCGATACACTTTGAGAAATAGATTAAAAAGACAGGTTGCATGAAAAGGCATCAATACAATAAACACAAACAAAGTTCAGACATAAAGTAGATTATAAAGATTTCCCCTTTATTAACATATAATTAATAAAATATAAAATCCACATACTCCAACCAGAACAGGCCTACCTCTCTCCCACATGTTTCCCCAACCCCAACCAGTGTCCAAAAAGTTATATAAATGTCCCTGTCCAAATTGTCCATAAAGATGAATATTGCCTTACACAAATCACCTCTTCGCCCACAATAACTCCCTGCCTCCAAACCCCCAAAAATAAAAAAGGTCTCATAGAGTGCATTCTTCATGAGGGTCTCCAGGTGTTGAATCCAGGCCGTGAGGTGCGCCATCCTCCAGCCTGAGCACTCCAGCTCTCGCAGCACACAGCGATGGGGAAGCTGGTGTGAAAGGAGGGTGCACTCTGATGGGCAGCTCCAAGCTAACAGCAGTCCTGGTCTGACCTGGAAGCTGGAGGCACAAGCAGTTAGCTGGTGGAACTGGGCCCAGGAGCAGGGGCATGCACTGAATTATCATCGTCATCAGCAGCAGCTGCTAATATTGTGAAATGGTGGCCTCCAGCCTCTGCGACCCGGAGTCAGGCCATGATGTCCTGCTGGGTCGGTGGTGTAGTGGCCCTGCAAGAGTAGCTACATCAAGAAATAAAATGCAATATAAAAAGAGAATTGTAAAGAATGCTCAATTCACATACTTGTTTTTTCAAATTACATAGTGGTCCAATATAATTACATTGCTGGTCCCCTAGGGCCACTGGGTTTTGGGACGTGATTAGGAAAGTCAGTCACAGGGAGGGACATGCCTTTATCAACACATGGCTCACACAAAACCTGACTTGCTGAAAGGAGGCAGCATAAAATAAAAAAAAAGAGTGTGAATTTATTTTCTGGTAAAAGATTTCCTAAAAGAAATTAAACAAATCTGAAACTGTGTGGAAGAAAGAAAAACAACTGTTTAATGAGTAAGGCGTCATCCACTATGGAGTACAAGTATTTTGTTTGTGTGCTAAATAACTGATTGCTAGCTAGTGCATTTAGTACAACTTTGCTACTCTCTGCAGCCTGCAGCTGGGGCAGCTGCAATAGACATAAATTTACTTTGATTTCAATGGCCCTGCTCTTCTTCAAATGCCTTTCAATTCTAGCTTGACTCCAATGAGGCAGATGATGATTACTATGTCACACACATCATGTATAACGTGGATAATAGATATCCTCTCTACAGTAAGTCTAAGGTGGGAAACAATTAAGTACATGGAAAGGAATGGGATATTTAGATTTTATTGGGCACGTTCATCACAGAGTATCCCATCTGCAAAATATTAAATCACAGACCCTTTATCAAACTTTACTTCCTGGTCTCACCCTCAAACACAAATAATTTAAATCAAATACATTTGCTTGGCAGTAAGGGTAGGAAACTTGACTTAGGGACCAGAGCTTAGCAGAGGGGTTACTCTGTTACAAATGTGACGGATATTCCGTTCACTGTATTACGATTCATAAGATAGCGGATGGGATATCTGTCACTTTTTTGAGAAAGTAACCCGCTCCACCGAAATCTACATCATGCTCGTAGTCTGCTGCAGCAGGGTATGGTACAGGGAAAAAGCTGTGTAGGTACGGTAGAGGTTTTGCTATAGTGTGGCAGTTTGTTCACTGATGATGTAGCTTAGTCAGTCACTGTGGTTGAAATTGAAAGTTGGTGAACGTCAAATTTGAACAGGTTTAACTCAATCATGGAAGCGAACAGAACCCTGTGACTATGCCGTAACATGTGGCACATGCTAAAAATATATTTTTTCAATGTGGAGAAAACTTGTGAATGAATAAAGGAGAGTGGTGCTAGGAAGTGACTGACTGGGCACTAGAGGGAAGATTTACAAAACTGTCACCCAGCGGAGCGGAGCAATGTATGATGCTATGCTGTGCTGCATGACAGGGAGGGAGGGAGGAGGAGAGTGCCAAATCTACAAAGATATGGCTCTCTCTTCCCCTCTGTCTAGTTGCACTGATTTCAGCTGCTGTGCACCACACACACTCCTTTGCGCCATGCTGCATGGGTGTGTGTGTGAGTCTAGCATGGGTGTGTACTGGAAGGGTATCCTATAATACAAATTCTATGCTTAAAAACCCTTTCAAACTTTTTCTTTTCTGTATGCATGTTGCACAGTGCAGCACACATGCAAAGTCAGAAAAGAAAGGAAATGAGAACATTTCCCCTGTCAATGCCTGCTTTCAAATGGTGTTAGCTTTTGGCCCAAATCCCTGTCTACTATTGTTTGTAGATATGGTTTTGCAACAAAGGGCATGGGTGGTTGCATGGAAACACCTATGTACCACCCCTATAATGCCCCATCAGCAATAAGTAACGCAAAGCACTGCTTTGTGTTACTTGTATACTACTTTCCAGCACAAAACAAGTTTTGCCCTTGAAAGTAAATTAGGAAAGAATCCATTGAAATCTTTGTAAATGTTACATTGCAGTCCTGGATTGAACCATGCTACAGTGGTGTGGGGTCATGACCCATGGGTCGTGATTTGTGAAGTGCCATGGGCAGGGAGATCATGGATAATGATGGATTGGATCTGCCTAAATTAACAAATACAGTTGGTATACTAGCATTTATCAATAACCAATCAATGTAACTTATAATCGCCTGTGCACTGCAGAGACTCCTCCTTCAGGTTCTGCTGCATCATCTGGCGCACCAGTGCTGTTCCCAGCACTGGTGGGCTGTGCAGCGAGTAAAAAACATTGCACATTTTATATGCCAGATACACTTCCCCCTTTTTTTTACTAAATGCAAATGCAACACATGACTACAGTTAAGTTTGCAGTATCCAATCTAAAATATAACTTTGGACATTTTGCTGGTTGACAATATTAGAAAAGCCAGAAGTCAAGCCAACCATAATGGAGGGGCAGAGATATGATAATGACTGTGCAATGAAGCGATAAAACAACTTGGTCAATGAAGCACATATGGTTTTGCTTGGCAAATGTAATGGGATCATCCTCGTACTACTTTGCTCCCATTGTGCAATGTCATCGAAACTGCTGGGTTACTGAATAATAATAAATACAACAAAGCATTGGTCCGGGTCACCTTAACAATGGCCACTCTCTCATCATTTTAGCATAAACAGGAAATGGAAAGCCTTTAAAACAAACAAGCATAGAAGAGCTTGCTTAGGTCTGAAAATTCTGCAATCTTCACAGGAGACTACCCAATCTAGTGTCTTACTTTTACAGTATCAGTCCACAGGGTTTAATGTTTGGGGAGAGGGACAACATAACCTAGCAGAAGAAAGTTTTAGCTACAGATTAGTACAGACACAGGACAAAGTCAGCTGCAGAATCTGAAATTTAAAAAAGGATAATGCAGGGAGGGATAACAAGAAAAAACATTAAATAAAATGAAGAGCATTTGAAAAAAGTCACAATATAAGAGAATAGAGGAAACATTAATCTAATGGGGGAGGTAAAACTTTAACAACAACTTACTGGGGCCAACAGAGCTGTGTGCAGTGGCCGGCACTAGTGGTGGTTGTGGAACTTCCATCTGCCATGGCACTGGAGGTGGCACCCTCCTGGCCAGAACCTCTGATGCCCTCTTCATGCCCTTGGGTTCTGATGTGAGAAAAAAAGAAGATTACAAAAATAGATTAGTGGTACAGTTAATCTCCTAGAAAATAAACAAGCTAAGGCAAAATATATTGACATTGTACATTTTAAATCGGATTGCCTATATTATCGAGTTGACCTCTTTCTAATTTTTGAAACCTTAGCTAAGCCCTATTCCAAATTAACTCAACTACATTTGAAAATACTACTGCACTGCAACAAATGATCTTTGCTTCTCAAATTGCAACCCCCTTTGATGGGCCAACTCAGTCAGTTTTACTTTTCCATGCATAAGATGCATACTACATGTCATTGGAAGACTACTTGGGACTGCAGGAGCTACAAAAACAGAAATATACAGAGAACTCTAACTCACTGATAGTATTACTGCAGTACCACTATCTTAGTGGCAGGAGGACAGAGGAATTAGCATCACTTCTTAAATAATGAGCCCAAGTGAGCACCTACAGTAATGAGCAGAACTAGGTAGCAGTGAGCACCTGGCTCACTCGAATTAGATCACATAATATTTGTAATATTATGTTATGTGTACTTAATTTACCTCTGAATGGGAGCAGCATGTTATTTGAAAGAAATTAGCATTATAGGATAGGACACAACAAAATTAGTAATAATTAATTAATAGTGCTCATCAAGCATCGCAACCTGGATGCCCAGCAGGCTGAGCAGATCCCTTTCGAGGTCCAGGACATTGACCAAGCAGAGCATCAGCTGCTGCTGGGTGCACCAATCCCCAGTACATCAGCACTGTTGTGACGCAATTGTAGCTCACTACGAGACTTCGATCTACAGGCAGAAACTCTTCAAAATAAACTTCACGAACAACATTATCCCACCAAAATTATAAATCTTGCCCGCAAGAGAGCAAAAAATAACAACAGGGAAAGCTTATTGGCCACTATTGACAAGGGTCAACAGACCCGTCTAGCATGTGTCTTCACATATACCCCAATGTCTAACACCATAAAAAAACTGATTAACAAAAGATGGTCGATACTATTGAGTGGAAGTACAGTTGTCCCAAGACCTTTATTTGCATTTAAACGTGCTGCCAACATCAAGGATATCGCTGTCCATACTCGTCAACGATTACCACAGGTCATTACAACCCAAAGGACACTATGGGTTCTTCCTCCAGTTGAAGGGCACCATCCATGTGGTAATTGCAATGTCTGTTCATTAACACAACACTCAACGATACTCCTTTTGGACCATATTGGGATTTGGCGGTTAAAGAAGCACACTAATTGCAACACCAAACATTGTATCTATATGATAACGTGCCCTTGTGGGTTACGTTATGTTGGGATGACTACACAATCTGTCAAAACCCGCATCAATGAACAGAGAAGCAAGATTAGATGCAAGCGGATTACCACAAAACTATGTGAACATTTTCTAGACACTCTTCATACTCCAGATGACCTTAGGTGGGTCATTCTTGAAGCACCAAAAATGCGCCCCAATGATTCAAGCTTCCTTTTCAAGACTGAACAACGATGGGTCTTTAAATTAGGGACCAGTACACAAGGATTAAATGACGAGATACCTTGGTCTTCCCTTTCTTCATAAATCATTTTTTCACAATTTGTTCATGTTTAGATTAGGGCCCTATAAGCAACCTGTAATATGCCCTTAGATTCCCTCCCTTTCTCTAGGGATATTCTTGTGCCTATCCAATTGCATGTTAATAGTACTGGCCCTCATATTGGTTCAATAAATACTTTGGATTACATTGACGTTCCAATTCCCTAGTGTGCACCATGCTCATATACTCTAGTTAAACACTGGACTAATTGTTTACGTGTTTCCGCTATGGAGGGATGTTTTAGCTAGGGTTTGTACCATGTTCATCTATTCGGAAATAACGGGACAAATTGTCCACTCGTTCCCGCTGTAGAGGGAATTAAGTCCCCTGTTTGTTTTCATTACTTTTCAGTACACGCGAAGTCCGTCGTTTATTTTTTTTACAACTGGGACGCGCGAGCCAGACGATACGCTTCCGGGTCTCAGCGCGTTATTTAGACCTCCGACAGCACCAGCGTTTGTTGTTACTGGTACGCTGTTCGGAGGGTAGGTTCCCAGCGTGGGCAAAAACTGTAAGTGTCACCATGTTCAAGGACCCTTGATCTGGTCTTTTCCTTATTTTAAGTCTTGTCCTCAATAGACTATCTTCTTATTACATGGTTTGGTTAGAGGGATTATTATTAAATTTTTTAACCGATAGTATGATTTGGGGTTTACTGATTAAGGTATTTCCATTTCACATAGGGCTTCCAAATAATTCTTATTTTCTGACATTACCAATTTGAGACCACTAATATGATGGACTACTTGCCTCTAATTATTGAGTTCATGATTACTGTATTTTGGTATATGCATTCTATATTATCTAATTGACTAGATGTTGTTTTGTTATCCAATCTTGACCTTTTTTATGACTATAACTGCATGCAGTGCCAACTTCTGTCCCTGACATGCGTTTCCCAAGGAGCCGTTCCTGATTCTGGGGGTGGTAAGCTTTTAATATCCATGTATGATGTTTCACCATACACCTCTTTCACGAGTGCACTTTTATCACTATATTTACGTCACTTTTGACACGCGTGCTTTTGATTCTCTATTCCAGGGCGACCTTTTTGTAATAACCAGTCAACTCAATGTAAGTGACGGTTTCTCTTTATTTCTAAGTTCAGGAATTCCTCTAGTTATAAGGTTTTGGAGAAGATGTTCTTTAATTATTTCCTTTTTGGTCCTGATGAAGCATCGTAGGATCCTGGATGGACTGCTTGACGCGAAACGTGTCGACCCTCAACTAGAGTCCCGAGATTATTGGAGTCTTCTAGTAGTTTTTTTGTTGAAAGTATTTGAGCATTATCACTCATTATTTTTACTTTCATCTGGTTTTTAATCTTGGTCTCCACCTCACCTATACTGATTAAACTTATGATGTTGTTTTGAGGTGGATAACCAATTTAACTTTTGTATCACTCTCTCCGGTTTGTGTTGGATCCTATAATAGGGTCCTCATCCACCTCACCTGGATCTACCTGCTACTTAGAGAGCTATATGGTTAAGAGCTCCCTTTGGGGATCCCACCAGGCATTGCAGTACCAGCCTGGTGAAGAGCGTTCCCGATGATGAAGCTAGTCATCCATTGAGATGCATGAGGGTTCTGCGCTCTAGTCACTCCTGGTCCTCTGGTTGGCTATTTTTGGAACAGCATTCCCATAATGGCCATTCAGGAAGCGCTTGTTGATAATACTGTGTGTTATCGTCCCTTCCAGGATATTTGGCCAGCACACTGGGGAGCATCTCCAGATGTTTGACAATGGCCTGGACATTGATTGAGTAGGTATGTTTGTGGTTCAGAACAGATATGCTGTTTCTGCAAGGCGATTGCACATGTGTGCTTTTCATGGCACCTAACACATGGGAAAATCCCACAATGCCAGAGAAGCCTGGCTTGGTATCCAGTTGTTGTTGGTGGGAATTGAAGAGGTGGAGGCACTAGGGTGTGAGGCAGATGATGGCAATCAGGACAGTGGGTATGAAGGAAGAAAAGGGTGTCTGGGCTATCCCTGCCACTCTTCCTGTTGTGTTCTGGAAGGAACCAGAAGCAAACATGTGGAGCACAGCCATCAGTTTTACCTGTGGGAATGTTGGTGGGCCTGGCAGTTGGTGGCAGGAGATTTGGCCCAATCTTGTGGAGCAATTCAATTATAGTCTCCCTCCTCAGCCTACAGAATTTGATAAACTCATCCAGAATGCACACTCCCTCCTCCTTCGCTGCCTACGTGGTGGTGGTGGTCTTCTTGTGACGTCGAGCTGCAGGATCACACCCTCCATGGATGTTCAGCTTTTCATACCACAGCCACAGTATCATTTTCTACACCTGTGTTACCAATGTACAGATTGTTTGGAGCATTTCAGGCTTTGTGCACTGCATCCAAACAATTTGTCACACATTTCCAAACCCATAAATATCAATGCATTAGTTTTGCATGATAATTTGTGGAGGAAGACCTACCTGCCATATTTAATTTGGCATGGCACAGCTGGTTTTGGCACAGCTTTTGCCTAATGCAAGCCTTAAAAAACAACCCATTAAGGAAAATGCATTATCTCATAGATATGGAGTAGTGCTTGAGTCATCGTTGCATCAAAACTGTTGCTGAACTTTTGCTGAAAAAGTCCAAGAAGTGACATGGAGTGGAGTTTTTTTCTTGCTCACCAAAGTTAAGTTGGTGAGCATGAGAAATCGCTAAGTTGGCAAGCACAAGCAAGATTTCTGAGTACAAGCGGTCGCAGTAGGCTGCAACCGCTCTCAATGAGAAAGCTTGTGCTGAGGGCAAAAGAAGTTAACACCCTCTAACGCACCGGGTAATGCCATTTGCACTGATTTTATAGCACAGGAGAAACGTCTGTGCTGAAAATCAGTGCGAACAGTGCGCCTTGCCCAAACTCTGCAGCTCTTGGAACTCCACGTAGCTCGGCAAAGTTTTTTCAGCACTTCGCAGAGTTCTGCGTAGCAGAACTCCACAAACTTCCCACAGGCCTACCGATAACTAACACCTTCAGTCATGCGTGCCATGCAATTAGCAGATGATAAGCTGGGAATTCATGTATGGATCATACATGCAACATATTACACATGAGCCACGATGTTGGCAGGTAATATGCCAATGAATCATACTACCAAGAGGGCATTGCGCTTACTGTGGCCGTGATGATTTATAAAACACCTCACATCCCTACAAGGAACAACATCAGCAGAAGAAGGACTGCTCTGCTGGCCCCCTGTTCTGCTCCTGGACACTGCACTCTGAGGGACTGCATCAGCTGTACACTTGGGCTTCCCCACAATAAGAACTTTGCCTCTCCTCAACTGGTTCAAGAAGGGAATCCCTGCTTGTTACAGGTGGAAAATAGCTAACAAGAGTCCCCTGCATCAAACCCTAAAGGAACTCACCAGCTGACCTGTGGCTAGTGGTAATTTTTGGATTTGAATGAGGTGCATTATGGGAGTTGGAGTCCTAGCCCTCAAGGAGCAACTCAGAGCTTCTGGAACCTTGGGGTGAGCTGTGGACTCATACAGGCCCTTCTACAACCTTCTGGAAGAAGATCCAGAAGTTTGGAGAAGTTTGGAGAAAAGGGACTGCCAGGATCATGGTGGCGGTCGGACCGCTGGGATCGTGGAGGTCCGACAGCCACATTATGACCGTGGAGGAGCCTCCACAGTCCAACCGCCGACACCGCCAGGCTGCTGCCAGTCGGCAGCCTGGCAGTCCCAGCAGTTGTAATCCACCAGGGCAGCAGTGCCCTGGAAATTACGAGCCTCCATCCGCAATCCTGTCTATGGCGGTGTAAGGATGGCGAAATGAGGTACTCGGGGGGCCTGCACAGCCCATGCTTTTGACATGGGCAGTGCAGGGGCCCCCATGCACAGCCCCATCACGCATTCCACTGTCCAAATTACAGGCAGTGGAATGAGTGACGGCGGCTGCTGCACCCACTGCACTGCCACATTGCAGCTGGCTCCATTAGGAGCAGGCTGCAATTTCAAGGCCCTGTTCCCCGCTGGTCTGGTGGGCAGAATCACTGAATTCACCTACCACCTACAATGATAGGGCTGGTGGGGTTCAGGCCGCACAGGCAGCCTGATGGCGGTATGGCATTGTCGGACGGCCTCCCGCCGCCCGCCTATGTCATAATGAGGGCCTAAGTCTGAAGGCAAAAAGTTAACTGGGACTTCCAGCACAGCATATCTAAGGAGGGTTCTAGGGATGTCAGATCAAGATTCAGCTTTGGCCTGGATGAAGATTTTCATCCCGAAGAATCATCTAAGACAGAGCGTAGAATTCTTCACTAGGTCTCCAGCGACGCATATGCGAAGAGGGCTCAAGGGAGGTTGAAGAAAATTGGTGACTTTATCCAGCTGAAGAAAATATTCAAGAAAAAGACTAAGGGCCTCATTATGATTTTGGCGGTCTTTTCGGAAGACCGCCACTGTGTAGGCTGCTAAAAGACTGCCATGTTGGCGTTAATTCGACTGCTGCATTACGACTCACACCTTGAAGACCGCAAAAAACAGCCACAAATCTGAGACCGCCAGGAGACAGGAGGGCGGTTCTGGAGCAGATACCCACCAGATAACGAGCCACAAATAAGCACATCGGTTCTTTTGTGGCGGAAAAACATTGGCGGTGCGAACCACTGTGTCAGAAACCACCACTGTTAGAACACAACACCACATTGGATAGTTTGAATATCCCACACCTGACACATAAACACATGACACACCTACTCACAGCACTACACACCACAACACAACCCACAGTCCATTGCTGCAAAATTGATTTACCCATACACAGAGAACAGGCAAACACACACATATAGCACCATTACATCATAGGCACAGATACACATCCCACCCAGCTCACACAACACAACTGCACTACCAACACAAAATGTACATAACAGCCACTCGCACACACCCACACACTACAAGCATCCATCAATCATTATGCACCACCCACACCCCGTCAATCACCATACTCTGCACTCTCACACACAAACAACCCCCTTCCTCCCCTCCCACCCACAACTACTACCATTTCCTCACAAACCACCCAGGGTCCACAGATGACGAGTTGAGGGTTATGGTGGATGAAATCGTCAGGGTAGAGCCACAACTGTTTGAGGCACAGGTACAGCAAACCTTGAATGCTAGGAAAATAGAGCTGTGGCAGAGAATAGTCAACAGGGTCAACTCAGTAGGCAACCATTCACGCACAAGAGAGGACTTCAGTGTTGGAGGCTGGCCTGGTTTGTAGTGGGTATCTAAGGTACTTACACCTTATACCAGGTCCAGTTATCCCTTATTAGTGAAATGTAGGCAGTGTTCTAGCAGCTTAGGCTGTCTAGATGTAGCTGTAGCAGAGTAGCTTAGGCTGAACTAGGAGACATGCAAAGCTCCTGCAATACCACTCTAGTTACACAGCACTTATACACAATAAAAGACAATACTCAGTGTTACCAAAAATAAAGGTACTTTATTTTAGTGACACAAGGCCAAAAATATCTTAGAGGCAATACTCCTTCTGGAGGAAAGTATTTTACACAATATATACACTAGTAACCAAAATAAGGTGAGTAAACAGTCATAGAATAGTGCAATTAGTAGAAAATACAAAAGATTATAATGGGCCTAGGGGCAACACAAACCATATACTAAAATAGTATTATGCGAGTGTTGAATTACCCCCTAGGCAAGTGTAGTGTGTAGGGGGGCATTTGGAGTGTAGGAAAACACCAAAGGTAAGTAAAGTACCCCACCCCAGAGCCCAGGAAAGCAGGAGCAAAGTACAGCAGGTTTCCTCAGGACACACTACAAGTCATGATAAAGGATTTTGCAAGAACCAAGCAGGACTGCAAGCAACAAACAATTAATTCCTGGACCTCAAGACCTGTGGAGAGAGGAGACCAAGTCCAGAAGTCAAAGAAGAGTCCAGGAAGGACAGGAGTCCCTGCCAGCCTAGAAGAAGGTGCAAAAGTGGATTCTCTGGTCAGAAGAAAAGTACAGAAGAGCACCAAAGAAGATGGCTGCAGGTTCCTGCTTGGTGCAGAACACGGGGACAAAGGAGTTGGAAAGTGCGGTCATCGCAACACTACACTGGAGGATCCCACACCGCCGTAGAACAACTCAGAGAGCTGTGCATTGCAGGATGGAGTACTGGGGACCTGGGCTAAATTGTGGATGAAGGATTCTTTGAAGAAGTGCACAGAAGCCCAAGGAGCTGCAGAAGACACGGTGCAAGGGGGTACTGTTGCAGCACAGGGAGGCAAGCTTTTACCTCCACCAAATTTGGACAGCTGGACCTTTGGACAGTCTGGGTCACTTCGGTCCACCACCTGTGTTTCAGGGAGCACACTCATTATCAGGAGAGGAGTCCTAAAGTACCGGTTGTCATCGCAGAAGGGTGCCTGCAGATGCAGGGAAGTGACTCTGTCTCTCCACAGGAGATTCCTTTGGTTCTTCTAGTGCAGGGTCCTGGGCAGTCCTCAGAGCATGCATACGTTGGAAGCTGTTGCAAATGCTGGCTAGAGCTGAAGTTGCAGGTCACAGGAGTCATCATGGATACTTTGTTGCAGTTACAGCGGTTCCTGGAGCAGTCTGCGGTTGATCCAACAGTCAGAAGCTGAAGCAGAGGATGTAGAGGAGTCCTGGAGGAATCTTGCAAACTCAATCTGAAGAAACACCCAGAGGAGAGACCCTAAATAGCCCTGAGAGGGTAATTGGCTACCTCCCCAGGTATGCACCTATCAGGAGGGGTCTCTGACGTCACCTGCTGGCACTGGCCACCCTCCGGTCTCCAAAGGGCCCACACAAATTGTAATCCAAGATGGCTAATGCCAGGGACACTCTGGGGGAGCTCTGGGCACCACCCCTGGGGTGGTGATGGACAAGGGAGTGATCACTCCCTTTTCCTTTATCCAGTTTTGTGCCAGAGCAGGGACTGGGGGTCCCTGAACTGGTGTAGACTGGATTTTGCAAGGAGGGCACAGTTTGTGCCCTTCAAAGCATTTCCAGAGGGTCTGGGAGGCAACCCCTCCCAAGCCTGTAGCACCTATTTCCAATGGGAGAGGGTGTAACACCCTCCTCCCAAAGGAAATGCATTGTTCTGCCTTCCTTTGATTCAGCTGCTCAATCCCCAGGAGGGAAGAAACCTGTCTGTGAGGTGGCAGCAGCTGGGGCTGCAGTGGAAACCTCATAGAGCTGGTTTGGCAGTACTGGGGTCCATGGTGGAGCCCCCAGGGTGCATGGAAATGGCCCCCCAATGCCAGATTTGGACTGGAGCTTCAATTCCACAATCTTAGACACCTCACATGGCCATATTCAGAGTTACCATTGTAAAGCTACATATATGTATTGACATATATGTAGTCCACGCTTATAATGGTGTCCCCGCAATCATGAAGTCCCGGGGAATTGGCCCTGGACAACGTAGGGGTGCATTTGCTAGTGCAAGGGTGCTCTCGCACACAGTAACTTTGCACCTAGCTTTCAGTAAATGGAGGTTAGACATATAGGTGACTTGTAAGTTACCTGGTGCAGGGAAAAATACATGTGAAATACTGTGTGCACTATTTCACTCAGGCTGCAGTGGCAGTCCTGAAGAAAGGTTTGTGTGAGCTCCTTATGGGTAACAAAAGAAATGCTGGAGCCCATAAGGTTCTCCTGGAACCCCAATGCCCTGGGTAGCTAGGTACCATATACTAAAGACTTATACGGGGGGTCCAGTGTGCCAATCTGATTTGGAATATGGAGTCACTAAACCAACATGACATACTTGGTACACAGAGAGAGCATAAGCACTGGAGATCTGGTTAGCAGAACTCCAGTGACACAGTCAAGCATACTGACAATACACATAGGTCACAAATTATGAGCACTGGGGTCCTGGCTAGCAGGATCCCAGTGAGACAGAAAAAAAACACTCACAAATAGGGTTTAAACTATGAGCACTGGTGTCCTGGCTAGCAGGATCCCAGTGAGCGAGTAAAAACACACTGACAAACAGGCCAAAATGGGGGTAACTATGCTAAAAAGCGGCTACTTTCGCACAATGATTAGTTATGATACATATGTGTTTGGGGTCTGCAGATCTTCCACTGTGATTGGGTTAGACTAATCACATGCCTGTGCCCATTACTTATATTGTACACATCACATGTCAGCTGTATGGCTGTCTAACTTGTAGTGGCTTAATCAGTTATTGGCTACAAATTGCCATTATTGTACAGAGAGTTATGTCTGCCATGTAATGTGACAGGCAGATGCTGTGTGGTGTGTGAATGTAGTAGTATTCACTGTCATTGATATCTCACAAAGGTAATGGAACGATTAGATGTTGAGACGGTACATGCCTGATGTATTTGATTTAGTCAGCTGCACTTCCAATAGGTGACAGGAGTATGGAGAGGTATCATGTGATTTCAGGGAGTCATTTGTACTTCATCCAGGGCATGATGTGCATACACATATGGCTATGGTGGTGACCATGTGGATGACTCCATTTATGAATACTTACTCGAATGTAGATGTAGGTGTGAGGGTTGACATACAGGGGTGGGTAGTGGTGACTTTGTGACATGATGTAGGACATGTGCATTGGCACCTGGGTTAGCCTGGGCATGGTATGTATTGTCACAGAAATGCATGTTTACAAGTGTGTATGTGAGGTATTTGTTAACCCTCTCTCTCCCTATCGCTCTCCCTCCCTCAATCTCTCTCTGTATTTCTGTACATCAGCAGGCGTAGGAGAAGGGCACAGGCGAGTGGGGATGCTGCAGGCCACGGGGCCTGGAGTGCTGCTACCAGCGACACCAAGGGACCCAGTGGCACAGAGGGCAAGGGGAGTGTCATGAGGGAGACCAGATCATCCAGGTCATCTTTGGAATCCTCCTCCAGTGGACACTCCCTGGTGGTGGCGAACCCTTCTGGGACTGGTGGCGAGCCCTTCTGGGACCACCGCAGCACCATCATTGCCCGCCACCCCCTTTACTACCACTGTCCTCCCTGTAGCTCCCCACCCAGTTGGCTGTGCCCACTCACCCAAGGGGTGGGCCTCTCCTTCACTACAGGCACCTCTGCCCCAGCCCCAATCAGCCCTGCAGCCCTCAGTGAGGAGGCTATTGACCTCCTAAGGTTGATCTCTGTGAGTCAGTCGACCATTGTGAATGCCATCCAGGGACTGGCAGCTCAGGTCCAGCAGACCAATATGTTCCTGGAGGGCATTCATGGTGCAGAACATCTGACTGTCTGTTGGGGTCGTGTCTGCAGATGTGGTACCCATTTAGCATGGCATCTCCCAGCCCCTCCTCTCCCCCCTCCTCCCAAGACATATAAACGCTCACACTCACCCACCCAACAGACACCCAGCACCCGCCACATGCTCTTGCACCCAAGACATCCACACCAACACCTCTTACAAACACTCCCTCTACCTTCACTCCCAAACCTTTTTGCCATGACAGCCCCATGCATTTAAACCGCATTTCCTCTCATGGTTTTCCCTGTTCCCTACTCTTCTCCCACCCCATGATACTTCCAAATGGTCTGTGTCCCTCCCCAAGTCCAGCCCTTCCCCCTCCAACTTCTCCCCTTGCACCCACTGATAGTACCCATGACTCCCCTGCCAAGAAGCTGACCCCTCCCAAGCCCAAGGACCCTCCTTCCCCCCAACCCCTGAGGTGCCTGCATGACCCTTTGATGCCCCTACCCTGTGGAGGTTATTTGGCAGTCAGGAGTCAAGTAGGTGCACCCAGAGGTGCCATTTGTGCCTTTGGCACTTTGGACATTGAACTGGCCAATGGCCTTATTATTGTATATAGTTATTTATTTTCTTACCTAAATAACTAATTTAATATATATGGCCCAACCTGTTGTTGTATTTCATGATAAACTACTTGTCTTGCCTTTCTTCCACATGGCTGTATTGTATTTGGAGCCTTTGGTTTGTTTGTGTGTGATGTGTGTGTGTGTTGGTTGTGGTAGCTGTAGTGTCTGGCTTGCATCTGTATCTGTGTGTGGCCCTGGCATTTGCCTCACTGTGATGGCTGTATATTGTGTGCAGGATATGTTTGTGTTTGGTACATGTATTTATGTGGATTAATTAATATGGTGGTGTTGTGTGCCCTTTTGTGGTCGTTGTGTGTGTGTGTGGTGATTGATATTTCAGATACATTGTGTGTTGTGTTAGCATGGTATGATGTATGTTTCATTATATAGCTGTGTGATTGTGTACATTGGTTGTCAGGTGTTGTTACGTACTGTAATAGGTATGTGCTGTCATGTGTAGGTGTGTACTGAAATTGTTTGCCGTAGTGTTTGTGTAGTTACGGTCGTGGTGTCATTTTGTGATTTAGCGCTGTTGTATATTGTTGTGTTCGCCTGTGCCAGTGCTGTGCATCTGAGGGTTGCTGTGTGCATTGAACATGTGTGTTGGCTGTGGTGTGTGTAGTATGGGTGTGCATGTGTATAGTATGGGTGTGCGTGTGTGCATGTAGGTATCTGTGTATATGTGTGTAGGTGTGTGGTTTGCTGTGTGTGTGTGTCGCAGTCCAATGCCTTCCTACATGTGTTAGTTCTGTTTGCGTGTGTACTTTGGGTTTTCCCTACAGTGTCATGTAGCGGTGTGTACTCACGGTTGTTGTCTTTGTCGCTGGTTTCGGAGTTGTTGTGCGAGCAGGGGCAGTGGGAGGACTTCCAGTTCGGGTTCCATGGCGGCTCCAGACTGGAATTTGTTCCACAAGGTGTTCCCTTTTTATAGAGTTGGTTTCCGCCAGGGTTTTCTTGATGGTATGACAGCAGTGGAAACCTCAGCGGTTTGCAGTCTCGTAATGTGTACAGCATGAATATGATGTCCGCCGGCCTGAAGGCGGCATGGCAGCATGACCACACTGGCGGTATTGGTGGTAATTTGGCTGTGTTCTGTTGGGAAGACAACACATGGTCATAATTTTGTGGTCTTCTCTGCTGGCCCACTGGCGATATGACAGCCGCCGACAAGGCGGTCCTGGTACCATCAAATTCATATTGACCTCCTAAATCCGAAAGTAAACTTTTGATGAGGCCTCCTGCTTGCTGTAGCCGAGCTAGGCTTCATCTCGGTTAGCCTCAAACTTTGACTTTGCCCCATTCTAGTGCCACCAGATGACCAGATTGGCGCTTTTAGTTTCTATGTGCTAGAAACAATACTTCTCGAAAAATTCATATCTCCGGTTCCCCTTACCCGATTTTAATAATTTTGGTGTAATTTTAAATATAGAGATAAAATCTATTTTTATAAATTAGTGTTGGATTTGTATTGTGTTTTGTGTTTTATGATTTTTAAAGGCTTTATACACTTGTCTTCCAAGTTAAGCCTTGTCACTTGTTGCCAAGCTACCAAGGGTTGAACAGAGATTAATTTGTTGAGACCTGATTGGATCTAGTGGGTGTTAATGGCCTATTGCTAAGTGTAAGTACTTACCTGCCCTTACCAATAATCTACTTTCCAACAATCAATTTTACCAAAACACGTACTTCTAAATTGTGAGTTCAGTACATCTCTATCTGCTCCCAAAGGTAAACTTCACTTAAAAGTTATTTAAAGGCAGCCCCCATGTTATCCTATGAGAGTGATATGCCTTGCAATAGTCAAAAACAATTTTGGCAGTATTTCACTTTTGAGACAGGTAAAAGCACACCAATACATCTCCTACCTTTAACATATACTGCACTCTGCCCATGGTGCTACCTTGGTCCTACCTTAGGGGTGACATACATGTGGTAAAAGGGAAGGTCTAGCCCTGGCAAGTGGGTACACTTGCAAGGTCAAAATGGCAGTGCAAGACTGCACACACAGACACTGCAGTGGCAGGTCTGAGACGTGTTTACAGGGGTACTCATGTGGGTGGCACAATCAGTGTACAGGCCCACTAGTAGCATTTGATGTACAGGCCCTGGGCACCACTAGTGCACTTTACTGGGGACTTACTGGTAAATCAAATATGCCAATCATGGTAAAGCTAATTACACATACAATTTGAACAGGGAGCACTTGCACTTTAGCACTGGTCAGCAGTATTAAAGTACCCAGAGTACCAAAACCTGCAAAAACAAAGTTCAGTACATACTCAAAACATAGGAAGCTGAGGGAAAAAAGACAGGGGAGACTGTGCCAAGGATGCCAGGTCTAACAAATACCATCTACCATTATCCTAATACAATCCTAAATTTGCCAGAAGATAAAGTACTATACATACCATTCAAAAACATTAGTGACAACCCATAATGTCTTATAACTCTCAACAACTATACAAATGTACTTATTAGGAGACGAAAGAAGTATGTCGCAAGTTCTCATCATTCATAATTACTCTCATGGTAAGATGGAATACACCGCTTTATACTCTGGCATATCCCTGTTGGCTCACAATTCATCACATGTCCCAGGGTCTAAAATTCTTATCACTTATAATCTATCCAAGGGAGGAGAGGTAAAAAGTGCTTCATAAGATGCTATGGTGTATCCCTAATAATTCAAAATTCATCACATACCCAAGGCTCAAATGCATCTAGGTTGAGAAATTGTACTCCCCACATAAAGTTTGTCACATCCACATTTGAAGACATATATTACATGGTCCGTGTTGCAAGTGATTCTATTACCAATTGTGACAATTTAACCCTCAAAAGTTTGATATGTCTTACAATTTAATCCATAACAGCAAGCTTTACGAGAAATACATTTATCCAAATGCCTGAAACTCAACAGGTCTCCAAGTGATTTCAGTTTTTTTAATGGTATTTTGGGTCCAATCCACACAATGGGGGTCATTCCTACCCCGGCGGTCCTTGACCGCCGGGGCCGGGGTCGGCGGGAGCACCGCCAACAGGCTGGCGGTGCTCCTGAGGGCATTCTGACCGCGGCGGTATGGCCGCGGTCAGAACTGGAAAACCGGCGGTGTCCCGCCGGTTTTCCGCTGCCCTGAGGAATCCCCCATGGCGGCGCAGCTTGCTGCGCCGCCATGGGGGATTCCGACCCCCTCATCGCCATCCTGTTCCTGGCAGTTTCGCCTGCCAGGAACAGGATGGCGGCGAAGGGTGTGGTGGGGCCCCTGGGGGCCCTGCAGTACCCATGCCAATGGCATGGGCACTGCAGGGGCCCCCGTAAGAGGGCCCCACTTTGAATTTCAGTGTCTGCTTAGCAGACACTGAAATTCCCGACGGGTGCTACTGCACCCGTCGCACACCTTCCACTCCGCCGGCTCCATTCGGAGCCTGCTTCCTCGTAGAAGGGTGTTTCCCACTGGGCTGGCGGGCGGCCTTTTGGCGGTCGCCCGCCAGCCCAGTGGGAAACCCAGAATGACCGCCGTGGTCTTTTGACCGCGGGACGGTCTTCTGGCGGTTCCCGCTTGGCGGGCGGCTCCCGCCGCCCGCCAAGCTCGGAATGACCCCCAATATCTCTCAGATATTCATCCTTGTTTAACACATGCCAGTTTTTTGCTATATTTTCTTGATGCTGGCTTTTGCCCTGCTATACTGAAAAAAACCTCTTTACTTTATTATCTTTTTCAGTAGATTGTGGGTATTGGAGCTGTTATCTAAATTTCTCACTGGCTCTACTTTTTGCAATGTCCAGTACTCTCTTAAGATAACCTCTCTCATTCAATCATTTGAGCATATCACCTATCTCCCTATGAAATTGTTCAACAGTTGAGCAAATTCTCCTAGCCTTTAACATTTGACTATAGAGAATGCTCCATTTGAGGGCATTAGGATGGCCACTATTAGCATGTAACAAAGCATTTGTAGTAGTTGGTTTCCTATGTATTTTCATTGTTAACTGATTAGCAATCATATTTAGCTTCACATACAAAATCTCACAATGGATCCGGCCATAAGTGCTTGTAAACTGAAGATTGAGGTCATTATGATTTAATTTCTCTAAAAAGTAGTTCAAATCGGTTACCTCCCCTTCTCATTAAATGAAGAGGTCATGTATAAACCTGGTCCATAATGAAATCTTGCATAGGGCATTCTCATTTTTTTAACAAATTGGCATAGGTGGGGGTGAAGGGGGTGCCCATTGATGTACCCTTCTGCTATAGATAATATTTGTTGTTAAAGATGAAAACATTATGTGTAAGGCAATACCTCAACATCTCCAATAACATTTGGGTATGGTCATACAGTTCTACAGGAAATATTCACATACCTGGATTCCCATATTATGATCTATGGAGGTTTGCAATGCTGTATCATCCAGAGTGAAAATTATGGGGGACATTATGACCCCCGACAGGGAGTGTAAATGTGGCGGTAGTACTGCCAACAGGCTGGCGGTACTTACCGCCACATTATGAAAATAGAGGGTTGGCTGCAGCCAACCCGCCACTTCTCCACTCATACCATCATGGCGGTATCAGCCGCCAGGACGGAGATGTCAATCTCCAGCCTGGCGGCTGACATAGTAATGCCGGTGGCATTATGAGCCTGCCTACCACCATGGTTTACATGGCGTTTGCAATGCCACAAAAACCATGAGGGTACGCCGTGCTGGTGACAGGGAATTCCTTCCCTGTCACTGGTCGGTGGTTCCCCTACCCCCAAACACTCACCAGATGCCCCCTCACCTCCCCATCCAAACTCCCCCATCCAAACGCCTCCCCACCCCTTCCGATCCTTACCCACACCCCCTCCGATCCTCACACTCACCCCCTACCACCTCCGATCCTCACACACACACACCCCATACATGCACACACCCGCAGACACGCACCACGCATACACCCAATCACTCACACTGGCATACACGCATCCATCCAGACATGCTCACACACATTCTTACAATGATCACACTGACATGCAGACGCACACTCACTTCACCATTCTTACATGCATTAACTCACACACATACAACCACGCAAACAACACAACACAAACAGATGCATTCACACACTCACTCAAACATTCAGGCATCCACTCAAAACACATACACCACCCCCCACCCCCCTCTCCTGTTGGAAGCCTGACTTACCTTGAGCGAGGAGATCTTCCGGCAGGGAAAGAGAAGGGGCGCTGCTACCACCAGCAGAACACTCCCAGGCTGTATGAATTGTCATAATACAGGTAGCCACGTTCTACTGGCGTGGTGGTGCTGGTAGTAGCAGCACCACCCTACCACCACCTACCACCATCAACACTGCTGGATTTCCGCCCTTCTTGTGGCAGAAGTCATGCAGTGCTCATAATATGGCAGATGGATGGAAGCTGCTGGTGGTATTTTGGCGGGCGTCACTGCGGCGGCAGGCGGTTTTTACCACGAATGTCAAAATGAGGACCTATATATTCCTGTTTCCTTGGGATATGATCCAACTTTCTAAAAAAATCTGTTGAGTCCTTTAATAATAAAGGCAAACTGATGACATACTCCTGCAAAAACAAAGCCAAATATTACGCCCTAGTCTCCAAAAGAGACCCAATTGAACTTACAATGGGTCTTCCCGTGGGTTCCTTATCCTTTTATGTATCTTTGGAAGGACATAGAAGGTGGCAATTTTTGTGTTTTCCACCAGCAAATGTTGATACTCCTCCCACTCCAAGAGGGTATGATCAAGCCATGTTCTTAATTTTAGATGATATTCCATTTCTAATTCCTTCATAGGATTAGCTGTGAGATTCAGGACGATGTTGTCTCCCTTATCCAAAGATATGATGATCAGCGAGGCATTATTCCTCAACTCAAGAATATCTTTCCAGTTCTTTGTTGAAAGATTATTCTTTTTTGGATCATTTCACCATTCCTTTCTTAATCTTGTCAAATTCTCTACAATCAATTCGTAAAAGACATCCATTCGATTTCCTGGGGGGTAATTGGGGGCAAAATGCACTTTTAGATTTCAAGCCACTCCCTATCTGAAAGACTGTTTCAAATTCCATATCTATCAGAGCATCCATTTGAAGATCCCTTTTTCTTAGTTCTTGATTACCTGCTTCATTCATGACATTACTGTCTATTATGTTACCTTTCGTTGTTTGTACGGTATTTTTCATACCTCCCATACTTTCCGTTGTCAAGCCACGGATGGCCACAAGATCACTGATGTCAGATATTTTAAACATCGATGGTTTGAATCTCACAGGGGTTTAATAATTGTCTTTTTATTCTTCATCTGAGGGAACTTATGAAATTTTTATTTTCTTGTGAATTTATACAACTCAGTCCTAGGATGAAGTCAGGTCATGACGTTGGGCAAAAGGTTAGGCCTAATTGAGTAACCTCTATTGGTTCTTATTAAACTTAATTGATGAAATATTTAACACAAGAGATTTTGTCCCTCATTACGACCCTGGGGGTCGGCGGTAATTTGGGGAAAGGTACTGCGAACAGGCTGGCGGTACCTTTTCCCAAATTATGACATTGGCAGTTTGGCTCAAGCCAAACTGCCAATGTACCATTCAGTCCGCCAGAGTGGTAATGGCCGATGGGCTGGAGACTTCAGTCTCCAGCCTGGCGGCCGTAACAATTCCACCCTTGAGATTATGACCCTGCCTACTGCCATGGTTTCCGTGGCAAGCTTACCGCCACAAAATCCATGGCGGTAAATACTATCAGGGCTAGGGAATTCCTTCCCTGGCACTGATAGAGGTCTCCCCTGCCCCTTCCTATCCCCAGATTCCTCCGCCACCTTCCCTCTCCCTCTCCTGCCCCCCGCACATTTCCACACCTACAAGCGCACACATACCTACATCCACCCATGCATGCACACATACATACCCACACACCGCAGCACACACTAACATACATTGTCGCACACACCCATTCACAACACACATTATACATGTACACTCACATTCAGGCATTCACATACTCATTCAACATGACTCACACCCGCATGCACGCATTCATAAACAGACACCCTCACACACACGCACACAAGACCCCACCCCCCTCTCCTGTCGGAGAACCCGACTTACCTGCTTGCAGGGGATCCTCCGGCTAGAGACGGGATGCGTCAGCAAAACACCGCCAGGCCGTATCATTGCTCATGACAGCAGCGCCACCTTACCGCCGTCCGCCGCCATGACCATCGGCAGTATTCCGCCAGCCTTCTGGCGGAATTCCGTCGAGGGTCATAATGCGGGTGGGCGGCTGGTAGCCACGGCGACAGTATGTTAGTGGCCATTGTTGTGGCGGGAGTGGCAGTTACTGCCAATGTCTTAATGAGGGCCTTTATGTCAGATGATTCTTCCTTAAGTATCAATTCTACTTGTGCCCTTGGATCTTTACTCATCCTCTTCATTTTGCCCCACCCCATCCTACAGATCTTTTCTGTAGTTTTGATTCATCCTGCTGCCCCCACCTTGGTGCATTGTCATTTGCAGGAGTATGAGATCTCTGTGAAAATCTTGTATTTTAGTGGGTGCTTCATCTGCACTGGATCCCAGAGCGGAACTGACTTAGTTCCCACTCACGGTCTTGTTGATCCCTCCAATTTTTTTTTGGGCCCTCAAGTTTGTAAAAATATAAACACAACCATATTGATGATCCAGTCTATCCCTGGTGAATTTTCTTGCTTTCCATTCCATGATCTCATCATACTCCTGCAAAGATGTTTCAATTTTTGCCCATTGTTCTTTCATGGTGCTGTCATCTTCATATTTCTCTATCTCCTTTATGATCGATTCTATCTTGATCGACTATAGTTCCAACATTATGTTAAAAGAAATTCAATGAAAAAAACGAAGGTTACAGAGACTTATAGTTAGGAAACAGAATAAGAAAAACCTAGAATTCACTTAAAAAAAAACAAAGGTTACAGGGACATTATAGTTAGGTTCTGAATTTACTTGTGCAAAACCTTAGAAATTCAACAGCTATAGTTAGAATTATTTCAAGTAACTATAAATTGTGCACTGAGGAAACTATAACTCGCACCGTCACCATGCACTGCTAGTAACTCCAGCTATTAGAGCATTCATAACATATTTTATCAAATCATTGATAATATCACTGTAATATTTGATGTAACATTATTCATAAAAACAACTGTGCATGGTGTGGGTGTGAGTTATAGTTACCTCATGGCACAAGTTATGCTACTTGAAGTAACTAAATAACTATAACTATAACTGGTGAATTTCAAAGATTTTGGACAAGTAAATTCAGAACCTAATTAGCCCAGATAACGCTTGGTTTTTTAAGTGAATATATATATATATATATATATATATACACACACACATACAGTATATATATATACTGTATGTGTGTGTGTATATATATATATATATATATATATATATAACCTTTCCAGCCAAAATTCCCTACCCACCCTAAACTCTAAAAATACCCATACCATCCTAAAATCCATACCAAACCTAAACCCTAAAAATCCTTTATCACCCAAAAACCCACACAGACCGTAAACACTAAAATACCCTTGCCACCTAAATCCCATTGCCACCCTAAACCCTAAAGACCCCTTACCACCCAAAACCCCATGCCCACCCTAACCCCTAAAATAAATTCACTGAAAAAAAACAAAGGTTACAGGTGATAGTTAGGCTCACATTTAAACTCACTTGTTATAGTTAGAGATAATTCAAGTAACTATAACTCGTGCCCTAAAGTATCTAAAACCCAGGCACCTGCCATGTACTGCTAATTACCCGCAAAATAAAGCACTCGTGACACCTTCGATAACATCATTAATATTATCAATGTAATATTTTCATTTAAATTTTTGTTGAAAAACTGTGGGTGGCAGGGGGCCCAAGTCATAGTTACCTTAGGGTATGAGTTATAGTTACTTGATATAACTAACTGTAACAAGTGAATTTCTATGGTTTTGTATGTTTAAAATGTGAGCCTAACTATAATGTTCCTGTAAACCTTTTTTTGTGAATATATACTGTAACTTTTATTTTTGTCAGTGTGTGTATATATATATATATATATATATATATATGTACAAAAAATAATTCCTCCAACTTAAGTGATCCGTACTCTGCACAGAAAAGAGAAATGGTCTCAGTCATAGATTTGTTGCTGAAGGGAATATTTTAATAGCTAAAAACCCAATGCGTTTCAGAAACCAAGAGACTTTTTCTATTTTCTGTGTGGAGTATGGATAGCTTAAGTTGGAGGAATTATTTTTTGTTTGTTTAATGGGGATCGCTACCCCGTCTCGGCCTGTGTGCAGCTGTAAAGGACTCAGCGACCCTTTGTTACATATATATATATATATATACATAAAACCTAGTGGCAGTCGGTCCTAGGTAGTTATAGTTAGGACCATGTTTACATGGAAAAAACTTTTTTTGACTTGCCTTTATCTCTTTAGCTTTTGCATTGTTTCACGAATTTTCACAAAATTTTCAAAAATTGCCTAGAGCTTTGGGGTGATCCGTCAAGTGGGGGCTGAGAAAAAGGGGGGGCAAAAAAGTTGTATTTCCAATGTTAATTCCCATAGGACTTTAAAAAAAGGCTGCAACCCGAACCACTGGACGGAATTACACTAAATTTGGCAGAAATGTATACAGATTTTACTTTCACTTATTTCATGTAAATCCATCCAGTGGTTTAGGAAATATTATATCTCTGGCAACAACTTCGCAAAGATTATGAGCTCGTGCAGGGCAAATGCACAGCTTTGATTGGCTGCCAACACTTCAAACCAGGTAGTGTTGGCAGCCATCTTGGGTCTCTGCTTCAGCTGATCCCCAGAAAAAATGTAAAGAAAAAAGAAAAGGGGCCAAGGCAGAGTCATCCTGACCTCTTAGCTCTGGTGCTGAGTTCCCAGATGGAACACAACCACCCAGAGATAAAAGATTCAGAGCGGATCTGGTGAATTATTTTTTAAAAGAACAAGCACGGGCTCCTGCGCTTGTTAATTCTGAAGCTCCTGGATGGGCCAAGTCCTGGGAGCATTTATTATTTGAATGCGGGGGCCTCCTGAACCCCACAACCCCAGGGACTGTCACCTCCCCGGGACACTCAGAAAGTTCAATGTGGAGGCCATCTGGCCCCCTCAGCCCCAGGGTCCACCACCTCCCAGAGGCATCAGAAAAATCAAATGGAGGAGACACCTAGCCTCCTCAATTGCCCCAGGGACTGCCCCCTCGTCGGAGCACTAATAGAAATTAATGCAGGGGGTGCTCAGCCCTCTGCTAGCCCAGGGACTGCCACCTCCCGAGGCACTAATCAAAATGAATGCAGGAGGCCATGTAGCCCCCTCTGCTGTTCCGGAGGCCGCCACCTCACTGGGGCACAATTGTATAATAGAGTGCTGGGGGTCATGTGACACCCTCCTAGTCCCCGGGACTGCCACCTCCCAATGGGCTTTTACAACTATAATGGGGCACCTGGCCCCCGCAGCCCCATGGACCACCACCCCATTGCACAGGGGATCACCACCTCTCTGGGGTATAATTGTAATATAGAGTGCAGGGTGGGGCGCGACTCCCTCACAGTCCCAGGGACTGCTACCTCCCCATGGGCTTTTATAAATATGATGGGGGCACCCAGCCCGCCCGCAGCCCCAGGTACTGTCAGACCCAGGGCTTCAATAAAACAATGAAGGGGATCTGTTTCAGATCCCCTCTGTACCAGGGACCACCACCTCTTGGGGGCTATGCTAGTTGGAAAAGAGGGGTGGCGTGGCCCCCATTGGGGAGCCACTGATGGCCCACGAGACCGCCACTCCTGAGGGCCAGCTCCTGGTATGTACTAGGGTGCTCACCCCTGGAATCTAGCTGTTTGTTTTTGCTTGGTGGGAGCAAAAGCAAACAAAGTCTGCTTTCTGACAGTGAGAGCTGTCCAACAGCTCCCCCTGTCAGAAAGTGGACTTTTCATCGGTCTTCCCTGTGCGGGGAAAATAGACAAACATTGCTGCCGGAAACAGGAAGCTGCCATTTGAAGAAGCTCCCTGCTTCTGGGAGCAATGCTGACCCCACAGGACGCAAGGAGCCAGCTAGGGCCGCGGAGGCCTTGGGACTCCTCCCCACGGTCCTGTCACTCTTTCTTTCTCTCTCTCTCTCTCTCTCTCTTCTATCCCATAGTGGAAAGTTCCATCCCGCAGAGAGTTGAGGATTGTAGTCTAGGTGTGTCTGTGGTGATTTTCCTACTTTAATTTTTTCTAACTTTAAAAGTTTTTGGTTCATAATTAAGGTAATCACACGGTTTGTATTTGACAAATACATTTTTCTTTTCAATTTGTCCAGAAATACCTCCTTCTAACTCTTTCTCTCACTCTCTTTCTTTTTCTCACTTTCTAATTCTCTTCTTCAATCTATTTTTCCCACTCACACACCCACTCGAAGACTTACGCACACACTCAGATACCCACTCAGACATTCAGACACTCACTCACAGAACTGTGTAGACCCTAGTGCACCCACTCACAGCCCCACACAGATACTCACACACCCAAGTACAGACCCACACAGCACTCAGAAACTCACACACCCACTCACAGACTGACTCAGCCTCTAACGCACCCACTCACTGACCCAATGAAACCTTCATGCATCCACTTACAGACCCCTGGACACATTGACGCACCCACTAAAGCACTGATGTATACACTCTCACACCCAGACATACACTCTCATAGCCACTCTCACTCCCAGATACAACCTTTCATACCTATTCTCACACCCGGGGAGACAGGTTGCGCCATTTCCCGCCAAGCATGGCCAAAGGGCCATGTGCAGCGTGGGTTTGGGTGGTTGGGGGTGTTGGCTGCAGGGTCTTTACTTAAAAAAAACCCATAGAAATTCACTGAAAAAAACCAAAGATTACAGGGTCGTTATAGTTAGAATTCTATTTTAAATGTAGCAAACCATAGACATTCACCTGTTCTAGCTAGGATTATACCAAGTAACTATTACTCATGCTCTAAGGTAACTATGGGCCATATGTACGAACACTTTTTCCCATAGACACAGAATGGGTAAAAACCTTTGCTACATCTGGCCCTATAACTTACGCCCTCACCATGTACTACTAATTACCCCACAAATTATGGCATTCATGACATCTTTAAAAACATCACTGATAATATCAATATAATATGTGGAGTGAAATATTTGACAAAAAAAAACTGTGGATGGTGGGGGAGCGAGTTATAGTTACCCAAGGGCACAACTTATAGTTATTTTAGATAACTATAACAGGTGAATTTCTATGGTTTTGTACATTTAAAATGTCAGCCTAACTGTAATGTCCTTGTAACCTTTGGTTTTTTAAGTGAATATATATATATATATATATATATATATATATATATATATATATAGAGAGAGAGAGAGAGAGAGATTGATTTTGCCTACTGGTGATTGGCCAAGGTAAGCGTGCTATATTCAAATGTTTTAATAAGCAAATTGGTGGACAAGTTTGGGGTCTTTCACCACTCTACCAACAGCATAGTACCTTTTAAAACATGTTGCATTACACCACATCAATTTGTAGCACTGCATTCTAAGGCACCTGAAATGTGATTCTTTTAAGAATGCCGGCCACTGCTTTTCCAAACTCTTTTCTGCCTGTATTAAGGTTGAGCTTCTGTTCTGCGGGCATTTATAGCTGCCAAGAGTCCCCGTGGCAAATGTCTCACTTTAAGTGAGTCCTGACCTTTTAACAGACATCATATTGTATTCTGTGCAGGTGTTTATCAGTGTTTATATGTTTACACTGATGAGGGTTTCCTTTTTGGTGGGGTTTTATCAGTTATTATAGCTCTAAACCTAAAACAGGATAGCCTATTTATGGCCAATCTGCCCCACGTTTTGATAAAGAAGACACAAATGGTGTTGGTGAAGCTTCTAGGAAATGAGAAGCACTCTTGCACTTGCCGCTTATCTTCCTACTGTACTGAGTCAAATGACTTTCCAGCATCAGCCACTAAATCTAGGGGTCATAGACTGTGAAGTTGACATCAATGGATACAACGAAAGCTGTAAATCTTTTCTCCAATAGCGCCCTTGCAAAAGGCTCTGCTGGTCTTGGTGTATTATTATTCAAAGGCTCTTGCATCCTGTTTGTGATTATGCTCACCAAAATCTTAGTATTATCATTCACAAAGAAAATAGGGTGGAAGGATGAGCAGAGTCTAGAGTCCTTTACTGGTTTTAGCAACTAACTAATATCTCATCCCAGAGCTCCTGACAGTTTCCATATAGTTATGCAATATGATTGCCATTGTCACACTTCTTCACATTCCAGGTCAGGATTTTCTGTCACTTCTCTGAGACGTTGGATGACTCTCTTTCCCAACCTGCTAACTTGTTAATTGATTTTACTTGTAGCCACTCATTAGCCTCTCTAAGTCTTGGAATCTATCCATACCTTTTTCCAGTCACTGAAGAAACTTTAGCAAATTTATTTTTTTCTCTTGATATATAAGCTGTGTCCTGAACGTATGCTCTAAAAATAGACTCTATGACACCACTCTATAAGCCTCACAAACCATAAAGATATTGGCAGACTCTAGATTGTTGTCCAAATATGTATCTGTTTGCTTATGTATGCATTAAATAGAACCTAGTTCTGACAGAAATGAATGGTCAAAGAGCTGACATGGGCAGTTAGGAAGATCATCTTGAAATTGTCCAACAGCCTTACCATTGATTGATTTGAATGAGGCATAGGTTCTTTTATTACCTGCATGTTCACAAGAGGATAGTTCTTAAGAATAGAAAATAATCAATGTGAGACAAAGAGTGAAAGTGCCCTGAGAAAAGTAAAAAACCCAGATCATCTTTATGTCTGATTTGCCCACATCTGTTAGACTTAGATTTTTCATGATATCATTAATGGATGCAAGATATTTTTGTATTTGAGGTTGCTGACTGAGTGGATCTTCCTAACTTGCAGAGCTACAGATTCCAAACCCTCTCCCTACCAACAAAAATAGAGTGGTTGTTAAATTGGCAAGGCAAGTTTCAATATTCATGAAACTTTAGGGGTCATGAAATTAGAACCATGAGTACTGGTTACTGTGAATTTGTTTTTGCTGGTGTCAAAGCTGAGGCTGTCCAGTGTCCTGTATTGTATGTGTATACCCCCATGTTCTATATCTTCCATTTATTCCTGATTAATGTTTCTCTAACAGTGGTTTGTTTCCCAGATACAACCACCAAGGAGGCCCACCTAATTTACAGCAAAAATAATTTTGCTATTGAAATATGGGTCTATTGCACTTGTCGCATAGGGGAACGGAGTCCAATCCCACGCAAAGTGACAACTGTCTGCCTAATCCGTTTCCATCCAGCTAGTAGCACCTCATCTCTGCCCAAGAGCAGGGATGATTTGTGGCAACCGGGTGTATGACATTGTGACTTCTGAGGGAAATTGTGGTGGATCAAATATCGTCTTTTTCTCTCAGTTACATTAGTCTCACACATATAAAGACAAAGGCAAGAAATGGTTCAATAAGATTTATGAAATCAACTGTGTCTTGGATAAAATAGCAAGAAATGCAATAATTAGAATGAGGAAACATATTAGAAGCAAAATGGGGGCAAGAAAAGTGAAACACAGGAAAATTCCCACCATACTGTCACTATGCATGATATATGTAATTCCTACCTATGCAATGCTAGAGCACAGCAGGCTAAGCCCTAATCCAACCTTTAGGACTCCCCCTTGGAAAGACATCATCTCCCATACATGAGTATGACAGTAGTGGAGAAGCCTGTTATCTGGAGAGACACCATCCCCATGTGGGCCAGGGAACCGGTGGTCTCAGCGAGCAGCTGTCACGAAGTTGGACAGCATACGGACGTGGTCATCTGGCTGGAACCTCCCTCTAAAGTGCATGGAACAAGGAAATGTTTTATAATAAACCATCTGATGATCTGAGAAAGTGTCCCCATGTAAAAATACTTGTGTTCCTGTGAATGTTAGGGATGCAGTGTGCCACTTGTGCCGACAATCCTATCTCACTACAGGCTTGAAGAAAGCACAATGTGAAAGAATGTTGTACTATGAAATGTAATGCTTTCCTAGGCGAAAGGACAAAAAGATAAAGAAAATAAAACACCACCACAGATTCTAAAAGAATAAAATTAAATTAAATAAAGTGTGACTAGGCTTAAGGGCACAGGTAGCAGACCTAGTTGCTAAATTAACATGCCCACAGGCATCACTAAAATGACTCTACAACTCCCTCCCCTTGTCTGTTCAGAAGTAGTAAAGCAACCTAGTTCAAAGTCAAAAACAACTAAAATGCAATGCTTTAAAACATATATACATAAACGTCAATTGTGACAAGTCAATAAACACTGGAGCATATGAATGAAGTGGTCAATTTAGAAATTTTACAGGTGCGCCAATTAAGCCAAATTTAAAAGTGAGTGTGATTTTAAAAATTTCCATTACATCTGGGTCAATTGAAGCAAGGAAATGTGACCAAATCGTTGACCAGGAAAACCAAAGAACACTAATGTTCTAAACCCTGTGCTCCAACTGAGGCAGCAGCATTCCGTGTTGTGCCCACTGTTGAAGCATGAGCTGCATGATCAACGAAGGGCAGCTCATAGATGGCTTCCTGTAGCAAAAGCATCCTCAAAATGCATGTCTGATAATGAACTCTTAGCGAAAACATCAACATATCATCGTCCAATGAAAGTAAGTGCAACGTAGAAAGACAACCTTTTAGTGCAAATTCAGAAAGGTACCACAGGCATTGAAACAGGGGCTGCACACAATCAAAAACCGGTCTGAGTGAGAGACCGGTTGCACTCCAGTACTTCCAGGAGTAATGCTCTGAAATACTGCATCATGCGTTCACGACAAGGTTTGCTGGTGGAAGCACCATCCGTCCTCCTTGTTGTGAAGGGGCAGCCATTGCGAATAGAAAACAGCAACAGCGAAATGGCACCTATTATAGCCAAAGTAATTGGAAATCCCCCCAAAATACTCAAAATATTGAGTATATGGCTGAAGGTATAATGCCAAATATAGAGGAGAAAGTGTTAACGAAACCGGAACCAACAGCTTTTAAGAAACGTACAATCCCGGTAGCACTAGCGTGTTAAAATTCTGTCCCACAAGTTACCCAAAGTGTCTCAGAAAATTTGTGTTTGAAATGGATTGTATTCATGCAGATGACCTCGCCACTTGGAGCGCATAGTTCTGTGCCACGTGTTTTTGAAATAATAAAGCCTTTAGTCTGCTTAAATTGTCAAAATTCACATTTGAAGTAGCAATGTGTGGCCAAATATCTGCTACTTTTGTCTGTTGTGTGGGTGGACATTACTGCAACAGGTGATGATGTGGGAGACCAAAACAACATAAGCAATTCCGGCTCACATTCCACAACAGCTTTCACTGTTAAGAAGCACAATAGTTTCCATTGGAGAACACCTGGAGGGCTGGTCTAATCAAGAGGACTGGAACTTCCTGAAGATAGCAAGCTAAATTTGCTGCTAAAACGTTACACGCCCTGTGCAAGGGCGGCTGCCTACAAACCATTGAATGGCTCTCAGAAGTCCTGCATTCACTGCCGCTAAGAAAAGACTTCTTTCATGCCATTGAGGCATTTGTGCGTAAAGTGAAGCTCCCACACATCATGAATGTGACTATCTCCTAGCGCGTTTGTATAGCCGGAGGAGGAGGGGCTGCCCAGGAGGCCCTTGAAATTGAACACATGTGCTCCCGCTCTACGGGAGGCGCGTTTGTATAGCCGGAGGAGGAGGGGCTGCCCAGGAGGCCCTTGAAATTTAACACACGCGCTCCCGCTCTACGGGAGGCGCGTTTGTATAGCCGGAGGAGGAGGGGCTGCCCAGGAGGCCCTTGAAATTGAACACGCGCTCCCACTCGCAGGACGCACCCAGGTGAAGCCCGGGCCAAGGGCTGGCCCGTCCTTGCCCGTCATTGCCAGGATGAGGCTGGGCAGGGCCCCCCTTCTGACATCTTTACAAAGGCCCTTAGATTTGGTGTCATACAGGCACGTGGCTTCCAGGAGGTACTTTTTTAGCGTTTTCTTTTCTCTGCTGCTCACATGACTGAGTTTAACTCTTAGACTACGTAAAGTAATTTCAAAGAACAGTATCTAGTCACTGACATTGGGGTAGGCTCAAATTCTTATATATCTGAGGCTGTGCTTACATCGTGAACACTGGTTTTTGTTTGCAAATGTAGCAACTGTTGGAGGTGGGACCAAGTCCCTATAAATTGTACTTTGAGCATCTGAAAGATCGGATTCCGCCCGTGGGAGTTGGGGGTGGGATTCATCTCCCATAAATCTGTTTTGTGTCCCCCTGGCTCTTTTCTTACGCTACCTATCCTGAGGGACCCTAATGACCCACTGGGATAGGGAAAAGGAAAGCCAGTGGTCATCCCACTGGGCTGGGAGGGGCGGAGAAAGTACCTCGACATGCTGCTGAGAACTGTACACTGACTCAAATTGATGATCTAATAGAGGAAGTAGAGAGTTTGCTAGCTATTAAGCCCTTAAAGTCCCCCAAGAAAGGGAGTACTGCCGCTACCAATGATATAAAATCCTTTTTTTCCCCTGTGAATTGAGAGTTGCCGCTACCTTCATTACAAGGCTCTAATTTAGATCTCAACATGCCAGACGCTTCGACTAATTCAACAGAGAACCCTAAACTGAGCTCGCCTAGCCAGGAGGGTAGTGTCTTACCCCTTATAAACTGCTCTAATCGTTTTCTACCTCTTGCCTCCTTGGCGCCCTCTGGCCCAGAGAGGAGTGTGCCAAGGGAAACTGAGGAGCCATTAATGCATTCAGCTACTCAAGGGGAACATCCTGTCGAGGCTCAGTTAGTACAAATAAGAGCTGAAATTCTGTGCCTCAGAGAGTATCTTACTTCTTTCAGCCACATGATATATGAGAAGCTGGACGGCATATCCGCCGTAATTGGGGGTATAAGGAAATCCTCGTCTAAACTTGAGCAAAATTCTTCATTTAGGCAAATCCAACAGGTTGAAACATGCACGGCAGGAACTTACAGGGGAAAGAGGGCTGGAGTGGCAACACAAAATTCCCATGGGGAAGAAAGTGTACTTCCTGTTGTGGTTGGCTTAAATAAATGTGAAATAAACCGCAACAAGGGGGCTAATCAGGAGGCGCTCAGAAATGAATTTTCAGATATTAGGGGCCATATTTATACTTTTTGACGCAAAAGTGCGCTAACGCAGTTTTGCGCCAAAAAAATTAGCGCCGGCTAACGCCATTCTGAAGCACCATGCGGGCGCCGTATTTATTGAATGACGTTAGCCGGCGTTAGCCGCCGGCGCCGTCTGGTGTGCGTTAAAAAAAACGACGTACACCAGGCAGCGCCGGCGTAGGGGGAAAATGGCGTATGGGCGTCCACAAATGGTGCAAATCAGGCTGAGGCAAAAAAATCGCCTCAACCCGATTTGCGCCATTTTTTTTACGACGCCCAACCCCCATTGAAATGACTCCTGTCTTAGCAAAGACAGGAGTCATGCCCCCTTGCCCAATGGCCATGCCCAGGGGACTTCTGTCCCCTGGGAATGGTCATTGGGCATAGTGGCATGTAGGGGGGCACAAATCAGGCCCCCCTATGCCACAAAAAAAATTCAAAACAAATACTTACCTGAACTTACCTTAATGTCCCTGGGGTGGGTCCCTCCATCCTTGGGTGTCCTCCTGGGGTGGGCAAGGGTGGCAGGGGGTGTCCCTGGGGGCAGGGGAGGGCACCTCTGGGCTCATTCTGAGCCCACAGGTCCCTTAACACCTGCCCTGACCCAGGCGCTAAAATCCGCCGCTAATGCAGGTTTTTTTGACCCGCCCACTCCCGGCCGTGATTTTTGCCCGGGAGTATAAATCCCACGCACATGCCTCGGAGTCGATTTTTTAGACGGGAACGCCTACCTTGCATATAATTAACGCAAAGTAGGTGTCCACGCTAAAAAATGACGCTAACTCCATGGACTTTGGCGCTAGACGCGTCTAACGCCAAAGTATAAATATGGAGTTAGTTTTGCGTCGAAATTGCGTCAAAAAAAAAAAAAGAGGCAATTTCGGCGCAAACGGAGTATAAATATGCCACTAGTTTTATAGATCCTCCGCGAAGTGCCCCAATAACTCAGACTAAGCACGGACAGTATGATGTATACATGACAAACGTCCCTAAGTTAAACTATGGTCTAAAAGAGCAAGGGGACTCTCTTAAGAACAAAGTAATCCATTGGATAAGGGGGGTAAAGAAGTGTAGGTCTATTATAAGGGATGACATAGTTACTGTCCAAAGATACACAAGAGAATGCTCAGGAACAGACCTCATAGGGCTGAAATTGAGCAGCCAGAGCCTAGCAAAGGGTCTCTTGCACTTGATCAAAGATTGAGACCTGGCACTTCATCCCAAGTTTCACTTGTTCAAACTATCCCCCAATCATTGGCTAATCTGTTTTTCAAAGAGAGACATAACATCCCAATGCCCCCCAGTATATGTACTTCAAGACGGGATCATAGGAGCAGCCCAATTTCAAGCACAGATTGACGTGAAGCCCCCATAACGAAGGATGGGAGAGACGGCATACCCAGCAAAATGGATTTGGACCCCTGTATGTTAAGCAATCAGACATTAGGCGCCCTGGGAGTAGAGCCAAGAGCATATTGTACTGACCAAGCAGAGGAGGCGGATCGCGGAGTAATGCTTTACTTAAATGAGAACATAGAGAAGCTGCAAGATATGGGGGATGGAACTGATTCACTAATTAAGCTTCTATCTTGGAACATGGCAGGTCTGCTTCAAAAAATAGCTAACCCTGATTGGTGCAGCCTCATAGACCAACACCATATTATTTTATTGCAGGAGACATGGGCTTCCTCTGCGACTAATAGAGTAGGTTATTGGACTTTTCAGAAGGCCGCGCTTCTATCACCATCTGGTAGGGCATCAGGGGGTTTGATAATCTGGCTAAAACATGATCTGTTCCCAAAGGCGAAGGAGTTACCAACCCCCACTAGGGACATATTAGCTGTTGAGGTCGAACTAAGCAGCACAAGGGGCCAGTTAGTATAGTATTTGTAAATATATATGTTAGACCTGGAACTCAAAGGTCCCAGATTGCTTTGATAAACATGCTCACAGACCTCCTGAACAGCTTACCAGGGGGGCAGGGTTTAATTGTTGCAGGAGATTATAATATGCAACTGAATTGCAAAGATGACTACCAGCTAAAAGGAATCCAGTTTGCAGATCCATGGGATAGATCTGGGTCGGTCCAGGCCACAACTAAGAAAGCAGGGGGAGCATTGGACCTACTAGAGGATCTAATAAAAGCAAAGGGGTTAAGAATAGTAAATGGGAACACGAAGTTAGACACCCCAGCGTTGCCTATATATAGGAGAGGTGCATATTCGAGCCATCAAGAGTATGTCTTAGTAGACGACGCACTCTGGGAAACTCTCATTGATATGGTCGTTCTTCCACGTAATGATAGTGACCACCAAGCTCTAAGTACCTCCTTTTCCACTACCCTATTTAGCTGCAAAACACTGACAAAGTGGGTCAAGGGCAATGCCCTAATCAAGACAAATGGTTATAAAAATGTGAAATGTTAACTGGTGGAAGATGATGCAAATTTTCAGTTATTAATTTATAAAATAGTTACATCAACACTTTCACCCTTGAAATATATTGATTTTGTATCGGTGGATCTGATTAACTTGCACAGTACTTTGACCAATCGGTTAAAACCACATTTTCAGGTAGTACGGAGGCGGGCAGAAACTGGGGCCAGAACATTGAGGTGGTTCTCTAACTCCTGCCTGCCTCCTGTTTCTTATACACCAACTGCTGGGATAGTTACACCACCTAAATTTGAGTTGGATCTCTTCTCTATAAAAGAAACAACCTCGGCTCTCCAATCAGTATGCAAAGGGAAGGCCCCTGGACTAGATGGTATTCCAGGCGATTTATACTTGTCTCAACCGACAACTTGGTCATTATATTTAAATGCGCTCAGTAACAAGATACTGAGGGGCGGTGGACTTCCCCCCACGTGGCAAGGAGCAATTATAGTCCCCATTTTTAAGAAAGGGCCAAGGGACGAACCAACTAACTACAGGCCAATAAGTTTAATTGATGTCAGCCCAAAAATATTCTGCAAGCAGGTAATGAACAGACTACAGGCATGGATAGAGGATTCTCACATCCTTTCCGACTTCCAGGCAGGATTTAGGAAAGGAGTGAGCACAATAGATCAGGCGTTCAGGTTTAATCTTCTTTGCTGGAAATACCGGTCACTCAATAAGAGCCACTTGTATGTGGCTTTTATTGAATAAAAAACTGCCTTTGATATGGTCCCACGGGACTTATTGTGGAATGTTCTGGAGAGCTACCAACTTGATAAAGACTTATTAAGATTGATTAGGTACCTACACGAGGGGACTTATGCTCAGGTACGTTGGTCTCAAAGTGGTGATTTAACAGAAGCTATACCTTTTGATAGGGGGGTCAGGCAGGAGTGTGTCCTGGCCCCCACATTGTTCAATCTCTTTATCAACGGTGTGGTGGACCAGCTGTTGCACTGTAACCATGATGCCCCAAAGTTAGCAGGAGCCTTTATCCCCACCTTAATGTTCGCTGATGATACTTTATTAATCTCAAGAACTCCAATGGGCCTACAAAATTAACTGGATGTTTTTTTTTATTTCTGCTCCAGTAGAGGACTTGAAATAAATCCAACTAAATCAAAGTTCATGGCTTTTAACCCACACAAATCATTCAGGGCGACAATGACTATAGCAGGCCATAGCAGCATAGCCGATTCGACTATCTGGGTCTTAGGTTAGCAGATGACCAACAGTGGTCGGCACAGATTGGGAAGAGCTTGTCAGTTCTTAGACAGAGGTCAGCAGTGATAGGGAGGGAAATCTCTAACATCTCGGAAGGGGAGATCTCACCTGTTATTACAGTCTACAAAGCAGCGGCAGTGGCAGCTTCAACTTATGATGCCGAGCTTTGGGGGCACTCCAATTCTAGGTGTTTGACGACGGTAGAAAACCACTTTATACGTAATTTTTTGCGGCTGCCGATGAGTACCCCCCTTATACCTCTTAGATTCGATTTAGCGTTAAACGAGGTTCATAATGAAATTGCTCTAAAACCTCTTATGTAATTGGGTCCATCTTTGGACCTCTGAATATTTGTCCACCTTCCAAACGGCAACAGACGAGCTCCTAGTGGGTGATTGCGCATCAAAAATCCCCTGGTTTAGATACATCAGAGACATGTGTAAACTCCTTAAAATGGAGGAGGTCTGGAGAGATCCTCATAATTTGACCAAGGAAGTAAAAGTGTGTATAATAAGGTGCTACTGGGAGAATATTCTGGTGCAAATTTGGTCTAAAAAAATCCAAGGTAGCCGGACTCTACAGTTTCTGGATCACAAATGTAGCCCTAAGTTTGAGGCCTATATGGACAACGTAAATTCTCCTTACAGCAAAACCCTTTTTATTAAATTCAGATTAGGGATTCTCCTGCTTAAGACATTTACTGCGAGATGGAGCGTGGGGAATTGCAATCTGACCTCCTGCCACTATTGCCAGGAGAAACCAGAGTCACTCGCGCACTTCATGTTTTTTTGCCCTAGATATCTGGTCCGCAGGAAGAAGTGGATTATTCCGCTATGCAGGTTAATGGGGATAAGGGAATGTAACACATCATTACGCATTTTGACAACTGATAAAGTGGTCTTTTCAGTTGCGAGATACTTGCAAAATGCATGGGCTATAAGAACTAGAGAATTGTTCTAATTGTGCACTTTAAGAATATTATTCTTAGATTAGAGTTATTTAATGTAGCAGTAGATTATCGATTGGATTTAAGATGTAGTGGCCCATTATATTTTAATATCTTAGGATTTTAAGATCGATGCCTGTTTTGCGCTGTTTTAATAACTATGCAATTTTATAACTTACTCAGGGTCTCTTAATGTACTATGTGGTGCTTCTTGTTTGTATCTCTTATAATTGGTCTACTGTATAATTATGATATGGTGTTTATTGTATACTTTTATGGCTTTTTCAGCTGAAATAAAGTTATATTGGATTGGATTGGATTGGACTATGTCCTAGCGTTTCATATCTGCCCACTGGAATGTGTTTTAAGCAGCACATAAATTGGAGTGTTGAAATAGGCAGATTAATAACTCCATGTATTAACCATTCAGCAGATGGTATTTCAAATACAGTAAAAGGCAACTTTTCTAGCTTCTTGATGTTTAACATAACATAAGTCATTTCCTTCTTAGCCATTATTTTTTTGCAGTCATATCAAATCAAATGCTGAAAAAATATCCCGTAGCGCTGACATGTTGCCAGGGAACACAACCGGTTTTCAACATTTGTAGTGTCCATCCTAAAAACACAATGGACCTAAGATGTCTCTGTCCATGTTGTAAAAATGACATGTCACTTTGTACAATGTCTATTGCAGATGAAACAATGTTGTTTAAAGTGCATATGCGGTCGGACAAGGTGTCAGTCCCATTATCTACAACGGCTAATGGTTTTTGCAAGTTTTACTGATCTATTTGCATTAACCGGGCAGCAGCTTCTTGTTGTTATAATAAGAAGTGCTTTCTTTGTTGTTTTCTGAGGCCTAACAGTAAACCCTGCAAGTCTGTTTTGTTAGACAGGAGACTGAGGTGTTTTTTAACAGCATCTAGTGAGGAACGTTTTAACAATTGCTGGCACAATTTCCCTGCACTTTATGTTGTTACTATACCCAAATGTTCTGATGACACATAGCGAGGGTCTGGTCTATTTATTCTAAAACCCCAGTGGAGTTTAGAAAATGTGTATGACAACCATTTGTGTCCATTGGTTACAATAACCAACTGCCAGGGTTTGAAAGTGATGTGTTAAACATTCCATTTTTGACCCACCCATCGAGCTGCTCTTCAGTTGCATTAATGTATTTTTGCCATTTAGAAAATTAAGCAAGGGCGTGGATACAGGCGTATTCAATTCATTAATTTTTGCAAAGCCTAAACAACTTGTCTGTTTTACAGTTTCATTTAAAAATATAATTTGAACAGGTATCAGACATACTCTTAATAAAGCTTCCTTTCGACTTGTTTGCAAATTTATAGCTCCTCATGCACTCTTTAAGTCAATCTACTTCAGCCAATATTCATAGCCTTCTACAGCCAACCAGGAAACAAAGGAATCATAGTAAATCAATTTTGTATCAGTCAATAAAATATGATAGTTTTCCATTACTGGCAATTTAAAATAATATAACTCAGCATTTTTAACATTGTGCCCAGAAAAATATGCAGACTTTTCAGAATAGGTTTTAGAACTCCCCACTGTCTGAGTTGGATAATGTTCCCATTGTGTATTATTGAAAATAGTTTTTGGGGTACCTGCTCTATGAATGTAATTACAGCCAAAGTAATTGTAAAAGAACATGTCTCTGCAATTTTCTTTTGATTGATAAACATCTTCACTTTCAAATACAGCAAAATACTCTAGTTAAGATAACATATAATCAACTGTCTTTGCATCCCAATCATCAGAAACAACTCTAGGTGTAATTACATCATTCATTGAAAGTTTATATACATATGGAATTTGAATAAGCTCCATTGGGCTATATATGTATCAAAAGATACTTTGTCCCAAACAATCCCATCAGGAATTGGTATAGCTGAACTGTTCCCTAGGGACAAGTCTCTGCAGACCTCATGGGAGGAAGAATGTGGTTTTAGGACCTCATCCACCAGTTCAACTGCAGAGCATTCAGGAAGGTAATGATCATATATCAATAAGAACAAGATGATGACAAACCCTATCCAAAGAAGCAAGGCAAGTACAGTTACGGACAAATGAAATAGTTAATTTTGAGACAATTTATCAGCGTACGTGCTCTTGACAGTCTTGTTGTAAAAGAGCCAGATGAGTTGGTGAAAGAGTTGTTGACATTGGCAAAGTATCCAGAAGCAGTTCATGCAAAAACTGGAGCAGCACTTGGAAGAGGAGAACTAACAGAAGTCTCCCTTGGTGGTTCATAGTAAACTATTCCATCCGTTTGAATTGAATTTGAGTAAAATTGCTGAATATTGTTGACATTGCTTGTCGCAGAAGACGTTAGTTTAACTAATGAGAGATCATTTTTTACCCTCCCCAAGCTCTGAGAGGTGTCAGCGTTGCTGCTTAAAACCTGTAAAGGAACATCCTGGTCTGTAGTGACAGGGAGTCAGAGACTACCCAGTAGGAAGGATCAGCTATATGGTGTAGCTTGACATTGCCAATGGAGACAAAGCTGTTTTCTTTGGGACCAGGAAGCGTGGTAAAATAACAGTTCTGGCACCATGTATTCCCAAGTCTGGAACCAGTACACGATGCGAAGGATTAAACTCCTTTTTCACAGCAATCATTTCACACACTAGACCCCCCAACATTTGGAATTCAGCCAGTAGGTGTTATTGGTGAATCCCTTTTTCTCAAGGAAGTGGCAGTAGCAAATGTGTTGTCATCACGGATTTGTTGTAAGTCCTGCAAGAGAGTGACACATTCATTTATGTTAAAAGGTGAATCTGCCACCCCGCGCCAGAACCATCAAGTCTGGAACATACATTTGTACACCAACAGGCATTCATATGGGGTATGCTTTCCCAGGACCTTCTGGGTAGTTTATTAAGTGCTCTCTGGAATCCATACAGGTGAATAAGCCAACTATGACCTGTGCCTAATACTCTAGCTGTTAAGGATTGCTTTAAGTCCCAGTTTCTTTGCTCCACAACTCTGTTTCTCTCGAAATGATACAGAGACAAATCATACAGTTGGACCCCTAACAAAGCCAGGGTGTCCCTAAATGCCCTTGAGGCGAAAGCAGGGCCCTGGTCTGGGTGTGAAGGTGGAACAGCATATGTGCCGATAAAGCTGAGCGTTGTGGCCATACCCATAGAAATCTGGAGCATGAGTCAACCAAACGAGGATGTACTTGTATGTACCATCAAGGGACTGCAATGGTCCAGGTACAAACAATGTAAAGGTTTGTTGGAAATTAGAAGGGGTGCCTGTGGTGAGCACTTAGTGGTGGACTTCTTTATTTTTTTCTGACAGATCTCACAACAAAGGATGTACTGCTTGGTCTGTTTGTATAGACCTGACCACCAGTAATGTGCTTATGTTAGTGAAGTGGTAGCCGCCACACCAGCGAGGTCAAAGGCAACTCCCTCATGTGCTGTTTTAATCAACTCAGGTCTCCGATCTTGGTTGGGGATCCCACAACCACCCACCCCTAGTATTGTTATTGTTACCAGAGCAGTATTTCGGCTACTGTATGGACAGTAATCAAGGTATTCATTAAAGAACTGGACACAGTAGTATGAATCACAGATGACTAATGTTAACTGTCCTGGATCTGTGTGTTCCAGTGCCATCAACAGAGCCTTGAGCTCTGCTAATTGTGCACTGCAGTCACCTAAGGTCTGCATGAAGGTATGTTGTGAATGGAATTCACCATCCTTCATGTAGCCACTCACAACCGCATAGGCAGTGGAGTACTGATGTTTGGTGCTACTGCTGGTTGGGCTGAGCCATCAGTGTACATAATTATTTGATATTGTTCAATAGGCAAATTGTTTGCTGTAACTGGGTATTCTAGTTCATATTAGAGAAATTCTTGAGTGTGTAATTTAGAGTCATAAACATAATTGGCATCAGTGGCCATCAGAGACATTGCCTATTGAATCCAGTGTGGATGTACTGCTTTGGCATTAGGAACGCTGGCTTTTGTGACAGCCTTAAGTGCTGGGATCGGAGATATGACAATAATGTTTTTCCCCTGGGCCAGAGGTCTCACTTAAATGACAGCCATCCGAACAGCAGTCAGATTTTTTTTTTCTGTGGGAGCAAAGCTTTATTCAGCTGTGGAATACAAATGTGATTTGTATGCAACAGGAATGGAATCACCTTCATTGAAAGTTTTGTATGTGAAACCCATGGCATCAGCAATTACTCTGATGACCAAATGAGTTTTGTTGTCTCGTGTGTAAGTGTTTAGCTGCACGCATGTCTTGCTTCAATGCTCTGAGAATTTGTGTGTGTTCTACTGTCCAATGTTTGCTTGAAAAGTCAGGGCCTATTTACTCATATGAGGGTTTAGTACGTTGAGCATAATTTGGAATGTAAGTTCTACCAAAGTTCAAAAAGCTCAACAATGACTGGAGCTTTTTGATGTGTTTGGTGATTGTAATTGTGCACACTTTAAAAAAAATTAGGGTGCTAGGCTCTTGCCTTCATCTGATAATTTGAATCCCCAAAATAGGACGATAAGGGAGGCTATTTTTGTTTTTCTAAAATTAAATTTGTAGCCTATTTCGGGCAATCACACAACAATGTGGCTCATCCATCTTATATATTAATCAAGATCATAATCCGTAAGGTAGATATCATCTACATAGGACAATGCCTCAGGGTCAATGTAGTGTAAAATTTTGATTTTCCTAGTAATTTATGATGGAAAGTCTTAATATTATTAAAGACACAGAGGCACGTATTATGCTTTTCTTTTCTTGTTTTAATCAATAGTAGCAGCCAAGACAGAAAGACTACAAATCCCAAAAGGCAAATGAACGTGGCCAATGGGAAGAAACTTGTAGTCCAAGACATGCAACAATCACAGGCCAGAATACCCCTTAGAAATCATCTTGACTGTGAACAGCACTCTTTTCTTGCGCCAGGGTCAAAAAGTAATAAACAAAGGTAAAATGGAGCAAAAAATGCAAACTGCCATAACCACAGCTAAAAAGTCTTGTAAAAAGTTCACAAACTGAGACTTGGATGAGGAGAAAACGAGGATGTCTGGCTGCAATGGTAGCACTGAAGAGCTGGAGCTGCAGGAAAGCTCAAATGGTGACGAACCAGAAGTAGGTGCTTAGGAGGAAGCCTGTGAAGGAGCTGAAGATGCTGCTAGGGAGGGAGAACAAACAATTGATCAGTAAGTGTTGAAGCGGGATAATACTCGCTTCCTTGTCTTTAATAAAATTAAGACTTTCCTTCATAAATTACTAGGAAAATCTACATTTTATGGCAAGATTTGAGGCTCCTATTATGCTATATTAAAATGAATTAATCACAGTTAAAGAGGCATGTTGCACTGGTTTACAATAAAACACATTATCATTACACCAGTCAGACGATTTGAGAATGTCCTGGAACTGAGAACCAGCCTAAAAAGCTTTCAAAGCTATAGCACCCCTGGAAGAATGGGCTCCAAAGGAGGAAGTGTCGATACCTGCCAAGGACATAACCCACTTTACCCAACAAGCAAGAGCTGGGGTGGAAACAGGCTTAAATGGTTTCTTAAAAGAAATAAGGAGTTGGGATGCTGAGGAAGATCTCAAATCGGCTGTCTTTTGTTCATATATCTTCAGACATTGACCTACACATAGTTTAGGATGGTCAGGAAAATAGGGATTAAAACTGATGACAGATTAGTCTTAGTACATCTATGAATATTAAATAAGACACTTGATGGAGTAAAATGGCAAGCTGTGACATCAAGGGCTCTAACATCTGAAAGACGTTTGAAAGAAACAAGGCAAAGTAACTTGGAAAGTTTAGCAGATAACCTTTTTAAAGTAAGCATTGTATTATCTGGCCAAGATAAGAAAAGATTGAAAACAACAATGACATTCCACAAAGAACTGTATTTTGGTAGAGGTGAATTAGAAAACGTTACTCCCTTTAACAGACGACAGACCAGAGGATGTTCACCAACCAGTTTTCCATTGACTTAGGGGGGAGAAGAGGAAATGGCTGACCCGTACAAATTGATAGTATGATAAGTCTTACCTTTGCTACTTTCACCGCAAGGAAATTAATGATAAAAGTTACATCCGCTGAAATGGAATCAGTATGTTTTCCCATGCACCAGCTATGCCATAAGGACCATGCTGATCTGTACGCCTTCTTTGTACCTGGAGCCCAAGAGTATTCGATGAAGTTTGAAGCGTCTGCCGAAACAGAAGGAATTGGTTGGGAATCCCTGATAATTTCTACGCTGATAGGATAAGAAGATTCTCTAGAATCAAGTTGTGAGGAAGGCTGAGGGGACTGGAGATGAGGTCTGGAAAGGACGGGAGAAGAAAAGGGAAGTCTATTGACAACTCCAGAATGGAAGAGAACCACACATGGGATTGCCAAAAGGGGGCTATGAGAACCACCACTGCCCATTGACGTCTTACCTGAGCCAAACGTCTGTTTATCATGATAAACGGAGGGAAAGCGTATTTGAGAGAGCTTGACCAATCCTGAGAGAAGGCATCAAAGGCTAACGGTAAAGGATCTGGACGCCAACCAAAGAATTGGGGCAATTGAGCATTGAGACGAGACGCAAATAGATCTATCTGGAAAGGGCACCATTTCGAAAAAATAGCTTTGAAAATCTTGGGATGAAGTCTCCAATTGCTTGAATCCGGAAGATATTGAGAATGCCAATCTGCCACTGCATTTAGATTGCCTGGCAGGTACTCTCCATGAACCAAAATCTTTCTTAGAAATTCCCAAAACCCTTTCGCTAATGCCACTAACGGTTTGGATTTTGTGCCTCCCAAATGATTGACGGAACAGCTTGCATCTGATTCTAATACAAGATCTGGAGTGATGCAAAGATAGTCCAGCCATTTTAGGCGTCTAAATGGTCTATCCACCATTGTAATTCTGCGTGAGATTCCTGATCTAGAGAGACATTGTCTGAGTAAGCAAGACCCTTTTGAAGATGATGTATCTTTAGTCTTTGAAGGGCTCTGTAATGAAGAGGTCCTGGAAAAATGGCCTGAATTGAAGAAGAAAGGGGACCTACTATCCTTGCTAAGGTTCTTATGGATATGAGCAATTTGCGCAAAGTTTGAAGAATCTCGGATTTTATGGATTTCACTTTTGCTGAAAGAAGATGTAGAGTAGCAGAAATGGAGTCCACTAGAAAACCTAGAAACTCTATTTGTTGAACCAGAATCAGAGAAAACTTTTCGTTGTTGATAAGAAATCTGGGATCTGATAGAAGAGAACAAGCTAACTGAACATGAGATTAAAGAGAAGAAAGGTTTTTGGTTCATTATAAAGGATATCGTCCAAGTAAATGATTAACCTGACTCCTTGAGCTCTGAGAAAGGCTGCAACCAGCTTCATGAGCTTTGTGAAACACCAGGGAGTGGAAAAGAAACTGAAAGGAAGAGAGGAGAAATGAAAAGTCTGATTTAGCCATTGGAATTGTAAGTATTTCATGGAATTCAAATGCATAGGAAAGGCAAGATATACATCCTGAAGGTTCAAACGAACCATCCAATCGCACTGAAGGAGAGAATCCCAAAGATGCAATATGGTCTCCATTTTGAAATGGCAATAAACAAAGGGCCAGATGTAGGTAAGTTACAAATTGCAACTCGCAATCCGAGATGCAGAAAGGTGTCTCAGACACCTGCGACTTGCTATGGGGTCGCAAAGACCCACCTCATGAATATTCATGAGGTGGGTCGCAGTTTGCGACCCCATAGCGAGTCTAGGCACTCACGGGGATGGAGGCCTGCTGGAGACAGCAGACCACCATGTCCGTGACTGCTTTTTTAATAAAGCAGTTTTTTTTTTCTCTTTGCAGCCCCTTAAAGGAAAACGAGCTGCAAAAAGAAAAAATTCCGAAACCATTTGGTTTCGTTTTTTTCAGAGTAGGCAGTGGTCCATAGGACCACTGCCCACTCTGAAAAATATTTTTGTGGGCATTCACAAAAGGGAAGGGGTCCCATGGGGACCCCTTCCCTTTTGCGAATGAGTTACCATCCACTTCAAGTGGATGGTAACTGCGAGTTGGTTTGCGACCGCTTTCGCGGTCACAAAGCAACTCTACATCGCGTGCAGTCGCAAATAGGAAGGGAACACCCCTTCCTATTTGCGAGTCGGAATCACATTTTGCGAGTCGGTACCGACTCGCAAAATGTGATTCTCCATCGCGTTCAGCATTTTGCGCCTCGCAAACTGCGTTTTTTACCGTTTACTAGGCGCAAAAGGCTTCCTACATCTGGCCCAAAATGATTTAAATACTTCAAGTTGATGACTGGGTGAATCTTTTTGTTTTTCTTTTGAACTAGAAAAACTGAACTGATGAAACCTGAAGGGTCGAGATGACAAGGGACAATTGCAGGTTTTTGAAGAAAAGACTGAATTTCGGTTGAAATTAGGTTTGTCATTTCCACAGAGAACTGGGGAGGGTGAGGAAGCACCAACTGAACAGGCTTTGAGTAAAGCTCGATAGCATAACCTTGAACAGTGTTTAAAACCCATGTATCCGCAGTAATCGACTGCCATTTTGGTAGAAACAATAAAAGACGACCTCCTACAGTAGAAAGGCCAGAAAGGTTACTTACTGGGTTGGGATGAGTATCTGGATCCCCTGTTGCCTTTGTTACAGAAACCACAGGTTCTCTGTCGGTAGAACTGTGGTCTGTATTCCAGATACAAGGTGCAGTATGCGCCACGGGAACCCTGGTTGTTGTATGAGCATCCAGCAAATCTTTTTCTGCCTCTGCCTGCCCTGGCAAAAACCCGACTGGCAAAAAGCTTTTTAACAGATTGCTGGGCTTTCTCCAATGAAGTGAAAGTTGCCACATATTTGCTAAGTTCCTTTTTGAAGCAATCCCATAAAAGGAGACCTTCTGCCTTGATGCCAGTGCCAGAAACAGCCAGATTAATAAGTTTGGGGTCAAGCTTCAGAAGGAAACCTTTTCTCCGCCTGTGCGTGATTGCAGGGTTGGCATTCCCCAAAAGACATATGGAACGTTGAACCCATAAAGACAAATCAACTGGGTTAATGGAAGTATTATCCAAATGAGCTTGCCTCTGCCAAATCAAAGATGTGAGTCAATGGACCCACAATGCCGCCACAAGCACTGCTGCCAAGGACACTGCCGCCACAAGCACCGCTGAACAGGACACCGCCGCCACAAGCACCGCTGCCAAGGACATCGCCGCCACAAGCACCGCTGAACAGGACACTGCTGCCACAAGCACCGCTGAACAGGACACCGCCGCAACAAGCACTGCAGGCCCATGAGCGCAAAGGGCACTGACGCTACTTAGGCCGTCACGAGCAGGGTGAAGCACTCTGGGCACAAGGCCCCATCCAGAACCAGTGGAGAGATCCATCCACTACCTCTGTCCTTGGCAGGATGAAGCACTCTGGGCACAAGGCCCCCTCCAGAACCAGTGGAGAGATCCATCTACTACCTAAATCCTTGTCCTTGGCAGGATGAAGCACTCTGGGCACAAGGCCCCCTCCAGAACCAGTGGAGAGATCCATCCACTACCTCAGTCCTTGGCAGGATGAAGCACTCTGGGCACAAGGCCCCCTCCAGAACCAGAGGAGAAAGGCATCCACCTGAGAGACTGGCTTTGCACTCCCCAGGATGGAACAGTGGGCAACCCACCCACTGGAGAGACTTGAGATACTGTGGCTTTGCACTCCCCAGGATAAAGCAGTGGGCAACCCACCCACTAGAGAGACTTGAGAGACTGTGACTTTGCACTCCCCAAGATGCAGCAGTGGGCAAACCACCCAGTGGAGAGACTTGAGAGACTGTGACTTTACACTCCCCAGGATAAAGCAGTGGGCAAACCACCCAGTGGAGAGACTTGAGAGACTGTGGCTTTGCACTCCCCAAGATGCAGCAGTGGGCAAACCACCCAGTGGAGAGACTTGAGACTGACTTTACACTCCCCAGGATAAAGCAGTGGGCAAACCACCCAGTGGAGAGACTTGAGAGACTGTGGCTTTGCACTCCCCAGGATAAAGCAGTGGGCACCCCACCCACTAGAGACTTGAGAGACTGTGGCTTTGCGCTCCCCAGGATGCAGCAGTGGGCAAACCACCCACTAGAGAGACTTGAGAGACTGTGGCTTTGCGCTCCCCAGGATAAAGCAGTGGGCATGGAGCCCCCTCGTAGAGCAGTGGTGTCGTGCACTCATCCACCTGAGATGCCCTCCCTTCCCTTCCCCCATAGGTGTCTGTTTATTTTCGATCTGATGCCCCCACAGTGTTCTCTCCGTTTGAAGTCTGGTATCAAGTGTGGTCCTCGCCCCATGCATTTTGGGCCTAGTGGTCCAGAGACAACTATTGGTGCACTTTCCGGACTTGTGTAGTTGGTGCACATAATTGTATATACTGTATTTCGAGTTTTGACTACTGTTTTTTTCATGATTACAATCGTTCAACTCATTTCCTTTTGTCCTTGTGTTCTTGATAAGGGGATGGGAGGTGGAAATGTAATGTTGCAGCATGTATTTGTGTGTATGTTGTTGTGGGTGAGGGTGGGGGTGGGGTTGTTGCGTGTTGCATGTGTGTGTGTCACTCTCTTTTCCCTCCCCCCTCCCCTGTGTTGTAGGTGCAGTACTCACCGTGGTCGTCGCCACCATCTTTGTTGCTCCTGATAGAGGAGCAGGAATACCATTGAAGGGAATATTTGGAGTTCTGGCTCCATGGCGTCCTGGTTATAAGTGGGGTGTGGAGAGGTGAGAGTTTTCCCTTCCAAGTCCTGTTTCCGCCGTGTTTTTGTTTGCTTTAGTTCCGCCCCGGAGAAGGTGGTGGATTGGCCTCTCATGATAGTGTGGGCGGTACATTGTCTTCCGCCTGTCTGTTGGCAGTGACCGCCGCGCTGTTTGTTTGTACCGCTGTAGCGGTCGGAGTGTTAAAGTGGCTGTCTATGTAGGCGGTTTCCGCCACGGTCGGGATTCCATTTTTTCCCCCGGCCTGTTGGCGGTATTACCGCCGCTTTAACACCGACCGCCAGGGTTGTAATGAGGGCCTATATATTGCTGTAAGTTCAATGTATAAGTGGCAAACCTCTGTTACAGCCAAGGTGCCTGCATCAGGATGCAGTGTATATGTGGCCAATAAAGGCCAAGTAGGAGCATCATTGCTCAGAGGACCTAACATAACGTATAGCATTGTGTGGGGTAAGGCGCCATCAAGCCAGTTATTATAGTCTTGAAAAGATAGGTATCTCGGAGTATGCGTGTGCTCTGTATTAGCAGGTGATGAAATGATGAAATGTATTAGTGTTCCTATTGACTGCTGGAATGTTGACCCAAGAATAAAACATTTCTGTTCTCTAGGCTGGATGAGCCTCGACAACAAATGTAACAGGAGCCTGCTGGGCTGTAAGGCCATGAGCTAGTAAATGAGCTGTGAGGGGAGATTGCATGTATACTACAAGTACCACCCGTTGCGGGTTCGCCATGGTAGATATACCTGTTCAGAGATAAGGACACCAAATGGGGAACAATACTTTTAAGGTTCAGGCTTGAACAACCTACTGCGTTGAATAGGTACTACCTATCTTGCTTAGGAGGAAATCTTAAATACCACGCATCTAAGTATAAAGGGGCATATATATACTCTGTTTGCGCCGGAATTGCGTCGTTTTTTTTACGCAAATCCGACGCAAAGCTAACTCCATATTTATACTTTGGCGTTAGACCCGTCTAGCGCCAAAGATCTTGGAGTTTGCGTCATTTTTTAGCGTGGACACCTACCTTGCGTTAATGATATGCAAGGTAGGCATTCCCGTCTAAAAAATTACTCCAAGGCATGTGCGCCTTATTTAAACTCCCGTACAAAAATGGCGCACGGGAGTGGGCGGGTAAAAAAAAAAATGACGTCCAGACGCTTTTGTGTCATTTCTTAACGCCTGGTCAGGGCAGGCGTTAAGGGACCTTTGGGCTCGGAAGGAGCCCAGAGGTGCCCTCCTATGGCCCCAGGGACACCCCCTGCAACCCTTGCCCACCCCAGGAGGACGCCCAAGGATGGAGGGACCCATCCCAGGGACCTTAAGGTAAGTATTATTTTTTATTTTTATTGTGGCATAGGGGGGCCTGATTTGTGCCCCCCTACATGCCAATTGGCCCAATGACCATGCCCAGGGTACAGAAGTCCCCTGTGCATGGCCATTGGGCAAGGGGGCATGACTCCTGTCTTTGCTAAGACAGGAGTCATGTCAATGGAGGGTGGTAGTAAAAAAAAAAATGGCGCAAATCGGGTTGAGGCAGATTTTTTGCCTCAGACCGACTTGCCCCATTTTTTGACGCCTAAGCTCCATTTTCCCCTACGCCGGCGCTGCCTGGTGTAGGTCATTGTTTTTGTTACCCTGGGCACATAAGTACTGCTGATCAGTGCTAAAGTGCAAGTGATCCCTATGTAAAATTGTATGTGTAATTAGCTTTTACATAATTGGCATATTTTATTTACTAGTAAGTCCCTAGTAAAGTGCACTAGAGGTGCCCAGGGTCTGTAAATCAAATGCTACTAGTAGGCCTGCAGCACTGATTGTGTCACCCGCATGAGTAGCCCTGCAAACCTTGGTATGCCTGCCTTTGCAGAGTCTGTGTGTGTGTACCCACTTGCAAAGCCCAAACCTTCCCTTTTTATACATGTAAGGCACCACTAAGGTAGGCCCAGGATAGCCCCATGGACATGGTGCAGTGTACGTTAAAGTTAGGACATGGACTGGTGTGTTTTACATGTTCTAACAGTGAAAAACTGCCAAATTTAGCTTCACAGTTGCAGTTTCCCTTTGAGAGCAGATAAAGATGTGAAGTTTGGGGTCTCTGAACTCACAAATTAAAAATACATCTTTTAGTGAAGTTGGTTTTTAGATTTTTAGTTTGAATATGCCACTTTTAGAAAGTAGGCATTTTCTTTGCTGAAACCATTCTGTGACTCTGCCTGTTTCTAGAGTCCCTGTCTGGGCCCGACTGACAGTTGGGCTGCTTGTGAATCTCTTCCAGACAGTGAAACAAAGACACTGGGGTGTAGCCTGCTTATCCTAATGATCCATCTGGGGTAGAGTGGAGCGAGGAGTGGTCACCTACACCTGAATGGGCTGTGCCTGACGTCACACAATGCAGTCTTCAACCCCCTGGTGTGTGTCTGGGGTCTGGCCTGGGCAAAGCAGTATCCTGTAAACAACTGAGGCTTTTCTTTGAAGTTTGGCAACTTCAAAGGCAGAAAGGGGTATAAGTATTGGACCCAAAACCCCAGACTTTAGATTTCTTCAAGATCACTTCAAGGATTCAAGAGGAACCTCTGCCAGGAGAATAACTGAAGAAGTGCTTTGTTGGGATATCCTGTAGTTGTTGCTTCTGCCTGTAAAAGAGGACAAAGACTGTTTTTTGTGGTCAATTCCTGCTTGAGAGGTATCTCCAAGGGCTTGGATTGAGCTTGCCCCTAGTTCTGAAGTGTCAGGGCTATCAAAGACTTACCCTGCCATTACCTGGGCTCTTTGCTGAGACTCCTGCCCTGCCAAGTGGTGCCCTATCCAGTACCTGTGACCTTGAAAGGAGAAGCTGGTAGAAAATCAAGAAGATACAAGGAAACCAACTTCGGACGACTCCAGACTGACACCGCTGTTGAATCCCATAACACTGCCTGCAAACGAAGTCGTGGTCCTCGCTGGAGTACCACGACCTTGCAGGCTTGATGTCGCTGCAGCCTTGATGAAGTCTGCAACTCCGTGGAAGTCACCGCACCATGTTGTGACCACCGGATATCAACTCCGCCAGAAGTGTGAAGATCCAATGCTTCGCACCAACATCACATCACCTCCACTGCTCCGCAGCAAGGACCCAATGCCTCTTTGTGATGCCCTCGGTCCTTCGCACCACAGAACTGGAACCAATGCTGCCTCGGATCCTGCGACGCTGCGATCGCTGGCTCCGTGCACCAGCTTGTTTCCTCATTTCCACAAGGTACTGTACCTGGGGGTCCATGTGAACCCTTGACCAGTGCGATTGGCGTCGGATTGTTGGGAACGACTCCGTTGCAACGCCATGATATCACCAATTCAAAGCATTTGTGTTTCTAAGTGCTATATTGAGGTTTAATATTTTAATAATTCATAACTTTGCCTGTGTATGTTGGATTTCTGTTTTGCTCTTGTTTTGTTCAGATAAATATTAGCTATTGTTCTGACCTGGTGTTGAGTCATTTTATGTTTTCTCTGTATTACTGTGTGTGTTGGTACAAATACTTTACACATTGCCTGTGGGTTACGCCTTTCTGCTCATGCCAAGCTACCAAGGGGGTGAGCAGGGGTTAACCAGGTTTGTTTCACCTTTGCCCAGACTAGAGTGAGGGTCCATGTTTGGACAGGGGGCAACCTGACTGCCACCCAAAGCCCCCATTTCTAACAGTGACAACAAAAGTGATACACAGGAAAAGTTCCACCATAATTTCACTTTCCACACTATATGTAATACCTAACTATGCTATGTTAGAGCACAGCAGGATAAGTCCTAATCCACCCTCCAGGAACCCCCCTCCCCAGGAAGACATCATCCCCCATGCCTGAGCATGACAGTAATGGAGAAGCCTCTTATCTATAGAGTCACCATCCCAATATGGGACTGAGAACCTGCGGTCTCAGCGAGCAGCTGTAACGAAATCAGACAGCATGCGGTTGTGGTGATTTGGAAGGAACCTTCCTCTAATGTGCATGGGACAGAGAAATATTTAATATTAAAACATCTGATGTTCTGAGAAACTGTCCCCGCAGTAAAATTCTGTGAATATAAGAGATGCAGTCTACCACTTGTGCCGACAATCCTATCTCACTGCAGCCTTGAAGAAAGCATTGAGTGAAAGAATGTTGTCCTATGAAATGTGATTCTTTCCTAGGTGAAAGCACAAGATAAAGAAAATAAAACACCACGAATGTGGCTGATTATAAAATAAAATGTTACTAGGCGAAAAGGCACAGACAGCAGGCCTAGTTGCTAAAATACATTCCCACAGGCATCTCTAAAATGGCTGCACAACACCCTCCCCTTGTCGATTCAGAAGTGGTAGAGCAGTCTAGTTCCTAAGTTAAAAACAACTAAAATGCAATGCTTTAAAACATTTATACATCAATATTAGTTGTGACAAGTCAAAACACACTGGAGCATGTGACTGTAGTGGTCAATTTAGAAATTCAGCAGTGGCGCCAATGAAGCCAAATTTAAAAGTAAGTTTCATTTTGTAAATCTCCAATTACAGCTGGGACAATTGACACAAGGAGATGCTCCACTTCAGCGGGTGGTAATGTGACCAAATCGATGCCAAAGAAAACCAAAGAGCACTCATGTTCTAAAGCCTGAGATCCATCAGCATTCCTTGGTGTGCCCAGTGTTGAAGCAAGAGTTGCATGATCCACAAAGGGCAGCTCGTAGATGGATTCCCTTAGCAAATGCACCCTCAACACGCATGTCTGGTCATGAGCCCTTAGCAAGAACAGCAACAGTGTCCAATGAAAGTAAGCACAGCATTGAAAGACAACTTTTTAGTGCACATTTGAAAAGGCACCAGATGCATTGAAACATGGGCTTCACACAATCCAAAACTGGTCAGAATGATAGAGACCAGATGCACTCCAGTTCTTCCAGGAGTGGTGCTCTGAAATACATCATCATGCGTTTATGGCACAGTTGCACTGGTGGGGCATCATCAGTCCTCCTTGTTGGGAAAGGGCAGTCATTGCGAATAAAAAACAGCAACAGCAAGATGCTACCTATTATAGCCAATGTAATTGGAAATCCCCCGAAAATACTTGAAAATATTGAGTGTATTGCTCAAGGTATTATGGCAAATAAAGAGGAGAACATGTTAACACAACCAGAACCAACAGCCTTAAAGAAATGTACAATCCTTGTACTACTAGATACGTTAAAAATCTATCCCACGAGTTCACCAAAGTGACTCAGAAGTTTTTTTTTTTAAAAGGGACTTTATTTCTGCACATGACCTTGCAACTTCGAGCGCATAGGTCTTACGTGCAGATGTCACTGCCACGTGTTTTTGAAACAATAATGCCTTTAGTCTGCTTAAGTTGTCAAAATTCACATTTGAAATAGCAAAGTGGGGCCAAAAATCTGCTATTTTTGTCTGTTGAGTGAGGGGGTGTTAAAGGATGTTACATCAGCAGACGACGATTTGGGAGACTGAAACATAAGCAATTCTGACTCGCATTCCACAACAGCTCTCACTGTTAAGAAGCACGGGCCAGATGTAGCAACAAACCAAATTGCGAGTTGCTATTTGCGAGTCCATCCGACTCGCAAATTGCAACTCGCAATTTGGTATGCAGTACGGTGTCTCAGACACCGACTGCGACTCGCTATGGGGTCGCAATGACCCACCTCATGAATATTCATGAGGTGGGTCGCAAATTGCGGCCCCATAGCGAGTATAGGCACTCGCAAACATGGAGGCCTGCTGTCGTCAGCAGACCTCCATGTTCGTGACTGCTTTTAAATAAAGCAGTTTTTTTTTTTTTTAAGTGTAGCCCGTTTTCCTTAAAGGAAAACGAGCTGCACTTAAAAAAAAAAAAAACGAAACCTTTAGTTTCGGTATTTTTTCAGGGCAGGGAGTGGTCCCTGGGACCACTCCCTGCCCTGAAAAAATAATTTTGGGTCCATTCACAAAGTGGAAGGGGTCCCATGGGGACCCCTTCCAATTTGCGAGTGGGTTACCATCCACTTGAAGTGGATGGTAACTGCGATACGATTTGCGACCGCGTACGCGGTCGCAAATGGTATTGCATCCCACTCAGACTCGTAAATAGGAAGGGAACACCCCTTCCTATTTGCGATTCTGAAATGCATATTGCGAGTCGGTACCGACTCGCAATATGCATTTCTGAATAGCAAAGAGGCTTTTGCGCCTCGCAAACGGCGATTTTCGCCGTTTGCGAGGCGCAAACCCTTTGCTACATCTGGCCCACATAGCTTCCATTATAGAGCTCCTGGAATGCTGGTCTAATCAAGGGGACTGGAAATCCCTTCAGATAGCAATTCTGGCTCGCGTTCCACAACAGCTCTCACTGTTAAGAAGCACATAGCTTTCATTAGAGAGCACCTGGTCTAATCAAGGGGACGGGAACTCACTTTAGATAGCAGACTAAGGCCCTCATTATGATATTGGTGGTAAATCCCACTTACCGCCATGCTGACTGCCGCCAACATAACACCGCAGATATCCATTCACCATATTATGACACACACACACCAATCTGTCACTATTCAGCCACATACACAAGTCCGCCACACCAAAGGTCAGTGTTAAACTGGCGGTATCAAAACCAACACCGTTAACCCAACAGAACAACACCGCCACATTATGACTCATGAATCACTATGGCGGACATTCAATGGCGGTAAACCATTGGTGGTACATACCGCTGTGCTCAAAATACACACACACATACAAAACACCACCACATTGGAAAATTCAAACACACACCTGACACCTATACACACAGCACACCCACCTACTCACACCACTATAAAACACACACCCACATTGCTCACAACCCTTTACCATTACAAACAATTGCCACCAGAGAGAGACAGCAAGACCACAGACACAACCAAAGCTATACACTACTCACACCTATACATCACTCCCGCACCCCACATCACACACCCCAACACATTACCCAACACACCCTCACCTACACACCTCACACAACACCCATGACACCGCAATACTCCCCCCATTCACAGAGGAGGAGCTAAGGGTCATGGTGGAGGAAATCGTCAGGGTAGAGCCTCAGCTATTTGGAGCATAGGTACAGCAGATATTGATGGCTAAGAAGACGGAGCTTTGGCGGAGAATCGAGGACAGGTTCAATGCCGTGGGACAGCACCCCAGAACTAGGGATGACATCAGGAAGAGGTGGAACCACCTATGGGGGAAGGTACGTTCCATTGCAGCAAGACACTAGCTCGCTGAACAGGGGACTGATGGTGGATTCCCACCTCCTCCCCCACAACTAACAGCAGGAGAGGAGCAAGTCTTGGCAATCATGCATCCTGAGGCCCCGGCCAGAGTAGGAGGACTGGACTCTAGTAAGTCAACTCTTTACTACTATCACCACCCCCCTACCATCACATACCCCCACCCTCACCCTCATTCTTACCCTCACTCCCATCACTCCACCACATCCCACACACCCCACCATCACATCTCACGTATCCCAATGCCAAGCCCTGCATGCCATAACAATGTATAGACACCACTCACAGCCCTGCATGGACACCTATCACAAATTATTGCACACTAGAGAGAATCAGCTAGTCTACCACATACCAACTTACAAAAGTGAAAGCTGCCAGGGCAAATACAACCAAAGAGGGCAAGCCATGAATGCACAATATGTCAGACACAGAAACCATAACACATTATTTACATCCCAACAGGTACCCCAGCCAATGTCACCGGAGAGGAGGTGCCAGCATTATCCATTCCCCCAACTAAAGAGGCCCACAGTGATGACAGCAACTTCTGGATCTGGATGAATAAACCTGGCCCTTCAGGGACCTCTGGACAGTCGGTTATCCAGGCCAAGTCACACACTACCACAGAGCCTCCCCCATCTGGAAACACCACCACAGCACCCACCCAGCATACCCACACCTCTGTCCCCATGACACGTCAATCAGCAGTGTGTCCAACTCTACAGGGACCCCAGGGCACACCTCATACCCAAGACAATCAGGGACCTGGGGTCAGTGGCAGTGGACACAAGGTTCAGGGGACAGAGGCACAGGCCAACAAGGAAACTGGAAGGACTGCTGTGTGCCAGGGGGAGGACAGGCCCAGGGAACCAACTCTCCAGGAGGCCCTTGGGAGCATATCAACATTCTCAGGACACGATGGGCCAGATCGTGGACAATGCTCAGGAGAACAGGTGGCTGCAGGAGGGACAGTACCAGGGGATCAGGGAGGACTTGCAGGCCATCAACACCACCCTGGTCTCCGTAGCAGGGGTGCTGGCAGACATGGCCAATATTATGAGGGAGGCAGTCACACAATAGCAGGCCCCTGCCATGCCACTAGTGGACAGAAGGTCCCACCACAGGCTACCAGCACCCCTCCCTCTGCAGAAGGAAAATCACCCCGCAAATGTTCCCTGTGATCCAGACAGAAGCCAGAGACCCTTACCAAGACCCCGCCAGGGAATGAGACTCTCCTGATTGTCATCCTTGTGTCTGACTCTGTCACCCTATAAACCTTGAGCTGCCATTGCTCCCCTTCCTATGGCCTCTTGGACAATGCACCTGTGCTACAGACTGAAACAGTACCCTGGACTTTCCTCCATCATCACCCCATCCCAATGCACTTGCCCCTCAATATTTTAGCACTTCAATAAACACCCTTGGAAAAAATAGAAGTATGGAGTTTGTCAAATTTTTTAACTATGTACTTGTTTAACCAGGCTCAAACATTGCAATTCAACTGTACAGCATATGTTAGTGACCTGTAGCTGGCTGCAGTGATCACACCAGAAGCTATTGTGATTCTCCAACATCTGTAAAATAAATTGCCAAAGGGTACAGTAAGTGGGCATAGAAGTGGGGAATAACAGCATGCCACAGCAACAGAAATTCCAAATAATGACAATGAAATGTGAATAACACTCTCTTACCTGTGTGGCATTGGAAGTATTGTCTGTTGACTGCTGTCTGTTTTCCTCATCCTCAACCTGTGCCTCCTCATCCTCACTGTCCACAGAGTCCACTGTTGCCACATGGGCATCTGCAGCCTCCTCCTCCTGCAGAAAAGGCACATGCCATCTCAGGGCAAGGTTGTGCAACATGCAGCATGCCACTATTATCTGGCAGACCTTCTTGGGTGAGTAGCACAGGGATCCACCTGTTAGATAAAGGCACTTGAACCTGGCCTTCAGGAGGCCAAGGGTCCTTTCTAAAATCCTTCTGGTTCACCCATGTGCCTCATTTTAACATTCTTCTGCCCTTATTCTGGCATTCCTCACAGGGGTCAGCAGCAAACATAGGTTGGCGTAACCAGAGTCACCTGCAATATTGAGGGACAGCGTTTAGCCACACACTATCCCATATAGCCCACACCATACATCAATATATACTGGGTGGGGACCAGGGCTCACCTATTAGCCACACCCTGTGCCTCTGTAGTTGGGGCATCACATTTGGGATGCTGCTATTCCTCAGGACAAAGGCATCATGCACTGACTCAGGATACTTAGCACTGACGTGGGAGATGTACTGGTCCGCCAAGCACACCATCTGTACATGCAGAGTGGAAACTCTTACGATTTCTGAACTCCTGTTCATTTTGATGGGGGGACAAATGCAATGTGTGTTCCATCAATCGCTCCAGTTATTTTGGGAATATGTCCCATTGCATAGAAGTCGGCCTTCACTGTGGCCAAATCTTCAACCTGGGGAAAAACAATGTAGCTGCACATGTATTTAATCAGGGCAGACAACACTCTGATGAGCACGTTTGAGAACATTGGCTGTGACATTCCTGCTGCCAAGCCCACTGTTACTTAGAAAGAACCAGTTCCCAGGAATGGGACATAGATAGAACTTGTACAAGAGGGTGGATCCCAGTGGGGTGACGGATAGCAGATATCAGGTCAGGCTCCAATTGGGCACACAGCTCTGTGATTGTGGCCCTGTCAAGTCTATAGGTGAGGATGATGTGCCTGTCCTCCATTGTTGCCAAGACCACCAGGGGTTTGTACAGGGTTGTATGTCTCCAACTCCTATTCATCCGTAGCGGTAACAATCTATTGGGTAAAAGAGTGAGGAGTCAGTTACAAACTGAACAATGGGGCTACAAGAGAACTTTGCATGCTGTTAACTTGTAATGGGTAAGTGTGAATTGTCCAGTATGTCCAAATTTAAACAGTGATACAGCAATTATCCGGGGCCTGCCCACCCCCCTGAAATGGCATCCACCTGTCCTTTGTGGAGGGACAGGTGGAAGTGAGGAAATTCCGCTGACGTTGTGCGCCGTTGTGGGAGGTGGTTGGGAACAGCCATGCAACTCCTCATTGGTTATAATTGGGCCCTATGGGATACAGTGACCAATGGTGATCTACGCCGGCGGTGATGGTATGCACTGCAGTGGATGTGACCTTCATTTTATATCTGATTCTTCACATGCAACCTGACATTCAACAGGAGAGGACCTACACTGCATGTGCTGCTGTGACCTGTGTCTGGAACCTACCATGGCCCGTGTGACTGGGGAAAGGGCCCCTGCATTCACTTCGGCGGAGTTGGAGAGACTGGTGGATCGGGTACTACCCTAGTATGGACCACCAGAGCAACAGGTGAGTACACTGTGTGCACAATGCATGTGTCATGAATGCATTGAATGGTGTGTGAAGGCCTCATGTACGGGGGTGGGTGGATGTCTCCTGGGTGGCGTATTGGTTGTACTGTACTGGGCCATGTGTGTGTAAATGGTGATGTGAAGGGTTATGGTGGGTCATAAGTGTAACAGGCAGGACTGTCTGACTAATACTATTTTCCTGTGTGTTTTTCCTTTGCAGGTCAGCGCCCATCAAAAGAAGGGTATATGACGTGCCATCGCCAAGGACATGCGGACCCTAGGGGTCTACGGCAGATGGAGCACCCACTGTCAGAAACGGTGGGAGGACCTGAGACGCTGGGCACGGAAGACGGCGGAGGCCCAGCTGGGGATGGTCTCCCAACGAGGAAGGGGTGCCCATCGAACCCTGACCCCCCTAATGGCCCACATACTGATGGTGGCCTATTCAGAGCTCGATGGGCGCTTGAGGGCATCACAGCAGCCACAAAGGAGTGGGTACAGTGCCCATAATTTCTACTTACACCTGGTGGGATGGTATCCGGTTGGTGGATGTGTGTCAGTTGGTTACCCTAGGCGAGGCCTGACATTGCAGCGTAGGTCCCCTGGTGGCCAGGGCTCTGAAGGGATTTTCCTGCTACCTAGCTCGTAGGCATTCACTACTGGTCAGGGCTGTGTGGATCCCAGGTGTGCTGGATTTGCTGGTGTGTGCCCCTCCCCATGCTTTGGTGACTAGCAATATCACCGGTAGTGTAATGCATAGTGCATAGGCCTGTTCCCTGTTTGTGAGGGTGCTGTGTACACCAACGATGGTGTTGGTGCAGGCATTAACCAAGTGTATCCTTTGTTTCTTCTCCCCTTCTTTTGTCACCCTGTCCTTATGTGCATTAGCATCATCTGGCAGAGGAGCAGAGACACTGGTGACAGAGGGAGCTGTATCTCACAGGACCCAAGAGGTGGAGTCCACCAACCGGGAGGGCACCAGTGGGACGGAGGGCGAGGGGAGCACTACGGCGGAGACTGGAGGGGACAGTTCAGACACAGATACCTTATCTGATGGAAGCTCCCCGGTGGTGGCAGACACTTCTGTGACCATCCGAGCTACAGGTACAACTGCCACCTCCCGTACTAGCACTGCCCTCCCAGCAGCCCTCATCGAGTTGCCTGTGCCCGCTCATCTCGGAAGATGGGCATCTCCTTCGCCCCAGGCACCTCAGGCCCTGCCCTATTGAGCCCTGCTGCCCTGAGTGAGGAGGCTATTGACCTCCTGAGATCCGTCTGTGTAGCGCAGTCAACCATTGTGAATGCACACCAGGGACTGGTAGCCCAGATGCAACAGACTAATGCATTCCTAGAGGGAATTCACACTGGCTTAGCGGTCCAACAGAGATTGATCCAGTCTCAGGCCTTCTCTGTCATGGCAGCCATTGTCCCTGTTTCTAACCGCCCCCTCCAACTTCCTCTTCCCAATCCCATTCTCTTCAACCCCAACCTATCCCAGGCACACTGGCAGACGAGCATGTACACAAGACAACACACAAGAGTGGCACAGGCAAACACAAGCAACACACTTCATCCCACAGGCACTCACACAAACACCATCCAGATGCAGACATACAAACATCCCACAATTTCCACTGTCTCCCCATCCTCCTCCTCCATCTCCACCCCCCTCCCAGTTCCACCTACACTCACACCTGCATGCACTACACCATCATCCACTACCAGCATCACCACCACACCTAGCAGAATACACACCTCACTGGTAGACACCTCCACAACAGCCATGCACATGTCCCCTGTGTCCTCACCAACTGTGTCTGTCCCCCCTCCAAGGTACTCAAACACAAGCACTCAGACACCCAACAGCCATCCACCTCATAACAGCATCCAGCCCATGCACCTGCACCCAAAATCAGCAGACAGACACCTCCTACAACCACTACCTCTTCCTCAACTCCCAAACCTTCTCTCTTGCCGTCTCTTGCCGCCCCAATGTCCCTAAAAAACTTTTCCTATCCACCATTGACCTCTTCTCTACCCCTCCCCCACCGTCCTGCACGTCTGGCCAGGGTGGCAAAAACCCAGCCAAGCACCTCAGCCACCCAGTCCACAGGCCCAGTCGTCACCACACCCACTCATGGCGGAAAAGGATCCAGGGCATATGTCCTGAGGGTGAAGGAGCCTGCCCTAGCTGCTGCCAGTAAGGCTAAGGAGCCTGTCCCAGCTGCCAGGAAGAGCAAGGAACCAGCACCAGCAGGCAGGAAGGGCACGGGGCCTGGGGTAGGAACTGTGACGGAGTCCCCACAACCAACCATGGTTGTGTAGCCGTCTGAGGTTGCAGGGGATGGGCAGACGCCTCCTCTCACCAGCAGCACCACCACCTCCAGTGGGCAGCCGTCCGAGGCTGCAGGGGATGGGCAGGAGCATCCCCCCACCAGCAGCACCACCACCACCTCCAGTGGGCAGCGATCCGAGGCTGCAGGTGATGGGGAGGAGCCTCCCCCTAGCAGCAGCAGCACCACCACCACTACCACCATTGAGCAGTCACCACCACAGGTGGATGGTATGTAATCCTGCTTCCATGGGCTGCTGTGCGGCCTGCCCCCTGCAAATCCAGTGAGTATGACACCCACCTGAGAGACTGTGACCTTGCACTCCCCAGGATCAAGAGCACTGGGCACGATGCCCCCTCCAGAACCAGTGGGTAAGACACCCACCCACCACAGCTTTCCCAGGATCAAGAGCACAGGGCATGATGCCCCCTCCAGAACCAGTTGGTAAGACACCCACCTGAGAGACTATGGGCTTGCACTCCCCAGGACCAAGCACAGGGAAGGTTGTCCCCTCCAGATCAGTGGTCTTATTCCATCTGCTGGCTGAGGTGCCCCTGGTCTTCCATCCCCCTGAGGTGCCTGCCTTTTCCCAACTGATGCCCCTGCAGTGTTCTCTCCATGTTGATGCAGGTGCCATGTGTGACCTTGGAATTTGCCCTGTGGCCATGTGGACAACATACTTTGTGGACTGGGCTGTGTCCCTTTTTATGTGCATTTGTATGTATCTATTATCTTGCTTCACTTATTTATCTTGATGTGTTGCTCTCATTACATTCACTTTTTCAAAAACGTTTTGTCCTTGCATTATTCATCCGAGGTACACAGTAAATATGTTTTAGTACTGCAGCTGATTGTGTGTATGGTGTTGGGGGGTGTGTGGTGCGTGTGTGTGTCACTCTTTTTCCTCCCCCCTCCCTTGTATGCTAGGCGGCTGTACTCACCGTCATCTTCACATCGGTGTTTGTGGTGGAGCAGCACACAGAAGACCATGGGGAAAACATGCAGCTCGGGCTCCATGGCGGAGTGGTTGTTCCCTATGTCTGCAGTGGTGATTCCTTTCCTTTCTGAGGTCTGTTTCCGTCAGGCTTTTGATGTCATTCGTACCGCCTCGGAAAAGGTGGCGGTTTCCTAGGTCATAATATGGTGGGCGGAGCATTGACTTCCTCCTGACTGTAGGCGGCTAACGGCGTGGTGCCTGTTGTTTCCACTGTGGCAGTCGGTGTGGTAAGGTGGCTGTCTATCAGAGATCTATCCACCATGGTCATAATTGTTGGCGGTATTACCACCACTTTTACACCAACCGCCAGAGTTGTAATGAGGGCCTAAATTTGTTGCCAAAGCGTTCCATGCCCTGTGTAAGGACAGCTGCCTGCAAACCATTGAATGGCTCAGAGAAGTCTTGCATTTCGGAGTCGCTAAGAAAGACCTCTTTCATGCAAATAAGACATTTGTGCAAAAAGGTAAGTTCTCACACCTCATGAGTGTAACTATTAGAATTTGTCAGTCAGGTTACCCCCTGTCCAAGCAAGGACCCTCACCCTAGTCAGGGTAAAGAAGAATCACCCTGCGTTAACCCCCGCTCACCCCCTTGGTAGGTTGGAACAAGAAGGCAGGGTTAACTTCAGAGTCTAGGTGTAAAGTACTTGTACCCACACACACAGTAACTCGGTGAAAATACTACAAAATGACAACACAGGTTTAGACAAATAGGAAATGTTTATCTAAACAAAACAAGACCAAAACGACAAGAATCCAACATACACAAGTCAAGTTATTAATTTTAAAAGCAAAAGAGTCTTAAATCCTCGAGAAAACAGTAAAAACACTGTTAGTGTTGAAAAGTACCTGGGTAGCGTCAAAATAACACGCACAGGTGAGTGTGAGTCGAAAAAGGTTAGCGATGTGTTGATTTCTCACCCACAAGCTAGACCGTGCTTTGTTTCTCCTTCTCCGTTCGGGTCGGCGTGCATAGTTTTTCATCTCCACAGGAGAGTGATGCGTCGATCCAGGCAAGCACTCAGGTCTGGGCAGGCTTTGTGTTATTTTTCTGCTCCCAGCAAGGGTTGTGTCAAAAATCCTGCCTCATGGTATCACCAAAACCTTGCAATGTGGGTTGCGACGTTATCAGCCTCAGTCAGCGGGTGTTGCACGTCGTTTCTCCAGCTATGTGTGTCGATCTTCCAGCCGCGATTGGAGCCTCAATTTCTGCAGTGGAGCCGGCAGCGCGTCGTTTTCAGTCGTGTCTCGGAAGGTGCGTCGATATTTTCCCCACACGGTGGTCTGTGCGTGGATTTTCAGTCTTGTTCTGCCGGCTTCACCTGTCAAGACCCCAGAAACTGAATAGGGCACCACTTGGCAGGGAAGGAGTCTCAACAGAGAGTCCAAGTGCTGGCAGGAGTAGTCTTTGATGGCCCTGAGACTTCAACAACAGGAGCCAAGCTCAGGACAAGCCTTGGAGATTTCTTCACAAGCAGGAATGCACAACAAAGTCCAGTCTTCGTCCTCATGCACAGGCAGGAGCAGCAACTGCAGGATAGCTCCACAAAGCACAGTCAGTCAGGGCAGCACTTCTCCTCAGCTCTTCTCCAGGCAGAGGTTCCTCTTGATGTCCAGAAGTGATCTAATGTCTGTGGTTTTGGGTTCCCTTATTATAGCCATTTTGGCCTTCGAAGTAGGCTTACTTCAAAGGAAAGTCTCTCTTGTTTGTAAAATCCTGCCTTGCCCAGGCCAGGCCCCAGACACACACCAGGGGATTGGAGGCTGCATTGTTTGAGGGAAGGCACAGCCCTTTCAGGTGTAAGTGACCACTCCTCCCCTCCCTCCTAGCACAGATGGCTCATCAGGATATGCAGGCTACACCCCAGCTACCTTTGTGTCACTATCTAGAGAGAGGTGCAAACAGCTCAATTGTCAAACTGACCCAGACAGGGAATCCACAAACAGGCAGAGTCACAGAATGGTTTAAATAAGAAAATGCCCACTTTCTAAAAGTGACATTTTCAAACACACAATCTTAAAACTGACTTTATTAAAAGATGTATTTTTAAATTGTGAGCTCAGAGACCCCAAGCTCCACATGTCTCTCTGCTCCCAAAGGAAATCTACACTTTAATCATACTTAAAGGTAGCCCCCATTTTCACCTATAAGAGGGATAGACCTTGCAACAGTGAAAACTGAATTTAGCAGTATTTCACTGTCAAGCATATAAAACACATTAGTATATGTCCTACCTTAAACATACACAGCACCCTGTCAATGGGGCTACCTAAAGCCGACCTTAGGGGTGTCTTACATGTAAGAAAAGGGATGGTTTAGGCCTGGCAAGTGGGTACACTTGCCAAGTCGAATTTGCAGTTTCAAAACTGCACACACAGACACTGCAGTAGCAGGTCTGAGCCATGGTTACCGGGCTACTAATGTGGGTGGCACAACCAGTGCTGCAGGCCCACTAGTAGCATTTGATTTAGAGGCCCTGGGCACCTCTAGTGCACTGTACTAGGGACTTACCAGTAAATCAAATATGCCAATCATGGAAAGCCAATTACATGCACATTTTATACCGGAGCACATGCACTTCAGCACTGGATAGCAGTGGTAAAGTGCCCAGAGTAACAAAACCAACAAAAACAGAGTCCAGCACACATCAACAACCTGGGAAACAGAGGCACAATTTAGGGGAGACCACGCCAAGGATGAAAAGTCTAACATGTCTCCCCCTCAGCTGAAAGCGGGGAGCAACTAACCAACCTCATGGGAGTTCTCATCACTAAGGCGGAAGAATCTGGACAGACCATCAGCATTGGCGTGTTCTGCACCAGGGCAGTGTTCCACCATAAAGTCTATCCCCTGTAGGGAAATGGACCACCTCAACAGTTTTAGATTCTCACCCCTCATCTGCATTAACCATCTGAGGGGCCTGTGGTCAGTCTGAACCTGAAGTGAGTCCCAAACAAGTAGGGACTTAGCTTCTTCAGCGCCCAGACCACAGTAAAAACTTCACGCTGTATGGCACTCCACCTACGTTCCCTGGGAAGTAACCTCCTGCTAATGAAGGCTACCGGCTGAGCTAGGCCCTCTTCATTAAGCTATGAGAGTACTGCTCCATTACCATGCTCTGAGGCATCTGTTTGCACAACAAACTCCTTGGAGTAGTCAAGTGCCTTTAGCACAGGGACTGTGGACATGGCAGCCTTTAGGGCATGAAAAGCTGTCTGTCAAGACTCAGTCTAGATCACCTTTTTGGGTTGCCTTTTGGAGGTCAACTCAGTCAAGGGGGCAACAATTGTGCCATACCACTGGACAAACCTCCAGTATCCTGTGAGACCTAAAAAGGCTCTCACTTAAGTCTGGGTCTTGGGAGGCTCCCAAGCCATAATGGCATACATTTTTGGCTGTAGGGGTGCCACCTGGCCACTCCCCACCTGGTGTCCCAAGTGCACCACAGAACCCTGCCCTATTTGGCACTTGCTCTCATTAATAGTGAGGCCTGCCCTTTGCAGGGCATTCAGCACTTAACCGAAGTGTTGCAAGTGTTCCTCCCATGTGGACCTAAAGACAACAATGTCATCCAGGTAGGCGGCAGTGAACTCATCCAGCTCAGCCAACACCTGGTTGACCAACCTCTGAAAGGTGGTAGGGGCATTTTTCATCCCAAATGGCATCACCTTAAACTGAAAGTGCCCATCTGGGGTAGAAAATGCATACTTCTCATTGGCCCCCTCAGTCAAGGCAATCTGCCAATACCCAGACGTTAAGTAAAACGTACTGAGGTATTTGACAGCTCCCAACCGATCCATGAGCTCATCAGCTCGGGGGATGGGGGTGCGCGTCAGTTTTAGTGACCGCATTGAGACCCCATTAGTCCACGCAGAACCGGAGTTCTGGGGTGGCACCAGGAGCAGCAGCCTTTGGGACCAAAACCACAGGGCTTGCCCAAGGACTGCTGGAGTGCTTAATAACCCCTAGGGTTAACATCTTGGATACTTCCTCCTTGATGTTAGCTCAAACCTTGTCAGTCACCCTGTAAACCTTTTGTTTAATGGGTGTACTGTCCCCAGTGTCCACATCATGTGTGCACAAGTTTGTGACCCCTGGAATCAAGGAGAACAGTGGGGCCAACTGTCCCAACACCTGGTGACAGTCCCTCTGCTGCTCTGCAGCCAGGGAGCGGGAGAGGTTTACTTCCTCCACAGACCCATCTTTCTCTCCAGCATACAGGAGGTCAGGAAGAGGCTTACTCTCCTCCTCTACCCTGTCATCTGTAACTAGGAGCATGGACAACTCAGTCCGTTCAAAGTGTGACTTGAGCCGGTTAACATGCAGGACCCTTAAAGGGTTCCTGGGAGTCTGCAAGTTCAAGGTGGGCGACTCCACTCTTGCACTCCACCACCTCAAATGGCCCAGTCCACTTGTCCTAGAGCATCCTAGGCTCTACCGGTGCCATCACCCACACTTTCTGTCCAGGTTGAAACTCAACGAGAGTGGAATTCTGGTCATACCAGCGTTTCATATCCTCCTGGCTTGCTTCTAGGTTCTCCTGTGCGAGACTCCTGAAGCGGGCAGTCTGGTTTCTCAGAGCCAGCATATAACTGAATACATTGTGGGGGGGTTTACTAGGAGCTTTTTCCAAAGCCTCCTTTACCAGACTTAAAGGCCCCCTCACAGGGTGGCCATATATCAGCTCAAAAGGACTAAAGCCAAGTCTCTTTTGAGGCACCACCCTGTAAGCGAACAGAAGTCATGGCAAGAGGACGTCCCACTTCCATCTCAAGGGCTCTGACAGGCCCATGATCATGCCTTTCAAGGTGCAGTTGAATCGCTCAACCGGACCATTGCTTTGGGGGTGGTAAGGTCTGGTGAACTTGTAGTTTACCCCGCACACCTTCCACAGAGACTTCATATATGTTGATATGAAGTTGGTACTCCTATCGAACACCACTTCCTTGGGGATCCCCAAGAGAGGAAAAACTCCAATCAAGGCACTGCCCACCACGGGGCAGTGATTTATCTTAAAGGAATGGCTTCTGGGTACCGGTTAGCATGGTCTACCAAGACCAGGATAAACCTGTTGCCCATTGCTGTCTTGGGATCCAGAGGCCCCACAATGTCAATGCCAACCCTTTCAAAGGGGTGCTGATGGAAGGAAAAGGTTGGAGGGGAGCCTTACATTTCCCCCACTCTTGCCACTTGCCTGACAAGTTGGGCAAGACCTACAATGAGCATCATTGTGCCTGCGCGTTTATTCATCGAGGGGTGAGTCCTGAGGGCCGGAGGGCTCTGGACGCCCACCTGCAGCCCTGGGGGAAACCGAAGCTGAAGGGGACGGCAGCTGACGGACACCAGATCGAGCTGCGAGACTTGGGCCACGCCGCCGGATGACAGCGTAAGCAGGTGAGCTGCGCAGCCATCCCTGGTGGTTTTAGCTGGGGTGATCAACGAAATTGAACCAGAATCGCAGCCCCTCTTCCCCACAGGATGGGCAAGCTGGGGAAGAAAAATGACGCGATGGGCGAAGTGGGTGCGCAGTGGAGCTGCCCCACGTCTCCCCCTACTAAAACACCATGAGCTGGGGAGGATGGGAGCCTGCCTGAGGGTCCTTCACTGGGAGATATAATGCAAGCTATCACATTCTCCAGGGAGAGCCTTTAAATAAAGATTGACTCATTGGCAGTAGACCTAGGACTGCTCCGGGAGGATCAGTGCTGCCTCGCAGAGCGAGTGACGACGACGGAGCGAACACTGGACACCCTTAGTCCCGGGCTGACAGCAGCCGGGGAACGGATCACTAAATTGGAGAAGCAAACGGAGATCTTAATGGCCCATGCTGAAGATGCGGAAAACAGATCCAGAAGGAACAATATTCGCATAATAGGTCTCCCCGAACAAATCGGCCAGCGCAACCTACCCGAATACTTGGAGTGTTGGATCTCCAAAACTGTTGCGCCAGAGGGCCTCTCGCACTTCTTCGCCCTCGAAAGGGCACATAGGGTCCCTGCGCGGGCTCCCCCTTCGGGGGCTGCACCTTGACCGGTCATAGCCCGCCTACTGAATTACAGAGACCGGGACTATATCCTGGCACAGGCCAGAAAGGCTGGAGAAATAAGGATAGAGAACTCCCTGATTCGCATCTTTCCCGATTTCTCTCAAGAGGTGCAGAGACAAAGAGCAACGTACTCGGAAATCAAGAAGCACCTGTGGCAACTGAATATCCCATACGCAATGCTGTTTCCCTCCACGTAGAGGGTGGTGGATGGTCGAGGAGCGCAGTTCTTCCGTACACCACAAGAGGCGAGAGACTGGTTGGGGGAATGGGAGGGCCCGACTGAGACGGGGGCCGCCCGTGAACCCAGACCCCGCTGCAGACACTGGAGTGCAAGAACAACCAGGCAGAGGACTGTGGCACCTACTCGGGAGGAGGCACAAGCAGAGAGGCACCAAGCCACGGTGGTGGTGGCCTCCTTCAGCCAAGGAAACAGCAGCCCGCGCTCAGCTGGCATGACAAGGGAAGTGGGGGATCAGACTCTGAAGAGGAGTCTGCAGGCTCAGCGGCAACGAGTCTGGAACTACCGGTGGTGTCAACCGGAACCTCGGACTGCATTATCTGATGGTCAGCCCCGGCATTCAACACTTACTTTTATTGGTCTCAAGATGCCCGAGCCAGGCAAACCATGAGACATGCAGCAAGATAAGGAAGTTAATCCCGGGCCATGAGCCCGGTACCTCGGATGGCTTGAGCGTTCTCTTTCACCTGCCTACCCAGAACTGACTTATGTTTGAAACAGTTTGGATGGGGAACTGTTTTACTTCCTGTCCTGGGGAAAGGGAGTTGAGGGAGTTTTGGTTGTTTACAGAGGGAAATGTTACATGCTTTGCCAGAAGTGGAACACTCTCCGTAGGAAGCGATGGTCTGGGTCACCTAATCGGGTGGCAGCTGTGTGAGGGGAGATGGTCAGTGGATATCTCTAATGGGTGATCCACAGGGGTATAAGGTAATCTCCTGGAATATAAGAGGAATGCATAATATGACCAAACGGTACAAGGTATATTCCTATCTGCGTAGAAGAGGGGTACATGTAGCAATGTTGCAGGAGACCCACCTGACTGCCACGGAGGGCGCAGCACTGCAAAGGAGGTGGAGGGGCCAATTATTCTATACAACTTACTCAGCATACGCAAGGGACACCTTGATATGGGTCAGGGAACAGATTACCATAGAGGAAACACCTGTCCCCTGGCTGGAGGGGACCTTCACAGATCAATGCACCTGACGACTGATACCCTCACAGAGGACAAACCGAACTGCAGTCAAAACAAACAGAGCGGATCCCTGAGAAATAAGACTAGGATATCTCACATGGCTTGTATGACCATGCACAAACAGACATAACACATCACTACTACAGGAGGCAAGTTAAGGGAGGAGGGGGGGTAGCCACAAATAGGTCGAGCAATAAGTATCCTTAAATAGACAGGCACAGTGTTAACTAATAGACGCATCATGATCTCCTCACCACACCACGAGCATACACCTACTATCTTGGTGAGGAACAACAGACCAGCCCGGAATAAATACTGACAAAAGGGATAGCAGTATCGACAGTATCAATAATAGCAAGCAGAAATTGTTATTGAATTGAGATGCACATAGGTGTTATGTTTCAAGCTCTGTAAGGAAATGATCAGCTGTTGATAACCTTTTCCTGCCTAATGCAGAACTACGACCTATTCTGTTTTGTATTTTTTCTTTTTCTTTTACTCTCCTCAATAAAATCTGTTTAAAAAAAAAAAAAGAGTGCCAGCACATTTGGGGCCAATATTAGTGGGTGACAAGCCACTTAAAGGTCTTGTCCTGCCCCAAATGACCAGCTAAAGGCACATCATGAGCCAGACCCAGTAGGAAAGATCTGAAGCACTGGGGAACCCCTAACACACGGGGTGACCCAGGCTCAGGAACCTTAGGCTCGCTATATAGGAGGCCATCCTCCTAGTAAATAAAGTATGATCCAGGCTCCTTGCCAGACGCCTGGTCTTCAGCCTGCTGCTCCAAACCCTCCAGAGTAGGGCATGACTTCTGTGCCTCACAGAATGCTTCCCTGGTGGGCTCCCCTTCCTGCTGCCACTCAGGGACCACACCCAGTTCAGCAATCTGTGCCTCTGTAGCCTCCAAGGCCTCCCCCTGGAACGTGGTAATGTCTGGGGCTGGTTTCCCACGCCCTTTGCCCTTCCTCCTTCTGGCAGACACCTGGGTCACACTTTCAGGCTCCAGGGTCTCCTGATCACCCTGACTGGCCGCCATAGACCTGGTGGATACGCATACCCAACCAGGCAGACCCAACATCTACAAGTGTGACCTGTGTTCCACCTCCTTCCAAGGGGAATCCTCCAGGTCATTGCCAAGAAAACAATCTACAGCCATGGTGGAATTCACAGCTACCCTCAAGGAACCTGAGACCACCCCCCCCATTCAAAGGGAATCTGCACCACTCTGCACAGGCACTCTGAGTTGTATACCGCAAATACTTGGTGAAGTACCCCGGGATCTATCTGCTCTTCTGACACAGGGTGACTCCTCACTGGAGTCACACTGGCTCCTGTGTCTGTCAGAGCCTCCACCCTCTGTCCATTGATGGTCACCCACTGCCTGTATTTTTTAGTGCTCTTAGGCACCAGGGTTCTCTGGACCATCTCACTGTCCCCTAGTGAGACAAGGGTCATCTCAGCTGGCTCTCACCCACCTGGAACCAACTCCTCCCCAATCGCTACACTAGCCAAACCTTGAGACTGCACACCAGTGTGTGCCGGTGTACTCTTGGGGCATTTGGGGTCCCTCCTCACATGACCCACCTGGTCACATGCAAAGTACTTACCTGGGGACCCCTACCACAGGTTTCCCATGGCTTCCTCTCACTGGGGACTGGGAATCCATACCCTGGGAATCAGATTGGGGCCCTTCAGAGAACTCCCCCTGTTTACTCTTACCCCCCACTTTCTTCTGAGAGGGACCCTGCTCAACCCTTGGCGTGGTCTCCCCCATACCTTTTTTGGACCCTTGTGCTCTCCCAGCATTCCGCTTCCTGTGCAAGCTTCCTGGGATCAGTCAGCTTGCAGTCAATCAGGTGCTGGCGCAGCTCTGGAATACATAAATTGTACTGTGCTCCCAATCAATCAGATTGTAAAGCTCTTCATACGTTGTCACCTTACTGCCCTTCACCCAACCATCCAGTGACCTGCAGAATGAATTAACACATTCCAACCATGTTTGGGATTCCTTCTTCTTATAGGACCTAAACTTGTCTTTATACTGATCAGGAGTGAGACTATACCTACTAATCAGGGCGTCCTTCATGAGAGGGTAAGCGAGCCCCTGGAGATCCCCTAAGGATGTCAGAGTATTTCTTCCCTCTACCTCAAAGTGCTTCCACAGACCTGCCCCCCCATGAGCTTTAGGGACCAGATTCATATGGAGAGCAGACTCATACCCCTTAAATCACAGAAGTATGTCATCCTCCCTCTTGTAATCCTTCACAGGGTCCTTAGGAATGTTCACCCTCCTCTCAGGCTGCACTGTGATGTTGCTGCCACCATCCCTACTAGACTGGCTCCTCTGATCCAGCTCCCTCAAGCTGAGCTCATAAGCCAACAACTTTTTCTTCTCTATAGCCATCCTCATTTTCTCCAACTCCAACTGGTGAGCCCTCTTTGCCTGTCTGTCCTGCAACTCTTCAGGAGTCAGACCCTTAGATAAGACACTGCTACCTGCCCTGGAGATCCTCCCCCAGGCAGAACAGGCCCACCCACAATACCATTGTGAATACTCTGCACCTCCTCTTCCTCACCCTCATCTCCTGTGTGCCCTTCAGCTTCCTTGGCTGCCACACAGGCCCTCAGTGCCTTTTTGCTGCTCCTCCTTCCTGGTGGATCTCTTAATGGGGCAGGCAAGATCCATTCAGAACTGTTTCAATTGGGCCATTGTGTAAGTCTCCAGTTTCCTTAACTCAAAAGCAGCTCCAGCTGATCTATCTCCAGACTGAGACATGATGGAGAGTTAAAAGTGTAAAGTTCCAAAGGCAGAAAACAGGTTCCCAATGAATATATAATCACACTGGGGTGGTTTGTAAGGAGATCTGGCGCTCACAATACACTACAAATTAGGTTTTACATCCTAAAATCACTATATTATCTCGCCACCCGACGGTGCTTAAACAATGGAATCCACTCAAAACCCTGTAAGATAGCAATCAATAGATTGTCACCCCAAAATCAAATAACAAAAGCACACATCTTAAATTCAGTCCCAACTGGTTCAAAGTAGTCTTCTTTATTTTCTTCTTTCACTTCCACTTCAGCCAAGCTAACACATGTTTCATCTGAAATGTACACTGTAAACAATATGTGGCACATAGTATTTGAATGTACACCCAACTTGCGTTCCCATATCTCCCAGCAACCTATTTTCGTGCAACACACTGTGTAAAGTGATCATTATAGGTAGAAAACAATTATATAAGTGACTTTCATGCTGATAAGTATATGTATTCACAATAATGGATATCCTTAGTATCAATCTACTCTATACACAGTGTTATCCAATCCCATATAACATATCCCACATCTTAAGTATATAAGCATGCACACACAAGTGGAACAGGCCCACTGATATGGGGATCTTCGTGATCTTATCTATTTATATCCCTTATATCTTGGAAACGATTCCTGTCCTAAACCTCTACACATCCGTGTAGTTTCTTCTGATAAAATCTGCCATAACAAATCCCACTGCTTCCGTCAGTTTATACATTGCAGATCAAAGGTTCTGTATAACATGACCAATAAAATCATAAACATAGCAATTATAATAACGTTATTTTATCCAAATATATCAAAACTCTCCATAGCATATCTTTCTCCATTACGCTTACCCATTCATCTCCAACTGCTTCAGTCTATCTCACTTTTTTGGTGCTTCGTTTCCCCAAATAAAGCAATGTTATCCTGAGAGCGAGTTACCAGCATCTTAATCCATAAACACCCCTGTAAGGTAATTTCTTATTTGTAATTTCCCACCCTCCAACGCTGAGTCCTAATTCCCATACCTCTGTTTCCTGTTAGTTTCTTTGTGTATCCTCCGTAGTCTAGCGAGTACGATACTGAACTTGTAAACGGAGTCCGTTTTCGACTCCCTTCTATATACCCACCCTCTCTAGTCATCAAAAGAGGACTGTGTTGCATATAAGCTTAACAATATTGACCTTCCCGAGCCACATTGATCTACACGCCTGTTAGTGACATTAAAGAATTTCAATATACTTATTTCCAACAATACTGTACTCGTATCCTAAAATTGCGTGTATGTTACTGAATATGTAAACGGAGTCCGTTTTTGACTCCCTTCTATGTACCCGCCCCATGTAGCCCTCAAAAGAGGACTGTTCCACGTAAGCTTAATGCTACTAACCTTCTCGGCCAAATTGATTAATACACATATTAGTAACATTAAAGAATGTCAATGTACTTATTTCTAACAATGCTATATTTGTTTCCAAAACTCGTATTCTTTTGATTTTTTACTGGATCTAACATCTCTAACTATTTATCACATACATTGCCATGAAAAGAGGATCAGTTTCCCTCTTTGTATTTTCATGAATTCCTCATTCCTTTCTGACCTTATCTATATTAGCTCTCTAACTATAACCTATCTAATTCTATTCTAGATCAGCATATTAGCATAGAAAGAAGGACAAGCTCTATTACAATTTCCATGTATAAAATCTGAATATATACTACTAATCTATATATCGAAGTTTGACTTGTGCTTGCATTACTCATATCTTAAATGCATTTCACATACCTTTATATCTATATTCTATTTTCTACTTTATTACCACATAATCTACATATCACAACCAAACTATTTCTCTCCCAAAAATATTCCAATTCATATTCAGAATTAAGTCCACGTTCTACTGCTTTTAGACGCATAATTCAAATGGATTCCTTTCTCCTCAGGGCTAATTCTCTGTTCCTCCCTTGGGGATGCTTGATAATATGTTCAAACCCCAAAAAATGTGAATTCCTTATGTACACCTTGTGCGGTACATGTCCTCATATGTAGTGCAATGGGATAACGTTCATCATTCTGTATGATAGCCCTCCAATGTTTTGCAATTCTAATCTTAAGGGGACAAATCGTGCTCCCTATATATATTTGTTCACATTTGCAGACTAACATATATACTACAAAGGTCGTATTGCAATTTATGTGTGTTTGAATTGTGAATCTATGGCTCCCGTCTACACAGAAATCTTTTTTGGCGTGCCATGTCCATTTCCAGACTCCACAACCTCCACATTTGAAAAAACCCTTATTATATGTATCCAAACAATTAGCCTCTTTCTTGTTGCTCGGATAGCTAGGGCTAAGATAGTTATTCAATGATTTGGCCCAGAAAATGGCACCATTTCTAGCGCAATTTTCAACGCCTGCCTAAGGTGTTCAAATGAGGCTCCTTTTGTTTTTAATAGGCCTCCTTTCACTTTGCAGGATTAGCGTCAATATTTTTAGAGCTAATCCTGCAAAGCGCCAAACTAGAGTCAACATTTTTGACACTAGTTCCCTAATGTGTGCATGGTGAGTCATATCATAAATACAGCGCAAGCATGGTGGTGTTATTGGAGGTCAATGGGGGGCAGAAAAAGTGACGCATCATGAAATGATGCACCAGTTTTCATAAATATGCCCCCTTGTCTTCTCTTAGATGTTTTGCAAAGACATCGTCCAGATGAATTGATACTTTTATGAGTTCTGTGAATGATAATGACATTCAGTTTCAGGGCCTAAGGTAAGTAAAGTGGACAGGCTAACTAAAATGGATTCTGCAGCTAAAATGTAACCTGCCCTGGGTTTTTTTAAGAACTTACAATTAAAACAAAGAAGCCTAAATTCAAGTGATTAAAATAAATAAATAATAGCATTTTATAGAGAAACAGTCCCGGAATAATTTCTGAATAAATAATCACTGAATAATATTGATCTTGTTTATAATAACTTCATGACTTATTCTACACACATTATGTGATCAAGGTAAAAAGAATGTGAAATGTTGCTGTGACATATGCAAATTGACCTAATCACTAGGGTGCAGATTTAAGAGCCCTTAGCGCCTTCAGTGCATTGCTCCACTTTGTAACCCAATGCTCTACATTATGCCTGTGCCAGGCATAATGTATGCAAAGGCTGCATTCCCACGGGAGGGGGGCCCAAAAAATTGTGCATAGAAATCTAAGAGATTTCTTAGCGTTTTTGTTTGCCACTTTTAACACCTGTGCAGAGCAGGTGTTAAAAGGAGGTGCACCATTGTTTAAAATGGGTCTCAATGGGCTTTGCAGGATTAGTGTCAAAGTTTTTTACTCTAACCTTCAAAGCTTAAAACTAGCATAAAAAATTCTGATGCTAGTTCCCTAACTACCACCATGGTGCACGGTATCTTAAATGCAGTGCACACATGGTGACATTAGGCGGTCGCTAATAGGTGCAAGACAAGTGGCGCTGCACTCAGTGCGGCACCTCTTTACTTAAATCTGGGCCCACATTTAAGAAAAGTTAGCACAGCGTTTGCTCCATTTTTTCCATGCAAAAGCAGTATTAACCTAATATTTATACTTTGTCGCTAGGCCAGTCTAGCAACAACATTTTGGACTTTGCTCCATTTTTTGGGAGCGTCATCCAACCCTGCGTCGTTTAACAACAATGATGTGCAAGGTAAGCATTCCTGCCCAAAAAATGACGCTAGACCGCTAGTGCCATAATTATAAACTAATGCAAAAACGACACATGCAAAGGACCCTGTCAAAAAAATGCAGCTAAATCCTAATAGCATCAAAATGTTAATGCCTTGCCAGACCAACTAAAATGAGGCACACACACTACTACATAAGGGAACTCACAGAAGTAGCATTGGCAAGCAACTGGGCAACATGGACTTGTTACTGCTACAGCTCGGCACACGCTGAAGATGACAGTGACAACAAGTGCTACTAGTACCCCCGTAGCAACCCCAAACACCACCACAGCAGCCATGAAGGCAACGCAGGAGGGAGAGGATGTTTCACCATCGCACAACCATCCGTGCCGTCAGGGCAGAAGATGTGATCAGACTCTACTGTCTGAAGCGGGAGCAAATATACCCACTCCATTAATCTGCAGGCTATTGTGGACCACCGTGGGATTTTCACTAACATCCTAGCTAAATATCACAGCAGCGTCTATGATGCCTACATATTACGGAATTCTACTATCAACCAGCAGTTCCAGGATGGTCAATATGACAATGGGCTACTCGTAGGCAAGCCACTATACCAATCATTACACAGATAACACACCAAACTTGTGGGACAAACAATACATACACCACACTAAACAAACATGGACAAAGACACATAGATATTCAGACAACAACACAGATACCACATGCCACACTACACTACATTCAGTGTACATCACACACACATACACCTATATGAAAAATGTACTTGCACCACCTGACACACTACGTGAAGGGCAGGTGGAGCTGTGTCCCCTTTGTGTACAAAAGCTGGGCCCAAACCACTACTAGTGCCCACAGGTTGACATAAAAATACAGATCACCCACACATAACATTTACCAAGGAATAGCTCAGCTATGTGAATTGCCTTGGCCATGCCAACGTAAAGCAATATACATATAGGCACTGCCCCAATTTATCATTGTGTAGAAACCTCAGGCAGCACCCAAATCAAATGCCACCTGAGTGTTGCCATCATCATCAACATATCACTAAAACATACCAGACATACCCATTGTGTTCACCTTTCCCTTGTCTGGTGGATAGTGCAGCACACATAGAAATACTGCATCACCAGCTCTGAAAGATCATGTGTAGGAATGGACACCTCACAGCACACCAATAATCATACCTGGTAATCTCACATCTCCCTGCTAATATAGAAGGCTAACAACAGTAGACTGTGGCAGCTGCACTACTGACAGTGTACCTGGAGATGGCAGAAATGCATGTGAATGGGCAGACATGGTACATAGCAGGACTGGTACTGTGAAGCAGGGCATTTCAGAAAACCACATCATGCACTGTCCCGTCACACAGGTGTCTGAAATCTCTTGCAATCACCAGGTCCCTGAAGCACAACCCACGATAGGAACATCCATCACCACACACCAATGCAACCATTCAGCTAAACAGGAACACATACAATACCAGATGCAAGTTTGAGTCACCACTCCACTAAAAGTTAATATGTGCCATGGCACATAGGAAATAACAAATATGCATGACTCACACATGTTCTCACATTCCCTTGAAGCAGACCAAGGTTACAGCATCTAGCGATGGGTCATGACCCCTTTTGGCAACCCAACTACAGAGGAAGAGTGGGCATGGACAAGGAATATGGTGGAGAAGACATTTGGGCTCCTAAAATCAAGGTTCAGGAAGCCTGTTATATGCACCTCCCCTTGTCTGCAAGATCATCCTCCTGTGTGCCATATTACATAACATTTGTATACGCACCAATGTCCCCTGGAATGAACTGGTAGATGTCCCCAAGGAGGAGGATGATGACAATGGTGCACTACAGGAGAAAGGAGAATGACAAAACACAGCTGCTGGAGTACCAGGAGACACCAAATTGTACTAAACTTCTTCAGGTAGACACTGTACACTAAGATTCACCATGTAAATATCACCATTAAATAATTTTAAACCAGAATGTCCATGGCGTATTCATTATCACCATCACATACCCTTTGTAAGTTGCCCATATCTCAGAGGGCATGGCATCACAACAGATGTGAAGAATTTTCAAGCATTGGTCCAGATTTAAAAGGGCCTAGCGCCTCAATGCACAACATTAGCTACACATTTCTCATGCTCATGTGGCCCTCCAATGCCTAGATCCACACACCAGAAATACAAACTAGCACAATGCACAAACTGCACCACCATGCACCACTTTCTACCCCTTGCAGCACGTCATGCCTGTGCCGGGCAAAATGTATGCAAGGGGGCATACACATGGTGAGGGCGTGCCAAAATGGGTAGTTTAAACTAAGGGAAAACTGAATCACCACTCTTGTGGTTGCTTTAGCGCTATTGGCCACAACCCTGCAGCATGGTGTGCTGTCTCTCAAATATGGCACACACATGATGGGAGTGGAGTGCGCTAAGGGCCGCAAGACAAGTGGAGCAGCAGTGGTTGCAGCTCTACTTTACTCATATATGCCCCATAGCCATAATTGATTAACAAACTGGGAGAATGCACTACCACATGAATGGATGGGTGGAATGTAGGCATAGTATGCAGCGCTTACAATTTACAGTGTCAGACACATATCACACAAGTGTGTTGGCTTGACATATGCCTGCAACAAATGGAACTACACGTGAAAACTGCTGTACTGGTGTATGGCCTAGGTAGGAAAAGTATAGCAATTACCTAAAATGGCTGGTTTGTGTCTGCGAGGTAACCAAGCAAAGGCCCTCATTCTGACTTTTTGTGGTCTCTGAGTGAGACCGCAAAAGCCACGGGCGACAGAAGACCGCCAGCGCTGGCGGTCTTCTGCCCGCCATATAATGGGTACTGCTGGATTTCCTACACACATTGGGCAGGATATCCAGCAGTAGCCATGCTGGCCGGCAGTAGCGTACTGGCATTGCTATGACCTGCACCGCCCGCCAGAAGGACGCCACCAGCCATATTAAGACCACTAATACGACCTGGCAGTGTCCTGCTGGCAGGGTGCTGCCAGCGGTAGAAGCGCCCCTTCCCTGCTGGTGGACCTCCTCACTGAACAAGATAAGTCGGGCGTCTGACAGAGGAGGGGGGTGGGAGGGTGAGGGATGTTGTGTGTGCATGTCTGTGAGTTTGTGGTATCTGCATGTGTATATGCATGTGTGTGGGCATGTGTGAATACGACTGTGAGTGTTGTCATGTATGCGTGGTTATATGCATGTGAGTGAATGCATGCATGAATGTTGAAGTGAGTGCGTGTTTGCACGTCAGTGTGTATGTGTGTGATGATGCATGTTTCCATGTTTGTGTGTATGCATGCCTGAATGCGTGTGAATATATGCAAGTGAGTGCATGGATGGATGCATGAGTGAATGAGTGTGAGTGAATGGGTGTCTGGAAGTGTAGGTGAGTGGGTGTATGCGTGGTACATGTGGGTGTCTGTGTGCATGTATGCGGGGAGGAGCTTGGGGGGCACTATGTGAGTGGGGGGCACGCTATGTGGGAAGAGGGATGGTGGCACTATGTGAGTAGGAGGGTTGGGAGTGCTGAGACTGTAGTGGGGTGGGGGTGAGGTGCTTGCGGGGGAGAGCCGTCTACCGGTGGCAGGGAAGGAATTCACTTTCACCAGTAGCCATACCACCATGGTTTTCATGGCGATGCTACCATCGCAGAAACCATGGCAGTGTGTTGGCTCCTAATACTACCAGCAGTCCTCTGTGGATGAACATCTCCGACCCGGCGGTTCATACTGCCATGGCAGTATGAGGGAAGATGTGGCAGGTTGACAGAGGCCAATCCATCACACTCATAATGTGGCGGTCTGCACCGCCAGCCTGTTGGCAGTGAGACTGCCACATTTACCCTGGCGATCGAAAGACCACCAGGGTCATAATGACCACCTAAGTCTGTATGACACTTTCACACATGACATCTGAAAACATACATATCAATGACACTCATGTGTCTGACCAAGAGAGAGTCACATATAGGGCTCAAAAACACATAAATGTCTACGACTCTCACACCCAGTCCTGTTTTGAATGTGCATGTAAGTGTAGCAATGTCCAAACATGTCACAGACCCTTCCAAATTTGTATGTGAGAAGGAGACAGAAAGGTTGCACGTGTCAGTCCCTCTACTCATAGCTGAGATGAGTCAACACACTAACAAAATACACTCATGGTGAAAGTTACATAGGTTGCGGAATGCCGATGTGAGTCCATGCCCATGCACATAAAATGATTTGGAAAACAGCTGAGAGACTCCCTTAGACACTTGGAGATCCAACATGTGGAGGTCACTCTGACACTACACAAGTGCTGTGGTTGGTGTACTGTGATGTGTGAGTGGCAGTCATGTGATCTAGCAAAGCCTGGAAATGGGATGGGTACTATCACTTAGCCTGTAGAAGAAGTGCCCATCTACAAAATGCACACGTCTGACTTAGCATCCTGTGCATGTATGAAGGGACAATGTTGATGTTGAAGATGGGTACTGAGGGTAAACAGCAGAAAGAATGCCAGCAATGTACGACTAGACCCATTCCTGGCAAGATATGCCATTAATGTGGGTGAAGGAACACACATAGACCAGTACTCACTGTACAACATAACAATGTTACCATGTAACACCAGACACATATTCCCAGAGAATGTCTAGGTCAGTACTGAAACCCATTCATGTTGGCAACAACAGCTATTTGCTTGGCCAGCACACACTAGTGTGACAGAAGCTAGTGACAAATGCCAGAATCTGTCCCCTGGGTCTGAAAACATAACCACGTTACTCAATATATGAATGCCCTAACCAAGCATCATATGGAAAATCCCACCTATGTATGCCAATTTGTGTGAAACCATGCCAAATGAAGAGACATGTCCTACAAAAACAAGCTGCAAGTCCGCTGTATATGATAGGGCAAGACTATCATGAAGAACCTGACAGAAAAAACTAAATATACTAGGCCTTGGAATCACATTTGTGCAGGTGTATGTTTGCAGATAACATGAAGAAGGTAGATCCCCACCCAACACGCCCAAACTCCACAGCAGAGGCTACATTGACTACTGACATAGTCATGGGCCTGTTCCTCATGCACAGTGGACTGAGCTGAGGGGAACACAGTCAAACTGGGTCGATACATGCAATAATTGGCCTGTGTGGGCATACAAAGTGCCACAGGAGCAATGATGACTACGGTGCCATCATTGTCTGAGAACAGCCCTGCTATACAGATTGAATGCCATTGTGTAAATCTGGAAATAAAACATGGTTTGGGTCATTGTACATTCCAAGTGTGTGTCTTTCACACATATTTCAAAATTCTTAGCACACATGTCCCACCTAGTTGGCTCTGGCTTGGTACTGTGTATCGGAGTATGCACAAAAGGAAAATATTCACTAAAGATAATCTGCATGCGTCACATAAACACTTATAGACATCTGACCTGTAAAATGTTACCCATATAGGGAAACATAGTTGGCACAGATATAGGTGCACAGCAACAAAACAATGGCATACATATGTCCATGCTGGAATTCAGATTTGTTAGGTGTCATATCCCTGAACACACCACAGTGGTATGCATTACATATCATACATGAAACATAATCGTTCACACACATGTCACATACCTAATTTCAATGGCACATGTCACCACACCAGCTCCTGCATCATTAATGCATGGGGAACTATACTTTACACATGTAGCTTAGCATCATGAAGCCTGGACCACCACAGTGTGGAAAGACATGCACTCACATTGCCATGGGTTACCGGAAATCAACCCAGCCTTAATCAACAGCATCCTTTGTGTGCGATTTGTCAAGAGTATCACATGCATTAACATGTATTGAACATAACTCATCACATCTTATGCGGTGTTGTGAAACATACATTTGGAAAGCAGACATGACAATGTGGTGGACCCACAACAATGAGTACCATTACATATGTACACTAGATGTGCACATGTGGTAACCTGTATGTGGAAAAAACTCTATATTCACATGCACATTAGCTAACAGTACCTCTATTCCCATGCATCACACACACATTGTAACATATGGCTTAAACATTCCATTGTTACCAGTAAACAGTTAGGTACACATTCAAGTACATGTTGCCGTACCAGACCAACAACAAAGATGTATAGCCCGTGTAACTAGGAATGTGAATCTGGGTGCCTTGCCAGTCTCCCTCAAAAATCCATAAATACCCATCATGTGTAAAAAAAATAAAAGATGCATACGGTATTATTCACTACATCCCATATCACTGAAATGACGCATTGCACCATGCACGTCAACTCTAAATCATCATGCCTTGTCAGCCTTCATAGGAAAACCGACGCATCGCCATCAAGTGTAAAATAAAATGATAGATACGGTAGTTCTTCATACATTGCATATACACAATTTGACGCATTGCACCTGCGCATTGAAACTAACTCGACAGGCCAAGTCAGCATTTGTTAGAAATGGGGTCTTTGGATAGCAGTCAGAATTACCCCCCTGTCCAAGCATGGACCCTCACTCTAGTCAAGGTTATGGAGAATCACACTCAGTTAATCCCCACTCACCCCCTTGGTAGCTTTGCACGAGCAGGCAGTTTTAACTTCAGAAGCAATGTGTAAAGTATTTGTACCAACACACACAGTGATACAGTGAAACCCTACAACATGGACACCAAACCAGTTTAGTAAAATAGGTAATATTTATCTAAACCAAACAAAAACAAAACAGCAAAAATCCAACATACACAAGTCAAGAAATTAATTTTTCAAAAGAATAAGGCCCATATTTCTACTATTTTTACGCCGCATTTGCGTCACTTTTTGATGCAAAATCGGCGCAAACTTACAAAGTACACTTGTATTTTGTAAGTTTGCACCGTTTTTGCATCAAAAAATTACACAAATGTGGTGCTAAAAAAGTATAAATATGGGCCTAAGAGTCTTAGGGCCTGATTACAATTTTAGGGGAGGGGGTTAATCCATCCCAAATGTGACGGCTATCCCGCCCACCGTTTTACGAGTTCCATAGGATATAATGGACACGTAATACGGAGGGCGGGATATCCGTCATAATTGGGACGGATTAACCCACTCCGCCAAAGTTGTAATCAGGCCCTTAATCTTTAAAAAACAGTGAGAATGCTGTTGTTACACAAAGTACCTGGTTAGCATAAAAAAATAAATCTGCACAGGCGAGCATGCATTGGAAAAGGCAACAATGCATCGATTCCTTCCTCACACGGGAGGCCGTGCGTCATTTTCTTTTCTGTTCGGGTCGGCGATGCAACAATTTTCAGACGGGGCACCTTGGATCTGCACAGAGTCGGGTTGACAGGGCTGATGCGTGGAAAATCCGGTCACACAGTATCAGAAAACCATGCTGTGTGGGGTTTGCAGTGGTATCAGCCTCCGTAAGCGGGTGTTGCGCATTGTTTCTCCAGCCTCAATGCATCTCTCAGCCGTGATGCAGGAAGGTGCATTGAAAATTTCCCTGCATGGCATTCTGTGTTTGGATTTTCAGTTCTTGCCTGCCAACTTCACCTTTCAAGGGCCCAGGGACTGGAGAGGACACCACTTGGCATGGCAGGAGTCTCAGCAGAGAGTCCAGGTGCTGTCAGATGGTCCTGAGACTTCAACAACAGGAGGCAAGCTCAATTGAAGCCCTTGGGGATTCTTCTCAAGCAGGATTGTACAACAAAGCCCAGGCTTTGTCCCTTTTCACAGGCAGAAGCAGCAACTGTAGGATAGTCCAACAAAGCACTTTCGCAGGCAGGGACAGCATTTCTCCTCAGATCTTCAGCTTTTCTCCTTGGCAGAGGTTCCTCTTGATTCCAGAAGTGATATAATTTTCTGAGGTTTTGGGTCTACTACTTATACCCCTTTCTGCCTTTGAAGTAGGCAAACCTCAAAGTAAAAAGTCTCTTCTTTGTAAGATCCTGCCTTGCCCAGTCCAGGCCCCAGACACAGACTGGGGGGTTAGAGAATGTATTGTGTGGGGGCAGGCACAGACTTTTCAGGTGTGAGTGACCACTCCTCCAATCCCTCCCAGCACAGATGTCTCATCAGGATATTCAGACTACCCCCTTTATGTCAATGTCTAGAGGAGAGGTGCAAACAGCCCATCTGTCAAATTGACCCAGACAAGCAATCCACAAACAGGCTGATTCACAAAATGGTTTAAGCAAAAAAATGCCTACTTTCTAAAAGTGGTGTTTTCAAACACACAGTCTAAAAAAAACCTTTACCAAAAGATGTATTTTTAAATTGTTCAGATACCCTTAATTCCATATATCTGTCTGCTCCCAAATGGAAGCTGCACTCTAATAATATTTAAAGGCAGCCCCCATGTTATCTTATGAGAGAGATAGACTGTGTACAGTGAAATCCAAATGTGGCAATATTGCACAGTTAGGACATATAAACCCATTCGTTTATGTCCTACCTTAAACATACACTGCACCCTGCTCATGGGGCTACCATGGACCTACCTTAGGGGTGCCTTACATGTAAGAAAAGGGAAGGATTAGGCCTGGCAAGTGGGTAAACTTGCCAAGTCGAATTGGCAGTTTAATACTGTACACACAGACACTGCAGTGGCAGGTCTGAGCCATCTTTAAAGGGCTACTCATGCGAGAGGCACAACCAGTGCTGCAGGCCCACTAGTAGCATTTGGTTTACAGGCCCTCTGCACCTCTAGTGCACTGTACTAGGGACTTACTAGTAAATCAAATATGCCAATCATGGAAAGCCAATTACACATACATTTTACATAGGAGCACTTGCACTTTAGCACTGGATAGCAGTGGTAAAGTACCCAGGGTATCAAAAACAGCAAAAACAGAGTCCAGCACACATCAACAACCTAGGAAACAGAGGTAAAAAGTTAGTGAAGACCACGCCAAGGATGCCAAGTCTAACAGCCTTCATTGGAAAAAATGGCCGTGCCAGTCATGCATGGAAAAAAAAGACGCATATCAGGAAACGTGACGCACACACCCGGAAGTGATGTAACATGTCTTAATTGCTGCTGCACATCAAAAGGTTTTTTATTCTGTGCTTGTGAGAGGTTGTGTGGTGCTTGTCCTGGTATGAGGAGTGTTGAATTTGGGGGTGTTATGCTGTGTCCTGTCTGTATTTTGTCACATATTGTCAAATTTGTAAGTTTGTAGTTCATAGTTGTACTGTCTTTGTGTTTGTATTTTTAGATGTCTGTCTTGGGGTAGATAACTTTGGGGTTAGGTGGGTTTATAATGTATATTTTTTGGGTTTTATTGGTTGCTGTGGAGGGATGCAGCAGGATGTCCAGAAAAGGAAGGGCACAGTGTATGAGTCTAGATGAACTGGGTGTGTACATATGGTTAGTGTGCCACTGTCTCCCCGACATGGTGAAAATGGGTGACTGGGTCATCATGGGCTACTGGGGAAAGCAGGAAGCTGCGTTAGAGCAAGGTACTGTTCCAGCTATGCTGGATCTTCAAGGTTGAGCGCACGGACCACCAGATCAAGCACTGGTGGGCAGACCTCATTGCCAGAAAAGGGGATCTCCTAGACCACCTAGATGGTTCAGGTTGGCAGACCTGTTGGTAAGTTAACCTGCAACACATAAAATCCTCCTTTGCATGTGCATAACAGTAGGGCATAAGCATAACTGCATCATGTTATGAGAAAGTTGAGGACAGCAAGGGGCAGATTAAAGGTAAGTGGCGCTGCACTTAGTGCAGCTCCTGTTAGCACCCCCTACTGCCACTATGTGTGTGCTGCATCTAAGATATGGCACACCATGGCGCAGGTTAGGGGACAATTGTATCATTATGTTTGATGCTACTGATGTACTGTTCAGGGTTATTACCATAAATTTGGGGCTAACCATGACCAGTACATAGTGGGCCATCAAAATATAATAGTGCACCCCCTTTTAACGACTGCTCTGAGCAGGCTTTAAAATGTGCAGAACAAAATAACGCAAAATAGATTTCAATGTGCCGTTTCTTCTGCCCCTCCTAACGTGCAAATGGCTCCTTTGCATACAATATGGCTGGTGCAGGCATAATGTAGCAGAAAGGGTAATCAAGTGGTACAATGCATGCATTGTCCCACATTGTGAGTCTGTGGGCAACATTATGCCTACTCTATGCATGATGAATGCAAAGGGGGCATTCCCCTATTATTTATGAAGGGCCCTTATGTACTGTTCCGGGTTGGGCCAAAATCTTGGCACTAACCCTGAACAGTTCATCAATAACTTCAAAACTTGTGATGCCATTGCCCTGTACCCTGTACCATGGTGCTCCATATCTTAGATACGGTGCACACATGGTGGTAGTAGGGGGGTGCTAAGGGGTGCAAGGAAACTTCCGCTGCACTGGATGCAACGCCACTTCCATATTATCTGCCCCTAAGCTTCGGACAATTATAACTGTCCTGTCCCCCAGTAAGTGTGACGAATGTATCTGAGACATGTATGTATGGGTGAGTCATTCCTAACACTAAGTTGACTAGGTAACTCAGCTAAACAAGTGCAGTGTGTAACAGTTGTCCATGCTAATCTTTGTTCACAAATCACAAAGCTAGGTTTCCCTGTCATGTCTTGCAGGCAGACCTCCAAGCTATACTATCGGTGAGGTTTCCACTTTTGAAGACTCAAAGGCAGTCAGTAAGTGTCACCTTGTATGCCACATTTGTACATACAATGTTGTGTCTGAGAAGGTTTGATGTGTGTAAAGCCATTAACAAATGGCATATGTGTCAGTTTAGACACCGTCATCTATCCTTAGGTATCAACATCATGTCTGATGGTATGTTCAGGATGTAGAATAATTTGAATGATGCACAGGTGCCAACATGTACTGCTATGGATTAATGGGTTTCAGGAAATGCTATGTATGCCCCAAAACACAGTGATGTCAGTCAAGATATGTGTCAGAGGTGCTGGCTTTCTGCAATGCATTGATGTTTCCAACATATTTGTCACAGCACCTGTTCCTGCACTGTGTGGCACACAAATTTAGTCAGGAGATGGTACAATATATATACCTGTGTAGTGCTCTCTAAGAGCCTTTCACAAGGAGACACTTGCACCGCTGGTACTTCACTGCTCTTCAATGGTGAAGTGAGGCACCGGACATGTAAGGAACTTTTTGAGTAGGACAACAGTCATTTGAGTACACAAATAGATTTGTGCTCTTCTCCAGGTGGATGTCAGACAAGTCCATGGATTGTAGCAAATAAGGTGTGTGTAGAAGAAATGACAGGTTTTAGCCATCATGTTACTTGTGATCAAGTATTATCACATGTATATAAAATGTGCATGGTGAGTTTGTTCCTGGTAGTTAGGACGTGTATCAAGTTTGTGCACAGATAGGGGCAGATACAAGAAAACAGGCACTGCACCCAGTGCAGCGCCACCTTTCTTGCAGAACTTAGCTCCCCTCTATCCGCTGCCATGTGTGTGCTGTATATGTTATACAGCGCATCATGCCTCAGAGTATGTTCCAATTGCGGTTAACTTTTTGACGAAAATGATGTACTGTTCATGGTTAGTGCAAGAGAATCATATGCTAACCTTGGACTGTACACAGGGACCCATTGAGACCAATGGTGTGCCCCCTTTTAATGCCAGCTCTGAGCTGGCATACAAAGTAGCAAAAACAAAATGACACAGCTGAATCTCTTAGATTGCAGTGCACCATTTTGGAAGTCACCCTACTGGGGGACCGGCACCCTTACATATATCATGCCTGGCACAGTTCTATTGTGGCACAGGGGGTGACAAAGTGGCACAACACAGGGACTGCACCAATTTGTTGATTTTCTGCTATCCATTTGGCCTTGTGCCTTGTTAGCATCATATTGATTATGACGCTAATGTGGTGCAAGGAGGCCCTGGACCCTCTCAAACCTTTCCCCTAGTGTGCAGCTTTGGAGAGCCATTATCCCTGTGACATGCAGAAAATACCGTAAATGCTTGCTAGGCAGACTTGTATAGACTTGGGTCTTGCCCTTGTTGTTGGATTACTAGTTGACAACATGTGTCATCAGAAAATGCTGTTTACAATGCATGTTTGTTCTTCATCTACCCAACGTAGTTACTGATGACATGATCTCATGTTTTAGCTGCCTCAATGACTCCAGCCCAGAAATACCAATTTGAAAAACATGTTAAATGCTTCAGACACATCTGCAAGGTCCTGGCTGGTTACCAGAATATTTCTAGAATGGTACTGTACTAAGATGTCATTGGGGTCGTGGAAGGCTTTCTCACATGGTGGACCAGCTCAACAGCCTGCAACCACCTCAAGAAAAGAAGTGTCCTCTGCACCCAAAGCCTGTGGTGCTCCATCAGGTTATGCACACTCAACACCCACTGCACATCTGATGCCAGCAGCACCACAACAGCCACCACCATCTGCCACTGGCTCTACCTTTGAGGTAGAAATGCGACGAGACCTGGCTGCGGTCAAGGCTAAGTTGGCCAGATATGAGGCAGACAATGCCAGGAACTACAAACATCTTAAGTACATAAAGAGGAAGCCACTAACCACTTCCCAAGACCTTTCTTTCTCCAGTCTGCATTGTCTATAGTTTTAAAGGAGGTAGACAAAGGTTAGGGAGCATAGAGTAAGTTAGATTTAGGATATAGTTATTGTGGTTTGGGGGGCAAGATTCAGGCTTTTTTTGTTTGGGGGTTGAGTGGGAGATTATGTAGATGGGTATATGTTCGAAAAATGTAAAAAAAAAACTAACAAATTATATACCTTTTAAAAATTCAAAAAAATATATATTAGTTTAGGACATAGGATTAGTTAGTATATGTGTTGCTTTAGTTCATGTTGTCCTACACGTCTATTGTCTCATAAGGGTGGTAGGGGACAATGTTTATTGAGTGGTGTTATGTGGATAAGATAAGTTTAGATTAGGATAGATAGCTGTAGGATCAAGATAAGATATTTAGTATAGGTTAGCTTAGTGTAGGTTAGTAAGCAGTTTAAGTTTTAATAGGCTAGTACCAATAAAGTTAGTTTTAGACAATTAGGTGTCCATGATGATTGACTGTCTGGGTGTTCACATGCCTGCACTAGCCAAGTTAGAGAAGTGCCTTGGGGTATGCATTCAGTATTGATTTACATGTCTGACTATGTGTATCCCCTATCATCAGGGAGCTGTCTGATTGGCAGCGGTATGGCATCAGAGCTGTTCCTGACACTCAGATTGTGTATGGATACAAAGGTGCTCATTTTAACACTGGCAGTCTTTTGACCACCAGGGTTAATGTGGCGGTATCACCACCAACAGGCTGGCAGTGTATACCGCCACATCATGAGTTTGGCGGTTTGGTCGCAGCCAACCCGCCACATCACCACTCATACCGCCATGGTGGTATGAACCACCGAGTCGGAGATGTGCATCTCTGACCCGGCAGTCCACACATGACCGCCAGCGGTATAATGAGCCAGCCTAACGCCATGGTTTTTGCCACGGTACCACCGCCACAACAACCATGGCGGGAGGGCTACCGGTGACAGGGAATTCCTTCACTGTCACCGTTAGAAGGCTCCCCCAGCAATCATCTCACCCCCCCCGAACCCCCCACCAATCACCTCACCCCAATCCCCCCTAGAATCACAGCACCCAGCCAACCTCCACCCCCCTACCATCACAGCATCCTCAACCCCCACCCTACCTAGAATCACAGCACCCCACCCCAATAATGCACACACACAGCCACATGCACAACGCATGCACCCATGCACCACCACTTCCATACACGCATTCACTCACACTCATCCATACACACATTCACTCACACATGCTCACACGTATACACGTGTAGACTTGCACTCACTGTAACATTCATACATGCATTCACTCACATGCATACAACCACGCATACACCACAACACTCACAGACACACATGCACACACACATTCATATACACGCAGACACCACAAACTCACACACAACACCCCCACCCTCCACCCCCTTCCCCTGACGGACGCCTGACTTACCTTGTCCAGCGAGGAGGTTGTCCGGCAGGGAACAGTAAGGGGCACTGCTACCGACAGCTGTGCCCCGCCAGCAGGACACCGCGAGGCCATTTGAATGGCCAAAAATACAGCTGGCAGTGTCCTTCTGGTGGGGCCGTGCATGTGGTTGCACCGCCCAGGCATCTTGCCCGCCAGCATGGCTGCTGCTGGATTTCCACCCTAATTGGAAATCCGGCAGTGTCCATATTATGGCGGGCGGAAGCCTACCAGCACTGGCTGTCTTCTGGCGCCCATGGCATTGTCAGTCTTTGGAAAAGACCGCCGATGCCATAATGAGAGCCAAAGTCTTTGACAGGCAATAATGCAACATCAATTGTCATCGTTTAGGTCTGCCGCAATCATTCTTGAAAGGATTAGCACATTAAACTCCACCTTATTTAGGGTATGCATACTGGCACACTAACAGTTGCCTGTCACAGTCTTAAATATGCCTCTTCTGTTCCTCACATATTTGTTGTACTGGTACAATCATAAGGGACATTTCCAGACACTTGAGTTCTGAATCATACTTGCCATTTATAAACGTGCATAGGTTTCTGTTCAATAGATGCTTGGAAGGTACAGAAAGTTGGTTGTAGTCCACAATACTATTAATCACCTTCATCATGTTTGTGTCCTAGTGTGTGCCTTTGTGTCTGACAGTAAGCCACACATGGCATTTGGTTCTGTTCTCACTGACATAGCTTTAAACAATGTAAACATTTATAGGAGTTGATTGAACACTGAAAAATTAGCATGGTACATGTAAATATGGTAACTTATTTACATGTGCAAGTATTGTTTTCACTGCCCAACAGTACCCAGTTCTCTGATCTCATGGAAGTTTCTGAGCCATTTAATGTTCATTTAGAGTCCAAGGGTGAGGGACATGTCATGAGACATGTGTAGGAGAAGAGTGTATTAGTTAGGAGGAATCCAAATTAACAATAGGTAGGAATTGAGACAATGACAGTCCACACAAGATTAGTCAACAGTGGTAGAGTGAAGAGGGCACATTGCTAGCTATCACAACACTGGCATGATGTTAAGCACAAAACTAAAGATGTACTGTCCATGTGTCACAGACTGGAGCAACTGGGTGGTTTTATATATGAATGTTGTTCCTTCCACATCTTTATCCTCTGATGTGTGATGCCTCCTGTGTCATGGGTGGTGCTGTTGTTGAAGTTGAGGGGGCCACACACAAATCAGAGGATGGAGATGTGGAATCAAAGGTCCCAGCACCTGATACTTGTGGGAATACATAAGGCATCACTGAACCAAGGAGGAATTGCTGATTGTGCAACATCACTGCTACATCACTGTGCTTGGCAGCCATGTTTTCCCTGAGGGAGGCCACTTCCCACTGTATGGACTCCAAGACATTTTGTATAGACTCCAACCTTTTATCTATCATGCTGCTGCCACTTTGGGAGGGCATCCGGTCAAGCTTCTGCCTCAAGACAGCAGATATGTCGGCCAGGAACTGCTGGTGTCCACGTAGCGGGGATTGGGTGCCTCTGATGGAAGCTGAGTTGTCCTTATGTGGACTGAGGCACCTCTGTACTCCCTCTAGGCTACCTGCCATGGTCTCCATCTCCACCCACACCTGCTGTGTCAGCTCCGGCTGAACTCCAACCACTGTCCCCTGAAAAGTGATGTCTGGGTCCTAGAGTCCAGAGCTGTGGCAGGACTGGTTGGTGCTGTGTGTTGGGATTTGGGTGGTTCATGTGGAGACCCCACAACCCTGCATGTCCTCCCTGCAACTGGGAGTGGTGTCTGGAAGGAATCCAGGACATCCTTGAGAGTCTCCTCATTGATGGTCGGCAGATGGTCATCCATATCATCGGTAAAATCCAGAACAGGCAGGTCCGCAGGAGGTAAGGCATCATCCTCTGCAATGGAATGGTGAAAGGTCAATCTTTGACAGTAGTGAATGTTGACATGGCTCATCATTTACTTGCTACTGAAAACTAAGTGACATGTTACAGACCCCCACATCAAGTCTCACATTTGTGGACCCCTAACAACACACTATGCCACCTAAACATCATATGTGTGTAGTAACCATTTGCACAATCTGCCAGGCTACAGTTCCCAGAGTGTTACACCCACCTCGATTTTTAAATCATGGTCTTCAACATACGTACCCCTTTCATTGACTTGACTGTGTGAATTTTGCAAGACATGGGTGTTGTTCCAGATTTGTGCTCACTCCACAAGTGGAGTTGTTCAGATATATTTGTAATTATTTCTTACAAATATTTGAGTTAGTAAGAGACTCATCTGCCACCCTATGTGTGTTGTTGGAGTGATAGTAGGGAGTTCGCTACCCACATGCATCCTCCTAGACACCTTGAGGGATTTGTCAAGCATCCTGCACCACTGATCAGTGTAGGGAAAGGTGCGGAAGACATTGTAACGCAAAGGGTTATTTAGCTTGAACAGTGTAGATGAGCGTGATGCCTGCCGAAGCCAGAGCAACGTGGAAGAAACTCACGATGTTCGCTTTCAAGCTTGTTTTCTTTTAACATTCCGTAGATAAACTTATTTGCAGCTGCATGTGTGGGAAACAGGCTGTGAAGGAGATTCAGTCTCAACCTTGAGAACAAGACCACAGTAAAAGATGGAATGAAAACAATGGCCAGGGAATGGCAATGCAGCCAAGAGACATATACTGATAACACAGCTAGAAAATACTGGAAGGGGGTAGAATCCAAGCTTCAGGTTATTTAAACACTGAAAGGTGGGTGAGGGAATTTGAAGCTCGCAGATGGAGTTATGAAACTGTCATCTTCAGACCCAGAGCTGCCTCCCTGTTTTGCCGTTCCAAGACCGTGATGCTCGAGGGGGAGAGAGGTCCAAGCGGGCGGTAGAGGGCTTCCCAGCATTCGTGGACTAAGTTAAGTTCCACCCAGGGATGAAAGGCTTTTTGTTTCTCTGCTCTATTATGATGATTGATTATTATGCTTGCACTGTGTTTATAATCTGAGAAATTCAGCTCGTTTATAGTTTTTTCTGCCTTACTGAACATTGTAGTGTGAGTCTGCCACTGTAATTGAAATATGCATTTTAGTGTGCAGTAAATCAAAGGTTATCTGAAGTATTCAACTCGTTAATATTCTGCTCCCTGAACATCGTAGTGTATCACATGTTGGTATACAGTTATTCCAAGTTTATATCTGTCAATGAACTCTTTGCTCAGATGTATACATAGATGCTCTTTGTAGTGTACATATATATATATATATATATATATATATATATATATAGATGCTTTTTTTATTGCTATTCTTACTCTGTCAATGAACTCTTTGCTCATTCGTATACATAGATACTCTCTGTAGTGTACATATTTATGAATAGATGCTTTTCATCGCTATTCTTATTCCACTATTGTTAATGTGCTAAATGCCTGCATTTACCTGAAATTATAGTAAAGCTAAATTGTATTCATAATTGGCGTGAGGTCCTTCATTCAGCATCCTTATTGACTTATACCGAACAAGTGTCAACCAGCCACCTGGATAAGACAACCACCCATTGTAAGATTCAACCACATTGTGTGTATGTGAGAAAACAACAGTTTCTCCCGTCCTGCAAAACAACCCCCATCCATGCATCTCAGGTTTCCTTGTTGCATAGCTGCAAGGATGGCTGCATTGCTGGACTGAGTGTTGTTTTGGTGGAAGGTAGGCCTTCCTGTTTGCACATATACACACAAGATGGTTCATTGTTACGTTGTGTGGTGCAGGATGCACAATATATGACTCTAGGGCAGTGGTTCCCAAACTGTGCGCCGCAGCACCCTGGTGCGCTGTTAAACGTTGCCAGGGGCGCCACGCACATTTTGGAAACATGAATTGAACATTTTTAAAAGATTTATGTGTGCAGTTTATAAATGACAAGTTTAAAGTATTTTGCGGCCGAGTAACTCTTTAGCATTTTATGTGGGAGAGTTACATAAGCCCCACCTGTCAAGGTCTTGCCTTCTGCAGCATGGTTTCACCAAACGTGATTAGTTCTTAAATAAAAGCCGAAATTCAGAAGAGAGCACTGGAATGTTATTGCTCCCGTGGGATCCTCTTGAAGTGCACATCGGACGTGTTCCTTGTTGAATTTACAATAATCAGGTAATTATAGTTATTATTATTAGGATTTCTAATCTAGGGTGAGAGAGAGGGCACGGCAGGACCGGAGATCACAGGAATGTGCAGGAAATTCTCCTAAGCAGAACCTATATAGTAATTATAGTATTATTAATAACTAATGTTCTGTTTTTAAAACAGATGGATATTTCCCAGGGGCGAGCACGAGGCCCCTGTGTAGTTTCGGGACAGAAGAAAACTGCTAACAGCTTGATTCAGCACACACACAGAGGTTGAGTTTGTTTATTTAGGTTAGAAGACATTATTAGAATTATTAGTTCCTTGTTGATGACAAGTCCAGGGGAAAATTGCAGCATTTCTGCTTTGTGAAAGATTAACCTTCCACCCTTTTCTTATTATTAAGCACACCTTTCCTTTTTTCCCCATTTGTGTTTACTAAATGCTAGTAAATTGTTAAAAATAAATTATAGGACCACAGTCCTCCCTCACTTGCATGCCCAAATCAGATTACTTACTGAGTCTTACTGCCAGGGGAAGGCAATTTTCGTTGGGATGCCAGAAAAACGGCTATGGGAGGTAGAGACCAAGTGGAACTTGGAAAGCACAGCTATCATAAGCTGAAGCCTTTGAAATAATTTAAGGCAGCGGTGCCTCCTAAATTCTCAAGAAACTGCAGAGTGGGAGTGTGAACGGCAGTGCTTAATTTGTAAATAAAAACGTGCTGGTGCCCAAAGTCCTCCTTTTAAACATGTGGCTGCTGCAATTAAATGTGCGAAAATGGAATACTGAGGCAGTGTAATACTGAAGCCATCTCAGGCCTCTTCAATGATTTTAAAGCCACTCCCTGCCCCTTCAGCTCACTCTTGCAGCTGTTTTCTCCCATTGTGACACTATTTCGTTTTTCTCTTCCTTGCTTAGCACCGGAAACAACAAGCACAAATTAAGCACTGGTGAATGATCAAGTACTGTTAAGTAGTTTTAGAGGAGAAAGTGTCCAGATTGAAGGCAGAATGTGTGCACCAAAGGTGAGGTGTGATATGTGTGTGTGGTCAAGGCAATGTAATGACGTTGTAAACAGAGAAGAAAACACGTGCATGGAGGACAGCAATTGTGACACAGGGGGGATATGTGGCTACATTGTTTAGACGTTTAAGAATGAGAGGTTGAATTGGAGGAGATGTGGTCTAGCAGGGAGGAGGAAACATACAAAACATCCATGTTATGCTCGTTGATATAATTAAAGTACTCCTGAGGCTGGGCTTACATCGCCCACCCGAAGAAAAAAAAAAGTAGCATAATGGGGAGCCGCGGGCAATGGCAAATATAGATGAAGGGAGCCGCGGGTCGAAAAAGTTTGGGAACCACTGCTCTAGGGCTTAGATTTACAAGGTCCTATCATCACCTGAGCTTCACTTTTAGCAATGCTCCAGTGGCGCTTTCAGTGTTCTATTTTTACATGGTGATGTACTGCCACTTTTTGTGGAGTTACTCATTCTTGTTGAAATGAGCCCCTCAAAAGCAGTTTTCAGCATCAGAGGGGTGTGCAATGAGTCTAGCAGTAGTAGTTCCACCACAATATCCATAACTTATTGTGCTGCTCCAGATTCACAAGAAATTCTAAATTTGTGGCAGCAAAAATTACCAATGCCAATCCAGGTTTGGCTTTAACATGGCAAAATGAGGAGATATGCTTTTATTCCTCCTTGTTTGCTTTTTTCATGTGTGCAGCATTCTGCAACACACATAGGAGAAGCACGATGCCATGGATGTTTGTTGTTGTACAGGTGGGTGTCCTTTCCTGCACATAAACAAAACAATGTTAACCGCTACAATTTTGTTGATGCACAACTGCACTAACGCAGTTGTGCCTCAATTTTCAGAAACATGGGCCTAGATTTTGGTATTAAAACACACTGGCATTTGGTAAAGCGTGTTCATAGCTCTTAAAGATATAGGGGCATATTTATGTTTTTGACGCAAAATTGCGCTAATAGGGTATTTTGTTAAAATTCTTAGCGCCTGCTAATGCCATTCATTAGCAGCAGCCAGGCGCCATATCTATTGAATGGCGGATGCAGGCGCTAAGGGATGGCTAGTGTCTAAGAAAAAGATGCTAGCTGGGGAGGGGTGGATGGCAGTAGGGAAAAAGGCACTAATGGGACAGAAATTACGCTAGGCTGGTTAGAGGCAATAAATATGCTGCTAACCAGCCTAGCATGCTTTCCAGTCGCACTAGCACTCAAATATGACTCCTTCCTTAATAAAGAAAAGAGTCATGCCCATCAGCCCAATGGCCAGCACATGGGTCCAGTGTCCCCTGGGCAATGCCATAAGACCCAGTGCGAGGCAGGGGACCCATGTAAGGGGCCCCCAATGGCACTTTAAAAAATAAAAATACAAATAAATATAAAAATCAAAAATAAATTAAAATAATAATATAATACTTACCTCCACTTACTCAGGATTCGGTCCCCCATTCTATGGTGTCCCTCTGGTGTGGTTGGGGGTGTTGCTGGGGCTTGGAGTGGGCATCTATGGGCCCATTCCATGGTGTTTGGCTATGGAAATGGGTCCACAGGTACGCCAACGCCTGGTCTGAACCAGGCGTTAAATAATTATTTGGGTCCACCTATTCTGTGTGCGTCATTTCTGCGCTAGAGTATAAATAAGGCAGTAGGGGATTAGCGTCATATTGTGGACGGGAGCACCTACCTTGCATATAATTAGCGCAAGGTAGTTTGCTGCATCCACAACTTGACGATAACTCCTATATTTTGACGTTAGACAGGTCTATAGTCAAAATATAAATATAGAGTGAAGTTTGCATCCTTTTAGGCCCATATTTATACTTTTTTAGTGCCGCATTTGTGTAGTTTTTTAATGCAAAATCGGCGCTAACTTACAAAATACAATTGTATTTTGAAAGTTTGTGCTGCTTGTGCGTCAAAACATGACGCAAATGCGGCACTAAAAAAGTATAAATATGGGTCTTAGTGTTAAAATAAATGACACTATCACGGCGCAAGCCAACCATAAATATGGGCCTAAGTGTACTGCTAAAAGTCGCAGTGAAATGTGTCACCGAGCGTCTTCCGGGGCCAAATTCCGTCTCCCATCCTTTAATTTTTCAACCAGACTTTACTTTTACTCCCACCATGGCCTTACGTGACCCATCACTTGCAATTTAAATTGTGTTTCGGATCACAACAAAGTAATCAACTTGCCTTCATCCTCATTAAATTTATATCACATCACAGCCGCTCCTGCAGGCTGGGCTAAGCAGATGAATACATCCTTCCCAATTTCGCTCCCAATCGCAGTAATTTACATCTTGTATTCATCATCTAATCCTGATTTTGATGGGGCCACAATAATTGCCCTAGCAAAATTTAGAAGACAACAATTATAGGAAGTAATTATGGAGGTGCGTCTAGGGCTGCCACTGGGTGTTGTACCACTGGTGATATAAGATGCTGCTGTGTGGAGCATTTGGCTGCGATTCCGCATTCTGCGCTGATTAAAATTAGGGCATTCCTCCTTAAATCTGTCTGTTTTCCTCAAGTGCTCATTAGGAAGGAGTGCACGTCTCCTCGAAGCCCATTCGACTGGGTTCCCTGCTGGTATTATTTAAGTCAAGGGGCTGAAACGCATTTGATTCCTCCCGAGCATGCAGCCTACTCACGCGGATATCCTCAGCTGGGTGTCTCTTCATTTTAAGTCCCTCTGTTGCTCAAAGTTGTCTATTGTCACTTGGAGATTTTAAAGTGTTCATAAAGTCTTGTCACTTTCTTATTCGAAGCTCAGGCACGGGATGCATACAAGGAGCTAAGGACATAGTTCGTATTCCTAATTTATAGCATTCAATTCCTGCAGTAAACACCTGTCAGAAATGGGCTGTTTCATGGTAGATCGTCAGTTTCACCCTTCATCTATTCATGGACCTGATTTAAGGAAAGTGGCTCTTCACCCAGTGCAGTGCCACTTTCCTTGTGCCCACCCTACCACCACCATATGTGTGACTTATCCAAGGTACGGCGCACCTTGGCAGTAGTTAGGGAAACTAGCATCAACATTTTTGATGCCAGTTCGGAGCTTTGCAGGACTAGCGCCCAAAATTCTGATGCTAATGCTGCAAAGCACCCAGCAGCCCATTGAAAACAACGGTGTGCCTCCTTTTAACATCCGCTTTCAGTAGGTGTTAAAAGTGCAGAAAAAAGTGAAGCAAAGAAACCTCTTAGATTTCTTTGTGTCATTTTTTAGGCCCCCATAAGAGGGGAACATCCCCTTTGCATACATTATGCATAGCGCAGGCATAATGTAGTACAAAGAGTTACACAGTGGAGCGATGCATGTATTGCGCCACTTTGTAAATCTGGCACAGCAGTTTTGGCCTTGTTGAGCCACATTAGCGTTTAAAAAACATGACGCTAATGTGGTGCAAGGAGGCGCTAGGGGCTCTTAAATCAGCCCCCATATATTTTAAAATATTGGGCAACAAGGGAATGATAATCAATGTGCCAATAGGAGCAGTGTGGACTTTGTGAAGCAACATTGGAAAAAAGCCCAACAAATGATGTCAGGAAGTCTTTCGCATTCATGTCCCAGATTGGAATGTTATGCACAGTTGGCAGTCGTCAAAAGGTACAAGTAAAGTTAGGTGTTAGTCGTAGCGAGTTACGACATGTTTTCCTCGTAGTATATTTCGACATTGTGATCTGATGAGATTTATCAAAGCAACATAGCAAGGTACAATGATTAGTTCAAAGCTCAGAATTATGATCTGTGTGTTAATACATACCTGCTCAAGAATAAATATTTAACCCCTCCAAAGTTAAAATGCGCCGTGATTCCGGTCTATTTAAAGCCCTGCAATATAACTGCAGAAAAAACAATGAAATTAATTTACAGCATGGTAAAGACATTCTTGTTAGTACCAGAAACGTGGTGGCAAGTAGCTTTACACCTATACTTGAGGAAAACATGCAGTTTACTCATCTTGTTCCTCATATAATGCCATCTCTTTATTTAAATCTTAATTAGAGGTGATTAAGAAAATGCACGAATTGTGCTATGACCATGATGTATAATAATCTGCATCTCAGAAACATATCTAGCATGATGCTGTAACTCAATATGCAATACCCAATCCAATGGACATTTTTAGTAGGACTCAGCGGACTGCACGGAATCACGATACGTGAACCTCTACTAAATAAGAAAAAAACCTCTGCCCTTTACACGGAGTTCTGCAAACGGGCAGAGTTCTCTGTCGCATCCGTTCGCGTTGCGTTTGATGTCAAATGCAACATGAAGTACGGACTCGCGTTCAAAATCGTGCACGGACGGCACTACGCGGTTTGCATGGGTGCTGTTATCTTGTTTTTCGCTCTGTTTCTGCTGCTGGGTCTGTTGTTTCATTCCCAATTTATCTATGCAATGTTCCACTCTCCTAGTTAATCTATCCCTCATTTTTATATATTTTATTAGCGTTTCTTTTTGTGCCTCTGTATTTTTACATTTTTTTCATTTTACATGCTTTCTCGTGACTTTTGTATTTTTGTTTGTTTTTCTCTTTTCTTCATTCTTTCGCTCTATAAATTATTTTCTTCTTCACCCAGCCCCATGGCAGAGCAGGGAGGCGCTGGTGATCATGGAAGCAACAGTGCAGGCCCCCCTGGACAGCCTTGTGGGTAGTGCAGCCCACACAAATCTTTTCTGAGGAGGAGGTGGCAGCACTAGTCTTTCATGTGCAGCGCCATCTCCCCTCTATGCTGGCAACAGGTCTGGCAGCGGTTACTTCCTGCTGGAGCATCAGCTGCATTGGGCTGGGGTGCGTCCATGTGTCAGGGCCACCATCCATGTCCAGTGGCCGTCTCAGCAGCTGACGCATTGCTATGCGTACATAATCACCCACAAGCAGAACCTGATTGACCTCTAGGCATCGATATTCTGGAGCTTGGTGAGTGTTATATTATTGTGTTTGTGTTCTACAATGCCAACTTTTTTTCTTAATAGCATGCAGCTTGTACTCCGGGGTAAGTTACATTTAGTAGACGTTACGAATATTATTTATTTTGTGCTCCAGATAGAGCTAGGCAGGTGCTCGGCACTACATCATCGCACTTGCTTAGGTTGATTATTTAAGAAGACATTGCAATGCAGCATTCTCTGTGACTTTATGTAGCTTCTACAGTCCCAAGCAATTTTGTCAACACCAGGACAGTGCGCGCTCTATGGGCATCTAGAATGCAAAAACCCAACACTCGCAAGATAAAGTAATTTATGCATTGTGATGATATGTTATTGTTTAACCTTTTGCATTGCAGAATTCCATCCAAAAGATTCATTTTTAAGGTGCTTATAAATACTGTACATTTACAATGTGTTGCTGCAGACATTCAGAGTGTGTTAGGGTGTGGTCCCTTTCCAGGGCCTTCTGGAGACTTTCCCTGCAACATGCCTGGGCGTGGTTCTAGGCTGGGCCAAGACTCTATAAAAGAGAGTCAGCCCAACTTCCAGTGCTCACTATTCAGAGGTCCCGGTGCAGAGCAGCAGCCTCTTCCTGAGCTCCTGTCCCGGCGGCCTATTTGGATTTTCCAGTCTTCTGCACTCATCTCTCATTAGTGATCACTGTTTCCAGGCGGTAAGACGGTGTTTGGACATTTCCCAACACCGTAATTGAGAATCTTCATATTCTTGATTTTAATTCTTAAATGAATAACAGATTACTTGTGCGCTGCCATTTTTTGACATTTGTATGGTGGTTTGCAAATAGGGAGGACGCGCAATTTATTCCATAAAGATTTGACTTCGTTATTACATTATTGTTCATTGCGCGCTGATATTTCTTGACATTTACATGATGTTTTACGAGTTGGCAAGACGTGCAACTCGTTTCATGAGCATTTAACTTTGTTGTTCATTGCGCGCTACCTTTTCTTGACATATCCATGGTGGCATTCGAATCGGCGAAACGCGCGATTCACTTCTCGTGTGTAATTCATGCTGTTCATTGTGCGCTACCATTTTCTGGCATTTACATGGTGGCATTCAAATCGGCAACACGCGCAATTCTTTCCTTGAGTGTTTTTTTCATGTTATTCATTGTGCGCTACCATTTCTTGGCTTTTGTATGGTGGCATTTGAATCGGCAAGACTCGCAATTCTTTCCTCGTGTATAAATAATGTAAGTTACTGTGTGCTACCATTCTAAGATATTTTCTTGGTAGCATTTCAAGTTGACACGTCGCGTGATTTATTCCTTGAATCTACGTTGTGTGATTTCATGGTGCACAAACCTTTATGATGTTTAATACTCATATAAAAATCTGCAGTGTGCGTAATTTACTTCCCAATGTTTTTTCTGAGATGAACACAACACAATACCAGAGTTCTAGAGGTAATTCTGTGTGTTCCTGATATGTATTCCTAAAAGGAGATTCATAAGGTTGTTTAGAAATTGCTCAGAGTGTTTCCTGATTCTCATGCTAAAGAAAGTACTTGAATCTGAAAGTCCTATTTAACTTTTCCTGTTTCCTCCTCAGGTTTTCGGTCATCTAAAGCCTAGTCAGTTTTAGGATTATTCTAGGGTTGTTCATGTTTTTCAGAAAAGACGAAGCTTAGAGTTGTAGCATGGTACTGATTTCATGAGATGTAATTTTGATGTTGTGTTTTAACCTTTTGCTTCCTACAGATCTCCTTCCCAGCTGTTCCCGTCCTAATCCCCTTTTCCCCACTTGGACTCTCTTAGACTCTGTGATAAATCTAATCAGAGTATTGGAGCTGTCTTGTGGTGGAAGTGTTGGGAACGTGCACGGACCCCGAGGATCTGGTGACTCTGACAAATTTCACAGTGATGCGAGCATGCATCTATGTGTTGCAAAAAAGGGAGACTGAATTGTTCCATTAAAGGGGTTGAGAAATGAGAATAGAATCATAGATCATTCACTGCAATGCATTGGTTCCAAATGTAGTTTTTATTAAGGAAATTTGGAAAAGGGATTTTAGGAGTATAGCCAACTCATCGATAGTTGATTATTCTAGTACCAGAGGTGATATGATTTAATTACAATGTTATTGCATTTGCTTGTTCTATAATAATTTTGTGGAGATTAACAGTACCGTTTTTATTACACCAGCACCCGAGGGCGAGAAGAGGAGCACTACAGAAGTGGGACTGGCCGGAGCTAGGGAGGCGCCGACCACCAGAGCAGATGATGATGGCTCTGTTTATCCCAGTAAGTCCCATTAGTTAATATTATTATTATTTCCCTAATTTTTACCTCTGTCCACTTTTATACTACTTTTAATTTTGCCATGTTTACTTTTTTATGACTGTCTCTCTTTTTTCCAACTCCCCTATCCAAGTTTAGTTTAATTCCTGTTATCCCTGCATCATCTTTTTTTCTGTTTTTCATTGACCATTTTGTAGTTCACCCCTTCTTGTACTTTAATGATTCTGAGTCATCATCATCACAGGCTACAGCTCTGCCCTTCCATTACGCAAAGCTTTAGGTTGGCTTGACTACCTGGCTTTTCTAACATTCCAACAAAATGCTCAGAGTGATATTTTTGAAAGAAGACACTGCAGTGCTAACCAAACTGTAACAAAGAATTGTGGTTGCAGTTGTTTGATTAAAAAAATTAAGAAGGGAAGGGATGCCTGGCATCTAAAAACTGTATACTGTTTTCTTCTAGCCACACCAACCAGTGCAACCAGAGGAGCCGGCTCAAGTTCCACTGCTGCAGGAGCAGATGGGGCAGTGGTAGAAGAGGCGGGAGGTACAGGTGATGATAAGTCACATTGCTTGCTTATTGACATTTACCATTACTCACTAGCTACAAGGGTGTTTTTGTGATCAGATTTGTGATCCCCCCGCATTACAGCTACAGCGGTGGTTGGGTTGCTTATGGTCTCTTCTATCTGCAGTTCAGCAAAAGCACACACAATGTACACTAAAAATGATGGCTTGATGGAACTGTGAAAGAACGGATGGGTGAAAAGAGTGAAAGGAAAGGATGCATGGGTTGATGAAAAAAAATGTATGGGCGAATATTGGGTAAATGGATGGAGTGATGAAAGGATGATTGAAAGACAGGGTGGATAGTGGGTACTGAACAGATGGATGAATGATTTTGGGTGAAAGACTGGATGAGAAAAAATAAAGCTTAAATCATCATGGCTATGGGTGAATATAGTAGGAAGAATGAAAGGATGACAGGAATAATTGCTTAGATTAATAAAGAAGAGAACTCTTCTGCAAAGGGGCATGCTGCTACTCCCGCTTCGCTTCCTTTGTGTTTGATAATTTATGGTTAAAAGTGGGGGGTATTTTAATTTGTGTTCTAATCCATTGGCTCACTGTGTTTGATAATTGAGGCAGATATGTATCCCATCATCATTCATCAACCCCCTCCCTGCCCATGGCATTTTGTCAACCATGACTGAAGAAGTGCAGTGCAGTATTCCCATAACAGATTTATTTTATACCTGCTCAGATTTTTCCCTTTAGACTTTCACTATACAGTGACTGAATAAACCAAAGATTAGGCACATGATGAATCAATGATCAGTGACGCCCCTCTATTCTTCTATAGCAAAAGTTCTAAATACCTGCCAAATCCCTCTCCTTATTCTGCTGTCAAGTTTCCTTTCCTTACAGCCCAGCAAATGATTTTGTTGGAAAGAATTTGTTATGGTGGGAGAGGACAGTGAGTAGAGTGGGACTAGTAAGTACCTGGACCAGCTCCGGACCCATATTGACAGTGCCCTCTTCTAAGCCCTGTTTTACATGTTTTTGTTTTGTGGGAGGGACTTTTGTGCCGGTGGAAAGGATGGGGTGGTAGTTGGGGTGGGCTTTGGACTTGTTGGGGACAGATCATTATTTGTTCGAGGGAGGGGTGGGACTGTTGTGGGTAGAGAGGAATGGTTTTCTATTTGTAACTAATTAAAGGGGATACTTTTTTTTACTTCATTTGTGCCTCAAATCTTTATTTTGGTGTTTAGTTTGCACTGCTGTCTTTTAGTGTAGCCTGTTTTATTAATCTGCTAACCAAATAAAATATATGTCATGTATTTATACCCTTGCTCTATCGCCCTCTGCAACTATATATTGATCACTAGGGGATGACTGCCTATTTTGCCTACAAAAACCTTGTGCATACATACATCTTCTTCAGTAGGTGTTAATTGCTATTTAAACAAGTTAATTTCAACCCATAGTTCTTCTCTTACCTGAACTGATGAAGCAAGGGAGTCCTCTTACTGCAGGGTTTTCCTAAGGTGGCATTTTAAGGGGGGGTAGGTAGAAGCAGTAGCAGGCTAACTTGCCAACGGGGAAGACAGAAAATGCCATTCCCACCTATGCAACCTCAAGCTGCAAGATTAATCAAAGGGTGATCCATCATTGTCAACTAGATTGAAAGAAAACAGAGAGTTAGTGGGTCATATACAGTGCTTAATTTGAAACGGTGGTATCTAGTGTGGGGCACCACCACTTTTTCTTAGGGCTGGCACTTATTTTTCTGCCTCATGCATTTACTGTGAGTGTTAGAAATGGGGTCTTCGGTTGGCAGTCAGGTTACCCTCGTCCAAGCAAGGACCCTCACTCTAGTCAGGGTAAAGGAGAATCACACTCAGTTAACCCCCGCTAACCCCCTTGGTAGCTTGGCACGAGCAGGCAGGCTTAACTTCAGAAGCAATGTGTAAAGTACTTGTACCAACACACACAGTAACTGTGTGAAAATACTACAAAATGTCACAACACGGGTTTTAAAAAAAGGTAATATTTAACTTAACAAAACAAGACCAAAATGACAAAAATCTGACACACACAAGGCAAGTTATGAATTTTAAAAAGAATAAAAGTCTTAATCCTTAGAAAACAGTGAGAACGCTGTTATTGCAGAAAAGTACCTCGGTAGCGTCAGAAATAAGCCGCACGGAGGTTGAAAAAGTCCAGCAATATGTCAATTTCACACTTGCAAGCGAGACCGTGTGTCGTTCCTCTTCCATTCGGGTCAGTGTGCGTTGTTTCTTCTCTCCCACAAGAGAGTGATGCATGGATCCAGGACAAGCACCTCGGGTCCAGGCAGGCTTTGCATTGTTTTTCTATGCCAAGCGATGTTGCGTTGAAATCCGGTCGCACGGTGTTAAGAAACCGCGCTTCGTGTGGACTTGTGTCTTTAACAGCAGCCACTGGGGGTGTTGCACGTCATTTCTCCAGTCGTGTTGCGTTGATCTCCCCGCTGCGATGCAGGTGGAGCATCAATTTAAGCCGCGAGGCTGGCGGTGCATCGTTTAGCATCCACGAGGTGAAAGTTTTCCCACACGGCAGTCTTTGCGTGGATTTCTGTCCTTTTCCACCAGCTTCACTTTCCAGGGGCCCAGAGACAGGTTAGGGCACCACTTGGTGGGCAGGACTCTCAGTGGAAAGCTCAGGTGCTGGCAGAGAGAAGTCTTTGTTGTCCCTGAGACTTCAACAACAGGAGGCAAGCTCAGTTCAAGCCCTTGGAGATTCTTCACCAGTAGGAAGTCACACACAAGTCAGTCTTCGCCCTCTCTCAGGTAGAAGCAGCTAGTGCAGGCAAACCCAGCAAAGCACAGTCACATGCAAAGGGGTAGTACTTTTCCTACACCTTCTCCAGCTCTTCTCTCAGGCAGAGGGTTCTCTTGGTTCCAGAAGTAATCTGATTTTCAGTGGTTTTGGGTCCTCTTCTTATACCCCTTTCTGTCTTTAAAGTAGGCCTACTTCAAAGAAAAGTCTCTGTTGTTTTCACGATCCTGCCTTGCCCAGGTCAGGCCCCATACACACACCAGGGGGTTGGAGACTGCATTGTGTGAGGGCAGGCACAGACCTTTCAGGTGTAAGTGACCACTCCTCCCCTTAGCCAAGATAGCCCATCAGGATATGCAGGCTACACCCAGCTCCCTTTGTGTCACTGTCCAGAGGAAAGGTGAAAACAACTCAGCTGTCAAATTGACCCAGACAGGGAATCTACAAATAGGCAGAGTCACAGAATGGTTTAAGGAAGAAAATGCCTACTTTCTAAAAGTGGCATTTTCAAACGCAACGTCTAAAAACAATCTTTGCCAAAATATGTATTTTTAAACTGTAAGTTCACAGAACCTACACTCCATATTCCTAACGGCTTCCAAAGTGAATCTGCACTTTAATCACATTTAAAGCCAGTCCCCAGGATAACCTATGAGAGAGATAGGCCTTGCAAATGTGAAAATCAAATTTGGCAGTATTTCACTGTCAGGACATGTAAAACACATAAGTACATGTCCCACCTTTAACATACACTGCACACTGCCCATGGGGCTATCTAGAGCCTACCTTAGAGGTGCCTTACATGTATAAAAAGGGAAGGTTTAGGCCTGGCAAGTGGGTGCACTTACCAAGTCAAATTGTCAGTTTAAAACTGCACACACAGACACTGCAGTGGCAGGTCTGAGCCATGATTACAGGGCTACTAATGTGGGTGGCACAACCAGTGCTTTGATTTACAGGCCCTGGACACCTCTAGTGCACTGTACTAGGGACTTACTACTAAATGAAATATCCCAATCGTGGAAAATCAATTACACATACATTTTACATATGAGCACTTGCACTTTAGCACTGGATAAAAGCAGTAAAGTGCACAGAGTATCAAAAACAGCAAAAACAGAGTCCAACAACCTGGGGAACAGAGGCAAAAAGTTAGGGGAGACCATGCCAAGGATGTCAAGTCTAACACTTAGGCTTTCACTCAGGCATGCGCTTCTGGGTTTTTGTTCGCATCCCTGGGTACGAACCTTTCGGACACCTTCCCTAGCTGCTCCGGTTGCAGATGCAATAATGGCATAGCTTGGCCTATTGTACTGTCCTCCTTGCTAACTTCCCACATGAAAACCTTGAAAGGGAGTAGCTTCTGTGTGAGGCATTTCACTAGGCCCCATTTATCCACATCTATGGTTATAGCTTTCCCGATTGCATCCCCTCCTCTTTGAATGACATAGTCATTGATCTGCTTGGACTGCACAAACAGACATTGCAACATATAACAGGTTGAGTTCCAACCTGTTGGCAACTGGTATTCTGTTAGCAGGCTGAATAATCCACAACTGCTTCTGGTCTTTAAAAGAGTAACTGAAATGAGTGCAGATTCTTCGAAAAGTGGTCAGCATGTTGCTGACTATGGGGGTCATTCCAACCCTGGCGGTCGGTGTTAAAGCTGCGGTCAAACCGCCAACAGGCTGGCGGTAAAAAAAAATGCAATTCCGACCCTGGCGGAAACCGCCAACAGAGACCGCCACTTTAACACACCGCCCGCCACGGCGGGACAAACAAACAGCACGGCGGTCACCGTCAACAGACAGGCGGGAGACAATGTACCGCCCACCCTATCACAACCCACCAATCCGCCACCTTTTCCGGGGCGGTAGCCCCGCCGATAAAAACACGTCGGAAACAGACATTTCAAACGGAAAACGCTCACCTCCATACACCCCACGAGGAATCTGGACAGCATGAAACCCGAACTACACATCCTACCAGCCATTGTCTTCCTGCTCCTCTACCAGGAGCACGAACGCCGGCGCAGAAGACAACGGTGAGTACTGCACCTACGACACAGGGGAGGGGGAGGCAAAAAATTACGGGGACACACATATGCGACACACCCACCCTCACCCTCAACCACTACAACACACACATCAATGCATAGCAACACATCACAGTTACACCCCCAAACCCCCCGGAAGAATGCAAAGGCAAATGGAAATGATTATAAATATAGAATTATATTGTAAGACTGAGTATAAAATATATCACACATCTATAACTTTATATACATAAATTGTCCAGTCCGATATGTCCATCAGCCATTGTTCGTGGGCCACTGGGCCAAAACACATGGGCAAAGCCCACACAGGATACCTGCCTCCAACGGAGAGAACACTGCAGGGGCATCAGATAGGAAAACTACAGGCACCTCAGGGGGAAAGGAAGGGGGGGCACCTCAGCCAGATGAGTCCACGACGCCAGATCCACGAGGGGCCTCCATGCCCACTGTGCCATACTGGGGAGTGCAAAGCCACAGTCTCACAAGTCTCTACAGCGGGTGGGTTGCCCACTGTGCCATCCTGGGGAGTGCAAAGCCACAGTCTCTCAAGTCTCTACAGTGGGTGGCTTGCCCACTGCCATATCCGAGGGAGTGCAAAGCCACAGTCTCTCAAGTCTCTACAGTGGGTGGGTTGCCCACTGTGCCATCCTGGGGAGTGCAAAGCCACAGTCTCTCAAGTCTCTACAGTGGGTGGTTTGCCCACTGTTCAATCCTGGGGAGTGCCAAGCCACAGTCTCTCAAGTGGATAACAGTCTCCACTGGTACTGGAGGGGGACCTAGTGCCCAGAGTGCTTCGTGCAGCCCTGCCCGACACCGATGCGGGCCTGCCCCTTCCGCCAATGGGCCAGCGGTGCTTGAGATGAAGGGCCCAGTTCAGCGGTGCTTGAGATGAAGGGCCCAGTTCAGCGGTGCTTGAGACGGCGGTGCCCAGCGGAGCGGTGCTTGAGATGAAGGGCCCAGTGCAGCGGTTCTTGAGACGGCGGTGCCCAGCAGAGCGGTGCTTGAGATGAAGGGCCCAGCAGAGCGGTGCTTGAGATGAAGGGCCCAGTTCAGCGGTGCTTGAGATGAAGGGCCCAGTTCAGCGGTGCTTGAGACGGCGGTGCCCAGCGGAGCGGTGCTTGAGATGAAGCGCCCAGTTCAGCGGTTTTTGAGACGGCGGTGCCCAGCGGAGCGGTGCTTGAGATGAAGGGCCCAGCGGAGCGGTGCATGAGATGAAGGGCCCAGTTCAGCGGTGCTTGAGATGAAGGGCCCAATTCAGCGGTGCTTGAGACGGCGGTGTCCAGCGGAGCGGTGCTTGAGATGAAGGGCCCAGTTCAGCGGTGCTTGAGACGGCAGTGCCCAGCGGAGCGGTGCTTGAGATGAAGGGCCCAGTTCAGTGGTTCTTGAGACGGCGGTGCCCAGCGGAGCGGTGCTTGAGATGAAGGGCCCAGCGGAGCGGTGCTTGAGATGAAGGGCCCAGTTCAGCGGTGCTTGAGATGAAGGGCCCAGTTCAGCAGTGCTTGAGACGGCGGTGCCGAGCGGAGCGGTGCTTGAGATGAAGGGCCCAGTTCAGCGGTGCTTGAGACGGCGGTGCCCAGCGGAGCGGTGCTTGAGATGAAGGGCCCAGTGCAGCGGTTCTAGAGATGAAGGGCCCAGTTCAGCGGTGCTTGAGATGAAGGGCCCAGTTCAGCGGTGCTTGAGATGAAGGGCGCAGTTCAGCGGTGCTTGAGACGGCGGTGCCCAGCGGAGCGGTGCTTGAGATGAAGGGCCCAGTTCAGCGGTGCTTGAGACGGCGGTGCCCAGCGGAGCGGTGCTTGAGATGAAGGGCCCAGTGCAGCGGTTATAGAGATGAAGGGCCCAGTTCAGCGGTGCTTGAGATGAAGGGCCCTGTTCAGCGGTGCTTGAGATGAAGGGCCCAGTTCAGCGGTGCTTGAGACGGCGGTGCCCAGCGGAGCGGTGCTTGAGATGAAGGGCCCAGTTCAGCGGTGCTTGAGACGGCGGTGCCCAGCGGAGCGGTGCTTGAGATGAAGGGCCCAGTGCAGCAGTTCTAGAGATGAAGGGCCCAGTTCAGCGGTGCTTGAGATGAAGGGCCCAGTTCAGCGGTGCTTGAGACGGCGGTGCTCAGCGGAGCAGTGCTTGAGATGAAGGGCCCAGTTCAGCGGTCCTTGCCCTGTTCAGCGGTGCTTGCCCTGTTCAGCGGTGCTTGCCTTGGCGGTCCTTGCCCTGTTCAGCGGTGCTTGCCTTGGCGGTCCTTGCCCTGTTCAGCGGTCCTTGCCCTGTTCAGCGGTGCTTGCCCTGTTCAGCGGTGCTTGCCTTGGCGGTCCTTGCCCTGTTCAGTAGTGCTTGCCTTGGCGGTCCTTGCCCTGTTCAGCAGTGCTTGCCTTGGCAGTCCTTGCCATGTTCAGCGGTGCTTGAGTTGCCCGGTCCTTCATTGCCCAGCTGGGCTGTGGCTGGCGGTCCTTCATTGCCCAGCTTGGCTGTGGCTGGCAGGGCCCTCCTGGGCAGCTGGGCTGTGGCTGGCGGGGCCCTCCTGGGCGGCTGGGCTGTGGCTGGCGGGGCCCTCCTGGGCTGCAGTACCGGGCCTGTGTGTGTCCTCCTGCACACCTGGGATGGGGCTGGTGGGGCCCTCCTGGCCAGCTGGCCTGCTGCCGGACTTGTCGGGCGTGCTGCCCTTCCCACCCTTCCCTGCACGCTTGTGGCCCTTTCCCACCTTTGTCGGTGTGCCAGGTTGCACCTCACTTCCTGACGGAGCCAATGTAGGGATTGTGGTCCCTGGGGTCTTTGGTCGCTCGCGCCGGGCACTGGCAATCTTAGGATGCTTTTCCGGTGGTGGGCTGGCCGTGCCTTGGCTCCTAGCTGAACTGGATGCCCTTGAGGGTGGGGGACTCCACAGTCCATGGACAACAGTCTTCACTGGTCCCGGTTTTGTGGTGGCTGAGGTGCTGATTGGAGTCTTATGAGATGGACGGGGTGGGGGAGTTGTAGGAAAGAGGTCAAGTTTGGAAAGGAAAAGCAATTTGGAAAGAGAGGGATGGGTAGGTGTAGTGGGTATGGGAGTGGAGGAAGAGGATGTGGTTGTAGGAGTGTGAAGTCTGGTGTCTTTGGGTGCAGGTGCTTGGGCTGGAGGCTGTCGTGAGGTGGATGGCTGTTGGGTGGATGGCTTCATGCGTTTGTGTAGTTTGGAGGAGGGGGTGACAGACACACTTGGAGAGGACACAGGGGACGTGTAAATGGTAGTGGGGGTGGTGACTGCACGTGTGCGGAGTGTTCTGGTGGGTGTGCTGGTGATGGACGTAGTGGCTGAAGATGTTGTGCATGCAAGTGTGAGTGGAGACGTCACAGGGAGGGAGGAGGGAGACGAGGAGGAGGGGGACACAGTGGAGGCAGTGGGTGTTGGTATGTCTGCATGTGGATGTTGCTTGTGTGAATGCTTGTGTGATCTGTGGTGCTTATGTCTGGATGAGCTTCCCTTGGGTGTTGAGGTGTGTGCAGGCTGGTCTGTAGGTGTGTCTGGGATAGGCAGAGGTACAGGGGATTGGGTCTGGGTGGAGGAAGTTGGAGGGGGGAGGCTAGAGACGGGGACAATTGCTGCCATCAGTGCTGAGGCCAGAGCGTTGAACGATCGCTGATGGGCAGCCTGACCCGAATGAATGCCCTCCAGGTATGCATTACTCTGGTGCACCTCTCTTTGTACACCCTGGATGGCATTCAAAAGGGTAGACTGCCCAACAATGATGGTCCGTAGGAGGTCAATGACCTCCTCACTGAGGGCAGCAGGGCTGACAGGGGCAGGGCCTGAGGTGCCTGGGGCGAAGGAGATGCCCACATTCCTGGGTGAGCGGGCACGGGGCAAACGCTGAGGGGCTGCTGGGAGGGCGGTGCTGGTGCGCTGGGTGGAGGCTGTACCTGTTGTTGGAGGGGCACGGATGTTGCCGCCACCACAAGGGAGCTCCCTTCAGAGGACGAGTCGCTGTCACTGACATCAGCACGAGTCTCCGCTGTGGAGCTCCCCTCGCCCTCCGTCTCACTGGTGAAATCCGAGTCAGTTGCATGGCCCGCCATGGCCATGTGAGATGCAGCTCCCTCGTGCTCTGATGCCACTTCTCCTCTGCCTGATGATGCTAATGCACACATGAACAGGAAGACCACAAAAAAGGGGGGGATGAGAAATAAAGACATGTTGAGTGCATGGATTACCGCTACCGTTGGTGGACAAGACAGACACAGAAGCCCCCTGCACTACGCCGCGCACTTGGGGTCCACTACGCAATCCGTGGGACATGGCCTACAAGCCTATGGACGACAACTGCACACATAGATGACACTGGGCCATGGATACCTGTACTTGGTACCCTACAGAGGTGGGGGGCGGGGGCACAGGGCCATGCCTTACGGAGGGGCCTAGCCTACAGAAATCGCCCTGGCCTAGGGATACCCACAGCCCTCCTCCCCCACCCAGACACCTCCACTGCGCGCAAAGTCAGCAGAATGTATTTGTACTCACCCCCTTGTGTCTGCTGTGATGTCCTCACGCGCCCATCCAAATCGGTGTAGGCCACCGCCAGGATCCGGGACATCAGGGGGGTCAATTGACGACTGGCACCCCTCCTACGTTGGGAGGCCATCCCCAGCAGAACCTCCGCCGTCTTCCTGCTCCCGCTTCGGATGTCCTCCCACCTCTTCCGGCAGTGGGTGCCCCGTCTGTTGTGGACCCCCAGTGTCTGGACGTCCTTGGCGATGGCACGCCAAATCGCGACTTACTGGTGGGCGCTGACCTATGTGACATGTACAGGGAGAGAAAAATTATCATCACCTTCTGCATGCTCGATGTGAGTGGCCCCCCATCCCCACCCTTGCCATGTGGCACATGCTTCATCTGTCGTTTGATGCATGCCTCAATCGCTCCCCTCCCCACCATCTTTCATCCACCGACTCAACCCAGGCATTGCCCAGTAAGCATGGTCCCAGTGTACTTACCTGTTGGTCTGGAGGACCGTAGAGTAGCGCATACTGGGGGAGGACCCCATCCACAAGTTTCTCCAACTCCTCCGCAGTGAAGGCAGAGGCCCTTTCCCCAGTCGCATGAGCCATTGTCTCTTCCAGACCGAGGTCACAGCAGCACTTGCAGTGTAGGTCCTCACCTGTCGAAGATCAGGTATCGAGTGATTAAGCAGATAGAAAATGGCGGTCACGCCCGCGGCGGTGCGTACCGCGGCGGTGCGTACCGCGACCGCCGGCGCACATCGTCATTGGCTCCTGAAACCCATAGGGTTCTATGGTAACCAATGCGGCTTAGCGCCGCGGTCTTCGACCGCCTACCGCCGCGGTGTGCCACGCCAGCGCATTGACCTCACACCCCACTGCCGCACTTCACAGGTCAGGCAGCCGCCATTTCAAGGGCCCACATGGCCTAATTACCAACTGCATCACACATACCTAGGCCATGCACCAACACTCATACAAGCCATTCAATGCATTGGGAATCGTGCTATGTGCAAGCTGTGGTTACGTACCTGTGGGTTGATTGACTCTGTGCTCGCTGTTGTCCTTCATAGGCACTGTCCGCTGGGACATGCGAGGAGATGGAGGAATCTTCCCGTGTACAGACCGCTGGTGGACCTGTCGACAATGGAGGAACGACATGTCATACTGACATACAGGCTTGACCGAGCCACTATACAGGAACTGTGTGCCTAGCTGGAGCCAGACCTGATGTCACCCATCTGCCAACCCACAGGGATCCCCCCTCTAGTGCAGGTGCTGTCAGTACTCCACTTCTTAGCAAGTGGGTCATTTCAAACAACAGTTTGACATCAGAGATGTCCCAGCCTATGTTTTCCAAGGTTTTGTCCAGCGTGTTGTCTGCCCTGCTGAAACACATGCAGAGCTACATCGTTTTCCCTGAGGTGGGGGATTTGCCTACAGTGAAGGGTGATTTCTATACCCTTGGACATATCCCCAACATCATAGGTGCCATTGATGGGACACATGTTGCTTTGGTCCCCCCTAGCAGGAGTGAACAGGTGTACAGGAACCGGAAGAGTTATCATTCGATGAATGTACAGATGGTGTGTTTGGCTGACCAGTACATCTCCCATGTTAATGCCAAGTTCCCTGGGTCAGTGCATGACGCCTACATCCTGCGGAATAGCAGTATCCCGTATGTGATGGGTCAACTCCAGAGGCACCCGGTGTGGCTATTAGGGGACTCTGGTTACCCCAACCTGTCCTGGCTACTGACCCCAGTGAGGAATCCCAGGACAAGGGCAGAGGAACGGTACAATGAGGCCCATGGGCGGACTAGGAGGGTGATCGAGCGAACCTTTGGCCTCCTGAAGGCCAGGTTCAGGTGCCTCCATATGTCAGGTGGATCCCTAATGTACTCACCAAAGAAGGTCTGCCAGATCATCGTGGCCTGCTGTATGCTTCACAACCTGGCTTTGCGCCGCCAGGTGCCTTTTCTGCAGGAAGATGGTCCAGATGGTGGTGTTGTAGCAGCTGTGGAGCCTGTGGAGAGTGAAGAGGAGGAAGCCGAAGAGGACGACATAGAGAACAGGAACACAGTAATACAGCAGTATTTTCAGTGACACACAGGTAAGAGTAGACACCGGCATATTACATTTACTTAATGACTCCTACCTCTCTACTGTCTGACTTTTTCCCCCAGTGTATGGTAACTGTGTTGTGACTTTCCCTTCCGTTTTCAGAGCTGTGGGCCCCACTGCGTGACATCTACTTTGTTTCCCCATGAACTACAGCTGTGTGACAGCGGTTTGTTACCATCACAATGTGAATGAACATTTTGGCACGGTTATGTCTAATACATTTGTTCTAAATCACAGCCAGACTCCAGATTGTTTTGTGCAATAAGTGTTTTTATTCAAGTGCTCTAAATTGGATGGGTGGTTGCAAATCGGTGAGGGGTGATGGTGGAGGATTGTCCATGGCAGAGTCCAGACTATCAGTTTTCACAGGTGCATTGTCCAAATGCCTGTGGGAAGAGGAGCAGGGGCAGTTTAAGGTTGGACAGGGTGACAATGTGGGACAATCAGGGCGGTATCCTTTGCTGGCGGGGGTCTTGACATCTTACTCTGTCTTCTTCCTAGATCTCAGGGCCCGCTTGCGGGGTGGTTCTCCTTCTGCAGGGGTGGGGTTCTGGTGGCCTGTTGGTCTTGTGTCGGGGCCTCCTGTCCACTAGCGCCGGCGGAGGTGGTAGGCAGTTCTTGGTGCATGCTAGTGTCAGGGGCCCTTTGAGGTGCCACAGTGTTCCGCAATGTCGTGACTACCTCATTCAGGGCCACTACGATGGTACCCATGGCGGAACTGATGTTTCTTAGTTCCTCCCTGAACCCCATATACTGTTCCTCCTGCAGAAGCTGGATCTCCTGAAACCTAGCCAGGACCGTCGCCATCGTCTCCTGGGAGCGGTGGTATGCTCCCATGATGGAGGAGAGGGCCTCGTGGAGAGTGGGTTCCCTGGGCCTGTCCCCCCCCTGTTGCACAGCAGCCCTCCCAGTTCCCCTGTTTCCCTGGGCCTTTGTCCCCTGGACCGTGTGCCCACTACCACTGCCCCCAGGTCCCTGTTGTTGTTGGGGTGGTGGGTTAGCCTGGGTTCCCTGTAGTGGTGGACACACCGCTGATTGACGTGTCCTGGGGACAGAGGTATGGGCTCGCTGGGTGGGTGCTGTGCTGGTGTTCCCAGAGGGGGGAAGGTCTACTGTGGCCTGTGGCTGTGTGAAGGGAACCGACTGTCCCGAGGTCCCCGATGGACCGGGCTGGTCATCTAGATCCAGGGAGACAGAGCTGCTGTCCTCACTGTGGGCCTCTTCTGGGGGTGGAGGGGACATTTGTGGACCCTCCTGCGTGGTGATGTGGGTCCTGCAGGGGTATAAAAGCATGGTTATTGCTTCTGTGTGTGTCATAGCGTGCAATGGGTGGGTGCCAGTGTACCCCAGTGCTGGCATTCCTTTGTGGGGGCTGTTGTGACGGTGGTTGGGGGGGGGGGTTTGTATGTGTATGTGCAGTGGGAATGCTTAGGTGATGGGTGTCCATGCTTTGTGGACGCATGCAGGGCTAGGTGTTGGGATGGGTGTGTTGTGATGGTGAGACAGTTGCAAGGAGTAGGATGTGATGGCGGTGAGGGTGAGGGTGGGGGTATGAGTTGGCATGCAGGTGGGGTGGGGGGAGAAGTAGTTAAGATTTGCCTTACCAGAATCCATTCCTCCGCCTACTCCTGCGAGGCCCTCAGGATGCAGGATGTTCAAGACTTGCTCCTCCCATGTTGTAAATTCTGGGGGAGGAGGTGGGGGTCCGCCGCCAGTCTTCTGCACCGCGATGTTGTGCCTGGATACCATGGATCGCACCTTCCCCTGTAGGTCGTTCCACCTCCTCCTGATGTCGTCCCGATTTCTTGGGTGCTGTCCCACAGCGTTGACCCTGTCGACTATTCTGCTCCATAGCTCCATCTTCCTGGCAATGGTGGTGTGCTGCACCTGTGCCCCGAACAGCTATGGCTCTACTCGTACAATTTCCTCCACCATGACCCTGAGTTCATCATCAGAGAACCTGGGGTGTCTTTGCGGTGCCATGGGGTGGTGTGGGTGATGTGTGGGGTGGATTGTGTGGTGCTAAGTGTGGTGATGTGTATTGTTGTGTTGTGTGAAGTGCGTGCAAATATTGCTGGGTGACAGTGAATTGGGCGTCTGGGTGCTCGGATGTCTTTTCTCGGTGCATGTTCACGAATCTCTAGGAGTGGAGGTTTGTAGGTGATGTGGGTGTGTGTTTTATATTTAATTGGGTGTGTGGGAGTGGTGTGTGTATGTGTCTCAGGTGTGTGTATTTTGAATTGTCCAATGTGGTTGTGTTTTGTAAGTGTGTGTGTATTTTGAGCGCGGCGGTGTGTACCGCCAATGGAATACCGCGGTTGAAAGACCGCCGCGTGGATTCGTGTGTCGTGATAGTGTGGGCGTATTTCTGTTGGCGTGACGGTGGAGGTTTGGTCATCGCCAGTTTCCCGCTGCCCTTTGGTGTGGCGGACTTTTGTGGATGTCTGTATTTTGGCGGTTTGCCTGTTGTGGGGCAGAATGACCGTGGCGGTTTGCCGCGGCGGTGTTATGGTAGTCTTCTGAACGGCAGTGAGCGCCTTTTACCGCCGAGGTTGGAATGACCCCCTATGTCTTCTTTTATTAGAAAGTCTTGCACAACCAGGTTGATGCAGTGCACCAAATGCAGGACCCTGAAATAACCACCTTGACAGTGTTGTGTCCATGGCAACAAATCCAATTCAAAAACCTCTGAGTCGCAGCCATTGAGACACTTTGTTCGTTTAAGATGTTTGCAGTTGTGTGTGATTTCTCCATTGTGAAGATAGCTACTGTTGCATGCCGGCGAATGCTCCTCAAAATTTCCTCAGGGCTAATACCTGTAGATAGCTTTTGATTTACCCCTACAAAAGAGATCCAGTGTGCAGCGATGCACATGTAATCAGTCACCTGATAACTGGTACACCTTAACCTCGTCAGGTGGATAGTGTGGACAACACTTTGCTGTAAAGCTTATTCAAACCATTGCAGTACATTGCTATGCTGTGCTGGAACAGCAACTGTGGTGAAACAGATCTTACTTGAAACCTTCCATTTCAGGCAGATGGCTGGCACAAACTCTAAGAATCCCACTTCTTCCACAAAAGTAAAAGGGAGGAGGTCCACCGGTAACAGTTTTTCAGTTCCCATTGTACAAATGCGCCACTGGGTAGTTTCAGTCATAGGGCATCTCCTGCCTAAACATGGCCGTAATGATAGCCCAGATTTTCTTCTTTTGTGAGGCCACCGACGCCAGTGACTTTTGAGATGTAGATGATGGTAGACTCAATGTGTGCTGTGGCGCAGTCACCCTATCCAATGGTGTTTCAATCTGACTCCGAGTCTTCCTGTGTCATTGTGAGGTCGCTGAGGTGGGTGATTCTGGAGCAGTGCTGGAGAAAGGGCTGATCGGCGTGAGGATGTCACACTCTTCTTCCACTGTGATTTGACTTGTTGTAGCTAAAGTTTTCTGGCTGGCCTCATGTTCAGCCATTCTTTAAGGTGCTCCTCTCACCGGATTGTTTGATGTTGTTTTTCATATAGGTCTTCTGACCTCCAGTACCATAATGTGAACCTAGCTTACCTTGACGAACACCCATGTGGCAAATTGAGCATATGGCAATGTTCTCCTCCTGTTTGCTAATCATAAAAAGCTCCAAACTGGGAAGAAGCACTTTTTGATTAGGCCACTGCCAATGCCTGAAGAAGAACAGGAAATATGTAGTTGTTTTGTTTGCCTCTCTGCAGTGCATACTGAGGTATGGGTTGGTGCAGGTCTCTGCTGGGGCATTATAAATATAGGAGCTGGTGGTTCTGCCTGTGCCACATCCATCAGAGCTGGTTGGATAATTATGTCAGACTCCTCTATGCCAGTTTCCACAATGACTGGTTCGTCGTCATCGTCCTCTTCCTCATCTTCTCCTGCCCCTTCCATGACCCTAAGGCTTTCTGGAACTTTTTTTTTCCTTTGCCTCTCCTGGCATCTCCCGGACTCTGCTGAGGTCCACTCCATGTCTCTATTATCATCATCAGAAGTGGTGCCTGGAGAAGATGGTCGAGTAGTCCCCTTCTTTTTTCTTGCTGGTGATCTCAGATCCATTGATCCTAAAAAAGGAGGTCCCAGCTCAGCAGGAAGCTTGACCTCCTGTTCTGCTTCATTTTCAGGAAGAAATACTATTTCTAGCTGCGGCTGCTGTCCACTTTGCTCTGTTTCCTGAAACAATTGGGTGCTACTTTGCGAAAGGGACAACTCCAATTCAACGTCACTGCTCGTCAATGTTGCCCTGATTGCAGTGGCTGCCTCAATGACAGAAATAACCTTGGATTTAGGTTGAGGTGGTGCTGTTGATGTGGGAGTGCTGCTCCTAGGTTCCTTCCCAGAGGCGGGGCTGACAGGCACCGGTCTCCATAAAAAGATGCTGTTGGCACGCCACTGGCAGAAACCTGCTTCTACTTCTCACTGGCCACTTTCTTGGCATCAACTTTCTTTGGGGCCATCTTAATCTCCAGGTTGGCAGTGGCACTAAGATGCCCAAGAAAAAGAGTTTGGAGGACCAACAAAACTGTAATGTCTTCTTTTTTGCACTACAGCAGATGATGTGGGGTCTCTTCTCTTGTGCACCTAAAAACAACCAAGCAAGAAAAACATGTAGTTAGTGAAACATGGCATTATTGGGGGTTGAAATAGTACAGACAAATGCAATCTAAGGGGCATATTTATACTCTGTTTGCGTCGAATGTGCGTCAAATATTTTGACGCACATTCGGCGCAAACCGTGCATCATATTTAAACTTTGACGCCCGAGCCCGTGGACATCAAAATTCCTCTGTGTGCATCATTTTTTGGATGCAGGAAACAGCCTTGTGTTAATGACATGCAAGGTAAGAGTTCCTGCCCAAAAAATGACTTTAAGGCCTGTGTGCCTTATTTATACTCCAGCGTCATTTTGACGCATAGGAGGGGGCAGGCCTTAAAAAAGGCGCACAGGCTATGGGCTCACTTCCATGGTCTCTGATCATGGAAGGAGTCCAGAGGTGCCCTTCCCTGCCCCCAGGGACACCCCCTGCCACCCTCACCCGCCCCTGGAGGACACCCATGGATGGGGGGACCCATCCCAGGTAAGTACAGGTAAGTTGAGGTAAGTATTTTTTTTACATTTTTTTAAAGTGGCATGGGAGGGCTAATTTGGGCCCCCCTACATGCCACTGTGCCCAATGACCATGCCCAGGGGACAGAAGTCTCCTGGGCATGGCCATTGGGCAAGGGGGCATGACTCCTGTTTTTGGCAAGACAGGAGTCATTTCAATGGGGGTTGTGTGTCAGAAAATGGCGCAAGTCCGGTTTGAGGCATGATGTTTGCCTCAAACCTGACTTGCACCATTTTTTGACGCACAACCTCCATTTTCCCCTACGCCGGCGCTGCCTGGATTGAGTCATTTTTTTAAACTCAGACCAGTCCGCAGCGCCAGCTAACGTCATTCCTTAAATAAGGCACCCGCATTGCGCGTAGGAATGGCGTTAGCCGGCGGTAACATTTTTTACGCAAACCAGCGCCGGCGCTGGTTTGCGTCAAAAAGTATAAATATGGGCCTAAGTGTGGTTGGTTACTAAGATAATAAATATCAATTTAATCAAACATTGTAAAGTCAAACCACCCTAAAAGAAAATTACATTTCAAATCAGACAGCGCTACATGCAGATCTAGCTCTTTGCTTCGTCTCCATCTGTTTTAAAGGAGGCACCTGGGGTAGTCAGAGAGAGGTGCCGGGGTAAATGGGATAATCCGTTAAAAAACCTATGGCAGCAAGTGATCCCGGGGAAATGAAATAATCATTAACTAAATGAATTATGCTGTGGAGTCCTCTGCAGCCAGGATGTCCTGGAGGACTGGATGGATGTGGATAGATGGATAAAGGCAAATGCAGAATTACATAAAAATTTAAATAAAAATAAAAAATTATAAAAAAACTAAAATATAGAATATAAATTAAAAAGAAATAAGAAATGAAATTTCAAATCAAAATAAATAAATAAATAAATATTGGGAACAATTAAAAAAACTAAAATATAAAAATGTAAACAAATAAAGAAATGAAAAAGAAAAAGAAAAAATAAATAAAAAATGAAATTAAAAATTGAAACACAAAATTAAAATTGATAATAAAAATAAAAAATTAAAATAGAAAATAAATTAAAATAAAGGTAGAAACTTAAAAAACAAATGATCAATAATTAACGATGTTTGTATGTAAGCCTATGCCAAAGGCACACTGGCTGCATGCACAAAATGTCTGGCAGACAGCCACATGGTCAAACAACAACAACAGAGAGCCAGGCAGCATGGCATACAAAGGACACAAGTAAGCCTATGAGAAAGACACACAAGTTGCATTGAAAAAATGGCTGCCAGCAACAACAACAACAAGGAGCAAGGAGACGTAGCAAAACACAACAACACATGCAAGCCTATGGTAAAAGGGACACTGGCTGGATAGTCAAAAAGGTCAACATCCACATGGTCAAACTACAAAAACAAGCATTTGCAATGCAATAGGTCTCGCAATTGCTTGAGTTAGAGTTATTGCCATTGTAAATTCATAAATGGACTTTTCTTGCCACATAAATTGGTCAACCCTGCCTCATAATTTCTTCTTTTCCTGCCATATAATTCCAGTGGTCCATGCATATGACAAGCACTTCCATTTACTTTCTTCCTCTATCTGCAGCAAAAAATGAAAAGGTTGCCATTTAGCATCCTAATTTAAATCTGCCAGGCTAATTCCAAAGGAATACCACCTTCACCACCATCATTGTTGCTGGCTCGTTAGCGCAATTCCCCAAAAAATGACACAAGACAGCTACAAAGGAGAAATAAACTAAAAGGGTCACCTAAACATATCAAGAGTATTCAAACAGCCAAAGTGTAATAAGGATGTTAAGTTGGCCTGAATCATGGACATAATTGTAATAAGGAGAGTTTATTAAAACATATACAATTATCATATAAACCTTTATTGGTAATCAACTTTTGGCATTAGACTGTAATGCTCAAAACAGCCCCTAGAGGGCACCATAACACAAATATCATTTATACGAAACATGGTCATGTATCCATATTATTAGCCCCTAGAGGATATAACCCCATGAAAAAAGAGCTATTTGTGTTGTAAATTCCGAACTGGACATTTCTTGCCACATAAATTGAAAATAAAAAGTAAAACAATAGTTTGTTCAATGTCAAAACTATTATCGGCAAAAATGCAATTATCCATGTAACAGGGTTGATGTCATGCAAAGCGCTTGACTACTGCCCAGCGAGATCACGCTGTGTAGGAAATAAATAGAAAAAAGTAGTCCCGAAACCATACGTAAAGCTTGGAGCCTTGTATGTTTTCAGTAGTTGGCCAGTGCACTCGAGGCGGGCTAAACATTGGAAAAGGCATGACGAATACATTCCTTTCACCAGTGGAATCAAGCGGATTTTAAAAGGCAAGCCCATAAACTAACCAAACTCATGTACATGCGGTGAGCATGGTTACAAGCCCATAGAGAGATTACAGCAGGGACAGAGCGCTTTGCGCTCGACCCTAAAAATCAAGTAGCTCTATCAAAAACTGTTGCATTATGCCACATAATGTGCCTTTTCTTGCAGCATAATTTACACAAGCCTGCAGCATAATTTGACCCTTCCCTGCCGCATAATGCCAGTGGCCCTGGGTATACGGCACACAGCTGTACTATGCATAGAGGGCTGTACTGTAGTATTCAGAAATGAAGACCACTTGGGTGTGTCCTAACATGCAAGGCTGGCTGTGCTCTAACAAATGGAGCAGCAGGATGCGTGGCTGAGCGGTAACATACAGAGCTGAATTAAATACAGCTGCATAGTTATAAGCATGGGTTGAAAAAGAAACCGATAGAAAGTTGTAAGAAAGAGTCATTGTCGCTAAATGCATTTAACATCCTATGATAGGGGCAAGCTGAATGGCAGATATAAAACCGAGGGCTGCCGACAAGGCCTGGCTGATCTAGGTACGCCAAGCCGGTGGTTACTTACTCAGCTCCAGTGCTAGCTCTTTTGGCAACAAATGGTCTGAAATATCCCCCTCCCGTGGCATGCTAGTGTGTGCCAGAGCGCAGTGAACAGCTTAAGCCAGCAGCCGAAAGTGAAAGCGGCCGTGAGGCACTGAAGCATTTGAGCTGGAGGAGAGAGGCCGGAGGCGTCACCTTTAATCATCGGAGACAGCGTGAGTTTTTCAGGTTCAGATGAGCTTGGACTCATAGGGGCATATTTATACTCCGTTTGCGCCGAATGTGCGTAAAAATTTTTGACGCACTTTCAGCGCAATCGTTGCCCCATATTTAAACCCTGACGCCCGATCCGGCGCACCAGGAAAATGGCGCTATGTGCGCCAGTTTTTGGAAGCGGCACCCCGCCCTGCGTTAATGACATGCAGGGTAGGCGTTCCCGTCCAAAAACAGACGCACATAGCGGTGCGTGGTATTTATGCTCCAGGGCAAAATTCACTCCCGCGCGGCAGGCGGCGCAAAAAAATGGCGCAAAGCACGAATATCGTGAAATTTTAACGCCTGGGTCAGGGCAGGCGTTAAAATGGGGCAAACACACCTGTACTTAATCAGAACACACAGAACAAACAACAGAGCAGCAGAGCAGCAGAGCAGCAACAGGGAGACATGGAGGTGCTTTTTCTTCAACTTGCACGTAGACGCAGAGCCCTGCAGCAACAACAGCAGCCACAACAACAACAGCAGGGACCCCAAAGACAGCGCAGAAGGCAGGAGAGGATATTCCGCCCAAGAACAACCCTGCATGGCCTCAGGGAACGAGACATCATCCAGAGGTACCGGTTGAACTGGCAGGCCATTCAGCAGCTGCTGACAAATATTGAACCGCAATTGGCCCCCACTTTAGTGACTCCACGCACTATCCCAACCGAAACAAAGCTGCTTGCCGTACTTCACCTGCTGGCAAGTGGCTCGTTTCAGACAACTGGTGCCCTGGTTGGTGGAATCTCACAACCATCTTTCTCTGCATTCCTGCCTAAAGTACTGAATGCCATCATTGGACTGACACCCGGCCACATCTGCTTCCCTAACACAGTGCAGAAGCAGCAGGAAACAAAACAGGGGTTCTACGCCATCAGTGGCTTTCCGCACGTCCTTGGTGCAATCGACTGCACACACGTACGCCTTGTGCCACCTGCTGCGAGTGAACACCTCTACCGCAACAGGAAGCACACACATTCCATCAACGTGCAGGCCATAGTCGATCACCAAGGACTGATCAGCAACATTGTGGCTAAATATCCTGGGAGTGTACATGACGCATTCATCTTCCGTCACTCCACCATCAACCAACACTTCCAGGATGGACGGTATGGCAATGGACTACTTGTTGGTAAGGACAAAAATCTACTTATATACTCACTGCACAGAAACCCTCTAGGATAAACAACACATACACCACAATAGCAACACCTAGACAGGAACACACTGAGGTACTCACATCACTAGCCATGTGTCACAAGTCACCATTGAACCTCTCACACATTTGAATTTACTCCACAGCTTAGTGTGAAGACATTCATGACTGTGGTTGCCTAAATGTCACCTTGCAAATTGGAAGTCTCACAATAACCTGTACACTAATACAATGCATAACTTTTAAGGGATGGGATGGCCTGGGTATGTTCATATGAACGTTTCTAATACCCTTTCATGTTTCAACTCTGCATGGAACTATCATCACACCCCCAGTGAGGACACACGGACAACTGTGTCACAAGTCACAATGCAAGGGAGGGCACACTGTACTTGAGAAACCAATACATCCTGCTGACAAACAGTTAGACAACAAACACTTGCTCAGCTAAGGAAAAAAACAATGCCAAAGTTTCCACCAACAACCATAGGTTGTCACATTAGTACACAAAATAGTCACAGACAACACAACACAACTACTGCCATCAAAGATACGTACAACAGTGCCTCCTACATCTAATTGATACCATTCTGTGTTTCTCTTTCAGCTGATCAGGGGTATGGCATCCAGCCTTGGCTAATGACACCATATGGGAACCCAAATACTGCTGCTGAGCGGGCATACAATGACGCCCACAAGAGGACACGCAGCATTGTGGAGAGGACCTTTGGGATCCTAAAGTCAAGGTTCCTCTGCCTTGACATCACTGGCGGAAGCCTACTATACTCCCCAGAGATGGTCTGCAAAATCATACTCACTTGTGCCATATTACACAATATTTGTGTAAAAAGGAACATTCCCCTCCTTGAACTGGACCCAGACATGCCTGAGGATGATGATGAGGAGGATGCTGGCCTGCAACAGGAGGGGGAACAACCTAACACTTCAGCAGGAGTGCGTAGGCGCCAACAGCTTGTGAACAATTTTTTTACTTAAGTTATTATAATCACTTGTATTCCACACTTGTAAATAAACACAGATAACAAACACCACATCATGCTTTGGCCTATTCATTTCTGACCACCTTTAGTTTGAAATAGCTGAAGATGAATGTCGTCTCATTGATCAAGAATGCCATTAAAATTCATCACACCAAAAATAAACATCACAACTGTATGCACAGAGGGTAGGATGTGACATGTTACATTACCATACACAGAGCCCAACAAGAGTACAAATGTGACAATTACACATGCCGGATCCAAACAACTGAAACAGTCTCTCATCCAGCCCAAAATTGGAGATCATTTGAAAGTCACATCACACGTGTTCAGAGACAGGGTGGGACCATCCATGTGTACGTGAACATGTCATCAATGGCTTCTCTCAAGTGTATGATGTGAGCAATACACAATTGCAACAACATCAGCTGCCACTAACTCAGGAGGAGACCTTGAAGTTACAGTGACAACATACACACAGACAGGTCATACTGGATCCACATTCCCACACACATGTACACATATGTCATACAACCAACCTAATATTTGAAAGTAGACCATCACAGTTGTGTCCCAGTTTGAACCTAGCAGGAAGATTGTAACATGACACTAAACCAGTTTATGCAGAAAGGGACACAGACAAGCAAAAAAATCTTCGCATTATCACATCGTGAACGCTGAGAGTCTTGCAAACTTAGTCATATGAAAATGGTATGCAACTTAGCTCCAAATCATCATTACTGCAAACGTCAAATGGGCTAATGAGATGAATGAATGGTCAACAGTCATTCATACCATATGGCCTTACATTCGCCCGCTGCTGCAGGTTTGCCATGATATGATAAAAATACTCCATGGATACAGTAGCTATTCTGGATGGTCAAATCCTAGGGTGCTGGGGGCCTAACTCCACCTCTACCACCCCCAAAACATACAAGAATCATGTACTTGTGAACTAAACACATGCATAAGGCACATGTGTGGCCTCCATGTCACAAGTCCTACACAAATAAGAAACACAAAATCATAATGGGACATGGTCAGCCCCATAAAAATTGAAAGTGACTCTCCCACTCCCTGTTAGGACTACAGATAAAAGCATCCCCATCATAAAGGTGGGCACATTTTGGAGACGGAATACATAATGGTATCAAAAACATCATTTCAAAATAGCCATCAGCAATTACACCAAATATGTTGTCAAATATGGTCAATACATTAGTTAACGTATCCCAAACATCACAGTGTGAAGGCCGTCTATACATAAAAGTACGGACATTTGTCATATACAAACACAAATGTGTCTCACATCGCACCGTTTGACCATGACAAATCACCTTTCCAAAGCTAAACACATGAAGACATTTGGATAAATTTGCTCCATATTCTACGCATACAGCATGGCCGTCATAATTTGTTCACGTACATGAGTGCACACAATGCAGAGTCAGATACAAATGTATCCAAAAGTGTCTTGATATTTCGCCTTCAAAATATTATTTACATCCACAATATTTTTGACTCTGCATCATGTGCACTACTGTACGTGTAAAAAAAAACACGCCCATGATGTATGCGTGGTGAATTTGACGCTACATGGACAATATGTTGGTCATTTCATGTACAGTATTAATTATTAATATTCATATCATATTTTTTCACTCCGCATCATGTGCACCACTGTACGTGTAAAAAAAACGACGCCCATGATGTATGCGTGGTGAAATTGACGCTACATGCACAATATGTTGGTCATTTCATGTACAGTATTAATTATTAATATTCATAACATATTTTTTCACTCCGCATCATGTGCACTGTAATGCGTCATAAAAAATTGACGCACAACAGTGTATGCGTGAAAATATGACGCATAACGGGAAAATAAAAACGGCGGCCATTTTATGCAGGAAGTGATGTAATAGGATATCCTGTTTACAAAATCTGTACTGGGAGGTAACTTTCACTTTCACTTTGCAGTCTCAGATTTCTCTAGACTGTGTGGTTGTGTGAAAGGTGTTGTCGTGTGTTTTACTGCTCTAGTGTCCTGTGTGCCTTGTATTTTGTCTTAGTGACAATCTATTATTGTTGTATCACATTGTCTCAGTCTGTTTAGTGTTATTTTGTCTATACCTGTGATAGTTTGTATTGTCTGTGGGAGTCTGTTGTGGGTAGCATAGTTTGGGGGGTTAGTTGGGCTATTTTTCTACTTCTCCTTTTTCTTTCACACCTCTACCTTTCCCCATTTCCCCCTTTATATTTTATATTTTGTTGGTACATTCTTATCCCTCTCAATATGTCAGGTAGGCCTCGCCTGTCCAGGATGGGGGAAGACGAATTGGGGGGGTTCATATGGCTCGTAAGCCATTTCCTCCCACTAATGCTGGAAGCTGGGGGCCGTGTGATACAGGGGTATCACACGGAAGCCAGGAAAATCCGGTGGGAGAAGGTGCGCCATCACCTGGTCCGGGTCTATGGGAGTCTCAGGAATGTACACCAACTCAAGCACCGCTGGGCAGATCTGATCACCAGGGAACAGGACCTGCTGGACCACCTGGGACTCCAGATTGGTGGCCATGTTGGTGAGTAAAAAACAATTACATGGGAATGACAGAAATCGGTGTGTGAACATGTGATGATTGTTAGCGAATCTGCAAAATAAGTAGCTGAGTGTGTGTAATGCCAGGGAAACCTAGGCCCATGGTTATACACATTAATCCCCATTCTTGCAACACATGTACACGCAATGACAGCTTTATAAATTCAACATCTATTTGTATTATGCTAAGTCGCCCCCTCTCTGCGTCCCAAAATGTTTCAAATGCTGCGCTACAAAGGTATACATATGTGTCCTAATGTGTATTTGTTGCAGAATGTGTATGAAGACCTATGCTACCAGTCCGATGGATCATTTTTGCAACACATACCAGATGCCTGTAGCTGCATGTAATGTAGTGTTTTGCCTTTGTGTCAGAAAAGCAACACGTGAACGGCTCCATTTGTACTCCACTGGTCATAATGGCCAGTGAGTACGTCATGTAGAAACAACATACCTACATATGCAGACGCCATAGCTAGACAGAAAATTGGAAACACATGATGATGCTATACATGTGTGTTGCCGTCACGTCACATGAAGTTAGTCATGTTGTTCACACATATGTCACATGTGTGTCTGTTTGCTGTCTGTTGACCCTGTCCAAATAGCCTGTTTAATTGTGAGTGGTCATGCAGTCCTCATGGAACCAGTTTTGGAATGTCTCTCGGGGATGCACATGCTGAGATGTATGGATAACATTATTGTTGGGGCATACTAATGGAGGATTAACTTGGACGACACCTGACTGTCCTGACCACTGCATGAGTGTAGTAGGGTGTGACATTGGAGCAGGAGACTCATCCAATGTTAATGTTGAATACAAAGTGATCCATGCAGGATGAGCATGTGTGAAAGTCTATCATTACCATGTCATTTTCACACAGTGTCATTGTAACAGAAATCTTTTGTCCGTTCACCCAGTCTGAGTATAATCTTTGTTTCATGCTTTACAGGTGGACCAGCCCCGTACACCGTGGGAGAGGTGGCCCATTTTGACGACCCTGATACCTACAGTGAGTGTCGCCTGAGTGCTATTTACATTGTTTGGTAATGACGCATGATGGATTACTGTGTGTTCAAGAGAATTCATGATTTGATGTGCTGGCCGTTCATTGGCTTTGTTCTTTTAGTGTGATATCAAATTAGAATTATGTTTCTGCAAAGCAATACGTAGTCATCTCTCAGATTGAGGGGCTGTAGCCCATTCAATTATGGCGGCAATTGGGAATGGTATGACTCATTTCGAATAGACTGGTCAATGTTAGACTTGGTCAGGGACTTGCCATGAACTGAGTCTGCATATCAGACTGACAGTCTCCCAGATAGCTTAGGCACATGGCATTGATGACAAGTGCTTCTTCCTAGTTGAGGATGGACTGTGTACACTGTAGGTTGGATCTTCCATGGGCATGTACTTCCACAAGGTGAACTCGAAGTGTGTGTGACTTGAGTGCAATGCCCTAGGTGTTCAGTTGAATCATGTGAATGGGTGTACTACCTCCCCTGTGTGTGTTGTTAAACATGCCTCACTAATAGTATGTTATGTTGGGCTAAGTCATAACATTTTGACATGTGTGGACCTGGGATGTGACAAGGTTGGGCTGACTACAACGTGTTGCTAGCCCTTCATAGGTGTTGTGTGTGAAGGCACATAATTGTTGCACTTTCTGTACACTCCTGGGTGTGCATTGAACATGGGATTGTTGGTTGTTCTTCCCACACCACCCACAAAGACTGGGATGTTACTGTGAAACAGGGTACCTAGGACTGTAGCAACCAGTATGTTACACGTACTTAACACCTTTTGTGACTTGAGTTAGTACCTTGGGCCAGAGTGAGAAAAATGTCTACACATTGCAAATGGCATAAATATCTGTGTGGGATTTGCAAACGTCTGTTTCCTAATCCAAAATGTCTTTGGTGGTCATGTACATATGAGTAAAATGCTTTTCAAAATTGATATAATGAAGGGTTTTACCAGACCTACTTGCAAATCACAGTGGTAGGCAATCCCATTTGCAACCGAGTACGTGGTTGCAAAGTGAGTAGCTGTTATCATCCACTTGAAGTGGATGGTAACCACCTTGCTGACTGGAAGGGGTCCTCATTGTAAAGCTTCAGCCTTTGTGAGTGGACTAAAAAAATCCTGCGCAAAAAAGCCAGTGGTCTAAGGGACCAATAATTACCGTGAAAAATTCCAAGTACAATTGTTGTGATTTAAAAATAATTGCAGCTCATTTTTCTTTCCGGTAAACGGCCTACACTTGGGGAGAAATAACTTGCTTAATTTAAAAACAGTCACGTCTATGGAGTTCTGCTGGTCCCAGCAGGCCACCATCCCCGTGAGTGCCCATGTTGCTAAGGTGGGGCAACTTGGAACCCACATCATTGATGTTCATGAGGTGGGTTTTAGGGACCCCATAGCGACTCGCAGACGGTGTCAGAGACACCGTTCTGCTTTGCAATTTGCTAGTTGATTTTCCTAAATTCCTACATCTGACACCTAGTGTGGACACATGATTCTGGACCAGGGGTTCAATCTTAGAACACAACTAATTAAAAATGCTATTGAGTGAGGAGTGTGAGTGTAATCACATAGAATGACATATGTACTGAAGTCAGTATGCGGAAGAGCTGGTGCCATAATGTGAAATGCCTTAGGTATGATTTGGATGAGTAGTTTAGGGTGATGTCATCCATCATGTAGAGACATGGATATGCTAGGTGTGATATGACCTTAGGGATGCATGATTCACATGTACTTCCTCTGAGCATTTCCGTGAACTATGTTGTAACAATTGCTGCATACAATATATTTCTAGTAATGGACAAATGAGCCATTGTGGGATTCAACCCACTGTAAATTCAATGCTCAATATTTCCCTTTTCTCTTCACAGCTGCAAACCTGAGTGCCGCAGAGCGCAACCATTTTGAGCACAGGGCAATGAGGTACAGGCACATCCTGCAGGTGCAGTGTGGGTATCGGAGGATGGCCCGCAGATACAATTCCGATCAGGCCTCCGGGGCGTGGTATGCCACACCACAGGCTCCACCAACGGTGCCACCTACAACCACCAGGTCTGCCCAAGGGGACCCAGCGACGGACCAGCCATCTTCCTCAAGACCTGGACCCAGCTGTGTGTTGGGAGCAGGGCTGTCCCGTGGCCACTCCACTCCAGCGACAATCTCCACCTCCACCGGCACGCAGACCAGCAGTGACCCTCCAATTGACCCTGCAGCCTTCCAGGCATTGTCTAGGAAACTGGACACGTTAATTCAAAAGGTGGACAACCTGACGGAGAACATGGCGGAGGTTAAAACGAAGGTGCGCTCCATCCGGCGCACACTTCAGAGGGCAAATCTTTAGTTATTTTGCCCTCCTGAACTTTTACCCCTCCCCTCTCCCCTCTTTCCTCTTTTCATACTGTTAGTTGGGTTTGGGGGGTTAGTTATAGGATAAGTATAGGTAATTAGCTTAGTTAGTGTTAGGTAAGAGGGTGGGGGGTCCTTATACTTTCTATCTAATATTTTTGTGTGGGTGGGTGGGTGGTTTGGCAATGTTGGGATTCCTGTTTAATAAAAAAAAAAAAAAAAAAAAATATATATATATATATATGTTTGTTTAGGATAGTATAGTATGTGTGTAGGTTAGTAAGTGTTGTCCTGCATGTGTCTTGTCTCTTAATGGTGGGTGGGGGGTTGATGTTTAGATCGTTTCGTTACATGTGTAGAGTAAGTTTAGCTTAGGTTAGTTAGGGACAGTTGTGGGTTAGTAGTAGTCAGGTTAGATTAGTGTAGGTTTACCTTTCCCTTAGTTGCCTCTTTTATTACTACTTTTAAATAAAAATGTTGTTAACCCTTTACCTGATGCGTTAGGTGCTACCTTTTCATGGCCTTGACATCAGTGTAGCAGAAATGTTAAGTATGACATTTGTGTTCCATGCTCCCTATCCCCAGGCTTATGAGGTTTAACATGCCAGCTACCCGTGTGCTAACTTGGTAAGTATCCACCATGTTGGAGAGCCACCATTGGTAGTGTGCATTGATCATCAAGGTTTGGGGTTGGTATGTATGCTACTTCACAAAGAGTGCTTCCAGACTTGTTATTGTAGGTAAATAGATAGGTCGGACAGCATTGTGAAGTTCAGGGAGAGCTTTATAGATGATGATTTGTTCACACTCTTGTCTTGTTGCTATCATTGCTGACCTACATCATGTGTGTACTGATTCAGCATGACTTTCCTTCATGGAAGTATACGCCGTAAGGGTGGTTGATGCAGTGTAATTTGTTTATCATTCCTTTCATTCTACAGCATAATTTAAAATTTTAGTATTGCATGGTGCCTACATTTCTCTGCCACCATTAGTTGTGTAGAATAGCTATAGATGGTGCATCATTCTGTCCAACACAGCATGATTGTGTGTGCTTAGTCCCTTCATCAGTTATTTTCCTCAGTATAGTAAAGCTATGATGCAATCCTGGCCACTGCACAGATGATTCAGTATACATGAAATCAGGACAGTAGTATAGAGAATCAACATGGTTTCCACACAGCCACTTTGGAGTTATCTACTGCACAGTTGAATTTTGAAATGACACAGAGACACAATAGGTGTGCAAGTGATATTTATTCATAAGTGGTGTTGTGCAAAATGTCCATTCACCATGTTTGCTGACTCCTTTCTGGTGCATTATTACATGGTGATCCTACAGAAGGGGTGTGGATGATGCTCCTGACATGCTGGGGTGATGTCACAGACAGTGCAGAGGAACATGAAATGCCAATTGGTAGGAGAGAAACATTCACTGGCAAGGTGGACAAGTGATACAGTGGATTGCCGGACAGTCATTGAGGTTAGTTGTAGTGAGACTGGCATGTGTCAAAACGTAGGACCTTGGTCAGAGTAGGGCATGGTGCAGGGACTAGGGCTTCCGGGTACTCTTGCGTGTGAATGTTATCTGTTCCATGTCTTCTTCTTCTGATGTGTGTGTTGCCTGGTGTGTCCTTGTTGTTGTTGGTTGTGAAGGGGCAACACACACCTCAGTGTTAGAAGACATGGAGGCAGACATCCCGGGGGCTGATCCCTGTTGAGTAAGGAAGGGCAGTACTGCAGCAAGGAGGGCCTGCTGGTTTTTCAGAATGGCAGCCACATCCCGATGGTAGGCAGCCAGGTCGGCCCTGAGGGGTTCTATGTTGCATTCGTGCACACGTTGAGTGGCTTGCAGTTTGAGTTGTTGTGTCAACTGGATGACAGCTGTGCCAATTTCCTTCAGTGTTTTTGAAATGTCCTCCAAGAGAAAATTTCTGGCTTGCATTGCAGCTGCCTGATCAGCAGTTGACAACATGCACGAACGCACCCCCTCAAAGCTGGCTGCCATATTTTGCATCCCCACCCGTACCTCCTTGGCCAGCTCCCGCTGGACCCCAACAACAGTTCTTTCGAAGCTGGTGCCAGTGTCTTCAGAGTCCTCAGCTGTGTTGGAGCTGGCAGGTCTTACAATTGGGGTGGCGGGTGGTTCTACTGTGGTGGCTGCTTCTTCTGTGCTCCTCCTTGTGACTGAAGGTGGGGTTTGGAGGCTTTCAAGGACCATGTCAATGGTCTCTTGTGGGAGGTTGATGGTGTCGTCATCCATGTCATCAGGAAACTCATGGACAGGCAGATCAGCAGGAGATCCGTGTTCCTCTGCAATGAAACAGGGTACAATTAGTGTGTCTGTGTTGTGACAATTTTGCAGTAAGATACAAGCCTTTGGATGCCTTAACATTGTACTCTGTGTTTGTCTAGGTATCTGCTGTCGGTCATAGGGCATTGTTGTAGGCCTATGGTCCACCTATGTGTCACATGTTTGATATGGATCTTTCAGACATGTCTGCCAGGTCGCCTCTAGGTGTTGCTTTGTAATTATTTAGGAATAGGCGTTTTTTTCTCCTACTCCTCACTCGGTGTTTCACTATTGTTATGGAGGGACATTTTGTAGGGTGGGCTCTCATTATCCAACATGTGATTCTTGGCTTTCTAGGCAGCAGGATAGCTAATGGTGTGGGGGACTAAGTTTGACCCACTTGAAAATAACTCTGTCACCCAGATATTCAATTTAGCTAAGACTAACTAGCAGTGCCTCTGGTCTCCCACATCAAAGGAATGTTTAGACATCCGAGCGCATGACATCTTTGGAACTTCTCAGGGAAGTGGTGGTCACTCAGGTCCTACACATTTGTATCTTTTCCGGTAGGTTCCCATACACAAATGACATAGACAGTATTAGTTTGATATGAAGTTTCATTGTACAACTGACTTGTAGGAATTTAGGTGTGAGCCCCATTTACACAAACAATACACACTGTTAGAATTGAAATAGTCCGCAGGAGAGTAATACATTAGTTCACAGCTTTCATGGTGCCTAACTGTTTCTACTCTCCCCCTGCATGTTCTATGTATAGCACAGCTTGTTAAGTTTGGAGGTTGCCTGTCAGAATCACAGGGGAGACATCATCCCTCATATCAGAGGAATGGGCTAGGATCTGGTTGTGCATCAGCAGCAAGGCAGGCAGCATCTAGTTGTTATTTTCTGTTTGGAAACTCCCCCATGCGTGTCTTGGGACAAGGGAGTGAATGTAAAAGACATATGTCATGGTGATGACAAAGTTTCCCTAAGCAGGAATGCCAAACCTTGACCCCTACCACATCTATCAGCAACGTACCAGACGGTATCCTTGACTGGGGCACAGAGTGAATATGTTCTGGCAAACTCCAGTGCAGAAGTAGGCAAAACAGTGTGATTTGACTAATTGACAACACCTTAGGACTGACTATTTGCTACATTAACTGATAGGAAGGGCAATGAGAATCATTTAGAGCAAATTGCTCTGAGGCACTTAGATGTGAGCAAATGAGTATAAGTACATTCAGGGTAAGATGCACAAAGGCCTCCAGCCTGAGGCTAATGCGCAAAGTATACGTTTCACTTGCCACACTACACTTTGACTGACTGTGGGTGTTGTGACTGCCCTGCCAGCACACTTGCCTCTCAGGCCCTGCCCCATACACTTTTTATTCACATTGCATGATCTGTACATGTAACGTGGCATTACCTATGCATGTCAATGTTAGGATGTGGTATGGATGTAAACATTCTTGATGTTTTGAGATGATGTTGGGTGATGTGTTTTGAATTGGATTGGCCTGTTTATCGTATGAAGGTCCTATTTGTTTGTCCGACTTTGCAGGTGTGTTTCAGTGACCAGTTGCCTGTGTCCCCTCCTCAATGTTGTTGTCTGAGCAGTATGACATTAGTGATGTAGCCTTGTTAGCCAGGCACGTGAGGGACCCTGACGTATGCAGCATGTGTGTATCGTTAGTGCTGTGTGGCTCCTATTGCTGTTTACCTAGGCTTATGTATGTGTCAGTTATGGACATTCGGCATTTGAGTGTACTGGTACCTTTGTCTTATTTCTAGGAGTAATTGCAGATGTCACCCTCACCCCCTAATTTAGGTATGTATGTTCCAGGGTGGGGTTTCTGCCATTTGGTACTATAGCTGCACAGAGATGAGAGGTGTTATTGTCAACTGTGTTTGCAGTTAAGTTACAGTTGTTGTATTTGCTACTGCATTACAGATAGGGACCTAGTTGATGTAGAATAGATTTTGCAATACAAGTGCCTGGATGTGGATTTGAGGTAGTGTCCTTCCCACCTGTCACTGCTTTCCCTTGGCTCTCTTGTTGTAATTACAGGATGTCCCCGTGGGACTGTTGTGGTTGCTGTATTTTGTCGTGCCCCAGCTTCGGTCAGTACTGGGCATGCCCCCCTGCCGTGCCCCTTTCCCCATGCCACTTCATATATGTGCTGACTTACATGCATTGTGTAGTAGGTATCCCCCCCTGCTTACAGTCCCCATTATTGTATTAGGATTCCCCATGCGACTTACCCTGCATGTGCGTAGTGTCGTGGTAGTCTGCGCTGTCCAGTCCTTGAATCCCTGTGACGATCTCCTCCGGGATGACAGCTGCGACCATCTCCTCCATGTGGTCCAGGGCCTCCTGTTGTGCTGGACTCCCCCCTCCAGTCTGCATTGCTGCCTTCCTGTTCCTGGCCATTTTCTCTTTGGTCCTACGTTTGCAGTCATGCCAGCGTTTCTTACACTCGGTGACTGTCCGGCGTTCTTCAGCCACACTGTTAATCTTGTCCACAATTTGTTTCCAGATGGCCTCTCTCCTACTGAGTGGCAATTTGGAGGTGATGAAAAGTTGGTGCTGGTGTTCCGTCACCTCTTTCACCAGGATTTCCTGCTCCTCTGCACTGAAGCGACACTTTCGTTTTTTTTTAAAAATGTCCTGGCTCCTGTATGCTTCCTCCTGGCTGGTTCCTGGTCTGCTCTCATCCTCCTGGGGTCTGTTGGGGCATCTAGGATCCATTTTGGGTCTCCTCTCCTGAAAGGGCAGTTTTCGCGCAAAAATGTGACGCAATTGTGTGAAAAAAAACGGCGTTTTCACGATTGCGCTGTCGTAAATCGACCCAGAGTGATGTGCGTCGCATTTACGTTGGTTTCCTTTACGACAGACCGACGCTGTCTGCGTCCCGAAATAATGACTCCCACCTGTTGGTTGCGCCGCCGTACGTCAAAGTATAAATTTGACGCCCGCATGGCGCATCCAAATGGCGTTAGACGGCGCAAATTTTTTTGACGCAAAATTGCGTTAGCGCAATTTGGCGTCAAAAAGTATAAATATGTCCCATAGTTTATTATTGTGTTTGTTTATTTTTGCATTTTTCTGTAGTGCAAACATGGCCAGAAGGCACTCAAGCGCTTTACCATAGAGTGGGAGATCGGGCCACGTATTCTCAGTCACAGACCTTCATGTGGGTTAGGGCTCGGAGCGTCGCTTCCACATGTGCCGGGTGCGTGGTCAGCAGCGTGGCTTGACCCGGAGGCCTTTATCTGTGCAAAGCAGCCCTCTAGCTGGTAATGAACAGAATACATCACTGAGAATGAAGGTGCATACGTGCCTATTCTTCTCGCTAACAGACACAAAAGTTTACTAAATGATCCAGTGGCCAGATTGCGCCGCCAATCAGATAGAATTACAGTAGACCAGGAGACACTGTCCATGAACCACTCCTTCATGGTATGAAGTGGGCATCAAATCTGAGAGTGTTACAGTGCTGAACAAAGAGTGGAGAGACGGGGCACGAGAAAGAAAGTAAACAAGCATTCGGAATGCAATAGTCCCATGTTTGCTTGAGTTAGAGCTCATAGCGTTGTAAATTACTGACTGGAGATTTATTGCCACACAGACTGAAAATAACAAGAGGAAGAGAGTGAGGGTGAGCTGGAACTGGAAAAGCCCCCCTCTGATGTTGGTTTATGTTTACAGAGGGAGCTGGTGGGGAGGAGAGACTGAACACACACCCACAGTCCCCTTCAGAAGAGATTAACAGGACATAGCATAGTTACACAGTACTTTGTGCTGCTCCCAAAGTGAAAAAAGGCAGGACAAAGAGGCAGAACTGACCACTGGCAAGCAAGGATTTTTGAAGGACACTGCAACTAACAAATCAAAACACTGGAACTCACCCTATTATATACTTTAATATACAGCAGGCTGAACGCTAATGCTCAACCTAAAAAGGAGCAAAGAGGTATGGCAAACAAAGGACACATGCAAGCCTATGGCAAGTGACACTGGCTACATGCACAAAATGACTGCCAGACAGCCACATGATCAAATAACAACAAGGAGCAAGGAGGCATGGCAAACAAATCACACATCCAAGCCTATGGTAAAGGGACACTGGCTGGATGGACAAAATGACCACGAGTCACATCGTCAAACAACAACAAGGAGCAAGGAGAAATAGCACACAAAGGACACATGCACACCCATGGCAAGAGACACTGGCTGGATGGACAAAATGTCTGCCAGCCGGCCATATGATCAAACAACAACAACCTCGAGCAGTGAGGCATGGCAAACAAAGGACACATGCAAGCCTATGGCAGGGGCACTGGCTGGATGGACAAAATGGCTGCAAGCCAGCCACAAGGCCAACCAACAACAAGGAGCAAGGAGGCATCGCAAACAAAGAACCAATGAAAGACTATGGACAGAAAATGGCCCCATGCCACACCGCATGGAGGACAGAGAGAAATGGTGGATGATGACAAACACACACACACACTGGCCATAAGGAGGCATGGTGGTGGTAACACTGCAGAAAAATGACCAATAATAATTCAGCAATGCAAAACATGAAAATTACCTGAGCTATAAAAATTTCACAACACACATACTCCTACACCATCAAATATTATCCCAGAACATATAAACTTTTACCAAAAAAACATGAAATGCAAAAAATAGCCAACATTTTTATTAATGCAATGCCATCCCTGCTCTAAATAAAGTTTTAAAACATATACAATAGAAACATTTATTTCATACACTGATGACTACTAGTGCTGGCTCCTACTGGCTAGATTGCCCTTTGAAAATCTAGACTACACAGTCAAATAAAATTGCAGGTATTATAAACATGTGGGAAAGGTATTGAGCTGTGCAACAATTTTCCTCTACAAAAGGTGGAAAATCAATACAATGCATGATTTAGTGGCAATTTGTTCTGTGCGATCCACAAACCTCAATTCCAGGCGTTCCGATGGGGCGACCAGAATTCTCCATTTCTGGTGAGGACTAATCTGACAGAGACCAAGAGCACAATGCTCTATCGCAAGTCTTCAAGAGGAAGGGGGTTTTGTGAAGAGAAATGAGAAAATACCAGCTTCTGCTTTATGGACTGCAGAATCAGACTGCTGGACCCTGGACTGCGTGTTGTGTTGGGCATCAGGACTTCTGATTTCTAAAAAATACTGGGTTCTTGGTGTTTTAGGATTCTAGGATGCAAAAGAATTACTTCATTAATACATTGAACTTGCATAAACTATTGTACATTGCATAATGTCAGTTATTGTTGACACATTGTGCATACGTTTCTATAGGGCTGAACAAGTCTCTTCCTCTTTTTACAATACTTTCTGAGTCTCTAATGCAATGTCCAAACTCAGAAACCACTTGACCAAAGGGATTCTGTGTGTTCTGGTGTAATCTGTTGCCAATAATAGTTCTGATAAACTTGCTCTATTTCCAATCTCCTAATCGTCAGGTGAGTGTTTCTTACAGGAAATTCATCTTTCTTTAATGTCTGTTTAGCTGTATTTTGGATTTCCACAAAAACAATAAATCACACTACTTCTTATTGTCATAGACTATTTAAAAGACAGAGCTTTGTTTTGTTTCATTTAAGCAATTAATCTTTATTTACCTTTAAATGAAGTAATTTCCTGGAAAATGTCAGAAAATCCCAAACTTGTTTTTATTGCCATTCCTACTTTCTCTCTTTTATAGGAAACACCAGTTCATCAGCAGTATACGGAGGAGGAGAGCCTGGACTCTGCAGGAAGCTGGCGGGAGGGCAAGGATCACTGGAACTCGACTGGATGCTGTCTGGAGCACAAAAAATGCTGGAACTTGACTGGAAGCTGGTTGGAGAACAAGGAACTTGACTTGCACTAGAACTCGACTGAAGGTAGACTGGAGGACAAGGAACTCAACTTGACTGGAAAGAGGTGAGCAGAGCAATAGGGACGAAGCCAAGCAAGACCTCAGACTCACAAGCATCCTTAAATAATAAAATGTACACATGTGCCTTTTAGCAGTTCATTGCTTGTTAAGGAAATGAGCAGTCATCCTCCTGATTGTGGAACATGTTCCATACAGATCACATTGTGAAGCGTACATGTTTTGACTGATACAGTTGGAGCAGGTGGAATACAGTGTGCATAATCAACAAGCACTGGTTATCATAAAAGAGACATTTAACAAGCATTGGTTATTGCAAACTTGATATTCAAGGATGTAATGAATATACCAAAATAAGTCTGACTGTTGCAAGCAACAGCATCTTACTGTAATTGAGCTCTTGGATCTGCTAATGCACCCACAACAGTTCTTCCCCCCAGGTTCCCAAGAACGCTCAGTAGGATCATATCCTTTACAGTTTATCCGATGATGTAATTTAACATTGATTCACTTGGCATCTAAAATGTGATGTACCTCATATTCCTGATGTGCATTGACAATGACTGGAGGAGGTAGTGAGTCAATTCTTGTTTTCGGGTAGTAGGGTGATAACAGAGATACATGAAATACTGGGTGTATCGTTAATTCTGGAGTTAGTTGCATCTTCATCGTAACTGGTCCTAAGACTTGTGTGATCTTGAATGGTTCTAGATAACGTGGTTGCAGTTTTCTGGGACCTGCTAGGGTAATGCTACGAATAGAGAGCCATATTAAATCTCCAATTTGGTACGTGGGTTCAGGGCTTCTGTGTTTGTCAGCGTGTAATTTCATTTGGGTCTTGTGTTTAAATAGCTTGTTTTTCGCTTTCCATTGGATGTACTGTAAAAAAAAATATCATTCAGTTATCGAGGGGATTGAAGGGGTTAAGTCTGGAAGGGTTACCGTAAGATTACGGGGATGGATGCTGGTGAGAAAATAAAACAATACCCACCCTAATCCTGAGTGGATCGAGTTATAATATGTTAATTCTGCCAATGGTAGGGCTTGGTCCAAAGTCCTTGATAGTGAGGACAGGAGGCACCCAAGTGTTTGTTTCTAATGTCTGGGTAACTTTCTCTGTTTGACCATACATTTGATGGGTCGTAAGCAGTGGATAGGGCTATTTCTGTGCCAAGTGAAGAACAAAAGGCCTTTCAGAATCTTGATGGAAATTGACAGCCCTGATCGGGGATCATTTTTGTGGGCAAGCCATAGAGTTTGACTGGAAGGTGTAGGAACAGAGTGCTAAGCTCAGCAGCCTTTGGTATTTTCTTGAGTGGCACAAAATTAGACATTTTTGACAAGAGGTCTACTACAACTAACATCGCAGTATGCTTGTTAGATTCTGGTAAGTCTATAATAAAATCCATGCTGACTATGTGCCATGGTTTAGGGGGAATTGGCAAGGGTTGGAGAAGACCAGTAGGAGTGAGATATGAGGATTTCTTCCGAGCACAGGTTGGGCATGAATTTTCATGCTCATAAACATCTTGGTGGATGGTTTTCCACTAAAATGTTTGTGGACAGTTTTTTAAAGTTTTTTGTATACCTGGGTGTCCAGGCAAAGTGGAATCATGACTCCAGACTAGTACTTGATGTTGCAGTCCCTGAGTTGGAATACACAATTTCCCTGCATGTAAGTAATAGTCCTGTTCGAACGTATTATATGGTTTTCTGAGCCACCGTTCAGAAGGGAGGTCATGAGATGCCATCTTGACATTATCCATAAATGTATCTATTGTGATTAGCGCTAGCACTTTGTCTGCAGGTATTATACTGGGAGGGTTGCAAGAACTATCATCCTCTGGTACCCTATACGTGCAAGATATCTGACTGTATTTGTTTGGTCCCTTGTCTGTATTTGATAATAAAATCAAAATCACTGAAGAAGTGAAGCCAGTGCATTTGTCTAGGGGTCAAAGCCTTAACAGAACTAAAGGATTGCAAGTAATTCTTATGGTCGGTGTAAATGGAGACAGTGTGCTTTGCTCCCAGCAAATGATGTCACCACTCAGTAAATGCTGTTTTAATAGCTAAAAGTTCTCTTTCAGCAATAGTATAATTTTGATCAGCTGGAAGGAATTTTTAGAATAAATGGCTACAGGATGGAGAAGCCCTGTTTGTGGATCTTCTTGTGATAACGCACCTCTCAGAGCGCATTGAGAAGCATCAGCTTCAAAATATAATGGCTGCTCAGGATATGGGTGGCATAAAATGGGAGCAGAGGTGACACTTCTTTTGACAGCTGTGAAGGCATGTTACGCTGCATGAGACTAGATAAATGGTTGTCCCTTCTTTAATAAGGTGGCTATAGTGACCACTATTTGTGAGTATTATGGAATGAAGCACTTATAAAAATTGGCAAAATCAAGAATCTTTTGGACATCCTTAACAGATGTAGAGGTGGCTACGAAACAATAGTGTCTACCATTTTAGGGTCCATGGTAATGGGTTATAAGTGATATCCAAGGAACTCTACTGAGTCTGTGTTAAAGGTACATTTTTATAATTTGGCATACAGGGAGTGTTCACGTAGGCATAGCAGAATGGCAATAACGTCAAGAGTGTGTTCCTGCCACTTTTTAGAGAATATGAAGATGTCATCTATATAGACAACAGCGCAGACATCTAGGAACTCATGTAATACATCATTGATAAAGTTTTGGAATGCTGCTGGGGAGTTGCAAAGCCCAAAGGGCATCACGGTGTATTGGAACAAAACAAATTTCGGACCGGATTTATAATTTTGACACAAAACTGCGCTAATGCAGTTTTGCGTCAAAAAATGTAGTGCTGTCTAGCGCCATTTCTTAATGCCACTTGTGTGTCATATTTATACTTTTACACTGGGTGGCGCTAAGAAGAGGTTAGAGTCATTTTTCCTGATGCTAACCATTGCGCCTTGTCATAAGGCAAGATAAAGTTAACGCAGTTCCACCAAATGGAAGTGATGTCACATTACAACTGGCACAACACAGACACACTAATTTTACAATATCTCATTGCAGAAGACAATGGCTCTCCTGTGAATCTGCCTGTCCTGGACTACCCTGATGACCTGGAACACCAGCTGACAACCATCAGCCTGGGAAAACCTCCAAGATGTCGGGAAACCATCCAGACACCAACTCCAGTCGCAAGTAGGAGAATACATGTGGCAGCCATTCCAGAGGACCCACCCACCACCCCAATAGTACGACGTGCCAGCTAAAACACAGCTGAGGACTCTGATGACACAGGGACCACCTTTGAGAGGACAGTAGTGGGAGTACAGCGGGAGCTGCCCAAGTCTTGAGGGGATGCACATGTGCATGATAACATCCGCATAACAGAGAGCAGCCAAACAGGTCACACAATCCCTACTGCATGGAGGGACCTAACCACTGACATGAGGGAGTTGCCACAACACCTGCCCAATCTTGCTGCTGCATGGTTGACAACAAGCAGGACTCCATGCACTGGGAACTGGCCTCCCTCAGGGCAGACATGGCTGCCTAGCAAAGGGATGTTGCTGCATACTCAATAATCAGCAGCTCCTCCTTGCTGCAGTGATGCCATATGTAGTTCCATAGATGGCAGCTGCTGGGAATTTGGTGTCCACTTCTCAAACCACTGAAATGTTTGTGGCCCCCTCAAGCCCACCACCACCACCATCAAGGGCAAAGGAGATGACACACACATATCAGAAGATGAAGATGTAGAACAGATCATCTTCACCCATAGGAGTACCCGGTAGCCCCAGCCCCTGGCACATGGGCAGTGATTTCCCTTTGTCCTGTGCTTGACAACATGCCAGTGTTGCTACAGTTGGTGACATGCACTCTTCACCAACACACTGTTAACCTTTCCACTAAGGACTGAAATTGTCTCTCACTACTCCATTGGCAATTCATGTTCCCCTGCACTGAACGACACTTCACCTCAGCATGTCCAATGACATGTCCCTCAACCTTGCACTTGTGTTGCATAACAATAGAATGGTTTACACTAATGGGGTCACAGAACTGGACTATATAATAGTGTACTACAGCACTTTAAAATAAACAGCACCTCCACAACCACTTTGTCTCTGTGTAATGTGACACTTCTACTTTGCTGGAGATTTGTGATGCGTGTAACGTCTATGGTCACAGAGTGTCAATACCAGAGTGCAGAAATAATGTGGGCAGATATCTACGCACAAGGTATCTACAAGATGAACATCAATGCTGGCCACATCCTCTACAAGCAAGTCACTTAGTATGTGACATTTGCTTTAAAACATTCATGCCTCACCCACTACATACAGCAGGAATGGCTGTGTTAGAGTGCTCGGCCAATAACTTCAGCTGGGAATACAAGTAAAACACATTGGTGTGAAATTAGTATACTTGAGCTCATCTGAAATTGGCACTACTCAGTTTAGTAGTGTTGACATGAACTTCATGCTGCAGGCAGACGCCCCACAGTGCCCATCATCACGACACAGGTTCAAAACATTTACAGCTTAAAAAGCACACCTGCCTGTCCAATGCATGTAAACCATAGTCATGTTGAGTGGTGGGAACAATGGATGGCAGATGCATTGAGATTTAGATTTGTTATAGCTTCCAATGTGACTGCTCAGTTGAAAGTGGAAATTAACATGTCAAAAGAGGGATGTGGATGCAGGATGGAATTCACAGGCCAGCAGACAATTGGCACTGTATACTCATGCAAAGACCCTGAGCCCCAAACATATGACACATGCAGTAAGGGAGTACCTACATTTTTATTTTCTATGTATAGAACTGAACTTAAAACTATGTAACGCACCTATACTAACCTAATTTATCCTAACTATACATTACCCACAGCTGGCCCTAACTACCCAATGCTAAGCTTACTTACCACATTTAACAACACACTCTAAACATTTGCCCCCACACCCCCTAATATGATGAGACACATGCAGGACAACATATACTAACCTAAACATATACTACCTAATACTGAACAAATATATTTTTAAATTTTTTTGTAAATTTCTTTAAACATTAACCCCAACCCACCTACCCACAAACTAACATGTAATCATATAAAAAAACACCTCCCCAAACCTACTTATCCTATCTAAACAGCTACCCTACTCAAACCTATCACTAAACCCCTTAAACCCACAACAAAACAGGATGAGGAATGAGGAGGGAGGAGACTGAACTATGGCTGTGGGGGAGGCAAGAGTTCACAGGTTGGCCCTCCTCAGTGTCTCTTTGATTTCCTTCAGTCTCCTTGTGTTTTTGTCCACATTCTTCTGAATGCTGTCCAGGTTTTTGAGGACATTTTTCATGTCCCGCTGGAGCTCCCACATTGCCAACATGTCCATTGCAGCAGGTGTGGTGGTCTGTGGTGCAGAGGTTGATGGTGCAGCAGATGGGGCAGATGTAATGGTGGTATCTGTGGTACTCTGTGTAGGTGTGGTGGTGGCTACAACCTTTGTGGTCAATGCTGGTTCCCCTTGGCTGAAAGCCCGCCATTCCCCTGTGGCTCGCTCTCCTTGATAGCGTTGTGCCATCTTTCAGTACCCAGACTCAACATCCAAGATGTGTCTATATCGCACTGCCCGCTTTTGGAAATCCCTGATTTCCGCAACATCCATGTTGGCAGCTGTAAAAATGAGACAGGCAACTATCAGTGTTATCATTGTGTGATGCATGTACAGATGATAATCTAACACTCTGCCTTGATTTGCACATGCAGTCCAAATCACAATCCAGATAATACAATGTCCCTCATGAATGTAATGGCAATGCTGCCTACCCTTCATGACTTTTATACCACAGCAAACCACAACAAAAGTTTGACCCAAAGAAATGTGATCTGTGCATTTATGTAGTGCAATGTGTCACAATGCAAATGCAGCAACTACTTCACATGGGCCAGGCTGACTAATCTCTATCATCTGAGTCAACTTCAAAGCACACAAGACCAGTGACTTGTAGATGTAATTGGGAGGATGGTATGCAGTTGCTAATCATAAGGGATCAGTGTTGTTTGGGTCACATGCATGCTTGAATGAGATGACTGTCATCTACACTGTGACCATCACATCTACCTACATATATGTTGTTCCCCTACCCCTGTGCCTCAGGGGTGATGGGCATGCAATACATCATCACAAGTGTTGAGGACAACCACAAAGCCATGTCCACTTGTACATGGATTTAGTGAGTGGAACACATGTGAGGAGGGCTGCCACCTAGGAATAAGGTATCCATAGGTCATTCACATCTACATTCATGTGTCCAGTTGTGGACAACCATCAACATCTGATCTGCCAACACAATTCCCAAAACACCAACATTAATGCCAGCACATATCTGGCCTTGACCTGCATGCATGCCTATTACATAACACTTAAGTGTCACGTAACAGGAGTACAACTTATGGGGCTAGATGCTGGGGACAGTTACCCATACAGTCCTACATGTACATTACAATACAAGGATGCACAATTTTGTGGGGGAAAACTGATGCATCACTGTGTTGTAAGAATGAGGGTATGACCCTGTGCCAATATACTGATACTGGTGCACTTCCAGGTCACAAGTGGGCCTACATGTGGCTTGTAATCACCTTGTTCACATGCTGCTGCCTATTGTGCAGCACAAGACTCCCATGATATGGCTTTCTGCCTGTGAATGTGTAACCCTTGCACCGAACACTATGTCAACATCCAGCCGAGTAAGATATCAGATCACATGCCAGCCCATCATATCTTGCAATGAGTGCAACACACAAGAGTCACTCACACAACAGCAGCAATCACTACATGGGACTGATATTATCACACTTACTGAATATGTCTGGGTCCTGAAATGTAGCCACTTCCCCAATGGTATAGGGGCAGGTCCACCTGTAAGACATGGAAAGGAAATATATGCTCAATGTCAGATCACTGTACGTACGTGTAGACAACTTATCACAGTGTGTAACATTTTACATGAGTGAGCAGGTGATCCTGTATGTATAGACAGTACAACAGACATACCACTGCAAACTGACATTGACACTGACACTCCAGTGAGTGATAGCCACACATCTGCACACATGCACTGGGCCTAACAATCATGTGGTGCTAAAGTGTACTACAATCATTTGTGGCTGATCCATTTCAGATGGTACTCCATGGCATGATTTGTATTTTGGTGACAATTTCAATGGCATTACCCTGGTGCACTGCAATACAAGTGACTCAGGTATTGTGGCTTGTGCATCAAGGGACACTGAGTTACTGTGTGCTGGACATGTGGCTCAATTTTCAGTCTGCAATTATCATGCATTAAGTGGTCCATGACAGATGTTGCCCAGTTATATTTGGGTAACAAATGCCCCATTGGCAGTGTTCCCTAAGCCGTGTATGCCCCCTTTGCCAACAAAATGGCAGGGATCATGTGTGTGTAATGATGACAATGTATTGCTAAACATGGATTGCCCACTTTGCTGTCCAGATACAGTGAAATGTGGTATGGTGACAGTGTCTTGCCTGATCATCATTGACAGAATGCATGGTCACAGGTGTTGCCATAGCACCATAAATGTGTGACTAAGGGCCACATGTATGAAGATCAGGTTGTGTAAGTCACACATTGCGAGACTTAGCAACTCGCAATTTGCGAGTAGGATAATCCGATGTACAACACTGTCAATTACACTGTTTGCAATTCACAAATGGGGTAGCAAATGACCTACCTCATGAATATTCATGAGGTAGGTCATTTTGCAAACCCCTTGGAAATGGCGTCACTCAAAGAGATGCTGGCCTGCTGGGCTCAGCAGACCGCCATGTCTGTGACTGCTTTCAAATAAAGATGTATTTTCTTTTTTTAAATGCAGCCTTATTTCATTAAGTGTAGACCAAAAGTATGTCAAAAACAAATATTATAACCTTTACTTTTTTTTTAAAGCAGACAGTGGTCCGTGGGACCACTGTCTGCTCTGAAACAATTTTTGACATGCGTTCACAAAGGGGAAGGGATCCAATGGGGACCTCTTCCCTTTTGCGAATGGGTTAGCACCAACTTGAAACTTGGGATAACTGCAATTGTTTTGTGATGGCATTCGCAGTCACCAAACAATCAATCAGCGGACTGCGACTCACAAATAGGAAGTGAACACCCCTTCCTAAATGCCACTAGCAAACCCTGTTTTGTGATTCGGCAATGTGATTGCAGAATGGCAAAATTCAGTATGCGCACTGGAATAAACTTTTTTTGTGATGTAAGCACACAAATTCAGAAAACTAGGCCATTTGTGTCAATTGAAAATAGCTTTGTACATGTGGCTATAAGTGATAGTCGTACATGACTCAACAAACCTCGGGCCTGCATTGTTAACATGTATAGACATGCGGACTCCATTTCAGTACTGGGACACTAACACTTTGTTCTGCTTGCTTTCAACCTGGCCACAAACATTGCATGCAGGACATCAACAAATCTGCTACTGTCACTCTACTGTACACATTTGTCAATGAGATACTCACCAACAGGGCCACCGATCACCACATCCAGGAGGTCCAGCAGATCCTGCACTTTGGCCACCAGGTCAACCCAGCAATGCTTAGCTGGTGCTCATTTCTGCTTGCATGGTAGACTTTCTTGAGGTGGTAGAGCACCTTGCCCCACCGAAGCCGCCTCGCCTCTTTATGATAACCCGGTTTCACCCCCCCCCATTCTCCAGCATCAAGGGTAGGAAGTGGCACACCAGCCACACAAAGCCCCCAAGCTCCTCCTCCCCCATGTGGGTCAGCCTCACCCTTCCCAACATGTCCCTGAACAACAAATCCAAACTGAGAATGTGTAGAAAAAGAGGAAATGAAATGAAAATAAAAGAAACTTGCAGCCCAACCATAAGAACCCCAACTAACCCAACTAATCTAACCCCCGACAGACACCCGACAGTACAAATACAATATGAAAGACACTAAACTAGACAAAATCACATACAAAGGTACAAGAAACAAACAAATTTCACAAAAGACACAACAAGAGAGACACCACTAGATACAATAAACGCAATTGAGACACCAGCAACACCGAGACACAGCCACACAGTCAAGAAATAGCACAGTGAATGTAAAAGTACACCCACTGTACCATGCCTGTAAACAGAATTTTCTATGACATCAATTCCTGTCCCCTTTGTGGCCCGTCTTCTGTCATGTGGTTATTTTTTTGACACATGCACTGTTTGTGTAAATATGTTCGACGCACACCCTACATGTGCGGCAAAATACTACAATTTTACTGTAGACTTAAATTTCAATGGATATCCACATGCATATGGTACGCAGGTGGGATTTACGCTAAGGGTCACTGTATGGTTAGTTTGCGTTTGTGTGATTTTTTGACGCATTTGCGTCAGCATTTTGGACTCTATCTGTAATTGCGTGATTTTCCAATATTTAACATGCATGCACCCTGTATCAACATGAAGATAGGATGGTATGGCCTGCAGTGTGTAGTATAGTGTTTGGCCACATGTGGTAGAGCATGCAACTGTGTGTTTTGGGTGTGAATGATCTGTAACAACAATGTGTGTGTTTCTGAAGGAACGGCATGCAATACATTGGATGTCATGCAAATGTATGAATGTGTTCCAAATGGTTATCTACATCTGATGGCAATCAGTGATCTACAACAGTCATTATATGTGTTTGTAATATGTGTGTAGTTGTTTGACTTAGGGGACATTACATTTCATACAACAAACAAAACAGGTATCATTGACGATGGCTGATAAGACTTATGTAGGATATGTTACCCCTTATATGTCATTAATTGTTGGTTGCGACTTCATGGTGACTTGTGTGTGGACTACACAGATGTCTGACATGTGTACATGTTTGGTGCATACTGTGTTTGAGACACGTGCCTTAATTCCACCCATAAAATGTTTGGTACACGGCAGTTTGACTCATTGCAATCACCTATGTTACTTGTGTTGCTATGGTAGACCTGCTGCCCTGGCTGCATGTGTTCACATATTTTCAAATGTGCATTCCACAGAAGTGTCCAGTTCAAGTGTGTGGGCATGTATACCCTGTGTCAGGATTGGGCTCCATGGTGTCACGGTTTCGGGCGGGTCTAGTCAGGAATCTGTTTGTGGCACCCCTTGAATTCACAGAGTATCTTGCAAGGAGGTAGTGTACTAAAACAGAAGAGCAGCTAAAGGCATACAAGGGGAAAGGTGAGCTATGGTAAGGCAGAGAAAACAGAGAGGTGAAGGCAGAGCAACCTTAGTGTGAACAAATATGGAACTGGTCAGTAATGGACAAACACGCTGGGGCTATCACTAAGGTTTTACACAGGGTAGGGAAGAACTTTCCACAGCAACAGGGAACGTCAGTGCCTCTGTGCAGATTAATCTTACAGATAGTCATCATGCAAGCCCGATTGAAAGGAGGCTGCAGAAGTGATTCTGTGTCTGGACCCATAGGGCACAAACAAGGATTGCACTTACATACACAAGACTAGCCCTTGTGGGTCCGGCTGGAGACACAGTGGCAATTCCTGGAATACAGCCATAGCACACTGTCACTGTTAGGCACTAACGACTACATGCAACATTAGACAAAGGATGGGGGCTGGATTTGCCTCCTGGGAACCAGGTACCAACCCAAGTACAAAGGAAAACACTTCTACACAGGTGAGGACTGATGGACACTTACCAGACATGATAACCCAAGAGGAAACAGAAAGCAAAGGAACCAACTAGGAGGCAAAGCCAGGGACACGGAACAGGCTCAGGCTGGCGCAAAGGCAGGGACATGTCTGGGAAACAGAAAGCAGGCTCTGGCTGAAACAAACATGAACAAGGCTGAGAAACAGGGAGCAGGCTCTGTCTGGAACAAGCAGGAACAGTACTACGAAAACATAGAGCAGTTTCAGGCTGAATGAGGACTATAGCACAATCCAACAAGGGGTCTGGAACACAAAGGGATCGTCCTCCAATGCACAACAAGGAGCTTCAGGGAATGTCAGCTTCTAAGCAGTTCCAGGCAGCATCAAGGCAGGGGCAGAGTCACATAACTGGACTGCACAAGAGAGATCACAGGTGTGTGAAGCTTCAGTCTCTCACAAGTCCTGAAGGAAAGAATCCAGTATAAAGCGGCAACCGGACTTTTCCCATAGGAAGCAAAGGACAGAAGATTACAGGTCTTACTGACTACCAGGCAGTGCATTATGGGACCTGAAGTCCATGGAAGCTAATGTAGTTCTATAGCATGTCATATGGAAAAGGGAAGCAAACAGTAGTCAGAAAGGGACTCTTGGTGAGTGTTAATGATGATTCCCAGGGTACAGATAGTCTGTTTACAGCACCCCCTAGAGATGGGAGGGTAGAGACATAACACATGGCAGTGGCAGGACTCATTTCCAGGGATGGACTGTGCAGGTCATGTGTTGTGAACATTGCTTGTCATACCTGGGACAGTCATGCTATCCATTTTCACAAATGATGCCCCCCTTGTCACACAAGCTCCTTGCAGGGATTGCAAGTGTCACACTTACTAATGTCAGGAGTCTGTTCATACATTCCTGTTTCCACTGATATTTCACATCCACTGCCTCATGTATGCGGCGATCATTTACTTTATTATTGGAGATGTCATAGTTGTGTGTCATGTGCTACACTAGACAATGTTGGCAATCTGGATGTGAGTCAAATGGTGTGATCCACTGATTTTGTCCTTCATATGTGAAATTCAAGAGATGAGTTTATATATGTGTGTGATGTTTGCTGTACAATCATACGCATCACATGTGATGTTGCATCAGAAGTAGTCAGATTTGTCTTTGTAACATGCTCCCTGAGGTCATAAACTCACTTTCCTAAGAAATATGTGATGGAGAATGAAGAAACCAGAGCAGGATTGTGTGACCAAGTAAGGTGTTTATTTTCATATCTTAAGGTGTGGAGAGTGACTATTAAGTGAAAAAGTTTTGCACAATTTGCTGTCTGCAGCACATTCCTCCAGCTATGTTCTGCTGTTCCCCCTCATTTTCCCTGCCACGTCCTCCTCCTCCTCAGGCAGTTCTTGGTCTGGCTCATATAAAGGGATGTTCCTCCTCACACAAATGTTGTGCAGGATAGCACAGGTAAGTACAATTTTACACTCAATGTGTGGAGCATGTAGGCTGCCTCCTGTGATGTCCAGGCACCTGAATCTGGACTTCAGGATGCCAAAGATCCTTTCCACAATGGTGCGTGTCCTCCAATGTGTCTCATTATAGGCACGCTCTGCTGCTGTGCTTGGGTTGGGGAATGGGGTCACGATCCATAGCTGGATCCGGTAACCCTGATCCGCTGCAAAAGATATTGTGAGTGAGTATTTTGTTAGTGCTTGCAACAGGAATGTCATGTAGCACGGCAGTTGATATCTTGTGTTGTCTGTGACACATATGTGTTTGTGGTATAGTGTGAGATCCTGGGCTTCTCAGAGGTTTTTTCTGCAGTGGGTTGTTTGACTTGACAACTTGTGTTTGGTTCATTGACCTGGGATCTATGATTTTTTTTCTGAACTGTTGGTCAGTATGTATTTACCATGCGTTGTGTAGTGTCCAACATGTTTTAGTGTGCTTTCACTGAAGGGGACATGATAATTCCACACACACAATGGTTTCAGAAGTGGTGGTAACATGGTTGCAGTACATGGACTGGACATCCCATCCATTTAGACATATGTCATTGCAGATGAAATGCAACAGTGCGGCTCTTTGATTTGGCAAGGTAATAATGCACAACACATCTCCGTAAGTTGGCAGCACTGAGGTGTTCAGTATTGACAATGCACAATTGTCCCATGTGTGACTTTTTTCTAGGAAAGCCTTTCATGTTCCCTTTGCCAGTAGGTCATGTGCCACCGTGCATCTACACTTATCGAACTTGCTCCCGGGAATCTGGCTAACTGCCTTGCGGAGGTGGATGTATCTGTGCAGGAAGGTCCATCTCCCTGTACATATGCTATTTTGATGGACAATTGGCTCTTTCAATGTGTGCAGCAGTGTGCAGGTTGCATTCATGCCACATCAATATGTGTTCATAGCACAGTCCACTTCCTTATTGCAACCTGGAGTGATGTATGATGTTGGGACTGCCTCAGTATTTCCGTGTCACCTACATGTGAGTCACCATCATCTTGCTACGTGTCTCATGGTGTTAGACCTGCTGCAACACACATTGCACACCCCTTCCACGCTACATACTGCTTGGGAGGGTGGCCGATTGACTATGTGGCCTAATGTAATTGTAAATGGTTCATGTTCCAAGTTGTACTTCCAGTGCAGGCCATGTCATTGTCACTGTGGGTGTTGACATTGGTCCCTTGTTGCTCTAGAGTGGCAGCTAATGTTTGTGGCAGCCGTCATTTGTCCAGAGGTGTGTATCCCATTTTGTCAGGGTGTACAACATAACTACCAGTGTCACACCTCAGTGCCAGCCTGCCTGTGTGTCAATGTAGTGGTGTATGTTTTGTGTGTCCTACAGGGTTGTTGTGCTGTGTGTATATTGCATCGCTTATTGACTTACCGACAAGAAGGCCATTGCCATATTGTCCGTCCTTTAAGGGCTGATTGATCCTGCTGTGACGGAATATGAATGGATCATGGACTCTCCCAGGATACTTGGTCAAGATGTTACTGAACAATCCCTGGTGGTCAAGTATGGCCTGCACATTGATGGAATGCTTGTGCTTTCTGTTCCGGAATAGGTGCTCTGTTGCTGCAGGTGGGACGATCCGGACAGGGGTGCAGTCAATTGCACCGAGCACACCACGGGAAGCCATGGATTTGAAAGAACCCCTGTTTTATCTCCTGCTGTTTCTGCTTGGTGTTGGGGAAGCTGATGTGGCAGGGTGTGAGGGAGATTATGGCATCTAAAACCTTGGGCAGGAAGGCCAAGAATGAGGGCTGTGATACCCCAGCAACCAGGGCACCCGTTGTCTGGAAGGAGCCAATTGCCAACTTATGCAGGACAGCTCGCAGCTGGTATGTTGTGTGGTGTCTGCACTTTAGCTGTTAGTTGTGGCTCAATATGGCGCAGCAGCTGCTGTATGGGTTGACAGTTGAGCCGATACCTCAGGATGATATCCTGTTCCCTGAGGCCATGGAGGGTTGTCCTGTTCCTTGAGACCCTCTCCTGCCTTCTGTGTTGCCTTTATGGGCCGCATTGGGGTAGTGATGGTGGTGGTGGCTGCTGCCATTGGTCCTGTGCTCGACATTGTCTTGCAAGCTGCATCAGTAGCACCTCCATGTTGTCCTGTTAGTCTGTAATGTTGCTTGTGTGTGTTTTCCTTAAATAGTGGTGTGTTTGCCTCATTTTAATGCCTGCCTTGACCATGGTGTTAAATTTTGACTCAAAACGAGTTTAGCGTCATTTTTCGGGTCCACCTCCCCCATGCATCATTTTTGCCCGGGTGGCTAAATATTGCGCTAGGGTGTTTGAGTCATTTTTGGGACGGGAACACCTACCTTGCATCTCATTGACACAAGGTAGTTTCACGCATCCTTAAAATTAAGTTAACTCCATATTTTTTACGCTAGACGGGTCTATTTAAATATGGAGTTAAGTTTGCACTGGATTTGCGTTAAAAAAATGATGCAAACCCGGCGCAAACAGAGTATAAATATGGGCCTTTGTCCGAAAGGTGGTATTCCATTTGTCTCCTTCCTTGACATGGATTAGGTTATATGCACCGTGCAAGTCTAGCTTGGTGTAAATGGTGGACCCCCAGACTTGGTCCAACAGGACTGGTATCAGAGGCAAGGTGTAATTATTTTTGATGCTTACTTTGTTAACCATTCTGTAATCAATGCAAGCAAGCAAATGTCTGTTTTTTTTGCGAAAAAGAAAAGAGGCGATGAAAGGGGAGAAGTAGAATGTCTTGTAACTCAAATCAAACAACTCATCTAAATACTTGTGCAGATATCGGTTCTTGATTTCAGCTAATGTACGTATTTTACTGCAAGGAAGGACTGCTGCAGAAACTAGTCTATCTGACAATCATTACCCCTATGGGGTGGCAACTGAGTTGCTTTGACTAGTTTAAAGACGTCTTTGAAATCCCAATGTTTTTTCTGGTAGAATGGTGGGAGAAGGGTCATTGGTTTCTGCACAATGTAGGGGTATCACAGTACAGCAGGCTTCTTGATAGCATGTGTTCATGCAGAAGGGGGAGTCCAAGGTGACTGTTTGAGAAACCTAGTCAGTTTTAGGATTATGGAGTTCCAGCTAGGGAATACCAAAAATAACACCAAAGGTGGGGGTATCAATTAAGTCAAAGGTTGTATCTTCTGTATGACCATTGTCACATACTATGGTTAATGGCTTAGTGTGAAAGCGAATAAGGCCAGAGGACAAGGTAGAGCCATCAACTGTCTTAACTTGTGCGGGTACTGCCCTGGAAACACGTGACACTCCCACCTTGGCCACTAGAGTCAGATCAAGGCAGTTACCTGTAGCAACTGAGTCTATGAGCACTGACAGACTTTGTCTATTCTGAGGGAATAGAATGAGGGTTACTCTAATGGTCAGGTGTCTGGGTACATGGTTTAGGAAGATCCGGTAAAGTGACTCTCTTGGAGAGGTGATCTCAGTTCTCTCCGAAAACATTAGTTTTCCACCTGCAGTGTGGAAACTTTCAAACTAGCGACAGCTTTTTTCATTTTCGGTTTCTCTTCAATAGATAAAGGACCTCTAACTCCCCTAATTTGCATGGGTTCCGGTTCCTGTGCTTTTTCTTTGATTTCTGTTTATCTGTTTTTAAAACAATTACCCTGGGTTCACTCTGAGGATGTTCAGATTTCCTTTCTCCTAACCAATGATCTGTTATCACTACTAAATTAGTAGATTCAGCGCAATCTTCTGGTAATTCAACAATGTGGGATAAACTAGCTTTTAAATCATCCCTCAGGCCATGAGGGTCGTTTTTCTTCAGGCCATCTAGTCCCAGTAATTAAGCAATTGAAAGTAGTAATGTAAGAGGAGGAGGTCCTTGGACTATTGTAATAAATTTAATAATTTGTTATCACAAGACCGGATAAAAACATGTTTTGCAAACAGTGGCATTAGGGCTGCCTCAAAGGAGGCAAAATTATATAGGATGGAATCATTGTTTTTCAATAAGTGGAATAGACCAATCGGCGGCAACACCACAAAGATAGGAAACTGCAAAAGTTACCTTAGCAGCATCAGATGTAAACATTTGAGGTTTACACAGAAAATGCAAGTGGCATTGGCTAATGAAAGCAGCAAAGTGAGAACTATCCCCATTGAATTTTTCAGGGTTGGCCAACAGCACAGATGTCGCAGTGGCCACTGTTACATGTAGATTCTGGTCAGAGGGATTATTGGAGTGGAAATAGAGGGTTGAGTACCAAATTTTGGGGGATTAATAATGGACCTTGGACCTGAGGGATCCCTCCATTGTATGAAGGATATGAAACGCCTAAGGGTTCTCCCTGAGCTCTTGATTCGCCAGTCATAATTTTATGACTTGTTCCTATAAATTTTGTACTAGATCTCCCAACTGCTCATTAGGGGTTTAATGATCTGAATCAGTTACAGACTCATGATCTATGATGGCTTCTCCCCATGGGAACTTTAATGTCGTGGTTGTTTTTCTGTTCTGTGTGAGTCTCTCATCTGATTCCAGGTGTTCTGATGGTGCAATCCTGGTGAGGACTAACGTGACAGTGATGAAGAGTACATTGCCCTCTCGCATGTCCTCAAGAAGAAGGAGGTTTTGGGAAGAGAAAAAGAGAAAATATCAGCTTCTGCTTTGTGGACTTCAGAATCAGGCTGCTGGACCCTGTAGTATGCTTCGTGTTGGGCGTCAGGACTTCTGATTTCTCAAAATACTAGGTTCTTGGTATTTTAGGATTCTGGGCTGCAAAAGAATTACTTCATTAATACATTGAACTTGCATAAACTATTGTACATTGTATAATGTTAGCTATTGTTGACACATTGTGCATACATTTCTATAAGGCTGAATAAGTCTCTTTCTCTGTTTATAATACTTTTACCGTCTCTGAGGCAATGTCCAAACTCAAAAACAATGAACTTGACTACCGGGCTTCTTTGTGTTTTGGCGTAATCTCTTGCCAATAATAGTTCTAATAAACATTCTCTATTTTCAATCTCCTAATTCTCCGGGGAGAGCTTGTTACAGGAAATATGTATTTCCTTAATGTCTGTTTAGTGGTATCTTGGATTCCCACGCAAATGATAAATCACACTAGATCTTATTAGCATAATGTATTTAAAAGACAGAGCTCTGGTTTGTTTAATTTAAGCAATTAATCTTTCTTTACCTCCAAATGAAGTTACTTGCTTGAAAAATTCAGAATAACCCAAACTGATTTGTTTCAGCTTTCTTATTTTTTCTCTTTTACAGGAAATCCCGGATCACCAGCAGAAGTCAGAAGAGAACTGGGACTCTGCAGGAAGCTGAACAGAGGGTGAGGATCGTCGGAACTTGACTGGAGGCTGTCAGGAAGATGAGAAATGCTGGAACTTGACTGGAACCTGGTAGCAGAATGAGGAAAACTGGAACTCAACTGCAAGCAGGCTAGGGAACAAGGAACTTGACTTGCACTGGAACTCGACTAGAGGTAGATTATAGGACGAGGAACTCGACTTGACTGTAAACAGATGAGCAGAGCAATAGTTACGAAGACTCACAATCATCCTTGAATAGTAAAATGTGCCCATGTGCCTTTTGGCAGTTGATTGCTTATTAAGGAAATTAGCAATTATCCTCCTGATTGTGGAACATGTTCAATACAGATCACATTGTGAATAGCACAAGTTTTGGCAGTCACAGTTGGAGCAGGTGGAATATAATGTTCTTTCTTCATTAATACAGATGTGTACCTTTGTTTAACACCAGTAGTATGAGTGAGTAGTCTGTTCCCTTGATTTTTCCAATTTTTCCAAATGCCAAATGGAAAGTAAAAGTATTTTTTATGCACTGTGCCACCATTGAATGCTTGTCAGTGGTAGTAAGCACAAACGTAATGGCATCCCCATAGATGTATCTAATCCACTTTTGTCCAAGATTAGATTAAACCCAGGCTTTTGTTCATATAAAACACTCTACAACTTTGTATTAGAAGCACATTGTTTTATACCGTATGACTTTTTGTATACACCAGGCCTGGCCCCAGTGCTTTATTCCAAACTGAGGGGCATATTTATACTTTTTGGTGCAAAACTGCACTAATGCGGGTGGGGCTGGCGGAATGGGAGAAGGGCGTTTTGCACCAAAAAATGACGTTTGCTTGTTAGAGTAAAAAAAGATGACTCTAACCAGCCTAGCATCATTTTCTGATGCAAAACCATCCATACCACATGAATCCTGTCTTAGAAAAGACAGGATTCATGCCCACCACCTCAATGGCCAGCACAGGGACCAGTGTCCCCTAGGCATGACCATTGCACCCTGTGCCATGCAGGGGGCCTCAAGTTTGGCTCCCGATGGCACTTTAATTAAAAAACAATTACTTACCTATACTTATCCTACTTACCTGGGATGGGTTCCCCCATCCTTTGTGTCCCTCTGGTGTGGGAGTGGGTGTTCCTGGGGCTTGAGGAAAGCACCTGTGAACCCATTCCATGGTGTTTAAACAAAGAAATGGTCCCCAGGTCCCTTAATGCTGGTCTGACCCAGGTGCTAAATAATGGTGCAAAGCAAGCTTGCACTATTATTTAACCACTCCTCCCACCTGTGCATAATTTTAGAAAGGGGGGTAAATACGGGGCTATGGGGTTAGCACCATTTTTTTTATGGGAACGCCTACCTTGCATCTCGATGATGCAAGGTAGGTTCACGCGTCTAAAAAATGGTGCAAAACATCAAAATATAAATATGGAGTTAGTTGTGCGCCAAATTTGCCTCATAAAAAACTAATGCAAATTTGGAGAAAATGGGGTATAAATATGCCCCTGAGTGCCCCTGGCCTCAGAGTCTGCTGATCAAATTGAGAGAATTCTGCTTCTTCAACTGCTGAAGCTGCAGTCATGCATTTGACCCAGAAGTTAAAAATAAGGAAATATGCATACATTACACATACCTAGAGGACAACCATCTCCATTTTCAATGCAAATTGACAGAAATCCTCCTTAACCCCACTCAATGTTTTTCTTTTGCATAAAGAAAGCCAAAAGGTCTTGGCAATCTGAGAACTATAGGCATTGGCAATGTTAATGCATTTGTGTATATTAATAAAACATCACAAAAAGCCATACAGAAATGCATGTACATTGCCAATGCCTATAGCTCTCAGAGTGCTGAGAGGGCTACATCTTCCCTTCAACTTCAGCTGCTTTTTAAGAACAATAATTCAACTAGCTGTGCAAGCAAGGGGCCTGTTCACATCTATGCTGAGGCAATTAAGCAATTCTGGGGTAGATTTTCTAGGAGTGAGTGTCTCCAACCCCTTAACATGAGGAGGCCATGTAAGAAATCGGGTTACTGGTTGATGGGGTGAAACCCTACTCAAGGAACAACCAGAAATCTTGTCAGGGGAAGGTCACAAGTAAACCCTAAATTGACCTGTGCTCAATCCTGGGGTATCTTGGTACAGAGCAATCAGGCTTAACTCATAGACAATGTTTAAAGTATTTGTGCAGAACTTTAAAAAATATTAATATGAAAACACCAGACAAATAGGATCCCACACCAGATTAGAAAAACAGAGTCAATTGTAGTAAATAAAACAAGAACAAAATTACAAAAATTCAATCAGTAGAACTGAAGATTGAAGGTTTAAACATTTCAGTGAAATTAGCGCTGAAATACAGAAGGCACAACTGCAGATAGCTGGGTCAACTAGGCCAGGACAAGTTCACAAGTTCAGACCTACCATGACGATTCTGATGAGGCAGTGAGCTGCGAGGCCGATGTAGACTACTTTCACTGGAAGAATTCTTACTGCAGAGGAGATGTGATGGTTCTGCTGGGTCCATAGATGGGCCTTCAAAGCACCTTCAGGCACACTTCCAAGTGCCAGGACTGGGGTGGTACTATTTGACAAGGTAGGACTCACAGTTGCAGAGTCTAGGTGGTGGTTTAAAAGACTTGCCCTTGAAGTCACTCTGGTCTTCCCGGGTATAGGCTGCAGGTCCAGACCTTTTCACCCAGGCAAGAGGCCAGCAGGTCAGCACAGCAAGGCAAGGTTTCTTCAGGTCAGCAGTCCAGTAGAATGGCAGTCCTTCCATCAGCATAGCAGTGCTTATTCCTGGCCGTCTTCTGGAGGTCCAGAAGTGTGCTGAAGAGTTGGTTTGGGGTCCAATATTTATACATGGTGCCTCTTTTGAAGTGGGAGAAGCTTTTAGAGTTTTCCCTGTGAAGTGCACTGGTTTCCTCCCTTTCCCTGTCTCCAGACTACAAGACACACAGACATATGCAATCATTTGTGTGAATGCAGAACACAGTGGAGCTGTGACAAATTCTGCCCTCTCATCCTGCCAGTGATGGTCCACACAGGCACACCAAAGCTCGCTATTTTATTTGGCTATCTAGGAGGAATAGATAAAGACCAGCTGCCAACTACACCCAGCCCTGTGACCCAGAGACAGGCTGCAGCCACTAAATGACTAAAACCTTCTAAACATGGCAATTTCTAATTTGTAATTCAAAATCTGAATTCACCATAGAAGAGGATTTTTCATTACAATTCCAAAGGTACCAAACATGAAATGTTTTACCTGTCCCCAAATGACAGATACCCTTATCGAATGTACTAAGGTAACTTCAATGTTATCATTTGGGAGAGATAGACATTGCAATAGTGAAAAACAAATTGACAAGTTTTTCACTATCAGCGCATGTAAAATTAAAAGTACATGTCCTACTTTTTAAATACATTGCACCCTCCCATATGTATGGTTTAGGGTCTACTCTAGGGGGGACATATATGTTTTAAATATGAAGGTCTAGGCCTAGCCAAAGGTTTATTTTGCCAGGTCAAAATGGCAGTTTAAGTAAGCACACAGAGACTGCAATGGCCAGCCTGATTCATGTTTCAAGAGCTACTAAAGTAGGTGGCAAAATAAATGCATCAGGCTCTCTAGTAACATTTAATTTGCAGGCCCTGGGTACATTTAGTCACACTTCACCAGTGACTTATAAGTAAGTTAAATATACCAGTTTGGGATAAACCAAAGCTACCATGTTTTGAGCAGTGAGCACATGCATTTTAGCACTGGTCAGCAGTGGTAAGGTATGCAGAGTCATAAGGCCAGCAAAAATGAAATCAGCAAAAATGGAAGGTAAGACAGTTTGGGAGACGACCGCCATAAGGCTGACAGGTCTAACACAACCCAAGCTGGATTTTCATTATGGTAGTTTAGTTGTCATTTATTTATACTCTTTTTCAAGAAGTTGGATGGCGCTTATGATTGTGGAGGCTTACCCCAAGAGTTCAGTTTTGACAATACAGTGCTTATACAAACCTTGTCGAATGTGGAATTTTAAGTCCTCAAAGCATGAATAGAGGGGTGTTCTTTTTACTAAGTGAATCCTCAATTAAAATTGATAATGCAAGACATTTTTTTATTGTGTCACTTCCTGGGCAAACACTTGTCTGCTTTGAAGGTATAAGGCTCAGTTTGTTTGCCCAGGCTTCAAGGTCCTTTAATGAAAGGCTGAAATAACTTTGCTTCAATTCCTACAAGGACAATCGCTGTGTGATTCAGTGGGTATCTGGTGGTATTACCTTACTAGATACCTATAGGTAAATTAAATATGCCAATTGGCGATAAGCTAATTTTAAGGAGTGAACAAACACAATTTAGCACTGGTTACAAGTGATAAAATGCACCTAAAGTCAACAAAAACTAAATTCGAAAAATAAAGATGAGTAAGGCAAAAGGTTTAGAAGGAGGCCACCCTAAGGTAGATAGGTCTTACAGGTGAGGACTAGTATAACTGAAAATATGCTTGTGAAATCACCACTAGTAACCTTTCATAGCATGTGCAGATAATCAAAGTTCTAAGTAGTGTAGTTAGAGATTTTCACCTATGCTGCACAGCGCTAGGAATGGAAGAGTATATACAAACAGCCATCATCTGAGGAAAATCAAACACACCATTGGAAACATATAACTCTAGCCCATGCCCTGAGGTATGTCCTCTTACAATTATTTGTGTGACCTTGTGGAAGCCAGAGATTGAGTACAGCCTCCAGGATGAAGCCCCTTACACTAGAGAGGAATCAGAACCTTACTAAGTAGGAGGCAGAACTTGCAGTTAGCACTGTAGTAGATAACTATAGGGAACAACAACACCTGCCTCCACATACCTACAGTGAAGCAGAGAACTAAGCCATGTGGCAGGAAGTGCCGCAGTCTGTGAATGAATTAGGGATGGAGGTAGACATAATGTGGTGCTTAAAACAATGGCAGGATGAGGGGAGGCGGGGGAAAAAGATTTCCCAAAACCTGCTGGTAACTGCATTTACTGGTGTCTGACCCAGATCCTGCCTTTGTCCCCCATGCACCATACACCTTGGACTTCTCAGCAGCATGCTTGATCTAAGAAATCCAAATGTCAGGCCAGGTAAGAACAGAACACGTTTTTTCAATTAGATGATGAATACCTACTCATGTCTTCAAGCAACACTCATTCCTACTTCACAAACTAGTACATATCCCCCAAACAATTCACATGTAGCCTGCCTCCTCTGTACAATGAACACTGGTTATACTAAACTTGACATATTACTTTCCATTATACAGTCTACAAATATGGTGTTTTACAAACAACAGGTGGAGCTTCAACACTCATGTGACAGGGTAATAACCACGACTGGCATAGCAATTTACCGTATCACTCAACCATGTATAACTCACTTTTATAAGTGTCAGTATCACACTCATGCAACTTTCAGCTTTGATTTCTGTAGCTTAACTCTGCCATAAATGTATCATTTCTGTATATGTGGAGAGTGTCCTGATTGTCAGACTCAAGTTACCACTAACATGTACATCAAAATGTTGCTGAAGAACAGCATTTAACTGACTAGACTCCTTCCCCATTTAAAGTACTGAACCTGTCCAAGACTGTGCTTGAGCCTGACCATGAAGAGGGGGCAATGAGAATAGTGATATGAGAGAAGACATACAAGAGACATGCTGGGTTGCAGTCACAAAGCTTGTCTAATTAGGTGGAGGTTATCTCAGGTGTTCTGCTGTCTCTCATCAATCAATCAATCATAGCAATTGTAAAGCACAGCACAATAACCCTTAAGGGTAGCTGGACGCTGAGTGTGCCATGTCTCCATCGAAAACCCACTTCTTGCGTCTCCTTCTGAAGTCCGCCAGGGAGGGAACTGTTCAGAGGTGGAGGGTCAGGCTGTTTCTGGAGTTGGCTGCTATACAGCCTCTGCTACAGCTGCGATAGATGTGGGGTGTGTGTGCCAGGTTTAGCGGGTTGGAGTGGAGTTGTCTTGCTGGAATGTAGAAGGTCAGTCGATGGTTGATGTCTGATGGCCCTAGGCTGTGGAGAGCCTTGCATGCAAGTATGAGGATTTTGAATTGACATCTCTTCTGGACTTGGAGCCAGTGGAGGTTTCTGAGGTGTGGGAAGATGCTTGAGTTCTTGGGGAGGTTGAGGATGAGTCTGGCCGTGGTATTCTGAAGAGTCTGGAGTCTTTTAGGTAGCTGGGAGCAAACTCCGGCATAGAGAGTGTTGCCATAGTTGAGGCAGTTTGTGACCAGGGTGTGCATGACTGTCTTTCTGGTGTCGGTAGAGATGCATTTGAAGACTTGGTCAAGCATACGGAAGATGTAGAGGCAGGGGACTGAGTTTACTTGTCAATTCGTGGATAGTTGGCAGTTGAGAATGATGCCAAGGTTTTGTGCATGGTCTGATGGAGAGAGCATTGGTCTGAGTTCTGCAAGCCACCAGTTGTGGTCCCATACAGAGGTGTTCTTCCTGAAGATCAGGATTTCCTTTTTGTTGGTGTTTAGTTTGAGGTAGCTGTTTCTCATTCATGTCGCAACTTTGGTCATGGTGTTGCAGAAGTTGGCTTTGGCATTGTGGGAGTCTTTGGTGAGTGAGAGGATTAGGTGAGTGTCGTCAGCACAGGTGGCTATATTGAGTCCATGGGATCTGACGATGTCTTCGAAGGGGGTCATGTAGATGTTGAACAGGGTTGGGCTGAGGGAGGAGCATTGGGGTAGGCTGCAGGTGATGTTCTTGGGTGTAGATGTTAAGGGAGAAAGGCGGATGCTCTGCATGTGGCCTGAAAGGAAAGAGGCGACCCATTTAAGGGTGTTTTGTTGAATACTTATGTTGTGGAGTATGTTAAGAAGAGTGTGGTGGGAGACTGTATTGAACACTGCGGCGTGGTTCAGAAGGATCAGAGCTGTTGACTCTCCTCAGTCAAAGAGGATCCTGATGTCACCCGTGTCAGCGATCACTGCAGTCTCCATGCTGTGGTTGGTCTGGAATTTTGATTGTGAGGTGTTGAGAAAGTGGTTTTCTTTGAGGGAGTCGCTGAGCTGTTGGTTAATGGCTTTCTTGAGCTCTTTGGACATGAAGGTGAGCAGGGAGATCAGTCTGTAATTTTTTAGGTCGCTGGAGTCGGAGGAGAGTTTCTTTAAAAGTGGTCTGACCTCTACGTGCTTCCATTCGGCCGGGAAGGTTGCCATGGAGATGGTGGTGTTGAAGATGTGAGTTAGTTTTGTGCTAATAGTGTTGGCTCCGAGGTTGAAAAGCTGGTGGGTCCAGGGATTGGTGGGTGCCCCGCAGTGGATGGATGACATGATGGCTGTAGTGGTCAGTGTGGTAATCGGCAAACAGGAAGTTATCATGTGGTTAGTGTTCACTGCGTAAGAGATGTTGTCTAAGCTGGAGGGTTGGGGGTCAAAATTGTATATGGTGATGATCTTGCTGTGGAAGTAGTCTTAGAAGGTGTCGCAGAGTTCCTGAGATGTGTGGGTGGTGGTCTCTGTGGCTACCGGGTTAGAGAATTCCTTGATGATTCTGAAGAGTTCTTTCTGTGGGTGGCTGCAGTGTTGATGCAAACAGTAATTGTGGCTCTTTTTGCTGAGTTGATTTGGTTGTGGTAGTTGTTGAGGGCTGCCTGTAGGTGACTCTGTCTGAGGAGTCCTTGGTAACATGCCATTGTTTCTTGAGCTGGTGGCAGTCATGTTTGGAGTTTCTAAGCTACACAGTGTACCACCTCCATGTTATGGATTTGGTGATCCAGGTGGTGAAGTGTTGGATGGTCTGGCTGAGACAGTAACTCTTTTATACTAAACAGAATACATGACTACTATTACTTCTTTCTCCCATATCAATTTCAGTTGCATGCAGTTTGTCTTTTACATGGACTTTGCATGAAAGATGACATTGTACAAACACTGAAAAATCCCCAATAATCACTGTAGCAAGAGCTGCGCTCTGGAAAACACTCAGGGGCAGGTTAACTAAACGTTTGTGTTGTGGATGTGCCAATTGTTGACCCAGCCATGATGCAAAATGGTAGTAGAGATTTACAAAGCCACACAAGGTGTGATGAACAATGCCTTATGTGGCTTTGTAAAAAAAGTAACCACGACAGTGCATAGTGCTGCCTTGCATTACCTTGAGCTGGGGAGGTGTTCCAACGGTGGACCATGGGACTTCTCATGCATTCACCAATGGATTTTGATACAATCCCATATTTACAAAGGTCAGTAAACCTGGGATTGAACTGAAATGCTGCATCTTCTAGACTCAAGCCTAACAAGGAGAAATACCTTTAGTTATTCTTATACCTTCCTTTATCTATGTCTGATGCATTCCACATCACACATAGAAAAAGAAAAGTGCCTTTAAGGATTGTTTTGTGGAGTAAGGTCCAACCTGCAACACAGTCACCATTGCACTATGGTGCAAGGGTGTCTGCATTGGTACAAGGCTGCACACAGTGTTCCAGTGCCTGGACGGAGTGGAGGGGTGTCATATCTTAGTAGATATGATGCATTTCTGCTCTCTCCATTTCAAGCAACGCAGAACAGTAACTTTTCTTGCTGCCCTGCTTTGCATGAAACCATAGTAAATCTGCCCCTAAATGTGTCAATGACATAGTACCTTTATCTCGTTAGACCCAAAGGGAATCTTCATGAGACTGGTCCTGCCTGATTTCTTACACACAGTTGTTAAGCCTGCAGAACTTTGAGGTATCAAACATATACAAACAATCTCTCAGGATTTTTAATTAAGTTTAAGAAGGTCCAAAATACAGTTATTACAGCACAACTTAGAAAATCAGACAGTGTTCCAGAACATAGCTACAAAGGGCAGTTCAAGAATCTCAAACTAGCTTCAGAATCCAAAAAAATGATCTAAATCTCCCTAGCTAAACGCTAGCATAAGACATCTGAGGACAGTGCTGGAAGAAGTCTATGAGTTCCAAGAATGTAAGAGCTTCATGTTTGTGAGGAAATTCTTTGAAAGCGACACTGCACAAGAAACTTGAAGATTCACTATAAGCAGAAAATGTCTGAGAAGATAAACTTAGCAGCAGACTTAAAATTAATCTTTCTTGGAGAGCTAGTAACACATGTGAAATGCAGAGCCCACCCATATTCTTTCTGTCATCAACAGGGAGGAAAGCCATGCACATGGCCAAGCCTTGGGTGTGGTGTTTACAGTAGATCCTTGAAATATAGGGCTCTTAATTCCTGTGGTTAAGCCTCAAATCTCAACACGTGGGAATCCTGTTGTGTAATTTTGCTAAAAAAGTGACAACATAACCCTCCCTCCAAAAATGTCACACAAAAACAGTAAAACCTTTCATAACATCAGTTTTCCAGAACCTTTTAAGACTCTCAAAGAGGAAAATGCCCTATAGTACAACTACAACAACAATTACAAAATAATGCTAATATGTTCTAATAACAATAGGCGTTTGAAAAAGTAGTGCTGCTTGGCTGATGCTGGTACTTACAAAACACAATCCACAATAAGAAATGGAACTTGCCCCACCAAAAAGAATCCTATTGTATTTTGGGATCTCTGTAATGCCCACAATAAAAGTATCTGTCAGCATCACTTTGTGAGTAAGCATTTTCCAAGTTTAGGCAAACCTTGTAGATATAGATTCAAACAAATTTGAAAGAACCAAACTATACTAACTCTAATTTCAATGTTATACAAACAAAATGAATGCAAAATATTCTGTTAAATTCTTGTAATCAAGTCCGAACTGGCCTACTAGGCATAAGGAGTTTCCCTGGGAGGCGGGAACAGTGGGGGCTACTTTTGATACAGGGAGGCTGTTTTGTAACAGTGCAGCAGGTTCAAAAGCACTGCAGGGTTCATTGTATATCCAACAATTATCAGGCAACTATAAAAGTGATAATTCCGGTGATTAATGCACCTGCTGGAGAGAGATTGGAGTTTTTTATAGTGGCAGTTTTGACCCATCTAAGGTAGGGCAGAGGGTTAATATGCCTGCTGAAAAGAACATCTACTATGCATATCACAGAACAGTATTTTATGTCTAATGCTCAGTGGGATACTGCTTTTGTCACAGAGATCCTTTTGTTACTGTGCAGTTCTTAAGTTAAAATCGTAATCCAGCACAGTGAGCTATGAACAGCCATCAAAGAGCTGCATGCAAACTGCATGGTACAGGTTAGAAAGTTATGTGTTTTTTCCCAGTTTTTGAGTAGCCTAATGTTGTTAAAAAGGGCGGCTTGTTTCGGTAGAAATAAATTGTTTGTAATAAAGTCAACATTAACAAATGTGTTACGTTCTGAATCCTGAGTTTGTGCTTCCCCAGATCAAGTACTCTTAAAAAATGGATAGCAGTATGGATGGCAAGTGAATCCTACATCTTGTAGTCCCCTTTGTCTTATGTAACATTTCCATACAAGGATTACACATGCATGATTCAATGTCTCTGTATCTGATGTAAAGAGTGCCAACACCCTACACTGGTAAGAGAGGTGCTATAAAACATATGAAATACGTGTGCTAGAGGGGCTATGGAAATATGAGAGGCACTGTTAGAGGGAAAGAGTAAAGGAATCATTGAAGAGTCTCAATAAAGATTGCTGTATTCTGGTTCACTGTTAGGTCATCGTTTACTATACTTTGAAAGCTAGTACAATTGAATATACAAGAAAAAAATATTTTGTAGAAGCACCGTTTTTGTGATTTTTTCACAATTGTTTTGGGGTGGGAGGACCACCCAAGCCCCATTGTAGTGGTCACACTCGCTCGTTATGTACTCTATGGGGCTGGTGTTACAAAATATGCCAGGGCTGCTGTGGGTTCGCAGTACAGGCCTGCTTGTAATTTTCATAATTTGTGTAATTTTACATTTTGCATATTACACAAAATATCGAAAATGATTCCAATGCAGCATTTTGCACATGTTTTTCCTGCAGAGAACTGGATTGAGCAGAAAATGTCATGCGGAAGACAGTTTTGAGCCAAAACATTCTCTAAAAAGAATCTATTTCCTGTTTGTTACCACATTTGAAAATACATACAGAGCAGCATATTGTTTTCTGCCTGTATTTATGTGGAAAAATCAGTATAAGCCAACTCCATCACTGGGAAGAATACTATACAATTTGGATGAAGGAAGGGCTTTCTTTGTGACCACCCTGTGTTTGTGAATGGAGGCTTGTTTTGGGAGCTAGAAATGCCTGATATCCAAGTGACATTTGCTAATCTCTCTAACTTGAGATGCAGAGGTCATGTAATTGATCAATAAAGCATGATATTGCTGTTGATGAGATCCAAAAAATAGCTCTGTTAGAGCGAGGATGCCATCTTAATGAAGTAAAAGATTTTGTGCTCTGAAGTGTCATTGTGGGGGTCATTCTGACCCTGGCGGTCGGTGTTAAAGCGGCGGCCAACCCGCCAACAGGCAGGCGGTCCAAAAAATGGAATTCTGACCCTGGCGGGAACCGCCACCACAGCCCGCCACTTTAACACTCCGACCGCCACGGCGGGACAGACAAACAGCGCGGCGGTCACCGACAACAGGCAGGCGGCAGACAATGTTCCGCCCACACTATCACAACTCACCAATCCGCCACCTTTTCCGGGGCGGGAGCCCCTCCGATAAAAACACAGCGGAAACAGACTACGAACGGGAAAACGCTCACCTCTACACACTCCACGAGGACGGAGGACAGCATGGAACCCGAATTAAACATCCTACCAGCTATTGTCTACCTGCTCATCTACCACGAGTACGAACTCCGGCGCAGAAGACAACGGTGAGTACTGCACCTACGACACAGGGGAGGGGGGAGGACGAAAGCTTACGGGCACACACATACGCCCCCCCCCAACTATCAACATACCAATGCAGAGCAACAACTGAGTGACACCCCCCAAACCCCCCTGAAAAATGCAAAGACATAATAAAAATGTTAATTTAAATTTATGTATAAATTAGGTTCATTGAAGTCATGGAGAATTATCGATATGAAATATCAAAGCAAAAATAATGAACAGTGCGAAAGCTATGTACATAGTCAATAAGTCCTGCCCAGTTTGTCAAATATCCACAGTCCGTGGGCCAATGTCTACCAAACACATGGGCCAAGCCCACACAGGAGACCTGAGTCCGTTGGAGAGAACACTGCTGGGGCATCAGATGACAAAACTACAGGCACCTCAGGGGGAAGGGAAGGGGGGGCACCTCAGCCACATGAGTCCACGACGCCAGAACCACGAAGGGGCCACCATGCCCACTGTGCCATCCTGGGGAGTGCAAAGCCAAAGTCTCTCAAGTCTCTACAGTGGGAGGCTTGCCCACTGTGCCAACCTGGGGAGTGCAAAGCCACAGTCCATCAGGTGGATTACAGACTCCACTGGTCATGGAGGAGGCAGGGTGTCCAGAGTGCAGCGTGAACACTAGCTCGACACAGAACCGGCACTGTCAATGGGCCAGCGGAGCATGACAGGAAGGGCCCAGCGGAGCGGTGCTTGACAGGAAGGGCCCAGCGGAGCGGTGCTTGACAGGAAGTGCCCAGCGGAGCGGTGCTTGAGACGGCGGGGCCCAGCGGTGCGGTGCTTGACAGGAAGGGCCCAGCGGTGCGGTGCTTGACAGGAAGTGCCCAGCGGAGCGGTGCTTAAGACGGCGGGGCCCAGCGGAGCGGTGCTTGACAGGAAGGGCCCAGCGGAGCGGTGCTTGACACGGCGGGGCCCAGCGGAGCGGTGCTTGACAGGAAGGGCCCAGCGGTGCGGTGCTTGACAGGAAGTGCCCAGCGGAGCGGTGCTTGAGACGGCGGGGCCCAGCGGAGCGGTGCTTGACAGGAAGGACCCAGCGGAGCGGTGCTTGAGACGGCGGGGCCCAGCGGAGCGGTCCTTGACAGGAAGGGCCCAGCGTTGCGGTGCTTGACAGGAAGTGCCCAGCGGAGCGGTGCTTGAGACGGCGGGGCCCAGCGGTGCGGTGCTTGACAGGAAGGGCCCAGCGGAGCGGTGCTTGAGACGGCGGGGCCCAGTGGTTCGGTGCTTGAGACGGCGTGGCCCAGCGGTGCGGTGCTTGACAGGAAGGGCCCAGCGGAGCGGTGCTTGAGACGGCGGGCCCAGCGGAGCGGTGCTTGACAGGAAGGGCCCAACGGTGCGGTGCTTGACAGGAAGTGCCCAGCGGAGCGGTGCTTGAGACGGCGGGGCCCAGCGGTGCAGTGCTTGACAAGAAGGGCCCAGCGGAGCGGTGCTTGAGACGGCGGGGCCCAGCGGTGCGGTGCTTGACAGGAAGTGCCCAGCGGAGCGGTGCTTGAGACGGCGGGGCCCAGCGGAGCGGTGCTTGACAGGAAGGGGCCAGCGGTGCAGTGCTTGACAGGAAGGGCCCAGCGGTGCGGTGCTTGACAGGAAGTGCCCAGCGGAGCGGTGCTTGAGACGGCAGGGCCCAGCGGTGCGGTGCTTGACAGGAAGGGCCCAGCGGAGCGGTGCTTGACAGGAAGGGCCCAGCGGTGCGGTGCTTGACAGGAAGTGCCCAGCGGAGCGGTGCTTGAGACGGCGGGGCACAGCGGAGCAGTGCTTGACAGGAAGGGCCCAGCGGAGCGGTGCTTGAGACGGCGGGCCCAGCGGAGCGGTGCTTGACAGGAAGGGCCCAGCGGTGCGGTGCTTGACAGGAAGTGCCCAGCGGAGCAGTGCTTGAGACGGCGGGGCCCAGCGGTGCGGTGCTTGACAGGAAGGGCCCAGCGGAGCGGTGCTTGAGACCCTGTTCAGCGGTGCCTTTCTTCACGGTGGGGCCCTGTTCAGCGGTGCCTGTTTTCACGGCGGGGCCCTGTTCAGCGGTGCCTGTCTTCACGGCGGGGCCCTGTTCAGCGGTGCCTTTCTTCACGGCGGGGCCCTGTTCAGCGGTGCCTGTCTTCACGGCGGGGCCCTGTTCGTCGGTGCCTGTCTTCACGGTGGGGCCCTGTTCAGCGGTGCCTTTCTTCATGGCGGGGCCCTGTTCGGCGTGCCTGTCTTCACGGCGGGGCCCTGTTCGGCGGTGCCTTGCTTCACGGCGGGGCCCTGTTCGGCGGTGCCTGTCTTCACGGCGGGGCCCTGTTCGGCGGTGCCTGTCTTCACGGCGGGGCACTGTTCAGCGGTGCCTTTCTTCACGGCGGGGCCCTGTTCAGCGGTGCATGTCTTCACGGCGGGGCCCTGTTCAGCGGTGCCTTTCTTCACGGCGGGGCCCTGTTCGGCGGTGCCTTTCTTCATGGCGGGCCCTGTTCAGCGGTGCCTTTCTTCACGGCGGGGCCCTGGGCAGCGGTGCCTGTCTTGTCTATCAAGGGAGCCAGACCTGGCCAGGACTCCCTGCTTAGTCGCCCTCCGACCATGCAGTTGCTGGACCCTCCTGTGACGGAGTCCTGGGCCCGTGTGTGTCCTCCGTCACACCCGGGATGGGGCTTGTGGGGCCCTCCTGGTCCGCGCCCCTGCTGGCTGACTTCTCCGCCCTGCTGCCCTTGCCCTCCTTCGATGAGGCTCTCCGGCCCTTGCCTCCCCTTGATGTTGTGGCAGGTGACGGGCCACGACTTTGCTCCTTGGTGGCAGCCGTGTCAGCCTTCTTGCGGCAGCCCTTGTTCTTACGGGTTCTCTTCCCAGGGGGTGGGCTGGCTGTCCCCTTGCTGCTGGCCGATGTATCTGCACTAGGAAAAGGTGGACTCCAATACCCGTGCACAATGGTCGCCTTTGATGCAGGGCTGGTGGTGGCTGAGGTGCTCTTAGGACTCTTACCAGATGGAGGGGGTGGGTCAGTGCTTGGAAAGAGGTCAAGGTTGGAAAGGAAAATCAATTTGGAATGACAAGGATGGGTAGGTGTAGTGGTTATGGGAGTGGAAGAAGAGGATGTGGTTGTAGGAGAGTCAGGTGTGCTGTCTTTGGGTGCCGGTGCTTGTGACGTAGGCTGTCGTGAGGTGGTTGGCTGTTGGGTGGGTGGCTGCCTGCGTTTGTGTGTTTTGGAAGAGGGGGTGACAGACACAGTGGGAGAGGACACAGGGGACGTGTAAATGGCAGTGGGGGTGGTGACTGCTCGTGTGCGGACTGTACTGGAGGGTGTGGTGGTGATGGAAGTACTGGCTGATGGTGGTGTGCATGCAGGTGTGAGTGGAGACGTCACAGGGAGGGAGGAGGGAGACGTGGAGGAGGGGGACACAGAGGTGGTAGTGACTGTTGCCATGTCTGCATCTGGATGTTGCTTGGGTGAATGCTTGTGGGATCTGTGGTGCTTATGTCTGGATGAGCTGCCCTTGGGTGTTGAGGTGTGTGCAGGCTGGTCTGATGGTGTGGATGGGAGAGGCTGAGGAACAGGAGACTGGGAGAGGGTGGAGGCAGTTAGAAGAGGGAGGCTGGAAACAGGGACAATGGCTGCCGTCAGTGCTGAGGCCAGAGCATTGAACGATCGTTGATGGGCAGCCTGACCCGAATGAATGCCCTCCAGGTATGCATTGCTCCGATGCACCTCCCTCTCTACCCCCTGGATGGCATTCAAAAGGGTAGACTGCCCAACAATGATGGTCTGTAGGAGGTCAATGACCTCCTCACTGAGGGCAGCAGGGGTAACTGGGGCAGGGCCTGAGGTGCCTGGGGCGAAGGAGATGCCCGCCTTCTTGGGCAAGCGGGCACGGAGCGAAGGCTGAGGGGCTGCTGGGAGGGCGGAGCTGGTGCGCTGGGTGGCGGCTGTACCTGTTGAGGCGGGGGGCACGGATGTTGCCGCCACCGCTAGGGAGCTCCCTTCTGAGGACGTGTCGGTGTCGCTGGTGTCACCACGGGTCCCCGTTGTGGAGCTCCCCTCGCCCTCCATATCACTGGTGACCTCAGTGTCTGTAGCATGGCCTACCGGGGCCTTGTGAGTTGCAGCTCCCTCGTGCTCCGATGCCAATTCTCCTCCGCCTGATCATGCTAATGCACACATGTACAAGAAGATAAAGAAAAAGGGTGGGGGGAGAAATAAAGACAGGTTGAGTGCATGCATTGTCAACACCGTTGTCGGAGAGGACAGACACAGGAGCCTCCAGCACTACGCCGCACAATCGGGGTACACTACTCAGTACTTGTGACTAGGTCTACAGGTCTATGGACAACAAATGCACACATGGGTGATGCTGGACCATGGATTGCTGTACTTGGCACCCTACAGAGGTGGGGGGCGGGGGCACAGGGCCATGCCTAAAGGAGGGGACTACACTACAGAAAGCGCCCTGGCCTAATGTCACCCACAGCCCTCCTCCCCCACCCAGACACCTCCACTGCACGTAAAGATAGCAGAATGTGCTGGTACTCACCCCCTTGTGTCTGCTGTGATGTCCTCACGCGCCCATCCAAATCGGGGTAGGCCACCGCCAGGATCCGGGACATCAGGGGGGTCAAGGTACGACTGGCACCCCTCCTACGTTGGGAGGCCATCCCTAGCAGTGACTCAGCGGTCTTCCTGGTCCCGCGGCGGATGTCCTCCCACCTCTTTCGGCAGTGGGTGCCCCGTCTGTTGTGGACCCCCAGGGCCCGGACTTCCTTGGCGATGGCACGCCAAATGTCGACTTTCTGATGGGCGCTGACCTATTTGACATGTACAGGGTGGGAAAGGAAATTTCATCATTTTTCTGCATGTTAGATGTGATTGCCCCCCCCTCCCCAATCTTGCCATGTGGCACATGCTCTCATCTGTCGTGCCTTGCACTCCTCATTCGCTCCCCACCCCACCATCTTACATCCACCATACACAACCCAGGCATAGCCCATTCAACGTGCACCCAGTGTACTTACCTGTTGGTCTGGAGGACCGTAGAGTAGCGCATACTGGGGCAGGACCCCATCCACAAGTTTCTCCAACTCTTCTGAAGTGAAGGCAGGGGCCCTTTCCCCAGTCGCAGCAGCCATTGTCTCTTCCAGACCGAGGTCACTGCAGCACTTGCAGTATAGGTCCTCTCCTGTGGATGATCAGGTCTCGAGTGGTTAAGCAGATAGAAAATGGCGGTCACGCCCGCGGCGGTGCGTGCCGCAGCGGTGTGTACCGCGACCGCCGGCGCACATCGTCATTTGCTACTGAAACCCATAGGGTTCAATGTTAACCAATGCGCCTTCGCACTGCGGTCTTCGACCGCCTACCGCCACGGTGTGCCACGCCAGCGCGTTGACCTCACATCCCACTGTCACACTTCTCAGGTCAGGCAGCCGCCATTACAAGGGCCCACATGGCTTAATCCCTACTGCGTCACACAGGCCTAGGCTTTGCATTGCCACTCATACAAGCCTTTCAATGCATAGCGATTCGTGTACTGTGCAAGCTGTGTGAACGTACCTGTGGGTTGCTTGACTCTGTACTCCATGTTCTCCTTCCTAGGCATCGTCCGCAGGGACTTGCGAGGAGAAGGATGAATCCTCCCATGTACCGACCGCTGGTGGACCTGTCGACAATGGAAGAACGTCACATTATACTTCGATACCGACTTGACCGAGCCACTATACATGAACTGTGTGCCCAGCTGGAGCCAGACCTGATGTCCCCCATCCGCCAACCCACAGGAATTCCCCCTCTGGTGCAGGTTCTGTCAGTACTCCATTTTTTGGCAAGTGGGTCTTTTCAGACAACAGTGGCCATGTCATCAGGGATGTCTCAGCCTATGTTTTCTAAGGTTTTGTCCAGAGTGTTGTCTGCCCTGATGAAATACATGCGGAGATACATTGTTTTCCCTGAGGAGGGTGATTTGGCCACTGTGAAGGGTGATTTCTATGCCCTTGGACATATCCCCAACATCATTGGTGCCATTGATGGGACCCATGTGGCTTTAGTCCCCCCAAAAGACAATGAGCAGGTGTACAGAAATAGAAAAAGTTATCATTCGATGAATGTCCAGGTGGTCTGTTTGGCTGACCAGTACATCTCCCATGTAAATGCCAAGTTCCCTGGGTCAATGCATGACACGTATGTCATGCGAAATAGCAGCATCCCTTATGTGATGGAACAGCTACAGAGACACCGTGTGTGGCTAATAGGTGACTCTGGTTACCCCAACCTGCCTTGGCTATTGACCCCAGTGAGGAATCCCCGGACCAGGGCAGAGGAACGGTACAATAAGGCCCATGGGCGAACTAGGAGGATTATAGAACGGACCTTCGGGGTCCTGAAGGCCAGGTTTAGGTGCCTGCATATGACAGGTGGATCCCTAATGTACTCACCAAAGAAGGTGTGTCATATCATCGTGGCCTGCTGTATGCTTCACAATCTTGCATTGTGACGCCAGGTGCCTTTCCTGCAGGAGGATGGTCCAGATGGTGGTGTTGTAGCAGCTGTGGAGAGTGAAGAGGAGGAAGACGACGGGAACGACACGGACAACAGGGACACAGTTATACAACAGTATTTTCAGTAGCACACAGGTAAGAATCACCCACGCCATTTTACATTTACTTCTGGCCTCCTGCATCTCTACTTTCTGTGTTTCCCCCCAGTTCCTTTCAACTGAATTGTGACTTTCCCTTCCCTTTTCAGAGCTGTATGACCCACTGCGTGACTTCTGCTTTGTTTGCCCATGGACTAATGCTTATTGACATTGGTATACATTGATGTATGTATTCATCACAATGTAACTGAACATTATTGCACCGTTATGTGTAATACATTTGATAAGAATACAAGCAGACTCCTGATTTTTGAAGTGCAATTAGTGATTTATTTTAAGTGCTACATATAGGTCCATGATAGTAAAACGGTGATGGGTGGGGGTGGAGTAATGTCCATGGCAGAGTCCAGTTCTCAGTCTCACAGGTGCATTGTCCATATGCCTGTGGAAGGATGGAGCAGGAGCTGTTTAAGGTTTGGCAGGGTGACGATGTGGGACAGTGGGATGACATCAGGGGGGATCTTATGCTGGCGGGGGTCTTGGCATCCTACTCTGTCTTCTTGTGTGAACTCAGGTTCCGCTTGCGGGGTGGTTGATCTTCAGCAGGAGGTGGGGTTCTGGTGGCCTGTCGTTGTGTGGGGGCCTCCTGTCCACTAGCGCCGGCGGAGGTGGTAGGCTGTTCGTGGTCCTGGCTAGTGACAGGGGCCCTTTGTGGTGCCACATGGTCCCGCAATGTGGTGACTATCTGGTTGAGGGCCAGGACGATGGTTCCCATTGCGGAACCAATGTTCCTGAGTTCGTCTCTGAACCCCATGTACCGTTCCTCCTGCTGTGCCTGGATCTCCTGGAACCTGGCCAGTACCGTCGCCATCGTCTCCTGGGAGTGGTGGTATGGTCCCATGATGGTGGTGAGGGCCTCTTGGAGAGTCGGTTCCCTGGGCCTGTCCCCCCCCTGTCACACAGCAGCCCTCCCAGTTCCCCTGTTTCCCTGGGCCTCAGTCCCCTGGACGGTGTGCCCACTACCACTGCCCCCAGGTTCCTGTTGTTGTTGGGGTGGTGGGTTACCCTGGGTGCCCTGTAGTGGTAGACACACCGCTGCTTGACCTGTCCTGGAGACAGAGGCATGGGCCCGCTGGGTGGGAGCTGTGCTGGTATTCCCAGAGGGGGTTGGGTCTGCTGTGGCCTGTGTCTGTGTGTGGGGAACCGACTGTCCAGAGGTCCCCGATGGTCCGGGCTGGTCATCAGGTTCTAGGTCGACAGAGCTGCTGTCATCACTGGGGGCCTGTTCTGGGGGTGGGATGGACAAATCTGGACCCTCCTGGCCGGTGTGTTGGCGTTCGGGCCCTGCAGGGGTAAAAGAGTATGGTTATTGCTTCTGTGTGTGCCATAGCGTGCGATTTGTGGGTGCCCTTGTCCCCCAGTGCTGGCATTCCCTTGTGGGAGGAGTTGTGAGGGTGGTTTGTGGGGGGGGATGGGTATGTGCAGTGGTCATGCTTAGGTGATGGGTGTCCATGGTTTGTGTTGGCAATCAGGGATTGGTGTTGGGTTGGGTGGGTTGTGCTGGTGAGACATTGGCAGGGAGGATGTGTGTTGGGGGTGAGGGTGGGGGTGTGGGTTGGCATGCTGGTGGTTGGGGGGGTGAAGTAGTTGAGATGAGACTTACCAGAGTCCATTCCTCCGGCTACTCCAGCGAGGCCCGCAGGATGCAGGATGTTCAAGACCTCTTGCTCCCATGCTGTGAATTCGGGTGGAGTGGGTGGGGGTCCGCCGCCAGTCTTCTGCACAGCTATGTTGTGTCTTGACACCATCGACCGCACCTTCCCCCGTAGGTCGTTCCAGCGCTTTCGGATGTCTTCCCGATTTCTGGGATGCTGTCCCACAGCGTTGACCCTGTCGACGATACTTTGCCATAGCTCCGCCTTCCGGGCTATTGTGGTGTGCTGCACCTGTGTGCCGAAGAGCTGGGGCTCTACCCTTATTATTTCCTCCACCATGACCCTGAGTTCTTGGTCCGAGAACCTGGGGTGTCTTTGAGGTGCCATGGGGTGGTGTGGATGAGGTGTGGGGTGCTGTTTGTGGTGATGTGAGTGGTGGTGTGTGGTGATGTGTGCGTAGATGTGGTGTGGGTGATGATGTTGGGTTCCTGTGTGTGTTGTGGTTTGCGTTTCCTGTGCTCTCTCTCTGTGTATTGCGCCTTGTCTCTGAATTTCGATTTGTGGGGGTTTGTGGGTGATGTGGGTGTGTGTTTTATATGGTGATGGGTGTGTGGGAGTGTTGTGTGTATGTGTATCAGGTGCGTGTATTTTGAATTGTCCAATGTGGCTCTGTTTTGTATGGGTGTGGGTATTTTGAGCGCGGCGGTGTGTACCGCCAATGGAATACCGCGGTTGAAAGACCACCGCGTGGATTCGTGGGTCGTAATGGCATGGGCGTGTTTGTGTTGGCGTGACGGTGGAGGTTTGGTCATCTCCAGTTTATCGATGGCCGCTGATGAGGCGGCCTTCCGTGGATGTCGGGTTTTTGGCGGGTTGGCAGTTGTGGGTCAGAATGACCGTGGCGGTTTACCGCGGCCACGGCGGTATGATGGCGGTCTTCTGACCGGCGGTAGGAGCCTTTTACCGCCAGGGTCAGAATGACCCCCTTTGTGTTTTCAGGCACAGTGGCATAAACCTCACCCTTTGGCCACCATTCAGCTTGCGTATTAACAATGACCTAAATATGTGGATCATCGATGGCCATCATATCATTGATACTCTGCTTTGCAGTGTCAAAGGTTTAGTATCTGTGGGGTATATTTATACTTGTTTTGCGCCAGTTTTTTGTCATATGTTTTACGCAAATTCAGTGCAAAACTAACTCCATATTTATACTTTGGCACTAGACCTGTCTAGCACCAAAGTTATGGAGTTAAATTCATTTTTTGGACATGGAAACCTACTTTGCGTCAATGAGATGCAAAGTAGGCGTTCCTGTACAAAAAATGACTCTATAGCCTTAGTGCCATATTTATCCCCTTTGCTAAAATCATGCACGGTGGAGGAGAGGTCAAATAATGGTGCAAAGCTTGCTTTGCACCATTATTTAACGCCTGGGTTAGGGAAGGCGTTAGGGGACCGGTGGGCCTATTCCCATGGTGGAACACCATGGAATAAGCCCACAGGTGCCCTCCCCAGGCCTTAGGCACATCCCCACCCAGACCAGAGGGACAGCAGAGGATGGGGGACCCCATCCCAGATAAGTATAGGTAAGTACAGGTAAGTACTTTTTTTTTCTTAAGTGCCATTGGGGGCCCTGAAATGGGCCCCCCTAGATGGCACTGGGTGCAATGGCCATGCTCAGGGGACCCTGGTCCCCTGTGCTGGCCATTGGGGTGGTGGGCATGACTCCTGCCTTTTCTAACACAGGAGTCATGGGATATGGATGGTTTTGGGTCAGAAAATGATGCTTGGCTGGTTAGAGTAATTTGTTTTACTTTAATCTGCCTAAAGTCATTTTTTGGTGCAAAAGTCCCTTCTCCCATACCGCCAGCCCCACCCGGCTAACGTCATTTTTTTTTTACGCTAGCCTACCCTTTGCACCGGCTTGCACCATTCCATAAATATGGTGCCCAGCTGGTGCTCAGAAATGGTGCAAACCGGTGCTAAACTTTTTGGTGCTAAACTGCGTTAGTGCAGTTTTGCACCAAACAGTATAAATCAGGGCCTGTGTGCTTTAGGCCATGCTGGATACCTGACACGCATCCTCTAGCAAAGCACCTCCTGTTCACCTAAGCATCATCATTTGCCATTGATGCACTTCTGCAATCACCAGAACACTTGAGATAGTATTGTGATTGCACTATGTTTTAGGGGCATGGTGAGCATGCATTGTCAAACCTTTAGTGATAGCACATCATGTCTCATCAGATAAATATATCAATTTCAAATACATTTGAACACATTATTCACCCAGTCAAGATTCCTCATTCGTCCAACACGCCATTAAATCACACATGAAAACCATATAATATTTAAAACAATGTAATACAACTTATAAACCACATCAATACAATAAAATAAATTTGCAAAACGTAATTGTTACGGAAAGCATAAATACTGACAACATAACACCCAATCCAATAAAACATCAGACCACCATAGTTCGTTGAAGTTCTGGTATGGCCCACGTCATTTCCTAATTCTTAGGGCTGCTCCAATAAAACTGAAAAACAAAAAGCATACATCAGGGTTAGTAATTGTTGTTAAAAAAAAGGCAGGATGGTGAAAGCTAATTGTTAGACCTGACAGCCTTAGGGAGGTCATCCCTTAACTTATTGCCTTCCCCCATTCACATTTCTGACACTGTTTTTGCTAGTTTTAGGACTGCGCACTTTACCACTTCTAACCAGTGCTAAAGTGCATATCCTCTCTCCCTTAAACATGATAACATTGGTTCATTCCCAATTGGCATATTTGATTTACTTGTAAGTCCCTAGTAAAGTACACTACATGTGCCCAGGGCCTATAAATTAAATGCTACTAGTGGACCTGCAGCACTGGTTGTGCCACCCACATAGGTAGCCCCTTAACCATGTCTCAGGCCTGCCAGTGCAAGACCCGTGGGTGCAGTTTCACTGCTACTTCAACTTGGCATTTAAAAGTATTGGCCTTTAAAAGTACTTGCCAAGCCTTAAACATCCCCTTTTCCTATATATAGGTCACCCCTAAGGTAGGCCCTAGATCACCCAAACTGCGGGGTGCTATGTAGGTAAAAGGCAGGAGATGTACATGTGTTTTTTATATGTCCTGGTAGTGGAAAACTCTTAGATTTGTTTCCCACTACTGTGAGGCCTGTTTCTTTCATAGGATAGCATTAGGACTACCCTCACATGCTGTTTGTGTGGTAGATTCTGATCAGAAATGGGTAATCAGGTCATATTTAGTGTGGCCATAATGGTTATAGAAAGTCCTGCTTATTGGTGATGTGGGATTTTATATTACTATTTTAGAACTGTCACTTTTAGAAAGTGAGTGTTTCTCTGTACTTAAAATCCATTTGTGCCTTACAGCCTGTCACCAATGAATGTCAGGGTTGGGCTGGTTGACATCTTCCTTGTGCATTTCACCCAGACAACCACAAACACAGGACACTCAGTCACACTTGCACTCATCTACATATTGAAAGGGACTTCCTGGGTTGGAAGGGTGGAGGACCTGACACTTACATTTCAAAGGCTAATGACCTTCTCTCACACAATGGACTGCAAAAACCCCTACTGGGACTCTGGCAGGCACACCTGTACTGAAAGGGGAACTTGTGCACTTCAAAACCACTATTTGAAGTCTCCCCCACTTCCAAGTCATTTTTGGGTATATAAACTGGGTCTCTGACTCCACCAACTCAGACATTTCTGGACCTGAACCTGCAACCTGTCAAGAGAAACTGCCTGGCTGCCCATGGGACTCATCTGGACTGCTTTGCTGAGAAGGACTGCTGTCCTGCTGTTGCACTGCCACCCTACTGACCTCTGACTTTGCTGAGAAGTGCTCTCCAATGGCTTGGATTGAGCTTGCCTCCTGATTTTCTGAAGTCTCAGGGCCAAGAGGACTTTATCTCTTCAGGAAATTCCTTTTGCACTGAAAATCGATGCGCAGCCTGCCAGAAATGATGCACAGCCTGCCTTGCGACGGAGAAATTGCCACACAGCCGAAACGGAACAACACAGCCTGACTTCCCGAGTGGAAATTCAACACAGCGCCTGCCTTGTGACAGAAAATGTGATGCTTTGCCCTACCGGATTGACGCACAGCTGAACTGGAATGACACAGCCAATTCCCTGAGTGGAAAATCGACACAGCACCTGCTGTGCGACAGAAGATTTGATGCATCGCCCGCCTGGATCTTCGCAACGCCTGTGACCTCTTGCAGCATGCCCAGGATCTCCCTGCATTATCCCTGGGCGTCAAAAAGATCCCTGCATTGCAGTGAAGAACCAAGACTGCGTGCCGAAAAATTATGCAAGTCCCTTGCAGGGTGGAAAGAAACAGTGCAACGTCTGTGTCGCATCGTAAAATCCGACACACATCTTATTTTTCCATGCATCTCCTCCTCTGCTGTCTCCGTTCGTATTGTTGACACAAACCAAGTACTTTGTGTAATCAAGAGACAACTGTTGATTTCCAAGATTTATGACGGTTATTATGAACATGGCGGTAAAGACCGCCGACCGCCGTGGCGGCGGTGAACAGAATCCCGCCGGCAGCGGCGAATGGAAACCCACCATATAATGAACAAAACCCCCAACCCCGCCAAACATTTCCACACCACCACTCCCTGCCAGGACCCTATCAGCGGGAATCACGGCCCACCCCTCCCCACCACTGCCAAGCACACCCACATCCTGCCCTCCAAATAAAGATGCACAAATCACCTCGGTGGACAGTGGAGGCCGGACGACCATTGGCGGCTGCGACTGCCACAGGCGGCAAGTGGGCCCAACAGCAACCACTGCACACATTGGCTAGGCTTAGCACCCACACACCTGACACACATCCAGAACACCATAAAACACCCCCAGACACACCCCACAATCCCTTGCAAGGAAACCAGGACCAGAAGACGGAGAGCACCAGAGCCAGACAGAGAACGCCAGCAGACAGGACACGGACAGCGAGCCACACAGGAGCACCCAAACGCCGTCCTCAGTCCTGACGCCATCCACCACCCTCACCATGCCCCCCCCCAAAAAATCCATGCTTCACCGAAAGGGAGCTAAGTACCATGGTGGACGAGATCCTAAAAGTGGAGCCACAAATATTCGGCTCCGAGGTGCAGCACACACCCATCGCCCGGAAAATGGAGCTGTGGCAGACCATCGTCAACATGGTGAATGCAGCATGACACCATCCACGCACCAGGGACAACATCCGCAAGAGATGGAACGACCTGCGGGGGAAGGTCCGGGCCATGGCATCCAGGCACCACATCGCAGTGCAGAAGACTGGGGGAGGGCCGCCACCAACACCACCCAACTACACCGACTGGGAGGAGAAGGTACTCGCCATCCTGCACCCAGAGGGACTCACTGGACTCACTGGAGGAATGGACTCGGGTAAGTCATCTACATTTACCCCATATACACCATACCTGTAATGCATGCACCACCCCACCCCACCCACACTCACCTAGACCCACACCCCTCCCAGCCATTACCCACCACATCCACCACCTTGCATCACCCACAACTCACTGCCAGGCCCACATCACTTACACTGTCCACAGCCACCCACCCCTGCACGTTCCCACAATGGAATAATAACCCCCACCACAATGTAACGCCACCACTGCCACTAGATGCTATGTGCACCTCACAAAGGCACCCATGAAGGCCACTGAAAGGCACAGCAGCACTAAATTGTTCAGTACTGCCCACCTCAGACCCTCCTGCATATGTAACAAACACTTCCATGTCCCCCAACAGGCACCACCACCCATTCAACCTTAATGGAGGGGACAAGGAGTGCCACAGCATTCCAGTGAGACAGAGGCACATCACAGCACACTGGTGAAGGATCCCTGGACACTGATGAGCAGGCAGGCCCCTCACACAGCCCTGGATGCTCACCATGCAGCAGCCCCACCCAGGAAAACACTGTCACTCTTAACACCCAGTCAAGACCAGCAGGCCAGGGGAGGCGTGCCCACACCAGTGGACCCAGGGCACAAACAGGTGGACCACAGCAACAGAGGCCACAGTCTCCCACCCCCAACATGCAGGAAGACGAGGGCCCCAGTACTAGTGGCACATCCAGACCTGCACAGGGGACACAGGCACAGGGGACCAGGGCAAGGTCAAGTGCCCCAGTAGGTCAGGGGGTAGGGCACTGGATAGATGCAGCAGCCCAGGACGTCATTGCAGAGGTATTGGGGGCATAACAACATTCCCAAGACAGGTTAGCACAGATTGTAACCACCCTGGAGCAAAGTCAGAGGATGCAGCTGGAACACCACCAACAGGCCATGGAGCAGTGGAAAGAACACAATTCCACAATGGCCACCATTGTTGGAGCACTGCTGCAGTTGATCAACAAACCCTCAGACACCCACACCGGACAAGAGGCCCCCACAACAGCCCTGGACAAACAGCAACAGTTGTCCCAAGCAGCTGAAACAGCACAGGAAAAACCCTCCCAGGAATCACAAGGGCTGACCATGTCACCCCAAGTAGCTTCACAGCAGGCACCCAAACGTAGTCTCAGGCCAAGATATGGCACTGGAAACCCAGCAAAGAACAAGCCCCCTACCAACAATTGACACTGCTGCTACTGCCAAGCAACCAATCCACCCATTGACAAACTTCACTTAGCTGAGGGCTAAATGATGTACAGAACTACAAATAGGACCCACATATGAAATCAAACAGGCCTGCCACCAAGTCGGTTTTGAGGACAACCAACCATACAGACTTCCATCACTGTACATAGCACATGTCATTGTATTCCACCAATAAACAACATATCTCACCTGTAACACTGTCCCCTGTCTTCAATGTTGAACAAAGTGGAGTAATGATGCAACAGGCAGGGATAAACTTTATTGTCAAATTGTGCATGATGCTGGTACAGTGTGTTTCTAAAAAGTAAAGAAGGGAATGCTTATGTTGTCTGTCTGTACCATGCTGAAGAGGTCCATGGCTCGCATATCATGACCAATTTCCCCTAGTTGACATGGCACACTTACAGTATCAGTCACTAACCACATATACAGGCTGAAGTCCCAAACAGTTATTGGAAGTAGAGTTGTATCAGTTGGTTTCTGGAATTTACATCTTCCCCTTCCTCATCCTCACCATCACTCTCCTCACCTCTCTGAGGTAACAGATCAGGACCTATAGCACCATCCACCTCCAAAAGGGGGATTGAATGTCTCACTGCCACGTTGTGCAGCATGGAGCAGGCCACCACTATCCTACACACCTTATCAGGCCCATAGGCCAGGGAACCCACAGAGATATGTAGGCACCGAAATCTAGCCTTCAGGAGACCTATAGTATGCTCTATCACCCTCCTAGTACGTCCATGGGCCTCATTGTATTTCCTCTCTGCATCCATCCTGGGATTCCTCACTGGTGTCAGGAGCCAACGCAAGTTTGGATGGCCAGAATCACCTAGAGAAATGGCCAATACAGAGTCATCATTGGGATGTCCTTAGTCTGACAGGCTGTTTTTCAGCAATTTGTCAGTTAGTGACAGGCACACTTACCTATGATCCACCCTCTGTCCTCTCGGAGTTGTTCCATCACTTGTGGCACACTACGGTTCGTCAAAACAAATGAATCATGGACTGAACTCGGAAACATGGCATTCACATGGGATATGTACTGGTCTGCTGTACATACCAATTGGATGTTCATGGAGTGAAAGTTCTTCCTGTTTCTGTACACCTGCTCACTCACTCTTGGGGGGATGATGGGTATGTGGGTTCCATCGATGGCACCAATAACATGGGGAATGTTTGCAAAGGTATAGAAGTCCAACTTGATGGCAAGGAGCGCAGCACTTTGGGGGTATCGCACATAGGACTGAAGATGTTGTACAAATACATTTAGAAATCTTGTAAGTACCTGGCTGAACATTGGCTGTGAGAAACCAGCACCCCTGCCCACTGTCACTTGAAATGAGCCTGTGCCCAGGAAATGGAGTGCGGAGAGAACCTGCAACTCAGTTGGAATGGCATGCTGATTACGATTTCCGGGAGTCAGTGCAGGATCCAGTAATGCACATAGGTCCTGAATAGTTGCACGTGTGAGTCTGTAAGTGATAATGATCTGACGCTCAACCATGGTCCCCATATCCACAAGTGGTCTGTACACAGAAGGTGCCCTTCCTCGCCACATGGATCTGTACCTGTGAGGGGTAAGAACAAGTGTCATGTGCACACATACACAGGCATATTTGCTAAACACATTCACTACATTCTTCATAGTAGTGTCTGTACAATAACTGCAACCTGACAGATGTACATTGTCATCACTAAGAGGGAACAGAGTAAATCATGTGTGATAATATACTCTATGGATAGAGACATATGTGATTCATATGGCTAGTAGGCCCAGCATTGTGACTAAATTGAATTTCAAGGTGCGTAGATGATGGCAAAATGTCTGCCCACTGTAGTTCTGCCCCTTCATTGTGGAAGTGACCTAAGACCGCTAGCGGTTGACATCACAGCGTTCGGCGGTGTTTACCGCTGTTCTCACCCTCATTGGATAACATGGATGCCAATGGGGAATCTTGGTGTATTATGATTGCCACCGGCAGTGACGGTGCATTCCGCCGTGGAACGTACGCGCGTTTGTCATCGTGTGCTCACTTGACTCCCTGATCTTGTGCGGATAAGTACTCCACTCTGTGTACTGCTGAGGCCTGCCTCTGGCTATGGATGTTCCACATTGTGCCTTCACCCAGGAAGAACCGGAGAAACTGGTGGAAGGGGTCCTGCCCCTGTATGGCACACTCTACGGCCGGCCAGAGGTACAGGTGAGTCCGGGTTTGGGGGGCACTGTGTGTGTAATGGATGGAGTGGATTGCTCTGATGTGGGTTCCTGCGAGCCAGGATGGGGCTTGGTGCATGGAATGCTGCGTGCCACTGTCCTGCATGTCTGGGAGTACTGTATGCGCTATGTCTAACAATCAGCCAGCTATTGCCATCGTGTAGGTGCCTGACCTCTGTGTTTCTTCTTTGTTTCTCCCTACTAGGTCAGCGCCCACCAGAAGAGGGCACATTGGCATGCCATCGCTAAGGAGGTACGGACCCTGGGGGTCTGCAACCGGTGGAGCACCGACTGTCAGAAGAGGTGGGAGGACCTGCGGCGCTGGGCGCGGAAGATCAGTGAGGCCCAGCTGGGGAAGTCCTCCCAACGTGGTAGGGGTGCCCGTCGGGCACTGACCCCCTTAATGTGAAGGATCCTGGCAGTGGCGTACCCAGACCTGGATGGGCGCTTGAAGGCTGCACAGCAGTCACAAGGGGGTGAATACTCACAGCCCATACTTCAGCCTGGAAGGATGAGTGTGTGTGCGATAGGGCTCATGCGGCTTAGAGCAGGGTTTTGACTGGGGTCCAGCTACTGTCGGCTCCCCAAAGGGTGTAGGGGTGTCCCTGTCAGGTTTCACCTACCTCAGCTTCAATGCAATAACAGGATATGGGTGTAGGTCACTATACTGCTCAGTAGTCAGGGCTATGGTCATGGGCCTAGTGCACGGTGCTGCCTGTTGGGTGTGTCTGCTGAGTAGGTGTATGTCTGGCCATTGTGTATCAACATTGAGCTACTTACAAGTGTCTCTCCTGTTTTGTCTCCCCATCCCTGTTCTCTTTTGTGGGTCTGGTACAGCATCAACATCAGGTGAGGGAGCTGAGGCACCGGCTAGTGTGGAGACAGCGGCCCACGGATCCTCGGAGGCAGACACAATGGACGCCCAGGGGACCAGTGGGTGGGAGGGCGAGGGGACTTCCACAGGGGAGGCTACTACCACCGGTGGTAGTGACTCTGAAACCTCCTCCGATGGGGGTCTTCCGGCGGTGGCGGACACTAGTGGACAAATCTCTCTGTAGGGCAGACAAGCATCATCAATGCCATCCAGGGGCTAGCATCAGAGGTGCAGCAGACTATGCCTATCTGGATGGCATTCACTGTGCCGTGTCTGCCCTACAGAGATCTTTTCAGGCTCTGGCCTCCTCTTGGATGGCAGCCAGTTTCCCTGGCCATTCCGTCCCCCCTCCAACCTCATCTACCCCTTTCAGCACCCAACTCCCTTCACCCGTCCAAGGCACATATTCAGACACGCATTCAAGCGCTTCAACACACAAAAAACACACTTCCAAAGACAAGCACCACACCTCCCACCATAAGCATTCACACAGCCAACATATACCTGCACACACAACAATGTTCACTTCCCCCAGTGTGCCCGCCTCTTCCGCCTCCCTGTCTGTCCCCTCTACATGCACACCCTCATGCACTGCACCATCACTCACTGTTACTTCTCCTCTTCCTGCACTCACCACAATAGCAGACAGCCATACATGCACTCCATACACCACACCTGCACTAACCACCTCCACTGTAGTTGACACATGCAGCACACTCACCCGACTTGCAGACACCCACCCAACATACATCCACACTAGCTGTCTGTCTTCTCCCACTGTGTCCACCCCCCACCTCCCAAAACACTCAAACGGAGCAAGACACCCACCCATCAGACATCCACCACACCACATCATACTGAGCAGTCCACTCCCACGCCCTCACCCACGCCTACCCCAATTGCTCCCAAGAAACGTTTTCTCTCCCATGTAGACCTGTTCGAACCCATTGGCCCACCCCGTCTTGTCCCAAAACGTGCCCACCTCCTTGCCCTTTCCGCTCCTTCCACATCGCAGCCCACCCTGGTCCAGCCTTCCTATTCCTGTGCCCCTCCTCCACTTAAGAAGAAGGCCCGCTCTGAGCCTAAGGCATCCAGCTCCGACCGTGCAAAACAGCCCTCACCCCCTTCTAAGGAGAAGCCCACCCCCTCCAACCTCGTCATGCAAGTCAAAGTCCCACCTCGTCATAAATCCCCACCCCGCCCACATTCCGTGAGGTACCTGGATCCCCCTATGGTGCCCTGTTTAGTGGAGTACCCAGCACTTGTGGGAATCAGGTGTGGCCATTTGTGGCCAAAGAAAATTGACTTTTTATGGACTGGCCATTGGCCCTGTTTTCATCATTTCGCTCAGTGAGCTTCATAATAAAGTTTTGGTGTGGCCTGTGTTTGGGCTGCACGCAATTCCACCCTGGTGTTTGTTTTATATAATTTATGGCTGTGGTGCTATTGTACGTCCTATGGCCAAGTTGCAGTGGCCTTCGGTCGGGTATGTCCCTTTTGGTGTGGGGTGTCTGGCTATTGCTGCTGGGCAGGGTTGGGGGGCTTTGCGGGCTGGGAGGAGTGGGTGGGTATGTAACTTTGCCCTTTCCTCCCTTGTTTTTTAGGTTGCGGTACTTACCGTCGTCGTCTTCGTTGGCAGTCTCAATTGTGTAGATATATGGCAAGGAGCAAGGCTGGCATGATCTGCAGCTCTCTGTCCATGGCTGCACGTTTTGTTGAGCTCCGGTGAGTGTTTCCTTCTATTTGTTTCATTTCCGCCTGGCTTTGTGTGGTGGTGGTTCCCGCCCCAGAACTGGCGGTGGAATGGTGGTTCATAATTTGATGGGCGGGTTGGGCCTTTCCGACGGCCTGTGGGCGGCCTCTGCCGTCGTCAGCGGGAATCCTTTCCTGTCGGTGGGTGGTACGCGGGATGCGTGAGTTTCACTTAGTTCATTATTTGGCGGTCCGGACCGCTCCTCTGTTGGCGGTTTCTGCCACCACCGCCCACGGTGCGGAACGGACCGCCAAGTTCATAATGAGGGCCTAAGACTCTTTTTAAACCTGCAAAAGTGATATTTCAACTTGTTGAATCTTTATCATTTTGACCTTATTTTAACTAGATAAATATTATCTATTTTTTCTAATACGGTGTGGTATATTTTTGTGGTGTTTTCACCGTATTACTGTATGATTTATTGCACAAATACTTTACACATTGCCTTCTAAGTTAAGCCTGACTGCTTAGTGCCAAGCTACCAGATGGTGGGCACAGGATAATTTGGATTGTGTGTGACTTACCGTTACTAGGATTGCGGTCCTACTTGGACAAGGGTGTATACCTCTGCCAACTAGAGACCCAGTTTCTAACATTAACCTTAGCGCATGTAGACAAGGTACTTAGTAACACTTGGAAGGATATGTATAGGAACAGAAAATAATACAGTGACTAGTGTTTTGGTACTGTATCTGGCTTCAAGGGACGGTAGTATGATTTTCAAAGCAGTTGCCCTGAAGAGGGATGACTAGTAGAAAATGCTGGGAATTTAATCTAAGATTGGTTAGATAAAATATGTGCTATGTAGTTGTGTCAGGCATCAAATAAAATGCAATATCATAAAAAATACAGAGAGCAGAATGGGGCACAACATTTGGCATAAATTGCAACATATGAATCTGTTGAATATTTCTATAATGGAACTACAGTTTTTTTAGAGCTTCTTTTAAAACAAACTCCAACACTACAGAGGAATTATAATAATCCGGAAACTCCATTTCCGTAAGGGAATGCTTCAAATAAACAAAGGGGGTCATTCTGACCTCGGCGGTAAAAGGCCCTTACCGCCGGTCAGAAGTCCGCCATTCTACTGCCGCGGCCGCGGTAAACCGCCACGGTCATTCTGACCCACAACGGCGGAACCGCCAAAATCCCGACATCCAAGGAAGGCCGCCACATCAGCGGGCCGCGGAAAACTGGAGATGACCAAACCTCCACTGCCACGCCAACACAAACACGCCCATGCCATTCTGACCCACGAATCCACGCGGTGGTCTTTCAACCGCGGTATTCCATTGGCGGGACACACCGCCGCGGTCAAAATACACACACAGCTCCAAAACACTTCCACATTGGACAATTTGAAATACACACACCTGACACACATACAAACAACACTCCCACACATCCAACCAACTATAAAACACACACCCACATCACCCACAAACCCCTACGACCGAAGATCATAGACGAAGGAGAGAGAGACACATCACAGAATAGAGAGCTACATCACACAGAGGCACACTACACCATCACACACACCACATAGAAGCACAAAGCACCACACACCAACACACTCTTCACTATATACACCACCCCACACCTCATCCACGGCACCCCAAAGGCACCCACGCTTTTCGGACCAAGAACTCCGGCTCATGGTGGAGGATATCATAAGAGTCGAACCCCAGCTCTTCGGCTCACAGGTGCAGCACACCACTATAGCCAGGAAGGCGGAGCTATGGCAGCGGATCGTGGACAGGGTCAACGCGGTGGGACAGCATCCCAGAAATCGAGAGGACATCCGCAAACGTTGGAACGACTTACGGGGAAAGGTGCGCTCGATGGTCTCGCGACACAACATCGCAGTGCAGAAGACTGGCGGGGGACCCCCACCCACACCACCCGAATTCACAGCATGGGAGCAAGAGGTACTAAACATCCTGCATCCTGATGGCCTCGCTGGAGTACACGGAGGAATGGACTCTGGTAAGTACAATCTCAACTACTTCACCCCCCCCAGCATGCCAAGCCCCACTACCACCCTCACCCCCAACCCCCCATCACACATCCTCCCTGAGAATGTCTCCCCAGCACAACCCACCCAACACCAACCCCTGCATGCCACCACAAACTATGGACACCCATCACCTAAGCATGACCACTGCACATACCCCCCCCAACACCCCCACAACACCTCCCCCAAGGGAATGACAGCACTGGGGGACAAGGGCACCCATAAATCGCACACAATAGCACACACAGAAACAATAACTATACTCTCTTACCCCATGCAGGACCCGAACGCCAACACACCGGCCAGGAGGGTCCAGAAATGTCCATCCCCCCCCCCCGGAAGAGGCACCCAGTGATGACAGCAGCTCTGTCGACCTGGAACCTGACGACCAGCCCGGACCATCGGGGACCTCTGGACAGTCGGTTCCCCACACACAGGCCACAGCAGACCCAACCCCCTCTGGGAACAACAGCACAGCTCCCACCCAGCGGGCCCATGGCTCTGTCTCTAGGACAGGTCAATCAGCGGTGTGTCTGCCACTACAGGGCCCCCAGGCTAACCCACCACCCCAACAACAACAGGGACCTGGGGGCAGTGGGAGTGGGCACACCGTCCAGGGGACAGAGTCCGGGGGAAACAGGGCAACTCGGAGGGCTGCTGTGCGACAGGGGGGGGAGGAGAGGCCCAGGGAACCGACTCTCCAAGAGGCCCTCACCACCATCATGGCAGCCTACCACCGCTCACAAGAGACGATGGCGACGGTACTGGCCAGGTTCCAGGAGATCCAGGCACAGCAGGAGGAACGCTACATGGGGTTCAACAATCATCTCACCACCATCTCTACCGCCATGGGGAGCCTAGTCCAGGCCCTCCACCGGATAGAAGACACGTTGCGGGACCATGTGGCACCACACAGGGCCCCTGTCACTAGACCGGACCAGGAACAGCCTACCACCTCCGCCGGCGCTAGTGGACAGGAGGCCCACCACAACGACAGGCCACCAGAACCCCACCTCCTGCTGAAGAACAACCACCCCGCAAGAGGAGCCTGAGATCAAAAAAATAGACAGAGTAGGATGTCAAGACCCCCGCCAGCATGAGATACCCCCTGAAGTCATCCCACTGTCCCACATTGCCACCCTGTCCAACCTTGAACTGCCCCTGCTCCATCCTTCCACAGGCATATGGACAATGCACCTGTGAGACTAAGAACTGGACTCTGCCATGGCCATTACTCCACCCCCACCCATCACCGTGTTTATATCATGTACCATAATCTAGCACCAAAAATAAATCACTCAATGCACTGAAATCATGCTGGAGTCAGGCTGTATTATTTACAAATGTAAAAAACATTACCGATCAATTATGTTCTGTAAACTTTGTGCTGAACACATACCGAGATCAATAAGCATTAGTCCATGGGCTAACCAAGCAGAAGTCACGCAGTGGGTCATACAGCACTGAAAAGGGAAGGGAGAATCAAACATCAGTTTCAAATAACTGGGGGGTCATAGACAAAGTTGAGAAAAACGAGGCAGTCAGGAAAATTAAAATGGCGTGTGTGATTCTTACCTGTGTGCTACTGAAAATACTGTTGGATAGCTCTGTCCCTGTTGTCTGGGTCGTCCTCTGAGTCTTCCTCCTCTTCACTCTCCACAGGCTCTACAGCTGCTTCAACACCACCATCTGGACCATCCTCCTGCAGGAAAGGCACCTGACGTCGCAATGCCAGATTGTGAAGCATACAGCAGGCCACGATGATCTGGCACACCTTCTTTGGTGAGTACATCAGGGATCCCCCTGTCATATGCAGACACCTAAACCTGGCCTTCAGGAGGCCAAAGGTTCTTTCAATGACCCTCCTAGTTCGCCCATGGGCCTCATTGTACCGTTCCTCAGCCCTGGTCCGGGGATTCCTCACTGGGGTCAATAGCCAAGGCAGGTTGGGGTAACCAGAGTCACCTATTAGCCACACACGTTGTCTCTGTAGCTGTTCCATCACAAAAGGGATGCTGCTATTACGCATCACATACGCGTCATGCACTGACCCAGGGAACATGGCATTCACATGGGAGATGTACTGGTCAGCCAAACAGACCACCTGGACGTTCATCGAATGGTAACTCTTCCTGTTTCTGTACACCTGCTCATCGTCTTTTGGGGGGACTAAGGCTACATGGGTCCCATCAATGGCACCAATTATGTTGGGAATATGTCCAAGGGCATAAAAATCACCCTTCACAGTGGGCAAATCAACCTCCTCTGGGAATATAATGTAACTCCGCATGTGTTTCGTCAGGGCAGACAGCACTCTAGACAACACCTTAGAAAACATTGGCTGAGACATTCCAGATGACATGGCCACTGTTGTCTGGAATGAGCCACTTGCAAGAAAATGGAGGACTGACAGCACCAGCACCAGAGGGGGAATTCCTGTGGGTTGGCGGATGGGGGACATCAGGGCTGGCTCCAGCTGGGCACACAGTTCATGGATGGTGGCACGGTCAAGTCGGTATCGTAGTATGATGTGGCGTTCTTCCATTGTCGACAGGTCCACCAGCGGTCGGTACACGCGAGGATTCATCCTTCTCCTCGCAAATCCTAGCGGACGGTGCCTAGGAAGGACAACATGGAGCACAGAGTCAAGATAATCCCTGGTACGTTCACCACTGCTTGCATGGCACACGGTTATCTAGGTATTGAAAGGCGTGTATGTGTGGCAATGCCAGGCCTAGGCCTGTGTGTCACAGTAGAAATTATGCCATGTGGGCCCTTGAAATGGCGGCTGCCTGACCTGTGAAGTGGGACAATGGGATGTGAGGTCACTGCGCTGGCGGAGCACACCGTGGCGGTAGGCGGTCGAAGACCGCTATACGGAGCCGCATTGGATAACATTGAAGCCTATGGGTTTCAGGAGCCAATGACGAGGTGCGCCGGCGGTCGCGGTACGCACCGCCGCGGTACGCACCGCCGCGGTCGTGACCGCCATTTTCTATCTGCTTAATCACTCGAGACCTGATCATCCACAGGAGAGGACCTATACTGCAAGTGCTGCTGTGAACTCGGTCTGGAAGTGACAATGGCTGCTGCGACTGGGGAAAGGGCCCCTGCCTTCACGTCTGAAGAGTTGGAGAAGCTCGTGGATGGGGTCCTCCCCCAGTATGCGTTACTCTACGGTCCTCCAGACCAACAGGTGAGTACACCGGGTGCACATGGAATGGGCGATGCCTGTGTGGAGTGGGGTGGATGTAAGTTGGTGGGGGGCGAATGAGGAGTGCAACGCACGACAGATGAGAGCATGTGCTATATTGCAAGGTTGGGGAGGGGGGGCCAATCACATCTAACATGCAGTAAGTTGATGATTGTTTCCTTCCCACCCTGTACATGTCACATAGGTCAGCGCCCATCAGAAAGTCGGGATTTGGCGTGCCATCGCCAAGGAAGTCCGGGCCCTGGGGGTCCACGTCAGACGGGGCACCCACTGCCGCAAGAGGTGGGAGGACATCCGCCGCGGAACCAGGAAGACGCTGAGTCACTGCTGGGGATGGCCTCCCAACCTAGGAGGGGTGCCAGTCGTACCCTGACCCCCCTGATGTCCCGGATCCTGGCGGTGGCCAACCCGGAGTTGGATGGGCGCTTGAGAGCATCACAGCAGACACAAGGGGGTGAGTATCAGCACATTCAGCTATCTTTCTGCGCAGTGGAGGGGTCTGGGTGGGGGAGGAGGGTTGGGGGTGACATTAGGCCAGGGCGCTTTCTGTAGTGTAGTCCTCTCCCTTAGGCATGGCCCTGTGCTCCCGGCCCCCACCTCCGTAGGGTGACAAGTCCAGCTATTGATGGTCCAGCCTCACACATGTGGGCGCTTGTCGTCTCCTGACCTGTTGTCCGAGTCAGAAGTACTGAGTAGTGTGCCCCGAATGCGCGGCTTAGTGCATGCGGCTCCTGTGTCTGTCCTCTCCGCCAACGGTGTTGACATTGCATGCACTCAACCAGGTCTTCTCTTTCTCCCCCCACCCTTCTTCTTCATCTTCTTGTGCATGTGTGCATTAGCATCATCAGGCGGAGGAGATTTGGCATCGGAGCACGAGGGAGCTGCAAGCCACAAGGCCCCGGTGGGCACAGGAACAGACACCGAGGGCCCAAGTGAGCCGGAGGGCGAGGGGAGCACCACGACGGGGACCGCTGGTGAGAGCAGCGACACGTCCTCGGATGGGAGCTCCCTAGCGGTGGCGGCAACATCCGGGCCCCCCGCCTCTACAGGTACAGCCGCCACCCAGCGCACCAGCCCCGCCCTCCCAGCAGCCCCTCAGCCCACGCTCCGTGCCCGCTCACCCAGGAAGGCGGGCGTCTCCTTCGCCACAGGCACCTCAGCCTCTGCCCCTGTTACCCCTGCTGCCCTCAGTGAGGTCATTGATCTCCTCAGGACACTCATTGTTGGGCAGACTACCCTTTTGAATGCCATCCAGGGGGTAGAAAGGGAGGTGCATCGGAGCAATGCCTACCTGGAGGGCATTCATTCGGGTCAGGCTGCCCATCAACGATCGTTCAATGCTCTGGCCTCAGCACTGACGGCAGCCATTGTCCCTGTTTCCAGCTTCCCTCTTCTGACTGCCTCCACCCTGTCTCTGTCTCCTGTTCCTCAGCCTATCCCATCCACACCATCTGACCGGCCTGCACACACCTCAACACCCAAGGGCAGCTCATCCAGACACAAGCACCACAGTTCCCACAAACACTCACCCAAGCAACACACAGATGCAGACATCCCAACAGTCACTACCACCCCTGTGTCCCCCTCCTCCTCGTCTCCCTCCTCCCTCCCTGTGACGTCTCCACTCACACCTGCATGCACACCAACATCAGCCAGTGCTTCCATCACCACCACACCCTCCTGTACAGTCCGCACGCGTGCAGTCACCACCCCCACTGCCATTTACACGTCCCCTGTGTCCTCTCCCACTGTGTCTGTCACCACCCCTTCCAAGACACACAAACGCAGGCAGACACCCACCCAACAGACATCCACCTCACAACAGCCTACAGCACCTGCACCTTCACCCAATGACAGCACACCTGACTCTCCTACAACCACATCCTCTTCCTCCACTTCCATCTCCACTTCTCCTACCTTTTACCTTGGCCCTAAAAAACTTTTCCTTGCTAATCTTGACCTCTTCCCCTCCGATGACCTACCCCCTCCATCTGCAAAGAGTCCCAAGAGCACCACAGCCACCACCAGCCCAACTTCGGGTGTCACTGTTGTGCATGGGTTCTGGAGCCCACCCTTTGCCAGCAGTGACACCTCCATCAGCAGCAAGGACACATCCAGCCCCCCCCCCCGGCAAGAGGACCAGGAAACACAAGGGCCGCCGTGCGAAGACTGACACGGCTGCCCCCAAGGAGCAGAGTTCGCCCACTTCACCAGCCACAACGTCTAGGGGAGGCAAGGGCCCGAGAGCCCCATCTAAGGAGCGTAAGGGCAGCAGGGCGGAGACGTCAGCCAGCAGGAGCGCGGAGCAGGTGGGCCCCACATGCCACATCCCAGCTGGAAAGGAGGACACCAAAGGGCCCAGGACCCCGTCACCGAAGGGCCCAGGAACATCACGGCCGGAGGGCGTCTGAGCACGGAGTCCAGGCCAGGTCTGGCTCCCTTGAACCTACTGGATGTGCACCGCTGAACAGGGCCCGCCGTGGAGAAGAGCACCGCTGAACAGGGCCTGCCGTGGAGAAGAGCACCGCTGAACAGGGCCCGCCGTGGAGAAGAGCACCGCTGAACAGGGCCCGCCGTGAAGATAGGCACCGCTGAACAGGGGCCCGCCGTGCAGAAGAGCACCGCTCCGCTGGGCCCCTTCATCTCAAGCACCACTCCGCTGGGCCCCTTCATCTCAAGCACCGCTCCGCTGGGTCCCTTCATCTCAAGCACTGCTCCGCTGGGCCCCGCCATCTCAAGCACCGCTCCGCTGGGCCCCGCCGTCTCAAACACCGCTCCGCTGGGCCCCTTCATCTCAAGCACCGCTCCGCTGGGCCCCGCCGTCTCAAGCACCGCGCCGCTGGGCTCCTTGATCTCAAGCACCGCTCCGCTGGGCCCCTTCATCTCAAGCACCGCTCTGCTGGGCCCCGCCGTCTCAAGCACCGCTCCGCTGGGCCCCTTCATCTCAAGCACCGCTCCGCTGGGCCCCTTCATCTCAAGCACCGCTCCGCTGGGCCCCGCCGTCTCAAGCACCGCTCCGCTGGGCCCCGCCGTCTCAAGCACCGCTCCGCTGGGCCCCGCAGTCTCAAGCACCGCTCCGCTGGGCCCCTTCATCTCAAGCACCGCTCCGCTGGGCCCCGCCGTCTCAAGCACCGCTCCGCTGGGCCCCGCCGTCTCAAGCACCGCTCCGCTGGGCCCCTTCATCTCAAGCACCGCTCCGCTGGGCCCCTTCATCTCAAGCACCGCTCCGCTGGGCCCCGCCGTCTCAAGCACCGCTCCGCTGGGCCCCTTCATCTCAAGCACCGCTCCGCTGGGCCCCGCCGTCTCAAGCACCGCTCCGCTGGGCCCCGCCGTCTCAAGCACTGCTCCGCTGGGCCCCGCCGTCTCAAGCACCGCTCCGCTGTGCCACTTCATCTCAAGCACCGCTCCGCTGGGCCCCTTCATCTCAAGCACTGTTTATGGTTCACTGTGCCCACCATGCCTCCTCCTTGACCAGTGGAGACTGTTATCCACTTGAGAGACTGTGGCTTTGCACTCCCCAGGATGGCAGAGTGGGCAAGCCACCCACTGTAGAGACTTGAGAGACTGTGGCTTTGCACTCCCCAGGATGGTACAGTGGGCAACCCACCCACTGTAGAGACTTGAGAGACTGTGGCTTTGCACTCCCCAGGATGGTACAGTGGGCAAGCCACCCACTGTAGAGACTTGAGAGACTGTGGCTTTGCACTCCCCAGGATGGTACAGTGGGCAAGCCACCCACTGTAGAGACTTGAGAGACTGTGGCTTTGCACTCCCCAGGATGGTACAGTGGGCAAGCCACCCACTGTAGAGACTTGAGAGACTGTGGCTTTGCACTCCGCAGGATGGCACAGTGGGCATGGTGGCCCCTTCGTGGATCTTGCGTCGTGGACTCATGTGGCTGTGGTGCCCCCCCTTCCCTTCCCCCTGAGGTGCCTGTAGTATTTTCATCAGATGCCCCTGCAGTGTTCTCTCCAAAGGACTCAGGTCTCCTGTGTGGGCTTTGCCCTTGTGTCGCTACACTGTAGCCCACGGACTGTTCCATTTGACTTGGATGTAGCGGACTAATTGCCTCTGTTCGCCATGGCAGTGTGTATAGTATTATTTTGTTATGGATATTTTGCATCGTTGCCGATACGTCTCAGAGTCTATTTTTTATATAAAAATTTGGTTCACAATTTAATTATGTCTTTGCATTTTTCAGGGGGGTTTGGGTGGTGTCACTGTGCATTGTTGCTCTGCATTGGTGTGTACAAAGTTTGGGGGGGTGGGGGTCGCATATGTGTGTGCCCGTAACCTTTCCTCCTCCCCCCTCCCGTGTGTCGTAGGTGCAGTACTCACCGTTGTCGTCTGCGCCGGAGTTCGTACTTGTGGTAGATGAGCAGGTAGACGAGTGCAGGTAGGATGTTTAATTCGGGTTCCATGCTGTCCTCCGTACTCGTGGAGTGTGTTTTGGTGAGCGTTTTCCCGTCCGTAGTCTGTTTCCGCCGTGTTTTTATCGGCGGGGCTCCCGCCCCGGAAAAGGTGTCGGATTGGTGAGTTGTGATACTGTGGGCGGTACATTGTCTACCGCCTGCCTGTTGGCGGTGACCGCCGCGCTGTTTGTCTGTACCGCGGTGGCGGTCGGAGTGTTAATGTGGCGGGCTGTGTTGGCGGTTCCCGCCAGGGTCAGAATTCCATTTTTTGGACCGCCGGCCTGTTGGCGGGTTGGCCGCCGCTTTATCACCGACCGCCAGGGTTAGAATCACCCCCAAAGTGTTGAATTTTAGTCACATGATCAAGGGTTAATACATCAGTAATCAATAAACAAAATTTGAGCTTCAGGACAAAGCCAGATTTTATGTCATAAATGCAGTGGGCCAAATCCAGGTACGTCCTCAAGGTAGTTCATCCCAACTTCATTGTGACAAATGATATTAGCAGTACCCTTAGATACCGCCAAGGTGATGCACAAAACAAAATGTCAACCATCTGCAGTGCTGTGGGGTCTAAATATCCCTTAAAAACCACCTCGATTGAGCTGTTAAACTGCATACATCTCAGCCTAAAGCAGATATCCCCACTGCAAATCCTCATCTAAATGAAACCCTAAGTAACTAAAGTGCTTTACCCTATTAATCTTAACTTCCCCGTCTTATGTATAATAGTTTTGGTCTTTGGAGGACTACATGCCATGGTAAAGGATGTTGACATGTTGACAGTTAGGTCCATATCATTCATGAAGCAGACCATGAAAGAGGTCTGGCCAATTTTTGTAAACTGTTTGCTGTTCTTGTAATGAGAACAGCATTGTCCACATAGAAAAGGACAAGGGCTGTACGCATCACAATTTGCAGCATATCCTTTCGGTAAAGGGCTAAAAAGGGTGCTAAGCCATTGATGTACAGTAAAAAGTGGAATGGGGCCATAATGCACCCTTGTTGTACATCTTGAAACTACCTGATAAGAGAAGTGTAGTCCCTATCTTGACTAATTCATATTTTAACATAAGTGTCCCAATGGAGGCGACAATGAAGATCAACTAAAGCCTGCTCGACCCTTAAATCCTCAACATGCACCATAGTTTTAGAAATATTACAAAAAATGGCAGCGGGTTCAAGAAAACCATATATGCACCTATCCCTATATCCAATTTATATATGGTCCTTATAAGTAGACACAGAGAACAAGAAATGTTTCTTTATGATTCAATGTGTGCACAGATCATAGTACCTGCCGCCAGGTACAAACTCTGGGAAGATACAATGAAAGAAGTTTTGAATGTGCACCACTTAAAGTAAAACAATTAAGTCCAATTAGTCCATATTATTAATAGAAAATCTTCTCTTTTATTGGGGTTTCCTTGGATATAAAAACAAAACATCCAACGCGTTTCGTCCTAATCAAAGGACTTCTTCAGGGCTTGTAAGTAAATAGTGGTTAATATCTCCGCTCATGTTGATAGTTTTTAAGTCATGGATATCAGCAAGAAACTGATGCTAAAATAGTAGACACATCGAAAACGCAGTGCTGGGGCCGAGTATGGCCGCGGATGCTCCTTGTCCCGATCGAAATACATGGACTTAATTGTTTTACTTTAAGTGGTGCACGTTCAAAATGTCTTTCATGCACCATAGTTATGTACGGCTGAATTGAATTGAATTCAATTCTAATAAAGTACAACTGCCACTCTCCAAGGAGCATCCTGGCGCTGTGCAAAGAAGTCACTCAATCATGAGAACTGAATTCCGGAGTGTTAGAGGTAAAAAAATCAGGCAGTAGTAGAGCTAATACATAGTGAAAAACCTGTTTTTTAACAGCTTCTTAAAGGTTTCTTCCAATTTCTTCCGGTTGGACCGCCAGGGAACCACCAACTCCATCAGGATCTCAGATTCCGGTGGTCTGGAGAATGGTGGTGGTCCCAATCTGCCAGGATTATGACCTTGTTCCCTGCCAGCGGTTTCATGGCAGTACCACTGCCATGGAAAGGCTGGTGGAGAACGAGTGCAGGGAACCCTAGGAGGGCCCCTGCACTGCCCATTGACTTGTTGTTTCTCGCTAGGCCAGCGGGCATAAACTCAGGTTTCCACGCACCAACCTAGCAGGAGACTCTTAATAATTTTGGTGTGGAGGTCACCGCTTAGGCAGCGGCCACCCTGCCATAGTTTGGCGGATGGGCTTTCCCATGCGTCAAACTTGTAAGAGGTCCCATGATATCTTCAACACTTTTTCTATTCATCAACAGCAATAGCACGTTGACAAATGAGGCAGAACAGTGTGCATTGATCACAGCTAGGATGAAATTCAGAAACCTTTGAAGAGCAACAAGGACCTGTATTATGAGTCCATATTTATCAATTGACACTCATGTTGAAACATACCAGTTGGGAGCGGAATATTTGCACATCAATGTGAAACATTTCTGAAAAGTATAATCTCCCCACTCCAAGGCAACCTTTCCTGCCCTAGGTGCAATTTTTACAGCTCTTTCACACTCCTTGCAGGCCTTCATTGGGTGGAGCGCTGGCTAGAGAGCTAATGCAAATTTGCCTTCAGAAGCTTAGGAAAGGGTTAAGGTTACTTTTCCTAAAAGTTACATTTGCTATATATTTAGTACAAATATGACTTTGCCATTAGATAGGACTTTTAGGAAATATAAAAATTAACCTTTGAATGGAGTTTCTAACTGGTACAGGTCAATGGTTATAGTTTAAAGTGTATTTTTCATAATTTTCCTGTGAGGCAGTTGCAGGCTGACCAGTCACTGTTGTTCTGGGGCTAGTGACTAGAGGAACATGCCATTCATAATGTCACACATGTTCTACTCTTAAATAGTATTCACCCTATCTTGAGGGCAGTAAGGTGTGCTTAGTAGTGACATATAATAATTAAGATAAGGTTTCTCTGTCTGTCAAAAGGGTGATTTTTACAGGTCTGAGCATCAGATTTCAAGCTGCTGCTGTCAAGATAAACCTGCCAATGTACCTGACCTGGCATCCTTGGTATGGTCTCCCCTAACTTTCTGCCTATACTTCCCAGGTTGGTAATGTGTGCTGGACTCTGTTTTTGCTGTTTTTGTTACTCTGGGCACTTTACCACTGCTGACCAGTGCTAAAGTGCAACTGCTCCCTATGTGAAATGATATGTATAATGGGCTTTCTATGATTAGCATATTTGATTTACTAGTAAGTCCCTAGTAAAGTGCACTAGAGGTGCCTAGGGCCTGTAAATCAAATGCTACTAGTGGGCCTGCAGCACTGATTGTGTCACCCACATAAGTAGTCCTGTAAACATAGCTCAGACCTGCCACTGCAGTGTCTGTGTGTGTAGTTTTAAACTGCCAATTTGACCTGGCAAGTGAACAAACCTTCCCTTTTTATACATGTAAGTCACCCCTACGATAGGCCCTAGGTAGCCCCATTGACAGGGTGCAATGTATGTTAAAGTTAGGACATGTACTGGTGTGTTTTACATATCCTAACAATAACATACTGCCAAATTTGCTTTCCACTGTTGCAAAACCTGTCTCTTTCATAGGTTAACATGGGGGCTGCCTTTATATAACTTTAAAGTGGGGTTTTACTTTGAGAGCAGATAGAAATTTGGGGTTTGGAGTCTCTGAACTCACAATTTTAAAATACATATTTTATCGAAGTTGGTTTTTAGAAAGTAGGCATTTTTTGCTTTCACTGTTCTGTGACTATGCCTGTTTGAGGATTCCCTGTCTGGGTCTGACTAACAGTTGGGCTGTTGGTGAATCTCCTCTTGACAGTGACACAAAGGGTGCTGGGGTGTAGCCTGCATATCCCAATGAGCCACCTGGGCTAGAGTGGAGGGAGGAGTGGTCACTGTAGGAGGCTGGCCTGGTTTGTAGTGGGTACCTTGGGTACTTACACCTTACACCAGGTCCAGTTATCCCATATCAGTGAAATGTAGTGGTGTTCTAGCAGCTTAGGGTGATAGAGGTAGCTATAACAGAGCAGCTTAGGCTTAACTAGGAGACATGCAAAGCTCCTGACATACCATGTATAGTTACACAGTACTTATACACAAGTAAAGACAATACTCAGTGTTACCAAAAACAAAAAGTAGTTTATTTGGGTGACACAAGGCCAAAAATATCATAGAGGCAATACACCTTCTGGAAGTAATTATTATACACAATATATACACTAGATACCAAAATAAGGTAAGTAATTAGACATAGGATAGTGCGCACAATAGGAAATGCTCTAGAATGCAATGAGAGAAACTAGGTCTAAGAGCAACACAAACCATATACTAAGAAAGTGAAATGCGTATCATTAATTCTCCCCTAGACAAGTGTAGTGTTTGCAGAATCGCTGGGAGAGTAAGAATACGGTAAAGGTAAGTAAATTACCCCAACCCAGAGCCCAGAAAAGCAGGAGTAAAGTACTGCAAGTTTCCTTAGGACACATTACAAGTCATGATTAGAGTTATTGCAAGAACCAAGCAAGACTGCGAACAAGAAATAGTGGATTCCTGGACCTGAGGACCTCCAAATGAAGAAGACTAAGTCCAGAAGTCAAAAGAAGTTCCAAGAAGGACAGGAGCCCCTGCCAACTGAGAAAAGGGTGCAAAAGAAGAGTCCCCAGTTGAACGAAGACTGCAGAAATGCACCCAAGAAAGATGTCAGCAGGTTCCTGCATGATGCACTGGATGTCCCACGAAGAGAAGTTGGATGCAGGAGAGTTTTGGCACTGGATTCCTCCAACAAGCCTTGGTTCCAGCAAAGTCGCATTTTGCGTCAAAGTGGCTCTATCTGGGCCCAGGAGGGACCTGGAGGCCTCAACTCTGTGTGAGGAGGAAGAGGGGGCTCTCAGCACTTTAGAGAGCCCTCAGAACGCCAGATAGCACCCATGGGAGTCCCAGGACATGGGGACAAAAGAGGTGCAAAATGTGGTTGGTGAAGCACTACATGGAAGGTCCCACGCCGCCGGAGAACAACTCAGCAAGTTGAGCGTCACTGGGTAGAGTGCTGGGGACGTGGACCAGGCTGTGCATGAAGGAATTTTGCAAATAGTGCACTGAGGCCTCAGGAGGTGAAGACGACACGGTGCACAGGGGTACTGTAGTTCTCGGGAAAGGCAAGGTCTTCCATCTTCCAAATTGGGACAGCAGGACCTCAGGACAGTCAGTGTCAATGGGGTACAGCTTCTGTGTTCCAAGGAGCACGCTGATCACCAGGAGAGGAGTCCAAGAGAACCGCCCATTGACTTATAAGGTGTCTGCTTGAGCAGGGAAGTGTCTCCGTCACTTCACTGGAGATTTGTTCGGTCCTTCTGGTGCAGGGTGAAGAAAGGGAGTCCCAAGAGCGTGCACACTGTGGAAACTGTTGCAGTTTCTGGCTGGAGCTGAAGTTGCAGAGGAAAAGTAGCCCTTCTGGATACTTTGTTGCTGTTACAGCGGTTCCTGGAGCAGTCTGCGGTTGATCTAAGGTCAGAGGATGAAGTAGTAGTTGCAGAGACTTCCTGCTGGAAACTTGCAAGTAGAATCTGACGAGAACCCAAAGGAGAGACCCTAAACAGCCCTGAGAGGGGGATTGGCTACCTTATCATGTATGGACCTATCAGAAGGGGTCTCTGACGTCACTTGCTGGCACTGTCCACTCAGAGGCCTCCAGAGTGTCCCCACAGCTTGGAAAACAAGATGGATGAAGTCTGGGACACAGTGGTGGAGCACTGGGCACCCCCACTGGGGTGGTGATGGACAGGGGAGAGGTCACCCCTCTTTCCTTTGTAAAGTTTTGCGCCAGAGCAGGGACTGGGGGTACCTGAACCGGTGTAGATTGGCTTAGGCAAGGAGGGCACCATCTGTGCCCTTCAAAGCATTTCCAGAGACTGGGGGAGGCTACCCTTCCCCAGCCTGTAACACCTATTTCCAAAGGGAGAGGGTGTAACATCCTGCTCCCAAAGGAAATGCTTTGTTCTGCCTTCCTGGGACTGAGCTGCTCAGACCCCAGGAGGGCAGAAACCTGTCTGTGAGGTGGCAGCAGCTGTAGATGCATTGCAAGCCTCAGAGAGCTGGTTTGGCAATACTGAGGGTCCATGGTGGAGCCCCCAGGATGCATTTAATTGGCTCCCTAATACCACATTTGGAATGGGGGGACAATTCCATGATCTTAGACACCTTACATGGCCATATTTGGAGTTACCATTGTGAAGCTGCATATAGGTATTGACCTATATGTTATGCACACATGCAATGGCGTCCCCGCACTCACAAGGTACAGGGAATTGGCCCTGAACTATGTGGGGGCACCTTTGCTAGTGCAAGGGTGCCCTCACACTTAGTAACTTTGCACCTACCCTTTAGCAAGTGAAGGTTAGACATATAGGTGCCTTATAACTTACTTAAGTGCAGTGAAAATGGCTGTGATATAGTGTGTGCACTATTTCACACAGGCTGAAATGGCAGACCTGTGGAAGGGTTTGGCTGATCTCCTTATGGATGGCAAAAGAAATGCTGCAGCCCATTAGGATCTCCTGGAACCCCAATACCCTGGGTACCTAGGTACCATATACTAGGGACTTATAAAGGGGGGTCCAGTGTGCCAATTGAAATTGGTAAATTAAGTCACTAGCCTATAGTGACAAATTTAAAAGCAGAGAGAGCATAAGCACTGAGGTTCTGATTAGCAGAGCCTCAGTGACACAGTTAAGCACTATACACACACACATTAGGCCATAAACTATGAGCACTGGGGTCCTGACCAGCTGGATCCCAGTGAGCCAGGCAAAAACGTACTGTCATACAGGTAAAAATGGGGCTAACATGCCAAGAAAGATGGTACTTTCCTACACAACTCCCCCAAACGAGGGACAATAAGGCTAACCTTGCCCAGATGAGTCTTCATTGTCTAAGTGAAAATATCTGGAGAGTCCATCTGCACTGGAGTGGGTACTCCCAGGTCTGTGTTCCACTGTAAAGTCCATACCTTGTAGGGAAATGGACCACCTCAACAATTTAGGGTTTTCACCTTTCATTTGTTTAAGCCATAATAGAGGTTTGTGGTCTGTTTCAACAATGAAGTGAGTCCCAAACAAGTAGGGCCTCAGCTTCTTCAAGGCCCAGACCACAGCAAAAGCCTCCCTCTCTATGGCAGACCCCAGCTTTTCTCTAGGGGTCAACCTCCTGCTGATAAAAGCAACAGGTTGATCCTGGCCCTCTGAGTTAAGTTGTAATAGTACAGCCCCCACCCCTAATTCAGAAGCATTTGTTTGGACAATGAATTTTTGGAGTAGTTTGGGCTCTTCAAGACAGGTGCAGAGCACATTGCCTGCTTATGCTCATCATTTCTGACAGCTAGCTGTCCATAATACCTTATTAGGCATTTTCTTACAGGTAAGGTCATTAAGAGGGGCAACAATGGAGCCATATGTGTTAATTAACCTCCTGTAATACCCAGTGAGACCAAAGAAGGCTCTGACCAGGGTCTGTGTAGTAGGGGGAGCCAGTCCATATTGATCTGAATCTTCCCCTGTCGTGGTTCAATCTGTTCTCCACCTTCCAGGTAGCCCAGTTAAACCACTTTCCCCTGCCCTATCTGGCACTTTGAAGCCTTGATAGTTAGGCCTGCCTTTTGCAGGGCCTCCAAAACTTTCCAGAGGTGGACCAAGTGGTCATCCCAGGTAGAGCTAAGTACAGAAATATCATCTAAGTATACTGCAATGAAAGCTTCCAAACCTTGGAGGACTGCATTCACCAGCCTCTAAAAAGTGGCAGGTGTATTTTTGAAACCAAAGGGCATAACAGTGAATTGATAATTCCCTCCTATGGTAGAAAATTAAGTTTTTGCTTTAGCATCCTCTGATAAATTGACCTGCCAATACCCTGCAGTCAAATCAAAGGTGCTTAGTTACTTGGCAGATGCCAGTGTATCTATTAGCTCATCTGCCCTAGGTATAGAGTGAGCATCAGTTTTGGTTACAGTATTAAGACCCCTATAGTCAACAGAAAGCTGCATTGTTCTCTTATCTTCTTTGCTGTGTGGTTTGGGGACAAGCACCACTAGGCTGGCCCAGGGGCTATCAGAAGCCTCAATAACTCCTACATCCAACATTTTCTGAACCTCTGTTTTAATGCAATCTCTAACATGGTCAGGCTGCCTGTAAAGTTTACTTTTGACAGGTAAACTGTCTACAGTGTCAATTGTATGTTCACACCAGGTAGTTGTACCAGGTACGAGAGAAAAGAGATCAGAAAACTGTCCTAGGAGATTTGTGCAGTCTTCCTTCTGCTCAGCAGCAAGGCAGTCTGCCAGAACCACTCCCTCCACTAAGCCATCAGCTTCAGTGTTAGAGAAGAAGTCAGGGAGAGGGTCACTCTCTCCCTCCTGCCCCTCATCTGTGGCCATGAGCAGGGTTAAATCAGCCCTGTCATAGTAAGGTTACAGGCGATTGACAAGATCCACCCTAAGAGGGCTTCCGGTAGTGCCGAGGTCCACCAGATAGGTGACCTCACCTTTCTTTTCCACAATGAGATGGGGTCCACTTTATTTGTCCTGGAGTGTTCTTGGGGCCACAGGCTCCAATACCCACACCTTATGTCCTGGAAGGTACTCTCTCAGTACAGCCTTCTGGTCATGCCATTGCTTTTGGAGCTCTTGGCTGGCCTGAAGGTTTTTACTGCCCTTTTTCATGTACTCCGCCATCCTTGATCTGAGGCCAAGTACATAATCCACAATATCTTGCTTTGGAGCTTTTAAAGGTTGTTACCAACCCTCCTTGACAAGTGTTAGTGGACCCCTAACAGGGTGTCCAAAGAGGAGTTCAAAGGGGCTGTGGCCCACTCCTTTTTGGGGTACCTCCCTGTAGGCGAAACGGTAGTATGGCAAGAGGACATCCCATCTCCTTCTGAGTTTTTCAGAGAGTCCCATGATCATGCCTTTGAGAGTTTTCTTAAACCTCTTAACCAATCCATTTGTTTGTGAATGATCAGTGGTGGTGAACTTGTAGGTAACACCACACTCCTTCCACATTGCCTTGAGGTATGCAGCAGTAAGTTACTACCTCTGTCTGAAAGAACTTTCTTAGGGAAACTCACCCTGGAAAAGATTCCCAAGAGGGCCTTTGCCACTGCAGGTGCTGCAGAGGTCATTAAGGGGGTAGTGTCTGGGTACCTTGTTGCATGGTCCACCACCACAAGGATGAATCTATTGCCAGAAGCTGTTGGAGGGCCAAGGGGGCCAACAAAGTCAACCCCTACCCTTTCAAAGGGCACTGCAACCACTGACAGTGGGATTAAGGGGGCCTTTGGGGTGCCACCAGTCTTGCCACTGGCTTGTCAGGTGACACAGGAACGACAACACTCCTTCGTGTCTTCTGACATATGGGGCCAGTGAAAATGTGGAACAAGTCTGTCCCATATTTTACTCTGGCCTAAATGCCCAGCCAAGGGAATGTCCTGAGCAAGAGTGAGGAGGAATTCCCTGTACTGAAGGGGGATGACCAGTCTCCTGGTGGCACCAGGTATAGGGTCCCTTGCTTCATTATAGAGGAGATTATTCTCCCAGTAAACTCTGTGGCTGTCATTGACATCCCCATTCTGCTGCTTGGCAGCTTGCTGTCTGAAACCCTCCAGTTTGGGATAGGTTTGCTATGCCACAGTCAGCTCTTCCCTGGCAGGCCCCCCTGCACCCAAAAGCTCAACTGTATCAGCTTCCAGCTCCTCTGGTGTAGGCTTTGCACAGGGAGAGAGTTCCTTTTCCTCAAAAGTGGAATCATCTGTGGAGGGAGGGATAGTGGACAAGGGTTTGCCCTTCGTACCCCTTCTTTTTGGGAGCACTTGGTCCATTATTCCAGGATCCAAGTTTCCCTGCCCTCTTTGCTTCTTGTCCTGAGCCCTAGTAAGAGCAAATATATACCCAGGAATGCCCAGCATTGCTGCATGGGCCTCCAACTCCACTTCAGCCAAAGCTGAGGTCTCCAAATCATTGCCTAGTAGACATTCTACAGGTAAATCAGTGGCTACCACAACTTTCTTTGGACCAGTAAACCCCCCCCAGTTGAGATTCACAACAGCCATGGGGTGTCTAACAGTGTTGCTATGGGCATCTGTCACCTGGTACTGATGACCAAGTAGGTGCTGCTCTGGGGCAACCAGTTTCTCCATCACCATTGTGACATTGGCTCCTGTGTACCTTTAAGCCTCAACCCGAACACCATTAATCAGGAGTAGTTGCTTGTACTTATCCATATTAAGGGGACAAGCAACTAAGGTGGTGAGGTCAATGCCACCATCAGAGACTAAAACAGCCTCAGTGATATCCCTAACTAGACCAACCCCAACTACATTACCAATGGTGAGCCCAGCTACACCCTTTGATTGGCTATTAGTAGTGCTCTTCCCACCACCACTGCTATTACTAAGGGCACTAGTGGTTGCATAGGGGTTGTGGTGGTGGGAGGTTTGGTATTTCTTGTTGGACAATGAGGATCAGTTTCCCAGTGACCTTTGGCTTTACACAGATAACACTATGGTTTCTTATTATTGTGAGAAGAGGATTTGGACCCACCACCCCAAGAGCATTTTTGTGGGCCTGATGAAGACTCTGATAGTTTTGTATCTTTGTCCCCTCCTTTGTCATGAGACTTACCATCCTTCTTTTTGCTGTCGTTGTCACCCCCGTAAGAACTTTTCTGTTCACCCTTGTTTTGACCCATTTGTCTGCTTTGTTTCCCAATTCTTGGGGAGAGGTCAGATCTGAGTCCACAAGATACTGAAGAAACAAGTCAGACACACAATTGTTCAATATATGCTTTTTCAGAATTAAATTATATAAGCTTTCATAATCAGTCACCTTACTGCCATTTAACCAACCTTCTAGGGCCTTCACTGAACAGTCTACAAAGTCTGTCCAATCCTGTTATGACTCCTTTTCGGTCTCTCTGAACTTCATCCTGTATTGTTCTGTAGCTAAGCCCAGACCATCTAAGAGTGCACTTTTAAGAATTTGGTAGTTATCTGCATCATCCTCTCTGACAATAAGGAGTCTGCCTCTCCCCTTGCCAGAGAAGGATAACCACAGGATAGCAGCCCACTGAACATGAGGGATCCGCTGAACTTTACAGACCTTCTCAAGTGCAGCAAACCACTTATATATGTCATCTCCATCCTTGTAAGTAGGGACAACTTTATGCAGATTCCTAGAGTCAAATGAGGGTTCTGTAACATATGAATTTCTGAAACTGCTGCTGCCACCACTGGGAACTAACCCCAAACCCTGCCTTTTCTTTTCCCCAGCCAGGGATTCCCTGTCTAAGGCCAACTGTTGCTGCAGTAGCCTCAGTATGGCATCCTCTAACCTCAGCTTTCTGAGTTCCCTATCTAGGGACTGGTCCTCAGGGTTAGATGTGTGGGATACCTCTGAAACAGAGGTAACATGGGAATGTACAGAGGCTGATCTTTCTCTAACTGGAATCACTCTAGTCACATGGCCACTAGGGGTGAAGGGAGCCATACTAGTGTGTGAACCCTTCCCACTCCCACTTATACTCGGGGGCCTGTTAACAGAAAGATCAGAGGAAGGACCCTCCCCAGGATTATCAATGTGCTGCTCTGAGCCTGCCTGGTTGCAATCTTCCTCTACCCCGTCTGATCTGGACCAGTGCTGAGTCCCTGGTCATCTTGGAGGAGAAGATTTAAGAGGAACTCCTTATTGGGGTTCTTCCCAATCCCTAAACGTCTTTCAATACAGAGACCCCTCAAACTTTTAAAGTTTAAATTCTCATAGGTAGTTTTTACAACTCTAGAGGTAGCTTCTACAGAAGACATATTGAAAGAGAAAAAGTTTAGGAAAGTGAGTAAAAAGTTAGTTGACTAACAGAGCTAACTTTTAGAGAAAAGAAGAAAACTTTTCTGAAACTTTGTAAAACTTTTGCAAAGTTTAAAGAACTTTTTAGAAAGTTAGAAAATTACTTCTAGGTATATACTATGTATGCTCTAGGTATTGGAGCAAGCTTTTCTTGTGAAAAGCACTAGCAACTAATTGGTAAAGCAATTGCAAGTACTTATCCCACTGCTGCACTACCAATGTAGGAGACTGGCCTGGGTTGTAGTGGGTACCTTGGGTACTTACACCTTACACCAGGTCCAGTTATCCCTTATCAGTGAAATCTAATAGTGTTCTAGCAGCGTAGGCTGATAGAGGTAGCTATAGCAGAGCAGCATAGACTGAACTAGAGACATACAAAGCTCCTGCAATACCACTTATAGTTACACAGTACTTATACACAAGTAAAGACAATACTCAGTGTTACCAAAACTAAAGGTAGTTTATTTGTGTGACACAAGGCCAAAAATATCTTGTAGGCTATACTCCTTCTGGAGGAGAGTATCATACACAATATATACACTAGACACCAAAGTTAGGTAAGTAATTAGACATAGGATAGTGCAAACAATAGGAAATGCTATAGAATGCAATGGGAGAAAATAGGTCTAGGGGCGACAAAAACCATACACTAAGAAAGTGGAATGTGAATCACGAATTCCCCCCTAGACAAGTGTAGTGTGTACAGAATCACTGTGAGAGTAAGAATACAGTAAAGGTAAGTAAATTAACCCACCCCAGAGCCCAGAAAAGCAGGAGTAAAGTACTGCAAGTTTCCTTAGGACACACTACAAGTCATGATTAGAATTATTGAAAGAACCAAGCAAGACTGCGAATAAGAAATGGTGGATTCCTGGACCTGAAGAAATGCATCCAGAAGTCGAAAGAAGTTCCAGGAAGGACAGGAGCCCCTGCCAACCCAGAAGAGGGTGCAAAAGTAGAGTCCCCGGTTGGACGAAGACTGCAGAAATGCACCCAAGGAAGATATAAGCGGGTTCCTGCATGATGCACTGGATGTCCCACGAAGAGAAGTTGGATGCTGGTGAGTTTTGGCACTGGATTCCTCCAACAAGCCTTGGTTCCGGCAAAGTTGCCTTTTGTGTCAAAGTGGTGCTATCTAGACCCAGGAGGTACCTGGAAGCCTCAACTCTGTGTAAGGAGGAAAGGGAGGCTCTCAGCACGTTAGAGAGCCCTCAGAACGCCAGATAGCACCCATGAGAGTCCCAAGACATGGGGACAAATGAGGTGAAAAATGCAGTGGACAAAGGAAGGTCCCACGCTGTGGGAGAACAACTCAGCAAGTTGAGCGTAGCAGGATAGAGTGCTGGGGACCTGGGCCAGGCAGTCCATGAGGGAATTTTACAAATACTGCACAGAGGCCTCAGGAGGTGAAGAAGACATGGTGCACAGGGGTACTGTCGTTCTCAGGGAAGGCAAGGTCTTACCTCCTTCAAATTGGGAAAGCTGGACCTCAGGACAGTCTGTGTCGATGGGATCCACCCTCTGTGTTCCAAGGAGCATGCTCGTCACCAGGAGAAGAGTCCAAGAGAAACGGTCGTCGACTTAGTAGGTGCCTGCATGCGCAGGGAAGTGACTTTGTCACTTCACAGGAGATTTCTTCGGTCCTTCTGGTGCAGGGTGAAGACTGGGAGTCCCTGGAACGTGCACATCATGGAAACTGTTGCAGTTGCTGGCTGGAGCTGAAGTTGCAGAGGAAAAGTAGCCCTTGTGGATCCTTTGTTGCTGTTACAGCGGTTCCTGGAGCAGTCTGCGGTTGTTCCAAGGTCAGAGGATGAAGTAGTAGTTGCAGAGGATTCCTGCTGCAAACGTGCATGTAGAATCTGAAGAGAACCCACAATAGAGACCCTAAATAGCCCTGAGAGGGGGATTGGCTACCTTATCAGGTATGGACCTATCAGGAGGGGTCTCTGATGTCACCTGCTTGCACTAGTCACTCAGAGGCCTCAAGAGTGTTCCCACACCTTGGAAAACAAGATGGATGAAGTCTGGGTCACACTGGAGGAGCTCTAGACACCACCCCTGGGGTGGTGTTAGACATGGGAGTGGTCACTCCCCTTTCCTTTATCCAGTTTCGTGCCATAGCAGGGACTGGGGTTCCTGAACCGGTGTAGACTGGCTTATGCAAGGAGGGCACCATCTGTACCCTTCAAAGCATTTCCAGAGGCTGGGAGAGGCTACCCCTCCCCATCCTGTAACAGCTATTTCCAAAGGGAGAGGGTGTAACACCCTGCTTACAAAGGAAATGCTTTGTTCTGCCTTCCTGGGATTGAGCTGCTCAGACCCCAGGAGGGCAGAACCCTGTCTGTGAGGTGGCTGCAGCTGTAGCTGCATTGCAAGCCTCAGAGAGCTGGTTTGGCAGTACTGTGGGTCCATGGTATAGCCCCCAGGATGCATGGAATTAGCTCCCTAATACCACATTTGGAAGGGGAGACGATTCCATGATCTTAGACACCTTACATGGCCATATTTGAAGTTACCATTGTGAAGCTGCATATAGGTATTGACCTATATGTTTTGCACACATGCAATGGCGTCCCCGCACTCACAAGGTACAGGGAATTGGCCCTGAACTATGTGGGGGCACCTTTGCTAGTGCAAGTGTGCCCTTTAGCAAGTGAAGGTTAGACACATAGGTGCCTTATAAGTTACTTAAGTGCAGTGAAAATGGCTGTAATATAGTGTGTGCAGTGTTTCATGCAGGCTGGAATGGCAGGCCTGTGGAAGGGTTTGTCTGAGCTCCTTATGGGTGGCAAAAGAAATACTTCAGCCCATAAGGATCTCCTGGAACCCCAATGTACTGGGTACCTAGGTACCATATAATAGGGACTTATAAGTGGGGTCCAGTGTGTAAATTGAAATTGGTAAATGAAGTCACTAGCCTATATTGACAAATTTAAAAGCAGATATAGCATTAGCACTGAGGTTCTGATTAGCAGAGCCTCAGTGACACAGTTAAGCACTGTACACACACACACATTAGGCCATAAACTATGAGCACTGGGGTCCTGACCTGCAGGATTTCAGTGAGACAGGCAAAAACATGCTGACATATAGGTAAAAATGGGGGTAACATGCCAAGAAAGATGGTACTTTCCTACAGTCACTTACACTTGAATTGGCTGTGCTTGCATTCACACAATGCAGTCTCCAACCCCCTGGTGTGTGTCTGGGGCCTGGTCTGGGTAAGGCAGGATCCTGTAAACAACAGAGACTTATCTTTGAAGTTGAGCAACTTTGAAGGCAGAAAGGGGTATAAGTATTGGACCCAAAACCCAGACTTTAGATTTCTTCCAGATTTGCATCTGGAACCAAGAGGAACCTGTGCCAAGGAGAAGACCTGAAGAGCTGAGGAGAAGTGCTGCCCCTGCCAGTGACTGTACTTTGTTGGGCTATTCTGCAGTTGCTGCTTCTGTCTGTGAAAGGGGACATAGACTGACTTTGTGTTATATTCCTGCTTGAGAAGAATCTCCAAGGGTTTGGTCTCAGCTTGCCCCCTGTTCTGAAGTATCAGGGCTATCAAAGCGTTCCTCTGTCAGCACCTGGACTCTCTCATGAGACTCCTGCCCTGCCATGTGATGTCAAATCCAGTCCCTGGGCCTTTGAAATGGGAGCAGCTGGTGGAAAATCCAAGAAAACCCAAGTGAACTAACTTCGGATGACTTCGGACTGACACTGCTGTCAAATCCCATGACGCTGCCTTGAACCCGAAGCCGTGGTCCTTGCTGGAGGGTGATGACCTCGCAGGCCTGACACCGCTGCAGCCTCACTGAAGTCTGCGACTCCTTGGAAGTCGCCGCACCACGTCATGACTGCCGAAGATTGAATCAGCCGGAAGTTCAAGGATCCATTGTTTCGTGGTAAGACCGCCTCACCTCCACCGCTCCGCAGCAAGGGCCGGCGCCTCTTTGTGACACCTCTGCTCCTTCACCCCACAGCACCAGAAACACCGCCACCTCAAATCCAGCGATGCCGCAGTCACCGACTCCGTGCCCCAGCTTGTTTCTGCATTTACACAAGGTACTGTACCTGGGGGTCTGTGCGACTCCATGACAGGCGCCATTGGAGTTGAATTGTTGGGAAAGACTCCGTTACGACTCCATGATAATATCACCTCATCAAAGCATTTGTGTTTCTAAGCACTATTTTTGTGTTTAATCTTTGAAGATTCATCTTTGCCTGTGTATGTTGGATTTTTGTCATTTTGGTCTTGTTCTGTTCAGATAAATATTGGCTATTCTTATAACCTGGTGTTGAGTTGTTTTGTGTTGTTTTCACTATATTAATGTGTGTGTTGGTACAAATACTTTGCACATTGTCTCCGGGTTAAGCCTTTCTACTCATGCCAAGCTACCAAGGGGGTGAGCGAGGGTTAACCAGGTGTGTTTTTCCTTGGACCTGACTAGAGAGAGGGTCCTTGCTTGGACAGTGGGTAACCTGACTGCCAACCAAAGACCCCATTTCTAACAGGATACTACAATAGATTCTGCATTCCAGATATGACATTTAACTTCCATGTTCTGGCACATTTTCCCTATGATATACTAGGGACCTATAGGTAAATTAAATACGTCAGTTAGGGATAAGTCAACGTAACCATGTTTAAAGTGGGAGCACAGGTGCTTTACTCCTGTTTAGCAGTGTTAGAGTGCATGGAGCTTCAAGTCCAGAAAAGACGGGGTGTAGAAACAGGCAACAAATCTGTGTTGATTTTGGGGAATGGGGGAATTTTCAATACCCATTATTCAACATTATTTTTGAGAGAAGGGTTCTATTGTTGGGGTAAAGATAGATGGTGGCAGAGACCATCACCATCATTTACCCGTTAATAGTATAGTGGGGTGTAAAAGTTGTGCCGTCTCATTCACGCTAGCTGAAAGCTTTTTAAGGTTGGAAATGATCACAGCTTGGTGGTTTTGTCCTATGCCATGCCTAATGAAAACGTTCAAAAATAAAACTTGTTAAAATGTTCAAAAGCCTTCTCATCATCAAGTATGAGAAGGAGTAGTTGGTTATAATCAACAGATGCTTTATCTTTGCATTCAATGCCAGCCTAATATGGTCCAGTCTACCTATGCTTGACAAATTCAAGCCAGATAAGGTGAGGTAAGTGTAGGCTATCTCTTCTTTATACTACATGACAGCATATTTGTAAATATTTTGGTATCACTAATCAAAAGAGTGATCGGTCTAAATGGGCCACAGGATTCTCCTGACCCTTGATATGTTCAAGTATTTTTCAACATGCTCCGAGTGATTGTTTGGATTTCAATAAATTAACTGAAAACCTTAGACAAAATGGGAAAGAATATATCAATTAAAGTTTTAGAAAATAAATTTAGTAAGCCTTCTGGACCCAGGGTGGCCTTCCTGTTTGTAATGATTTAATAACCTGACAAACCTCTACTGACAAGAATTCTTCTTCTAATTTGTGTTTCACATGATATGTCGGGGAAGTCTACACCTTCGAGATTTTCATCTTATTGAAATGGTTCTCTTGATTTACCCTCCCATAACTAAGGATACAAAGTTAATTAGTGTTTCCATGTTATCCTGATCTGTAGTATGAAGTGTTCCCTCACTATCCTTCACAGCTCATACATAGCTTCTTATCCTGTGGAGTTAAATTTTATATAGTAGTAGCCTAGCTGGTTTATCGTCTCTCTCATACTAATTTTGTTTCACTCCCAGGTACTAATGGGTTGCATTTTTAGTTAATAAAGTTTACAGTCCCCAACACACCGTCACATTTACAAACTGGCGCAATGATACCATTGCACCAGTTTGTAAAGCATTGGGCCACATTATACATGCGCAAGATATAATGTATGCAAAGTAGGTGTTTCCCTGCAAAAAGGGCTGTAGAAATGGCGCAGTGAAATCTACAAGATTTCACTGCACCATTCTGTGCCGTCAGAGCATCACTTTTTTAATGCCTGCTCAAGGCAGCCGTTAGAGTTTGGCTGAAGTGTTTTCAAAGGGTACCCCTCCAGCATTGCTGGAGTAGCTTCAAAATTGTGAGGCTAGCCCAGCAATGCTATGGTTTAGCACCACCACTGCGTCAGAATTTCTGGCGCAGCTGTGGACACTGTGTGCCATGGAGCACTGTAATATAAATACAGCACCCCCATGGCGTCGTTGGAGAGGCATAGGGTGGAAGAAAATGGGTGCATCTATCACAATGAGTCAGTTTCTTCTAAATGAGGCCCTTAGTGTTTAGCTAAAACAATGGCTCTCAAAATGTATATTTTAAGAATATACAATCAGACTGTTCTTTGTACAGACGCTGTTTATGAGTTTTGATTAAAAGGACACCTACGGAATTTATTTGGTAGAGCCTCAAAGACAACACTGATAAAAAGCCTAAACTGCTCCCAAACAGCGTTTAAGTTTGCAGACTAATCAATCGCACACATTTATAGTTCCTTCAAATGCATGCACCATGGCAAGTCTTATTGCTTATAAGTTGTTGTTTACAAAAGCTTGTCATTGGAAACGTGCGTTACAGAGGGACAATTGTAACATTAGTATATCTCTTGTCCACCATCATTCAAAAAATGTAACCAACAGCTGTCCCATCTCCAAATTCCACCATTCTTTTTTTTAAATACAATGTAAATAGTTAAATCAAGTATACAGTTCACCATCCACACAAGAGAAGTGGTTACATAACTACTCAATGTCGCTAACATGAGGTGCTGCAAAGTTGACACAAAAAATGCAATAGTGTGCAGCAAAATTTCCTTTTTTGTGCCGCAAATTTCCCTTTTTTGTGTTGCAATTTTTCTGGGGGGTCTGGCTGGAAGAAAAAGGTTTCCTTACTATCATTTTCACCACATTTTGTCACTATTACAAGAGTTTTACCATAGATGGCTACCCTCAATTTCATCATTCTCCTCCTTAACGGACTGACTGTATTTGAACTTGTATATTTACCCCTTTAAGAATAGCAACCTCTTTAGCGTTTGAGCATGCAAATGAGTGGGAGATAGCCCAATGTCATTCTCTTAGCAACACACAAATCGGAGATGAGTCTCTTGTAAAAGGGCTTTATGTATGCCTTTCGTAAGAAACCAGAAGATGAAGTCTTTACACTTAACGGGGAAATGTAAGCCTTGTACAATAAGTGTTGCTATGGTGAGAGTTTAAACAGTGCCTTGTCTCATCTATAGGGCAATGGTTCCACATTATGAGTACTTTCAATCCAGTTTCTCACCCTTCTATCCTAATCTCTCATTTAGGAACTTCAACTTAAGAAAGTTTTCTCCTTTCTCCTGCAACTCCATCCTTTTTTCTCCTCCTTCTGCTCTGCCCATCTAGAGTATAAACCCCACACATTATGCATGCTCTGTCAAAACCCTAGGTAACAACTTTTATGAGCAACAATAAACTTAAAATCATTTAGTGTGAACAAAAGCAGCCAATATCCCTGCCAAAGAACATCTTTGTGAATAAACCAGCATAAAAGGATGGACCAACATACTAGTTCCTCCTTTTGAGGACGAAGACCTAAACATATCACATCTAACTTTGGGCCTAGCTCCTTAGCCACCTGGGGCCACATGGAATCCCCTGGTTGAATGTTGAACAAGCTACTCAATTCATGAGTGAATACAATTTGGTAACAACTTCGGTCTCTTATTATATCCAAAATTACCTAGATTATTTAGTGGGGCCAGTCTACATTCTGTCAGGATATATTGATAAGCTTCAGCTTTTTTTGATGTGGAACACTTGACCTGCCAACTATGCTGTGCCCTCTAAGAGCTGGTGTTAATAATATTTTGATCTTTCAAAAACCAGGGCTTGTCCTCTCATGAGATGATGGTGATTCTGAGGCTAAATCTTGGATCATTTGTCTCTCACGTTGTTTTTTTAATAAGATTCTCGTCTCCTGCCTCTTCTTACCTGTTGCCTCTGCCATGTCAGTCGATGGTCTTCAGAAGAGATTTCCACAGCATCCTGATCTCGTTGTAGATTCGACAGCTTCTTGTTTAGTGGAGACTGTGAAAGGTTTGTCATTTAATGGAAAAAGCAACTTGAAAAGATAATCACATTTATATGGAATTTGTTTCTCCTCCTATGTCCGGTTGCCACCATCAGTAACATCATTTTCACAGGCGTCAGAAGATAAATATCTTGAAAAAGAGAGATTATGGATCTCGTAAACACAATGAATAGGTCTACTGAGTGTCTCTCAAAATCTCCGCCTTTTTACTTAAGAAATGGAAATGGGTCTGGAAATCTGAAGTCAGATTCTTCTTAACGTGGAGCCCATTGAAAATTTTAGGAGTTTTATCAAGTTCTACTAAATAATATAAAATTAAACTGGCCTTGAATTCTGGCTCTAATTCTGAATTAGTTACCATTTCCTGTATGCCCATGAATAGTATGTTCTGTCACAATTTGTTTTCTTCATTGTCCACTTTGTGTAATAATGCTGGGTACATCTTCTCCAAATCCTTTCCCCTGATCTGTGCAGTCACAGCACCATTTTTTAAATGGATGGCATGTCCCCGCTGGTGGCGATTAACTGATGATCCCATCATTTCATAGCAGTACATCCAATCTGTCGACAGGCTCTGGGCTATGTTAACGGTAAGGTCTAGGGTCTCCAACACCTGCAGCCACTGCAGCTCATGCCCATTCAGTTGGAAACATCCAACGCCGAGCTCACGCAGTCCAGTGCCCCACTTTCACAAGGTCATCAATCCCACAGTCGGTGGGTCACATCCATGGCATTCGCCCAAAGTGCCAGTGACAGTTCTTGCCTCATGGTTCCTGCACGGTGGCCCCTCCGCCGACAGCAACCCCCCAGGGCCAGCTGCTCACCTTGACCCCAACCGCCTCACTGCTGCTCCCATGGTCTGTGAGATTCTGGGGTAGTGTAGGACCACCCCGCTTCTTCCCTCCTCAGCAGGGGGGCCCCTCCTGCGCTCCCGGCACAATTCGTTGCCCTGCGCACCTCACAGCCCATGTGCGACACTCACCGCACTCAAGTCAGCCCACCGGCACTATGCCAGGTGTTAGAAATGGGTTCTTTGGTTGGCAGTCAGGTTATCTCCTGTCCAAGCAAGGATCCTCACTCTAGTCAGGGTAAAGGAGAATCACCCTTAGCTAACCTCTGCTCACCCCTTTGGTAGCTTGGCACGAGCAGGCAGGCTTAACTTCAGAGTTCTAGGTGTAAAGTATTTGTACCAACACACACAGTAACTTAATGAAAACACTACAAAATGACACAACAGAAGTTTAGAAAAATAGGAAATATTTATCTAACCAAAACAAGACCAAAATGACAAAAATCCAACATACACATGTCAAGTTATTATTTTGAAAAGCAAAAGAGTCTTAAATCCTTCTGTAAACAGGTAAAACACTGTTAGTGTTGAAAAGTACCTCAGGAGCATCAAAATAACATGCACTGGCGAGTGTGCGTCGAAAAAGGTAAGCGGTGCGTCGATTTCTCACCCGCAAGCAAGACCGTGCGTCATATCTCCTTCTCCGGTCGAGTCTACGTGCGTAATTTTTCCTCTACGCAGAAGAGCGATGCATCGATCCGGTCAGCACTCGGGTTCGGGCAGGCGTTGCGTCATTTTTACACGCCCAGCAAGGTTTGCATCGAAAATCCTGCCGCACGCCGTTGGCAAAACCGTGCTGTGTGGGTTGCGATGTTATCAGCTTCCATTACTGATGCAGCGCGTCATTTCTCCAGCCAAGTGCGTCGACCTTCCAGCCATGCTACAGGCGGTGCGTTGATTTCAACCGCGGAGCCGGCGGTGCATCGTTTCTTCAGCCGCATCTCAGAGGTTGTGTCGGAAATCTTTCTGCATGGCGGTCTGTGCCTGGATTTTCAATCTTGGTCTGCCAGCTTCACCTGTCAAGGCCCCAGAAACTGGATAGGGTACCACTTGGCAGGACAGGAGTCTCAGCAGACAGTCCAGGTGCTGGCAGGCGAAGTCCTTGATGGCCCTGAGACTTCAACAACAGGAGGCAAGCTCAGGACAAGCCCCTCGAGATTTCTTCACAAGCAGGAATGCACAACAAAGTCCAGTCTTTGTCCCCTTTTACCAGAAAGAAGCATCAACTGCAGAATAGCTTGCCAAAGCACAGTCACAGGCAGGACAGCACTTCTCATCAGCTCTTCAGCTCCTGTCCAGGCAGAGGTTCTTCTTGATGTCCAGAAGTGATCTAAAGCCTATGGTTTTGGGTGCCCATCTTATACCCATTTTGGGCTTTCAAGTAGGCTCACTTCAAAGGAAAGTCTTTCTTGTTTGTGAAATCCTGCCAGACACACACCAGGGGGTTGGAGACTGCATTGTGTGAGGGCAGGTACAGCCCTTTCGGGTGTGAGTGACCACTCCTCCCCTCCCTCCAAGCACAGATGGCTCATCAGGATATGCAGGCAACACCCCAGCTCCCTTTGTGTCACTGTCTAGAGAGACGTGCAAACAGCCCAACTGTCAAACTGACCCAGACAGGGAATCCACAAACAGGCAGAGTCACAGAAATGGTTTAAGCAAGAAAATGCTCACTTTCTAAAAGTTGCATTTTCAAACACACAATCTTAAAATCAACTTTACTAAAAGATGTATTTTAAAATTGTGAGCTCAGAGACCCCCAACTCCACATGTCTATCCGCCCCAAAGGGAATCTACGTTTTAATCATATTTAAAGGCAGCCCCCCCATGTTAACCTATGAGAGGGATAGGCCTTGCAACAGTGAAAAACAAATTTAGAAGTATTTAGAAGGACATATAAAACACATCAGTATATGTCCTACCTTAAACATACACTGCACCCTGCCCATGGGGCTACCTAGAGCCTACCTTAGGGGTGTCTTACATATAAGAAAAGGGAAGGTTTAGGCCTGGCAAGTGGGTACACGTGCCAAGTTGAATTGGCAGTTAAAAACTGCACACCAGACACTGCAATGGCAGGTCCGAGACATGATTACAGAGCTACTAATGTGGGTGGCACAACCAGTGCTGAGGGCCCACTAGTAGCATTTGATTTACAGGCCATGAGCACCTCTAGTGCACTGTACTAGGGTCTTGCCAGTAAATTAAATATGCCAAACATGGATAAACCAATTACATACATGTTTTGTATAGGAGCACTTGCACTTTAGCACTGGATAGCAGTGGTAAAGTGCCCAGAGTAACAAAAACAGCAAAAACAGAGTCCAGCACATATCAACAACCTGGGGAACAGAGGCAAAAAGTTAGGGGAGACCATGCCAAGGATACCAAGTCTAACACCAGGCATGTCTCCACTGCACTGCACTGTCTAGGGGGCAATCCGGTTCTGGTCGGGCAGTCCGCGCTTATGCGGTTCCAGTGATGCCGCTGTGCAGCATCTCAGACAGCGTGCCTTTTTTGAACTTTCTTTTCCCCTGGGCTGCAGGCTGCTCTGTAACAGAAGAGTGCCACGGCTCCCTGCCGCTGACCATGGACCGGTGCCTGTCGGATTCCAGTGCTGCGGCCACTCAGCAGCCTCACAGTGTTGCCGATATCAAGGCGCAGCCCCCTGGTCTGCCGTGATTCCAGGAGAAATGAGTGGTGGTACAGAGCTCCTCTACAGAGCTCCCGCCATGTTGGCTCAGGAATATATCTACTTTTGTAGCTGGGGCAGCCATATTGCTATCAAAAGACAGTTTGTGTGTGCCCAATTTGCTTCTGCCCATGTGTTTATCTAACCTTGAGGGCATAAATTTGCTTTTCGGGGTGTTGAGTTTATCTTTGAGGGTGGGCACTTTTGACATCTTAGCTCGCACTGCTGCCATATGTATGACATTGTTGTTGTCCAATGTGCTTAAATATTCAGTGCCATTTTCAGCCCACCACTCAGTAATTCACGTTTTGGCATGATTTAATCAACTCTTCAGCTACTGAAGTGCACTCATAATTGTGCTGTATGTTTATGTGTAGTTACCGGCAGGGTGGCTGCATCAACTTTACAAATGTTGCATACTTCATTTCAACAACTGCCTCCTTTTAACTGCTTAAGCCTGCAGTGAGCCACCCGGACTGATACAAATGCCAGAAGGGACCCAGATGTACACTGCATGTATCTTTTAGCCAGATGTGGCTAGAGGCTATAAATAAAAGGGTCGTAGACCACTTGGGCTCTTTACGCCCATAACATATCACTTGTGTCCATTATTTGCTTTATAGATTGTGTGTCAACTATCGCTGAGCAAGCCGCAACCAACAGGAGCAACCACACACAAGTTACAAACAACCTGAGATGGTAACACCATCTGAGGATGAGGAAGAAGGAGGAGCTTAAGAGGCTGGAAGTTCTAGGACTAATCGAGAAAGTGACCGGGCCCACACCATGGATCTCCCTAATGGTCATCACCGAAAAGCCGAAACAGCCTGAAAAGGTGCATCTATGCATTGATATGAAGCTTCCCAACAAAGCCATTAAAAGAGAGACACACTGGTCTCCAACCATGGATTACATAATAGTAGATCTCAACTGAGAAAATTGCTTCTCCAAGCTAGACCTAAAATCAGGTGACCACCAGCTGCTCTATGTGGAAAAAAGCCACTACAGTACAATGTTTTTAACCTACCGAGGACTCTGAAGATACAAAAGCTTGAATTTTGGGATCTCTTTCGCCACATAAGTATTTCAGACAGCCATTAAGGTAACCCTCCTAGGACTACAGGGAGTTATGAAAATAAGTGAAGATATTTTAATACTCTCAAACATAGTGGAAGAACACCAGAAACACCTGAAGGTTAAAATTAAATGCATCTGGGAACATGGAGACATGCTGCACAAGACCAGGTGCTTTTTCTTTCAGAACTCCATCAAGCTCTTCAGCTAAGTATTCAATAGGGAGGGTGTACAAGTAGACCTGAGAAAATTGCAGGCCATCAAGCAAACCCCAGCACCCACCACGGTGTTGGAAGTACACAGCTTCTTTGGATTGGTCACATATTGCAGCTGTTTCATCCCAAACCTAGCCACAACCACAGAGCCTCTGAGGACCCTAACCAAAGCGGACACCACTTTGAGGAGGTAACAACCGAAAGAACAAGCAGTTCAGAAAGTCAAGACAGCCCTATTGAGCAAAATCACGATGGCATTCTTTGACCCCACTCGACGGACACAACTGCTGGTAGATGGTAGCCCAGTGGGAGTTGACATCGTACTAACACAGGAGGCGGAACCTGGCAAGTGGGGGCCGCTAGCATTTGCCAGCTGAGTGCTCATCCCAACGGAAACAAGATTTGCCCAGATGGAAAGAGAGGCGTTAGCGATCAAGTGGGCCTGCACCCATTTTCATTTATACCTCTGTGGGATGCCCTTCACAGTATTGATCGACCATCAGCCCCTCATCCTGGTATTCAGACGCAGTCCTCCACATCCCCTGCCCTGGATAGAATGCTGAGCTATCTAACTTTACCACTACAGTTTCAGCATCGTGTAGAGGCAGAGTGCCAAGAATCCTGCAGTTTTCCATCATGCCACCCAGCTGATGATGCCAGGGGAACCGAGGAGGTTGCCAAGGCATCTGATGGCTATGTCCACCTGGTGACAGCAGGTGCATGTCCATGAGAGAGGAACCTTGGTGAGATCCTGGAAGTCACCAAGAGTAACAACCTGCTAACAAGAATCATGGGTGCCCTCAAACAAGGGTCCTGGTGGAACTTCCTCAGTGATGCAAACCATTGGCAAGGAGAGGAAAGAGAGAACATTACACAAATGTGGAGAATACATGATGAACTCAGTGCCTCCCCAGAAGGCCTAATGATGGAGAGCTTTATCAGAAGAAGTGAGGAACCCTGCCTAATCCGAAGGAGCAACAGTCTACACAAAAATCAGGAAAAAGAACTTAGAAGGGAGAGCAGCCAGAGGGGAACGCAAGAGGAGCGGATAACACAAAGGTCTGATCATCCCTGACACGGACTGAGACCCAATCCGCCACTGAGCTAAAGCCTCAGAGACTATGTGAGCGTCATTTCCTACGTAATTCAAAGTCAACAAAGGAAAAAGTTGATACCAAGTTGGGAAGGGATGTAGAGAGCCACCCCGCCTGTTACGAATGCTGGGCGTGACCAGAATGTACACTGTATGCATCCTCTGGCCAGGCGTGGACAAAGGCTATAAATAAAAAGCCCAAGACTACTAGGAGTCTTTACGCTCATAACATATCACTAGTGTCGTGTTAATTATTTGCATTATAGAATTGCAAGGCGTAGGCCTCATAATGCTCAGACCCAACACAGGGGCCCATTAAAAAGCCCTGCACCTTTTCTTTTTATTGTTTCTCTGCACTTTAAGAAAACCATGCTGTGCTTGTCAGGCAAAGGCAGCAGGGCCCTATTATGATTTTGGGACATTATCCATTGTTGACGATAAATGGTATTTTCTTCTTTATGCGCTGTGCTCTTACTGGCGTTTTGTTATTCCAATAGGACTTTCATTGGCCTGCTCCCACTTCTGAGCCATTGTCTCTTTCACCTGCTCCTCCTCCTTCTCTGCCCTGGCAGGTCTTAACAGGTCACAGAGAACTGTTGGTGAGCAGTACGTTTTCTCAGCTTTTCCCTCCACAGCAATAACATTCAGTTCTGAAACAGGGACGTAGGTTGGTCAGGAAGATTTGGGGGTGTGAGCTTCAAATTTCTCAACAATTACACTGACATATCACAGTAAAATATAGCAGTGTGGATTGTTAGGGTTACTGAAACCCCCCCAAAGCTACGCAGCTGCCCTGAAAGCCAAGGCCGCCTTGCTTCTCTCATACTACTTGGCCCCATCTCTACAGCCTTACTGGATTCACTCATCTTAGTTTGCATGGCCGGCGCTAGTCATGGGCAGCATGGGCAGCTGCACATGGCCCTGCTCCTGGTCAAAACCGGGGGGTGCCGCACCAGACCACTACATTTAAAATTATTCCAGTGATAGGAGGCCTAGCTGAAAGGTTCAAGGGAGAGGGCACACTCCTATTGGGCCTTGCAGCCCCGGTCTGAAGGGGCTTCAGATTAATTGTTGCATCTGTATGATAACAGAGATTAGATTGGCATTTGAAATGCCCTTAGGTGTAAAGTCAGCCCTGTCCCTGCTTGAATGAAATGGTGAGTATCCTGCAGGGCTCATAACAAGAGAAAGAATCAGGTCCCATCACCATAGGGCATTACTGACTTAGGATGCAGAAAAGAAAGAGAGGCAGGGGAAGGGATCCAATGCAGGCAAGATCAGTTTGAGTCTGGGAGAAAGATGAGGTGAAAGAGATAGCATGTGGAGGTGAGCGAGTCAACAAATTAACAGGAGGAGCCTGTAGGGCTCATCAAAATTCAAAAAAGCATATTTCTTTAATACATGGAATTTTTTTTTTCTTAGTGCATTGGATTATGTCACTGCACTGAGATTTACTTAGTAAAAGTGAGAGTTTTTAAATATGAACTTAGAATCATTTGAGTCCCCACCCTGATAATAATGGTATTAGTGAACTAAGAGAAGGACCACTAGAATAATGCATCAAGAAAGGACCAAATTATGCAGTAGAGTTTCATAATTTATGCAGAGAGGAAAAGCAAATTATGTGGCATAACCCAGCACATTTTGTGACATTATTTTGTTGTTCCTCATGATATTATTATCAGGGCAAATGTTTCATCTCATTAGTACCAGTATGACCAGGGCCAGTGGAATTATACAGCAAGAGAGGGCTGAATTATGCGGAAGGGTTGAGTAAATCATGCAGCAAGAAAAGCCAAATCATTTAGCATTATGCACCACGTTATATAATAGTATGACTTCATTATTTTGTCAATTTTTTACTTAGCATCACTGTATGGGCACTGGTTGTGCCTTGTTAGTACCAGTTTCACACCCAAATATAGGATTAAGCATCCGAAATGTGACCAGTCCAACTTTGCAAATGGTCTTTACTGTGCAGCAATGTGCTGCTGCATTTTTAGTAACTTTGAACTGCTGGAACTAGAACCAAAAAAATGGTTAAAATTAGCAGTTTAGGAGGCAGATGATAGATTATGTGGCAGATGTGGCAAATCTATAATTATGTGAAAATCTTAGCAGCTGCACAATTGCATATTTCCAGTGGACCTGAGTATGACACTCAAATACAGTTATGAGAAACAGAAAGATGACCATCAACCTTTGGGGAGGGCTTTCCAATGTGTTGCACCATGTGTTGTGCTAACAGAATGTTTTTGAAAAAGCTGCAGATTATCCAGCAGTTCCATAATGCAGTAAATACAGCCAATCCATAACAATGCAGAAAACGCAGCAACCGCAAAATCACATGCCAGTGACCCTGACTAAGATGCATGTCAGGGTTCATTTAGTTGTATCTGGGCTAGATCCTTATTAAGCAGTGAGCAGAATTATAGTCTGTTACATCAAACACAAGATGTATCTGCACAATGCATAGCCAGAATATATGAAGTGCTATATTAATATGTGGGATAATGCACAGATTGGAGGTTGAGGAAAGAAAGCATTTGTCAAGGATCGCACAATTTGCTCAAGCAGGAAAGCCACAATTGGTCCTAGGTTTTTCAGTTTCTCACTGTGCATTTCAACCACTAGATGGGTATCTCTTTAGAGCAAAAAAATCTTAATACTTCAACTTTAATTCTTCAAAATGAGACTAGAACATGAGTGACAGGCAGGGTCCACATTGTATATTTGTCAATTTTACATAGCTTAAACGTTGGCCATGGACATAAGAGCACATTACATTGGGCAAAGACCAGATTAATATTTATCCAGCACAGATATTTGCCTGGATGCACAAGATGCCGAGCAAAGGAAGATGATTCAAGCCTGGCTCACCATGATGCATGGTGGGCAGCTGTAGTCACAAGGCCACATCACCTCTTGTGAAAGCGCAGCTCATTTTGGGCTTTAGGTTGTAGGAGGACCTCATCAAGCTGAGCACAGCCAGGCCTCTTTGCTTGTGCTTTCACTGATTTACCAACCTATAACATGAAGCAAAAGAGAATAATGCTAGGTGGGGTAGAATCCAATAAAAAATGGAAAAACCTTTTGGAGAGTGGGTGGTAGATGCAGAGAGGTGAATGTAAAGAAAGAGAACAGCTGAAACAAGGAAAGAGGCTAGGGGGAGAAGAGTGGTAAAAAGTAGCGTGTGGACAGAGGATGTAAGAGGAGCAGAACCAGCTGGAAGACCCTGGTGAAAAGGGAGAGTTTTATGTAAAGGGGGCAGAACCAGCAAAAAGAGTTGAGGCAAGAGAAGGTGAGAGGATGGGTGGAAAGATGAGAGGATAGGAGTAAAGGGACTGAAGGGAAAGATGGACGTAAGAGTGGCTGAATCAGAAAGAGAAGGTAAGATGCGTCAGGAGAGATGAGGGGTGAAAAGGAGATAATGCAAGTGGATATAGAACAGGGCTAAACCAGCAAGAGTAGATAATAGTTTGGGCAGGAGATGAGGTGAAAAGTAGAGCATGGAGAAGAGAGGTTGTTGCAAGTGGGCAGAATCACCCAAAATAAAGTAAGAGGCCAAAGAAAAGATAAAAAGTCTTTGGACCAGTGTGTCCTGCTATGTCCATTGAACCATCTGCTAAAGTTTTACAATTACCTTTCTCTTCATTATCAATATAAAACATATAAAACAAACCTTTAGTTTTAAGATGCATGTGTCATCCTTCACAAAGGGTTGTGATCTTGAATTGCCCTCAATGTATCGGCTGAATTTCAGCCTGCTCTCTGTTTACTCGATTACCCTCTTTGTTCCTCTAAACCAACACTTGCAAGAGGAGCAATCAAAATGCATTTAATATTGCAATTGTTATATCCCATATGTTTATAATCATTAAGTATAACAATGAAAGATAATGATAGTCCATGTTCCAGCCATTAATTCATCCAGAAAGACCAATTCATTTATAGTCCTGTTTTATTCTTTATTCTTCTTCACCATATAATACAAATGCAATGTCACACCTGCCAATGCATTTTGCCCCTTACACAGGACTTCATCAGAGATCCTTCTGACGACTGGTATGAGGACGGTGTAGTGTGACCCACATCCTGCTGCAGCAAATGTCAGTGCCTGTTTTCCTGCAGCTGCATGGAGTGCAAGTGGGGCAGTTGTTGTAGGGAGTGTGTGATCCTGAGTAGCTCCTCCATCAAGCCTGCAGAGCTGTCTCTCCTTCTTTCTGGCTCCCTAGGCTGCACAGGGAACTGATCATGGAAAATGTATATTTTTGATTGAATTCTAGTGGGAAAGGAGGTCTTAGGCAGTAGAACCTTTGAGAAAGAGCACTATTTTTTAAACTAGTTCACTTAGGTTGGTGAGATGGGACCACTACTGCCTTTGCTTTGTTTGAGTTTACTCCTCTTGAACTTTCTGTTAAATCTCACTTCTAGTAGGATGTTTTCCTGCACATGTGCTGAAGGAGATCTAGAAGTGACAGCTCCTGCCCTGACCTCCCTTTCAAATATCTTGCTTGCCTCATCATTTGTTCCTCGCAACGTAAAATAACTAATAAAGCTGTGGTCATTGCTCTATGCTAGTGGTTCCCAACCTTTTGATTTCTGTGGACACCCACATTATCATTATTGGAACCTGGAGACACCCACTGCATTGTTATTGGAATCTGGGGACCCCCCCCACTGAGTCATTACTGAATGCTGGGGACCTAATTAAAATTATTAAAAATTTTTGCTGTGCGGGACCCGGAGGTTGTGAACCACTGCTCTATGCAAAAACCTTCAGCATGCTCAAAAATTCTCAGCATCTTCCAACATTTCTTTGCTACCTTTTGTGAGTGAGAGACCCACAATCTTTTTATGTAAAAGGAAAAAAGCTGATGTATATTTGAGACCTTTTCTTTGGGCCAGGGCAATATGTGAGCTTGTGGCAGTATCAGTGGTTGATTTCATTGGTTACATTTGCTGTATCAGAACTATTTCATTTGGTTAAGAGTTATTCCTTTTAGAAACTTGTTTCTCCAAAGGTTTGCAATAGTGAGTAGTCAAAGCTTACTCCAGGAAGTGCTAAAGGTCTCAGAGCAGAACTAAAATCTAATATGTAACGTTAATCATACCTGATTAGACTTTTATCCAGCTAGGCTAGCTACTTTTTTTTATAAGGGACTAATTTAGAGCACAGTGTTGTGGTATCAAACACCCAAAAATGTCTTCTGTGACTAATAGTCCCCCAATACCCCAAAAACCTTGCAATTTCCATGTGTGCCCAAAATGTCCCATCCTACAAGATTTATGTGCTGTGAGGCCCATGGGAGAGGTTAGGTTCAGATAGGAAATGCAGAGAATCCACAATTAACCAAAGGGCTCATGATCATGGGCTCATGATCGGGCCAGTTGGTGAGATGTTTTTTATTACTGTAGATAAAATGGGTTCCTTGCTTGAGCTGACTTGGCTGCTAGTGTTCAACTGAAAAGGCTGCTGCAGCCCTTAGGTTGGTGTTCAAAGAGTCAGCTTGACTGTGCTCGCAAAGCCAGCTGGCCCTTTGTCATGCGCAGAATGACAATCAGCAGGTACAGTCTGATGTACGGCCAATGTGAGCCTCCTCCCACAACAAATAATCCCAAACTTCAGGGAGTGACAGGGAGGCTGTGGAAAATGGTTGCTTTTCAGGAGCATAGTTAGAATTGGCCTACAGTGGAAGTGGGAGGAACGGGCTGTGTGGGGGAGGAGGGCATCTGAGGATCAATAGGGGTATTCCATACAGCACATTAATACACATGGAGTGATATGCAAAACACTGAGCCTATGAGAGTAGGTAGCCAGGAGGTTCAGGGAGGCAGATCTTGCATTGGAGGTTGGAAGGCAAAAGGTGCTTGATGAGAAACCTGTGGGGTGACTTGTGGATAATGGAAATTATCTTGTCTTCAATTATCTGTTTAGCCAAGATCCAATTAATTTACCTGAGGGCAGAGGCAATTTAGTTATCACTTCTTAGGCGAAATATGAGTTGAGTTGCATGGTTCTGGCCCCTTAGTAAAGTGCCTTCTTAATATTAGGAACATGTGCCTCATATATTTTTAAACTGTAAGGGCCATATTTATACTTTTTGACGCAAAACTGCGCTAACGCAGTTTTGCGTCAAAAAAATTAGCGCCGGCTAACGCCATTCTGAAGCACCATGCGGGCGCCGTATTTAATCAATGACGTTAGCCGGCGTTAGCCGCCGGCGCTGCCTGGTGTGCGTGGAAAAAAACGACGTACACCAGGCAGCGCCGGCGTAGGGGGATATGGAGCTTGGGCGCCAAAAAATGGGGCAAGTCAGGCTCAGGCAAATTTTTTGCCTCAACCCGATTTGCGCCATTTTTTCCGACTCCCAACCCCCATAGAAATGACTCCTGTCTTAGCAAAGACAGGAGTCATGCCCCCTTGCCCAATGGCCATGCCCAGGGGACTTCTGTCCCCTGGGCATGGTCATTGGGCATAGTGGCATGTAGGGGGGCACAAATCAGGCCCCCCTATGCCACAAAAAATAAATAAAAGAAATGAATTACCTGAACTTACCTTAATGTCCCTGGGATGGGTCCCTCCAGCCTTGGGTGTCCTCCTGGGGTGGGCAAGGGTGACAGGGGGTGTCCCTTGGGGCATGGGAGGGCACCTCTGGGCTCCTTCAGTTCCCACAGGTCCCTTAACGCCTGCCTTTTCCAGGCGCTAAAAAATGGCGCAAAAGCGGCCGTACGTCATTTTTTTTGACCCGCCCACTCCCGGGCGTGAATTTTGCCCGGGAGTGTAAATACGGCGCACATGCCTCGGAGTCAATTTTTTAGACGGGAACGCCTACCTTGCATATCATTAACGCAAAGTAGGTGTCCACGCTAAAAAATGACGCAAACTCCATGGACTTTGGCGCTAGACGCGTCTAACGCCAAAGTATAAATATGGAGTTAGTTTTGCGTTGGAATTGCGTTAAAAAAAACAACGCAATTCCGGCGCAAACGGAGTATAAATATGCCCCTAAGTCTCTAGCACTAGTTAAGCTTTATTTTGCAAGTCAAGCACCACTCCCCCAACCTATCTATTTAAAGTTGTTACCTTTACTTTCCATAGAGCTGTAAGCTGTACAGTCTTCTATAGTAAGCCCTTTTTGTCACATTGCTTAAATGTATCTCTTTAATTACTGTCTTCCAGTATTTCTTTGGCAGTCTTTTTTTTCTCTGGCCACAAACTGTTTTCCCTTGTTAGCCATCTCTTATGTATATTTCTCAGTTAGTTCAGCCATTTGCATCTCCTACAAATGGAGTGTAAGAGCAATTGCTGTGTTTAGACACTCAGGGGCAGATTTAAGGAAAGTGGTGCTGCAACAAGTGCAGAACCACTTTCTTTGCGCCCCTTAGCACCACCCTACCCCCACCATGAGAGCACCATATTTAAAATACGGCACACCATGGTGCAGGGCAGGGGGCAATAGCATAATTTCTCATGACGCTATTGATGTACCCTGCAGGAGTAGCACCACAATATTGGCGCTACTCCTGCAGAGAACATAGGGCCCCATTCTAAAGAATGGAAGCCCACTTTTAACGACTGCTCTTGAGTAGGCATTAAAAGTGCTATAAGAAATGGCGTGAGGAAATCTCATAGATTTCCTTATGCCATTTTTCTGGCTCCTCTAATGGGGGAGTGCCCCCCTTTGCATACATTATACCTGGTGCAGGCATAATGTAGCACAAAGGGTTATAGAGTGGTGCAATGCATGCATTGCACCACTCTGTAATTACGGCGCTGGGACTTCAGCCTAGTTTAACTGGGCCACATTAACGTAAAAAATAATATGTTAATGTAGCACAAGTGGCACTAGGGCATTATAAATATGCCCCTCAATGTGCTCCAGGCTTCGGTGCTTCTGACAGCCAATATACAAGCCAGACCACACGTGTATGACATTTGTGCCATCTCCTTTTCTTATCATTTTCAGTCTGTGTGTTTTGTTGTTTGCTTCAGTTTTTGCAGGTCACAGCATAGAAGCATCTTCCTCAGCCGGGTTTCCCCAACTCTCACCTTTCTCTGTGTCCTCCCCATCCACCACCTTCAGTCCTCTCACAAAGCATCACCAAACCAGGCAGAGAACTGGTTTAGTACGATGACCTCCAGTTTGTAACCTCCTTTTTTCTGGGAGAAGATTGGCCTCCACCTCAGATATAGGTCGGGTTGCATTATAGATAAAGTACGTTAATTGAACTTGGGGATTCTTTGGCATTATTCTTGGTAGAGTCTGTGTCCTTATCCTTGAGGGCTGCCCCCCCTCTTCCTACACCTGTTTATGGGCAGTAGCAGGTACCCTATGTTTATATTATGCTAAGGTGTTTGTGACTTGGTCTTGAATGGATACTGCCAGAATATATTTTCCTAGCCGGTAAAATATGTCTGAAGGTAATCCAAGTTCTGATACAATTGACCTCACTCCTGAAGGAGCTGAACAGTAAATTTTTAACAGGGACAGATCTATTTTAGTCTCTATCTATTCAAAAGTGTGTTACAAAATATGTCTTCTTTTTTTGGCCAGTAGCTCAATTGAAACTGTTCTTTCCCTCCTACCAGTGCCAGATACAACAGCTTTTACTGGACACTCACCCGGCATTCCAACCTTCCCGCTGGGCCGGAGAGCGCTAACCATGTTAGCGCCCGCCGGCCCAGCGGGAAGGAGGCCTGCAACACAGAAGCCGGCTCCGAATGGAGCCGGCGGTGTTGCGGCCTTGCAACGGTTGCAGTTGCACCCATTGCGCTTTTCACTGTCTGCTAGGCAGACAGTGAAAAGCCGGCCAGGGCCCTGTTCGGGGGCCCCTGCACTGCCCATGCTAGTGGCATGGGCGGTGCAGGGGCCCCCAGGGGCCCCAAGACACCCGTTACCGCCAGCCTCTTCCTGGCGGTGACAACCACCAGAAACAGGCTGGCGGTAAGGGGGTCAGAATCCCCATGGTAGCGCTGCCATGGCGGATTCGCCCAGCCGGGGCAAAAACGGCGGGAAACCGCCGGCCCCGGTTTTCTGACCGCGGCTTTACCGCCGCGGTCAGAATGGGCTATGAAGCACCGCCAGCCTGTTGGCGGTGCTTCCGTCATCCGCGACCCTGGCGGTCATAGACCGCCAGGGTGAGAATGACCCCCATAGTGTCATATGTTGATTTCCCCATGTATGCTGAAAACCAAGGGGCATATTTAGGAGCTCCTAGCGCCACCGGAGAGTCACTTTACAATACGCTCCAGTGGTGCAATGCCCTGCTCTGTATTTACAAGGTGGCGTTAAGCCACTTTTTGTGGCTTAACACCACCTTGTAAATACAGGCCCTTCACATGCAGCACTTTGCGCGGAAGAGGCGTGCAATGGATGTGGCTGTGGGCGTGCCACAGCAACACCCATTGCATTTTAATTTTGCCTCAGATTTACGAGTTTTCAGAAACCTGAGGCAGCGCCAAAATCTAACCCCACCCAAGGGGTGGCATTAGAGTGGCGCAACAAGGAGAAAAGCTTTCATTTCTCCTCGTTTTTTTACTCTTTCTATGTGTGCTGTCTTCTGCAGCACATATAGAAAGAGCAAATCGACATTTAAGACAGCTTTTTTGCAGGAAGGTGTTCTATATTTAAATCCACAGAGCTACAACATGGAGAGAGTCACTGCAGAGCCATCAATAGCTGTGTAGCCAGTGCAAAGGGGATCTGATTTCCCTAATTGAAATGAGTGTTATCTCCCACGTGTATTAACGCCACTTAGCAACTGCCTATAAACAGAACACGTCATTCAGGATACAGGGTCATTTAAAAAAAACACCTTGCGGATGCAGTACCAAAGAAACAAATAGATCGTGGCAAAAACTAAAAGGCAATTCAACAAAAAGACAACTTATCCATAGTGACTGTGATCAGCAAGATGGCAATGTCTTCAGGCTGTGGGATGCACCACCTAGAGACCTGTTGCACTATGAGAAGGGTTCCACTATTAAGAAGTGATGAGCAGAAGGCTTAGTTCAATATTTCCAGTACCGCAGTACAATCAACACTGGACCGATATTTAAAAGCGCTTTTATCATAGCATCGCCATCCTCGCCACCCTATCTGCCAAAGCTTGAGCGGGGTTTACACAAACATATGCAGGGAACTCTGTCTTACAAAGTTTAAAGACCATTGGGCTACTGTAATGTTTATGTTGTTTGTGCAAGGCAATTTTGATCGGTTCTGGTTTTTGTCGTGTTCATTTATTTTATGCATGATTGTCAAAATCTGAACAAACGATGAACAACTTGGAAATGTTTACAACTACTCATGGTTTGTTGTAATACAACCCTAAAATGGTGGTATCTAGTCTAGGGTTATAGCTAGGGACATTCAAGAAAACAGTCTTCCTTATATCGGGTATTCAAGGTATCTTTTTTAGTGTGAACTCTACTTCACCATGCTTTTTTCCTGAATCAAAATTCGCATTTGTTTTAATGTTCTCTGAAATGATACAGCAGATTGTGAACTATCACAATTCTTTGCAATAAACATCAGCAAAACGTTCACTTTTTTATGCCACAGCCTTTCCAAATCAGTTTCTGTTTCCTCTTATGTGAAGATTATTTTCAAGCAATAATTCATCTATTAGTAAATCATGGGGCGCATGCTGTTCAATTGTTATTTGTATCCATTAAACTACCATAACTATTCATTTGTTGCTACTTGAGTCATTATTTATTTCTACTGCAAGTCATTATATTCATTAAAGAAACAGCCAACATATGTTCCACAATTAGAAATACTTCTCACAGGCATTGAGAACAGTCTGTTAACAAATTCCTAAGTATAGAAGCAGTGTGGTGCTCAACATTTAGGCAAAAGATGTTGGCAGTTCGAAAATTGCACTCTTGTATGTGGAAATTCTAAAGCAAGGGAAAAGAAGGCTCTGACCCAGAGTTCCTACCGTAAAACCCTCCCCCCCTTAGGGGCATATTTATATTCATGATGTCCCTACCGCCACCTTGCGCCTCATTTGCGTCATTTGTTTTATTATGCGACTGTGGCGTTTAGGTGGCATTTCCCATGCGCCATATTAACAAAGTGACATGCAAGCATTGGGCCACTTTGTAAACCCTTGTGCCACATTATGCTTGTGCCAGGCATAATGTATGCTAGGGGGGCGTTCCCACGTAAGGAGGCCCAGAAAAACAATTCTGTGTAATTTACTAGATTTCAGTGCACCATTTTTAGCATCAATATTAACACCTGCTTAAGGCAGGCATTAAGATGACGCTCCCTTTGAAAACAAAGGGCCTTCCTGTGCTATGCTGCATTTAAGGCATATTTTATGGTGCTAATCCAGCAAAGCACCACATTAGCACCATAAATTATGACGCTGATGTGGACACGACCGTCATGATGCGCCGTATTGCAAATACGGCACACACATGGTGTCGTTGGGGGAACACAAATGGTGTCCTAGAAAATTGGCGCATCGCTTTTCCATAAATATGCCCCTTAATCATCATGGATAGTCCGACAGTGTCTAGAATTATAAAATAACCAGTGTGTTTACTTACAAGGACCTCCGGCCAGTCCGGTCCCTGCCTGGTTTGATTCAGAAAGCACGGTAACCTTTCAAGTCAACTCAAGCCACCGCTGGGCCAGTGCGATCACACTCTAGTGCACCCGACTCAGAGCCCCGGTTCCTCACAGAGTACGGACTGGAGTGCAGTAAACAAAAAAAACACAGTCTGTATACACAGGCCCAAAAGGCGACACACCAGTGCACTGCTCGTTGGGTTGGGCCCAGAGGAAGGCTGACCAAGGAAGAGGGATGTCAAAGATGTGACCAAAGTCCCAGAGGGCGTGATTGAGTTGAAAACAGATAAAAAGTTCAGAGTTGTTGTGCTCAAGTGGCCCCAAACTCTCCTTGGCCCTGGCTCCCTAAATCCTTAAAATGTTCCTGCGCTGTATAGATTAGCTTATCAAATGTTGGGTCCCTTCTGTGGGTGCACTCATGGTGTGTTCTTTGTCCTAGGACATGTAAAAAATATTCAAAAACAGCTTTTCCTCCTTTTCTGGTGCCAAACAATTTGAACGAAAATGATTATTTTTTCAACAAAAAATGATTTTTCATTTTTATTCTATGTTTTTATGGAATGTTTTCGATTGCGCCTTTTCATTTCTGTAGAAAATTAAGCATCTTCCTTTGTAGACAAAGAAATGTAGTCAAAAAGGCACACCATTCGAAGGCAGTTTCTATATGTATAGTTATTAATATTAATACATTTTAAAACCAGCCTAAACAATCCTTTATTGGAAGTGTAGAAACAGCGGTGAACGTGTGTTCAAAAGTCTATACAAAACTGATAGAAAACACCGCACAAAGCCCAGGGACGGAACGAGTCTGTAAGTGAACATGTGAAAATGTTGACTGGAAAAACTGCAACATAAAGGAAGGCGGACAATAATGCATTCAAAAATTATTACATAAACGCCCAAAGTGTGCATCAATACTACAGAACTGGTGACGAAAAAATGTAGTTGTTGAAACTTTAAACTCCGCTGTTCTAAATCCAGAAACACTAGGAAAGCACCCCTGGGTTACATCCTTGCCTCAGAACTAGGTGTAAACGGTGTCATTCTTAAGGATTTAGGGGGTCCTAGGCATGATATATTTTAGGGCCCTTATACAGAACACATTTCAATGTCATTACCCCATTCCCTAAGCGCACATAATGCCAAAAGATACTAAATCGTATGTTATTCTTTAACAGGGTCAAACAAAAACACCTGAAATATGTCTTGGTCAGGATCCCCAAATATCTTAAACATGACATATGGTAGATGTCATCAATGGTAACAGTAGTCAGAGAGGGAGAGGGTCTCAGATAGAGAAATCGAATAAACAGATCAAATGGAGAGAAAGTTTACTTTCCTAAGGGGTCCCTTGGAAGGTGGTGCCCCTGGGCGAATGCTCACTTTGCCCATGCCTTAAAATGTCTCAGGGTGTAAACAGTCGTGGCTAGACGTGCATGCAAAAACTGGATGCGGTTATGCAGCCAAACACCACATGTATGAACTCAAATAGTGTCATTGTTGAAAAAGAACTCAGATTGCGGCTGTAAAGTCGATAAAGTGAATATAAATGGTGTCTTCACTGATTCTCATGTCATTTGAATGTTTGAGACGGATGGTTCAAAACCTGCTCCTGGTTTCCAGAACAAATTCTGTCTCATTCTCAGTTGTCTTTCTCCTTTTACAAAATTACACTTTTTAAACATGAAATAAAGCATAGAGGGCAAAACAATGTTTTCCCTGAAAAGTCAATTGTATCGTGCTCTAGGCTGCCCAATCATTCCTGCTCTTGGGTGAAGAAGAGGCACTGCTAGTTAGCCGGAGCAAAACCCGGATTAGACCGACAGGTGTCACCTGTAGTGGGAGGAACTCAGTTCCCCACACCGCAGGTGATTCTGCCGCTCAAATCCAGTAGTCTCATTAGAATAATGAGAGCCTACGGGACACTGTCAAACCACAATTAAGTGACCACGTTTCGCTTTGCCCTGTCTCCTTAACCTTTTTTCACCCTGAGCTACCTAACCACATTTGATAGCTCTTTAGCAGTACTGCACCGACAGGTGAACACATGCAGCAAGATGTCAACACTCTTGCATGTACAGAACTTTCATCCGCCACTATGGTGCCATGGAGTAAGGTGGAAGCACTCATGGCTCCCCAGTTTTATACATGCAAACATGTCACTCAAAGGGTCACCCATAAGGCACTGAAATGCTACAAATAATCATAATGTCGACACGGAACTGTTGTTGATATGCAAACTAAAAATGCAGAAGCCTCGTAGTAGTGATGATAGTTGTGGTGATACTGGTGATGATGGCAGTGGTAGTGTTAGTAGAGATGATTCTGGTAATGGTAACAATGGCAATTCCCCTCATAATGGTGCTGGTGGTGGTAATGGTGCTAGTGGTGTGCGTAGTGGAAATTGGTCTGTACTTGTCAGATGACGGAGAATGTATTTCCTAAATTAAAGAAATCCTATGGAATGCTTTCAGTCACCAGTGTCTTTATTTGCTATTATGCATAAACGATATTCAAAAGGCCGCCGCATTTTCCACACCACATAGGCAACCAAAAGGGGATTTGATTTTAATGCATTTAAATCATGGTATTTGTGGAAACGTGTCATCTCTGTGTAAACCTTGGGCCAGGATATCTCATAGTCATTTTCCTGGGGTTGGTGGGGGTGGAGCCATTACAGGCCTGTTTAATAAGCCAAAGACATGCCAGCAGTACCTCTGTCACTTTTAGCAGTTTACTGTGGATTAATAGAGCAGGAACAGTGGGGGCCAGATAGCGAACAAGGGCTATAGAGATAGATGTGAGGGAAAGAGAGTAGAAGGAACAAGAAAGAGAGATAGAAGGGAGAGGGAGGGAGAAGAGCTAGCAGAAAAAATGGATGGCTGGATGGATGGATAGAGGAAAAGGATGTGGCTGATTTGAACTTTTCTGCCAGAGCTGCTTTGGGTTCCCAGTCTGACCTTGTGTAAAACCTGTACAGAGCAGCTCAAGCAACTTAACAATTTATACTTGATCAGAAATGTGTGTTGTAGCAGATTTGCACATGCACATTTCTGGTACAAACCCAAGTACAAGCTGCACTCAAGCAAATGGGCCTTTAGACCCAAAGGGAGGTGTGGACAAATAATAAATTACACCTAAATAAAGTGAAGCACATTTATCCCCACAAAAATTACAGAAAAAGGTAGGTTTGTGAACAATGAAGGTTTCTTAGCAAATTAGCAAAGTTACAAATTGAAATCATTTTTTCTGTATCACTCAATCAATCAATCAATTATTGACATTTGTACAGCACTCAGCTGCTTTTCAAGAGGCGTCCCGGTACTCCAAAGCAGAGACTGAGAACGCAGCCAGGTTAACACATCAAATTTTGGTAAAAAAGCCAAGTGTTTAGTTCTTTCCTGATGCCTTGCTCGGACTCGGACATGCGAAGTTTGATTGGCAAGAAATTCCAAAGCCTTGCTGTCAGAACAGTAAATGACCTATATCTATGAAAAGCTTTAGCAAACCTAAGGATATACATAAGTCGGAGGTGATTGCATCTCAAGGATCTCTCTTTCTGGTACCTGCCTAGCCTGTTTCTCAGGTAACTGGGCCCTTTGCCCTCCAAGGCCCTATAAGCCAAAGTAAGAGCCTTAAATTCAATCATTTTTGCCACAGGGAGCCAGTGTATCTGTTTTGGATGTGGCAATATATGTTGACGAAGAGGGACCCACTGATTTAGCCTAGCAGCCGCATTCTGTATGATCTGGAGAATATTGATCAACAATGCAGAAACCACAGGTAGAGACTGTTGGTGTAATCCAGGCAAGAGGTCACAAGTGCATGAATCACTGTTTTGTGAGTCTTAACTGGAAGCAGATGTAACAGCTCCCAGATAGATTTAAGCTGCAGAAAGCAGATTGAAGAAATCTCCTTAATCTAGGCCACAAAGGAAAGGTCGGCATTCAACAATAGGCAAAGAATCTTCATGGTTGATGCCGGCACCGGAGGAGGGTTCATTTCAGCCGGACTCCAATAATTAATAAATGAATGCCTTAGTCAGTCTGATTCAAATCATTTCAAAATCTCAAAAATAAAGCCAAGGGGCCTGATTTAGATTTCAGCAAATGGGTTACTCTGTCACAAGTGTGGCAGATATCCTATCTGCTAAAATATAAATCCCATTATTTCCAATGAGATTTATATTTTGGCAGACAGGATATCCATCGCCGTTGTGACGGAGTAAGCCCTTGCCGAAATATAAACCATGCTCAAACTGCTTAAAGTTATCATAAAGCAGGCCAAAGCAGGTACAGTTTTCCATGAAAGACAATTCCCTAATTTGCTAAGCTAGAGAAGCCAGGAATGCTGGGGAGAAGTATTGCAGAAGATGTTAGCAGGGGAAAACCTCTAAAGGCACAAAGAAATAAATAAATTAATAAATAAAAATGTTCATTCAAGCAAATGAGAAAGAGAAATCTGCCTATGAGTCTAAGATTTTGGGAAAGGTAAATGTCTCCTGCTGTATTACTTGGAAGATGGTAAACCAATTCAGACTGCTCTGTCATCTACAGAGCATTCAAAATGAGCCCTGTGGAGGGAATCATAGCCCCAATAATGTCATCCACTACTTGTGAAGCACTATGATGGGCTCCTCCATGAGTCACTATTCCCTTATCATCTATTTAATCCACATGGTACACCTTTGAAAATACTAAAGCTAGATAGCAGCTACCTATCTAATTTGCCGGATCCTAAAAATAAGCACTCTTCCTGCACACATAATAAACTCATGTAACAACAAGATCCATCCACGTGGATATCTTCTCTCTCAAAATTTAGGTACACATTTACTCCAACCCTCCATCTGACGATTTAGAATCTCTTCTTTCCTCCTCGTAAAACAAAGCTTCCCTCCCTGTTGCCAGTCAAAATATAACTTTGGATGTATTCCAGCAGCTTTCAGTCATTCTTCTTCCTTCTCCCAATCTCCATTTGTTCCTCTCCTTGTCTTTAAGTCAATTCCTACCCTTCTTTCTTCCAACTGTACAATAAAATGCTTCTCAGATCTAGTTAACGTAGTCATTATCCTTTCTGTAAGGAAGCAGAGAACATCAATTTCTGTGGGAGACTTAAATTAACTTTCCACTTTCTCCATAATCTAGTATTATGAAGTGGATTCAGATTTTTATACATAGGCACCCCATCAAAAGTTTGCAAAAGAATACTCAAAGTGAATTTTCTGATAAATAAGGCTAAGAATTATGGCACAAGACAATGACTAGGTAAGAGGAAAGTGACGATACATCACTCCACCTTCTCTGGATGCGGGTCGGTAGTTGTATATACAACAGTCATGCACATTATTTCATCAGTAATATTTCCTTAGTTCCATCTCTATGTAAAATCTTCATAATAAAATTATGCTGTTCCTTTATGTGACTTGAATCGTGTTTAGTTTCAGTGGCTGCATGTTCAACAGAAGAATTTAAGCCCACTGCTAGACCAATCATTAAGATGACTAAAGCAATTGAAGTTAGGATTATTATCACTCAACACTTGTTTGGCGAGTTAGAAACCATGGTTTCTCTCAAGCCAGATCAAAAGAATAGAAAGGTAAAAAATCTAGCAACTTCTACTCATTGGTTTCTACTAGTGCAAATCGGCAAAACATTGATCAGTTCAAAATGGTTAAATGAGTTCAGTTAGTTTCAGAAGTTGTCCTGAACCTTACATCAGCTTATTTTAACAATGACAAACCTATGTTACCACTGGAGACTGGGCTCTAAGATGTTTTGCAAGTTCCCAGCAAAGTTTCAGCCATCTGAACTTGAAATGAGTCAGTTCAAAAGCAAAAAACAAGCAATCTATGGTAGCCTTAATCATGTAGGTTTTTCAAACCCTTTCGTTGATGCTCAGTCTCATGCAAAGTAAGTCCTTTCAGAGGCTGAGTACCTCTGACTGGGCACCCATGTTCTCTTTGATCTCCTGACTGGCTGTCACTGTCAATTTGCTCACTTGTCTCTGTTTTTTAATTGATTGTTCCTGAGATGTGTTCTTCCAAAACAACAGCTCTCAGTCTTTCATCCTTCCTAGGCCACATTTCTGATCTCATCCTCCTCCTCCCCTCTAGCTGAACTGCTAGTCCCTTTTTCAGGCTCAAAATTATTGCTTACAGTTTCTTCAGCTTAGTTCAATGTGGCTACTCCAGGTTCATTCAGTACTGTCTAAACTTTTGTTGCTCTGACATTTGACTCTTCAAATCAGTGGTTGTGTTTCCACTCCTTCACCAGCTTCTCTCACTCTCTTGCTGTGGGAAGCATATACCCAGCTTGGGAAACTTCCATACTTCCAAGCCATTTTCATCCCAAGGATAATGTGATATCCTAGGCTAAGTGCAAAATAAACATACTCAGCTGTATTTAGACATAATACTTCAGATCTTTTTATCACTCTTGTGCTTTGTTTCCACTCCTGTTGAAGTTTGTCCTCCAACTTACTTTTGACTTTATCACAATAATTTCCATTCTATTTCCACACAATTACACATCCCAGATTCCAAATACGATAGTCACTAGTTTTTACAGCATTCTTGAACAATTTTATGACTTGTATGAGCTGACTAAATTTGTCCCTGAGACCCCTAATACTTTGATTTGTTATCTTTACCCAATCTCCAACACACACCTTTGTTTTCTTTCCAGCCATCCTCCTATCAAAATTCTCGATCTTTTTATTTTTCACCTCTGTTTCTCTATCTTCCCAATACTCAATAGTTTTAAATGCCTCACATCCTTTCACAGCTTTTACCTTGTTTTGGCGCTCTTAGAAAAAAAATCAATAAATAGCTTTGATCATACTCAAGACATACACCTGGTTATTTTGAAAGTCTTGGTGGACCAAAAAACAGGATGGGCCAGTTCTGTAGGAGACAGTCTTGATGGCCGCAAAGTAAGTTCATAAAAAATTGGGGTGCAGAGGCTCCAGTTTACCTTTATGTACCCTGGATGCAAGCTCGAATGTGAACTTATCTAAACAGCCTCACCACACAGACCAGGGAACTCAGGGTGGCAAACCTAAAGTGCCCCTTAAATTTCCAAACTTCAAGGAAATTCTCCACCAAGATAGTGTTGACTACTCTTTGGAAACTCTCTTTTCAAGTCCCCTCCTCCTTCCAAGTACTTCAGCTCCTGTCATCCCGAAAAAAGAGCCAAACTCCTCAGTGGCCCCTTTCCCTATATTTCAACTGTTCTCTAAATTACACTCTGATTCTTCGATTTTGGAGCACAATGGGAACTCGACCACTGGGGTAGATAAAGAGAGGAAAACTAGAAAGGAAAAAAAAAGGGAAAAAGGTGGGAAGAAAGGGCAAATAGCACATTTCCAAAAAGAACCGAAGAAAAGTCAAGTTCGAGGACTTGGGATCCGCCGGAATCTCCTCTACCAGGGAAGAACACGAACAGGACCCAGGGAAGGATAGGCTTAAAGACTTGGGAACTGCAGGAACTTCCCCTTCCAGGGAAGAATTTGATCAGATTCCCCTGTGGGGTCCTCATTAGGATAATGCACTTGTTGTAAATAGGGTTTTGTCTTCCTTAAATCCATGCGGCGATTCATTTTGCAATGTGAAATCAAATTCAGTGTTAGTGAACTTAATATCTGATACTTTAAGTGGTGGGGATGTCAACTGTAAGCAGGAGGATATGTTACGGTATACTGAGACTACTGCATGTCTAAAGTTTTCTGTATTATTTGATTTGAATTTAATTTTGGACCAATCACTTTTAATTTCCTGTTTTACATATATAGATGAGTTAAAACTCATTGAAAGCAGTGATATCTCCTGTGTGTATCTAGTACAAGGCTTAGGAGCAGAAAAGATAAATGTCTAGTTTTGTTCTACAACCATTCCAAAATTGAGTTTAGTTAGCTGCGAGCAACTACAGTGCAGAGGCATAGATGTGGTCCCAATATGGGAAAAAGAACCCCCTTTTATTAGGCAGCAGTTCCCTCTGCACAATATCTGAACGGAAGCAGCCTTCACTGCGTGTGTGATCCTACCTCTTACTCTCTGGAAAATGTTAACGTTTCCCTTTTCCATGGAGAAAGAGTGGTGAAGCTCATTCAACATTCAGGTTCTAAGAAGGAAAATTGAAGTTAGGCAAAGGGTAAGTTACTCCAATTAGGTCATTAACCCTAAATTTCATGTGGTCTCTTGGAATCCCGTGGGAATACAGAGCCATACTGGAAAACTAGATCACATTCGTTCCCTACAGGCTGATCTAATCTGCATTCAAGAGACCTAGGGGCATATTTATACTCCGTTTGCGCACGATTTGCGTCGTTTTTTTTTAACACAAATTCAACGCAAAACTAACTCCATATTTATACTCTGGCGTTAGACGCGTCTAGCGCCAAAGTCCATGGAGTTTGCGTCACTTTTTAGCGTGGACACCTACTTTGCGTTAATGATATGCAAGGTAGGCGTTCCCGTCTAAAAAATTGACTCCGAGGCATGTGCGCCGTATTTACACTCCCGGGCAAAAATCACGCCCGGGAGTGGGCGGGTCAAAAAAAATGACGTCCAGCCGCTTTTGCGTCGTTTTTTAGCGCCTGGTCAGGGCAGGCGTTAAGGGACCTGTGGGCTCTGAAGGAGCCCAGAGGTGCCCTCCCATGCCCCCAGGGACCCCCCCTGTCACCCTTGCCCACCCCAGGAGGACACCTAAGGATGGAGGGACCCATCCCAGGGAACATAAGGTAAGTTCAGGTAAGTCATTTTTTTTTTTTTTTGTGGCATAGGGGGGCCTGATTTGTGCCCCCCTACATGCCACTATGCCCAATGACCATGCCCAGGGGACAGAAGTCCCCTGGACATGGCCATTGGGCAAGGGGGCATGACTCCTGTCTTTGCTAAGACAGGAGACATTTCAATGGGGGTTGGGAGTCGAAAAAAATGGCGCAAATCAGGTTGAGGCGATAATTTTGCCTCAGCCTGACTTGCCCCATTTTTTGGCGCCCAAGCTCCATATTCCCCTCCGCCGGCGCTGCCTGGTGTACGTCATTTTTTTTCACGCACACCAGGCAGCGCCGCCGGCTAACGCCGGCTAACGCCGGCTAACGTCATTGTATAAATACGGCGCCCGCATGGCGCTTCAGAATGGCGTTAGCCGGCGTTAACTTTTTCGACACACAACTGCGTTGGCGCAGTTGTGCGTCGAAAAGTATAAATATGGCCCTTAGAGTCCACCCACTAATGGAGGATGGTAGGAGAATGCCTATGTTAATAGTAAATGCTTATATTCCCCCTGATAAGGATCATGATAAAACTTTATCACATATGTTTAATTGTATATCCTCCATTTGTTCAAATTCACATCAAAGTGTACATGAGGTAATGATAATGGGGGACCTAAATTGTAACATTTCTTATCTATCTCTATCCATTTTCTGTGATACAGAAAGGGACTGTGTGCTCAATATTTCTCCCATTCTATTTCCCCCAAGAGTTAGGACGGACAAAAGGGGGTACTTTTTATTAAAAGGTTTGAGGGAACACAGCTATATAATTTTAAATGGGCGATTTCACTCGGACTCCCCTGCAGCCTTTACACATAAATCTCGACCGAGTAGTTCCATTATTGATTCTTTTTTGGCCTCTTATGCAACAGCACAATTGGTGGAGGACATGATAATTGTTGATACCCCGTTTAGTGACCATAAGATCCTTAGCCTCATACTAAATCCTCATTTGTCCTTAATAGAGACATGGAATATCAAGGGCCAGGACATCAATTTCAATGGGAAAACAGATAGAATCCATTGGTCACCTTCAAAAACATTATGGCCCTCATTATGACATTGGCGGTAAGTCCCGCTTACCGTCATGCCGACTGCCGCCAACATACCACCACCGCAGCAGTTTTCTGCTACCCATATTATGACCCACACATAGCAGTCCGTCACTATTCAGACCCACACACAAGTTCGCCAGCTCAAAGGTCATTGATAAACTGGCGGTATACAAACCCACACTGTTACAACAACAGAACAACGCCCCAGCATTATGACCCACAAATCACCACAGCGGATATTCAACCACTGTAAACCATTGGAGGTACATACCGCTGCGCCCAAAATACACACAACCTAACAAAACAACACTACATTGGACAATTCAAACTACACACATCTGACACACATAAACACTCCACACCTACACACCCACACCACTATAAAACACCCACCCACACTACCCACAACCCCTCACAACAAAAAAATATTGCCAGCTGAGAGAGACAGACCAACAGCACCCACAGAACCAGAGCCACAAAACACCATCACCCATACACCATCCACATGCCTTACAGCACACACCCCAACACATCACCCCACACACCCTCACACACACAACTCACACTATACCCAAGGCCGCACAAAGACACCCCAGGTTCTCAGAGGAGGAGCTAAGGGTCATGGTGGAGGAGATCATCCGGGTAGAGCCAGAGCTATTCGGATCACAGGTGCAGCAGACATCCATTGCCAGGAAGATGGAGCTATGGCGGAGGATTGTGGACAGGGTCAACGCCGTGGAAAGAGCACCCAAGAACAAGGGATGACATCAGGAAGAGGTGGAACGACCTACGGGGGAAGGTACGCTCCGTGGTAGCAAGACACCAGATAGCAGTACAGAGGACTGGCAGTGGACCCCCACCTCCTCCCCCACAACTAACAACATGGGAGGGGCAAGTCTTGGCAATACTGCATCCTGAGGGCCTGGTAGGAGTAGCAGGAGGACTGGACTCTGGTAAGTCAAATCCTGACTACTTTCACCCCCCAACCTGCATGCCATCACATACCCCCACCATCACCCTCACTCCCATCACTCCACCCCTCCCACAACCAAGCCCTGCATGCAATACCAATGCATGGACACCCATCACAGACCTGCATGGAAACCCATCATCAAAGCATGCACACTTGAGACAATCACCTAACCCACCAAATCACCACTCACACAAGCCTAAACTACCAGGGCAATAACAACCATAGAGGGCAACACACCCTTTCACAAGATGGCACACACAGAAACAATAACACTGCATTTACATGCCCACAGGTCTCCCACACAACGCCACCAGAGAGAAGGTGCCAGCAACATCCAGTCCCCCCCCAGAAGAGGCCCACAGTGATGACAGCAACTCTGCACGCCTGGATCACGATAACCAACCTGGCCCATCAGGGACTTCCGGACAGTCGGACAGTCGGTTACCCAGGCACAGTCCCATACTACCACAAAGCCTCCCCCCTCAGGAAACACTAGCACAGCACCCACCCAGCGGGCCCATACCACTGTCCCAAGGACACATCAATCAGCAGTGTGTCCACCACTACAGGGACCACAGGCCACCCCACAAACACAGGACGACAGGGACCTGGGGTTAGTGGCAGTGGGCATATGGTCCAGGGGACAGAGGCACAGCACAACAGGGAAGCTGGGAGGACTGCTGTGCAACAGGGGGAGGACAGGCCCAGGGAACCGACTCTCCACAAGGCACTCACCAACATCCTAGGAGCATACCACCATTCCCAGGAGACAATGGGCCAGATACTGGGCAAGTTTCAGGAGACCCAGCAGCTGTAGGAGGGACAGTACCCGGGGATCAGGGAGGACCTTAGGGACATCCACACCACCCTGGTCACCATTACAGAGATTCTGGCAGACATGGCTAACACCATGAGGGAGGCAGTGGCACACCAACAGGCCCCTGACACTAGCCAAACCGATGAACAGCCTTCCACCTCCGCTGACACTAGTGGACAAGAGGCTCAGCCACAGGAAAACAGGCCATCAGCACCCCTCCCCCTGCAGAAGTAGAACCACAACGCAAACGGTCCCTGCGATCCAAGCAGAAGCCAGAGAATATTGCCAAGTCCCCGCCAGGAAATAAGACTCTCCTGAATGTCACCCTTGTGTCCCACTCTGTCACCCTGTCCACCTTGAACTGCCATTGCTCCACTTCCCATGCCCCCTTGGACAGTGCACCTGTGATACAAATAGACTGGAACTTTACACTGGACTCTCCTCCACCACCACCCCAGCCAATTGCAATACCCCCTCCACTTATTAGCATATAAATACACACCATTGTAAAAAGTATGGAGTCTGTCAATTGATTGAACTATGCATTCATTTGACAAGCTGTAAACATTGCAATTCAACTGTACAGTAATGTATACATAGGTATGACCTGTAGTTGGCTGCAGTCAACACACCAGAAGCCAGAGTGGAGCACAGATATCTGAAAATAGACATGCCAAAGGGTGCAGTAAGTGGCCATAGACGTGGGAAAATCAGCCTGCCAGTGACAATATCCAACACAAAACTGTCAATGGAAGGTGAAGTTACAGTGTCTTACCTGTTTGTCACTGGAAGTACTGTTGTGTAATTGCTGTTCTGTTGTCCTCATCCTCATCCTCTGCCTCTTCTTCATCACTGTCCACAGGGTCCACTGCTGCCACATGCCCATCTCCAGCCTCATCCTTCTGCAGAAAAGGCACCTGGCGACGTAAGGCAAGGTTGTGCAACATACAACATGCCACGATTATCTGGCGAACCTTCTTGGTTGAGTATAGCAGGGAACCACCTGTTAGATGAAGGCATCGAAAACCATGATTTCAGGAGGCCGAATGTCCTCTCAAAATCCTTCTTGTTTGCCCATGTGCCTCATTGTAACGTTCCTCTGCCCTTGTCCTGGGATTCTTCACTGGGGTCAATAGCCACGAGAGGTTGGGGTAACTGGAGTCACCTGCAAATATCAAGGGATACCTGTTAGCCGCACACTAACCCTTAAGGCCAACCCTATACACATACACCAACATATACTGGGTGGGAACCATGGGTATACCTATTAGCCACACCCAGTGCCTCTGGAGTTAAGCCATCACATATGGGATGCTGCTATTCCTCAGGATAAAGGCATCATGCATAGAGACAGGATACTTTGCATTGACATGGGAGATGTACTGGTCCACCAGGCACACTATCTGAACATTCATCGAGTGAAAGCTCTTTCGATTTCTGAACACCTGTTAATTTCTCCGGGGGGGGGAGGCAATATGTGTACCATCAATTGCCCCAATAATGTTGGGGACATGTCCCATTGCATAGAAGTCAGCTTTCACTGTAGCCAAATCCTCCACCTGGGGGAAAACAATGTAGCTGCTCATGTGTTTCATCAGGGCAGACAACACGCTTGTTAGCACTATTGAGAACATTGGCTGTGACATTCCAGCTGCCAAGCCCACTGTCACTTGGAAAGAACCAGTTGCCAAGAAATGGAGCACAGATAGCACCTGCACAAGAGGGGGGATCCCAGTGGGGTGACGGATAGCAGATATCAGGTCTGGCCCCAATTGGGCACACAGCTCTTAGATTGTGGCCCTGCAAAGTCGGCAGGTGAGGATAATGTGCCTGTCCTCCATAGTTGCCAAGTCCAACAGGGGTCTGTACACGGAGGATTTCTCCATCTCCTATTCATCTGTAGCAGTTGCAATCTAGGGGGCAAAACAATAAGCATCTGGTCAGTATTCCACATTTCCAAACTGTACACTGCATTGCATGTTGTGACTGAAACAGTATGTTGTTGAACAGGCCCAAATGGTGCCTATGTGTACTGTGACGCAGTTGGGTGCCATGGTCTGACCCCTCGAAATGGCCTCCACCTGTCCTGTGTGGATGGACAGGTGGAAATGAGGTAATGCAGCTGACGTTGTGTGCCGTTGCGGGAGGCGGTCAAGTACCGATGTGCAACTCCTCATTGGTTCTCTATGGGCCCTATGGGTTACAGTGGCCAATGTTGATGTATGCCGGCAGTGAAGGTACCCACCGCCGCGGAAGTGACCGCCATTTTCTATCTGTTCTCTCACTAGCTACCTGACCTTCAACAGGAGAGGACCTGCACTGCAAGTGCTGCTGTGACCTGTGTCTAGAACCGACCATGGCTCGTGTCACTGGGGAAAGGGCCTCTGCCTTCACCACTGCAGAGTTGGAGAGACTGGTGGATGGGGTCCTACACCAGTACTGAATGCTGTATGGGCCTCCAGACCAACAGTTGAGTACACTGTGAGCACGATGCATGGGGCATGAATGCATGGAGTGCTGTGTGTGAGGGTCTCGTGTAAGGGGGGTGGAAGGTTCCTGGGCAGCGTGCTGCATGTATGCTGGGCAATGTCTGTGAGTAAAGGGATGTGAGGGATATGGTAGGCCATGCGTATAAGAGGCCGGACGGTATGGCTGCTACCTTTTTCTATGTTTTTTAGTCTGCAGGTCAACACCCATCAGTAAAAGGGTATCTGGTGTGCCATCGCCAAAGAGGTGCGGACCCTGGGGGTCTATGGAAGGCGTAGCACCCACTTTCACAAACAGTGAGAGGACCTAAGACGCTGGGCACGGAAGACGTGCCCCTCGAACCCTGACCCCCCCTGATGTTCCGCAAACTGGCGGTGGCCTATCCGGAGCTGGATGGGCGCTTGAGGGCATCACAGGCAGCCACAAGGGGGTGAGTACAGTTTCCAAATCTGCAAATTACGCATGGTGAGGTGGTCTCCGGGTGGGGGATGTTGGCCTGTGGATGCCCCTAGGCCAGGCAGGACATTGCATGGTAGGTCCCATGTTGGGCAGGGTTCTTATGTGAAAGTCCTCCAACCAAGCTAGTAGGCCTCCACTACTGGGCAGGGGTCTGTGGGTCTCAGGTATGCTGCTATTGGCCTTAAGTATGCCTGTCCTAGGGCTGGTGACTAGCATTGTGACTTGTAGTGCATTGCATAGTGCATAGGCCTGTTCCCTGTGTGAGTGTGCTGTGTATGCCAACAGTGGTGTTGGTGCAGCCATTGACCAAGTGTATCCTTTGTCTCTTCCCCCCCTTTTTGTTTTTTCACCCTGTCCTTGTATGCATTAGCATCATCTGGCGGAGGAGCAGAAACACTGGTGACGGAGGGAGCTGAATCCCACATGGTCCATGTGGCCGATTCCGCCGACTGTGAGGGCACCAGTGGGACGGTGGGTGAGGGGAGCACCATGGCAGAGACAGGAGGGGACCGTTCTGATAGTGATACCTCCTCCGATGGACGCTCTCTGCTGGTGGAGGACACCTCTGTGGCCACCCCAACTACAGGTACAGCCGCCATCCCCGTACCAGCACTGCCCTCACAGCAGCCCCTCAGTGAGTTTCCCATGCCCGCTCACCCAGGAGGGTGGGCATCTCTTTCTCCCCAGGCACCTCAGGCCCTGCCCCAGTTAGCTCTGCTGCCCTGAGTGAGGAGGCTATTGACCTCCTGCGATCCATCTCTGTTGGGCAGTCAGCCATAGTGAATGCCATACAGGGGCTCCCAGGCCATTTGCAACAAACACATGCATTCCTGGAGGGCATTCACTCTGGCATGGCGGCTCAACAGAGATCAATCAAGGCTCTGGCCTCCTCCCTGATGGCAGCCATTGTCCCTATCTCTAGCCTCCCCCTCCAACTTCTACCCAGTCCCATTCCCCTGAACCCCAACCTATCCCAAGCACACATTCAAACCAGCATGCACCCAAGACAACACACAGGAGTGGCTCAGGCAAACACAAGCACCACACATCATCCCATAGACACTCACACAAACACCATCAAGAATCAGACACACCAGCATCCACTGCCACCACTGTGTCCCCCCTCCTCCCCGTCCACCACCCTCTCAGTAGCATCTCCACTCACACCTGCAAGCACTACATCCTCATCCACTACCTCCATCACCATCACGCCTATCACTCCATACCCCTCACTGGCAGTCACCACCCCCACATTCATGCACACGTCCCCTGTGTCCTCTCCCACTGTGTCTGTGCCCCTCCTCCCAAAGTACACAAATGCACGTACTCAGACACCCAAGAGCCATCCACCTCACAACAGCATCCAGCCCATGGACCTGCGCCCAAACAGAGCAGACTGACACCTCCTACAACCACTCCCTCTTCCTCCACTTCCAGACCTTCATCCTCTTCCCGCCCCAGTGTCCCTAAGAAGATTTTCCTCTCTGCCGTTGACCTCTTCCCTACCCCTCCCCCCATCCTTCACGTCTGGCTAGGGTGGTCAGAACCCAGGCTAGCACCTCAGCCATCCAGTCCACGACCACAGTAGTGTCGGCAGCTACTGCAGGTCAGAGAGGCTCCAGGGAACCAGCCATAACCACTGACAGTATGCCTGCACAAGCTGCCAAAGGCAGGACAAGGCACTACCAGCTGTGAACGGCAAGGGCAGGGTAAGGTCTGGAGCCTCCCCCCTCCACTGCTAACACCGCCAGCAGCCCCAGTGGGCAGCCGTCCGAGGCTGCAGTGGGCAGGCAGGAGCCTCCCCCCACCACTGCCAGCACCACCAGCAGACCCAGTAGGCAGCCGTCTGAGGCTGCAGGGAACAGACAGGAGCCTCCCCCCACCACTGGCATCACTGACACCAGCCCCGCCACTGCCACAAACTGAGCAGCCGTCACCACCAACGGGCAATGTGTAGTCCTGCCTCCTTGGACTGTAGAGCATCCTGGCCCCTACAGATCCTGTGAGTACCCAGGACAGTGTGATGGGCATGTAGCCCCCTACAGGACCAGTGGTGTTGTTCCATCTTCCGGCTGAGGTGCCCCCCGTTCCCTGTCCCACTGAGGTGCCTGTGTATTTTCAACCTGATGCCCCTAGAGTGTTCGCTCCATGTTGTTGCTTGAGTGAAGTGGGGCCTTGGCCTATGTGATGTGGCCCTGTGGCCCACAGACATTGTGGACTGGGCAGTGTCTCTCCATTGGTATATATGTATATACTGTTTTGATTTTGAAGGACGTATTTCTAGTATTGTAACTTATTACACTCACTTTAATCAATTACTTTTGTCCTTGCATTATTCCTGAGGGGTACGGGGTGGATATGTAATGTTTGTGCATCTGTCTGGTGTATGGTGTTGGGGGTGGGGGTGTTGCGTGTGTGTGTCACTCTCTTTTTCCTCCCCCCTCCCTTGTGTGCTAGGCGGCAGTACTCACTGTGGTCGTCTTCGCCAGCGTTGGTATTCATGGTGAAGAAGGAGTTAGACGAGCATGGGGAACACCTGCAACTCGGGCTCCATGGTGGAGTGGTTCTTCCTTCAGTCTCCAGGGGTGAGTCATTTCCCTTCTGTGCACTGTTTCCGCCGTGCTTTTGATGTCGTTGGTACCACCCCGGAAAAGGTGGCGGATAGGGCCTGTTGTAATAGTGTGGGTGGTACATTGTTTTCGGCCTGGCTGTTGGCGGTTACTGCCATGGTGCTTGTTGCTACCGCCGTGGGGGTTGGTGTGTTAAAGTGGCTGTCTGTGTAAGCAGTTTCTGCTGTGATCATAATTCCATTTTGTTTACTGCTGGCCTGTTGGCGGTATTACCGCCGCTTTATCACCGACCGCCAGGGTTGTGATGTGGGCCAATCTGTGAAAGAAGTGCTTGAAACGACCATGAGACATATTGCTGAATGGAATGGAGATGCGCTAAACTGCTTTTCTGAATTCATGGGAAATACACTTCAGAGTGGTCAGCCAAAGTGTAGTAAGCTCCCACAAAAGAAATTGAGGCTATCTGTTTTAATATTCAATAGGGAAATCAATAAATTGTTACAGGTACCGTATATGGTTAATCAAAGGATAAGAGTAGAAGAATTTCCCTATTAAAGAGGAGAAGATTGCGGATGAAGATAGGCATAAGGAAGAAGGAGGCCGAACAGAGGTGGGTAGCCCTGAGGGAAGCTGCTGTGACTAAAAATATCTGCAATTTTTGGACAATAATCTCTGAAGGCTCCGGCTCTCATAAATCTTCGCTTGCCCACCAATAGCCGAGGCAGAATGGAGGGAGTACATATTCTCCCTGTGTGCGGAAAACCAGGACACTGAGCTGTGTGAAATGGACCTTAATATTGGTAGCTGGGATGAAACTGATAGTTATGGCCCCCCCTCAGTGATTCAGATTGAGGGGTTCATAAGGTTGATGCGAGCTTCTGGAGAAATGGGCCCTGACAAGGTTCCTATTGCAATAATTAAACAAGAGCCCTTGTTCTGGGCAAGGATTATATACCCGGTATTCTATCTTTGCTACTTAAAAGGTATAGTCCCGGCGTCTTGGACTGGGAGTGTCATAGTTCCCCTGTATAAAAAGTGCGATCGATCTTTACCTATAAATTATTATCAACTAGCTCTGTTGGATGCTGCGGGCAAGATTTTTGCTGAAAGTATGCTTGCACACTTAACGTCCTGGGTTGAGGAAAATTCGATCCTTCCTTTGGAACAAGCAGGTTTTAGGAAGGAGCACAATACTCTAGATAATATTCCACTAATGCAAATGTTAAATGAAAAATTTGTGCAGATCAGGGGTGGAGCGGTATATGCTGCATTTATAGACTTCTCAACAGCTTTTGACAGGGTAGCTTGTAATATCCTTTGGAAGAAGTTATTTAAGTTTGGCGTCCCGGTAAACCTGTTATGTTTGGTCATAGCCTTCCACTCTTCCATTTGGTGTAAAGTTCTTTGAGGTGGAGAGCAGGGTTCTCTGCTAGCACCGCTGCATTTCTTCAATATATATGTATGATCTGCCTTCCATCTTAGGGAACACTGAACGCTTTGCACCCAAAATTGGAGAGCATCCGATATTCTGCCTGTTATATGCTGATGACATAATAGTGATTGACCTCACCCCGAAAGGTCTAAATAGGCACCTGTCTGTCCTGAACTATTACACCAAGCAGCATACCTTAAAAAATAATGCATTAAAGTCTCAAGTGGAATGCTTTTTAGGGAAAAAATAATGTAAAAAAAATAATTTCTCTTCGTCTCCGGGTCAACATAAGCTGGAGCGGGTAAAAACGTATTGCTTCTTGGGGAAAACCTTATCCTGTTCACTCAGTGACCAAGATCACATACGTAATAATGACAGTAAGGCTCTTTCTCAGGCACAAGGTTTGTTGCCCTTTTCTAATGCAGTTGGTCAGAACCATTTTACTAATTTACTGACCGTATATCAAGCGAAGATCCCGCCACACTTTTGTATGCCATAGAATGTGTAGAGATTTAAAAATGGGAGTTTTTAAATAAGCTAGAAGGGCGGATTTTAAGACGCTTGCTTTCCTGCAACAACTTGTCATCTGTGGCAGCCTTAAGGCTTGAATTTGGTATTAAGAGCGTTTATGTACAGGGCCTAGTGTCAGTGGTCCAGAGGGCTTTTTGCCTAGTACACAGTGCAGAATCTAAACTAAGACATTTAGCATACAAAGAAATCTTTGGTACGTTAAGAGAAAAATCTCAGTTCTTTAGAAATTATAACCTTTCTTTGCAACTGCTTGAGTTTGACTCTGACTTTATTTTATCTCAACCGCCCCTTCTATTTACAAAGAGCCTAAAAGATCCTACAATTGGTAAAGGTTTCTTGCTGGACATTGAGTCCTGTCACCAAAAGAGGAGACTTGTGGTGTTAACCAAATTAGTGATCTTTAAATATTCCCAACCATATCTATCCTGGAATCTATCACATGAGGTAAAGCGCTTTTACATTTTGTTGAGATTAGATAGATTGCCACTCAATGATTTCACCTTCAATTGGGATGGATCTTCTAATATCAGTGATTTCTGTCAGTTGGGGGTGCAGAACTTTAAGCACATGTGTTTTGTTTGTCCCTCTTTAGCTACATTGAGGAAAAAATGGCTGAAACCGCTGTATCTGAATTTTAACATTCACTCAACAGGAGAGGTTTTAGAATTAATGTATAACCCACTGAATGAAATATTCTGTTTTAGGACTTTTAAGTTTTTTAAGTCTTTCTTAAATCTTTATTGATTTGATCATTCACTGGTGCTTGTAATAAGAATGTATTATCCTTATGAGCCATCCTTTTGCACATTACAATGCACTTTATAGGAACTGCACTCCGAAATAAGCCAGCGGGGTTGCGTTTTGAAGGCACTTTATAGAAGTTATATTAGGACTGATGCACTTTATATATCGAAGAATGGTATGGTAATGACATTGTAATACATGTTTGCCGGACAACGATTTAGATGTATTGAATTTCACAGAAAACCCATTTTTTTTACGGATTTTAAGCATGTGTTAAAAAGACTGAAACTGATTTATCCAAATTTTGATACTTACTCAGAAGGAGAGGTTTAGGAGTCATTGTATAGGACACCGAAAGAATACTCTGATTTAGGACTTTCAAGTTTTTTAATCCATTTCTAAATATATATATATATATTGATTTTATCATTATTAGGTGGGTGTAATAATGTATTTACCTAATGAACTATTCTTTTGCACATCACAATGCAGTTTATAGGATTTTCACTGTGAAACAGGCTAGAGAGGTTATGAATCGAAGACACCTTATAGAAGCTATTCTCTTAGGATTGATGCACTTTATATATCAAAGCATTGAACAGTAATGACATTGTAATACATGATTCCTGGGCAGTGAATTGGATGTATTGAATTTTACAGATAACCCATCTTTCATGTTTTATTATAGATTGTATTCTCACTTTATGCATTGTATCTGATGAATTATTTGTCTATGTGGACCTCTTTGGAGTTCCAAACCATGAAATAAACAAATTGAATTGTTCACAATCTTGACTTCAGGCCTTCTTGGATACACAGCCATGTACTTTATTAAATAATTATCATTGCTGGAAATTTTGAGGGGTGCAATTATGTCTACAGCTACCCACGGACCAGATGCACTATTCCTCTGTTCTGCACTTCAAAATCTTGTCACCCTGCTCACACTCTATCCACTCTCTCTCCAACCTTTCAATCATGAGATCCATGTTAGGCCACCAGTAACTTTGCACAATTCTTTCTTTAGTTTTACAAATTCCCTGACTGGGCACTCTCAATCAATTTCAACCTGATGTTAACTGGAAGTACCAAGCGGTTGCCTCTCACAATCAAACCACACTCCACAGTGAACTCATCTATGCTCTGATTTTGCTAGCAACCTTGTCTTTGATCGACCAGCCATCCTTCAACTTGTTCTTCACAGCCTGTTATTCTTCATCCACTTCCAGTTCTCTCCTCCACTCTTTCTCTTGCACAATGCCACTGGACACAAGACAGTATCTCATTTACCATCACTAAATTCATCTTCACACGCATCCTGCTTACAGCTCTTATCCTTCTTGTCACTCAACACATATAGCCTTGAACAACAATCAGCCACTGTGTTCATCACAGCTGACAGGTATGACACTTCAAATTCAAATTCTTGCAGAGTGATTACCCATCTTCCTGTTGGATACTGCATCAAACACTTTTTTCCCAAAAAACTCTACCAAGAGCTTGTGATCAATCATCATTTTAAAGGGAATGCCCCAAGCAAACTTTCAGAGTTTTCTAGCGGCTCAGTAGACTGCTAGTGCCTCATTTCCAATTATAGAGTAGTTAATTTCAGCACCCCATAAACCTATTAAAATAAACAGTATGATGTTAACTTTTCCATCAATTACTTATTCTAAAACTGCTCATAGCACTGGCATCCGTTCTTAAGATGGTTTTTGCTCCTGGTTCAAAGCTGCATAAATTTGATTTATCTCTCAAATTCTCTTTTACTCTTTGGACTTCTTCTTGGCATGTCTCAGATCAGTTAAATTTGATCCCTCTCTTTAACAACCTCCACATACTCTCACACCTCCCTGCAAAATTAGGGACAGACATGCTGTGATACTCAGCTTTCCCTAAATACTTCACTAGTTCTTTTTTATTAGCTGGCCAGTCTCCATTGAATCTGTGGTAACACGTTAGTGCATGGTCCACTGAGCGTGGTGCTTCATGAGTCAAAGAGCACCACTGCAATGTTTAATTCACACAATTGGGTTGGATGGCATGCCAGGTCCACTGTAAATTAATCCAAAAACGGGCTGATGTTGAGGCATAGTAATATTCTTGTTCCTGCACTTCACCAATGTAAAAGTTAGTCCTTTACTCCAATTTAGGTTCAGAAAGAGTTTATTAGGTGGAGTAGAATACAAGTCTCATCCACCAACAGGAGTAGCTACTTATTTTTTTTCAACAAAGCTCAGCATTCAAACACACACATGCTAATGTACCTATCAACCTCACAGTGTTCCATAACAAGCACTGATGCTAATACCTGCAACATGCCAAAGCCTAGGATATCACAGATGACTTGAAAGGGGCCTCACAAGTGGAGTTCCAGACATGACCTCCTCAAGTGCTTTTTCATCAGAATCCAGGTCCCAGACTAAGGTCATTACACTCTTCTTGCCATAGAAGTTGGAGTCGCAACTTAACCTGGTGAGAAACAGAACACACAGCGTTAGCACAGCACAGAGTGAAGTCTTATTGCTCTCCTCTTTAGACTCTCGTAGGGCAACAGTCCTGTCCTCCGAATATGATTGCTTCGCAGTCTTATCAGTATCCAAGAGAAGGTCATCAAACCACTTGAGGAACATCGACATACACACTTTGGCAAGTCAGGACTTCAGCATCCCATTAATTTATTTGATGATGCCAGATGCCTTTGGCCTGTAACGACAATGGAACCTCTGATGCATGCATTCAGAAGACACTGTTTTGAAAGTGGGTCTTGTGATCTGACTCCAGAGAAATCAGTAGACCAAACTGAGGAATCAACTCCCTCAAAAACAGTTTGGCTACTGTGAGGCTGTCATTTCTTCTTCTCGGGTACACTTCTACCCAACGGGGAAGGGTCCCCACTGCCACCAGGATTTAGTAGAGGCAATGCACGCTGGCATCTCAGAGTGGTCAAGTTGCATGAGTTTAAAGGGACCTCCTACCTTTCCTATGTGACTCATGGCAAACACTATCCTCCTGCTGGCAATTAACTGCTGGCACGTAATACGCCTGTGGCAGAGATTCCCTGAAATTAGACAGTATTGAGAATTAAAGCAATAGCAAACCATAGCATTTCTCCCAATGTGGGAAGGACAGTGGAAATGTCTGACTATAGGGGACACAGTGTCTGGTAGGAAGGGTATTCATCTGTCAAAAAACAGATCTTGTACTGATTTTTAGAACGCCCTGCTCTGACCTTTCTCTCCTGTTCACTTTCTGGGGCTTCTTCCTGCAAACTCTTACTGTCTTCTTGAGTCTCGGCAACAGTCAACAACAGGTTTTGTGCAACATCACCCTCTAATTCACATGAATTATCTCTGTTCAATGTGCAAGGCTCAGGAGCACAGTATATTGCCATCTTGGCCGCATGGCAGTTTCTAGCTGTCACAGTCACATCTACTTTTGTGTGCTGCACATTTGACTACCAATATTTCAGTAGCTAATTGCAAAACTTCTAGCAGGTCGATCACGTAATTCCCATTTCGTACTTGGGAAACCAGAGTAAGTCATGAAACCTCTCTGAGACCACAACAGCCCAAAATCTTGGACCACGCCAAACCTATGCTGGCTAGCAGTATAGATGGTGGCTTTCAAATGGCTAGCTACAGAGCAAGCCATAGTAAGAGCAGTTGTTTCAGCCACCTGTGTGTAGGTTACATTGCAAAAATAGGAGGCTTCCACAACACCTTCAAAGGTACACACATAATAAGCAGTTTTCAGAATTTCTTGTCCATTTCTTAAACAAGAGCTGTAGACAAGCAAAATACAATCAGACTCTGCCAGACTGAGGTCTTGAATTCTGGGTTTTGGCTTGGTACTCAATTCTGTATCATACAAGCAGTCACAATCAACCCCTCAATCATCTTTATTAGATATAGGCAAAGGCAGCCATGTAGGAGGGTTGAGGCAAACACATATTATTAGCGTAGTATTCTCAGGACCAAGTTTCACCTGATCATATTGGGGAAGCCTACTATTTACCATTTGTTGGGTTCAAGCGTGGGTTAGCTGGATTTCAACAGAATGATTACTTTCACATTGCTGAATGCTGACACCAAATGATTCTACTGCCTTTAGGCAACCCAGTAGTGCTGCAGCGGCAGGATCAAGAGTGGCAGAAAAATAGGAGATTGGCTGTTTTGATTCTCTATGGGTCTATGTTATAACAGATGGCACACATCTTTCACATTGATAGCAGGATAGGACAAAATCTTTCTCAGAATCAGGGATTCATAGAACTGGGGAACAAAGACTTTCTCCCAGCACTAGGAAAGGACTCATGCATTCGTTGTCCCAAGGTAGCGGATTAGACCCATCTTTATGTATAAGCCTCTGTAGAGGCTTTGCCACTAGAGAAAAGTTCGCAATCTGCTAATGACAGTAGCTCATTGTTCCCAGGAACATCCTGACTTCTCTTGTGTCACAAAGGGTTTATCCTCACAATACTAGCAATTCTCTCCTGAGACACCTTTCTAACTTTTCTATCTTCCTTCTCAATGTGATATCCCAGATATAGATCCCCCTCTGACAGTACTGCAGTTTGGTAAGGGACGCATTGTGTCAGTTCTCCGCTAAATGGTTCAATAATACAATGGTGTCTCATGTTATTGATGCCCCAAGTATGTTGTCAGTATATTGGAACTGGACTGAGTTGCATGGCAACTCCAAGGTCTCCAAATTCTTCTTCAGTGTCTGACCATTGCGGGATTCTCTGTATAAACCTATGGAACTAGACATCATGCCATAAATTTACTTTGGAAGCAGTATGCAATAAGGAACTATGGGCCAGATGTATCAAAGTGTTTTGCGATCGCAAACGGCCCAAAGGGCCGTTTGCAATCACAAAAACTGTATTTTAGTATGTAACAAATTCAATTTGTGATTCGGTCATTTGTTACCGAATCACAAATTGAATTGCAACTACATACTGATTCGGTATTAGGAAGGGGCCTTTCAAGGGCATCCCTTCCTAATACCGAATCGCAGAGGTATGTATGATTATTTTGTGACCGTGAATGCGGCCGCAAAACAATTGCTGTAACCTACAATTTCAAATTGATGGTAACTCATTCGCAGAGGGGAAGGGGTCCCCAAGGGACCCCTTCTCCTTTGTGAATGCAAATAGGCAGTGGTCCCACAGACCACTGACTACTCTTAAAAATGAAAATAAAACTTTTCATTTTTCTTTTTTAAAAGCATCCTGTTTTCCTCTAAGGAAAACGGGCTGCATTAAAAAAAAAAAGTTTGCTTTATTGAAATGCAATCACAGACATGGTGGTCTGCTGAGCCCAGCAGGCCACCATCCCTGTGATTGTAGCCATTTGCAATGGGTCCCAAATTGCGACCTACCTCATATATTAATGAGGTAGGTCCATTTGCGAGCCCTTATCCATCGCAGTATGAAACTCCTGGAGTTTCATACATTCAAATAGTGATTACTTAATTGCGATTCGAAAAAAATCGCAATTAGGTAATCGATATTGGAAATAATGATATATCTGGCCTTATATTTGTTATGAGGAACAGAATAGAATGCTAGATACAGGTCAATGACTAAGAACCATTTGCCCTCACAGGGTATTTAGAAAAGTATCATGTCAGGATTCAGTACCATGGGAGAACAGAGGACAACAATATTACTGACCTTTTACAGGTCTTGTAATCCTCTCCACTTTTTATTTGGCCTCCTCAAACCCATTATAGGTGAATTGCATGGACTCTCTAATATCTTGTTTATGATGCCTTGCTCTAGCACAAATTGAATTACATGAATAACGCCAGCACTGTCTCTTGCGAAAGGTTGTACTGGGGTGTCCATGGATACTCTGCATTTTGCTTGATAGTTATTTTCACAGATGCAACATACTTGATTAGACCAATATCCTTACCAAGAAAATCCCAGGCATCCTGCTTCACTGAGTCTCTTAAGTCAAGAGGTTAATTTTCTCTTGTCAAAGCTGGGAATGGATCTTCTTTGTGTGTCTGAAGCTCAACATCATCCGGTGTGCAATAGATCACACAATTGAGCTTGCAGAGTAAATCCCTGCACAATAAATTGGCTGGACTTGAATTACATATTACAAACTGAACCTCTTCAAGATGGTCTTATTTCAAGAGGGACTTTAGCTGAAGCAGGATTCACAATCTGTTCAATCAATATACTTTATTCAGTTTCTTAACCATGAAAGGACAATGAAACAACCATAAAAATGTATATGATTCAACATAAAATCACAGCAGCCAAGAAGAATCTCTAAAATTACCATAAAATCATGGCACTTAGATCAATGAAAAGACTCAGTTATTATATTATGCTCCTGGATTAACCCCTTCTGTGCCTTGGACGAGATGATCTCGTCCAAGGCTACAGTTCCCTTGTGCCTTGGACGAGATCATCTCGTCCTAGGCACAGGGGAACTTGGGGGCGCGCTAGCGCGCCCCCGTGCACCCCTCTTCCCCCCCCCAAGTCGGGATGGAAGGGGAAGACCTTCCCGTTCCACCCCCGACCCCCCCAACCCCACCTGTGACGTCAGCGCGCGAGCGCGCGCTGATTTGTCACAGGGGCCTCCCTAGTCGCGCTGGAAGCTCTGCTTCCAGCGCGATTGAAAAAGAAATGCAAAAGCATTTCTTTTTCAATCACTTGGGAGGCCCGGAGGGGCTTCAAAGGGAAGGAAAAGTATTTCCTTCCCTTTGAAGTCCCTCCGAGGGTTTCAAAAGCCGGATTGCTTGCAATCCGGCTTTTGAAACCCCACTAGACACCAGGGATTTTTTGTTATTTTTATTGAAACACACAAAAGGGAGCGACCCCTTGGGCAAGGGTCGCTCCCAGGGGGGGCATTTTTTTTAGAAGGCCTTTTCTGCACCCAGGGGGGGCAGAAACCTCTAGGCACCAGGGACCATTTTTTTATTTTTTTTATTTTTTATGTTTCATTTCTTTTTTTTGATGGGGAGCGACCCCTTAGGCAAGGGTCGCTCCCCTTGGGGGAAAATTATATTTTGGCCATTTCTGCCCCCCTTGGGGGCAGATTGGCCTATTTTGATGAGGCCAATCTGCCCCCAAGGGGGGTAGAAACCACTAGACACCAGGGAATTTTTTCTTTGCGTGAATTTCCCTTAGGCAAGGGTCGCTCCCTGGGGGGGAGGGCAATTTATTTAAGGCCATTTCTGCCCCCCCTGGGGGCAGATCGGCCTATTATTAGGCCGATCTGCCCTCAGGGGGGGCAGAAACCTCTAGGCGCCAGGACAATTTTTTTTTGTGATTTTTTTTTTTGTTGTTTCTTTTTTTAGAGATGGGGAGCGACCCATCAGGCAAGGGTCGCTCCCCTGGGGGGCAAATTGTATTTAGACCATTTCTGCCCCCCTGGGGGCAGATTGGCCGATTTTAGGTCAATCTGCCCCCAAGGGGGCAGAAACCACTAGGCACCGGGGATTTGTTTTGTGGCGCCAATGTCACGCAGGGGGAGCGACCCCGTAGGCAAGGGTCGCTCCCGGGTGGGGTGGGGTTGGGGGGGCAAATTTATTTTAGGCCATTTCTGCCCCCCCGGGGGCAGATCGGCCTAATATTAGGCTGATCTGCCCCCGGGGGGGGGGCAGAAACCTCTAGGCGCCAGGGCAAATTTTTTTGTTGTGTTTATTTTTTTGTTTGTTTGTTTTTTTCGAGATGGGGAGCGACCCATCAGGCAAGGGTCGCTCCCCTGGGGCGCAAATTGTATTTAGGCCATTTCTGCCCCCCTTGGGGGCAGATTGGCCGATTTTAGGTCAATCTGCCCCCAAGGGGGCAGAAACCACTAGGCACCGGGGATTTGTTTTTTGGTGCCAATGTCACGCAGGGGGAGCGACCCCGTAGGCAAGGGTCGCTCCCGGGTGGGGGTGGCAAATTTATTTTAGGGCATTTCTGCCCCCCCCCCTCCCGGGGCCGGCTGAGCTAGAGGCCAAACTCCACAGGTAGGCACTTTGCAAAAAACACCTCTGTTTTCTGTGAAACAATATGTTCTGTCCACGTTGTGTTTTGGGCCATTTCCTTTCGTGGGCTCTAGGCCTACCCACAGAAGTGAGGTACCATTTTTATTGAGAGACTTAGGGGAACGCTGGGTGGAAGGAAATTTGTGGCTCCTCTCAGATTCCAGAACTTTCTGCCACAGAAATGTGAGGAACATGTGTTTTTTTAGCCACATTTTGAGGTTTGCAAAGGATTCTGGGTAACAGAACCTGGTCCGAGCCCCGCAAGTCACCCCATCTTGGATTCCCCTAGGTCTCTAGTTTTCAGAAATGCACAGGTTTGGTAGGTTTCCCTAGGTGCCGGGTGAGCTACAGGCCAAAATCCACAGGTAGGCACTGTTTTCTTTAAAAAAATGGGATGTGTCCAGGTTGCGTTTTGGGGCGTTTCCTGTTGCGGGCGCTAGGCCTACCCACGCAAGTGAGGTATCATTTTTATCGGGAGACGTGGGGGAACGCTGGGTGGAAGGAAATTTGTAGCTCCTCTCAGATTCCAGAACTTTCTGCCACAGAAATGTGAGGTACATGTGTTTTTTTAGCCAAATTTTGAGGTTTGCAAAGGATTCTGGGTAACAGAACCTGGTCCGAGCCCCGCAAGTCACCCCTCCTTGGATTCCCCTAGGTCTCTAGTTTTCAGAAATGCACAGGTTTGGTAGGTTTCCCTAGGTGCCGGCTGAGCTAGAGGCCAAAATCTACAGGTAGGCACTTCGCAAAAAATACCTCTGTTTTCTCCCAAAATTTAGGATGTGTCCACGTTGCGCTTTGGGGTGTTTCCTGTTGCCGGCGCTACTCCTACCCACGCAAGTGAGGTATCATTTTTATCGGGAGACTTGGAGGAACGCTAGGTGGAAGTAAATTTGTAGCTCATCTCAGATTCCAGAACTTTCTGCCACAGAAATGTGAGGAACATGTGTTTTTTTAGCCAAATTTTGAGGTTTGCAAAGGATTCTGGGTAACAGAACCTGGTCCGAGCCCCGCAAGTCACCCCTCCTTGGATTCCCCTAGGTCTCTAGTTTTCAGAAATGCACAGGTTTGGTAGGTTTCCCTAGGTGCCGGCTGAGCTAGAGGCCAAAGTCTACAGGTAGGCACTTCGCAAAAAACACCTCTGTTTTTTTCCACAATTTAGGATGTGTCCACGTTGCGCTTTGGGGTGTTTCCTGTCGCCGGCGCTAGGCCTACCCACGCAAGTGAGGTATCATTTTCATCGGGAGACGTGGGGGAACGCTGGGTGGAAGGAAATTTGTAGCTCCTCTCAGATTCCAGAACTTTCTGCCACAGAAATGTGAGGTACATGTGTTTTTTTAGCCAAATTTTGAGGTTTGCAAAGGATTCTGGGTAACAGAACCTGGTCCGAGCCCCGCAAGTCACCCCTCCTTGGATTCCCCTAGGTCTCTAGTTTTCAGAAATGCACAGGTTTGGTAGGTTTCCCTAGGTGCCGGCTGAGCTAGAGGCCAAAATCTACAGGTAGGCACTTCGCAAAAAACACCTCTGTTTTTTTCCAAAATTTAGGATGTGTCCACGTTGCGCTTTGGGGTGTTTCCTGTCGCCGGCGCTAGGCCTACCCACGCAAGTGAGGTATCATTTTTATCGGGAGACTTGGGGGAACGCTGAGTGGAAGGAAATTTGTAGCTCCTCTCAGATTCCAGAACTTTCTGCCACAGAAATGTGAGGAACATGTGTTTTTTTAGCCAAATTTTGAGGTTTGCAAAGTATTCTGGGTAACAGAACCTGGTCCGAGCCCCGCAAGTCACCCCTCCTTGGATTCCCCTAGGTCTCTAGTTTTCAGAAATGCACAGGTTTGGTAGGTTTCCCTAGGTGCCGGCTGAGCTAGAGGCCAAAATCTACAGGTAGGCACTTCGCAAAAAACACCTCTGTTTTCTCCCAAAATTTTGGATGTGTCCACGTTGCGCTTTGGGGCGTTTCCTGTCGCGGGTGCTAGGCCTACCCACACAAGTGAGGTATCATTTTTATCGGGATACTTGGGGGAACATAGATTAGCAAAACAAGTGCTATTGCCCCTTGTCTTTCTCTACATTTTTTCCTTCCAAATATAGTAGAGTGTGTAAAAAAGACATTTATTTGAGAAATTCCCTATAATTGACATGCTTGTATGGTCACCCCGGAATTCAGAGATGTGCAAATAACCACTGCTCCTCAGCACCTTATCTTGTGCCCTTTTTGGAAATGCAAAGGTTTTCTTGATAGCAATTTTTTACTCTTTATATTTCAGCAAATGAATTGCTGTATACCCGGTATAGAATGAAAACGCACTGCAGGGTGCAGCTCATTTATTGGCTCTGGGTTCCTCGGGTTCTTGATGAACCTACAAGCCCTATATATCCCCGCAACCAGAGGAGTCCAGCAGACGTAACAGTATATTGCTTTCCATAATCTGACATTGCAGGGAAAAGTTACAGAGTAAAACGTAGAGAAAAATTGATGTTTTTTTCACCTCAATTTCAATATTTTTCTTTTTCAGCTGTTATTTTCTGTAGGAAACCCTTGTAGGATCTACACAAATGACCCCTTGCTGAATTCAGAATTTTGTCTACTTTCCAGAAATGGTTAGGTTTCTGGGATCCAGCATTGGTTTCATGCCCATTCCTGTCACTGACTGGAAGGAGGCTGAAAGCACAAATAATTGCAAAAATGGGGTATGCCCCAGTAAAATGCCAAAATTGTGTTGAAAAATTGGGTTTTCTGATTCAAGTCTGCCTGTTCCTGAAAGCTAGGAAGCTGCTGAGTTTAGCACTGCAAACCCTTTGTTGATGCCATTTTCAGGGGGAAATCCACAAGCCTTCTTCTGCAGCCACTTTTTCCAATTTTTTTGAAAAAAACGAAATTTTCACTGTATTTTGGCCAATTTCTTGGCCTCCTTCAAGGGAACCCACAAAGTCTGGGTACCTCTAGAATCCCTAGGATGTTGGAAAAAAAGGATGCAAATTTGGCTTGGTTAGCTTATGTGGACAAAAAGTTATGAGGGCCTAAGCGCGAACTGCCCCAAATAGGCAAAAAAAGGCCTGGCACAGGAGGGGGAAAAGTCCTGGCAGCGAAGGGGTTAAACAATTTAAAAAAAAAAAAAATACAGTATCTAGATAGGAAAAATGGAAATACTAAAAATATAGACTGAATGTCTAAAACATTGTCCGTACAAGGAGTTGGCATAACCTCTAAGCTACCTTGCTTAATGCAAAGTCAATTCTCACAGTAATATTTATTACATACATAGCTAAAGAAGGAATCACAACTTAGTTCTGCAACAATAGACCTAGTAAAAAGTACAATTGTGTGGATCTTCAGTCAAAAAGTAATTGTTGAAGTGAGTGGCTCCATCCCATAGGAATTTAATACAACTTGATTTTGCTATCATTTCAATGCTTTTGATTAAAAAGACCAAGGTCATAGTGCAATTGTATAAAAAGAACAGCTAACAGGGGCGTTTTACACTGTGACACACCAATGGGAATGAGGAACATTTCAGATACTGCTCACGTTTATACCATACATTCAACAAATAAGGGCACAGTAAAAATACAACCAGGCCTGAGGTATCTGTTCTCAGAATTTGCTCAGAACAGTGGGTCTCCCTTAAAGTCAGACAAACTGGACGCAGCCACTTACAGAGTGTGCCATAATACCTGACACAAGTAAACAAAATGCGCTCCACTGTCTCCAGGTACATGCCATAGGCAGGACGACTGTTCAAAAACATGTCTTTCTTCCAGTTTCTGGTAAATGTTCTTCAGCAAAGACAGCCAATCTATTTCTAAAATATAAGCTTTTTGACAAAGGTGAAGATGTCTAAAAAGGGCTCAAACACCAGCAGTGGCTTGACCTCCAGAAACTGTTCAGTCAGATGTCCCAGGATGCCCCTTGTGATCCGATGTCCATGCACATGAGACCAATAGGTCGTAGTTAAAACCAGACTATCTGCCCTACAAATTTATTTAGGTGCACCCCATAATCTAACCAGGCCACTTTTTTGTATCAAATGAAAATTAATCTCAGGCATGGTACCTTTTAGGGCAAAATCCAATTTCAAAAGATCTTTTAAGGAGTCTCTACAAACCGAAAGCTCAGGGGTCATCTAACTATGGAATCAAAAGTGTAGATGCTTCAATTGAGCCAAATCAGATACACGTTTAATAACCATATCATAGTATAGTGGAATAAGAGGAGTGCTGACAGGTACTACAGCCAGTGCCCCAGCGAAATTATTCTTGACTATTGCCAAATTGTTAGTATCTGCATAGTTTCAGACTTCAGATCACAGCAGGCAACACTCTTAGCCTTGGTATGATTAGCTTCTAGGGCAGGTAAGAGAGATCATGAATAAGTTATTTTAAAGAAATGTTGAATAGCTTTAGATATGTGGGAGATCAATGAGGATCATTTATTAATTTGAGACCCCCACTGAAGCTTTTCTGATAAAGTCATCAAAACTAAACACCCTATCTGAGTCAGTTCCAACTCTGACAGCCTTGCTATTCTTTGCATTCTTACAATCATAATCTTGGTTTTAGTCACGTTTAGCTCCGAGCCTCTTCTGAAAGAACTTTAGAAATCTGTCTGTACAATTTTGCAGGCACACAGGAGTTGTCGAAATTATCAGTGAATCATCTGCAAATAATAATATTGGAATTCTCACATCATTTAAAGTGAGGGACTCATTTATATACTTCAGAAGTTCTTCAACCACATCATGAATGGATAGGACCCACAGGATAGGTGTGAGTACACACCCCTGGCAAAACCCCTGTAAAATTGGGATGCACTTAGTTATTTCACCTTCGTCTCCCACTTAACCTGTACATAATTCCTTTCATAAAATCTTGTTAGAAGAGCAATTAGCTCACGGGGACACCCATATTTGCTAAGACTGCCCACAGCCTATCTCGAGGTACAAGGTTGAATGTAGCACAGAGGTCAACAAATACCATATTTTGGGGCATATTTATACTCCGTTTGCGCCGGAATTGCGTCGTTTTTTTTGATGCAATTTCGACGCAAAACTAACTCCATATTTATACTTTGCCGTTAGACGCGTCTAGCGCCAAAGTCCATGGAGTTAGCGTAATTTTTTAGCGTGGACACCTACTTTGCGTTAATTATATGCAAGGTAGGCGTTCCTGTCTAAAAAATCGACTCCGAGGCATGTGCGTCGGATTTATACTCCCGGGCAAAAATCACGCCCGGGAGTGGGCGGGTCAAAAAAAATGACGTACGGCCGCTTTTGCGCCGTTTTTTAGTGCCTGCAAAAGGCAGGCGTTAAGGGACCTGTGGGCTCGGAAGGAGCCCAGAGGTGCCCTCCCATGCCCCCAGGGACACCCCCTGTCACCCTTGACCACCCCAGGACGACACCCAAGGCTGGAGGGACCCATCCCAGGGACATTTAGGTAAGTTCAGGTGTTTTTTTTTTTTTTTGTTTTTTTTTTTTGTGGCATAGGGGGGCCTGATTTGTGCCCCCCTACATGCCACTATGCCCAATGACCATGCCCAGGGGACAGAAGTCCCCTGGGCATGGCCATTGGGCAAGGGGGCATGACTCCTGTCTTTGCTAAAACAGGAGTCATTTCTATGGGGGTTGGGAGTGAAAAAAAATGGCGCAAATCGGGTTGAGGCGAAAAAATTGCCTCAACCTGACTTGCCCCATTTCTGGACGCCCAAGCCCCATATCCCCCTACGCCGGCGCTGCCTGGTGTACGTCGTTTTTTTTAACGCACACCAGACGGCGCTAATTTTTTTGACGCAGTTTTGCGTCAAAATGTTTAAATATGGGCCTTCATTTTTGGCTCCTTAACTAAACAAGTTTCCAATACAAAATGGAGAACTTGAAATCTTGATCAATAGTACTAGTTTTGGTGTGAAATCCTTCCTGGAGGGGGAACAAAATCTGCATGTCATCTATCCAAGATTGCATTACATCAAGTACCTGCCTGGAAAAAAAATATTTTGGAGATTATCTATTAGTCTAATAGGCCTATAATTAGTAGGACAACCAGCATCCCCCTTCTTTTAAACCAGGATTATGTCTGCCCCCATCATATATCAGGGATGTCCCCCCCAGCTGCAATCACATTTGATAACAGATTCACTTATGTAGCCCAGAGTTGTGGTTCATACTGGTAAAGATCTTCTGGAATACAATCAGGCCCAAGAGCATTCAATGACTTTTCTCTTTCATTGGTGGAAAGAGTATCATCTACACTTAAAAAGACCCTGGCATATTGCCTGCTACCCTCATTGGGAGCATCACCACCAGGGCTCCCGCTAACCTCATAAAGCATGTTAGCAAAATCTCATGCATACACTTCAGAAAAAATGTGCTTCCCATCTCTCGCAATAAATATGATGGTGTCTTGGATTTACTGCAGTCTTCAAACACAAAAACAACACTAAATGAATTATAAGGTAAACACAAAAGCACTGGCACTGAAGGGAACTACCTTGTTTGTGGGTGTGCTCATTGTAAGAGAGCAAAATGCACTCACTCAAAGTGAAGTTAACCAGTATCTGAAGTAGGCTGCCCCATTGTCCTATGCTGAATGCAGTTGTGGAAGACACAGACTGTGAATAACAACAACAAACCAATGGATGAAGAGCGGTGGCTGACAGTCCCTATAATTATGTATGTTAGACATATAACTTTAGTTAAATCAAAAGGTCTTTGCTAGCACCAAACCTAAAAAGCTTTCTTACATGGCAAAGACACTTTACTTTGTCATGTGGTTTTACAGTGCCTTTAAACTGCAGCTCAGTCAGAACACAGTGGGGCTCCTTTCAGCCATATACTTTAGTGATAAATGTGGGTTGTTTAAAAACACACGGCAGGAGGGGTGGGGCCTACAGCCAGATGAGAATGGCATCTAGCTCCTGAGATCCTGCCTGGCGATAAACCTCTCTACCGCAGCTCCATAGCACATGGGAGCTGTATGTGTGAGGATGTCTGACTCCAACACCTCTAGCAACCCGCTGTGATCCTTTGAACATCCGCAAGGATACACATTCCCCATAGGTGGCCCCTCCATGAGTCCTGAAGCCTATCCCCATCTTGGGCTTTGCTCCACAGCATGGCATGAAAGCAATACCAGTGCTAGAGTGAGGCATGTAGTCATGTAAGGGGGCACCAGCCCAGCGGTGCCAAATGAGTAATCAGAGGCCTGGGTGCCTGCTGGACCTGCTGCTCCCCTATGCCTGATCCTTTGGACCACCCATACCCTCTGCATTGCGGAGCTTGGCACAGTTGCATGCTGCACTACAGAGGGCCTCAGGACAAAGACTGTGACCGGTGGGCAGCTTCCCATGACTATCCAGCATAGTGTGTCCCTACCCCTCTCAGGCTGATAAACACGTAGGGTCCGTTTTTAATCCTTGAGAGCCCGTGCAGGGAGGATCAGGAGGGCTGATGCAGAATACTTATGATGAGGTGGTAAATAAATACTACAGTGTTCTTCTGCCCACCTGGCTCGCGGGGGTCAACTCTCATCTGGGTCACCTCCCATGCCTGGGAAGCTGAGCCGACAGCGAGCACTGATGGACAGTTGGGGTCACTGCTAGCAAACCTGAACTCCCAATATCCAGTGCCAGCGATAGGTACCCAGAACCCAAAATGTCCACCAAGAAAGGGGACAGTGGAGCTCCCATCAAGAAGGAGGACTTCCAGACTGGACTGGTGGACCTTCATGACAAAATAACTAATATGGTGACTACCCAAATGAAGGCTCTGAAGTCAGACTTCACCTCCAGCCTCTCGGAGGTCATGCAAGAGATCCTAGCGCTGGAGGAGATGATGGTGACAAATGAAAACGATAATGTGGCAATGAGCCAGAAGCTTAAGAAACTGCAAGATGTGAGCAGCAAGGTGAAAGTGAGATATGGATGCTGTGGGAGAAGTGTACAAACTTTGAGAACAGATTACGCCGCAAAAACATACACATGCAACATGTATTGGAAAATGAGGAGGGAGACGATGTGTTCCAGTATTGTGCTAACCTGTTCTGTGCTATTTTTTGCACAGAGGCTCCCAAAGAGAAACCTACTTCCCATGCACACAGAGTAGGGGAACCTGAGACAAGCCCCTGGCTCAGACCAAGGGATTTCATTGCCAAACTAGGTTTCTTACAACTGAAGGACAACATAATAAGAGAGGCTTGAAAATGTAATTACATTGTCTTCCAGGAACAACATATCAAGATATACCAAGACCTCTCTCAAACCACACTGAATGAGAGATGATCCCTAGCCCAGGTAATGGTGGAACTACAGTTGCGCCAAATTTGATACAGATGGGCCTTCCCACTTGCCTTGCGGTTTCATCTAAACATCAAAGCCCACACAGTACACACCCCACAGGAGGCTCAGGCTATCTTGGGAACATCACAAGAAAGCCAAGAGACACCTCTGAAAAAGGGAAATGAACATGCAGTTAGATATAAGGAAGAAACCCAGAATGTCCCACCGGGTAACCCGGAAATGATAACATACTTATGGGACATAAAGCCCCTGGTGCAAGGTTGAGAGAGGGACCAGTGGTACCATGTTGTTCCTACCTATCCAAATGCTCTTTGCTGGTAATGTTAGTCCATAAAAGATTACTTTGGGGGGCTGCCGGGCATACAATGATAGTACCAATGATGTATTAATAGGGATGTTTTCTTTTACATTTGATTTTCCCTGGGGAATGGATTCTCGGAGGCAGGTGAACAATCGCTCTGGTGGTAATATGCTTTGCTGATTATTTTTGGGGTGCGGTGGGGGCAAAACTGGGAACGGGGTGTTAAACAGGTTGCAGCTGGACTCATCACTGCAAGGAAGGCATTTCTGTTCACCTCCCACTTAGGTGGGTGGTACGTTTATAACCAGTTGACAGTTTGAGGTGTTGGTAGGGGGACAGGAGTGAGCGAGGGCGTGTCAGGGTTGGGAAGTTGTTCAACATGGGGGCTCTTGAATACTTGACAGTCATTAGCTGGTGGACTAGGCAAGCCTCTGCAGGGCAGTATGACACAGAACGCATCTATACAAATTTGTGTTTACATCACAGTTCAACGGTAATATTAATATCCTGGAATGTCAATGGACTGAATTCCCCAATTAAATACCACATAATTCATTCTCTCTACAAACATTAAGGCAAGGGGTTTGATCACCCTACACAAAGATGTCTGTCTACTACAATGTGGTGTGAGTGATTGAAGACAGAGAGAAGGGAGGTATATATACCTAGAGGGATGATACCAGGCCTATAATCATTTTCTATACATAAGTGGCCCAAACCAAAATCAGGATTCTTATTGTTTTAATATGCTACATAAAGTGGGTGATTGGAGCCAACTTAGGTTTTTCTAGTTTGGTGACTTTTATGTGGTTCCAAACAGGACTGTAGATAGATAACCCAAGAACATATTTCTTCATGGTTTAATGTCCCAGGAGTTACTCTAGGGCTTACACGATTATGGACTGATTGACATTCAAAGGGGTTTACATCCCAAGGACTGGAAATTCAAGTTCTTCTTGCATTGCCACAGATACTATTCTCGCTTGGAACAGATCTGGGGAGCCACAGACATATGGGAAATCACAAATACTATTACACATTACACAATAGCACTATCAGACCATGCCATTTTCACCTGGGAGGGAGTCTACTGGACATGACCCCCCACAATGCCCAGTATGGGGATTTGAAAAATCTCATATGAGTGATAATGTAGAGAGGCAAGATCTCTAATAGGAATCACACAGTTCTTTCAGGAAAATGATACAGGGAAAATTTTGACTAACACACTCTGGGGCACTTTCAAAGCAGTCTTTAGGGAATGCCTGCAACAGATAGTAACTTCCTGTAGGACCTCTTTGGAGGCTGAATGAAAACAGGCCACAGAGCATCATATGACTTTAAGCTACTTACGGAATCCCGGGGGCAATAACCTCTTTCAAGGGCCAATTGGACCTATGGACACTGGGATATTGAGAGAAAGCCTTGCTCTGCAGACGCCAACAATTCTATGAAAAAGCCAACAAGAATGAGACTATTGGGCTGTCAAGTATGTGCGCAGGTAGCCTCAAGGTGAATTCCCACCCTGCGCGGGGCAGAGGGTGAAGTCATAGACAATAGCTCTGATAAACTCTGAGTGTTTTGAGATTTCTATGTCTCACTTCATAGCGCAGATCTGGTACATATGAAGGAAGTGGAGGTCTAACAACCCCTCCCTTCCAAAATCAAAAGCAAATAAAGATCACATAGAAGAATTAATAACTGAGGAGGAGGTTGTGAACGGTATCTGTGATCTGCACCCAGCCAAAGCACCGGGACAAAAAGGTCTCACAAACCAGTTCTGTAAACGTTATAAGTCCATCTTGCTCCAACATGTGATAGCCCTCTTGAATTCTTTCGTATGCACCTGGATGGTCTCCCCTTCGGTGGCTGCAGCCACTACTACATTGATCTACAAACCCAGAAAGTCCGATGAGGATTCTGGAGCCTAACGCCCTACCATGTGATCAAATTCAGATGCCAAAATCTTTATTAAGGTGCTCGCAAATAGAATTCTCCCTCACACACTATACTTTACAAAAATAGATAAATCAATCCCTATCACATCCAGATAGGCCACTGACAATATCAGGTGAGTTTTACACTTAGTAGAGATGTCCAGCTATCAGGAGGTGTCAATGCTGATCCTGTCATTGGATGCGGAAAAGGCATTTGGCTGCATCAGCTAGCCCTTTCTAAACAAGGAGCCGGAGACTTTGGGTTTCGGCCCCAGGTGTTTACCTGGCTGGGCACTAGTTACGCCCAAGTCCTGAAAAATGGAGAAACCTCACCAGAAATCCCTCCTTATGAGGGGAACACAGTAGGGCTGTCCGCTCTCACCACTTATGTTTGTCTTGGATTTTGAAACCCTAGGTGCAGCTATTAGGTGAGAGGAGGGAATCATGGGAATGCCCTTTGCAGGGGAACAGCACACCATCCACCTATTTGTCAATGATGTCCTCCAGACCTGAACAGACCCAAAACAGTCAATTCCTTTGGTGATGAGTCTTTTGGACATATTTGAGAGGTCTCCAGGTTCGAGGTGAACCTGGCTAAATCTGAAATGCTAGAAGTGGGACTATTGCTGGAGGTGTAACCTACCCTGACAACTATAGCTACCTTTTGGTGGGCCTGGGTAATAAACTAAAATATTTAGGAGTGTACTTGATGCCACAGCACCACATGCTCTCTGCTGCCAATTATTACCCCTGCTTAGTGAACACCATTAGGAATTACTTTTCGTGAACGGGTGGGGTAGCTGCTCTTAAACAAAATGCATTGCCCCGATGGCTCAGCCTTTTACAAACACTTATGACCACCCTTCCAGAGATGAATTATCTGGGCAGGGAAGAAGGCAGGAGTATTGAAGGGCATAATGAGAGCTCCCAGGCCTTGGACTCCCGGATGTTTAGAAGTACTATTAAGAGGCATATCCAGGCATCTTTTTTAAATGAGGGCTCCACAAGACTGAGGGGGTCATTCTGACCTCGGCGGTAAAAGGCGCTTACCGCCGGTCAGAAGACCGCCATAACACCGCCGCGGACGCGGTAAACCGCCACGGTCATTCTGACCCGCAACTGGCAAACCGCCAAAAATCCGACATCAACAAAAGTCCGCCACACCAACGGCCAGCGCAAAACTGGCGATGACCAAACCTCCACCGTCACGCCAACAGAAATATGCCCATGCCATTCCGACCCACAAATCCCCGCAGCGGTCTTTCAACCGCGGTATTCCATTGGCGGTACACACCTCCGCGGTCAAAATACACACACCTTTACAAAACACTACCACATTGGACAATTCAAAATACACACACCTGAGACACATACACACACCACTCCCACACACCCAATTAAATATAAAACTCACACCCACATCACCCACAAACCCTTACGACCACAATTGCGACTGAAGGACAGAGAGAGACAGCACAGCATAGAGTAGACCATCACACAGAGGCAAATCACAACATCACCCACACAATTTCCACGCACAAAACACCATACACCACCACACTCACCACACTCTACAACACATACACCACCCCACCCCTCACCTCATCCACACCACCCCATGGCACCCCAAAGACACCCCAGGTTCTCTGACGCCGAACTCAGGGTCATGGTGGAGGAAATAGTTCGTGTAGAGCCCCAGCTCTTCGGGGCACAGGTGCAGCACACCACCATTGCCAGGAAGATGGAGCTATGGAGCAGAATAGTGGACAGGGTCAACGCTGTGGGACAGCATCCACGCAATCGGGATGACATCAGGAAGCGGTGGAACGACCTACGGGGGAAGGTGCGTTCCATGGTATCAAGGCACAACATCGCGGTACAGCGGACTGGCGGCGGACCCCCACCTACTCCCCCAGAATTCACAGCATGGGAGGAGGAAGTCTTGCACATCCTGCATCCTGAGGGCCTCGCAGTAGTAGGCGGAGGAATGGACTCTGGTAAGGCAAATATTCACTACTTCATTCCCCCCACCCCACATGCATGCCAAATCATACCCCCACACTCACCCCCACCCCCATCACACCAACTCCTGGCAAATGCCTCACCATAACATCCCACCCATCCCAATACCTAGCCCTGCATGCGTCCCCAAAGCATGGACACCCATCCCCAAAGCATGCCCACTGCACACATGCAACACCCCCACAAGCCACGGTCACAAAAGCCCCCACAAGGGAATGCCAGCACTGGGGTACACGGCCACCCACCCATTACATGAAATGCCACACACAGAAGCTATAACCATACTCTTATACCCCTGCAGGACCCGAACGCCACCACACCGCCATGGAGGGTCCAGAGATGTCCATCCCACCCCCAGAAGAGGCCCCCAGTGACGACAGCAGCTCTGTCTCCCTGGACCCAGATGACCAGCCCGGCCCATCGGGGACCTCGGGACAGTCGGTTCCCCACAGACAGCCACAGGCTACACCTGACCTAACCCCCTCTGGGAACACCAGCACAGCTCCCACCCAGCGGGCCCATGCCTCTGTCTCCAGGACACGTCAATCAGCGGTGTGTCCACCACTACAGTGCACCCAGGTTGACCCACCACCCCAACAACAACAGGGACCTGGGGGCAGTGGTAGTGGGCACACGGTCCAGGGGACAGAGGCCCAGGGAAACAGGGGAACTGGGAGGGCTGCTGTGCGACAGGGGGGGGACAGGCCCAGGGAACCGACTCTCCAAGTGGCCCTCTCCTCCATCATGGGAGCATACCACCGCTCCCAGGAGACGATGGCTACGGTACTGGCCAGGTTCCAGGAGATCCAGGTACTGCAGGAGGAACAGTTCATGGGGTTCAGAGAGGAACTGAGGAACATTAGTTCCGCAATGGGGACCATCGTCGTGGCCCTTAACCAGATAGTCACCACATTGCAGGACCATGTGGCACCACAAAGGGCCCCTGTCACTAGCCTGGACCAGGAACAGCCTACCACCTCCGCCGGCGCTAGTGGACAGGAGGCCCCCACACAACGACAGGCCACCAGAACCAAACCTCCTGCAGAAGAAGAACCACCCCGCAAGCGGAACCTGAGATCTCACAAGAAGACAGAGTAGGATGCCAAGACCCCCGCCAGCAAACGATACCCCCTGATGTCATCCCACTGTCCCACATTGTCACCCAGTCCAACCTTGAACTGCCCCTGCTCCATCCTTCCACAGGCTTATGGACAATGCACCTGTGAGACTGAAAACTGGACTCTGCCATGGACATTACTCCACCATCACCCATCACTGTTTTACAATCATGTTCCCAAATGTAGCACTTTAATTAAATCACTTATTGCACTTAAAAAATCTGGAGTCTGCTTGTATTTTGAACAAATGTATTAGACATAATGGTGCAAAAATGTTCAGTTACATTGTGATGACAACATACCACTGTCACACAGCTGTAGTCCATGGGCAAACAAAGCAGAGGTCACGCAGTGGGGCCCACAGGTCTGAAAACGGAAGGGAAAGTCACAACTCAGTTAACAGGAACTGGGGGGGAACTCAGACAGTAGAGAGGCAGGAGACTTTAAGTAAATGTAAAATGGTGTGGTTGATTCGTACCTGTGTGCTACTGAAAATACTGTTGTATCACGGTGTCTCTGTAGCTGTTCCATCACATAAGGGATGCTGCTATTTCGCATGATGTACGCGTCATGCACTGACCCAGGGAACTTGGCATTTACATGGGATATGTACTGGTCAGCCAAACAGATCACCTGGACATTCATAGAATGATAACTTTTTCTGTTCCTGTACACCTGCTCACTTCCACTGGGGGGAACCAAAGCCACATGGGTCCCATCAATGGCACCAATGATGTTGGGGATGTGTCCAAGGGCATAGAAATCACCCTTCACTGTAGCCAAATCGCCCACCTGAGGGAAAACAATGTAGCTCCGCATGTATTTCATCAGGGCAGACAACACTCTGGACAAAACCTTAGAAAACATAGGCTGAGACATCCCAGATGATATGGCCACTGTTGTTTGGAATGATCCACTTGCCAAAAAATGGAGTACTGATAGAACCTGCACCAGAGGGGGAATCCCTGTGGGTTGGCGAATGGGGGACATCAGGTCTGGCTCCAGCTGGGCACACAGTTCCTGTATAGTGGCTCGGTCAAGTCTGTATGTCAGTATGACATGTCTTTCTTCCATTGTCGACAGGTCCACCAGCGGTCTGTACACGGGAGGATTCCTCCATCTCCTCGCAAGTCCCAGCGGACGGTGCCTAGGAAGGACAACATGGAGCACAGAGTCAAGCAACCCACAGGTACGTAACCACAGCTTGCACAGTACACGATTCGCTATGCATTGAATGGCTTGTATGAGTGGCAATGCAAGGCCTAGGCCTGTGTGACGCTGTAGAAATTAAGCCATGTGGGCCCTTGAAATGGCGGCTGCCTGACCTGTGAAGTGTGACAATGGGATGTGAGGTCAATGCGCTGGCGTGGCACACCGTGGCGGTAGGCGGTCGAAGCCCGCGGCGCAAAGCAGCATTGGTTAACATTGAACCCTATGGGTCTCATGAGCCAATGACGATGTGCGCCGGCGGTCGCGGTACGCACCGCCGCGGGCATGACCGCCATTTTCTATCTGCTTAATCACTCGAGACCTGATCATCCACAGGAGAGGACCTATACTGCAAGTGCTGCTGTGACCTCGGTCTGGAAGAGACAATGGCTGCTGCGACTTCACATCTGAGGAATTGGAGAAACTTGTTGATGGGGTCCTTCCCCAGTATGCGCTACTCTACGGTCCTCCAGACCAACAGGTAAGTACACAGGGAGCACGTTGTATGGGCTATGCCTGTGTTGAGTGGGGTGGATGTAAGATGGTGGGGAGGGGAGCGAATGAGGAATGCAACGCACAACAGATGAGAGCATGTGCCACATGGCAAGGTTGGGGAGGGGGGGCCACTCACATCGACCATGCAGAAAAGTGATGATATTTCTTTTCCCACCCTGGACATGTCACATAGGTCAGCGCCCATCAGAAGATCGACATTTGGCGTGCCATCGCCAAGGACGTCCGGGCCCTGGGGGTCCACAACAGACGGAGCACCCACTGCCGCAAGAGGTGGGAAGACATCCGCCGCGGGAGCAGAAAGACCGCCGAGGCTCTGCTGGGGATGGCCTCCCAACCTAGGAGGGGTGCCACACGTCAATTGACCCCCCTGATGTCCCGGATCCTGGCGGTGGCCTACCCCGATTTGGATGGGCGCGTGAGGACATCACAGCAGACACAAGGGGGTGAGTATCAGCACATTCTGCTATATTAGCGCACAGTGGAGGTGTCTGGGTGGGGGAGGAGGGCTGTGGCTATCTCTAGGCCAGGGCGGTTTCTGTAGGCTAGGCCCCTCCGTTAGGCATGGCCCTGTGCCCCCACCCCCACCTCTGTAGGGTGCTAAGTACAGCTATCCAAGGCCCGGGCACACCTATGTGTGCAGTCGTCGTCCATAGACTTGTAGGCCAAGTCACAAAAATTGAGTAGTGTACCCCGAGTGTGCGGCGTAGTGCAGGGGGCTTCTGTGTCTGTCCTCTCCGCCAACAGTGCCGCCAATGCATGCACTCAACATGTCTTTCTTTCTTCTCCCCCCCCTTTTTTTTGGTTTTCCTGTTCATGTGTGCATTAGCATCATCAGGCGGAGGAGAAGTGGCATCGGCGCACGAGGGAGCTGCATCTCACATGGCCCTGGAGGGCCCTGCAACTGACTCCGAGTTCACCAGTGAGACGGAGGGCGAGGGGAGCTCCACAATGGGGACCCGTGGAGACGTCAGCGACACCGACACGTCCTCGGAAGGGAGCTCCCTTGTGGTGGCGGCAACATCCGTGCCCACCGCAACAACAGGTACAGCCGCCACCCAGCGCACCAGCTCCGCCCTCCCACAGCCCCTCAGCGTTCGCCCCGTGCCCGCTCGGCCAGGAAGCCGGGCATCTCCTTCACCCCAGGCACCTCAGGCCCTGCCCCAGTTACCCCTGCTGCCCTCAGTGCGGAGATCATTGACCTCCTCCAGACGCTCATTGTTGGGCAGTCTACCCTTTTGAATGCCATCCAGGGGGTTGAAAGGGAGGTGCATCGGAGCAATGCATACCTGGAGGGCATTAATTCGGGACAGGCTGCCCATCAGCAATCGTTCAACGCTCTGGCCTCAGCACTGACAGCGGCCATTGTCCCTGTCTCCAGCCTCCCTCCTCCAACTCCCTCCACCCAGTCCCACTCCCCTGTTCCTGTGCCTACCCCAGACACACCTACAGACCATCCTGCACACACATCAACACCCAAGGGCAGCTCATCCAGACATAAGCACCACAGATCACACAAGCATTCACACAAGCAACATCCACATGCAGACATGCCAACAGCCACTGCCTCCTCTGTGTCCCCCTCCTCCTCGTCTCCCTCCTCCCTCCCTGTGACGTCTCCACTCACCCCTGCATGCACACCACCATCAGCCAGTACGTCCATCACCAGCACACCCACCAGAACACTCCGCACACGTGCAGTCACCACCCCCACTGCCATTTATACGTCCCCTGTGTCCTCTCCCAGTGTGTCTGTCACCCCCTCTTCCAAACCACACAAACGCAGGCAGCTACCCACCCAACAGCCATCCACCTCACGACAGCCTCCGTCACAAGCACCTGCACCCAAAGACAGCACACTTGACTCTCCTACAACCACATCCTCTTCCTTCACTCCCATACCCACTGCACCTACCCTTCCCATTGCTCCTAAAAAGTTTTTCCTCTCCAAACTGAACCTCCCCCTCCATCTCGTAAGAGTCCAAACAGCACCTCAGCCACCACAAGCCCTGCACCTACTAGGACCATAGTTCAGGGCTATTGGAGTCCACCAGCTCCTAGGGCCGGAACATCGGCCACCAGCAAGGGGACAGCCAGCCCACCCCCTGGGAAAAGAACCAAAAAAGGGAAGGGCCGGCGCAACAGGCCTGAGACGGCTGCCCCCAAGGACACTACCCTTGCACCGTCACCTGGCACATCCACAAAGGGAGGCAAGGGCCCCAGAGATTCGGCGAAGGAGGGCAAGGGCAGCAGAGCGGACAAGTCCGGCAGCAGGCGAGCTGCCCAGGAGGGCCCCACCAGCCCCATTTCGGGTGTGACGGAGGACACCCAGGGGCCCAGGACTCCAGCACAGGAGGGCCCCGCTAGCAAAAGGTCGGATGGCGACTGAGCGGTAATTATTGGCAATTATTATAAGACAAGCACCGCTGAACAGGGCCCCACCGTGACAAGCACCGCTGAACAGGGCCCCGCCGTGACAAGCACCGCTGAACAGGGCCCCGCCAAGACATGCACCGCTGAACAGGGTCCCGCCAAGACAAGCACCGCTAAACAGGGCCCGCCGTGACAAGCACCGCTGAACAGGGCCCCGCCGTGACAAGCACCGCTGAACAGGGCCCCGCCAAGACATGCACCGCTGAACAGGGCCCCGCCAAGACAAGCACCGCTGAACAGGGCCCCGCCGTGACAAGCACCGCTCCGCTGGGCCCTTCATCTCAAGCACCGCTCCGCTGGGCCCTTCCTGTCAAGCACCGCTCCGCTGGGCCCTTCATCTCAAGCACCGCTCCGCTGGGCCCTTCATATCAAGCACCGCTCCACTGGGCCCTTCATCTCAAGCACCGCTCCGCTGGGCCCTTCCTGTCAAGCACCGCTCCGCTGGGCCCTTCATCTCAAGCACCGCTCCGCTGGGCACCGCCGTCTCTGAACTGCTCCGCTGGGCCCTTCATCTCAAGCACCGCTCCGCTGGGCCCTTCCTGTCAAGCACCGCTCCGCTGGGCCCTTCATCTCAAGCACCGCTCCGCTGGACCCTTCCTGTCAAGCACCGCTCCGCTGGGCCCTTCATCTCAAGCACCGCTGGCCCATTGGCAGGGCCGGATCTGTGTCGGGCAGGGCTTCACGAAGCACTCTGGCCAACATGCCTCCTCCATAACCAGTGGAGTCTGTAATCCACCTGATGGACTGTGGCTTTGCACTTCCCAGGATGTGACAGTGGTCAACCCACCCACTGTAGAGACTTGAGAGACTGTGGCTTTGCACTCCCCAGGATGGTACAGTTGGGCATGGTGGCCCCTCGTGGATCTGGCGTCGTGGACTCATGTGGCTGAGGTGCCCCCCTTCCCTTCCCCCTGAGGTGCCTGTAGTTTTATTATCTGATGCCCCAGCAGTGTTCTCTCCAATGGAATCGGGTCTTGTGTGTGGGCTTTGCCCATGTGTTTATGCACATTGGCCCACGAACAATGGAAGGTAGCCAATATGTGCTGGACTTTTGGCCTATGTATATATTGTTCATGTTGTGATATATTTTATTTCGATATTTCATTTTTCACTTAACTTCAAATCTGGTATAATATACTTCAATTTTAATGATCAATTTATTTTATCTTTGCATTATTCCGGGGGCTTTGGGGGGTGTCACTCTGACTTGTTGCTCTGCATTGGTATGTAGGGATTTGCGGGGGGTGGGGGGTGGGGGGTGGGTGTGTCGCGTATGTGTGTGCCGTAACCTTTTCTCCTCCCCCCTCCCCTGTGTCGTAGGTGCTGTACTCACCGTTGTCGTCTGCGCCGGCGTTCGTGCTCCTGGTAGAGGAGCAGGTAGACAATAACTGGTAGGATGTTTAATTCGGGTTCCATGCTGTCCAGATTCCTTGTGGAGTGTATAGAGGTGAGCGTTTTCACGGTTCGTAGTCTGTTTCCGCCGTGTTTTTATCGGCGGGGCTCCCGCCCCGGAAAAGGTGGCTGATTGGTGAGTTGTGATAGGGTGGGCGGTACATTGTCTGCCGCCTGTCTGTTGGCGGTGACCGCCGCGCTGTTTGTTTGTCCCGCCGTGGTGGTCGGAGTGTTAAAGTGGCGGGCTGTGTTGGCGGTTCCCGCCAGGGTCAGAATTCCATTTTTTTTACCGCCTGCCTGTTGGCGGGTTGGCCGCCACTTTAACACCGACCGCCAGGGTCGGAATGACCCCCTGAGGCTCCTCATGACGAGTCTAGCAGACCTAGGACCGCCAGATTCTAGGTGGCAGTTGGAATGCCACCAGTGCAGCGGTCTGGCCTCCTTATTACCACAGTGGCAAAAGTGCCATAGTCGGACTGTCGGCACTGCCACATTTGCGCTGGCCATCAGCCTGGCAGTGCAGGTGGGCTTAATCTGCCAGAGAAGCACTGCCTGGGGATTACGACCCCCATGTCTGCTAGCTTTTGCATGGAGGTTCTCCTGCCATGCAAAGGCTGGCAGAGACAGGGTGCTGGGGGCCCCATGGGGGTCCCTGCACTGCCCAAGCACTTGGCATGGGAAGTGCAGGGGCCCCCATTGGCAGCCCTGCTGCGCTTTTCACTGCCTGATCCACATAGCAACAGTTCACCCGGCTCTATTACAAGCCGGGGTCAATGTTGTGGGTAGTTTTCCACTGAGCCAGTGGGCGGAAATGATGTTTTCGTCCATTGACCCAGCAGGAAAATCATAATAGGGCCAGCGGGCAGAATACTGAACTGGCGGTGTTTCTGACGCGTGAGTTTGGCGGGCAAAACTTATAACGAGGCCCTGAGTGTCACTGGGTCCACTTGAATGCTGTGGTTAAGGGGCTGGTACAGTGTGTGGCCTAAATATGCCAAACCCACAATCTGTTAAATTATCTGAGCTCTTAAGAGCCGCTTTCACCATATGGGATGACCTCACCAGGAGAAACGACCTGACACTTTCCCGTCCCTCTACATGCCCCTTTTGGGCAACTTGGACGATTGGAGGAATGTTTACACAGTGATACAGAGAGGGGTGTAGCATCCTATAGTGACCTCTTTGAAAGAGGTAGTATCAAGGATTTCTTAAAATGCAAACAAGATTTCCAACTGCAAGAAATTAAACCCTTATGATATTTCCAACTCCAACACTGTGTCCTACACCCAACTATTTAACAAGTGGCTACCCATTTCTTAACTGCCTGGAAGAAGCTACTTACTAGATATGGCAGCCTCGGAGGTTTGATATCTCACACATACGCCCTCCTTTCTAAGATGACCCTTGACAAAGATTGTACCTACCTGAAACAATGATTGAAATTACAGCATACCACCAGCCCCCAGAAGCTTGGGAGAAGCTATGGTCTGACATTCCCTCTCTTTGCAAGAGTGTGAAGAACAGGGAAATGGAATATAAGATTATGACAATGTGGTATATCAAGCTCATTAAATGAAAGCAAATATATGGGATGTTGGACGGTTTGTGCTTGAGGGGTTGTGGGTTGGAGGGCAATTACTTGCATGTGTCATGGTCCTGTCCCTAGCTGACATACAACTGGAAGGACATTTTTAACCATATTAAGAGCAGTGTTGGTATAGCCGGTGAAAGCCTACCCCACCATTGTTGTTCTAGGTCTCTGCCTAGCAGAAATGGCAACTTAACCAAAAGCAGCCTGGGCATTATTATTTAACATGTTACTAGTGTTGAAGCAACTCCTAGCGCTACATTGGAGGACTCAAATAATCCCTTGTATACAGGAATGTGCTGGCAGGCTGTGGACATTGATTGCCATGGAGAAATTGACATGTAGCCTTGCCGAAATGGATGGTGAATTAGTGAGTCCCGATGGCCCCCTTTAGTGGCTTATTTCTTGGGCAGCAGTCCACAGTACAGTTGTCCCACATCTTTCAGGAAGGGCCCAGCGGAGCGGTGCTTGTCATTACGGTTAGTGGAATAGGAGGGAAATGTTCCATGTCAATTTTGATATTAGGGCCGATACCATTGTCCATACAGGACAGTTAAGTAGATCAAGTGAATAAAACTATTTTACCAGTACCATTCAGGGCAAGAACATATGCACTACCAGTCAAAAATTGGGTCCAGACAAAGGGTGGAAAATTGAGAGTAGCCATGCAAAAATGGTGGATTTCCTCCATTTTGCTACAGGCTGTCTCATAAAAAATATGTCCAACCCATGAACTGGAATTCTTTGTGCTACATATACTGCTGGTGAATCACAACCTCTTTCTGTTTAAACGATTGGTTCTGTATAGTTTCTAACAACAGATGGGGAACCACTCTCAATATTATCACTTAGGCTAAGTTCACTTGAATTCTTTCGAAACTTTATGGTATATATGTATCATGTGTAAGGAATACTGCTGTATTAGCCCAGGATGACAAACCCTTGAACTTCATTTGCTTATTTTGACTTTTAAAATACTGACATATTTCTATGTACATTCTGTATATGATGAGCAAAGCCATTTTTACTGGACAAAATGTGTACAGTGTGCAGTGTATACATAAAAATATAATATCAGTTCACACAAATTTCTTTCGATATAAAACATTCTCTTGGTTGTTTATTAAACTTTATAAGGCAACTGAGCTTTTAAGGTAAAGGATTCTGCAGGACTCAACATTTATTTACATTTCCTCTTACTTAAGTGTTACCCTATCTTGGGCAACCTTTGTTAACCCTTTTGGTGCGGGTGTCAGCCAATAGTCGACACTAGGGAGGTAAATAAAGGCCCTACTGGTGCGATGCACCAGAGGGAGTCCTTTAGCTAGTTTTAATCTTGGGATGCTCTGGATGAGCACTGCATCTCAATGCTCAGGGGACATTTCTCAGCCTCAGAGCACTGAATGGGGTGGATGAGGTATTATTGGAAAGGGGAGAATTTCCCCTTCCCAATGAGACCTCTTCTCAGTGGATCCTTGCTTGGTGATCAACTCAAGAGAGCTACCCCTAGCAGGGACCTATCCACTAACCACCAGGGATGAGAGACGCAGCCCCTCAAGCAAGAACTTGTGCTTCCACCAACATATTTTGCTGAGAGCAGTACTATTGCCCCCTGGGGGGCAGATGGGGGCACTCACCTCCACTCTACCTCCCATGGGGTGGCAGAAAGCCCACTAGACACCAGAGAAACATATTTGTTTTAAAGATAGTGGTGGGGGCTGCCCACTATAGGCATGGCCATGCAACACACCTTTTAAATGGGAAAGCAGTCTTTCTGCCCCCTTCAGGGCAATATGGGTAATTACTCCAGTCAGCCCCCTAGGCACCAGGGAAGCATTTTTTTTTTTTAAATATAGGAGTGGGGGCCACTGACCATGTACATGGCTATACCTCAACCCCACGTAAATAGGCATCAGTCTTTCTGGCCCCCCACCCCTCAGGGGGGCATCTGGGAAATCCAGGGTGGTGAGTTTTGCATTCATCCCTTGCACTTTTCTTACCCATAATGTTCTACAAACCTCAACCGCTGGCTAAAAAACACATTTCCTCACATTGTTGTTAGGAAAACTTTGGAAATCTGTGGGGAGCCATACATTTTCTGCCACACAACATTCCCGCACATCTCCTGATAAAAATGGTACCTCACTTGTGTGGGTGAGGCAAGAGGTCTTGACACAAAAGGCCCAAAGTGCTACATGAGAGATCGTCAATAGTGGTAGCTGTGGGATTTGGGGCCTTGCTCTGCCACCAAGCTCCCTTTGACCTTGGTTTGATACATTCCTGTTGCGGGCACTAAGCCGAGCCACACAAGTGGGACAGAGTTTTTATCAGCACAAGTGGGGTAAACTTTGTGGATTCCTGCACATTCTGGAAGTTACCATCACAGAAATGTAAGGAAAATGTGTAATTTCAGGCAAAGTGTGAGTTTTCCAGGGCACTGGGAATAAAAAAACATTATAGGATACACACAAGGCACATCATCCTGGACTCCCCTAGTTGTCTGGTTTTCAAAAATATACAGGTTTACTAGGTTTCTCCATGAACTGGCTGAGCTACAGCCTACAGCCCAAAACCACAGCTACCCTCTTTACAAAAAACTGGTTAGCTTTCAGTGGAATAATGTGGTGTGTCTGTGTTGTGTTTGGTCAATGTGCTATTGCAGGCTCCAGATCTACCCACACATGTACCATTTTTATCAGAAGACACGTGAGAGCACAAAATAGTAGGATATTTGCTATTGCCAATTGGATTTCACTGCAGTTGTGGCTTTCAAATGTGAGCCAGTGCATAAGAAAGAAGACAATTTGAAAAAATCCCTCCAAATCATAAGCTTGTATAGATACTCACAGTTTCAGGGATGTACAACTAGCCACTGCTGCTAAACTCCATACCGTGTGACCATTTAAAAAATACATAGGCTACCTTGATACCTATTTGTCACTCGTATTTCACCATGTGAATTGGCCTATGCTCAGTATACAATGAAAAAAGATTGTACAATGCAGCACAGTTGTTGGCTCTGAGTACCCTGGAATTTCTGGAGAAGCTAAAAACCCTATATATCCCCACAACCAAAAGGTCGAGCAAACATAATGGTACATTGCTTTTGTAAATCGCCCATCGTGATAAAAGATACAGATAAAAACTTTGTCAAAAATGGCTGTTTTTTTCCTACTTGTTTTCAATATTTCTTAATTTCAACAGTTTGTTTCTTAGGATACAACCTTGAGAGGTCTACGCATATGACCCTGTGGTGATGTGGCTTGGAATGCTGTTGGGTCATGTGGAATTCTCTGACATAGCTTGTTGAGGTCATGGCATTCCACATGGCATCAACGGACTGAGGTGCACGTCTTATCTTCCCTCTGTGCCCCTTTTTTATTACTGTATATGTTAAAGGTGTAATCTTTTATATAAAGGATTGTTTCATCCAAACTTCTTCGTGGGACTCATCACTTCAAGATTGGCGACGAGTTTCTGACGAGCCCGTTTCCAGTTGTGCGTTTTACGGTCAGACTCTGTAGTGTTCCCGGGATCCTCTCTTCAAGTGACCGTTTTCGGAAGAAACAGACTCTACGGGGCTCCCGGGATCGTTCTTCGTTTTCTATTTTATCCTGAAGGTATTTGGGGGCACAGAGGGCACTAAGGAAATTACCGTTAGTTTAACGGTATTTCCAGCACGAGCGAAGGCGCGTGTACACTGCGCGAGACACAGCGCGAGCGAAGACGCGTGTGCATACTGCGCGAGGCACCAGTGTGTCAGCTCGCGTCTTCGCGTTGAAGACGCGAGCACCTTAACGCGCGTGTTCATTACAGTGTCGGCTCTCACCTGATAGTATCAAGTTCGTCAAGCTCGGGGACTGTTTTTTGTCTGCCTTTCTGATCGCTGCCACTGTGATATCTACGCTGACCTTCTCCAGCTTTGTTTTTCTGGGTTTGCTGTTCACCGGATATAAAAGAAGGACTATTATTTTTTTTTTGTCTGCTATTAACACAGAAGATGGACTACTTTTGTAGTTTCTTTTTATCAACATTGAAGATGGTTTCCTTGGAAGTACTAATAATCAGCCATCTTTGAATGGACTTTCATACATTTATATATATATATACACAAGTTTTTATTATTATTATTAACATACTTTTATTTATTTATTTATCTATTTTTTTTTTCGCTTTACCTCTTTGTTTTTTTTCTTGTTGTTTTGAAAAACTGGTTAGGGAGGATGCAGAATGTGTTACCACCATCACCTTTTTTGCAAGATCCAGGTGATCCTCCTTTAGAACGGAAATTATGGTTACGTTCATTCAAGGCGTTTTTAGGAGCTATAGACGGTCATAAGTTCAGGCCAGAAAGGAAAAAAAGTTTAATGTACTATTATTTAGGAGTGGAAAGACAGAACATTTTTGATCATCTTCCAGTTTATGAATTACGTGAGGAAGAGGAGTTAGATGAGTTTGAGTTGGCGGTTGCGCAACTTGACAGGCATTTCACTAAGACTAAGAATGTGGTTGTACATAGGTACACATTTTTTACAAGGGCACAAAATCCAAATGAGAGTGTGGATTCTTTCATTACAGCGTTAAAAGTACTGGCTGCCAAGTGTGAATTTGAAAATTTTACCTCGCAACTTATACGTGACCAACTGGTAGCAAGGTGTTTTTCTAAAAGGATTCAGGAAAAGTTATTAACGTGTAAAGACCCTTTGTTAGACAAAGCTATTGATATAGCAAAAAGTATTGAATGTTCGTTGGAAGATGCTAAACAGTTGGAGTTGTCTATGTCTAATGTTTCCATTTCAGGTGCGGTGATGAATACGCCAAATCTTGATCACAAGAAACTGCTCCGGACTGAGAAAAAACAAGATTGCACACCACCTTCAAGGAATACTCTGTCTTTCAAAGCCAACCATAAAACTATGTGTTATAAATGTGGTTCTTTGAATCATGTTTCATCCTTCAGGAATTGTCCGGCAGCTAATCAACAATGTAGGAACTGCAATAAACTGGGTCATTTCTCACGTGTATGTAGAGGTGGAAAAAGGAGTAATATTCGTTATGTACTGGATGGAGATAAGGAAAGTGTACAACAGGATGATAATGAGTTTGTGTTAGTTGTCAAAGGCAATAATTCCTATATTAGTAAAACGATAATAGATCCTGATATTGAAGTACTGGTGGGTGGTGTGGCTGTCAAATTATTAGTGGATACTGGTGCACGCATTACCATTGTCTCATTAGAAAAGTTCAATGAGTTTTGGAGCGATAAGACTCTTATTCCTCCTGATGTCACCACATTAGCCTTTGAGGGGAGCAAAATTGATTTAGTTGGGTATTTTTGGACCTCCTTGTCTGTTTTTGGTGAGACGCTCCATGGCAAGGTGTATGTAGCAAGGAAAGGCATTAATGTTTTGGGTTTAATCCATCAAGCGGACTTTAAATTAGTTATTAAACCGGGAAGGGAGAAACCTGTCTCGATTGACCGTAGCAGCACCAATTGTATTACACTTTACATGATTCAAAACATTTTTGGCAACAAAAATTCAAACGTCTGTTCCAGGACAAGTTAGGTAAAATTACAAACTACACACACATGATTAGGTTGAAACAAGGAGTAACCCCGGTCAAGCATAAATTGAGGAATGTTCCTTTTAGTGTGAGGGCAGAATTGTCCAATCTATTAAGGGACATGTGCGAACAGGGAATTATAGAGGAGATTGAGGCAACTCTATGGTTATCTCCCATTGTCTTAGCGAAGAAAAGCTCTGGAGACCTTAGGATGTGTGTGGACTTAAGAAGCCTGAATGAAGCAATTTGGGTTGATAGTTTCCCATTGCCCAGAATAGACGATCTCATAGCTAAAGCGGGTTCAGCCAGTTGGTTTACGAAGTTAGATCTTAAATCGGCGTACCATCAGGTTGAACTTGATGTTGACTCACGCTATCTCACTGCTTTTGTGACACCTGATGGTACTTTCCAATTTTGTAGATTACCTTTTGGTTTGGCGTCAGCTGCTGCTGTCTTTCAAAGATTAATGACTGACATGTTTCCTAATAATTCCAATGTTGTCATATTTCAAGATGATATCTTGATTTTTGCGGACACAGAAATGGAACATGACAGGGTTGTGGAAGAAGTCTTGAAGACTTTGGAAGACAGAGGAGTCACTTTGAGAGGAGACAAATGTCTTTTCAAGACACAGGAGATTGAGTACTTGGGTCATGTTTTATCGGAACAGGGGGTTAAACCAAGGCCCAAGTTAGTGAAAAGCATTCTAGAAGCCCCTGCACCTAAAACCAAGGAGCAGCTTCTTTCTTTCTTAGGTTTATGTGAATTTTATGCAAAGTTTTTAAAAGACTTTGCCAAGACCACTGAGTGTTTTCGAGCCAATCTTAAAAAGAAACAAGTGTTTCATTGGTCTAAAGAGTGTAATGACGCTTTTGAGCTGGTTAAACAACAAATTGTCAATTCTCCTGTGTTACAACCTTTTTCTGATGAAAGAAAAACTATTATAACAGTGGATGCATGTGAGTATGGATTAGGTGCCGTCTTGACACAAGTTTCTGACGGAGGCAAGGAAAGCACCATTGGGTTTGCTTCTAGGACCTTGCGGGAGGTTGAACGGAAGTATTCTGTTATTGAAAAAGAACTTCTTGCTTGTGCATGGAGTGCTGAGAAATTTAAGCAGTACCTTTGGGGTAGACACTTTATTTTAAAAAACGATCACCGTCCCCTGGTGGAAATCTTATCTGGTAAGAAAATTAAACGTTCCACTGCTCGAATTGCTCGTTTGTCTGCTAAATTATTAGAGTTCAACTTTTCTGTCGAGTATATTCCCGGAGGAAAAAACAGCAGAGCAGATTGTTTATCCCGTCTTCCCATATTAGATGAAGAAGAACAAGATTGGGAGACTGAAGTAGAGGAGTGCTTAATAACGTGTATCACTGAAACTTTGGATGAAAATGTTTGGATCAAGTCATTGCAAAATGACAAGTGGTTGTGTGAAGTTATGCAATATGTTAAGGCTGGGTGGCCAAGAGAGAGAACTCTTCCGCCTGAATTACAACCTTATTGGAAAGTATCGGAAGAATTATCTGTTGAAGGTGATATGCTCATTCAAACTTATTCAAACTTATTCAAACTTATTCAAACTTATTCCTCCAGAGTGTCTCAGGAAGGATTTGATTCTGAAAGCACATGTAGGACATCTTGGTGCCACAATTACCAAAAGGAAATTAAGATCAAATTTCTGGTGGCCCAGTATGGACAAGGAAATTGAGGAGTTGGTTAAAAACTGTCCTAGTTGTTGTGTTAGTGACAAGGTCCTTGTTACCCAAGGAATGACTGATTCCTTTGTTCCATCGCCAGCTCGTGCATGGCAGAAAATTGGTTTAGATTTTCTTGGACCATATTATGTATTGCCGCCAGACATGAGGTATTTCATGGTTATAGTGGATTATCTTTCCAGGTGGGTTGAGGTTTTGCCTATCAGGGTCCCCACCACTCAGAGTGTTATTAAATGTCTGAAAGAAGTTTTTAGCCGGGAAGGTTTGCCTGAACAAATAATGACCGATAATGGGGTACAGTTTGTATCCACAGAAATGTGTGCATTCTTGCACAGATGTGGCATTAAACACATCAGAACTTCTCTCTATAATCCCCAGAGTAATGGTGTTGTTGAACATTTCAATCGTGTACTTGTGGAGTGTATACAAGCAACCCTTAGGAACAATATGCCTGTTGGACAAGCTATTAAAGAATTGATCTGGTCTCATCGCACTACACCTCATGTTGCTACTGGTAAGACTCCTTTTGAGTTAATGAGGGGGAGAATTGCAACTACAGAATTATGTCCTTCTTGGATAATTGATTTATTTCATGAGGGGTGTGATCTTAAGAAGGGGTGGCAAGTAGCAAAAGACAATTCTGATGTAATGGGAAAGAAAAGGCTGGAGGCAATACCGTTAAAAAAAAAAAAAAAAAATCGTGATCTCCAGGTTGGAGATTGGGTCAGGGTTAGAGATCCCCTGTTAGTCAGAAAAGGCTTGTCAAAATTTAGAGAACCCCAACAAATTTTAGAGGTACGTAAAAATGCTGCTAGGCTGGCTGATGGGAATTGGTGGGTGTCACACGTTTGGCTTTAGATCCCGGTGTTCATTCTAGAAATGAATTTGGAAGTAATCACAAGTTGTCTAACCAATTCAATGGAGATGAAGTTGATTCTTGCCATTTCTCTGAAAGTGTGAGAAAGAATGTACACAAAACTGTTGAGGAATAGAATAAGCGGGAATGCCGCAGACCTGTTAAGTTTCATGATTATATTTTGTCGTGAAAGTAATATATGTCTATTCTTTATTCAGTAGGTTGTTATTTTGTGCTTAGAGGATGCACAGTTTATTAGGTGTTGTTCTTAAGATAATTTTGTTTCAATTTTAGTAGGTTACTTTTGTTTATATTAATAGTGTTGTTTTAGTGAACTTATTTATTGAGAACAATGTTAAATTAAAGAAAGGGGGGAGATGTGGTGATGTGGCTTGGAATGCTGTTGGGTCATGTGGAATTCTCTGACATAGCTTGTTGAGGTCATGGCATTCCACATGGCATCAACGGACTGAGGTGCACGTCTTATCTTCCCTCTGTACCCCTTTTTTATTACTGTATATGTTAAAGGTGTAATCTTTTAAATAAAGGATTGTTTCATCCAAACTTCTTCGTGGGAGTCATCACTTCAGACCCCTTGCTTAATTTGGAAATATGTCTACTTTTTAAAAGTATATAGCTATCCTTTATCCTTCATGACTTTAAAACTGGTTTTCACCACACACCAGAGGTGGATTGAAAGCACAAAAAAAAAGGAAAAATGGGCTACCTCTTTGTAAAATGGCACAAATATTGTCAAAAATCTGGAGGCATATTTACAAGCCCAGTAGCATCACCAGAGCGTCATTGTTTGTGAACCTCCAGTGGCACTGTGCATTACGCATATTTACAAGTCAGCTCTAAGCCACTTTTTGTGGCTTAGAGCTGCCTTGTAAATATGCCCACCAATGCAGTTTTCTGCAGCAGAGGGGTGTGCAATGGGTGTTGCTGTGGGCGTTCCACAGCAACACCCATTGCTTTTGACGCTGACCCAGAATTACAAGAATCTGTAAATCTGTGGCAGTGCCAAAAACTAACACCAACCCATGGGTGGAGTTTGCATAGAGCAACAAGGAGAAATGCATTCATTACGCCTTGTTTTTTCTTCTTCTATGTGTGCTGCATTCTGCAGCACACACAGAAAGAGCAAAACCACCATGAATGATTGTTTGTTTGCAGGAAGGTACACATTCCTGCACATAAACAATCAATCCCCTCAACGCAGACATCCATGCACTATGGTACAAGGGTGCATTCGTTTGGTTGCAAAATTTAGCGCTGACGCATGGGGAAATTCAGGGGTGCCTAGTATTCTTGTAAATACGGCAAATCCCTGCGTTTAAAAACTGGTGTAGCATGACGTTGTTGATTTTGGCGCAGCACCACGCTGCACCAGGTTGTTGTAAATCTGGCCTTTGGTTTCTTCAATCAGCTCTGCATGTTCCTGAAAGCTGGAAAGACAGAGGCCCTCATTACGAGTTTGGTGGTCCAAGTACTGCCACATCCGGGTCATGACTATGGTGGTCTTCCCAACGGAACACAGCCAATCCATCACCATGACTGCCAGTGCAGAGGAGCCACTGCTGATGGTGGTAGGCATCTCCAGGCTGGCTGGGACCATGTTTCCGCCGAGCACAGTATGAGGTTGCACACCACCAGGATTTCTGTCACGGTCACACTACCACTAAAACCCTGGTTAAATGGAAAGCTATAGAAGGAGGCACTCACCTTCAGGAACACAGACACGTTCGGAGCCCCCATGGAACCAGAACTTGAAGTCTTCCCACTGCTCCTGATTGTCCTGCGTCTCCAGAACCAGTGACGGCAAAGACAAAGACAACAACAACCGTAAGTACACCCACCTAGCACACACAGGAGGGAAAGGTATTAGAACACATGTACACACAACACGCACATTATGGATGGCTAGTGACTGCCACACACACACACACAACCACACACCCATACCAAGACACACACCGACACACACACAAAACACACACATGCCGATGAACATTACGCACACCACCCTGCACACACAGATGACCGCCACTGGCTAACACACATATACGCAACAGCATCAAGTTTCACAACATCACAATCACAACTACACAAACGCGTTGCAAACCCGTAGCACTGAGCACCTACACATGACAACACATACTGACAACAAAACGCAAAGACAACTCACAACCAATCAACACCGTGACACACCCATACAGCGTACGAAATGTCACACCACTCCCACACAACTTACAACGCATATGGCATAGCAATCACCACACAAATGGACGCACACACAACAACCACACACTGGCACACAACACCACCACAACTCATCACACCACGTACATAGCACAACTTAGCTACACACATGCATGGAACTACACAATCATATCACAGACACAAAACACACCAATAGCAGCGGGACCAATAGCAGGGCCACAAACACACATGCAGCCCAGGAACAACATCAAGCACAACCAACACACACAACTCACACACAGACAAACTAAAGCCCACAAATACAAAACATCCATGTCGAAGGAAAGCCAGGACAAGCCAGCTTGGCACAGATGTATTCAAGCAAAAAATGTCTTTACAAAAAATATATACAAATATGAGGCCACTGGCCAATACATATTTCATGGTGACCATGGCACAAATGGCACAACAATGTGCCCCAACCTGACTCCTGACTGAAAAATGACCTCCAAAGTGTAGGAGCATCAAGGGGGCAGACAGGCACCTCAGGGGTGAGGGTGTGTGTGGAGGTAGGGGTTTGGACTTCGGAGGGGGTCCTTGGGTTTGGGGTTGGGTTTGGCAGGGAGCCATGGGTTTGGGATTGGTTGGAAGGTCCTTAGGGTTGGCCTTGGGATGGGGTACCTTGGGTTTGGGGGGGACAGACTTTCTGGCAGGGAGAGGCATAGGAACACCAGGGGTGGCAGGGGAGGACTTGGAGGTGGAAGGGCTGGACATGGCTAGGGACACAAGGCACTTCGGGGAATCACGGAGTGGGAGAAGCGGACGAAACAGGGAAATACATAAAGGAAACGTTTCTTAGGGACACAAGCATAGTCATGGGAAAAGTGTTTGGGAGTGGAGGGAGAGGGAGTGGTGGTAAGATGTTTTTGTGGGTGTCTTGGGTGCACGTGTGTGCACGGAATGCTTGTGTGTGCTGGGTGTCTGTTGGGTGGGTGAGTACAGGCATTTAGATGTCTTGGGAGGGGGGTGCTGGGAGATGCCATGCTGGATAGGTGACCGTCTATTGGGGTGGTGTCTGCAGGTATGGTACATGTGCTTCATGTGGGGGTGTCTGTGGTTGTAGTGAATGCAGATGTGGTGAGTGGGGTGGATGTCTGTGGGTCTGTAAATGTACTGACTGTGGGTATGATGGGACTTGTGGCTGGGTCAGGGAGTGTTGGTGTCATGCCAGCAGGTATTAGTGGTGTAGTGTTTGTGGAGGAGGGGGTGGTGGGGGAGGCTGTGCAGGGAGTGGATGTTGTTGTGTCAGCTGGTGGCTATTATCTGTATACATGCCGGTGGTGGGTCCTGTGGTGCTTGTGTTTGTTAGTGCCAACAGTGTCTGATGATGTGGATGCATGGCTGTGTAAAAGTGTGCTTTGGATGGGTGTGGGGAGAGGGCTTTTGGATTGGGAAGAGGTAGATGGAGGGGGGAACAGGAGACAAAGGGTGACTGGCTGCCGTCAGTGAGGTGGCCAAAGCCTGAAAGGATCTCTGGAGGCCAGTCAGGGCACTGTGATTGCCTTCTAAGATCGCATTGCTCTGTTGGACTTGAGCTGCAAGTTTCTGGATGGCATTCATGATAGTAGTCTGACCCACAGAGATGGACCTCAGGAGGTCAATAGCCTCCTCACTGAGGGCAGCAGGGCTGACTGCGGCAGGGGAAGAGGTGTTTGCAGCAAAGGAGACACCCACACTCCTGAGTGAGTGGGCATGGGCAACTGTGTGGAGAGCAGCATAGAGGGTGGAGCTAGTAACGGGGGTGGAAAATGATGCGGCTGCGGTGACCCCAGTTGGGTCCGCCACCACCATCTTAGGTCCTCCCTCCACTTCCGACAATGGTTGATCTGCTGGCTATGGACCCCCGGAGTCCGTGCTTGCTTGATAATGGTATGCCAAATCCCCTTCTTCTGATGGACGCTGACCTGGATGGCTGACACAGACAAAAGGAGAAAGTAATGAGGAATGGCACAACATCAACAGGAGTGGCCTACACACATCAGACACACCACATTCCCACCCAAATCCATTGTAACGGCTCACATGCCTAAACTCCATGCCCCCAGCATGCATGAACCCTGTGGCCGGTATACCTACGCCATTCACCCTGTCACACACCCCTGTCACACACAACAATGGCATGTGGCTCACCTGCTCCTCTGGTGCCCTATACAGCTGTCCATACACCAGCTTCTCCAGCTCTTCGTGGGTGAAGGCTGAGGCCCTATCAACTTTAGGACTTGGCATGATGGCCCCACAGAACAAAGCAGCTCACATTGTGGAGGTCTTGCTTGCAGAAGCGTCAGGTGTCAAGTGAGCTAGGCTGCAGAAAATGGCAGTCACGGCCACCTCATACATTACTGTCACCACCGGCGGTGATCATCATTGACCCCAGTCCCCCATAGGCAGCAATTTAAACCAATGAGAAGTTGTACGGCGGTTGCGAACGCCTGCCGCCATGGCAGCATACGCCAGCTGACTTGTATCACTTCCATCTATCCTGTGCTGCAGGAGAGGCGGCTGCCATTTTATGAAAGGTCAATGGCTTCTAGCAGTGAAATATAAGTGAGTCATTGAACTTATATGTCCTGAATGCTGCGCAGGTCCCTGTTGAGCAAACATGGTTAGGCTCATACACGTCTCATTCAAGGCACAGTGCTGACAGATGGGTGGATGACACATGTACTGCATATCCACCTACTCGCTGCCTCATAGGCAGTGTGACCCCTAGGTCACTGACATTTCTATATACATGGTCCATGTGTGCACACAACACATAACATTACACATGTGTTGTGTGCCAGAAACTATAGCACAGGGCCAGGACTGGGCGTTGAGGATGGTTGTAATGGCGCTCCTGAACACACTATTTAGTATGTGTCCACTGTTCAGGCATGTCTTCAGTGTTAGGTGTGTGGCACAAGATTGTGTACAGCTAACATATGGAGTGCTTAATACACTGTACAGTCTCTCCTCTCTAACCTAGATTCTATGTCATGAGGATGAGGAGGAATGCATCAGTGTACCGACTGCTAGTCAACCTCGCTACCTTGGAAGAGAGACACATCATCTAGACCTATCATCTGAATTGTCTGACCATCATGGACCTATGTGCACAGTTGGAGCCAGATTTAGGGGGTCATTCTGACCCTGGCGGTCTATGACCGCCAGGGTCGTGGATGACTGAAGCACCGCCAACAGGCTGGAGGTGCTTCAAAGCCCATTCCGACCGCGGCGGTAAAGCCGCGATCAGAAAACCGGGTCCGGCGGTTTCCCGCCGGATTTCCCCCGGCTGGGCTAATCCTCCATGGCGGCGCTGCAAGCAGCGCCGCCATGGGGATTCCGACCCCCTTCCCGCCAGCCTGTTCCTGGCGGTTTTCACCCCCAGGAACAGGATGGCGGGAACGTGTGTCCTGGGGCCCCTGGGGGCCCCTGCACTGCCCATGCTACTGGCATGGGCAGTGCAGGGGCCCCCTAACAGGGCCCCAGCATGCTTTTCACTGTCTGCTTAGCAGACAGTGAAAAGCGCGACGGGTGCAACTGCACCCGTCGCACACCTGCAACACCGCCGGCTCCATTCGGAGCCGGCTTCAGTGTTGCAGGCCGCCTTCCCGCTGGGCCGGCGGGCGCTAACAATGTTAGCGCCAGCCGGCCCAGCGGGAAGGTCGGAATGGCCCCAGCTGTCTTTCGACCGCGGAGCGGCCATATGGCGGTTCCCGCCTGGCCGGCGGCAACCGCCGCCCGCCAGAGTAGGAATGAGGCCCTTACTGCCTTGCATCTGCAATCCCTATGCCGTCCCTCCCACAGTACAAGTGTATCAGTGATACACTTCCTAGCCACAGCTTACAGTGGGCCTGGCTGCAGGGATGTCACTCCCATGTTTAACATCGTGTTGCAGGAAGTACTATGTGCTTTTCTGAAACACCTGGACAGCTACATTAGGTTCCCACAACCTGCTGATTTGCCCATTATGAAGGCAGGCTTCTATGAGCTTGGACACCCATATTGCTTTGGTCCCTCCCAATGTTAATGAACAAGTGTATAGGAACAGAAAAAGCCATAACTCGATCAATGTTCAGATGGTGTCTCTAGCGGACCAGTACATCTCTCAAATGACAGCCAAGTTTCCTGAATCTGTGCCTGATACCTATATTCTGAGGAACATCAGTGTCCCACATTTAATGGCACAACTACAGAGAGGGAAGGCTTGGCTCATTGGCACATATCAATATAGATGATTGTTTCTGTTGTTGCACGTGTCAACACAATCCTCTCTTTGGCTGTACCTGGATTATAGCAGGTCCTACCTTTATTCACCCAGGTGACTCAGCCTATCCTAACCTTCCCTGGCAGTTAACACCAGTGAGGTACCCTGCCTCAGATGAGGAATCCAGTTTCAATGAGGCCCACGGCAGTCGAGGTGTGTGATAGAAAGGACTTTTGGGCTACTTAAGGCAACATTCCAGTGTCTACACGTCTATGGAGGTGCCCTCCTCTATAGTCCCCCAAAGATGTGCCAGATCATAGTTGCCTGCCGCATGCTCCACAATCTGGCCCTGAGACGTGTGATACACTTACTGGCAGATGAGGAGGTGGCCGCTGCACCAGTGGGTGAAGATGGTGATATGCAATGTGAAGAGGAGGCAGATCAGTAATGTTGCAGCTGACTCTAGGACAGAGCTGATCAATCAGTACTACGAGTGATGTACAGGTATGTTGTGTGTGTTGTAGCAGGTGAAATACATGCACTTTGTTTACCAATTGCCCTCCTGGCCAGGTATATAAGTGGAGATGTACAATTTACCAATCCCAATATGTGGGTACTGGTAGATGACAGATTGCATGTCAGGAGCAGTGTTGGTGGTCTAAACTCAGACATATGTTCTCATGCAGGATGCTAGTTTAAAATCTCCTATGGACAGTCCTGGAGTGTGCTATGTGTGCTGTTATCTCATGTCCAGATGTGAATCCAGCTATGGACTGTGTACAGTGTATTCTTTCCTCTCCTACTAATTGCCTGAGCCATCCATGTCTATTTGATTTTGCTCACAGTTGGAAGTGTGGAGTTGAGGCCATTACAGCTGTCAGCTAGTGCATGTTACTCATTAGTTTATTGTGATTGTTGAAGTAGAAGTGTTCTCTGTTGTGTACTGTTTCCTTGACAATCCACAATGATGACGATGACAATGGACTGCATATGTGGTTTGAATGCCACCATGCCTAAATTCCTGATGTATGTCCCTGTGTGTTCTTTTTTCGGGTTGGATAAGTGGATATACTCTGGTGGGTGGCAGGACTACTGAATCCCTTACACAAGACTAATGTGACTTCTATGATGCACTATGTCCCCTGTACAGGATGCCTTCCACTACTATAATTTGCACTCACTGTTGGTTGATGGATATTACCACACATTACATATTGATGACCACACATTTGTACATGACACAATCAAGACACAAATGCATTTGCTGTGATCTACAATGTTTACTGTGCATATTTTGTCAAACAGTTCTTGAGTGGGGTCATGGTGGATGAAATCAGCAGAGTAGATGTAGCTGTAGGTAGTACAGGTCCAGTGTCCACGGGCCATGGGAAAAAGAAGACATGACATTGAACAGTCAATGGGATGTGTCAGTGGCACACAAGGGAGGATATTCAGGAGAGCTTTACTTCCTGGTAGTGGGTTAGGTCTTGGCATCTGCTCCAGCCCGCTGCCTGGATGGAAGACCACATTTGCAGGAGGGTCCTCAGCTACAGAGGGAGGGGTGTCAGTGGCCTTTGGCCTCCAATCCACTGGCTGCTGCTGATGTTGATGGCTCAGATAAGGGGTTGTTAGTGGAAGGGGCCTGCTAGTGGGTGTAGATGGGATGCAGGATAATGGGGAGGTCCATGAGCACCCCAGCAATGGAGGTATTGAGTGCCTGCCACTGCTGCATGACCTCTTGGTGGTATTCCCCCTGCAGCCTTCGGTTTTGCCCCAAGATGGTGAGTATTCGGCCCATCTTGTCCTGGGATTACTAGTATGCTCACAGGACTTGTGAGATGGACTGCTGGTCAGTTAGCTTCCTTAGCTGCCCTGTCCTCTGGCCCACAGATGCCCTTCCATGCCCCCTGTGCCTGTGCCACTGACACAGTGTGCCCACTTCCAGTGTCACCAGAACCTTCATTGTCTTGGGTTTGAGGGGTTGACTCCGGTCCCTGTAATGTGGGGCAGACTATTGATTGAACAATCCTTGTGACATAGGTTTGTGGACGAGGGGTTGGCTGTGCTGTTGTTGCCACTACGTGGGGGGATTCATGTGGGCAGGGTGAAGCTGGGAGTGGTGAACTGACCAGGGGTCCCTGATGGGCCAGGTATGTTGTCATTGTCCAGACATCCAGATGCATAGTACTCACTGGGGCCTTCATCCTGGGGAGTGGTGGCTGTGTCTGGCATCCTCTCCATGGTGGCAATAGCAGCAGTACATGTGGATGGAGTGGAACAGTGTTACATGGTGGAGGTGTGATTGGGTGTCTCTTTGTCTGATGTATACAGTGAATTGAGTTGATTCCCAGTCATGGCAATGACAGGTGCAGCACTGACATTATTGTTTGTGGGTAGTGGATTGTGACCTAGGTACCATGTTCCATTGAGGGTTGAGGTATGAGGATTGCATTGCTGTCATTGCCATGTCTTGGTCCTCAGTCGAAGCATCCAGTTAGTGTTGCTGGTGCAATGGTTATCCATGCAGGAGTTCCACTGTGCAGTGGACATAGCAGGTTTACTTATAGATGAGCAGGTGCATTGTGGGAGTTGTAGTGATTGTTCTTGGCAGTCGTATCCGTGCACTTGGGAGGGAATATGTGGGCATTGTGGCTGGGTGGTGGTGAGGTGGAGTGGTAGATGGGTGCCTTGGGGAGTGATAGGGTGGTGAGGAAGCATTCTGGACAGGAGTATTTAGTGTCAGGGGACTGCTAGTTACTTACCAGACTCCAGTCCTCCAGGTATTCCAGTCAGGCCCTAAGGATGCAGTATTGGCAAGACGTTCTCCTCCCACATTGTAAACTCAGGAGGAGGAGGTGGGGGCTTACCGCCAGTCTTCTGTATGACAATTTGGTGTTGTGATGCTATGGAATGCACCTTCCCTCTAAGGCTGTTCCACCTTTTCCGGATGTTCTCCCTTGTGCGTGGATGGTTGCCCACTGAGTTCACCCTGTCGACAATTCTCTGCCATAACTCCATTTTCCTGGCTATGGGTGTTTGTTGGACCTGTGCTTCAAACAGTTGTGGCTCTACCCTGAAGAAGTCATCGACCATGACCCACAGCTCTTCGACTGTGAAATGTGGGTGCATTTGAGGGGACATGGTAGTTGTGTTGTAGGTGGTGGTGTGTGGTCTGTGCAAAGGTGCAGTGTAGGGTAGTTGAAGGGGTGAGGGAGTGTGGTTGTGTGTGATGTAGAAATGTGGTGTTTATGTGCAGTGACAATGTGTGTATTGTGTTGCTGGTGCAGTTGAGTGGTGTTTGATACGTGATGAGTGTGATGATGACTATGGTATCCAAATGCAGTGTCTTCAGTTTGTGTGCTCCTCACTGTCTATGTTGGGAGCTGTGGTTGCAAAGGATTGTGGGTTGTTTGTGGGGCTGTTATATGGTGCAGTGAGCAGGTGTGTGTGAGGTGTGTATAATTTTCAGGTGTGGGGAATTTGTACTGTCAAATGTGGTTTTGTGTTCTTGTAGAACTGAGTTTTTTGCCCGCAACAGTTTGCACCGCCAATGGTTTTCTGCCGTGCAATGACCACTGTTCTGATTTGTTGGTCGTAATCTGGAGGGCGGTATGTGGTCTGCGTGGCGGTGCTGGTGGAGGGACCACCTCTTTCCTGCCCTCGGTCGTCCTGGCAGATTCAGGTTTGTGGCTGTTTTTTGGCAGTGTTTAGTGTGTGACTCATTATACAGCAGTCAAATTACTGTCTCCATTTTGTTTTTTTGGCACCAGCAACCGCGGCGGTCTTCCGAAAAGACTGCCAAACTCATAATGAGGGCCAACGACATTAGCACATCAAACTGTTTGTTGATGTCATTTTCTTTTTATTGGGATTTTTATCCAGAGCCCTTTGTCCTATTTTTCCCCCAAAAACTCAAAATGTAGCTTAGAATCCCCAGGATGTAGAGAAAAAAGGACACAAATTTGGCCTGGATAACACAAACTACCCCAAATAGCCAAAAAGGGCTCAGCATGTTACGACCAAAACCAATGAAGGGCAGAGTCAGATTTATTTAAAAAATGATTGTTTATTCTGAAGTTGATGTTGTAGCAGTCATATCTCATGGACGGGGTGTGCAGCCTTCCTCACCAGCCTCAACTGACAACTGTCAAAGACTGGTTCTGGAATCCAAACACACATGGACCAAACCAGGCATGTGATAGGTGAAATGCAGAAGCCATGAACATAAAAGAATCTAAGAATCTATGACCACAACACCCCCCTTACAAATATAAATAAACAATTACTCAAAACCTTTCCCATTCATGTACTGCGAAACAAGAGAATATAGGGGTACATAATGACAGAGTAATGACTACACAATAATAGACTATAAAGTGTAAACAAAATAAAAACTGGTATACCATAGAAAGAAGACAACACTATTACACAAAGGTACCCCATTTTAGAGACAACAATATACCATTTTATGGACAAGTCTACTGCACAAAATCACACAAATATGAAGATTTGACAATTCTCCTTCCTGATCTAGCAAATACTTTTTTGTTCTTGGCTTTGTTAATGCCCCGAGAGGGAGCAATCCTGATGTCAATGTCTTGTTAGGCTACCTTCTCAGTCTCACTTTCATAAGAATTATTTGCACACAAATTGTCTGTTTCTTTTCACCACTTACATCCTCATTGAACCAATCAAACGTATTTCTATCAGGGGGATTATTTGACCTATGTAGTTTGCACAAGGTCATTCTGCCAGCATTTCCCATCTACAAAGTAACTCTACTGGCATGCCAAACTCTGCCATCACTCAGTAGAGCAGCATTGCATAGGATTTTCTACACTTCCATAAATTTGCTTTCCCCCTTCATTAGCAATCTTCATTTTTTTACTCTCTCCCAATCTCCTACGCAGACCTCATATCTTTTAGCCCTGTGTGTCTTGTCTTATCTGGCTTTACACAACTCTTTTCCTTCATTTAACCCGTTCCTTACCTGTTCCACTGGTATTGCTACTTCTTTCATCTTACCCAACCATCCCATGTTGTCTTTGGATCTCTTCCCCCTATTGGAAGGAAGGGAATCTCTCCAGAGGAACCGCATTCCATGATTCAAAATTCCCACAATGCTTAGGTTTCCTCGATTTCTTTTTCCCAATTAAGATTGTTACTGTTGGACAACTTAATGATTCTTTTGATCAGGCGATTGAAGCGTTCTACACAACTGTTGCCTTTGGGTTGATAGATGGATATGGCTCTGTGTATTATACCTAAATTCGGTACAAACTCATTGAACACTTTAGACAGGAATTTACCACATTTGCCACTTACTACAGTCTTCAGTAAAACGTCTCTGTACAAAATGTCCTCTAAAAATTCTATTACTACTTTGGTAAATGCAATCTTCAATACCTTTAACTCCAGACATTTGGAGAAAAAAAACAACTACTACAATAGCATATTACATATTCCCCTCTACATTACGTACAGGTCCAAAGATATCTACTCCTATCTATTCCTATGGTGTTTCTGGTGCTTCTATGAGATGTAAAGGAGGCTTTAAGGTCACTTCAGTTTTATCTGAATTAGTACATTGTAAGCATTCTCTCACCACTCCTTCCATAGCCCTGTCAACACCTGGCAACCAGTATGAACATTTCACGCTACTTTTAGTTTTCACTGTGCCGAGGTAGCACTCATGACACCAGGTTATAATCTTTTGACATAAAGAACATGGTGGAGCTAACCACCCATCCTTGAATACAAGATCATTCTGGTGGGAAATGTCATTCTTGACTTCCTAAAACACTCTTAATCTGCTAGCTACAGTTATTTTCTCTGATCATCCTCTCTTGATCATATTAGTAATATTGGCCAAGGTAATATCAGATTTTGGGGGTGATTCTCACCCTGGCGGGCGGCGGAGGCCACCCGCCAGAGTTCCCCCCTCCAAAATACCGCTCCGCGGTCGAAAGACCGCTGAGGGTATTTTGGGTTTTGCACTGGGCTGGCGGGCGACCGCCAAAAGGCCGCCCGCCAGCCCAGTGCAAAACACCCTTCCCACGAGGACGCCGGCTCAGAATTGAGCCGGCGGAGTGGGAAGGTGCGACGGGTGCAGTTGCACCCGTCGCGAATTTCAGTGTCTGCAAAGCAGACACTGAAATTCTTTTTGGGGCCCTCTTACGGGGGCCCCTGCAGTGCCCATGCCATTGGCATGGGCACTGCAGGGGCCCCCAGGGGCCCCGCGACACCCCATACCGCCATCCTGTTCCTGGCGGGAGAACCACCAGGAACAGGATGGCGGTATGGGGTGTCAGAATCCTCCATGGCGGTGCAGCTTGCTGCGCCGCCATGGAGGATTCATTTGGGCAGCGGAAAACCGGCGGGAGACCGCCGGTTTTCCACTTCTGACCGCGGCCGAACCGCCGCGGTCAGAATGCCCAGCGGGGCACCGCCAGCCTGTTGGCGGTGCCCCCGTCATTGGTTAGAATGACCCCCTTTATCTCTGTAATCCATTTCTCACAGCCAGGTCCTTCGTTACTAATGTCTCTACCAAACAATCATTTCATTCATCACAGGGTTCACATTTGATGGGTAATGGAAGTATACTCAAACAATTCACAATCTTGGTACCTGGCCCTGATTCGTATTGTATATCATAGCAGCAATCCTATAAGTGCATAGATAACCTGGCAACTCTTTATAAATCATTGTTGAGACCCTGAGTAGTAAGTAATTTGCCCAAGGGTTTATGATAAGCATGCAGAACTACCTTAGATCCCCAAATGAATTGCTGGAAATGTTGAGCCCCCCCACTACACCCCAAAGTCTCTCTGTCCATGACAGAATATTTTTCCTCCATAGGAGCAATACCCTAGATGCAAAGGCTACAACATGTTCCTTTCCCAATGCAACAACCTGGAATAACACTGCCCTATAACTTCTCCACTGTCATCAGTGGTTATGAAATTTGTTTTGCATTTGTGATCATGGTCAAATGGAAAAGGTGCCCCACTGACACCCCTTTTGATACATTCAATACTTCCTGGCACTCTGGGGGCCAGATAAAAGTACAACTGTTTTTCAATAATTGCCTGAAAGGATACATTTTGCTTGAAAAGTTATACACAAATTTAGAGTAGAACTCTGTTAGACCTACAAAAGCTTGCACATCATATTTTTTGCTAGATGGAGGAGCTTTATTAATTGCCTTAACTAGATCCTCCTTGCAGTGACATTACAACTAATTTCATTACCCAAATAAGTGACTTTTCTTTTACCTATCTTGTATTTGGTAGCCTGTGCTGTCAACCCATGTGCCTCCAGAACACTCAACACCAACCTCAATGTATTTTTGTGCTCTTCTTTGCTTTTTCGAATAACCAAAATATTGTCATGGAAAAAAGTTATATTAGTCAGCCAATGTAACAGTTTGTACTTTAGATGTTGAAACATGGCAGCAGCCAAAGCTAGATCAAAAGGGACTCTTCTGAATCGGTAGCAACCTAATGACGTTATCAATGCAGTCAGGTGTTTGCTATCTAGATGAAAGGAGAACTGGTGGTAAGCTGACATCCGATCAATTGTTGAAGACCTACTCATGTTCCTAGTTAACAACAATAGATCATATATACTGTATGTGGTAGGGGAAATTGATCTACAAATATTTTCTTACTAAGATCTCTGAGGTAAGAATTTAATTTATTTTTTTAAAGTGCCCTTGAAGCCATGAAACGGGCCCCCCATACATGGCACTGGGTGCAATGGCCATGACCAGGGGACCCTGGTCCCCTGTGCTGGCCATTGGGGTGGTGAGCATGACTCCTGTCTTTTCTAAGACAGGAGTCATGTGGTATGGATGGTTTTGCATCAGAAAATGACACTAGGCAGGTTAGAGTCATTTTTGTTTACTCTAGCCTGCCTAATAGCATTTTTTCGTGCAAAACCACCTTCTTCTATACCCCCAGCCCCACTCGACTATCGTCATTTTTTTACGCTAGCCTACCATTTGCATCGGCTTGCACCATTCCATAAATATGGTGCCCGGCTGGTTCACAGAAATGGTTCAAGCCGGTGCTAAAATTTTTGGTGCAAAACTGCGTTAGAAAAGTCTAAGGTTCATATTTATGCTTTTTTTACGCTTCATTTGTGTCATTTTTTGATGCAAAAATGGCGCAAACGTACAAAATATAATTGTATTTTGTATGTTTGTGTCGCTTTTGAGTCCAAAAGTGACGTAAATGGGGTGCAGAAAAAGTATAGATATGGGCCTAAGTTTAGACCTAAAGTCTAACTCTACCCATAGTAAAGTTAGACTTCTGGTCTACGTTTAGACTGTTGGTCTAAACTTACATCAAAAATCTAAACTTAGACCTAAAGCCTAACCTTACTAATAGTAAAGTTAGACTTTTGGCCTAAATGTATATTGATGCAAGATCTTTTCACAAGATAAGGGCCAAGATTTATACTCTGTTTGTGCTGGATTTGCATCTTTTTTTTATCCAAATCTGGCGCAAACTTAACTCCATATTTATATTTTCATGCTGGACCTGTCTAGCGTCAGAAATGTAGAGTTTGCGTTAATTTAAGGATGTGTGAAACCACCTTGCATCAATGAAATGCAACGTAGGCGTTCCCGTCCCAAAAAATGACTCAAACACCTTTGCGCCATATGTATCCAACAGGGCAAAAATTACGCACGGGTGGGAGGCGGACCCGAAAAATTACGCTAAGCTCGATTTGCGACAAATTTTAACGCCTGGGTCAAGGCAGGTGTTAAATGAGGCAAACACACCACTAATTAAGGAAAACACACCAGCAACATCATTGCTCAATAAGGACATCATGGAGGTGCTACTGATGCAGCATGCTAGAAGACGCAGAGCACAGGACCAACAGCAGCAGCCACCACCACCCCAACGTGGCCCCCAAAGGCAATGCAGAAGGCAGGAGAGGGTCTTCAGGACCAGGACAATCCTCCAGGGCCTCAGGGAACAGGATATCATCCGGAGGTAAAGACTCAACTGGCAAGCCATACAGAAGCTGCTGTGCCAAATTGAGCTACATATAACAGCCAGCCTGCAGACACCACACAATATACCACCAGTGACCAAGATGCTAGCTGTCCTGCACATGTTGGCAAGTGGCAATAGTGCACATTGTGAATCTTCGGTCAGCAAGTGATTTACAATCCTCAAACAACGGGTGCCCTTGTCGCTGGTTTATCACAGCCCTCATTCTCCGCCTTTCTTCCCAAGGTCCTAGATGCCATCATCTCCCTCAAACCCCGCCACATCAGCTTCCCCAACACCCAGCAGAAGCAGCAAGAGATCACACAGGGATTTTACCAAATACATGGCTTCCCGCATGTGCTTGGTGCAATTCACTGCACCCATGTCTGGATTGTGCCACCTGCAGCAACATAGCATCTGTACCGGAACAGAAGCACACCCACTCCAGAATTGTGCAGGCCATAGTTGACCACCACAGATTGTTTACCAACATCTTGGCATAGTGTCCTGGGAGTGTACATGATTCCTTCATCTTTTGCCACAGCACCATCAATCAGCACTTCCAGGATGGATGATATGGCAATGGCCTTCTTGCCCGTAAGTCCATAAACTTAGCAATATACACACGGCACAGCAACCCGGTAGTACACACAATACATACACCACTATATTGACACATGGGCAGGAAGACACTGAGGTGTGACATAGGTAGTTATGTTGTACACCCTGACACAATGGGATACACACCTATGGACAAATGACGGCTGCCAATTACATTAGCTGCCACTCTAGAGCTATAAGGGCCCAATGTCAAAGCACACAGTGACAATGACATGGCCTGCACTGGAAGTACAACTTGGAAGATGAACCATTTACTATTACATTAGGCCACATAGTCAATCCAACACACTCCTAAGCAATAAGTACTGTGGAAGGGGTGTGCAATGTGTGTTGCTCCAGGTCAAACATCATGAGACACATAGCATCATGGGACCGACGCCTGGGCATACCCTTCCCACTTAGAGCAACTTTAGCAACACAAAAGAATGTTGGAATGAATGCTGAACAATGGGGTGATTGTTTGAACAGTTTCAACACTCCGTACATCACAGGAGGCAGCCTCCTATATGCCCCAGAAATGGTCTTCAAGATCATATTGTTCTGTCTGTTGAGTTTTCCCCACAATTTGGTGACATTTAGGAACTGGACACAGAATGCTGCTGGAGGGACTCACCAGGAACTGCCATTGACTGCTGCTGCTGTGCTGACCTGTGACCGGCTTGGTCATGTAGAGGAACTTTAGCAACACAAAAGGATGATGGACGGAGTGTTGAAACTATTCAAACAATCACCCCTAGTCACAACTCTGGGTCTAATCAATTTTTCTTTTACTCATCATTCCACCCCAGTTTGGACCCAGCCATATGCAAATCAGTCTTGACCCTGTTCCAACAGTCCAGCCCGAACTGCAAAAGAACAAAATAGCAAAAGAACAATGGATTAAACCCAGATCTGTGAGTGCGGGTGAGTGTTTGCATTGTTCAGCACTCAGTCCATCACCCTTTTGTGTTGCGAAAGTTGCCCTAAGTGTGAAGGGTATGCCCAGGTGTGGGCCTCGTGCTCACTGTGCCACTGGATTCAAGCTAGCCTGGCTGATGAAGGGTGATACCCTGAAACCGGTCCCAGGATGCTTGTTTCCGGTCCAGTGAGGACGTGTAACTCACTTGCTCTGTCTAGAGTGGGTGAGTTCTGTCTGGCTTAGGTGCATACCCTAGCCAACCAGAAACCCCATTTCTAACACTTATGACAAGGTTGGGTTGATGAATTCAGCAGGTCAAGATGCAAGATGTCAACTTTGCAGTGTCACAATCACACCATGGGGTGACAGGTGCTGCAGCAAAGTCAGAGTTGGGTGTCACCGACGTCGGTGACATGTCACTCTGGACTCACGCTATGGTGGGACTTCAGAGGGGCTGTCACAGCAACAGGCCTGTGTTGTAGGTCGGGGTCGTTACACTCAGCAGGGATCATGGCTCCGGTAATGGTAGCGGTGTAGGGTAAGAGAGCAGCGGTGGTTCTGAAGTCTTTCTGGCAGAAGATGTACTAGTTTCTTCCTTGTTGCACCAGACCACACTACCAAGGGACCAGGAACTGCATTTGGTACCACTTGGAAAGTCAGGACTCTCAGCAAGAGAACCCAGGTTGTGGGAGGTGAAGTCTTTGATATCCCTAAGACTTCTTAACAGGAGGCAAGCTCAGTCGAAGCCCTTGGAGACCCTCTGGAAGCAAGATGTAGAAAGTCAAGTTCAGTCCTTTTACTCCCAGGACAGAAGCAGCAAGCAGCAGGACAGCACATCAAAGCAACAGGCAGAGTTTCAGTCCCTCCTACAGCATCCAGCTCTTCTTCCTGGCAGAATTTCCTCAGTCCAGAAGGATTCTAACTATGTGATGTCAGAGGTCTAGTACTTATACACACATCTTTCTTTGAAGTAGGCAAACTTCAAAGAGAAGTCTTTATAGTACACAAGACCCTGCCTTTCCTTACCCTGGCCCCGGACACACTCTAGGGTTTTAGGGACTGCTTTAAGTGAGGGCAGGCACTATTCAGGTGCAAGTGTCAGCTCCTACTACTACTTTAGTTAAGACCGATCAGCCTCCACTCCCTCTGTGTGATTGTCTAGTGTGAATGCACAAACAGCCCAACTGTCATCCTGACCGAGATGTGTCTTCAGTACACAGACAGAGGCACAGAATGGTTAAGAAAGAAAATGCCCACTTTCTAAAAGTGGCATTTTCAAACTCACAATTAAAAAGACAACTTCACCAAAAGATGTATATTTTAAATTGTGAGTTCAGAGATCCCAAACTTCATATCTCTCTCTGCTCCCAATGGAAAATTACACTTAAAATGTACTTCAAGGCAATCCTCATATTACCCTATGGGGGAAATAGGTTTTGCAATAGTGAAAAAAGAATTTGGCAGTATTTCACTGCCAGGACATGTAAAACATATCATTACATGTCCTACCTTTTAAATATACTGCACCCTGTCCATGAGGCTCAATTGGGCTGACTATAGGGGTGGCTTACATGTAATAAAAGGGAAGGTGTGGACCTGTAAGGGGGTGCAATTGCCAGGTTGAAATGCCAGTTTAGAACTCCACACACAGACACTGCAGTGACAGGTCTGAGACGTATTTGCAGGGCTACTCATGTGGGTGGCACAATCAGTGCTGCAGACCCACTAGTTATGTTATGTTATGAAAATGTATAGAGCGCATAGCTACCCGAAGGCCTCCCAGGGCTATACAGAAAAACCTTTGACTATATGGCTTTGGGACACAATCTAAAATAACCACGTTTTTAATAGCCGCCAGAACGACAGTTCATGGCTGGATTGACGTAGATTCAGTGGTAATGAATTCCACAGTCTAGCTCCAAGATACGATATTGATCTTCCTCCCCATTTGGCCTTTTTTATTGGGGTAATGACAACTAGGGCCGTGGAGGAGCATCTAAGATGGCTGGCAGGTTTGTAAAAAGAAACCAGGGTTTGTAATATTGGTGGGCCTTTGTCATATAGCGCTCTATGAATGTAACATAAAGATGTAAATTGTATCCATTGCTCCAAAGGAAGCCAGTGCAACGTTGATAAAGCTGATCTGGCCAATTCATGCCTGGGTAGATTGAAGAGAAGGCGTTCAGCAGTGTTCTGCACCACCTGCAATTTCACCATAACATATTTTGGTGCACCAAGAAACAGGGCGTTCCCATAATCCAGCCGAGAGATTATTAAGGCCTGTATGATGAGCCTCTTTGCAATGAACAGAAGTATTTTGAAACCCTTTCTAAGAAGTCTGAGTATGCCAAAACAGGAGGAGGATAGTTTTTTCGCTTGATGATCCATGGTTAACCATTGTTCAAACCATACTCCCACACTCTTAATGCTTTCTTTGGGCAATGGAAAATCTTCTAATGATTGTAAGACCGGGGAGATTAAGTTTGGTTTTGCCTGGTGACCCATAAGCATAACCTCTGTCTTGTCTCCATTCAACTTAAGTCTACAGCTGGACATCCATTTGGAGATTGCCTGTAGACAAGGAATGAGCTGAGAATTGGTTGAGTTTTGATCGGTAGAAAAGGATACCCCAAGCTGGGTGTCATCTGCATATGCCACTACAGAGAATCCATAGGGCTCCACTACTTTTGCCAGAGGGGCCATATAGATATTAAATAACGTAGGGCTCAAAGAAGAGCCCTGGGGCACCCCCCACTTACTCTTAAAACAGCTCGAATAAAAGGAACGGTCCAAAACTTGAAATTATCTTGCTTCCAAGAATGAGGATAACAAACTCAGGGCATTGCCTGAGACTTCACTTCCCCTCATTCTCTGGAGTAAAATATTGTGCTCCACCGTGTCAAACGCGGCACTAAGATCGAGAAGCACGATTGCCAAGACCAAGCCTTGATCTACACGTTTCCTAACTTCTTTGTTGACTGTGATTTATGCAGATTTCGTACTATTTAATGGTCTAAAGCCCATCTGAGACGGATGGAGAATGGTATTTTCCTCCAAAAAACTCGAAAGATGAGTATTAACATGTTTTTCAAGTACTTTGGCAAGGGCTGGCAGCATAGAGATTGGTCTATAGTTACTAGGGATGAGTGGATCCAGGCTGGGTTTCTTAAGCAACAGCTTCACAGTTGCATGTTTCCATTGTGGACGAATGGTGCTGACTGATAGTGGCATGTTCAGCAGCTCAGTTACCACAGGGACTATTCTTGAAGCCCCTTGTCCTAAGATTGAAGGCGGGTCTGGATCCTGGGGAGACTCTGATTTAAGGGTGGTCAATAGTATAGAGACCGCTTCAAGAGAGAGGGGAGGAATATATGTAAACCTTGCTGCACCCTTGGAACACTCCTCATCTTCTGCTTGGGGACTATGAGTATCTATTGGAAAGGTTAAATAGGTCTCTGCAATTTTTTCCTAAAAAAATCCAGCTAAGTCATTACTATGTTTATGAGAGGCTTCTACAGTGTCTGTGTGTGCCTGAGGAGAGGTAAATTCTTTAAACAGGAGAAAGATTTCCTTTGGGGAGTTAGAGCTCTGTTCGATTTTATCTGCATAATATGCGCTTTGGGCTGATTTAATTTCAGCATGAAACCTTCTGATAGCCTTTCTATGCTCATCTTTAGAGGAAGTCTCATAGGATTTTCTCCATTTTCGCTCCAGCCGCCTACATTCCCTCTTTATTAGGCTAAGATGTTTGGAGAACCAGGGGGCACTTTTATTCTTATGTCCACTCGGCCTTAACATGTATTGAAGGATTGTGTCTAAGCTTTTGCTAATCCAATTATTAAATGAGTCTAAGGATGTAGCCATATTCCCATTCAATGTGGGTTTTGAACTCTCTAAAATGTCAATCCATTCTTTAGTCTTACGAATATGCCAGCACCTGTAAGTTTGGATAATGCTTTGGGAGGGTGTTTCCAATACTGGAAGGGGAAGGAAGAGAGAGATTAGATAATGATCGGACCAGGCTAAGGGGTTGGGGGGCAGGGCAGTTAAGTCGGCTGTATTGCTGAAAACTAAGTCAATGGTATCACTCTTGATGTGTGTAGGGCCCCTGATCAGTTGTGTGAGATCTAAGGCCTCCATATCTAACAGAAGTCTCTTAGCGGCTGCATTCTCTAAATTCTCTGCGCGAATATTAAAATCTCCAAGAATTGTGAAATTTGGCTTGTTACAAACTAAGGGGGTCATTCTGACCTCGGCGGCAAAAGGCGCTTACCGCCGGTCAGAAGGCCGCCACAACACCGCCGCTGTCGCGGTAAACCGCCACGGTCATTCTGACCCTCAAGAGGCAAACCGCCAAAAACCCGACATCAACAAAAGTCCGCCACACCAACGGCCAGCGTTAAACTGGCGAAGACCAAACCTCCACGTCACGCCAACAGAAAAACGCCCATGCCATTACAACCCACGAATCCACGCGGCGGTCTTTCAACCGCGGTATTCCATTGGCGGTACACACCGCCGCGCTCAAAATACACATACAGCTCCAAAACACAGCCACATTGGACAATTTGAAATACACACACCTGAGACACATACACACAACACTCCCACACACCCAATTAACTATAAAACACACACCCACATCACCAACAAACCCCTACGACCACAAATCAGAGAAGAAGCCCAGAGAGAGACAGCACAGAATAGAGAACACCATCACACAGAGGCACACTACACCATCACCCACACAACAACCACGCACAAAACACCACACACCACTACACTCACCACACTCATCACCGCAAACACCACCCCACACCTCATCCACACCACCCCATGGCACCCCAAAGACACCCCAGGTTCTCAGACGCAGAACTCAGGGTCATGGTGGAGGAAATAGTTCGGGTAGAGCCCCAGCTCTTCGGGACACAGGTGCAGCACACCACCATTGCCAGGAAGATGGAGCTATTGAGCAGAATAGTGGACAGGGTCAACACTGTGGGACAGCATCCACGAAATCGGGACGACATCAGGAAGCAGTGGAACGACCTACGGGGGAAGGTGCGTTCCATGGTATCCAGGCACAACATCGCGGTGCAGCGGACTGGCGGCGGACCCCCACCTCAACCCCCAGAATTTACAACATGGGAGGAACAGGTCTTGAACATCCTGCATCCTGAGGGCCTCGCAGGAGTAGGCGGAGGAATGGACTCTGGTAAGTCTCATCTTCACTACTTCATCCCCCCACCCCACCAGCATGCCAACTCATACCCCCACCCTCCCCCCCACCACCATCACACATCCTCATTGCTAATGTCTCACCATCACAACCCACCCATCCCAACACCAAACCCTGCATGCCACCACAAACCATCGACAGCCATCACCTAAGCATGCCCACTACACATACCCATCTCCCCCACAAACCGCCGTCACAACAGCCCCCACAAAGGAATGCCAGCACTGGGGTACACGGGCACCCACCCATTGCACGCTATGGCACACACAGAAGCAATAACCATACTCTTATACCCCTGCAGGACCCGAACGCCACCACACCGCCCAGGAGGGTCCAGAAATGTCCATCCCACCCCCAGAAGAGAACCCCAGTGATGACAGCAGCTCTGTCTCCCTGGACCCAGATGACCAGCCCGGCCCATCGGGGACCTCGGGACAGTCGGTTCCCCTCAGACAGCCACAGGCTACAGCAGACCTACCCCCCTCTGGGAACACCAGCACAGCACCCACCCAGCGGGCCCATGCCTCTGTCTCCAGGACACGTCAATCAGCGGTGTGTCCACCACTACAGGGCACCCAGGTTAACCCACCACCCCAACAACAACAGGGACCTGGGGGCAGTGGTAGTGGGCACACGGTCCAGGGGACAGAGGCCCAGGGAAACAGGGGAACTGGGAGGGCTGCTGTGCGACAGGGGGGGGACAGGCCCAGGGAACCCACTCTCCACGAGGCCCTCTCCTCCATCATGGGAGCATACCACCACTCCCAGGAGACGATGGCGACGGTCCTGGCCAGGTTCCAGGAGATCCAGGTACTGCAGGAGGAATAGTTTATGGGGTTCAGGGAAGAACTGAGAAACATTAGTTCCGCAATGGGCACCATCATTGTGGCTCTCAACCAGATTGTCACCACATTGCGGGACCATGTGGCACCACAAAAGGCCCCTGTCACTAGCATGGACCAGGAACAGGCTATCACCTCCGCCGGCGCTAGTGGACAGGAGGCCCCGACACAGCAACAACCGGCCACCAGAACCCCACCTCCTGCAGAAGGAGAACCACCCCGCAAGCGGGGCCTAAGATCTAGGAAGAAGACAGAGTAGGATGCCAAGACCCCCGCCAGGAAAGGATACCCCCTGATGTCATCCCACTGTCCCACATTGTCACCCTGTCCAAACTTAAACTGCCCCTGCTCCACCTTCCATAGGCATATGGACAATGCACCTGTGAGACTGAGAATCTGGACTCTGCCATGGACATTCCTCCACCATCACCCATCACCGATTTTCAACCATGTCCCAAAATTGAGCACTTTAATAAACACACTTATTGCACACAAATAATCAGGAGTCTGCCTGTTTTTTGGAAAATATGTATTAGACATAAACGTGCCAAAATGACCAGTTACATTGTGATGACAACATACCACTGTCACACAGCTGTAGTCCATGGGCAAACAAAGCAGAGGTCATGCAGTGGGGCCCACAGCTCTGAAATTGGAAGGGAAAGTCACAACTCTGTTAGCATACACTGGGTGAAAAGGACAGACAGTAGAGAGGCAGGAGACTGTAAGTAAATGTAAAATGCCGGTGTTGATTCTTACCTGTGTGTTATTGAAAATACTGCTGTATCACTGTGTCCCTGTTGTCTGTGTCGTCCTCTTCGTCTTCCTCCTCTTCACTCTCCGCAGGCTCCACAGCTGCTACAACACCACCATCTGGACCATCCTCCTGCAGAAAAGGCACCTGGCGTCGCAATGCCAGGTTGTGAAGCATACAGCAGGCCACGATGATCTGGCACACCTTCTTTGGTGAGTGCATTAGGGATCCACCAGTCATATGCAGGCACCTAAACCTGGCCTTCAGGAGGCCGAAGGTTCTTTCTATAATCCTCCTAGTTCGCCCATGGGCCTCATTGTAGCGTGACTCTGCCCTTGTCCTGGGATTCCTCACTGGGGTCAGTAACCACGACAGGTTGGGGTAACCTGATTCACAAATTAGCCACACACGGGGGCATATTTATACTCCGTTTGCGCCAAATTTGCGTCATTTTTTTCGACGCAAATTCGGCGCAAAACTTACGCCATATTTATACTTTGGCGTTAGACGCGTCTAGCGCCAAAGTATGAGTAAAGAGCGTCATTTTTTTGCGTGAACGCCTTCCTTGCGTTAATGAGATGCAAGGTAGGCGTTCCCGTCCCAAAAAATGACTGCGACGCAAATGCGTCGTATTTATACTCCCGGGCAAAAATCACGCCCGGGAGTGGGCGGGGCAAAAAACCCCGCATTTGCGCCTCTTTTTAACGCCTGGGTCAGGGCAGGCGTTAAGGGACCTGTGGGCTCAAAATGAGCCCACAGCTGCCCTCCCATGCCCCCAGGGACCCCCCCTGCCACCCTTGCCCACCCCAGGAGGACACCCAAGGATGGAGGGACCCACCCCAGGGACATTCAGGTAAGTATAATTTTTTTTTTTTTATATTTTTTTTTTGGCATAGGGGGGCCTGATTTGTGCCCCCCTACATGCCTGAATGCCCAATGACCATGCCCAGGGGACATAAGTCCCCTGGGCATGGCCATTGGGCAAGGGGGCATGACTCCTGTCTTTACTAAGACAGGAGTCATGTAAATGGCGTCTGGGCGTCGTTAAAAATGGCGCAAATCGGGTGGAGGCGATTTTTTTGCGTCAACCTGACTTGCACCATTTTTAAGACGCCCTAACGCCATTTTTCCCTACGCCGGCGCTGCCTGGTGTACGTGTTTTTTTTCCACGCACACCAGGCAGCGCCGGTCTGCTAGCGCCGGCTAACGCCATTCAATAAATACGGCGCCCGCATGGTGCTTCAGAATGGCGTTAGCCGGCGCAAAACTTTTTGACGCTAAACTGCGTTAGCGCAGTTTAGCGTCAAAAAGTATAAATACGGGACACGGTGTCTCTGTAGTTGTTCCATCACATAAGGGATGCTGCTATTTCGCATGATGTACGCGTCATGCACTGACCCAGGGAACTTGGCATTTACATGGGAGATGTACTGGTCAGCCAAACAGACCACCTGGACATTCATGGAATGATAACTTTTTCTGTTCCTGTACACCTGTTCACTTTCACTGGGGGGTACCAAAGCCACATGTGACCCATCAATGGCACCAATGATGTTGGGAATATGTCCAAGGGCATAGAAATCACCCTTCACTGTAGGCAAATCCCCCACCTCAGGGAAAACGATGTATCTCTGCATGTGTTTGAGCAGGGCAGACAACACTCTGGACAACACCTTGGAAAACATAGGCTGAGACATCCCTGATGAAATGGCCACTGTTGTTTGAAATGACCCACTTGCTAAGAAATGGAGTACTGACAGCACCTGCACTAGAGGGAGGATCCCTGTGGGTTGGCGGATGGGTGACATCAGGTCTGCCTCCAGCTGGGCACAAAGTTCATGTATAGTGGCTCTGTCAAGCCTGTATGTCAGAATGACATGTCGTTCCTCCATTGTCGACAGGTCCACCAGCAGTCTGTACACGGGAACATTCCTCCATCTCCTCGCAAGTCCCAGGGGACGGTGCCTAGGAAGGACAACAGCGAGCACAGAGTCAATCAACCCACAGGTAAGTTCCCACAGCTTTCACAGTACACGATTCTCTATGCATTGAATGGCTTGTATGAGTGTTGATGCAAGGCCTAGGCATGTGTGACGCAGTAGAATTTAAGCCATGTGGGCCCTTGAAATGGCGGCTGCCTGACCTGTGAAGTGCGACAATGGGATGTGAGGTCAATGCGCTGGCGTGGCACACCGTGGCGGTAGGCGGTCGAAGGCCGCGGCGCAAAGCCGCATTGGTTAACATTGAACCCTATGCGTTTCAGGAGCCAATGACGAAGTGCGCCGGCGGTCGCGGGACGCACCGCCGCAGTACGCACCGCCGCGGACGTGACCGCCATTTTCTATCTGCTTAATCACTCGAGACCTGATCATCCACAGGAGAGGACCTATACTGCAAGTGCTGCTGTGACCTCGGTCTGGAAGATACAATGGCTGCTGCGACTGGGGAAAGGGCCCCTACCTTCACTTCTGAAGAATTGGAGAAACTTGTGGATGGGGTCCTCCCCCAGTATGCGCTACTCTACGGTCCTCCAGACCAACAGGTAAGTACACTGGGAGCATGCTTTGGGGGCAATGCCTGTGTTGAGTCGGGTGGATGAAAGATGGTGGGGAGGGGAGCGATTGAGGCATGCATCAAACGACGGATGAGAGCAAGTGCCACATGGCAAGGGTGGGGATGGGGGGCCACTCACATCGAGCATGCAGAAAATTATAATAATGTTATTTCTCCCCCTGTACATGTCACATAGGTCAGCGCCCATCAGAAAATCGACATTTGGCGTGCCATCGCCAAGGACGTCCGGAACCTGGGGGTCCACAACAGACGGGGCACCCACTGCCGCAAGAGGTGGGAGGACATCCGCCGCGGGAGCAGGAAGACCGCGGAGACTCTGCTGGGGATGGCCTCCCAACTTAGGAGGGGTGCCACTCGTCAATTGACCCCCCTGATGTCTCGGATCCTGGCGGTGGCCTACCCAGATTTGGATGGGCGCGTGAGGACATCACAGCAAACATAAGGGGGTGAGTACCAGCACATTCTGCTATCTTAGCGCGCAGTGGAGGTGTCTGGGTGGGGGAGGAGGGCTGTGGGTATCCCTAGGCCAGGGCGATTTCTGTAGGCTAGGCCCCTCCATAAGGCATGGCCCTGTGCCCCCGCCCCCCACCTCTTTAGGGTGCCAAGTACAGCTATCCATGGCCCTGTGTCACCTATGTGTGCAGTTGTAGTCCATAGGCTTGTAGGCCAAGTCCCAATGATTGAGTAGTGTACCCCAAGTGCGTGGCGTAGTGCAGGGGGCTTCTGTGTCTGTCCTCTCCGCCAACTGTGTTGCCAATGGATGCACTCAACATGTCTTCATTTCCCCCCCCCTTTTTTGCTGCTCTTCCTGTTCATGTGTGCATTAGCATCATCAGGCGGAGGAGAAGTGGCATCGGAGCACGAGGGAGCTGCATCTCACATGGCCCTGGAGGGCCATGCAACCGACTCGGAGTTCACCAGTGAGACGGAGGGTGAGGGGAGCTCCACAATGGGGACACGTGGAGACATCAGGGACACAGACACGTCCTCGGAAGGGAGCTCCCTTGTGGTGGCGGCAACATCTGTGCCCACCGCAACAACAGGTACAGCCGCCACCCAGCGCACCAGCTCCACCCTCCCAGCAGCCCCTCTGCGATCGCCCCGTGCCCGCTCGCACACGAAGGCGGGCATCTCCTTCGCACCAGGCACCTCAGGCCCTGCCCCAGTTACCCCTGCTGCCCTCAGTGAGGAGGTCATTGACCTCCTCAGGACGCTCATTGTTGGGCAGTCTACCCTTTTGAATGCCATCCAGGGGGTAGAAAGGGAGGTGCACCGGAGCAATGCATACCTGGAGGGCATTCATTCGGGTCAAGCTGCCCATCAGCGATCGTTCAACGCTCTGGCCTCAGCACTGACGGCAGCCATTGTCCCTGTCTCCTGCCTCCCTCCTCCAACTCCCTCCACCCAGTCCCACTCCCCTGTTCCTCTGCCTATCCCAGACACACCTACAGACCAGCCTGCACACACCTCAACACCCAAGGGCAGCTCATCCAGACATAAGCACCACACATCACACAAGCATTCACACAAGCAACAGCCACATGCAGACATACCAACAGCCACTGCCTCCTCTGTGTCCCCCTCCTCCTCGTCTCCCTCCTCCCTTTCTGTGACGTCTCCACTCACACTTGCATGCACAACATCATCAGCCACTACGTCCATCACCAGCACACCCACCAGAACACTGCCATTTACACGTCCACTGTGTCCTCTCCCAGTGTGTCTGTCACCCCCTCTTCCAAACCACACAAACGCAGGCAGCCACCCACCCAACAGCCATCCACCTCACGACAGCCTCCGTCACAAGCACCTGCACCCAAAGACACCACACTTGACTCTCCTACAACCACATCCTCTTCCTCCACTCCCATACCCACTGCACCTACCCTTCCCACTGCTCCTAAAAAGTTCTTCCTGTCCAAAATGAACCTCTTTCCATCACCTGACCCACCCCCTCCATCTCGTAAGAGTCCAATCAGCACCTCAGCCACCACAACCCCTGGACCTACAAGGTCCATAGTACAGGGATATTGGAGTCCACCACCTTCAAGGGCAGTAACATCGGCCAGCAGTAAAGGGACAGCCAGCCCACCCCCTGGGAAGAAAACCAAGAAAGGCAAGGCCTGGCGCGAGAGGCCAGAGACGGCAGCCTCCAAAGGCACTACCCTGGCACCCTGAGGAAGTGGGGTGCCACCTGGCACATCTACAAAGGGAGGCAAGGGCCACAGAGAATCACGGAAGGATGGCAAGGGCAGCACGGCTGACAAGTCTGGCAGCAGGCGAGCTGCCCAGGAGGGCCCCACCAGCCCCATTCCGGGTGTGAAGGAGGACACCCACGGGCCCGGGACTCCAGCACAGGAGGGCCCCGGAAGCGAGAAGTCGGATGGCGAGTGAACTCCATATATTGGCCGGATATGGTGCCCTGGAGACACATGTCAAGAACCGCTGAACAGGGCCCTTCAAGACAAGCACCGCTCCGCTGGGCCCTTCAAGACAAGCACCACTCCGCTGGGCCCTTCATCTCTGCACCGCTCCGCTGGGCCCTTCATCTCAAGCACCGCTCCGCTGGGCCCTTCATCTCAAGCACTGCTCCGCTGGGCCCTTCAAGACAAGCACCGCTCCGCTGGGCCCTTCATCTCAAGCACCGCTCCGCTGGGCCCTTCATCTCAAGCACCGCTCCGCTGGGCCCTTCATCTCAAGCACCGCTCCGCTGGGCCCTTCATCTCAAGCACCGCTCCGCTGGGCCCTTCATCTCAAGCACCGCTCTGCTGGGCCCTTCATCTCAAGCACCGCTCCGCTGGGCCCTTCATCTCTGCACCGCTCCGCTGGGCCCTTCAAGACAAGCACCGCTCCGCTGGGCCCTTCATCTCTGCACCCCTCCGCTGGGCCCTTCATCTCTGCACCGCTCCGCTGGGCCCTTCAAGACAAGCACCGCTCCGCTGGGCCCTTCATCTCAAGCACCGCTCCGCTGGGCACCTCCGTCTCAAGCACTGCTCCGCTGGGCCCTTCATCTCAAGCACCGCTGGCCCATTGGCAGAAGGGGCAGGCCCGGATCTGTGTCGGGCAAGGCTGCACGATGCACTCTGGGCACCATGCCTCCTCCAGTACCAGTGGAGTCTGTAATCCACTTGAGGGACTGTGGCTTTGCACTCCCCAGGATGGCACAGTGGGCAAGCCACCCACTGTAGAGACTTGTGAGACTGTGGCTTTGCACTCCCCAGGATGGCACAGTGGGCAAGCCACCCACTGTAGAGACTTGTGAGACTGTGGCTTTGCACTCCCCAGGATGGGACAGTGGGCATGGAGGCCCCTCGTGGATCTGGCGTCGTGGACTCATGTGGCTGAGGTGCCTCCCCTTCCCTTCCCCCTGAGGTGCCTGTAGTTTTTCTATCTGATGCCCCTGCAGTGTTCTATCCAATGGCTTCGGGTCTCCTGTGTGGGCTTTGCCCATGTGTTGAGGCCCATCGGCCCACGTACAATGACTGAAACCCAATTTGGACAGGACAATTTACATATGTGTATATAGTTATAGATGTTTGAATTTTTTTTTTACGTAGCCTTACAATATATTTGAATTTCATGATCATTTTATTTTGTCTTTGCATTCTTCTGGGGGGTTTGGGGGTTGTCACTCTGAGTTGTTGCTCTGCATTGATGTGTAGGTAGTTGTGGGTGAGGGTGGGTGTGTCGCTTATGTGTGTGCCCGTAATCTTTTCTCCTCCCCCCTCCCCTGTGTCGTAGGTGCAGTACTCACCGTTGTCTTCTGCGCCGACGTTCGTGCTCCTGGTAGAGGAGCAGGTAGACAATAGCTCGTAGGATGTGTAGTTCTGGTTCCGTGCTGTCCAGATTCCTCGTGGAGTGTGTAGAGGTGAGCGTTTTCCCATTCGTAGTCTGTTTCCGCCGTGTTTTTATCGGCGGGCTCCCGTCCCGGAAAAGGTGGCGGATTGGTGAGTTGTGATAGGGTGGGCGGTACATTGTCTCCCGCTGTCTGTTGGCGGTCACCGCCGCGCTGTTTGTTTGTCCCGCCGTGGCGGTCAGAGTGTTAAAGTGGCGGTCTGTGTTGGCGGTTTCCGCCAGGGTCAGAATTCCATTTTTTGGACCGCCTGCCTGTTGGCGGGTTGGCCGCGGCTTTAACACCGACCGCCAGGGTTGGAATGACCCCCTAAGTCTGCCACTTGCACTGGAAAGGCTTGAAGAAAATGCAATGAAGAGCCATGGGGCGATACACTAAGGCCCCAGAGAAACTATATTGAGGATTTAAAGAGAAGGAAAAATACATACTCTCACAATCTAATAACTGAAGTGGATGGGTGGTGACCTCAAATGAATCCTTGACAATAATGGCAATACCCCCTCCTTTCTCAGAGACTGTGTCATGCCTTATGATTGAGTACTTATTAGGTAAAGCCAGGGAAATATCAGGAGCTGAGCCCTTATGGAGCCATGTTTCCATTAGGAACAGGGCTGTAGGTGTTAATTCATTAAGTAGAAGATTGATATCCAGTTTGTGGGCAGCTAAAGATCTACAATTTGCCAAGAGAAACAAGCTATGTGGCGCTTTATGCGATTCAGGTATGTTCTGTATCAGAGGTTGGGGGGGTCTATCACCTCTACTATAGAGCCAGGTAACTTCCCTGGCAACCGTTTGTTCATTACCTTTGACTCCTATATTAAATCTAAGTGAATGGAGAAATTCAGCATTATATGTAAGCCTACCTATGCTAAGATGACCATAGTTGATGGCCCCTGGGCCCGGTCTGGCACGGACGGGCACAGATGGGCTTGCCTTTGGCGCACCCGCTGCACGCTTCCGCTGCGCGGCTGCAGCATTGAAGGTTTTTAAGTCCTCAGATAACAGGAGGATCAGACAGCTAGACCACTGACTTCCTCAAGATGGCATCCTTGAGTGTGCTTCTGAAGAGGTCAGGAGATGTCTGCCGTCTCAGTACACCGAGACCGGCAGGCACAATCCTTCCTCAGAGTGTAAAAGGGCCTAGTTTAAAACACTGATAAGTCTAGTTGTGAAAGTTGTAATCCCAACAGAGTAAAAACGAATAAAAACACTGTTCCTTAAATTTAAAACACCATCGGCCTCTGAACACGGACCATGGTTTGTAAAATCAATAATCCTCCCCCAAATAGTAAAAAGAGTGCCAAAAAACAAATATAGACCATTGATAACTAAATAAATGATAAGGCTGTCATCTACAGCTGCAAATTCAAAGATATTCTGCTGCTTGGCTGCAGCATTGAAGGTTTTTAAGTCCTCAGATAACAGGAGGATCAGACGGCTAGACCGCTGACCTCCTCAAGATGGCGATCATAAGGGTGCTTCTGAAGAGGTCAGAAAATGGCTGCCGTTTCAGTACACCGGGACCGGTGCTAGCGCGCCCAGTCCTTAGTAAGTAAACTTAGAAGTTTAAGCGTATAGGTCGATGAATCTTTATAATCGCATGGAGTATCCTAATCATGTAGTGATTACTGTATCAATAGTCAACACCAATAGAATAATATCAACCAATTAAGGAACCAAAAGGAAAACCATATTAATCAGAAATAACCATCACTCATGAAAGAAGGTTAATCATTTTTATTCCCTATTGCTTACAATTCTAATCAAATGTTAATTTAGCCTTTATCAATCAGTCTTTATTAACATATCAAAGAAAACATTAAATTCTCCAAAAGAAAACATAAGCAACAATGCAATCATAAGTCAAAGAATATCACCAATAATGGAGTAATTCAGCAATTCAGTCCGTCAGTCATTTTTGTCACCTTCAATGTTTCCCCTGTCAGCTTACCTAACCAAGATTAGCATCCGCATGTGGGTCTTCATGCGAAAACCATTTAGAGAATACATGAATTTGGAAAAATCTAACTAAAGAGAGAAAATCTAATCATAGACAGCGCAGTTGGCACCTTGAAAGAAAAGGCACAAAATTGTCAGTCACATTTTTATAGCTACCTATCCAGGATGGATCAGCAACGAGTCATTCTCGTCCCCAGGTCATCAGTGGTCAGCTACGTATCAGGCTCACAGAGTATAATCCCAATTATCAGCACTTCGGACAGCTTCTCCTGATATCATCAACTTTCTCCTCGCAGTTCTGATCTCGCTTCCCTTGTCATGACTTTTTATTAGGGTCCCACAGTCCATCTCACTAATTGCTAATTGGTCAGTCCGTCTGAAATTATGACTTTAACCCATAGCTTTTGTTTACCGAATCTCTATTTCTGCATAGGCATCATGTCCCATAAATTTGATTGGTCCTTCTTGTGATGAGAACATCATCCAGCTCTTCAGGTAACAAAATTGTTGCATACAAGTCTCTAGGCAGTGCCTCTATTGTTTAAGTCCTGGGAAAGTACATTTAGCCTACACTACACATAATTGTATCAAATTGTCTTCATCATCTCCTGCCCGCTGGTACATCGCAGAATGTTCTGGCTGAGCCATCTGAACTCTGAACAGTTCAAGGGCCTTTCTTCCAGCTAGCAGTCCTCGCAAAGCATTTCAGTGTCTCCACGTTATGAGCAAGCAAGGCCCAGTGAAACTAGGCCTTTAGTCCGGCTAAGTTAAGAATATTAAATAACACAAAAAATAGGTTATACATCCAGTTATTATATATTAATACGTTTATATATATTTTCCCATTAATTAGCATCTGTTAATACACATGGTGACCACTCTCCATGGGCACATTTTCGATTATACATGTTATTCCTAATTAGTAATTTCTTTATGCATTTTTCTCATTAATAATCACACATTAATCATTAGGGCTTTCTTCAATTAACATATCTGCTCGATCAGTCCCTCCTCTGATGACTAACTATGTCACCACACCCTTTTTGTTTGTCAACACTTAATAAATTTGTCTCAGATGTATTTTGTCTTCTTCTGTGGCTTTCCCTATAATTTGTTTCCTAGGTGGTTCTTCCCTCCTCTGATCATGTTTACCCCTCCTTAATTTTACCCTTTGCCATAGATTGCATGTACCCCATAATCCTAATATAGAAACAATCACAATTAATATTCCTTGAACAATTTTCCATAATACCCCATTCCAAATTTGACTAAACCAATTTCCCACAGAGGCCAATCCATTTCCAACCTTCTCCCAAACTCCTGGTTCATTCTATTCTTTTAAATCCTTGCTTGAATTAGTTAAATTAGTAAGTAAGTCTTTTATCTCCTCATCGTTCTCGGGTATGAACAAGCAACAATGCCTAGCATTAATCATTTTACAGACTCCGCCGTCTTTAGCTAAAATTATGTCTAAAGCAAGCCTGTTTTGAAGCATCATAGCTCTATCTGCAGCCAATTCAGTATTTAACAGGAGTATTGCCCCTTTAAAATTTGTCAGCATGCTATCCACAATAGCAGACAATTTTCGTATCATGTTTGCATTTAAAATAACTCCTACAGAAGGAATTATTGCTCCAAAAATATCTCCCACAATCGCAGAAGAGGTTTCCCTCCTCTGTAGCACATGATGTAATTCAATCACTTTCGGTATTTTCTTTATATCATCTATTTGATAAATCTTAGGGAAAACTATCCCCATGTAGCATGTCCCATACCATCCTCTAGGAAGACAGTAATAAGCATTAAGTCCACAAATATAATAAATCCCAGGAATCACAGGGTCCGCACCATTCAACATAGAAGTCCATTTACTCTGAAACAAAAACACATGCCTACATTCACTTGTTCCCACAAATAATGTGTCAGTGCGTGATTTTGGCCTATATATACAAAGCTTCCCCACGTGTAATGCATCTAAAGCTAATCTCCCTTGTGTTTTAATAGCAGTGTAAGCATAATCATTTTTATAAGTTCTTTTCTCCAGTCCCTTTTCTAATTTTTATTTTAATGCCTTCCTTCTATCATCAGTGTGCCCTATAAAGCTCTTTTCCAACGGAGTTAATAAGCAGGTCAGATTATTATGGTGAGCATAAGCAGTTCCAAAAGTTAGTGTTGGCTCAAAGAATCCTCTAACTAATACTATGTCATATTCTTTAGCTATTTTTCTCAAATATCTAATAATAGGAACAAAGGAAAACACCACATCGTGGTTTGAGTACAAGTATTGAATATACTCTTGGTTATAGAATCTGGTTAGTAGCAAGCTACATGTAATGCCATAAGTTAGGGGCAGACTATGGTACGTAACCACTTCTTCCACAGAGGAAGGAATTTGCGTACACACAAGACAATTCTTTGCATCCATCAACTCCACATATTCACTCAACAACTGATAGAAGGCATTAGAAGAAAGCTCTCCTCTTGCATTATTATAGTCGTGCAAATATTTTTCAATTAGCTTGAACTTCTCTAAAGCTGTTAGTGTAGTAGTCTCATGAACAGGAGTAATAGCAGCTTCTTTCATCTCATAAATAGACATACCCACATTCATTATTTTAAACATTATTCCACACATAACAGCTACTCCAACACTCAAATATCTGCAATATCTAATATTTCTAATGCTATTATTTAATTCAGCCATGATCTATAAAGAATCAGAAAGCAGAAATAACTCTTAATAAAAATGCAACAGGAAAAATCAAAATTGAAAAATCAAAAATACTTCTTTCTCGCAGTTCAATTTCACACACAAGAACTATTTTTCTCCTTGTCAAAATCGGTTAGCAGCTTGTCACATCAGGTTCCAAATTTCACATCAGGTTATCAATGTATTTTCCGGGTTTATTTCAACAGTCTCTTTTAAATTTCTTTTTCAGATTAGCTCACAACTCAGTCTATTGATTCCCTTCAGGTTGCATCAAAGTACTGATTCAGTACTTCTCTGTCAAAGCAAAAGGACATGAACTTGTTTTGCCATTCACTTGTTGCTGCCTATGCCTACTCAGGACCTGTGTATCTTCGACTTGCTACTCTCTTTCTTTTCAACCTTCAATCTCCTGCTAGTTCCCCTTCACTTAGTTTGTCTTTTCTTCTAGTGTCTACTTCTTCCTCTATTGGTACGTTTATAACCAATTCCTTTTTCTTGCCTGTTTGCGATTCAGGCCAATTGTCTCCTTTCCTTGCTCCTTCTGTCAGTATTCTCTTTAAGATTGGACTCTTCTCTTTCCCTCTATCTATGGTGTTTTCTCTTGATAGACCTACAACGGGTTCAGGAAGAGTCGATCACCTTGGTTTTGATCCGTCTCAACTCTTTCCCCCTCTTGGTCTGGCACTTGGTCTGCTCGTGCTTCAGCACCACCTACTACTGGGAGAACCCCTCCTGTGCTTGGTTCTCCAGTCATTTCCGTTGAGTTAGACTCTTGCTCCCCTTCTTCTACTCCTGCACCTTTGTCTCTTACTGGTGTAATTGACCCATCTTCCACCAGCTCTGGGTCGACTTCAGGCTACACTTGCTCTGGCTCTGGAGGTGCCACTTGTTTTGCTGCTATTGGTGCTCTCAACAACACTTCTTCATGATCTTGCAGACTCACCACTCTCTTGGTATGGCTCGCATGTATCCAGTTAGGTAGTCCAGCACACTTGACAGCTGTCGTAGTTGTCAACACCACCTGGTATGAGCCCTTCCAATGCTTCTCTAGGCAAGTCTTTCAAACATGCTTTTTTATGACGACCCAATCTCCAGCTCTTAGATTGTGACCTGGGTCAGGGATGGGTGGCAGGGTAGCAGCCTGCACCTGCTGAGAGAAAGATCAAACCACATCAGCCAGACCTTTGCAGTAGTCCAACACCATATCATCTGTAGTACTGACAAGAGCATTTGCTGGAATTGCTGGCAATCTCATTGGTCTGCCCATGAGGATCTCATGGGGTGACAGTCCGGTCTGTCTTTCTGTCAGGTATATTTTGCATTGACATCAACACCAAAGGTAATACATCTGTCCTTTTCAGATATGTTGCGGCTCACATTTTGGCAATTCTTGATTTCAGTGTACCATTCATTTGCTCTACAAGTCCTGATGCTGCTGGACGGTAACTGCAATGCAGTTTCTGCTCAATGTTTAATGCTGCACATAAGAGTTTGATCACTTCATTATTGAAGTGAGTTCCCCTATCCGATTCTAAAGAGATCGGAAATCTGAACCGTGGTATTAATTCTTCAAGCAATAGCTTTGCAACTGTGAGACTCTCATTCCTAAGTGTGGGGTATGCTTCAATCCAATGACTAAACACACACACAATCACCAACATGTACTTCAACCCACCACATGCAGGCATTTCAATGAAATCTAACTGCATTCTGCTGAATGTTCCTCCTGCTCTTCCAATGTGGCTCAAATTCAACATTGTTCCTTTTCCCACATTTAGGCCCTCATTACAACCCTGGCTGTAAATTCTGCTGACAGCCGTGCAGACGGCCGCCAACATACTGTGTCTGCAGTGGAAATCCGTTACGGGTATTATGACCCACACTCAGAAATCCTCCACAATACAGACACCCACACAAGTCCGTCACACCAAAGCTCAGTGATAAACTGGCGATAGTAAAACCCACACCGTCACGCCAACAGAACTACGGCCACACTATCAAGACCCACGAATCAACGCAATGGTCATTCAACTGCGGTAATCCATTGGCGGTACACACCACCGCACTCAAAATACACACACATTTACAAAACACAGCCACATTGGACAATTCAAAATACACACACCTGACACACATACACACACCACACACTCACAACACTATAAAACACACACCCACATTACCCACAACCCCTCACAATGACAATTTTGGAAGAAGCAGAAAGACAGAAAAGCAAAGAAAACACCAGCATCCAGAGGCACACAACACCATCACTCATACACCATCCACGCACCTCAAAGAACACATGCCAACACATCACCCCACACATCACATCAACCATCACCTCATACATCACCCACACACCATCATGGCACCTCAAAGACACCCCAGGTTCTCTGAGGAGGAGGTCAGGGTCGTGGTTGAGGAAATCATCCGGGTAGAGCCACAGCTATTCGGATCACAGGTGCAGCAGACGTCCACTGCCAGGAAGATGGAGCTATGGTAGAGAATTGTCGACAGGGTCAACGCTGTGGGACAGCATCCAAGAACAAGGGGTGACATCAGGAAGAGGTGGAATGACCTATGGGGGAAGGTATGTTCCGTGGTATCCAGACACCAGATAGTCGTACAGAGGACTGGCGGTGGACCCCCACCTCCTCACCCACAACTAACAACATGGGAGGAGCAAGTCTAGGCGATCATGCATCCTCAGGGCCTCGCAGGAGTAACAGGAGGACTGGACTCTGGTAAGTCAAAGCTTTACTACTATATCCCCCACCCTAAAGGCATGCCATCACAAACCCCAACCCCTACCCTCTCACCCATCACCCCAACACCGCACAGATACCCCACTATCACAACCCACACATCCCAATACCAAGCCCTGCATGTGCCAACAATGCATGGACACCCATCACAGACCTGCATGGACACCCATCACCACAGCATGCCAAGTAGAGAGACTCACCCAGGGCACACAATCAACACTCACACAAGGGCCAAGGTGATAATGCAAGCACAGTAACAGAGGGAAACACACCCAATGCACAAGATGGCACACACAGATACAATAACAATGCATTTACACCCCAACAGGACCCCTACACAACGTTACCGGACAGGAGGTGCCAGCCATATCCAGTCCACCCACAGAAGAGGCCCACAGTGATGACAGCAGCTCTGCATGCCTGGATCAAGATGACCAGCCCGGCCCATCAGGAGCTCTGGACAATAGGTTCCCTGCCACAGTCCCAACACACCACAGAATCTCCCCCTCAGGAAACACCAGCACAGCCCATGCCACTGTCCACAGGACACGTCAATCAGCAGTGTGTTCACCACTACAGGGACCCCAGGCAAACCCACTAACACAGGACGATCAGGGACCTGGGGTCAGTGGCAGTGGGCACACGGTTCAGGGGACAGGGGCACAGGATAGCAGGGAAGCTGGGAGGACTGCTGTGCAACAGGGGGAAGACAGGCCCAGGGAACCGACTCTCTATGAGGCACTCTCCAACATCATGGGAGCATACCACCATTCCCAGGAGGCAATGGGCACGGTATTGGCCAAGTTTCAGGAGACCCAGCGGCTGCAGGAGGAATAGTACCTGGGGATCAGGGAGGACTTGAAGTCCATTAACACCACCCTGGTCACCATTGCAGGGGTTCTGGCAGACATATACAACACCATGAGGGAGAAAGTGGCATACCACCGGGCCCCTGACACCAGCCCGAACGATGAACATCCTTCCACGTCTGCCGACGCTAGTGGACAGGAGGTCGCGCCACAGAAACAACAGGCCACCAGCACCCCACCCCCTGCAGAAGGGGAACCACCCCACAAATGGTCCCTGCGATCCAGGCACAAGACAGAGAACATTGCCAAGACCTCCGCCAGGAAATAGGACTGTCCTGATTGTTACCCTTCTGTCCCACTATGTCACTCTGTCCACCTTGAACTGACATTGCTCCACTTCTCATGCCCCATTCGACAATGCACCTGTGATACAAACAGACTGGACTCTACCAGAGATATCCCTCCACCATCACCTCAGCCCATTGCACATCCCCCTCTACTTATTAGCACTTAAATAAACACCCTTGAATCACAAAACAATCTGGAGTCAGTCTGTGCTTTCACAAATGTATTATTACAACCTCTTAGACAAATATCAATGTAAATGTTAATTTGCACATACCAAAGTATGACAGTTATTGGGCAGCAGTAAACATAGCAGAAGGCAGAATGTAGTACCCAGACCTGTGAAAAGGAAAGCCAAAGCGAACTGTCAGGGTCCATACACAGAGGTAAAAAGGCAGGCTTATACAATCTCCTACAGTAGTCAGATATGAGATGAGCAGTGCCAGTCTCTTACCTGTGCCTCACTGGAAGTACTGCATGATGATGTTGTTTCGGTTGTCAATATCTTCTTTCTCTGCCTCCTCTTCCTCACTGTGCACAGGCTCGACAGCTGCCACAAGACCAACATCAGGCCCATCCTCCTGCAGAAAAGGCACCTGGCATCGCAAAGCCAAGTTGTGCAACATACAGCATGCCACGATGATCTGGCACACCTTCTTGGGTAAGTAGTATAGGGAGCCACCTGTTAGATGGAGGCACCAGAATCTGGCCTTCAGGAGGCCGAAAGTCCGCTCAATAATCCTTCTAGTTCTCCCATGTGCCTCATTGTAGCGTTCCTCTGCCCTTGTCCTGGCATTCCTCACTGGGGTCAGTAGCCATGAGAGGTTGGGGTAACCAGAGTCACCTGTAAATGTTGAAGGATATCTGTTAGACATGCACCAACCCTTAGGGACTAAACCATACTGTGAGGAAATTCCTCCTTGGCATGGTTACCCCCTGACTTTTTGCCTTTGCTGATGCCAAGTTATGATTTGAAAGTGTGCTGAGGCCTGCTAACCAGGCCCCAGCACCAGTGTTCTTTCCCTAACCTGTACCTTTGTTTCCACAATTGGCACACCCTGGCATCCAGGTAAGTCCCTTGTAACTGGTACCCCTGGTACCAAGGGCCCTGATGTCAGGGAAGGTCTCTAAGGGCTGCAGCATGTATTGTGCCACCCTGGAGACCCCTCACTCAGCACAGACACACTGCTTGCCGGCTTGTGTGTGTTGGTGGGGATAAAATGACTAAGTCGACATGGCACTCCCCTCAAGGTGCCATGCCAACCTCACACTGCCTATGGCATAGATAAGTCACCCCTCTAGCAGGCCTTACAGCCCTAAGGCAGGGTGCACTATACCATAGGTGAGGGCATAAGTGCATGAGCACTATGCCCCTACAGTGTCTAAGCAAAACCTTAGACATTGTAAGTGCAGGGTAGCCATAAGAGTATATGGTCTGGGAGTCTGTCATGCACGAACTCCACAGCACCATAATGGCTACACTGAAGACTGGGAAGTTTGATATCAAACTTGTCAGCACAATAAATGCACACTGATGCCAGTGTACATTTTATTGTAAAATACACCCCAGAGGGCATCTTAGAGATGCCCCCTGAAACCATACCCGACATCCAGTGTGGGCTGACTAGTTTTAGCAGCCTGCCACACACCAGACATGTTGCTGGCCACATGGGGAGAGTGCCTTTGTCACTCTGTGGCTAGTAACAAAGCCTGTGCTGGGTGGAGGTGCTTCTCACCTCCCCCTGCAGGCACTGTAACACCTGGCGGTGAGCCTCAAAGGCTCACCCCCTTTGTTACAGAACCCCAGGGCACTCCAGCTAGTGGAGTTGCCCGCCCCCTCCGGCCAAGGTCCCACTTTTGGCGGCAAGGCCGGAGGAGATAATGAGAAAAACAAGGAGGAGTCACTGGCCAGTCAGGACAGCCCCTAAGGTGTCCTGAGCTGAGGTGACTCTGACTTTTAGAAATCCTCCATCTTGCAGATGGAGGATTCCCCCAATAGGATTAGGGATGTGCCCCCCTCCCCTCAGGGAGGAGGCACAAAGAGGGTGTAGCCACCCTCAGGGCTAGTAGCCATTGGCTACTAACCCCCCAGATCTAAACACCCGCCTAAATCGAGTATTTAGGGGCTTCCAGAACCTAGGTAACTAGATTCCTGCAACCTAATACGAAGAAGGACTGCTGACCTGAAAGCCCTGCAGAGAAGACGGAGAAACCAACTGCTTTGGCCCCAGCTCTAACGGCCTGTCTCCCCACTTCAAGAAAAACTGCAACAGCGACGCGTTCCACAGGGTCCAGCGACCTCTGAAGCCTCAGAGGACTACCCTGCATCTAAAAGGACCAAGAACTCCAGAGGACAGCGGCTCTTCTCCAAAGAAGAAACATCTTTGCAACAAAGAAGCAACTTTGAAAGAACACACGTTTCCCACCAAGAGCGTGAGACTTTGCACTCTGCACCCGACGACCCCGGCTCGACTTGAGGAGAAACAACACTACAGGGAGGACTCCCCGTCAACTGCGAGCCCGTGAGTAGCCAGAGTTGACCCCCCATAGCCCCCACAGCGACGCCTGCAGAGGGAATCCAGAGGCACCCCCTGACCGCGACTGCCTGCTTCAACGAACCTGACGCCTGGTAAAGACACTGCACCCGCAGCCCCCAGGACCTGAAGGATCCGACCTCCAGTGCAGAAGCGACCCCCAGGTGGCCCTCTCCCTTGCCCAGGTGGTGGCTTCCCCAAGGAGCACCCCCTTGCCTGCCTGCTTCGCTGAAGAGACCCCTGGGTCTCCCATTGAATCCTATTGCAAACCCGATGTCTGTTTGCACTCTGCACCCGGCCGCCCCCGTGCCGCTGAGGGTGTACTTTTTGTGCTGACTTGTGTCCCCCCCGGTGCCCTACAAAACCCCCCCTGGTCTGCCCTCCGAAGACACGGATACTTACCTGCTGGCAGACTGGAATCGGGGCACCCCCTTCTCCATTGAAGCCTATGTGTTTTGGGCACCACTTTGACCTCTGCACCTGACCGGCCCTGAGCTGCTGGTGTGGTAACTTTGGGGTTGCTCTGAACCCCCAACGGTGGGCTACCTTGGACCCAACTTTGAACCCTGTAGGTGGTTTACTTACCTGCAAAACTAACAAACACTTACCTCCCCCAGGAACTGTTGAAAATTGCACTGTCTAGTTTTAAAATAGCGTATTGCCATTTGTGTGCAAAATGTATATGCTATTTTGCTAATTCAAAGTTCCTAAAGTTCCTAAGTGAAATACCTTTAATTTAAAGTATTGTTTGTAAATCTTGAACCTGTGGTTCTTAAAATAAAGTAAGAAAATATATTTTTCTATATAAAAACCTATTGGCCTGGAATTGTCTTTGAGTGTGTATTCCCCATTTATTTCCTGTGTGTGTACAACAAATGCTTAACACTACCCTCTGATAAGCCTACTGCTCGACCACACTACCACAAAATAGAGCATTAGAATTATCTCTTTTTGCCACTATTTTACCTCTAAGGGGAACCCTTGGACTCTGTGCATGCTATTTCTTACTATGAAATAGTACATACAGAGCCAACTTCCTACATTGGTGGATCAGCGGTGGGGTACAAGACTTTGCATTTGCTGGACTACTCTGCCAATACCTGATCACATGACTAAATTCCACAAATTGTGATTAGAAACTGATTTTTAAAATTTGAGCTATTTTTCTAAATTTTTTAAAGTCCTGCTAGGGCCTTGTGTTAGTCCCTGTCAGCATTTATTTTAGAGTTTAAAAGTTTTGTAAAAGTTTGAATTAAGTTCTAGAGATAGTTTTAGATTCTTAAAAAGTATTCCAACTTTTAGAAACATAGGGGGTCATTCTGACCCCGGCGGGCGGCGGGTGCCTCCCGCCGGGCAGAAACCGCCAAAAGACCGCAGCGCGGTCAAATGACCGCGGCGGTCATTCTAACTTTCCCGCTGGGCCGGTGGGCAATCTCCAAAAGATCGCCCGCCGGCCCAGCGGGAAAGCCCCTGCAAAGAGGAAGCCGGCTCCGAATGGAGCTGGCGGATTTGCAGGGGTGCGACGGGTGCAGTGGCACCCGTCGTGATTTTCAGTGTCTGCAAAGCAGACACTGAAAATCTTTGTGGGGCCCTGTTAGGGGGCCCCTGCACTGCCCATGCCAGTGGCATGGGTAGTGCAGGGGCCCCCAGGGGCCCCACGACACCCGTTCCCGCCAGCTGAAACAGCCTGGCGGGAAGGGGGTCGGAATCCCCATGGCGGCGCTGCAAGCAGCGCTGCCATGGAGGATTCCCTGGGCCAGGGGAAAACCGGCGGGAAACCGCCGGTTCCCCTTTTCTGACCGCGGCTTTACCGCTGCGGTCAGAATGGCCCAGGAAGCACCGCCAGCCTGTTGGCGGTGCTTCCTCTGCCCTCCACCCTGGCGGTTTCAAACCGCCAGGGTCGGAATGAGGGCCATAATGTCTAATGCAGAAGAGATAGTGATGGAACTCAACCTCACCCCTTACCTGCATCTTAGGATGCCAGAGTTAAGGTGTCTCTGCAAAATCAAAAAGATTAAAACTGGTTCAAACCCTACCAAAGTACAGCTCCAGGAGCTTTTGGCAGAGTTTGCTAAAAACAACCCCTCTAATGATACCTTCCCAGAGGGGGAAGCTAGTGATGTGGAGGAATTCCCACCCCCACTCCTAGTTAGGGAGAGCAGGGTTTCTCCAACTCTGTCTCCACAAGTGATAGTCAGAGATGCTGCTTCTCTCACAGGAGAGTCCAGCAACTCTGGAAGCATTGAGGGCAGCCTCAATGAAGAGGACCTCCTGCTAGCCAGGATGGCCAAAAGATTGGCTTTAGAGAGACAGCTCCTAGCCATAGAAAGGGAAAGACAAGAGATAGGTTTTGGTCCCATCAATGGTGGCAGCAACATAAATAGGGTCAGAGATTCTCCTGACATGTTGAAAATCCCAAAAGGGATTGTAACTAAATATGAAGATGGTGATGACATCACCAAATGGTTCACAGCTTTTGGGAGGGCTTGTGCAACCAGAAAAGTAAACAGATCTCACTGGGGTGCTCTCCTTTGGGAAATGTTCACTGGAAAGTGTAGGGATAGACTCCTCACACTCTCTGGAAAAGATGCAGAATCCTATGACTTCATGAAGGCTACCCTGATTGAGGGCTTTGGATTCTCAACTGAGGAGTACAGGATTAGGTTCAGGGGGGCTCAAAAATCCTCGAGCCAGACCTGGGTTTATTTTGTTGACTACTCAGTTAAAACACTGGATGGTTGGATTCGTGGCAGTGGTGTAAATGATTATGATGGGCTGTACAATTTATTTGTGAAAGAACACCTATTAAGTAATTGTTTCAATGATAAACTGCATCAGCATCTGGTAGACCTAGGTCCAATTTCTCCCCAAGAATTGGGAAAGAAGGCGGACTATTGGGTCAAGACTAGGGTGACCAAGACTTCCACACGGGGTGACCAAAAGAAAGGGGTCACAAAGACTCCCCAGGGGAAGAGTGTTGAGACAACCAAGGGAAAAAGTAAAGAGTCTTCTATAGGGCCCCAAAAACCTGCTCAGGAGGGACGGCCTCTTCACAATCCAATTTTGGGTACAAGGGTAAAAACTTCGATCCCAAAAAGGCCTGGTGTTGTAGCTGTAATCAGCAAGGACACCAAAATGGAGACAAGGCCTGTCCCAAGAAAGGTTATACTTCTAACTCTACTCCTGCTAACAATGGAATGGCCAGTCTCCAAGTGGGATCAACAGTGTTCCCAGAGCAAATCAGGGTTCACACTGAAGCTACATTAGTCTCTGAGGGTGGGGTGGATTTAGCCACACTGGCTGCCTGGCCCCCTAATATGCAAAAATACAGGCAGCAACTCTTAATTAATGGGACAAGTGTAGAAGGCCTGAGGGATACAGGTGCCAGTGTCACCATGGTGACAGAGAAACTGTTTTCCCCTGATCAGTACCTGGCTGGACAAATATATCCAGTCACCAACGCTGACAATCAGACTAAAGTACATCCCATGGCTATGGTAACTTTAGAGTGGGGAGGGGTCAATGGCCTGAAACAGGTGGTGGTCTCCTCAAATATCCCTGTAGACTGTTTGCTTGGAAATGACCTGCATGGGCTGAGGTAGAACTCAAAACCCATGCAGCCATGCTGGGTATCCCTAAACTGGTGTGTGTCAAGACAAGGGCACAGTGCAAGGCTCAGGGTGAAAAAGTAGTGTTGGAGCCTGGTAAAAGGGCCCAACCCTCCAAGAGAAAAGGAAAGAAGACTGGGGAACCAGCTTAAACACAAGAGAAAGAGAACCTCTCTTCCCAGGAAGAAGTTCTGCCCTCTGAGGGAACTGAGCCCATGGAGTTTGAACCTTATCAGGTTGAGCTCCTAGGCCCAGGGGGACGCTCAAGGGAACAGTTGTGTAAGGGGCAAGAAACATGTCCCTCTCTTGAAGGCCTTAGGCAGCAAGCTGCTGAAGAGTCCACAGGAAAAATAACAGGAACACATAGAGTCTATTGGGAAGATGGACTCCTTTACACTGAGGCAAGAGATCCCAAACCTGGTGCCACTAGGAGAGTGGTAGTGCCTCAGGAGTTTAGGAAGTTCATTCTGACCTTAGCTCATGATATTCCTCTTGCTGGGCATTTGAGACAGACCAAGACTTGGGAGAGATGTGTCAACCATTTCTATTGGCCCAACATGTCCCAGAAAGGTAAAGGAGTTTTGTGTCTCCTGTGCTACCTGTCAAGCCAGTGGTAAGACAGGTGGACACCCAAAGGCCCCCCTCATTCCACTTCCAGTGGTGGGGGTCCCCTTTGAAAGAGTGGGTGTGGACATAGTGGGTCCACTTGAACCCCCCACAGCCTCAGGGAACAAATACATACTAGTAGTAGTGGATCATGCTACTAGATACCCTGAAGCAATTCCCCTTAGGTCGACTACTGCCCCAGCAGTAGCCAAAGCACTCATTGGTATTTTTACCAGAGTGGGATTTCCTAAGGAGGTGGTGTCTGACAGAGGTACCAACTTCATGTCAGCATACCTGAAGCATATGTGGAATGAGTGTGGGGTGACTTACAAATTCACCACACCATACCATCCACAAACCAATGGTCTTGTAGAAAGATTTAACAAGACATTGAAAGGCATGATCATGGGGCTCCCTGAAAAACTCAAAAGGAGATGGGATGTCCTCTTGCCATGTTTGCTTTTCGCCTACAGAGAGGTGCCTCTGAAGGAAGTAGGGTTTTCCCCCTTTGAACTTCTGTTTGGCCATCCTGTAAGGGGACCACTAGCTCTTGTAAAAGAAGGCTGGGAGAGACCTCTTCATGAGCCTAAACAAGATATAGTGGACTATGTACTAGGCCTACGTTCAAGGATGGCAGAGTACATGGAAAAGGCAAGTAAAAACCTTGAGGCCAGCCAACAACTCCAGAAGATGTGGTATGACCAAAAGGCTGCTATGGTTGAATTTCAGCCAGGGCAGAAAGTCTGGGTTCTGGAGCCTGTGGCTCCCAGGGCACTTCAGGACAGATGGAGTGGCCCTTACCCAGTGCTAGAGAAGAAGAGTCAGGTCACCTACCTGGTAGACCTAGGCACTAGCAGGACCCCCAAAAGGGTGATCCATGTGAACCGCCTCAAACTCTTCCATGACGGGGCAGATGTGAATCTGTTGATGGTAACAGATGAGGACCAGGAAGCTGAGAGTGAACCTCTCCCTGATCTCCTCTCCACAGACCCTAAAGATGGTTCAGTAGATGGAGTGATCTATTCAGACACCCTCTCTGGCCAACAGCAATCTGACTGTAGGAAGGTCCTGCAACAGTTTGCTGAGCTCCTTTCCCTAACCTCTGGTCAGACACACCTGTGTACCCATGATGTGGACACAGGAGACATCATGCCTGTCAAAAACAACATTTTCAGACAGTCTGACCAAGTTCAGGAAATCATCAAGGTGGAAGTCCACAAGCTGCTGGAATGGGGAGTCATTGAGCACTCTGACAGCCCCTGGGCTAGCCCAGTGGTCTTAGTCCCCAAACCTCACACCAAAGATGGAAAGAGAGAGATGAGGTTCTGTGTGGACTACAGAGGACTTAATTCTGTCACCAAGACAGATGCCCATCCCATTCCAAGGGCATATGAATTGATTGATAAGTTAGGTGCTGCCAAATACTTAAGTACCTTTGACTTGACAGCAGGGTACTGGCAAATCAAAATGGCACCAGGAGCAAAAGAAAAGACAGCATTCTCCACACCTGATGGGCACTATCAGTTCACTGTGATGCCCTTTGGTTTAAAGAATGCCCCTGCCACCTTCCAAAGGTTGGTGAATCAAGTCCTTGCTGGCTTGGAGTCCTTTAGTGCAGCTTATCTTGACGATATTGCTGTCTTTAGCTCCAGCTGGCAGCATCACTTGGTCGACCTGAAGAAGGTTTTGAAGGCCCTGCAAGCAGCAGGCTTCTCTATCAAGGCATCCAAGTGCCAGATAGGGCAGGGAACTGTGGTTTACTTGGGACACCTTGTAGGTGGAGGCCAAGTTCAGCCACTCCAACCCAAGATCCAGACTGTTCTAGACTGGGCAGCTCTAAAAACCCAGACTCAAGTCAGGGCATTCCTTAGCTTGTCTGGGTACTACAGGAGGTTTGTGAAGGGATATGGATCCATAGTGACACCCCTCACAGAACTTACCTCCAAGAAAATGCCCAAGAAGGTAAACTGGACTGCAGAATGCCAACAGGCCCTTGACACCCTGAAACAAGCAATGTGCAGAGCACCAGTTCTCAAAGCTCCAGATTACTTCAAGCAGTTCATTGTGCAGACTGATGCCTCTGAACATGGGATAGGGGCAGTTTTGTCCCAAACAAATGATGATGGCCTTGACCAGCCTGTTGCTTTCATTAGCAGGAGGTTACTCCCCAGGGAGCAGCTTTGGAGTGCCATTGAGAGGGAGGCCTTTGCTGTGGTTTGGTCCCTGAAGAAGCTGAGACCATACCTGTTTAATACTCACTTTGTAGTTCAAACTGACCACAGACCTCTCAGATGGCTAATGCAAATGAAAGGTGAAAATCCAAAATTGTTGAGGTGGTCCATATCCCTACAGGGAATGGACTTTAGAGTGGAACACAGACCTGGGACTGCCCATGCCAATGCAGGTGGCCTTTCCAGGTTCTTCCACTTAGAAAATGAAGACTCTCTTGGGAAAGGTTAGTCTCATCCTCTTCGTTTGGGGGGGGGGGGGTTGTGTAAGGAAATGCCTCCTTGACATGGTTACCCCCTGACTTTTTGCCTTTGCTGATGCCAAGTTATGATTTGAAAGTGTGCTGAGGCCTGCTAACCAGGCCCCAGCACCAGTGTTCTTTCCCTAACCTGTACCTTTGTTTCCACAATTGGCACACCCTGGCATCCAGGTAAGTCCCTTGTAACTGGTACCCCTGGTACCAAGGGCCCTGATGCCAGGGAAGGTCTCTAAGGGCTGCAGCATGTCTTGTGCCACCCTGGAGACCCCTCACTCAGCACAGACACACTGCTTGCCAGCTTGTGCGTGCTGGTGGGGATAAAATGACTAAGTCGACATGGCACTCCCCTCAAGGTGCCATGCCAACCTCACACTGCCTATGGCATTGATAAGTCACCCCTCTAGCAGGCCTTACAGCCCTAAGGCAGGGTGCACTATACCATAGGTGAGGGCATAAGTGCATGAGCACTATGCCCCTACAGTGTATAAGCAAAACCTTAGACATTGTAAGTGCAGGGTAGCCATAAGAGTATATGGTCTGGGAGTCTGTCATGCACGAACTCCACAGCACCATAATGGCTACACTGAAGACTGGGAAGTTTGGTATCAAACTTGTCAGCACAATAAATGCACACTGATGCCAGTGTACATTTTATTGTAAAATACACCCCAGAGGGCATCTTAGAGATGCCCCCTGAAACCATACCCGACTTCCAGTGTGGGCTGACTAGTTTTAGCAGCCTGCCACACACCAGACATGTTGCTGGCCACATGGGGAGAGTGTCGTTGTCACTCTGTGGCTAGTAACAAAGCCTGTGCTGGGTGGAGGTGCTTCTCACCTCCCCCTGCAGGCACTGGAACACCTGGCGGTGAGCCTCAAAGGCTCACCCCCTTTGTTACAGCACCCCAGGGCACTCCAGCTAGTGAAGTTGCCCGCCCCCTCCGACCACGGCCCCACTTTTGGTAGCAAGGCCGGAGGAGATAATGAGAAAAACAAGGAGGAGTCACTGGCCAGTCAGGACAGCCCCTAAGGTGTCCTGAGCTGAGGTGACTCTGACTTTTAGAAATCCTCCATCTTGCAGATGGAGGATTCCCCCAATAGGTTTAGGGATGTGCCCCCCTCCCCTCAGGGAGCCACCCTCAGGGCTAGTAGCCATTGGCTACTAACCCCCCAGACCTAAACACACCCCTAAATCGAGTATTTAGGGACTCCCAGAACCTAGGTAACTAGATTCCTGCAACCTGAGACGAAGAAGGACTGCTGACCTGAAAGCCCTGCAGAGAAGACGGAGGCACCAACTGCTTTGGCCCCAGCTCTACCGGCCTGTCTCCCCACTTCAAGAAAAACTGCAACAGCGACGCGTTCCACAGGGTCCAGCGACCTCTGAAGCCTCAGAGGACTACCCTGCATCTAAAAGGACCAAGAACTCCCAAGGACAGCGGCTCTGCTCTAAAGAAGAAACATCTTTGCAACAAAGAAGCAACTTTGAATGAACACACGTTTCCCACCGGAAGCGTGAGACTTTGCACTCTGCACCCGACGACCCCAGCTCGACTTGTGGAGAAACAACACTACAGGGAGGACTCCCCGGCAACTGCGAGCCCGTGAGTAGCCAGAGTTGACCCCCCTGAGCCCCACAGCGACGCCTGCAGAGGGAATCCAGAGGCTCCCCCTGACCGCGACTGCCTGCTTCAAAGAACGTGACGCCTGGTAAAGACACTGCACCCGCAGCCCCCAGGACCTGAAAGATCCGACCTCCAGTGCAGAAGCGACCCCCAGATGGCCCTCTCCCTTGCCCAGGTGGTGGCTTTCCCGAGGAGCTCCCCCTTGCCTGCCTGCTTCGCTGAAGAGACCCCTGGGTCTCCCATTGAATCCTATTGCAAACCCGATGCCTGTTTGCACTCTGCACCCGGCCGCCCCCGTGCCGCTGAGGGTGTACTTTTTGTGCTGACTTGTGTCCCCCCCGGTGCCCTACAAAACCCCCCTGGTCTGCCCTCCAAAGACGCAGTTACTTACCTGCTGGCAGACTGGAACTGGGGCACCCCCTTCTCCATTGAAGCCTGTGTGTTTTGGGCACCGCTTTGACCTCTGCACCTGACCGGCCCTGAGCTGCTGGTGTGGTAACTTTGGGGTTGCTCTGAACCCCCAACGGTGGGCTACCTTGGACCCAACTTTGAACCCTGTAGGTGGTTTACTTACCTGCAAAACTAACAAACACCTACCTCCCCCAGGAACTGTTGAAAATTGCACTGTCTAGTTTTAAAATAGCTTATTGCCATTTGAGTGAAAACTGTATATGCTATTTTGCTAATTCAAAGTTCCTAAGTGAAATACCTTTCATTTAAAGTATTGTTTGTAAATCTTGAACCTGTGGTTCCTAAAATAAACTAAGAAAATATATTTTTCTATATAAAAACCTATTGGCCTGAAATTGTCTTTGAGTGTGTGTTCCCCATTTATTGCCTGTGTGTGTACAACAAATGCTTAACACTACACTATGATAAGCCTACTGGTTGACCACACTACCACAAAATAGAGCATTAGAATTATCTCTTTTGCCACTATCTTACCTCTAAGGGGAACCCTTGGACTCTGTGCATGCTATTTCTTACTTTGAAATAGTACATACAGAGCGAACTTCCTACACATACCCAGACACCTATTCATACTGTGTGGGGACCTTGGGCTCACCTATAACTCACACATGGTGCCTCTGGAGTTGGACCATCACATAAGGGATGCTGCTATTCCTCAAAATGAAAGCGTCATGCACAGAGCCAGGATACTTGGCATTCACATGGGAGATGTACTGGTCTGTCAAACACACCATCTGCACATTCATTGAATGGTAGCTTTTACGATTTCTGTACACCTGTTCATTCCTGCGGGGGGGACAAATGCCACGTGTGTACCATCAATGGCACCAATGATGTCGGGTATATGTCCCAGGGCATAGAAGTCACCTTTCACTGTGGGCAAATCCTCCACCTGGGGGAAAACAAAGTAGCTGCGCATGTGTTTCAGCAGGGCAGATAACACTCTGGACAACACGTTAGAGAACTTTGGCTGAGACATCCCTGATGCCATGGCCACTGTTGTTTGAAAGGAACCACTGGCCAGGAAATGGAGCACTAACAGGACCTGCACTAGAGGGTGGATTCCTGTGGGATGGCGGATAGCTGACATCAGGTCTGGCTCCAATTGGGCAAACAGTTCTTGGATTGTGGCACAATTAAGTCTGTAGGTGATAATGATGTGTCTGTCTTCCATTGTTGACAGGTCCACCAGGGGTCTGTACACTGGAGGATGAATCTCATCATCTGCCCCAGCGGATGTGCCCTATGGTGGAGAATGGTGAGCAGAGGGTCATGTACCACATAGTTTGCACAATGGTTTTGCACTAATGTGTTTAAATTCGTGTGTGGCATTGTCTGTCCGTATTTGTGCCCAAATGTGCTGTGATGCAGTTAGGTGCCCTGCCATATACCATGCTAAAATGGCGGCTGCCTGACCTGTAAGGAGGAACAAGGGGAAATGAGGTAACTGCGCTGGCATTGTGCAGCATCGCGGTAGGTGGTCCAAGACCGCCACGCAATTCAGCATTGGTTATCATTGGGCCCTATGGGTTCCAGGAGCCAATGACGATGTACACCGGTGGTGACGGTACTCACGCCGCAGACGTGACCACCATTTTCTATCACTTTAATCACTTGATACCTGACCTTCAACAGGAGAGGACCTACCCTGCAAGTGCTGCCCTGACCTCAGTCTGGAAGCGACAATGGCTCGAGTGTCTGGGGAAAGGGCCCCTGCCTTCAGTGTGGAGGAGTTGGAGAGACTAGTGGATAGGGTCCTCCCTCAGTACATGCTACTCTACGGTCCTCCAACAAACAGGTGAGTAAACTGTGAGCATGATGCGTGGGACATGAATGTATGGATTGGTGTGGCTGGTGGATACATGTTGGGGGGGGACCTGAGGCCTGCATGTAAGGATGGTGAGTGTATGTGTGTCAGGGCATTGGTGGGCACTGCTGGCCAATGAGTATGACGAACCGGATGGGGGAGTAAGTTCCTTTCTTACTTTACCTTTCCTCTAGGTCAGCGCCCACCAGAAGAAGGGTATTTGGCATGCCATCGCCAAGGAAGTACGGACCATGGGGGTCTATCATAGACGGAGCACCCACTGCCGCAAGAGATGGGAGGACCTGTGCTGCTGGAGCAAGAAGACGGCGGAGGCCCAGCTGGGGATGGCCTCCCAACGTGGAACGGGTGCCTGTCGTACCATGACCCTCCGGATGTTCTGGATCCTGACGGTGGCCTCTCCGGAGGTGAATGGGTGCGCGAGGGCATCACAGCAGCCACAAGGGGGTGAGTACAGTCTCATTCAGCTGACTCTGCATGCTTTATGAGGTGTCTGGGTTGGGGATGTGGGCTGTGGGTTCCCCTAAGCCAGGGCGAACTTGGTAGGGTAGGTCCCTTGTTAGGCAGGCTCTGTGGCACTCCAACCCCAACAGTGGTAGTGGCCATCTACAACCTTTTCTGGTTCCTGTGGGTTCCAGGTGTGCAGCAAATGGGTTTAGGCATAGTCCCCCATGGCCAGGTGATTTCCCTATGAACAGTTAGTGCATGGCCTAGTGCATAGGGCTGCTCCCTGTGTGTTGTGTCCGCCAACGGTAGCGGTGTTTCTGGCATTGACCATGTGTCTCCTCTGTCTTTCCCCCCCTTTTTGTTTTGTCACTCTGTCCTTGTGTGCATTAGCATCATCTGGTGGAGGAGCAGTGACACCGGAGCAGAAGGGAGCTGCAACCCACATGGCCCAGGAGGGGGAATGTACGGAGTCTGAAGGCACCAGTGGGACAGAGGGAGAGGGGAGCTCCACGACGGGGACAGGAGGGGACACCAGCGACAGCGACTCCTCCTCTGATGGGAGTTCCCTTGCAGTGGCGGGACCTCTGTGCCCACCACAGCCACGGTACAGCCGGCACCCCCCCACCAGCACCACCCTCCCAGCAGCCCCTCAGCGTGTTTCCCGTGCCCGCTCACCCAGGAGGGTGGGCATCTCCTTCTCCTCACGCACCTCAGGCCCTTCCCTAGTCAGCCCTGCTGCCCTCAGTGAGGTGGCTATTGACCTCCTGAGATCCCTCACTGTTGCGCAGGCAAACGTAAGCATCACACATCTCACAGGCACTCACACAAGCACCATCCCCATGCAGACACCCCGACATCCACTGCCTCCACTGTGTCTCCCTCCTCCACGTCCTCCACCTCTCTCCCAGTCTCATCTCCACTCACACCTGCATGCACTACATCCTCAGCCACTACCTCCATCACCAGCACGTCCATCACTACACACCACTCATGTGCAATCACCACCTCCACTACCATTCACACGTCCCCTGTGTCCTCTCCCAGTGTGTCTGTGAGCCCTCCTCACAAAGTACACAAACCCCAGAACACACCCACCCAACAGCTATCCACCTCACAACAGCCTCCAACCCATGCACCTTTACCCGAACTCAGCAGACGTACACCTCATACAACCACTACCTCTTCCTCCACTCCCAAAACCCCTCCATCTTCCCGTCCCAGTGTGTCTAATACACTTTTCCTGGCTTCCATTGACCTCTTTCCTAAACCTCCCCCCGCCTTCCTTCCCCTAGGGCGAGGTTGTCTAGAGCCCAGACTAGCACCTCAGCCACCAAATCGTCATCCACTGTGGTCCCTGCAAGTCCGGGAGGATCGAAGGGGGCACCCATCAGGGCTGCCATTGTGCCACCTACTGAAGCCAAGGACCACCCAATTCCGCCACCTTCCAAGGTAAAGAAGGGGCCAGAATGCAGAAGAGAAGAGCCGCACCACCCACCCAGCAAGGCCTCATCCAGAACCAAAGAGGACAGTGCCAAGGTCCCAGCAGCGACTTCCAAGGTGGGGAAGGGACACAAGAGCAAAGCAAAGTCACCTCAGGGCACGGAGCCTCCGGGTGAGGGACTGGTGACCCCCATTTCTCAAGACAGCCCAGCAACCTGTAGCCGCGGTGAGCACCGCCACAACGACCGCCACCTGCACCACCACCTGCACCACCATCTGCTCGCCACCTGCATGGCAGCTGCCGCTACTATAGACACCAGCATCATTCCCAATGGGCAGACTTCCGAGGCTGCAGGAGACGGCCTGGTGTCTAACTCAACTACTACAGACACCTGCACCACAGGCAGCACCGGCAGCATCTCCGCCGCAGACACCGCTGCAGCCACCGCCACCTGTCCCACGACATGCCGAGCCAGTGCCACTACAGCGGTCATCAGCACCATACCCAGTGGGCAGCTGTCAGAGGCTGCAGGAGATGTCCTGGACACTGCACACACTACATGAGGCACTACCACTAGCACTGGCACTACCATCAGTTTTCAGCCGACGTTGTCGCAAGGTGGAGTGTGTCACTGCCTCCATGGAGTATCATGCTACCTGTTACCGGAAAATCTCGTGGCTCAGACACCCGGGTGAGGGAATGGGAACTGTCAAACCCCAGGTGCAGCATCACTGCCTACGAGGCCCCCTCCAGTCCTGAGCAGGATGAAGCACCCTGGGCACCGAGCCCCCTCAGAACCAGTGGAAAAAGGCATCCACTGACCCAGTCCTTAGCAGGATGAAGCACTCTGGGCACCAAGCCCCCTCCAGAATCAGTGGAGAAAGGCATCCGCTGACCCAGTCCTTAGCAGGATAAAGCACTCTAGGCACCAAGGCCCCTTCAGAACCAGTGGAGAAAGGCATCGACTGACCCAGTCCTTAGCAGGATGAAACATCCTGGGCACCAAGCCCCCTCCAGAACCAGCGGAGAAAGGCATCCACTTGAGAGACTGTGGCTTTGCACTCCCCAGGAGCAAGCATTGGGCAACCCACCCACTTGAGAGACTTGAGAGACTGTGGTCTTGCACTCCCCAGGACCAAGCAGTGGGCAAACCACCCACTTGAGAAACTTGAGAGACTGTGGCTTTGCACTCCCCAGGAGCACGCAGTGGGCAACCCACCCACTTGACAGACTTGAGAGACTGTGGCCTTGCACTCCCCATGACCAAGCAGTGTGCAAACCACCCACTTGAGAGACTTGAGAGAATGTAGCTTTGTACTCCCCAGGAGCAAGCAGTGGGCAACCCACCCACTTGAGAGACTTGAGAGACTGTGGCTTTGCACTCCCCAGGAGCAAGCAGTGGGCATGGAGCCCCCTCGAGGAGCAGTGGCGTTGTCTCATCATCCTGCGGAGGTGCCCCCCTCCCCTTTCCCCTGAGGTGCCTGTGTGTTTTCGACCTGATGCCCCTGCAGTGTTCTCTCTCCGTTTTGAGGCAGGTGTCATGTGTGGGCTTCACCCATGCTTTTTAGGACCAATGGTCCACGGACATTTAATGGGACAGTGTACGGACTTGTGTACTTCCTGTTATTATTTGTATATACTGATGATTATAAGTTATCTTGGCCTATCTGATTGTTCGATTATTACACTCATTGATCTAATTTCATTTGGTCCTTGCGTTTTTCCAGGGGGTGACAGGGTGTATCTGTGATGTGATTGGAGATGTGTGTGTGTGTTGTGGGTGGGGGGTGCGGGTGTTGCATGTGTGTGTCACTCTCTTTTCCCTCCTCCCCTCCCCGGTGTGCTAGGTGCAGTACTCACCATGTTCATCGCCGCCGTCTTTGATGTTCCTAGTAGATGAGGAGGTACACCAGCATCGGCAGGACCTGTAACTCGGGCTCCATGGCGTCCTGGTTGTTTGTTAAGTGTCGAAAGGTGAGTGGTTTCCCTACAGTGTTCTGTTTCTGCTGTGCTTTTGATGGCATTGGTACCACCCCAGAAAAGCTGGCGGATTGGTGCCTTGTAATAGTGTGGGTGGTACATTGTCTTCTGCCTGTCTGTTGCCGGTTACCACCGCAGTGTTTGTTTCTACTGCGGTGGCAGTCGGAGTGTTAAATTGGCTGTCTGTGTTGGCAGTTTCCGCAATGATCGTAATTCCATTTTTTTTCTGCCTGCCTGTTTGCGGTATTATTGCCGCTTTATCACCGACTGCCATGGTTGTAATGAGGGCCTTAGTTGCTGACAGATTACACATCTATGGCATACTTCCTCGGCTGCTTGCCTACATTTTGGATTAAACCAATCAACTTTGAACAATCTGACCATGGCATCTCTTCCAATATGTGCTTGGCCGTGATAGTACCTGGCCATCTGAGTCAATAAACTGTTTGGCAGTACCATCTGGCCCTCCTCAGAAACCCAAATCTTATCTGGTCTTTGAACACACTTGAACTTTTACCATAGCCTTTTCTCTTCTTTGTCTGCTTTTTCTTGAAACGTTTTTAATTCCTCAAATTTTATTTTCAAGCCAAAACTTCCACAATTTGTTTCTTCTTCAGGCATCAGTTCCCACTTGCCTTTAAACGATATACAGTTCAATGCGCAAAACCTTGCAACTTGATCCGCATATCCATTTCCCAAATAAATGTAATCCTGTGTCTTTTGGTGTGCACTGCATTTTACCACAGCAATTTCTTCAGGTAACTGAATTGGGTACAACAACTCTTTTATCTGGTTGCAATTTCTCACTGGAGTTCCAGTCGAGTTCATAAAATCTCACTGCGATCACAACTGGCCAAAATCATTGACAATTCCAAATCCATATTGACTATCAGTGTAGATTGTGACTCTTAACCTTGGAGAAACATAGCAATCCCTAGTAAGAGCTACTAGTTCTGCCACTTGTGCAGAATACACACCCGGAAGTGAAAAATCAGAGGTTGGTGAATACATTCCTGCAAGGGCTGGAAGCTTTTAGTGCAGCATATCTGGACGATATAGCTGTCTTTAGCTCCAGTTGGGATGATCACCTGGTCCACCTATGGAAAGTTTAGGAGGCCCTGCAAAAGGCAGGCCTCACTATCAAGGCTTCAAAGTGCCAGATAGGGCAGGGGAAGGTGGTTTATCTGCGACACCTTGTTGGTGGGGAACAGATTGCACCACTTCAGGGGAAAATCCAAACTATTATAGATTGGGTTCCCCCTACTACTCAGACTCAGGTGAGAGCCTTCCTAGGCCTCACTGGGTATTACAGGAGGTTCATTAAGAACTATGGCTCCATTGCAGCCCCTCTTAATGACCTCACATCCAAGAAAATGCCTAAAAAGGTATTATGGACAGCAAACTGTCAGAAAGCTTTTGAGGAGCTAAAGCAGGCCATGTGCTCTGCACCTGTCCTGAAAAGCCCTTGTTACTCCAAAAAATTCTATGTCCAAACTGATGCATCTGAATTAGGAGTAGGGGCAGTCCAATCACAACTTAATTCTGAGGGCCAGGATCAACCTGTTGCTTTTGTTAGTAGGAGGTTGACCCCTAGAGAAAAGCGTTGGTCTGCCATAGAGAGGGAGGCCTTTGCAGTGGTCTGGGCACTGAAGAAGTTGAGGCCATACCTGTTTGGCACTCACGTCATTGTTCAGACAGACCACAAACCTCTACTTTGGCTAAAACAAATGAAAGGTGAAAATCCTAAATTCTTGAGGTGGTCCATATCCCTACAGGGAATGGACTATACAGTGGAACATAGACCTGGGAGTAGCCACTCCAATGCAGATGGACTCTCCAGATATTTCCACTTAGACAATGAAGACTCATCAGGTCATGGCTAGTCTTATTGTCCTTCGTTTGGGGGGGGGGGGTTGTGTAGGAAAGTACCATCTTGCCTGGCATGTTACCCCCATATTTCACTGTATATATGTGGTTTTAGTTGTATGTGTCACTGGGACCCTGCCAGCCAGGGCCCCAGTGCTCATAAGTGTGCCAGAATGTGTTACCTGTGTTATGACTAACTGTCTCACTGAGGCTCTGCTAATCAGAACCTCAGTGGTTATGCTCTCTCGTTTCTTTCAAATTGTCACTAACAGGCTAGTGACCAATTTTACCAATTTATATTGGCTTACTGGAACACCCTTATAATTCCCTAGTATATGGTACTGAGGTCCCCAGGGTATTGGGGTTCCAGGAGATCCCTATGGGCTGCAGCATTTCTTTTGCCACCCATAGGGAGCTCTGACAATTCTTACACAGGCCTGCCACTGCAGCCTGAGTGAAATAACGTCCACGTTATTTCACAGCCATTTTACACTGCACTTAAGTAACTTATAAGTCACCTATATGTCTAACCTTTACCTGGTAAAGGTTAGGTGCAAAGTTACTTAGTGTGAGGGCACCCTGGCACTATCCAAGGTGCCCCCACATTGTTCATGGCAAATTCCCGGGACTTTGTGAGTGCGGGGACACCATTACACGCGTGCACTACATATAGGTCACTACCTATATGTAGCTTCACAATGGTAACTCCGAATATGGCCATGTAACATGTCTATGATCATGGAATTGCCCCCTCTATGCCACCCTGGCATAGTTGGCACAATCCCATGATCCCAGAGGTCTGTAGCACAGACCATGGTACTGCCAAACTGCCTTTTCAGGGATTTCACTGCAGCTGCTGCTGCTGCCAACCCCTCAGACAGGTTTCTGCCCTCCTGGGGTCCAGCCAGGCTTGTCCCAGGATGGCAGAACAAAGGACTTCCTCTGAGAGAGGGTGTTATACCCTCTCCCTTTGGAAAATGGTGTGAAGGCAGGGGAGGAGTAGCCTCCCCCAGCCTCTGGAAATGCTTTCATGGGCACAGATGGTGCCCATTTCTGCATAAGCCAGTCTACACCGGTTCAGGGACCCCTTAGCCCTGCTCTGGCGCGAAACTGGACAAAGGAAAGGGGAGTGACCACTCCCCTGACCTGCACCTCCCCTGGGAGGTGCCCAGAGCTCCTCCAGTGTGCTCCAGACCTCTGCCATCTTGGAAACAGAGGTTCTGCTGGCACACTGGACTGCTCTGAGTGGCCAGTGCCCACAGGTGACGTCAGAGACTCCTTCTGATAGGCTCCTTCAGGTGTTGCTAGCCTATCCTCTCTCCTAGGTAGCCAAACCCTCTTTTCTGGCTATTTAGGGTCTCTGCTTTGGGGATTTCCTTAGATAACGAATGCAAGAGCTAATCCGAGTTCCTCTGCATCTCTCTCTTCACCTTCTGCCAAGGAATCGACTGCTGACCGCGCTGGAAGCCTGCAAAACTGCAACAAAGTAGCAAAGACGACTACTGCAACTCTGTAACGGTGATCCTGCCGCCTTCCCGACTGCTTTCCTGGTGGTGCATTCTGTGGGGGTAGTCTGCCTCCTCTCTGCACTAGAAGCTCCAAAGAAATCTCCAATGGGTCGACGGAATCGTCCCCCTGCAACCTGCAGGCACCAAAGAACTGCATCACCGGTACCCTGGGTCTCCTCTCAGCACGACGAGCGAGGCCGCTTGAATCCAGCAACTCTGTCCAAGTGACTCCCACAGTCCAGTGACTCTTCAGTCCAAGTTTAGTGGAGGTAAGTCCTTGCCTCCCCACGCCAGACTGCATTGCTGGGAACCGTGACTTTTGCAGCTATTCCGGCCTCCGTGCACTTCCGGCGGAAATCCTTTGTGCACAGTCCAGCCTGGGTCCACGGCACTCTAACCTGCATTGCACGACCTCCTAAGTTGTCCTCCGGCGGCGTGGGACTCCTTTGTGCAACTTCGGGTAAGCACCGTTTCACTCCACTTTGTAGTGCCTGTTCCGGCACTTCTGCGGGTGCTGCCTGCTTCTGAGAGGGCTTCTTGTCTTGCTTGACACCCCCTCTGTCCCCAGACGCAATTGGCGACATCCTGGTCCCTCCTGGGCCACAGCAGCATCCAAAAACCTTAACCGCACAATTTGCAACTAGCAAGGCTTGTTGGCGGTCTTTCTTCAGGAAAACACTTCTGCACGACTCTCCACGGCGTGGGGGATCCATCCTCCAAAGGGGACGTCTCTAGCCCTTGTCGTTCCTGCAGAACCTTTGGCTTCTACTGTCCAGTAGCAGCTTCTTTGCATCCACAGCTGGCATTTCCTGGGCAACTGCCCATCTCCGACTTGCTTGTGACTTTTGGACTTGGTCCCCTTGTTCCACAGGTACCCTAGATTGGAAATCCATCATTGTTGCATTGCTGGTTTGTGTCTTTCCTGCAGAATTCCTCTAACACGACTCTTTTGTCCTTAGGGGAACTTTAGTGCACTTTGCACTCACTTTTCAGGGTCTTGGGGAGGGTTATTTTTCTAACTCTCACTATTTTCTAATAGTCCCAGCGACCCTCTACAAGGTCACATAGGTTTGGGGTCCATTCGTGGTTCGCATTCCACTTCTGGAGTATATGGTTTGTGTTGCCCCTATCCCTATGTTTCCCCATTGCATCCTATTGTAACTATACATTGTTTGCACTGTTTTCTAAGACTATACTGCATATTTTTGCTATTGTGTATATATATCTTGTGTATATTTCCTATCCTCTCACTGAGGGTACACTCTAAGATACTTTGGCATATTGTCATAAAAATAAAGTACCTTTATTTTTAGTATAACTGTGTATTGTGTTTTCTTATGATATTGTGCATATGACACTAAGTGGTACTGTAGTAGCTTCACACGTCTCCTAGTTCAGCCTAAGCTGCTCTGCTAAGCTACCATTATCTATCAGCCTAAGCTGCTAGACACCCTATACACTAATAAGGGATAACTGGGCCTGGTGCAAGGTGCAAGTACCCCTTGGTACTCACTACAAGCCAGTCCAGCCTCCTACAAACATACAGTGGGAAAATGCACTGTTTAGCAAATGTTATAAATGTACCATGAAGCAGCAGTTACACATATATTCATGCCCTTTAGTGAATTGAACAGTTGAGAAAGTTTCCATTGCTGGATGAGAGTATAACGTCCTGCACTTAAACATTTTTGTCAGACATTTGGCTAGAGCACCAGGAGCTCCCATGTCATTCAGGTGAATAAAACCACGCTCTCAAAGAACGACCCTGCTTATGAATTTTATTTAATTTTCTGGCATTGACAATTCTTCCATTCTTTGGTGTCGTTATTCACTCGGGCTCAAAATTGTCGTTTATCTCATTTCCCTTCCAACGGTTTACTCACGGGTCAAATTATTTCTTGTTTTTTTTAAATATTTGCTTAATTGCAGTTACCAGCTTATTTCAGTTGGACGCCTCTCCTTCACTTTCTTTGGGCCAGCAGTCCCTAGGCCTTGTATAAGATGAGTAATATTTAAATGCCTTTTCTGTAATAAGTCTCTCCAGGAACAGATCCTGGAATGTTCCACCTGATCCTGTTGTTTCTTCTCAACTTTCTCCTTGTTTTATTACTGTGCCACAGTAGCCCTCTCTTATCTAGTACATTACATATAAAGATTGTGTCCTGGGGGACCTGTGGCTCCTGGGAAACTGAGAGTTATCTGTGATGTTTTCTTTCTATGTCGCTGATTTCTGACATTTAGCCAGCCTAGAAACATAGACTAGTGGGAAATGCGAGTTCAGAGGAAAAGGTGACATAAAACATTATTAAAAACGTGAACACTCTTGAAGAGGGGTATGCATGAAAAGCAGTATTTAAGCTTAGACTACAAAATGTACAAATGATGTGAAGCTGAATGGGAGATCAGGATCAATAGATTAAAAGGTATTAAACGTATTATTCTGATTAACAATAGAGGAGCATTAAGCCACCATTGAATACATCATATGGGGAAAATAGTCCCAGGGAAGTGAGGTGCAGTGAAGCAAAGTATATGTCATGATGGAATTAAGGTGAGAAGGAGGATGGACATTTAAGACTTAGCAATTGAGGGCTGGTCTGATGCTACGTTTAATGCTTTATTAATGAAAAAGAGGAGAAGGAAATTAAGATTTAAGAAATCATAAAAGCCAAAGGGGTAATATAAATTATAATTGAAGGGTAGGATATAAATGTTTGTGAGGAAAAGAAGAGAACTCAGGTTGCAAGGCAACAGGGACTTTGAAATGCTCCAATCAATATATTTCAATAGAAATAAAAATATGTGGCGTAGATAAAAGTATTAGACACTAAAAAGGTGGTGGAAGAAATGCTTGCAGTAAGTACACCCAGTGGCACTCACTTGACGCTGCATTCCAACCCATTATTCTTTTGCACAGCATGCTACCGCAATTTGGACCAAGCCGTATGCAAATCAATGTGATCTTTTCTAATAGGAATAGTCCAGCACGAAAAACAAGGGTCAGTTCCTTCCTGAACTGGAACACAAGTAATCTAGTACCGGCTTCAGTTTCAACAATTGCAGGCATTCCTGTTAGCACCTTTTGTGCCTTTGATGCACCGCCCTAAGTGGCAAGGTATATTGAGACATGGGTCCTGTGTTCACCATGCCACTGGAATCAAGCTACGCCCGATTTGCAAGCCATAAACAGGGCAAACAGATCTTTATATTGCCCAGGTAGGTCCTGGACTGGCATTTCAGACTGGACTGTTCCTTTTAAAGTACGGTCAAAAATGGCTTGCTACAGCTGGGTCTAAACTGAGGTAGCATCGTGAGCAAAAGACAGATGACTTGAAATGCTACTTTAAGTGATTGCCAGTGGTTAAACAACAAGCATTCCTCTTATCACTTTTTGTGTGTTTGAAGACAACAATAAACAGAAATAGAGGGGTTAACAAGATTCATGCTCTGCTTGATACTTGCCAGGTGCGCACTGCATATTATTTCAATATACTTATGTTAATGTTTTTAAAGTGTACTTGTTCAACCTGGGAAGGAGCTCACCTTTGTAGTAAATGCTTGGAAAAGTATCTGGGACCTTAGTTGTTCTGAAAGGTAGCGGATGCCAGTTTCATTGTAAAAATGCAGTGGAAGGAGGAGCCTTAATGATGCAGAGATTCTCATGCAACCCATTTCAATAGAGATGAGTGAGTATGACATAAGGGATTTTGGCACCTGGTCAGGCAACGTGGGGTAAGTCATTTAGAAAGGTAGTTTCAGGCAGTGCTGTACAAAGATTTGTGTGCCAGTAACACGGTTTGTAATTGAGAAATTGAAATTTCCTTGACGGCTAGCTACTGGAGTGGTTTTAAAGTTGATTGATGTGACCTACACATTTTTATGCATAGATAAGTTTCATAATGATATATTGTGCTCTTTAATGCCAGTGCAGTTATGAAATTTAAGGAGATTGTCCATTTGTTATTTGCCAGACCAATTTATTGTGAGATAAAATTGTCCAACTCAGGGTTAAGTTTGCCCCTATCACAGTAAGAATCTAGGGTGATATGTTATAATTTACATAGTTTTTTTTTTTTAAATGAGGATACCTCTTTGTATTAGCCTAAGGGTACTTGAGGTAGAGAATTAAAGGGAGGGAGATCCGAAGAGGGAAACAGTGAACAGTCACATCTCCTTTCTCCCCTCTATGTGTAGATGGAAGGTATCAAAGCCTAAGTGAAGTCAGTGAAGTTCCTCAAGTTTGTATATGTTACTGTCTAGTTACTGGTCAAACCTCTGGTTTTTGCATCGCTCCGACCTTCAGTCGCAAAGACCCAACAGCGCTGAACACAGGACCATGCACCCCCTGCCATCTCGCATCACCCAGAGACACCCATGGACCGTTCTCCTGTCTCCACTCACCCTACATCCTACACCAGACCCTCCCCTGCTGGAACCATCGAACACCAACTGCATCCTCCTCAACATTCGCTCCCTTCACAAACACGCCGTAGAACTCTGGGACCTACTGGACTCCACCCGGCCAGACTTCACCTTTCTCACTGAAATTTGGATAAACCCAGCATCTGCACCAGACATCACCATCCCCAACGAGTACAACTGCTCCACAAACAATGGCTTTCTCATCCAGGCGGTGGTTTGGCCGTTGCACACAAATCCTCTCTCTGCTTGACAACTAATGCAGAAGAACACTCCCCCTCATGGAGCATCTCCACTTCCAGATACACGTCACTCCCAAGTCAACCATCCGTGGCACCCTCATCTACAGGCCACCTGGCCCACATCCAGCCTTTAGCGACTCCATCGTCAACATCATTTCACCTCAGGCTCTTGCCTCCGTGACCTACTTCCCCTCAGTGACCTCAACTACCACATTGACAGAAGCGATGACTCCAACACTGCATCCCTGCTCAACAGCCTCAACACAATGGGAATAAAACAACTAGTGACTTCGCAAACACACATCGCAGCACACACTCTCAATGCCATTTTTTCCACCAGCAACATCAGTGTTCACAACACCTCCACACTTCACTGACTGACCACCACTGCATCCATTTCACCATCACCTCACCTCACCGACCATCCACCTCCACAGACTCCGAACCCCAAGCAGAAAATTGAATTGGATCACTGAGGAACAGCTCTTCAACACCCTCAGCAAATCTCCCCGACCCCTCACCGCAGATACTAACATCTCAGCATGGAACTTCCACCAATTGATCTCTGAATGCGCTAACACCCTAGCACCTCTCTGTGAGACCTCAGCCAAACACCACGGCAAGAAGGCTAGCTGATTCTCTCCTGCACTCCAGGTTGACCTGCAGACGACTAGAGAAAAGATGGAGGAACAGAAAGTCCCAGGAAGACTTCGAGGCTTTCAAAGCAGCCACCAAATGCCACCACCACCTCATCAGAGTCACCAGGAAAGCCACCTTGCAGAACCACATCAGCGCCACCGCTCACAACACCAAAGAGCTCTTTGCCATGGCCAAAGAGTTTGCCACCCTCCAACTACAAACAGCAAGCATCCCTCCATATCAAGACCTTTGCGACAGGCAAGCCAACTTCTTCCACCGGAAAATCAAAGACATATATGAAAGCGTTGGATCCCAAGACCCACTGAGCCTCCAACAACCACCGTGTCCATCCCATTGAATCACTGCAGATCCTACACCCCTGGACCACCCTCACTACAGACGAGACACGCACCATCATGAGCGGCATCCACTCCGGTGCCCCTGCGGACCCCTGTCCTCACCACTTATTCAACAAGGCCAACTCATCCATCGTACCCGAGCTCCAACACACACTCAACTGTTCCATAAAGACAGCCACTTTCACAGAGGACTGGAAGCATGCCAAGATCCACCTGCACTTGAAGAAATGGCCGATTCCTTGGGCTTCAAGAATTACTGCCCCATCTCTCTACTGCCTTTCCCAGCCAAGGTCATCAAAAAGGCCATGCTGGACACCTCCCAAACAGCCTTCAGTAGCAATCACAGCATGGAGACAGCCCTTCTCGCCACCACAGATGACATCCACTCATTGCTCGACAATAGCCATACAGCAGTCCTCATCCTATTGGACCTATTGGCCACCTTTAACACGGTCTCAGCCTCTGCTCCAGGCTCCACGCAGCTGGCATCTGCAGAAAAGCCCTACAATGGATATGCTCCTTTCTGTCCGGCCTTACATGTCAGAACCTACGTAGATCAGCTGCGGAGTCCCACAGGGCTCCTCCCTGAGCCCCACACTCTTTAGCATCTACATTGCCCTTCTTGCATCCATCATCAGAGAACACAGACTGAACATCATCCCCTACTCCGCCGATACCCAGCTGATCATCGCACTGGTCGAAAACCCCACTACTGCCAAGATGAGTTTCCACAATGGGATGGAAGCCATCGCTGCCTGGATGAAGGACAGCTGCCTCAAGCTCAACTCTGACAAAATCGAGATCCTCATCCTGGGACCATCCACATCAGCCTTGGATGACTCCTGGTGACCATCGACCCTTGGCACCCCAACATTCCAACAAACTACACATGCAACCTCAGCGTCATCCCAGACTCATCCTGGACTTTCCCCGCCACAAACATATCTCCAATCTTCTAAGAGACCACCACTGGCATCCTATTGAGAAGAGAATTAACTTCAAGCTCCTCGTCAATGATCAGTACCCGCCTACCTCAATCACCTTGTACTGCACCACTAGACCATTTCACTGAACAAACGCTAGCCACCATATCCCACATACAGAAGACCACAGCTTGTGGGAGATCCTTCACTTACCTAGCCCCTGCACCTCAGGGAGTCACCATTGCTACCCCAATTCAGGAAGGACCTTAAAACCTGGCTCTTCGACTGAAGCTCAGAGGAAAACAAACCTTAGCGCCTTGAGAACCTTACGGGTGAGTAGTTGCGCTTTATAAACCCTGATTTGATTTGATTTGCACCAATACCTCAGAGCACAACAAAGCAGGATTCCATAGTTGCAAAGGCTGGGATCGATTTGCCTTCCAATCCCAACCCAAGGTGTCGCTTTCATACTTAGATACTTTTCTTCAAAATCCATCAGCAAATCCACAATGGAAGCAGTATCCAGACAGGGCTTCAAGGGACCAGATACTGTAACAGTTAGGTTGCTTTTTAAGATATAAAAGTAGGTTTTTCTACATGACAAAGACACTTTTCCTTGCAATTGGTCACTGTAGCACTTTTAAACTGCATTCCAACAAGAGTACAATGATAATCTCAGTACCCATACATGTTTGTCATAAATGTGGTGGCATAAGTAGGTACTGCAGTGCGCATATGAAATCTGACTTACACACTGCTGCAATTCCTAAACCAATTTCACAATGCTTCACTGGAGAATAAAATAACCCAATTGGGTCTATCCCATTTTACAATACAGATTTAGGAACAGACACCCACACAAATTGTGGCACTAAGAGGGTCATTACATGGTTGGTGGTCCTTTGGGAAGACTTCATCGGAGGCCGCCTCCAAAAGACCGCCATGTTGGCAGTAATCTGAATGCCATATTGAGAGTTACACTGTGAAGTCTGCCAAAAAACAGCCAAATTTACGAAACCGCCAGGACACTGGAGGACAGAAAAGAGGCGGTTCCACCAACAGCATCACCAGCCAGACAAAAATCCTCCCATGAGATTACGATCCACAAATCACGACAGTGGTTCTTCCATGGCAGCAGACCATTGGCGGTGTGAACCGCAGCGATCTGAACTCACATCACAAAGAACATCACACCATATTGGATGGTTTGAATATCCCACACCTGACACACATCCACACACCCAACACAAATGCACACTGCACTATAAAACACACCCCTACACATCCCATAATCCTTTTCAACCAGAACACCACCCATAGCCACAAAGAAGAAATACCAATCCCAGAATTAGAAAACTAATATTTTGGCACCTATATATATTTCACCACACATACATCACACACCTGCACAACACACAATTTACTTATACACACAACACACAACAACCGTCACCTACTCACATCACAGCACCAACACGTCATCACTTAAGATTTTTTCAGCCTTTTTCCTTTAACACTACCTCACAGTCTTTACCACCACTACCATTGCCCCACAAAAACACCAACGTTTCACTGATGATGAGTTGAGGGTCATGGTGGACGGAATTGTCAGGGTAGAGCCATACCTGTTCAGAGCACAGGTCCAGCAAACATCAATAGCTAAGAAAATGGATTTGTGGCAAAGAATGCTCGACAGGGTCAATCCTGTAGGCACCTATTCACTCACCAGGGAGGACATCAGGATGAGGTGAATCAACCTACAGGGGAAGGTGCATTCTATGGCATCCAGACACCAGCTGGCGGTACTGAAAACTGGCAATGGGCCCCACCTCTTCCCCCTACTTTCACATCTTGGGAGAAGAAGGTCTTGGACATAATGTGCTATCCCTCACTGACATATCCCTCACTGGCATGTCACATGTCCACTAAACTCATCTGGCACACAACCCTTGAAAATGGCATGTGAAGTACTGGAAACTGATAACACTACGACTCCCAGAAGGCAATATCCCACCATTATGAAAACCTGAACAGTGCAACAAAAGTGAGTTGTCATGCATGTGAAACTAACTACCAACTTAATACATCATGAATGTCCAACTGTAAAACAGTTTATGGCACTAAAAGCAATGCAAAGTCCTACTCTCACAATCGTTACATGCAAAACACAGCTACACCTGACTGCCCCATCAAACTGCCCTTAGAACAAATATATTTAATATTGAAATATACTCACTTGGGCTGGAAATCTAGATGCCAAAGTGGATGCACATACAGTACATTCAGATAGAGGTCAATGGCTATTGCTTACTCCCATACTGTATCCCTACTCTGACACTATTGTGTAGTGTCCAGCTTTTTATTTTGTGCCATGTATCATGTCAGACACTGCACTAGGCAACGATGGTGAACACTCATGTCACTAGTGAGACAACATAAGATGGTATCAGCAGTCTAGTGACTACCAAAATAGTTTAACATATTTAACCATAGTGTATGGTATTGAAATTATAGAGTCTCATATTGTACTAAGTGAGGTTTTGCAGCAGCTGTCATTGTTATTTCTGGGGATCATGTTAAGGCAATGTGTGCATCTCACACAATATCACCAATACTCTAAATTAAACATCACTTGTTTCATCACTTACTGCAACTCTGTGTTCCATTTCTCCCACAGGTAACCTTGCCATTGCCACCTTTGGCGTTATGCTTAAGAGCTGGTTTCCTCGGAACCATTCGGCCGGCTCCACGTCTAAAAATAGAGTACTAGTCTGTTTGCGATAACCATTCATTTATCGCTCTTCCACTGCCATGCAGGCACTGTTTCCATTGTCCTGAGGAGGCCGGATTTGTTAAGGCTGAAACGCGTCGACTGCATCTTTTAAGGAGTGACTGTTGGAATTTTTGAACTGTTGGATCTAAGAATTTGTGGACTGTATCGGACTTCTTTTCAGTGATTGTTTTCTCTCACTGAGGTGAGATACTTTCCTTGGACAACTGCCACTACCATCCTCTGTGACTGCTTGCCATTGGATGGCTAAGCAGATTATATTTGATGTATCACAGTGCTCTAATGGAACTGTTGGTTGATTTCTTTATGTATAACATTTGTATATATAATTAGAGTTTTCTTACTAGTTCTGTATATTAGATTCTTTTTGGGTGCACAGGTAATCTGTGGGCACTATGATTAAATTGGTTTAATTGAAAACAAAAGAAATTATTTTTCAGTGAAAAATTGAGTTTTTTGCTTAAATAGCTGGGTATATATTTATTCCTTCTGGATATTTTGATCGTTGTATTGCCACCATAGAGAGCATACCAGAGACATCCACTACTTCTCTGAATGAAGGCCCCAGTGAGGACAACACCCCTTGATGTGTGAACACTGAGGACAAAGCCGGCCCATCAGGGGCACCTGGTCAGTCAACAACTGTCAGCCCCACCATGCCCACAGTGACTCCTCCCAGCCCTGTTGCATCAACATCAGAGGCAACCTCTCTCCCCCTAACCTGTGTCCCAGGGACTGTTTCATCCATTGTGTACCCCCCCACCTGAGTCTCACCCTGCCATCCCTGACAATGATGGTTCTGCCACCACGCAGAGTGGGAACACTATGCCAGGGGCACAGGCATGTGGGGGTAGGGTATGTGGGAGGTATGATGTGGGGCACAGGAGGGGGGCTCCAAGGGACAATACTGATCAGGAAACCATCTCCCATGTCTTGGGAGCCTACCAAAATTCCAAAGGCACGATGGGCCAGAAAGTCACCATGATGGCTGAAATCCAACAGCTGCAGATGGACAACCACCATGAAGTTATGCAGGAGCAGCAGGCACAAAATGTCATCCTGGCTACCATTGCTGGGGAACTGATGGACATCAATACTGCCCTGGGAAAGTGTGCCACACAACATCAGACCTCTTCTACTAGTAATGACTCTTCAGGCCCTTCTACATCTGTGACTTCTGTTGGAATGGAAACCCTGTCAGAGGATGGACATGTGACAGACTCCCAACTCTCTGTAGCAAAGTAACCCCCTGGCAAACGTGGATGTCCACCCCGCCAACCAGGAGGGGCAAATACCAAGTCCAAACCAACTGCCAGGACTGGTTCCCCTTGTGTGCCACAGATATACCCTGTTGACTGTTCTGAAACCTAACTCCATTTTCCTGTGGTGTAAGGACACAGGACTTGTGTTTCATAATGGTGTAGCAGCTACCCTGATGATTTCAGCCACCATGACTGAACCCTTCACTGCTTAATTTGTGTTTTTTGGATACTATTAGCACATATTGTTGTGCACTCTCCAATAAATAACACTTTAACACAAGTCCTGCATAATCGTCATTCATCAACCAAATACAAGTGTCCTCTATGCCAACTATGTTATCAATATGTTCCTCTGTATTGTACAACCTTTGTTATGGACATCAAATGTGTACTCTATCACCAGGAGACTCATTACATTGGGTCTGTAACATAGACAGAAGCCAATGCTGCTGTATTCTACATCTCCACACATTTATTCCTGGATTTGCTAATAGCAGATAGAGTAGTAATTCTAGTGACTTATGATGTCATACACTACTAACCCACAGGATAGAGATGTTAGGGACATGTCAGTCTTCATACAAGCCGGGATGCATACAAATTGGTCCTTTGTAACACCATATAAAGCCTTATCACATACCTATACTTTAGCTTCCTAATAATCATACCTCATGATAAAGACAGAGATAAGTTTTGATGTTCCCAGTCAAGGGACCTTTCACTTACATCGGTCACGTACCTGGAGGCTTGCCACTCACCTATGTCAGTCCACAGAGACATGCACATTGGTCTGTTTAGAAGGAACACACTGACAGCTATGTTACAGGTAGGGCACATACAATAGAAACCATTATGATGATAGAGGCTTTGGTTCTACATTTTCACGTGTCAGATACATATGGACACACACATGATACCATTTGACCACCTCCAGCACCAAACAGGTCTTCTTGGGGAGAAAACACACTTCCACCCCGTGACCTGACAGTCTGGCCATATTAGTTACGCTACACACACTAATGCCAATCAGTACCTGGTTTAATCCTTGTACACTTCTCATGTCTGCCTGAAATTCCTATCTGTCTCTGACACTGTCTGTGCTTTTCAAATGATGAAGAGTGAAACAGAAACCCAGCAAATCTGTGATTGACAGAGGTGAGTGATAGGACATAGCTGTTAACATACGTCAATGCTGACTAGTCATTATCACAAGTGTGACTTTGCATGTGCAATAACAATTCAGGACACTGTATACCACTCTATTCTGTACACAATACCAAATTACAAACTGCATTTACAACTGGCCCATTGGCCTTTGGAGCTACCTAAGACCTCATAGATGATGGTAAATAGGAGGTGACATGACAGCCATCAATACTATGTTACGAAATGAAATCTTACCATCAAGAAGACATCACATACCTTGAGTCAGTTGAAGTACTGATTGATGAGATCTGCCCTGGAGCCTCCAGCTTTATCTTCATCTGGCTCATCATAACTTGGCAAATCTGCATTTTTACCCACGGGTTCTGCTGCCTCCCCCTCATCTGGTATGAATGGTATCTGACGTCTCAGGGCAAGGTTATGGGCCATGCAGCTAGCAACAAATATTTGACTTGCTTTGTGGGTGAGTAGATGAGGGCTTCTCTAGATATATCCAGGCAGAGAAATCTTGCCCTTAGGAGCCCAAAAGTCCACTCAACAACACACCTTGTCCTTCCGTGGGCCTCATTGTAGTGGACTTCCACTGGCGTTGTTGGGTACCTCACTGGCATCAACAACCAAGGGCGGTTTGGATAGCCTGTGTCCCTTGAAAGGAATAGGTATAGGTATAACAACACAAACATATATTTGGGGCATGCACATTTGTGGCAGCAAATGAGAAACTTAGCAAACACATGTCAAATGTGACTTACCATCCAGCCAGGCCCTCTCTGTGCAGAGTTGTGTCATCAGCAGTGGCATATTGCTGTTGCGCATGACGAAAGGAATCATGGACTGATCCTGGATACTTCACAGAGACTTGTGAAATATACTGGTCTGCCAAACATACCACTTGAACGTTGATGGAGTGGTAGTGTTTCCTGTTTCTGCATACCTTTTCATTGCCACTGGGGGGAACCAAGGCAACATAGGTACCATCTATGGCTCCAACCACATGTGGAATGTGTCCCATTGCATTAAACTCTCCCTCACATTGGCCAAATCCACATGTTGGGGAAACCTAATGTTTGTAACTTTCCAGGTGTTTCAACAATGCACACAGTACCTCCCTCAAAACTAGACTAAACATGGGCTGAGACATCCCTGCAGGTATGGCCACTGTATTCTGGAAGGACCCAGTGACCAGGAAGTGTAGCACTTATATGACTTGAATGATTGCAGGTATGCTATTGGGATTGTGAATAGCAGGCATCAGATATGGCTCCAACTGATTGCAAAGGTCCATGATTGCGTATTTAGGCGATAGATCTGTATAATATGTCTGTCTTCCATGGTGGGCAGGTCTACTAGTGGATAGTACACTGGAGGTTGTTTTCCTCTCCTCATGCCAGGGTAAATATGTGGAACAGAATAGATTATAGGTGACTCTTACAATGGACACATAATGAATATGCTCATAAATAAGACAGAAATATCTGCTGTCGATGTCAGAGACAACATATGACATCTACAGCATCATGCTATGCATCCTATGACACTCCCCTTAGTTCACATTCACTGAATCTCTAATGTAGTGTACATGTATTCTTATCAGTGACTGTCATTGTTTGATAGGTCAACGTAGTGTACATGTGAAACATACTTGTTGCACCTATTGTTGTGTAGCCATTTTAGTTATAGCTTCATGCACGTTATTTTAGCACACTAGGCCTGCCGCTGTGCACTTTAACCTAGATATATTTTATTCAGCTTTGTTTATTATTTTAACAATAGCCACTTTTGCGGTCTTGTTTTAATATATTTATATCTAGCTGTTCTTGCTTAGCCCAGCACTACGTTCTCAAACAAGATATTCTTATTCACTCTGTTCTTTTTTCAAGGCTGCAGTAAGATAGGTTGCCGGTGAATGTGGTAAACGTTTTGTCTCTGGTATTCATAGAAAAACACACATCCTTATGAAGGGAGATTTTCCCAGAACATCAGCTGTTTTATTATAAAAACACTTCCCTGTCCCTTACACGTTAGAGGGAGATTCCAGCCAGATGACCATGACTGTATATTGAACACTTCACTACAGCTATTTATGCAGACTTCAGGCCTTTGTTCGGGTATGGGGGATGATGTCTTCCCTGGGGAACCTGAAGGGCAGAAGTAGAGCTTAACATGCTGTGCTCTATTATAGCTTAGGTAGGAATTAGTCCATTGACTCTAGTGACAATATGTTAGAGTTACTTCTATGCTTTACTCTCCTTGTCACGATTCTAATTTTGTCATGCTGTATCATCCTGGTTATTGCTGTACATGCTTTGTCATCTAAGATGCAGTTGCTTCATTAAAACCTTATTGAAACAAATACTGCTTCTGTTTGACATTGTGTATGTGAGACTAATGTAACGGAGAGAAACGGATGAGACCGGAGTAACCACGATTTCCCTGAGTAATCAGTTGTGTCAAGCGCTCGGCTGCCCAATCATCCCTGCTCTTGGGTAGAGATGAGGCAATGCTAGTTAGCCGAAGCAAAACCCGGATTAGGGCGACAGGTGTCACCTGTAGTGGGTTAGACTTAGTCTCCCACACCGCAGGCAATTCTGCCACCCAAATCCAGTAGTCTCATTAGAATAATGAGAGCCTACGCGACAAGGCACCGCCAACGTTTAGTCTGGCTCCAATTTTCAGGTCCTCTGAGTATCTCTGTCTCACTATATACAAAGACATCTCAGTACTATATACGGAGACGTCCGTGGTATTGAGGATTTCCTCCTCAGCTAAGTGGGGAATACCTAACTGAAGCTGTAGGTTGTTCAAGCTTGAACTATTAAAACGATAATCCTCATTTGATGTGCTTATCTCTGAGCAAAATTACATTTCATTATGGCAAATCCACAACAGGTAGCAATTGCAGTCAATATGAGACCACCCCTTGCTGCACATTTATTGGCACATCGCCTAACGGCCCAGGGGGGTCCAGTCATATTTGTTGTTGATGCACAGGCAGCTTATATAACAGAACTCTTTTATTCTTGGGTCAAATTTCCAGCAGTTGATGGGAACACAAATACATTTCATCACTACAGTATACACCTGCAAACGTACCTGCACAATACAGAGCATATGCATATTTAGAACTATCTCTATCTTTTCAAGAACATAATAATTGGCTTGATGGCGCCCTACCCCACACAATTTTACATGTTAGGTTAGGTCCTCTAAATAATGATGGTCCTACCTGGCCTTTGTTGGCCACATATACACCTCACCCTGCTGTGGCGAACCTAACATCAGCTGAAGTCCGTCGCTTATATGCTAAACTGACGGCAAAATACAGATGATTAGTACAGTTTGTAATGCAAACATTGAACACAAACCCAGCACAACCACATGCAGTGAAGCCAGGCATTAACCCTACGACTCCACATTCGATCACGGGTAAAGTACCCGCCAAAGGAGAAGAAATTCAGTTTTGATTAGCTAAAAAAGTAAGTGCAATGGAGCAGTATTTCCCCATATGGGACCTTGGGATAAACACAGAATAATAACTATGTGGTTGCCATTTGGGATGGTTCCCACAGTAGACAACTGTAATACATGGGGCACAGTATTTGCAACACTCTATACTACCACACACGGTACTCCGACACTTGCCAATTTACTGGAAGTGTTGAAACAAATTCAAGATGAATACAGCGCTGCTCCGGCCCTGGACTTGGGGATGCAATTAATGGGCAATTTTTCCACGGTATCTTCAATTATATTAAGTGACCTTAAAGGGGAAGCAGTCGCACTAGCAGTACGCATGCGGATCCGAGATGTTCCTCCACAGGATCAAGAACGTGAGCTGCCAAAGATTATCGCAGGGACCTACCCTAGTATTGGTCAAGATAGTCTGCGGGCAAGACCAACAAAACCACAATTTCAAGGTAAATCTAATAAATATTTTACAAGCAAGCTCCTGAGGGTAATACGAAACTCTGGGATAAAAACCAACAAACTTCTAAAAAAGAAAGGGGAGAATCTCTGCACATGGAGATATAATCTCAAGAATAGAGATAATTTAAAAACGCCTGACAGATATCAATATACTGATACATGCCAATGTTGTTCCTTTTCAGGACTCATTGGAAAAATGCAGTGAGAGAGGTGGGCGATCAGAGCGGAGAACTGAGTATGTGAAACCGAGACACGAATCACAACCTCCCCAACAAAAACCCCAATTTAAAAAGAATAAAGTGGCAGCAGTTGCAGTTCGACATGACACTCAAGAAGATGGCTCTCTTAAAGAACAAGAAGTGGGCATTAGCACTACTAGACAGCACGGCAGAGGTCATAATAGTTCACCGGAATCTTCTAGAGCATCTGGAGGTGAAAGTAACTGAATACTTCCTACAAGTAGAAACTGCGGACATGCATGTCTCCATGCCTGACAGGGTGTACAAAGTAACGTTACAGTTAGAAGGAGATATCAAACTCACAATAGAAACAATGTTTTTGCACCGCGTTGTGAATATCTATGATCTTTTTTTGGCCGAACAGGATTGACCACCTCAATTTGTCCGTACTTGCCCATATGGGGAAGATGTTATTAAACCTTCTTTCTCGTCCCTTGTTCCCGAGCAGCTCGCAGAATCCTACGCCATCGATTGGGCATTGGCGCAGGCACCTGCGTTATATCGCAACCATGTAGGATGGGAAAAAGATTCCCCCTACCATGTAATCCTTATTAAAAATCAACCCCAACCTCAACCTCAATATCCAATAAAACATGATGCTAAAGCACCCGTGAGGGAAATCCTCACACAACTGGAGTACCAGGGCTTAATTGAACCCTGTGTCTCACCTATGAAAATTCTGTTGTTTACCCCAGGAGTACAAGAACAGCCCAGGACTGCTTGCAGCTCGTGTGACTTCAATACTGCTCAACATGGACCCTGAAGCATTGTCCTATGTAGATGATATCTATCTCATGATTGATGAACTACTGCAACATTTAAGACAGGTAGTCCGCATTGTTGTAGGATTTGCTGAGTTTGGTTACAAATTCAACTTCAAAAAAACAAAAATAGCCTTCTTCAGAGTCCTGTTTCTAGGATAAGAGCTATCAAGTGAAGGAAAGAGCTCAGCGCCACAATTCTTGGAAAAATGCACACAATTACAACCTCTAAATACAATTAAAAAACTCCAATCTATATTTAGTTTCCTACATTTTGTCAGAACTTACATTCCAGATTATGCAATACACATAACACCTTAATATGACTTAATACATCTTGACTTTTCAAGTAAAACTTGAACAGTCAAACACACATGCATTCTCAGAGCTTTGCAAACAGACATGCATGCAGCAAACCATTTACACACAAGGGACAACAAAACACATTTGGTCATCAGAGTAATTGCTGGTGCCATTGATTTCACCTATTTAACTTTCAATGAGGGTGAGACAGTCCAGATTGCATACAAATCACATTTGTACACAGCAGCAGAACAACAATTTGCTCCCAATGAGAAAATTCTCTCTGCTGTACAGATGGAGGTCATAAAAGAAAGACTTCTGGCCCAAGGCAAATGCATTATTGTCATCTCTTCAATAGGGGCCCTTGAGCCTGTCACCAAAGCCATTGTTCCAAATGCCAAAGCATTACATCCACATTGGATTCAATGGGCAACATCTTTGACAGCCACTGATGTCGACTACATTTTTGACCCAAAATTACAAACTCAAGAATGTTTGCAATATGAACTAGAATAGCCAGTTCCAGCAAACACAGGCCCGTATTTATACTTTTTGACGCTAAACTGCGCTAACGCAGTTTAGCGTCAAAAAGTTTTGCGCCGGCTAACGCCATTCTGAAGCGCCAAAAAATCGCCTCCACCCGATTTGCGCCATTTTTTACGACGCCCAGACGCCATTTACATGACTCCTGTCTTAGTAAAGACAGGAGTCATGCCCCCTTGCCCAATGGCCATGCCCAGGGGACTTATGTACCCTGGGCATGGTCATTGGGCATTGAGGCATGTAGGGGGGCACAAATCAGGCCCCCCTATGCCAAAAAAACTGCATTATGAGAATGGGCTCAGAGATTCTAAGGGCAACACCATTAAAAACAGGCTTCTGTGGGGGAAAGTAGCAGATCTGAAGGAAACGCTACCTAATGTCCATGTTGTACATACACTTGGACATCAGCGCGTTGGAATACATGTTGCTGGAAACACAATGGCTGATGAAGCCGCAAAGTCAGCAGTGGTTACGGTCACTGTTGCTGAAGTTACCCGCACAGGTGTGAAACCGGACAATGACATATGGGCTGCCATGAAAGCCACGACTGAGGGCAAGCCCTATCCAAAAGCATTTCCTGTTAAATATTCCGACCGAATGGGAGGCTGCCTAGACGCTGAGATTAAAATACCAGACGTAGGGTTTTGGGTAATTCCCAACAGAGACATAAGATTGGAGTTAATTAAAGCAGCGCATGAGAGGGCTGCGTTTGCCCATGCTGGTGTGGCGGCCACAATATCATTGTTACAAGCATGTTATTGGTGGCCAGGTCTGTTCAAAGAGGCCAAGCAGTATGTCCTTTGTTGTGACATCTGCCAACAAATTAAGGTTTCCACTGCCAAACTCCCACCACAGACACCCCTCCTAATTTCAAACAAACCATTACAGTGTGTGTACTTGGAACATTGTGGTCCTCTAACACCGGATAGTGCATACCAAATACATTTTAGTCACTGTGCAAGAAAAAAAAGCAAACCAGGGCACTCCAAAAATAATAAGTCCAAGATGAGTAAAGTTGCAAGAGATATTTTAATCCTTTTAATCCTTTATAGGGCAAGTACGCCACACATGTGTTTTTTCCAGGTACCCCATATTGAGATTGGCATAAGATGGAGAGAACTTAGCCCCCATGGCCACTCCTTGTATCTGGCAATACCAACACCCATTGTGCATGAAAATGTTATTGTCAAGCACCAAACTTATCAGGTCCATGAGCATATTTGTATGGTCTAGTAGGGAGGCATCCCTGGTGTCTAGATAATGTTGAATGGCAGAAAGACCCTCTATTCTCTATTCTAACCTTAGTTTCTGAGGTAAAATATTAAAAATAAAAAAATAAAAAAAAATTTCCACGGGCACCATCTGTCCCACTCTTGTATATGGCATGGGCGTAATACCATCGGTTTTTTCTTATGTACTAGGAATCACCTCTCACTGCACCTAATTTTCACGCGGTGACTCTCTACATCTCTATCCACCATTATTATTATTTCTCTCTCACCTCTTTCATTTATCCACCGATCCTGTATCCGGCATGTCTGTATGCTCACTGTTTAACAATGGGAGTATCTATGTTTACTCATCTTGGACTTATTATTTTTGGAGTGCCCTGGTTTGCTTTTTTTTCTTGCATTTTGTACTTTTACAGCACGTTACATAGGTGGTTCTTTTTTCCGCCTGTGTTCTGTGTACTTCTGAAACCCTTGGTTGTTGGGTTTCTGTACCAGGTTGACACCCTGTACAAGACTTTACATATGATATGTTACTCTGGAGCTCCTTGTTTCAGATGTGCGACGATTAGCATCAACCACCTTTTCTCAGTAACATTGACATTTTAGTCACTGTTGAGTCTTGACCCAGATTTCTATGGGTGTGGCCACAACGCTCAGCTGACGCTCGGACTGTTATTAAAGATTTGCAAGTCTTTATCGGTGCATATGGAGTTGCGGCTTTCCACTCAGACCAGGGCCCTTCTTTTGCCTCAAGGGCTTTCAGGGACGCCATGGCTTCGTTAGGAGTCCAACTCCAGTACTCGTCTCCATTTCATCCCGAAGGAAATAGTGTTGTGGAGCGACTAACCATGATTTAAAGCAGTCCTTAACTGCCAGAGTCTTAGGTTCGGGTCATAGCTAGCTTAATCACCTGCATGGAGTCCAGAGAGCACTTAACAATCTGTCTAGAAGGTCCCTGGGGGGTCCTGCTTCATATGAGTGCCTATTCAGAACCCAAATGTATGTTCCAGATCTTGATGGTCCTGGTGTGGAGGCGGCAGAAACAACCTTTAACATAAATGAACATGTCACTGTCTTACAGGATTTGCAACAGTTCCTTGACGACAACGCTTCTGCCAGTGCTGCCTCCACAGGATTAAGAATATACCTGTAATGCCTACAGGCTGGATTCCTAAAGTTGGGGATCTAGTACGTGAAAAGGTTGCTGTGAAAAAATAGTTTGATCCTTTTTATCGTACACCAGTCCCAGTTTTGGGTATACACGGTGCCAGAACTGTCATTCTACCACAGTTGGCTGGTGCTAAAGAAAACAGCTTTGTATCTATAGACAATGTCAAGTTACACCATGTGGTTGATCCTGCACAGAAGACCAAAAGGAACAGCCTGTAGTTCCCGAATCCCTCTTATTATTGGTCAGGAAATTCCTCTACAAGTGGTAAGCAACGACACTGACACCTCTCCGAGCTTGGGGAGGGTGGTAAATGATCTTACTTTGGTTCCACTGACATCTGTTTCAACAAACAATACAGAAATAATTGATCGATTTGACACAACTTCAACACAGGCGAATGGTGTCATTTATTCTGAACCACCATGGGAAACACCCACTGGTTCTCCACCTACAAACACGGCTCCAGCTTTTGCACGAGCTGCTTCTGGATACTTTACCAACATCAATGACACCGTTTCGGACTCATTCGCCTTTTCTTCATCTGAACTGTGAAAAACACATAAGCTGATAAACTGGCTTAAAGCAACTTACTTTTTTCCATGGAACTATCTGTGGCTTTCTTTGACTGTACTGGCTTTCCTATTTTGGATTGGGTTTGTTATAACATTCGTTTTATTAATACATGGTAATTTTCTTCCTGAAAGATCAATAGTTGAACTGGTGGATTAGGTCCTAAAACCACATTCTTCTTTCCACAAGGTCCGTAGAGACCGTAATTACAGATGGGATTGTTTGGGATAAGGTAAGATTTGATATATTCCGCCCGACAGAGGTCATTCAACTACCATATGTGTTTAAACTTTCAATGAACAATGTAATATTACCCGGAGTTGTTTCTGATGATTGCGATGTGAAAACACTTGATTCTATGATGACTGGTTTGCAGTATTACACTGTATTTGAAAACAAATATGTTTACCAATCTCAAGAGAATTATGGTGATATAGTTTGCTATAATTATTGTGGGCACCATTTCATTCACAGAACAAGTACCCAAAGACTGATTTTAATTACACACAATGGGAACTTTTTCCAACTCCACCACAAGGTAGTTCTAAAACATACTCTGAAAAGTTTGCATATTTTTTCTGTGCACAATGTTAAAAATGCGAAGTCAAAATATTTTAAATTGCCATCTATAGAAAACGTACGCATATTATTGACAAACACGAAGTGTATTTATGTGGAATCTTTTGTTTCCCGTTTGACTATAGAAGACTATGAATATTGGCTGAAGCCGATTGACCTAAAACAAGTGTGGGGAACTAGGCATTGGCAAATACGGGGGAAGGAAGCTTTATTAAGAGCATGCCAGATACCTGTTCAAATGATATTCTTAAATGAAACTGTACAACAGACAAGTTGTTTAGGTTTAGCTATTATTAAAGAATTGAATGTGCCCAGTATTCCTGCCCCTGCAAAATTTCATAAATGGAAAAAAGATATCAATGCAACTGAGGATGAGCTCAATGAATGGGTCCAGAATGGCAAGTTTAATGCTTCACTGTCACATCCTGGTGGGTGGTTATTGTGGCCAGTAGATACCAATGGGTGTTAATAAATGTTTTGTAAACTCCACGGGGGTTTTAGAACTAGTATGCCGGACCCTCGCTATATCATCCGAACATGCGGGTATAGTAACAACATACAGTGTAGGGAAACTATGCCAGCAATGGTTAAAGAGTTCCTCACTAGATGCAGTTAGAGAACACCTCAGTCTCCTGTCTAATAACTGATTTACAGAACTTTCTGTTAGGCCCCAGAAAACAACGCAGAAAGTGCTTCTTATATGAAGTATGTAATGAAATTTGGAAGCTTTCCCAACAAGAAGCTGCTGCCCGGTTAAGGCAAATAGACCGGGAAAATTTACAGAAGGCATTAGCTGTTGTAGATAATGGGATTAAAACCCTGTCCAACCAGATATACACCTCAAATAACATTGTTTCTTCTGCTATAGACATAATACAAACTGATATGTCTTTCTTACACCATGGACAGAGTCAACTAAAATCCATTACGCAGTTGGGTTGGACACTTCAAACACTGAAGGCACGTTGCGTTCCCTGGCAACACGTTTATGCAAGGGATATATTTTCTACATTTAACTTAATGCAACAACAACTACTGGCTAAGAAAGAAGCAACTTATGTTATGCTAAACATCGAAAAGTTAGAAAAGTTGCCTTTTACTGTGGCTGAAATCTGCTGAATGGTTAATATACGGGGTCATTAATCTGCCTATTTAATCACTACAATTCATGTCCTGTTTAAAACACATTCCGGAAGGCAGATATGAAAGGCTGGGAGATAGTTACATCCAAGAGTTGTGGAAGCTGCCCTTCTCGTTCAAATGTCTCAGTGGTCTTTCTTAGCAGTAGTGAATGAAAGACTTTTGTTAGCCATTCATTGGTTTGTAAACAGCTGTGCTTGCAAGGGGCATGCAACGCCTCAACAGTGAACTTGGCTTGTTATCTGAAGAGAGTTCCAGTCCCCTAGATTAGATCTACGATCCAGGTGCTTTCAAATGGCAGCTATGTTCTCCTAAATAGTGAAGACTGTTGTGGGATGCGAGCCGGAATAGTTTATGTTGTTTCAGTCTCTAAGATTGTTACATACTACGGGAATGTACTTTTTCCTCCCACTAGAATATAGGAGGTAGCTAACATTTGGCTCCATACTGCTACTTCTACTGTGAATTTTGACAAGTTGAGTAGACTCACGGCTTTATTGTTCCAAAAGCATGTGCTGTTCACATCTGCATGCGAGACCTACATACTTCAGGTGGCAAGGTCATCACCTGAGATACAGTCCCTTTTAAGTACCAACTTTCCAAGACACTTTGGTGAACTCGTGGGACTTTAATGCGTCCAATACTACTGGAATACCGAATTTCTTTAAGGTTGTTGGTTCTGGTTTCATTCACACCTCCTCCATATTCGGTTTCATACCATCAGCCATCCACTGAATATTCTCCAGTATTTTCATGGGATTTCCCATAACTTTGGCAATAACAGGTGGCATTTTGCTATTGTTACTCTTTCTGCACAATGGCTCTCCCAATGCAACAAGGAGGAATGATAACGCTCCCACCAGCGCAGCTGTGTCATGAATGTATGATGCAGTACTTTGGAGGAACACTCCTGGAGGAATTGGAGTGTGACTGGTCTCTGTCATTCAGACCGGTTTTGCATTGTGCGCAGCCCCTGCTTCGGTGCCTCTGGTGCTCATGCAAACATGCACTGAAAGTTTTCTTTCTACACAGAACTTGCTTTCATTGGACGCTGATCTGTTGATGTTCTCGCTGAGGGTTCATTACCGGACATGCGCGTTGAGGATGCATTTGCTACGGGAAGCTGCTTATGAGTTGCCCTTTCTGGAGGATGCGGCTTTGAACTCATTGCTGGGCACACCACGGAATGCTGCTGGCTGGGCTGAGGCTCAGGCTCTGGAACAACAATGCTCCTTGGTCCTTCTTGGTGATGCATTTCCAACTTTAACACCTGCTGAAGTGGAAGATTTCCTGTCTTCAATTGTCCCAGATTCTATTGTCAATTTCCAAAATGACTTTGACTCTTGAAATTCGGCCTTTTTAGGCCACATGTTAACATTTTAAATTGTCCTTTTATATTAGCTCAAGTGTCCTTTTAACTTGTCATTATTGAAATTTTTTTACATATATCTAAGGTTGAGTTTTAGTAGCTTTTATTCATTCTTAGGCTTTGAACCACCTTCAACCGACAATGGGAGGGTGTTGTGTAGACATTTTAGTTATAGCTTCATGCAAGTTTGTTGGAAGGTGGGTCATTAGTTGTGTGGCCTGCACAAGTAACGAGTCCGCACACCACCGCCACTGGGAACCAAACACCCCATTGTAGCGCTTGACTCTCATAGGGTAGCGTTGCAGAGCAGTCCAAGGCTTACTCAAGGGAGGTGGTGTGGGCTAGTAATCCCCATTCACGAGCACACAAGCATGACTCTCAATAAATGATTGTCCAGTCTGTGCTTTTTCTTTTGATAAAGTCAAAGTACATTTATTATTCACACACACTACTCAATACTATGAAACAATTTACAAATATATACAAAGTGATGTAATCACTATGGGTGAACATTGTTTAATCCCTCATGTCTCCTCAAGGGAGAATATAATACAACAATCCACATGGCAAAACAATCCCCGGTGTCCCCCTTGCAACATTTGAACATTTGAAAGTATGATGAAATGAATAAACCTACATTCGCAATTAAATACTTCCAACTTGCCAAGATGGCTGTCAGTGTCATTATTCAAATTTGCATAATTAGGGAACATATAGGTTCATATACAAACAATATAACCATTAGGACCACTTTTAGATTACTTTTGGACTACTCCTAATTGACCATAAAATACCTGTTCAATATATTGAGTAACACCAGTCTATACCTCTAGTAGATACCATACCACAAGCAAAAACAAAAGTTCACATAAGCTTGTGCTCCAAACACCAGTCGACCCCTGATCCATGATCCTTCATGTGTCCCACCCTACCTAGGGTGGGGACACCAACCGATGTTGGGGGGAGGCTGCGCTGCTCCTGCAGCTCCCTCTGTCTCTGGGCATGCAGTTGGTGGTGGCCCCATCTCCCTGGGACCACCACACGCTGGTTGGTTTGTTCACACTGCGGCCCCTGCCCCGCAAAGCATGCTGGGGCCGTCACATAGTGAATGAGCGGCTCTCCCGCTGTGCTGGGGAGAGATGCTGTGCCGTGAGAGCTGACTTTTCCTACAGGGGGGTGCCGGTCCTACCCGGACACCCCCCTCACCACACATGCTCTCCCTCATTGGACGGCAGCCCAGGGAGCCCACCCCTGGCCGCACCCACCGGCTCCACGCACGGCCAGCACCTCCGGGTGCTGCTGCGGGAGCCGGCCTGCTCTGTGAGGTCTGCCAGCTCCAGCGGGCAGACCTGGAAAGGCTCGCGGCCGGACGGGTCACTCGGGGGAGTGCAGCGGCACTCCCCCCTTCTTCCCAGCAGCTTCGGGGCCCCAGGTGTGGTCCGGGGCCCCTCCTCGTCTTGGTGGGGAGTGCGACGGCACTCCCCGAGGTCCTCCTCTTCTCGGGGCCCCGGGATGGAGTCCGGGGCCCCTCTGGGCATTCTTCTCGGGAGTGCAATGACGCTCCCTGGCTTCTGCTGGGGGCCCCAGGATGGGGTCTGGGGCCCCCCCGGCATTCCTTCACGGGGAGTGCGACAGCGCTCCCCGGCTTCCGCTTCGACGCCGGCTCCGTTCCAGCCGGCGGCCACCAGGTGGGGGTGCGCGACGGCACCACCCCTCTCCTCGGTCTTCATGGGGCCCAGGGGTGGGGTCCGGGGTCCATTCCCACCACGGCAGGGGGGATGGAAGACGGCGCACCCCCATCAGATAAAAATAGGCCAGGCTTCACGGGCCCCGGGTTGGGGTCCAGGGCCCCTTCTTCTTCTGAGTAGGGGAGTGCGACGGCACTCCCCTGCTCCTCTTCCTCCTGGTGCATCACCCGGGCCCTGGCCCACCCCGGGGGCACAGTCTCGAGCAAATGCAGAGCTCCACACGCTTCGTAGCTGCTTTTCCAAAGGCCAAAGGTCGCCATCCTTTTTCCTGTGATATTTCGGGCCCCCAAGGGCCACTTTTCATCATTCTTGTGTTGTTTCGCTCCTGGTGACAATCCCTTGCCAACAGGAGCACTCTCCTTAGGCCTACTGGCCTTGAAGGGTCCCAGATCATAGGGAGCCAGTCCCACTGACTCCCTCGCCAACCTTTCCTCTGGGTTTCCTCTTTTCTTTCTGTGCAGTGCACTCTCCTTGCGCTAGCCCAGTCCTTCCACCAACTAGTCCTCTGGGGAGGTAAGGGGGCCAGCTTGCCTGGCCCTGGCATTCGCCTCGCTGGCCTGGAATTCTTCAGGGGCAGAATCCCTGCCCCAAGGGCAGTCAGGAGGTTCTTCCTTCAAGTTATCCATGACGCCCGTCTGCAGTCCCAGTGTCAAGCAGTGAAGCACAGCCAAGAGAGAGAGCTCTCCCCTGTGCAAGACCTTTTAAGTGGGGACGGAAGTGTCCAGCAGGTCTGCACCTCTGGCCTATCCAGATGTGCCACATCACTTCCTTGCCCCCATCCCCTCCTTCTTGCACAGTCTTCTGGGATAGCTCAAAATGGCATCCTCCAGGAGTTGGTTGCCATATGTGCTCTGAAAGTCTCAGCCCCACCTCCCTGAGATTCCTCGCATGGCCTCTCCAGCCTGCTCCTGGCACGGAATGACAGCTGGCTGATTGATGCAAGGCCCTGCTCAAGCAACTGGACAGAGCACTAATTGGCCCTAATCCTGAGCTGAGTCAGAGAAAGATGGCATCCATGGATGACCCATAAGTTGTACAACTATGCTCTTGTAACCTACTGCATCATTCTTTTCTTACAGGTTACAGTGTACTTTGGTGTGCCTCTGGTCTCTGTGGACCCTAGAGAACTGGAGTTGCACTCTAGGCCCTCCTTTCCCATTGACATTTAATGGTGTATCCCTACAATGCAAATACCTTAAGCACACTGACATTAGCATTGAACTGAGTGTCCCTACAGTGAAAAGACAGTAAGCACACTGACTCTCCCTCACATGTATACACCCCTCTCATGAGACCTACTCCAGGTCACCACCCAATCTGCATAGTTCCTCCTGCACCAGGATTACCTAAGCGCAGTTCTTGGGCTGCACACACCAGGAATCCTCCTCCCACAGCCCTCACTTGGGTGCACATCCATGCGCACACATGATTACATATAACCTGTCCGGGGCCTCCTTCCCTTGCTGCGCCACAGCAGCCTTTCCTTAGCACGGCGGCATCGGAGGTAAACATGCGCAGTCCATTTCACCATGTGTTTACTGTGCGTGAGTCACCTCATAGGAGGCTTCCTAACAGTAAGAAGTAAAAAACCAGGTGGTCAAAAATCGAAAAATCAGGCCAGACCTGATGGTCAGAACCGTCCTCTAACAACGTTATTTCAGTACACTAGGCCTGCCGTTGTGCACTTTAACCTAGATATATTTTATTCAGATTTGTTTATTATTTTAACAATAGCCACTTGTTTAATTTATTTCTATCTAGCTGTTCTTGCTGAGGCCAGCAGTATGTTCCCAAAAAAGACATTCTTGTTCACTCTGTGCTTCTTTCAAGGATGCAGTAATATAGGTTGCCGGTGAACATGGTAAAAGTTTTGTCTCTAGTATTCATAGAAAACCTCACATCCTTATATAGTGACATTTTCTCAGAACATCAGCTGTTTTATTATAAAAACACTTCCCTGTCCCTTACACGTTAGAGGGAGATTCCATCCAGATGACCACGACTGTATGCTGATTGCTGCACACTTCACTACCTACAGCTATTTATGTAGATTTCAGGCCTTTGCTAAGGTATGGGGGATGAAGTCTTCCCAGGGGAACCTGAAGGGCAGAATTAGAGCTGAACATGCTGTGCTCTATTATAGCCTAGGTAGGAGTTACTCCATTGATTTTAGCGACAACATGGTAGCTTTATTTCTATGCTTTTCTCTCCTTGTCACAATTCTAATTTTGTCATGCTGTATCGTCCTGGTTATTGCAGTACTTACTTTGTTATCGAAGATGCAGTCGCTTCATTAAAACCTTATTGAAACATATACTGCCTCTGTTTGTCATTGTATATGTGAGACTAATGTAACTGAGAGAAACGGATGAGACCTGAGTAACCACGATTTCCCTGAGGAATCAATTGTGTCAAGCGCTCGGCTGCCCAATCATCCCTGCTCTCAGGTAGAGATGAGGCACTGCTAGTTAGGTGTCACCTGTAGTGGGTTAGACTCAGTCTCCCACACCGCAGGCAATTCTGCCGCCTAAATCCAGTAGTATCATTAGAATGATGAGAGCCTACGCGACACTATGTTACATTTCCGATGCACATAGGATGTAGAGAATAGGTGTACACTTCCATTTCCACCATTCCCTCTGTTACATTGCTTTTACCACTCACATGCACAATTAGACTTCCAATCATGAAGGCAGCACTCACTGATATTTCGCACAATATAGGGAATCGTTAATGACGCAGATTCCCATACTTTTCCATACATATAATTGCATCAAAATTTCAGCTGCCTGACCTACTGTACTGGACATGAGGAAATGACCTCAATCTGTAAGCCAATGTCGTCATGGCAGTAGACGGTTACAACCACAGTGGACATTGCCATTGGAACACATTTCTGCCTTTGGTGGACTTGGCCCAGTGGCGATGTTTGCAGGTGGTGTCGGTCCTGTACATGGCAGACGTGACTGGCATCTTCTGCAGTATTGCTCACTTGACTCCTGACACTGCTGCAGCAAGACCTCCACTATCTGAGCTGCTGTGTACAGCCTTAGGGAGCTATCATGCCACATCCTGCAGGTGACAAGGCCCCAGCCTTCATCCCAGAAGAGCTCGATAAGTTTGTTGAGGAGGTTCTACCCTTTTATGGACAGGTATTGGGCACCAGAGAAGCAGGTAAGTTCAATGGTGTACCAGTGTGTGAAAGTTGGAGTGTATGATGGTGGACTTGAAATGTGAATTAGTGAATGTTTCTCAACTCATGTCAGGGTGTATGGAAATGTGTACATTTGCATAGGCAGGCATACAGTAGTGTCACATGGTAGATGGTGTGTAATGTAACGTCATTCATAAACAGCATAGATTGTGCAATGGACAACAATGATTTTATGAGAAATGTTTTATTGACACTATGTGTTATGGACAATCATGTGGCCTGGTCATATTTGTGTAGTCAAAACCAGGAAGTAATCATGCATGTTGTATGGACACTCCACTTCACACATGGGCTGCCTGCAGATGCTAAATTGTGAAGGTGTTTGTACTTAGAGGATGGGAATGTTTGCCTACTTGTTGTGACTAAAGTGGTTTGACCACTTTGTGTTTGTATGGTGCGTGTGGATGTGACTGTCTCCTTTAGCCTGTGTTATCCATACAGGTCAATGCCCATCAAATAAAGAAGAATCTAGCGTGCCATCGTAATGCAAGTGCAGACCCTCAGGTCCACATCTGATGGAGCACCCACTGTAGGAAGCGGTGGGAGGAACTGAGACGCTGGGCCTGGAAGACCGCAGAGGTCCAGCTGGGGATGTCCTCCCAATGAGGGAGGGGTGCCTTCAGACCTTGACCTCCCCTAGTGTCTCACATTTTGGCAGAGGTCTACCCTGTTTTAGATGGGCATTTGAGGGCAGCACAACAGCTACAAGGGGATAAGTACTGACTACAGACATTTAAAACCCTCTGTCAGTTCAGTGTGTCATGTGTACATATCTAACCGGTAACAGTGTGGTAAGTGATAAAGGTAAAGGGTCTCCTAGGAACACATAAAAGTACAGTTGGTACCATTGATACACAGGTGGGGACATGGTATTGTGTATAGGGAAATATAACTTATCTACCTTAAGCCTATTGTATGACAGCATGTGGTGATCCACATGTGACAGTGTCATATGTGTGCCTCTAAAGTGTTATACATATGTGTAACCTGCTGTGTCATCCTTCCCACCTACTGATCCATAGTCCAGATATCCTATTGGTAAGTTGTCCAGCTCTTTTGTCTCAGTCCATTCCTATTTCACTGGGTATAGGTCTAGGTGCAACATAGGGTCTAGCAGGTGAGAAACAGGCTAAATATTCCTGAGTTGTGGAATAGAAGTCATCTTCATGTGAGGATGTTATTTCATTCAAATAGCTCAAAGGGCATACTTGCTACATCACTCAGAGGTGTGAGGCGGTGTCCCCATTTTTAAATCTGGACTGTACATTGGCAAATGTGATGTTTGATTAGGGTGGACATCCTACATGATGAAAAGCATGGCGGTAATGATACATTCCTAGTGCAAGACATATCATAGACATGTGACTTCAGACTATCTGTACCATGTACGTGTTATTGAGAGGGTAAGTGGCTAGCCTGCTATTCACTTAGCCAATTTATTTTGCCCATGCTACATAGGGCAGGACATCTCCTATATAGGTACAACATCCACTGTTTTCACCAACATCATGTGTACATTGGCACTTTGTGCCATTTTTTTGATTTAAGATGTAGGTTTGGCATACTTACTTTTGCTATTCTGAATATGTTTTGAAGTATTTTAGTATGGATAAGCTAATTTAACCATGACTACATAGTGTTGCAGGTATTGTAGTTGACAGTTACATGTTGGTGGAATGGTATATGTTTTCACTCAAATTGCTGGACTCTAGGTGTATGTGTCAATCATGGTTACTTTAGATGTGGTTTAAGTCAGTGTAACTGTACTCCAAAGATGTAAGGTGACTCATGTCTGAAGTGTTGATTAGTGATGTTGGTCATTTGATCAGGTCATCTTGAAGTTGCTACACAGCATGATTAGTGGAATTGTATGTGGCCTTTATGCACACAACTGGTGTCCATAATAGTGAATGTGTTGGTATGCTCCCTGTGGTTGTCCATGTGTGTATACTGTGTGCTAAGTAGACCTCTATTGGTGTACGTGACTTTGTTTTCTATGTGAGAATGATTAAGATAAGTAGGTCCTAAATGGCTGTGCAATCCTTTGCAAAAACCAATTGCTACATGTGATAGAAAAATGGTTTGGGAGTCTATCATACTTCAAAATTGGATATGTCAAATGGTGTGGATGTGTCTAACTCATTTGCCACTGTAAATGTTTTAGACACCGTTACATTTTAGAGATGTGATAGCTAATCAACATACTGTGTTGTAACTGGAATGTGATCAGGTGACTTTCATTGAACATGACATCTGGCAATGGACTGAGTAAGTGTAGATTTGGAGTAGGTATGAATTTGATATTAAAGTGAACACTGATTTCCATTAAGGGTTTGTTGTTTCAAAATGATGCTCTGTATAGAGACACACTTTTTATGTTGACAAATCATCTTGTCCAGGAATAGTGTGTGTTTTAGCTGTACTGATGGGATGGTGATGTAGTAGACAGATAGTAGGCTTATGTTGGGTTTGACATTGTTGTCATATAGAGTTGTGGGAAGTATATTGTTGTGACATGATGTTGGCTCAAAATGTTTCCTACCCGGGGTTGTTTTACACATCGATGTGATGTTACTGTTATGTGTTGTGTAATATATGTGTATGTAACCTACATACCCTACTTATCTATCTATTTCTCAGCACCAGCATTGGCAGGAAAAGGAGACGGGGCACAGCCGAGTGGGAAAACTGCTGGCCACCAGACCCAGAGTGCTTATACCACTGAAACCGAGGGACCAGTGGACCGGAGGGCAAGGGGAGTGCCACAGGGGAGAAAGGATCCATGTCTTCATCTCGGAATCCTCCTCCAGTGGATGCTCCTTGGTGGACACATCTGGGACCACCCTGGCACCATCTAAGTCTGCCAAACCCCTTACTACCACCACCCTCTGTGTAGCTCTCCACCCAGTTGGCCGTATCCACTCACCAAAAAGGGTGGGCATCTCCTTTGCCACACGCCCCACTGCCCTTGCCAGCCCGTGGCTCTCAGTGTGGAGGCTATCTATATGAGTCAGTCGACCATCATAAATGTCATCCAGGGACTAGGAACTCAAGTCCAACAAAGTAATTCGTTTCTCAAGGGCATTCACAGTGCACTGGCTGGCCTACAGAGATCCTTTCAAGCTTTGGCCTCCACACTGATGGCAGACAGTCATAGGGGTTTATTCTAACTTTGGAGGAGTGTTAATCCGTCCCAAAAGTGACGGTAAAGTGACGGATATACCACCAGCCGTATTACGAGTTCCATAGGATATAATGGACTCGTAATACGGCTGGTGGTAAATCCGTCACTTTTCCGTCACTTTTGGGACGGATTAACACCTCCTCCAAAGTTAGAATAACCCCCATAGTCTCCAGTCAACACTCCAGCTTCCTCTTCCCAATCCCAAACCCCTCTTCCCTGACCCAGCCACAGCACACAGACAGCCAGCCAGCCATGCAACCACCTCCTCATCCAATAGTAGCTCAGGCAAACATAAGCACCACAAGACACACCAAAGGCATGCACACAAGCAATATCCAGATGCACACACACACCAACTGTCACAGTCTGCCCTGAAACCCCACCACCACCAGCATCACTGACAGAACACCTGACACACCTGCAGACACTACACCAACATTCACTGATCTAGCCACCACACCATCCTACCCACAGACAGCACCATAGCAGGACCTCAGACATCCACCCCTGTCACCACAACTGCAGGTACCACAAACACTGGTCACCCACACACCACGGCATGCCCCAGCACCTCCACCCCCTCATCTAAAGACACATAAACACCCGCATTCACCCACCCAACAGACTCCTACCACCCACAAACATACCTCGCACAAAGATGCACCCAAGACATCCACACCAACACCTCAGACAACCACTCCCTTTTGTCATGACCATCCCTATGTGTGTAAAAAATCTTTCCTTTCTGAGTTTGCCCTTTTCCCCACTTCTTTCCTACCCTGTGATACCCCTAAACATTTAGGCGGTCATTATGAACACGGCAGGAAACACCGCCGACCGCCATGGCGGCAGTGAACAGAATTCCGCCGTTGGCGGTGAATGGAAACCTGCCATATAATGAACGAAAATCTCTTCACCGCCAAAAATCACCAGACCACCACTCCCACCATGACCTCGTGGGTGGGAATCTCGGACATCCCCACCCCGCCACCTCCAAGCACACCCACGTCCCGCCCTCCAAATAATGATGCACAAATTACCTTGGCAGACAGTGGAGGCTGGACGACCATTGGCTGCTTAAACCGCCACAGGCGGCAAGTGGACTCAACAGCAAGAGGGGCACATATTGGATAGGCGAATGAGCCACACACCTGACACACATCCACAACACCATAAAACACCCCCAGACACACCCCACAATCCTTTGCAACAAAACTAGGACAAAAACACGGAGAGCACTAGAGGCAGACAACGAATGCCAGCAGACAGGAGACGCACACCGACCCACAGCAGGGCACCCTCACCTCGCTCCCATCCCCAACACCAATCACCACACTCACCATGTCAAACCCCAAACACCCACGCTTCACCGAAAGGGACTTAAGGACCATGGTGGATGAGATCTTGAAGGTGGAGCCACAAATAATCGGGCTGAGGTGCAGCACACACCCATCGCAAGGAAGATGGAGCTATGGCAGACCATTGTGAACAGGTTCAATGCAGTGGGAAACCATCCACTCACCAGGGACGACATCCGCAATAGATGGAATGACCTGCAGGGGAAGGTCAGGGTCATGGCATCAAGGCACCACATCTTAGTGCAGAAGACTGGGGGAGGACCACCACCAACACCACCAGAATACACAGACTGTGAGGAAAAGGTACTGGCCATCCTGCACCCTGAAGGACTCACTGTGCTCACTGGAGGAATGGACTCAGGTAAGTCATCTACAATTACCCCATATACACCATACCTGTAATGCATGCACCACCCCACCCTACCTACACCCACCAGGACCAACACCCCACCCAGGCATCAGCCACTAAATCCACCCCTGCATGAAGACAAACCCACTAACAGGCCCACATCCCTCCCCCTGTGCACAGGCACCTACCCCTGCACATATCCACAATAGAACGACACCCCCCACCACAATGCAACACCACACTGGCACCAAATGCAATGTCAACCTCGCAAAGGCAGCTTGGGAGGACACTGTTGGGTGTGTGTTCTGGGTGGGTGTATGTCTGACCATTATGTACCTCCATTCGGCTATTTACAAGTGTCTCTCCTGTTTTGTCTCCCCATCCCTGTTCTCTTGTGTTGTTTTGGAACAGCATCAACATCTGGCGAGGGAACTGAGGCACCGACAAGTGGGGAGGCAGCAGCCCACGGATCCTCTGAGGCAGAGACAACCGATGCCCAGGAGACCAGTGGGTGGCAGGGCAAGGGGAGTTCCACAGGGAAGGCAACTACCACAGGAGGTAGTGACTCTGATCCGTCCTCTGCTGGGGGCTCCCCAACAGTGGCTGACCCTAGTGGCCACACCACTACTGTGACATCTTCCACCACCCCCATTCCATCACCGCCCTCCCTTCTGCTCCCCACTGAGTTGCCCGTGCTCGCTCACACAGAAAGGTGGGTGTCCCCTTCACCCCAGGCACCTCCTCCCCTGCCCCAGTGAGCCCTGCTGCCCTCACAGAGGAGGCTATTGACCTCCTGAGAACCATCGCTGTTGGGCAGACAACCATCGTCAGTGCCATCTAGGGGCTAGCATCCGAGGTGCAGCAGCCAAATGCCTATCTGGATGGCATTCACAGTGCCATGTCTGCCCTAAAGAGAGCTTTTCAGGCTCTGGCCTCCTCTCGGACCACAGACAGTTTCCCTAGCCATTCTGTCCCCCCTCCAACCTCTTCAACCCTTTCCAGCACCCCACTCCCTTCACCCGTCCAAAGCACACATTCAGACACGCAGTCAAGCACATCAACACACAAGAAACACACTTCTAAACACAAGCACCACACCTTCCATCACAAGAATTCACGCAGCCAACAGACACATGCATACACAACAACATCCACTTCCCCCAGTGTGCCCACCTCTTCTGCCTCCCTGTGTGTCCCCTCTACATGCACACCCTCATGCACTGCACCTTCAGTCACTGTTGCTGCTACTCTTCCTGCACTCACCACAATAGCAGACATCCATACATACACCCCATACACCACGCCTGCACTCACCACCACTACTGTAGTTGACACATGCAGCACACTCACCAGACTTGCAGACACCCAGACAACATACATCCACACTAGCTGTCTGTCTCTCTCCCACTGTGTCCACCCCCTCCTCCAAAAACACAAAAACACACCAAGACATCCACCCAGCAGACATCCACCACACCACAGCATACTGTCCAGTCACCTGCACCCACTACATGCACCCCTACACCACATACATCCACACCCTCTGCCTCCACTCCTAAGCCCTCATCCACGACCACCCCAATTGCTCCCAAAAAACGTTTCCTCTCCCGTGCTGACCTCTTCCAACCCACTGGCCCACCCCTTCTTGTCCCAAACGTGCCCACCTCCTTGCCTTTTCCACTCCTTCCACATCACTGCCCAACCCTGTCCGCCCTTCACATTCCCGTGCCCCTTACCCAGATAAAAAGAAGTCCCGGACTGAGCCGAGTCCATCTGGCTCCACCAGATCGAAACAGACCCACCCCTTCAAAGGACAAACCCACCCCCCTCCACCTTCCAAATGAAAGTCCAAGGCCCACACCTGTTGCAAATCCCCACCACCTCCTGCCCCCGTTCCGTGAGGTGCCTGGATGCCCATATATTGCCCCATTAGGTGGGGTACCATGCACTTGTGGGAGTCAGGTTGGCTCCGTTGTGGCCCACGGCGACTGTAGCCATACGGACTGGACATTGGCCGTGTTTGGACTGTTTGGCTCTGTGAGTTTCAGCATTAAAGTTTCTGTGTCACCTGTGTTTCACCGGCACGCCGTTGAACCCTGGTCTTTTGTTTCATTGTTCATGGGTGTGGGGCATTTGTGTGTACAATGGTCAAGTTGGATTAGCCTTGTGTCGGGTAAGTACCTCTTGCTGTGGGGTGTATGATGTGTGCTGCTGTGAAGGGTTGGGGTGGCGTTGCAGTGTGGGTGGGTATGTGACTTTGCCCTTTCTTCCCTTGTGTCGTAGGTTGCAGTACTTACCGTCGTCGTCTTCGTCGGCGGTCTCAGTCGTGGAGGTATATGGCAAGGCTGGCATGATCTACAGCTCTCTATCCATGTCTGTTTCGGCGCGTTGTGTTAGCCTCCGTTGAGTGTTTCCTTATATTTGGTTCATTTCTGCCTGGCTTTGCGTGGTGGTGGTTCCCGCCCTGGAACTGGTGGCGGACTGGTGGTTCATTATTTGATGGGAGGGTTGGGCCTTTCCGTCGGCCTGTGGGCAGACTCTGCGGTCGTCGGCGGCACTCCTCTACTGGTGGTGGGTGGTTTACGGGATGCCTGTGTTTCGTTTGGTTCATTATTTGGCGGTCCGGCCCGCTCCTCTGTTGGTAGTTTCTGCCGCTACCGGCAGAGGCGTGGAACGGACCGCCATGTTCATAATGAGGGCCTTCCACCTCCAAGACCTCCCCTGCCCCCCTTCAAGTACCCGTGTCCCTCCACTGCCAAGAAGTCTACCCCCCTAAGAAAACCCAACCCTCCCCTAAACCTAAGATGAAGCCAAGACCCACCTTCCTTAACTAGATCCCAAAGATCCACCTCCAAATCTCCCTCCACCACTCTCGATAACCCCTGAGGTGCCTGCCTGCCCCATAGATGCCCTTACTTGTGGTGGTTACATGGCAGTCAGAGGTCAAGTTCGAGGCACACATATGTTGCTTGGGCTACCTGTGTGTTTAGCCAGTGTGTAAGGTTGTGTGCAGTGCTTCTGTCAGAAAGTGAAAGGATGTGTGTTGTGTGTTGGACAATTGTTTGTTCAAGATTTTTTATGGTGTTGGAAATTGAGTGTTGGTTATGTGAGATGTGTTTGTTGGTGTGTTGTATGATTTTGTGTACTTTGACTGTGTTTGCATGGTTTGTACATAGAATGTTAGATACCATGTTCTGTGTAAGTCATTCAGTAAGTTGTATGGTTGTGTATTTGTGTGCATTTTTTGCCTCAGTGTTACGTTGTGATGTTCCACTGGGTAGTGTCCCCTGTGGGTCCCTGCCATGAGATTGGATATGGTACGATTGTGTTGTGGTTGTGATGTGTTGAGGGGTACTGTATGAATATGGGCCTGTGTAGTGTTTCTGTGCGTGCCTGTGTATGTTTGTGACATGTGTATGTGTGTTTGTTGGCAATAGCGTGGTTGTTGTGTATATGCGAGTGTGTGTGGCTGTATGGGACAGTGCATGTTTGTGTGCTATTACGTGAGTGTCCCCCTGAACCCCCTTCCCGATTGTATGTTGTGTGAGTGTACAAAATTGACAATCTACAACAGTACTAGGTGAGTGTGTGTACTTACAGTTAGTGTCGTCATCTCAGTTTCTGAAGTTGTTGGGTAAGCAGGAGAAGCGAGAAAACTAATAGTTCAGGTTCCAAGGTGACTCCAGACTGGTATGGCTTCCTGAAGGTGAGTGTCTCCTTTTATGCAGTTGGTTTCCGCAACGGTTTCCATGGTGGTGCAAATGCGGCGGAATCCTTGGAGGTGTATGACCTCGTAGTCTGTCCGGCTGAAACATGGTCTCTGCCACCCTGCAGGTGGCTATCATCATCCATGGCTGCCAGACCTCAGTGGAAGTGCCAGCGGTGCTTTGTCTGTGTTCTGTACTGAATGCCACCAATGTCATAATTTGGCGGTCTTCTCCATCAGCCTGTTGGAGCTACAACCCTAAATGTCAGTGTCATAAGAGACATACCACCACCAAATATAAGGCACATAAAAAGAAAAAAAGTCTGAGTCGACCGTGCTGAAAATGCTGGTTTTCTACGCAGATCATTCCCTCTCTTTACTCAATATACAAGTGGCATGAGATTGACACTGTTAGAGGAGTCTATGAGCTCTGATGGTGTTTCTTGCTGAACATTACCTTTAACCACTTTTGTATCATCCTTTATTTATTTTGCGGTAAGAAGAGGGCTCCTTTGCCAGACAGTGGTGCCAGGCCCCATATCAAATGTTGTCTGTCCCCTGTCCTGACATGAAAAGCTAGGAGAAAGTGTAGGGAGAATAGAAATGAGTTTCAGAGTAACTTTGAGTTTGGCAGGTGTCTAGGCTATCAGGTTGCCAAAGACCCTTAAATCTGAAGCCAAGATGGAGAACTACCCTAATTATATAGAGATCTGCACCTACCTATCTCTCTGTGCTGAAAGTTTATCTACCAGTCTGACTCATGCACATTAGTTTCATGTTAATGCTGAGAGGGTCGTTGTGCTATTGTGTTACACTCAACATTCATTTTTGTTAAACGGAATTAAAGTTCCAAATTGGTTGTTTCATTGTTCCATTCTGCAGAACAGAAAATGTTTTGAAGCACAGGGAGTGTTAATCTCTGGTACAATAGACAATTTGTTGAGTTAATGACTGGGGCTCATTTCTTGCATTGTGGTCCTGGACAGGCAAAAATAATGAATATTGGAAATGTGCCCTCCCTTCAGGGTCACCTGGCATTTTTTTCCTTTTTTCCATGGTCAATTTGGTATACACATGACTGGTACATTTAATGTCTGTATATGTCACTAGCATATAGTACTAGGGCCCTCATTACAACCCTGGCTGTCGTTGTTAAAGCGGCGGTAATGCCGCCAACAGGCCGGCGGAAAAAAAAATATGGAATCACGACTATGGTGGAAACCGCCAACATAGACGGTCACTTTAACACTCCGACCCCCACGGCGGTAGAAACAAGCACCGCGGCGGTAACCGCCAGCAGACAGGTGGAGGACAAAGTACCGCCCACTGTATTTCAACAAGCCTATCCGCCACCTTTTCCGGGGCGGAAACAATACTAAGAAAAGCACGGCGCTCTTCCACCTGCTCTATCAGGAGCAGGACAGACGCCGTCGACGACTACAGTGAGTACTGCACCTACAACACAGCGGAGCGGGGGAGGGAAAAGGGAGTGACACAAACATGCAACACACAATACCCCCAACCCCACCCTCCCCCACAACAACATACACACAAATATATGCAGCAGCATTACATACACACCCCATCACCCCCTGGAAGAACGCAAGGACAAAATTAAATGATTGTAACAATTGTAATCATAAAAAATCTGATAGTCAAAATTCAAAATTCAGTATATACAAAAATGTACACCAACTACACAAGTCCAGATAGTGTACCAATCATTGTCTGTGGACCACTGGTCCCAAAATGCATGGGCGAAGCCCACACAAGATACCTGACTGGAAACAGAGAGAACACTGCTTGGGCATCAGATCAAAAATAAACAGGCACCTCAGGGGGAGGGGGGCACCTCAGCCAGATGAACACACAATGCCACTGCAGCACGAGGGGGCTCCATGCCCATTGCTGTATCCTGGGGAGTGCAAAGCCACAGTCTCCCAAGTCTCTCCAGTGGGTGGTTTGCCCACTGCATTATCCTGGGGAGTGCAAAGCCACAGTCTCTCAAGTCTCTCCAGTGGGTGGTTTGCCCACTGCTGTATCCTGGGGAGTGCAAAGCCACAGTCTCTCAAATCTCTCCAGTGGGTGGTTTGCCCACTGCTTTATCCTGGGGAGTGCATAGCCACAGTCTCTCAAATCTCTCCAGTGGGTGGATTTCCCACTGCTTTATCCTGGGGAGTGCAAAGCCAGAGTCTCTCAAGTGGATGCCATTCACCACTGGTTCTGGAGGGGACCTGGTGCCCAGAGTGGTTCATCCTGCCAAGGACTGAGGTAGTGGATGTCATTCTCCACTGGTTCTGGAGGGGGCCTGGTGCCCAGAGTGCTCCACGTGCAGTGTGGCCGGTACCATTCCCTCACCTGGGTGTGTGTGCCACGAGATTGCCGAGGAACAGGTAGCATGATACGCCATGGAGGCAGCAACATACCACACACTGCTGCAGCTTCGCCTTCCACCTGCAGGTGCAAACAGTGATGGAAGTCATGCCTCATGGAATCTGGCCAGGGGACAGGAACTCTCCTCCATCCTCGGACGACTGACCACTGGGGATGGTAGCCATGTCAGCGGTAGTACCACGGTCCAAGCACGTTGCGGGGCTGGTGGCGGTGCTTGTGGCGGTGTCTGTGGCGGCAGTACTGGCGGTGGTACATGGGTCAGCACCTGCTAAGGGACACAGCAGGATGTCTCCTGCAGCCTTGGATGGCTGCCCACTGGGGAAGATGCTGGGGACTGTCGCTGAGGCTGTAGACGTGCTGGTGACTGTGCAGGTGGCTGTGCAGGTGGCGGTGCAGGTGGCGGTGCAGGTGGCAGTGCAGGTGGCAGGGCTGGTGGCGGGGCAGCTTGCAGTGTTTGCCGCCATACAGGTTGGTGTTGTCGTGGACAGAAGGGGTGACACTGGTCCCTCAGTCGGTGCCACCGTGCCCTGTCCTGACCTGCTCTTCTGCTTTTGTCCCATCCCCACCTTTGATGGTGCCGCAGGTGTCTTGCCACTATCCCCTTTTGTTTTTGCGGAGCCCTTGGTGGCTGGTAGGTGCGGCTTCTCCCTCCGGGATGTGGGCACCTTCCTCACCTTGGCAGGTGGCGGAATGTCCTTGCCCTCGCTACGTGGCACACTGGCAGCCCTGATGGGTGGCGCACTCGATGACCCCGCAGATGCTGGCACCACTGTGTCTGTGGATTTGGTGGCTGAGGTGCTGGGCTGGGACCTGGAAAGCCTGGCCCTAGGGTAAGGATGAGGGGAGGTGAAGGGAAGGGAAGAGGTCAAGGGTTGCCAGGAAAAGTTTTTTAGACACACTGGGACGGGAAGATGGAGTGGGTTTGGGAGTGTGGGAGTGGAGGAAGAGGTAGTGGTTGTAGGAGGTGTATGTCTGCTGAATTTGGGTGAAGGTGCATGGGCCAGGGGCTGTTTTGAGGTGGATGACTGTTAGGTGGGTGTGTGCCTGCGTTTGTGTACTTTGTGAGGAGGGCCCACAGACACACCGGGAGAGGACACAGGGGATGTGTGACTGATAGTGGGGGTGGTGAGTGCACATGAGCGGTGTGTGGTGATGGGTGTGCTAGTGATGGAGGTAGTGGCTGAGGATGTAGTGCATGCAGGTGTGAGTGGAGACAAGACAGGGAGGGAGGAGGAGGAAGTGGAGGAGGGGGTCACACTGGAGGCAGTGGCTGTTGCTGTGACTGCATGGGGATGGTGCCTGTGTGAGTGCTTGTGGGATGAGTGGTGCTTATGTTTGCCATGTCCACTCTTATGTGTTGATGAGTGTGCATGCTGGTCTGATGGTGTGCTTGGTATAGGCTGAGGAATGGGGGATTGGGTCTGGGTAGTGGAAGTTGGAGGGGGGAGGCTGGATCAGGGACAATGGCTGCCATCAGTGCTGAGGCCAGAGCCTGAAATGCTCTCTGTTGGGCCGCCTGCCCAGAATGAATGCCCTCCAGGTATGCATTTGTTTGTTGCAAATGTCTCTCAACACCCTGGATGGCATTCAAAATGGTAGATTGCCCAACAGTGAGGGGTCTCAGGAGGTCAATAGCCTCCTCACTGAGGGCAGCCGGGCTGACTGGGTCATGGCCCCAAGTCTCCCGATAAAAATGGTACCTCACTTGTGTGGGTAGGCCTAGTGCCCGCGACAGGAAATGCCCCAAAACACAATGTGTACACATCACATTATCCCAAAGAAAACAGAGGTGTTTTTTGCAAAGTGCCTACCTGTGGATTTTAGCCTCAAGCTCAGCTGGCACCTAGGGAAACCTACCAATCCTGTACATTTTTACAAACTAGACACCTAGGGGAATCCACAATGGGGTGAATTGTGGGGCTCTCACCAGGTTTTGTTACCCAGAATCCTTTGCGAACCTCAAAATTAGGCTAAAAATCACTTTCTTCTCCTCACATTTCGGTGACAGAAAGATCTGGAATCTGAGAGGAGCCACAAATTTCCTTCCACCCAGCGTTCCCCTAAGTCTCCCTATAAAAATGGTACCTCACTTGTGTGGGTAGGCCTAGTGCCCGCGACAGGAAATGCCCCAAAGCACAACATGGACACATCGCATTTTCCCAAAGAAAACAGAGGTGTTTTTTGGAAAGTGCCTAGCTGTGGATTTTGGCCTTTAGCTCAGCTGGCCCGTAAGGAAACCTACCAATCCTGTACATTTTTGAAAACTAGACACCTAGGGGAATCCAAGATGGGGTGATTTGAGGGGATCTCACCAGGATTTGTTACCCAGAATCCTTTGCAAACCTCAAAATTTGGCCAAAAAAACACTTTTTCCTCTCATTTCGGTGACAGAAAGTTCTGGTACCTGAGAGGAGCCACAAATTTCCTTCCACCTAGCTTTCCGCCAAGTCTCCCAATAAAAATGGTACCTTACTTGTGTGGGTAGGCCTAGCACTAGCGACACGAAATGCCCCAAAACACAATGTGGACACATCACATTTTTCCAAAGAAAACAGAGGTGTTTTTTGCAAAGTGCCTCCCTGTGGATTTTGGCCTCTAGCTCAGCCGGCACCTTGGGAAACCAACCAAACCTGCGCATTTTGTAAAACTAGACACCTAGGGGAATCCACAATGGGGTGACTTGTGGCGCTCTCACCAGGTTTTGTTACCCAGAATCCTTTGCAAACTTCAACATTTGGCTTAAAATCCCTTTCTCCTCACATTTCGGTGACAGAAAGTTCTGGAATCTGAGAGGAGCCACAAATTTCCTTCCACCCAGCGTTCCCCTAAGTCTCCCGATAAAAATGATACCTCACTTTTGTGGGTAGGGCTAGCACCCGCGACAGGAAATGCCCAAAGACACAACGTGGACACATCACATTTTCCAAAAGAAAACAGATCTGTTTTTCGCAAAGTGCCTACCTGTATATTTTGGCATCTAGCTCAGCCAGCACCTAGGAAAACCTACTACCAAACCTCTACAATTTTGAAAACTAGACCCCTAGGGGAATCCACAATGGGGTGACTTGTGGCGCTCTCACCAGGTTTTGTTACCCAGAATCCTTTGCAAACTTCAACATTTGGCTAAAAATCCCTTTCTCCTCACATTTCGGTGACAGAAAGTTCTGGAATCTGAGAGGAGCCACAAATTTCCTTCCACCCAGCGTTCCCCTAAGGCTCCCGATAAAAATGATACCTCACTTGTGTGGGTAGGCCTAGTGCCCACAACAGGAAATGCCCCAAAGCACAACATGGACACATCACATTTTCCCAAAGAAAACAGAGCTGTTTTTTGCAAAGTGCCTAGCTGTGTATTTTGGCCTCTAGCTCAGCCAGCACCTAGGGAAACCTACCAATACTGTACATTTTTGAAAACTAGACACCTAGGGGAATCCAAGATGGGGTGACTTGAGGGGATCTCACCAGGTTTTGTTACCCAGAATCCTTTGCAAACCTCAAAATTTGGCCCAAAAAAACACTTTTTCCTCTCATTTGGCTGACAGAAAGTTCTGGTATCTGAGAGGAGCCACAAATTTCCTTCCATCTACCATTCCGCCATGTCTCCCGATAAAAATGGTACCTCACTTGTGTGGATAGGCCTAGCACCCGCGACAGGAAATGCCCCAAAACACAATGTGGACACATCACATTTTCCCAAAGAAAACAGAGGTGTTTTTTGCAAAGTGCCTACCTGTGGATTTTGGCCTCTAGCTCAGCCGGCAGCTAGGGAAACCTACCAAACCTCTACATTTTTAAAAACTAGACACCTAGAGGAGTCCACAATGGGGTGACTTGTGGGGCTCTCACCAGGTTTTGTTACCCAGAATCCTTTGCGAAGCTCGAAATTTGGCTAAAAATCACTTTCTCCTCACATTTCATTGACAGAAAGTTCTGGAATCTGAGAGGAGCCACACATTTCCTGCCACCCAGCATTCCCCTAAGTCTCCCGATAAAAATGATACCTCACTTGTGTGGGTAGGCCTAGTGCCCGCGACAGGAAATGCCCCAAAACACAACATGGACACATCACATTTTCCCAAAGAAAACAGAGCTGTTTTTTGCAAAGTGCCCAGCTGTGGATTTTGGCCTCAAGCTCAGCCGGCACCTAGGGAAACCTACCAATCCTGTACATTTTTTAAAACTAGACACCAAGGGGAATCAAAGATGGGGTGACTTGAGGGGATCTCACCAGGTTTTGTTACCCAGAATCCTTTGCAAACCTCAAAATGTGGCCAAAAAAACACTTTTTCCTCTCATTTCGGTGACAGAAAGTTCTGGTATCTGAGAGGAGCCACAAAATTCCTTCCACCTAGCTTTCCGCCAAGTCCCCCGATAAAAATGGTACCTCAATTTTGTGGGTAGGCCTAGCACCGCGACAGGAAATGCCCCAAAACACAATGTGGACATTTCCCAAAGAAAACTGAGGTGTTTTTTGCAAAGTGCCTTCCTGTGGATTTTGGCCTCTAGCTCAGCCGGCACCTAGGGAAACCTACCAAACCTCTACATTTTTGAAAACTATACACCTAGGGGAATCCACGATGGGTTGACTTGTGAGGCTCTCACCAGGTTTTGTTACCCAGAATCCTTTGCGAAGCTCAAAATATGTCTAAAAATCACGTTCTCCTCACATTTCATTGACAGAAAGTTCTGGAATCTGAGAGGAGCCACAACTTTCCTGCCACCCAGCGTTCCCCTAAGTCTCCCGATAAAAATGGTACCTCACTTGTGTGGGTAGGCCTAGTGCCCGCGACAGGAAATGCCCCAAAACACAACGTGGACACATCACATTTTCCAAAGAAAACAGAGGTGTTTTTTGCAAAGTGCCTACCTGTGGATTTTGGCCTCTAGCTCAGCCGGCACCTAGGGAAACCTACCAAACCTGTGCATTTTTTTAAACTAGACACCTAGGGGAATCCACGATGGGGTGACTTGTTGGGCTCTGAATAGGTTCTGTTACCCAGAATCCTTTGCAAAGCCCAAAATTGCACCAAAAAACACACCTTTTCTTCTCATTTCAGTGAGAGACAGTTCTGGAATCTGAGAGGAGCCACAAGTTTCCTTTCAGCCAGCTTTCCCCCAAGTCTCCCGATAAAATTTTTACCTCACTTGTGTGGGTAGGCCTAGCACCGTGACAGGAAATGCCCCAAGACACAACGTGGACACATCACATTTTCCCAAAGAAAACATATCTGTTTTTTGCAAAGTGCCTGCCTGTATATTTTGGCATCTAGCTCAGCCGGCACCTAGGAAAACCTACTACCAAACCTCTACAATTTTGAAAACTAGACACCTAGGGGAATCCACAATGGGGTGACTTGTGGTGCTCTCACCAGGTTTTGTTACCCAGAATCCTTTGCAAACCTCAACATTTGGCTAAAAATCACTTTCTCCTCACATTTTGGTGACAGAGAGTTCTGGAATCTGAGAGGAGCCACAAATTTCCTTCCACGCAGCGTTCCCCTAAGTCTCCCGATAAAAATGGTACCTCACTTGTGTGGGTAGGCCTAGTGCCCGCGACAGGAAATGCCCCAAAGCACAACATGGACACATCACATTTTCACAAAGAAAACAGAGCTGTTTTTGGCAAAGTGCCTAGCTGTGGATTTTGACCTCTAGCTCAGCCGGCACCTAGGGAAACCTACCAATCCTGTACATTTTTTAAAACTAGACACCTAGGGGAATCCAAGATGGGGTGACTTGAGGGGATGTCACCAGGTTCTGTTACCCAGAATCCTTTGCAAACCTCAAAATGTGGCCAAAAAAACACTTTTTCCTCTCATTTCGGTGACAGAAAGTTCTGGTATCTGAGAGGAGCCACAAATTTCCTTCCACCTAGCTTTCCGCCAAGTCTCCCGATAAAAATGGTACCTCACTTGTGTGGGTAGGCCTAGCATCCGCGACAGGAAATGCCCCAAAACACAATGTGGACACATCACATTTTCCCAAAGAAAACAGAGGTGTTTTTTGCAAAGTGTCTACCTGTAGATTTTGGCCTCTAGCTCAGCCGGCACCTAGGGAAACCTACCAAACCTCTACATTTTTTAAAACTAGACACCTAGGGGAATCCAAGATGGGGTGACTTGAGGGGATCTCACCAGGTTTTGTTACCCAGAATCCTTTGCGAACCTCAAAATTAGGCTAAAAATCACTTTCTTCTCCTCACATTTCGGTGACAGAAAGATCTGGAATCTGAGAGGAGCCACAAATTTCTTTCCACCCAGCGTTCCCCTAAGTCTCCCTATAAAAATGGTACCTCACTTGTGTGGGTAGGCCTAGTGCCCGCGACAGGAAATGCCCCAAAGCACAACATGGACACATCGCATTTTCCCAAAGAAAACAGAGGTGTTTTTTGCAAAGTGCCTAGCTGTGGATTTTGGCCTTTAGCTCAGCTGGCCCGTAAGGAAACCTACCAATCCTGTACATTTTTGAAAACTAGACACCTAGGGGAATCCAAGATGGGGTGATTTGAGGGGATCTCACCAGGATTTGTTACCCAGAATCCTTTGCAAACCTCAAAATTTGGCCAAAAAAACACTTTTTCCTCTCATTTCGGTGACAGAAAGTTCTGGTACCTGAGAGGAGCCACAAATTTCATTCCACCTAGCTTTCCGCCAAGTCTCCCGATAAAAATGGTACCTTACTTGTGTGGGTAGGCCTAGCACTAGCGACACGAAATGCCCCAAAACACAATGTGGACACATCACATTTTTCCAAAGAAAACAGAGGTGTTTTTTGCAAAGTGCCTACCTGTGGATTTTGGCCTCTAGCTCAGCCGGCACCTTGGGAAACCTACCAAACCTGCGCATTTTTTAAAACTGGACACCTAGGGGAATCCACAATGGGGTGACTTGTGGCGCTCTCACCAGGTTTTGTTACCCAGAATCCTTTGCAAACTTCAACATTTGGCTTAAAATCCCTTTCTCCTCACATTTCGGTGACAGAAAGTTCTGGAATCTGAGAGGAGCCACAAATTTCCTTCCACCCAGCGTTCCCCTAAGTCTCCCGATAAAAATGATACCTCACTTGTGTGGGTAGGCCTAGCACCCGCGACAGGAAATGCCCAAAGACACAACGTGGACACATCACATTTTCCAAAAGAAAACAGATCTGTTTTTCGCAAAGTGCCTACCTGTATATTTTGGCATCTAGCTCAGCCAGCACCTAGGAAAACCTACTACCAAACCTCTACAATTTTGAAAACTAGACCCCTAGGGGAATCCACAATGGGGTGACTTGTGGCGCTCTCACCAGGTTTTGTTACCCAGAATCCTTTGCAAACTTCAACATTTGGCTAAAAATCCCTTTCTCCTCACATTTCGGTGACAGAAAGTTCTGGAATCTGAGAGGAGCCACAAATTTCCTTCCACCCAGCGTTCCCCTAAGGCTCCCGATAAAAATGATACCTCACTTGTGTGGGTAGGCCTAGTGCCCACAACAGGAAATGCCCCAAAGCACAACATGGACACATCACATTTTCCCAAAGAAAACAGAGCTGTTTTTTGCAAAGTGCCTAGCTGTGTATTTTGGCCTCTAGCTCAGCCAGCACCTAGGGAAACCTACCAATCCTGTACATTTTTGAAAACTAGACACCTAGGGGAATCCAAGATGGGGTGACTTGAGGGGATCTCACCAGGTTTTGTTACCCAGAATCCTTTGCAAACCTCAAAATTTGGCCAAAAAAAACACTTTTTCCTCTCATTTCGGTGACAGAAAGTTCTGGTATCTGAGAGGAGCCACAAATTTCCTTCCATCTACCATTCCGCCATGTCTCCCGATAAAAATGGTACCTCACTTGTGTGGATAGGCCTAGCACCCGCGACAGGAAATGCCCCAAAACACAATGTGGACACATCACATTTTCCCAAAGAAAACAGAGGTGTTTTTTGCAAAGTGCCTACCTGTGGATTTTGGCCTCTAGCTCAGCCGGCACCTAGGGAAACCTACCAAACCTCTACATTTTTAAAAACTAGACACCTAGAGGAGTCCACAATGGGGTGACTTGTGGGGCTCTCACCAGGTTTTGTTACCCAGAATCCTTTGCGAAGCTCGAAATTTGGCTAAAAATCACTTTCTCCTCACATTTCATTGACAGAAAGTTCTGGAATCTGAGAGGAGCCACACATTTCCTGCCACCCAGCATTCCCCTAAGTCTCCCGATAAAAATGATACCTCACTTGTGTGGGTAGGCCTAGTGCCCGCGACAGGAAATGCCCCAAAACACAACATGGACACATCACATTTTCCCAAAGAAAACAGAGCTGTTTTTTGCAAAGTGCCCAACTGTGGATTTTGGCCTCTAGCTCAGCCGGCACCTAGGGAAACCTACCAATCCTGTACATTTTTTAAAACTAGACACCAAGGGGAATCAAAGATGGGGTGACTTGAGGGGATCTCACCAGGTTTTGTTACCCAGAATCCTTTGCAAACCTCAAAATGTGGCCAAAAAAACACTTTTTCCTCTCATTTCGGTGACAGAAAGTTCTGGTATCTGAGAGGAGCCACAAAATTCCTTCCACCTAGCTTTCCGCCAAGTCCCCCGATAAAAATGGTACCTCACTTTTGTGGGTAGGCCTAGCACCCGCGACAGGAAATGCCCCAAAACACAATGTGGACATTTCCCAAAGAAAACTGAGGTGTGTTTTGCAAAGTGCCTCCCTGTGGATTTTGGCCTCTAGCTCAGCCGGCACCTAGGGAAACCTACCAAACCTCTACATTTTTGAAAACTAGACACCTAGGGGAATCCACGATGGGGTGACTTGTGAGGCTCTCACCAGGTTTTGTTACCCAGAATCCTTTGCGAAGCTCGAAATTTGGCTAAAAATCACTTTCTCCTCACATTTCATTGACAGAAAGTTCTGGAATCTGAGAGGAGCCACACATTTCCTGCCACCCAGCATTCCCCTAAGTCTCCCGATAAAAATGATACCTCACTTGTGTGGGTAGGCCTAGTGCCCGCGACAGGAAATGCCCCAAAACACAACATGGACACATCACATTTTCCCAAAGAAAACAGAGCTGTTTTTTGCAAAGTGCCCAGCTGTGGATTTTGGCCTCTAGCTCAGCCAGCACCTAGGGAAACCTACCAATCCTGTACATTTTTTAAAACTAGACACCAAGGGGAATCAAAGATGGGGTGACTTGAGGGGATCTCACCAGGTTTTGTTACCCAGAATCCTTTGCAAACCTCAAAATGTGGCCAAAAAAACACTTTTTCCTCTCATTTCGGTGACAGAAAGTTCTGGTATCTGAGAGGAGCCACAAAATTCCTTCCACCTAGCTTTCCGCCAAGTCCCCCGATAAAAATGGTACCTCACTTTTGTGGGTAGGCCTAGCACCCGCGACAGGAAATGCCCCAAAACACAATGTGGACATTTCCCAAAGAAAACTGAGGTGTTTTTTGCAAAGTGCCTCCCTGTGGATTTTGGCCTCTAGCTCAGCCGGCACCTAGGGAAACCTACCAAACCTCTACATTTTTGAAAACTAGACACCTAGGGGAATCCACGATGGGGTGACTTGTGAGGCTCTCACCAGGTTTTGTTACCCAGAATCCTTTGCGAAGCTCAAAATATGTCTAAAAATCACGTTCTCCTCACATTTCATTGACAGAAAGTTCTGGAATCTGAGAGGAGCCACAACTTTCCTGCCACCCAGCGTTCCCCTAAGTCTCCCGATAAAAATGGTACCTCACTTGTGTGGGTAGGCCTAGTGCCCGCGACAGGAAATGCCCCAAAACACAACGTGGACACATCACATTTTCCAAAGAAAACAGAGGTGTTTTTTGCAAAGTGCCTACCTGTGGATTTTGGCCTCTAGCTCAGCCGGCACCTAGGGAAACCTACCAAACCTGTGCATTTTTTAAAACTAGACACCTAGGGGAATCCACGATGGGGTGACTTGTTGGGCTCTGAATAGGTTCTGTTACCCAGAATCCTTTGCAAAGCCCAAAATTGCACCAAAAAAAACACCTTTTCCTCTCATTTCAGTGAGAGACAGTTCTGGAATCTGAGAGGAGCCACAAGTTTCCTTTCAGCCAGCTTTCCCCCAAGTCTCCCGATAAAATTTTTACCTCACTTGTGTGAGCTGGCCTAGCATCGCGACAGGAAATGCCCCAAGACACAACGTGGACACATCACATTTTCCCAAAGAAAACATATCTGTTTTTTGCAAAGTGCCTACCTGTATATTTTGGCATCTAGCTCAGCCGGCACCTAGGAAAACCTACTACCAAACCTCTACCATTTTGAAAACTAGACACCTAGGGGAATCCACAATGGGGTGACTTGTGGCGCTCTCACCAGGTTTTGTTACCCAGAATCCTTTGCAAACCTCAACATTTGGCTAAAAATCACTTTCTCCTCACATTTTGGTGACAGAAAGTTCTGGAATCTGAGAGGAGCCACAAATTTCCTTCCACGCAGCGTTCCCCTAAGTCTCCCGATAAAAATGGTACCTCACTTGTGTGGGTAGGCCTAGTGCCCGCAACATGAAATGCCCCAAAGCACAACATGGACACATCACATTTTCCCAAAGAAAACAGAGCTGTTTTTTGCAAAGTGCCTAGCTTTGGATTTTGGCCTCTAGCTTAGCCGGCACCTAGGGAAACCTACCAATCCTGTACATTTTTTAAAACTAGACACCTAGGGGAATCCAGATGGGGTGACTTGAGGGGATCTCACCAGGTTTTGTTACCCAGAATCCTTTGCAAACCTCAAAATGTGGCCAAAAAACCACTTTTTCCTCTCATTTCGGTGACAGAAAGTTCTGGTATCTGAGAGGAGCCAGAAATTTCCTTCTACCTAGCTTTCCGCCAAGTCTCCCAATAAAAATGGTACCTCACTTGTGTGGGTAGGCCTAGCACCCGCAACAGGAAATGCCCCAAAACACAATGTGGAAACATCACATTTTCCCAAAGAAAACAGAGGTGTTTTTTGCAAAGCACCTACCTGTGGATTTTGGCCTCTAGATCAGCCGGCACCTAGGGAAACCTACCAAACCTCTACATTTTTAAAAACTAGACACCTAGAGTCCACAATGGGGTGACTTGTGGGGCTCTCACCAGGTTTTGTTACCCGGAATCCTTTGCCAAGCTCAAAATTTGTCTAAAAATCACTTTCTCCTCACATTTCATTGACAGAAAGTTCTGGAATCTGAGAGGAGCCACACATTTCCTGCCACCCAGCGTTCCCCTAAATCTCCCGATAAAAATGGTACCTCACTTGTGTGGGTAGGCCTAGTGCCTGCGACAGGAAATGCCCCAAAGCACAACATGGACACATCACATTTTCCCAAAGAAAACAGAGCTGTTTTTGGCAAAGTGCCTAGCTGTGGATTTTGACCTCTAGCTCAGCCGGCACCTAGGGAAACCTACCAATCCTGTACATTTTTTAAAACTAGACACCTAGGGGAATCCAAGATGGGGTGACTTGAGGGGATGTCACCAGGTTCTGTTACCCAGAATCCTTTGCAAACCTCAAAATGTGGCCAAAAAAACACTTTTTCCTCTCATTTCGGTGACAGAAAGTTCTGGTATCTGAGAGGAGCCACAAATTTCCTTCCACCTAGCTTTCCGCCAAGTCCCCCGATAAAAATGGTACCTCACTTTTGTGGGTAGGCCTAGCACCCGCGACAGGAAATGCCCCAAAACACAATGTGGACATTTCCCAAAGAAAACTGAGGTGTTTTTTTGCAAAGTGCCTCCCTGTGGATTTTGGCCTCTAGCTCAGCCGGCACCTAGGGAAACCTACCAAACCTCTACATTTTTGAAAACTAGACACCTAGGGGAATCCACGATGGGGTGACTTGTGAGGCTCTCACCAGGTTTTGTTACCCAGAATCCTTTGCGAAGCTCAAAATATGTCTAAAAATCACGTTCTCCTCACATTTCATTGACAGAAAGTTCTGGAATCTGAGAGGAGCCACAACTTTCCTGCCACCCAGCGTTCCCCTAAGTCTCCCGATAAAAATGGTACCTCACTTGTGTGGGTAGGCCTAGTGCCCGCGACAGGAAATGCCCCAAAACACAACGTGGACACATCACATTTTCCAAAGAAAACAGAGGTGTTTTTTGCAAAGTGCCTACCTGTGGATTTTGGCCTCTAGCTCAGCCGGCACCTAGGGAAACCTACCAAACCTGTGCATTTTTTAAAACTAGACACCTAGGGGAATCCACGATGGGGTGACTTGTTGGGCTCTGAATAGGTTCTGTTACCCAGAATCCTTTGCAAAGCCCAAAATTGCACCAAAAAAAAACACCTTTTCCTCTCATTTCAGTGAGAGACAGTTCTGGAATCTGAGAGGAGCCACAAGTTTCCTTTCAGCCAGCTTTCCCCCAAGTCTCCCGATAAAATTTTTACCTCACTTGTGTGAGCTGGCCTAGCATCGCGACAGGAAATGCCCCAAGACACAACGTGGACACATCACATTTTCCCAAAGAAAACATATCTGTTTTTTGCAAAGTGCCTACCTGTATATTTTGGCATCTAGCTCAGCCGGCACCTAGGAAAACCTACTACCAAACCTCTACCATTTTGAAAACTAGACACCTAGGGGAATCCACAATGGGGTGACTTGTGGCGCTCTCACCAGGTTTTGTTACCCAGAATCCTTTGCAAACCTCAACATTTGGCTAAAAATCACTTTCTCCTCACATTTTGGTGACAGAAAGTTCTGGAATCTGAGAGGAGCCACAAATTTCCTTCCACGCAGCGTTCCCCTAAGTCTCCCGATAAAAATGGTACCTCACTTGTGTGGGTAGGCCTAGTGCCCGCAACATGAAATGCCCCAAAGCACAACATGGACACATCACATTTTCCCAAAGAAAACAGAGCTGTTTTTTGCAAAGTGCCTAGCTTTGGATTTTGGCCTCTAGCTTAGCCGGCACCTAGGGAAACCTACCAATCCTGTACATTTTTTAAAACTAGACACCTAGGGGAATCCAGATGGGGTGACTTGAGGGGATCTCACCAGGTTTTGTTACCCAGAATCCTTTGCAAACCTCAAAATGTGGCCAAAAAACCACTTTTTCCTCTCATTTCGGTGACAGAAAGTTCTGGTATCTGAGAGGAGCCAGAAATTTCCTTCTACCTAGCTTTCCGCCAAGTCTCCCAATAAAAATGGTACCTCACTTGTGTGGGTAGGCCTAGCACCCGCAACAGGAAATGCCCCAAAACACAATGTGGAAACATCACATTTTCCCAAAGAAAACAGAGGTGTTTTTTGCAAAGCACCTACCTGTGGATTTTGGCCTCTAGATCAGCCGGCACCTAGGGAAACCTACCAAACCTCTACATTTTTAAAAACTAGACACCTAGAGTCCACAATGGGGTGACTTGTGGGGCTCTCACCAGGTTTTGTTACCCGGAATCCTTTGCCAAGCTCAAAATTTGTCTAAAAATCACTTTCTCCTCACATTTCATTGACAGAAAGTTCTGGAATCTGAGAGGAGCCACACATTTCCTGCCACCCAGCGTTCCCCTAAATCTCCCGATAAAAATGGTACCTCACTTGTGTGGGTAGGCCTAGTGCCTGCGACAGGAAATGCCCCAAAGCACAACATGGACACATCACATTTTCCCAAAGAAAACAGAGCTGTTTTTGGCAAAGTGCCTAGCTGTGGATTTTGACCTCTAGCTCAGCCGGCACCTAGGGAAACCTACCAATCCTGTACATTTTTTAAAACTAGACACCTAGGGGAATCCAAGATGGGGTGACTTGAGGGGATGTCACCAGGTTCTGTTACCCAGAATCCTTTGCAAACCTCAAAATGTGGCCAAAAAAACACTTTTTCCTCTCATTTCGGTGACAGAAAGTTCTGGTATCTGAGAGGAGCCACAAATTTCCTTCCACCTAGCTTTCCGCCAAGTCTCCCGATAAAAATGGTACCTCACTTGTGTGGGTAGGCCTAGCATCCGCGACAGGAAATGCCCCAAAACACAATGTGGACACATCACATTTTCCCAAAGAAAACAGAGGTGTTTTTTGCAAAGTGTCTACCTGTAGATTTTGGCCTCTAGCTCAGCCGGCACCTAGGGAAACCTACCAAACCTCTACATTTTTAAAAACTAGACACCTAGAGTCCACAATGGGGTGACTTGTGGGGCTCTCACCAGGTTTTGTTACCCAGAATCCTTTGCGAAGCTCAAAATTTGTCTAAAAATCACTTTCTCCTCACATTTCATTGACAGAAAGTTCTGGAATCTGAGAGGAGCCACACATTTCCTGCCACCCAGCGTTTCCCTAAGTCTCCCGATAAAAATGGTACCTCACTTGTGTGGGTAGGCCTAGTGCCCGTGACAGGAAATGCCCCAAAGCACAACATGGACACATCACATTTTCCCAAAGAAAACAGAGCTGTTTTTTGCAAAGTGCCTAGCTGTGGATTTTGCCCTCTAGCTCAGCCGGCACCTAGGGAAACCTACCAATCCCGTAAATTTTTTTAAACTAGACACCTAGGGGAATCCAAGATGGGGTGACTTGAGGGGATCTCACCAGGTTTTGTTACCCAGAATCCTTTGCAAACCTCAAAATGTGGCCAAAAAAACACTTTTTCCTCTCATTTTGGTGACGGAAAGTTCTGGTGTCTGAGAGGAGCCACAAAATTCCTTCCACCTAGCTTTCCGCCAAGTCTCCTGATAAAAATGGTACCTCACTTGTGTGGGTGGGCCTAGCACCTGCGACAGGAAATGCCCCAAAACACAATGTGGACACATCACATTTTCCCAAAGAAAACAGAGGTGTTTTTTGCAAAGTGCCTACCTGTGGATTTTGGCCTCTAGCTCAGCCGGCACCTAGGGAAACCTACCAAACCTCTACATTTTTGAAAACTAGACACCTAGGGGAATCCACGATGGGGTGACTTGTGAGGCTCTCACCAGGTTTCGTTACCCAGAATCCTTTTAAAACCTCAAAATTTGGCTAAAAATAACTTTCTCCTCACATTTCGGTGACAGAAAGTTCCGGAATCTGAGAGGAGCCACAAATTTCCTTCCACCCATTGTTCCCCCAAGTCTCCCGATAAAAATGGTACCTCACTTGTGTGGCTAGGCCTAGAGCCCGTGACAGGAAATGCCCCAAAACACAACATGGGCACATCACATTTTCCCAAAGAAAACAGAGGTGTTTTTTGCAAAGTGCCTGACTATGGATTTTGGCCTCTAGCTTAGCCGGCACAAGGGAAACCTACTAATCCTGTACATTTTTGAAAACTAGACATCTAGGGGAATCCAAGATGGGGTGACTTGAGGGGGTCTCACCAAGTTTTGTTACCCAGAATCCTTTCCAAACCTCAAAATTTGTCCAAAGAAAACACTTTTTCCTCTCATTTCAGTGACAGAAAGTTCTGGTATCTGAGAGGAGCCACAAATTTCCTTCCACCTAGCTTTCCCCCAAGTCTCCTGATAAAAATGGTACCTCACTTGTGTGGGTAGGCCTAGCACCCACAATAGGAAATGCCCCAAAACACAACGTGGATACATCACATTTTCCCAAAGAAAACAGAGGTGTTTTTTGCAAAGTGCCTGACTATGGATTTTGGCCTCTAGCTTAGCCGGCACAAGGGAAACCTACTAATCCTGTACATTTTTGAAAACTAGACATCTAGGGGAATCCAAGATGGGGTGACTTGAGGGGGTCTCACCAAGTTTTGTTACCCAGAATCCTTTCCAAACCTCAAAATTTGTCCAAAGAAAACACTTTTTCCTCTCATTTCAGTGACAGAAAGTTCTGGTATCTGAGAGGAGCCACAAATTTCCTTCCACCTAGCTTTCCCCCAAGTCTCCTGATAAAAATGGTACCTCACTTGTGTGGGTAGGCCTAGCACCCACAATAGGAAATGCCCCAAAACACAACGTGGATACATCACATTTTCCCAAAGAAAACAGAGCTGTTTTTTGCAAAGTGCCTACTTGTGGATTTTGGCCTCTAGCTCAGCCGGCACCCAGGGAAACCTACCAAACCTGTGCATTATTTAAAGCTAGACACCTAGGGGAATCCAAGATAGGGTGACTTGTGGGGCTCTGACCAGGTTCTGTTGCCCAGAATCCTTTGCAAAACTCAAAATTTGGCTAAAAAAACACCTTCTCCTCACGTTTCGGTGACAGAAAGTTCTGGAATCTGAGAGGAGCTACAAAGGTCCTTCCACCCAGTGTTCCCCCAAGTCTCCCGATAAAAATGATACCTCAAATGTGTGGGTAGGCCTAGTGCCCGCAGCAGGAAATGCCCCAAAACACTATCTGGACACATCAAAATTAACAAACACAAAACAACCTTTTTTTTTTGGGCGGGGAACCTGCGTTTTTGGTCTTGGGCTCAGCAGCCATCTAGGGAAACCTACCAAACCCAGACATTTCTGAATTCTAGACACCCGAGGGAGTCCAGGGAGGTGTGACTTGCATGGATCCCCCAATGATTTCTTACCCAGAATCCTCAGCAAACCGCAAGTCTAGCTAAAAAAACACTTTTTCCCCACATTTCTGTGTAGGATCAACGCACTGGGACACATTTCCTACCACCCAACATTCTCATCAGCCTCCCAGTAAAAATGATACCTCACTTGTGTAGGTGGGCCAAGTGCCTGTGACAGGGAAGAGCCAAAAACATGTCAAAATTGAGGGGGAACCAAAGCGGGTCTAAAAGGGCAGTTTGAAAAAAAAAATGTTTAGGCTGACAAGTGCAGCAGAATTTTTATTGGTATAGATGAGACAATGTTGGGTGGTAGGAATTTTGTGGATTCCTGCAGATTCTGGATAGTTCCATCACAAAAAGTTGTGATTTTTAGCAAAGTTTGAGGTTTGCAGGGCATTGTGGGTAAGAAAATAGTGCGGCTGCATGTGAAGCACACCACCCTGGAATCAACCAGATGTTTAGTTTTCAGATGTGTCTGGGTCTTGTGGATTTTTCTACATGGCAGCGTCCCAAAGTCAAAAAAGTGCAGCCCTTACCATTACAAGTGGGACGATTTTGAGAGTTACCAAGCTCTAATGGCCCAAATGTAAAACCAAAACCCAATATAATCAAATGTCTTCTTGCTTGCCGTGGGATAAAATGTTTTAATGTGCGGGGGAGAGCTGAAACATTGTTACCCCCTTCAGTTGGGGTGGGGGCATAACCAGGCCCATACTGGCTGCTAGCCACCACCCCACTATTTTTTTATTTTTTTTATTCCATGCCAACTAGTAGACTTTCTGCCCCTTGGGGTGTGGATCATGGGTAATTTCCCCATCTGCCCACTGGTGGGCAGAACAACTTTGGCCTCATTTATTTGGGGTGGGGGTATGGCCATACTCCCACCCTCTTATTTTGAAACAAAATCTTCCCTGGTCTCTGGTGGGCTTTCTGCCCACCTTGGGGGCAGATGGGCCTTTCCCAAAATAGCTCGAAGCTAACAGTAATGTTCCCCATGGGCAGCAACCTTTGCCCAAGGGGAAGCCCCCCAAACAAAACACACACATACACACACACCAATCCCTGGTGTCTATTGTTTTCTGTACCCCTTGGGGGCAGATTGGCCTAACAAAAATAGGCTGATACCTAGAAACAATTTGGCCCCCCCAGGGAGCGACCCTTGCTGAAGGGGTCGCTCCCTAAACATAAAAGAAAAAAAACAAATCCCTGGTGTCTAGGGGTTTTCTGCCTCTCCAGGTGCAGAAATAGCCTAAAAATTATTTGCCCCCTGGGGAGCGGCCCTTACCCAAGGAGCCGCTCCCCTAATACATAAGTATATGATAAAAAAAATCCCTGGTGTCTAGTGGTTTCTGCCCCTAGGGGGCAGAAATGGCCTAGAAACAATTTGGCCCCCCAGGGAGCGACCCTTGCTGAAGGGGTCGCTCCCTAAACATAAAAGAAAAAGAAAGAAAAAAAATCCTTGGTGTCTGGGGGGGTTTTCAGCCCGCCCCCCGGGGGCAGATCGGCCTAATTATATTAGGCTGGGGGCAGAAATGGCCTAAAAATGATTTGCCCACCTGGTGAGCGGCCCTTGCCCAAGGAGCCGCTCCCCTTATGTTAATTTAAAAAAATAAAAATCCCTGGTGTCTAGTGGTTTCTGCCCCCCCGGGGGCAGATCGGCATAATTATATTAGGCCGATCTCCCCTCAGGAGGGGCAGAAATGGCCTAGAAACTATTTGGCCCCCCAGGGAGCGACTCTTGCTGAAGGGGTCGCTCCGTGAACATAAAAGAAAAAAAAAATGCCTGGTGTCTAGGGGGTTTTCTATGGCCTAAAAAATATCTGCTCCCCTTCTGTCCATTTAAAAAAAAAAAAATCTCTGGTGTCTAGTGGGCATCTCTGCTGCCCGATCACATCGCGATCAGGCAGCAGAAATGCTTGCAGAGACATGAAAGGAAAGGCCTTTCCTTTCCTATCATGTCTCTACTGGCCCCCTCCTCCCGAGCGGAAGAGAAATGCTGAGCATTTCTCTTCCGCAATCGCGCTGGAAGCATGCTTCCAACGTGATGGGAGGTGACCTCAGATGAGCTCAGCCCACTTTTGCGTGCTGACGTAATCAGACGTCACAGAGAGGTCGGGGGGGTCGGGGGTAGAAGGGGAAGCAATTCAATTCCAGCCCTGATCTAGGGGGGTGGAGGGGTGGCCATCAGGGGGAGCGCTAGCGCTTCCCCTGAGGGCTGGTGCACGGACATAGTGGTTACATCCATGGCGCCTGAGAGGCGCAGCCACGGACGTAATCATTATGTCTGTGGCGGTAAAGGGGTTAATAGGAGTAACCACCAGTTGATATTATTCCCTGCAATACTCCTTAAAAACACCCAATATTTCTTCCATAGTATTTGCCACTCGTTTATCCTTAATCTCCTGAATATTGCTGTATTCATAGCATTGAGATCGGCGGGCCTGACATTTTTCACCTGTCTTACCTGCAAATGCTTCATTATTCCTGGCCTTTGCAACCGAGATCCTAAATAGCATTATCCTGTGATGCCCTATTATCCACTGCCACTAGCATGACCTGGGAATCCAGGAAGGACAACTCCTCACAGTTCTCTCTCAGCTTCTGAGCTTGGATTTTTCTGCCTATGCAGATTAAAACGTAGAATCTCTCCTCCTATTCCAGCCTTTACGGTAATCACAAATGATGTGACAGGGAGCACTGCACCTATTAACCTCCAAAAATGCATGGATTCATTTTTTCATGTGCTCAATATATTCTGAATTTGACAACAGACCCCTATCAAACAACCTGTCACTGGCTGGGGCTTTTCAGCCAAGGCACAGATTTCAATCACTAAGGAGTTGTGGTCTGACAAAATGCAAGGATATCTTTAAATTTGTAAACCTTTAGAAATGTCCGCAAAAAAACAAGAAATAGTCAGGTCTGACATATTTTTTGTGTGGCGCTGTTAAAAATGTGTACTCCAGACCTAAAACCATCAACTGCCTCCACACTTCCACTAGGCCATGATTTGACTTAAGGGCCTGCGCTGCCCAGAAAACTTTGGGCTTTCTACACTCATCTTTCCTGAGGCAGAATTTTTGGGCCACTATAAATATGAATGTTTAGATCTCAACAAATTATAACTGGAGTAGCCCAAGATGGAAGCTCAATATTAATAAAATCGATTACTGGGGGGTCATCCAAGTTTGGTCCATAAATTGACCAAATCGTAACAACACATTACCCAACCAGACATTCCACTAAGCCCCAGTGACAAGACCACAGTATCCAAGGATTTCAGAATGACCGATGTCAATCTGCTGCAAGTCAATATAGTTACCCCCTTTGTGGTGGTCCCCTGTGTGGTGTATGCCAGACGCTGATACCCAAAGGTTTCTAAAAGGGGTTTCTGATCCCTTTCAATATGGATTTACTTTCTACAAATGATAACAGTCCTGTAAAACTTCAAATATTCTGCCAAATTCCTCCTTTTGCTGCTATCATTCAGCCTGCAAATATTCAATGTAACAATCTACAATCTACAAGCACCATTTATATATTCCTCCAAACCACCATACCATAAAGTAACCCTCTGCCAAAAGCCAGCCTTTACTGGCTACTAGTGTGCTGCAGCCGCTAAAGCAGCACTGAAAAACATGTCTCCAGGTTTGCCACTGCATCCTGGGTGTATAGTTTTAAACTGCCATTTTAATCTTCCAAAACATACATTTTACTTTAGAAATGGCAGAATGCATACCTACTTACTCTATTAGTCAAAATCATCCAATATTGGATGATTTTGGAGAACAGAGCCCATGATTTATGCTTTTTGACGCACAACTGCATTAACGCAGTTTTGCGTCAAAAAGGTTAAAGCTGACTAGCGCAATTTTTTGACTCTGGGTGGCGCTAAAAAATGTTTAGAGTCATTTTTTCCCACATTACCCATCGCACCTTGTCATAAAGCAATATGACGTTAATGGAGGAAAAATGACTCTAATCCGGTTTACGACATGGAACCACGTCGCAAAGCAGAAATGCAGCATTTGTGTCTACAATAGCATCAAAAACAGACGCCCACGGAGCAAACAGTGCAAAGGAGCCTCAAATTAGACCCCAGAGGCCAGGAGAGACCGCAGGGATACTCCAGTCAACCAGGAACCAGCCAGGATGACACAGACAAGACACAGGGGAGGGAGAAGAAAAAGAGGAAGTGTCGTTTCAGTGCAGAAGAGCATGAAATACTGGTGAGAGAGGTGACAGAGCATCAAAATCAACTCTTTGTCACCTCTAAATTGTCAATTAGAATGAAAGAGGCAATATGGCAGCAGATTGTGGATAAGATCAACAGTGTGGCAGAGGTTAGGAGAACCGTGACTAAGTGCAAGAGACACTGGCATGACTGCAAGAGAAGAACCAAGGAAAGAATGGCATGGAACAGGAAGGCAGCACTGCGAACAGGAGGTGGTAGTCCAGCTCCGCAACAGAACATGGATGAGATCGAGGAGATGGTTGCAGCAGTCATCCAGGAAGAAGTCGTCACAGTGATACAAGGACAGGACATCGCAGAATACCTAGAAACACCACAAATGCAGGGTAAGTTGCATGGGGGAAATATATGCTTAAATAAATGTCAAGTGCAAGAAGGGGGAGGCGTATAGGACTCACATAATGTATGTCAAAGGAGTGCAGAGGGCTACAATGCAGATTAAGCAACTTGCACCATGCCAAAGTAAGGTTTCACATGTATCTGGGCCTTGGGAGTGCCATGCACCATTGACGCATACACAACCTGAACATATTAAGAACACCAGGCCTAAATACCTACATGTACAATTGCAGCACGTGGGGTGCATGGCATGTAAGATCACTGTGCCACTGGTTGTGATATCAAGAAATCCCTTACATGTAGTCACATCAACACTACTTACACGATCTAAACCTCAGACACCAGGTAGTCAGTCAACACCATTCCTAGGGCAAATACATAGTGGTGTACCCTGCTGTAACATTTTGTAACAGCCTTGCCTCATTGCCCAAACTCACGTGTGCTGCATCTCACAGCACACTAGTCTTTGCAACTGTCCCAAGAGTACCCAGGCATGTGTCAGAAGCACCGCCACACTTACACAACACATCCAAATAAGATAGCCATCCCTACATCACGCAGTCAGGGTGTCCCCTGATTGCATGGAACACTTAACTCAACAGGTGCTGGCGGAATAGCAGGCTTGACTGGAATCATTGGTAACATGCCACTACCCAGACCAACTAAACTGAGGATTTGTTCAACCACACATATTGATGCTGAACTGAAATGTGCCACTACACAAAATATGTACCACAAATAGCAAACAGTAGGTCAGAACAGTCGCAGGCTGAGACCACAACTATTTGGGCACAACCATGTCATACACATGGGAATTGGGAAAGAAACACGCTCATATAAAACACATGGGGTCTGGCTTTCGCATAATGGCGGTTAATTCTACATTAACGGGTAGTGGATGGTGCATGGGCAAGCCCGGTGTTGGTAAGACTGCCAGTGCAGTGTACCCACTGCACTTGGCAGTATGAGTCACACGTTGTGATGGCGGCTGGTAATATGTCTGCACATGGTAGCTCTGTAGGGCACACACTAGACAATATAGATGGATCAAATAGAGTCAGTGCCAGTTGTGGCCTGCATTGGGTGTAACAGGACACACTGTACCCAGACCTGCAAATCAGGCAGTGGAAAGGGCAAAGGGCCAAGGTCTGGGACACCCTGCACTGCCCATGCCAAGTACATGGGCTGTGCTAAGCCACCCAGGGGCAGACCACACCACTTCACCAACAACCATTTCACGGGGGTTACTCCACCATGAAAAGGCTGGAGGACAATTGGAAATATATCTGGAGGGTGGTGTTGAACGTATCACTCGTCTGGTGTCACAGGACTGATGCCATACCTAGTCTGTCAGCTGCTGGTAACCTGTCATGTCCAGGCCGTTGGCCCATGGGGCACATTGACAACAGTTGCCACCACCACCTGTGCTGTAAGGGGTGAACAATTACAAAGTGCCAGTCAGTTGCCCCTTGGACTGTTGCACATGAAATAAAAACCTACCTCAGGCCCTGACCTGAGTAAAACTCCTCAGATTTGGCAATGTCCACAGACACATTTGCCATCAGGCACTGTCACATACAGAATGATGTACACAGCAGAAATGTCATACCCATATTGCCCATGCCCAAACCTGCGCTTTTGTCACATGAGCTGTACTGTCACCATGCTGCACTCATGTATCATAGTGCAAGGAGGGCTGCAATGAGGGGGAGGACATAGGTGTTCACCAAGGTAAACAACCTACTCCAACAGGAGTGGAAACATTACTCTGCCAGGTCCATGAGTGCAATGCAAAGTAGCACACAAACACAAATCACAACATGAGGAATAATCAATGGCAACAAGAGCACAGTGTTGTGACTCTGCCATTCCTGGGGTGGTGCAAGGTCTCAGCACAGCATAGGTGTATGTGAAACATGTAAGACTGGGACAGGTGAAAATTGCTATGTGTGATGCTGTGGCATGAGCACAGCAACACACATTGCAAGGCAACACCATGCAAATGGAGGCAAAGGGAGGGTAGAATGAGATAAGAGGCCGGCAGGACACAATAAGGATAGACAATACTTAGAAGATGTGATGCAGGCAATTGTGGCAACTTGGCTTCTATTCATTTGACATGCAGGTTGGGCATAGGCCTGGAGACTGCAGCTATGATGTACAGGAGCAATCCTTTAGAACTAAGGGGCGCATCATAGGCACCTAGCGACACTGGTGCGTCACTTTCAGTGACACACCAGTGGCACTAAGCACTGCACTTTATTGACAAGGTAGCGTTAAGACACCTTTTTATGGCATTATGGGCCTCATTACGACCCTGGTGGCCGGCGGCAAGCTGGCGGTAACACCTCCAACAGTCTGGCGGTGTACTGTCAGTGGATTATGACCGTGGCGCATTAGCCACGGCCATACCGCTGGCCCCTCCAACATGCCGCCAGGCTGTCATAATCCCCAACTGCCAGCCTGTCCATGGTGGTAAACATTGCCATGGAAAGGCTGGCGGTAAGGGGGACTCTGGGTGCCCCTGGGCACTTTGCATGGGCAGTGCAGCGGCCCCCAGGCACAGCCCCTTCGTGCATTTCACTTCGCTGCACATCAATGTTGCCACCGGCTCTATTGTGAGCCGGCTGCAATGTTGATGTGACTTTTGCGCTGGGCCAGCGGATGGAAACACTGTTTTCGTCCGCTGGCCCAGCAGAAAAGTCATAATAGGGAGCCACAAATACCGCCAGCACAAGCGGTATAGTGGCGCCTGCAGCTTCGGCGGTCTTCTAGTAAGACCGCCAAAGTTGTAATGAGGGCCTCTGTCACCTTGTAAATACGTAGCCACCTGATCATGACAGTGTGTGGAAGGTGGTACAATGGGTGTTGCTGTGGGCGTGCCACAGCAACACACAATACATTTCAATGTGCCTCAGATAAATGGAATATTGTAAACTTGAGGTAGGGCCAAACCTATCACGCCGGCCCCAGGCTAACATTGGAAGGGTTCAACGAGTAGGAATACATTTTGAGCCCCCTTCATTTCTGAATTCCAATATCTGGTGCATTCTGCAGCATGCATAGGAAGAACAAAATGGCAGAAATTATTGTTTATGTCCGTGAAGGTGTTCCTTCATGCACATAAACAATCATATGTAAATTACGATTTGGCTCTTCCGACAGTGCTGCATTCTACAGCTCACACAGAAGCGCCAAAGTGCCTTTGGTGATTGTTAATGTGCATGAAGGGACACTTTCATGCACATTAACAATCACACCCCTCAAAGCATACATCCTTGCGCGATGGTGCAAGGATGCCTGCAATTACGCTGGCAGCTAAATCTTGCACCAGTATGGGGGACAACACATGGGTGCCCCATAATCACTTGCATATGGTGCAATCTTGTGTCACCAAAGTGAAGCAGTGTGACGCTGATTAATATTGCACAGCACCATGATGCACCACTTTTTCATCAACATGGGCCTATTATGACAATGAGCCTCAAATATCAAGTCAGTGACGTGACTTGTCAACTGCTACAACACAGCACAACACAGATAGACCATCTCATTGCAGAGGGTGATGGCTCTCCTGTGGATTTGCTTGTCCTGGAGTACCTTGATGACCTGGATGACCAGCTGGCAACTATCAGCCAAGAGACCCTCCAAGAAGTCCTTGTGAACATGCAGACACCACCTCCAGTTGCAAGGAGGAGTATTGGATTAGCAGACATCCCACAGGGCCCACTTAGCACCCCAAGAGTACGACCTGCCATCACCGACACAGCAGAGAACTCCAAGGACACAGGCACCAGCTTAGAGAGGAGAGTGGTGGGAGTGCAGCGGGAGCTGGCCAAGGAGGTGTTTGTGGGGATGCAAACAATGGCAGCCAGCCTTGAGGGGATGAGGACATGTATGGTCACGGCAATTGAACAGACTGTAGCCAACCGACGCACATACTCCTCAATGCGTGGAGTCAAGGCATGTCTGAGGGACATAGCTGCTGCCATGAGGGAGAGGCTAAAACAACTGCCCTCCCAAACTGGAAGCAGTGTGCATGAGGACAATAAGGACTCCATGCACCAGGATTTGGTCTCCCTCAGAACAGACATGGCTGCCTACCACAGGGATGTTGCAGCTATACTTAAAAACCAGCGGCTCCTCCTTGTTGCAGTGATGCCATATGTGGTGCCACAAATGGCAGCTGCCGGGAATTGGGACTCAATTTCTGCAACCACTGAGGTGTGTGTGGACCCCTCTACCTCCCCACTGACACCATCAAGTTAGAGGAGGCACCACACACATCGGAGGATGAAGATGTTGAACAGATCATCTTCACCCATAGGAGTACCTGGTAGCACCAGCCCATGCCACATGGGCAGTGTTTTCCTTAGTCCTGTGCTTGACATCATGCCAGTGTTGGCACTCTGACAGACATGCTCTCCTCCTCAACACACTGTTAACCTCTCTGCTATGGACTGCTATTGTCCCTAACTTTCCATTGGGCGATTTATGTTCTCCTGCACTGAAAGACACTTTACTCAAACATGTCCCATGACGTGTCCCTCAACCCTGGACTTGTTTTGTGTCCCAATTGGATGGATTCCACAAATAGGTTCACAGACTTGGACACTGTATATACTTTGCACTGTTACGCTTGTAAATAAACACCACCTACACAACCAACATGTTTATGTGTGTTGTGACACTTCTACTATGCCTAGTATTTGTGATGTGTGCAACATGTCTCAAGCCACAGAGTATCAGTACAAGAGTGCATGAATATGTGGGCACATATCTATGCACATGGTACCTACATTTTGTACGTCGATGTTGGTCTCATCCCATACAAGCAAATCACTGAATATGTAATATATGTTGAAAACATGTATGCCACAGCCACTACATACTGCAAGAAAGGGTGTGAAACAGTGTAGGAGGCTGGCCTGGTTTGTAGTGGGTAGCTTGGGTACTTACACCCTATACCAAGTCCAGTTATCCCTTATTAGTGAAATGTAGTAGTGTTCTAGCAGCTTAGGCTGAACAAGGAGACATGCAAAGTTCATGCAATGCCACTTATAGTTACACAGTACTTATATACAAGTAAAGACAATACTCAGTGTTACCAAAAATAAAGGTAGTTTATTTGGGTGACACACTACCAAAAATATCTTAGAGGCAATACTCTTTCTGGAGGCAAGTATTATACACAATATATACACTAGACACCAAAATAAGGTAAGTAATTAGACATAGGATAGTGCAAACACTAGGAAATGCTATAGAATGCAATCGGAGAAAATAGGTCTAGGGGCAACACAAACCATATACTAAGAAAGTGGAATGTGAATCACAAATTCCCCCCTAGACAAGTGTAGTGTGCAGAATCGCTGGGAGAGTAAGAATGCAGTAAAGGTAAGTAAATTACCCCACCCCAGAGCCCAGAAAAGCAGGAGTAAAATACTGCAAGTTTCCTTAGGGTACAGTACACCTCGTGATTAGGATTATTGCAATAACCAACAACAACTGCTGGATTCCTGGTGCAGCACTACAAAGAAGGGTCCCACGCCACCGGAGGTCAACTCAGTGAGTTGAGCATAGCAGGATAGAGTGCCGGGGACCTGAGCCAGGCTGTGCATGAATGAATTTTGCAAATAGTGCACAGAGGCCTCAGGAGGTGAAGAAGACGCGGTGCAAGGGGGAACTGTCGCTCTCAGGGAAGGCAAGGTGTTACCTCCTCCAAATTGTGTCAGCAGGACCTGAGGACAGTCTGTGTCAATGGGGTCCACCCTCTGTGTTCCAAGGAGCACCCTCGTCACTGTGAGAGGAGTCCAAGAGTACCGGTCGTCAACTTAGAAGGTGCCTGCATAAGCAGGGGAGTGACTCTATCACCCCACGGGAGATTTCTTCAGTCCTTCTGGTGCAGGATTAAGACAGGGTGTCTTCAGAGTGTGTACACCGTGGAAACTGTTGCAGTTGCTGGCTGGAGCTGAAGTTGCAGAAGAAAAGTATCCCTTGTGGATACTTTGTTGCTGTTACAGCGGTTCCTGGAACAGGCTGCGGTTGATCCGAGGTCAGAGGATGAAGTAGTAGTTGCAGAGGATTCCTGCTGGAAACTTGCAAGTAGAATCTGAAGAGAACTCACATGAGAGACCCTAAATAGCCCTGAGAGGGGGATTGGCTACCTCATCAGGTAAGGACCTATCAGGAGGGGTCTCTGACGTCACCTGGTGGCACTGGCCACTCAGAGCCCTCCAGAGTGCCCCCACAACTTGCAAAGCAAGCTGGTTGAAGTCTGGAACACACTGGAGGAGCCCTGGGCACCACCCCTAAGGTGGTGGTGATGGACAAGGGAGTGGTCACTCCCCTTTCCTTTCTCCAGTTCCGTGCCAGAGCATGGGACAAGGGGTCCCTGAGCCAGTGTAGACTAAATTATGCAAGGAGGGCACAATCTGTGCCATTCAAAGCATATCTAGAGGCTGGGGGAGGCTACCCCGAGCCTCTAACACCTATTTTCAAAGGGAGAGGGTGTAACACCCTGCTCTCAGAGGAAATGCTTTGTTCTGCCTTCCTCGGACTGAGCTGCTCTGACGCAAGGAGGGCACAACCCTGCCTGTGAGGTGGCAGCAGCTGTAGCTGCAGTGCAAGCCTCAGAGAGCTGGTTTAGCAGTACTGGGGATCCAAAGTGGAGCCCCCAGGGATGCATGGAATTGGCTCCCCAATACCAGATTTGGAATGGGGAGACAATTCCATGATCTTAGACACCTTATATGGCCATATTCAGAGTTACCATTGTGAAGCTACATTTAGGTATTGAGCTATATGTAGTGCACGTGTGTAATGGCATCCCTGCACTCACATAGTCCCGGGAAATGGCCCTGAATTAAGTGGGGACATCTTTGCTAGTGCAAGGGTGCCCTCACACTTAGTAACTTTGCACCTAACCTTCAGCAAGTGAAGGTACGTCATATAGGTGACTTATTAGTTACTTAAGTGCAGTGAAAATGGCTGTGAAAGAATGTGTGGGTTATTTCACGTAGGCTGCAGTGGCAGTCCTGTGAAAGGGCTTGTCTAAGCTACTTATGAGTGGCAAAATAAATGCTGCAGCCCATAAGGATCTCCTGGAACCTCAATGCCCTGGGCACCTAGGTAGCATATAGTAGGGACTTATAAGGGGGGGGGGTCCAGTATGCCAATTGAAATTGGTATATGAAGTCACTAGCCTACAGTGACACATTTAAAAGAAGAGAGAGCATAAGCACTGAAGTTCTGGTTAGCAGAGCCTCAGTGACACAGTCAAGCACTACTGACAACACACACATTAGGCCACAAACTATGAGCACTGGGGTCCTGGCTAGCAGGATCCCAGTGAGACAGGCAAAACACACTGAAATATAGGTTTTTATCTATGAGCACTGGGGTCCTGGCTAGCAGGATCCCAGTGACACAGTAAAAACACTCTGACACACACTCACAAACAGGCCAAAAGTGGGGGTAACCATACTAGAAAGAGGCTACTTTCTCACAAACAGTTATCGGGCAATACCGTCAGCTAGAAGTACCATTAGAACACATTGGTGTGAAACAGTGGGACTCAAAATCATCAATTTTTGCCATTGGTCAGTTTAGCATGATAGGAATGATATACAGGCAGTTGTAACATGTGCCCCAGTGCCCAATATCCCAAAACAAAACCCAGTACAATGTTAGCTGAATTCTCACACCTATCCTGTCCTATAGATGGTCAACATAGTCAGCTTGAATGGTGGGAATACTGAATGACAGGTGCACAAGTAAGTAGATGTATTGTAGCTGCCAACGTGACAGCTCAGTCATAAGGAGGTTTTTGAACATGTCAAGAGAGGGATTTGGATGCAGGACGGAGCATTGGGTGCTGAACCCATGACTCACTCACACTAAACACTTCAACACTACACCGGACAGACAAAATCAAACTATCTGGATACATCTGGGCCCTCAAATCTTGCCACTTCACCTATGGTTTAGGGGGGAGGTCCACCTGAAATATATGGATGAAAAACGATGGTTAGTATCACATCACAGTCACTACTAGTGGACAACATATGGCAGTATGTACTATTTCAGAAGAGTGAGGTATTCATCCAGGTTGTGGACAATGCAACAGACACACCACTGCATACTCACAATGAGACTGTCACTCTGGTGTATGAGAGCCATGCATCTGCACTCTTACACTGGTCCTAAGACCGATGTACTGCTATACCCTGCAACAACCATGAGTGGCCAATCTGTAGAAGATGGAACTCAATGGTATGAGGGGGAGTTGGGTGACCGATAAATGACACAGCCCTTGTGCTCCTCAAGACAACTGATTCAGGTATTCTGGCTTGTCCTGCAAGGCACACAGAGGCACTTTGTGGAGGACAAGCGGCTAAATAGTAAGTCTGACATTTACATGCATTGAGTGATCCATATCTGATGTGTCACAGTTGGGTGATGGCATCGAATGGCCCATTGTCAGTGCCCCCTAAGGCGGGTATTCCCCCTTTCTAGACATAATAGCAGGGCTGATGTATTTGAAAACCTGACATGATTGCACCAAACATGGATTGTCATACTTAGTTATTACAATCCACTCACACATGGTATGCTGGTAGTGTTTAAGCTTATCATACATGACAAAATGCTTGGGCACAGATGTTGCCATGGCCCTTGAAATGTGTGATTTAGTGATGGATGTGCATGACTATCCTAACTTCTGACTTGCATTGGTTAAATGTTAGGATATGTGAAGCCCATGTCTATACTGGTACAGTGACACTTCATTCTGGTTGCATGCAATCTGTCCACAAGCATTGCATGCAGCACTCCAACATATCTGCTACCGTCATTCAAGTGCAGTGAACAGTAATTAGCTAGCCAATGGGGTACTCACCAACGGGCCCACCAATCACCACACCAAGATGGTCAAGAAGATCCTGCTCCCTGGCCACAAGATCAGTCCAGCGATGCTTCAGCTGGTGGTCATTGCAACTGTTCTGGTACACCCTCTTCAGGTGTTGGAGCACCTTTCCCCAACGCTGCCGCCTTCCCTCCGTACGGTAACCCTGGATCACATGGCCACCCATCTCTAGCATCAATGGGTGGTAGTGGGCTACCAGCCAAATAAAGCCTCCCAGCTCCTCCTCCCCCATTCTGGACTGCCTCCCCCTGCCAGATACTGCACTGGGGTACAGATAGAAAAAAATGTTATAAAGTACAATGGAGAAACAGAAATAATTAAATGAAACTTAACACTCAAAATGTCACAAACCCAACTAACCCACCTATAGAACTTACCCAGAAAGACACCACACAGTACAACTACAATGTAAAATACACTAAACACACGCATTCACAGACACTGGGACAAATGACAATACAATACAACAGTAAACACAACAGGAGGGACATCACAAGATAGTCTAAATAACAAAAAGACACCACCAACTCCAAAACACAACCACGCAGTCAAAAGAGGCACATACTGTAAAGAGAAAGTGACACCCACTGTACCATGGCTGTAAACAGGATATCCTATTACATCACCTCCTGTGCCCTTGCAACACGATTTCTGTTATGCGTGTATTTTTCTTACACATCTGATATTTGCATTACTTTCATTCGTCTATTTACATAGACGCTTTACCCATATGCGTCAATTTAACAGTAAATCAGCATTGCGATGAGTGCGAAGATGGAAAATACGCTGAGGGCCCATGGGTCATGAAGTTTGCGGATATATTTGACGTATTTGGTCATTTTGTTTTACTCTAATCCTGATTGCGTTATTTTGAGATTTTTTAATGTATGCACCCTGTATCAACAGAATAAGTCTATGTGCTGGGCTACAGTATGGCATTTTGTGAAAGGCCACAGGTGGTAGTCCATTGTACAATGTGATTTGTGTGTGATTGGTGTGTTACACCGATGTGTGTGTTACAGAATCAACAGCATGCAAATGTATACACGTCATGCATATGTCTGTATGTATGTGTGATAACAGTATATCCACATCTGTATGGCAGTCGGTACTATGCAAGAGTCATGGTTTGTGATTGTACTTTGTGCTCACTTATGTGCTGTGTGTAGTTGTCTTACAGAGCATCACATTGTATACGACATTCACAGCTCAGGGATTATTGATGATGGCTGATGATTGCAAATTTGCAAATGTTATATGACAAATGTCTCCATATGTTGATCTGGAGTATATGGATGACTTGTGTGTAGACTACATATATGTCTGACATGTGTACTTCTTTGCTACATACTGTGATTGACACACTCAGCCTACATTCCAATCAACTCATGTATTGAACACAATAGACAATTACAAATCATAACATTTTGCTTTGTAATTACAATTACTTTGTGGTGGACCTGCAGCCCTAGCTGCATATGTTGTCATCCATTCTGATGTGCATTCCATAGACATGTCCGTGCAAAGTGTGGGGTCATGTGTACCCTGTGACAGGATTGGGCCCAATGGCAGTGGCAGGATAGATTTCCATATATGTACTGCACATGCTCCATTTCTCCCACTGCTTGTCATACCTGGGCTAATCATGTTGGGCATTGTCACCAATGATGTTCCTACCTTGTCACACATGCTCCCTGCAGCCATTGCAAATCTCACACTGAGTTGTGTTAGTGGTCTGTTCATACATTACAGTGTTACCACATTTTGACACCCACTGCCTCAAGTGTGGACCCCTTATTTAGGTAATCTTTAGACATGTTGTTGTTGTGTGTGATGTGCTATTGTTGTACAAGTTGGCAATGTGGATGTAAATAATATATTGTAGTATATAAACTGTGTCCTTCAGTTGTCACATTAAAGTGATGAGGCTAATTGTGATGGTAGCAGTTCACTCTTACGCTTCACATGTGATATTGCTACAGTACTCTTCAGATTTGTATTTGTGACATGCTCCTTGAGGTTAGACTCATAATCCTAAAGTATGTGTTGGAGAGATTGAAGACACCAAAGCCAGATAGTGTGGGCAAGTGAGATGTTTATTGACAAAATTTACAAGGTGAGTTATGTGATGGTTATGTGAAGAAGTTCTGTACAATTTGCAGTCTGTGGCGTATCCCAGCAGCTGTGTTGTGGTGTTCCCCCTCATTTACCTCTCCACCATTGTCCTCCTCCTCCTCAGGCAGGTCATCAACCTGCTCATATTATTGTGTAGCCATTTTAGTTATAGCTTCACAAAACAGAGAATATGCATATCTAGAAATACCTCTATCTTATCAAGAACATAATAATTGGCTTGATGGCACCCTGTCCCATACAATTCTACATGTTGAGTTAGGTCCTCTAAGTAATGATGGTCCTACCTGGCCTTTATTGGCCAAATGTATACCTCACCCTGCTGCAGCGAACCTCACGGCAGCTGAAGTCAGTCGCTTATATGCTGAGCCTATGGCCATATACAGATGATTAGTACAGTTTGTAATGAAAACATTAAATACAAACCCAGCACGTGCTGCTGCGGCGCAACCACATGCAGTAATGCCAGGCATTAATCTCACGGCTGTACATTCGATCATGGGTAGAGTACCAGCCAAACTAGAAGAGATTTCATTTTGGTTAGCTCAAAAAATAAATGCACTGGAAGCAGTATTTCCCCATAAGGGACTTTAGGATGAGCATAGAATATTAACTATGGGCTTCCTATTTGGGGCACGGTATTTGCCATGCTCTACACTACAGCACACAGTACACTGACACTTGCCAGTTTACCGGAAGTGTTGAAACAAATTCAAGATGAATACAGGGCTGCCCTGGCCCTGGACTTGGGGATGCAACTTATGGGCAATTTTGCCACTGTATCTTCAAGAATATTAAGTAACCTTAAAGGGGAAGCAGTTACACTAGCGGTGCACATGCGGCTCCGGGACTTTCCTCCACAGGATCAAGAACGTGAGCTGCCAAACATTATCGCAGACACCTACTCTAGTATTGTTCAAGATAGTCTGGGGGCCAGACCTACAAAACCACAATTTCAGGGTAAATCTAATAAAGATTCTACCAAGCAAGATCCTGAGAGATCTAAAAAATACTGGGATAAAAAACAACAAACACCTAAAAAAGAAAACGGAGACCCCACAGAATAGATATAATCTCAGAAATAGAGATAATATAAAAACACCTGACATATATCAGTATACTGATATATGCCAATCTTGTTCCTTTTAGGACTCACCAGAAAAATGCAGTGAGAGCGGTGGGCAGTCCGAGCAAAGAACTGAGTATGTGAAACCGAGAGAGAAATCACAACATCTACAGAAGTTTCTGTTAAAAAAGAAAAGAAACTTCCCCAACAAAAACCTCAATTTAAAAAGAAAAAAGTGGCAGGAGTTGCAGTTCGTCATGCCACTCAAGAAGAGGGTTCTATTTAAGAACAAGAAGTGGGCATTAGCACTATCAGACAGCGCGGAGGAGGTCACAATAGTTCGCCGGAATCTTCAAGAGCATCTGGAGGTGAAAGCAACTGATGACTTCTTAAAAGTTGAAACAGCGGACATGAGTTTCTCCACGCCTGATAGGGTGTACAAAGTAATGTTACAGTTAGAAGGAGACATTGAAATGCACAATCAACGCAATCTTTTGGGACTGCGTCGTAAATACATATGATATTCTACTGGCCAAAAGGGATTGGCCACCTGAATTTGTCCGTACTTGCCTATATGGGGAAGATGTTATCAAACCTTCTTTCTTGCTTCTTGTTCCCAATGAGCTCGCAGAATCCTTTGCCTTTGATTGGGAATTAGCGCAGGCACTCGTGTTATATCACGACGACGTAGGGTGAGATAAAGAGTCCCCCTATCATGTAATTCCACTTAAAAATCAACCTCAACCTTAACCACAGTATCCAATAAAACATGGTGCTATAGCACTGGTGAGGGAAATCCTCACACAACTGGAGTACCAGGGCACAATCGAACCCTGTGTCTCACCAGTGAATAATCCCTTATTCTCAGTAGCTAAACCAGACCATTCGTACAGAATAGTCTTTGACTACAGACATTTAAACAGTCATATATGCACATACGCTATACAAAACTCACATAGCACAGCACTCCTGAATAACATAGTGCGCAAAAAATACAAAACAACACTGAATATTTCCAATGGTTTCTTCTGTCAAAATATAGCGCATGAGGGTAGAGACTTAACAAGTTTCAGCGCACTATGCTCCCAGAAAATGATCTATTGTTTGCCCCAGGGGTACAAGAACAGTCTGGGACTATTTGCGGCTCGTGCGACTTCAATATTGTACGACATTGGCCCTAAACCATTGTCCTATGTAGATGATATTTATCTCACAGATGATGAATTACTGCATCTAAGATGGGTAGCCCGCGTTGTTGTGGGATTTGCCGAATTCGGCCATAAATTCAACGTAAAAAAAAACAAAAATAGCCTTCCTTGGTGTCCTGTTTTTGGGATACAAGCTATCAAGTGAAGTCAAGTGAAGGAACGAGCCTAGCACCACAATTCTTACAAAAATGTGCTCAGTTACAACCTCCAAACTTCCTAAATTTTGGCAGAATTTACATTTCAGATTATGCATCAGGCATAAAACCTTTATATGACTTAATACGTCCTGACTTTTCCAGTGAATTCTGGACAGTCAAACACACACGCATTCTCAGAGCTTTGCAAACAGACATGCTTGTAGCATAACACCTACACACAAGGGACAATAAAAAACATCTGGTCATCAGAGTAATTGCTGGTGCCATTGGTTTAACCTATGCAACTTTCAATGAGGGTGATTCAGTCCCAATTGCATACAAGCCACATTTGTATTCAGCAGCAGAACAACTTTTTGCTCCCACTGAGAAAAATTCTTACTGCTGTTCAGATGGCTGTTATTAAAAAAGACCATTGGCGCAGGGGAAATGCATAACTGTTGTATTCAGCCCTTTAGGCTGTTACCAAAGCCAGCGTTCCAAATGCTAAAGCATTACATCCACGTTGGATTCAATGGGCAATGTCTTTGACAGCCACTGATGTCGACTACATTTTTGACCCAAAGTTACAAACTCAAGAATTTTTGCAGTATTTACTAGAATACCCAGGTCTGGCAAATACATTGCCTATTGATCAATATCAAAGAGTCATGTACACCGATGGCTCAGCACAGCCATCAATAGGCCCAAATCATCAATACTCCACTGCTTGCGCGGTCGTAAGTGGCTACTTGGAGGATAATAAATTTTGTCCCCAGCATATATTCTACGCAAACCCTATGGTATTGCACAGAACACCTAGCAGAGCTAAAGGCTCTGGTGATAGCACGGGAAAATATGGATCCTGCTGAGCTAGCACTGATTGTCTGTGATTCGTACTATTGTGTCTAGTCCTTCAATGAATACCTGCATTACTGCGCCAGAATGGGTTCAGAGATTCTAAAGGCAACACCATCAAACACAGACATCTGTGGGGGGAAAGTGGCGGATTTGTAGGAAACGCTAGCAAACATCCATGTTGTACATACACTTGGACACCAGCGCATTGGAATACACGTTGCTGGAAATACGCTAGCTGATGAAACAGCCAAATCTGCAGTTGCTACGGATTCTGTTGCTGCAGTAACTCGCTCTTGAACAAAACCGGATGATGATATATGGACTGCGGCTGAAGGCACACCCTATCCAAAAGCATTTTCAGCTAAATATTCCTACCGAATGGGAGGCTTCCTTGACGTAGAAGTAAAAATACCAGCTGTGGGAATTCAAGTAATTCCCAATGGAGACATAAGACCAAAGTTGATTAAAGCAGCGCATGAGGGGGTTGCATCTACCTATGCTGGTTTGGCAACTACAATATCATTATTGTAAGCATGTTATTGGTGGCCAGGTCTATACAAACAGACCAAGTAGTATGTCCTTTGTTGTGACATCTGCCAACAAATTAAGGGTTCCACCGTCAAATGCCCTCCGCAGACACCCCTCCCAATTTCTAACAAACAATTCTAGTGTGTGTACTTGGACCATTGTGATCTCCTAACAACAGATAGTGCATAGAAATACATGGTAGTCACTGTTGACTTTTGCTCCAGATTTCTATGGGTGTGGCCACAACACTCAGCTGCCTTTTGGACAGTTATTAAAGATTTGCGAGTCTTTATCGGTACATATGCAGTTGCCGTTTTCTACTCGGACCAGGGCACTGCCTTTGCCTCAAGGGCATTCAGGGACGCCATGGCTTTGTTAGGGGTCCAACACCCTTACTCGTCTCCATTTCATCCCTAGGGAAATAGTGTTATGGAGTGATGAAACCGTGATTTAAAGCAGTCCTCAACAGCCAGAGAATTAGGTAGAGGTCGTAGTTGACTTAATCACCTATATGGAGTCCAGAGAGCACTTAACAATCTGCCTAGAAGGTCCCTGGGGGATCGTACTTCATACGAGTGCCTGTTTGGAACTCAAATGTATGTTCCAGATCTAATGGCCCTGGTGTGGACACAGCTGAAACACTGTGACCGGGTGTTCCCGGCAACCACGGCTCGACATGATGTATCGGACCAGGTCGATACGTCATGTCCGCGTCTCCCCGTTGCCGGGGCGACGCGGTACGAGCGAGGCAGGAGGAGGGCCGTTGCCGGGGAAACCGGGTGGGTTTCCCGGCGCGGCGTGGCCAAAAGAGAGGACGGACCCGGAACAGGGGAGGAGGAGATCGAGGAGAGGAGAGCCCAGGAGCGACGACTGGAGGAGCAGGAGAGGAGAGCCCAGGAGGAAGGAGACCGAGGAGAGAGAGCAGGAAAGGGAGACCGGGGAGAGGAGAGCCCAGGAGAAGGAGACCGAGGAGAGGCGAGCCCAGGAGAGGAGACCGGAGGAGCAGGAGAGGAGAGCCCAGGAGAAGGAGACCAGGGAGAGGCGAGCCCAGGAGAGGAGACCGGAGGAGCAGGAGAGGAGAGCCCAAGAGAGGAGACCGCAGCAGAGGAACGCCACAACGCCAGCCACGACCCTGGAGGGTCGTGGCTCACCAAGGTACGGTCCTTGTGGACTAAAACAACGGCCATATCAGACTAGGGACTGGGAGGGGATATAGAGGAGAAAAAGGGAGGAAAGTGAGGGAAAAGAAAGGGGCACAATAACGAGCACGTATGAGCACCCCACAAATCTATGACTAGAGATTGAGAGCACCTATCCCCCAACTCCACACAGACACCCACCCCTCCTTATCGTTCCTACCCATGCCCAGACAAGACTACAGAGAAAGAGTGAGATAATCTTGGTTAAACCCCATACTTACCCGGGTGTTGTTTTCCTTTGTTTTCCGGTATCCTGGAATCCACCTGAGGAGACCCGCCAGAAGTCACCCTGGAAAAGAAACAAGAAACCTTGAGACCCAATCAACACTACAGGAAACTGAATAATAACACCGCAAACCCTAAGGAAACCCCGCCCGTTTGGTTATAAACTTCATGTTTTTTTCCTTTATTCCACCTTAAACTTAGAATAAAAATCCCACCATAAACTAAACGCATACCTCGTCGTTGTTTGTATACTGTTCGATCTGTCACAGTGGTGTCAGAAGTGGGATTTGATTCTAGATCCTCGACAATCGAACAGTATACACAATGAGCGACGCCCCCTCGCTGGAGGACATGATAAAACAGTTGGCCGAAGGCCAACGACACCTACAACTGGTGTGGGAGGCCCACCAGAGGGAGGCTAAGGAGGACCGTGAAGCCTTACAGTCGGCTTTGAAAAGTCAGGCAACCATACTGGCCAATAATCCACTGGTCCACGAGACGGCCATGAAGAAACTAACGGAGACTATTGCTACCACTAAGGTACACCCCAATGTCCCAAGTTCCGTCTTGCAAAAATATCAAGAAGGGGAAGATCCCGAATCCTTTTTTACTAATTTTGAAATGGTGGCCTCAACCGCACAATGGCCGGAAGATAGATGGGGCCAGTATGTCGCCCCCCTACTTACGGAAATCCTACAAGCCGCGTATCAAGCAGCGAACCCCGGGGGAACAACCCCATACTACGAAATAAAGACCAGTATATTAGAGCGGGTGGGGCATGACACGGAATATTATAGAGTCAAATTCAGGAAAATCAAATGGGGACCGAACGAGGATCCCCGAACCTTCTACTATCGGGTAAACGATTTGGCTTTAAAATGGTTGGGTCCGTCTGGGAATAGCCAGGAAGAAGTAATCCAAACAATTGTACTCGAACAATATTTAGATGCCTTGCCTACGGCTACAAAACACTGGATCCGTCAACATCCCAAGGTGAATACGGAGATGGCAATTGACTTAGCATGTGCATATCATCGTTCGGTGGATGTGCGAAATATGCCGACCCGCCCCAGCATAAAACCGGGGCTCCCCAACCCGAAAAGCACTCCCAGAGTCCTTTCCGAAGAACCCATACCTCGCAGAACCTACAAGCATCCTCCAGTACCGGGTCCTCAGTGTTATAACTGTGGGGAATGGGGGCACATTGCCCGTATGTGTCCAAGAAAACAAGACAATAGTGAACCCATGGAGGTTGGAGTTGCCCGACGACGGGTGCTGTGTACAGGCCGGGGCAACCCCAAATTTAAACAGTCCTTGAACGTTAATGGTCGAGTGGTTTGGGCTCTTATAGATTCCGGGTGCAGTCAATCCGTGATAAGGAAGGATCTCCTAGCCCTAGCAGACCAGGAAGTCGAACATTGGGTGACTATTTGCTGCATTCATGGGGATAAGGAGAGATACCCCTTACAGGCCATGACAGTAGAGTGGAGGAATTACAGGGACATCCTTCCTATGGGCATAATGTCAGACCTGATAGAGGAATGTATTATTGGGACTGATTACGAACATTTCCAGGAGATCCTGGACCACGTTCGACAACCAACCCTGACCCAGGATTGGTGGAGGGGTGCTCCTTTTTCTGACAGCGACCTAGAGCCCCCCTCTACCCGTAGGAAACTGTCACGTAGGGAGAAGCGTGTCGAAAAAGCAAACCATCGGGAGACAGAGGCACATGGCACACCCTCAGGTCTGATTGCCGAGACACATGAGGTGCCTGTCGGGTTTCCCCAAAGACAGAGAGAAGATCCTTCTCTCGCCCAAGCTTGGAAGTCAGCCAAATCAGAAGAAACTGAAGAGGTGGGTCCCTACTTCTTAATTAGAAAAAACCTCTTATATCGAATAACCACTAATCGCTCCAGGGACCGTAAGCAACAGTTGTTAGTGCCCGAGCACTATAGAGAACATGTTCTAACCTTAGCCCACTGTCAACCCGGAGGAGGTCATTTCAGAAGGGAAAAAACAGAGGAGTACCTCCTCCGGCGGTTTTATTGGCCAGGGGTTTTCGCCCACATACGAAAATTTTGCTCCCAATGTTCCAGGTGCCAACTTACCGAACCTGGTAGACCTAGGAAAGCGCCTCTCATGCCATTACCCATCATAGACGTTCCATTTAGTAGGATGGGAATGGACTTGATAGGTCCCCTAGTACCCTCCACGAAAGGGCACACATATATCCTAGTCATGGTAGATTATGCCACCCGATACCCAGAGGCCATTCCTTTAAAAAGTATGACAACCAAAACAGTAGCCCAAGCAATGATTAATGTATTTTCTCGAGTAGGATTTCCACATGAAATACTCACTGACCAGGGAACTCCTTTTATGTCTACACTCATGAAGCAGGTGTGTAAAACGTTAGGTATTTCCCAAATTCGTACCTCGGTGTACCATCCACAGACCGATGGACTGGTGGAACGGTACAACCGTACCATAAAAACCCTGCTAAGGAAAGTAGTAGAGGAGTCAGGGAGAGACTGGGATCAAAGGTTGCCACTGGTATTGTATGCTATACGTACACATGAACAGGCGTCCACCGGACACAGTCCTTTTGAACTCGTGTTCGGAAGACAGCCCCGATCCCTACTGGACATGGCCATAGAAGCGTGGGAAGAGGAGGCGGAGGAAGGGGGGAAACCCTTATTAGAATATGCCCACGACTTACGGTCTCAGTTACAAGGGTTATGGGATACAGTCCGAGTAAATATGGAACAAGCCCAACAGAACCAAAAACAGTATTACGATCGAGGGAGTAAATTAAGGGTTCTACTACCAGGGGATCGGGTACTTATAATGCGCCCCATGTCCGAACACAAATTGGTTGCAAAATGGCAGGGTCCACATAAAGTGCTACGAGCCGTTTCCCCGGTCACTTACCTAATTGAAATCTCGACCACGCCGCAGAAAACCCAGATCTATCATATAAATCTCTTAAAGAAATGGGAAGAACCAGAGAGCTCTAACTCGACCGAAGCCATGGGCCGGTTTCTATGTCCTAATAGGAGGGTACAAATTGAATTTTGCCCGACCGAGACCACTATTGAGGAGAGTCTGCCCTCAGTGAACGCCTCCTTAACAAAATTAGAGAGGGAACAGGTATTCAGTTTACTGGAACATTTCAGAACATTTTTTTCCATAGTGCCAGGTAAAACCTCTATGATTGCCCATAAAATACGGACTGCACCAGGTACAATTGTCCGGTTACGACCATATCATATCCCAGAAGCCAGGAAACAGATTATGGAGGACGAGATCCAAAAGATGCTAGAATTAGGAGTAATAGAGCCTTCTACTAGTCCCTGGTGCTCCCCAGTTGTCCTGGTACCAAAACCTGATGGTACTATTAGGTTCTGCATCGACTTCAGGAAACTCAACGAACATTCCATGTTCGATACTTATCCAATACCCAGGGTGGATGATGTATTAGAAAAACTTGGAAAAGCAAAATACATGTCCACCCTAGATTTAACTAAAGGATATTGGCAGATTCCACTAGCCGCAGAAGATAAAGAGAAAACGGCCTTTGCCACGCAGTCCGGTCTGTACCACTTCACGGTGTTGCCGTTCGGACTGCATGGAGCCCCAGCGACATTTCAACGGTTAATGGACAGCCTCCTAAACCCCTTTCGACATTTTGCAGCTGCTTACTTAGATGACGTAGTTATTTTCAGTGAAACATGGAATGATCATCTACTGCATTTGCAACAGATATTCCATACTCTGAGACAGGCAGGGTTAACTGCCAATCCAAAAAAATGCATTATCGGACAACCTGATATATCATACTTAGGATATAAAATCGGTCAAGGGAACCTCCAACCACAATCTAAGAAGGTAGAAGCTATTCTCAATGCACCTAGCCCTGCAACGAAGAAAGATTTGCGTTCCTTCCTAGGGTTGGTCGGCTACTATCGAAGATTCATTCCCAATTATTCCACCCTGGCCGCCCCCCTTACGGATCTTCTGGCTAAATCTCGTCCTAATCACTTAGCCCCTTTTTCGGATCAACAGGAGACTAGTTTTGACCAACTAAAAACCTTTCTGACTAGGGAGCCCATCCTACGGTGCCCAGATTTCTCAAAACCATTCCACCTCTATACAGATGCCTCTGATGTCGGGCTAGGAGGGGTACTGACCCAGCCCGATGGGGACGGTAGGGATCACCCGATAGTGTATATTAGCAGGAAGCTGTTTCCTCGGGAACGCCACTATCCCACGATCAAAAAGGAATGTTTGGCCATCAAATGGGCTGTAGACACCTTGCAGTATTACCTTTTGGGTCGCCCTTTTATTCTCTATACAGATCATGCTCCCCTCACTTGGTTGTCGGCTCATAAAGATACGAATTCATGGATCTTGAGGTGGTTCCTTGAACTCCAACCGTTTTCATTTCAGGTCCGTCACATCCCTGGTCCCCAGCAGGCCCCGGCTGATTATCTCTCCCGATACCCAGACTCTACCTCGGTCCTCGATCAGGACCGTTCTTGGGAAGGGGTGTGTGACCGGGTGTTCCCGGCAACCACGGCTCGACATGACGTATCGGACCAGGCCGATACGTCATGTCCGCGTCTCCCCGTTGCCGGGGCGACGCGGTACGAGCGAGGCAGGAGGAGGGCCGTTGCCGGGGAAACCGGGTGGGTTTCCCGGCGCGGCGTGGCCAAAAGAGAGGACGGACCCGGAACAGGGGAGGAGGAGATCGAGGAGAGGAGAGCCCAGGAGCGACGACCGGAGGAGCAGGAGAGGAGAGCCCATGAGGAAGGAGACCGAGGAGAGAGAGCAGGAAAGGGAGACCGGGGAGAGGAGAGCCCAGGAGAAGGAGACCGAGGAGAGGCGAGCCCAGGAGAGGAGACCGGAGGAGCAGGAGAGGAGAGCCCAGGAGAAGGAGACCAGGGAGAGGCGAGCCCAGGAGAGGAGACCGGAGGAGCAGGAGAGGAGAGCCCAAGAGAGGAGACCGCAGCAGAGGAACGCCACAACGCCAGCCACGACCCTGGAGGGTCGTGGCTCACCAAGGTACGGTCCTTGTGGACTAAAACAAAGGCCATATCAGACTAGGGACTGGGAGGGGATATAGAGGAGAAAAAGGGAGGAAAGGGAGGGAAAAGAAAGGGGCACAATAACGAGCACGTATACGCACCCCACAAATCTATGACTAGAGATTGAGAGCACCTATCCCCCAACTCCACACAGACACCCACCCCTCCTTATCGTTCCTACCCATGCCCAGACAAGACTACAGAGAAAGAGTGAGATAATCTTGGTTAAACCCCATACTTACCCGGGTGTTGTTTTCCTTTGTTTTCCGGTATCCTGGAATCCACCTGAGGAGACCCGCCAGAAGTCACCCTGGAAAAGAAACAAGAAACCTTGAGACCCAATCAACACTACAGGAAACTGAATAATAACACTGCAAACCCTAAGGAAACCCCGCCCGTTTGGTTATAAACTTCATGTTTTTTTCCTTTATTCCACCTTAAACTTAGAATAAAAATCCCACCATAAACTAAACGCATACCTCGTCGTCGTTTGTATACTGTTCGATCTGTCACAAACACCTTTTGACATAAGTGAACATGGCACTGTCTTGTAGGAATTACAACAGTTCCGGGATGACAACGCTTCTGCCAGTGCTGCCTTGACAGGAATTAAGGATGTACCAATAACATCTACCAGCTGGAATCCAAAGGTTGGGGATCTAGTATGTGAAAAAGTTGCTGTGAAAAAGGAGTTTGGTCCTTCTTATCGTGCAGCGGTCCCAGTCCTGGGAATACACGGTATCAGAACTGTCATTCTACTACCGTTGCCTGGTGCTAAAGAAAAGGGCTTTGTATCTATCAACAATATCAAGTTACACCATGTGGCTGATCCTGCACAGCAGATCAAGAGCCAGTTGTTCCCGAATCCCTCTCACTACTGCTCAAGACGTCCCTCTAAAAGATTTGAGCAGCAATGCTGATATCTCTTCGAGCTTGGGGAGGGTGAAAAATGATCTTGCATTACAACAAATGATATAGAAATTACTGATCGATTTGACACAACTTCAACACAGACAGGTGGCGTCATATACTGTGAAACAACGCGAGAGTCCCCTACCAGTTCTCCTACGAATACGGCTCCAACTTTTGCCGAAACTGCTTCTGGATACTTTGCCGACATCAACAACACTTTTTCTGACTCATTTGCCTCTTCTACATCTGAACTGCCAAAAACATGTAAGCTGATAAACTGGCTTAAAACAAACTACTTTATTCTCCCATGGAACTATCTGTGGCTTTTCTTGACTGTATTAGATTTCCTACTGGAAGGGCTTTGTTATAGAATTCTTCATTAATACATGGTCATTACCTTACTGAAAGATCAACAGTTGAACTGGTGGATGAGGTCCTAAAACCCTATTTTTCTTCTCACAAGGTCCACCGAGAATTGTCTTTCGCAAACATTTCCGCTATACCAATTCCTGATGGGATTGTTTGAGATAAAGTCACATTTGATATGTACGGCCCCACGGAGGTCATTCAAATACCATATGTGTTTAAACTTTCTATGAACAATGTAATAATACCCAGAGTTGTTTCTGATGACTGGGATGTGAAAACAGTTGATTCTATGATGACTGAATTGCAGTATTTGACTGTATTTGAAAGTGAGGATGTTTATCAATCCAAAGAGAATTATGGTGACGTGTTTTGCTATAATTATTATGGACACCATTTCATTCATAGAGCAAGTACCCCAAAACTATTTTCAATTATACACAATAGGAACATTATCCAACTCCACCAAAAGGGAGTTCTAAAACATATTCTGACAAATTTGCATATTTTTCTGGGCACAGTGTTAAAAATGCTGAGTTATGTTATTTCAAATTGCCATTGATGGAAAATGTACATATATTATTGACATTGACATACAAAATTCATTTATTCGGATTCCTTTGTTTCCCGGTTGGCTGTAGAAGGCTATGAATATTGGTTGAAGTTGTTTGGCTTAAAAAGTGTGTGGGGAACAAAAAGTTGGCAAACAAGGGGAAAGGAAGTTTTATTTAGAGCATGCCTAAGACCTCTTCAAATTATTTTTTTAAATGAAACAGTACAACAGACAAGCTGTTTAGGCTTAGCAAAAATTAAGGAATTGAATGCGCCCAGGATTTCTGTCCCTGCAAAATTTTATAAATGGTAAAAATATATAAATGCAACTGAAGATCAGCTCAATGAATGGGTCCAGAATGGAATGTTTAATGCTTCACTTTCACGTCCTGGTTATTGTGGCCAATAGATACCAACAGGTGTCATAAACGTTTTATAAACTCCACGGGGGTTTTAGAACAGGTAGGCCTGTCCCTCGCTATATGTTATCTGAACATGCGGGTATAGTAACAATATACAGTGTAGGGAAGCTATGACAGCAATGGTTGAAGAGTTCCTCACTAGATGCTGTTAGAGAACACCTCATACTCCTGTATAATGATACTGACTTACAGGATTTCCTGTTAGGCCCCAGAAAACAACGCAGAAAGTGCTTATCATATGCAGTCTATAATGAAATTTGGAAGCTTTCTCAACAAGAAGCTGCTGCCCGATTAAGGCAAATAGATCAGGAAAACGTACAGAAGGCATTAGCTGATGTATATAGTGGGATTAATACCCTGTCCGACCGGATATACACCTTAAACATCGTTTCTTATGCAATAGACACAATACAATGTGATATGTCCCCTTTACATCATGGACAGAGTCAACTAAGGTCCAATATGCAGTTAGGTTGGACATTACAAACACTGAAGGCAGGTCGCGTTCCCTGGCAACACGTTAGCGCAAGGGACATAATTTCCATATTTAATTTAATGTGACAACAACAACTAATGGCTAAGAAAGAAGTGACTTCTGTCATGTTAAATATTGAAAAGTTTGAAAAGTTGCCTTTTACTGTTGCTGAAATACCATCTGCTGAGTGGTTAGTACACAGGGTCATTAATCTGCCTACTTCCACACAATTCACGTCCTGCTTATAACACATTCCTGTAGGCAGATATGAAAGGCTAAGAGATAGTTACATCCATGAGGAATGGGAGCTACCCTTCTTTTACAAATGTCACAGTGGCATGAAAGAGGTCTTTCCTAGCGGGAATGAATGCAAGACTTCTGTCAGCCATTCGATGGTTTGTAAACAGCTGTCCTTGCACGGGCGTGTAACGATTCGGCAGCAAACTTGGCTTGTTATCTGTAGGAAGTCCCTGTCCACTTGATTAGACCTGTGTTCCAGGTGCTCTCAAATGGCAGCTATGTTCTCCTCAATAGTGAAAACTGTTGTGGGGTGAAAGCCTGAATAGTTTATGTTGTTTCGGTCTCTAAGATTTTTACATGCTGCGGGAACGTACTTTTTCCTCCCACAAGACAGAGGGAAGAATCTGAGATTTGGCCCCATATCACAACTTCAAATGTAAATTTAGACAAGTTGAGCAGACTCAAGGCTTTATTGTTTCAAAAACATGTGGCGCTCACATCTGTACATGAGGCCTATGCGCTTCAGGTTGCAAGGTCATCAGCAGAGATACCGTCCCTTTTAAGTACTAACTTTCCGAGACACTTTGGTAAGCCCGTGGGACGAATATTAAATGCGTCCAGTACTACTGGAATTGCAAATTTCTTTAAGGTTGTTGGTTCTGGTGTTGTTTACACCTTATCTTCTATATTTGGCTTAATACCTTCAGCCATCCACTCAATATTCTCCAGTATTTTCGGGGGATTTCCAATAACTTTGGTTATAATAGGTGGCATCTTTCTATTGCTACTTTTTCTGCGCAATGGATGTCCCGCCGCAACAAGGAGGACTGATAGCGCTCCCACCAGCGCAGCTGTGTCGTGAATGCATGATGCAGTACTTTGGTGCATCACTCCTGGAGCAATTGGAGTGTAACTGGTCTCTGTCATTTACACCAGTTTTGGTCGTATGCAGCCGTGTTTCAGTGCCTCTGGTGCTCGTTTGAACATGCACTGACAGTTTTTCTTTCTACGTATTGCTTGCTTTCACTGGATGCTGATCTGTTGATGTTCTCGCTGAGGGCTCATTACCAGACATCCGCGTTGAGGGTGTGTCTTCTACGGAAAGCTGCTTACGAGTTGCCCTTTGTGGATGATGCAGCTCTAAACATATTGTTGGGCAAACCACTGAATGCTGCTGCCTTGGCTGGAGCTCAAACTTTGGAACATGAAGGTTCCTTGGTTTTCCTCAGCGATGAACTTCCTACTTTACCACATGCTGAAGTAGAAGATTTCCTGTATTCAACTATCCCGGATTCGATTGGCAACTTCCTAAATGACTCTGACTCTTGAAATTTGGCCTTTTTTATGCCACAGTTACCATTTTACATTGTCCTTTTTACACATGATCAAGTGTCTTTTAACTTGTCATTATTGACATTCTTATTTATGTGTCTTAGGTTGAGTTTTAGTAGCTTTTATACATAATTAGTCTTTGAACCACCTTTGAACCGGCATGGGGAGGGTGCTGTGTAGCCATTTTAGTCATAGTTTCATTCACGTTATTTTAGCGAACTAGGCCTGCCATTGTGCACTTTAACGAAAATATATTTTATTCATCCTCGTGTATTATCTTAACAATCGCTACATTTGCGGTCTTTTTTTATTTTCTCTATCCAGCTGTTCTTTGCCTAGGCCAGCACTGCTTTCTTAAACAAGACATTTCTTTCACTCTGTGCTTTTCTCAAGGGTGCAGTAAGATAGGTTGCCGGCAAACGTGGTAACGCTTTGTCTCTAATGTTCATAGAAACATACACACTCTTACATAGGGATCATTTCTTAGAACATCAGCTGTTTCATTATAAAATCACTACTTTGACCAATGTACATTAGAGGGCAATTCCAGCCAGATGACCATGACTGCATGCTGATTGCTGATTGCTGAGTGCTTTGCTGCAGCTGCTTATGTAGACTACAGGCCTCTTGCTCAGGGATGAGGGATGATGTCTTCGCAGGGGAACCTGAAGGGCAGAAATAGAGCTTAGCATTCTGTGCTCTAACATAGCCTAGGTAGGAACTATTTTAATGACTCAAGTGACAATATGGTAGCATTATTTTTATGCATTACTCTCCTTGTCACAATTTTAATCCTGTAATGCTTCATTGTCCTAGTTATTGCAGTACATGCTTCATTATCGAAGATGCAGTTACTTCAATAAAAACGTATTGAACTATATTCTGCCTGATTGTCCTTGTATATGCGAGACTAATATAACTGAAAGAAACGGAGGAGAACTGAGTGACCACGATTTCTCTGAGGAACCAATTGAGTCATGCGCTCGGTTGCACAATCATCCCTGCTGTAGGGTGGAGATGAGGCACTGCTAGTTAGCCGGAACAAAACCCGAATTAGGCCGACAGGTGTCACCTGAAGTGGGTTCAGACTCAGTCTCGCACAGTGCCAGTGATTCTGCCATCCAAATCCAGTAGTCTCCTTAGGATAATGAGAGCCTACGCAACAATATAATGGTATGTTCATCCGTACACATATGTTGTGCAGGATAGCACAAGTCAACATGATCTTGCAGACCATTTGTGGGGCATATAAGACGGTGCCTCCTGTGATGTCCAGGAACCTGAATCTGGACTTCAGGATGACAAATATCCTCTCCACAATGGTCTGTGTCCTCCGATGTCCCTCATTATATGCATGCTCTGCTGCCGTGCTTGGGTTGTGAAATGGGGTCATTATCCAGGGCTGTATGATATAACCCATATCCGTTGCAAAAGATAACAGGAGTAAATCATTGTGAGGGCTTGCAAGAGGTAAGTCATGTAGAATGGCAGTTGATATTAGGATCTGGTTGTGGCTCATATGTATTTGTGTTTTAGTTTGAGTTCCTAACCTTCTGTGATCTTTCCTCAGCACTAGGTTGTTGAACATGAGAATCTTGTGTTTGGGTCAAGGACCTAGAACACTTGATTTGGATTCCACACTGATAGTCATTATGTATGTACCATGTGTTGTGTAGTGCACCTTTGTATCAGTGTGCTATCACTAGAGGGGACATGACACATAATATTTTTTTTTTATCCTCATTTACATTTCAAATTTCCCTCACATGACCAGGGGGGAGAGGGGGAAGCAACAAAGGTTTTCACACAAATGCTCACCACCTATCTCCGACCTCGTCGCCCCTGTCTGGGAACAAACTTTCCACCTAAGCTCCAGTGCGGAAAGCAGAGGAAAGAGTATGATCATAAGATCACATCCTAACTATTCATACCTCACCCCTTCCCAACCATTGCTTCAGTGGATTCCAAAATCTGATCCTCTTACAAACTTTATGACAGTCTAACTTAAGATGGTAAATTAGAGAGTTTTTCCATTCGACAAAAGTAGGGGTAACAGGGCTGATCCATTTCCTACAGATCTCCCTTCTTGCCACAAGCATCATATAAAACCCATCTTCTGCACCTCATATGAACAGCCAACCATCACTATCAGAGGTCTTACCTTCGGGCTTGGGGAAGAATATTCTTAATTGCTTCACCCACCACTTGCCAAAACTTACAGAGTAATGTAATGATGCAGAACCACACTTCTTACACCTCACCACGTTATCCTGTCTCAGCCTGGACAATTGTTTGGGAGTAAAAGGCTCTGCGAATGGAAAATAGATGATTTCTTCTTAACGCAGCAGGTTTAACAGTATTATACAGAAGTGTAGTGGATACTTGCCAAAGGTCTTTAGGCTGCGGCTCCGGCAAGCACTCCCTCCAAATTTATTCCGGGACGTTAAATTCACCATCCACAATGTCCATCATCAGCCAATACCATCTAGCCACTTCTTTCTTCATCGGAGTATCCAGCTGCATTTGGTGCACAAGTCCGTCAGTACTTCCCACTTCCTCTGTCACATTCCCAACCCAAGTCTTTATCTGAAGGTATTTAAACTTAGACAGCCTTCCTCCTACCTCCATATTAAGGTTATCAAACTCCCTAAGGTCACCATTATAACAGAGATGTCTCCATTGCACAAAACCTGCCTCTTTCAGAGAAATAGCCAGGACATCATTAGTCTACTCCGGGGAGCCAGGAGAATCCCAAATTGACGCATACTCATTATAATATGACAACCTTGTGATCTTCCTCACCTCACACCACAACACTGCCCAATGATGTAATATCTTAAATCGAATTTTTTTAAATATCTTCGGATCCCCAAACTTATACAAAAAACGTCTCTGGACCTCCTGACCTTGTATCATAGCCATTAACACCTGCCCCAGCTCTGAATGATCTAACGCATTAAAACTCTGTCTTACATTTTTTAACAGATAAGCCCATGCGTAGTACTGCATATCAGGAGCCGCCAGACCACCTTTTTCTTTTTTTCCTCCAGAGTTTTTTCCACGATATGCAAACACTTTTCGATGCCCAAATAAAAATGCTAATTTTCCCTCGCAACTTCTTTAAAGCAGCCTTGTTAAACATTAATGGCAGTGAGTTAAAAATAAAAGTTAGTTTGGGATCAATCACCATTTTTACAACATTAATCCGACCTATAATAGTTAGTGGAAGATTAAGCCATTTTCTCATTAATAGGTCCACCTCCCTCGTAACCCAAGCAAGATTTGTCTTCACCATTTTAAATATATCATGTGTTACTGTAATCCCCAAATATTTAACTTCTTTCTTTACATTCACTGCATTGTTTAGTTCCATATTCCATGCCATAATTTCAGTCTTTTGATTATTAACGGCATACCCAGAAATTCCCCCCAAATTCTCCATTAACTCTTGTAGAACTGGTTTGGCCTGACTTAAATTCGCTGTATAAATCATTAAATCATCCGCATATGAAGAAATCTTCCTGACCAGATCTCCACACCGGAAAGGAAGTATTCTCTTATGTCTTCTAATTCTACAAGCTAATGGTTCAACATAAAGGTCAAATAATAATGGGGAGAATGGTCACCCCGTCTCGTCCCTCTTTCTATTTTACCGGAGAAGTGAGCATACCATTAACCAAAATTCTTGCACTTGGGTCATGATAGATTTTTTGCAATGTTCTAATAAATTGGCCTCCAATTTTATATGATTCACAAACCGTAATCAAAGAACTCCAATTAACCCTGTTGAATGCTTTTGTTGCATCCACCATTACCACCGCCAAAGGCATATGCATCAAAGTGGCTAAATCAATCGACCCTACCAATCCCTGTGTCAATTCATGCATATGCCTACCCTTCAAAAACCCTTTCTGGTCCGTGTGTATGAGTTTCCCCATAACCATCCCTAATCTATAAGCCAGGAGTTTAGCAAAGATTTTATAATCACAATTTAACAGCGATATTGGGCGGTATGAATCACACTTCCTGAAGTCTTTGCCGGTTTTAAAATTAATGCAATAATCGCCTCTTTCCCATAATATTCTCACATAATTGCTTAAGAACTTTAGAAGTACTACTACCCAGAACTCGATAAACCTCCATGGGTAACCCATCTGGTCCTGATGCCTTCCCCCAATTTGCAAGCTAAAATGACCCGTTCTACCTCGCTCTGCTGAAACGGATCATTAACTGCACTTCTCTCCTCTTCATTCAGAGTAGGTAAATCTAATTTCCTAAGCCACCCCTTCAATACCTTCAAACGCGGCTTCAAATCTTCTGTGTATAAGTCCTCAAAGAAATTGAAAAAACCTTCTTCCACTTGCTCGACACCTTTTCTAATCTCACCCGAGTCTTCATCTCGAATTTCTGTCACCTGATTCCTAAACCTATCTGATTTTAACTTCCAAGCCAACAATTTACTGCTGTTCTCACTGTACTCAAAATGTATCACCCTATTAGCTTCACATCTCAATCTGATCCTGCGGTCCAAAAGAGCTCCCAACTCCAAACTAGCTGTCTGATGTTGCTTATATAAATCGTCAAATTCTTCACCCTGCTCCTTACTTAACATTCCCTGCTCAAATTGTCGTATTTGAGTCTCCAACCTGCTCATTTCTTCCTTATATAATTTCCTCCTGTGTGCAGCTATCCTAATCAGACATCCCCTCAAAAATGCCTTAAATGTATCCCAAACTATCGCTAAGGGAGCTGAACCCAAATTTATCATAAAAAATTCCTTTGAGTACGCCCGCAATTCCGTAACCACCTCATCTTCCAAAAGCAGAGTTCTGTCTAAAGTCCACCTTTTTTCCCTCCTTTTCGTTGGCAACCTAAGATCTAAACTGACCGCCGAGTGATCTGATAAATGGGCCCCAATATGTACTACTGACTCAACAAAGTCCCTCAAAACAGTATCCAAAAGGAAGTAATCAATTCTGGACTGATGCCGATACTTCTTATTATTATAAGAATAACCTCTCTCTGACCCCCTCTTATCCCTCCAAACATCATATAACCCCCTTTGGGACATCATTACCCGAATCTGACCCTGCATTTTCTCATTTATTTTCGACCTACTACCCGCTGATCTATCTAATTTGTAGTTCAATCCAACATTAAAATCACCTGCCCATATTATTTGATCTAAATATTGCAAAATAAGATCTGAAAGTTCCCTTAATGGGCCCACATAATCCCTATTAGGACCATAGTATCCTATCAAGGTAAAGACATATTCAAAAGCAGAAAGCTTCCCCAACACCCACCTCCCTGAGTTATCTATGGGACCTTCCAGAAAGGTCATATTGGCATGATTCTTAAGTAGAACAGCCACCCCTTTACTACCACTCAAACAATTTGAGCTAGCTATCTGCTGAACCCACCCACATGACTTAACAACTTCAAAACATTCCTCCATAGAAAGATGGGTCTCTTGTAAGATCAAAACATCAAACGGGCATCCTTCAGATATTGCGCCAACCTTTTCTGCTACTCTTTACCCTAAGACCATTTACATTCCAAGACAGGAGTCTCAAATTCTTTACTGCCATTTTCCGACATCAAAACCACCTACCTTCTTGCACCCCCCCACCCATCACTCCCCCGCCCCCCAGGTCCACCTACCACAATGAGGATCTTTTTTTTCCTATTATGCTCCCCACCCAGTGCTCTCCACCACCATCCCCCATCCCCTCACCCTGCGCAGGGAATACGCTACTTGTCCCAAACTATTTTTAGATGCCACCTTCCCCCCTTCCTTTCTGGTCCCCACTAGCCTCTTTACCCTGTCCACAATATAGTCTGAGTGAATTTCTACAGTGCTTACTGACGGCATTCTGCGCATGCGTGGATGCCGGGACGCTGCTTGAAGTGAACCCCGGCTTGAGAGAGGTGTACCCCAGCTGCTGCAGGTGCCCCCGGCGGTGGATCCCGGGCAGTATCGGAGCACAGTTCAATGCCGGGTTGGAGCGGATTTAAGGAGGATTAGACGAGGAAGAGGAGGAGGAAGAAGCCAAGCAGCGCAAGTCTAACGGGTTCGGCTCTGCCCACCGGTATTTTCCCTTGTGCTCTTCTCCTTGGGCTGCAGGCGTGGGTGACAGTTTGATGAAGTGAGGCCGCCCCCAGGCCTGTACCTCACCCGAGCCCGCCGCACTGTTAGGATCCTCGGGAAATCTGGTGGCAAGGCGCAGCAGGGAAAAACAAAGGTTAGGTTTTGACTCTAACTTTGGTCCAGGAATTAGGGACTTCAGAACATTACATACAGCAGTTTGCCACCTCCTCACATTTTGAACTTGCGTAAACGCTGCGCTTTGTTTAAAAAACAGGAGTTCGCCATTCTTTGAGTGTGTGGTGCCAAAATGTGCTATGTGTGAAAGAGATGAACACCGGATTCCATTTCTCCTCTGTGAGATTTAAAAATTGTGTTTTTCTTCGTTGAGGAATGGAAATAATCTGTGAATTAGAGTATAGGACGTGATGCTACATAGGACTTTAAAAAAAAAAAAAATCTGTCTATGTAAATTGTAACCAGCATGTTCTCTTTGACTACTTTAATTATTAGTCAAAGATCTTTAGCTCAGTGTTACAACCCTTTTTACATGTTTTGTTAAAGTATGTACAGGCAAAGGCTAAAAATAGTGGCTTTAGATAATTCTCCTTATTTTTGTATCGACCAGGATATTAAAGTACTGGTGATGCCAGGAGAAAACCTGTCACATGGCAACCCTAGACATTGCTGCGAATGTGGGAATTCCTTAAGGAGTGTACTAGAGTGTATGGTCACATTTCAGCAACAGCGGTGAAGTATCAGCTGTATTTTTTGCTTATTAGTTTAAGAGTGCATGTGGGGGCGAAGTGGTTTAGGGAACATGGCGACCGTCTAAAGAAGCCGGTCACGGAGGGCTCCGTTTCGTGAATGACACGGTGAAATAATTAAGCCTTACTGGGGAAACGTGAAGGTTTGATGGGTCGGCAGTGGGGGTCCGTTTAGCGTTTTTTGGTTTTACGGCAGTGCAAGGGAGGTAAAGGATCTGGCGGGAGCATGGGCCGCTTCGGAGCACGGGGTGGTGCTGTTGTTGAGAGCCTCCCTGGAGCTCTTCCGGGTCAGGGAGGCGGCAGCTCATGCTCCCTACCGGGGAAACCAGGGCAGGGCCATCACAGGGCCAGATCCTTCAGGAAAGAAGAGCAGGATTTTGAGGATTCCTCAGTACATCGAGGACTTGGTGATTTCAGGAACTGATGGGGAAAAAACAAGATTTAAAGGGTTTGAAGGTTCCGTGACCAGGGACACATTTCTTTTGGTATAAGGACAGGACACATCCTGACAACATAATGGGATCAGATGTGGTAGCAACATGGTAGCACTACTGTGCCCGGAAATCCCTTTTGCCATGTGTTATTGCAGATGAGGTGCACTACAGTGAATGTGGTTCCACTTCTAACAAAGCAGGCACTTGGTATGTGATGAGGATTGATCTTGTATTTCTATGTGTGTGAGCCAATGCGTCAGGCAGATGTCTCTGCACACTACAGGCAAGTTAGGTATGTGTTGATGAGATGCAGTAGATATTGGTGCAAGTTGTGTGGTGTTTGATATTTGTTCTGGCAGTGATTAGCACGACCTGACTTAAAACTTCTATGCCTATTTGAAAGTTACTTGACATGGGCACGGTACATGCCTTTGAAGTGTCTGTGCTATTGTTTGTTTGGTGTAGTGTGAGTGATGTGTACCTTATGGGCATCCTGAGGGCACTTGTAGTGGTCTGTGTAGTTCTGCTATTTTCAAAGGGTGCATGTCTGCACCTGTCCCTCCTGTGGTGTGTATGTCATGTTGTGGGTGTGTTATGTACATGTTGGTGTATGTATTGGGGTTGTGCACTGATTGTGCTGTACTGCAGCATGTTGCCTATGTGTTATCACCTTCACATTTGTATAACCCTGGCCATAAGTTACTGTAATGGTGTATGTCTTGTGTGTCCAACAGGGTTGTGGTGTTGTGTGTACATGACTAGATTTGTAGACTTACCCACAAGTAGGTAATTTCCAAATTGTCCATCCTGGAACTGTTCATTGATTGTACTGTGTAGGAATATGTAGGCATCAGGAAACACTCCCAGGATGCTTGGCCAAAATGTTTATGAATAATCTGTAGTGGTCCACTAAAGCCTGCACATTAATGGAATGCGTGTGCTTGCGATTCCGGTATGAGTGCTCTGTTGCTGCAGGTGGTACATGGGTGAGGTCAATTGCACCAAGCACAAGCAGGAAGCCATGGATTTGATAGAACCCCTGTTTGTTCTCCTGCTGCTTTTGCTGGGTGGTGGGGAATCTGATGTGGCGGGGTGTCAGGGAGATGATGGCGTCTAACACCTTTGGCAGGAATGCAGAGAACGACGGCTGTGAGACACCACCAACCAGTGCACCTGTTGTTTGGAATGAGCCACTTGTCAGCATGTGCAGGACAGTGAGCAGCTTTGTTATAGGTGATATGTTGTGTGGGGTCTGCAGGCTGGCTGCAATTTGCAGCTCAATGTGGTGCAGCAGGTGTAGTATGGCTTGCCTTGTGAGTCTATAAGTCCTAATGATGTCCAGGTCCCTGAGGCCAATGAGGGTTGTCCTGGTTCTGAAGACCCCCTCCTGCCTTCTGCGTTGCCTTTGTGGGCCAAGTTGTGATGCTGTTGATTGCTGGAGTTGTTGCTGCCCTCTGCGCCGTCTAGCAAGATGTATCAGTATCACCTCCATCTACTCCTGTGGTTTGTAATGTTGCTTCTGTGTGTTCTCCTTAAGTAGTGGTGTGTTTGCCTCATTTTAACACTTGCCCTGATCCAGGCATTACATTTTTACCCAAATCAGTGTTAACATAATTTTTGGGTCCGCCTCCCACTCGTGCGCCTTTTTTGCCCGGGTGGTTAAATATGGTGCTAGGGTGTCTGAGTCATTTTTTGGGTGGGAATGAGTACCCTGCATCCCATTGACGCAAGAAGGATTCACGCATCTGAAAAATGACATTAACACCATTATTTATACATGAATATAAATATGGTGTTGGGTTTGTGCTGAATTAGCATTAAAAAAATGACGTTAATTCAGCGCAAACTGGGTATAAATATGCCCCAGAGTGTTCTTTGGCATGAGGGTGAATAAGTCAGCACATTTCAATTATTTTAGCTACGGTACTATCACTTAAATAAATCAACTAGACCTGACTTTTTTTTTACTTTTAACTAACAGTTATGCACATTTATTTTATTTTTAATTCAGAGTATTAATTTTAATGATAAGTCTAGATTTACATAATGGCTTGTTTAGTGATTGCTTAGACTGGTTTTTGATGTGACCTCTTTTTTGTACCGTAGTTATTCCTGAAAAAGGATTTATGCCCGAAACGCATTGAATGTGCAACTTCGTGTTTATGCATGACGGATGAAGATTGGCTCTGAGGTTGGCGACTCATATGAAAAAAGCCTGCATTAGCACTTTTGTTTTAATTTTACACTGTTAAATGTACTGCCTTTGTGCAAAACAAGAAAGAGACTGAGGAATGAAAAATGTTTGAATAAACTGATTAAACTTCATTAAACAATTACATTGAATTACCATTTGTTGACTTTGTTTCCCGACGCCTTAACGATTGTGCACCTCGGGTCTGGTGTACTTCCGTGCACCAGCTACTGTCACAGATTTCTTGAGTCCTGGAAAGTGCACTGTCCGAGGTTGCACACCGAAAATTTTGCCTTTTAGCGTTCTGGAAATTAGTGGATGATTTTGACTAACAGAGTAAATAGGGGTGCATTCTGCTATTTTTATCGTAAATTTACTTTTCTCTCTGCCTCGGTGAGTTTGCATCTCTGTATGAAGATTTATCAACATCGCATAGACAGCGGCGACTGAAGTAGTTAGTCATCAGCAGCAACATCGGTTCTTCTCCGTTATAATATTAGATAGTCACTTACCACATGTTTTCTTCAACCAATGACAAACTTTGGAGTATTGCATTGGCCAGCTAGCATTTTCACACAAATGTTCAATATGCAATGCATGTTTTTTATGTTTTTAATCATGTATTAATTTTTCATGTTGCAACTTAACTGAAATACATTTCATAAATTGTATGCCGTTTTTCAATTATGATATTTCCAGTTTCAGTTCAGTTGATAGTGCCCAAAGGTGAAGGTGCACGGCAGGGTGAAAGTATTTTGTTTATGCATATGTTTTGTTTTTCACTAGTTCCTGGTCACATGACAGAGTTTAACACGAGAGTATTGCATACCTGTGTCAATCAAAATAACATTGATTTAACTAGAGGGATAGATTTGCGACCAGTCCACGGCAGATGGTGAATTAATAAGTGAGCACATTTCAGTTATGTTATGTTTAGAGTATTATCGCTCAAATAAATAATCTAGACAAGATGGTTTATTTTTACTTTTAATTAATAGGTACACACTTTTTTTTAAATTCTGAGTGTGAACTTTAGGGATGAGTGTAGATTTACATAATGGCATGTTTAGAGACACATTCTTAACATTGGTTGTGATGTGACTGCTTTTTTGTACCATAGTTATCCCTGGTGAAGGGTTTATGCCCGAAATGCATTGGATGTACAACTTCGTCTTTATTCATAAGGGGTGAAGACTTGCTCTGAGTTGCAAGATAAAGCTTGGATTGGCATCTCAAGCGAAAAAGGCCTGGACTGGCAATTTTGTATCAGTTTGTACACTGTTAAATTAAATATACAGCCCCAGTGCAAAAGAAGAAAGAGACTCTAGAATGAAATGTTTGAACAAAAAGATTCAACTTCATAAAAGGATTAAATTGAACTAGCATTTGTTGAATTATTGGCTAAAGCCTTAATGACATTATATTTAGGGTATGTATATTTTTAATTTGTCTACATGTCCTGGGAGTAAAGCAAAACCCCAAAGTCATTTTTCACTGTGGCAATGCTAGCCCATCCATAACAAAACATTGGTTTACCCTACAACAAAGTATAGTGCTTAATTTAGGTTTGGGAGCTACTAGAAAAACTAGTGGGAGTGGAGGATCCCATTAGAATTGGTTTAGAAGTTGAACAAACACTTGCCCTCCACGCACAGGCTGGGACTGGGCATAAAAGTGGGCCCCACAGCCCTTTTTTCAGACCTCTCATGGACATCTCAAGAATCAGAATGATTACAATGCTATCTGAAAAACCTAAAGAAAAATTGGACCTGGTCACCTTGAACCCAGGACCCCAGAAATGACTTTAATGACCAGTTGGCTGCCTTGCTGTTTGAGCTACAGGGCCACAACAAGCTTCTAAAGTTCTCTCTCTCTCTCTGAAATTACCCAGTTGACCAACTTCAGCTAGATCTGCCCTGAACCCTACTGTTGGCATCTACTAGAGTGAGTCCTATCCCCTAAACTGTCTATGTTGAATCGCCAGTTAACCTCAACTTGCTGGTTTGCCCTGCTGAAGGAGAGCCAACTTCCAGAAAAGTTTCGAAGTCCACAGAGTCAGTAGAGGAGTTCACCAAGACTGATGCCGAGTAGGGGTGTGCGGGAAGCTCCGCTCTGCTGGTGGAGCTAACAGAGTTTTTGGAACTCCATGCTTTGCTTGGAGTGTGGAGTTATTCAAAAAAACTCCACTAGCCCTGCCGGCGCCACCCGGTGCACGCTGCACAGCGCAAGCGCAGACAGTCTGCAGAACTGGGCTGCAGTGCGCACCGGAGCAGAGAAGGGAGGTAGCCGATTGTCAATGCTGTCGGACTATGAGGAGAGGAGAACCCCCGAAAAGACCCAGGTAAGTCCTCATCTCTTTCTTTGTTTTGCCTTTTTTTGTGCACATGGGTGATTTCAGACCAGGGCCATAGGCAGTGAAAGCTCCAGTTTGAGGACTCTTGTGCACTAGCTTGTCCTGTGTGCAGTGCACACGGTGCAGGCTGGTGCACAACAGGCCTGGCAGCTTTTGCTGCCTATGGCCCCGGCTAAATTTAGGCGAGGGCAGTAGGCAGTGAAAGAAAGCTGCTGTTTCAGTCCTTTTGTTAACCGGCCTGCCCCAGTGCACAAGAGGCCTGAAATGGCATCTTTCACTGCCTACCGCCCTCCTGAATGTGCCCATCTCAGAAGCGCTAAGCAGGTTTGGGCCTGGCTGATCAGGCCCAACCCTGTTTAGTGCTTCCGAGATGGGCACATTCTGGAGGTCTCCATGGGGCACGGAACTCCAGCTTCATGGAATTCCACTGAGTTTTTTTACAACTCCACAGAATTCAACAAAGCCGGACTACGTTCACTCTGCCCAGGGCTAATACCAAGATGAAGATGATCAACACTGAGACCTCACTGAGTGCAGACTCCAAACTTTGCTTGCCTGAGATTTCCTGTCTCTTTTGACAACCACAAGACCCTACTCTTCAGCAACCTGATGTTGTTCCCTGCTGTGGATCAAATTTTCAGCTTGCCCTGCTAACGACTTGGTGATGACCACTTTTCGTCCAGAAAGGTTTTTAAGGTAGAAGATAAACATTCCAAGAAGACAACCTTGGTCCCCGTATCCAACCCGCACTCCATCACGATTAGCCTCAACTTTTGACTTTGACTCCTAGTGTGACAAGATACGCTCAGTTGGTGTTTTGTACTTTAAGGAACTATTTTTAATTCGATTATAACTTCAGTTCGACTTAGCGGATTTTTGATATTTTTCCTGTCATTTTATTTATGAGAATATTCTCTCTTTTTCTAAATTGTTTTGGGATTTTTGTGTGTTATTTCTTTTTTACTGTTTGAGTACTGCAGACATACTTTTCACTTTGCCTGTACATTATGTATGATTGCTTTGTGCCTAGCTACTAAGGTTTATTTAGTAACTTCAGTGGTTCACCCTGGCAAGCATTGTGTTTATTATTTGAAAGTACGGAGTATCTACAGGTCCATGAGTGTACTGATGAGTTGGCATAAACAATGTTACCGTGTTTAGAAGCAAGAGCGTACACACTTTAGCACTGGTTAGCATTATTCAAGTACACAGAGGCCTAAGGCCAGCAAAAACGAGGTCAGTTAAAACGGAGGAGGAAGGCAAAATGTCTAGGGGAAGACCACCCTAAAGGTGACAGGTTTAATAATTTCACACACGTCATACTCACACAAGAATAACTTCAAAGCCTATAGGTTGCAATTGGTGATAATTACATGAAGATTGATGAGAAAAAGTTTGCAAGTTCCTTACCTCTGTGTATGACAAGGATGAGTAGCAGCATGTTGTGAGAATTGTAGTTTTCTCCAGTTGGAGAACCACCTGTCAGTTATTTACACGGACCGTTCTTTATTTAGGACTAATGTCAGTTGTCTGTGATGGTTACTGTATTGATGGAATCTAGTGAGGCTCCAGGGATGTGTGACACAAGGAGCTCGGGAGGGACAAATGTGTCAACAGCAATGTATAGAGCAGGTGGCTCCAGACAGTTTGCACCAATTTTCCGACAGCAGCAGTTACGCAATGAAGTTGAAGTAAAGATGTCTGTAGAAAGAAGTTAAAATAAAGATGCATGTAGAAAGAAAACTACAAATAATAGACAAAAAATAGCCAATGAGACTAATACACACCGTTTCCTGTTTGAGAAATACATCTGCTTGGAGACACAAAATAACAGAAATGCTTCTAAAGGAATCGAGTTAAAATTGGAATAGGTACTTTGGCTATCACCTAATGCTGACCTGCCAAGATGCATGTCTTCCTATATTTACGTCTTTAGTCTCTTTATGAAAGCCAGTGAGTGAAACTGTAAGGCACTGCCAGGCATGAAGACGTGACCGAGTTCTCAAGTCAGGGCTCATGGGATGGTCTAGGCTCTGCTTCTGTTGGCCATTGCTTAGAGACTAGTTATGGGAATTAGGGAGCTACAGCAATGCAATGAAACTTCTGAAAGTATAACAGGGGCCAGTAAGTCTTCCCACTGTATCAGATGGTTTGCTTCCAGTACTGGATGGTGGTACTTGACGTACATAAATTACCACCCAAAGACTACAGCTTTACGCTAAAAGTTTATCAAGTTGTCATTCATTCACTTCTACATGATGCTTGAATCTGATGCGCTCCTCTCTGTGTTATAGTTTATATTGATTTTGCATCTGGTCTGAATGGTGGGGAGTCACATTGACTGCCATTTTTCCCAAGCAAAGGTGGCAACCCTGACCCTGGCTGGAGGACTTTGGAACTGTTGCTGCCACTACAGCCAGCTTGGAAGCTCTTTAGCGCGTCTCTCCATTGGTCTTCTGGGAATCAGGAGACTGTGATGTACCCACTTAAAGCATATAATGTGTCTACTGCACAAGACACCGAGTAATATGCTGGTCATATATTTGCATGTTGTCCTGTCAGCTCACTGGGTCATTACTTTAGTTACGGATATCCTTGTGGGACCTGCATGACAGAAGTTAGAATCCTTGTGATGTAGCTTAGTGAATTATGAATCAGCTTCAACAACCTTTCATTTTAACCCTTGATATTTCCTTTTTTAATGTTGCTTACAAGGTGTCCATGGGTGGTAATAAGTACTCAATAGATTGTGCTATGTAAATGATTATTAGTGCAATTACTGAGAATGACAGACACATCTGACATTCCTAGGGGCATATTTATACTCCGTTTGCGCCGAAATTGCGTCGTTTTTTTTGACGCAATTTCGACGCAAAACTAACTCCATATTTATACTTTGGCGTTAGACGCGTCTAGCGCCAAAGTTCATGGAGTTAGCGTCATTTTTTTGCATGAACACCTTCCTTGCGTTAATGAGATGCAAGGTAGGCGTTCCCGTCTTAAAAAATGACTCCCAGGCATGTGCGTGGTATTTATGACGCCCGGGAGTGGGCGGGGCAAAAAACCCGGCATTTGCGCCTCTTTTTAACGCCTGGGTCAGGGCAGGCGTTAAGGGACCTGTGGGCTCAGAATGAGCCCAGAGGTGCCCTCCCCTGCCCCCCAGGGACACCCCCTGCCACCCTTGCCCACCCCAGGAGGACATCCAAGGATGAAGGGACCCATCCCAGGGAAGAAAAGGTAAGTTGTGGTAAGTATTTTTTTAAAACAAATATTGTGGCATAGGGGGGCCTGATTTGTGCCCCCCTACATGCCACTATGCCCAATGACCATGCCCAGGGGACAGAAGTCCCCTGGGCATGGCCATTGGGCAAGGGGGCATGATCCTCTCTTTGCTAAGACAGGAGTCATGTTAATGGCGTCTGGGCGCCCAAAAAAAATGGCGCAAATCGGGTTAAGACGATTTTTTTGCCTCAGCCTGACTTGCCCCATTTTTGGACGCCCAAATGCCATTTTTCCCTACGCCGGCGCTGCCTGGTGTACGTCTTTTTTTTCACGCACACCAGGCAGCGCCGGTCAGCTAACGCCATTCAATAAATACGGCGCCCGCATGGTGCTTCAGAATGGCGTTAGCCGGCGCTAATTTTTTTGGCGCAAAACTGCGTTGGCGCAGTTTTGCGTCAAAAAGTATAAATATGGCCCTTAGAGTGCAAGGCCTCCCTAGTGATACTCCCCTCCAGCTCTCTCCAGGTAGGAAGACTTTCTCTTTTTAAAAACAAAAACAGATCTACTTTTGGCATTATTTCTGCTGCCACTCCCTGTGTGTTTGTTTCTGTTACTAGTACTAGTACTCATAGTAGGAGGAGACTCCCCCTTACCTTCAGTAAGCTGCCATATTTTGCATATTTGCTCTAATCTGATCTCTAAATACGTCCTGCTAAATATGAATATTTGCGCAATACTGCTATGTATCCTACAAACAAAAGATTATCAGCCTATTTATGGCCACCTATTTACTTACTTTTATTTTATTGCTTAACTTCCTCAGAATTGCGAATAAAATGTACCTTTTGCCTACAATATTGTGCTGAAATGTTAACCATTGTCCTGCTTTTGAACAGTCACTTACCATAATTTCTCCCCCTGCCAAGTAGTGACCCTATCCTCCAGGATGAGCCCTCAAGCAATGCCAAGACACTCTTAGGTGTCTGTTCAGGTCCTGATCGCAAAGACTTATGTAATTTTACAGGGCCAAACACACATTTAGTGACACGCCTAATCTGAGGAAAGACTAAAAAGAAGATTAAAAAGGTAAAATATAAAGCGTAGTGAAACAAATGTTAAAAATAAATGAAAGTGGTTAAAACAATAAGAAAAGACCATCCATCATAGTCTTAGTCTGGAAATAAATGCCCCACAGTGTATGCTCTCATCAAAGTGCATTACTGAGAAATCATCACACATATTTCGCGATAAAAGGAAAGGGAACTTGTATGGGACCAGATGCTGACTGTTCAGAAAAGTAGCAAGGACTGCCTGAGTGGTCATCTATCTGGCCTTAAAATAAAAATTGCAAATGAAGCAGTGTAATTGTGAGGAATAGTACCTCATACATAAATGTGAAATTTGCATAATTTGCTTTCACGTAGATACGCGTGCATACAATAATAGCAAATCCATCCAGTTGTCCTATATTTCAGTGCAAAATGTTAAGGATATTCTGGTGTTAACTCTAAAAAATGCTTAATTGATCAGGTTGAGGTACATTTGCTTGTTTTGTTCTTTTCGTACTGTAGCCATATTGCTCTGCATGCTGAATCTAGAATGTGTTAAAAAAAGAAAGAAAGACAAGCACATCCTAACACTAATTTTCCAAGTAAGATATGACAAACCTACGTGCAGTCATGTTTTATTTTTTAAGAACTTGTTTGAGCAAAATAATGACACAACATTTAAGAAAGATAATCACATAATGCATCAAGTTCCATTATTTCTACTGTGTGTAAACAGAGACTTAAGCATTGTTGTTGTGAACCTTCTTAGACACATTGTTGGACATTGCATATGGTATCATTCCAGTAAGGGGTTCGTTGCCTGTGCTTGCAGTCCAACTGCTGCTGATACATGAGATCCTTCCTCGTATTTCAGGGACAATTAAAATGCTTTTCCAGAATTAACTCCACGCATTGCCTGGAGCTCTTTCTCTATGTAGACTCCGCTGAAAATGGTGGTGGGCTGACTGTATTACAATGAGTAGCTATTCCATCATTTTAAGCAAAGCCAGACCTAATCATAGCAGGCCAATGCTGGATATGGATGAAGCTCTAACATTAGGCTGCCTTTCTTTCCAAACAGTTGTTTAAAAGTCAATGGAATTCCAGGGAAGGGACACAAGTGAATGTTATTTGCCGAAATTAGTGCCCTACTTTTATTGGGTGTTATGCTTCCTCTAATTTGTTAAAAGCAGAAGAATGTGTTACAAGAGTTTACTTTAGATGTCATTGTAAGTGCCAGATTAGTTTATTTGTTAATTAAAACCATAAACATGCACAAATCAATGATCTTAAAACATACATCTATAAAAACGAAAACGTCCTGAATGAACCATAAGTGTTTCACATCATGACTTCAATGTTTGGCAGAACTATGAGGCCCAATGTTCACTATCCATCCAGCTTCAACCCAGTCACTGTGCAAATAGCTTTATTTAACTATATAAAAATAGAACAAGCCTCTTGCGGTTTAAGTGACACGCATTAAAATATTAAAAGTGCATTATACATTATACAAGAGTTACCTCTAAAGCAGGAATAACCACTCATGCATAAAGTGCTTTGTGCAAACAATAAATATCAGAAGCCAGATTTTCCTTTGTCTTGAATGCCCATAAAAACAGACTCTGAATCACCTGGATTAGGTTGCCTGAATGGTCTTGATAGGGGACTTTAATCGTCACACCCTGCCCTAGCAGCTTGGCCATAAATCGGATTCACAAAGAGGTTGTTAGCCATGCCAAACTACACACAAATTTGGTTTTATACCCATGGGAGAGGGGAAGTGGGTTTCAATTCCTGCCAATAGCCACCATTAATGTGGTGTTAGGGACCCTTAGGTTCTCGAATTCCGCATCCCAGCTCAGGCCTCTATCACAATTTCATCTTGCTATTAAAAATTGCTAAAAACTGCACTATCTACCCCTTCAGCATGGAGTTTCGTGTGTTGAGGGTCATAATCACCACTGCCCTACAAGACCTTATACCCAGGGCAATGAATTCTCTGCACAATATAGCCCTACGATACGCTAATAACTATATGCACAAACATACAGTATACATAAATGTTTAGTTTGCCTAGTGACACAGGCACCACAGATTATCCTCCAGTTGCCCCTCGATCTGCCATTTAGGTGTAAACTCTTGCGCTGTGAGGAGACCAGAGCATCTTTCATTAAGAGTATAATCAGGAATTACTCCAGAGTTAAATCTGACAGTCTCAGTAGAATACCCAGAAAAGTACATACGTTTCATTTTCATAAGTGGAAATGTGTCCAAAGCAGTATTCTTTGCCTTAGTATGCAGCCTTAAACTTAGTATATGGTTTAGTGCACAACATTTGTAAAACTAATGCGAATACAACTCAGTAATACCAACACTCGTGTATATTTGAGCTCCAAATGTCATAATAATTTGCAGTTCAAAGAAGTACAAAACACGGGTGCCTCTTTTTTACCTGTTTTGTCCAAAAACTCACTAGGAATTCCTGCCACCTTCTCCGTGCACTTCAGTGCATATCATCCTGCTGTCTCCTGCGTTCTATAGGCATCCATTTATGGCCCAGCAGTCGCAACTACACATTCTACTCACTTGGGCCCATATTTATGGGAAAATGATGGAGCGTGATGCAGAACCAAAATTGGCAGCACCGCGGTCCATCATTTTCACAACACAGGGATGCTCTGTATTTAAGTGAATACGGCATACACCTGTGTTGTCCCCTGCGTTACACCTCCTTATAAATATGGAGCAGAGGTTAGAGCCACTGGATCATCATGCTATATGATGCTCCAGTGGCGGTAGGGGCTCATAAATATACAATTACTGAGAATGACAACACATCTGACATTCTTAGAGTGCAAGGCCTCCCTAGTGATACTCCTCTCCAGCTCTCTCCAGGTAGGAAGACTTTCTCTTTTTAAAAACAAAAACAGGTCTACATTTGGCATTATTTCTGCTGCCACTCCCTGTGTGTTTGTTTCTGTTACTAGTACTCATAGTACTCATAGTAGGAGGAGACTCCCCCTTACCTTCTGTAAGCTGCCATATTTTGCATATTTGATCTAATCTGATCTCTAAATACGTCCTGCTAAATATGAATATTTGCTCAATACTGCTATGTATCCTACAAACAAAAGATTATCAGCCTATTGATGGCCACCTATTTACTTACTTTTATTTTATTGCTTAACTTCCTCAGAATTGCGAATAAAATGTACCTTTTGCCTACAATATTGTGCTGAAATGTTAACCATAGTCCTGCTTTTGAACAGTCACTTACCATAATTTCTCCCCTTGCCAAGTAGTGACCCTATCCTCCAGGATGAGCCATCAAGCAATGCCAAGACACTCTTAGGTGTCTGTTCAGGTCCCGATCGCAAAGACTTATGTAATTTTACAGGGCCAAACACACATTTAGTGACACGCCTAATCTGAGGAAAGACTAAAAAGAAGATTAAAAAGGTAAAATATAAAGCGTAGTGAAACAAATGTTAAAAATAAATGAAAGTGGTTAAAACAATAGGAAAAGACCATCCATCATAGTCTTAGTCTGGAAATAAATGCCCCACAGTGTATGCTCTCATCAAAGTGCATTACTGAGAAATCATCACACATATTTCGAGATAAAAGGAAAGGGAACTTGTATGGGACCAGATGCTGACTGTTCAGAAAAGTAGCAAGGACTGCCTGAGTGGTCATCTATCTGGCCTTAAAATAAAAATTACAAATGAAGCAGTGTAATTGTGAGGAATAGTACCTCATACATAAATGTGAAATTTGCATAATTTGCTTTCACGTAGTTACGCGTGCATACAATAATAGCAAATCCATCCAGTTGTCCTATATTTCAGTGCAAAATGTTAAGGATATTCTGGTGTTAACTCTAAAAAATGCTTAATTGATCAGGTTGAGGTACATTTGCTTGTTTTGTTCTTTTCGTACTGCAGCTATATTGCTCTGCATGCTGAATGTGTTTAAAAAAGAAAGAAAGACAAGCACATACTAACACTAATTTTCCAAGTAAGATATGACAAACCTAAGTGCAGTCTTGTTTTATTTTTTAAGAACTTGTTTGAGCAAAATAATGACACAACATTTAAGAAAGATAATCACATAATGCATCAAGTTCCATTATTTCTACTGTGTGTAAACAGAGACTTAAGCATTGTTCTTGTGAACCTTCTTAGACACATTGTTGGACATTGCATATGGTATCATTCCAGTAAGGGGTTCATTGCCTGTGCTTGCAGTCCAACTGCTGCTGACACATGAGATCCTTCCTCGTATTTCAGGGACAATTAAAATGATTTTCCAGAATTAACTCCACGCATTGCCTGGAGCTCTTTCTCTATGTAGACTCCGCTGAAAATGGTGGTGGGCTGACTATATTACAGTGAGTAGCTGTTCCATCATTTTAAGCAAAGCCAGACCTAATCATAGCAGGCCAATGCTGGATATGGACGAAGCTCTAACATTAGGCTGCCTTTTTTTCCAAACAGTTGTTTAAAAGTCATTGAAATTCCAGGGAAGGCACATAAGTGTATGTTATTTGCCGAAATTAGTGCCCTACTTTTATTGGGTGTTATGCGTCCTCTAATTTGTTAAAAGAAGAAGAATATGTGACAAGAGTTTACTTTAGATGTCATTATAAGTGCCAAATTAGTTTATTTGTTAATTAAAACCATAAACATGCACAAATCAATGATCTTAAAACATACATCCATAAAAAACGAAAACGTCCTGAATGAACCATAAGTGTTTCACATCATGACTTCAATGTTTGGCAGAACTATGAGGCCCAATGTTCACTATCCATCCAGCTTCAACCCAGTCACTGTGCAAATAGCTTTATTTAACTATATAAAAATAGAACAAGCCTCTTGCGGTTTAAGTGACACGCATTAAAATATTAAAAGTGCATTATACATTATACAAGAGTTACCTCTAAAGCAGGAATAACCACTCATGCATAAAGTGCTTTGTGCAAACAATAAATATCAGATGCCAGATTTTCCTTTGTCTTGAATGTCCATGAAAACAGACTCTGAATCACCTGGATTAGGTTGCCTGAATGGTCTTGATAGGGGACTTTAATCGTCACACCCTGCCTTAGCAGCTTGGCCATAAATCGGATTCACAATGCAGTTGTTAGCCATGCCAAACTACACACAAATTTGGTTTTATACCCATGGGAGAGGGGAAGTAGGTTTCAATTCCTGCCAATAGCCACCATTAATGTGGTGTTAGGGACCCTTAGGTTCTCGAATTCCGCATCCCAGCTCAGGCCTCCATCACAATTTCATCTTGCTATTAAAAATTGCTAAAAACTGCACTTTCTGCCCCTTCAGCATGGGGTTTCTTGTGTTGAGGGTCATAATCACCACTGCCCTACAAGACCTTACTCCCAGGGCAATGAATTCTCTGCACAATATAGCCCTACGATACGCTAATAACTATAGGCACAAACACACAGTATACATAAATGTTTAGTTTGCCTGGTGACACAGGCACCACAGATTATCCTCCAGTTGCCCCTTGATCTGCCATTTAGGTGTAAACTCTTGCGCTGTGAGGAGACCAGAGCATCTTTCATTAAGAGTATAATCAGGAATTACTCCAGAGTTAAATCTGACAGTCTCAGTAGAATACCCAGAAAAGTACATACGTTTCATTTTCAAAAGTGGAAATGTGTCCAAAGCAGTATTCTTTGCCTTAGTATGCAGCCTTAAACTTAGTATATGTTTTAGTGCACAACATTTGTAAAACTAATGCGAATACAACTCAGTAATACCAACACTCGTGTATATTTGAGCTCCAAATGTCATAATAATTTGCAGTTCAAAGAAGTACAAAACACAGGTGCCTCTTTTTTTACCTGTTTTGTCCAAAAACTCACTAGGAATTCCTGCCACCTTATCCTTGCACTTCAGTGCATATCATCCTGCTGTCTCCTGCGTTCTATAGGCATCCATTTATGGCCCAGCACTCGCAACTACACATTCTACTCACTTGGGCCCATATTTATGGGAAAATGATGGAGCGTGATGCAGAACCAAAATTGGCAGCAACGCGGTCCATCATTTTCACAACACAGGGATGCTCTGTATTTAAGTGAATACGGCATACCCCTGTGTTGTCCCCTGCGTTACACCTCCTTATAAATATGGAACACAGGTTAGAGCCACTGGATCATCATGCTATGTGATGCTCCAGTGGCAGTAGGGGCTCATAATTATACAATTACTGAGAATGACAACACATCTGACATTCTTAGAGTGCAAGGCCTCCCTAGTGATACTCCTCTCCAGCTCTCTCCAGGTAGGAAGACTTTCTCTTGTTAAAAATAAAAACAGGTCTACTTTTGGCATTATTTCTGCTGCCACTCCCTGTGTGTTTGTTTCTGTTACTAGTACTCATAGTACTCATAGTAGGAGGAGACTCCCCCTTACCTTCTGTAAGATGCCATATTTTGCATATTTGCTCTAATCTGATCTCTAAATACGTCCTGCTAAATATGAATATTTGCTCAATACTGCTATGTATCCTACAAACAAAAGATTATCAGCCTATTGATGGCCACCTATTTACTTACTTTTATTTTATTGCTTAACTTCCTCAGAATTGCGAATAAAATGTACCTTTTGCCTACAATATTGTGCTGAAATGTTAACCATGTCCTGCTTTTGAACAGTCACTTACCATAATTTCTGCCCCTGCCAAGTAGTGACCCTATCCTCCAGGATGAGCCCTCAAGCAATGCCAAGACACTCTTAGGTTTCTGCTCAGGTCCCGATCACAAAGACTTATGTAACTTTACAGGGCCAAACACAAATTTAGTGACACGCCTAATCTGAGGAAAGACTAAAAAGAAGATTAAAAAGGTAAAATATAAAGCGTAGTGAAACAAATGTTAAAAATAAATGAAAGTGGTTAATACGATAAGAAAAGACCATCCATCATAGTCTTAGTCTGGAAATAAAAGCCCCACAGTGTATGCTCTCATCAAAGTGCATTACTGAGTAATCATCACACATATTTCGCGATAAAAGGAAAGGGAACTTGTATGGGACCAGATGCTGACTGTTCAGAAAAGTAGCAAGGACTGCCTGAGTGGTCATCTATCAGGCCTTAAAATAAAAATTGCAAATGAAGCAGTGTAATTGTGAGGAATAGTAACTCATACAAAGATGTGAAATTTGCATAATTTGCTTTCACGTAGATACGCGTGCATACAATAATAGCAAATCCATCCAGTTGTCCTATATTTCAGTGCAAAATGTTAAGGAAATTCTGGTGTTAACTCTAAAAAATGCTTAATTGATCAGGTTGAGGTACATTTGCTTGTTTTGTTCTTTTCGTACTGTAGCTATATTGCTCTGCATGCTGAATCTAGAATGTGTTAAAAAAAGAAAGAAAGACAAGCACATCCTAACACTAATTTTCCAAGTAAGATATGACAAACCTACGTGCAGTCATGTTTTATTTTTTAAGAACTTGTTTGAGCAAAATAATGACACAACATTTAAGAAAGATAATCACATAATGCATCAAGTTCCATTATTTCTACTGTGTGTAAACAGAGACTTAAGCATTGTTGTTGTGAACCTTCTTAGACACATTGTTGGACATTGCATATGGTATCATTCCAGTAAGGGGTTCATTGCCTGTGCTTGCAGTCCAACTGCTGCTGATACATGAGATCCTTCCTCGTATTTCAGGGACAATTAAAATGCTTTTCCAGAATTAACTCCACGCATTGCCTGGAGCTCTTTCTCTATGTAGACTCCGCTGAAAATGGTGGTGGGCTGACTGTATTACAATGAGTAGCTATTCCATCATTTTAAGCAAAGCCAGACCTAATCATAGCAGGCCAATGCTGGATATGGATGAAGCTCTAACATTAGGCTGCCTTTCTTTCCAAACAGTTGTTTAAAAGTCAATGGAATTCCAGGGAAGGGACACAAGTGAATGTTATTTGCCGAAATTAGTGCCCTACTTTTATTGGGTGTTATGCTTCCTCTAATTTGTTAAAAGCAGAAGAATGTGTTACAAGAGTTTACTTTAGATGTCATTGTAAGTGCCAGATTAGTTTATTTGTTAATTAAAACCATAAACATGCACAAATCAATGATCTTAAAACATACATCTATAAAAACGAAAACGTCCTGAATGAACCATAAGTGTTTCACATCATGACTTCAATGTTTGGCAGAACTATGAGGCCCAATGTTCACTATCCATCCAGCTTCAACCCAGTCAATGTGCAAATAGCTTTATTTAACTATATAAAAATAGAACAAGCCTCTTGCGGTTTAAGTGACACGCATTAAAATATTAAAAGTGCATTATACATTATACAAGAGTTACCTCTAAAGCAGGAATAACCACTCATGCATAAAGTGCTTTGTGCAAACAATAAATATCAGAAGCCAGATTTTCCTTTGTCTTGAATGCCCATAAAAACAGACTCTGAATCACCTGGATTAGGTTGCCTGAATGGTCTTGATAGGGGACTTTAATCGTCACACCCTGCCCTAGCAGCTTGGCCATAAATCGGATTCACAAAGAGGTTGTTAGCCATGCCAAACTACACACAAATTTGGTTTTATACCCATGGGAGAGGGGAAGTGGGTTTCAATTCCTGCCAATAGCCACCATTAATGTGGTGTTAGGGACCCTTAGGTTCTCGAATTCCGCATCCCAGCTCAGGCCTCCATCACAATTTCATCTTGCTATTAAAAATTGCTAAAAACTGCACTATCTGCCCCTTCAGCATGGAGTTTCGTGTGTTGAGGGTCATAATCACCACTGCCCTACAAGACCTTATACCCAGGGCAATGAATTCTCTGCACAATATAGCCCTACGATACGCTAATAACTATATGCACAAACATACAGTATACATAAATGTTTAGTTTGCCTAGTGACACAGGCACCACAGATTATCCTCCAGTTGCCCCTTGATCTGCCATTTAGGTGTAAACTCTTGCGCTGTGAGGAGACGAGAGCATCTTTCATTAAGAGTATAATCAGGAATTACTCCAGAGTTAAATCTGACAGTCTCAGTAGAATACCCAGAAAAGTACATACGTTTCATTTTCATAAGTGGAAATGTGTCCAAAGCAGTATTCTTTGCCTTAGTATGCAGCCTTAAACTTAGTATATGGTTTAGTGCACAACATTTGTAAAACTAATGCGAATACAACTCAGTAATACCAACACTCATGTATATTTGAGCTCCAAATGTCATAATAATTTGCAGTTCAAAGAAGTACAAAACACGGGTGCCTCTTTTTTACCTGTTTTGTCCAAAAACTCACTAGGAATTCCTGCCACCTTCTCCTTGCACTTCAGTGCATATCATCCTGCTGTCTCCTGCGTTCTATAGGCATCCATTTATGGCCCAGCACTCGCAACTACACATTCTACTCACTTGGGCCCATATTTATGGGAAAATGATGGAGCGTGATGCAGAACCAAAATTGGCAGCACCGCGGTCCATCATTTTCACAACACAGGGATGCTCTGTATTTAAGTGAATACGGCATACCCCTGTGTTGTCCCCTGCGTTACACCTCCTTATAAATATGGAGCAGAGGTTAGAGCCACTGGATCATCATGCTATATGATGCTCCAGTGGCGGTAGGGGCTCATAAATATACAATTACTGAGAATGACAACACATCTGACATTCTTAGAGTGCAAGGCCTCCCTAGTGACACTCCTCTCCAGCTCTCTCCAGGTAGGAAGACTTTCTCTTTTTAAAAACAAAAACAGGTCTACATTTGGCATTATTTCTGCTGCCACTCCCTGTGTGTTTGTTTCTGTTACTAGTACTCATAGTACTCATAGTAGGAGGAGACTCCCCCTTACCTTCTGTAAGCTGCCATATTTTGCATATTTGCTCTAATCTGATCTCTAAATACGTCCTGCTAAATATGAATATTTGCTTAATACTGCTATGTATCCAACAAACAAAAAATTATCAGCCTATTGACGGCCACCTATTTACTTACTTTTATTTTATTGCTTAACTTCCTCAGAATTGCGAATAAAATGTACCTTTTGCCTACAATATTGTGCTGAAATGTTAACAATTGTCCTGCTTTTGAACAGTCACTTACCATAATTTCTCCCTCTGCCAAGTAGTGAACCTATCATCCAGGATCAGCCCTTAAGCAATGCCAAGACACTCTTAGGTGTCTGCTCAGGTCCAGATCGCAAAGACTTATGTAATTTTACAGGGCCAAACACACATTTAGTGACACGCCTAATCTGAGGAAAGACTAAAAAGAAGATTAAAAAGGTAAAATATAAAGCGTAGTGAAACAAATGTTAAAAATAAATGAAAGTGGTTAAAACGATAAGAAAAGACCATCCATCATAGTCTTAGTCTGGAAATTAATGCCCCACAGTGTATGCTCTCATCAAAGTGCATTACTGAGAAATCATCACACATATTTCGAGATAAAAGGAAAGGGAACTTGTATGGGACCAGATGCTGACTGTTCAGAAAAGTAGCAAGGACTGCCTGAGTGGTCATCTATCAGGCCTTAAAATAAAAATTGCAAATGAAGCAGTGTAATTGTGAGGAATAGTACCTCATACATAAATGTGAAATTTGCATAATTTGCTTTCACGTAGTTGCGCGTGCATACAATAATAGCAAATCCATCCAGTTGTCCTATATTTCAGTGCAAAATGTTAAGGAAATTCTGGTGTTAACTCTAAAAAATGCTTAATTGATCAGGTTGAGGTACATTTGCTTGTTTTGTTCTTTTCGTACTGCAGCTATATTGCTCTGGATGCTGAATCTAGAATGTGTTTAAAAAAGAAAGAAAGACAAGCACACACTAACACTAATTTTCCAAGTAAGATATGACAAACCTACGTGCAGTTTTGTTTTATTTTTTAAGAACTTGTTTGAGCAAAATAATGACACAACATTTAAGAAAGATAATCACATAATGCATCAAGTTCCATTATTTCTACTGCGTGTAAACAGAGACTTAAGCATTGTTCTTGTGAACCTTCTTAGACACATTGTTGGACATTGCATATGGTATCATTCCAGTAAGGGGTTCATTGCCTGTGCTTGCAGTCCAACTGCTGCTGACACATGAGATCCTTCCTCGTATTTCAGGGACAATTAAAATGCTTTTCCAGAATTAACTCCACGCATTGCCTGGAGCTCTTTCTCTATGTAGACTCTGCTGAAAATGGTGGTGGGCTGACTGTATTACAGTGAGTAGCCATTCCATCATTTTAAGCAAAGCCAGACCTAATCATAGCAGGCCAATGCTGGATATGGATGAAGCTCTAACACAAGGCTGACTTTTTTTCCAAACAGTTGTTTAAAAGTCAATGAAATTCCAGGGAAGGCACACAAGTGAACGTTATTTGCCGAAATTAGTGCCCTACTTTTATTGAGTGTCATGCTTTCTCTAATTTGTTAAAAGAAGAAGAATATGTTATAAGAGTTTACTTTAGATGTCATTGTAAGTGCCAAATTAGTTTATTTGTTAATTAAAACCATAAACATGCACAAATCAATGATCTTAAAACATACATCCATAAAAAACGAAAACGTCCTGAATGAACCATAAGTGTTTCACATCATGACTTCAATGTTTGGCAGAACTATGAGGCCCAATGTTCACTATCCATCCAGCTTCAACCCAGTCACTGTGCAAATAGCTTTATTTAACTATATAAAAATAGAACAAGCCTCTTGCGGTTTAAGTGACACGCATTAAAATATTAAAAGTGCATTATACATTATACAAGAGTTGACTCTAAAGCAGGAATAACCACTCATGCATAAAGTGCTTTGTGCAAACAATAAATATCAGATGCCAGATTTTCCTTTGTCTTGAATGCCCATAAAAACAGACTCTGAATCACCTGGATTAGGTTGCCTGAATGGTCTTGATAGGGGACTTTAATTGTCACACCCTGCCCTAGCAGCTTGGCCATAAATCGGATTCACAATGAAGTTGTTAGCCATACCAAACTACACACAAATTTGGTTTTATACCCATGGGAGAGGAGAAATAGGTTTCAATTCCTGCCAATAGCCACCATTAATGTGGTGTTAGGGACCCTTAGGTTCTCGAATTCCGCATTCCAGCTCAGGCCTCCATCATAATTTCATCTTGCTATTAAAAATTGCTAAAAACTGCACTATCTGCCCCTTCAGCATGGGGTTTCGCGTGTTGAGGGTCATAATCACCACTGCCCTACAAGACCTTACTCCCAGGGCAATGAATTCTCTGCACAATATAGCCCTACGATACGCTAATAACTATAGGCACAAACATACAGTATGCATAAATGTTTAGTTTGCCTGGTGACACAGGCACCACAGATTATCCTCCAGTTGCCCCTTGATCTGCCATTTAGGTGTAAAATCTTGCGCTGTGAGGAGACCAGAGCATCTTTCATTAAGAGTATAATCAGGAATTACTCCAGAGTTAAATCTGACAGTCTCAGTAGAATACCCAGAAAAGTACATACGTTTCATTTTCAAAAGTGGAAATGTGTCCAAAGCAGTATTCTTTGCCTTAGTATGCAGCCTTAAACTTAGTATGTGGTTTAGTGCACAACATTTGTAAAACTAATGCGAATACAACTCAGTAATACCAGCACTCATGTATATTTGAGCTCCAAATGTCATAATAATTTGCAGTTCAAAGAAGTACAAAACACAGGTGCCTCTTTTTTTACCTGTTTTGTCCAAAAACTCACTAGGAATTCCTGCCACCTTTTCCTTGCACTTCAGTGCATATTATCCTGCTGTCTCCTGCGTTCTATAGGCATCCATTTGTGGCCCAGCACTCGCAACTACACATTCTACTCACTTGGGCCCATATTTATGGGAAAATGATGGAGCGTGACGCAGAACCAAAATTGGCAGCACCGCGGTCCATCATTTTCACAACACAGGGATGCGCTGTATTTAAGTGAATAAGGCATACCCCTGTGTTGTCCCCTGCGTTACACCTCCTTACAAGTATGGAACAGAGGTTAGAGCCACTGGATCATCATGCAATGTGACGCTCCAGTGGCGGTAGGGGCTCATAAATATGCCACTTAGTTTGTGAGACTTCGGGTGAAAGTTTAAGGAAGTACCTTGTTAGATCATTGCAGTAGACCTTGGAAAATTGTCAGTCTCCAGATAGAAAAGGTTAAGCTGAATATCTGGGGTCAACCATTACCTAGGATTTCATTAGTGTCAGTTTGTGGCCAATTTCATAGAAAATGTTGTGTGAAATTAATTTATCACTCAAATAGTGCTACAGCTTGACTGCAGATTCAGATCTATTCATTTCAATAACATGGTCATATAACTAAAACCTTTAGAAGTATTCGAACATTTATCCATTTGTTTTTAATAATTAGGTTTTTTGCAAGATCCACACACTATTGGCTTTTAACTGGAAATGCAAGCATATAAATAAAGAATGAACAGAAACAAGACAATAACTTAATGGGCTTTTTTGAATGGCATTTGTGAATGGCTATGTCGACTAGCATAAGAATATAACTAATTGTTGCATGGACACATTTGCTTCTAAGCATATTTATATTTAAATATACATTTCAATCAGAAAAATGTCTTCTTATTTGATGAAATTATTTTACAATGCCTCTCTGCAAACTTATAGGACACTAGTTGGATCATGAAAAGATATTTTGCTGCACTAAATATATTCACTATGAATTAACTAAGATTGTTGTAGATGCTGGTCCTGAGAACACATGATTTGTTTTCCATTACAAGGGCAAACTTTAATATGTGCAAAAAACAAGTTTAGAGGTCTGGCACAATTTTTATTTGATAAGTCTAAACTGTGAATTTATCTGCCTTTTTCATATAAACTTGAAAGGTTTGTGTGGCAAAATATTGTTAGCAAAAAGTTTGTCTGATAGAAATACTGATTTCTAAATTTTGTTTCCAAAACTATTGTTCCATTGGGCGCAGATTTTATTTTAGTAAATCCAATTCAGCAATATTTTTCAAAAAAATATTAGGACACCTATATTCCTGACAGATTACATTTTTTGTTACAATAGTCTGGTACCATACCACTTGGCAGTAGTTGTAATTTGCAGATTCTTTAGTTACCTCAACCTGCAGTAGCTGTAAATAGCTGATGTGCCAACGTTTCCTGCAGGTAAGCTGTTATTGTAATCAGGGTATATTTATTTAAAGCTAGGTTGAAATCTGATCTAAAATATGCTAGCTTGCCATATTAAAGTGAGGATTTCAGGTCCTTCTCTCACCTAAAGACAAGTTTTAGATTCCTAGCTGGAGTTTTTTCAAGTATTTGCCAATTCAGGATAATAATTCCTATTGTCACACATAACAACAAATCCTAGCCTCATCATTTTCTAGAATTTCCTTTTTAATAGACCAAAGTTTTGCATACAGTTTTATGTCTCTACTTATTATAAACACTTCTAGGATTTTTCTTGACTTACCATTCATCTGCATGCAAGACATATGCTGCTGAACGAAGATGTCCTATTGAGGAAAATAAAGGTTGTGAGATTGATTTGATTCAAACATAGGGGCATATTTACAAGAAAGTGGCACAGCGCTGCGCCAAAATTGGCAGCCCCGCACTCAGTCACTTCAGAAACGCAGGGATGTGCCGCATTTACAAAAATACCCTTACGCTGGTGCTACATGAAGCTGCCTAGTGCCGACTTAGGCCTCCATGCACCATAGTGCAAGGTTGCCTGCATTGCATGGATGATGGTCTATATGCAGGAAGCTCTCCCTTCCTGCACATAAACAATCAATAATGGCGATTTGTTGCTCCTGCAGAATGCAGCACACATAGCAAATTGTCACTATTTAATGATTGTCTATGTGCAGGAAGGTGCCCCTTCCTGTACATAAAAAAATATTAAAGGCCTTTTGCAGAATGCAGCACACATAGAAAAAGCAAAAACAAGGAGAAATAAAAGTATTTTTGCTCTTTGCCCCATGTTAATGCCATCCCTCTGGTGGAGTTAGTTTTAGCGCTGCCTCAGATTTAAGTTTCCTTGTAAATCTGGGGTAGTTTAAAAAAGCAATGGGTGTTGTGTGGGTAGGCCGACAGCAACATCCCTTGCACGCCCCCTTTGCAGCAAAAAACTGCACTGTGGGGTGCGTATTTACAAGGTAGCGTTAAGCCACAGAAAATGGCTTAACACTGCCTTGCAAATATGACACAGTGCCACCGGAGCGTCACAAAAAGGGATACTCCGGTGGTGCTAGAGGCTTGTAAACATGCCACATAATATTTTGATGACTACAAGATGAAAATGCAGCACTATCAAAGCCTCTATAGACCATATTATACTTCTTAATTACTACTGAATTCTAGCTCTCAGCACACAATAAATGTACAAAATGCTGGAAGTTTCACTCATTTGTTTTTCTCGTGTGGTAAATGTATTAAATTTAAGTTTTAGCAAAATTCATTAAACTCCGCATTTAGCTAAAGGAGTCCTTGAAATTAGGAAAGTTCCTGAGCAGTTTGGCTGTGAGAAAGCTTACTTTATTATTTCCTTAATATCTTGATTATTTGTTGAGTGCTCGTTATCAGAAAGACATTGAAACCACGCCTGTTGAACAATGCTGCAATAAGCTCTCCAAGGTTGACACACAACACTTGGTTAAAATTTGAGACCCAGTATAAAAATTATGTATGAAATTGTTCAAAAAGCATATTTATTAGGTTGAAGTAAGTACCATGGGAATCCTAATATATTATTTTTGTGATTATTTAATAAACTTTTGGTAATTTTTTGTTCAATAAATTACAGGTATCATAGAACAATGGAAGCATGCAACGTTAAGGAGATTCCTCCATCACGAAGCAAGACAGATAAATGTGTGAGAGGTTGGGTAGCAGTGTCCTAAAAAGTAAAGCAAATTAGATAATATTTTGTGTTAAATATGTGCAGCTAGTGACATTGTGTTGTGGTGGGAATGTCCTCTTCATGGTTTTTAAGGGTAACATCCGGAACAACGACTCTGGAACCATGACGTTGTTGTTCACACAAGCAGAACCATGCTTGCATTAACAACGACTCCATTTTTCTCTTCTTTAATCATGCATGTGCTGAACAACCCACATGCATGGTTAAGGCAGAGGAAAAGGGAGTTAGCATCAGGAGAAGATGCGGTCAGGTAACTGGGGCAGGGTTGGGGGTAGTTTTTAGGTGTGGGGGTGGATTAAAGGCATGGGGTGGGGGATCGGGGTAGTTATGATGTTTAGGGGCAGGGAGGGGATCGGGGTAATTCTGTTTTTAGGGGTGGCAGGTCGGGGTTGTTTTGTTTTGGGGGTGGGGGTCGGGTACTTTTGTTTTTGGAGTAGGGGTGGGGGAATTGGGGTAGTTTGATTTTTGGGGTGAGGGTGGGGGATCGGGATAGTTATGTTTTTGGGGTGGTGGGATCGGGTAATTTTGTTTTTGGGGGCGGGGGTCCGGGTAGTTAATGTTTTGGGAGTAATTAGTGTTTTTGGGGGTGGGCGGTTGGAGTAGTTTGTTTTTTGGAGGTGGGTGTCGGGGTAGTTTGGTTTTTGGTGGGGGGTTGTGATAGTTTTTTTTTTGGGGGGGTGGTGGGGAGTCAGGGTAGTTTGTTTTTTGGGGGTGGGAGATTGGGGTAGTTTGGATTTTGGTGGTGGAGGTCAGGGTAGTTAGTGTTTTTGGGGGTGGGGGTCAGGGTAGTTTGTTTTTTGGGGGAAGGGGGGTCGTTGGTTTTTAGGGGTGGTGGGTCGGGGTAATTTTGTTTTTAGGGGCGGGGTAGTTTTGGTTTTGGGGTGGAGTGGGTTGTTTTTAGGGGGGGTGGGTGGTTGGGGTAGGTTTAGGGCTCAGGGTGGGTTGGGGTATCAGGGTAGTTGTATTTGTAGGGGGGGTGGCATGTGAAAACCATGCATGGCGTTCCACATGTGCCTTTACTAGGCCTGCCTTTACAATGAAAAATCATTGGAAAGGCATGCGTGGTAAAGGCATTCGTGGAAACAACTCAATCGTTGTTCTGACTACGTTGTTCAGGCATGCGTGGTTGGTGCATTTGTTGTTCCATCATACATTCGGTTTTTGAGAGCATGCAACCCTGCCCTACTTTACCCAACTGAGAGTTTGCAAGGTAATGCTGATTTAATGTGTCTAACACACATGGAAATCATGCAAGCAACACTAAGGCATGGCTGAGCAAAGGCATTGAGACCTAGAATAGGCAATTTTGTTCTGAGGGGATCACCAAACCTTCCATCCTTACAACATGGGACTACTGTCTATTTACAGGCTTCTAAATTTTTCCAGCATACATTTATGAGTCAATACTGTGAGGCAGGTTCTTTCTGCATGATTCTGGTAACCAGCAAGTGCAAGTGATGCTGGTACGTGAGTGTGAAAGTATAATATGAATGGGGATATGGAGCTGTTTGCAGAGGAGTAAAGAGTTCAAGGCATTGGGACCACCATTTGGATTGCCCCTTGATAGGAGGTTGGTCACAGCCTCCCAAAGCATCAAAGTGTATTGCTCACATCCCTAAGACTTTTGACACTTTGGTGTGGTAAAGATGGAGGCATGAATGCCTTTAAAAATGGAGCAGTGACTTTGTGCCATGGATTGCCTGATTAATTATTTACTGAGCTCTCCCATTAGATTTGATCAAGGGTTTGGGGGCTTAATTATAGTGTAATGGTAACCATTCTGTCATTACCTGCCTTTTGTTTCTCTCAGATGTGCTACTTCTAAAAAGTAGATGGGTGCCAGGGGTGCCCTAGTGTTTTGGATGTTCCACTTAGAGCCATCACTGCTCAATCTCTGCTGTAGAATTATCACCTGGAAACTGTCTAGAACTGATTCCAGAACAGTAGTGACCATGGGCTCAACAGTTCCAGTCTGGAAACTTACTATAAACAAGGGATTGAATCCTTCCTAAAGTGTTCCAGAAAATCTAATTGATTTAAAAAGTGGCTTTTTCTGAATTGTTATGGAATTCTTGTAATCCAGGACTAGTGTCACTGTTTGTCAGTATCACAGAGGTGAGGGGATATCATCAGCCAATGATGGAAGGATGTGGGTTCACCTTTGTATAGAGCCTACTCGTCCATCTAAGAAAATGGTGCAGAGAGTACTCCTGCAGATGGAAACTTACTCAGTGGAGATGCCCAGCTGTAGTGTGTGAGAGGATGAATTGAAAAGATGACCTTGCAGAAGCTGACCTGATAACTAGAGTGGGTTTCCTGCATTCCAGTAATCCCATCTGGCATGTTGCACTGACAAAAAGCAAGGCAGTGTGTTTGACTTTTTTCCTTACGCAGGGTCATCCCCAGTCTTTTTGACTCCTTCCTCCTGGTTTTTCTGACCTCTCGCTGTTGGCTCTAGGACTCTGAGCACTTAATCACTGCTGACCAGTGCTAAAGTGCAGGTGCTCTCCCATCTAAAGTTGGTATGATTGGCTTATACCTAATTGGCATATTTAATTTACCTGTAAGTCCCTTGTACAGTGGTATCTCTATACCCTAGTGGGCCTGCAGCGCTGCTTGCGCCACCCGCTGAAGTAGACTTTCAAACCTTTCTCAGGCCTGCTAGCGCAGGGCCTGTGTGCACAGTTTTCTGCCACAGGGACCAGGCATCTAAATTTACTTGCAAGGCCCAGAACTCCTCTTTTACTACATGTAAGTCACCCCTAAGGTATGGCCTAGCTAGCCCTATGGGCAAGGTGCCATGTATGTAGAAGGCAGGACATGTGCCAGGTTGCGTGGCCTGTCCTGGTAGTGACAAACAGCCTAACTTGGTGTCTCACTGCTATGAGTGCTGCCTTTTCATAGGATTGCATTAGAAATGCCCTGCCTTATGTGTAAGGGGTATTGTCTGAAATATGAGGGGTAGCGTAGGCATGTTTGGTATGGTTGTGATGGTGATAATGAATGCTGCTTACTGGTGTAGGTGTATTTTTAATTACTATTACAGAAATGCCACTTCTAGAAAGTGCACATTTATCTGTGCTTATAACTCTGGTGCTTTGCAGCTTGACTCCAATCCACGTCTGGGCAGAGTGACAGTTGGGGCTTTGTGAATACTTTTCAGACAGCCGGTACACAGGGAGGGTGGAGGTGTCACAGAGGTGCATCTGGATACTGAATAGTCTTCCTGGACTGAGAGAAGGGAGAGGTGAGGCACACCTACATTTGTAAAGGCTGTGCCCTGGCCTCACACAATAGGATTGTTAACCCCAACTGATGTTTGGAGCCTGTGCTGAAGGAGAGAGGGGCACTCCCAGAACCAGTTGTAACTGGCTGGAACCTCCTCTCCCTGCCATTGCAAAACATTATAAGGACTGAGTATAAGTACAGGGGAATTTTCCCCACAATTTGGAGACTCTTGAAACATCCTTGAACTGGACACAGAAACGCTGGAAGGACTCACTAGGGACCGCCATGGACTGCTGCTGCTGTGCTGACCTGTGACCTGCTGGTCACTGTGAAGGACTTTGAACTTGCTGCATTTCTCTTTGTGCTGGCCTGTTGCTGGGCCCCTCCACCTGTGGGCCTTTTCTTTGGACTCTGTCCCCCAGGAGCAGGAGTGCTTCAACACTTGCCAAAACTAGCACTTGGGAAAGCGCTGCACCTTTAAAATCCTTAAAGCGCTGTAAGTGAGTGCTTTTACTGGCTGAAAAAAATCTCTGCCGCGACCCGGGCTGTGTGGTTGCTAAGCGCCAGAGTTGCGCTTCTTTCCCGTGCCCCCGGGGCACCAGAAGAATCCTTGTTGTGGTTAATTTGGAGCTCGAGCGCTCCTGTCGTGCCCCTGGGGTGAAACGCGCTCGATGGAGTGCCCCTGGGGCACTGGCAGGCACCGACTTTGGTGCCTGCCTCCTTCTCGATGGCTGGGTGGGCCGCCGCGTACAGCTGGAAGCCAGGCAGAGGGAAGCAAACCTTATCGGAATTTCCCTCTGGCCCCAAAAAGGCCGTCCTGCTTCTCCTGTGAATGCGGGTGGGGCGGAAGCCTCGCTGGAGGCTCCCTGGGCTGCCAGTCCTTGTTTGGCCCTTGTGTGGGCCAGTATTGAGCTATTGTCCCCCCCCTTTCGTGGAGGGCCAGTTAAGGCCCGGGTGGAGCCCTACAATGATCGCGGGTCCCCAGGGGGGCACGCTCTTGAAGCGGAGGGGGTGCGTGGTGCCCCCCCTCCTCTTTGCATTTCTTACCGGATTGTGGCCCCCCTCGTGAGGGCCAGTGGAGGACCGGGGGCCCCCAGTGATCGTGGGCCCCAGGAGGGGCCCGTTAGGAGTACAGAGGGGGTGCGTGCCACCCTCCTTTCCCCCACAATTGTCAGGGAGGCCCCCACGTTGCGCAGAAGAGCGCAGGGGGCCCTTCTTTGTTCTCATAGGCACTGGAGGTGCCTTCATCAAACCAGGTACTCTTAAAGGACTAATATATTTATAATCCAAGTTCTTTCTACAGACTTTTGCTGACTGATATATTGCCTGCCTGTTTGATGATATTTTTGCGTATGTGTGCAAATGTTCCTTTTATGGACATGACTTGCTGATATGTATTTTTATGACTTGCCATAGGTTTTCTAAGGTTCCTATTATGGGCGTTTTATGATATTCTTATGACAAGTGCTTTGGTGTAATAACGTGTTTCCTGACTACTGCTTATGTTGCAGAATACTGAGTAACCTGAGTGTTATGTGTGACTACTGCTAGTTTGCAGAGTAACTAATGTGTAATGTTCTGACAACTGCAAAGTTGCAGGATAGTACTGAAATGTGATGTGTGGTCTAATAATTGCGTTGTGTACAATACAGTATATTTTCACATAACTTGGTGTTACGTTTCCGTTGTGATGGGGATATTGCGTCATGTGTGTTGTGTGTGTTGTGCAAATGCTTTACACATTGCCTCTGGATAGGCCTGACTGCTCATGCCACGCTACCAAGGGCGTGAGCAGTGGTTATCTTGGACGTTTAACTCCCTTGCCCTGACTAGAGTGGGTGGGTTCTGCCTGGCTGAGGTGCTTACCCTAGTCAACCAGAAACCCCATTGCTAACGCAGTGTGATTATTGCTCACCGTGGGCCCGTAAAAGGTGGGACATAGCAGAAATAAACCAGAATGTTGAATAGGTGCTCTAGTGTGCTGCTACCGACCTGCATGCTGTTCCAACAAAAGGTCTTTATCACAGCCTCTAGTCTTCCCATGCTGTGCCTTAGGATTGGTGGCTAGTGCTGACACAGTTTATGACATCTGATCATGCAGAGCTATCAGCCTCACTAAGAACTCAATAGTGGGCTCTTCACTAGTGGGGTAGATGAGGGTTTGTAGTGGGTTTGTTGACAATTCTAGCACTTGTTGTCATACCTGCAGACCAGCCATGCATTTGCTACATTCCTCTCACTACTGAAGGGTTTGTGGGGCTGCACTGCACTGAACTAGAACTGAGACTGGGGCTAGAACTGAGAATGGATCCTAACCGCTAAGTAAACTAAGAACAAATGTGCTACTGACTTACCTAAGGGTCATAGACATTGCATTTGCTTGTACTTTCTCCATAACACTTGTAATTTGGCTTTCTTTGATGCTGTTGGAAATTTGCCCTTTCTGCAGGGTCACACTTGAATTGTGCCTTCTGTTACTGAAACTAATTTTCTTGACCATAAGACTGTGCACTTCTGCTAACCAGAGGTAAAGTGAGTGTACCATCAATTTTTTACCTGAAAAAAATGCAAGGTCTAAACCTTCTTTTTTAATTCTTATAAGGCATCCATAGGGTAGGTCCTAAATACCCATTGGCCAGGCTAAGTGGTATTTAAAATGTAGGACATGTATATATAAGGTTTTGCATGTCTTGGCAGTGAGAACCCCCCAAAGTCGTTTATCATTGTAGCAAGCCTGGCTCTCCCTTAGGGAAAAAATTGGGTTACATGATAAGAACCTGTAATGCTTAGTTTAGATTTGGGAGCTGGTTGCAAAAGTGATTTAGGGACTTATTTCAATAATAATTTAAATTCCAACTTCAAGGTAAAGTCAGAAGTTATATAGTGCCTGATACTTTTTTGTGCTATTTTGAATCTTAAGATTTGGTAATTTATAACTCATGTTCTACTTATTGGATTTTGTCATTTTGGTGTAATTTCATTTATTAAAATATTCCATATTTGTATGGACTGGTTTGTGATTTTTAATGTGATGTATTTCCACTTTATCATTGTTTGAGTGCTGCTTAAATACTTTGGCCCATATTTATACTTTTTGACGCAAAACTGCGCTAACGCAGTTTTGCGTCAAAAAAATTAGCGCCGGCTAACGCCATTCTGAAGCGCCATGCGGGCGCCGTATTTATTGAATGACGTTAGCCGGCGTTAGCCGCCGGCGCCGTCTGGTGTGCGTTAAAAAAAAACGACGTACACCAGGCAGCGCCGGCATAGGGGAAAATGGAGCTTGGGCGTCAAGAAATGGGGCAAGTCAGGTTGAGGCAATTTTTGCGCCTCTACCCGATTTGCGCAATTTTTTTTTCACTCCCAACCCCCATAGAAATGACTCCTGTCTTAGCAAAGACAGGAGTCATGCCCCCTTGCCCAATGGCCATGTCCAGGGGACTTCTGTCCCCTGGGCATGGTCATTGGGCATAGTGGCATGTAGAGGGGCACAAATCAGGCCCCCCTATGCCACAAAAAAAAATAAAAATATATACTTACCTGAACTTACCTTAATGTCCCTGGGATGGGTCCCTCCAGCCTTGGGTGTCCTCCTGGGGTGGGCAAGGGTGACAGGGGGGGTCCCTGGGGGCATGGGAGGGCACCTCTGGGCTCCTTCAGAGCCCACAGGTCCCTTAACGCCTGCCCTGACCCAGGCGTTAAAATCCGGCGCTAATGCGGGTTTTTTAGACCCGCCCACTCCCGGGCATCATTTTCCCCCGGGAGCATAAATACGACGCATATGCATCGGAGTCATTTTTTAAGACGGGAACGCCTACCTTGCATATCATTAACGCAAGGAAGGTGTTCACGCAAAAAAATGACGCTAACTCCATGAACTTTGGCGCTAGACGCGTCTAACGCCAAAGTATAAATATGGAGTTAGTTTTGTGTTGAATTTGCGTCGAAAAAACCAACGCAAATTCGGCGCAAATGGAGTATAAATATGCCCCTTTACGTATTGCCTCTAATGTAGGCCTGACTGCTTTGTGCCAAGCTACCAGACTCTCAAGCATAGGTTTAATTAGTGAGTTCAGTGGTTCACCCTGATAAAGGATTGGGATTAATTTTTGAGGCTCATTTTCACTCCCTCAAATAATTCTCCAATTTCTTACATGTATGTCAATACCTTTTACTGTAAAATGTCATAAGAACCGGGGGCAGAACTCCGGGATTTTCACCCCATGGAATTCAGCGGAGTTACATGAAAACCCAGTGAGATTCCTCTGAATTCTGCAAACAAGTGGAAATAGGCAAGTTGCACTGCTTGTGCTGATTTTCACAGCTGGGAGCTTGTTCAGTGCTTAAAAATCAGAAGAACAGCACCACTCGGCGTGCCAGAGGGGCTGCTGCTTGAGTTGATTTTTCTGCCCCTCGAAGAGATTGTCTACTTGAGCGGCTGCTTCCTCACTGTGAATGGTTGCCCAAAGAGATTGTCTACTCGAGCAGCAGCTTTCTCAAGGCGACTGCCGTAAGAAAATCTCACATGGGTGCCCTCCTAGAGCCTAAAAATCATGTTAGGGAATGCCAGATCTCACTCATGCTTGCCAACTTACCAGTGGCAAGCCTCACATGAAAAAGAATTCTGCCATACGGCAGTTGGCTGAATTTGGCCACAGCTCCATTTAACAAGCATAATGCAGAGTGGCCAAAATTCACTGGCAGAGCAGGATTTATCGTCCACTCCTAAACCTGTCTCCTTAATTATATAATTTTTGGATAATAAAGCACTTCTCTTTTTCAGAAAGATAAGCACTAATGAACGTGATGGAAGCTAATAGTTTTAAGGCAAAGGACCCAAAAAAACCTAATTAATGTCACACCACTTGAATGTGAGGGATTAGGCAAACAGTAGATATTTAATAAAGCAATCATACACTGTAATTAACCACAGCTCCAGTAAAAACAAAAAAAATACTGTAGATAAACGATAAATATTCTGAGAAACAAACCCCCATTTACCCCCCGAGAAAATACATTGTCTGTAAATGTGTTCGAAGCAAATAATTCCATTTAACAAAATGTCTAGGTTTAATCATCCAGGCATAATTTCAAAAGGTGCTCTCTAAGGCTATGAATTGTACATATTACAGTTTTCCTCTCACAGTCTTAAACCTCACCTAATCTATATCTATAAGGAACAGACCCTAAGATCGTTTACTAGGAAAGTATTGAGAAAATAAAGCAGACAGACCTGGAAAGGGGGAGAAAAAGAGCCCTGAAAATGTTTCAATATTAACGTCAAGTGCTCCAGTCCAGAAAGTCTTGCATGGGGAATTTCAGGTTACAGTTTGGGTTTGTAAATATTCTGTACCCATAGATTTTATTTTTGATAAGCATAAATAAATTATTTTGCAGCACAATATTCAATATGCACCTTTTAAAAAGCTGTACGTTTTCAATGGCAGTTCTGAAGAGACACTCGCAAAAATAAAACATTACTTCCCAGTACTAGTTCATTTTTTATTACCTAATACTATTTTATTTTATTCATTCTCCACATTAGTCATTCATGTTTGCGACTGTACGGAAATCGTGACAATTGTGACAATCTCCTCGGCTGCTACTAAGCCGGCATGGGCTGAGAACTTTCCAGGCCATCAAACTTGGGTTTGCTCCCTCTATCATCCCACCTACAGGTTTTTCTACTGTGCATCTGTTAATGCTGAATTTATTAATGATTATACCTGTATTCTGAGTGTTGAATTTGCATAGAAAATGAATTAATGTAGAGTACAATAATGAACGCATTTGAAGGTGCGCCCATAATGGCTTATTAATGTAAAATGTTGAGCTTGTGTTTGATGAATGTGGTAATATGTCATATTAAGGGTTATGCATTATGCATTAGCTTCATTAATCGCGGGCCTTAACTTAGTGAGGCCTTGGCTTAGTTGCACGGCCTCATGTCAAGCTGCAATTCTTAATCTACTTATAAAATGGATGGTTAGCAAATTAAATTAGGGGGGCTAGAAAACCCTGGACACCAGGATTTTTTTTTTGTCTATTTTAGTTTTTTATATGTGGGGAGCGACCCCTTAGGCAAGGGTCGTTCCCCTGGGGGGCAAATTGTTTTTAGGCTATTTTTATTAGGCCAATCTGCCCCCAAGGGGGGCAGAAACTACTAGATACCAGGGATATTTATTTTAGGTCAGTTTCACGTGAGGGGATCCCCCTTAGGCAAGGGTGGCTCCCCTGGTGTGAAAATTTGTTTTAGGCCACTTCTGCTCCCCTTGAGGGCAGATCGGCCTAGTGTAATTAGGCCGATCTGCCCCCGGGGGGGGGAAAAACCTCTAGGCACCAGGGATCATTTTTGAATTTTTTTTTAGATGTGAGGAGCAACCCCTTAGGTAAGGGTCTCTCCCCTGAGAGGATAAATATTTTTATGCCATTTCTGCCCCCCTTGGGGGCAGATCAGCCTATTTTTATTAGGCCAATCTGCTCCCAAGGGGGGCAGAAACCTCTAGACACCGGGGATTTTAATTTTTTTGTGTCAATTTCACACAATTTTTTAAATATTTTGTTTGAGTAAAGAAGTGTTGAAAGATACCTAAAAATACATTTTATGTTACCTTATCATAATATTCTACGTGTCAATAATATTAATATTTATTATGTTGTAAAAGCATTTCAACTTTCTGTAATGTAGAGAAAAATAATGTGCACGTTGAAATTGTGACCTCAAAGAATGGCCACCAGTGTTCACGAAATTTACTAAATAATTATTAATACTTATGAAATATTGAAAATGTATTAGATTAATGTAGTAATATGTCATATTACAGGTTATGAAGTATGTTCTAGCTTATTAATAGTAGGTCTTAACTTAGCGAGTGTCTTGGCCTAGTTTTGCCAGGCCTCATGCAGAAGCTGTATTTCTTAGTGTTTAATAAAAATGCTGACAGAGTGAACTAACTGTGAAATGCTCATGGTCTTGTTAAAATGCTTAGCAGAAGCTTTCCATGAGAAGCGTCTAACAGGAGATAGTATCCTTAAAATGTATCGAGATGTGTGTAATATGTGCAAGAGGTACTTTCCCAGGACGCGAACAATGAAGACACTGACGGGAGAGGAAGATGCAAGAAATTCGATACCTGACGAGCCGGATGATGAGAACACCGTAAAGCAGACCAATCAACGACGTGTGAAGCATGAAATATTAGAATTCATAGATTTGGTATAGAAATTTCACTGGACAGAGTAATAACGTACGATTAATTGACCAATTTGTAACTACGGGATAATTTGGGTGACTTTGATATAACAACGTGACAGAGGAGACCAGACTCAGGTTAGATCAGATTTTTCAGATCTTCCCCCGTTATGAGATGCAATATTGAGAAGAAGAAATTTGAGATTCTGTTATTGGGCTCATACTCTCTGACTGAGAGCCTGATGCTTTGCTGTTCAATTGATGACCTGAGGACGAAGACTGATTCTGCTTGCTGACCAATACCGTGGATAGGTAGATATGGCAATGTGACTGAATTGCATTTTTGTGGCTTTCCTTCCTAGGTACCAACTGAGCTGTCTAAATAGTTTTCCTTAGCTGGATGTTTCCAAATGAGGCAATTCACATGGTGACTGACAAATTGCAGGGACAAATGTTTGACGAGCTATCTTGCTGAATTCGATGTATGTGATTACTTCTTCACAACTGACTTTGCTATTGATCTGTACTGTTGCTTTAGAATGTATTGTGATTCAAGCTTTGATTAAATTGCGTTTCTTTTATCGCTTTGGTCAACCAGTATTGTTTTATTATGTGTTTCATTTGATTTTGAGATGAATCTACATGACTTTAGCATTGTTAATATAAGGGAAATAAAAATACTAAACTTTTACTGAAGGTGTGGTTATTCATGGCTGAAAGGCCATGAGGCGTGACAATTACTGACTCCATTGATTATTGATTTATGTATGATTATTGATTATTGCGTACTGATTATGGTTTCTGTTCTGGAGCTATGGTTAGAACATCCTGAACGACTCAAAAGGTTCATCAACCTATACGTGTCCCCTTGAAAGATTACTTATTAAGGTCCGACGCGCTAACAAACATGGTAGCAGACTGATGGTTGGTCTCTTTGGGAGCTTGCCATAGGTGTCCAGAACGTAGTGACAGGTGCAAACAGTTGTGATAATAAGACTGGACAGGTGTCCCAGGTTAAGGTAATAGTTTGAGATTGATCCGTTAAGAGTTCAGTATTATTGAGATTTGGATTTTGTTTTTCAAAATGGCATTTTCAGAGAAAATGATGTTCCCTTAAGTCCAGAGATGACTTTCCTAGATCCTGGATCCTGCTAGTAGTGTTGGGAATGTTCTTGGCGTGCTAGTGATAGAGTGAGAGAGATAGGTTGCGCTTGCACAGCTTGTGCAAATCACAGGAAAATTGTGAAGTATGGGAGGATTTAGGGAGTTTGCGTACTCCAAATGAAGTTTTAGTAGAGTGTGCATACTGCGCAGTATAAGAGTAGGGAAGTCATCGAACTTCACATGTGTGTGTCACTTTGTGCTAAAAAAGTGTCCACGTGTTTGTTGATGTACTGACCCTGCATGGTCTAAGACTCCAGAGTATATTGAAAAGTGTATGAGACACGTGGTTATATGTTGTAATCTGTCTGGTTTAGTGGGTTGATCTGGCATGGTCAATGGGTCAGTGTGTGAGTAAAGTGGGCGAGAGGAAATTTTGACTGAGATTTGACGAGTCCAATGTGCACCAGGACAGACCCATTGATAAGTTTAGAGTAAAATTTGCGGGTTGAATTTTGCTTGCAAGTCTGGGAGACCGAGAAAGAGGAATAGCTGCATGAGTGAAAAGTTCATCAGTGAAAATCTGTAAGGTTTCTGAAGCGATTGTGTTACCCTCCAGTTGTCACGACTCACGTGCTGCTTGCGTCTGGAATTTGCAGATCTAGTGGCGTGGATCTTCGATGTTCGGCTTTGGCCCAAAAAGGGGCGACTCTTTCTGGTAGCCACGGTGCTGTAGGTGATGGAGACGCCAAGAACAGACCGTGGCCTTCAGAAAATAGCGCCAGAGGGAAAAAAAACCTTAGAACAAAAGGGGAAAAAACCTCTAAACAGGAGGACTCCTGAAAAACAAGAACAAAAAGCAGGAATCAAAAAGAACAAAATTCAGGAAACACAGAGCGATGAAATCCAGAACCAAAAAGGCGAGGAAATCAGGAGCGAAGACACTATCTGAGCAGAAAGTGTTGCAGCGCAAGGAAATGAAGAAAACACAGCCCTTATATACCAAAAGACAGGAAGTGACCCACAGGAAGTAAAAGGACACCATATTAGACAGGGAGAGGTACATAGAACAAAACAGAATAGAAACCATAGAGAATAGGGAACAATGAATGCTGGGAAGAGAAAGGTAACCTGGGAAGGGAAGAAGACATAAAAAAAGTACAACAAAAAGACCCCAGAAAGAAGAAAAGAAAGAGGACAAGAAGGAAGAAAGAAGAACAGGTAAGGGGGTCAGGAGACCCCAGCAAGGCGGTGGAAAACGACAGAGCGAGGCCCCATGCAATGCCTGGGGCCTCGAAAAGTGCATGAAAGGCTGGGGGTGCGCCGCGTTTTAGAAACGCGCTGTGCGGCCCCAGCCGAACGCCCGGCTTGTGCCGAACATTCGGCTCGCGCCGCACCACGCGGCGCAACACCAGTAGTAAACCAGCAGGTTTGTTTTTGGCTTTTTGGTTTTTGATTAATGCTAGCAATATTTTGCATTAGTTTGTGTGAGTTAAAGTTTTGGAGGATGAGCCACAAGACTTTGTCAGCCGCAGTACGTGTGAGTGTGACTTCATTGGAGCCGCGCTGGGATAGGACGGTTAGTGAAAAGTGTTGCGCACATATTGGCAGCCGTCCATGAGAGACAATTGGTTGAGGACGTGGGTGAAATGAATCTTGGGAGTAAAAGTAATTTCCTGATTTGATTTTGAATAAACAAAAAGTAGAAAAGATGAAGTTTTTCAAGGCGTTGAAAAATGCCCTAAGGGGAGATACTTTCATTAGAGCAAGTGTGGGAGAGCATACCCCACCAGAGAATACACCGGCCCACATTGTAATGGAGGAGCAAGGTGTTGCCCCATACCTTTGTTTAAAGCAGTGGTGCAAGTTGACAGAGAAAAATGGGAGCTTAGTGTTTCCTGAGAATGGGACATTCAATTTGCAAATTTTGGAGCAATTACGGATGGCGCTATATGAATCGAAGCCCCTTCCAAGACCAGCACAGTTTGAGGAATTAGCAGTTTGGGAGTTGGTAGCTAGGCAGCAAAAGCATGTGGAATTTGAGAGAAGAGTAAGAAAGGTAGAAAAGTCTTTAGCAGAGGCTAAATGGGATTAGGAGCAGAAAAGATAGAGATCAGAGACATTGCAGGGAGTTAAGTTGTTTCCAGCAATCACGCAGGAAGATGAGACAGAAGGAAAGAAAGCGACTAGAAAGACTAATAAAAGTCCATCCGAGAGTAAGTAAGCAAGAAAGACTTCCATAGTAGAGGAGGAATCAGATGCTGAAGATCTTGTGACACAAATACTGAGAGATCGACCACCAACGTATGCAGTGCATGAAAGTGATCCGAGTACTAGTGTTGATGCAACAGCCCCGGCACAGGCAGTGGGGACAGTGAATCTGGTTCAGGTTAATGCTAGCCAGATACATGGTGTGGTGCAAGGTAGTCCTAATGTGCTGACTACTCCAGTAGTTCAGGCACAGATGCATCCGCCACCCATACAGAGAATTTATCCTGATGTGCCTATTTTAGAGACAACTTCAAATTTAGTGGTGCCTATGGAGCAAGTGGTTCCAAGACCACTGTTAGTTCAGACTGAGCCGACTCCGATTTTGTTGCCCCAGGTACAGCCGCAGGGGATGCAGAGATTTACGCCGATGATGGGGACACAGTCAGACTTGACTCTGGTGATGAATCAGAGTATGGGAGTTACTCTCCCATAGTGTACAGGTGCCAGAGCAGCCCCAGATGCAATATCGCTGCCGATTACTGTTGGTCCAGCGGTACCATCATTTGCACAGAAGAAACCAATTATGAATGAATGAGGAATGATGTCTCAGAGTTTAATGAGGAGGGGACCAGATGAACAAGTGCAAGTAGTCTCTTCTATGGGTCGAGATCTTTGTTAGATCTTAGTCCACTTGTTGCACTTCCACATGCTTTGGATGGACCTAATGCAGGTCAGAGCTCGAAGCTATTGACACCGCAGACACTGAATGCAGTGGTACAGCAGGGGCCACCGATTAAAGTGAGTAACATTTTGTTACAGGGACTGACAGCTCAGCAGTTGATTGAATGGTTAGACAAGCTGAATACCCCACTGAATGCTCCTAAGGGTGAAGAGCAGATCAATTGTGTCAGATTGAGCATGGAAGCAGGTGAACTAGTCAAGGGAACAATGGGGGTGAATAGATTAGAGTCCTACACAGAAGCAGAGCTGAGATACTTGTGCCTGAGAATCACAAGAGAGGTGGGCAAGGTACATAAGAGATTAGCAGATTTGGCAGAAAAGCATGGCATAGAAATTGAGAAAATGAAGCATTTGAAGAGAAGTTACAGATTAGATTTTGAGGCAAAGGATTTCGAACACATGAAGTCAGCCAGAAGGAAGGTGCACCTTTAAGAATTACTGGGGAGTGCTCAGGTTTGGGGAGTGTTAGAGAAGTGGGAAGGCAGATGGGTGAAGAAAAGAGACAAAAGGGAAAGAGATTCTCTAGAAGTGACCGAAATTGTACAACAGGACAAGGATCTGGTAAAGATTTTACCAATGAGAGAAATTCCAGGGGGAAATTTTGTTCATGTCCCTTGGAGTAGGAGTGATATTCTATAATTTACAAATGATTATCCAAAATTGAGAGGGAAGCCAGTAGAGTGGTATCAGCAGACAGACAGGTTCGTGAAACTTGCGAAGTGTTTGTGGGAAGACTTGAACACATTACTGGAGATAGTGGTTCCAGCTGACTTGTGGGTTGAGTGCAAGAGAGCAGTAGATTGGCCAACAAGTGAACCAGAGAGATATAAGAGTGCAGGTGCACCATCTCCTGAGGAAATTAAATGTTACTATAAGGTGATTGAGTTCCTGAAGACTAGGATATTGCCCCAAAACATTGATTGCAGAGGCTTGATAGGACAGTACAGGAGGTAAAAGAGTCGATACATGCGTACTATGAGAGATTGTTAAAGGCATTCAAGGAGTACAGTGGCAAATAGCAATTGAACTGAAAGATATGCTGCATTTTGTGTTCAGATTTGTAGAAGGACTGAGACCTGAGATAGGTCAGATGATTAAGAGTCATTTGATTTGCTGGCAGGCAAGCTGATTGAGGTGTTACAGTATGCAAAATATTGTATTGATGAGATTGAATTGAAGCAGAAAAAGTTGAAACAGAAGGCAACGGTGATGCAGATTAAGGCAGCTCAATCAGGAGTGCAAGGAAATTTTGTGCAGCAGATGCCACCGCAGCAGGGAAATGTCATGTTCCAGCCTCAGATGAGCAGTAGGGGTCGTGGAGGCAATATGAATCGTGGTCCAGATTTGAATACTGTAGTGGTTCAAAATGATATGCAGGGAATGAAAACGCTATTTCCGTGTCACATTTGCGGAGCCGTGGGACACTGGAAGCGGTAGTGTTCGATGATGGTACAAGAGGGTGTTGTTCAGCAAGGTAATTCATTTCAGAATATAAAAGGACCAAGAATGAGAGGTCTAAATCCACATTTTCGGAATAATGTGAATCAAGAACAACATTTTCAGCCCATGCAGCAGATGCAAATGCCCTTGCACAAGTATCACAGTTGCAGCCGATCCAGCAGCACGTTCCCATGGTACCTAGACAGAAAATGCAGATACCTCAAGCCCCGATGGAGCAGCAACAGATGATGCTTTCTCAACATGTCACAGATCAGAGACAAGACAGAAGTAGTAAAATAGTGCACCAATTCCCGTTACACAGTGAGAATGAAATAAATGGTGAATGGATGAGTGATAGTTCCGATGAGGAGCCATGTGTGCTTGCGACTTCTATAGAGGTAGATCAGAGAGGACCCTATGTGAGGGGAAAGGTAATGGGTCACAAAGTCTCATTTCTGGTGGAGATAGGAACTACGCGCTATGCAGTGAGAAGTGCAGAAATTTTCAATTTGCCCCTTTCAGGTCAAACAGTTCAGGTTGTGGGATTAGCAAATCAATTTTTGACAAACCCAATTACAGATCCAGTGCAAGTTGAGATTGGCAATTTCCAGGGACTGCATAAACTTGTGGTCTGTTATTCGAGTCCGGTATCCCTACTGGTGAGGGACTTGTTGTGTAAGACAAGGTGTCTGATTACTTGTTCAAATGATGGAATTGAGATCCAGACGAATGGTGATGATGAGGATGACCCAGCCCCAGAAACTGAGTGTGAAGCTACACATGAGGAGTACCCCTTCACTGAGTTTTTCCCGATGTTCACAGTGAGAGTGCTTTATTCTGATTTGCAGAGAACAGTGCAAGAAAACGTGTGTGATTTGACAGGGAAAGAAGTGGGGCTGATCAAGGGAGTGGAGCCAATTAAGGTTACCTTGAAGCAGAAGGCAGTGTTTCTGCAGCTTTCACAATATAACATGCCACAAGATGTTCTGATGAAGGTGGCTCAGATAATTGTAGATTTTGTGAAGCAGGGAGTTTTGAAAGAGGTGTTGAGCAGCCCATGTAATTCACCAATAATGGGTTTGAAGAAGCCATGTGGGAAGGTTTGAATTGTTCAAGATTTGAGAAAAATAAATGACATTGTGGTCAAGTGTTGTCCTGTAGTGCCTAATCCAGCTGTAATCATGTTCCAGATTCCATGTGATGCAGAATGGTTCACAGTTGTTGATTTGTCACAAGCGTTCTTTTCTGTGCCCCCACATGAGGATAGTCAATTTCTCTCTAATTTCAAATTCTTAGATCAAGTCTACTGCTGGTGTTGACTTCCTCAAGGGTACACATAATCACCTTCCTTGTTTAACCAGATCTTGAAAAATAATTTGGAGTCGTTAGAGTTACCTTTTCAGTCGACTTTGGTACAGTAAATTGATGACTTATTGATTGGATCCAAGACAAGGGACGAGTGTAAGTACAACTCGATTGCCCTGCGGAATAATTTGGGAAGGTATGGTCATAAAGTGTCACCACTAAATTTGCAGTACTGTCAAAAGGCAGTGAAGTATTTGGGTCACCAAACTGAGAAAGTGTCGAGAAAAATATCCAGAAAAAGGATCACAATGATACTGCAGATAAGTTCCCCTACCTCGCAGAGAGATGTCAGGATGTTCCTGGGAATGGTGGGCTACTGTCGCCAATGGATTCTGAATTTTTCAGAAATTTAAAGCCATTGCAGAAGTTGACCCTTAAGGATGTCACCAATCCGATAGTGCTAGACCAGGATGAAATTAGAGTGTTCACTGAGTTGAGAGAGAGTTGTGCAGAGCACCATGGTTGGGTATGCCTGACTACACAAAACCTTTCACATTGTTTTGTCATGAGCGTGATGCATGTTCATTGTCTGTCTTGACTCAGGTCCTTGGAGGTGCTCATCACCCAGTGGCATATTTTTCAGCTACTTTGGACCCAGTTGCAGCAGCCTTACCAGGTTGTTTGCATGCAGTTGCCGCAGTTGGTCAGAGTCTTTCACAGTGTGAAGGCATGGCAATGGGATATCCCCTGACTGTAATGGTCCCTCACTCGATTGAAATTTTACTGACAAGGACGAAAACCCAATACCTAGGTATGAGACAAGTATTTTGGGTGCACCAAACGTGACACTGAAAAGATGTACAGTGCTGAACCTGGCAACTTTACTTCCAAGTGATACTACTGAAATTGAGAAAGAGGAAGATGTTGAACAAGATTATCTCGAAGTAACTGAGTTGTGCACAAAACCGAGACCTGACATTGGAGATACCCGATGACCAAATAGTTTTTGTTGATGGTTCTTGTCTGAGAGACAGTACAGGGACACCGAGAGCAGGATATGCTGTGTGCACAATTACAGGTACCTTAGAAGCTTCCTGGCTTTGAGGAGTGTATTCTGCCCAGGTAGCGGAATTGGTCACTCTTACTAGGGCATGCCATGTTTCGGTTCGATTGAGAGTCACCATCTACACAGATAGTCAATACGGATTCGGAATAGTTCACAATGTTGGTCAATTGTGGTCGCAGAGAGGTTGTCTGACATCTACTGGATCACCAGTGAGAAATGGTGAGAGAATAAAGGTATTGTTATATGCAATTCAACTACCTGAAGGAATTGCCATGGTAAAATGCAGTGCACATCTAAAGTCACAGGACTATGTTTCCTTGGGAAATGGATATGCGGATCCAGTCGCAAGGTTTTGCACATTGACCTGTGTATCATTCAAAGACAAGTGGGAATTGTTACCTGAAGAAGACACAACATGTACGAGTTTGGCACTAAAAGTAGTTGACACTTTAGAAGAGTTAAAATCATTGCAGATTAATGTTCACAAAGAGGAAAAACGTTCATGTAGCAAAATGAAATTTGTCCAGCGGCAAAATGAGTTGTGGGTTTCAGAAGAGGGCCAGCTGGTTTGACCAAATATCCTGTTGTCTCAGATGGCGAGGTACTATCATGGTCAGGCACACATTGGGAGGGATGCCATAGTTCGTCTGTTCAGAATTGATTGGTTTAACCCTGAAGCAGTTTGCCATCGATGTGTCATTCGTCAGCAATTAAATGCGGGGAAAGGGACAGCGGTTAATTTGAGCCACATTTAAAGAGCAGGAGGTTCATTCAGCAGAATGCAATTGGATTTTATTGAGATGCCTGTGTGTGGAGGATTGAGATATGTGTTGGTGATTGTGTGCATCTTTAGTCATTGGATTGAAGCGTACCCAACACGAAGAAATGATAGCTTCATAGTAGCGAAACCGCTGCTTAGGGAACTGATACCACAATTCGGATTTCCGATCTCGTTAGAATCAGATAGGGGAACGCACTTCAATAATGAGGTGATTAAACTATTGTGTGCAGCATGGAACATTGAGCAGAAGTTGCACTGTAGTTACCGCCCTGAAGCATCAGGACTAGTGCAGCAGATGAATGGTATCTTGAGTCAAAAATTGCAAAAATGTGTGCAGCTGTGAATTTAAAATGGCCTGATGCATTGCCTTTGGTGTGAATGTCAATGAGAAATACACCTGACAGGTAGACAGGATTGTCGCCCCATGAGATCCTCATGGGCAGAGCAATGAGGTTGCTAGCAGTTCCAGCAAATGCACTTGTGAACATCACAGATGATATGGTGTTGGATTACTGCAAGGGTCTGGCTGATGTAGTTCGCTCTTTCTCTCCGCAGGTGGAGGCCACGACACTGCAACCAATCCATGATCCAGGGCACAACCTGAGGGGTGGTGACTGGGTTGTTGTCCAGAGGCATGTGCGCAAGATGTGTTTGGGGCCTAGTTGGAAGGGACCGTACCAAGTGGTCCTATCGACTACGACAGCTGTAAAGTGTGCTGCGATTCCAAATTGGATTCACACGAGTCACACGACGAAAGTGGCATGTCCACTGGATCATGAAGATGCGTTGTTGAGAGTACCAACAACTGTGCGAGCAAGGAGAAACTGAAGCTGAACCCGAGCTCGATGAAGACATTTCCATCCCCCCTGTGAGAAACGAAGGTGGAGATCTGCAGGAGGGTGCTGAAGAACCGATCTCAACTGAACCAGCAGGATAGTCTAGTACAGAGGGGGTTCTCCCAGAAATAGATGATTCTGAGAGACAAACAGAGCAATTTGCAGACCTACAAGGAGAAGGAGTTGAAGTGGATCAAAGTCAAAGTGATCTGACTCCTTCTGAACCGGTTGCAGGTCTGTCAAGAGAAAACACCACAGAAAAAGATAAGGATTCAAGTTCAGTCCTGAAGAGAATATTGACAGAAGGTACACGAAAAGGAGATAAGTGGCTGAATTCGCAAGTGGAGAAAAGGAAAGAGGTGATAGTTAAACCAACAATAGAGGAAGAAGTAGACACTACGAGAAAGGAAGACTTTAGTGAAGGAGAGTTGAATGGTGATCGAAAGTTGAAAAGAAAGAGAATAGCAAGTCGAAGATGAGCAGGTCCTGAATGGTCGTACGCAACTACAAATGAATGGAACAAGATTTTATCTCATTTTGTTTTGATAGGGAAGTTCCGAGTCAATATTTTGAGGTGACCTGAAGAAGATTGATGAACTGAACTGTTGAAACAATCCAAGAAATAATTTTGAGAAAGAGACTGTTGAAAGTAACCGGAAAGACATTGATAACCTGATTTGACAAGCTGCAAACTGATTTTGACAAGGAAGAAGGGTTCCTGGAAGTGAAACTGAACTGCTGAAAGAATTGTCTATTTTTGATTTTGCTGCAAGTTTTTGAAGTTACTGCTGCTTTCTGATTCTTTACAGACCATGGCTGATGTAGATAAGCAAATTATAGATGCTAGGCGCTGTAAATATATGAGCATTGGTTTGGCAATTATATGTGGGATTTTGTTTATAGTATTGATTGTGGGAATGCCTATTCTTGATGCAAAAGGAGTCGACCATACTTATGCTTTTGAGACTACCACACTAACGGCTTTAGAGAGATTTGTATTTGATAATTTTGATGTGTCCACATAGTGTTTTGGGGTGTTTACTTTTGTGGGGACTAGACCTACCCACACAAGTGAGGTACCATTTTTATCAGGAGACTTGGGGGAACACTGGGTTGAAGGAAATTTGTGGCTCTTCTCAGATTCCAGAACTTTCTGTCACTGAAATGTGATGAAAAGGAGTTTTTTTGGTCAAATTTTGAGATTTGCAAAGGATTCTGGGAAAAGAGCCCGACGAGAGCCCCACAAGTCTCCCCATCCTGGATTACCCTAGGTGTCTAGTTTTAAAAAATGCACAGGTTTGTTAGGTTTCCCTAGGTGCCGGCTGAGCTGTAGGCCAAAATCCACAGCTAGGCACTTTGCAAAAAACATCTCTGTTTTCTTTGGGAAAATGTGATGTGTACACGTTGTGTTTTGGGGCATTTCCTTTCACGGGCACTAGGCCTACCCACACAAGTGAGGTACCATTTGTATCGCAAGACTTGGAGGAACGCTGGGTGAAAGTACATTTGTGGCTTCTCTCAGATTCCAGAACTTTCTGTCACCGAAATGTGAGGAAACTGTGTTTTTTTGGTCAAATTTGGAAGTTTGCAAAGGATTCTGGGTAACAGAATCTAGTGAGAGCCCCATAAGTCACCCCATCCTGGATTCCCCTAGGTGTCTAGTTTTAAAAAATGCACAGGTTTGGTAGTTTTCCTAGGTGCCGGCTAAGCTAGCGATCAAAATCCACAGCCAGGCACTTCCCAAAAAACACCTCAGTTTTCAATGTAAAAATGTGATGTGTCCATGTTGCATTTCCTGTCTTGGGCATTAGGCATACCCACACAAGTGAGGTACCATTTTTATTAGGAGACTTGCGGGAACACAGAATAGCAGAAAAAGTATTACTGCCCCTTGTTTTTCTCTACATGTTTTCCTTCCAAATGTAAGACAGTGCGTGAAAAAGATGTCTATTTGAGAAATGCCCTGTAATTCACATGCTAGTATGGGTATCCCAGAATTCAGAGATGTGCAAATACCCACTGCTTCTCAACACCTTATCTTGTGCCAATTTTGGAAATACAAGGGTTTTCTTGATGCCTATTTTTCACTCTTTATATTTCAGCAAATTAATTGCTGTATACCCGGTATAGAATGAAAACCCATTGCAAGGTGCAGTTCCTTTATTGGCTCTGGGTGCCTAGGGCTCTTGATGAACCTATAAGCCCTATATATCCCGGCAACCATGAGAGTTCAGCAGACATAATGGTATATTACTTTCAAACATCTGACATTGCAGGAAAAAGTTACAGAGTAAAATGTGGAGAAAAATGGCCATGTGTTTACCTCAATTTCAATATTTTTTTATATCAGCTGTTATTTTCTGTAGGAAAACCTTGTAGGATCTACACAAATTACCCCTTTCTGAATTTAGAATTTTGTCTACTTTTCAGAAATGTTTAGCTGCCTGGGATCCAGCATTGGTTTTGCACCCATTTCTGTCACTAACTGGAAAGAGGCTGAAAGCACAAAAAATAGTAAAGATGGGGTATGTCCCAGTAAAATGCTAAAATTGTGTTGAAAAATGTGGTTTTCTGATTCAAGTCTGCCTGTTCCTGAAAGCTGGGAAGAAGGTGATTTTAGTACCGCAAACCCATTTTCAGGGAAAAAAACCACAAGTCTTCGTCTGCAGCCCTTTTTTCCCATATATTTGAAAAAAACACAATTTCCGCTGTATTTTGGCTAATTTCTTGGTCTCCTTCAGGGGAACCCACAAACTCTGGGTACCTCTAGAATCACTAGGATGTTGGAAAAAAAAGGACACAAATTTGTCATGGGTTGCTTATGTGGGCAAAACGTTATGAGGGTCTAAGCACGAACTGCTACAACTAGCCAAAAAAAGGCCTGGCACCTGAGGGGGAAAAGGCCTGGCAGCGAAGGGGTTAAAGAGACTTTGCTTCTTCTGAACTTGGATGCTGAATCCTGATGCCTTTCTGACACAACTGATGTCCTATCCACGAAGGCAGTCACAGCTTGCTGAACCATATTGAGGACAGGTATAAAGACTATGGCCCTGATTTATACTTTTTGGTGCAAAACTGCACTGACGCAGTTTTGCACCAAAAGGTTTATTACCAGCTTGCACCAATTCTGTGCACTAGCCGAGCACCATATTTATGGAATGGTGCAAGCCGATGCAAAGGGCAGGCTAGTGTTAAAAAAATGACGTTAGTCGAGTCAGGCTGGCGGTATGGAAGAAGGGGGTTTTGCACCAAAAAATGACGTTAGGTAGGTTAGAGTAAAATAAAATAACTCTAACCTGACTACAGTCATTTTCTGACGCAAAACCATCCATACCACATGACTCCTGTCTTAGGAAAGACAGGAGTCATGCCCACCACCACGATAGCCAGCACAGGGGACCAGTGTCCCCTGGGCATGGCCATTGCACCCAGTACCATGTAGTAGGGCCCATTTCAGTGCTCCCAATGGCACTTAAAAAAAAATAATCCTTACCTGTATTTACCTATACTTACCTGGGATGGGGTGCCCTATCTTCCGCTGTTCCTCTGGTGTGGGTGGGGGTGTCCCTGGGGCCTGAGGAGGGCACCTTTGGGATTATTCCATGGTGTTCCACCATGGAAATAGGCCCATGGGTCCCCTAACGCCTGCCCTGACCCAGGCAATAAAAAATGGGGCAAAGCCAGCTTAGCACCAATTTTTTGACCCCTCCTCCCTCCCGTGCACCATTTTTTGAACAGGAGTATAAATATGGCGTTAAGGCCATAGAGTCACCAACCACTACTTTTGATAGAGCAATACATAGACGTTTTTCGAAATTTGTGTGACTAAAGTGTTTTGCTTGGAGGCCAAACAGGTCATTCTAATCTGATGTTAGTTAAGGTTCTCACTGATGATGCTCGCTACATTTAATAACACTTGATGCATTTTCTTTGCTGAATTCTTAAATGTATGTTATTTTGTTTGCACAGTTATTCTTGTTATTAATTTGTACTGTAACCGTCGAATGTATAGTGGCTCAAGCTTTGATTAGACTGCGATTCTTTGGCCGCTTTGGTCAGCCAGTGTTGAACATGAAGTGTAGCTACGATCTCCCTAAAATGTAAGAATGTTACTAATACGTGTGACTTAGTGAGAACCAGTTATCAAAGTTGAATTAGAGGTAAGGAGGATCAGAACATTTATGTACGGGATAATTTGGGTGATTTATGTATGTGTTGTGAATTCGACGGTAGCACGCCTATCAGTTTTTGCTCTGAAACCAAGCCAAAATAAAATGCCATTTTTGGTTTCTGACTTTCTGCCATGTAAAGCGTTCGTTTTATTATTAAAATACATGTTTGTAAGTGTTCACTATATAGCTTTAGAGTTCATACCCGGACTCACATGATTATCCCAACATGGTAGGTGCCCTGCCATGGTGGAATCCTACTTTCAGGAGGTGCATGGTTGAAAGCAAAACAAAGAAACAAATTCCGTGAGCTGATTGGCCTTTTGCTTACGCAAGGTGCAGTTCAAGGACAGTCCTTTGAGAGTGTCATGGTGATCAAGACGGACTGGCCATACTGTACATTTTACGGCTCAATTCATGCAGAGAGCCCTGGGGCTCACTTTGGTCGTGGCATGTGGTGTGAGCAGCTATTCGCTCAGAAAAGCATAGAGGGCACATTCAATGTTCTTTCATTTGCCAGGCAATTCTTAAAATGTTGTTTAAAGTCTGCATGAACCTTTCAGCTTCACCATTGGCTTGGGGCCAAAGTGGCATGATTCACCTGTGACTCAGTGCACTCCTCACTGGAAAAATGTGGGACAATTGTCTGTGCCGAGTTCTCTCAAAAAACCATGGGTGGCCATGCCTCTTCCCAAATGGGGAATCATTTGGCTGGGTGTCATTGACTCGATGATTTCAACCTCAAGATCTTTTGAAAAATCATCTATGATGACCAGCATATGCCTCCCATCAGGTGGACTTCTGAAGTCAGCAGTGGCTCTGTGCCATGGAATAGGTGGTATAGTCTAAGTGATGATAGGTGTCGATGACTTCGCGGGTCCAGCAGCTTGACACAAACGGCATTGTTGGACAGTCCCCTCCTCAAGATCATCCAGGTTCGAGAAACATACCTCGTGTCACAGTCTGAATTTGGCTCTGACAATCCCCTGGTGAGTTGTGTGAGCAAGGCCAACTACCTGTTGCTGCAGGGTTCTCAGGATTACCAAATGGGATCCTCTCATCAAGCACTTTCCCCAAGAGATGGGCAGCCCCAGATGAACATTGTGAAGGGATGTCAGGGTCAGTCTGGCCTCCTTAGTATGATTGGAGGCCCTGTGAGTGAAGGTGTGCCAATTTCCAGATGCTGCTGTGGAGATGGCCACTTGAAGACATTCATCAGCAGTGGTGGCTTTAACAATGTCTGCCAGGGTGATGGGAAGTGGCCTGGATCATACACCATCAGTTGAACATACTCCTTCACCTCCTCAGCATCAGACTTCCCTTCTGCGGTGGCAGGCCTTGCATGCCTGGATAAATAATCAGCCGGATTTTGTGACTCAGGTCAATATACCACAAAGAAACAGTATGCTTGAAGTTGAAGAATCAATTTCTCAATTCTTGGAGGCGGTTTAAAGGAGGACCCAGTGAAGAGGGGAAACAGTGGTTTATGGTCCAAATGGACTGCGAAAGGTTGGCCATAGAAGTAAATATGAAATCAACGGCAGCCTCTTTTACAATATGAGAATAGTGCTGCTCGGTCTTTGTCTGGGCACGACTGGAATATGCCACAGGGGTCCACTTACCATTGGATTGTCTCTGTAATATTACAGCCACTAAGCCAATGGGGCTTGCATCTGCGGATAGTTCAACTCCCGGCTAGGGTCAAAGTAGACCAATGTGGTGTCAGCAGATAGGGCTCTTTAGGTTGCTTGGAGGGCTTCTTCTTGGGAATGTCCCCAGCTCCTTGTGGCATTGGTCTTACTCAGTTCTCGAAGTGGGGCAGTAAGGGCTGTCATGTTCTGGATAAAGCGCCAGCAATACGTGACCATGTCCAAAAAGCTGCACACTCCTGTGGGCACCGGTGCTGATTGGATGTTGTGAGCCTTTGCAGTACCTGGCATGAATCCCCTCTTCTGATAAATAGTATCCAAAGAATGCTATCTCCTTCTGAAGAAATGCTCATTTCTCTTTTTGGAGACAAGCCTACATGTGGGGAAAAAGTAGTGATTGTTCTAAATTCTGGGACAAGCATTAACTGATTGTATGCCACACGGAGGTCCATTTGAGAAAACCACCTGGAGCCGCTGACTTCAGCTATGATGTCATCAACAGTGGGCTTGAGATGTCTTTCACGTTGGATGGCCAGATTGGGTAGGCACATATGGACACAAATTCTGCCCTCCCTCGGCTGCTTGGGTTTCTCTGCCACTACGATTGGGGACACCCAGGGCGTAGGACTGTCAACCTTATCAATGATGTCTCCTTGCTCCAATTTACGCAGCTCAGCTTCTACCTTGGGATGTAAGTGAAAGGCTGCCCACAATGCTTCAGTGTGACGGGTTGGATGGAGTCATCAGTGTGCAGACATATTAGATGGTCTTTAAGACATCCTATGCCTTCAAATAGAGATGCTGATTCTGCCACCAGGTCATCCACCCTTCCTAAGTGGATGCTGAAGGGAAAAGCAACAAGTTGAAGATACTGCTGTCCGACAGCTTAACAGCATTCCAGAACCGCCTTTGGTCACATACACTTTGGTACGAGTCGAGTGAGACTTGTACATTTTCTGTTGTGAACACACTAGCCAGTGGGAGTGGTGTGGATGATCCATAAGTGAAAACTTGGGTAGTGGTGGGTCATAAGACCTGTTGAAAAAGGAGTGTCATCCAAGAGAAAACCACGACAAACAATGCAGCACCCTTAGTCTGAGTAATGAATTTATTAAAGCACTTTCCAGAGAGCAAATGAAAGCACACAAATATATGAAAATAAGCATTAAACACAAATGAAGTAAAACGTGTATACACAAGAAGAATCAAAGCAGTTAAACAATCACAGACAGAGAATCTGTCATCCTAGCCAGCACCACGGCGAGAAACCCTCTGATGGCTGAGACAGGAGACCACACATGGGATCAAAATTCTCCCGGGCAGTCAGTCCACTCCAAAGGTGAGTTCCTGTTTTAGCGCTAAGTCCCCCCATCTTTTATACCTTAGGCAAACTAGGAAAGCATTCTAGGACACCCTCCCCTCTGTTATGAAATGAAATGCTGGCTGTACTTGGTCTGTGTTGAAAACATGCAAAAGAACTGGCCATATCCCAATACGTATTCCAGAGGCCTAGGCATCCCGGTGCACAAGAGGCCTGAAAGGCAGCGAAAGCTTCTTTTTAAGGCCTCTTGTGAACAAGTGTGCACATACAAAAAAATTAAAAAATGAGGACTCACCTGGGTCCTCATTGCCAGTGGCCTGGTGCTCTGCCTCCTGTTTCCGGGCCCTGTCTGGGCTGCTGGAGGAGGGAGATCTGGACGATCCGGTCCAGAACTGGTGCCGACAGCAGCTCCATGTGCTGCGCCAACATCAGGCCGAGAGTGCACACTGTAGTCCAGTTATGGGCTACACAACAGAAGTGCAGAGTGTCTGCACTTGTGCTGTGTGGCCCATAACTGGGCTCCAGTGTGCACACTGTTAGATCCACTCTGCTCTGCTGGTGGGGCTAGCAGAGTTTTTGGGGGGAACTCCACACTACAAGCAGAGCACAGAGTGCCAAAAACTCTGTTAGCTCCGACAGCGGAGCGGGGCTCGCCGCCCACCCCTAGTCTAAACATAGACATCAGATTAGTTATGCATTGTATACAGAAACATAGCATTGTTATAATACAAATTACTGTAAGTATTCCACCTAAAATAGAATGAAGCTGACCAAAATCTGTGAGCCACTTAAAAAGCAAGTCCCACCATCCTTTGTCTACATCTTGCTTCACTCCCTTAACTCATTTCACTCCCTTCAGCAATTTGTGCAAGGTTTCAATGTGAGACTGAATAGATTAAAATGATCTGACAGGTTAAAACAACACATTCCATCATATTCTGAGCAGGCATGATCATGCTTCAGAAGCAAGTAGTCAATAGCTGCCCTTTTTTGCAAAGCAGTTTTTTTAGTGCTTCATGTATCTTATAGTAGTTCTGCCAAAGCAATAGATGTGGTGTTAATATTCTTAACCATCAAACATGGTAGTTTGTTAATAGCTTGAGTAATATTAACAGCTAATCCTGTAACTCCTACTATAGAAAGACCTACGCTTACATTTTCTAAATGAACTTCAGAGTCACAGTCTTTGCTTAATTGAACTGTTTCCCTTGTGTTTCAAGTATGTAATACAGAGTTAAACGGAAACTTCATGAGTCCTAGCCGCGTGAAAGCATGCAGTACTCTGGTTATATTTGCAGGAAAGTAAGTATATTTGATATTTCCACAAGTAATTTACTATCCAACAGGTAACTTGACATGCTTAATGTGACTAGTGCAGACACTATGGCCCTGATTTATACTTTTTGGGGCAAAACTGCAATAACGCAGTTTTACGCCAAAAGGTTTAGCACAGACTTGCACCATTTCTGTGCACCATCCAGGCACCATATTTATGGAATGGTGCAAGCTGTTGCAAAGGGCAGGCTAGTGTTAAAAAAAAATGACGTTAGTCGGGTGGGGCTGGAGGTATGGAAGAAGGGCGTTTTGCACCAAAAAATGACGTTAGGCAAGTTAGAGCAAAAACACGTCTCTAACCTGCCTATAGTCATTTTCTGATGCAAAACGATCCAGACCACATGATTCCTGTCTTGGAAAAGACACGAGTCATGCCCACCACCCCAATGGCCAGCACAGGGGACCAGGGTCCCCTGGGCATGGCCATTGCAACCTGTGCTATGTGTGGGGGCCCATTTCAGGGCCCCTTATGGCACTTTAAAAAATATAATAAAATACTTACCTGTACTTACCTGGGATGGGGTCCCCATCCTCTGCTGTCCCTCTGGTGTGGGTGGGGGTGTCCCTGGGGCCTGGAGAGGGCACATGTGGGCTCATTCTGTGGTGTTCCACCAATGAAATAGACTCACAGGTCCGCTAACGCCTGCCCTTACCCAGGCGTTGAAAAAATGGTGCAAAGCAAGCTTTCCACCATTTTGTGACCCCTCCTCCCTCCCGTGCACCATTTTTGCACGGGAGTTTAAATATGGCGTTAAGGCCATAGAGTCATTTATTGCATGGGTACGCCTACCTTGCATCTCATTAAGACAAGGTAGGTTTCCACGTCCAAACAATGACTTTAACTCCATAAATTTGGCACTAGACAGGTCTAGCGCCAAAGTATAAATATGGAGTTAGTTTTGCACCAAATTAGAGTTTAAAAAAATGATGCTAATTCGGTGCAGAGTATAACATATAAATATGCCCCTATATTCTTGCAAAACATGCTATTATTTACATTTTTACGCATTTTAGCACTTCTTTGATGACATGGGATCTCTTGGGAAGGCCCTGTTGTTGCTTCAAGGCTCATTTGAGCACATTCTCCGATTTTGTAAGTTTTGCATGTTAGGTTGTAGCAAGCATCGCCGGCAATAACATTGCAAGCGATCACCTGTGTTAGGTTGTCCCATTTCTCCTCTGTAGTTTCTTGGCAAGACCGGCAATACTCATATGGTAAGAATCATTGTTTATATCACTTTCTTCCACCCCCTCATTCTTATTGGAGGCATTAAATATTGGCAGCAGAACACTGGTGGGAGTTGGGATGACCACTAAGCAAGTGGAAATGACATCAGCGGTGCTTTTTATATTCGTTATGAAGAAATCCGATCTGTTAAGCACAGTTTGCGCTAACTAGATCCAGACATTTTCTGGCTGGTGTAATAGCGGTGTCAGTTGGTGCTGTCGGTCAGTCACATCGGAGCTGTGTGCTTTCAGTCCCTCCCGACCCCACTCATATCTGTCCAAACATGCTCCTTTCAGAACAGCTAGCACAAAGGCACCTCGTAGTATGATCTGTAAAACAGACAAGTTTGATCATTCTTGTAAAAACATTTATCAGATGGTACATATTCCCATTTTTCTTGTCCTGGTTTCAAGACTAACAGAATATTGTATTTGCTCTTTGCTATGGTTTCTGCTGGTTCAGAAGGACGATATGGGGATTCTACCCACACATTAGCACCAGAATTTTTGTCATTTGAGCCAAAGCCTACCTCCCACGCACTGTAACCATTCCTCCATACACATATAATATTATTAGTTGCTACATGGGGCTGTATCTGTAAAGTAGGGTCAACATTCACATTAAAGGAGTCTCTGCATTTGTCAAAGGTCTCTTATTCAGGATCTGAATGGCTTTATTTAAATGATCTCTCCAATTTCTCAACGTACCATCGGCTAGTTTGTGTAACTGGGCTTTTAGCAAGCCATTCATTCTCTCAATCATCTTGCAGCTTGTGGATAATATGGAAGATGATAAATCCACTCTACCTGTGACTATTTGGTTGTGGCCTGATGTAATCAATCTGCCTTATATGCCCTGGCAACTTTCCTCTCCCCCAACTGACCTCTGACAGTCTACGGAACAGGCCTCTGTTGTATGTGTTGACAATTAGGACATTGCATGATAACGGGTTTGATCATATCTAGCGGAATGTGCATCCTTCTAATCTCTGACCACCTGTTAGTGGCCTTCTCTCCCAGGTGTCCACATTTTTTGGTGAGCCCACTTCCCCAACAAGTCAGAATCCTGTATCACCCTTCTGCCTCTGAGATTTTGGATTTGTCACTTGCAAAGGAATTGAACCATCGTTCTAGTGAGTCATGGGACAGTGGGCATCTACAAGCATTTCCCAAATTTCCTGCCACATTTCCTTGCCCTACCCTCTTTTGAATGTATTTTCCAGTTGTGTGAATGCCACGTGGGAAGCCAAGTAGCTAACCCATTGACTGTAGACCAAGAATCAGTATAAATGTGACATTTCCCAGGTAATTCTTGTTTTAGATCTTGATGTACAGCTTACAATTCTGCGTATTGACTATTTTTCCCTTCTCCTGTAGTGGAAAGCAGCTTCTTTGTTACAGGATTATATGACACTGCCTTCCAATGCCTCTTGGCCCCCACATACTTTGCTGAAATATCAGTGAACCATACATATTTCCTATCCTCCAGGGACAAGGACTCAAATGGCTCACACGCATCACAGGTGATTCTTTAACCTCTGGCACCTCCTGTAACTCCTCTTCATCCTGCACGGGGACCTGGCCACCCTTTTATGCAGGGCTGCAGTTCCTGCTGGTACCACCCAGGACCTGTCCTGTATATACCATTTACACTTAATGACACTTGCTTCATGTGCATGTCCTATTCGGTGAAATTTGGGTGAACTCATCACCTACTGCATTATTGGGATTTCGGGTCTCAGAATAACAATATGCACAATTGCCATTTGCTCAGTATCCACTAGAACTCAATAACATGCCAGTAACTGCTTTTCAAAGGGAGTATATTGCTTTCCAGCGTCTGGTAAATGTTTGGTCCAGAAACCTAGAGGCACCCTCTTCCTTCCCTGCTTTTGACACATACTCCAATTTGGATATTGCTCCTGAACAGTCACAAGTGACTCAATGTCTCCCTCCTGCACTGGCCATAAGTCTAAAGCATGTTGAATCACCGCCTTAGCCAATTCATATGCACACTGCTGCTGCTCTCCCCATTCAAACGTGTTTCTTTCAAGTCACCTTGTACAAAGCAGCGAAAATCTTCCTCAAATGAGGGATATGCTGTCTCCAAATCCCAAATAATGCAATAAATTGCTCAGTTTCCTGCTTAAAATGGGGTTTGGCAAATTCTAGTTTCTTTTATCTTACTTGTGGCAACACCGCTCTATGTCTGTGATTCCACTGAATTCCTAAAAACTCCACATTTTGAAAGGGTCCTTACATCTTATCTGGATTTATCATCCACCCTTTGCTTTACAAATGTCTGCACTTGTTCTTGTGTTTTCCCCTCAATCATCACATCATCGATATAATGAGACAGCTGCACCCCTGGAATGAGAGGTACTTCATCCAGGTGTTCTGCCACCAGCCGTTGGCAGATGGTGGGATAGTGTACATACCCCATAGGCAATCTTAATGGCTTAAATTGTCTTCCGAGCCACGAGAAAAGCAAATTGATCCTGATTCTCAGAGGCCAAGGGTATGGAAAAGAAAACATTGGCAATATCAATTGTTGCATACAAAGTACCTTTATGTTTTTGTATCCTCTCAATCAAAGTGATGGTGTCTGGGACCGCGGCAGTCAACGGGGGTATATGTTTGTTCAATTCTTGATAATTAATGGTCATTCTATAGCTCCCATCCGGTTTGAGCATGGGCCACACAGGATTGTTCCATGCAGTGATGACCGGAGCAACCACCCCAGCCTCTACCAAATCATGTATGGTCTTACTTATCCCCTCATGCCCTCCTGGGATCCGATGTTGTTTCAAATAAACCACCTTGGTGGCTGGGGGTACCTTCACTGGGGGTATCTTCAAATGACCCACCCTCACTGCTGCCGCTGAAACGTATCTCTTCCATCCAAATTGATAACACCCATTCTCCAAATGTAAAGTCATTCCTGTCAGGATATCAGTTCCAAGAATATATTCAAAGAGGGGCACTATCAAGACAGAGTATTCTCTTTTTGGCGATCTCCCTATTTTCATTTGAATGTAAGTCTGCACAGGGTTTTTTTTTCCACCCAACCCTGTGATGGTATTGTGCTGACCTGTGAACTTTTTTGGATTTCCATATATTAAAGAGACCTCCACTCTGGTGTCCACCAAGGCCCAATCTTTTGAACATTCCTATTTTTCCAATTAATTTCCAAATCAACATGGGGTCTATTATCCTTGCGAGCCCATCCCTGTACCGGAGTTTGGCCTATTTCCTAATCGGATTTAAGCCTGTAAATGTTTGCCCAAGTTTAGTCAAAAGATGTGCTCTAATACTTGCAAGGAGATTTCTCTCCTTCCCTGTTTTCCTCAGTCAACCAATCACCCCTTGATGAACTATTTTTCTCCTTCTCCTTTCCGTCCTCTGGCATCTCTGACTTGCCCTGATTCACCCGTTTGTTATCCGGCCTATTTACCTTCCTGCTCCCCTCCTTTCTGTCCAGTCTTCGCTTGTGATACATCTCCCACAGACTCTTGGTATCTATCTGTTCTTTGTTGACACCATCATTCAACAACGCCATAAACACATCTCTCCTAGATACTCTGTTATTATCTGTGTGCCCTTCAGACTGAGAGGCTTTCTCAGGTTTCATCCATTCTCCCAGCTCTCTCAACTCACGGACAGCCTCCAGTACATCTTTTAAGAGATTACCTATCTGGTTGTTTAACAGGGTTTTTATCACATGTTTGTGGGCTGGGAGACCCAAACAAATTATTTTGGTTAACACTGACACTGTCAGCGGTCCATCCAACAAATGGTGAGCATCACCCAGAAAAACTGCAGTTTTCATACCTTCTTCCTTGATTCTCTGCATAGCATCTCTCATTGAATACCAGGGCTTATCATTCTGTGGCCAGTCTGACTCTAAAGTATGCTTATGATTACACCTTGTGACTGATAACTGCAGTAGGTTGATCTGTTGGTTGCCCTGATAACCCCATAACTGCTCTATACAAAACATTGGTGCTTCTACTACATCTAACATCACTCCAGAAGCTCCTGTGTCAAATAATAGCACCATTCACGTAAGCAATGATTCCCCAGGTCTCTGCTGAAATCCGTCTATAATATCAATAAACTCCTGTTGAGTGTAATCCTTCAGGGAGTCCATCGCTCCCCCCCCAAGGGTACTGTGGGCCAATTTGTATATTTCAGCAATGTATAGGCTGTACACAATCACATTCTGCTCTTCTGGCTTACTCTGACAACCACTATTTTGAAAATACTCTTTTCCAGAGTCAGAAAAGTCAGAGGAATCCCAAATATTAGCACCCCATTCATCCGGATTCTAGTCTAGCCCTGCTTTAGCAATGGCTAAATGAACATTCTTTTTGTTAACCCTTCTCCATTGCTTCTTGTATTTATATTGAGCTACACACACCACAGCCCATTCAGCAATGATCTGTTAAGTATCAACTTTATCTTGTAGTAATTTATTCTGACATGATAGCACTGTTGAGGTACTTTTGGCTTCCACTAGCTGCCTTTCTAATTATTCACGTTCCTGTTCTAACTGAACACATTTCTCATGCATTTACTGATAGGCAAATAAAAGGATCCAGCCACTTCTGTCTAAAATAGATACTTTTCTTCCATTTTCTACTGGTACGTTTTGCAAACAAACTAATACCTTTGCTGGCCTCCCATCTGCCATACACTTGTCCCAGTTCTTACTCAAACCAGCACCACAAGCCCACTTGTTCACCAGTACATCGTAAGGAACCTTTGCCCAACCCGGTATTTCACTTGACAACTAGGAAATTGCCTTTGGTTTCTTGCCAAACATTTTTCACTTTCTAATCTTTTACTTTGAATCCTGCAAGTGACGCCAATGTGTAGTGCTCTTGCTTAAACTATGAGGCAACTATGCGAAAGAATGCATCACTCTTAGTCTGAGTAATTCATTTATTAAGGCACTTCCCAGAGATCAAATAAAAGCATGAAAATAAGCATTAACCTCAAATGAAGCAAAACGTGTATGCACAAGAAGAATCAAAGCAGTAAAACAATTACAGACAGAGATGGGCACTGCATCAACAGTGAATATATATATATATATAATATATATGTATATGTTTGTGTGTGTATATATATATATATATATATATGTATATATATATATGCTAAATAATCAAAAGTTAAAATGCATCACCATAAGGGGTAAATCAGTCATCCTAGCCAGTACCACGGCCAGGGAACCCTCTGACAGCTGAGGCAAGAGACCACACAAGGGATCGAAATTCTCCTGGGCAGTGTGTCCGCTCCACAGGTGAGTTCCTGTCTTAGCGCCAAGACCACCCCCGTCTTTTATACTTTAAACAAGCTAGGAGAGCATTCAAGAACACTCTGCTCTCTGTTACAAAACCAAATGCTGGCTGTACATGATCTGTGTCAAAAACGTGCAAAAGAACTGTCATGGCCCAATGCACATTCCAGAGACAGAGCTGTACATTTCTCTGATGAAAGCATTCCCAGCCTGGTACCCTCTTATTGTGTTCGCATCCCTGTAATATGTTCCAAACTGGTATGACCCTGTTCTGATGAAAAAAGCAAAAACACGTTCTGTGTGGAAAAACCCTGTGCTGCCATGGCAGCATCTGAAGCAGTGCACAAAATGGAGTCAATGGTCAAGATGGAGTTGGTTGGTTAAATATACATAGCATTACACCGGGGCAAGGTCCTTGGTGTGTATATGACCCTCCACATCCGTAACATGTCTTAGGAGTCAAGCTAGATTTGGGGCGGGGTTTCTTTTTATCTGTACTCACTGCATTGACTGGCTCTGTCTTCACCTGGAATTGTAGAGCTACTTCCATGTGCAGCTTGCACTTTGGTAAGCTCCTTGGAGTGACCCATCGTCGGTATGTCAGGCATGGACATCCCTGGAACCTGGAGAATGTTTTCTCTGAGCTTGACTGAAGAGCAGCCTTGTATGAATTGGGCACAGATCTCTTCATTGGCATCAGGCAGAGTACAGGTGCTGGCCAAGTCTTTAAAGTGGGCATAAAAAGTGTCCACTGGTTCTTAGGGAGCTGACAGGACTGGTGCAACAAACACCTCTCATAATAGGGATTTGCGGGGATCTCGAAGTAAGCAGTCAATGCCTGTTTTAACATAGCACAAGTGTATAAAGGACCACCCTTGACAACAGACCTCCCCACCGAAATGTAATAGCACGGGGCACCGTTGATCGTTGTCCAGGCCCACTGTGACAAAATAGGTCTCCAGATGCTCGACCCAGTCCTTCCATCTTGCCGCTTGAGCGAGTGGGGGCCTATCTATCATGAAAGGCTCCTGAGCAGGTATGGAGGCCATGAAGATTGCAGAGGCGGGCTGGTGTAGACAGCACCAGGGTCAAAGCACTGAATTTCATGAAGATGACCTCGACCACCAATGGCGCAGGTGAGGAGAGGCTGTTGTAGAAGGGCTGAAGATGCTGCAAAAACACAGAATTATACAGTCCTAGGGCATGATGCACTATTCCCAGAAGCACTGGAGCCTAGACAGCTGATGACCTGCGCAGAGGAGGGGGGTTCCAATATCCTATAGGCTGGGTAGGCGTGCCTGAAATGGGAAAACAATCAAGGCATTATAGGTGCAGGCAGTAGATGGCAGGTACGCCTCACATGACTCACCAGGCATCCAGATGATGTGCAGAAAAGCAGTTCAGCAAAAGGTGCTCCACGCCAGCAGAATAGCACAAGGACATGGGAGGACCAGTGCTGTGTCTGGTGTGTAATCACTCCTCCCCTGAGGCCCTTAGATTGTAGGGCAAAACAGAGCCACAGTGCAAACTCAGGTGTCCTTAATAGGCATCCCTACCACAAATGTCAGAGCCTCTCATTGAAATTTGGCCTCTGGATAATGAATGGCTGGTTAGGAGCACAGTCATATGGACATGTTGCAGGCAGGAGGCCGTGGAGCAAAACAGAACACACTGCGCCTCTCTCTGTACCCACTTAAATGCATGTGTGCACAGCAAAGTGCAACACGCAATCAGAAAAGAAGCAGGAAAAGCCTCAGCAGCAATATGAACGGGAGGCACTCCATGGGCATAAGGGACAGCCCCGAGGACAGCAGAGAAATATGGAGCACTCCGTAGGTCACAGATGAGTGTGCACCCTTGACTGCATCAAGGAGCAGAAGCGCAAAGGTGGGTTGGAAATTACCCATTCACCAGGAGTTTGTTATGTGCCAGCAATCAGGGTGAGTGCTAGGCCACACAGCTCCTCTTAAATGAATAACCACGTGGGCTCTGTATTATCGGTTACTGGCCAAAAGGCCTCGACCCTGGGTCTTGGCTACTTTTATTGGTTTTATTGCTGTGACCATTCCAGCCCTTTTCACAGGAGTTTACCTCCTGGATACCCCTCTGTGATAAAGCAACATGGGGCAGTCCATACCCAAACATAACATCCCCCTTGCCACACACACATACATAATAAAAGAAAGCTTGTTGCAAAGAAGCTTGAATGGCAAAGTCAGGCTATTACAATTTAGTATGTAAAGAGACGAACAGCAGGGCTTATTGCTAGCAAGCATGCCTTCTGTCTGGCTGTCCTCTTTACAGGATTCACTATCTTACAGGACCGTTGCCCCTGTGCAGGCCTCTGACCTCCAGGAGTCCTTGAACTATTGAACCTTGGGTTTAAAGTGGGAACGAAAAATCCTCCATATGTCACAGACTGGCTCCAATATTGGAGATAGGATTCCCCCTAAAAGTTGCAGACATTTGCAGTCTAAGCCTTCCCTGCTCTGACTTTAAGCACCATTCTGCTCACCACACTTTTCCTTTGATGAGCCTACTCCTCCAAAGGATCAGGAAGGTGTTAACTGATGAAGAGGACATTATTTCCTCTTCACTGGTAGTAAGCAAAAAGGTGGACTTTAAGGCAGATACTGATAATGGCTACTGTGATCAACTACTGCTACTGTGCACTGTTCCCAGTCACCAACTAAGTTCTTTTGGCTCTGCAATACTCTTAGTAGTCTTAATAGCAAACGTTGCTTTAATGCTGGCAAGCATCACTGTCCCAAGATGTTGTGTTTCATTCCCCTCGACCATGTGGCTAGGTTTGCCATGGACTACATGGGCTACTTACATGAGTCTACAAGTCTCACCTTGAAGGCTGAGTGTCCCAGATTTAATTTAGGGAAATATTTGGTATTAAGAGGGAATTAAAAATCCTCCAATTTCTGAAGGAAACTCTAAATATGGTGGACAGGTCAGCCACCACTTTTTAACACATGTCCTGCATTTGCCAAACTCTAAATATGGCCCTTCGTCTCTTTACTTCAACGTTCTGGCCAGGATCTTGTCACAGTTCTGGCCAGAATCCTTTATAGCCCATCTATTGCACCCTGAAGTGCTGACAGAAACATGTCCTGGACATGAAATGCACTTTGCCTTGAATCATGGACATAGTTGATAGTGGGGTATTGCCCCCAAAGGCAGTTGCTCTTGAGGTGCTGGAGGGTTAGCCCAATGAGTAGTATGCCTTTTTGGTCCTGCCAAAGCTGCCTTGTCTCCAGAACTCGGGACTTCAATCTTCCCATTTAGGGAGTAGATGTGGCCAAAAAGTCAAAGCTGCCTACTTTGGAACTGGAAACCAGGTTTGAGTGCTGGCATTGGCTCAACATCCTTTGATTCTAGGAAAATCACTTGTTCTCTCTTTGCTTTAAAAAAAATTCTTACCTCACATAATGCAATCTGGTGCTCAGGTTAAGCACTATAATTTCCCTGGGCAAAGTTCACATTACATAAAAAGTGCAAATAAAATCCTGAGGCCTAAATTAACAGACTGTCAATATGGGAATTGATTCTGCCTATGACTCTCTGGGTGGCCTGTTATTCTATGAGTTCTTTCTTAAGGACATTTCAGATTTTTCCAATTTCTTCTCGTGTCTAAACTATTCTCTGTCCATGATCAAAAAGATTTATTCTCAAGGCAAGTTTCATGATTGACAGGCGTCAGGTGGGGGTATCCAACCAGCATTAAACCAGGAGCACGCGTATGTTTTCTTGAAGCTGTTTCCCCAACAGAAGGATCAAATAAAAGCCATCAGTTAAACCTTTGAAGAGTCTGTGGCAGGAGACGAGGTCTGTGCAGTAGAATCTGGGGCAGAGGTGCATCCCCGCTTCCTGAGTTATCTATTACTGTTCCACTAACGATCCATTCGTGGTAAGCATTTTCTCTTCTCTTCTGCTTCCTCTTTTGTCAGGGTTGATAGGGGATGCATGGTGCTTTACTGCTCCATTGGGAAAAGATTACAGCAGGCCCTTGGGTGCTTTAAATAATGTAGGGTTCTCTAATACTGAAAGCATTTTTCTATGCTTTCATCTCCTTTCGCACTCTTAAGAAAATAAACCAGCTTAGGCAGAAATCAACAAGTTTATATGACAAGGTGCTCTCTTTCTACTTTCTCCCCACTGGTGATTCCTCAGCCCGACCTTTCTTGTCCACAAGAAGCTAATGAGCCTCATTTCAGTGATACGTCTCAGGTCCCTGACTGTCTTTGTCCTCTACCATCACTTCAAGATGAAGGGTATTCATCTTCTTTGGGACAGTGCTGTCGGGGGATTGGACAGTGTACCTAGACAAAAGATGGCTATTTTGCCCTTTGAATTCATCAGTTTCATCACAAGTTTCTTTACTTCTGATGAAGCTTGATAATTCTCTTGCCTTGATTTCGGTCTCCTCTCTTCCCCTTTGTGTTGCACCAAGCTTCCTCGAGCTGTAGTGATATTTCTGAGGACTGAATGTGTCAGATTTGTAATTGACTTTGATCCAGCAGTGTCCTTTCTTTCTCTTTATAGATCTGATGAGTCTTTTTAGGATTCCCAAGGGGCAAGGAGAAACACCTTTTCTCAACATATTACATGAAAGTGCAACCCATTGAGTTACCCACTAAATCTCTTAGACAAACGAGGTTTAGAAGAGATTTATTGCAGACTCAAACGCAAACTTACATAAATGAGTCTCAGAAACATGGACTTTATGTATATGATCACCAAAGGAGAATCAAAGCATCACACAATGTTAACTTTCCCTAACATATAAAAGACAGATAATTCAACAGGGACAATGCAGAAAATAAAGAAAAACATATGGTGCTTTAAATTCAGACTCAGAGTTTCCTGCCTACCCATTGAACCTAATTTCCTAACTATTCTAATAACTAGAGATGAATATAGAGTAAAGCGTCAGCATCACAGGAGGTTACTGTAGCAGTCCTGTTGAGAGTTGTGAGTAGCATAAAGCCACTTAGACTAGGAAAAGAAAGGAGATCTGTCTCTCCCTTAGGGGTCCACTCTAGTCGAGGGGCAAAGGGAATCAGAAGCACTGAGTAACTAAACAACTTTTTAATCCACCTCAGAACCTTCCAGTAGCTCACATCACACCCAAGGAAATTTCCTCTAATAAGGTGTCATTGTGAATCATATCCAATTAACTTCTATCCTCTTCTGAACACATCTGCTTGACCGTGGATTACATCCACGCACAGGAACTTTGAAAGGGGGTCTCTTCTGATGACTCCTTGCTATTGATTCTCGTCCTTGGCAACTCAGCTCAACTGGACTGCTTTGCTAAGAAGGACTACTCTCCTGCTGTTGCCCTGCTGCCTGCTGGCCACTGGCCCTGCTGTAAGGATTCTGTCTTCCTCCACAAGTGCTCTCCAAGGGCTTGGATTGAGCTTGCCTTCTGTTCAGTAGTCTCAGGGTCACAAAGGCTTCACCAAAGAGAAGAAAATTCCTGTGCATTGGCAAATCAACGCAACACTTGCAGAAATCGATGCAGCACCTGCCTCGCTGCTGTAAAATCGCTGCATTGCCTACTGGATCAACGTGCATGCTCCTTCTTACCAGCCCATAAGAATTTTCAATGCATCGTCCCTAGGCATCAAAGTATCCCCACATCGCAGCGAGGAACCAAGGCTGCTTTCCTGCAAATCGATGCATAACTTTGCAGCATGGAAAGAAACAACACATTGTCTGTGCTGTGCTGGAAAATCCGACATATTGTCTTATTTTTCAATGCATCTCCTCCTCTGTGGCCCCATGCATCGTTATTTTTTACACATCCCAGGTACTCTGTGTTAAAAAGATACAACCACTAATCCTTATGGATTGAGACTCATTTACATTTTAAAAAGTGATATCTTGACTTGTGCATATTGGATTTGTGCTGCTTTGGTCTCATTTTATTCACAAAAATATTATCTATTTTCCTTAGCTGGTGTGGAGTACTTTTTGTGGTGTTTTCACTGCATTACTGCATGAGTTATTACACAAATACTTTTTACATTGCCTTCTAAGCCTGACTGCTCTGTGCCAAGGTATGGGATGGGGATCACAGGCTAATTTGGATCTTGTTGGGAATTACCCTGACTAGGATTGCGGTCCCTACTTGGACAGGCTGCATACCTCTGCCAACTAGAGACCCAACTTCTAACAGAATGTATTTCATCCCAAAAGTACCCTTTTCAGCCACCGCAGGATAATAAAAAATGAACAAACCTACGTTTCTTTTATATGTCTTGCAGTTTACATGCAGCTCTTTGATGCAAGTTCATAGCTCATTGTGCAATATTAGGATTGTGAGTCATAAAACCCAAGCAACAAAAGGATCTCTGTGACTAAAGCAGTAAACCACTGAGCTATCTATATAAAAAAACAATTCTGTCAATTCGGAATGGTACAAATGCTGTGCGGTAGGCACATTGACCCTCTCCTCTACCTCATTGTGAGTCAAAACTGCAACTAGACAAAACTTTGGTCTTTCTCCAGCAAGTACATCAATCACCAGAGGCATTGTGACATTTTTATTATTGACTGGAAAATAGCTGATTTCCAAGGAAATCTGCAGCATGTGCTTTTAAATCTATCAGACATTTCAAAACACATCAGGGCATATTTATACTTTTTGACGCAAAACTGCGCTAACGCAGTTTTGCGCCCAAAAAATTAGCCCCGGCTAACGCCATTCTGAAGCGCCATGCGGGCGCCGTATTTATTGAATGGCGTTAGCCGACCGGCGCTGCCTGGTGTGCGTGAAAAAAAATGACGTACACCAGGCAGCGCCGGCGTAGGGAAAAATTGCGTTTGGGGGTCCACAAATGGGGCAAGTCAGGCTGAGGCAAAAAAATCGTCTTAACCCGATTTGCGCCATTTTTTGGGGGCACCCAGACGCCATTAACATGACTCCTGTCTTAGCAAAGACAGGAGTCATGCCCCCTTGCCCAATGGCCATGCCCAGGGGACTTATGTCCCCTGGGCATGGTCATTGGGCATAGTGGCATGTAGGGGGGCACAAATCAGGCCCCCCTATGCCACAAATTTTTTTTTTTTTAAATACTTACCACAACTTACCTTTTCTTCCCTGGGATGGGTCCCTCCATCCTTGGGTGTCCTCCTGGGGTGGGCAAGGGTGGCAGGGGGTGTCCCTGGGGGCAGGGGAGGGCACCTCTGGGCTCATTCTGAGCCCACAGGTCCCTTAACGCCTGCCCTGACCCAGGCGTTAAAAAGAGGCGCAAATGCGTTTTTTTTTGCCCCGCCCACTCCCGGGCGTCATTTTTGCCCGGGAGTATAAATACCACGTACATGCCTGGGAGTTATTTTTTAAGACGGGAACGCCTACCTTGCATCTGATTAACGCAAGTAAGGTGTTCACGCCAAAAAATGACGCTAACTCCATGAACTTTGGCGCTAGACGCGTCTAACGCCAAAGTATAAATATGGAGTTAGTTTTGCGTCAAATTTGCGTCGAAAAAAACGACGCAAATTCGGCGCAAACTGAGTATAAATATGGCCCATCATCTCCCGAGCTTGTCTCCCGTCATGATGGCACTGGTCTCACCACCATATATCCGACCCCGTGCCAGCTTGCCAATGTTTATGAGACAAAGATGCTGGGTGACCTACTGTACTGCACAGTCCATGTGATAGAGCGTTCCGTATTAATAATTTACCTGTATTTGGACGCTCTTTAGGCCGATGAATCTTTTGGCTAAGTGGGACTCTCCTTACTCTTTATCGGTCAATTTAATCTAATCAATAATCAATAACGAACATAAGCAATACCCTGATCAACATAACACTTAACAATTAATCCAGAATACATTTCGGCGAACCCTGACCTTTCAGTCAGGAATAACCACACCAGTTTATTCAAAGTTAGTGAATTTATTTCCCTATATTAACAAAGCTAGCACAATATAGATGTGTCTCAACACCAAGTGATAAACATAGATGAACATTAATAGCTGTCCATAACGGCGGAAAAGATGCAATCTATGCAGCATTTGAATAACAAGGCATTCGATAATAGCAATGCAAATCACTAAAACTATAATCTGTAATGGGCTAATTGCATACATTTAGTCAGCATAACAAGGTCTCAAATTGCATCGTGCAACAAAAGGAATCCTCATCTAACCTCAAATTAGCATCGGCATGTGGGACTACATGCAAAAACAATTTAGCAACATTAATTTGGAAAAAACTCCTAACTAGGGCTCTTGTCAAAAATCAGCAGTTGGTTACCTAAAAGAAACACAATGCAATTGTACAATTTCCTTTCATATTTACCAATTACAATCAGCATTCAAGGAAGTCTTCGTCTCACAGGTACCGTTTCTCGATCAGCATGGGTACCGTTTCGATCAGCATGGGACGGGGCAAAGGGGTAGGGGTGGATGGGGCAATTGCCTCACGGCGGCAAAATAAAACTACTACTTCATGCAAAGGGATCAAAGTTAAAGTCTCTAGGGCAAGAATCATTTAAAGTCTCTTTCTCTCGATTAGAGAAAGCATCAGAGTCTCTTTCAAAATGGCGTCGTAGCAAGGTGGGCCATAATAGCTACGGAATGGCGCAATGTCGGGCAATAGCTGGTAATAGGCTGTAATAGCTACTTTCCTCTCGTGCACCTGATTTAAATAGACAACAGTTCAAATCCAGTAGGGTCTTCCATTGGAGGGTTCATAGGTTAGCTTCAAATTGTCCAATGAAAAACAACAGTTCTCAAGCTTTTACTTAAGCATACATTATCCTTGGAGATGGGTACGCAAGTTGCAACATTTTATACCAATTAACTCACTTTCAGAGCTTCCATTGTCCGCACCTGCAGATTGACCTTGGAGCAAAGAGAAAAATGCCAAGCTGGCACGAAACTTTAAGATAAGCATGTGAACGATCTCAGTGGAAAAGTACAGCTTCAAGCAAAAATACACGTTTATTAGCACATTGGAAAAATACGAGCATCTTAACCGTGAGACCAGGCAACTAGGCCAAAGCCTGCACTACAGTAATGCTAAGCTAAAACATTTCAAACAAGCAAATCATAGCACACGTTTACGATTATGTCGGATTAGTGCAATTCTAATACATCACGTTATATAAAGCACGCTTATAATGTTGGCAAACTACTCTGAGGGCACATTTTGTCCCCGTACAATCTTCATTAGTTCGGTTAGAGTCACACATGATTATTTCAACAGTACGTTTAAGCGCTAATAATGTAAAACTTTCATTTCTGCTTCATCAATCCCTCCTCTGATGACTACTTGTCATCACACAAAACTATTCCCACAAATTTTATTCCATTAAAATTCTGTCAGTTCTCTTTTCCTTTTAGTTCCCCTAGTTCTTTGTTTATATTCTTCTGCCATTCTTTTCATCATTTTCTCTTCCTTTCTTCTTTTAATTCTTTCCATAATCATTATTATTCCCCTTTTTATTCCCCAAATTCCAAATATGCAAATCAGTACTATTAATATTCCCTGTGTTATTTTTAGCAATATTCCATTCCAAATTCCCCCAATCCAATTTCCCACTGAAGCAAGTCCTTTTCCAACCTTCTCCCACACTCCTGGTTCTTTCAATTCCTTCAAATCTGCACTTTCTTTTGTTAGATTAGCAAGCATAGTTTTAATCTTCACACTATTATCTGGAATATATGTGCAGCAGTGGCGCGCACCAAGCATTTTGCAAACGCCGCCATCCTTTGCTAAAAGAATGTCTAAAGCAAGCCTATTTTGAAGAGTCATAGCTCTTTCCGCTGCAAGTTCAGCATCTATCAGGATTATAGCACCTGAAAACTTTGTCAACATGTTATCTACTATAGTAGACAACTTTCTTATTTTGATGGAATTCAACACAACTCCCAATGAAGGAATCATGGCTCCAAATATATCTCCTACCACAGCAGCTGCGGTCTCTCTTTTCTGGATACGATGGGATCCAGATGTCTTTTGAATCATCGATAGGTCATCCAGCTGATAAACCTTTGGGAACACTATACCCAAATAACATCTCCCCCACCATCCCTTTGGAAGACGATAATAGGCATTATACCCACAAATGTAATATACACCTGGTATGACCGGGTCAAGTCCGTTCATCATGAATGTCCATTTGGCCTTAAAGATAAACGTATGTTTACACTCACTCGCTCCTACGAAAATGTTGTCATAATAAGATTCACCTCGATATATACAAAATTTCCCTACATGCCAAGCATCTAAAGCTATTCTCCCTTGTGTTTTTATTGCGGCAAAATCATAATGATCTACTGAAGTTCTCTTACTTAGCTCCTTTTCTAATTTCGCATTCATTTGTGCCCTTCTATCTGTGCGATCTAAGAAGCTTATTTCTACTGCAGAGAGCGAGCAGGTAAGGTTTTCCCTATGAGCGTGAGCCGTTTCAAAAGGTAGCATTGGCTCGAAAAATTCCCTCATTATTTTAGCATCCCAATCTTTAGAAATCTGGCTTAGCTGCGCTATTATAGGAACATATGCAAAGGTAACATCATAATTCGAGTAAAAATACTGTATGTTAGTTTGACCATAAAATCTAGACATTACTATACTACATGTAATCCCGTATGTAAGAGGCATGTGGTGATAAGTCACCCCTTCCTTTACTGATGTTGGTATCTGTGTACACACATAACAATCTTTCGCATCCATGGTCTCAACATATTCTGTTAGCAAGCGATAGAAAACATTATACGAAAGCTCCTTTTTATCATGCAAGTGTCTCTCATCTAATTCTAGTCTTTTTAGTGCGGTTAGTTCAGTGACAGTAACAGGAGCAAAAGTAGAAGCATCAATTTTCTCATTCTCACCCTTTCCATGCATTCCAAGCACAATTGCCACTATTATTAGTACACATGCAATTATCAAGCCTATACACACATATTTACAATATTTCTTTCTACTGTTTTGCGTCATGATCTGTATAGAATCAGAGAGCTAGAAGCACCTATAAATGAAACTATTTAGCAATTCAGTTACAAAGCTGAACGAGCGCAATGTTCACACAGTCTTCTTCAAGAGGCCAGTCACTTATCGGTTAGCAGCATTTGTCTCAATTCGGCAATAACTCAGTCTTTATCAGTTCAGCAAGTGTCTCATCCGGTTTAGCAATATCTCAGCTGGTTGTATCACGTTATATTGTAGCAAGCAATGTCATTTATCACCCTTTCAATCAACAGCGTCCATAAAACTTTTCTTTTCTATTGGTATCTCTTCTTCTTCGTTCTCGAGGCTTAGAGATACAAATTCGTCAGTCCAATCATCATTGACTGCATAGGCCCATTCTGGACCGGAATATCTCCTGTTTGGTATCCTTTTCCTTTTCAATTTTGCTTCTCTTTTCGATTCTGCCTCACTGATACTTTCCTCTTTGGCCAAATCTTTTCCTTCACTTGAGGTTGGTACCACGACAGACACTTCCTTTCTTTTCTCTTTCACTTTTGGCCTTTCTCCGTCATTCAAACTTTCTCTAGTTCTTTGTTTTACTGGTGATATACTTAGTCTCCTCTTTGCACCGTGTCCATTTGATGGACCTGCGACCTTTTCTGTGGAAGCTTGAACTTTTTCGTTCTGTTCTGCCTTGTCCCCTCCTTCTGGGGAATCAATCACGTTCTCTTTTTCTTTTTCTGTATCGTCTGCTTCTGGGAAAGCCCTCCTCTGATCAGGCTCTCCTGCCTTTTCACCTTTTTCGAGCCCTTCGCCACCGTTACTTTCGTCAGGCTCTTTATCGCTTTCAGCTGCTTCAGGTTCTTTGTCACCTTCAGCTGCTTCAGGCTCTTTGCTACCCTCAGCTGCTTCAGGCGCTTTGTCACCTTCAGCTGCTTCGTCGCTATCTGAGGTTTCTCCTTGGTCTTCCCCAAGTGAGTCTGTTGCTTCGTCCTCAGAGAATGTTTCCCTCTCTTCTGTTCCTGCCTGTTCGCTTTCCGTTCCGTTTTGCTCTGTCTCAGCACTCAGCACTGTTTTATCAGGCACTGGCAGTTTCAGTGCTTCAACTTCCTCATCTGTGGGACACAACACTTTCTTTGTGTGACTGGCGTGAATCCAGTTGGGAACCCCCGCACACTTCACAGCGGTAGTTGTCATCAGGATCACTTGGAAAGGGCCTTTCCAACGGGGTTCCAGACACGACTTCCTTACGTCCTTCTTTACCACGACCCAGTCACCTGCTTTCAGTGTGTGTCCTGGACCTTGGATCGGTGGCAAGGTGGTTGCTTCCACCTGGTGAGAGAAAGAGCGAACCACGTCAGCCAGACCTTTGCAGTAGTCTAACACCATATCATCTGTAATATTCAAAAGCGCGTTTGCGGGAACTGCAGGATGTCTCATGGCCCTGCCCATGAGAATTTCGTGCGGAGACAATCCAGTCTTTCTATCAGGGGTGTTTCTCATTGACATTAACACCAAGGGCAATGCGTCAGGCCATTTCAAATTTGTCAATGCACATATTTTCGCCATTCTTGATTTCAGTGTACCATTCATCTGCTCCACCAATCCTGATGCTTCAGGGCGATAGCTACAATGCAATTTTTGCTCAATGTTCAGCGCTTCGCAAAGTAACTTTATCACCTCGTTATTGAAGTGACTTCCCCTATCTGATTCTAAAGAGATCGGGAATCCGAAGCGTGGTATCAACTCCCTCAACAATAGCTTTGCAACTGTAAGGCTGTCATTTCTACGTGTGGGGTATGCTTCAATCCAGTGACTAAAAATGCACACAATCACCAACACATACTTTAGACCTCCATGCACAGGCATCTCAATGAAGTCCATCTGCATCCTACTAAATGGGCCACTGGCCCTGCCAATGTGGCTGGCGTTCACAACTGTTCCCTTTCCTGGGTTCATCTGCTGGCAAGTGACACATCGATGGCAAACTGCTTCTGCAGCTTGACGAAATCTGGGGTTAAACCAATCAGTTTTGAACAATCTTATCATGGCATCTCTCCCTAGGTGAGCTTGCCCATGATAGAACCGCGCAAGCTGTGACAAGAGACTATTTGGCAAAACAAATTTTCCCTCATTTGAAACCCATAACTCATCTGGTCTCTTTATACATTGTGATTTAATCCAGTAATCTCTCTCATCCTCCCTGACGTTATTCTGCAATGCTTTTAGTTCAAATGCTTCAGCTGGTTCGAGTTCTGGTTCATTTATCGAATTCCATTCATCCCTGAGTAATATACAGTTCAAGGCACAAAATCTTGCGACTTGATCCGCATATGCATTTCCCAGAGAAACATAGTCCTGTCCTTTTGTATGAGCACTACACTTTACCACTGCAACTTCGGCTGGCATTTGAATAGCGTGTAACAATTCCCTTATTCTCTCCCCATTTTTCACTGGGGATCCTGAAGAAGTCAGGAAACCTCTCTGTGACCATAGTTGTCCAAAGTCATGCACGATTCCGAACCCGTACTGACTATCAGTGTAAATGGTGACTTTCATCAATGCAGACAGCTGACATGCTCTTGTAAGGGCTACAAGTTCTGCTACTTGTGCAGAATAGACTCCTTGGAGCCAGGATGCTTCCAAGACACCTGTTACCGTACATACAGCATATCCTGCTTTCAAAATTCCCATCCCGTCTCTTAGACATGAACCATCAACGAAAACAATTTGGTCATTTTCATCAAGCTTAGTGTCCTTAATGTCAGGTCTAGGTTTTGTGCAAAATTCAGTCACCTGAAGGCAGTCATGCTCAACGTCTTCAGCGTTCTCAATTTCAGCATTTTCTCCAGGAAGCAAGGTTGCTGGATTCAACGTAGTGCACCTTTTCAGCTGCACATTCGGTGAGCCCAGAATTACCGTTTCATACCTTGTGAGTCTTGCTCCAGTCATGTGTTGCGTTCGGGAGCGGGTCAAAAGTATCTCAACTGAGTGAGGGACCATGACTGTTACTGGGTGTCCCATCACTATTCCTTCACTCTGAGTGAGGCTGATACCAACTGCTGCTACGGCGCGCAAACACCCTGGAAGTGCTGCTGCGACCGGATCCAAAGTAGCTGAAAAATACGCTACTGGTCTGTTTATGCCACCATGGGCTTGAGTCAAGACAGACAAAGAGCATGCATCACGTTCATGGCAAAACAATGTGAAAGGCTTTGTGTAATCAGGCATACCTAAAGCTGGAGCCCTGCACATGCATTCTTTCAATTCAATAAAAGCATCCATCTCATCTCCTTTCAGCTCAATTTGATCCAAGGCATCCTTCTGGGTCAGTTTCAGTAGAGGCTTCGCTAGAGTTGAAAAGTTGGGGATCCACTGACGACAGTAGCTCACCATCCCCAAAAACTTCCTCACCTCCCTCCTTGTCTTTGGTGGACTCATTTGAAGTATACTTGTTATTCTTTCCTTCATTATTCTCCGTGACCCTTTCTCTATTTGGTGACCCAAGTATTTCACTTTCTTCTGACAGAACTGCAACTTGGAAGGAGACACCTTGTGTCCATTCCTTCCCAAATGGTTCAACAGGGCAATGGTGTCGGCCGTGCAGCCACTTTCTGTCTTAGATGCAATCAGTAAGTCATCGATGTACTGTACTAGGGTTGATTCGGATCGCAATTCTAACGCTTCCAAGTCTTTCTTTAGAATCTGATTGAATATTGACGGTGACTCAGAAAACCCTTGAGGAATTCGACACCAACTGTATACTCTGTCTAGGAATTTGAAACAAAAGAGGAATTGGCTATCCTCATGAAGAGGCACAGAAAAGAATGCTTGTGACAAGTCGATGACTGAGAACCACTCGGCATCGCAAGGGACTTGAAACATTATCACAGCTGGATTTGGTACGACAGGGCAACATTTAATTATGATGTCATTTATTTTTCTCAAGTCCTGCACTATTCGGACCTTTCCACTCGGCTTTATTAGTCCCATGATTGGTGAATTACATGGACTGCTTAACACTTCTTTCAGTACTCCCTGCTTTACAAATTCGTCAATGAGTTGGGCAACTTTCATGAGGGTGTCTTGTGCCATGTGGTATTGTGGGGTCTGGGGAAAGATTGCATTAGGTTTTACAGTCACTTTCACTGGTTCCACTCCTTTCATCAATCTCACCTCTTTCCCTGTCATATCCCACACTTCTTTTCCGACTGTTTCCCGTAATTCAGCTGGAATATCTTCTTCAGTTATCATCGGGAAAAGGCAAATCAGAGGATACTCTTCATCGACAGTTTCCATCTCATCCCCCTCTACACTGTCCTCTTCTTCCCCATCACTGCTCGTCTGAATTTTAATTCCCTCGTTCGAACACATAATCGAACATCCCAATTTGCACAATAGGTCTCTCCCTAACAGTGCTATCGGGCTTGAGTCACATACCACAAATTTATGTAACCCTTGATAGTTACCAATGCTGACGGGTACCGGATCTGTAATTGGGTTTGTCAGGTGCCTGTTTGCTACTCCCACCACTTGAACTGTTCTCCCTGAGAGTGGCAAATTTGGTACTTCAATGCTCTTAACAGTTGAACGTGTGGCTCCTGTGTCAACCAAGAATGAGACACGATGACCCATTACTCTTCCCTCTACGTACGGACCCTTTTGATCAACTTCCAAGGATGCTGCAAGCACACAATCTCCTTCCTCTCCTGAACTTTCACTCTCCCATACATTGTTTATTCCACTCTCACTGTGTAATGGGAACTGTTGTACTGTGCCATTTGTAGTCATTACCTGACCCGAGACCTGTGGAGGAACCATCACTTGCTGCTGACTCATTGGTGCCAAAGGTATTTGCATTTGCTGATTAGGTACCATGGGTAACTGCTGTTGCATTGGCTGCATTTGCATCATCTGCATACAGGGCATCTGCATCTGCTGCGGCTGCATAGGTTGTAATCCCTGCAACTGATTTATGGTCTGAAAATTTGGGTTTGGACCTCTCATTTTCGGTCCCCTCATTGTCTGAAATGCATTGACATCATTGTTTTGCTGACCAACACCTGCACCTTCCTGCACCACCATCGGGCACTCGCGTTTCCAATGACCGACAATTCCGCCCACGTGACACGGCATCACCTTTTTCAATGCCTGCACACCATTCGGAGTCACAACAGTGTTCAAATCCGGACCATTATTCACAAAACCTCCTCTGCCTCTCGCCTGGGGCTGAAACACCATATTTCCCTGCAACTGCGGCTGCGGTTGCGGTACCTGCTGTTGGAACCCTTGCATCCCTTGCAAACCTTGCAGACCTGTCTGAGCTGCTTTAAGCTGCATCATCATCACCTTCTCTTTCAACTTTTTCTGTTTTACTTCAATTTCGTCGCTACAGTATTTCGCATAATTCAACACCTCATCAATCGGTTTCGATTGCCAACAAATCAAATGCGACTTTAACATCTGACTTATCTCTGGTCTCAGCCCTTCCACAAATCTGAACACAAAATGAAGCATGTCCTTCGCCTCTATTGTCTCCGTGCCACTGTAGTTTTTGAACGCCTTCAACAACCTCTCATAGTAACTGTGAATTGACTCTTTAACCTCTTGGGCAGTTCGATCTATCTTCTGCCAATCCACATTTTTCGCGGCCACCTTCGTCTTCAAATGCTCAATTACCTTATAGTACAAGCTCATCACCATAGGTGATGGTGCACCCGTATCCCTGTCTCTCTCTGGTTCACTTGTCGGCCAACCTACAGCTCTTTTACAATCCTCCCACAAATCTGCTGGAACCACAATCTCAAAGAGAGTGTTCAGGTCTTCCCAGAGACATTTTGCAAGCTTCACAAACCTATCAGTCTGTTGATACCATTCAATCGGCTTCTCTCTCAGTTTGGGAAAATCATCCGTAAAAGACTGAATGTCGCTTCTGTGCCATGGTACATGTATTAATTTTCCCCCTGCTGTCTCCCTTATTGGTAACATTGTTACTGCATCACTACTCTGTGGTCTTTTCTCGTTGAGTTCTGTAGCACTGTCCCTCCTCTTTTCCTTTCTCTTTACCCACCTACTTTCCCACTTGTCTAAGCACCTCCATACTTGTGCACTCTGCAGCAATTCTCTAAGGTGTGCCTTCATGCCTGCTGACCTCATGTGTTCAAAGTCTGTGGTCCCAAAATCCAACCTGTAGCTCCTGCTCAAGTGCTTCGTCTTGTCTATATCAACCCCGTTTTTTTCAGCTATTTCTTGCAAGCTTTTATGTACCTTGTTCACTTCTCTCGTAATCCTGGGACATAGATACCTCAGCTCTTCTTCCGAGTAGGACTCTAACCTATTCACACCCATAGTCCCTTCCACCAATTCTTGTGCTTCCATGTTCAACCTCATCCTATTCATATAATCTTCTCCCTTCCCACTGGCTGAGCTTTGAGTGGAATTCAGACTGTTGAACCACTGTGTCAGCTGTTGTGCATTCAACCCCATCAGTGTAGCATTCACATCGACTGCCATTGATGGTTGCGGCAACTTTTCAGTATTCGATGACAGCGGTATCACCAGTGGGGGACTCGACCTCACCAGTGTTGACTGAGCACATATGGGACTAAACTCCATCAAGGACCCAGATCCAGTTGGCTGAGCCGCTATCGGAGTTATCCCTGGAGTGTTTTCTATGCACCTCCTTTCTGTCCCATTCAGCAGTATTGATCCTTGACTGCTCATACCTGAATTTGGCTGCATGTACAAAGGTACCGGTGGACCTACAGTAATGGGTAGGGATATCGCATCTGGGTTCTGTCCATTTCCCATGTTCTGGGACATGTTCATTCCCACACTATGGGTCATCATTGCCGGCATGCCCATCTGACTCCCCGTCATCTGAGCATGTGCGTTTCCCCCCTGCATCTGCTTTTGAGGCATCAAAAACTGAGTTGATTCGGCTTGTGCCAATGTTGGGTTGTGACCATTCTGTCCTCCCATTACGGTTGGATCTAGAATCATTCCCGTACTGTTGTCACTGCTGTAGTACCTTGGGTCCTGCGGCTGATAATTTTCTGTTGGTTTCAACATGGGCACATCTGGATATATTCTCCTAACCTGCGGTATCTGCGGGGTGAACAGTAAACTCGGGTCCTTAGATCCCGATGATGCTTCAGAACTCTGAGTTCCACTGTTCTGTACCGGTGCCGGAGGGGCAGAACTGGTACTTGGACCTTGTCCACTCTCTGCATAAGGTGGTGGACGGTCGTTCAGCAATTGCATGATTAACTCCTCATCCTCTAACTCCTCTTCTCTTCTCAACTTTTCCTCGTCCTCTCTATCCTTGGAACACCTCCTGTTTGTCTTACAGGTAGCTTTCTTACCTGTCTCCTCTTCTTCCTTAGTAATTGCGGGAAACAATTTTATCCCCTGCAATACATCTGACCTCCACACCTTCTGTGCATTATCCCACCTAACGTCCGCTAGTGTCTTTTCTACCTTCCTTATCCTGGTCTCGAACTTATTTTGCTGTTGCTGTCTAGCCATTAGTTCCCAAATCGCTAGAGCCTCAAACTGTGCTGGCCTTGGAGGTACCTTCGTGTCGTACATCGCAAATCTCAAATTCTCTAGGATCCTTATATTGAATGTCCCATGGATCGGGAACGCTACGCTCCCATGTTTCTCTGTCAGCTTGTGCCATTGCTTTAGCCAAAGGCACGGAGCTACCCCTTTTTCCTCCATTACAATGTAAGCTGGTGTACCTTCGGGCGGCGTCTCCTCTCCTACGCTCGCTTTAATGTAAGACTCCCCCTTCATCGCACTCTTTAATGCTTTAAAAAATTTCATTTTCTCGTCTTTTATTTCACAAAGTTTGTAATCAATAGGTGACTTTAATTCCCGGAATACTCTTCGCTTGCCTTTCCCCTTCCAATCGAGCCCCACGGACTGCGTCCAATCCGTGCGCGACCCTTCTCTACAACCAACCTATCCCAGCGCGGCTCCTAGTGACGTCACACTCACACACTGCGGCTGACAAAGCCTTGCGGTTTGTCCTCCTTCACTCAGCTCCTCTCGTAACAACTTCTTGCATGTATCGCGAGCTACCAAAAAAAATAATAATAAAACAGATCTGTCGGTCTACTACAGGAAGGGTAACACAATCGCTTCAGGACCTTAGGGATTTTTCACTAGCCTCGGCAGTTATTCCATCTTTCTCGGTCCCCACGTTCGCAAGCAAATCTGACCCGCAGACTGCTCTCAACTTGTCAATGATCTATTCTAGTGCACTTAGAATTTTGTCAAAGCCCGAAGTCGAAGTTTTCTTTCACTCCCTTAACACACGTACCGACTCGTTGACCACGCCCGATCAACCTACTAAACCGACCAGACCACAACATAAAACAAGTGTCTCATACACTTTTCAACATACTCCGGAGTCTCTTGACCTCGCAGGGCCCGTCTCAACAACAACAACCACGTGGACCTTTTTATGCACAAAGCGCCACATGCACATGAAGTTCGACGACTTCCCTACTCTCACACTCGGAGTCGCACCTCCGCTATTTTTCTATGAAGTTCGACGACTTCCCTACTTCTACACTCGGAGTCGCACCTCCGCTATCCTCTAAAATCCTCGCAACCTTTTCACACAATCTGCGGCAATAAGCTGTGCAAGCGCAAAACCCTAACTTCACTCATACCATCACTAGTACCGCCAACGCTGATCCCACACCTCCATTCTCTTCATTCGCAAGCTCCGAGATCCCGGGAAAGTCGCGGTGGACCTAGCCCATCATCATTTTCTCAATCAGTTTTATCCAAGAAAAATCGAATTCAACTTCTCGAGTGGGGTCTCAAATGGCGTAACCGTTAATTCAACACCGTGTACTTTAAGAGTGAGGGGTCCCAAAAGGCGAAACCGTCCTCTGCTACCATCTACTGATAGAGCGTTCCGTATTAATAATTTACCTGTATTTGGACGCTCTTTAGGCCGATGAATCTTTTGGCTAAGTGGGACTCTCCTTACTCTTTATCGGTCAATTTAATCTAATCAATAATCAATAACGAACATAAGCAATACCCTGATCAACATAACACTTAACAATTAATCCAGAATACATTTCGGCGAACCCTGACCTTTCAGTCAGGAATAACCACACCAGTTTATTCAAAGTTAGTGAATTTATTTCCCTATATTAACAAAGCTAGCACAATATAGATGTGTCTCAACACCAAGTGATAAACTTAGATGAACATTAATAGCTGTCCATAACGGCGGAAAAGATGCAATCTATGCAGCATTTGAATAACAAGGCATTCGATAATAGCAATGCAAATAACTAAAACTATAATCTGTAATGGGCTAATTGCATACATTTAGTCAGCATAACAAGGTCTCAAATTGCATCGTGCAACAAAAGGAATCCTCATCTAACCTCAAATTAGCATCGGCATGTGGGACTACATGCAAAAACAATTTAGCAACATTAATTTGGAAAAAACTCCTAACTAGGGCTCTTGTCAAAAATCAGCAGTTGGTTACCTAAAAGAAACACAATGCAATTGTACAATTTCCTTTCATATTTACCAATTACAATCAGCATTCAAGGAAGTCTTCGTCTCACAGGTACCGTTTCTCGATCAGCATGGGTACCGTTTCGATCAGCATGGGACGGGGCAAAGGGGTAGGGGTGGACGGGGCAATTGCCTCACGGCGGCAAAATAAAACCACTACTTCATGCAAAGGGATCAAAGTTAAAGTCTCTAGGGCAAGAATCATTTAAAGTCTCTTTCTCTCGATTAGAGAAAGCATCAGAGTCTCTTTCAAAATGGCGTCGTAGCAAGGTGGGCCATAATAGCTACGGAATGGCGCAATGTCGGGCAATAGCTGGTAATAGGCTGTAATAGCTACTTTCCTCTCGTGCACCTGGTTTAAATAGACAACAGTTCAAATCCAGTAGGGTCTTCCATTGGAGGGTTCATAGGTTAGCTTCAAACTGTCCAATCAAAAACAACAGTTCTCAAGCTTTTACTTAAGCATACATTATCCTTGGAGATGGGTACGCAAGTTGCAACATTTTATACCAATTAACTCACTTTCAGAGCTTCCATTGTCCGCACCTGCAGATTGACCTTGGAGCAAAGAGAAAAATGCCAAGCTGGCACGAAACTTTAAGATAAGCATGTGAACGATCTCAGTGGAAAAGTACAGCTTCAAGCAAAAATACACGTTTATTAGCACATTGGAAAAATACGAGCATCTAAACCGTGAGACCAGGCAACTAGGCCAAAGCCTGCACTAAAGTAATGCTAAGCTAAAACATTTCAAACAAGCAAATCATAGCACACGTTTACGATTATGTCGGATTAGTGCAATTCTAATACATCACGTTATATAAAGCACGCTTATAATGTTGGCAAACTACTCTGAGGGCACATTTTGTCCCCGTACAATCTTTATTAGTTCGGTTAGAGTCACACATGATTATTTCAACACTACGTTTAAGCGCTAATAATGTAAAACCTTCATTTCTGCTTCATCAATCCCTCCTCTGATGACTACTTGTCATCACACAAAACTATTCCCACAAATTTTATTCCATTAAAATTCTGTCAGTTCTCTTTTCCTTTTAGTTCCCCTAGTTCTTTCTTTATATTCTTCTGCCATTCTTTTCATCATTTTCTCTTCCTTTCTTCTTTTAATTCTTTCCATAATCATTATTATTCCCCTTTTTATTCCCCAAATTCCAAATATGCAAATCAGTACTATTAATATTCCCTGTGTTATTTTTAGCAATATTCCATTCCAAATTCCCCCAATCCAATTTCCCACTGAAGCAAGTCCTTTTCCAACCTTCTCCCACACTCCTGGTTCTTTCAATTCCTTCAAATCTGCACTTTCTTTTGTTAGATTAGCAAGCATAGTTTTAATCTTCACACTATTATCTGGAATATATGTGCAGCAGTGGCGCGCACCAAGCATTTTGCAAACGCCGCCATCCTTTGCTAAAAGAATGTCTAAAGCAAGCCTATTTTGAAGAGTCATAGCTCTTTCCGCTGCAAGTTCAGCATCTATCAGGATTATAGCACCTGAAAACTTTGTCAACATGTTATCTACTATAGTAGACAACTTTCTTATTTTGATGGAATTCAACACAACTCCCAATGAAGGAATCATGGCTCCAAATATATCTCCTACCACAGCAGCTGCGGTCTCTCTTTTCTGGATACGATGGGATCCAGATGTCTTTTGAATCATCGATAGGTCATCCAGCTGATAAACCTTTGGGAACACTATACCCAAATAACATCTCCCCCACCATCCCTTTGGAAGACGATAATAGGCATTATACCCACAAATGTAATATACACCTGGTATGACCGGGTCAAGTCCGTTCATCATGAATGTCCATTTGGCCTTAAAGATAAACGTATGTTTACACTCACTCGCTCCTACGAAAATGTTGTCATAATAAGATTCACCTCGATATATACAAAATTTCCCTACATGCCAAGCATCTAAAGCTATTCTCCCTTGTGTTTTTATTGCGGCAAAATCATAATGATCTACTGAAGTTCTCTTACTTAGCTCCTTTTCTAATTTCGCATTCATTTGTGCCCTTCTATCATCTGTGCGATCTAAGAAGCTTATTTCTACTGCAGAGAGCGAGCAGGTAAGGTTTTCCCTGTGAGCGTGAGCCGTTTCAAAAGGTAGCATTGGCTCGAAAAATTCCCTCATTATTTTAGCATCCCAATCTTTAGAAATCTGGCTTAGCTGCGCTATTATAGGAACATATGCAAAGGTAACATCATAATTCGAGTAAAAATACTGTATGTTAGTTTGACCATAAAATCTAGACATTACTATACTACATGTAATCCCGTATGTAAGAGGCATGTGGTGATAAGTCACCCCTTCCTTTACTGATGTTGGTATCTGTGTACACACATAACAATCTTTCGCATCCATGGTCTCAACATATTCTGTTAGCAAGCGATAGAAAACATTATACGAAAGCTCCTTTTTATCATGCAAGTGTCTCTCATCTAATTCTAGTCTTTTTAGTGCGGTTAGTTCAGTGACAGTAACAGGAGCAAAAGTAGAAGCATCAATTTTCTCATTCTCACCCTTTCCATGCATTCCAAGCACAATTGCCACTATTATTAGTACACATGCAATTATCAAGCCTATACACACATATTTACAATATTTCTTTCTACTGTTTTGCGTCATGATCTGTATAGAATCAGAGAGCTAGAAGCACCTATAAATGAAACTATTTAGCAATTCAGTTACAAAGCTGAACGAGCGCAATGTTCACACAGTCTTCTTCAAGAGGCCAGTCACTTATCGGTTAGCAGCATTTGTCTCAATTCGGCAATAACTCAGTCTTTATCAGTTCAGCAAGTGTCTCATCCGGTTTAGCAATATCTCAGCTGGTTGTATCACGTTATATTGTAGCAAGCAATGTCATTTATCACCCTTTCAATCAACAGCGTCCATAAAACTTTTCTTTTCTATTGGTATCTCTTCTTCTTCGTTCTCGAGGCTTAGAGATACAAATTCGTCAGTCCAATCGTCATTGACTGCATAGGCCCATTCTGGACCGGAATATCTCCTGTTTGGTATCCTTTTCCTTTTCAATTTTGCTTCTCTTTTCGATTCTGCCTCACTGATACTTTCCTCTTTGGCCAAATCTTTTCCTTCACTTGAGGTTGGTACCACGACAGACACTTCCTTTCTTTTCTCTTTCACTTTTGGCCTTTCTCCGTCATTCAAACTTTCTCTAGTTCTTTGTTTTACTGGTGATATACTGAGTCTCCTCTTTGCACTGTGTCCATTTGATGGACCTGCGACCTTTTCTGTGGAAGCTTGAACTTTTTCGTTCTGTTCTGCCTTGTCCCCTCCTTCTGGGGAATCAATCACGTTCTCTTTTTCTTTTTCTGTATCGTCTGCTTCTGGGAAAGCCCTCCTCTGATCAGGCTCTCCTGCCTTTTCACCTTTTTCGAGCCCTTCGCCACCGTTACTTTCGTCAGGCTCTTTATCGCTTTCAGCTGCTTCAGGTTCTTTGTCACCTTCAGCTGCTTCAGGCTCTTTGCTACCCTCAGCTGCTTCAGGCGCTTTGTCACCTTCAGCTGCTTCGTCGCTATCTGAGGTTTCTCCTTGGTCTTCCCCAAGTGAGTCTGTTGCTTCGTCCTCAGAGAATGTTTCCCTCTCTTCTGTTCCTGCCTGTTCGCTTTCCGTTCCGTTTTGCTCTGTCTCAGCACTCAGCACTGTTTTATCAGGCACTGGCAGTTTCAGCGATTCAACTTCCTCATCTGTGGGACACAACACTTTCTTTGTGTGACTGGCGTGAATCCAGTTGGGAACCCCCGCACACTTCACAGCGGTAGTTGTCGTCAGGATCACTTGGAAAGGGCCTTTCCAACGGGGTTCCAGACACGACTTCCTTACGTGCTTCTTTACCACGACCCAGTCACCTGCTTTCAGTGTGTGTCCTGGACCTTGGATCGGTGGCAAGGTGGTTGCTTCCACCTGGTGAGAGAAAGAGCGAACCACGTTAGCCAGACCTTTGCAGTAGTCTAACACCATATCATCTGTAATATTCAAAAGCGCGTTTGCGGGAACTGCAGGAAGTCTTATGGCCCTGCCCATGAGAATTTCGTGCGGAGACAATCCAGTCTTTCTATCAGGGGTGTTTCTCATTGACATTAACACCAAGGGCAATGCGTCAGGCCATTTCAAATTTGTTGATGCACATATTTTCGCCATTCTTGATTTCAGTGTACCATTCATCTGCTCCACCAATCCTGATGCTTCATGGCGATAGCTACAATGCAATTTTTGCTCAATGTTCAGCGCTTCGCAAAGTAACTTTATCACCTCGTTATTGAAGTGACTTCCCCTATCTGATTCTAAAGAGATCGGGAATCCGAAGCGTGGTATCAACTCCCTCAACAATAGCTTTGCAACTGTAAGGCTGTCATTTCTACGTGTGGGGTATGCTTCAATCCAGTGACTAAAAATGCACACAATCACCAACACATACTTTAGACCTCCATGCGCAGGCATCTCAATGAAGTCCATCTGCATCCTACTAAATGGGCCACTGGCCCTGCCAATGTGGCTGGCGTTCACAACTGTTCCCTTTCCTGGGTTCATCTGCTGGCAAGTGACACATCGATGGCAAACTGCTTCTGCAGCTTGAGGAAATCTGGGGTTAAACCAATCAGTTTTGAACAATCTTATCATGGCATCTCTCCCTAGGTGAGCTTGCCCATGATAGAACCGCGCAAGCTGTGACAAGAGACTATTTGGCAAAACAAATTTTCCCTCATTTGAAACCCATAACTCATCTGGTCTCTTTATACATTGTGATTTAATCCAGGAATCTCTCTCATCCTCCCTGACGTTATTCTGCAATGCTTTTAGTTCAAATGCTTCAGCTGGTTCGAGTTCTGGTTCATTTATCGAATTCCATTCATCCCTGAGTAATATACAGTTCAAGGCACAAAATCTTGCGACTTGATCCGCATATGCATTTCCCAGAGAAACATAGTCCTGTCCTTTTGTATGAGCACTACACTTTACCACTGCAACTTCGGCTGGCATTTGAATAGCGTGTAACAATTCCCTTATTCTCTCCCCATTTTTCACTGGGGATCCTGAAGAAGTCAGGAAACCTCTCTGTGACCATAGTTGTCCAAAGTCATGCACGATTCCGAACCCGTACTGACTATCAGTGTAAATGGTGACTTTCATCAATGCAGACAGTTGACATGCTCTTGTAAGGGCTACAAGTTCTGCTACTTGTGCAGAATAGACTCCTTGGAGCCAGGATGCTTCCAAGACACCTGTTACCGTACATACAGCATATCCTGCTTTCAAAATTCCCATCCCGTCTCTTAGACATGAACCATCAACGAAAACAATTTGGTCATTTTCATCAAGCTTAGTGTCCTTAATGTCAGGTCTAGGTTTTGTGCAAAATTCAGTCACCTGAAGGCAGTCATGCTCGACGTCTTCAGCGTTCTCAATTTCAGCATTTTCTCCAGGAAGCAAGGTTGCTGGATTCAACGTAGTGCACCTTTTCAGCTGCACATTCGGTGAGCCCAGAATTACCGTTTCATACCTTGTGAGTCTTGCTCCAGTCATGTGTTGCGTTCGGGAGCGGGTCAAAAGTATCTCAACTGAGTGAGGGACCATGACTGTTACTGGGTGTCCCATCACTATTCCTTCACTCTGAGTGAGGCTGATACCAACTGCTGCTACGGCGCGCAAACACCCTTGAAGTGCTGCTGCGACCGGATCCAAAGTAGCTGAAAAATACGCTACTGGTCTGTTTATGCCACCATGGGCTTGAGTCAAGACAGACAAAGAGCATGCATCACGTTCATGGCAAAACAATGTGAAAGGCTTTGTGTAATCAGGCATACCTAAAGCTGGAGCCCTGCACATGCATTCTTTCAATTCAATAAAAGCATCCATCTCATCTCCTTTCAGCTCAATTTGATCCAAGGCATCCTTCTGGGTCAGTTTCAGTAGAGGCTTCTCTAGAGTTGAAAAGTTGGGGATCCACTGACGACAGTAGCTCACCATCCCCAAAAACTTCCTAACCTCCCTCCTTGTCTTTGGTGGACTCATTTGAAGTATACTTGTTATTCTTTCCTTCATTATTCTCCGTGACCCTTTCTCTATTTGGTGACCCAAGTATTTCACTTTCTTCTGACAGAACTGCAACTTGGAAGGAGACACCTTGTGTCCATTCCTTCCCAAATGGTTCAACAGGGCAATGGTGTCGGCCGTGCAGCCACTTTCTGTCTTAGATGCAATCAGTAAGTCATCGATGTACTGTACTAGGGTTGATTCGGATGGCAATTCTAACGCTTCCAAGTCTTTCTTTAGAATCTGATTGAATATTGACGGTGACTCAGAAAACCCTTGAGGAATTTGACACCAACTGTATACTCTGTCTAGGAATTTGAAACAAAAGAGGAATTGGCTATCCTCATGAAGAGGCACAGAAAAGAATGCTTGTGACAAGTCGATGACTGAGAACCACTCGGCATCGCAAGGGACTTGAAACATTATCACAGCTGGATTTGGTACGACAGGGCAACATTTAATTATGATGTCATTTATTTTTCTCAAGTCCTGCACTATTCGGACCTTTCCACTCGGCTTTATTAGTCCCATGATTGGTGAATTACATGGACTGCTTAACACTTCTTTCAGTACTCCCTGCTTTACAAATTCGTCAATGAGTTGGGCAACTTTCATGAGGGTGTCTTGTGCCATGTGGTACTGTGGGGTCTGGGGAAAGATTGCATTAGGTTTTACAGTCACTTTCACTGGTTCCACTCCTTTCATCAATCCCACCTCTTTCCCTGTCATATCCCACACTTCTTTTCCGACTGTTTCCCGTAATTCAGCTGGAATATCTTCTTCAGTTATCATCGGGAAAAGGCAAATCAGAGGATACTCTTCATCGACAGTTTCCATCTCATCCCCCTCTACACTGTCCTCTTCTTCCCCATCACTGCTCGTCTGAATTTTAATTCCCTCGTTCGAACACATAATCGAACATCCCAATTTGCACAATAGGTCTCTCCCTAACAGTGCTATCGGGCTTGAGTCACATACCACAAATTTATGTAACCCTTGATAGTTACCAATGCTGACGGGTACCGGATCTGTAATTGGGTTTGTCAGGTGCCTGTTTGCTACTCCCACCACTTGAACTGTTCTCCCTGAGAGTGGCAAATTTGGTACTTCAATGCTCTTAACAGTTGAACGTGTGGCTCCTGTGTCAACCAAGAATGAGACACGATGACCCATTACTCTTCCCTCTACGTACGGACCCTTTTGATCAACTTCCAAGGATGCTGCAAGCACACAATCTCCTTCCTCTCCTGAACTTTCACTCTCCCATACATTGTTTATTCCACTCTCACTGTGTAATGGGAACTGTTGTACTGTGCCATTTGTAGTCATTACCTGACCCGAGACCTGTGGAGGAACCATCACTTGCTGCTGACTCATTGGTGCCAAAGGTATTTGCATTTGCTGATTAGGTACCATGGGTAACTGCTGTTGCATTGGCTGCATTTGCGTCATCTGCATACAGGGCATCTGCATCTGCTGCGGCTGCATAGGTTGTAATCCCTGCAACTGATTTATGGTCTGAAAATTTGGGTTTGGACCTCTCATTTTCGGTCCCCTCATTGTCTGAAATGCATTGACATCATTGTTTCGCTGACCAACACCTGCACCTTCCTGCACCACCATCGGGCACTCGCGTTTCCAATGACCGACAATTCCGCCCACGTGACACGGCATCACCTTTTTCAATGCCTGCACACCATTCGGAGTCACAACAGTGTTCAAATCCGGACCATTATTCACAAAACCTCCTCTGCCTCTGCCTCTCGCCTGGGGCTGAAACACCATATTTCCCTGCAACTGCGGTTGCGGTACCTGCTGTTGGAACCCTTGCATCCCTTGCAAACCTTGCAGACATGTCTGAGCTGCTTTAAGCTGCATCATCATCACCTTCTCTTTCAACTTTTTCTGTTTTACTTCAATTTCGTCTCTACAGTATTTCGCATAATTCAACACCTCATCAATCGGTTTCGATTGCCAACAAATCAAATGCGACTTTAACATCTGACTTATCTCTGGTCTCAGCCCTTCCACAAATCTGAACACAAAATGAAGCATGTCCTTCGCCTCTATTGTCTCCGTGCCACTGTAGTTTTTGAACGCCTTCAACAACCTCTCATAGTAACTGTGAATCGACTCTTTAACCTCTTTGGCAGTTCGATCTATCTTCTGCCAATCCACATTTTTCGCGGCCACCTTCGTCTTCAAATGCTCAATTACCTTATAGTACAAGCTCATCACCATAGGTGATGGTGCACCCGTATCCCTGTCTCTCTCTGGTTCACTTATCGGCCAACCTACAGCTCTTTTACAATCCTCCCACAAATCTGCTGGAACCACAATCTCAAAGAGAGTGTTCAGGTCTTCCCAGAGACATTTTGCAAGCTTCACAAACCTATCAGTCTGTTGATACCATTCAATCGGCTTCTCTCTCAGTTTGGGAAAATCATCCGTAAAAGACTGAATGTCGCTTCTGTGCCATGGTACATGTATTAATTTTCCCCCTGCTGTCTCCCTCATTGGTAACATTGTTACTGCATCACTACTCTGTGGTCTTTTCTCGTTGAGTTCTGTAGCACTGTCCCTCCTCTTTTCCTTTCTCTTTACCCACCTGCTTTCCCACTTGTCTAAGCACCTCCATACTTGTGCACTCTGCAGCAATTCTCTAAGGTGCGCCTTCATGCCTGCTGACCTCATGTGTTCAAAGTCTGTGGTCCCAAAATCCAACCTGTAGCTCCTGCTCAAGTGCTTCGTCTTGTCTATATCAACCCCGTTTTTGTCAGCTATTTCTTGCAAGCTTTTATGTACCTTGTTCACTTCTCTCGTAATCCTGGGACATAGATACCTCAGCTCTTCTTCCGAGTAGGACTCTAACCTATTCACACCCATAGTCCATTCCACCAATTCTTGTGCTTCCATGTTCAACCTCATCCTATTCATATAATCTTCTCCCTTCCCACTGGCTGAGCTTTGAGTGGAATTCAGACTGTTGAACCACTGTGTCAGCTGTTGTGCATTCAACCCCATCAGTGTAGCATTCACATCGACTGCCATTGATGGTTGCGGCAACTTTTCAGTATTCGATGACAGCGGTATCACCAGTGGGGGACTCGACCTCACCAGTGTTGACTGAGCACATATGGGACTAAACTCCATCAAGGACCCAGATCCAGTTGGCTGAGCCGCTATCGGAGTTATCCCTGGAGTGTTTTCTATGCACCTCCTTTCTGTCCCATTCAGCAGTATTGATCCTTGACTGCTCATACCTGAATTTGGCTGCATGTACAAAGGTACCGGTGGACCTACAGTAATGGGTAGGGATATCGCATCTGGGTTCTGTCCATTTCCCATGTTCTGGGACATGTTCATTCCCACACTATGGGTCATCATTGCCGGCATGCCCATCTGACTCCCCGTCATCTGAGCATGTGCGTTTCCCCCCTGCATCTGCTTTTGAGGCATCAAAAACTGAGTTGATTCGGCTTGTGCCAATGTTGGGTTGTGACCATTCTGTCCTCCCATTAAAATCCCACAAAATCTTGCGACTTGATCCGCATATGCATTTCCCAGAGAAACATAGTCCTGTCCTTTTGTATGAGCACTACACTTTACCACTGCAACTTCGGCTGGCATTTGAATAGCGTGTAACAATTCCCTTATTCTCTCCCCATTTTTCACTGGGGATCCTGAAGAAGTCAGGAAACCTCTCTGTGACCATAGTTGTCCAAAGTCATGCACGATTCCGAACCCGTACTGACTATCAGTGTAAATGGTGACTTTCATCAATGCAGACAGTTGACATGCTCTTGTAAGGGCTACAAGTTCTGCTACTTGTGCAGAATAGACTCCTTGGAGCCAGGATGCTTCCAAGACACCTGTTACCGTACATACAGCATATCCTGCTTTCAAAATTCCCATCCCGTCTCTTAGACATGAACCATCAACGAAAACAATTTGGTCATTTTCATCAAGCTTAGTGTCCTTAATGTCAGGTCTAGGTTTTGTGCAAAATTCAGTCACCTGAAGGCAGTCATGCTCGACGTCTTCAGCGTTCTCAATTTCAGCATTTTCTCCAGGAAGCAAGGTTGCTGGATTCAACGTAGTGCACCTTTTCAGCTGCACATTCGGTGAGCCCAGAATTACCGTTTCATACCTTGTGAGTCTTGCTCCAGTCATGTGTTGCGTTCGGGAGCGGGTCAAAAGTATCTCAACTGAGTGAGGGACCATGACTGTTACTGGGTGTCCCATCACTATTCCTTCACTCTGAGTGAGGCTGATACCAACTGCTGCTACGGCGCGCAAACACCCTTGAAGTGCTGCTGCGACCGGATCCAAAGTAGCTGAAAAATACGCTACTGGTCTGTTTATGCCACCATGGGCTTGAGTCAAGACAGACAAAGAGCATGCATCACGTTCATGGCAAAACAATGTGAAAGGCTTTGTGTAATCAGGCATACCTAAAGCTGGAGCCCTGCACATGCATTCTTTCAATTCAATAAAAGCATCCATCTCATCTCCTTTCAGCTCAATTTGATCCAAGGCATCCTTCTGGGTCAGTTTCAGTAGAGGCTTCTCTAGAGTTGAAAAGTTGGGGATCCACTGACGACAGTAGCTCACCATCCCCAAAAACTTCCTAACCTCCCTCCTTGTCTTTGGTGGACTCATTTGAAGTATACTTGTTATTCTTTCCTTCATTATTTTCCGTGACCCTTTCTCTATTTGGTGACCCAAGTATTTCACTTTCTTCTGACAGAACTGCAACTTGGAAGGAGACACCTTGTGTCCATTCCTTCCCAAATGGTTCAACAGGGCAATGGTGTCGGCCGTGCAGCCACTTTCTGTCTTAGATGCAATCAGTAAGTCATCGATGTACTGTACTAGGGTTGATTCGGATGGCAATTCTAACGCTTCCAAGTCTTTCTTTAGAATCTGATTGAATATTGACGGTGACTCAGAAAACCCTTGAGGAATTTGACACCAACTGTATACTCTGTCTAGGAATTTGAAACAAAAGAGGAATTGGCTATCCTCATGAAGAGGCACAGAAAAGAATGCTTGTGACAAGTCGATGACTGAGAACCACTCGGCATCGCAAGGGACTTGAAACATTATCACAGCTGGATTTGGTACGACAGGGCAACATTTAATTATGATGTCATTTATTTTTCTCAAGTCCTGCACTATTCGGACCTTTCCACTCGGCTTTATTAGTCCCATGATTGGTGAATTACATGGACTGCTTAACACTTCTTTCAGTACTCCCTGCTTTACAAATTCGTCAATGAGTTGGGCAACTTTCATGAGGGTGTCTTGTGCCATGTGGTATTGTGGGGTCTGGGGAAAGATTGCATTAGGTTTTACAGTCACTTTCACTGGTTCCACTCCTTTCATCAATCCCACCTCTTTCCCTGTCATATCCCACACTTCTTTTCCGACTGTTTCCCGTAATTCAGCTGGAATATCTTCTTCAGTTATCATCGGGAAAAGGCAAATCAGAGGATACTCTTCATCGACAGTTTCCATCTCATCCCCCTCTACACTGTCCTCTTCTTCCCCATCACTGCTCGTCTGAATTTTAATTCCCTCGTTCGAACACATAATCGAACATCCCAATTTGCACAATAGGTCTCTCCCTAACAGTGCTATCGGGCTTGAGTCACATACCACAAATTTATGTAACCCTTGATAGTTACCAATGCTGATGGGTACCGGATCTGTAATTGGGTTTGTCAGGTGCCTGTTTGCTACTCCCACCACTTGAACTGTTCTCCCTGAGAGTGGCAAATTTGGTACTTCAATGCTCTTAACAGTTGAACGTGTGGCTCCTGTGTCAACCAAGAATGAGACATGATGACCCATTACTCTTCCCTCTACGTACGGACCCTTTTGATCAACTTCCAAGGATGCTGCAAGCACACAATCTCCTTCCTCTCCTGAACTTTCACTCTCCCATACATTGTTTATTCCACTCTCACTGTGTAATGGGAACTGTTGTACTGTGCCATTTGTAGTCATTACCTGACCCGAGACCTGTGGAGGAACCATCACTTGCTGCTGACTCATTGGTGCCAAAGGTATTTGCATTTGCTGATTAGGTACCATGGGTAACTGCTGTTGCATTGGCTGCATTTGCGTCATCTGCATACAGGGCATCTGCATCTGCTGCGGCTGCATAGGTTGTAATCCCTGCAACTGATTTATGGTCTGAAAATTTGGGTTTGGACCTCTCATTTTCGGTCCCCTCATTGTCTGAAATGCATTGACATCATTGTTTCGCTGACCAACACCTGCACCTTCCTGCACCACCATCGGGCACTCGCGTTTCCAATGACCGACAATTCCGCCCACGTGACACGGCATCACCTTTTTCAATGCCTGCACACCATTCGGAGTCACAACAGTGTTCAAATTCGGACCATTATTCACAAAACCTCCTCTGCCTCTGCCTCTCGCCTGGGGCTGAAACACCATATTTCCCTGCAACTGCGGTTGCGGTACCTGCTGTTGGAACCCTTGCATCCCTTGCAAACCTTGCAGACATGTCTGAGCTGCTTTAAGCTGCATCATCATCACCTTCTCTTTCAACTTTTTCTGTTTTACTTCAATTTCGTCGCTACAGTATTTCGCATAATTCAACACCTCATCAATCGGTTTCGATTGCCAACAAATCAAATGCGACTTTAACATCTGACTTATCTCTGGTCTCAGCCCTTCCACAAATCTGAACACAAAATGAAGCATGTCCTTCGCCTCTATTGTCTCCGTGCCACTGTAGTTTTTGAACGCCTTCAACAACCTCTCATAGTAACTGTGAATCGACTCTTTAACCTCTTTGGCAGTTCGATCTATCTTCTGCCAATCCACATTTTTCGCGGCCACCTTCGTCTTCAAATGCTCAATTACCTTATAGTACAAGCTCATCACCATAGGTGATGGTGCACCCGTATCCCTGTCTCTCTCTGGTTCACTTATCGGCCAACCTACAGCTCTTTTACAATCCTCCCACAAATCTGCTGGAACCACAATCTCAAAGAGAGTGTTCAGGTCTTCCCAGAGACATTTTGCAAGCTTCACAAACCTATCAGTCTGTTGATACCATTCAATCGGCTTCTCTCTCAGTTTGGGAAAATCATCCGTAAAAGACTGAATGTCGCTTCTGTGCCATGGTACATGTATTAATTTTCCCCCTGCTGTCTCCCTCATTGGTAACATTGTTACTGCATCACTACTCTGTGGTCTTTTCTCGTTGAGTTCTGTAGCACTGTCCCTCCTCTTTTCCTTTCTCTTTACCCACCTGCTTTCCCACTTGTCTAAGCACCTCCATACTTGTGCACTCTGCAGCAATTCTCTAAGGTGCGCCTTCATGCCTGCTGACCTCATGTGTTCAAAGTCTGTGGTCCCAAAATCCAACCTGTAGCTCCTGCTCAAGTGCTTCGTCTTGTCTATATCAACCCCGTTTTTGTCAGCTATTTCTTGCAAGCTTTTATGTACCTTGTTCACTTCTCTCGTAATCCTGGGACATAGATACCTCAGCTCTTCTTCCGAGTAGGACTCTAACCTATTCACACCCATAGTCCCTTCCACCAATTCTTGTGCTTCCATGTTCAACCTCATCCTATTCATATAATCTTCTCCCTTCCCACTGGCTGAGCTTTGAGTGGAATTCAGACTGTTGAACCACTGTGTCAGCTGTTGTGCATTCAACCCCATCAGTGTAGCATTCACATCGACTGCCATTGATGGTTGCGGCAACTTTTCAGTATTCGATGACAGCGGTATCACCAGTGGGGGACTCGACCTCACCAGTGTTGACTGAGCACATATGGGACTAAACTCCATCAAGGACCCAGATCCAGTTGGCTGAGCCGCTATCGGAGTTATCCCTGGAGTGTTTTCTATGCACCTCCTTTCTGTCCCATTCAGCAGTATTGATCCTTGACTGCTCATACCTGAATTTGGCTGCATGTACAAAGGTACCGGTGGACCTACAGTAATGGGTAGGGATATCGCATCTGGGTTCTGTCCATTTCCCATGTTCTGGGACATGTTCATTCCCACACTATGGGTCATCATTGCCGGCATGCCCATCTGACTCCCCGTCATCTGAGCATGTGCGTTTCCCCCCTGCATCTGCTTTTGAGGCATCAAAAACTGAGTTGATTCGGCTTGTGCCAATGTTGGGTTGTGACCATTCTGTCCTCCCATTACGGTTGGATCTAGAATCATTCCCGTACTGTTGTCACTGCTGTAGTACCTTGGGACCTGCGGCTGATAATTTTCTGTTGGTTTCAACATGGGCACATCTGGATATATTCTCCTAACCTGCGGTATCTGCGGGGTGAACAGTAAACTCGGGTCCTTAGATCCCGATGATGCTTCAGAACTTTGAGTTCCACTGTTCTCTACCGGTGCCGGAGGGGCAGAACTGGTACTTGGACCTTGTCCACTCTCTGCATAAGGTGGTGGACGGTCGTTCAGCAATTGCATGATTAACTCCTCATCCTCTAACTCCTCTTCTCTTCTCAACTTTTCCTCGTCCTCTCTATCCTTGGAACACCTTCTGTTTGTCTTACAGGTAGCTTTCTTACCTGTCTCCTCTTCTTCCTTAGTAATTGCGGGAAACAATTTTATCCCCTGCAATACATCTGACCTCCACACCTTCTGTGCATTATCCCACCCAGCGTCCGCTAGTGTCTTTTCTACCTTCCTTATCCTGGTCTCGAACTTATTTTGCTGTTGCTGTCTAGCCATTAGTTCCCAAATCGCTAGAGCCTCAAACTGTGCTGGCCTTGGAGGTACCTTCATGTCGTACATCGCAAATCTCAAATTCTCTAGGATCCTTATATTGAATGTCCCATGGATCGGGAACGCTACGCTCCCATGTTTCTCTGTCAGCTTGTGCCATTGCTTTAGCCAAAGGCACGGAGCTACCCCTTTTTCCTCCATTACAATGTAAGCTGGAGTACCTTCGGGCGGCGTCTCCTCTCCTACGCTCGCTTTAATGTAAGACTCCCCCTTCATCGCACTCTTTAATGCTTTAAAAAATGTCATTTTCTCGTCTTTTATTTCACAAAGTTTGTAATCAATAGGTGACTTTAATTCCCGGAATACTCTTCGCTTGCCTTTCCCCTTCCAATCGAGCCCCACGGACTGCGTCCAATCCGTGCGCGACCCTTCTCTACAACCAACCTATCCCAGCGCGGCTCCTAGTGACGTCACACTCACACACTGCGGCTGACAAAGCCTCGCAGTTTGTCCTCCTTCACTCAGCTCCTCTCGTAACAACTTCTTGCATGTATCGCGAGCTACCAAAAAAAATAATAATAAAACAGATCTGTCGGTTTACTACAGGAAGGGTAACACAATCGCTTCAGGACCTTAGGGATTTTTCACTAGCCTCGGCAGTTATTCCATCTTTCTCGGTCCCCACGTTCGCAAGCAAATCTGACCCGCAGACTGCTCTCAACTTGTCAATGATCTATTCTAGTGCACTTAGAATTTTGTCAAAGCCCGAAGTCGAAGTTTTCTTTCACTCCCTTAGCACACGTACCGACTCGTTGACCACACCCGATCAACCTACTAAACCGACCAGACCACAACATAAAACAAGTGTCTCATACACTTTTCAACATACTCCGGAGTCTCTTGACCTCGCAGGGCCCATCTCAACAACAACAACCACGTGGACCTTTTTATGCACAAAGCGCCACATGCACATGAAGTTCGACGACTTCCCTACTCTCACACTCGGAGTCGCACCTCCGCTATTTTTCTATGAAGTTCGACGACTTCCCTCCTTCTACACTCGGAGTCGCACCTCCGCTATCCTCTAAAATCCTCGCAACCTTTTCACACAATCTGCGGCAATAAGCTGTGCAAGCGCAAAACCCTAACTTCACTCATACCATCACTAGTACCGCCAACGCTGATCCCACACCTCCATTCTCTTCATTCGCAAGCTCCGAGATCCCGGGAAAGTCGCGGTGGACCTAGCCCATCATCATTTTCTCAATCAGTTTTATCCAAGAAAAATCGAATTCAACTTCTCGAGTGGGGTCTCAAAGGGCGTAACCGTTAATTCAACACCGTGTACTTTAAGAGTGAGGGGTCCCAAAAGGCGAAACCGTCCTCTGCTACCATCTACTGATAGAGCGTTCCGTATTAATAATTTACCTGTATTTGGACGCTCTTTAGGCCGATGAATCTTTTGGCTAAGTGGGACTCTCCTTACTCTTTATCGGTCAATTTAATCTAATCAATAATCAATAACGAACATAAGCAATACCCTGATCAACATAACACTTAACAATTAATCCAGAATACATTTCGGCGAACCCTGACCTTTCAGTCAGGAATAACCACACCAGTTTATTCAAAGTTAGTGAATTTATTTCCCTATATTAACAAAGCTAGCACAATATAGATGTGTCTCAACACCAAGTGATAAACATAGATGAACATTAATAGCTGTCCATAACGGCGGAAAAGATGCAATCTATGCAGCATTTGAATAACAAGGCATTCGATAATAGCAATGCAAATCACTAAAACTATAATCTGTAATGGGCTAATTGCATACATTTAGTCAGCATAACAAGGTCTCAAATTGCATTGTGCAACAAAAGGAATCCTCATCTAACCTCAAATTAGCATCGGCATGTGGGACTACATGCAAAAACAATTTAGCAACATTAATTTGGAAAAAACTCCTAACTAGGGCTCTTGTCAAAAATCAGCAGTTCGTTACCTAAAAGAAACACAATGCAATTGTACAATTTCCTTTCCTATTTACCAATTACAATCAGCATTCAAGGAAGTCTTCGTCTCACAGGTACCGTTTCTCGATCAGCATGGGTACCGTTTCGATCAGCATGGGACGGGGCAAAGGGGTAGGGGTGGACGGGGCAATTGCCTCACGGCGGCAAAATAAAACTACTACTTCATGCAAAGGGATCAAAGTTAAAGTCTCTAGGGCAAGAATCATTTAAAGTCTCTTTCTCTCGATTAGAGAAAGCATCAGAGTCTCTTTCAAAATGGCGTCGTAGCAAGGTGGGCCATAATAGCTACGGAATGGCGCAATGTCGGGCAATAGCTGGTAATAGGCTGTAATAGCTACTTTCCTCTTGTGCACCTGGTTTAAATAGACAACAGTTCAAATCCAGTAGGGTCTTCCATTGGAGGGTTCATAGGTTAGCTTCAAATTGTCCAATCAAAAACAACAGTTCTCAAGCTTTTACTTAAGCATACATTATCCTTGGAGATGGGTACGCAAGTTGCAACATTTTATACCAATTAACTCACTTTCAGAGCTTCCATTGTCCGCACCTGCAGATTGACTTTGGAGCAAAGAGAAAAATGCCAAGCTGGCACGAAACTTTAAGATAAGCATGTGAACGATCTCAGTGGAAAAGTACAGCTTCAAGCAAAAATACACGTTTATTAGCACATTGGAAAAATACGAGCATCTAAACCGTGAGACCAGGCAACTAGGCCAAAGCCTGCACTAAAGTAATGCTAAGCTAAAACATTTCAAACAAGCAAATCATAGCACACGTTTACGATTATGTCGGATTAGTGCAATTCTAATACATCACGTTATATAAAGCACGCTTATAATGTTGGCAAACTACTCTGAGGGCACATTTTGTCCCCGTACAATCTTTATTAGTTCGGTTAGAGTCACACATGATTATTTCAACACTACGTTTAAGCGCTAATAATGTAAAACCTTCATTTCTGCTTCATCACATGTGATCACAGGTTCAATTCTTTCGCTATTCCAAGATTCATATTCTTCCCTCTATATCTCTGATTAAAAGTCAAGTGGAGTGGAATTACTGCATTGAATTCTGATCCATCTGATAGAAAGTGGGCTGGAGTTCACTGACCTGGCTTGTGTGGGAACACCAAACCTTATTTCTCCCCGCTGTAATTGCGCCCGGGAAAATTGCACGAGGTTTTGGTTTAGCAGCAGTCAAACTGCAGTCCCTGTTTATTCTCTGTCGGCGGATTGCACACCTTCCTTTTTTCTGGCTCGCAGAAGTAGAATAGATAGTAGGGCCGTTATTAGGAATCCAACATCAGTCCATAATCCGGGCTGGATACGTTACGTCATCAACTGTATCTCCTTCGCTTTACTCCTGTAACGTTGACAAAAGAGGCGGTTTTGCTATACTCCCACGAGAAATATGAATGTTGCGGTGCTCTGCATATTTTTACATGGATAAACCTCTTTCCTCCCTGCTGAAAATTTGCAGAGTTCTTGATTTAGCAACATATTATTCAGCATAATTTTTTCTGAAATATTCAAGCAGGATAGTGCTGGACGCATGATTTTATTCACCTGGTCACTTCCTCACGAAAAAGATCGCTTGAGTTTTTTTTTGGCATCATTTAAAAATGTCAGCAATTCTTTTAAATGAAACTCCTCTGCACAATTTGGTATTTTAGTTTGAGAGTTTACTTTCACTGTATTTTTATCCCCTGGTGTAGTCTTGCCATATGGTGGCAGAATTAGCTTCAATGTTTAAACCTATCAATGGTCTATGACTTACTTTAATCGGTGGGCTTCACTTACTTGCATTTAAATTAGGCCTTTGTTATGGATGTTTTCACTTCTTATGCACTGTCATTTTTTATTTGAAGATGTAGGTCTGAACGTTGCTGCCCCTGAACCAACCTTTACTCATGTTTGTTCAATATCATATCCCACAGATTTTGTTTCTGTTGTCCCGTTAGTCATTTAGTATGCACACATACAACTGTATATTGCATTAAACAAGTGATGCAAACACTGCGGACAATTGACATCATTTTTTGGAATTCGCAAATCCACTGGAGCTGGGTTGAAGACTGCAGAGTGCTAAACTGCAGTGTACAGACCTGTAGTGTTAATCACGTTACACATCGTTCCATCCTTTGTGAGTCGCCGGGAGTATGAAGAAGCGAAGGGAAGGTGAACCTCCCTTTACACCCTAATTACGAATGGCCAAGTTAATTATGATATAAGCGGTAACTGCGGACACCGCATACATCGCAATTATTATATCAAGCCTGTTGATATTTATAGGAGTGGGGGCGATTACAAGGTACTTACCGCAGCATGAGGACTTTGGTGTGGAAAGCTCCAACATCTTGAAAGACTCCAAAAATTCGCAATTCGGTGCTATTTGTCAAAATTGATAAATTGGACTGAAAGTTCTTATTTTACAATAAGACACATCGTCGATTCGCAGCCCCATTAATATTAACATTAAGCAAAGGCTAAAAATGAAATGCATCCAGCTATAGTCAAAGCATTATGCTGCGAACAGCCGCTATTTGAACATACATGTTGTTTCTGTGGGCAAACAATCTTAGGTACACAACATACGTTTTCTGTCGTCCAATTTAATGTTCACCACATACAATCAAGGATTTTTAGTGCGTTTCACAGTGGTGAAAAGGAGTAGGTCAGGTTTTCATAACTTCGTACCGCGCATGCGCACCTTGCTGTTATTCAAAATGCAAGCGGTACAAACAAGTAGTGTCAGGGGCAGCAACGTTCAGACCTACATCTTCAAATAAAAAATGACAGTGCATAAGAAGTGAAAACATCCACAACAAAGGCCTAATTTAAATGCAAGTTCGCGAGTCACAAAAATGGTAATCTCTTCGATTGTTCTTTATTTTTTATTATTTTTTTTAAACAGAATCATACCTATATATTATACAGATACAAAGCAGCTTATTCGTCTTGATATTAGTTCAGGTATTTCCAGGATACAAACATATCCGAAAACTAGTCTAGGATTGTCGATAAAAGGAAGAAAATATCTGTTATTTGAATACTCTTTTTTGTAGCATGCCCTGAGTGATCAGTAGTTCATGACTCTGAATCCCAAGGTCAACCTAGCCTTCCATCCTTCTGAGGTCCCTAATTGAATACAATTCAATTAGGTGGAAATTCTGTGAAGTGAAATATGAAAACTTCGGCCCTGATTTATACTTTTTGGTGCAAAACTGCACTAATGCAGTTTTGCACCAAAAAGTTTAGCACCGGTTTGCACCACTTCTGTGTACCAGCCGGGCACCATATTTATGAAATGGTGCGAGTAGGTGCAAAGGGTAAGCTAGCGTAAAAAAAATTACGTTAGTCGGGTGGGGCTCACGGTATGGAAGAAGGGGGTTTTGCACCAAAAAATGACGTTAGGCAGGTCAGAGTATAAACAAATGACTAACCTGCCTAGGGTCATTTTCTGACGCAAAACCATCCATACCACATGACTCCTGTCTTAGAAAAGACAGGAGTCATGCCCCCCCACCCCAAAGGCCCGCATTTCAGGGCCCCCAATGGCACTTAAAAAAAAAATGCTTACCTGTACTTACCTATACTTACCTGGGATGGGGTTCCCTCATCCTCCGCTGTCCCTCTGGTGGGGTGGGGGTGTCCCTGGGGCCTGAGGAGGGCACCTGTGGGCTTATTCCATGGCGTTCCACCATAGATATTGGCCCTCAGGTGCCCTAACGCCTGCCCTGACCCAGGCTTTAAAAAATGGTGCAAAGCAAGCTTTGTGCCATTTTTTTTAACCTTCCTCCCCCCGTGCGTCATTTTTGCACAGGAGGATAAATAAGACGCTAGGGCCTTATAGTAATTTATTGCCTGGGAACGCCTACCTTGCATCTCATTGATGCAAGATAGTTTTCCACAGGCAAAAAATGACTTTATCTCCAATATTTTGGCGCTAGACATGTTTAGAGCCAAAATATAAATATGGAGTTTAGTTTGCGATGGATTTGCATTAAAACAATGACGCAAACCAGGAGCAGAGTATAAATATGCCCCTTCGTGCCATACAAAAAAGAAAAAGCCCTTACGGATGAATTACCTTACAGAGTTTTGCACACGTATCTCATGTGGGATTAAGACCGAGTCAGTGATCAATAAATATATTTTTTTAATTCAATAACTTTTTTTGCGTCACTTGTGCAGTCAGTATATTTCTCCGGATTAGCTGCTTCATTCCCACATTGATAAGAAAGCGGGATCTGGACAATCTAAATTCTTCTGTCTCAGAAACTGAAAACCCACGTCACAGCTCCGGCTCACCCAGCCCTGAAAGTATTGCGAAGATGTCTCTAAATGCTTTCAGACAATGCCTGCTGCGCCCACGTAAAAAGGTCACCACTTAAGAGCACTTTGCCTCAGCCTGAATCTTTCATCAAACTTTCAACAACTGGGGCAGTAAACATAACCTTTTCAGCGGAGACGCTCTATTCACAGGAGTGAATGGCTGCCTAATGTCTAAGAAATAGGATGCGCTTGCCATTGGTCGCTTAAGTGCACGTAAGTGTTCCTTGGTGCGTGACCTGAAGCGTGTATGATAAATGTTCCCGATTAAAGAAGGAGGGCGTGTTCAGAAGAAGTGCAGGCACGCTCTGGCAGTCCGGCACTTAGCTCTCCAGACTCAGTTTTCGCTGCATGATTTAATCTATTTCAATGCATCCCTGCACAGACAAGTAAAGGTGGCAATGCACCCAAAATAGAATTTTTTTCACAAACGTTAATATTAAGAAATTGGAGCAGCACAATTTACATCAGGGCAGGTCCTAGGACGTCTGGGGGTCGCAGGCGAAAGGGAAGATGTGAGGCCCCTCTAATTTGTATGTGACATCACAGAAGGTGACATCACAGGACTATTGATCTTCTTTGACATCCCTGAAGTGACCCAGTGTGGATATCAGTAACTTGAACAAAAAGATAAATATCCAGAAGAAACACGTCCATCATTTTTAAAACTGTATTAAGTGGATTCCATTCGACACACTGGGTGGAAAAAGTAAGTGCAGGTCTCAAAAAGATGGATATTTGTGCTCCATGATAACTTATTGTTTCCAGATTAATGCATGATCAAAATTCCAGAGCATTGTGGTGTTAGAAATGGGGTCTCTGGTTGGCAGTCAGTTTGCACTCTGTCCAAGCAGGGATCCTCACTCTAGCCAGGGTAAGGGAGATACACAGCTCAGCTAACCCCTGCTCAGCCCCTTTGTAGCTTGGCACAAGCAGTCAGGCTTATCTCAGAGGCAATGTGTAGAGTATTTGTACAATCACAAACAGTAACAAAGTGAAAACACTGCACAAAACATCATCACCAGTTTAGAAAAATAGCCGATATTTATCTGAGTAAAACAAGACCAACACAACAAAAATCCAACATACACAAGCAGTTATGAATTTTCAAAGATTAAACTTCAATATAGTGCTTAGAAACACAAAGGCTTCAATTTGGTGTTATCACAGCATCGTGGCAGAGTAGTTTCCTACAATCCGATGCCTATGGCTCTGGTCATGGAGTCGCATGGACCCCTAGGTACAGTACCTTTTAAAAGTGAGGAAACAAGCTGGCGCATGGAGTCAGGAAGCGAGTCGTTGCTGGATCCAGTGCTGTGTTGGTTCTGGTGCTGCGGAGCAGTGGAGATGAGGCAGCGTTGTTGGGCAGCATTGGTTCCGTAGGCTCTGGCGGGTTAAATGTCCAGTGGGTCAAGATTTGGTGGGGCGACCACATGGAGTCACAGTCATGTCAAGGTGCTGCAGGCGCTTGGTGGAGTCGGGTGTCACGGGCTTCAGTGACACAGTACTTGGGACTCACAAAGTCACAGGACTTCAGCGGGGCTGCGGCGGTGTCAGGCCAGCAATGTCAGCCAGGATCATCGCACTCCAATGGGGACCACGGATTTGGTTGCAGACGGCATCGCGGGCTCCGGCAGCGGCGTCAGTCCGGGCATTGTCCGGAGTCTGTGCACTTGGTTTTTCTTGGTTTTCAATCAGCTTTTACTCTCAAGGGCCCAGACACTGGAATATGCACCACCTGGCGAGTTAGGGTCCACAGCAAGTGAACCCAGAGGCTGGTAGGTGAAGCGTTTGCTGTACCTGAGACTTCTTAGCAGGAGGCAAGTTCAGTCCAAGCTCTTGGAGAAACTTCACAAGCAGAATACACAGAAAAGTCCAGTCTTTGTCCTCGCTGAGGCAGATGCAGCACCTGCAGGCCAACCCAGCAAAGCACACACAGCAAAGGGGCAGTACTCCTCTTCCAGCTCTTCAGCTCTTCTCGTTGGCAGAGTTTCCTCTTGATCCAGAAGTGTTCCAAAGGGCTGGGTTTTGGGTGCACTACTTATACTAACTTCTGCCTTTGAAATAGACAAACTTCAAAGGAAAGTCTCTGTTGTTGAAAAGATCCTGCCTCGTCCAGGCCTGGTCCCAGACACACACCAGGGTGTCAGAGACTGCATTGTGTGAGGACAGGCATAGCCCTTTCAGGTGTAAGTGTTAGCTCCTACCTCCCCACTCTAGTCTAGGAGACTCATCAGGATATGCAGGACACTCCTCAGCTCCCTTTGTGTCACTGTCTAGAGGGAATTCAGAAACATCCCAACTGTCAGTCTGACCCAGATGTGGATTCCACAAGCAGGCAGAGGCACAGAATGGTTATGCAAAAAATGCTCACTAAAAAAGTGGCATTTTCAGACAATCTAAAAAAAAGTCTACCAAAAGATATATTTTAAAATTGTGAGTTCAGAGACCCCAAACTCTACAGCTCTATTTGCTTCCAATGAGAAACGACGTTTAAAAGATATTTTAAGGCAGTCCCCATGTTGACCTATGGGAGAGATAGGCCTTGCAATAGTGACACATGAATTTGGCAGTATTTCACTATCAGGACATGTGAAACCCACCAGTACATGACCTACCTTTTAAATACTTTGCACCCTGCTCATGGAGCTACCTAGGACCTACCTTAGGGGTGCCATACATGTACAAAAAGGGAAGGTTTGGGCCTGGCAAGTTGGTACACTTTCCAGGTCAAACTGGAGGTTTGAAAACTGCACAAACAGATACTGCAGTGGCAGGTGTGAGTCATGTCTGCACGGCTACTCGATTGGGTGTCACAACCAGTTCTGCAGGCCCACTAGTAGTATTTGGTTTTCAGGCCATGGGCACTTCTAGGGAACTTTACTAGGGGCTTACTAGTAAATCAGGCATGCCAATCATGGATAAACCAATCGCTAATACAATTTAGACAGACAGCATATGAACTTTAGCACTAGTTAGCAGTGGTAAAGTGCCCAGAGTCCTAATGTAATCAAAAGCTGGTCAGAAAAAATAGGAGGAGGAAGACAAAAAGTTTGGGGATGGCCCTGCAAAAAGGGCCAGATCCAACATGCGGAAAAGGCATTGAATGGCATCGCTGGTAAAAATATGCAACAGGGAATACCAAGATGAAACTGAGTTCAGATACCTGTACTTTTTTCTTATGTTTGAAAGGTATTTAAATCACTGACCAGAACAAAAAAAGTGCAGCAGAGAATAGGAACCAAAGTGCTCATATTAGAATGAATACATTTTCCATACAAGGTGATGAGGGGGTGGAAAACAGGTGATCAAATCTACATTTCTTATAAAAAGCAGATACAAGGAAAGTTTGCAATTGAACAATAAGGAGATAAATACATTGATAAGCAAATAAAAATAAAATTCCAGTGAAACATAAATAAAGTAACTCCAACGTTCTAGATTATTCTTGCAGAGTGGCTCCCTGGTGTTAACTCATTAGGAAGGGTATAGTATCTCGGTGTTTAAAGTGAAGGTATGCTGCAGATTCAAGGGATTTTCAAACCAAGATTTTTGATTTGGTGTCAGAACTGTAGGAAGTGAGCAGTGACAGAATGACAGGATTCCGATGAAAAACCCTCTATCTCCCCAAAAAGATAGCACCATTGTTTTATGTATTATGGGGTCGTCTAACTTGAGGAAAATGGGGCTTGGGTAGAAATGGAAAAAAAAGAAATTGTTTTGTCTACATCCTAATGCAAACATATACATATAACAGACTATCAGGAAGTACATTCACAATAGGGAAACCATACAAGGCATCAAAATGAGTATAACGATTACCAGCTCCTTCAATGATTAGTTGGTGGCGATCCTCTGAGCACATCAGGATATGCCCCGAAAATTCCAAAGGGACCAGAGTAACAACAGAGCATCAGCATAAATGTCACAACCCAATCTGGAGAAGGGAAGACACATTAAATGGAAGTTGAACTCTGAACAACAACACAATTAAGAGCTTAAATGTTATTTCTGGCAGGACAAAATTGAATAAGGAAATTTATTGTGACAAATCAATATCACTTGTGTAGCACTACATGCTAAAATGTGACCTTCCTAGCCTTTCTTCTCGTAAGGCCTCAATCATTTCACTGTAGTCCACTTTTGCTGAAATATCTCCTTCAGTTTAAAGAAGGGCCAATCCTGATAGTCAATCCTGAGACATTGTTCAGCGTAAGTCTTTATCAACTCATAGGGCAAGCACACAATTTGGCTAGATGTCCACCAATCTGTTAATGTAAATACACTGAAGAGTCTCTGTTAGACTTTTCACCCTTGGCATGGTCTCCCTTAACCTTTTGCCTCTGTTCCCCAGGTTGTTGATGTGTGCTGGACTCTGTTTGCTGTTTTTGTTACCCTGGGCACTTTACCACTGCTAACCAGTGCTAAAATGCCAGTGTTCCTTTACAAAATGTGTATTTAATTGGCTTATCCATGATTGGCATATTTGATTTACTAGTAAGTCCCTAGTAAAGTGCACTGGAGGTGCCAGGGCTTGTAAATCAAATGCTACTAGTGGGCCTGCAGCACTCGTTGTGCCACCCACACAAGTAGCTCAGTAATCATGTCTCAGACCTGCCATTGCAGTGTCTGTGTGTGCCATTTTAACTGTAAATTGGACTTGGCAAGTGTACCCACTTGCCAGGCCTGAACATTCCCTTTTCTTACATGTAAGGCACCCCTAAGGTAGGCCCTGGGTAGCCCCAAGGGCAGGGTGCAGTGTATGGTTAAGGTAGGACTATGGGGGTACTTACAACCTTGGCGGGCACTCATGCCACGGCCATTATGAGATCCCTGCTTGCCAGGTGGGCGGAAATCTGGTTTCCGCCGGCCGGCCCAGCAGGGATGTCGGCCGCAACACAGGAGCCGGATCCAAATGGAGCCGGCGGTGTTGCGGCTGTGCAACAGGTGCAGTTGCATAGCAGACAGTGAAAAGCTGCACGGATCCGTGGCAGGGGGCCCCTGCACTGCCCATGCCAGTGGCATGGGCAGTGCAAGGGCCCCCAGTGGCCCGCGACTCCCCTTTTCGCCAGCCTTTTCATGGCGGTGCAAACCGCCATGAAAGGCTGGCGGGAGGAGGACTTGTAATCCCCTGGGCAGAGCTGCAAGCAGCGCTGCCCTGGAGGATTACTCCCGCCGGGACAAAAGTGGCGGGAAACCGCCGGTCCCGGCAGTGTGACCGCGGCGCTTCTGCCGCGGTCATAATCCCCAGGATTTTACCGCCAGCCTGTTGGTGGTGAAATACGTCAAAACAACCCGCCAGGGTTGTAATGACACCCATAGTAATGTGTTTCATATGTCCTGACAGTGAAATATTGCTACATTTGTTTTTTACTGTTGCAAGGCCTGTCCCTCTCATAGGTTAACATGGGGGCTACCTTTAAATATGATTAAAGTGTAGATTCCCTTTGGGAGTAGATGGACATGTGGAATGTGGGGTCTCTGAGCTCACATTTTAAACATACATCTTTTAGTAAAGTTGATTTTAAGATTGTGTGTTTGAAAATGCCACTTTTGGAAAGTGAACATTTTCTTGCTTATACCATTTCTGTGACTCTTCCTGTTTGTGGATTCCCTGTCTGGGTCAGTTTGACAGTTGGGCTAGTTGCACCTCACACTAGACAGTGACACAAAGGGAGCTGGGGTGTAGCCTGCATATCCCGATGAGCCATCTGTGCTAGGAGGGAGGGGAGGAGTGGTCACTCACACCTGAAAGTGCGGTGCCTGCCCTCACACAATGCAGTCTCCAGCCCCCTGGTGAGTGTCTGGGGCCTGGCCTGAGCAAGGCGGAATTTCACATTCACAAGAGACTTTGCTTTGAAGTAGGCCTACTTCAAAGGGGAAATTGGGTATAAGAAGGGCACCCAAAACCACAGACTTTAGAACACTTCTGGAAACAAGAGGAACCTGTGCCTGGAGAAGAGCTGAAGAGCTGAGGAAGAAGAGCTGCCCTACCTGCGACTGTGCTTTGTGGAGCTATCCTGTAGTTGCTGCTTCTGCCAGAGTAAGAGGGCAAAGACTAGACTTTGTGTGCCTTCCATCTTGTGAAGAAATCTCCAAGGGCTTGATTTAGAGCTTGCCTCCTGTTGTTTGAAGTCTCAGGGACAGCAAAGACTTCTCTCTGCCAGCACCTGGAGTCTCTGGGGAGACTCCTGCTCTGACAAGTGGTGCCCTATCCAGTCCCTGGGCCGTTGAAAGGAAAGCTGGTGAAAATCCAAGGAAATCGACTTCGGACAACTTCGGACCGATGTCGCTGCTGAATCCAGTGACGCCGCCTGCACCCGACTCCGTGATCTTCGCTGGAACGCGACCACCTTCGCAGGCCTGACATCGCTGCAGCCCCACCAAAGTCCACGACTCCGTGGACGTCGCCGCACCACATCGTGACCTACGCCACTGGAAGTGCGCGGATTCAAAGTTTCGCACAGACGGCGTAATCCTCGACTTAGCCCATTGGCTCATTTTCATTTCTTCACCAAGGTACTGTACCTGGGGGTCTACGCGACTCCATGTCCGGCACCCCCGGATGTCAGATTGTTGGGAACGACTCTGTTACGACGCCGTGTTAACACTTCATCGAAACATTTTGTGATTCTAAGCGCTATTTTTTAGTTTAATCTTTAAAAATCCATAACTTGACTTGTGTATGTCGGAATTTTGTCATTTGGGTCTTGTTTTGTTTAGATAAATATTTCCTATTGTTCTAAACCTGTGTTGTGTCATTTTGTATTGTTTTCATTAAGTTACTGTGTGTGTTGGTACAAATCAAATACTTTACACCTAGCACTCTGAAGTTAAGCCTACTGCTCTGCCAAGCTACCAAGGGGGTAAGCAGGGGTTAGCTGAGGGTGATTCTCCTTTACCCTGAGTAGAGTGAGGGTATTTGCTTGAACAGGGGGTAACCTGACTGTCAACCAAAGATCCCATTTCTAACAGTCTCTAACATATTTAGTTTTTCAGGGAGGACGTGAGCAAGAAAGGAAATATCCTGAAACAGTTTAATCCCACCTATGTCAGAAGATATAACACCAGTAGCTGTGCAGTCTGACAGAAGATGTTATAGATCTTGCAGTGCTTTTGTAGGTCACCACTCTTCATGTCTTTTAAGATGGAAATATTATACAGAAAGCCAGGTTGCTTTTGGTGAGTTTTTCAGCTGCTCCAAATTGTCTGTCAATGCACACAATTGCTGTATCAAGAAGAGCATTGAAAAACCGGATGCAAATTTGCTCCTTTGGGTCTGTTATTGGTGTGTCAGCTCCCCTCATATTGAAACATTTTCTTTTTCATAGACATCCTTCAAATCACCTTTAAATTCTTTTGGAATTTCCAATTCATCTGCAAGTTCATTTGCTGAAATCAATGCAGCTGTAAATCTCTCATGACAATGCTTTTTAAAGAATACAAGTAGTTCCTGAATGTGTTTCACAGCTACATCAATCTGCACATTCTCACTCTGAATCAGTTTACTGACCGTGTTGATTCTCATTAAAGTATCATACCATATGACCAAACATAACGGGAATTCATATCATGCAAGTTCTGATGCTAGTGATGTTGCTTCACTTCTGTTTTTCACATCTCTATCCATTTCAGACACCCACGGAAGTGCTTCATGTATTAAACTAATCTGAAATTGGACAGCTTTGAGGCTTTCAAAACAGCATTTCCACTGAGTAGCAGATGGGCTTTTGAGGGAAATGGTCACTCCATCTTCAATTAACACATTCAGCCTTTTTGTTGATGCAGAGAACAATGAGTAAAGTTGTTGAAAAATGCTGAAGAAGTTGGCAGCATATGTAGATGAAGGTGCAGCATCTCCCAAGATTAGGTTCTAATTGTGACTGGCGCACAGTGCTAAAAAAGCCAGTGTGTTCTCTTTTAAGATTCGAGCTTGAACTCAACTGTCGTGTCCATGCATATTTGCACCATTATCATAACCTTGCCTGCGACAATCAGCAAGGTAATTTTTCAGGGCTTCCTGCTTGTGAAACAATCCATCAGTTAGAGCCTGTCCACTGTGCTCCTCCAGGGGATTTAATCTAATGAAATGTTTCTCAGTAGCCACACATCCTGTTGTAGAACTGACAAATCACACAATAAATATTATTTGTTCTATATGACTCTGTTAGAAATGGGTTCCCGGTTGCTTAGCCAGGCAGCAACCACCACTCTAGTCAGGGCAAGGGAGCTACACACCTAAGATAAACCCTGCTCAACTCCTTTTGCCAGAGCAGTCAGGCTTATCCGAGAAGCAATGTGCAAAGTAATTACACAACACACAACCCAGTGATGCAATAAATACACTACAAAAGAGACTTCACACGAGGTTATACAAAAAATTAACTGTATTGCATGTAAACTGTAGACCAAAAAACATAAATCAGTAATACTTTGCCAAGCAGGCAATTGTCAAACCATCGTCACCATAAATGCAAATAACGAGAAAAATTCCCATATTTCGCTCATGTCATAAACACACCCTCTCACTGCATTTAAGTCAGATCCTGAAAATATGCACGCCACCCAACAAGGCAAGAACGACATATCAAGTAACATCAGGTCATGAAATATAGGAAAAATGTTGAGGGTTATAAAACACATAGATTGCCAATCATGCCTGCAGTACACAAATCATTACTATGACCCTCACACCATCTGTCGAATCAGAGGTACAAATTCTCTTCATAAACCCATTGATCTGTTGCTACTGCACCTCTATTACATGATGCATGGTAATATGCAATACCTGCAGGCTTTACCTACATGCCTCCTATAATAACTACAGTCACTTCAAGGAAACTGTGGAGCACTGGGACACCAGCGTGCCTGTGGCAGTCAACAGGGTAATCTTTCCGGCAGGAAAATGTGGATCTAGGCCTCCGATAAGGATCCCTCCTATCCTGTCATACATTCTAAATAAAACACCAAGCCCCTTGCAACACGTGTGCCCAAGGAAAAGGGGGGGCATACAGAGCTCCCATGGTGGTGGGGAGACCTCTGTTGATTCCCTGCGAATGACACCCCACTAGGCAGCCAGCTACATCCACATGGGGCAGCTGCTAATCACGGTTGCTTACTCTCCAGCGACTTGTCCACAAGTAGCAAATAGCCATCCAGGGCCTCTGGGACCACTTCCCTAGTCCCCACAAGGGAAAGGGGGGGGGGCACACAGAGCTCCCACAGTAGTGGGGAGACCTCTGTTGATCCCCTGTAAATGACACCCCACTAGGCAGCCAGCCACATCCACATGAGGCAGCTGCTAATCACAGTTGCTTCCTCCCCATTGACTTGTACACTAGTAGCAAATAGCCCTCCAGGGCCTCCCGAACCACTCCCCCAGTCCCCACAAAGGCCACTGCCCACAAGCAAGTGGCACAGGGATTCCAGTGAGGATGTCTGGTCTCCCTCTCAGGTAGGCAAGGCCACCCATGGACAGAAGCATGGTGGCCTCACAGCTCCCCCAGGGCCCAACTCACCCTTGGCTCTCCTCCGAAAGGGACAGGCGGCTGCAGGCACATCAGTGGGCTTCCCCTACACCCACTTCGGAGAGGGGACAGGTTCCCGCTCCCACAGCAGTCCACACAACTCACACAAAAAAAGAACGAGGAACAGCTGAGCAAAACTATGGCTTCTGTGGTATGGGCCTGCTCAACCCCGGGGGCACCAGAGAGAGTGCACCTTGTCTGCATCCAACAGATGCTGTCGGTGGTCAGCGTCACACTTCTTCTACCTCCTGACCACTCCGGTAATCAGGACCCAGCACCACAATGGGATGCAGCTAGGTAGCCCAGCTGCTCGGGGTCACAGCACTCAACACACGCTGTTCAAAGTTCAGGGCAGCGTCAGCCTGCACCATGCGAAAAAATCTCCAGCATCTCCCCAGCACTGACAAAGCACCTGCACTAGAAAGCAGGAAACAGTGGATAAAGGGGACACGCCACCCAGCCCCTCCAGGCAACAGGGGAGCACAAACACAGAGAACAAGCAGCAGGGCATCACATCAGGGTCCTTGTAGGCAAAGTAGCAGTCCTTCTTGTGGCTCAGTAGGCCACAGGTCAGTACAACAACAAGTCAGTCCAATAGCAGTTCCTGCCAGCAGCATAACAGGTCCTTCTCTCAATGTGTAGAACCAGAAGCATCTGGTTGCAAGTCCACACAGTGTCTGAAAACATGTGGTACAACCCCTTTACTTATACTCCAAATGTCTTTGATCTAAGAGGGCACTTCAAAGGAACTTTAGAAGTGCACAGAACCCCCTCCTAACCCCAGCCCTGGTTCCAGACATCAGTAGGGGGTAAACAAGACCTATGTGTGAGGGCAGGACACAGCCTATACAAATGTAACTGCACCCGCCTCCCAATCTCCCAGCCTAGGAAGACCACTCAGTATGCAGATGTAATCCTGTTACACCTCCACCCTCCCTGTGTGATGGTTGTGTGGAAAGTATGCACAAAGCCCAGCTATCATTCCACTCCGGAAGTGGATTGGAGTCAGGCTAGAAAGCATGAGACATAAGAACAGTGAAATTCCTCCTTTCTAAAAGTGCCAATTTTTCAGACAGTAATAAGAAATCCACCTACACCAATAAGCAGGATTTCTCATTACCATTCCAAACATACTAAACATGCCCACGCTACTCCTTGTAGATCAGAAATTACCACTTAGACACATATAAGGGAATGCCCCATGCAAACCTATGAGAGGAACAGCTCTCACAGCAATGAGAAACCAAATAGCCTGTTACTACCAAGACATGCCACATAGTGAAGGCACATGTCCCATCTTTTACCTGCACAGCACCCTGCCCATAGGGCTACCATGGGCCTACCTTATGGATGCCCTATATGTAGTAAAAGGGGAGTTCCAGGCCTGTCAAGTAATTTTAGATGCCAAGCCAATGTGGCTGTAAAGTGGGCACGCAGGCCCTTCAAGGGCAGCCCTGAGACAGATTTGAAAGGCTACTTTTATGGGTGGCGGAAGCTGCGCTTCAGGCCCACTAGTAGCATTTAATTTACAGGCCCTGGATGTAAGGGATATCACTGTGCAAGGGACCTACAGGAACATTAAATGTGCCAATCAGGTGTAAGCCAATCATACCAAGTTTAGAGGGTAGAGCACGTGCATTTTGGCACTGAATAGCAGTGATAAAGTGCCCAGAATCCTAAAACCAACAAAAAGAGGGTACGATAAACAGAAGGAGGAAGGCAAAATGTTTGGGGATGACCAAGCAGAAAAAGGCCAGGTCCAACAGACTCAGATCAGGAGTATAGTCAAGGAGCACTGTGTAATATTTGGCCTTTTGGGCATACGTTAGGATTTTTTGGAGAACCATCTGAGACATCAGCTCAATCAATTAATTATGAATGTGCTTGTCAAGATAAAGTGTATGAATCTCATTTGTGGTAACTCTGTGAACGTGTTCCATCATTACCAACTCAAATGTGCATAAAAGTTGCACAAGCCCTAAAAAGTTGCCATTGTGAGATTGGTTCAGCTAGTCAACACTACTGCGGAATGCCAAGTTATGTTCTGATAGGTACCGTGTATTTACTAGGAGCCTCTCCAAGACATTTCTCCAATGCATCCACTTCTGATGGATTTGAGCAAGGTTTTGCTTAACAATATTCCAAGTTGAAGAACAAACTCCTTCCATTTCCTAATATTTTTTATTTGCTACTGAGAATTTTCTTATTCATATGGATGCTGTCCAAAATGGTGCCCGCTGCTCACAAGTGGAGTGTTAGAGGAAGAAATAATAGATCATTTACAGCAGAAACAAAATAAGGCATTTTTGTACATTGAATAAACTAGCAACTGCCGGTTAATTTGCTGACCATTACTCATTTCCCTTTTGAAATAAGTAAGATGGAAGGATCGATTTTGAGAGTCATGTGGAAAATAATCACAATCATTATTTCCAGCCTTGGTATGTCCTCTTTCTACTAGGTAGCTATATACTTTATCATCTTGAGTAGTAGGGCATTTCCCCGGGTCATCATTAATGTTGTAGAAACACTTTCCAGCAGTTTCGCTAGTAGTTTCATCGTTATCAGCCTTTGCCACTTGTACAATGTCCAGCCCCTGGCCATACTGGTTCTTTACTCCATGATCACAATATTCAGATGGCATATTAATTGTGACCTGAACTTGCTGCTGTCCATCCAAGTTCTTTTGTATCTCTCCTTGGAATTTGAAAGCATCACTGGGTTTTTCTTGCTGCTGGTCATTCAGTTCCTGTTCTTGTCACTGTGATACTGGTCCTTTTAAAACTTGCTGCTCACATTCCTGATCATGCGCCTCAAAATTGGAGATTATACTGCCTGTGGTAGTAGTGATGTGTTTATAATCATGACCCAGGATGTTCTTCACCTCTTTATTGTTGTACTAAATGACTACACCAGTGGCAGTTGATGCTTGGTTGCTGGTCCTAAGGGTTCTCAGGCTCCTGATTTTAGAACTGGAAGACTGCTGTGTTGAGGTTATTTTCCTTCTCATTGTACATGTCTCTTATAAACTTAAGTGACATTTCCTGCTGACTTTTATCTTCTTCAATCTGTACCCGTTTCCTTTTCCACTTGAATGCACCAGAGGCATATTTCCATCCAATGATGCAGTCACGGCCAGCCATTTTTTTCTTTTGTCAAACAGCTTGACCATGCAGCATAAATGTAAAATAAAAGATCATTTTGTATACAGATGTGGGAATATTTAGTACATGTAGGATTTTCAGACATACAGTATGCTTATTACGAAAAATGCTTAGGATTCTATTTCCATAGCAAGTCAAAGCCTGAAAAGTTAATCTTGTTTCTGATATCCTATGCCCCTACTTACCAATACGTATTATTTACCCTGCTCAATATAAAACATACTTGTGATTGAATGTGGTGATTTCTGCCATACATGCATAATTTATAAACACTGTGGATGATATATGTTGCTGTCACCCAATTTAATAATACTGTATAAATGATCCAAAACATACTTCTCTCCTACATGACCCACACAATAGAAAAATAATAAAAATAAATAAATAAAGAAGCTACAGTTTGAGGAAAGTCTCTCAGTATATGTAAGAACTTTCTACACAGATCTGTACTCGATCTGCAGGCACTTACTCCAATATCAGCAATATAAGCATAATCTGCAAGTAACCGGATCCACTCTTAGTGAGATTGCTCCTTCTCAACAGGTAGAGTTTGACATGTATATAAGGTTAGTTCTACAGCAAAAGAAAGAAATCAATGTAAATATTTACTACAAGAATACACCATTGTTCATCCTAGGCCGTCCCATAAGTGAATGAATGAGGCCCAATTGGCATAGCATTCAATATATGCCTTCTAGTTCCAAGTTCACTCTTTTTAACATTTTCTTTTCTTTTTGCTTTGTAGCCTCTACAGAGGGTCCAAGCATGACTGGTAAGCCAGTATTCTGAACAAGTTTATGACCCCTGGCAGCCTCTTTGAGAACCTCACACTACCACCTATAGGCAAGCTGGTTAAAAGTATGCACAATAAAATATTGTTATGTTGCAAGGAAAAAATATATAAAACCAAAATCCAGAAAAAATTGAATACTCTTAGGAAAGTAATGTAAGCAAGACACTTGAAACATAAATATGAACAATCTCATTGGCATGACTGACATAGATGCTGTGAAGAGTCTTACAGTCCTTGTTGATATATCTATCAATGTTTTCCCTGTAAAAGATATCAGAATAGAGCACAATACAGTCTATTTTCAAAGTCAAATTTTAATTAATGCTTGGCCAGAGACCCAGGGGGACCTGTCTCACTGAAGGCAATGATCCTTGGTTTATACCGCTTAACTTGCTTTGGTTGAACGTTGCCTTTTAATCAATGGTTTACCCTGCCCTGTGACTTGCAGCTATAATGTAATGCTATAAGGCCCAGGAAAGAGTCTACCTCCTCTGGGGCTCGCAGCGCTGAATCATGACTATGACAGGGCCTAGTGTTGGGTGGCCCTCTAGTCTGGTCTTCACACCCATTATGTAGGGCTGAGATTCCCAGGGAAAGGTGGTCCTTCATCTAGGCTTCCTAGTGCTACATTATGGCTGTGAGTCACGGAGCAGAGAAAAACATTCATTATAGACCGGGGTGTACCAAAGCAAAGGGAGCATTATAAACCCAGTATCATGTCTTTCAGTGAAGCAGGTCCCTCCGGGTCTCAGGCTGAGTAGTAAATAAAAGCTGACTTTGAAATGGCCCCCTCTCACTCTGTAGTTATATCCTTGAAAGGGCAGAGCACTGATGCAAATATGAATGAATTAGAAAAAGAACCTGTGCAGTGAAGCCATCCTAGACCATCGAGGTTCATGCCCCAAAACACATAGTGCAGCCAATACACACATTGAGTTCAAATGGTTAAATACCTGTGGCTATGACACAGTGTACAACATGGTAGCCTGTCCTCAACTCCTTTGAACAGCCATCAGAGTCCTTAAGAAACTCTCTACTAACACCCATAAATGTTTTCAAGTTCCTCGCAACTGCCAAGTTTTCCAGGATGCTGCTCCAGTCTAGATTTTTACTTTGAACTATGGTATTTGTAGTCCTGTTTTTTAATGGACTAAACATGAATACAAGTCCCAGAATTCACAGAAAAAAACAGGACTTAGAATTGTTGATCCCTTATTGACCATCAACCAACATCCATGCTGCCCTGTTCTATCTCCCATGAGCCCATTTGTATTTCTTTAAATTTGGTTGTCTGTTTGAAAAAACAAATCATCCTATAGCCTTGGTCTCATAGTTCAATTTCCAAATCCTCTCACTTTGCACTCAAGAGAAAGAAAAGTAAACAACACATCTCCTTGTTAAAAAAAAATAAGCAGCAATTTGGCTAAAGACATAAGGGCCTGATTATGATCTAGACAGATGGGGTTACTCCGTCACGGTTGCGATGGATGTCCTGTTCACATATTACAATTCCATTATATCCTATGGAAATCATAATACCACCGACAGACCATCCGTCAGGTTTCTGACGGAGTATCCCACGCCAAGATCATAATCAGTCCCATAGTCTGCTATTTGACCTTTGCCTTTCAACAAGATAAAGGCAACGTTTGAAGGCATCTATATGGCCATTCTCTTTGGAACTACAGCAGGGTGTTTAGCACAGTTGTACACCTGTACTGTGGGAATTCATCTGCAATGCCTACACCATAAATGTACACATCAATTAAGTTCTCCACTGAGTTTCACAACCACCACTTGATTTGGACTGTGGCAGTGTTAGAAATGGGATCTTTGGTTGGCAGTCTGGTTACCCCCTGCCCAAGCAAGGACCCTCACTCTAGTCAATGTAAGTCACACACAATCCAAATTGTACTGTGCCCACCCTCCGGTAGCTTGGCACTGAGCAGTCAGGCTTAACTTAGAAGGCAATGTGTAAGGTATTTGTGCAATAAATCATTCAACAAGACAACAGAACACCACAAAAATACACCACACAGTGTATAGAAAAAATACATAATATTTATCTGGTAAGATGCAGGTCAAAACAATCAAGATTGAATAAGTATACGTTGAGATATCACTGTAAAATTGATATAAAGTTTCTTTAAAAAGCAACAATGTTTCTTGTAAGCACAAAGTACCTGGTTTGTGTTCAAATTCTCCGCAAGGGACCGCAGAGGAGGAGATGCGTGGAAAACGGGGAGGTGTGCATTGATTTTTCCAGGACACATAGACGATGCGTTGTTGAGTTTTCACACAGGGCAGGCTTTGCGTCGATTTCCGGCGTGGAGACTGGGATCCTCTTCGGGTTGCGGGGTTTTCAGACGCCCAGGGGACGATGCGTCAAAATCCTGGGCGATCAGGATGAAGTCACAGGGGCTGCGTCGATCCGGTGGGCGATGCGTGGAAATTTCTGCCGCATGGCAGGCGCTGCGTCAGTTCCTCTCAGGAAGTTGGGCTGCTTCTTTCCGGCTCGGCTTTGCGTCGATCCAGTGGGCCGTGCGTCAAATTTCCAGTCGCAATGCTGGTGCTGGGTCGATCTTCTCCTTGCGAAGTCGGGCTGTGTCGTTCTGGTTCAGCGTGCAGTGATTTTCTCTCCGCAATGCAGACTGTGTGTCATTTCTTGCAGGCTGTGCGTCGATTTTCGCTGCACAAGGAGTTCTTTTGCAGGAATGAAGTCTTTTTGGTCCTGAGACTTCAGGGAACAGGAGGCAAGATCTATCCAAGCCCTTGGAGAGCACTTCTCAGCCCAGCTAGAGAACAGCAAGGCAGCAGTGCTTCTCAGAAAAGCAGTCCAGGTGAGTCCTTTGGGCAGCCAGGCAGTTCTTCTTGGCAGGTTGCAGGTTCTGATTCATGGATTCTTCCCCAGGAATTGTCTGAGTTGATAGTGTCAGAGACACTGCTTAAATACCCAAATGTGCCTTTGAAGTGAGGGAGACTTCAAATAGCAGTTTTGAAGGTCACAAGGTCCCCTTTCAGTTCCATCCTGTCTGCCAGGGTCCCAGTAGGGGGTGTGGCAGTGCGTTGTGTGAAGGCAGGCTACTATCCTTTCACATGTAAGTGTAAGGCCCTCCACCCTCCCAGCCCAGGAAGAACCATTCAATATGCAGATGTGTGCAAGTGTGCCTGACCATCCTGTGTTTTGGGTTTGTCTGAGTGGAATGCACAAGGGAGCTGTCAACTAACCCAGCCAGATGTGGATTGGATTGTAAGGCACAGAAGGATTTAAGTGTAGAGAAACGCTCACTTTCTAAAAGTGGCATTTCTAAAATAGTAATATTAAATCCAACTTCACCAGTCAGCAGGATCTTGTAATACCATTCTGGCAATAATAAATATGACCATGTTACTCCTTTCAGATCAGAAGCTACCACTCAACCAGAATATGAGGGTAGCCCTAATGTTAGCCTATGAAAGGATCAGGCCTCAAAGCAGTGTAAAAGCTAATTTAGAAGTTTTACACTACCAGGACATATAAACTGCACAGGTACATGTCTTGACTTTTATCTACATGGCATCCCGCCCTATGGGTTACCTAGGGCCTACCTTAGGGGTAACTTATATGTAGAAAAAGGGGAGTTTAAGGCTTGGCAAGTATTTTTAAATGTCAAGTTGAAGTGGCAGTGACACTGCACACACAGGCCTTGTAATGGCAGGTCTGAGGCATGGTTAAGAGGCTACTTATGTGGGTGGCACAATCAGTGTTGCAGGCCCACTAGTAGCATTTAATCTACATGCCCTGGGCACATGCAGTAGATTAAAAAAGCCAATTGGGTACTAACCAATGTCACCATGTTTTAAGGGAAAGAGCATATGCACTTTAGCACTGGCTAGCAGTGGTAAAGTGCGCAGAGTCCTAAAACCAGCAAAAACAGTGTCCAAAAAGTGGAGGGAGGCAGGCAAATAGTTAGGGGTGACCACCCTAAGGCTGTCAGGTCTAACAGGAAGCAACAGTGCCAGGACGTTTTTTTACAGTTTAAATACCATGAAGTCACCCCAATGTCTTTGGAGCGCTTTACACAGGTACCAGTTACACTGCAGAAGGTCAGAATATGTTTTTTTAGATATGGAGATTTAAGTGATTTGCTATGAATCAAAGGAAGTTGAGCGGACAGCAGGACTTGAATCTGGTTTCCAGTTCCGCAGTATATCGCTGCGAGGCAAAAGAGGGGGCCGCCTTCCCTGGGCCTCACAGGACTACATAATGGCTGCAAGGCTCAGGAAAGAGGGCCCCACACCTGGACCTTGCTGCCTGATGAAGCATTTGCCACCTTTCAAAGAGAAAAAGACAGACCATTTGTTGTTGTTTTGGGAGGCTTCAAAGTCTGGTATGTGCTACTAAATAGCACTTTATAATGGATATAAGACCCAGGGACGGTGGCCTCACACCTGGAGATTGCAACTTGAAGGAGGGATGCAAAAAGAGTTGCCGCATTTCTAAGAGAAAGTTGCTGAACATTGTTTGAGGTGTGAAGAGGCTGCAAGGGGCCGTACATGCTACAATATCGGACATAATCACTACAAAGCCCAGGGAAAGGGGCCTCACACTTGGACCTTGCAGCCTGATCCAGTGCTTTGAGGCCCAGGGGATGGGGACCCCCTCCCCTGAGCCTAGAAGCAGTAACGAGGTATTCACAAAACACTGCCCTACCATGGCAGCACTGCACATATTTTAAATGCACATTCATATTTACAGAAGTAATCTTTGCTATGGTGATGCAGAAGTTAACAAAAGTCAGGTGATCTGGCTGCTCCTTTCTCCTCACCCCACCTCTCTTTACTTGTGTCCAGCTGGGCCTGGAAGCAAACTGCCTATTGTTGCCTGGAAATAAAATGCAGAAAGGGCAGATAAGACTGACAGTTATTTTGTATTTAGGTGATGAGCTCGGCTGGGGATACTAGAGCTTTCCTGGATTTTAAGATTAGCTTTGGCTTGATCCAGTGTGCTAAATCTGTGACTCATAAAGCTGGGCACATACAACTGGGTGCTCACAGTTAGATTCAACCGACCATAGTTTGGTTTCATTTAAGGTCCAGGAAGTGTGTGTGGTGGAACACAGGCAGAGCGCCACTAAGTGCATTAGAAACTGGGGTAAAATTGAAGTGGGGGAGTTTTCTCAAACCCTGGCTAGATTTATGAAGAAGGGCTTGATGGGCAGAGGCTCACCAGCTGAGAATTTTAATAACTGGGTGAGGTCGGCAGTAGAAGAGGTGGCCCCTCTGACGAGCCTGAACTCAAAGGGCAGGAAGTAACCAACAGCCTTGAGATTCACAGAGGAGCTCAAGGAGCTCCAAAAGCAGTGCTGGCAGCAGGAGTGAAAATGTCCAAAAAGAGCTATTCAACATAGTGTGCACCCTTATATCTCCTCCCATGATTCAGGGAGTTGAGAACCCACACATCTTTTGTGATAAAGTAGCTCAATTCTTTAATGAAAAAGTCATGAAGATTCATGCAGATTTCAGAATTCTTCTTGATGGGTCCACTAAATCCGGAAGTCAGGTGATGGTGAGAACAGGGCAGCCTTAGAACAACTCACCCTCAGTGGTCTAGCCAGACTCTCCACACTGCCTCAACATAGGATAAAAACCTACTAGATGGGATCACTTTGGGTCCCCCAGATGACCCATTCCCGCCTAGGGCCCTGCAGTTGGTTCTGGACCTTTTGGCTGGGGTTTTGGAGAAGATTTCTTCTGAGGTCCTGGAGACCGGGGTGTACCGACAGGGCTGGAAGGAGGCAGTTCTCATCCCTCTGAAAAAGAAACCTCCAGTGATTTGAAAAAATTACATCCAATTTCTGTGTTATCTGCTCCTGCTAAGATCTTGGAGAAGCACATAAACCATGAATTAGCCAGTTTTCTCCTAGATCAAGATCTAAATAAAGCCTTCACAGGATGGATTTAGGAAGAATAATTTCATTGAATCAGTGCTCATTGTCACTGCGGATTAAATCTGCAGACAAGTGGATCAGGTAGGCGTGGCTATCCTGGTTTTGCTTGACCTGACAGTGGCCTTTGACACCATTATCTCCATCACTGATGGTGCACAGGCTGAGACGGGCTGAAAGTTGTAGCCCTTAAACTGTTGGAGTCATTCCTGTGTGATAGATCAATCAAAGTGAGTTGTGGTGTCTTCAGAGTGGCCCCCTTTCAGCTTCCTTGTGGAATTCACCAAGGCCTGACCTTATTTAATTTGTCGATCATCCCCCTGGAAAAACTTGTTTGCTCTTTTGGGTTCCAGGTATCGTCCTATGCAGACGATACCCAGGCATGGTCTCCATCTTTGATGACTGAGAAGAGGCAGTGGATAGGTTTCTGGCATGCATGAGAGAAGTCAGCAGGTGGATAAGTGAGAACTGGCTGAAAGTGATGGGGAAAAAAACATTATCCCTGTGTTTGGATTAGCTAGTTCAATTTGGACTGAATGCTGCTGGCTAGGTATTTGCAGTACTTTACATGATCCAATAGTGGCGGGCAAAAACCTGGGTGTAATGTTTAATAACACTCTAACTTTTGACACCCAGATTAATAGCATTATTAGTTCTTGCTTTTAGACGATTAGGATCTTGAAGAATATTCTGCCTTTCTTGCCAAAAATTCCCAGAGTATCAGTGGTCTTAGCTCTCATTACATCATGACTGGGCGACTGCAATGACCTGGATTTAAACATCAACCAACCTTTGCTTGTCAGGGAAGGTCTGAAATATCTCCACTGGCTGCCGATAAGGAAATGAGTGTCATTTAAAGCGATCTGCATGGTGCATAAAACACTCATTCCCAGGGATCAAGCTATCTGCAGACCACCTTGGCTGGTACATTCCTAGGAGCCCTTTGAGATCCCTAGTCTGCTACATGGTAGTAGTGCCATGGTCCAAGAAAGCCAGGTTGGGGGATTGGGCTTTCACAGTTGTAGCTGCCAGGTTGTAGAATTCTCTTCCTGAACAGATCAGGAGCCTGAACTTGCACCTATTGTTTCTCAAGCAACTTAAAACTTGGCTTTTTAACACTTGGTGCCTGTTTTACAGTAGGTTTGTTTGCTTGGGGTGCCACTGTTTGTTCAATTTTTACTGCTTTTCAGCCCTTTGATGCCTTCTGGTTTAATGCGGTTTAGAAATACTAGATGTTAGACCTGACATCCTTAGGGTGGTCATCCCCCAACTTTTTGCCTGCCTCCCTCCACTTTTCTGACGCTGTTTTTGCTGGTTTTAGGACTCTGCACCCTTTACCACTGTTAACCAGTGATAAAGTACATATGCTTTCTCTCTTAAACATGGTAACATTGGCTCATGACCAATTGGCATATTTAATTTACTTGTAAGTCCCTAGAAAAGATCAATACATGTGTCCAGGGTCTGTAAATTAAATGCTACTAGTGGGCCTGCATCACTGATTGTGCCACCCACATAAGTAGCCCCTTAACCATGTCTCCGGCCTGCCATTGCAAGGCATGTGTGTGCAGTTTCACTGCCACTTCGACTTGGCATTTAAAAATATTTGCCAAGTCTTAAACTCCCCTTTTTCTACATATGTCACCTCTAAGGTAGGCCATAGGTAACCCATAGGGCAGGGTGCTATGTAGGTAAAAATCAGGACAAATACCTGTGTGTTTCATATATCCTGCTAGTGGAAAACTGATAAGTTTGTTTTTCACTACTGTGAGGCCTGCTCCTTTCTTAGGCTAGCATTAGGGACACCCTCATATATGGTTTGAGTGGTAGCTTCTGATCAGGAAGGGGTAACCAGGTCATGTGTAGTATGGCCGAATGGTAATAGAAAATCCGGCTTATTGATGAGGTTGGATTTTATATTACTATTTCAGAAATGCCACTTTTAGAAAGTGAGCATTTCTCTGCACTTAAAATCCATCTCTGCCTTACAGCCTGTCTCCAATCAACATCTGGGCTGGGCTGGTTGACAACTTCCTTGTGCATTTCACCCAGACAACCGCAAACACAGGATACTCAGTTACACCTGTAATCATCTGCATACTGAATGGGTCTTCCTGGGCTAGAAGGGTGGAGGGGCCTGACACTTACATTTCAAAGGGTAGGTGCCTGCCCTCACACAATGGACTGCCAAACCTCCTCCTGGGACCCTGGCAGACAGATCGGTACTGAAAGGGAACCTTGTGCACTTCAAAACCATTCTTTGAAGTCTCCCCCACTTCAAAGGCATTTTTGGGTATATGAACTGGGTTCCTGACCCCACTAATTCAGACACTTCTAGACCAGATCCTGCAACCTGTCACTAGGAGCTGCCTGGTTGCCCAAAGGACTCACCTGGACTGCTTTGCTGAGAAGGACTGCTGCCTTGCTGTTGCCCTATGCACAGCCTTCCCTGTGACGAGAAAATCACTGCACCGCCAAACCAGAATGACGCACCCTGACTTCCAGAGGAAAGATCAATGCAGTGCCTTTGTTGCGGCTGGAACTTCAATGCACAGCCCTACCGGATCGACGCACAGCTGAGCCGGAACAACGCAGCCGATTTCCTGAGTGAAGAAACAGCGCCTGCTGTGCAAAAGAAACTTTGACGCATCCGCATCAGATGGACGCGGCACCTGTAACTTTGTCCCCCTCACCCAGGATTTCCATGCATCAACCATGGGCATCAGAAGAAGCCGGCATCGCAGTGAGGACCTAAGACTGCACGACAGAAACCGACACAAAGCCTTTGCAGCGTGCGAAGAAACAACATATCATCTGTGCCACGTTGAGAAATCCGATGCACACCTTACTTTTTCCATGCATCTCCTCCTCTGCAGTGCATGTGATTTTGATGCAAACCTGGTAGTTTGTGCACACAAGAGACAATTGTTGATTTTTAAGATTTAAGACTCTCCTTAAAATTGCAAAAGTGGTATTTCAACTTGTGCTTATCGAATCTTTATCGTTTCAATCGGATTATTCATTCCGATAAATATCTTATATTTTTCTAAACCTGTGTGGTGTATTTTTGTGGTGTTTTCACTGTGTTATTGCATGGTTTATTGCACAAATACTTTACACATTGCCTTTTAAATTAAGCCTGACTGCTCAGTACCAAGCTACAAGAGGGTGGGCACAGGATAAGTTAGATTGTGTGTGACTTACCCTGACTAGGATTTTGGTCCATACTTGGATAAGGGTGTATACCTCTGCCAACTAGAGACCCCATTCCTAACACTAGAAATACAATTTAACAGAGGCGCTGCCCCACCCCTGAGTGTAACTCTGAGCCAACATAATTTCTGTCCTAACTGCTGTCATCTCCCACTCTGTTTGTCCCTTACCCCCATTCCTGCTCCCCTAGAAATGCCACCACACCCTGAGCAGTGAGTTCAAGACACCCCACATAAAAATGCATTCATAATGTGATCAGGTGGGGGAGACAGCCCTGTGGGAGCAGGTGGGTTAGCTGTGAAATTGTGGCCTTTCACAGTGAAGTGGGGCCCCCTATTTTTCAGTTGAGCACAAGGTGCTGGGCAGCTGCCATCACTGCCCATGCCTTGGGCCAGCCCTATTCGGATTCCATCCTTTACAAATTATCATTGTGCAAAATAGTCATTCACATTTAACATCATATTTACTATGTGCATTGGTATTATTAACGTGGATGGACATTTAAATGCATTTATGAAATGTAACCACTGAAAGACTGCAGATTAATAAATGTGCACACTAATGTTCGGTCAAAAAAAAATCATGTTCTTGTTTGTTTTTGTTTTATATTTACACATTAAGTGCCTGATTTAGATATTGACAGATGGGTTACTCCATCACAGTAGTGATGGATATCCCGTCCTCTGAAATCTAAATCCTGTAGGACATAATGACCTCTCTGCTTCTTTTTATTCTTGTAAGTGTGAAGCATCATGCTAAACACTTACAGACATATTTAATAGAAATGGCACATCACTGCATTGCGTCAGTGATGTGTCACAAAAATCTTGCGCTTTGCTATGACAGAGTCCTATGCCATAGATACAGCGTATTTAACCTATGGTGCACCATGACATAAGTTACCTGGCTGCATGAAAAAAAGACACATCCATGTGCGTCATGTTGTAGGAAAATGTGATGCCCCTACTGCAAAAGAGACACAGGGATGACTTGCAACACGTAAAGTGACGCAGCTCGATCCTGCGTCACTTTTGAGAGAGGAATGCATAATTTTTTTTTACACTTCATTGAAAAACAATTGAAATCATCACAGAAGGCAGCCATGGAGCAGAGAGCAGGCCGCAGAAGCAGGGATCACAACCCCAGCACCAGCCAGGATGTCCAGACAAACTCCAGGGGAAGAGGAAGAGGAAGAGGAAGTGCCACGTCAGTGAGGAGGAGAATGGCATCTTGATCACTGAGGTGACAGAGCGTCATCGGCTATTTGTCACCTCTAGATCGCCACTAGGGAGGAAAAAGGCCATTTGGCAGACCATAGTTGAGAACAGTAACAGTGTAGGACTGTCCCCCACTGCAAGAAGTGCTGGCATGATTATTAGCACTGGATAAAGGAGAAACGGAAGGCAACAATTCAGACTGGAGGAGGAGCCCTGCACCCTAGGAGGAGCTGGATGCTTTGGAAGAGCAGGTGGCAGCTGTCATTCCAGATGATTTGGTGGCTGGAATACCAGGACAAGACAGTACAGCACTCAAGGAACAACCAGAGACATGGGGTAAACATAAAGAAGGGGCAATGTGGGCAAAAAGGCCATGTTGTGCAGTGCAGCTAGCTATGTCTCTCTGCTCCAGTGTTTGGTGTGCAGGGCAAACAGCTGGAATCTTCATCATGTCCCATTAAGTGGTTCAGAAATGTCTGCCACACTGCCCAGTTAAATGTTGTACAGCTCATTCATGCTCTGTCACAGTTCTTAATAACATGTGTGAAGTGCCTCACCAGTCCAGGACCACTTTTATATGAAGGCATGTGTAGTGGAATGCACAACATGAGTCAACAGAACTACAAGTCCCAAAATACTAAGAAAACAACACAGGCCCATGGTTAAGCAGTACATTGTAAGTGCTGGCTGAGTAGTGTGAACTGCCACTGTGTCTGAATGGGGAGACATTTCATAGCAAGGAGGTCAGTATGGATATATGTTATGTGTTCTGCAAAGTGGCCTAAGTAGTACACATGCATTGCTGTGTTTGACAGTGTCACCATTGGGTTGCAGCTGGCAAGGGATGACAGAGAAGAGCCCATTGGGGTACAACATCCTACATGTCATGTGGTTCTGGGTGAAGATGTAGCACATGGGAGGGGGAGTCTGAAGGGAAATTGTCTCACCGTGCCACCTATGTCTCAGCAGAAGGATGTGAAATAGGGATCTGGCAAAGGACATGACAAACTGGTCTACCACCACAAAGGGCAGGAGTCGGCGATGGTTAGAGACTGAGGTGGATGTGCACAGTTAGGTTACAGTCCTGGATAGATACATATCACCAATCACAACACTACTATCATGTAGGGTAAAGCTTGACCCATAGCCCTCAGCAGCAGCAGACATGTCAGTCTATTGGATATGGGAACACATTTTGTTTGTGTCAAAGACATATGAGAGTCAATGCATGATCTGTGTCACATCACTGTGTGGTATGAAGCTTAGGGCCAGATGTAGGAAGATGCGATTTTTCAAATCGGAAATTGCGAGTGGGTGCGACTCGCAATTTCCGATTCGCAAAATCGTATGCAGAATGGTGTCTCAGACACCTTCTGCGAATCTCAAGGGGGTTGAGATTCCCTGCACTCACAGGTGATGGTGGCCTGCTGGAGACAGTAGACCTCCGTGTGTGTGACTGCTTTTTCAGGAAAACAAGTTGCATTACAAAATAAAAAATAAAACATTTGGTTTCGTTTTTTCAGAGTAGGCAGTGGTCCATTGGACCACTGCCTGCTCTGAAAAAACATTTTTTGCGACATTCACAAAGAAGAAGGGGTCCCATGGGGACCCCTTCCCTTTTGCGAATAAGTTACCACCCACTTCAAGTGGGTGCTAACTGCGAATTGCTTTGCGACCGCTTTCGCGGTCACAAAGCAATTCTGCATTGCGGTGCGAGTCGCAAATAGGAAGGGAACACCCCTTCCTATTTGCGAGTCGCATTCCCATTTTGTGAGTCGGTACCGACTCGCAAAATGGGAATGTGCATCGCAATGGCCGTTTTGCATGGCGCAAACTGCGAAAATCGCAGTTTGCGCCATGCAAAACGGTTCGTACATCTGGCCCTTAGTCCCTGGCACATAAGAGGAGTGCCAGAGGAGGACTTTACATGTACTAGTGAGTGTACAGGAATCAAAGGATGTGCGCTGATACCCCACTCTAGCAATTATTAACTGTGGGGTGTCAGTGCTAACAATCTACCTGCTGTGACAAGGCCCATACCCTCATATTTGGTACATAGTGCAAATTGTCCATAATGATGAAGCCAAAAGTGCATCCAAACAAATCAAATGAGGAGAAGGAAATTGGAAATATGTGGCAAGTACCTGCCCTCACACATACCTGCAGTGCAGCAAGGTTGTTTGGGTTTAGAATTGTGCAGGATATGTGTAACAAAATCAACCCTTGGCCACATGAATGCACAATGTGCATGCAAGACAGCACAAGGCAGACTGCCACAGTATACAGTGTGAAAGCCAGATAGCAGGATCATAACAAATTAATTACCACACCTACGTCACTTGCACAGAGGCAGTGGGATGAATAGTGGCTACAGGGAATGTAGGCCCACTGTGGATGAATGCAATTTTAATAGTAGTGGTGTCAACATGTTAAAACACAATCAGCGTAAGCATAATGAAAAACACTGAAAATCAGCTTTGCATATGTGGACCTGACATCTTTCCATACTTCCAGGAATGGTAGGGCACTGACATGTGAAACATGTTGCAATATGTGTCATGAGAGAAAAAGTCAACCTTGTCACACAGTGGTTGTATGAAGAATGCAGAGATAATGCCATATGAAAGACAACTACAGTGTCAGAGTCACCAGATCCTCGGGGTCTGCGCACGTGCCCAACACGTCCACCACTGAACAGCTCCAAGACTCTGATAGATGAATCACAGAGGCTAAGAGAGTTCAAGAAAGGAAGAGGGGATTAGGAAGGGAACAGCTGGGAAGGAGATCTGTAGTAAGCAAAATACACAATATAAAAATTACATCTCATGAAATCAATACTAGACTATGACTCTAAGCCTAGTCATTCTGAAAACATGAACAACCTAAGAATTAGGCTTAAAATGACTAAGTTGCAAGATGGCCGGATACCTGTAAGGGAATCCAGATGGATTAAATGAAACTTTCAAATTCAAGTACTTTCCTTTACATGAGAATCAGGAAAACATTCTGAATAAGTTCTAAACCAGTCATATGAATCCTTTTTTGAGAAGGCATACTAGGACCATGCAATATTGCATCTAGAAACTCTGGCCTTCTGTGTTCTCTTGAAATGTTTCAACACGAATTGTGCACATTGCAGATTTTCATATATATAGTAAACACCATAAAAGGATTGTGCACCAAGAATAACACAATATGGATTCAGGAAACAAATCACACAACTTGTCAACTCGAATATTACCTAATCAATGTCTTAGAATAGTGACATGCAATGAACAACATGAATTAAGCTCGAGAAGAGAATCGTGCGTTTTGCTGATTTGAGTGGCACTATGTAAAATGTCAAGAAATGGTAGCACGCAATGAATATCAAGGTTAAATCACCATTAAACGAATTGCGCGTCTTGCCGATTCGTAAGCCACGATGTAAATGCCAAGAAATAACATCGCGCAATGAATAACAAGATTAAAGCACCATTAAACGAATTGCGCGTCTTTTGCCGATTCTTAAGCCACCATGTAAATGTCAAGAAATGGTAGCTTGCAATGAACAACAAAGTTAAATCATCATGAAACGAATCGCGCATCTTGCCGATTCGTAAGTCACCATGCAAATGTCAAGAAATGGTAGCACGCAATGAATAACAAAGTCAAATCATCATGAAACGAATCGCGCGTCTTGCCGATTCGTAAGCCACCATATAAATGTCAAGAAATGGTAGCGCGCAAAGTAATCTGTTAATCATTAAAGAATTAGGCCAAGAATATGAAAGTTCTCGATAACGGCGTCGGGAGGCCAGCCCAACCACCATCTTACCGCCCAGAACAAGGATCACCAATGAAGAATGGAGGGCAGAGGCCTGGAATATCAAATAGGCCACCGGGACAGGAGCTCAGGAAGTAGCTTCTGCTCTGCACCGGGACCTCTGAATAGTGAGCACTTGGAGCTGGGCTGGCTCCCTTTTATAGAGTCTTGGCCCAGCCCACAACCACACCCAGGCATGCTGCAGGGAAAGTCTCTGGAAGGCCCTGTAAAGGGACCACACCCTAGCACACTCTGAAAGCCTGCAGCAATACATTGCAAATGAACAATATTTGTAAACACATTAAAAATAAGTCTTCAGGATTAAACTCTGCAATGCAAAAGGTTAAACAACAACATATCAGCACAATGCATAAATTACGTTGTTTTGAGAGTGCTGGGTTTTTGCATTCTAGTCGCCAATAGAGCGCGCACTGCCCTGGTGTTGACAGTACTCCCCTCTCCCAGACGCGCTCTAGAGCCTGGTTTGCCTGGATTAAGACGATGAAAGCGTCTCACAAGTACTGGAGCATGAACATCAGATGCGGAAACCCATGACTTAGTTTCAGGACCATAACCTTTCCATGAGATTAAGTACCATAGATTACACCCTCTCAGTTTAGAATCCAACACTTTCTTAACTTCTTATTCTTCTTCCCCTTGTACTAGAACAGGAGCTGGATGAGGGTGGACCTTTTTGACTGCCTTCTTCAAGATGGAAGTGTGGAACACTGGATGAATCCGTAAGGATCTGGGCAATTGTAGTTTATAGGTCACTGGATTGATTTGCTCGAGGACAGTGTAAGGACATGTGAATTTGAGGTTAAACATGTGCTTCTTCTTGAAATCTATATGTTTTGTGGAAAGCCACACTTTGTCACCTGGTTGATATTGCTGTCCCTCACAATGTTTCTTGTCATAATGCCTTTTGTATTTTTGTTTGGCTTTTTCTAAATGCTGTTGAATCAGTTTCTGGGTTTGATGCAAATGCTGAATGGTTTCTGACACAGCTGGAGTAAGAGAACTTTCTTGAGGAATTGTGATGGGCAAGGTGTCAGGATGATAGCCAAATAAACCAAAAAAGGGTGTAACGCCAATAGAAGTGTGTAATGAGTTATTGTAGGCTAACTCAGCTAACCAGAGCATAGATGTCCAAGAATGAAGAGCCTTTTCAGTGTAGGCACGTAGGCATTGTTTCAAAGTCTGATTTAGTCTCTCCGTTTGACCATCTGTTTGAGGATGATGACTAGTAGATAGTGTAGATGTCACTTGGAGTGTTTTACACCATGTCTTCCAGAAATTGGAGGCAAATTGCGACCCCAGATCGGAGAGGATAACTTTTGGTAGTCCATGATAACGAACCACTCTGTTCAGTAAAATAGTTGCCAATTCACTAGAAGTGGGCAATTTCTTACAGGCAATGAAATGTCCATATTTCGTGTGACTATCTACTACCACCAGAATTACTGAATGCTGTTGAACCACTGGCAGACCGGTAATAAAGTCTAAAGAAATGTGTTCCCATGGACAACTTGGGGTTGGAAGTGGATGTAACAACCCTTTTGGTTTTGAATGACTTGTTTTAGTGCGAGCACAGACTTCGCAGTTGTTTACCATTACTTTTACACCTTTTGTTAGGGTAGGCCACCAAAAATAGCGTTGGATCAGTTCAAGAGTTTTAGGAGTACCTGGATGACCTGCCGTAGGTATAACATGCAACCAATGAAACACTATCTTGCGAAGTTTGGTAGTGGGTACGAACAAACGAGCGTTGTGAAAGGGTAGTCCTTGCTTGATTGACCTTTTGGGATCTGTTTGGGCCCATGTTTGCCATTTCCCAACAGTGAAAGAGTTGCAAATGTCTTCAAAGAAATCTTCAGTTTTTATGATACTTAGAACCTTGTCAGGACCAATGATAGCTCTGGAGGCTTGAAATGCAGGCAACGTGGTAGACTCTTGGTGGGACAAGGCGTCAGCTTTGCGATTATCTTTACCAGGCTGGAAGGTTACTACAAAATCAAATTCGGCAAAAAACAGCATCCAGCGTAATTGCCGAGAAGTCAAAAGTCTGGCGGAAATCATGAATTGAAGATTACGATGATCAGTATATACTGTGACAGTGTATTTGGCACCCAACAAATTATGTCTCCATTCTTTAAAGGCGTCATGAATTGCCAGAAGCTCTTTCTCAGCAATGACATAGTTCTGTTCGGCTTCGTTCAACTTCCGAGACATATAAGCTACAGGATGGAGTTGACCAGTGTCTTTATTTTGTTGCGATAAGACGGCTCCTATTGCTACATCTGAAGCATCAGCTTCCACTATGAAAGGTCGATTCGCATCAGGATGAGTCAAGACTGGGGCAGTGGAGAAAGCTTCCTTCAAAGTGGAGAAGGCTTGGTCAGCTTCTGGGGACCATACAAACTTTTCTTTCCTTCTTAATAGCTTAGTGATTGGAGCCACTGTCTGGGAGAAATGATTTATGTACCTCCGGTAAAAATTTACAAACCCCAGGAAACATTGTACATCACGAACAGTCTTTGGGGTGGGCCAATCAGATAAGGCTTTTACTTTCTTTTCTGCCATCACCATACCTTGAGGGGTAAGAATAACCCCTAAAAACTCAACTGTGGTAACATGAAACTCACACTTGGTTAGTTTGCAATATAAATGGTGTTTTCGAAGAGCTGCAACTATTTTCTTGACATGTTGGACATGTTCGTTTTCATTGTCTGAGTAGATCACAATGTCATTGATGTATATTATGGCAAATAAGTCGAGGTACTCTCTAAGAACGTCATTCAAGAAAAATTTAAATGCTGCTGGAGCATTACACAGACCAAAAGGTATGACGGTGTATTCAAAAAGGCCATATCTTGTCTTGAACGCTGTTTTCCATTCATCACCCTCTCTCATTCTGACCAAATGCTAAGCACCTCGAAGGTCAAGCTTCGTGTAGATTTTTTCTCTCTTTACTTGTTCCAATAAGACCGGAATTAGGGGTAAAGGATATTTATTCTTGATGGTGACTTTGTTTAATCCCCTATAGTCAATACAAGTTGAAGTTCTCCATTAGCTTTTGGAACAAAAAACAAAGGCGAAGCTGCAGGAGACTTAGAGGGGCGACTGAAACCATTCTCCAAAAATTGATCTAGGTATTTTCGTAAATGTTGATTTTCATGTTCTGACAGGGCATACACACGACAGTTGGGAAGTATCGCACCTGGGGCTAGATCAATTTGACAGTCATAAGATCTATGAGGAGGTAGGGTCTCTGCTCCTTTCTCATCAAATACATCTTTGTAAGATGAATACTGTTTGGGCAGCTGAATTTCTTTCTCTGCGGCAGTAGCTATGTAAGAGTTGCAGACTTTTGGTACTTGAATCCTTTGGAGACATTGTTCTTTACATAGCGCAAATGAAAACATGATTTTTCGTTCTGCCCAATTGATCTCTGGTTTGTGATGAGTTAACCATGGCAAGCCAAGGATAATCCCATATTGGGGAGCATGGATCACGTCAAGGATGATTTTCTCTTTATGTTTCTTTCTTTGATTCTTATCTTCACAAATCATCAACAAGGGAATAGTCTGAAGAGTTACTGGACCTCCAGTCAAGAGTTTTCCATCGACTGCCTGGATGATTTCTGGGGTCTTCTTTTCAATACATGGGATCCCCCATGCACGAACCAATTGGGCGTCAACAAAGTTCCCAGTATCCCCAGAATCGACTAGAGCTTTTTTGAAATAGATCTTTTTCTTGACCTGAACTCTTATTTCCAGTTTAAGATGTCTAGATTGTGAAGGGTCCAAGGTGACACCCAAGAGCAACCTTTCTCTGCATCTCGGGGGTTTTAGTTTTCCAACTCGACTGGTGCATTGGCTGCGACTTTCTGAACTGGACCTTGCTTGCTCTTTGGTTTGATTGGACAATCTTTGGCAAAATTACCCTTCCGCCCACAATAAAGACATTGTCCATTTTTTCTGCATAGGTCCTTTTCATCTTTGGTCAAAGGTCTTCTGATGGTTACAATTTCCATCGGTTCCGGCGTTCTTTCTTTCGGAGGTCTTGAGTCTCTGTTATCATGAACATGCCATGAATATTTTTCAGTCTTTTTGCGCATTCCTTTACGTTCTGTTAAACGATGATCAAGCCTCAAGACAAGGTTTATTAATTCTTGACAGTCTGTAGGTTGTGGGTCGATTTGCGCTAAGATATCTTTTAGTTCCTCTTTGAGTCCCTTGTAAAACAAGATCGCTTGTTTTTCTTCAGGCCAGGATGTCTCGGCAACCAGCCGGTTAAAGTTGGCTAAATACGACACTAGGTCCTGATTCCCTTGGCGTAAATCTAATAATTCACGATCTGCTGACTATGTTACAGTTCTACGATCAAAAACTCTCTCAAACTCACGAACAAAATGTCTCCAGTTGTACAACAAGGGACTATCTTTACGCACAAGAGGAATTGCCCAGGTAGCTGCATCCCCAGACAGATATGATAACAAGAAAGCTACTTTGGACTGGGCATCTGGGAAAGTATGTGGTCTACAGGTGAAGTGTAGTTCCACTTGAACCAGGAAAGATTCCGCTTTCAAAGGGTCAACTGAGAAACTTTCTGGGGGAGCTAAAGGAATTGCAGAAGGGACATTGAGGGAAATGCTTGTCGGATTACTTCCAGAAGTCTGAGAAGAAGTTCCTGGCCAAGACACACCTGTGGGACTTTGTTCCTTCTTCTCTACCTTATCTTGAAACTGACTCACTCTTTCAGCTAGGCTAGTTGTCAATTCTTTGGATGATACCACCTCTGCCTGGAGCTGGGTGATAGCCTAGACTAACCCGTCCAACGTGGCCATGCTGAGAACATCCACAAACCAGGAGGATAATAATTTGTGGGCTCACTATTCTGTCAGAGTCACCAGATCCTCGGGGTCTGCGCACGTTCCCAACACGTCCACCACTGAACAGATCCAAGACTCTGATAGATAAATCACAGAGGCTAAGAGAGTTCAAGAGCGAAAGAGGGGATTAGGAAGGGAATAGCTGGGAAGGAGACCTGTAGTAAGAAAAAGGTTAAAACACACAATATGAAAATTACATCTCATGAAATCAATACTAGACTATGACTCTAAGCCTAGTAATTCTGAAAACATGAACAACCTAAGAATTAGGCTTAAAATGACTAAGTTTCAAGATGGCCGGATACCTGTAAGGGAATCCAGATGGATTAAATGAAACTTTCAAATTCAAGTACTTTCCTTTACATGGGAATCAGGAAAACATTCTGAATAAGTTCTAAACCAGTCATATGAATCCTTTTTTGAGAAGGCATACTAGGACCATGCAATATTGCATCTAAAAACGCTGGCCTTCTGTGTTCTCTTGAAATGTTTCAACACGAATTGCGCACATTGCAGATTTTCATATATATAGTAAACACCATAAAAGGAGTGTGCACCATGAATAACACAATAAGGATTCAGGAAAAAAATCACACAACTTGTCAACTCAAATATTACCTAATAAATGACTTAGAATAGTGACATGCAATGAACAACATGAATTAAGCTTGAGGAGAGAATCGTGCGTTTTGCCGATTCGAGTGCCATCATGTAAAAAGTCAAGAAATGGTAGCACGCAATGAATATCAAGGTTAAATCACCATTAAACGAATCGAGCGTCTTGCCAATTCGTAAGCCACGATGTAAATGCCAAGAAATACCAGGGCGCAATGAATAACAAGATAAAAGCACCATTAAACGAATTGCGCGTCTTTTGCCGATTCTTAAGCCACCAAGTAAATGTCAAGAAATGGTAGAAGCAATGAACAACAAAGTTAAATCATCATGAAACGAATCGCGCCTCTTGCCGATTCGTAAGTCACCATGCAAATGTCCAGAAATGGTAGCGCGCAATGAATAACAAAGTCAAATCATCATAAAACGAATCGCGCGTCTTGCCGATTCGTAAGCCACCATATAAATGTCAAGAAATGGTAGCGCACAAAGTAATCTGTTAATCATTAAAGAATTAGGCCAAGAATATGAAAGTTCTCGATAACGGCGTCGGGAGGCCGGCCCAACCATCGTCTTACCGCCCAGAACAAGGATCACCAATGAAGAATGAGGGGCAGAGGCCTGGAATATCAAATAGGCCACTGGGACAGGAGCTCAGGAAGTAGCTGCTGCTCTGCACCGGGACCTCTGAATAGTGAGCACTTGGAGCTGGGCTGGCTCCCTTTTATAGAGTCTTGGCCCAGCCCACAACCACACCCAGACATTCTGCAGGGAAAGTCTCTGGAAGGCCCTGGAAAGGGACCACACCCTAACACACTCTGAAAGCCTGCAGCAATACATTGCAAATGAACAGTATTTGTAAACACAATAAAAATAAGTCTTCAGGATTAAACTCTGCAATGCAAAAGGTTAAACAACAACATATCAGCATAATTCATAAATTAGTTGTTTTGAGAGTGCTGGGTTTTTGCATTCTAGTTGCCAATAGAGCGCGCACTGCCCTGGTGTTGACATACAGGGTAAGTTGGACTCCATGTAACAGATATATTACGCATCAAAGTTGAATCAAAAGTAAAATATTAGCAAGTTAGATTGTCAATCACACTGCTCATGTCAACAACTAACGTAGGACACCATTAACATTTTTCTATTTCATTGCTACCTCCTGAGCAGCTGCCTGTCCAGGATGACGATATGGCTGAGCATGACAGACCGCCAACCCTTGACACACTATTTCCAGTTAGTGGAGGGGCTGACATTGTTGCAGGGTCTCCAGAATATTCACCCAGCACCCAACAAACACCACCTGCCAGCCCACCCCCAACCCTGGAGGCTGGGAATCATCAACTAGAATTCCAACTTTGTGTGGTAGAAGATGTTAGATGTGGTGACGTGGGTATGGAGTCTGGGATGGGCACCCTGGAGGCAGTTCGTAGGTACCTCAGTCCCAATAAGGACGCCTCCACTGCTATGCGAGGCACCTACCCTCTGCTCTCTTGACTCCAACAGCTCCTGGCTGACATTGCTGATGTCATGAGACAGAGGCACGTCTCTTCCCGTTTTCACATTACAGTGCACCTTTAATGATGATCCTTTCCTTGTCAGTTCCCAGGTTATTGTTGTCCTCATGAGAACCTGGTACCCTGCGTGAGGGTTGAAACATCGTCGACATTATAATTAGACAAGACCTCCTTTGTTATATTGTGACGGATAAGTCACTGTATTGACAAGTATACTCTATAATTAAACAAGAGGCTGTCTTTTCGAGATACACCAAGGACTACAGAACTACAATCGATTCTTTTATTATCTTTTGTTGTGGTGTCTCTTGTTCACTTGGGGAACACTTTTTGATTATTTCTTCACAGTTCGATTATATAAAGGCTATTCTGTGATATGACAATGCCTTTCTCATACTAATAAACACATGTTGTTACATATGTTTTTGTACTGGCTTTACTAGAGCATTTTTTACATATTTTAGATAAATGATTTTCATCCTTATTCAGGAACTGTGGCATGTTTAAGTCCTTAGCGAGATATTTCTGCTACAATATAAAAATCAATTGGAAAGTGAGTTTCATGTGAATATGTGTTATGTGATAATTGTACCCATGTTCATGTGAACACCCTGGGTTGCTCTTGTATTTGATTTGTGAAGTGCAACAAGTAGCATGCAGTCAATGTTAATGTTGAACAAAGCACTGAGGGGGAATACATCTATGGATACTACCCAGCAAACATAACTGCTGTAATACGCAAACAATGCAAGGATCATTGTGTAAAGGGCTGGCATCAGTGTGTGACCCCAAACTCCTCAGAGTTCTACCCTTTAGCACTGATGCTTGGAAAAATCATGCACTCCATGTGGTACAAACCTTGAGAAATCCTGAATTGCATAACATCAGTGGGTGGATGCATATGAACACCCATTTTCCCATCATGGAATGCCTTCCAGAATTAAATATTATGCATTGCAGCACAAGACACTGACTCACAGTAGCTTTATTTCAAGCCCATACAAGGCGTGCCAGATTGCCCCTTGTCAGTTTTTTAATTGTCTACTAACAATTTGTGTCATGGATGTGCAATAGCTGTTGTGCAATGATGACACTAAATGGTATGAAATCTAGCCATGAGTGTTTTTGAGTGGTTGACATTAGGGGGCTCACATACAAGGGTTCTTCCCCACAGGAGACTCACATTCATAGTTGAGGGATGCAGGACTCTCACTCATTCTGATGGGGCAATGTAAGGCCACCATGCATGCCACTACATAAGACAAGGCACTACATTGCTTGACTCTACATCAAGAAGGTGTTGCATGTGCCTTGCAGAGGTTGTTTTCCTGCAACATCCATGAAGTTTGGCACTGACCCAGGTTATCAGACTTATGTAAACCTGATGTAAGCCCAAACATTCCCAGAAGAGGTGTAACATGAAGAAATATTTAAAAACCCTCCTTGACTTTACCATTCAGATGTGTGCTGCATCCTATAGCACACATAAAACATGCCAAACAAGTCCAATATGGTTTATTTGCAGGAGGGTGCAGAGGTAGCGAAGATGACATTTGACGTCAGATTGGTTGAAGGTATAAGCGTTTTCTAGAACACCATGTTTACGTCTATAAATTCACAGGAGTCATCCTAAATATCCATGGATGTGGGCTTGCCAAACCCATCCGCAAGTCCCCGACAATGTAAATCAAGGCAGCCTATTGAGGTGTCTTGATTTGCTCTGCAGCTATGAGGCAAGAATGAGCCATACAGGGTGACTTTGCATGGCCTTATGGATATGGCTGAGATACTTGTGTCACCTGAGGTCCAAGAGTAGTGGGACACCAGCGGCACCTGCTTGTGGTACATTTAGCCATATCTGTATATATTGCTTTCCTAGGATATCTTGCAGATGCAATACCAGGAGTGACATATACTGGCTAGCTCAGCCAGTCAACAGTATATGTGGCATCCAAGGGACAGATTGAGTGTCTGCATTTGCAATGGATGTGTCTAGGCAGATATGGCATGTTGATATGTTGATACCAACAGTTACTAGAGAGTCATATCCAACAACCACCATGTAATATTGTAGTACATATGTGTCTGCTGTGTGGGCTTGGCTTTGGAAGGATATGTGTTGCATGTGCACAGTGCCAATACACATTAGTATTTGCCTTATACCTTACCTATATGTTGGTGATCACAAGCCCAACTTGGCTGGCCAAGATGAGTCTGGTTCATTCCAAGGGGGTATCTGTTTGCTATTGGCATGCCTTACAATATGTTGCTATATTGAGCTGTTACTTGTACTTAGGATGTGGGTATGCAGTCACACAAGATGGTCACCTGGGCATTTATTGTCATATTCTGCCACTCCGACCTGGAATACAACAGTACACTTAGCCATCGCTTCTGTGCAAATGTTTCATATTCTGACTCTTTGTGTTTTGTTTTTACAATCACACATAACATGAAGTCGTAACAATGATCCCATTGTTTGTATCTGAGTGCAAGACACCAACATAGTAGGACACATCCCTGCTTGGTCCATTTGCATATTAGCTTAGTGGGGCAAGAGTGGCAGCATTGGTACTAGATAGCCAACTTTGCATTGGTACAGTTGAATATTTAGCATTTTTATGTGTATTGAGAGATGTGACCATGGAATGAACATGTTCCTGAAAACATTGATATAAGATTTGTAAACTGTATGGGTTGGACTGTGTTCCCATGCACATACTATGTGCCTCAGTTCACAGGCATCAGACTATGAGTTCACTCTACTATCCTCCACAAGTGTGAGGCTGTATGAATGGCTAGCTGTACAACACACACACACACACAGTCATTGCACCCTATTTACTTTAACAAGCCACTTGGACTGTGTTTGGAGGCCTAGCGGCCATTACACTGCAACAGAACAATTTATCAGGACCTGTCCAAGCATTGGCACATTGCAATCCTTGTTTGGTGTCTTTCTTCAAAACTAATATGCATTTGGCACAGATTATTGACATGGACACATTTTTAGAATTACGAGATGCTGTCCAGCCCCTTTTGTTACATTTTGCTACATACCTTTGTTGTGTGTCAATTACTAGCATGTGTGATGCAAGTGTTTTCCGGTATACCGAAACTTGGAAGTAAGATTGCTTAAACATTGGTAGTGTTCAAAATATTTTCTCATTTTATTACACTTTTGTTATATTCTCCACACATTTGTGATTCCTTGAATTGTCTCATCGATCTTCAAATAAATTGTATTTGGTCCCTCTACCCAAAAATTGAAGCTACAATCTGGTGTTGGTCCCCATCTTTTTCTTCATCCTGACCCAGCCCTCCATGCTCAATATTTCCCTCGTCCCATGGGACTTTGGTCCGCACATCGATGTTATGCAAAATGCAACAGACCAGTATGATCTTACATACCATATGGAGGGAGAAGAGCAATCTCCCCCAGACATATCAACAGAGTGAAATCCATACTTTAGGACTCCGAAAGTCCACTCCCCTATGGACCGAGTCCTGCTGAGGACGTGGTTGTAGTTCTACTGGGCATCCATCTGGGAATGTGCATACAGCGCCTTGAAAGCCCATATCCTTGGTCAGCTGAAAAGACAAGAGGGGAGCAATCAGACAATGGTCGTGCTGGTTGATGTGTCCACATTTATGTAAATTCTGTTTTGTGTCCTGAATGACCCATCCACTTTGCAACCAGTATGGGGTGTGCTCTGACATTGTTTGGCATACACACACTTTTATTTTTGGTCTGACTGACACTGTACTACACATACAAGTATACTGGCCTGCATAATACACTTACTATTTGTAATATTTGTGAGTGCCAATGCCATGAACATGGTGATACTTCACTGGTAAGGGGAGTCAGTTAGCTTTTGAGCAGACACTTCTCTCACACTACTCCATTACGTTTGTTTGGGACTACTATTGGCATTTCTGACATGAGAGATTTTGCATATTTTAGCCAGGACATATGATCTGTGTCAATCATTCACACATATTTATATTTGACGGTAGTAGTCACTGTTGTTCATTAGCTACTGCCATGGATACAATAGTGAGTGCATGGCATTGTGGGACTGTGCCCACTATGTTGGCAGCAGTAACAATGTCATATGCTGTACAGTACAACTGTCAAACTCTCACAACTGCACTCCCTCACTGATTGAGGACAGTGTAGGACATATTTTTTAACATGTTGCAGTGTCCTGGGTTTGCAGCCTGCATTGGCAGACAATAGGCAACATAGGACTGTTGGAGGCAGCACACTCTGATTGGCTGAGGCAAAGTTCTAGCCAGGCAGAGCCTACCACTCCCATCAGAGGTGGGTGATTACCCACACTGTACAACCTGCACTTACCCGTGGGTAACTTGGTACTGAGCAGTCAGGCGTATCACAGGGGCAATGTGTAAAGCATTGGCACAGCACTTTCACACAACAAATGCACTAAGCGTCACAAATGAGACTTCACATGAGGTGTATGTAAATAAAGTTTGTATTCAACACACATTACTTAACACAACATGAACATCATGTATCTCTGGGCATAAATCACATTTGGAAATATCTCTAGCAGTACTAGGCCCAACTGAGTTAAAATGACTTCAGTAATATGAACACCCCAGCACCGCCATGCGGTACAAAAGTCGCCAGCACAAGACCATCCAGACAATTATTCAAATGCAATCCCACAGATATATGTTGCACCCTGGTCTACAGTGACAACGGTAATGTATACACATAGGTAATTAAGGGCCAGATGTAGTAACCTGTTTGCATGGTGCAAACTGCGAAAATCGCAGTTTGCGCCATGCAAACAGCCTTCTGCGATGCACATTCACAATTTGCGAGCCGGTATCGACTCGCAAATTGTGAATGCAATCTCCCAAATAGGAAGGGGTGTTCCCTTCCTATTTGCGACTCGGATCGCAATGCTGAATTGCTTTGTGACCGCGAATGCAGTCGCAAAGCAATTCGCAGTTACCACCAGTGTCACACTGGTGGTAACTCATTCGCAAAAGGGAAGGGGTTCCCAGGGGACCCCTTCCTCTTTGTGAATGTTGCCCAAAAGGTTTTTTCAGAGCAGGCAGTGGTCCAATGGACCACTGCCTACTCTGAAAAAACGAAACCTAATGGTTTCGTTATTTTTTTTTTTTTTGCAACTCGTTTTCCTTTAAGGAAAACGGGCTGCAAAACAAAAATAAAAAACTGCTTTATTTAAAAAGCAGTCACAGACATGGAGGTCTGCTGACTTCAGCAGGCCACCATCCCTGTGAGTGCAGGGACTCGCAATGGGGTCGCAAAATGCAGCCCACCTCATTAATATTTATGAGGTGGGTCTTTGCGACCCCATAGCGAGTCGCAGACGGTTTCTGAGACACCGTTCTGTATCAGCATTTGCGAATCGGAAATTGCGAGTCGCACAGACTCGCAATTTCCGAATCGCAAATGCGGAAGTTGCTACATCTGGCCCTAAATCACTTTTAAATAGCCTTGTGGGCCGTAGGTCGCATGGGTGAAACCAATGCCAAACGTAATGCATTTTTGGCAAAAATAAACATGTATAGCAACACTGTGGCGTAGTGTTGTTTATCACAGGTAGTCACTCCCATGCACTCACTCAGCACCAATGCCTGGTGCTACAGATATCAGGCAGGTTTGTTTGACACGCTCAAACAGCACCCTAATGTGGTGCACTGATATCTGGCAGGTCAATAGATATTGTACTCACAGACCCCATGTATAAACCCTTCTCCATACTTCAGCCAACCTCGACTAACCCACGCCCCATGGACTGGAGTTGAATGAAATCTTTCCTCTCCCCAGACACTAGGTCGATCCCACCTGGAGTCACAGTTGTTAAGTATCCCAGGAAATAAGTGGAAGGATAGATAACAGGCAGTTTCAGGTGGCAGTCAACAAATGGAGGTTCAATCAAAGGTTGCCCCACCGTGCCACCAGGCATTTGCCTAGGTTGCAAGGCACAAGGAGCGGGGTCACCACGCCTTGGTTCCTGCTTCTGATTACTCTTAGAAGCATTCTGTAGCCCACTCCCTTACTCTCACCACCCAGGCCTGTTCCGTCAATACAACCTGGTTACAAGGAGTTGTCAGGGCTAGATGACAGGGAGATGGCAGTCGGTCTGTAACACTAAGGGCAGCAAAAGGAGCAAACACTGATTGAGAGATGAAGCAGGGGAGCTTCACAGAAGGAGGAGGCAGCCTGTAGGACACACCCAGAAGTGAGACGCAACGTCTGGTGCACAATGACTTGAGTCACACCAGACAATTCTGATCATCACAGTGCATAGCATCAAATTCAGCTCCTTCTTGGGAATGAGGCACAATGTCTGGTGCGTGATAACTTGAGTCAGGCCAGACAGTTCAAGTCACGCACAAGGAGTTACCAATTCCGTACCTTCCTAGAAATCAGGCACAACGTCTGGTGCTCGATCACTTGAGTCGTACCATACAATTCCGGTCACACACACACAGGAACAAGTTCAGCAGTGCCACACGAGGTAGAATGTGGAACTGCTATGGGAAAGCCCCCATCTCTGAGGGTCGCAACCTGTGAATTGGACACAAATTGCAATGAGTGTGCAGTTGGCATGTCGCATAAGAGAATTGTGGCACAATCGATGAAGCAGGCCATGCTGGGTCCTGCAACCACTGATTCCGCTCACCACCAACAAAACGCTTATGCGTGCCAAGGCCCCACAATGCAGGGCCACACTTCTTGAATGCGGCCAGTTCCTTTAGCGCTCTGCACCAGGTTATCCGGTCTACAGGTACAAAACCTGGTTCCACCCTCACACCACCACTACGGGGTGGGATCCTGCAGGTTATGTGGGCACTTAAGAGGACACTACTCTCCAGGTATCACAGGTAGAATGTGTAGGTCCCTTGTGGGAGGTCTTTGATGTCCCTGAGACCTCCAACAGAGAACAGGGAGCAAGCCAAAAAGCCCTTGAAAGGTACACTTAAGGGTGCCACACAGCAACAGGCAGTCAGCACAGGCCAGCCACTATTCAGGAAGGGTGTGCTGTACCTTCCAAGGGCAATAATTACTCCTTGTGCACAACATATTCCTCTGGCAGTGTGCACCACAAAGCCCAGTATCTCAGATCCTGTGTCCCCACAAGCATATCTCTAGTTTTCTGCAGTGTGTTATACTTCAGTGCCCACTTGAAGTTGGGGAAGGTTCAGAGGGTTCCCCTTTGAACCACTAATGGCTCCACTAAATTTCCATTGTGTCTGCCATGGGGCTGTGGAATGCAGGAGTAATCCCATGATAGTAAACATTATGAGGATGCTTTGCTGCACTCCACTGTTGCAGCTTGGGGTAATTGTAAATTTCCTCTATGTTAAGCTATAGGCAGAGAAGCTTTCATAGGTAGTGAAACCACACACACAATCTTCACTCCCTGGGAATACATGCCCTTGTGCACATACAAGCCTGCATTGGCAGGCTAGACACCTGCAGTATAGTGGGAAAATGCCCAGAGTCCTAAAACCTCACAGCGAGAGTCAGCAAAAATCTAGAAGGAAAAAGCAGTTTCAGGGAAATTATTTTAGAGAGGACATGTCCAACAAGGAGAAAGACAGGCATATTTTGCGAATGGTGAATGTGTGACTGCCTGTTCCATCAGCTGTACTTTGCACATGAGGGTGTACTTTCCTGCATAGTTGGGTCCCTTGGATGACTGTTGGAATTGGTTTGTGTGGAACAACATGGAGGGGCCATAGGGTGGCAGTTGTGTACTCATAATGACTAAAGTAATTTTCCACAGTACACATACTCTGGGGAGGGCCAGGTTTTTAAAACTTTCTCAGTTTCACAGGTACACAGAACAGAAATGGAGGCCCTTCCCTCAACACAGTATTGTGACGCATTGCTGCAAAACTTTCCACCATTTGAAAGGGCACACAGGGCCTCATGTCTGGGTTTTTGCCAGAGGCCAGAACAGAGGGTCACTTAGGTGAACTGTCCTGCATCATAAGAAAAGGGCCAGAAGTTGTTGTGTTGATGAAATATGGCACATTTGTGTTCCATCTGCATGCACAAGATCACAGATTGGTGACTAGCGTCAACACATGTCCCCTTCCATCGTAATGCAGGTGTGTCTGGATTGTGGGCTCTATTTTTTATGCAGAATGGGACACCTTACTGTACATAGTCAAACAATGAAGGCTTTTTCCTCTTTGTATGTGAGCTGCAGAATGCAGCACACACCGGAAGAGTAAATAACAAGGTATTGATCCTTGTTAACCTCCCCTAGGAAGGGACACATCCTTGACACATTTCGGGGCTTTTTTACAAGAATATGATGCATCAGCATCAATGCGTCTGATTTATTGCTGTGCTTTGTGCCCCCCTACGGATGCCATGGTAGTGGTGCATTTACTTCACAGAGCTCCTTGGCACACAGTGTCCACAGATGCGCCAGACATTGTGACTCATCTGTGGCATAAAAATGACGTATTGCTTTACCAGCATAAAAAAATCAATGCTACTCAAGAATGCATAGAAGGCTCCCATTATAAAAAGCCTTGTGTCACTTTAATGCCTGCTCTGAGCAGGCGTTACATTTTTGACGAGGTGAAGGCACAGAACGACACAGTGAAATCATGTAGATTTCACTGGGCCAGTTCTGCGTGGCTTCTAAAGGGGAAACACCTACCTTGTATACATTATACCTGGCACAGGTATAATGTGGTGCAAGACTTTACAAACTGGCACAATGGTACCATTGTGCCAGTTTGCAAATGTGGCACACTGTAAGGGACTGCTTCGTGCCGCGTCAGAATGGACGAAGAATGTTAAGTTTTATTGTGTCCCAAGCTCCAGTGATACAAGTTCCACTAGCACCGATGCTGCAGCAAAATGCAAAAAGTATCTGATTTAATTTAAATCAAATCCCAAATTTAAATCAAAATTTCTTTCAAAATCAGAATCTTTTTCAGCAGTTTCCCGTGTTTGATGCCATTGAAAGCTGATCAGCCAGAATGACAGTGTCTGAGGGGGGAGGAAAATTGCATGCTTGGCACAATCTTAGAGGTAGAACAGAGTGATTCATTTGTAGAAGTTGAGGTGAATGGCCATCTGTATAATTTTTGATTGATTCTGGTGCTACTCTCTGTACTGTTAGAACAGTGAAGGTTCCAAACCTACCCCCTCTCGGGAAAAAGAATCCAAGTTGTTGGAGTTGCAAAAAAGCAAATGACAAACCCTGTAACAAAAGAAGTACGTGGAAAAACTGGGTCCTTTGAGGAGAATCACCAGTCTGTGTTGTGTGATTTGAGTCCTGTATGTTTACTAAGACATGATCTGTTGTGCAAGTTAAATTGCACTATCCATTGCACCCTGAAGGGTGCTGAATTTCAGATCCATGATGAGGACTTAGGATTTACATTTTTGAGGCAAGGGCCACAGATTGAGTAGTATCCTGTACTTACATATGAGGATTTACCACCGGATCTTAGAGATATGATGAAGCCTGAGGTCTAGGACTTTTCAGAAAAGGACATTGGTCTCATAAAAGGAGTTGAGCCTGTTAGCATAAACGTATAGACCAATGTTGAGTACCCAAGAACCTCACAATACAATCTGATATCTGAAACAGTTGGTGGAATTACTCTTGTGATCAAATCAATGATACAGCAAGGCATTTTGAAGGAGGTGAATAGCAGCCCATGTATTTCACCATATATGGGCTTACAGAGACCTAGTGATAAATAATGCACAGCACAGGACCTGAGAAAGTTCAACAACAGTGTTATTCCCTGTTGTCTCATGGTACCGAATGCAGCTGTGATTTTGTTTCAGACTCAATGTGAGGCTGAGAGGTTCACTGTTATTGGTTTGTGTCAAGCATCTTTCTCCATTCCATTGCAGGAGGACTGCCAGTACCCCTGCCAGTACCCCTTGTTTCAGTTTCAGAACCCATTTTTGGCATGATGTTGAGTTCCACAAGGGTATGCGGAGAGTCCCTTGATTTTTCACCAGATCATCAAAACGAATCTTGAGGCCCTAGTCATGTCCTGTAATTCTCTCCCAATTCAGTTCATTGACAATCTATTGGTGGCATCTGATACTCCAGAAGCTTGCAAATGAGACACCATTGCATTGTTGAACCACTTAGCTGGGAATGAAAATAAGGTATCATCAAGTAAGCTGCACTATTGTCAGAAGGAAGTTCTGTATCTTGGACATCACATTGAAAAAGGAGCAAGGAATATGTCACAAGAAAGAATTCAGTGATTCTATGAAAAATCTACCAACCATTCAGAGAGCAGTCAGGATGTTTTTGGGAATGGGGGGCTACTGTTGCCAGTGGATACCCCACTTTTCCCTTTTAGTCAAGCCTTTACAGAGGTTGACACACATGGATGTGTCTGATCCAAAACCATGGGATAACGGCTGCTTGGCTGTCTTCCTAGAGGTGAGAGAAAGTCTCTGTCATGCCCCAGTACCAGGAATGCCTGATTACAATAAAGCTTTTACACTTTTCTGCAGTGAGAGAGAGGGCTGTGCTCTCCCACTGCTTACACAGATGCACAAGAATGCTGGATGCCCTGTGGCATATTTCACTGCTACTCTTGCCCTTGTAGATGCAGGACTGCTGGAATGTCTTAAGGCCATTGCAGTAGTTGGTGTCAGCATAGAACGATGCAAGAGTATTGTGATGGGGCATCCTCTAACTGTTCTTGTGCCACGTTCAGTTTTTAACTGTTCTTGTGCCACATTCAGTTGAGATAATTTTGAGACGTATTCACACTCAGCACCTTACAAATATCCGCTTGACGAAGTATGAACAGATTATAATTGCGGTGGATAATGTAACTCTTGAAAAGTATGCTACTTTGAATGCTGCTACCCTCAAGCCTCTCCCAGGGAATGAAATTGATGATGGAGAAGTTGAGCATGGTTGCCTCTATGTCCCTGAACTATGCACCAAGCCGAAACCAGAAATACAGGATGAGTCACTCGTAGAGTCTGATAACAATAGCCCTCACTGGCATGGCAGTCCAGACCGCCTTATAATGAACGTGGCAGAACTGCCACTTTTGTACCTCTGCCACTGCCATGCTTCTACCACCAAGCAGCATAGCGATGGTGGAGTTACCTATCTCACAGGGCAGCGCTGCAAGCAGCGCTGCCCACCTGATAATGTTCCAGGTTCCACCAGCCTTTCCCTGGAGGTTTGCCTCGACAGGGAAAAGCTGGTGGAATGGTTGCATCGCGGCCCCGCCGAGGGCCCCTGCACTGCGCATGCACTTGGCATGGGCAGTGCAGGGGCCCCAATGCACAGCCCCGTTGCGCATTTCACTGTCCGATTTACTGTTCAGGCCCTGCATTCAGCTGGGCCAGCTGGCAGAAACACTGTTTCACTGCAGTCATGGAAATTATTAACACAAATAGACATAGCTATATATTAGGAGGAGTATTGCTTGTCACTGTTGTAGTATTAATCATTCTCTTTGTAGGATTAGCTCCATCCACATCTTCTATACCTTTGACCCTGAGCCCTATAGATAATAATTTCCGTGCACTAGATTAGTTTTACAGTAGATGTATCTAGACGAGATTAATCTTCAAATGCCTATTTTAAGTTGCTTTATGAATATGTTGACAGTATGAATGCAAAGAACTATTATCTGTATATGCAGACCAGAGTCAGCTTCAGAGGTATTACCTATCGCCATATTCCTCTTATGTATGGTGTTACGTGTAGCCTTCTGTTGAGTCTCGTTTATGGAGAAGGATATTTCCAAAAATATTATTCAAATTATGATTTGGTATTTTCTGAAGTTCCTTTGGTGAAGCATTTTAATCGCCATTTTCAAGAGAAGACAATTGAGGCGGTTGGCAGTTTTCCTAAACCGATCATGACACTGGACACAGCTTCTGCTCATAGAAACAATTTGACATGTTCTGTAACTGAGGTTGAGAATAATTTTTAGATTCAATAGAAGACAGGAAGAGAGCAATGGATGAGAGGGGAAAAACAGGCTGGGAAGAGAAATAAGAGGCAAAGGGATGAGGAAAAAAGCGAAAGATGACGACTTGGGATTTATGCCTGAACTGCTTTTAGACTTGGAACACAAGGGAAAATTCTGTGTGGGTAGGAATAAATCTTCCCTTGGCAATAAGTATATGGGTAAAAGTGATTGTGACGACATTTCTGAAAATAGAGATATGTGCTCTGTATGTTTACTCATACAGGATATCAAGTCTCCCATGTGTGCTAGAAAATAGTTTGCATCTCATACCAAGGTCATGAGTATGGCATGCTGTGTTCCCCTTTCATGTGATTCACTATTGTGTGTGCTTATGGACTCACCCAGAGGTATTTCCTATCTTATCTAGCAAATCTGCATATTGTGTCCATGTCTACTGTACACGAGCTGTGTCTTACTATGCTCTATTTTTCTTTGATTAGGTCCCCAGCTTAGACAAGTTGCAATCAATTAGGATGCGATAGGTTCCTGTTAGAAATGGGGTCTTTGGTTGGCAGTCAGGTTACCCCTTGTCCAAGCAAGGACCCTCACTCTAGTCAGGGTAAGTCACACACAATCCAAATTATCCTGGGCCCACCCTCTGGAAGCTTGACACTGAGCAGTCAGGCTTAACTTAGAAGGCAATGTGTAAAGTATTTGTGCGATAAATCATGCAATAACACAATATAGCATCACAGAAATACACCACATAGTGTTTAGAAAAATATGCAATATTTATCTGATAAAATGCAGGTCAAAACGATTAAGATGAATAAGTATATGTTGGGATATCACTGTAAAAGTGATATAAAGTGTCTTTAGTCTTTTAAAAGCAATAAATGTCTCTTTCAAGCAAAAAATACCTGGTTTGTGTTCAAAATCCCTGCAAAGAACCACAGAGGAGGGGATGCATGGAAAACAAGGAGGTGTGCGCCAATTTCTCCGGCCGCACACGGCAATGCATTGTTTAGTTTTCACGCAGGGACAGCTGTGCGTCGATTTCTGGCGCTCAGTCGTGGATCCTCTTCTGGTTGCGGCGTTTTCAGACGCCCCGGGGACAATGTGTGGATTTCCGGCGCTGACAGGATGAAGTCACAGGGGCTGCATCGATCCAGTGGGTGTTGCATAGAAATTTCTATAGCACATCAGGAGCTGTGTCGATTCCTTTCTGGAAGTCGGGCTGTGTCGCTTCGGCTCAGTTGTGCGTCCATCTAGTGGGCTGTGCATCGAATTTACGCTCGCTACTCTGGTGCTGTGTTGATCTTCTCATTGCGAAGTCAGGATGCGTCGTTCCGGTTTGGCATGCAGTGAATTTTTTACCATGATACAGGCTGTGGGTCGTTTCTGGCAGGCTGTGCGTCAATTTTCGCTGCACAAGGAGTCCTTCTTCTAGAGATGAAGTCTTATTGGTCCTGAGACTTCAGGGAACAGGAGGCAAGCTCTATCCAAGCCCTTGGAGAGCACTTCTTCAGGTCACCCAGAGAGCAGCAAGGCAGCAGGGCAACAACAAGGCAGCAGTCCTTCTCAGAAAGCAGTCATGTGAGTCCTTTGGGCAGCCAGGCAGTTCTTCTTGACATGTTGCAGGTTCCGGTTCAGCTTCTCTTCTCCAGAAGTGACTTGATGAAGTAGAGTGCCTATCACAGGAGTGTCTCATTTGATAGGGTCAGAGACCCTACTTAAATACCCAAATGTGCCTTTGAAGTGAGGGAGACTTCAAAGAGTGGCTTAGAAGTGCACAAGACTCCCTTTTAGTTCCATCCTGTCTGCCGGGGTCCCAGTAGGAGGTGTGGCAGTCCTTTGTGTGAGGGCAGACTACTGTCCTTTGAAATGTTAGTGTCAAGCCCTCCACCCTCCCAGCCCAGGAAGACCCATTCAAAATGCAGATGTATTCAATTGAGGCTGAGTATCCTGTGTTTGGGGTGTGTCTGAGTAAATGCACAAGGGAGCAGTCAACTAAACCTAGCCAGATGTGGATTGGAAGGCACAGAAGGATTTAAGTGTAGAAAAATGCTCACTTTCTAAAAGTAGCATTTCTAAAATAGTAATATAAAATCCAACTTCACCATTAGGCAGGATTTTGTATCACCATTCTGGCCATACTAAATATGAGCTGGCTACTCCTTTCAGATCAGGATCTACCACTCAAACAGTATATGAGGGTAGCCAATGCTATCCTATGAAAGGATCAGGCCTCACAGCAGTGTAAAACAAATTTAGGAGTTTTACACTACCAGGACATATAGAACACACAGGTTCATGTCCTGCCTTTTTCCTACATAGCACCCTGCCCTATGGGCTACCTAGGGCCTACCTTAGGGGTGACCTATATGTAGAAAAAGGGGAATTTAAGGCTTGGCAAGTACTTTTAAATGCTAAGTCAAAGCGGCAATGAAACTGCACACACAGGCACTGCAGAGGCAGGCCTGAGACATGGTTAAGGGGCTACTTATGTGGGTGGCACAACCAGTGCTGCAGTCCACTAGTAGCATTTGATTTACAGGCCCTGAGCACATGTAGTGCACTTGACTAGGGACTTACAAGTAAATTAAATGAGCCACTGTCACCATATTTTAAGGAGAGAGCATATGCACTTTAGTACTGGTTAGCAGTGGTAAAGTGCGCAGAGTGCTAAAGTCAGCAAAAATGAGGTCAGAAAAAGAGAAGGAGGAAAATAAAAAGTTTGGGGGTGACCCTGCAGAAAGGCCATTTCAAACAGTTCCATACACATATATTGTGAAGAGCACTCTTTCGCTCTTAGTGAGGACTAGGTTATTATAAATGTAGGTCCTGATGAATTGCCACCAGGTCATTAGTCACTAGAAAAGCGAGAAACTTGTCAACCATTGCTTCTGTAGTATAGGTAATTTCCACACACAGATTTACCTTCTCTTATTCCTGGAGTTCAGGGGTCACACATAGACTTTCAAACTTAAGGAAATCCAATCATTACATCTGATATCATCCTTACCTTGTTTTTAAACTGGACATGGGTTCCATTGCACTTAAAGTAAAGACTACTTTAAGTGCTACTGGAGACGGGATTTTTTAGGATTGGTAGATGGTTTGGAAATCTATGAAGTGTAATAGTGGGTTCTGTCTTGATACCACTTATCATTATTTCCATCTGTGCAATCTTTCTGTTCATCATTTTCAAGGGATACATATGAAAAGGCAAGGAAGAAAAGACAACATTCAAAGGGGCAGTAAAGAACTTGAAGGGATATAGAAATGGATGAGAGTCAGTGTAGATTTCATAATGACCTGAAACACCTGGAAACTACTAAACAAAAGTTGATTAAAACTTCCAGGCCTTGACTTGATATCTCCAGATGTGGATTTAAAAGTGTGTTATTGTATTAGCTAACATTGCCGTCAGAGGGTGGATTGAAGCAGCACAATTTAGACTCCATCCTTTAAACGTCGTCATTGCGCAAAATACACATGTACATTTGACATTATATTTACTGTGTGCTAAATATTATTAACATTGATGGGTAGTTAAATGCATTTATGAAATGTAACCACTGAAAGACTGAAGCTTTAAAAACATGCACCCTATTGTTCATTTACAATGCTTACATGTACTCACTTATTTTTTTTTATATTTATACTTTAAGTTGTATTTGCAGAAGTATACATGTTTTTTATTCATGTTCAGCATTTATTATGACAGGTACATGTGCCTGTATATATATAATCATGTACTTAAAATGCACATTTAATGTTGGCTCAAGTTATCCTGACAAACAGCTTAAATTTTAAAATGTATTCTGCTTGGATAGTGTGTTTTTCCTCTTGCAGGTTCATTTCAAGGGTTTTTAGCTAGAGAAAAAAAAGTATTGTTCGATGTATTAGTTTGCTGATAGTAGGAATGAGAAAATAATTCTTGGTAAGAGAGGTGAAGATCTAATGAGCAGCTGAAGTCTCCTATTCATTCCGTACCAGGAACAGGGGGTATTCAAGGTTGCAGTAACTGTTCGAGTTTTGTGGGATGAGAAATTCAGGTGGTGTTACAAATGCACACAACGGGCCACGAGCTATGTGGTTCCTGGAGAAGAGGAAAGAGATATAATTAATGTTGAAGGTTTTGTTCGCTTTAATTGATGCATATGGGTTAGAAGTTAAGGTATATTTCCTTTAGACTTTGAGGGGTACAGACCTCTCTGCTTCCTTGTCTTCTTACAAGTGTCACGTTTCATGCTAAATACCCACTCCTTTGTTAAAGGACTTTTATTGTAACCTTCACTATGCTGACACCTTCTCGCATTTCTAAATTTGCCTAAGATTTCATTCAAATCATCCTCATTCCCTACCTAGGATTCAGACTAGATTATTTTAGAATCAGTTCATGTTTAGGAGAGAGAGCAGGGGTTTCTTTATGGAGCACCTATTTCTAATTTTCACTTTCTGTATTGCTGTGGTTGTTATTGCCTTGTATCCTGATCTAATGAGACAGAACTGATTAGGATATTTCAGCTTGCCAGCAGTAATCCTGTATCTTTTTAACTTTTTCATGATGTCCATATATATTGGATTGATTAATGATTCAAAATAAATTGCTTAACTTCAATTATCAATTCCTGGTCCTTATTTTGTGGCCAAATGGGCTTCACAGAAGTCTAAATTGTTTATTATTGTTGATTCCTTTGATGTCTCAGTCAACTTAAAAAGATCCATCAGATGAAAGATTGTAAATCACGCTCCTTCATGCTCTCAAAGTTTAACACCTTTGAGCCAACCATGCTTTTTTCAATAAAATATGCAGCCCTTCTAAACTGCTTATGTAACAGTGAGTGTTTTAAGTAGGATAAAAAGGTAGGGTAGACGTTTTTTCCCTGCATTCTGAGATTTGTAGTCATAGCAATCCTGTTGTGAAGCCAGGGATACAAGGCTTCAATTCATAGTTAAAAAATTATGCAATGAATGAACTATTCATTCATGGAACTGCGAGGCTTAAGGATTTTTGAAGAGATTATCGGAACGACCCCTGGGCTGGGTTTGTTAGATAATGAAGGTACATTGTCAGTGGGATAGGTGAAACACCATGGTCTTGTTTTCTTTAAAAAATAAAAACCTAAATCACTTCTTATGTATATTTACAGGTGTCCAAACCTAAATTGTTTTCAGGAGAGTGCCACTTGTTTGTTGAACAAAATTTTATTTTTTCCCACTGAAGGACTGGGAATCCATACACAGCTACTGCATCGAACCTTAGTGTGGCAAGTCAGAGTGTGAAATTGGAAAGTTGTGCCTATAGTGTTTTAATTGGATTCATGTAAAACATATGGGGGCATTAAGCAAGTGATGTGCATGCTGCTTTCATGTGAAATATTAAAAAATCTTGAACATAAACACAGGCCGCAGTATTAGAAACTTATCTGTCACCATGCTAAACCTTCTACCAGTTTACTGCGAGCCAGATTTTTGATTTCTCATGAGGGTACCACCTGCCTTCTTTTTACATCTCTGAGGGGCCCAGGTGCTATGCACTAAAGAATCTCACTAAGCACAAGAGTGCTGTACAGCTCAGCTGTTTAGAAGGAGCCTGCTTGTATGTAGATGTTTTCCCATCCTATGCGAGAGTAGGAGCTGCACTACATTTTTTTGCCTTTCAACCATCTCAGAGGCTGTCCAGTGACACTGTTGGCATTTCACAGACAAGCCAGTCCCAATGCTTGCTTCAGGTCCTTAGATGCATCAACAGATGTGTGCATAATTTCATTGCCATGCTACAGACATTGGCTAAAAAGCACAGGTTAGCTCAGCAATTTTATTTGATTGCACACGTCCCTTGTGTGCTAGCTGCCAGTGACTCCACCTAAATGGCGCTTCAGCCACATAGCACACCTTCTTCACAAGAGACACATCTGGCACTCTATTAACATGCAGGCTGTCTGTGTTGCAAGGGGAGGTTTCAATGTTATGCATGCTGCCTTTCCTGGAAGCTCACATTACAGCTTTATTTTCCATCAGTCACCTTTTGCATGTCATATGGTTGCTGGTGATTTTGGTGACATGTAGCTTCTGGTATGTCATAAATCCCCATAACGGGCTAGTATTATTGGGTGGCTCTTTAACAAAAATATTACAATAATTCAACACAATCAACACATGTGACTCTGACACACACTGCTTGTAGTTAGCAATGCCTAATGTACTTCCAATAGTTTAGAGTGCCCTTTAAATAATCTTTTTTTGTCATTCAGATGATAGTGCCTATGCTTTCCCTTCCCAGCTTATCACACCCTTCCATTGTCCACCGACAGTATCTCAATTACGGTACAACAGGACACACATACATACAGAATCCATTATTGAACGCACTTTTGGGGTCCTAAAGTCATTATGCAGATATCTTGACCGTACACTGGGGACGTACTAGTATACTATCCTGAAGTTGTGTGCAAGAATATTATAGCCTGTTGTGTATTGAACAACTTTGTCATATGACAGGGCTTGCAGATAGATCTAAGCCATCGCACATGTCCACATTCGGGGAACCAGGTTATTTCTGCAAACAGAGGTCAGGCTTGCAGGCGTGTAATAGGCTGGTTAACTCTTTTTTCGCAAGCTGCTTGTTGATTTATTACCTTTATATGGTTGGACAATCTCTTGACAATGATTGTTGGACATCTACTTTGGGTAATGTATGAAATGTTAAAGCATTGCTCATCACTTAAAAAAATGACCTCACTTGTCAATAGAGTGTTTGTATCTTTGGACATACCTGCAATGTTTTGTTATACTGTTTTGTATCTATTTTATTTTGCTTAAATCATTGTACTTTATATAAGAGTGAATATATTTTCAATTTTACTTTGTGTATTTTTTTTTTTATGTATTGTGTCTCCCTTCTGCATGCAGAGCCTCTGGCCCATGTGCGGAGGTTAGCCTCTGTGCCTGGGACTGAGACCCTGCACTTGAGGCAGATGGCTTCCTCTTCCTCGAGTAAGCAGTAAATATCATGGAGGAAAAGAAAGTCTGCCATTTAGAACTTATTCTGATCCATCCTCGCCTCAAAGAAGCACCCCCTACCCAGCCGCTGTTTGCAGTATACGTGTGCTCAACGTGGCTGAGGGACTTCAGGAGAGGGCCACTCTTTTCACAGGATTTGTATTATATATTATATATCATCAGCGAGTAGCTAAAGGTGCTCAGCTTTATGGGTATCCATATACCCAGTTGAGCAATGCAGCATGGGCCCAAATAATGAGGAGTATTGCCAAGCCTGTCAGTGCAGTGAGTGCCCACAATGAGTGGGGGAAGCTGTGCAGAAAGCACTGATAGAATCTGCATCTTTGAGCACGTGTTAAGGCCCAGGACATCATGGGCTTGCCCTCCCAGCCACAAACACAGCACCAAAGCATGACACCACTGTGCGCCAGGGTCAAGAAAGCTGCCTGGCTGGCCCTCCATAATCAGCTGGAAGAGTTTGAGCAGCAGAGAGACTGTAATTACATATACATTGTTCTTTGGTACATAGATATACTTGTGTTTTGAGTGATATGTCCACGAATAAGTTAAATGCACTTTTCATTTTAACAAAACATTTTCAAAATTATAGGCCTGATTACAACTTTGGAGGAGGTTTTAATCCATCCCAAATGAGACGGATATACCACCAGCCGTTTTACGAGTTCCATAGGATATAATGGACTCGTAATACGGCTGGTGGTATATCAGTCACTTTACAGTCACTTTTGGGATGGATTAACACCTCCTCCAAAGTTGTAATCAGGCCCTATGTGTTTTATGTTTTGTGTAAAGTATGTGTGGTTGAGATTTATTAACATGCATGTTGTTTGTATATGTTCTTTGTCTTCACCACGAAATGGCAGGGCTACTATGCCTATGCATGATGTGCTGGCCCAGTCAAAGTATTTTCTTTCAATTCTTGGACTTATATGCTTGTTTATTTAATTGCTAAACAGGAATGTAAGTCCCAGAATTAAAACATTGATTGGAGCAGCACACCATGCATGGACCGGGTAAACTTGGCACCTATGATTTATTTATTGTCATTCTGTAAAAGGTGTCATTTAATTACTTTACCCTACTACCAACACACTACATGGATTTCATGTTGTTTAAGTTGCACACTTACTGATTAATGTGTTGAACCGTGTTGCTCAATAAGTATAGATCAGAAAAAGAAATTAGAGTTAGGCCAGGGCCGAGCACACAGAGTTTCACTCTGCGGAATTCTACAGAGTTACCAAATAATTCAGTGAGATTCCGTGGAATTCTGCAAGCGGGTCAAGTATTATATATTGTGAATGTAATTCCTATGCGGCACAGACATGATCCTGAAGAGAGGATGGTTATGCGATATGCTGAAACCACTAAACATTTTATTCAGAATTGCAAACTTAAAGGTGATCATGGAATTATTTTTAAACCACATTGCACCTAAAAAAATCTCTCTTCTTGTACGAGCAAAGCCATATTTTAAAGTCACTTTCTAATCTTTTTAATTGATATATAGGAAGTAAACTGAACTAGAAAATCAAGTTAACCGCAGCAGAAGAGCTGTGACTGTAGTCTTTTTTTGTGGAAGACCTGCATCAGCATCTGAATGACCAGTGGCAGCTCCTGGTATAGATAGGATGCGTGAAGTGTTAGGCCTGGTCAAGGGAGGCACTATCTATGGGCAGAATTCTGCCTTCATGATGACAGCAGCAGCCATGAATGGAAGAGCACCATTGATCACAAGTGCGCATACTTTGAGGAAGTTGTGTTCAGGGTAAGAGGAAGAATGCGGCGGCAGGGGACTCAAACTTTGTTCCACAATGACAAAAGGCCCTTCAACTGCCACACCGCCAATGGTTATGCCTCATCTGTTGTCACATGTGATGCAAAATCATTGTGAGAGAAGAATGTTTGGGGTAGGGTGGATGAAAACGATGGAGTTAAGCCCAAATTTAGTTACAAGGTGCACATGGTAAAGAATGTGCCTGAAGGTACTGCCTGACTACAGCCTTTCCATGTATCCATTCTGAGTCAGAGATACAGACATAGAGGGTCTCTCCTCGTAGCACTCTCTGTTGGACCCGAGGTACAGCCAGAGTCCTAATTCTCTATGTACAGGTAGCAGATTATTCCCCAAAAATACTGGTGTGAACAATCGAGATGGTGGTTCTGCAGCCTGCTGATCTGGAGGCTGGGTATTAGCAAAAGGCACAATGGCTTCCATGGCTCAACCATGGTGGCAGCTTCCATGCAATCAAGGCTTAAGCTCCATAGGACGACACCAGTTTCACTATAACACATATTACCAGAATCAATAAACAAAAATGAGGTTTCAGAAGTTGTTATCATGACTAAAGTATGCAATAATGTTTTAGGTGAATTTAACACAATAAAGAAAATAATTTTATTGAGTAAGTGTGGTTCAGCATGAATTAAAAAGTGAAACAGGCGATTTCCATGATATGTCCTGTTTGAGGTTACTTTTATGCATTAGGCTATCACTTTCCTTAAAGCTTTGGGGAAAATGTGGGCACGTTAAAGCCACACAGTATGCACAAATATGCCTCCAGTCCTCCCTCCTCCACCATCATTGAACTCGTGAAGAAGTGGGGAGCGTCCACCTTCCTCCATCTCCGGGAGCCAAATAGGAAGAGCAATTCACAGGTGCAGCTGGAAAAATGGTTCAGTCTCAGTTTACACTCAGGGCCTCGTTTACTAGGAGCTTGTGCCGCTGCTGCGTAATTTTTTTGATGCAGCGAGGGTGAAATCAATGCTCCACACTGCTCCGTAGCTACAACCTGACACAATGGACCCAATGCATCAGTTTCTATAGGTCTGCTTTACATTATACCTGTGCCAGGTATAATGTATGCAGGGTAGGCTTTCCCATGTTAAAATCCACATACAACTTGTGCAGTGAAATTTACAACTTTTCACTGCGTCATTCTGCGACTTGCCTGTGTCAAAATCCTTACACCAGCTCAGATTAGGCATATGGATTTACGCAGGGCTTTTAACATAGGACTCTTCTCTGTATTCTGGTGCATTGCTGGAGTTGCGTCAGTTTTACGACGAAACTCCAGCAAAGCGTCACGTTAGCACCAACAGATGTGTCAGAACTTCTGACGCATCCTTGAAATCTTGCGCCATTGAGCTCTGTATTGTAAATACAGCGCATCCGTGGCATCATTAGGACATTTGCAGCAGACATAAGAAACCTGACGCATTAATGTCAATGCAACAGTTCTTCTAAATGAGGCTCTCAGTTTGATATCCGTACTAGCCGTAAAGGACCCTTGCATGTGACCAGGAATCCTATCCTGGTGCTGCACAGATCTTCTTTGTGCAATGCTTTAAAAATTCAAAGGTTGGGTGCTGGTAAACTCCGAGTAGGAGTGGCAAAACTCCACAAACACTGCCGACGGAGTGAAGTTTACCATCCACCCCTATTTACAATTCTTTTTTGTCTACAAGAAATAATGTTGTTTGTTTTAACATAATAGTGCATATATCCTGTTGAAAACCTACAGCTACAATAAGTATATATATATATATTTTTTAGCAATTTTGAAACATCACGTACATCACTGCACATACTTCTAATTTTGGATATCTCACCTATTATGTGAATTAGTTTAGAACGTCTAATTAAAATCATTAGAATATGAAAGCAAACAATTGTGTCAAGTTACCACAATGTCAGCAATAAAGATGTATTTTGTCAGCCAAGTTTGAACTACTCAATTTATTTGGTGTCTTTCTGCCTTCTCAGCCAACCAAAGTGGCCAATCGACAGCTCATCAGGACCAGGAGCAGGAAAGAAGAAGCTCGGCTTAGAGAGGGTATGCCACCTTGACACCGCCAGCAACAGAAATCAGGAACCGAACACCCGCAAGGGTAGTGCTCCCACCCAGAAAATATTTTTTCACCACCAAGAAACTCCAGGTGGAGGCTGAATGGTCTCCTGTGGGAGTAGAGTAGGTGGACAGCACCAGCCAGGGCAAGAAAGATGTTGGTTTGCCTCCTCGCCAATAAGAAGATCATTAAATGGTATCCCTGGTGCAGGCCATGGGAGCATCAGGGCATGATCCCATGTCCCTCATTAACTCCTGAAGCCCCCATTAAATTTGAGCCTCCAGCTGTTCCCCCTGCATTTTCTTCTTCTCCCAGTACCACCTGGAGGTGCAGGAGTGAAGGGACCAAACTGCCCTGACATCCCACACCTATCTTGAGCTGACCTGTCTAAACCCAGTGAATTTTTCACAGTGGCTGTATCTGTACCTAAGGATGTTATGATGTCCATTTTAGCGGCTTAGTGAGCAGTCTCTCTAGATTCTGTGATTTAATGGAAGAGGTCCAGATGAACTGTGAGGCTCATACTGGGAAGGTGGATAATTCAGCTGTCACCATCATCACGTTGACTTAAATCCAGGTCCTGGATTTAGACACTTCAAGTGACATGGGGGTCTACCTTTCTTGTTTAATTTGACAGTGGGCTATTATGTCTGGACTCTGATTGGACTGTGAACATTTTTGTGATTCCCTTTGTATATAAACTGGTTCCTTTGCTGATTACTGACATGTCATTTTATTTTCCTCAACCCCCTTAAGTCATCTTTCCCATTCTGGATCCTTTTCTCCCATTGTAAAGGACAGCCTTTCACATCATATTACTATCTATTGTTTTTTAAATTATTACTTATGAATTATAAAAAAGAAAAACCTAAAAACAACAAAGGGACACGTTGACAATGTCCCTGTAGCACAATAACTCCACCTGACTGTCACTTTTGTGAGGCTCAGGTGGCTCAGTGTGCCAGAACATATTTACAAGGCCACATAAAACCTTCTTGTGTGACTTTTAAAGGCCTTGTAAATATGGCCGTTTTCACGCATAACTCTGCGTGAAATGGGCGTTTCATGGGTGTTGCTGTGGGTGTTCTCATGCATCACAAATTAAATCTGGCGCATTCCCATATTTATAAGGCTGGGAATGTGATCAGTATAGGGAAAGGTGCGGAAGACATTGTGACGCAAAGGGTAATTAGCTTGAACAGTGTAGATGAGCCTGATGCCTGCTGAAACCTGAACAACGTGGAAAAATCCACGACGTGGTTTTCAAGCTTGTTTTCCAACATTCCATAGATAAAATTATTTGCAGCTGCATGTTTAAGAAACAGGATGTGTAGGAGAGAAGGACGGAGGTCGTCTCAACCTTGAGAACAAGAGTACAGGAAAAAGATGGAATGAAAGTAATGGCTAGGGAATGGCAGAGTAGCCAAGAGACACGTGCTGATAACATAGCTAGAAAATGCTAGAAAGGGATAGAATCCAAGCTTCAGGTTATTTAAGCACTGAAGTGCGGGTGAGGGGATTGAAGCTCGCAGATGGGGTTGTGAAAGCTGCCATTGCCAGGCCCACAACGCTGCCTCCCTGTTTTGCTGTTCAGAGACGCTCGAGGGGAAGAGAGGTCCAAGCGGGCAATAGAGGGCTTCCCAGCATTTCGTGGACTAACTAAGTTAAGTTCCACCCAGGGATGAAAGGCCTTTGTTTCTCTGCTCTATTATTATGATTGATTATTATGCTTGCACTGTGTTTATAATCTGAAGTATTCAGCTTGTTTATGTTTTGCTTCCTGAACATCGTAGTCTGAGCTTGCCGCAGTAATTGAAATACGCATTTCGTATACAGTTAATCAAAGCTTATATCTGTCAATGAACTCTGCTCATATATAAATAGATGCTTTTTATTGTTATTTCTCATTCTAATTCGTTGATGTGTCAAATGCATACATTTACCTGAAATTCTAGTAAAGCTAAATTGTGTTCATAATTGGCGTGTGGTCCTTCATTGAGCGTCCTTATTGACTTATATCGAACAATCAGTCACCTGGATAAGACAGAATGCATCAGATTCCTAGGCCCCACTGGGGCATAAAAGTGGCTCAACGGGGACAAATAATTGTATTTCTCTTCGTTTTTGCTCTTTCTTTGTGTGCTGCATTTTGCAGCACACATAAAAGGGGGGGACATCAATAAATGGTTGTTTATGTGCAGGAAGGTATCCCTTCCTGCACATAAACAGCCATCCCTGCAATGCAGGCATCCTTGTACCATGGTGCAATGGTGCCTGCATTGGCGCTAGGCACCAATTGTGACCGAGCACAGAGGAAATTACAGGGATGCATTGTGTTACTGTAAATACAACACATCTGCATTTTCCTAATGATGCAGCGCAGTTCAGCAAGCTGACTTGCAGAGCCACGCTGCCTCATTTTTTTGTACATATGGGCAAAGTCTCTTCCTTCTTGCACGGAATTTTCTTTATTTATTAAAAAAAAAAAATCTAAATGTTTGACAAATGGTTAGCACATGTCTTTCCTCTTATAAAACATCTTATCTTTCAAAATCAACAAAGATGAAATACATAGAAATATACTTGGGACAACAAGAAAAATTAAACCAAAACATTATGACATTGGCGGTAAATCCCGCTTACCACCACAGTGGCGGCCGCCATCATACCGCCGCAGTGGCGGATATCTCTTTGCCATATTATGACACACACACACACCAAATCGAAAGAATACAGCCACATACACAAATCTGTCAGCCCAAAGGTCAGTGGTAAACTGTTGGAACCAACACCCATACCATTACGCCAACAAAACAACACCCACCACATCATGTCCCACGAATCACCACAGCGGACATTCAATGGTGGTAAACCATTGGCGGTACACACCACTGTGCTCAGACTGGACACCCAAATACTAAACTACACAACATTGGCCAGTTAAAACACACACACCTGACACCCATACATACACCACACCCACCCACTCACACCACAATAAAACACACACCCACATTACCCACAACCCCTTTCAAATACAAATCATTGCCACCAGACAGACATCAAGACCTCTTTGACAACTACACACCCATACATCCCTCATGCACTCCACTATGCACACCCAGTCACACTACCCAACACCCACACACTTACACACACCACACAACACCCATTGCCCCACAAAGATACCCCGTTTCAGAGATGAGGAGTTGCGGGTCATGGTGAAGGAAATAGTCAGAGTAGAGCCACAGCTGTTTGGAGCACAGGTCCAGTAGATATCTATTGCAAGGAAGATGGAGCCATGGCGGAGAATCGTAGACATGGTGAATGCTGTGGGACAGCATCCAAGAACAAAGAACAACATCAGGAAGAGGTGGAACGACCTACGGGGGAAGGTACGTTCTGTGGCAGCAAGGCACCAGCTCGCCATCCAGAGGACTGGTGGTGGACCCCCACCTCCTTCCCGGTAGCTCACAGCATGGGAGGAGCTAGTCTTGGCAATACTGCATCCAAATGGACTCACTGTAGTAGCCAGAGGACTGGACACTAGTAAGTCAACATTTACCACTTATCACCCCCCAATACCTGCATACCATCTCACTCCCTCACTCTCACTCCCATCACTCCACTCCATCCCACATACCGCACTAATGCAGATGACTAACCCCAATGCCAAGCCCTGCATGCCATACCTGTAGAAGCTAAATTATTCAACACCCATCCAGGGTACAAACGACCGTTAGCCAGCTCTTCTGGGTAAACATAAATAATTTATTAGGAATAGAAAGACATGTACATGGAGACTGTGGCTTGAAATGCTAAGGCCAAGCAGTCTGAATTGCAGAACTCCAATACAATCTTTTATGCATGAAAACCACAAAAGGGTGAAAATACATCACCCAATCAGAACAACTGAAAGATAATTTCTTCATCAAGTACATGGCGTGATGTTGATCAGGAGATGCATGGTATTACACATATATTAGGCATCTATCCAATCACAGTAGAATAACATTTCATGGTGACAGCGTGATGCAAGATGACCACAAGCGAGACCTTCACATTTCTCAGACGTTTGGGACTTTCCAAGGCGTCACTAATCTAGCTTCCTCATAACCTCTCCTCAGACCTATGTGGACATCGAGATGTCTGTCTTTTGCTGGGCGAAAGAAGCAATGCATGTCGCATGAGCTTTCTCTTTTAAGCAAGCCTTGCTTGACAAGCTGCCTATCAGGGTTAATGTACTAAAGGTCATCCAACCATCTGCTTATGTTTTTTCAGGCCTGTACATCATTGAGTATCACAGGATGAGGTCAGGCCTGGGGGGATAATAAAATGGATTCCTTAGCCAGGTTCCACATTCCCTCCTCTGATAATCAATGATGAAATGGTTTTCCCAATCCTCCTGGAACTGTCTCCCACCCATCAGTGTTTAGGTCTAGATATTGTGTCTGGTATGCATGCTGTTGCTATCTTGGGGATCATTACTATGGCTGTCTTTTGTCATCTTTTGTACCTCTTGTTCAAACTTCAGAGGATACCTGATATATTACTATATGTGTTTTTTTTTTGTGCAAGCAATGTTGCACATCGGACATTAACCTTAGTTGTTATCTGGTGTGTGTGTGTGTGTGTAATTAGGAACAAATATTTGTTTCCTCTACCTGGAATCTGGGAAGCAAAGTTGGGCCACTACTTACTAATCTAGTCTTAACCTAATAACAACCCATTCCTCCTATTATGATCACTACACCTTTACTTGATAGTTTGCATTATTATCAATGACAACTCTTATTTGACAGGAAATGGAATGTTGATGCTGTTCTATGTCTTTCATAGCTATAGTTGGTAAAGGTGATGTACGGTACTACTCTATTTTTTTTATTTTTTTTACTGAGCACTGTTGGAGCAGGTGTGCACAAACTTCAAATGACACAATATATTTAGCTTTGCATCATACTTCACTTTCAATTTAACATTCTTCTAACATTCTTCTTTGTCCCTCAAAGCATCTTTGCTCATCTCTGTGGTGCTTACTTCTACTGATAATTTGGGAAAGAAGTTCAAAGTTTTAATGTTCAAAGTCTCATTGTCATTTAATGCTCCTATTCGAAGTAAGGGTGATCCGTGGGAAATCAGCAGACTCCATGAGAAGTAGCACAACAACAACAACAAAAAATCTAGTGCCCATGGCTATTTCTTGGTGGGCCTTGATGGGGTGTTGGACATCGTTGCCTTATTGAATTTCAAAAGAGAATTTCAAAATGATCAATTTCCTATACCTTATATTTTGCCCCAGAGGTCACCAGTACTTGAGGCAAAAGGTATTGTAGAATGGAGGCCAGGTACTCTAGAACGGAAGGTTTACTGAGGTCTTTCAGCCAGAACTGCAGGATATAAGGTTGTGAAGTTAAAGTTGACAGTTGGTGAGGTTGACGGTGCCCATAGTCCTTGCAGTTATACTCTTTGGAGGAGACGAAGAGATCCTTAAATGTTGCAGTTACAGTACCATGGAATGGCAATCAGCTGTTCCACAGTCGGTGGTACCCCCTCAGTGTGGCATCAAAGGATAACTTGATTACTTTGTATTAGAACCAAGCAGGGCCTGCTTACAACCTCGGTCTCCTGGAGGCGTGCAGCACGAGCAGCCCTTGTTGAGCGGAGACTCTACCGTGATGGTGGGTCCACCAGTTGTTCCACTCGTTTCTGCTGCTGTGAATGTCCATGTTCCGCTACCTTCTTTGTGTAAGAGCTGTGGATCCAGGAGGTCAGTCCCTCCTACTTTACAGGTGACCCAAGCCCAATCTCGCTGTTGGAGATCATGTCCAGGTAGTGTTGTCTAGCCAGGAAGGGCCTGCAGCACCTAATGCTGAAGGCAATGCAAACTGCTGTCAAAATGACTTATCAGATAATAACTTCTCAGCACCAGACATGTTCATAGGCCAGTCAAACAGTATTTCAGTCGGTGCTCAGTTTCACAACTTTGTCAAGGGTGCCTCTCTTGACCAATGAAGCAAGTGGTAGTGCATCAATCTAGAACCGCTCAGCAGATGCACAAAATCTTATGAAGGGACATATCTGACTGGTTTATGGGGTAACTAAATTAAATAAATTATTTCACCCCCTCCTCTTTGCGCACACTTAATCCCACAGTCTATTGTACCACCTGTCAGCTGTTACTCATATCAAAAACTAGATCATCATAACACATGTAACATAAAACATCACTGTTAGTAGCACCATTCCATTCTACTAATGTAGGCAGCACAGTAATATTCACATATCAAAGGCACAATCATTATCACTGCAAACCATACATGTGCTACATCGGAAACCTGTAACTCAACTAGGTGAGGCTAAAGTGGAGCTAGGGGTAATATGCATCTAAAAATGTTTTTGTTTCCTTATTATCTTTTTTTTTTTTTTTTTTTCTTCTTGTTTAAATTGTTTTAATCAGGAAAGGAAACCCCAATCGAGGTACGTGGAGGGAAAGGCTCTCTACTCTGTGTGCAACCACATGCTTCTGAAAGAAGAAAGGCATATTGAAACATGACATAAATCGGTACACAGAACTAAAATTTCTCTCCCTCTCATCCCTGCATCACACTTGCAACATAAACTTCTCTAATTATACTTTCAAAAATAATATGCAGTAATACATTTGGAAAACACATGTTAATAGTAATAGCCAACCATCATTCAATACTCATGTGTATAATCAATTAATCAAGTCCTTCTCTTATAGTGTAAGTGTAACACAGGACATACATTCGGAAGTGGCATTGTAGATCTACTGATAACATTATATTAATATTTTGTTACTGTCCCTGTATCTAAAGTCCCATCACTGAGACATTTAATAAGTATGAACAAATAGATGCTATAGGATAGCCCTTTTAATCACATATACCAGTACACTCTTAAACGGAAATCAACACAAAAAAAATTAAATAACAATTACACTCAGTAACAGTGGAATATTCACACAAACTATTTCACTAAACAAATGGTGATCCAAAGGTCAGGAGAAAACGTATGTTACACCGGTATACAGCCAGTATTTTTGGAACACAGCATTGTATCCTATTATTCTATTTCAACACACAGAATATCTACATCAATGCTGGAAGGGTTGGGACTTTGCAGGCATCACCGCCATCAGAAGTCACTTCCCCTTTCTCGTACAAGTGTGATGTTGTGAAATGCAGATGTTCCTTTAAGATATTATATTTATTTTATTTATTTATATTTGGCACCCTCATCATCAGAAGTATATTACTAATAGCTGTATTGCAGTACTACATAGCACATCCTAAGGTAGTAATAACTCTATCCTAATATAGGTATGTTCAATACCCAAAACCAGTATGGAGAATATTTAGTTGCAATCTACCAACACATGAAGGCAATCCATGTCACTGTGCACATTAAGATGTACCCCGGAAGACTCCCATTTATTATGAAAACATAAAACGGAACATAGACAGACGGATACAGAAACCACATCTTCTCGTCCATGTTCTGAAACCTAGGAAAAAACAAGGATAGAAAAATACTCCTCCTGCAGCCAATTATATGTCATGGATATTGACACATACATATATACGTATATAGATACATCCCTGCGTCCAGGGTGTATAAAAAAATCCTATAAACTTTAAAATTAACAGTATCCAAATACTTATTAGGCATCAACATTCAGCTGTACATTTATTCTTTATTCCGCACTTCAAAGAATCATGCTAAATCCAGCACACTATCCCATCATCGTGTGCACCACATTTCTACTTTGTCCTTCATGGTGACATATCGCAACAATCCGTGGCTTTGCCCTTGGAGCCATGCCCAGAGTCCGTGGTTTTCAGAAATGGGGAAGGTAATCTTAACTGCCACAACTAATGCAGGGACCTCGCAGATAAATGGTAAATTTGTGCCCAGAGCTTATCAGTTAATGCCACAGATAAAATTACAGTAAAAACATTGGATCAATACCATCCAGTCAGTGGATACATGTGGGATAAAAAAAAAACGCACTCTTCTTTTACCTGTGGAGGAGACATAACCTGTTACATTGCATAACTGCACCCAGATTTTTTTTTCCTTCAATAAATTCATTTCCTTTCATATTCATATTTTTTTTTAACTATGAGTGCAGAATTCACCCTGTGTATCTCATAAGATATGTGTAACCAGAATGTTTTACCCTAAAACATCACATTCACTTTTTTTGTTCAAAAAATATTACTATAGCTAGAGACATTGTACAAAGTGCAATGCACATTAATTAGGTGGATCCATTAAAGAATCCATTAATATTTACACAAGATCTACTGTCCTGATACAACATAAGCAGTATCGCCGTTACTGCTATAAAATAAAATACATTTGTGACAAATGTGTTGCATTTTTATTTATTCATTGCCCTTTTGATACTTTAGTTGCACTCACATGACTTCAACATACTACATGTACTGCAGATGTTTAAACATCCACTTGTGTTGTTTTCTTTTAGCCTCTTATTAAGTGAAATCGATCAGTCACTAACACGTCATGTGTCATTATTATTACTGCACTAATATGTTTATTTTAAATATCAATACACCTTAGTAGAAGTATGTTATCACATAACTAACTCACTCTACATCCCAACAAGAACCCACATTTTTAATATCTATTATTTCCTTATATTATTTACAATTCAGCACATAGTAACTCTTCTGTTAATGTCTAAATCTCTTCCATCATTGAACATGACTAAATTATTTGTATGTACTCTATAGAGCTATGAAGAAATACACAACCAGGGGTATGGAATTACTGTAAACAAATGGCCAGCACAATGATCCAGAATGCTCTCTCATCAGATGCAAATATTTGCAGAAGCTAGAAAGCAAAATTTGCTATTCTTTGCTTTCAAAATATCTTCACAAACAATGTAACTAGGAAAGAAACATTTTGATAATCAACCATTATATTTTAGGTGTCATTTCTTTGAAGCATTATTTAGTAAAATGTGCGGATGCATGGTGGTATTTCCAAAATTTATATTCATAACAGAAAAATCAATGTAACCTTTTCAGCAAAGTTACACATTGCCACAGTAGTTCCTGGCATGAACAAAACTAATTTGTGCCAATGTGCTTCGTATGGAAGAGCAGAATGGTGTCACTACCAATGAAGCCAGTCACTAAACAGAGAGACAGAATTCAAATAACAAAAGGTCTGTGATAACCAGTTTGTGGCAGAATTCTTAAAGAAAATCACAAAGTGCACCCATGGTATCTGTTCTTGCATTAGTGCAGATTTACAGCTTTTATGCATGAGCTAGTATTTAACGAGGCAGACCAGGAAATCGGACTCCTAGACAATATTTGTAAACATCATTTTAGCAGGAGAAAATATGCATGTGTTTTTACAGGACAAGTAGACTGATGACACAAACTGTCCCATGGACAAGTAGACATTTTATAAAATTCCACACTCCTGACAACATATTGTTCACTGCTGCAAATTAATCCTCTGTTCCCTCAAGACTAAGGCCCTCATTCCGACCCTGGCGGTTATAGACCGCCAGGGTGGCGAATGACGGAAGCACCGCCAACAGGCTGGCGGTGCTTCATACGTCATTCCGACAGCGGCGGTACAGCCGCGGTCGCCCAGCCGGGTCCGGCGGTTTCCCGTCGGATTTCCCCCGGCTGGGAGAATCCTCCAGGGCAGCGCTGCAATGCAGGGCCCCAGCCTGCTTTTCACTGTCTGCCTAGCAACTGCACCCGTCGCACACCTGCAACACCGCCAGCTCCATTCGGAGCCGGCTTCAGAGTTGCAGGCCCCCTTCCCGCTGGGCCGGCGGGCGCTAACATTCTTAGCGCCCGCCGGCCCAGCGGGAAGGTCGGAATTGCACCAGCAGTCTTTTGACCGCGGTGCGGCCAAATGGCGGTTCCCACCAGGCGGGCGGCAACCGCCGCCCGCCGGGGTCAGAATGACCCCCTAAATTTGTTCACTGTAAGAATTTTGGCAACCTTTGCATGGGTCAAATATTTTTAAATGTAATCCCTACATAAGAAAGTTCTTATTTGTTGTACACCTGTGGTTCCTAACCTTTTTACTCCTGGGGACCACCAGTGAAACATTACTGGAAGCCAGGGACCCCCAAGCAATTTCCACAATTTAAATTTCAAACATGAAATAATTCTTTTGTATTGAAAAAATATGCAAAAATCAAAACATTTTATTGGGAATGTTGGTGCTGCATCTCGGCGACTAACTTTTCAATTTCTTCGGGAAATTTCTTTAATTATTTCCGGGGCTATTTCTGTTATTATTTTTAGGCACATAAGATCTAAGAAAGCTTTTATACATAAATATGTGGTGGGGAAAGGAAGTAAACCATAAGTGCCTCTCTTCTCTCCCTATCCTCTTTGTCACATGTAATTAATTGTTATTATAGCATCTCTCATACCAGTGTAGGTGTTGGAGCACTTTACAGGGGAGTACAAGGTGTAGGATTCTCGTGGCATCCACACTGGTAGGCATTTTGCTAAGAGTGATTGGTCTGGAGAAGCACAAACTCAGCATTCAGAACACTACACAGTCGTTAGTGTTGTCTTTAATAATAAGAATGTATTTCTACACAGGCAAACCTTTTTTTTTTTTTTTTGTTCTTTTGAGCAGCATAAGGAAAATGAAAGACTGGGAAAAATCAGCTTTCTAATTTGTGCTATGCAGTTGGCATGCAGCTCCTTAATTGCAGTTCATAGCTCACTGTGCTAGATTACGATTATGAACTGTACAGTAACTAAAGAATCTTTGTGACAAAAGCAGTAACCCACTGTGCCATCCACATAAAATACTGTTCTTTGCATGATACACATCCTTTGCAGCCTGCATATTAACCATCTGCACTACCTTTCAGTCAAAACTGCCACTGTCCAAAACTCTCATTTCTCCCCAGCAGGTACATTAATCACTAGAGTTATCTTGACGCTTTTGTTTTCGCTGTACAAGGAGCTTTGCGGTGCTTTTAAACCTGCTGAAGAAAGGAAGTAATAAATATAAAAACATGCACACACATGTTGCTGTAGAGGCACCAGCTGGAGAAGTGACTTCCTCCCAGCCAGGCCTGCGGACCCCCTGGGAACGTGTTACGGACCCCAGTGTTGTACACTATCCACAGCTGTACAGTGAAATGCCCCCCTGAGGATCTTAACCTAAAGCCACTAACAAGAAATAAAGTCAGAAGCTTGTGTCTTATTACCTGTGATAACTTAACAATTGAACTTAAATTTTCTACAGTGTGTAAGCATGTTACATCCATCCCTTGCCTACTTGCAAACCTTTCCCATACTTAGTCTAGTGCCAAATGATAGTGTAGTAATTGGAGTAGTGGTCACATATTTCAGGCCAGTGTATCGCTTTCTTACAATCCTCCCACAAATCTCATGGTACAATAATGCTAAACAATGTATCCAGATCCTTCCAAATTAGCCCTTCCCATGGCTATTATTCTGTTTAACTCTGTACATTTTTATGTACATCGAGAGACTGTGGGGGTCATTTTGACCTCGGCGGTCTTTTGCCAAGACTGCAGAGGGACCGCCGTGCGGAAGACAGCCAGTGGTGGCGGTTTGCCGCTCGGCGTATTATGACCGTTGGCAGCTCTCCGTCCTTTTTCGGACAGAGAGCCGCCAACAGCCATACTGGCGGGTGGCGGGTAAGTGGAGGTTACTCCACCGCCACCCCAACAGAACACAGCCCACTGAATAACGTCCTGTGATTCGGCGTGGCGGTGTTCTGTTGACGGTGTGATGTCGGTGGAGCAGCCCCCATGGCTCCCGTCCCCTCCCGGAGGATCGATGGACCAGGTAAGTCGATCGTCCGTTAGGGGAGGGGGGTGGGGGGGTGTTGTGTGTTGTGTGCGTGCATGGGGGTGTGCGTGTGTGTATGTAGAGGGGGTGTGTGAGTGCGTGTAGGCTTGCGGGGGTGTTGCGTGTTTGGGAATGAGTGCGTGTATGTCTGTGGGTATGTCTGTATGGATGTGTGCGTGTATGTTTGAATGTGGGTGTGCGTGTCTGACTGTGTGTGTGGATGTTGGCATGTATGTCGGTGTGTGTGCGTGTATGTGTGTTGGTGGTGCCTGCATGCGTGTCGTGTGTGAGTGAGTGATGTGATGTTGGGGGTCGGGTGGGGAGGGGGGCCCTGCCACCTTTGGGGGGTGGCAGGGGTGGTGGGGGGGTGTAGGGGAGGGAGTCGGGGTGGGGTGGGGGAGACCCCTATCACCGCCATGGATTTCATAGTGGTTTCAAACCGCATGAAATCCATGGCCGTCAGCCGGGTCCAAATACCGCGGGCGGTATAGTGGTGGCCGCCGGGCTGGAGACCCAGGTCTCCAGCCCGGCGGTTGTCTCCGCCCTGGCGGGCGGAACGGAGAACCGGCAGATGACCATGGCGGTAACCGCCATGGTCATAATTCCCCAAAAAAGACCGCCAGCCTGTTGGCGGTCTTACCGCCGCTTCTCCGCCTTCCGCCAGGGTCATAATGACCCCCTGTGTCTTGTGATCTCCAGCTGTGGGTTTGTATTGCTGAGCACCTCCTTCCACATCTTGATGTTATGGATTGTGTGATGTGCATACGTGGACATATACCATAGTAAATTGTTTGATCCCTCACGCCCCTTGCCAATACACCCTTCCATTTCATTTGATATCTGTTCGTACTTCTGTTCATGTTTTCTAATGCCGTTATCCACTTCCTCTTTACCCTGGCTATGGAATAACTGTCTAATTCTTTCACAAGGTCTCTTACGTTTTGCTTTTATTTTTCACTTCCTCATCCATCAAACGCCATGCTAGGGTGCGGCTTTCACGTTCCGTCTCTGCCTGCTGTTGTAGAGGCAGCTCAAAGTGTTTGGTCACTGTTGTGGTGCCCTCAGGCTGTAGTGTATTTCCCAAATGTCCTCAAGCAAAATCGATGTTTTGTTCCCATGACTGTGCACTCGCCACAGGAAGAGAGCTTGACAAGCCCCTATTATCTCTAATTGTATCGTCCTCCAATCTTCCCTGCCCTTGTCAGCCTCCCCACCATGTGGAGGAAACCATTCTTCAGTTCAGGCATTTTTTATTTTTAGATTATCCTCCACATACAGGACAGCCCCACATTCAAGGGACATCCCATATGCTACTAGTATGTAGGCGGCATTGTAAAGCACAACACATGTCCGCAAAGCCACAGAAACAATACTGTCAGTTTCCTTGCAAAGTCAAAAAGAGGCCCTCACCACTATAGAGCAGACGCTGAACAGTATGGAAAACAACACAATGCTACAATGTGATAACTGGCAACATGCCAAACACAGGTACTATAAAACTATCTAAATACCCCTCCCACCACCCACCTCTTGTACCCAGGGCAATACAATCCCTGGGGACAATCCAAAGGCCCCCCGGGCACCAGGCGTCCAGAAGAGTGGTTCACAGAAGAACCAAACCGAGGAGGTGACAGGCAAATAAGAAGCACATTCCCAGACTGCTGTACCGGGGCAGACCACTACTGCCCCCCTGGGAAGGTTTCCCCCACAGCCCCTCCAGCTGGGTACATAACAGTCACAACCCCTCCGTCCGTGACCAGAGACCACCCCACTGGGCGTCCCGGAAAACACGCGAATCAGCCCCACCGGCTGACCGCTCCATTGTTACAGCCCCTCAGGCTGCGACCCTGGACAAGCCCTCGACCTTGTATCAATATGAAGTGAGTGCAGGGTGGTGTTGGTACTCTGGGATGTTGGCAGTTTAAATCAGTCAATTGTCATAAAAATCAGTATTATGTCACCCAGGAGTCCACCCACCTAGTCTTAAACTTTCTAAAACTTCATGTCCTAAAGCGCAAATGCATGCAGTCAAAATAAATCACACCACACCACCTTGTGGTTAACCCTTCATTCAGGAATCAAAAACCACTTTCACACACACACGTAATGAAATCAGCATCTATATTTCACACTATTCTATATGAAGAGCCGATAGTTCAATATGTAATAGGCATAGTTCACAGAGCTGCAATATCACAGGAACAGATAACATGACAATCGGATAGCACGACAAACAGAGCCTGGCACCACCTGCCTGCTCCACGGGAATGAACCACTATCATTCCCATACACACGGAACCTGGCACCACCTGCCAGCTCCTCTGAAATGGACCACTACCATTCCACACCTGGAATGAACCACTATCATTCCTTGAACTGTGGGGTTGGCGCCCGCAACCCCCTCTGGCCAGAGTTATCTGCTCCAGCCCCTCCGGCTGGAGACTGCAGACAGCGACTCGCGCTGTGTTCTGAAGCAACACCGCTAGTTGCCTCTATTCCTCGGACATCGTTTTTAACAATAACAAGGTACATGAAACACAGGAAGATAATCTAATCATGCAGTTGCAGCGCAGGGAGGAAGGAAATGGGGTAATACAATGGAGAGGACTAAATTATCACAGAATGCCAGCGAACAGCTATAGGTAACCATCGGAACATTCTCACGAGGTACATTAGAGGAGCCCGCAACAGAGGAAGAAATGCCCTTGGCATGCCACCGGAGACAGAGAAAGGGGTACGGTAATTATAAATATTATCCATGAATACATCACCAACACTATGCAGGAAACATATGAACGAAACAACCCAGTTACCTTCCTGCCTCGTAATATTTTCACCGAAAATACAAGAGAGCAAACAGCGAGAGCAGGACCACGAAGCAATAGATACTCACGACAGCTCCAGCCTCTGTCGCAGGAGGGGCCCTGTCCAATTGTTCAGGAGTCGCCCCGACTGAAACAGGAGCTGGGCTGAAGGGAGTCATCCGCTGAACGAGACCGCAATTCTTCACCAAATGTAGAAGCTAAATTATTCAGCACCCATCCAGGATACAAACGACCGTTAGCCAGCTCTTCTGGGTAAACATAAAGAATTTATTGGGAATAGAAAGACATGTACATGGAGATGTGGCAGTCTGAATTGCAGAACTCCAATACAATCTTTTATGCATGAAAACCACAAAAAGGTGAAAATACATCATCCAATCAGAACAACTGAAAGATAATTTCTTCATCAAGTACATGGCGTGATGTTGATCAGGAGATGCATGGTATTACACATATATTAGGCATCTATCCAATCACAGTAGAATAACATTTCATGGTGGCAGCGTGATACAAGATGACCACAAGCGTGGTCATTTCTCAGACGTTTGGGACTTTCCAAGGCGTCACCAATCCAGCTTCCTCATAACCTCTCCTCAGACCTATGTGGACATCGAAATGTCTGTCTTTTGCTGGGCGAATAAAGCAATGCATGTCGCATGAGCTTTCTCTTTTAAGCAAGCCTTGCTTTACAAGCTGCCTGTCAGGGTTAATGTACTAAAGGTCATCCAACCTTCTGCTTATGTTTTTTCAGGCCTGTACATCATTGAGTATCACAGGATGAGGTCAGGCCTGGGGGGATAATAAAATGGATTCCTTAGCCAGTTTTCACATACCAATGCATGGACAGCCCTCCCAGCCCTGCATGGACACCCATCACCAAAGCATGCACAGCTAACAATCAACATACACATTCAAAGGTGGCAGGGTAACAACCACGATACGGGGAAAGATAGGGATGCACAATATGCCACAGGCATGAAGCATACTACATCACTTACATCCATGCAGGTGCCCCAGCCAATGTCAGCGGAGAGGAGGTACCACAACTATCGAGTCCCCCAACAGAAGAGGCCCCCAGTGATTACAGTAACTCTGGACTTCAGGATCTAGATCAACGACCTCAGCCATCAGGGACCACAGGTCAGTCGGTCACCCCAGCCCATTTCCAGTCCACCACAGAGCCTCCCCCATCAGTATCCAACACCACAGCACCCTCCCAGCATACCCACACCTCTGTCCCTAGGACAAGTCAATCAGCAGTGTGCCCACCTGTACAGGGACCCCAGTTCACACCTCACCCTCAAGACAATCAGGGTCCTGAGGTCAATGGCAGTGGCCACACTGTTCAGGGGACAGAAGCACAGGGCAACAGGGACACTGGGAGGATCGCTGTGCGCCAGAAGGAGGACAGGCCCAGGGAACGACTTTCCACAAGGCACTTACTAATGTCCTGGGGGCTTACCAACATTCCCAGGACATGATGGGCCAGATCCTAAACAACATGCAGGAGAACAAGCGGCTGCAGGAGGAACACCATCAGGAGATCAGGGAGGACTTACAGGCCCTCAACACCACCTTGATATTCATAGCAGGGGTGCTGGCAGACATGGCCAACATCATGAGGGAATGGATAGCACAGCAGCGGGCCCCTACCACTAGCCAGTCTATTGACCAGCCCACCACATCCGCTGCAGCTACTGGACAGGAGGCCCCGCCACAGGACCCACAGGCCACCAGCACCTGTCCCACTGCAGAAGGAGAACCACCCCGCAAACGTACCCTGCGACCCAAACAGAAGCCAGAGACACTTGCCAAGACCAAGACCACTGCCAGGAAATGAGACGCTCCTGAGTGTTCCCCTTATGTCCTACCCTGTCACCTTGTCCACTATGAACTGCCTTTGCTCCCCTTCCTATGGCCCCTTGGACACTGGACCTGTGCAACAAACAGACTGGAACAATACCCTGGACTTTCCTCCTCTTTGAGTCATCTATTTGCACTACAATAAACACCCTTAAACACAATTTGAGTGACACTGTTTTATGTGTTTTAAATGTGCATTTGTGGGAACATTCACATCTAGTGCAAATGATCTGAACACTGTGGTAGCATACAAATAATGACCTGTAACTGTCTGTAGGGATCACATCAGGACATTGCTGTCATATCACCAACATCTGGAAAATGAGTAGCCATAGGTGACAGTAAGTTGAGATGCCAAGGAAGTGAATGCCATCATGCTACAGCCACACAGAAAACTTCAATAGTCAGAGTAATGGTCAGTTCAACTGTCTCACCTGTGTGTCATTGGAAGTATTGACGTATAACTGATGTTCTGTTGTCCTCATCCTCTGCTTCTTCATTCTCACTGTCCTCAGGGTCCAGTGCTGCCACAGGGGCATCTCCAGTCTCTTCCTCCTGCAGAAAAGGCACATGGCATCTGAGGGCCAGGTTGTGCAACATGCAGCATGCCACTACCATCTGGAAGACCTTTCCGGGTGAGTAGCACAGGGATCCACCTCTCAGATGGAAGCACCTGTACCTGGCCTTCAGGACCCCGAAGGTCCTCTCGATTATTCTTCTGGTTCACCCCTGTGCCTCATTATAACGGCCCTTAGCCCCTGTCCTGGCATTCCTCACAGGGGTCAGGAGCCTTGATAGGTTTGGGTAGCCAGAGTCACTCACCTGCAAGTATTGAGGGACAACATTTAGCCTTACTGAATGCTATGGGGATAACACCAGAAGGCATACACTGACTTACAGTGGGTGGGGACTCTGGCTCACCTATTAGCCACAACCTGTGCCTCTGTAGTTAGGACATCACATTTTGGATGCTGCTATTACTCAGGACAAAGGCGTCATCCACCGACCCAGGATACTTGGCAATGACGTGGGAGGTGTACTGGTCCGCCAGGCACACCATTTTCTCATTCAGTGAGTAGAAACTTTTATGATTCCTGAACACCTGTTTATTCTGGTGGGGAAACAAACGCTATATGTGTACTATCAATCGCCCCAATAATATCAGGGATATGCCCCATTGCATAGAATCCTGCCTTCACAGTGGCCAAATCTTCCATCTGGGGCAATGTAGCTGCACATGTGTTTCATCAGGGCAGACAAAACCCTTGCCAGTAAGATTGAAAACATTGGCTGTGACGTTCCTGCTGCCAAGGCCACTGTCATTTGGAAAGAACCAGTTGCCAGGAAATGGAGCACTGATAGCAGTTGCACAAGAGTGGGGCTCCTAGTGGGATGACTGATGGCTGACATCAGGTCAGGCTCCAATTGGGCACACACTCTGTGATTGTGGCCCTCTCCAGTCTATAAGTCAGTATAATGTGCCTGTCCTCCAGTGTAGCCAAGTCCACAAGGGGTCTGTCCACAGGGGTTTATCTTCTCCCATTCATCCTCAGTGGTAGGTATCTAAGGGACACAAGAGTGAGTAGGCTGTAACAATTTGAACAATGGAACCCCCACCTCAGTGTACATAGTGCATTTATGTGATGGGACAGTGGGAATGGCAATGTATGTCCATATCTAGGCAGTGGCGCAGTTAAGGTTAAGCTGATCATTGTTCACCACCATGAAATGGCGACCACCTGTCCTGTATGTAGCGACAGGTGGAAGTGAGGTAACTCTGCCGATGTTGGCTGTCGTGGCGTAAGGCGGTCTTGCACCGCTGTGCATTTTCTCATTGGATAACATGGGGCTGTATGAGTACAGTGGCCAATGGGTATCAGCGCAGGTGGTGACGGTGTACACTGCCACGGATGTGACTGCCATTTTCTATCTGATTCCTCACTTGTTTTCCAACCTTCAACAGGAGAACACCTACACTGCGTGTGCTGCTGTGACCTGTGTCTGGAACCTACCATGGCCCGTGTGACCGGAGAAAGGGCCCCTGCCTTCACTGCGGAGGAGTTGGAGTGATTGGTTAATGGTGTCCTACCCCAGTACGGACTGCTGTACGGGCCTCCAGACCAACAGGTAAGTACACCTTGGGCACAATGCATGTGGGAAGAATGCATGGAGATGTGTGTGCAAGCATCGTGTCCTCGGCAGGGAATGTCTTGTGGTGGTGTACATGATGTGCACCAGGCGATGTGTGTTTCAATGGTGATGGAAACATGATTGGTGGGCCATATGTGTGACAGGCTGGTTTGTATATGTAATGGTGTCCTCCCGTCTGTATTGCCTCTGCAGGTCAGAGCCCATCAAAAGAATGGATTATGGTGTGCCATCGCCAAGGACGTGCAGACCCTGGGAGTCTATGGCAGGCGGAGCACCCACAGTCGGACTTGGTGGGTGGACCTGAGACGCTGGGAATGGAAGTCCTTGGAGGCCCAGCTGGGGATGTCCTCCCAACCAGGAAGGGGTACCCATCGAAACCTGACCCCCCCTGATGGCATACTGGCGGTGTCCTACCCAGAGCTGGATGGGCGCTTGAGGGCATCACAGCAACCACAAGGGGGTGAGTACAGTGGCCATTACAACAATAATTTGTAGCTGGCATGGGATCCGGGTGGTGGGTGTCAGTTAGTGGGTGCCCCTTAATTCTAGGCCAGACATTGCAGCATGATCCAGCCCAGGGGTGATGGTTAAAAGGGAAAACAAGGTAACTTAGCTAGGTTGCATTCCATGTCAGTCAGGAGGGGTGCAGTTGGCAGTGATTGGCCATCATCTTGCTGTGGCATGTAGCCAATTGTTTGGCAGTGCAATGCATAGTGCTCAATCCTGATCCCTGTGTGTGACGATACTGTGAATGCTTTCTGTCGTGTTGGTGCAGTAAGTGACCTAGGCCCTCATTCTGACCTTGGCGGGCGGCGGAGGCCGCCCGCCAAAGTCCCGCCGTCAGGTTACCGTTCCGCGGTCGAAAGACCGCGGCGGTAATTCTGACTTTCCCGCTGGGCTGGCGGGCGGTCGCCTTCAGGCCGCCCGCCAGCCCAGCGGGAAAGAGGCTTCCACGATGAAGCCGGCTCGGAATCGAGCCGGCGGAGTGGAAGCTGTGCGACGGGTGCAATTGCACCCGTCGCGTATTTCACTGTCTGCGCAGCAGACAGTGAAATACATTTAGGGGCCCTCTTACGGGGGCCCCTGCAATGCCCATGCCAGTGGCATGGGCACTGCAGGGGCCCCCAGGGGCCCCGCGACCCCCCCTCCCGCCATCCGGATCCCGGCGGTCGGACCGCCGGGATCTGGATGGCGGTAGGGGGGGTCGGAATCCCCTCGGCGGCGCAGCAAGCTGCGCCGCCTTGGAGGATTCAATGGGGCGGCGGTACACTGGCGGGAGCCCGCCAGTGTTGCCGGTCCGACCGCGGCTTTACCGCCGCGGTCGGAATCCCCATTGGAGCACCGCCGGCCTGTCGGCGGTGCTCCCGCGGTCCTCCGCCCTGGCGGTCTTTGACCACCAGGGTCAGAATGACCGCCCTAGTGTTCTCTTTCGCTCCCCCCCTTTTTCTTCTGTCATCCTGTCCATGTGTACATTAGCATCACCTGGTGGAGGAGCAAGGGCACGGGCGACAGAGGGAGCTGCATTCCACAGGACCCAGGAGGCAGAGTTCACCGACACCGAGGGAACCATTGGAATGGAAGGGCGAGGTGAGCACCACGGCAGAGACAGTAGGTGACAACACTGACTCAGATACCTCCTCCGATGGAAGCTCCCTGGTAGTGGTGGACACCTCTGTGACCACCCCAGCTGCAGGTACAGCCGCCACCCTGTACCAGGACCTCGCTCCCAGTAGCCCCTCAGAGAGTTGCCCGTGCCCGCTCACCCAGGAGGATGGGCATCTCCTTCGCCCCATGCATCTCAGGCCCTGCCCCAGTGAGCACTGCTGCCCTGAGTGAGAGGGCTATTGACATCCTGAGATTCATCTCTGTAGGGCATTCAACCATTGTGAATGCCATCCAGGGGCTGGCATCCCACATACAGCAATGCAATGCATTCCTGGAGGGCATCCACGGTGGATTGGCGGCCCAACAGAGATCGATTCAGGTTCTAGCCTCCTCCCTAATGGCAGCCATTGTCCCTGTACCTACCATCCCCCCTCCAACTACCACTTCCCAGTCCCAATCTCCTCAACCCCAACCTATCCCATGCACAAATACAGACTAGCATGCACACAAGACATCACACAAGAGTGGCACAGTCAAACACAGGCACCACACTTCAGCCCACAAGCACTCACGCAAACACCAGACAGTTGCAGACACAACACCTCCCTCACAATCACGTCCACACTCACACCTGCATGCACTGCATCAATATCTACCACCAGCATCACCACACCAAGCAGCACACACACCTCACTAGCAGACACCTCCACAACATCCATCTGTCCTCTTCCACCCTGACAGTCCCTCCCTCAAGGACACAAACGCAAGCACTCAGACACCCAACTGCCATCCACCTCACACATGCACACTGCCCATTCATCTGTCCAGCGGACATACACCTCCAAAAACCACTCCCTCAACCTACACACCCATCCCTCCTCCCTCTTACCCCCTCCCCCGTCCTGCCCGTAAGAGCAAGGTCCCAACTGCCCAGCCCAACACCTCAGCCAAACAGTCCATGCGGACAGTGGAGGCACCTCCTAGTTGTGGAGGCAAGACAGTGAAGGATCCCACTCCACCAGCCAGGAAGGGTAAGGATCCCACACCTCCTGCCATGAAGGGGAAGAATCCCTCAACCCCTGACATGAAGGGGAAGGAGCCCGCACCTCCTGCCATAAAGGGGAAGAAGCCCTCACCTCCTGCCATGAAGGGGAAGGAGCCCGCACCTCCTGCCATGAAGGGGAAGAAGCCCTCAACTCCTGCCATGAAGGGGAAGAAGCCCTTGACTCCTGCCATGAAGGGGAAGAAGCCCTCGACTCCAGCAGAGGCTGGTAGGGTGACACCACCACCACCTGAGGCAGTGCCGCCACTCCTACAGATGAGACAGTGCAGCCCTCACCTCCAGCAGGGGGCATGTAGGCCACCCTCCTGGGACTGCTGTGCAAGGAAAGCCCTCCAGAACCAGTGGGCAAGTCACCCACCGAGAGACTGTGACCTTGCATTTCCCAGCTAATTGTAATGGGCATTGCGCCCCCTCCAGAACCAGTGGGCAAGTCACCCACCTGAGAGACTGTGACCTTGCACTCCGCAGCACAGAGAAATGGGCATGGAGCCCCCTCCAGAACCAGTGGGCAAGTCACCCACCTGAGAGACTGTGACCTTGCACTCCCCAGCTAATTGTAATGAGCATGGAGCCCCCTCCAGAACCAGTGGGCAAGTCACCCACCTGATAGACTGTGACCTTGCACTCCCCAGCACAGAGAAATGGGCTTGAAGCCCTCTCCAGAACCAGTGGGCAAGTCACCCACCTGAGAGACTGTGACCTTGCACTCCACAGCTAATTGTAATGGGCATGGAACCCCCTCCAGACCCAGTGGGCAAGTCACCCATCTGAGAAACTGTGACCTTGCACTCCCCAGCACAGAGAAATGGGCATGGAGCCCCCTCCAGAACCAGTGAGCAAGTCACCCACCTGACAGACTGTGACCTTGCATTCCCCAGCACAGAGAAATGGGCATGGAGCCCCCTCTAGAACCAATGGGCAAGTTCCTGAATTCAGCTAGGGTGCCCCCCCTGAGTTGCCTGCCTAATTGCAAACTGATGCCCCTGCAGAGTTCTGTGTGGATGATGCCAGGAAACAAGTTGGGCCTTGGACTGTGCCCTGTGGCCATGTGGGCCCTTTGTACTTTGGACTGGGCATTGGCCGTTTGTGGACATTTGTACATATCTCTTTTTTTCCAATTGGTTCATTTGCTAGCTGTTCCCATTCAATACATTCTCATTACTGCCTTCTTGTTGCCCTTGCATTATTATGCAGTGTGTTGTGTACCATTGTTTTTCGTCTGCAGCTGGTTATGTGTATGGTGTGTGTGTGAATGGTGTGTGCTGTGTGTGTTACTCTCCTTTTCCTCTCTCCCTCCCTTGTGTGCTAGGTGGCTGTACTCACCATCGCCGTCTTCGTCGGCGTTGGTGTTCCAGGTGGAGCATAGCATAGATGAGCATTGGGAAGACTTGCAGTTCTGCTTCCCTGGCAGCTTTGTCCTTCTCTGTGTCTCTGAGGGTGAGTCTATCGTCCTCTGTGCAGGGTTTCCACCAGGTTTTTGATGGCGTTGGTTCCGCCCTGGAAATCGTGGTGGTGCGCTGTGTTGTGATATGGTAGGCGGTACTTTGTCTTCCGCCTGGCTGTTGATGGCGACTGCAGGCGTGCGTGGTTTTAACGCCCTGGCGGATGGTGTGGTACATTGGTTGTCTATGGGAGTTATCACCGCCATGGTCATAATTTGGCAGTAATTACCGCCGGCCTGTTGGCAGTATTTCCCCCACTTTATCACTCACCGCCAAAGTACTAATGACCACCTATGTACTTGAAACAAGTTTAATTCGTAATAAGTGCACATGTTTGCAATAGTAAACCACAGTGTAAACAATAGGTACATACAGTTATTACTGGGAATTTCTCCTACTACTCCACGTATGCAGTGCTGGTGGTGAAAGTATTTGTGACTGTAAATGGGTTTTGGATCTTTGTACAGGTGGGGCAGGCGGCATTGCAGGTGGGGTGGATGGCAGTGCAGGCGAGGCAAGAGCCACTGTAGAGGGGTAGGTGGCCATGCAGATGGGGCAGGAACCACTGTAAGTGGGGCAGGAGCCACTACAGGTGGGCAGGATTCACTACAGGTGGGATAGGAGCCAATGCAGGTAGGCTAGTTGTTTGTCTAGAATCTTCTGCATGTGCTGGCCCTAAAGATTGTCTTCAGCTTGCTTTAAGTATTAGCTCTATCATCTTCATGGCCAAGACATGGTGTCTTGCAATCTCTTCCCTATCAATTCTTTACTGCTCTTGGTGCATCTTTGTCATGTGTTGGTAACATTTCACAACATTATCCAAGGCACGAGTTTGTCTGTTAATCACGTGAGGGAGTCCTGTAAGTTAGTCTGAAATTCCAAGCAGAGTAGCCCCATTGCATGAGTGTCCTGCCACACATAATTTTCTTGATTGTAAAATTAACCTTCTCAGTGACCTGCATGAGCCCATGTAAATCCTCTATGTGCGCATGGCCATTTCAAATAACCAGCAGGTTGACCAGTATGGAGAAGGGTGGCCTTTGGGAGGTTGTGGAGAGGACATTCATGAATGCAGGAGCCCTGCTCTTTATGTTATCTCCTTCAGGTAACTAAAAAAAGGCCTTAGATTACCTTCATGGAAGAAAGGTGTTGGAGATTCTACACAGTCCTATCACAATGAGAGGGTGCTCCTATTTTATCTATCCCCTGATGAGTGGTTATGTGAGAGACCCTGGGAATCTCTTAGATTATTTTTAGAATCGTCCCCAATGGGTATCACCCATTGCATGCTTCATCATCGGATTCTCACCCATTGGACCTAGCGTGAGTGAACAGGCTCTATTCAGTTTGTAAGTTGAGCACTTATTCTAAAGGGATTTTTTGCTTAAAGTTGCCCAAGGTTTCCTTTGCTCTTTTCTTAATTAAGAGGACCTTCGGCACAGTTAAAAACAAGTTTAAAAGGTGGTGTTGTTTGAGTATTTTTATGACTCAGATGCCATGGCTCGACATATTTCAGCCATACTCATTGCCCATCAGGTTTATTGGGCTTTCTTCAGGACCACTATTATCTATAACTCCTTATAACAATGGTAAATTTACCACATAATAGTACTGTGGTGTGGAATTCTGACACTCATAGAAACATACATGTACAAACTGTAAAAGGGTATTTCCATATGTTTGGACCACCCAGTTAATATTCAAGGCTCTCAATGGTCTTGGGAGGAGGGTGGTCTCTGTAGTCACATTCATTAGGAGTCCACGTCCTGTCCATTACCGATATAGTATCTTTTGAGCCCTGCATGAGATTCTACACAGACACCAGAGATGTGGGGGTTGTGCTGAGGTAAAGGTTGTGTAGCTGGACATAGTCGGCTGCTTAGATAATGACTGGGGCCTAGCAATCCTCAGAAAAGAAGTAGGAGGAACACTGATCCCCAAAGATAAAGTTGCCTTTAGTATTTTAGGTGTTGGGGCAACAGTGCTCTCCTCTTTGTTTATGTCCTCCTCTTTGACCAGCTTCAGCTCATTCATCGTCCTCCTCCTCTTTGGCAGTGCTGGCTACAGTTTTGTTGCTTGGACAAGACACAGAATCATCTCCTGGGGTTTCACCTGTCCTCCGCTTGCAGATGGTTCAGCATCATTATCTGACTCAGTGTCCTCAGTAACAGGAAGAAGATTGGAACAGATTAGGTACATCACGTTCCATGAATGAGTAAACCATAAATGATATTTTTAGAATGTGAACAAACTTAATCACTCTAGGTACAGAAATTAGTGTTTTATAGTTCCACTGTGATGTGAGCTAATGAACTATAGTACTTGATGATCTAATAGACGAAGACAGTCTTGTTATAGCATTTAGAAATATAATTGATAATTTAAATTTATATATTGTACAGCAACAATTCATCATGAACAAAATAAACTCAAGTCACATTATCATGTACAAGAGCTTAAAATGCTATAACCAGGTTTTACACATTGAAATACAATTGAGAATACATTTACAGAAAGTTAATGAATGTATAAATTAATCAACGTGTAAGTAAATTACATGTGACTAGACATACCTGATGGATGGATGGTAAAGGGCCTTATTACTGCTGCAATTATGTCCCTGCTATTCTATATATTTCTCTTAAGGTTCTCACCAGGGACTGTTGTCTGACAGAATCCTCTGTCTCTGAAAGGCAGACAAACATATTATGACCAGTGCTAAAGTGCAAGTTCTCCCTGTGTAAGTTGTATGTGTAATTGGCTTTTCCATGATTGGCATATTTGATTTGCTAGCAAGTCTCTGGTAAAGTGCACAAGAGGTACCCAGAGCCTGTAAATCAATTGCTACTAGTGGACCTGCAGCACTGATTCTGTCTCCCACATGAGTAGCCCTGTAAACAGGACTCAAACTTGCCACTGCAGTGTCTGTGTGTGCAGTTTTAACCTGCCAATTCAATGTGGCAAGTGTGCCCAAATGCCAGGCCCAAACCTTTCCTTTTTATACATGTAAGGCACCCCTAAGGTAGGTCCTAGGTAGCCCCATGGGCAGGGTGTTTTACATGTCCTGAAAGTGAAATACTGCCAAATTTGTTTTTCACTGTTGCAAGGCCTAACTCTCTCATAGGTTATCATAAGGGCTGCCTTTAGATATCTTTTAAGTGTAGTTTCCCTCTCTGAGCAGATAGAGACTTGGAGTTTGGGGTCTCTGAATTCACAATTTCAAAATACATCTTTTGGTAAAGTTGTTTTTCAAATTGTCAGGTTGAAAATGCCACTTTTAGAAAGTGGGCATTTTCTTGCTTAAACCATTCTGTGACTCTGCCTGCTTGTGTATTCCCTGTCTGGGTCAAACTGACAATTGTGCTCTTTGTGAATCTCCACTAGACAGTGACACAAAGGGAGCTGGGATGTAGCCTGCACATCCTTATGGGCCACATGGGCTAGAGTGGAGGGAGGAGTGGTCACTTACACCTGAAAGGGCTGTGCCTCCTCTCACACAATGCAGACTCCAACCCCCTGGTGTGTGTCTGGGGCAAGGCCTGGACAAGGCAGGATCTTGTGAGCAACAGACACTTTCCTTTGTAGTTTGCCTGTTTCAAAGGCAGAAAGGGGTATAAGTAGTGGATCCAGACCCCCAGATTTTCAGATTACTTCTGGAACCAAGTGGAACATCTGCCAAGGAGAAGAGCTGAAGACCTGGAGGAGGAGTACTGCCCCTTTGCCTGTGACTGTGCTTTGCTGGGTTGGCCAGCAGTTGCTGCTTCTGCCTGAAAGAGGACAAAGACTGGACTTTGTCATAAATTCCTGCTTATGAATTGTCTCCAAGGGCTTGGACTGAGCTTGCCTCCTGTTTTGAAGTCTCAGGGCCTTCAAAGACTTCCTCTGCCAGCACTTGGACTCTCTGCTGAAACACCTGCCCTGCTAAGTGTTGTCCTTTCCAGTCCATGGGCCCTTGAAATGTGAAGCTGGTAGAAAAAGGACTAAATTTACACACAGGAAGCCATGAGGGTAAAATTTCTTCACACCACCTGCAACATGGTGGTAAAAATAAAGCAACCCCTTGTAGTACAGTATTTCCATCACTGTTCCGCTAGATTTCAAACGCATCATCGCTGGGCATCAAAATCACCGTGAACCTGTGCGGATCCAAGGTGCCTCATCTGGAAATCGATGCATCGCTCTCTTGCTGGAGAGAAAAAGGATGCATCTTCTATCCGACTGGAGAAGAAACTAAACATGGCCTCACTTGCAGGTAAGGAATCAACACATCACTGACTTTTCCGATGCATGCTCGATTCTGCAGCTTTATTTTGTGGTACCAGGTACTTTGTGTAACAACAACATTTCCATTGTTTTCTAAGGAGTCAGACTCTTTCTATTTTAAAAACTCATATCTTGACTTGTGTATTTTGGATTTTTGTCGTTTTGGTCTTGTTTAATTTAGATAAATATTTGCTATTTTTCTAAACTGGTGTAGTGTCCATTTGTAGTGTTTTCAATGTGTTACTGTGTGTTTTGGTGCAAATACTTTACACTTCCCTTTGAGATAAACCTAACTGCTTGTGCCAAGCTGCCAAGGGAGTGAGCAGGGGTTATCTTAAGTGAGTATCTCCCTTGCACTGACTAGAGTGAGGGTCCCTGCTTGGACAAAGTGCAAACTGGCTGCCAACCAGAGACCCAATTTCTAACAATAAGACAATGTTAAAATGTTCAGTATCCATTTGCCTAAAAACAACATTTAAATACAAAACATTCCCTTCTCATGCCATAATTTTTGTATAATTCAAATTTAAAAACAAACATAGCAAATCAGGTATCTAGCATATTGAGCTTTAGAACAACTGATGTCACAAAATCACATACAGATTACATGTAAGGTTTACAATAAAGATATTTATTCATTTGAACCGATAGCTATTATCAAAAGTAGAGTTTCACATCTGTCTGCTGTGTGGTGCCAGTCCTGTTGTGATATTATCAGGCGGAGCCTGTAAGAAATTGGGTTATTAGTTGTGCGGTATGTGAGGTCAGCTCAAGTGATATGCCCACAATTTCTCCTTATGGGTTACCACAATAAGAAGGACAGTACTTCATATGATAAAAACCACCATTATCAATAACCATGTTAAAATGCAATCATTATTACCAAGAAAGAATTTCAGTGTTTATCAAAAACCATTGTCAGCAGTATATTGTTAATGAAGCATAGAAAACCAATATAACATGTGTCTCTGTCTACATCTTTAGACCACCCAAACTTCTGTCATAGATTCAACCCCTTAGATGTTACTGCACTCCCAGGTGAAGTGAAAACACTCCAGCCTTAGGAGTATTTTAGAATGAAAGCAAAAGTCAACCTAGGTCAGGCTTCTTAAAACGTGGGAGACATAAGGTCAATGCTTGTAAAGGTAGTTATAGGAGGCTGCAACCTCCAAGCACTTTTTAAGACATGTTGGTGTACCCATACCAATCTGGGGCCACCACAAAACACCATTCTTAATGCAAGATAAGCCCTGCAGGGAATTGTGATGTGTTCCCATCAGGAATTGTTGTGTTTTAAATAAGCAGCTTTGCCTGTTTTTCTTACCGGCACGCAGACTTGTCCCTTTTTCTTTTTTTTCTTTCTCAAAAGGGAAGTTGCCAGACACACCCGGACACCCTATTCTTATTGTATTGTGGCCATATGGGGAGTCCACTCCTGCGTGGCCCAGCTGAATCCCAGCCCAGCCATCACTGTCCTTACTGGCATAGGAACCGTTGGTCTTATTTTCCATGCCTGCTCTGTGTTGACAGGGTGTTGCTTGTGCGGTGTCTTCCCTCTACCCCTAGATAAGGTCACAGGGAGCAGATACAAGCCCACTGCCTTTCTTGGGAAGTGTGATGGCTTGTTGGGGCCTAGGATGAGATTCCAGGCCCAATCCTCCTTCTCCTTCTGTCATCAAGGGCCCATGGATGGGATCACAGGCCCCATAATTGCATGTACCTACCCTGGGGCTGGTCCCTGCCAATCTCTGGGGAGGGGGCACCAAGTACCCCCTCCCAGAGCATTAAGTAATGAAAACTTTTCTGCTAACCTCTGGACACTGGCCCACCTGGGGGTATTTTCAACTTTTGAAGTGGAGTTGCACATGTTCTGTTTTCTCAACTGCTGGACAAAGGTCAAATCCTTGAAACCTTGACATCTCATGCCCCATTGAGCCGTTTTCAATTATATTGGGTGCATTGTACACTTGGTGGCAAGCTCTAGCCACAGGCCTTCTGGCCTCAGAAGCAGCATACTTGCAGTTGTCTAGTTACACTGGCTCCCTGATCCAGCTTTTCTCCTTTCTAATGTCTCTGGTGCTTCACTCATCCCACTGAGCACAGAAGTCCAGATGTTCCCCAAAATGGTTCTTAGAGCCTCACTGGTCCTGGAGAAACCTACTGGCTAACTGTAGGCAGACTACTCAGTCCATTAGGGCATCAGTAGGGTTGTCCTTCCAGCTTTCCATGGCTGATGCTGGCATCAAATTCCAGTGTCCAAATATCTGTTGCTCTCTTGTGCAAGAGCTTTGAAGTGGGAATGGAATGTCCTAGTTTAACAGGTACCCATGGCCAATCCTAGGGTGCCACGTAACCCCTCACCCCTATCCAAGCCCTACTGTGCAGCATCCTGGGACAATTCAAGATTGGGCCATCAAGTGATCACTGTTTAAATCTCTGCTAGAGATCTCAGCTCATCCCTAGCTGACATCACTGCCAGGGACGTTCCCACCATAACATCAAAGGAGGCCGCCCGCCAAAGTCCCGCCGTCAAAATACCGTACCGCGGTCGCAAGACCGCGGCGGGTATTTTGACTTTCCCCCTGGGCTGGCGGGCGGCCGCCGAAAGGCCGCCCGCCAGCCCAGGGGAAAACGACCTTCCCACCATGAAGCCGGCTCGTAATCGAAGGTGCGACGGGTGCTACTGCACCCGTCTCGTATTTCACTGTATGCTATGCAGACAGTGAAATACTAGTGGGGCCCTCTTACGGGAGACCGCCGGTTTTCCATTTCTGACCGCGGCCAAAGCGCCGCGGTCAGAATGCCCAAGGGAGCACCGCCGGCCTGTCGGCGGTGCTCCCGCCCCCGTTGGCCCTGGCGGTGCAACACCGCCAGGGTCATAATGAGGGCCTTATTGTTAATTTTAGCTACCAAATATGCAGTTGGCAGCACATTTATGTCAGGTGTGCATGATTTTCTTTGAGATGTATTTCATTTCCCAATTTGGTGTCATGTAGGTCTCCAATAATCTAACATGTAGAGATCTCATATTCATGGTCATGCGGAGTTCTACACTCAAAGATCAGAGATTCTGCAATAAAATGTAAGTTAGATGTGGTAACTTTACAACCATAATTTTTTTCTATCCAGACTCCAGTCCCTCATCTCAGGGGGAGGAGACATGTAAGTTACACTTTTGTACTAAATCTACATTCAGAGTTTATAAATAACTAAAGTAATAAACGTACTCAAGTGTAAACTTATTATAAAAGGGTAAGTTTAACTTTTGTGATTCAGACCCAAATGTCTTCCTGAGAATAGTTTTAATCGAGTATGAATATTATTGTTCCAAAATTATGGTTGTTAGAAAGATGTTGTAACTTTACAACTTTACAACCATACTTTACATCCATCCAAACTCCACCCCCTAAATTAAAATGGTGGAGACGTATCATACACTTTTGTAGTAAATCTGCACTAGTAGTTCATGAACACCAAAAATACTAAACTTACTCAAGTGTAAACTTAATATAAAAGTGTAAGTTTAACTTTGTGATTTAGACACAATGCTCTTAATTTGAATAGATTTTATCAAGTATGAATAATCTTGTGCCATATTTGAGTTTCCAGCCTACTACCATCTCCTTCTTTAAGTACTGACTGCCTGATCTAACTGATATAATGAACCAATTAAAGGAAGAGAGTCTTAGAAATAGTTCCTAGCCTATGGAATACTAGCACTAACTAGAACTGTTCACCACCAACATTTTCCATTAACTACTGAATTTTAAGATGCAGGGCAAAAGACCTCTTGCACACAAACACATACTTGGCACACACACATGCACAGATGCATACAAATCAAATTCAACGCTCTACATTTGGAATGGCTATATCCACTAACACAGTGGAAACATTAAAACTTGCATTACTAGGACAAGCATTGCCTTTTGTAAACCTAGCTAAATGCTGCAACTTTGATTTTAGAGATGTTTCTCTTCACAAATAGTTTTTAGGCTGACCAGGTGTTAGAAATAACTACTGTTGGCACATGTGATTGTCAGACAGGCTGATATCACTGTCCTCTATGATGTAGACAGTGTACTACTACTGAAGCAGTTTTATTAATTAGAAAATATTGTTTATGTTTGTGTGATTAACATTAACACAACTAGGTCTCGAATATATTTTTCTGGGACTTCTCTTGTTTGCACTGACATCTATTTTAAAGTTGCTGAGGCAAATGTAGCTTTTAAATCGGCACAAACCAATTTTTCTGCACGCATGTTCCTCCTCCGTGTTTTTCCTTTTCATAAAATTGTCAAAATGGGATTCATTTCACACTGTTGTTTTCTTTTACAGAAACCATCTGTGTGATTCAGGAGAAAATTATGTTGAAATTGTATTGTATGTTGCAATAATCAAGGCAGTTGCTACCCAAGCCACAAATCATTTCTATTCATTTTAAAATTACTTATTATTGTTTGGTGTACTTTAAAAGTACAGTGCCATCTCCCTTTTTTGTAGGGTAAAGGTGATTAGTATTTTTGTATTTCTTAAGTGTTTCTTATTGTATTTAGCACAATGTAAACAATGTTGATTGATTTACGTCCCCTGTTTTTGTTAGTACAGCCCCATAATACCACTAGACACTATGTTGAATGCATTGTTTTTCACTTCCCTGAAACTGCTTTTTCTAGAATGTGGGTCAGATTTTTCACAGACTCCATGACATTGGACATTGGACCTCATTTTGACCTCGGCGGTCTTTTGGAAAGACCGCTGAGGTACCGCCGCGCTGAAGACCGCCAGTGCGTATTATGACTGCTGGCAGCCCTCTGTCCTTTTTCGGACGGAGAGCCGCCAGCAGCCATACTGGCAGTCGGCGGGGAAGTGGAGGCTGCTCCACCTCCACCACCCCGTCATCAGCACACCGCCCACTAAATCACGTCCCATGATTCGGTGTGGCGGTGTTCTGGTGACGGGGTGCTGGTGGCGGAGCAGCCTCCATGTATCCCGTCCCCTCCCGGAGGATCACCGGAACAGGTAAGGTGATCGTCCGTTAGAGGAGGGGGGGTAGGAGGGTGTTGTGTGGTGTGTGCGTGCATGGGGGTGTGAGTGTGAGTGTGTAAAGGGGGTGTGTGTATGCATGCGGGGTGTTGTGTGTTTGGAAATGTGTGCATGTCTGTCTGTATGTTTGTGAGTATGTGTGAGTGTATGTCTGTATGTATCTGTGCGTGTATGACTGTGTGTGTCTGCTGGAATGTTTGTTAGTATGTGTGCGGGTATATGTGGTGTTGGTGTCTGTGTGCGTGAAGTGGGGGTGTGTGGGGAGTGAGGTACTACCACCATTGGGGTGTGGTAGGCGGGTTGGGGGGGTGGTGGGAGGACTCGGCGGTGGGGGCGGGGCGGGGTAGACCCCTATCAGTGCCAGGGAAGGAATTCCCCGGCACTGATAGTGCCTACTGCCATGGATTTTGTGGCAGTTCCAAACCACACGAAATCCATGGCGGTATGCAGGGTTCTGATACCGCCGGCAGTCTGGTGACGGCCGCCGGGCTGGAGACCGAAGTCTCCATCCCAGCTGTCATCACCGCCCTGGCGGTCGGAGTGGAGAAGTGGCAGATGACCATGGCGGTAACCGCCATGGTCATAATTCAATTTTTTTTCCGACGGTCTCTTGGCGGTATTACCGCCACTTCTCCCCCGTCTGCCAGGGTCGTAATGAGGGCCATTGTGTCTATTTGATTTATACTTAAAGACCTTTTTGTTGCTTGCATATTGAGCAGTCACTAGTTCACACTGTTATTTGATGTAAAGAGTCAGACTACATATTGGTCCTCTTAATTGATTACTCTCTATTGACATACAAACTGAATAGGTTTATGCTAATTTGTTATGAACTATATTTGGCTGTCTAATTTCCTTATGTAATGACCACTCACAATTGTTTTTATTTTTATGCATTGTTAATGCGGATTTGATTCTACTAACTAACTACTTTTCACTTTCTGTAATGATTCTTAATTTTGAGTACATCTTTAGTTATTCACCTTTCAGTATTGCCCTGCAAAGTTTTTCTTTATTTGTACTAGATCCCTGCCCTTTGGGATTCAGACGGCCCCAATCCTGAACAATGGCCATTTGAATTTAGTAGTGCAAAGCTCTGACACTACTATGACAATAATTATTAGACTAGAGCATCCCCTCCATACTTTCTACCTAGAGTGTTATAGTGATTCTTGGAAACTGCTGCAAAGTCCTTCTGTGTCACAAAAGATTTATAGCAAGAAAGGACTGAAGCACAATGCTATTTGGCACCCATACTAATCAGTGTGTATAAAGGTGGCCTGAAAAATGAGTGGCAAAAGTTTGGACTATTTCCCTCAACGTTTTGTATATGACATCTTCCTGTATTACAATATACAGATGACATAGTAATTCTGGATTGCACTTCACTAGGCCTGAAAAAGTTGCCTTGAACATTGGATAAATGATATAAACACAGCAAACTATTGGTAAATTTTGGACCTGGCCCTTTTTACAGGGTTATCCCCAAATCTTTTGCTTTCTTCCTCCTAATTGTTCCAACCTGTTTTTGTTGGCTTTAGGACTCTGGGCAGTTTAGCTCTGCTAACCAGTGCTAAAATGCATATGCACTCTGTCTAAAATGTATTGCTGATTGGTTTCTCCATGACTGGCATATATGATTTACTAGTAAGTCCCTAGTAAAGTGCACTATGTGTGCCCAGGGTCTGTAACCCAAATGCTACTACAGTGTCTACAACACTGATTGTGCAACCACATGAGTAGCCCTGTAAACACGTCTCAGACCTGCCACTGCTGTGTCTGTGTGTGCAGTTTTAAACTGCCTTCTTGACCTCGCAAGTGCACCCACTTGCATGCCCAAACCTTCCCTTTTACTACATATAAGTCACCCTCAAAGTAGGCCCAAGGCAGCCCATGGGAAGTGTGCAGTGGAGTGTTTAAAAGGTAGGACATGTACTGGTGTGTTTTACATGTCCTGATAGTGAAGTATTGCTAAATTTGATTTCCACTATTTCAAGATCTTTGTCTCCCAGAGAGTAACATGGGGATTCCTTGAAATACCTAATGAGTGTCATTTCTCATTGGGAGCAAATAGAGATGGGGAGTTTTGAGTCTATGAATTTAAAATTTAAAAATACATCTTTTGGTGAATTTGTTTTTGAACTGTAGGTTTGAAAATGGCGCTTTTCGAAAGCATTTTCATGCTTAACCATTCTGTGCCTCTGCTTGCCTGTGGAATACATGTATGGGTCAGGATGACAGTTAGGCTGTTTGTGATTTCACTCTAGACAGTCACACAAAGGGGAACTAAGGTCTGCCCTGCATTTCCTAATGGGTCTTCATGATCTAGATTGGTGGGAGGAGCTGACACTTGCACCTGAATAGGGCTGTGCCTGTCCTCACACACAACAGTCTGCAACCCCCTTGAGTGTGTCTGGGGCCAGGACAGGAAAAGGCAGGGTCTTGTGCCCTACAAAGATTTCTCTTTGAAATGTGCCTACTTGAAAGGCAGAAATAGATATAAGGACTAGACTTCTCACACCACATAGTTAGAATCCTTCTGGACTGTGGAAATTCTTCCAGGAAGACGAGCTGGATGCTGTAGGAGAGACTGCCACTATGCCTATTGCTTTGTTGTTCTGTCCTGCTGTTTGTTGCTTCTGTCCTAGAAGTGAAAAGACTGGATTTTGCTTTCTACATCCTGCTTTTTAAGGTTCTCCAAGGGCATGAACTGAGCTTGTCTCCTGTTAAGATGTCTCAGGGACATCAAAGACATCATCTGCCAGGTCCTGGGCTGTTCTGCTGAGAAGTGTAATCTGGTGACCTATAAGAGATAATCGACGCGCTGAGTCTGAAAAATCAACGCAACGCCTGCAGAATTGGCGCAACACCTGTCTCGCGGTTGGAAAATGGATGCAGCAAATGCAGAATTGATGCCGTGCCTGTTCCATCATCACAGCCGGTCTGAATTTTTTCATGCATTGTCCCTGGGTGTCAATTTCGCATCAACCCGCACCTCAGTAAGGAACTGATGATGCATGTCCGGAAATCAATGCATTGCCTTTCCTGCGAGGAAAGAATCAACGTATCACCTCCCTTGGCAGTAAGGAGCTGACACATTGCGTCACCTGTGAGGAACGAATCAATGTATCACCTCCCCTGCGCAGTAAGGAACCAATGCATAGTTTTGCTTTTTCGGTGCCTCACCTCTCCTGTGGCCCACATCGTCTTTTTGATGCATCCCATGTGCTGTTGTTGTAGCCATTTTAGTTTTGGCTCCATGCACTTTATTTTAGCACACTAGGCTGTGCACTTTAATCTAGATATACTTTATTCAGCTTTGTTTAACAATAGCCACTTTTACAGTCTTGTTTTATTTCTCTCTATCTAGCTGTTCTTGCTTAGGCCAGCACTATGTGATCACAATTTCCATGAGGAGTCAATTGTATCATGCGCTCTGCTGCCCAATCATCGCTGCTCTTGGGTAGAGATGAGGCACTGCTGGTTGGCCGGAGCAAAACCCGGATTGGAGTGACAGGTGTCACCTGTAGTGGGTTAGACTCAGTCTCCCATACTTCAGGCGAATTTGCCACTCAAATCCAGGAGTCTCATTAGAATAATGAGCGCCTACTCGACAATACTTTTGACACAACCACTAATTCCCATGATTTAAAACTCATTTAAATCTTTGAAAAGTGATATATTTTCTTGTGTATGTTGGATTTTTGTTGTTTTGGTCTTGATTTACTCAGATAAATGTTGGCTATTTCTCCAAACTGAGTTGGTGTTCTATTATGGTGTTTTTACCCTGTGCTACTGTGTGTGTGTGTGTACAATTTCTTTACACATTGCCTCTGAGATAAGCCTGACTGCTTGAGCCTAGCTACCAAGAGGGTGAGCAGGGGTTATCTTAGCTTTCTTACCCTGACTAGAGTGAGTGTCCCAACTTGAACGGGGTGCAAACCACTGCCAACTAGAGACTGCATTCCTAACAGTAAACATACCAAAGACCATTATGATTATGTGAAAGCACTAAAAAAGTAGATATGTGGGCCAGAGAGCTAAAGTGGACTGCACTTACATCTTCCTTGGTATTTGGTTAGATAAACGAGGTAGTCATAAATGGCACTGGCCTTTCTTAAAAAGCAATGAGACTTTAGTGGAGTTCACCTTAACTAGAATTTATGACAACCTCTTTTGCTAATCCCACTTTGTCAATGTTGAAAAAAAGCCTAATACACACTTTGCATTAAAGTGACATAAGGTTTCCTAGGAAGCTTGCTAACTGACTGGACTTGGCTCAATACCATAGCTTGAAAAGAGTATGTACTATCAGGTACTGGGTGCGAGCACTTCTTTAATTTGAAAAGCACAGTGCCAGCCCTTCTCAGAGGGGCTCTATAATGGGGCGCACCAGCTCTTCTCACTAGTAAATATATAATGTGGGATGAGTACTTACACTTCAACATTCACATTTCAAGGACTGCTGGATTTAGAACATCTATAATATTATTTAGCCTAATTGTCTCATCAATCCAGGCACTAGTTCTCTTATGTTTTACCTTACACCAATAATCTTTCTCTGTTAAACAATGTTCCCTCATTTTTTTTTTTAATCTTTTGCATCAAAGATGGGTGCTGCCAAGGCTGTAGGCGTCAAAGAGATGCAACAACCCCCTATGCAAATGAGCACTGTGAACACCGTACCTAAGGCAGTTGGATCAGCCACTCCAAAGACTTTTGAATATAAACAGATAAAGTGAATTTTACCTCACACTAAATTGCATGCAATAGTTATATTTTAAATAGTTGTTCAACTATAAGTGCATCACACCCTAAATGATCATATTAGGACCCCATGACAACATGGATGCTTTAGCCTAGTAGCAACTACAACCCGTAGATCGAGACATGACAGACATCAAATGTTGGTGCCATTATGAACATGTTCCTTGAATAGTGTAAATGTGCATACAACAGTGCTCTCAAGTTGTTCCACATCAGGCAAGAGCACATAATCCTATCTTGTTTGTTTCTTTGCACTTTATTTTTCTTGCATGTTACTAAAAAACAAGACTATATGTACCAGAATCCAAAGTGAAAAGTAGAAGTGGATGAGTTAGCTAAACCTGACATTGGATATCTTGAGGCTTCTGCATGCAGTAGCACTGCCTTGAGAGCAGGCCCATCAATGTTTCACTGAACATTTGTTTCACAAGTGGACATGTTGTACACTAACAATACAATGATGCAACAATATATTACATTAACAATGTAAGCCCCTGATAATCTCCCTAAATCAAATATATTCACCTCTATTTGGATGCAATCATTATTTTTTCACGGAAGTGCAGGGTCTAGTCACTGACCATAACTTTGCCTCCAAAGCCTTGTGAATTGCCATACAGAGAGCCAAGTTACAAGGTCCCCAGACAGCTACAGTGATGTGGCCTAGCATCATTATGTTTCAGCTCTGCCTGTTCTAGGAAGTATTAAGCACCATTTTCACAGAGTGTGCCGTACCCAGCTAGTTGATTGTTTTGCTGGATCATTTTCATCCATGCTTCACAGGAATCAATGCTCATTGAGGTGGGTGAATCTTTGGACCCAGTAAGTGGTGTGACTACAAGTTCAATCAATGTGAGCACAATGAACAATGTGACCAGAGAAGGAAAACTCCACTCAGTAATAAAGTTAAGAGATTTATTAAAAACACAATCTCAGAGTCCTGTAGATACCAAATTATGGAGATACGTAACCACCAAGCATTGTCCACGGTGATTAAATAGGTTTAGGCGGAACCAGAAGAGGTCATAAAACCTCTCTGGGACCATACCCTGCTCGAAATCATGAACAACACCAAAACCATATTGACTTATCAGTGAAAATCATCACTTTAAGCTGTTCAGAAACACAGCATGCTCTAGTAAGAGCAACCAATTCGGCTACCTGGGCTGAAAATATGCCTTAAAGCCAGGAGGCTTTTATCATGCCTGAGCCTGTGCATACTTCAAACCTGCTCTCAGATTACCATCTTTATTTCTTGAATGGAAGGCATCAACGTACATGACGTTTTCATTTCATCTAAGCGAACATGTTGAATATCAGGTCTTAGTTTAGTGCACAATTCAGTCACATCAAGACAGTCAAGTTCAACCTCATCTCCACGGTCACTTGCATCTTCAACAGGAATCAGCATTAGGGTTGCTGGGTTAAGAATATTACAGTTTTTAATGTTAACATTGAAAGAGGTCAATATAACTTGCTCATAGAGGGTCAAATGTGCACTTATCAGGTACTGGGCCTTTGTGTGGGTTAACAACATTTCCACTGAATGTGGAACAAAAAAGTACAGTGGATGTCCCATGATAATGCCTTTGCACTGCTCAAGGCTGATGCTAAGTGCAGCGACTGCCTTTAAACAACCAGGCAAGAGTGCTGCTACAGAATCGAGTGTACCAAAAAAATAAACCACAGGCTTATTCACATTTCCATGCAGCTGCTTCTAAGCTGAAAGATCACATCCATCCCTCTTGCAACAAAATAAAGAAAAAAGCAATTGTTATTGTCAGGCATTCCCAGAGCCGGGGCTTGGCACAGGCTTTCTTTTAACTCTGTGAAGGCACATATGCAGTTATCATCCAGTGGTACTGGATCAGACCATCCTTGTGTGTTAGCCTCTGTAAAGGCTTGGCCAAAAGGGAAGAGTTTGGAATCCACTGACGATAGTAGCAAACCATTCCCGGTAACATTCAGGCTTCTTTCTGTGTTGCAGGAGGATTCATTTTCATGATTGTTGAGATTCTCTCTTGGGACACTTTCCTCACACCCTTCTTAATGTGATGTCCTAAATAAAGGACTTCTTTCTTGCAATACCGTAATTTTGTAGGGGAAACCTCATGACCATTCTGTCCTAAATTATTCAATAAGGCAATTGTATCTCTTCTGCATGCTTCTCAGATAATTGATGCAACAAACAGGCTGTCAATGTACTGCACTAAGGTTGAATCTCAGCGCATTTTAAAGATTTCAAAATTATTTTTCAAAATCTGATTGAAAATGGATGGCGACGCTGTATATCCCTGAGAAACTCGGCACAATGCCAAAACAGGACTGTCAAATCTGAATGCAAATAGATTCTGACTTTCCTCATGCAACAGTATGGAGAAAAAGACTTGGCAAAGATCAATCACAGTAAACCTTTCAATTTCACAGTGAATTTGGAACAAAATCACTGTTTGATTTGTTACCACATGACACCATGAAATGACAACCTTGTTTACTTTTCTCAAATCTTGAACTATGCGGTCCTTTCCATTGGGCTTCCGTAGCCCTAACATGAGAGAGTCACATGGACTTCCCATAATTTCTTTTAAAATACCCTGCTCAATCAGATTATTAATAAAAAGGGTTATTCCAGCAATTGTCTCTTGGGACAAATTATTCAAGGGTGTTTTTTAATACTCTGCATTTGGTTTCACTGTTATTTTAATGGACTGATCACCTTTAATGAGTCCTATTTCTTTTCTTGAAAAATCCCAAACCTCTGGTGTCACAGTTTCTTAAAAATCTTCTGGCAAATCTTTACATGTCATCATTTGGTACAATGATACACTGGTACTGTTTTACAGTTTTACAGGGCCAGTCTTCCTAATTTTGTCTGTATTGCTATTCCTTTGGGTGTGCAGCTAATGGAACAACTCAGCTTGCACAACAGAGTACATCTTAGCAAACTTACAGGACTCGAATCGCAGTCCACAAATTGGTGCTCATCTTCAAATGGACCTATTTCTATAGGCCTATACTCTGTTAATGAGTTTGTCAACTGCTTGTCTGCAGCTCCTACCACTTGAATTCTTTTTCCTGAAAGGGACAAATTTGGTACTTCAGCTGTTCTGACTGTGGAATGTATAGCTCCTTTGTCAACCAAAAAAGACACGGCATGGCCTATAGCATTGGCATTTACATAGGGACCACTTTGATCTACTTCTAAGGATGCACCTAGCATGCAATCCTCATCATCTGAACTATCACTGTGAAAGGCTTCCATAAATTCCTCCTCACTCAAATCAATTAAAGGAAATTGTAATGCTATCTGGTTCATGTTCATGTTTGCCATGTGATTTATGTTTTGCTGAGGAACAGTCACATTGGGTCTTGTGATATCTCCATCTGTTGTCCTGGAGACACATTTACATTCTGCACATGGGGTCTTTGAACTCTTTGAGTTTGAACCTGAATATTACCTTGTATCTGAGTAACTCCAGCATTTTGCACTTGAACATTCACATTACTCTATGGACAGTCCGTTTGCCAATGACCCAAATTCCCACACGCATGACACATATTATTTATATTCAAGGCCTGGACATCAAGAACACCTCCACTTTGATCTATATGAACACCATGTCCTCTACCTCTAGGCTGAGCCAAACTTGTTACCTGCTGTGGTACTCCATTCATTGCACTAGTGTTCACTATCACCTGCGGATTCCAATTTGTTCTTTGTGCTGCTTTCAATTGCAACACTAAGACTTTGTCTTTAAGCTTTTGCTGTTTCAACTCTATTTCGCTGCTACATTATTTTGCATAACTCAAAATCTCATCAATCAGTTTAGTCTGCCAACAAATCATGTGCTTCTGAATCATCTCACTTATATCTGGCTTCAATTCCTGTACAAATCTGAACACACATTTACCCATATCCTTGGCTTCTATAGTCTCAGTACCACTGTGATGCTTGAAAGCTTGCAATATTCTTGCATAGTAAGCAGTTATCGACTCTTTCGACTCCTGGGCTGCTCTGTCATTCTTCTGCCAATGAATATCTTTTGGGACCTTTTATTTTTCAAAAACGTAATCTCCTTGTAATACTTTTTCATTACCTCCTCAAATGGTGCACCTGTTACTGTTTCTTTCTGAGGTTTACATTTAAGCAAATCAACATGCACTTTGCACACAGTCCACAAATCAGTCAGAACTGCAATGTCTAGCAACATATTCAAATCTTCCCACAGGCATTTTGAAAGTGTAACAAATCTACGTCTGCTTATGCCATTCCACAGGCTTTTCTCTCAATCTCAAGTAATCATTTGTGAACATGAACATAACATTCATCTGGTATCTCTCTCGTGGGCATCATTTTCACATTGACCTCTGCTTGATTTGCTTCTGCAGGAAGCACATTTGACTTTGCTTTATTTTGATCTCTTTTCTTTGCCCATCAGTCTTCCCACTTATCTAATGCTCCCAATGTCTGTATATATGTGATCAATTCCTTAACATGCAATCTCATTCCTGGGGAGCTCATGTTAAATATGTCTTTTGAACAGAACTCTAATCTGTAACTCCTCTTCAAGGATTTTGATTTTTCTAAATGCACATCATAATTCTAGCCACTTCCACTAATCTCTCATAAGCTTGACCAGCACATTGGGTAACATCCTTACACATGAACTGCAGTTCATCCTCTGTGTAGGTTTCCAATTGAACTATATTTAGCATTCTTAAAATCATTCCATTTAATTCTTATTTCAGTTGGTGCATATTTATTGATCTATCCCTCTCTGGTGTTTCTTCTGTTCTGGCATTGCAATTTTTCACACCGGTTGCATCTTGAGGACTCAAATTATTTAATCAGTCTGTCAATTGCGGTGCTGTGAAACCTTCCAAACTAATACTATTTCTCTTGAATACTTCTTGCGGGGTACTGCAATGTACATTCGGGATCTGATCTGGATTGAGAATGAGATGAAGTGGGTTTCCTTGAGAAAACCTTGCATCAGTAGTAAATCCTACTTAACCTTACATCGAGTTAGGTTTAGCAATCCATGTAGGGGACAAAGGGGGAACAAGAGGAGATGTTCTCTCCAACTCTGAATTGTTTAAATAGATTGATCTTGGCATAACAATTTGTGATATCCCAGCAGGTGTAACGTGTTTCAGAAATAGTCAGTACATTTATTGAATGGGCACTACTTCCTCAATTGCCTGAAGCATATGTAGGAAGTACTGGAACTATAGTCACTGGAACTGTTAACGGATCGGGACACTTAAGATTTGTCTGCTTTTGAGGGACTGTCATTCCAGCACTTTACCCTGTCGAAAAAGTCCTGAAACTTTGACCCAGGTAACATTTGACATAGACTGAATTGGACTAAACATTGGCACAGATTGATGTGGTGCACAATTTTCAATAGGCTGATCACATAAGGTGACTGCACCATTTGACTCACATTGGGATCTGGGACTACTTGATTTACAACAGGACTCAATACGGGCTGAACGGCATTAACAGCCAAAACTACTGAACAAACCACAGACACTTGTGTCACTGTGTTTACAGGTGTACCTGGAGCTACTTGATTCAGGTTCTGTATAACTGAAGTGGTTAATCACATTCGAGATTACATCTTGTACTGCTTCACTTCTCACTTCTACCTCAACTGAATGGTATGGTGGTGGATAATTCATCAATAACTGATTTATGATTTCTCTGTCTGTTTTGCATTTTCACTCTGTTTGAAATCGGTGGAAACATTCTGGCTCCTTCTAATATATCTGCTCTCCACATTTTCTGCTCTGCATCCCATCTTGCTTCAGAAAGTGTCTTAATAGCCTTCTGCATCCTATTCTCATATTTCCTTGACATTCTTTCATGGGCGACAAGTTCCCAAATACTAGGAGCTTCAAATTGTGCGGGTCTTGGAGGTGGTTTCATTTCATACATTATTTGCCTCAAATTATCTAAAATTCTCAGATTTAATGTTCCATATCTGGGACAAGGCAAATCACCTTTTATGTTAGTGATTTGCATCATTGCTCAAGCCATGTACATGCATGAAGTCCTTTAGTAAACAACACAATGTAACCTGCAGTTCCTTCTGGTGGCCTTTTTACCCTCTCTAACTGGAAAGAATGCATCTCCTCTTGATGCACTTTTAAATGCCTTTAAAAACTTCATTTTTAATTAAATTCAGTTGCTCACAACAACTTTTCAATCCCAAAATCCTTTGCTCTCACCATTCTCAGCCAATAGCAATGTGGCACTGTCCACCAACACCAGCACGGCTTCACACAATCCAACATCTACCAGCTTGGCACAATATGACCTCACACTCACTTCTTTCAGTGGCTGAAATTGCTTCTCACTTGTCTCTCACACAAGTGCTCACACCGACCTATTGCAAAACTGTCGCCAGCAAAAGACAACAACCTGTCTGCACTCTACAGGTGGGAACTCAATCACTCCAAAGGTGTACAGGCTTCCGCTTATCAGAATTTCAGAATTAAGCAACGACTGAAACTTGACCAGCACTTCTCACTCTGGTTAATATAGATCCTCCCTGTGCACTCAGCATTCACTAAATACCAACCTATAACTCACACTCACTCACAGAAACTATTGGCATTGTCAACATTGTCTCATGACAAGTACCTCACTGCAGACAACAAATTAACCAAGTGTCTTCCACACAATAAATGTAAGCATCATGACCAATGTGGCCAAAGTAGGGAAACTTCACCAAGGAATAAAGTTAAGGGATCTATTACAAACACAAGCTTAGAGTCATGTAGCCTATTCACAATAACAAGTGATAAAGCTACATAATCACTAAAGGTAGTGCAAGGCAACAAAATAAGTTGAAGCAGACTAACTTTAACAATACTAGGCATTCACGTAGGACACTACATATTAGTAAAAGAAATATCTGAGATGTAGATATTATACGTTGCTCAGAATTTGCAATCAACAGCCAATTCAATTTTAGCAGAGCCATAATCTGGCTATGCAATGAAAACCCTAGAGCTAACCAAATCAGGGGGAATACATGTGTGGGACAAACACATGCGCACAAAAGACAAATGCATAAAAATAATAAAAATAATTTGGGAAAAGATAATTGCGATCTATAGTGTACTAATACTAACTAAGAAAGAAAAAAGGGAAAGCTTCGGCATGTCAGAAGCTCAATCAAGAGTCTTCTGAAAGATGGATACAAATTTCTAAATCTCAAAGGGCATTTCAAGGGGCAAAGCAGAGAGGCACTGTCATATCAAAAAGGCACAAACATGCCGATTCGCAGAAGGTATCAATCCATGTCACATTGAAGGGGCATCATCCAATAATAGTTGATCACACGACTCCAAGTTGAAACTTTTCTTGACTTCCCAAGCTTTTCATGAGAACATCTTCCATACGTGTGACTCCACAAAAGTTTGAAACAATTGTATACAAAATGAGTCCATGTCCCTCAATGTTCTTTTCAGAGGGGTCATAAAATACATTCCCTCTATGCTTAAGCAATGGGGTCTATTACCCAACTCTAGTCTTCTCATGAGAACATAACCTAATAGAAAGTTCACGTTAGGAAATAATCAGTATTCTGACAGAAGCACAAAATGCAAACTCTGCAGGCCTCTTTTTTGCTAAGGAAAGAAATCTTGAAATTACATTCAATTAATAGATTTTAATAAAACTTGTGAATTCAGCATTGATAAGACATTAACATGAATAATGCATTTTGTTTTAAATTAATTAGGCTTTTTTAACAAATTTAATTAGGCATAACAGAGAAGTGCATTTCTCTCATTTTTGCTCGCCTGTTTTAATTCAATAATCTTCAAAAATGTAATATCGTTTTGATATTTACTGGTAATTTAGAGCCTAGATTACAATATAGTATCAACTTTATCCCTTTAATATATAATCTAATCACAAGACCAACTAAATCGAACTCTGAAATGCAAACAAATGCACATTTAAATAGGTTGTCAGTGCTGTTTCTACATTTAGCTATTATACTTCATCCAACATTACGTATAAACTGTCATATTTTGATGACCTTTGTGACACAAGGGCTCTACTATAATTTAGATGATATCAGTTGTGAGTATAGTGCAGCTGGCATCGCCTTGCAACACTGCCTATTCCCGGATGTGGCTGGCCTTTGGGTATATTTTCTGTTCTGGTTGGCTACCTGGCTTCAGTGCTGTACCTGACAGTGATTAAGACTTCCATGGTAGGTAGAAAGTATATGTGTGCTACTCTCTTGCTATTGCATTGGTGACAATCTATCTTCATTTCCAGGATAATTTCCAGACGCCAGCCATTAGAGAGAGCCTGCTCGGAAAGAGCACTTCTGATCTCTCTGGTGGTGAGGCAAGATCAATCTAGGAAATATCAAGTGTTCACAGGCTCAAACTTCTTCATTGGATGATGTCTGTTTTGCTACATTCAGAATGCCCTGAAAGGTCTTTTCCTGGCTTCTAATAACTATACAGAAAACTGTGATTCATACACTGGTCATTTCACATTTACACTCTGAGAATACCCTTTATTTGGGCATTCCCCAATACCTGATCAATCTTCTTCAGATTGGCCAAAATGCTGTCATTCAGCTTACCTTCAACCTACCAGCTCAATCCTCTATAATAGAACCCTTACAAAACTAACATTGGCATCTTATAAGGAAACAATCTATGTTAAAAACTATCTGCTTCACTCATAAAGCACTGTGGCATATGGACCCCTTATTTCTCATAAGAAACTTCCCTTTTACCAACCTACCAATGATCTTCCCAGCTTGCAGTTCAGTCTGGACTGTTACTACTGGAGCAGGAATAAAGGTGATTTGCATATGGTTAAGTCTAATCTGATGTGGCTTGGTGAGCCAAAAAATTATGGTCTGGCGTGTGTCTCAAATAGTTGTCAGAGGCTGAGATTAATTCAAACATTCCATAATTATTTTGTGTATTGTTCATTTCGGTGCCCTAAGAGCAATGGGTATGCCCAGGTGTGAATCTAATCTGAGGTGGCATGGTGAGCAAGAAAACTATGGGTTGGGATGTAGCCAAATTAGTGCAGTGGCTGAGATTGATTCCTGCATCGGTCGGGCTCAGGTTGGTGTCCGCTCCTTTACATTCTTGGCTGCAAAGTGCTGGAATTTGTGTCTAATATCTATATGCCAACTGGATAGCTTTTCTGCCTTTAAACAACAGTCTACAAAATAGCTTTACTTACATATCTCTTTAATCAGAATCTTCTTCTGCCAGCTATAGGTCAGCCCTAACTGGATGACAGTTGTGCTCCATAAAACCACATGAGAGAACAAAGCTTGATGAGTTTATACACAAACTGTAGAAGTAAATCTAAATACAAGCATCATCCAGCAATTTGTCACCTCTTGTGCAAGGACCTGCAGGGCTACAAATTATACCTTGACTTGCAATGCAGCCCGATAAGCCATACATGCAGTGCAGAAGGTGATTATTCCTGTTATTTTTACACATTGTAAGTTTTACCAGTAAATTTCAAAGGCTTAGCAGGATAATTCAAAGCTCATTCAGTACATTCACAATTTTGCCAGAACATTAAAAAAATTCAAAAGTAAGTCAAGAGAAACTCACATTTACTCTCAGTTATTACTGTTTGAATTGGGCCCTGAAGGATTGCATGGAGCCGTGTTCACCATTTTCACCCAAAAGCATCTGGTTCATGCAAAGTTGTTCACTCCACTGTCTATTCACATTGTTGTGGGAGAGGACCCAACACACCTGTTTCTGCATCTCTAGGACACACCTTGTTTCAGGTGGTGCACATGATTATGCCCACCAATGTCAATAATTGATTAAAAAAAAAACAGCTAATGTTAATTATGTGTAATGTCTGCCATCCAGAATACTTTGGAATGTGTTCCTTCAGCTGAGTCCCAAAATAAACACACAAAAAAGGAAAAAGGACAGGGTAGGAATACCCTAATTCCCTAGCCTTGGTCCTGGGGTCCCCAGCCAGGGCAAAATAGTAACTGCAAAATTCATGAATATGTTGAATGTTTCTGTGAATTTTTGAAAAAAAAACAAGCCGGGTCTCCTGTCCTTGCTTTCAATTTTCGCCCCAAGGTGGGCTAGGTTCCAGGGGCATGATCGGAATAATTAATAAAGAAGAGGGCCCAATGGGCCTCACTCAGAGGGCTCTTAAAAGCCCTAGGGGCCAAAACCTCCCAGAGGCTATATTTTGTAAATATGGAGGGTGAGGGCGACCCACTCACACAATCATTCACACATCGATACAACCACTTACACTCACTGGATGATGTCATCAGTGTTCTCATATGAGATGTCATCAGTGATGTCATGAGTAGTGTCACTGGCCATGTCATGAGTGATGCAATATGTGAGGTTAAAAGCAGTGCATTTCGGGAGCGTAAGGTATAATTAGCTCAGGTAACTATAACTGCTGAATTTCTATGGTTTTGTATGAGTAAATTCAGAACCTAACTATAACGTCAATGTAACATTTGCTTTTTCAGCGAATATATATATATATATATATATATATATATATATATATATATATATATATATATATATAATATATATATATATGCACTGAAAAAAACAAAGAATACATGAACGTTATAGTTAGGTTCTGAATTTTATTTCAAGTAACTAAGTAACGCCCCTGCGATGCACAGTTTTTAATTCGATAATTTGACTGCTAATGTTTCATTTATATTTTTAATGATGTTCTAGAAGTTGTCACAAGTGCTGTAACATCTGGGTTAATTAGCAGTGCATGGTGAGGGGGTGATTTATAGTTACTTTAAGGTGCGAGTTATAGTTACTTGAAATAACTCTAATTGCTGAATTTCTATGGTTTTGTACAAGTAAATTCAGAACCAAACTATAATGTCCTTGTAACATTTGTTTTTTTTCAGTGAATTTCAATGTTTTAAAAAAAATTCTATTTCCTAACTGTAACTTCCCTTTAACCTTTGTTTTTTCAGTGAATTTCTATGACTTTTTTTTACCGTGAAGTAATTTTATTTACTGTACATTAATCCAACCACCGCTGCACATGGCCTTTGGCCCTGTGTGGCGGAGTTTGGCTGTAGGGCCTGGGCTAACTCCCTATAACCACCCAACTCTGTGCCACACACTGTCAAAGAGTCTGCATCTATGGATGTGAGAATAGGTGTGAGAGGGTATCACTGGGTGTGAGAGTGTCTGTCTTGGTGTGAGAGTGGGTGCATGAGGGTGTGAGTGTTTCTGTGAGTGGATATGTGACTTTCTGAGTGGTTCTGGGAGTGGGTGCACCAGTGTCTGAGGGGGTCTGTGAGTGGGTGCGTGAGTGGGTGCACAAGGGTCTGAGTGGATCTGTGATTGGGTGCATCAGTGTCTGAGTGGGTCTGTGAGTCGGTGCAGAATGCTCTGAGTGGGTTGGTGAGTGGGTGCATGAGTGTCTGAGTGGGACTGTGAGTGTGTGTGTCAGTGTCTGAGTGGGTCTGTGAGTGGGTGCTTGAGGGTCTGAGTGGGTTTGTGAGAGTGAGTAAGTGTCAACTGGGTCTGTGAGTAGGTGCGTGAGGGCCTGATTAGGTTTGTGAGTGGGTGGGTCAGTGTCTGAGTGGGTCTGTGAGTGGGAGCGTTAGTGTCTGAGTGGGTCTGTGAATGGGTGCAAGAGTGTCTTAGAGGGTTTGTGAGTGGGTGGATGAGTGTTTCAGTGGGTCTGTGAGTGGATGCTTGAGGGTCTCAGTGGGTCTGTAAGTGGGTGCATCAGTGTCTAAGTGGGTCTGTGAGTGGGTGCATGAGGGTCTGAATGGGTTTGTGAGTGGGTGCATGAGCGTCTGAGTGGGTTTGAAAGTGGGTGTGAGAGTCTGTGAATGGGTCTGAATGGGTGCATGAGTGTCTGAGTGGGTCTGATAGTGGGTGTGGGAGTCTGAGTGTGTCTGAGTGGGTGCATGAGTGTCTGAGTGGTTGTGAGAGTGTATGCACAAGCCTCTGAGTGCATAAATGAGTGAATGAATTAGTGTATGAATGAGTGTGATTTTTTTTTTTTTTTTTTTTTTGCTTATTTGTGATTAATCTCAAATATTCTAAATGTAATCACTAATATCACGCATGTTGAAGAAAAATCATTTTAAACCCATAATTTGAGCCTCAAACACCCCTATATCAAACTCCTGTGGTCAGGGTATCTCCACGCTGACTCTTATGCTACTTTTCGGTTCTTTTTCCAGCCTCAGGATCTGTTTCCCGTAACATAACATGGTGGCTGCAACTTGCTGCTCAGGTTGTAGCCAGCCAATCATAGCACTTCTATTTGCACAAGCATTTGTGAACATTCGCGAATATTAGCTATTTTTTCAGAACCTCAGATATACAAATTTGGATTTTCTTTAAATTCTTGTAAACTACTTAACAGATTTACACTAAATAAATGAAAGCATAATCTGTGTATGGAAAAACAGCTTTCTGCCGATTTTATTTGTCATCTGGACACTTTTTTTATACAATTTTGTGAAGATTGCTCAAACGGTTCCGAAGATATTGGCAAGTCAAAAATGCTTTCCCTATTGAAATATGGTCCTAACTATAACTACCTAGGTTTTATATCTCTCTCTCTCTCTATATATATATATATATATATATATATATATATATATATATATATCTCCCAAAAACGAAAAGCCCAGGCACCAGTCCATGTTAAAATCCAAGCATTTAATAGCAATTCTGAGCAGCAAGACAAAAAATCCTGACGCGTTTCGGCAACAGCATGCCTTGTTCACAGGTAAGTAAGAGCAGGTGTGAGTGAGCCAGTGCTTTTTAAATACACAGTCATGTGACTTCAATAGCCAAACTCCAACTCCCATAATGCACAATTCCATAAAATAACTTCCTGAACTCGAGCGCTTAATTTCCATATAGCTGCAATAGCGTCACAGGCACTTCAGTTCACCATACAAATGTTCTTGTGTGCATTAGGTATCCATTACTTGATAGTCCACTTGCTTTTACAGTTGCTGCCCAGCATGATAACAGCTATACAAGGAATACATGAAAAGTAAGAGGAGAGGCACACTGTCTCCCTCCTATCCCTTGCTCACCTCCATCACAATATATTTCTCGGATAAATGCCTTGTTTGCATGAAGGTGAGCGGGTCAGGCCCCTTCCATAAAACTATCATTGTCACCTCCTGCTCCGTAAGGGGCCACAGACCCTGCAGGGCGGCCTGGGATACTGGGGCGAAGCATCCCACAGAAAATATCTCCCAAAAACGAAAAGCCCAGGCACCAGTCCATGTTAAAATCCAAGCATTTAATAGCAATTCTGAGCAGCAAGACAAAAAGTCCTGACGCGTTTCGGCAACAGCATGCCTTGTTCACAGGTAAGACACTTTTTTTATACAATTTTGTGAAGATTGCTCAAACGGTTCCGAAGATATTGGCAAGTCAAAAATGCTTTCCCTATTGAAATATGGTCCTAACTATAACTACCTAGGTTTTATATCTCTCTCTCTCTCTCTCTCTCTCTATATATATATATATATATATATATATATATATACATATCCATATATATATATCTATATCTATAGCTAAATCTATTAATAATAGGTATACATGTATAGATAGATATAAATATATAGATATAAAGATATACATCTATATTGTGATAGATGGATAGATAGATAGATAGATAGATAGATAGATAGATAGATAGATAGATAGATAGATAGATAGATAGATAGATAGATAGATAGATAGATCTTGAGCCTAGCATATATTTGATGTGGCCACCAAACCATGGTAGGTACTCAGCTTACTTTTTTGCATTTTACACATCTACTTCCTGGAACAAGGCAGGCAGGATAATATGAAAGGCAGATGAGAATATAAATGATGCTGTGGAAAATTCACTTTCACATAATAAGATTTAAAAACTCTTCCCCAAAACGTGACAAAGTACTATTGACCAAACCTCAGTTATGACAACACTGTTTCACATAATTACAGAGGCTGACGTTTGCCTGTGATAACAGGAAGTCAATAGGCATCACAGTTATCAGTTGTCAGGCATGACTTAGGAAGCTTTTGGGTTCATTTTTGGTGAAGGACCTGCTTACTCTGTTCAAGCGCTCACTTAATCATGACACTATCAATTAAATGAAAATCAACTGTAGAACAATCACTCTATAAGGACTCAACATTAAACTATAATGATTTGAATGACTTTCTCCTAATATCACTTCTCCGCTACAAGAAGTGAATACTCTAGAAGCTGAATTTTGTCCAGAATCAGAAATTCATAGAGGGAAATGATGTGCTGAATATTTTTCAAGCAAGTTTTCATCCATTACAGAGAGCTAAAGTATGTTTCTGTCAGTGTCAGACGATCTTAGGAAATGGGTCTATGGTGTTGATGTTGAACCTCAAATACTACGAGATTCCACTGGCGCTGCTAAGATCTCTGGCCCCCCTTAAACACCATTGCCAGTGCTTTCCTCATCTTCATTCAGAAGGTGGAATTACAGATGGGGGGCATATTTACAAGGTGCTTGCACCATTACTGCTTCATTTTTATTCACGAAGCGGCGGTGCATTCCATGCTCCATATTTGCTCCATATTTACGAGGTGACACATTAGGCATAATGCATCACTTTTCTCTATCCTAGGTTGTTTTTTACCTGCACTACAACAGGCTGCGTCAGGTAACATTAAACATCTGCAAGGTAGGCTTTCCCCCGTAAAATCCTACTCAGAACAGGTACATTCCTATCTACAGGTTTATGGGAAAGTGACACAATGTTGGCAAATGAATCACAGAGTCCAAAATGCATTAAAATTCCTGGCATCAGCAACCCAGGCATACAAATGATGCATTAGCACTGGTACATAAGCAGAACATATCCAAAGCACTTTGGTAAGCTCAACTATGCCATGGAGCTACTCATACTACAGCTCAGAGCAGGAAGAAGATGACCACCACCTTCTCTATCACCCGGAGGCAGCACAGGTGAAGGGATCAGACACATTGACAGGGAGTGCCCTCATTGACCTCAGGGAGGAGGAGGCCATCACATATTACAGGCTCTGGAGGGAGTTCATTGTCCAGCTTCTGCACCAGATTGCACCAAGTCTGCTGACAACATCCCAGAGGTGCGCCAGCATCCCTCTGCAGGCCAAGCTGATGGCAGTACTCCACAAGCTGGCACCTGGCTCCTTCTAAAAGACCACAGGCAGAGTGGCGAAAATATACCAGTCATTCCTTTCTGCATTCCTACCCTCCTTCCTCAATGGCATCATTGGCCTCACACCCCAGTACCTCTTTTTCCCAAACACACAGCTGAAACAACTTAAAAACAAGCAGGGCTTCCATGCCATTGCTGGATTTCCACATGTGTTGGGGGCAATGGACTGCACTCATGTGCAACTGGTGCCTCATGCTGCTACATCTCACCTGTTCTGCAATCGGAAGCACAAACATTCAATCAATGTGCAGGGAATAGTGGACCATCTGGAGATGTTCATCAATGTGCTGCCAAAGTACCCTGGGTGTGCTCATGATGCATACATCTGCAGGCATTCCATAATAAATGAGCGCTTCCAGAATTGGAGGTATGGGAAAGGCCTACTGGTTGGTAAGTATTCTGAAGCACATGACCAACCTCATGACAGTAAAATATTTTGGATGAAATAGCCATGTTTGTGTTGGGTGAATGAGACAGTGCAAGCGTGGCAGATGTGGGCCTCATATGTGCACCATACTACATGCCACATGTGCAATAGAACCCTCCAAGTCATACATGATGAGACCTGCTACACCATGGGCCTCATGTACAAGAGGCCTGTGCTGCTGGAGCATCAATTCCCATAATGCTATGGAACTGCAGGTCCCTCAATCATATCTATGAGGAAAAACAAAGTCACTCTGCTTGTCTTTGCATGGCATCATAGATATAGAGTAAGGCAATACAGCACAAAGTGCTGCATTGGCTTACTCCACGTCAAGGATGTGTTCCATGGGACTTATGGTGGGTTTTCCCACGCAACACCAATGGGTTTTTACATATTCCCACACTTATAAAGATCTGTAGTCCTGGAAATGTGTCATAACTTACGCCTCCCCAGGGTAGGTGTAAAGAGGAGAAATAACTTTATTTCACATTGTCATTTCCCCTTTCTATGGGTGTTGCATTCACATACAAAGAAGAAAAATCTACAATTTATGGTTTTTGTGCAGGAAGGTGTCCCACACTGCATAATAACAATTGATCCAACAAAACAGACACCTGCACAATGGTGCATGGATGCCTCTGTTTGTGCCAGTCACGAATTTGTGATCTTGTGCATGCATAAAAAACACAAATGTGCAGTATTTCATTAATATGGCACATTTCTGCCCTTTCCTTTTGAGGCAGAGCAGTGCAGCTAAGTGACTTCTTGTGCTGACCTGTGGCAACAGCTCATGAACGAGAGCGTGAGTGTGTGTCTCAAAATGGTGGAATGATCCTCAGCAACTCATCACTATGTAAAATGCTGATTCACAACACCGTATTGAAGGAAGTGCTTCCATTTCTGTTGTCTGTGTGTCAACAAGTAACTCCCATGGTCATGAGGCACGTCATGTATCCAATACTTGTGAAACTGAGAAGGTTTCAAATATTTGGTCATGGAAATTTCCATTAGTCATCATAAACATGCTTGCCTTTCAATTTGCTGTCCATTTTGTGCCACATAAACCTACTCTATCAGTCCTCCAAGGGTATAGACTGAGCAGCAAGGTAGATCCTCACGCACAAAGTACATTTCATAGGAAAAGCAGCCACACATTTACCATTTAGATGATGTGCCTGTCTTAGTGCAATTTTGTCCATTGTCTGCCAGTGTAGGCTGCAAATCCATGACACTGCATCATGTTGAGAAATAAGCCCTGCACCGTCCTCAATCAGTGAGGCAGTGCAGTGGTGATAGTTTACCATTTTCACTGCACAGCACAAGAATCTCACATACATCTCACCCTTGGATTCTGTCAATACAGTGTACACAGTGCACAGCCATGTATAGACCATCATGTATCGCCTTGACATGCACTCACTAATCTCTCCATGGCAGTAGCTAATGAAAAACTGTGATTACCACTGTCACATCCAATTATGTGTGAATGATTTAGGCATCATCTGCACCAGCTAAATTTGGAAACATCAGACATGTTGTAGGTCACAAATGGCAATTGTATTCTCAATCCAACACAATAGAGAAGTGTCAAAGAAGTGTCTCCTCCATGTCTAACTGACTCTCCATAACACCAAAGGTCCACCACTTTTATGGCATTGGCACTCACAAGTATTACAAATAGTAAGTGTATCACACAGGCCACTATACTTGTATTTGTAGTACAGTGTCAGTCATAACAAAAATGAAAGTGCGTGAATGCCAAACAATGTCAGTGCACATCCCATACTGGTTGAAAAGTGTGTGAGTCATTCAGGACACATAACAGAATGTACTTGAATGTGGGCACATTAACCATCATGATCATTGACTGATTGCTCCCCTCCTGTCTTTTCAGCTGTCCAAGGGTATGGTCTGCAGACATGGGTCATGACTCCATATGCACAGCTCCAGAAATAGGCCCAGCAGGGCTACAACCATGCACTTAGCAACATCCAGTTCAAGGTGGAGAGGACTTTTTGTGACGCTCCAGTGGTGCTGTGCCCTGTGCCACATTTACAAGGTGGTGTTAAGCCACTTTTTGTAGCTTAACGCCGCCTTGTAAATATTGGTCCCCAAAGCAGTTTTCTGCAGCAGAGGGGCGTACAATGGGTGTTCCACCACAACACCCATTGCTTTTTCACACTACCTAAGAATTACAAGGAAACGTAAATCTGAGGCAGTGCCACAAACTAATGCCACCTCATGGGTGGTATTTACATGGTGCAACAAGAAGAAATACTTTTATTTCTCCTTGTTTTTTCTTTTCCAATGTGTGCTGCATTCTGCAGCACACATAGAAGGAACAAATCACTATTATTGATTGCTTATGTGCAGGAAGGGACACCCTCCTGCACATAAACAATCATTCCCTACAACACAGGCACCTTTGCACTATGGTGCAAGGGTACCTGCATTGATGGTAGGCACCTAAATGTAGTGCCAGTGCTAGGGGAAACATAGGGGTGTGAAGTATTTTTGTAAATATGGCACATCCCTGCATTTCTCAAGTGACGCAGCATGGGGCTGCCAATTTTGGCACAGTGCCACACTGCGCCACTTTCTTGTAAAAATGTCCCTATGTATTTGTGGACCAATGTCCCATAGGATGGATGGAAATTAGGATTATGAAGGCGCAGGTGAGGATGATGAGGAAGATGAGGACCCACCCCAGAATGTACCTACAATTGCTGGGACACTGCAAAGAGACCAAATAGTACAGAACTTTTTTGCAGATGCATGAGCGACATCAAGTGTTACAAAAATATGGACTACATGAAAAAGGTGTGCTAAGATGCCAATAAATGTATGAACACTACCATTGCGTAAGCAATCTTACTTCATAGTCACTGTAAACATCAAAACACTTACATCACACATGCTAGTAATTGGCCCATAACAAAGGGATGTAGCAATGTGTAAAAAACAGCGCTGGACAACTTCTTGTTAATCCACAAATGTGTGCATGTCAACACCCTGTGCCAAATGCATGTCAGTTGGGAAGACAGACACAAAGCCATCAATTTGGCACAGTATGGACATTTTATGAAAATGTGTGCTGTTTCAATGTACTGACCATCAGACATCCTACCACAATCCAAAGGTTGTGCAAATGAAAATAGTGCACAATTACTGCATGTGTATGTTGTACAGCAAGCCATTTGTGCAGCCTCATACTTGTAGAGGAAAGCAGAGTGAACTTATAGTCTGATGACTGTGAACAGATGTACATAGGATATGCAAGGGAACACAGTTCAACCCATACAGCCTACATATGCAACATCAATGTCTGCCCGCACATAGTAAATTCATTGTGACAGCTCACATCACACATACACATGTGCAATACTGAACTGTGCCACTGCCAGATTGGCTACCTAGGACCAATGCTGGCATACTTGCTCCACAAGGCAAAGATGCAACTTGAACAAGCAGGGATGTATGTTACTATGTCCGTATGCTGCAATTAGATACAAACATGGGTTCACTCCTACAGCTCATCTATTTGTGATAGTAAAAACAAGACATAAAGAGTTAGAATATAGAATATTTGCTCAGACGCAATGGCTATATGCAAGGTAAATCCTGTCAAGGTGCCATGCACTGATGCATTACAGGGCATAGTGGCAGAATGTGTCACTAAATGCCCAGGTGACCATCTTGTGTGAATACAAACCCACATCCTAATTTCAAGTAACCCCTCACTATAGCAACATAATGTGATGCATGCGAATAGCAAACATACCTCCTTGGAAAACATCAGACTTGTGTTGGCTACCCAAGATCACCAAAATATAATCAAAGAATTAAGGCAAACTCTCATGGGAATTGGCACTGTGCAGGTGCCACACATATTCTTGCACACCCAAGCCCATACAGCAGATGGTTGTTAGTTATCACTCTATGGTAACTGTTGGTATGCACAAATCAACATGTATCATATATGCCTATCCACATCCATTATACATCTAGACAGTCAATCTGTCCCCCCGTGTGCCACATGCACTGTAGACTAGCTGAACCAGCCAGCGTATGTCACTCCCTGGGTGGGGAATGCATCCACCACACATCCTAGGGTAGCTATATATACAGATATGGGCCTATGTACCAGAGGCATCTGCCACTGGTGGCTCACTACTTTTGGACCTCAAGTGGCACAAGCCTTTCAACCATGTCTATGAGGCCACACTAGGTCACCCTCTGTGGCTCATCATGGCCTCATAGTATGGAGTAAATGAAAGCACCTCAATAGTCGGGCTTAGTTTACTCTGTGCAATGGGGTGTTGCAGGGGGGGAGGATTTGGGAGAGGTTGACAGTCAATACCCCTGGATATTCAGGATGACTCATTTAAATTTATGGATGTAAACCTGGTGCATTTGGAAAGGCTTATGCCTTCACCCAATATGGTATCAGGTTGCATAATAGTTCTTCCTGCACCCTCCTGCACATAAACCACCCATGGAGTATTTTTGCTTGTTCTAAGCATGCTGCAGAATTTAGCACACTGGAAATGGAAAACCCAAGGAGAAGTGAAAATTTTTTTCCTGTTACACCTCTTCTGAGGAGGTGTAAGGATGTTGGGCTGCACCAGGTTTACGTGAGTATGATAACTGGGTCAGTGCCAAACTCCATGGGTGTTACATGTGAACACACATTGCAAGGCCCATGCAACACCATTTGATGCAGAGTAAAGCAACGCAGTGCTTTACGCTGCCTTGCCTTACTCAATAATTATGAGGTTATGCCAAGCCATGCATGGTTGCTTTGCCTTGCACCATAAGTATGATTGAGAGTTCTGCGCACCAGAACATCTAGAAAAGTGATTCTCCTGTGGGTCAAGACCCTTGTAAATGAGCCCCCTATTGTAAACCACTTAACACTCAGGGCTATATTTTCTACTATTTCACGAAACGGTAGTCCCACTGTTGTTGCGCAAAATCCTGGTAGATAATTAAAAAGGCATTCAAGGGGCAATTTGTACCACTTTATGTGGGCTAGAAAAAAATATAAAGCAATTTAGGGGCTTGTGCTGCACTGTGTTACATTTCATTCTGAAAGGCCTTCCACGTCTGGAACATGGGCATCCCATGCACCCATCCACGATGTCATGCAATCCCAGATTTACAGAGATTTGTACACCTTCCATGCCTCCGAGGATCGAGTGAAGAGGAGAAAAATATTTTTAAGTCCTTGTTATTTCCTCTATCTACGTGTACTGCACTCTGCAGCACACATAGAAAGAAGAAACTGCCTCAAGAAATTGCTATCCAGCCAGAAGGTATTCCTTCCTACACAAAAACAATTCTCCTTGCAATGCAGGCACCCTGACAACATGGTGAAAGGATGCCTGTGTTGGCGCTAGGCTGACTGAAGTGCATCAGTGCAAGGAGAGAGCAGAAATGCTCCATAGCTTTGTAAATATGGGGTGGTGCTGTCTTCTCCCTTTCATGCAACGCAGTGCATCAACCTGACAACACAAAAGGATGATGGGTGGAGTGCTGAACAATGCAAACACTCACCCCCAGTCACAGATCTGGGTTTAATCCATTGTTCTTTTGCTCACCATGCCACCCCAGTTTGGACCCAGCCATATGCAAATCAGTCTTGACCCTGTTCCTCATGGGAACAGTCAAGCCCAAACTGCCAGGCCAGGTCCTCCCTGGACCAGAAACCAGCATCCTGGGACGGGTTTCAGGGTATCACCCTTCATCAGCCAGGCTAGCTTGCATCCAGTGGCACAGTGAGCAAGGGAACTACGTCTGGGCACACCCTTCCCACTTTGGGCAACTTTAGCAACATAAAAGGATGATGGACGGAGTGCTGAACAATGCAAACACTCACCCCCAGTCACAGATCATCAACCTGACATTCTGGCCTTTCACAGATATTGCTATTGCTATTGAGTCAGAAGGTCTGTGGCAGCATGATGTAGTTTCTCAGTTTGCACACAGCGCACCTCTTGTAAGGTGCACTGTAGCACAAACAAAACAGAGAAAGTGCACTATATGGGTAATAGAGCCCCAGTAATGCAATAAGTCACATATATGTGCACAGTCAACATTTACATGCAACACATTCCAAGACATCAAGTATATCACCTCATATATACACAGACAATACACTGATCCCCGGAATTGTTTACATACATTGAACAATACACAACACTGTAAAACACACATTTGCCCGTTGCATCAATTTAAACAGAGGCATTACCAGAATGCCTGACCCATTGCACCCGTCGCATCATTGGATGTCAGACTTTTTGTGTGAAAATCACGCATTGACTATTTTTCCTGGATGCATTAAAAAAAGACACATTTGGTGAAAACATGATGCATCTACCCAGGAAATGATGTAATGGCTCTGCTATGCTGCAAACCAGGAAGTGTGAAGTTGCTCTCACTTTCCCTCACAGTCTTTTTGTCTGTGCTTGCTGGAGGTTGGGTCTCGTAGTTACTAGAGAATGTTCTGCTGTTTATTGGTCTTGTTGAAGTCTGTGCTGTCCCTGTTGTGTCCCAAAAGTCTGTTTTGTATATTGTAATTATAATCTAGATTGTTTAGTCCAGTGTATTGTTGGGTGTCTGTCTTTTCAGGGTTCTGCATTGTTAGGGGTAGTTGGGGGTGTTATGTAGTTTATTGTTATTTATGGTTCTTTTGTCTAGGAGTGATATGTCTGTGAGGGACAGAGCGTACAACATGTTCGACCAGGAGTTCAGCGGGTTCCATTGGCTGATGACACATTACCTACTCAACATAATTGCCAGTGGGGGTCAAGTAAGCAGGGCTACCCAACTCCAGACCGGGAGACAAGTTGAGAGAAGATGCAGCAGCAAATGCTCCAGATTTTCAAGGTGGACCACACAATGCATCAGTTCAAGCATCGCCGAGCAGATGTAGTCAGCCAGGAGGCTGACCTCATTGATGCCCTCGTAATTGAAGTGGAAGAAGTTGTTGGTAAGTGCGCATCTGCTGTGAATTTATAGCTGAGTCTCCTTTGCTAATACATGCTATTGTTCCAATGACGCTAGGGGTCACATATGTTTTATGGTCAGAATAGCACGGCCTATGCCCAACTATGTTGACAAGAAGAAGCATGGCACAGAGGCATTTTAAAACTGTGCTGGCATTAGCCCTCCAAAGCCATGTACTGCATGCCAGTCCCAGAGGTGCTTCTTGTCCCACCAGCACTGCGCAGGTACTGTTGTCATTGGGCATTCCAGGTCATTACTGACTCACAGATGTGTGTGCCAAACTCTAAGGGCCTCATTTACAATTTTTTGGTGGAGGACAGCCCTGCAAGGCTTCTTACTACACTGTGCTGCCCTGATCAAAAGGAAAGGGTAGGAATATGCCTGCAAATTGGTGCCTTTTGCCAATATGGGTGCCCTTGCAATATGTGTAAGGGTGTCTGCTCTGTTGGCATGATTATTTTTTTGCAGGAAGGAACTCCTTCCTACACAAAAACAATCAATTGAGGTGTTTTCCTCTTTCTATGTATGCTGCAGAATGCAGCCCACATGCAAATAGGAAAAAGCAATGAGAAATACATTTTTCTCCTTGTTATTCCTCTCCTGGGGAGGCGCACACTTATGACACCTTTCAAGGTTAACAGATTATTGTGAAACTGGGAATGTGTCAAAACCCATTGGCATGGAATAGGAATAGCCACCGTAATACCCATGGAATGCCTCCTTGACATAGTGTAAGGCAAGGCAGACCTTAGTGCTCCATATCTATGAGACCATGCCAAGCCACGCAGGGTGGCTTCCCATCACCTCATAGATATGATTTTAGAGGCTTACATCACCGGAGTGCCAACAAAAAGATGACGCTCTAGTGGTGCAGGTCTCTTGTAAAGTGAGTTCCAATGTATGTTTCAAGTGAACCTACTCACATGTACTTATGTCCAAATGTTTGACAGACTGGGGCATTTCTAAACATTTCTCATCCATGTTGGCATGCAGATTTTCCCAATTCCTCATTGTGCCTTTCGAGGCATAGATGGACAATGTCTACTTACTGCATAGCATTGACATGTATGGAGCTCAGTGAAGGCAAGGAACAGGCATGACTACTTTCTGATGATTAGAACGTTCTCATGGACAATATAAATATGAGAAAGGCCCAGCTAATGTTATACCTTGCAGAGTGTGGCATGGCAAAGCATTAGGGTCACAGACCCATGAAAGGCAGGCACCCTTGCACCATTTTGCAAGTAGTAATTTATTTGTACTTGGTCCACAAGCTGTGCAACTGACTCCTGATTAGGCACAGCATATCTGTAAACACTTCAACCTGCCTTACCTATGTATATCATTATGCCTTGTCAACTGTGGCATGTGCTTTATGTTCAACATGCAGACTTACATAGACATTTGTAATTCAATGCATTGTGCTTCTTGTAGTCACAGTGTATGTGTTCTACATTCACTGTGCATTGTACCATGTTATGTCTTGTAGGTGGACACGAACACTACAATATGGCTGATGTGGAATGCTTCAAGGATCCAGATGCTATCAGTGAGAGTCACATGAATGGTTAATGTGTTGTGCAAGGATTGTGTGTGATGTTAAATAATGTTTGCAATAGCATGTTTGATGGGCATCCTAATTCCAATGAAATAATTTGTTGCCGACACAGTACATCATAAATGAAATAGGCCAAAGTTGCATGTGCATAATATAGTGACTAATGTCGAGGTGAATGTATTGTCAATCTATGCAGGCCCACATGATGGACGGACTGACAGAGGAGCCATGACCAAAATGCCATAGTCTGTTTAAAGGATATGGGAGAGGATTAATGTGTGAACATGGATGGGATGGTTAACCTTCCAAATGCATGTCAGACGCTCATTGCTACTGTAGTTGTACACATTGCATTTTATGTACATTTTGTATGGCAAGTGCAGACAGGATGTAAGGATTTACACATCAGCGAAGAGAGAATAAGTAAGCATAGCTGGCCGAGATGTCAGCATTCCACACATGTTAATGTAGTTAAAGGCCTCACTCATGGCATCTAATACCCCATTTTACCTATTGGCTATATAGTCGTACCTTTGCACTTATTACCAGAAATGGCAAAGTGTGTTTGACCAAAGGCATGTCTGCACAGCTTTGTTATCCAACAATTCCTTACACAATGCACCTTCTAGTGTTTTCCATAATGGCTTCTAACAAAAGATGTCACCCACGATTACAGTTTGCCTAGCACTTGCTAATTACATCACATGCAGCATGCATGAGTGTCATCACATGGATATTCAGCGGGATGATGTGCAGCAAGACAATACTAATAGCTGACATGTAGGGACAGACACTGGTCTAAGTAGAGGGACACATGCTGTTACCTGAACTGCATGTGATGAGCCACAAAATGGTTCTCCAGGTATTTACAATAGTCAATATGGTAGATGTGTTCAACATCTCTGTTTGATGTGAGTTCGCTAGTCTGCCTCCATTCATGTTTCAAATACCTGGGACATAGTACGACTGTAGCAATGTGTCTGAAATTGTGTTCTTGCCATATCAGGTACACAATGTTGAGTCACTATACATGTACTTGCCAGACATTGCTCATTTTACATAGGTTAATGGCCATGGAATCATGCTAGAGGTAGGCTGCATAAGGAACCCACATGAAACAATTACTAAGGACATGTGTACCATACCATGTGTATACAACAGAATTGTTCTTAATCATTCTCTGTATTGACATGGTCATGCCTAGTTTTGGCCAGACAATGTAACTGCAATTTCCATCATTGGCAACCCCTGTGTACTTTGGCATTGTTAAATTGGGAGAAGTAAATTTATTTTTAGATGGCTGGCCACTTTATACTTCAAGGTGAATTTTGGGTTTTAGAGATGCCACATGTGATGTTTGAGAGTGGTTAAAGTATTATGATGATTGACACAGTTTCTAGTTACGCTTTGTCTGATACATTTTCATTCCGCTCCAACAGACAACGTGACACCTGAGTAACGGAAAAAGTCACATCATCTGGCTGGAGCATTACAGGCACATTCATCACATGACAAAGGGTTACAGCAGAATGATACAACAGTTTGTTGAGGAGAGGACAGGAGGAGAGGATATCCGGCATTTGACACCACAAGGGCTAACAAGACATGATCAGCCATTCACAAGCGAGGATGTTGTTGCCAACCAGGGAGGAGCATCATTTTCATTGGCCAGTACATTCACCAGTCAGCCCACATGACCACCAATGCCCCAGGCCCAAACAACTGGACAGGGATCAGAATTTTGGCAGCTGGTCATGAAAGACCTTTCAGACCTGAAGCTCTGGGTGGCAGACTTAAAACACAAAGGGAACACAGCAATCCGTTTGTTGCAACCACTGCAGCGGTCTGTGGGCCACAAAGGGGGGCAAATGTAGGTCACAGAGACCCTTTCTGCCCTTCCCCGTGTTTTAAGATGCTTATTTATTATACCGTTTTTATAGCATAGTTTAGGCATGGTTAGTGTAGTCATAGGTTAGGTTAAGTGGAATAATTTTAATACTTTAGGTGGGTTTGGTTCATTACTTGGGCATAGGGGTGGGTAGGTTATTTAGTGGCTGGGGGTTGATGTTTCGGATACGTATTTTCGTAAAAAATAAAAAAATATATCTTTTTTTAGGTTTACATGTTTAGACAGTTTGTGTATAGGCGTAGTTGATATTGTTTTGTGTGAAGATATGTATTAGGGGGTTGATGTTTAACATGTCGTGTTATATGTGTAAAGTAAGATAAGTTAAACTAAATTAGTTTTTCAGATACGGTAGTGTAGTTTAGCTAGCATAGTTTAGTTTAGGTGTAATTTAGGTTAGATATGTAAGTTAGTGTAGTTTTGGTAGTGTAGCAAAGTGGCAGTATTATGTGGTATGACTGCCGGGGTCTTACCATGTATTACTAGAACATTACCCAGAAGTGGATCTCGGGTGCACACCTGTAAACTTTAGCTCAGTCCTGGTACAGTGGCAAAGAGCAGGCAGGTTACCTAGAGGAACATGTGTAAAGCATTTCACAACACCAACATGGGCGATAAGGAATTGACAAAACTCGAAAGAAATCCAACACCAAGTTAGAAAAATGAATCAGATTTTCATCTTCATTTAGAAACCAAAACAAACTTTGTATCTTACATACAACAGGAGTTGTGGATTTTTAAAGTGTTTACAAAGAGATGCACTTTAATTGTCAAATGAATACCATTGACGTCAATGGGGGAAAGCACAGTGTGCAACCAGTCACATGTGGGCGGTGTTCCGTGAAACACACCTGGAGTTAAGGTCTGAGGGGTCCCTATACCAAGTTTCTTAAGACAGTACCTTCTTACCTTGCCCAGGGAATCTGGGTGCAGAGGTAGCTTTGCTATACTTAGAAAAGACTGGGAACCTTGAGTTCTGTCAATCAAAGATGCAGCACCCTGCAAAACCACACTTGGAAATGAAGCTGCGTCTCTACCCTCAGAGAGTAGAGGCCTTTGGGGTTCTAGTACCTGTGTTCCACAGCTGGATCTCTGCCACCACATCTGGCAACTTCGGGTGCAGAGGTGGCCTTGCAGCTGTCAATCAGAGGAGGGTTCCGCCAAAGATGCATAACCGCTTAGTTGAAGTTGCCTTCTTCAGAAAGCACAATCTTAGCAGTGGGGTCAATGCAGATTTCAGTCACTATTGCTGGGAGTTGCTCTGGGGTTGTTGACGTACGGGGATGGGTCGGTTATCAGGCTGGTGACCAAAAGCCTTGGCAGCAGATAAAGCAAACCACAGGTACTTCATTGGCTTGAAGTAGACAGAAGTGGTGTAGCAGCTTAAAACTTTGTGTGAGCCTCACTACAACTCCTGGGGTGCAGGTCAATTATTTTCTTTGGGCTCAAACAAGAGGGGCCCAATGGGTTGCATTTCTTGTGACACAGCACAACGATTCTTCTACAGGTTGCAGATGGCTGGCTCCACCAGGCAGAGAAGTCTGCTTCGGTTTCTGGTGCCCACTGGAGTCCCTCTTGCTGAGAGCATTGAGCTTTTGTCACAAGCACATGTCGAACAGACAGTTCCAGCTTATGGTCTCCTGAAGGCACTTAAGTGCCCTGTCTTTGCGCTGCAACGGAGTCCAAAGTCCAGTTGTTGGTATCTTCTCTGTGCCTCTTCTCATTTTCAAAGTAAGAACTGAGGTTCTGGTGGCAGGAGAGTGCCTTAAATCCTATTTTAGTGGGTGTTAAGGGTGTGAGGGACAGTGGCCCATGTGCTACTAGTCCCTGTGGCTAGATTGCCCCAGAGATGATGACTTGCTGTGGGAGTATGTCACTCTTCTACCCAGAACCCTCTAATGTCAAGGTTTGCCAACAGTGCAGAACCTTTCCTCTGCTCTACAGACCTCCTAGCCCACCATAAAGGTGTGGCTAGCCTCTTGGAAGTGTACGCCTCCTTCATATCTAATTTTCCCACCTGTCAACCTGGACAAAGCGGGTAGGGCTATGTCCTTGACTGGGGGACAAGAGATTACATATCAAGGGACGTGTAAGCCTTTGAGGATCACAGCCTTGATTACTGTAAAACTAACCATCCTGGGAGAGAGGAGGAGTGACAACCTTCCTGCCCAGGTCCTTTGTCTCCATCCTGGGGCAGTGCTAGCACAACCAGCAGAAGGGCACAGTCATGTCTTGACAGGAAATGGCTCGGGGGAGCCTGCCAAGGACGCCACCAGGGTACATGCTAGCTAATCCTGGGCATGAGAATCATGCTAAGAGTTAAAAAGCACAGTGTTTGACACCAGACACAGGGGAAATCAGTCAGGCCATCAGGGAGCTGGACATCTGGTATTTGCCCAGGTGCCAGTCCATGTAGTCCTATGGAACTCCAGTCACTTGCGGTAGCATTAAGTTTTAAATGCTATCACAGGGTCAGATGTGCTTGTGTATATATGTCCTCACTCATAAAAAAGTCCAACCTGCCTTCTGGGGTATAGGAAGCCTCCCTTAGGGTTGCCTTACCTTTACTATTGGCAGTGAAGGGACTCTGCCTGCACGTGGTGTGGGCAGAGTCAATCTCAAATAGACAAACTGCTTGTGCAAGCTGACATGGCAGCTATACCGGTTTTGCTTTTTCTTAGGCCAAGAAAGGTGGCACAATCAGTGCTGCAGCCTGGTGAACCCTTTAACACCCCTGCCCTGGGTACCACTGGTACCATTTACTAGGGCCTTACAGTGGTGGTAACGTTCTTTCCAACTGGGTTTACAAAATCACAGTACAATTTAAGGGAAAGAGCACTAGCACTGAGGGCTGATTAGCAGGGCTCAGTGCACTTTCAGATAAAAAATGACAGTATTAAGTAGTTTAAATAGGGCAAAAATTGGAGGGCATCCGCAAAGAGCTGTTTCTTACAAGTAGCTTTAGGTAAGATACGTTTTATCTTTACATTAAATATCAGTCTTTTATGCATACAAGTCTACTTCATGATTTACTTGTAGGAGTTATCAGATCTGCTTAGGTTGTGTTAGGTACATGGGTAGGCTTTACTAGCAGTGTTTGTAGACATGCGTGGCTAGGTGAAAGACATATGGAGAGAAACTTGTCAAGTTTGGCATGGAATCACATAAGGGGTCTATAAACATAGTTGAGCACTGTAAGTGCATGCTTGCTGTGAATGGATCGACAAGCTGAAACAGATATTCACCTACTGATACACTGTATGTGTAAGTCATGTGACATACATTTGAGGGAAGGTTAGGTCAAACCATTGTCACTAATCAAGGGTATTTGGGGTCACACACTATTGCCAGGCCCTTACACATTCCCCCTTGCATCATATGCTTATCACAGCAGTGTTGTTTGCTGGTAGCATCCATGGATGAGCTCCCCATCAGTGCTGTGGCTTCAATCACCATTTACATTAATTGCATGCTACTTGTTGCACTTCATGCTTGTGACCTTGAGTAGTTACTTGCTAGTCTAGATACACACATGGTTCACCAAATATATTTCTCTCGGCCTGTGTAGCTTTGTCCCTGGCTCCATGACACACATATCCCTTTAAGGAGTAGATGGTATCTTTGGCTCACAACATCCACCATGTTATACTTAGTCCAGTAACCAACAGACATACAACACACAGGTTGCAAAACTGTTTAGGAATAACAGGCACTGTTCTTATGGAAACAACTCCAACAGATTTTCTGAGCCATTGGATGTCCAGACAGAGTCCATGGGGGATGCGCTTCTTGGAACTTGTGGAGGAGAGAAGTGTTTCAATAAAGAAGAGAAGTAACATATTTCCAATAGGAAAGATAGGCTACATCAACAGTCCCCAAATGGGTGGGATCAACAGGTGGGACAGCAAATTGAGGACAGTCCCAGTTGGGAAGTACACTGGCATGGTCATTAGCACTGGGATAAGGAGAAACTTGCAATTTGGCACAGCTAAGTGCTTCCGGGCAGTTTTATGGTGGAAAGAGGTGAAGTCCACATCTTCCTCCACTGATGTGTGGAGCTTCCCATGAGGGGGGTGTTGTATGTGTCGGACGCACACACACATCAGGGCCTGAAGATATGGAGCCCCTGTCTGCAGCACTGTTTCTCTGTGCCAACAAGAGAGATAGCACTGCACTGAGAAGGGCCTATTGGTTTGCCGGCACACCACCAACATTGCAGTGGTATACACCATTGTGGTGATGAATGAGTCCTGCTTCCACTCTATGGACTTCAGGATCTTGTGGCTCACCCTCAGCTGTTTGACAACCTTGCTGGTGTCACTTTGGTAGGGCAGGGGTGCGTGCTTCTCCTCATGACACCAGCCATGCCACCAGGGACTGTTCGAGTCCAAAGAGAGGAGGGGAGGTGCCTTGCTTAGTGGCCGAGGTAGGCTTACCGGGACTAAGGCATCTACCAACTCCCTCTAGCGTGCCTGCTCAATCCCCACCTGCACCACATCTACCATCTCCCGCTGTACTCCCACTATATGAAGTTAGAATTCTACTTGGGGGTCCTCAGAGTCCAGGACTGGGGTGGGCTGGCAGTTGGTGTTTGTTGGGTGGATCCTCTGGAGAAGCCACAATGCTGTTGGCCTTTCCCGTAACCAGAGATGGTGTGTCAAAGGAGGCCATCATTTGCTGAAGGGTGTCTTGGTCAAGAATTGGCAGGCTTTCATCCTCAGCCAGGTCATCATCCCTGACATGCAGCTGGTCAGGAGGTGTAGTAACGTCCTCTGCAATGAGATAGAGAAATGTAATGGTTGCCTATATAAGATGTGGACATGAGTAATCTGACATGCTAATATTTGACTTTCAATACAGCATTGAAGCATAGGATGTCTGTTACATGGAGGTATAGTCCAATTACACAGTAGTTGCCTTTCAGATGGCAGTATTTCTGCATTCTCCATACCACCACTGTGTGTCAAGGCGGATTTTTTGTCTCATGACCCATATTGCAACATCGTTACACAGGACACTGGACCTACCATTCCTGGATGTGTGATAAGAGGTCAGGTCCACATCTGCCAAAGTGATTTGCAGTTTTTCCCATGATGCCTGTACTGATTGTGTTTTAACACCACTACTGTTCACATTGTACCTCCCCAGGGTGCCTTGATTTCCTGGGTCCAGTATTCAGCCCACTGCTCCTGTGCAGGTGATGTGGGTTTGGTTATGAATTAGTTATGATCCTGCCATCTGACTTTTTCACTGTACTCTATGGCACTCTGCCTTGTTGTGCTATTGTGCATACACATAGTGCATTCATGTGGTCAAGTATTGATTTTGTATCACACATCCTGCACAACTCCACACACCAAACAACCTTGCTATACTGCAAGAATGCATGAGGGCATGTATGTACCATGTATTTCCTATTTGAGTCTACTCATTTGATTTGGTTGGATACACATTTGGTTTAATATTTGTGGACAGTGGGCACTGTGTAACAAATCTGAGGTGATGGGCCCTGTCCCACTAGCTAGGTTGCTAGCACTGACACTAACCACAGTTGATCATTGCCAGAGTTGTGTTTTTGCATAGTGTGACACATGCTATGACTCAGGCCCCCACACATGTACATGTATGTGCCTCCTCTGCCTCTCCTCATTTTGTGGTACTGACTCAACTTAATGCCACACAGTGATGTATCCCAGATCATACAATGACTCTCATATGCCTACAACACCAACAATATGTGTGACCATATCCAATGGCCTGACATGGCTGGCTGTTATTGAGAGCTATGGTTCAAGTTGTACCCCATATGCTAGTAGCGCTGGAATGGTGACATGTATCTACCAAGGTTTGCTACATAACTGGGTACATCCTCCTCAGTCTCTAACCATCACTGACACCTGCCTTTTGTGGTTGCAGACCAGTTTTTCATGTCCAAATGTTTGACAGACCTTCAGACTCCTCCCTGCCACATGCTACATCTTTTCCCAGGACCACATCCCATGTAGGATGTTGTACCCCAATGGGCTCTTCTGTGGCATCCCTTCCCAGCTGCAACACAAGAGTGACACTGCCAGACACAGCAGTGCATGTGTATTAATAAGGCTACCTTGAAGAACACATACCCATTCTGACCTCCTTGCTATGCAATGTCTCCCCATTCAGACAGTGCGGCAGTTCAACTTACTCAGCCAGCACTTACAATGCACTGCACAACCAGGGGCCTACTAGGGCCACCCATTATCTTTGGTTTCAAAACACATGGTCCTCTGGTGTGCATCATTTGCGTTAATCCTGACTCAATCTGATTTAGGACATGGCGTGAGTTCTGGTGGTCCCTACCATAGCAACTGACACCTGTGTTTTCTCACCATGCACACCAAGACAGCTGTGTGCTATGTATTGTCATGCCAGTTAATGTACATGTGGCTCTTGGCATGTTCCTATGTGTTAATGCTTTACATGCCCCACACCTGAACCTCCTCTCAGGTGAGCTGTTTTTCCTCTGACAAGCCAATGCCATTAATTTGCCTTATAGTGCAGATTTGGGTGCATGGGCCCAAGTAAAACACAGGGGCCTCATGATGCATGGTGGCCTCCATTGTCACGTCAGGTTATATGGAGTTCAAGTGTCCATGCATGATGTGTTGTTCCAGTACATGGGGCATGTTTACATGCAGCTTGCACCGCCGGTGTATCTCTTTTTGTGACACACCTGCGGAGCAGGCTGCAGACCCATATCTATATGGCCACCCAAAGCCATTTTTTATGGTTTTAATGACCTTTTAGACATGGAGTAAGGCAATGCAGCGCAAGTCACTGCGTTGCCTTGCTCTGTGTGTCAAGGGGCTGTAACATGGGCATTGCGGTGGGTCTTTCCTAGCAAAATCATTGTCATTCAGACCAGTCCTATGGTGTGTGCAGCCAGTCTTTCACTGCATGTGGTGCCCCTTTGAACATTTGCCTATAGTGTGCCTTGCTGTTCCTCCAGTGCCTCCTGTTGACCAAGAACTGTTGCTGTTCCCGATGTGGCTCATTCACGGTCGTGCCCATTGAGACTAAGGCTAATTCACAAGGCAACTTATGAGCCACCCTTGGTGAATGATCTTTCTCTTTTTGGCACTGTGGAGAGTGCCGCCCCTGCAGGAGGTCCTGCACAAGAGACTGACACACACTAATGCTCCTTGGATCCATCTGCCTATCCTGTCAGGGATCTAATGATGTGTCCTCTTTCCTGAGGCCCTTTCCATTTAATGGCTTCAAGGATGCTCTTCGAGATCATGACAACATGTTAAATAGATTTGATGATTGGCTTATCTTACCAAATCCAAAGTTTGACATTTACTTTGGCCTACTGTGCTTGTCATGGTGAACGTGTCTCTTGATATGTATTAGACATTTTAAAAATGTTTTTAAATACGATTATAGCTCTTTTTTATAATTTTAGCTTGTTTTTAGTCCAGAGCATTTTTAGCTTGGATTCATTCACCTTCGGTGACGTCATCCAATGGCGCCATACATGTTCCGGCAATGTGGAGGGTGTAGTTTAATCCTATCTTGTTTTAATGTGAGCAGGAGTTAGCTTTACCTTCCGGCTTGTACACTTGTGCCCCTGTCACCCAATTACTTTTACCCTACTTAGGTGGTCATTACAACCCTGGCGGACGGTGTTAAAGCGGCAGTAAGACCGCCAACAGGCCGGCGGAAAAAAATGAGCAATTACGACCGTGGCGGAAACCGCCAACAAAGACAGCCACTTTAACACTCCGACCGCCACGGCGATACAAACAAACAGCGCGGCGGTCACCGCCAACAGACAGGCGGGAGACAATGTACCGCCCACACTATTATGACAGGCCAATCCGCCACCTTTTCCGGGGCAGATTCACTGCGGATAAAAGCACGGCGGAAACAGGAATTTCGAAGGGAAAACGCTCAGCTCTACACACCCCACGAGGAACGAGGACACCATGGACCCAGAACTCTAAATTCTACCTGCGATAGTCTTCCTGCTCCTGTACCAGGAGCACGAATGCCGGCGGCAAAGACCACGGTGAGTACTGCACCTACAACACAGGGGAGGGGAGGCAAAATACAGGGACACACACACGCAACACCCCCACATCCACCCCGCCCTCACCCACTACAACACACACACGAATACATATCTATACATTATAGTTACACCCCCCCAAACCCCCCGGAAGAATGCAAAGACAAAAGGAAATGAGTGTAACCATTGTAATCTATTAAAATGCAGTACGCAAAAATATACATATATACACTATTAACAAAATATACACGAAGAATAGTAGTCCAGGTATTGCACCATTTATAGTCCGTGGACCACTGGGCCCAAAATGCATGGGCGGGGACACACTCGATACCAGATCAAAACAGAGAGAACACTGCACGGGCATCAGATAGAAATACAACAGGCACCTCAGGGGGAAGGGAAGGGGGGGCACCTCAGCTGGATGAGTGCACGACACCAGATCTACGAGGGGGCTCAATGCCCACTGTTCAATCCTGGGGAGTGCAAAGCCACAGTCTCTCAAGTCTCTACAGTGGGTGGGTTGCCCATTGTTCAATCCTGGGGGGTGCAAAGCCACAGTCTCTCAAGTCTCTACAGTGGGTGGGTTGCCCACTGTTACATCCTGGGGAGTGCAAAGCCACAGTCTCTCAAGTCTCTACAGTGGGTGGGTTGCCACTGTTACATCCTGGGGGGTGCAAAGCCACAGTCTCTCAAGTCTCTACAGTGGGTGGGTTGCCCACTGTTCAATCCTGGGGAGTGCAAAGCCACAGTCTCTCAAGTGGATAACAGTCTCCACTGGTTCTGGATTGGGACTGGTGCCCAGAGTGCTTCATCCTGTGAAGGACAGAGGTAGTGGAAGCATGTCTCCACTGGTTCTGGAGGGGGACTGGTGCCCAGAGTGCTTCATCCTGTGAAGGACAGAGGTAGTGGATGCATGTCTCTACTGGTTCTGGAGGGGGACTCGTGCCCAGAGTGCATCACTCACCCTGTGACGGTCCCAGTTGCGTCAGTGCCCCTGCCGCTCATGGGCTAGCGGTGCTTGATTTGTCGGTGCCCTGTTCAGCGGTGCTTGATTTGGCGGTGCCCTGTTCAGCTGTGCCTGATTTGGCGGTGCCCTGTTCAGCGGCGCTTGCCCTGTTCAGCGGTGCTTGATTTGGCGGTGCCCTGTTCAGCGGTGCTTGAGTTGGCGGTCCTTCATGGCCCAGCGGGTCTTGTGCTGGCGGTCCTTCATGGCCCAGCTGGGCTGGGGCTGGTGGTCCTTCATGGCCCAGCTGGGCTGGGGCTGGCGGGGCCCTCCTGGGCAGCTGGGCTGGGGCTGGTGGGGCCCTCCTGGGCAGATGTGCTGGGGCTGGCAGTGGCCTCCTGGGCAGCTGTGCTGGGGCTGGCGGTGGCCTCCTGGGCAGCTGGGCTGGGGCTGGCGGGGCCCTCCGGGGCAGCTGGGATGGGGCTGGCAGTGGCCTCCTGGGCAGCTGTGCTGGGGCTGGCGGTGGCCTCCTGGGCAGCTGGGCTGGGGCTGGCGGGGCCCTCCGGGGCAGCTGGGATGGGGCTGGCGGTGGCCTCCTGGGCAGCTGGGATGGGGCTGGCGGTGGCCTCCTGGGCAGCTGTGCTGGGGCTGGCGGTGGCCTCCTGGGAAGCTGGGCTGGGGCTGGCGGTGGCATCCTGGGCAGCTGGGCTGGGGCTGGCGGTGGCCTCCTGGGCAGCTGGGCTGAGGCTGGCGGTGGCCTCCTGGGCAGCTGGGCTGGGGCTGGCGGGCCCTCCTGGGCAGCGGGGATGATGGCGGTCTTCTCCGCCGTGCTGCTCATCCCAGACTTGCCGGGTTTCTTGTGGCCCTTCCCGACCTTGGGAGGTGTCACAGCTGAGTCCACACTCCCACCAGGACCCCTGGGAGCGGCTTTGGTGGCTGGAATCTTCCCCCTCTCCCGCCAGGCACTGGCCAGCTTCTGATGCTTCACAGGGGGGGGAATGGCTGTGCTGTGGTTCCGTGCCACACTGGCTGTCCTGGTGGCCGGTGCACTCCACATACCTGTGACTACAGGTACCACTGGTCCCGGAGATGTTGTGGCTGAGGTGCTAGTTCAGGACCTATGAGATGGACGGGATGGGGGAGGTGTGGGAAAAAGGTCAAGGCTGAACAGGAAAAGTTTTTTGGACACACTGGGATGGGTAGCTCGAGGGGGTTTGGGAGTGGAGGAAGAGGTGGTGGTAGTAGGAGGTGTACGTTTGGTGACTTTGGGTGCAGGTGCATGCGCTGGAGGCTGTCGTGAGGTGGATGGCTGTTGGGTGGGTGTGTGCCTGTGTTTGTGTATCTTGGGAGGGGGCGTCACAGACACACTGGGAGAGGAGACAGGGTATGTGTGAATGGTAGTGGGGGTGGTGACTGCACGTGAGCGGGGTAAACTGTAAAAATTTTGCACTTGTATAGCGCACTACTCACCCGTTAGGGTCTCAAGGCGCTGTACTCATACCGCTATGGAACCCCTCCTGGCTTATCCCTGTGAGGTGCCCACTCCTGGGCACCCCCAGGGTGAAGCCAGGCATCCAAGCGCTGTTGGGGCCGGTGTGGAGGTTAAGCAAGCTATTGCCCAGAGTTGCACTCATTAGTTAGATTAGGCACAGAGACGAGAATGATATGGTCCAAGGGAATTGAGCCCAAGACCTGCCGAAGCGGGACTTGAACCCTGGTCTTGAGCCAGAACTCTGCTTCAGGGTCTGCCGCTCTAACCATTGTGCCACACTTCTCCACAAGGGTGTGCTAGTGGGTGTGCTTGTGAGGGACGTAGTGGCTGTAGAGGTAGTGGATGCAGGTGTGTGTGTAGACGAGACTGGGAGGGAGGAGGGAGACGTCGAGGAGGGGGACACAGTGGAGGCAGTGGATGTTGGTGTGTCTGCATGTGTGTGATGCTTGCGTGAGTGCCTGTGGGATGTGTGGTGCTTATGTTTGCCTGAGATTCCCTTGTGTGGTGAGGTGTGTGCAGGCTGGTCTGATGGTGTAAAAAAGAAAAAAGGGAGCACACTGCCTCACACTCAAGCAAAAAGTTAGCCCCAATGCATCATGGTAAATGCAGTCACTTCGTTTTGTGCTGAAAAAGTAATCAAAAGTCTTTCACCTAAGTAGGTGCAGCAAGTGCTGTGTATCTCTGGACACGTGTTTCTAGGTTTAGCCCGTCATCAGCAGAGAGCAGCCAAGTCTGTGGGGTTGCTTGAAATGCCGCCAAACGAAGTGACTGCATTTACCATGATGCATTGGGGCTAACTTTTTGCTTGAGTGTGAGGCAGTGTGCTCCCTTTTTTCTTTTTGTCCACAAGGGAGCTCCCATCAGAGGACGAGTCCGTGTCGCTGGTCTCAGCTCCTGTCCCTGCCGTGGAGCTCCCCTCGCCCTCCGTCCCACTGGTGAATTCAGAGTCCGTGGTGTGGCCCTCCATGGCCTTGTGGGATGCAGCTCCCTCGTGCTCCGGTGCCACTGCTCCTCCGGCTGATGATGCTAATGCACTCAAGAACAGGGAAACCACAAAAAGGGGGGGGAACAGAATAAAGACATGTTGAGTGCATGGTTTACCGCTACCATTGGCGGACAAGACAGACACAGAAGCCCCCTGCACTACGCTGCGCTCTTGGGCTCTTCAGTGCAATTCCTTGGAAATGGCCTACAAGGCTATGGACGACATCTGCACATGTAGATGACACTGGGGCATGAATAGCTGTACTTGGCACTCTACAGAGGTGGGGTGGGGGGCCACAGGGCCATGCCTTACGGAGGGGCCTGGCCTACGGAACTCGCCCTGGCCTAGGGAAGCCCACAGCCCTCCTCCCCCACCCAGACAACTCCACTGTGCGCAAAGTCAGCTGAATGAGAGTGTACTCACCCCCTTGTGTCTGCTGTGATGCCCTCAAGCGCCCATCCAACTCCGGGTAGGCCACCGCCAGGATCCTGAACATCAGGGGGGTCATGGTTCCACGGGCACCCCTCCCACGTTGGGACGCCATCCCCAGCTGAGCCTCCGACGTCTTCTTGCTCCAGCGGCGAATGTCCTCCCATCTTTTCCGGCAGTGGGTGCTCCGTTTGTGGTAGACCCCCAGGGTCCGGACGTCCTTGGCGATGGCACGCCAAATATCTTTCTTCTGGTGGGCGCTGACCTACATGAAATGTACAGGGTAAGAAGAGAAGTCATTACCAACTGCACCGTCAAAGTGAGTGGCCCTCATCCCTACCCTTGCCATGTGGCACATGCACCCAACGTCTTTCATGCACGCAGAACTCTGACCCCTTCCTTCTTACATCCAGCCCTCTCCACACAGGCATAGCCCATACAACATGCTCCCTGTGTACTTACCTGTTTGTCTGGAGGACCGTAGAGTAGCGTGTACTGGGGGAGGACCCCATCAACGAGCTTCTCCAACTCCTCCGATGTGAAGGCAGGGGCTCTTTCCCCAGACGCACGAGCCATTGTCTCCCCAGACTGAGGTCACAGCAGCACTTGCAGTGTAGGTCCTCTCCTGTCGAAGATCAGGTATCGAGTAATTGAACAGATAGAAAATGGCAGTCACGTCTGCGGCGGTCACGTCCGCGGCGGTGCGTACCATCACCGCTGGCGTACATCGTCATTGGCTCCTGGGACCCATAGGGTCCAATGTTAACCAATGCAGCACTGCGCCGCGGTCTCCGACCGCCTACAGCGACGGTGTACAACGCCAGCGCAGTTACCTCACATCCCATTGTCCCACTTTAGAGGTCAGGCAGCCGCCATTTCAGGGGCCCACGTGGCCTAATTTCCAACTGCCTCACACATACCTAGGCCTAGTCTCAATACACATACAGGCCACCATTTGTGTTTGATTGGTGTTCTGGGTAAACTGTGGGTACGTACCTCTGAGTTGTTTGACTCTGTGCTCGCTGTTGTCCTTCATAGGCACCGTCAGCTGGGACATGTGAGGAGATGGAGGAATCCTCTGGTGTACCGACCTATGGTGGACCTGTCGACAATGGAGGAGCGACATTTGATCATCACCTACAGGTTTGACCGTGCCACAATCCAGGAACTGTGTACCCAGTTGGAGCCAGACCTGATGTCAGCAATCCGCCATCCCACAGGAATCCCCCCTCAAGTGCAGGTGCTATCAGTGCTCCATTTCCATGCAAGTGGGTCTTTTCAAACAACTGTGGCCATGGCATCAGGGATGTCCCAGCCTATGTTTTCCAACGTTTTGTCCAGAGTGTTGTCTGCCCTGCTGAAACAAATGCAGAGCTACATCGTTTTCCCTCAGGTGGAGGATTTGCCTACAGTGAAAGGTGACTTCTATGCCCTTGGACATATCCCCAACATCATAGGTGCCATTGATGGGACCCATGTACAGATGGTATGTTTGGCAGACCAGTACATCTCCCATGTGAATGCCATGTTCCCTGGCTCAGTGCATGACGCCTACATCCTGCGGAATAGCAGCATCCCTTATGTGATGGGTCAACTCCAGAGGCACCGTGTGTGGCTATTAGGTGAGCCCCTGGAAGCAAGACAGTGGGAATGGTTGTCTGGGGTTGTCCCTACAGGTTTGTGTGTGTCTAACAGTTGTCCCTCGCCATTTGCAGGTGACTCTGGGTACCCCAACCTGTCATGGCTACTGACCCCAGTGAGGAATCCCAGGACCAGGGCAGAGGAACGCTACAATGAGGCCCATGGGCGAACTAGGAGGGTGATCGAGCGGACCTTCGGCCTCCTGAAAGCCAGGTTCAGGTGCCTCCACATGACAGGAGGATCCCTATTCTACTCACCAAAGAAGGTGTGCCAGATCATCGTGGCCTGCTGTATGCTTCACAACTTGGCTTTGCGACGACAGGTGCCTTTTCTGCAGGAGGATGGTCTAGATGGAGGTGTTGTGGCAGCTGTGGAGCCTGTGGACAGTGATGAGGATGAAGCAGAGGAAGAAGACATGCAGAACAGGGACTCAGTGATCCAGCAATATTTCCAGTGAAACACAGGTGAGAATACATTCCTGCCTACTACATGTACTTTTACACTACTACCTCTCTACTGTCTGTCGTTTTCACCCAGTGTATGGTCACTCAGTTGTCACTTTCCCTTACGGTTTCACAGATGTGGGTCCCAACGTGTGTCATCTGCTTAGATTCCTCATGGACTAGAGCTGTGTGACATAGGTATGTTGACATTACTATTTCAAGAACATTTTGTCACTGTAATTGCAAATACACTATTTCGAAATCAAAGACAGACTCCAGATCATTTTTTGCTTTAGGTGTGTTTATTTAAATGCAAAATATTGGAGTGGGAAGTTAAATGATGAGGGGTGATGGCGGAGGACTGTCCATGGCAGAGTCCAGTCTATTAGTCTCACAGGTGCATTGGCCATATGGGCATAGGAAGTGGAGCTGGGGCAGTTTAATTATGGACAGGGTGACAAAGTGGGACAGTGGGATGACAATCAGGGTGGTCTCATTTTTTGACGGGGTCTTGGCATCGTGCTCTGTCTTGTTCCTGGATCTCAGGGACCGTTTGCAGGGTGGTTCTCCCTCTGCAGGGGGTGGGGTGCTGGTGTGGTGGTCCTGTGGTGGGGCGTCCTGTCCACTAGTGCCGGCGGAGGTGGTGGGCAGTTCATAGTCCATGCTAGTGTCAGGGGCCCCTTGGAGTGCCACAGTGTCCCTCCTGGTGTTAAGTAGTTCCTTCAGCACCCCTACGATGGTGCCCAGGGTGGAGCTGATGGTTCTGAGTTCCTCCCTGAAGCCCATATACTGTTCCTCCTGCATGCGCTGGGTCTCCTGAAACTTGGCCAGTACCGTTGCCATCGTCTCCTGGGAGTGGTGGTATGCTCCCATGATGGAGGAGAGGGCCTCGTGGAGAGTGGGTTCCCTTGGCCTGTCCGCCCCCTGTCGCACAGCAGCCCTCCCAGTTCCCCTGTGTTCCTGTGCCTCCATCCCCTGGACCGTGTGCCCACTGCCACTGCCCCCAGGTCCCTGTTGTTGTTGGTGTGGTGGGTTAGCCTGGGTTCCCTGTAGTGGTGGACACACAGCTGATTGACGTGTCCTGGGGACGGAGGTATGGGCCCGCTGGGTGGGTGCTGTGCTGGTGTTTCCAGAGGGGGGAAGGTCTGTGGTGGCCTGTGCCTGTGTGAGAGGAACCGACTGTCCCGAGGCCCCCGATGGTCCGGGCTGGTCATCTAGATCCAGTTGGGCAGAGATGCTGTCATCACTGTGGGCCTCTTCTGTGGGTGGAGTGGGCATGTCTGGACCCTCCTGTCTGGTGACGTTGGGTAGGGGTCCTGCAGGGGTGGAAAAGCATGATTATTGCATCTGTGTGTGGCATGGTGTGCAATGGGTGGGTGACCGTGTACCCCAGTGCTGGCATTCCTGTGTGGGAGCTTGTGTGATGATGGTTTAGGGGGGTGTATGGGTGTGTGCAGTGGGCATGCTTTAGTGATGGGTGTCCATGCTTTGTTGTTGCATGCAGGGCTTGGTGTTGGGATGTGTGGTTTGTGATATTGGTACATTTGTGAGGAGTTGGAGTGATAGGGGTGAGGGCGAGGGTGGGGGTATGTGATAGCATGCAGGAAGGGTGGGGAATGTAATAGTTAAGATTTGACTTACCGGAGTCCATTCCTCCACCAACTCCTGCGAGGCCCTCAGGATGCAGATTCGCCAAGACCTGCTCCTCCCATGTTGTTAGTTGTGGGGGAGGAGGTGGGGGTCCGCCGCCAGTCCGCTGAACTGCCAGGTGGTGTCTTGAGACCACGGAACGCACCTTCCCCCGTAGGTCGTTCCACCTCTTCCTGATGTCCTCCCGATTTCTTGGGTGCTGTCCAACTGCGTTGACCCTGTCCAATATTCTTCGCCATAGCTCCAACTTCCTTGCAATTGAGGTGTGCTGCACCTGTGATCCGAATAGCTGTGGCTCTACCCGGACAATTTCCTCCACCATGACCCTGAGCTCCTCCTCCGAGAACCCGGGGTGTCTTTGCCGTGCCATGGGGTGGTGTAGGTGATGTGTGGGGTGGTGTGTGTGGTGATAAGTGTGGTGATATGTAGTGGTGTGTTGTGTGAGGTGCGTGGAAGTTGTGTGGGTGATGGTGTTGTGTGCCTGTTGATGCTAGTTTGTAGATGGTGGTGTCTCTCTCTGTGCTTCGTTCTCAATTTTTGGTAGTAAGGGTTTGTGGGTGATGTGGGTGTGTGTTTTATATTGTATTGGGTGTGTGGGAGTGGTGTGTGTATGTGTGTCAGGTGTGTGTATTTGGAATTGTCCAATGTGGCTGTGTTTTGTAAGAGTGTGTGTATTTTGAGCGCGGCGGTGTGTACCGCCAATGGAATACTGCGGTTGAAAGACCGCCGCGTGGATTCGTTTTTCATGATAGTGTGGGCGTATTTCTGTTGGCGTGACGGTGGAGGTTTTGTTTTCGCCAGTTTATCACTGACCTTTGGTGTGGCGGACTTGTGTGGGTTTCTGAAGCGGTGTGTTGGCGGTCTTCTGCACGGTGGTAAGCGGCTTTTACCACCAATGTTGTAATGACCGCCTTAGTTTGCTCTGTTTTAACGCAATTATTTAGTTATATCTTTCCAAGATGGCTGCATTGTTTTTAGCTAGGCCAATGTTTTAGTTTCGTGTTATTTGTGCCACAGTGCTAAGGCGTCACTATCAGCGACAAAGATAAGCAAACTGTAGGTATTCATATTAGGTACTGTTTTGCTTCACTAATGACTGAGCTGAAACACTCATGCACTGACAAACATCTCTGGATTGCGCTTCTTAGTCTAAATAAGACATTTATTAATTCACTTCGCAAGGATTGTAAAAGGAGATTAGCATGCTGAAAGCACACGGTTGAAAATGGTCAAAGCAATGAAATGAAAACATGTACAAATGATTCTCCACTGTAATACACACAGCAAATATATGTATCTATATTACAATACAAAGCAAATAATGAATTAAAAAATATGCATCACCATGTGGCACGGGCACATCTGCTTCATTTCCCTCCTATCAGCATCAGATCACCAGATCCCAGAATCGATCGTGGAGAGAGAGAGTTCAATTACCCTCATGGGAAGGATGACACACCTCAGCATCCTGAGCATGTCTGAGATCTGAATCACTGCCGGTCCAACTGGTTTCAGCCTCTTATACTTTTAACAAATAAGAGAGGAGAATTCTAGAAACTCTCTCTTACTACATAAGTTTATTATTAAAAAAATGCTGGTTAATTTAGGCCAGCTTTGAAAAGAACACGTTGGGACTTGGCCAAAATCCCAAGGTGCCCTGAATCAAAACAAAACCGTTCCCTGCCGTCCTAGTACATTCTTATCAGCCTAAGCCCTTGGTGAGAAAAGAACACACAAAATAAAACCATGAGCACATTGTATAACGTGTGCATGGAAAATTATTTGCAGCTTTTAACGTGGCTAACACTAAAATAAAGTCAACAGGCAAAATGCAGTTTGTGGTCACTAATGTGATGGTGTGCTGCTAGACTATGTGCAACGTGGAGTCAGTGGTCAAAACACAAATATCATTACAGGTACTTTCCCTCTTTGCGCTTTCGAGGGAATTGTTTATGTAATTGCTGCCCCAAGCATGTCTTGTTATCTATTGTTTGGGAACAGACCTATGTCAGGGGTCCGATCAGATCTGTATAAATACATCTCACCAGACCAACAGTCAGAGGGATTCCTACCAGATGCCATCAATGCCATCCATTCTCCACGTCGCCTTGGCGCTGACCCAGTCTTTGTGTCCCCATGGAGTCTGAGCTAGAGACCTCATTCCAAGGTAACAAGGGTTGGGGGCAGCTCTTCTCATGGACATGCTATTGGCAGATTAAGTTTAACAAACCTAGCTCTTTTTAGGTTAGGGGTAAGGTTCATCATGCTAGGGTATTAAGACATATCTCATATCTCATGTCATTTTATTTTATCGCAAGATGGTGGAGGTCTTTGTATTCATTACTATTTTTTACCATTGTGTTCCTTGCATTATTCATTATCCTGATCATTGCAACCCATGCAACTTATCGTAGATTGCAGTCTTGTTAATAAAACCTATAGGAAACTATACTGAGGCGGTCATTCTGACCGCGGCGGTCGCCGCCCGCCAAGCGGTTCCCGCCGAAAGACCACTCCGCAGTCAAGAGACCGCGGCGGCCATTCTGGCTTTCCCGCTGGGCCGGCGGGCGACCGCCAGAAGACCGCCGGCCGGCCCAGCGGGAAAGCCCCTGCAACGAGGAAGCCGGCTCCGAATAGAGCCGGCGGAGTTGCGGGGGTGCGACGGGTGCAGTGCAAAGCAGACAGTGAAAATCTTTGTGGGGCCCTATTAGGGGGCCCCTGCACTGCCCATGCCAGTGGCATGGGCAGTGCAGGGGCCCCCAGGGGCCCCACGGCACCCGTTCCCGCCATCCTGGTTCTGGCGGTGGACACCGCCAGAAACAGGCTGGTGGGAAGGGGGTCGGAATCCCCATGGCGGTGCTGCAAGCAGCGCCGCCATGGCGGATTCCCTGGGCCAGCAGGAAACCGGCGGGAAACCGCCGGCTCCCCTTTTCTGACCGCGGCTTTACCGCCGCGGTCAGAATCGCCCAGGAAGCACCGCCAGCCTGTTGGCGGTGCTTCCGCTGCCCTCCGCCCTGGCGGTCATGGACCGCCAGGGTCGGAATGACCCCCTGAATCTCCTTCATTGCCTGCTTTGATTGAGACATGTTGTTCATGTGAGAAAGGGGTAATCTCCGTTTAACCACAACACTCCCTGGGATGTCACACTCTTGAGTCTTTGCGTAAAGGCTGCCACAAATCACCTTTTACTGTTTGGGTTTTTGGTGAGGTACTGCTTGTAAGTGGGGAGGGTTGGGACGACAGTTGCGACCTGTTGTAGGTATGGCATATTCACCTACAAACATAAGTACTGTCTTCCTTAAGCCAGCAGTCTTCCCCAGAGCAAGAGTAAAACTACAACAGGTTTTTATGCATTCTCAGACTTACAAGGATTTGTCAACCTGGGAATATATCCAAAATGTGCACCTCCCCAGGGAAGGCGAAACAAGGAGTGATATCTTAATTTTGCAGCACACATAGAAAGAGGAATAAGCCTCTCAGGATTGTGTTTGTGCAGGAAGGTATCCCTTCCTGCACAGAGACAATCCTGTCTGCGATACAGGCATCCTTGCAACATGGTGCACGGGTGCTTGCATCTGTGCTAGGAATCCCAGTTTGCTCAAGCTCAGGTGGAGAGGACATGAATCCACTGTTTCTTGTGGGTACAGCCCATTCCTCCCCTTTCTATGTGGCACAAGGAAGTGCAGCAAGGTGTCTTGTAGCACTGCCCTGCGCCACCTACCTTGTGAGTAGGCCCCCTTGTTTCTTTACTTTGTATTGTCGGACTTGTAGTTCTGGTTACTCATGCTCTGCATTAACCTACACGAGCCAGTATACAAAGGTGGTCCTGGACTGGTGTTGCACTTCACACATGGAATGGAGAAATGTGACAGAGCATGACTGAGCTGTGCAACATGTAACAGGGCAGTGTGACTGACATTTCTGTGCCATTTAACAGGATATGATCCAGATTCCTGCACTTTGCCCTGCACACAGCACAGTGGAGTGGTGGGACAATGGCTAGCTGCAATACACAATCTGACTTTATTGCCCACATTGCCCCTTTTTAATATTTACCCTGTGGCTGTGGTTGTTTATCGTGTGCTGCACTGTTGTGTCCTGGTACTCCAACCACCAACTTGTCTGGGATGACAACTGTAACCCACTCCCCTAAGGCATCCAGCTCCTCCTGGGCTGCTGGGCTTCCTCTCCCGTCTGCATTGCTGCCTTCAGGTTGTTGGTCAGTTTCTCCTTCACCAGTGCTTATAATCATGGCAGTTTTTCTTGTAGTCAGTGACAGTCCTCTTCGCTCTTCCCACACTGTTGACCTTCTTGAATGTACACTGACAAATGACCTCTTTCCTCTCTAGCGGCAATTTAGAGCTGACAAAGAGCTGATGTTGGTGCTCTGTCACCTCAGTGATCAAGATGTCATTCTCCTCCTTTCTGAAATTGCACTTCCTCTTCCTTTTCCTCTTCCTCTTCCTCTTCCTCTGGGAGACCGTGTGGACATCCTGGGTGTAGCTGGGGTTGTTGTCATTTCTTCTGTTGCCTGCTTCATGGCTGCTTTCTGTGAAGCATGCCATTTTTTCTAACAATGCATAATTTTTAGACCTTTTTTTAGGCATTCCGCACTTAAAAGTGACAGAGGGCCAAATAGAGTCGCTTTACGAACTGAAGTCAGCTCTGCATCACTTTTGCAGCAGAAGTGTCAGATTTTATTACATGACTCACAGAGATGTGTCATTTGTTTTTTTTGTTTTTTTTTAATCCTCATTTACCTTCCAACTTTCCCTTCACGTACCGGGGGGGAACAGCAAAGTTCTCACACAACTGCTCACCACCCGTCTCCAACCACACCCCCCTGTCTAGGAGAACCTTCCACACAAAATCCAATGTGGAACGCGAAGGAGAGAGTATAATCATAGGATCACATCCTACCTATTCATACCTCTCCACTTCGCAGCCATTGTTTCAGCGGATTCCAAAATCTGATTCTCTTACAGTCTTTATGACAGTCTAACTTGAGATTATAGATTAGAGAGTTTTTTCAAAAGTAGGGGGAACAGGACTGATACATTTCCTACAGATCTCCCTTCTTGCCACAAGCTTCATATAGAACAACAGCTTCGCTCCATCTCTACCCATCTTCTGCACTTCATATGAACAACCAAACATCACTATCAACGGTCTTACCTTCGGACTTGTGGGAAGAATCTCCTTAATTGCATCACCCACCTCTTGCCACAAACTACGGAGTAGAGGACAATCTACAAACATGTGTAGATCGTCAGCTGATGCAGAACCACACTTCTTCTTCTTACACCTCACCTATCTTGTCTCAGTCTAGAAAACTTTATGGGAGTCCAAAAGGCTCTGTGATTTGAAAATAAATTATTTCTTCTTAACGTAGCAGGTTTAACAGTATTATAAAGAAGTTTATTAGATACTTGCCAAAGATCTTTAAGCTGAGGCTCCGGCAAGCACTCCCTCCAGATGTCTTCTAGAAGATTAAATTCGCCATCCACAATGTCCATCATCAGCCAGTACCATCTAGCCACTTCTTTCTTCAACGGGATATCCAGCTGCATCTAGTCCTCCAGTCCAATAGTACTTCCCACTTCCTCTGTCACAGTCCTTACCCAACTCTTCATCAGAGGGTATTTAAACTTGTACAACCTTCCTCCTACCTCCATGTTAAGGTTATTAAACTGCCTAATTTCTCCATTATAACACAGATGTCTCCATTGCACTAATCCTGCCTCTTTCAGTGGAATCTTTAGTCCATTCCGGAGAGCCAGGAGAATCCCAGATCGGAACATACTCACTATAAACGACAACCTTGTGATCTTCCTCACCTCATACCATAACATTGCCCAATCCTGTAATATCTTAAATCGAATTTGTTTGAAGAAGTTAGGATCCCCAAACTTATACAAAAAACTTTTCTGAACCTCCTGACCCTCCATCATAACGATTAACACCTGCCCCAACTCTAAATGATCTGGTACATTAAGAATCTGCCTTACATTTTTCAACAAAAAAGCCCATGCGTAATACTGCATATCAGGAGCCGCCAGACCACTTTTTTCTTTCTTCATTCTGAGTTTTTTCCATGATATACGAACACCTTTGGATGCCCAAATAAAACTGCTAATTTTCCCTTGCAACTTCTTTAAAGCAGCCTTGTTAAACATTAATGGCAGTGAGTGAAAAATAAAAGTTAGTTTGGGAACAATCACCATTTTTACAACATTAATCTGACCTATAATAGTTAGTGGAAGATTAAGCCATTTTCTCATTAATAGGTCCACCTCCCTCATAACCCGACCAAGATTTATTTCCACCATTTTACATATATTGTGCGTTACAATAATTCCCAATTATTTAACTTCTTCCTTTACATTCACTGAATCATCTAGTTCCATATTCCATGCCATGATTTTGGTCTTTTGATTATTAACAGCATAACCAGAGATTCCCCCAAAATCCTCCATTAACTCTTGTGAGACTGGTTTGGCCTGACTTAAGTTTGCAGTTTAAATCATGAAATCATCTGCATATAAAGAGACCTTCCTGACTAGATCACTGCACCGGAAGGGAAGTATTCTCTTATCTCTCCTAATTCTACTAGCTAATGGCTCGATATAGAGATCAAATAATAGTGGGGATAGTGGACACCCCTGTCTTGTCCCTCTTTCTATTTTTACCGGCGGAGTAAGCACACCATTAACCAAAATTCTTGCACTTGGGTCCTGATAGATTTTTTGTAATGTTCTAATAAATTGGCCTCCAAGTTTATAAAATTCACATACCGTAATCAAATAACTCCAATTAACCCTATCAAATGCTTTTGTTGCATCCACCATTACCACAGCCAAAAGGCATAGGCATAGAACTGGCTAAATCAATCAACCCTACCAGCCCCTGTGTTAATTCATGCGTATGTCTACCCTTCAAAAAACCTTTCTGATCTACGTGTATGAGTTTCCCCATAACAGTCCCTAATCTATCAGCCAGGAGTTTTGCAAAAATGTTATAATCACAGTTTAACAGTGATATTGGATGGTATGAATCACACTTCCTAGGGTCTTTACCAGGTTTTAAAATTAACATAATAATAGTTTCTTTCCAAGAAGGTGGGAGATTCTCATAACCCCCAAAATATTATCACATAATTGCTTAAGAACTTCAGAAATACTGCTACCCAAAACTCAATAAATCTCAATGGGTAACCCATCTGTCCCTGATGCCTTTTCCCCAATTTACCAGCTAAAATGACCCGTTCTAGCTCTCTGCTGAAACGGGCCATTAACCGCACTTCTTTCCTCTTCATTCAGAGTAGGTAAATCTAGTTCCCCAAACCATCCTTTCATTACATTCAAAGGAGGCTTTAAGTCTTCTGTATATAAATCCTTAAAGAAATTTAAAATACCTTCTTCCACCTGCTCGCCAACTTTTCTAATCTCACTGAGTCTTCATCTCGAATTTCTATCACCCGATTTCTAACCCTATCTGATTTTAACTTCCAAGCCAATAATTTACTACTATTCTCACTGTACTTAAAATGTGTCACCCTATTAGCTTCACATCTAAATCTAATCCTATGGTCTAAAAGAGCTGCCAACTCCAAACTAGCTGTCTGACGTTGCTTGTATAACTCGTCAAATTCTTCACCCTGCTCCTTACTTAACATTCTCTGCTCAAATTGTCATATTTGATTCTCCAACCTACTTATTTCTTCATTATATAAATTCCTCCTGTATGCAGCTATCCTAATCAGACGCCCCCTCAAAAAGGCATTAAATGTATCCCAAACTATCACTAAGGGAGCTGAGCCCATATTTATCCTAACAAATTCTTCTGTATTCGCCCACAATTCCGTAACCACCCCTTCATCCAAAAGCAGTGTTGTATCTAAAGTCCACCTTTTTTCCCTCCTTTTCGTTGGCAGCCTAAGCTGTAAACTAACCGCCGAGTGAACTGATAAATGGGCACCAATATATATTACTGACTGAAAATAGTCCCTCAAAAGAAGGAAATAATTGATTCTGGACTGATGCCAATGCTTCTTGTTATTATGAGAATAACCTCTCTCCAACACCCTCTTGTCCCTCCAGACATTGTATAATCCCCATTGGGTCATCATTACCCGAATCTGTGCCTGCATTTTCTCATTTATTTTGGACCTGCTACCCGATGATCTGTCTAATTCGTAATTCAATACAACACTGAAGTCTCCTGCCCATATTATTGGATCTGAATATTGCAGAAGAAGATCTGAAACTTCCCTTAATGGACCTATATCATCCCTATTAGGGCCCTAGTATCCTACCAATGTGAAGGCATATTCAAAAGCAGACAGTTCCCCAAAACCCACCTCCCAGAATTATCCATAGGATCTTCCACAAAAGTAATATAAGCATGATTCTTGATTGGAATAGCCACCCCTTTACTACCACTCGTACAATTTGAGCTGGCTATCCGCTGCATCCACCCACATAGCTTAAACATTTCAAGACATTCCTCCCTAGAAAGATGAGTCTCTTGTAAAATCAAAACATCAAACGGGGCATCTTTCAAATATTGCACCAACCTTCTCTGCCTACTCTTTACCCTAAGACCATTAACATTCCAGGACAGGAGTCTCAAATTCTTTACTGCCATCTTCCAAAATAAAAACGACATCCCTTTTTACACCCCCACCACCCTCTACCCCCCTCCGTCTAACTACAACAATGAGGATCTTTTTTTCCTTTTTCCCTATTATGATCCCCACCCAGTGCTCCCCACCACCATCCCCCTTCACACCACCCGTCCCCACTCCTCCCCAGGGAACCCACCCAATTTTTAATCTGCCAAATGTCAGAGGAGAGTCACCGTACCTAAATTGGAGCATCACCACCATAACAAAGCCTCCTTACCGGGGAAAACGATAGAAACTTAGACCAGACCTTTCCCATTCCCGCTCCCTTTCTCAATTTCCCTGATCAACTCGTCCACCTCCTTCAAATCCGTAAAATTATACATTTTGTTATTCACCATGACCGTTAAGGAAGCAGGAAATGTTAACTGAGCTGTTGTGCCAAGCGTTTTTAGTATGTCTTTTCTTTTACCCAGCTCCCACTGTTTATTTAAAGTCACAGACTCTAGGTCTGACCTAATTTCAAATAGGGATCCACTCACTGACAACGATTTATTTTTTAACGCCAGGGCCAGAATATGTTCCTTCAATGTATATGTTTGAAAATAAACTAACATTTTCCTTGGTCTATCCCTGCTGGCAGGCATTTTGCCGGGACCCGGTGCACCCTTTGAATATCTTTAGCAATGTCCTTCCTGCTTTATTAATCAAGCCATAAAGCCTTTTAAGTCACCTTCTTCCAAACCTTCCGGGACCCTGAGAAACCTCAGATTATTCCTCCTCTGATTATTTTCCAGGGATTCCATCTTGGCCATTAGCCCTACTTCCCCTTCTTTTAGATATCTTATTTACTGTTTATTTTCCTCTACCACCATCCTTAGCTCACCAACCTCCTCCTCCAGAGCAACTGTCTGGCCGCAAGGTCATCAATTTTCTTCCCTAAGTCTTCACAAAGACCCCTAATCTCTGCCTGATTGGCATTAGCAGTCTCAAAGCCACCCTTCAATTGCACAGATAATGCGTTCAACATATCTGCAATTGAGTATCCATGATTTTCCCCGGCGGGTTGGAGATCTTGCCCAGCATAGACCTCTTCTTGAATCTCTACAGACCTCCCGGATAAAGAAAATTGCAGTACACCTCTCCTGTCCGCCCTGAGGTCTGAGCTAATGCCCTCCAAACTGGCAGCAGGCTCTAACTTGTCCGACTTATCCACCTCTTGCATGCTCGCATCCCCGGTCGACATTCGAGGCGATCCTGGCAATACTCGAAAATAAGCCCTTACATATGGGGCAACCTGGACTTTCCTGTAGTTCAAACCTACACCACTATTAATGTCTAGTCTCTTTTTAACAAAACTGTTATCTTGCTCCGCCTTACTTCTCGCTGCAGAAAGTTCCTGGAGGGGGGCCAAACTCTCAACTTCCACTCTTTTCTTACTTTTTTGAGCACTGCACAGGGCCTACGCTACTTGTCCCAAACCATTTTTAAGTGCCACCTTTCCCCCTTCCTTTCTGGTCCCAACCAGCCCTCTTGCCCTGTCCACCATATGGTCTGAGTGAATTACTGTGCCGTTTGTATCTGAAGTAGCGTGCCCCCAGCGCACAAAACCTCCAAACCCTTTAAACCTTGGCTTTTCCCCTTCAATACCTGAAATAATAAAATCCTCAATATACTGTGGATTCCTCAATGTCCTGCACTTCTTTTCCGGAGAATCTATCCCTGTGCTGGCTCTGCCCTGATTTCCCCAGTAGGGAACACGAGCCGCCGCCTCCCTGACCCGAAAGAGCTCCAGGGAGGCTCTCAGCAGCGGCACAACCCTGTGCTCCGGTGCTTCCCGCGCTCCCGCCAGCTCATTCACCGCAGCCGCACCACCACAAGAACAGAAAAAAAAGCGGATCCCCCAGCCGGAACACACCGCAGACCCGTCAAGCCTTCGCGCCCCTGGTAAGGAGTATTATTTTCGCTGAATTTTGTTCACGGAACGGAGCCCTCCGCGACCGGCTCCTTTAGACAGCTGCCATGTTCCCCATGTTTCCCCGCGAGGGGAGTCTGATGTGTCATTTGTTTTTGCGCAGGCAGGAGTCTTACGCCTTGGTGGTCTGTGTTGTAAATACGACTCATCCATGACGTAGGATTCTGTCCTACCGAAGCGCAAGTTATTTTGACAGATCACAGATGCAAAATAGCGATTTGTAATTTCTTGTAAATAGGGCCCAGGGTTCTTAAATGCAGGCATTCATACATCAGTGGTGAATTCCAGTCTGTCATAATACCGCAGTCAATGCTGAACCTTGGAATACAATAGGTGCATTAACAAGGTTCAATACTGTCTTCATTATTATTTAAAATCTAAGGGCCTGATTTATGAAAAATGAGTGCCGCCTTTGCGTCATTTTTTGACGCAAAAGTGGAGCAAACTTTCAAAATATAATTATATTTTGTAAGTTTGCAGTGCTTTTCGGCCAAAAAATGACACAAAGGCAGCGATAACTTTTAATAAATCAGGCCCTAAATACGCACCTCAGGCTATGGGGCTTTTTTATGTATGCTGACAACAAGGAGCTCACTTTTTTGCATGTGCACTGTATAAATTTGAGGAAAGTAGACATTCCATGGTGGCAGATGACTACCAACTCTCCGAAATTAAAATGAATTCCAGTAAAGACACGGTACTTGGGCACCAGTAACTATATGAGTTGCCGTAATGTTGTTTCGTGGCCATCTATTAAGAATCTTACTATTGTCCCAGTCATAAGCGTATCCAAACGTGCCATTCATTTAGATAGCTACTTGTCTTTTTAAACCTGTGTTCAAAGTATCCAGTAGTTGCTTTTTGCAAATCATGTATCATAAAGAGGTTTCAATTTCAATTTATTTTATTTGTTTTTATTGTTTCAGCTTTGAGAAATCCAGTAATAAATAAAAACATTTTATAAATACATTAAAAGACATAAAACAGCAGTTTCTTATATCTAGCCTATTCAGTCTATAAGGTGTAGCAAGGGCTAGCTGTTTGACCTGCAGTTGCTTACCAACATCCTAATAAAGTGTAAGTACATAAAAATAATTTTATTATAGCTAAAAATGATCTTACCAGGAATTGACATTTAAAGGTAATACAATTTACAGTGTGTGTCTGCCAACAGTATCTATACCAACATATACCTGGTCAATTGTTCTCAATGGCTGACAATTCATTCATACATGGCCATGTTGCCCATAGATACAAAGCTATTTAGTTAAAAATATGTTCCTCGTCTGTCTTAAGACAAAATGGTAGTACCGTTGAAATACATTGATATCGCATTATCTAGAGGCAAAAGCCATTTTTTCCATACTAGATTAAAACATGAAAAAATGCAGTAAATTGTCCTTCCCCACCAAACTTACAATCACAATATTCACTTCCTGTGGTGAGCCTTGATCCCTCAATAAGGTGTTCCCTATTCGGCAAAATACCCAATCCAACTTAAAATATAGTGTACTTTTTTGTTCAGGGCAAATGGAGTCCTGATAAACATACTGCCTGGCTGTGCCCAGTATTGAAATTCTCTTCCTATATACTACCTGGTTTAATCATGGAGCATTTTTTCTCCTACCTGGACACACAATAATACTCCTTTATGACCTCTATAGCATTCCGCCATACCTTAATCAGGTCAGTCATTTGGAACCCCAGCTGTGGTTCATTCAATGCACTTTTCACATGAGCCAGCCAAGTACTCCTACTAGGACCACTGGTGTTACCAGCATCCTCCAGGGATTTTAGGTAAATTGTTGCCTTTGGGTTATTCAAACCTCTTATCTGGTATAACACTGGTTAAATGGGTACTACTTCAGTGATCAATGTGAGGCTGCGCTCAGTGTAAAGTGCTAGCAAGGGCATGCCAGGGGCCAATCTTAATAAGTCCCTAAGAAAGGTGATTTCAGCTACTTGCAAGGGACATAAGTTCCTGTCCCCCAAAACTTCAGCCCTGTTTAGCTGTTACTGCCTTCTGCTTATAGAGTTGGAGGATGGTACTGATGCCCTGGGCACTTGCCTTGTGCCTGAACTTTAGAACCACTTCTGAGGACTGGTTTAAAATGATAGTTGCCTTCAGTATGTGATTTTTCCAATATAATTTCTCAGTAAACCATAACCCCAGATAATCATACTGCTAAACACCCTCAATGTGCTCACCATTTAACATCAACCTCCTCTTAAACCTGGGAGATGATCTCAACACAATAATCTTTGTCTTATTGCAGTTATTAGTCATGACAATAATCTACAAATCGATTTAATAATCTTTGTGTTGCATTTTCTGTTTGGGCCAACAATACTATGTCATCAGCCAAAAGCAAGATCTGGACCTTTCGCGCTGCTATAGTAGGGGTGTCAATGGGTTCTTTCCATAAGTATTCTACTGCATCATTTGCAAAAAGACTAAAGTTACACTATCTCTGCCTCCTGAGCCATATCTAACCCTTGCTGTGTTATCAGTAAAAAGCGCCACTATTGCTTGCACAAAAGTGATATCTACCCCTTGTTCTACTAAGGATCTCCATAACTTTGCTGGATCTACAAGATCGAATGCTGTCTTTGTGTCAACAAAGAATATATATAACAAGGACTTTCTTTTTTATTGCATACTTATAGGCGATCATATAGGCGTACTGCTTGGTCCATGCTTCCAAACCTTTGATTTATAACCAGCTTGTGTCTCAGTTAAAATATTTTCCATATCGACCCACCATTGCAATTTATTTAATAAAACTTTGCTGAGTATTTTTCACGCCCCATCCACAAGAGAGATTGGCTGGTACTTGGAGGGGCAGTTTCTGTCATCCTCCTTAAATAAGGGTACTGAAATTGCTGAGCACCATGCGCAAGGGACGCTTTTAGGTGCTGGGGACGAGTTGAATACTTTTTGTGAGAAATCTAGCCTACACTTGGGGCCTCCTGGTATAGGTCGAGGTGCACTTAGGGCCTGATTACGAAATTGGCGGATGGGATGACTTGTCCGCCGAACTTCCGACGGAAAGGCTGCCGCCTTACTGACTACCTCCCTGCTGGGCCCATTACGACTTTCCCGCTGGGCTGATGGGTGGAAGCCTTCAGCCCAGCAGGAACGTGGCGGTAGCATTGTTGCTGGCTCGCAATCAAGTCGATTGGAATGTGCCAAGCACCCTCACAATTCTCACTATCTGCAAAGCAGACAGTGAGCATTGCGAGGGAGCTGGGCAGGGGGACCCCTGCACTGCCCATACTATGTGCAGTGCAGGGACCCCCTGGGGACCTCCACCTGTTCTCCGTCAACTTTTTCATGATGATTAAACTGCCATGAAAAGGCTGGTGGAGAACCAGATTGGAATCAGCAGGGCGGCGCTGACTTCAGCACCGGCCTGGCTGATTTTAACCTGTGCCACTGTCAGCCCTTCGAGATTGAAGATCCTGGTGGAGACTGTGGTAGGTTGGTGGGGCTGGCCGCCAACCTCATAATGTGGCAGTCGGACCACCACAGCTGCCGTGGTCCGACAGCCACTGTGAGTGTGGCGGTCCGAGGACCACCACACTCATATTTGGGCACTAAGGCCCTCATTCCTGCCATGCGGGAACCTCCAATCTGCCGCCATGCGGTCAAAAGACCGCTGGCGGCATTCCGACCTTCCCGCTGGGCCAGCGGGCGATAACAATGTTAGCGCCCGCCGGCCCAGCGGGAAGGGGGCCTGCAACATTGAAGCCGGCTCCGAATGGAGCCGGCGGTGTTTCAGGTGTGCGACGGGTGCAGTTGCACCCATAGCGCTTTTCACTGTCTGCTAGGCAGACAGTGAAAAGCAGGCTTGGGCCCTGTTAGGGGGCCCCGGCACTGCCCATGCCAGTGGCATGGGCAGTACAGGGGCCCCCAGGGGCCCCAGAACACCCGTTACCGCCAGCCTCTTCCTGGCATTGTAAACCGCCAGAAACAGGCTGGCGGGAAGGGGGTCAGAATCCCCTGGGCAGCGCTGCTTGCAGCGCTGCCCTGGCGGATTTGCCCAGCCGGGGGAAATCCGGGGGGAAACCGCCGGACCCGGTTTTCTGACCGCGGTTTTACCGCCGCGGTCAGAATGGGCAGGGAAGCACCGCCAGCCTGTTGGCGGTGCTTCCGTCATTTTAGCCCTGGCGGTCACGGACCGCCAGGGTTAGAATGACACTCTAAGTCTGGGTCTGGTGGCTTATTTTTTCCATGCTTATCAGTGCCCGTTCTTCTTCTGGCACCAGGACTTTCAATGCAGTATACACCTTTGTTGGTCCACTCCAGGAAGGTGGAAATGGGAGGCACCATTATTGTCAGCCTTATACACATCACTAAAAGGTTTAACTCAGTCCTTCAGACCAATGTGGCAATCTGGGATATTTATTGACCCCCCCTCTCTGCATAAGTGACAACTTCCCAAAACCTTTTGTTGTTTTTTATATTTAGGTTCTCTCAACTCAGTTCATAGCATATTCTGCTAGGCCAGTTTGATTGTTTTTAGGTGGTGTTTGTACTCACATCTGCATGTTTAGAAGTATGCCCCATCATGTAAGTTATGATGTGGCAGCATTAAAGCTTGTGAGACAACACTCCTTATATTGTAGGGCCTCATTATGAGTTTGGCAGTCCGAGGATTGGCACAGTGGAGGTGGCGATCGCACCGCTTCAGGCCCAGCAGAGAAGAGCATGGCAGTGTTCCCAAAGGGACACAGCGAGTATGCCAGACCGCCAGTACTGCCAGTGCGGACGGATCTCCACGGGCGGTAGCAGGCATCTCCAGTCCAGTGGGGACCAGGTTACCATCAAACATATTACGAGGTTATACACCGCTAGGATTTCTTGCACGGTCAGATCACCATCAAATCCCTGGCAGCAACAACCATTATAAAAGGAGACACTCACCTTCAGCAACACAAACACATCCAGAGCTTCTATCGGACCTGAACTTGCCACTGTTCCTGATTGCCCTACGACTCCAGAACCAGCAACGAAGACAACCATAAGTACACCCACCTAGCACACACTGGAAGGAAAGGCATTAGTACACTCCCACACAAAACACACACATTCGGGATGGTGAGCGATGTCCACACATGCAAACTAACACCCGTACCAACCCACATACACACATCAACATACACACACCCACACACACCACGGTCCACACTCAGGTGCCATCCACACACCACCGAACACACACACTTCACTGCCAATGTCTAAACCAAACATACACAACACCACAGACTCACACAAAGACATCACTACCGCAAACACAGAAAGCCATTTGCAAGGAACAACACTGCACACCTCCACATGAAAACACTTACTGACAGCAAAACGTAACAATCACCTACAACCAACTCATATCAAAACACTGCCACTCAATGTGTCAGATGTCACACTATGCCCACACATCACACAACGCACATGATAAATCAATCACCACACACACGCACACACACACACACACACAACAACCACACAATGCCACACAACACCATCACAACATATCATACCTAGGATAATGTACAAGGAAACCACACAACACATGCTGCAGCACAATCACATCACATACCCCAAACCAACACAAGCCAGATTGCATCAATACAACACATTCATCACGAAGGAAAGGCAGGACATATATTTCTCCATTGAGACCAACAGGTGGTTGGCCCATATATATTATAAATAAAGATGGAAAAACATCCAACAAGTACAAAAAGGGACAACTGGCCAGTCCAAATAGTCCAAGTGCCACCAGGCACATATGGCCCTTGTGAATGCCCCAACTTGACTCCTGACAGCAAAGTGGCCTCACATGGTAGGGGCATCAAGGGGGTAGGTGGGCACCTCAGGGGTAATTTGGAGTGGTCGGGAGGGTGTTTAGGAGGGGGTCCTTGGGTTTGCCCTTGGGTTTGGGGGTGGTGGGCTTGGCTTTCACCTTAGTTTGTGACTCCTTAGGTTTGTTCTTGGGAGGGCTGGCTTGGGCTTGGGGAAGTTGTTTTTTTGGCAGGGGAATGGGCAAGGGCAACACCAGGGGGGGCAAGGGAGGACAAAGAGATGAAAGTATGCTTTGGGGAATCACTGGGTGGGAGACTGGTAGGGAAGAGGGGAAACTCATATAGGAATCTTTTCTTAGGGACACAAGGGCGGTCATGGGAGAAGTGTTTAGGAGTGGAGGGAGAGGGAGTGGTTGTGAGGTGTGTTTATGTAGGTGTCTTGGGTGCAGGTATGTGGGTGGAAGGCTTCTGTGTGCTGGGTGTCTGTTGGGTGTGTGAGTGCGGGCATGCAGGTGTCTTGGGAGGAGGGGGAGGAGGGTCCGGAAGATGCCATGGTGGATAGGTGACTGGTTGTTGGGGTGGTGCCTCCAGGTAAGGTGGATGTGCTGCATGGGGGGGTGTTGGTAGTTGTGGTGAGTGCGCATGTGGTGAATGTAGTGGATGCATGCAGGTCTGGAAGTGTGGTGACAGTGGGTATGATGGGACTAGTGTCTCGATCAAGTAGTGTTGGTTCCTTTGTCAGCAGGTGTGAGTAGTGTAGTGTCTGTGAAGGAGGGGTGGGTGTGGGGGTCAGTGTGGGGAGTAGATGTTGTTGTGTGTGCAGGTGGGTGTTGCCTGTGTGCATGCCAGTGGTGTGTCTTGTGGTGCTTGTGTTTGTCACTGTGAACCGTGTCTGTTGAAGTGGATGAGTGGTGGTTTGACTGTGTGGTCTGGATGGGCGCGGGGAGAGGGGTATGAGGTTGGGCAGAGATAACCGGAGGGGGGGGCAGAAGAAAAAGGGACACTAGCGAGAAGGCCAGAGCCTTAAAGGATCTCTGCAAGCCATACAGGGAACCGTGAATGCCTTCAAGGAATGCATTGCTTTTCTGTACCTGAGCTACAAGTCCCTGGATGGCATTCATGATGGTTGTCTGACCCACAGAGATGATTCTCAGGGGGTCAATAGCTTCCTCACTGAAGACAGCAGGGATGACGGGGGCAGAGGTGACTGTGGCAAAGGAAACACCCACCCTCCTGGGGGAACGGGCACAGGCAACAGGGTGGGGAGCAACATGGAGGGTGGTGCTGGTAAGGGGGGTGGCAGACACGGCTGGTCCCAGATGGGTCCACCACCACCAAGGGAGCTTCCATTGGAGGAGGAATTGGTAGATGATGCAGATGATCCCGTCTCCCTGTGGCACTCCCCTCGTCCTCCGTCCCACTGGTCCCTTCGGCTTTGCTGGTGTCAGCCTCCAGGGTCCCGTGGGCTGCTGCTTCCCACTCGCTGGTGCCCCTTCTCCTTCGCCTGATGATGCTGATGCACACAAGACAGAGGAGGAGAGGGAGGAAGGGAGTGTTGTGTAGCCATTTTAGAAATAGCACCATGCACGTTAGTTTGACACATTATGCCGCTGTGCACTTTAACCTAGATATATTTTATTCGGCTTCACATTGTTATTTTTACAATAACCAGTTTTACGGTCTTGTTTTATTTTCGTCTACCTGACTGTTATTGCTTAATTCAGCGCTTTGTTCTCAAACAAGACATTCTTGATCACTCTGTGCTTCATTCAAGGCTACAGTTTGGTACATTGCCGGTGAACGTGATAGAAGTTTAGTCTCCAACATTCGTAGAAAACACACATCCTTACGTAGGGACATTTTCTGAGAACATCAGCTGTGTTATTATAAAAACACTTCCTAGTCCCACTACACGTTAAGAGGGAGATTCCAGCCAGGGAACCACAACTGTACACTGATTGCTGAATGCTTTGCTACTGATGCTAATGCAGACTACAGGCCTTTGCTCAGGTATGAGGGTTAATGTCCTCCTGGGGGAACCTGAAAGGCAGAATTAAAGCTTACATGCTGTGCTCAGATTATGACTTAGATAGGAAATAGTCCATCAATCCTAGTGACAATATGACAGTGTTATTCTTATGCTTCACTCTTCTCGTCACTATTTTAATATTGTTATGTTGTGTCGTCCTGGTTATTGCAGCTCACACTTTGCTATCTAAGATGCAGTCGTTTTATTAAACCTGTTATTGAAACATATACTGCTTCTGTCTATCATTTGTATATGAGACTGTATTGTGAATGAGAGAACCGGATGTAACATGAGTGACCACGACTTCCCTGAGAAGCTTAATATGTCATGCGCTCGGTTGCCCAATCATCCCTGTCTTCTGGAAGAGATGAGGCACTGCTAGTTAGCCGGAGCAAAACCCGGATTTAGAGCGACAGGTGTCACCCACTGTGGGTCAGACTCAGTCTCCCACACCGTGGACGATCTTGCTGCTCAAAATCCAGTAGTCTCATTAGAATAATAAGAGCCTATGTGACATGGTGCCCAACGTGGGGCCAGGTGCTATTTTTCAGGTCCTCCGGAGTATCTCTGTCTCAATATACATAATGATACCTTAGTGCCGTATGCGGAGACGTCGTGGTGCTGAGGATTTCCACCACAGCTGTGTAGGTGATTTTACTGCAGCTGGATGTTGTTCAAGCTTGAAGCTTAAAAGGAAAACCCCATTTTTGTGTGCCTTCTCTGAACTCATAGTGTTACTATCATGGCGAATCCCCAACTGATGCAAATAGCAGTTAACATGAGGCAACCTCTAACAGCACATTTATTATCAAATGGCCTAACGGGCCAGGGGGGTCCAGTCACATTTGTGGTGGATGCCCATGCAGCTTACAGAACAGAACTTTTTTACTCTTGGGTCACATTTCCAGCAGTTGATGGGAACACAAATACATTTCACCAATATACACCTGCGAATACGCCTGGACAATACAGAGCATACGCATATTTAGAGATACCTCTATCTTATCAAGAATATAATAATTGGCTTGATGGCACCCAACCCCACACAATATTACCAGTAAGGTTAGGTCCACTAAGTATTGACGGTCCTACCTGGCCTTTATTGGCCACCTATACACCACATCCTGCGGTTGCAAATTTAGCAGTAGCTAAGGTTCGCCGCTTATATATTGAATTAATAGCGATATATAGATGACTAGTACAATTTGTGATGCAAACACTAAACACAAACCCAGCATGTGCTGCTCCAGCACATCCACATGCTGCAACGCCAGGTATAAATCCTGCGACGGTACATTCTATCATGGGTAAAGTCCCCACCAAACGAGAGGAAACTCCGTTTTGGCTAGCACAGAAAATTAATATGCTGGATGCAGTATTTCCTCCTATGGGACCTCAGAATAAACATAAAATATTAACAATGTGCTTGCCTTATGGGATGGTCCCTACAGTAGAAAACTGTAATACTTGGGGCACGGTCTTTGCCGCGCTCTATACAACAGCACACGGTACACCGACACTTGCAAACTTACCAGAAGTGTTGAAACAAATTCAAGATGAATATGGGGCTGCCCCGGCCCTAGATTTGGTGATGCAATTGATGGGCAATTTTGTCACAGTATCCTCAATCATTTTAAGTAACCTTAAAGCGGCTTTGTGACGTTCCACAGCAGGATCAGGAACGAGAGCTGCCTAAAATAATAGCAGAGACCTATTCAAGTATTGGTCGAGATAGCTTAGGGGCCAGACCACAAAAAATACAATTTCAGGGTAAATCGAACAAAGCTACTCCCAAGCAGGCACTTGAGGGTAATAAGAAACGGTGGAATAAAAAGCAACAAACTCCTAAGAAAGAGAGGGGAGAATCTCCGCGTATGGAGACCCCACAGAATTGGTATAATCTCAGAAATAGAGATAATATAAAAACGCCTGATAGATATCAATACACACCAATCTCGTACCTTTCAGGACTCATTGGAAAAAAGAAATGAGAGAGGTGGGCGATCAGAGCGAAGAACAGAGTACGTGAAACCAAGACAGGAATCACAACGCTCTTCAGAGGTTTCTGTTAAAAAGGAAGAGAAACCCTCCCAACAAAAACAACAATTTAAAAAGAAAAAGGTGGCAGCAGTCGCAGTCCGATATGCCACACAGGAAGAGGGTCCTCTTGAAGAACAAGAATTGGGCTCTAGTTTTGCTAGACAGCGCGGCAGAGGTCACAATAGTTCGCTGAAATCTTCTAGAGCATCTGGAGGTGAAAGCAACTGATGACTTTATACAAGTAGAAACTGCAGACATGCGTGTCTCCACGCCTGAGAGGGTGCACAAAGTAACGTTACAGTTAGAAGGAAACATTGAATGCACAATAGATGCAGGGGCATATTTATACTCCGTTTGCGCCAAATTTGCGTCGTTCTATTCAACGCAAATTCGGCGCAAAACTAACGCCATATTTATACTTTGGCGTTAGACGCGTCTAGCGCCAAAGTATGAGGAATGAGCGTCATTTTTTTGCGTGAACGCCTTCCTTGCGTTAATGAGATGCAAGGTAGGCGTTCCCGTCCAAAAAAATGACTGCGACACAAATGCGTCGTATTTATACTCCCGGGCAAAAATCACGCCCGGGAGTGGGCGGGGCAAAAAAAACCACATTTGCGCCTCTTTTTAAAACGCCTGGGTCAGGGCAGGCGTTAAGGGACCTGTGGGCTCAAAATGAGCCCACAGCTGCCCTCCCATGCCCCCAGGGACCCCCCCTGCCACCCTTGCCCACACCAGGAGGACACCCAAGGATGGAGGGACCCATCCCAGGGACATTCAGGTAAGTTCAGGTAAGTATAATTTTTTATTTTTTGTTATATTTATTTTTTGGCATAGGGGGGCCTGATTTGTGCCCCCCTACATGCCACAATGCCCAATGACCATGCCCAGGGGACAGAAGTCCCCTGGGCATGGCCATTGGGCAAGGGGGCATGACTCCTGTCTTTACTAAGACAGGAGTCATGTAAATGGAGTCTGGGCGTCGTAAAAAATGGCGCAAATCGGGTGGAGGCGATTTATTTGCCTCAACCTGACTTGCCCCATTTTAAGACGCCCTAATGCCATTTTTCCCTACGCCGGCGCTGCCTGGTGTACGTGTTTTTTTTCCAAGCACACCAGGCAGCGCCGGTCTGCTAACGCCATTCAATAAATACGGCGCCCGCATGGCGCTTCAGAATGGCGTTAGCCGGCGCTAAACTTTTTGACGCTAAACTGCGTTAGCGCAGTTTAGCGTCAAAAAGTATAAATACGGGCCGCAATCTTTTGGGATCGCATAGTAAAAGTATATGATGTCTTGTTGGCCAAACAAGATTGGCCACCTGACTTTGTCCGTACCTTCCCATATGGAGAAGAAGTCATTAAGCCTTTCTTCTCGTCCCTTGTTCCATAGGAACTCGCTGAATCCTATTCTATTGAATGGGCTTTGGCACAAGCACCTGCATCATACAGAAATCACGTGGGATGGGATAAGGAATCCCCCTACCATGTAATTTCAATTGAAAGTGAACCTCAGCCACAACCGTAGTGTCCTATAAAACATTAAGCAAAAGCACCAGTGAGAGAAATACTCACGCAATTAGAGTACTAGGGTGTGATTGAACCCTGTGTCTCGCCAATGAATAACCCATTATTCCCCGTAGCTAAACCAGACCATTCATACAGAATAGTCTTAGACTACAGACATTTAAACAGTCATACACGCACCTATGCTATCCAACACTCGCATAGCACTAATGAACAATATAGTGCATAAAAAATACAAAACAACACTAGACCTTTCCAATGGGTTTTTCTGCCAGAATATAGCGCCTGAGAGTAGAGACTTAACAAGTTTCAGCACACCAGGCTCCCAGAAAACTTCTGTTGTTTACCTCAGGGGTATAAGAACAGCCCAGGACTGTTTGCGGCTCTTGTCACTGCTATTTTGCACGAGATTGACCCTGAAGCATTGTCCTACGTAGTTGACAAGTATCTCATGGATGATGAATTACTACAACATTCAAGGCGGGTAGCCCGCATTGTTGTAGGGTTTGCTGAATTTGGATACAAATTTAACTTCAGAAAAACAAAAATAGCCTTCCTCAGCGTCCTGTTCTTAGAATATGAGCTGTCAAGTGAAGGGAAAAGCCTAGCGCCACAATTCTTAGAGAAATGTGCACAGTTACAACCACCGAATACGATTAAAAAACTCCAATCACTATTGGGTTTCCTAAATTTTGGCAGAACCTACATTCCAGATTATGCTACACGCATAAAACCTTTAGATGACCTAATACGTTCCGATTTTGCAAGTAAATTCTGGACAATTGAACATACACGTGTAGTTCGAGAGTTGCAGACAGACATGCTTGCAGCACAACACTTACATACGAGGGACAACAAAACACATTTGGTCATCAGAGTAATAGCTGGGGCGATCGGTTTCACCTATGTGATGTTTAATGAAGGTGAGACAGTCCAGATTGCATACAAATCCCACTTATACTCAGTGGCAGAACAACGCTTTGCTCCCACTGAGAAAATTCTCACTGCTGTACAGATGGCTGTCATTAAAGAAAGACCTCTTGTCCAAGGAAAACGCATTATTGTCGTTTCTCCAATACCAGCCCTAGAGGCTGTTACAAAAGCTAGCGTTCCACACGCAAAAGCATTACATCCACGTTGGCTACAATGGGCTACATTTAGGACGGTCACTGATGTAGACTACATTTTTGACCCAAAGTTACAAACTCAGGAATTTTAACAATATGAAATAGAATATCCAGTTCCAGCAAATACTTTGCCTATTGATCAATATCATAGAGTCATAGGCTCTGCACAACCTGCAATTGGAACTAAAAATCAATATTCTGCTGCTTGTGCAGTCGTAAGCGGCTATATGGAGGGCGATAAATTGTGTCCTCTACATACCTTTACACAAACCCTACGGGGTTGTACAGCACAATTGGCAGAACTAAAAGCTCTGCTGATGACACTGGAACACACGGATCCTGCACAGCCTACACTGATTGTTTGTGATTCATATTATTGTGTCCAGTCCTTTAATGAATAGCTGCATTAATGCCGCCAGAATGGGTTCAGAGATTCCAAAGGCAATACCATTAAACACAGACTATTGAGGGGGAAAGTAGCTGACCTGAAAGAGACGCTACCGAATGTCCATGCTGTGCACACACTTGGACATCAGCGCATTGGAATACATGTAGCTGGAAATACTCTGGCTGATGAAGCTGCAAAGTCAGCAGTGGCTGTGGCCGCTGTAGCTGCAGTGACTCATTTGAGTTAAAACCGGACGCAGACATTTGGGCTGCCGTGACAGCTAGGGCTGATGGTATGCCCTATCCTAAAGGATTTCCTAACAAGTATCACTATCGTATGGGAGGTATGCTGAACGCTGAGGTTAAGATACCAGGTGAAGGTGTACGAGACATCCTCAACAAAAACATAAGATCACAATTGATTAAAGCAGCGTATGAAGGGGTGGCATCTGCCCATGCTGGTGTGGCGACTACAATTTCAATCTTGCAGGCCCGTTAATGGTGGCCAGGTCTCTACAAAGAGACCAATCAGTATGTCCTTTGCTGTGACATCTATCAACAAATCAACAAATCAAAGTTTCCACTGCTAATGAGAGAAATAGGGTGGAAAAGGATCAATACCTACCAACCATGAACACATATCAACATGAACATCTCACCAATTAACTAATGGCATGCCATACCATTAAAATAACACTTAATTTCAGAAAATACACATTGTGAATTGCAAGATGCTATGCTCATAATCCAACTATTCTGAGAACATTTTGACTTTTTAAATTGGAAGGATGAAACAAGGCATAGTAGCATTGTGATTGCCAGCGCGATGTCATACACGCAATTTAAACAATAGGGTTAGACTCCAGGGACCTTCCAGGGGACTTAACACATCTACTACCATACCATAGTTGAAAAGGCTAGACCACAGAATGATAGCTACTACAATAGATTTAGCTGTGTTATTTGCACACATAAATTCAGTTGAATGCCATGGTTGTTTCCCACACATATTCTACACTCTTAGGGCAACATATGTCAGCATGGTGAGGACTCATGCCCTGAATACTGTCCCACTTAGGCCGTCCATGTTAAGGACCCCTGATGCCACCCCCACAATCAGTCCATGGCACCTGCTGTGCAAGATAGAGATATCCTCAGTCATAGTGGGAGACACATACTGATGTGACAGCACTTACACCCAAGGTACATTGATGCAGATGAAAGAAGCTGGTCTGACGCAATGTGTATGGTGTCCATGCTCACCCTCTCATCGAAATTGTCCATTGGATATGTACTGACAGCAGTGTATATCCACACATGACCGATTTAGAGCCTGACAGGGTGAATGATACCCATTGTGGATGTGTATCGACCACTGATCACATAGACATCTGCCCACATGCAACCCACCTTATCCCAAACATGGCCTATCATGTGGGAGGTGGGAGTTTGTACTTATCCCCTTGTGACAGCCATGCTGCCCTCAAGCACCCATCTACCTCAGGGTAGGCCACCTCCAAAATGTGGGCCATTGGGGGGTCAAGGTCCAATGGGCACCCCTCCCTTGTTGGGAGGACATCTTCAGCTGGGCCTTCGCGGTCTTCCGGGCCCAGTGTCTCAGGTCCTCTCACCGCTTTCTGCAGTGGGTGCTCACCCAACTATGGATCCCAGGGTCTGCACTTGCTTGGTGATGACACGCCACATCCTCTTTCTCTGATGGGTGCTGACCTGCATGCATGACACAGACAGAAGGAAAAAGTAATGTAGGGGGCAACACATCAGCAGCAGTGGACTACTCACATCATACACATCACATGTCCACACCAATGACTTCACAGCACAAAGGCATGCACTACATGGCCCCTGCGTGCATCCACTCCCTGTGCGGCGTGTATAGCGTCACACACCCTTATCACACATGCCAATGGAATTGGGCTCACTTGCTCCCCTGGTGCCCCATACAGCTGTCCATACAGGGGTAGGATCCCCCCCCCCCTCACAGGCTTCTCCAGCTCCTCCTGGGTGAAGGCTGGGGCCCTATCTCCTGCAGCACGTGGCATGGTGGCTCCAAGAGACAGTACACAGCAGCTCACTTAGTGGAGGTCTTTCTTGCATGAGTGTCAGGAGTGACGTGAGCTTGCCAGCAGAAAATGGCAGTCATGGGTGCCGCGTACATGACAGTCAACACCAGTGGTAATCTTCATTGGCCCCAGTCCCCATAGGCAGCAATGTGATCCAATGAGAAGTTGCATGGCAGTTGAGACCGCCTACCACCATGACAACATACGCTGGTGGAATTAGGTCACTTCCATCTATCCACTGCACGCAGGACAGGCGGCTGACATTTTAGCGACATATGATGGTTTATAAAGTTATAATAAGTGTGTCATGCTAGACATATGTATCGAATGCACTGCAGACCTAGTTCAGCCATCATGGCTGAATTCATAAATGTAATTATCATACTGCGGTGGTGGAGGATGGACAGGTCTCAAATCCAGGGCATGACCAGCAGATCAGTACCTCATTGGCAGTGTAACAATATGAGGCAGTGGTTTTGTTCATGCAGGGGACATGCTGGACTAAAAAGCAGCTTTTATATGGACCATTTGACAAGTAATGTGTGTAACATGCTGTTTTCTAGGCCCTGTAATGGACAGCTAGGTTGTTCTACATGGGCCCTCTATGTGGCCATAATGGTATGTGGTGAGTATTGGGGCCTGTCACAAATGTATGTTGTGTACAACAAGGGTCTTGTTATTATCTAGAATGTGTTGAGTGGTCATCAAGTTGTAAAATCTCTCCTCTCAATCCTAGAAACACTGTTTTGGGGAAAATAAGACATGCACCAGCGTACCGCCTCCTAGTAGACCTTTCAACCATGGAGGAGTGACACATCATTCAGACCTCTCATCTGAATCGTAACACCATAATTCAACTGTTGGAGCCAGATCTATTGCCTGCTATAAGTAATCCTTATGCCATCCCTGCCACAGTACAGTTATTGTCTATGCTACACTTCCTTGCCTCTGGCTCTTTCCAGATTACAGTGGGTTTGGCAGAAGGGATGTCACAGCCCATGTTCAGTCTTGTGTTGACAGATGAACTGTCTGCTTTCCTGAAACACATGGACAGCTACATAAGGTTCCCACAACATGTGGATTTGCCTGCTGTTAAGCCTGACTTCTATCATGTGGGATGAATCCCTCATTTGATTGGGGCCATAGATGGCACCCACATTGCTTTGGTTCCTCCCAGGGCCACTGAACAAGTCCATAGGAACAGGAAAAACTACTACTCATCGTTGTACACGTAGTGTGTCTCGCAGACCAGTACATCTCCCAAGTGACAGCCAGGTACCCAGGATCTGTGCATGACTCCTTAATTCTGAGGAACAGCATTGTCCCACACATGATGGCACAACTTCAGAGAGAAAGAGCGTGGCTCATTGATATGTTTGCAATAGGGTGTGTATCACTGTAATGTCAACTGTCATCCCATTCAACCCTGTGCTTCTACCGTTATTGTGAGAGGTCCTACCTTTGTGCACACAGGTGACTCTGGCTATCCCAACCTTCCATAGCTGCTGGCACCAGTGAGGTACCCCCATGGATGGGTAACACCATTTTATTGAGTCCACCACACAATGAGGCATGTCATTGAAAGAACATTTTGGCTCCTGAAGGCCAGATTCAGATGCCTCCACATCTCTGGAAGTGCCCTCTCCTACAGTCCCCTAAAGGTATGCTAGATCATAGTTGCCTGCTGCATGCTGCACAATCTGGCCCTGAGACAACAGAGTCTATTACTGGCTAATGAGGAGGAGGCAGGAGGATCAGTGGCTGATGCTGGGGACATGGAAAGTGATGAGAAGGCTGATGAGAAAGGTGCAGTTGAATCTCGGACTCAGCTGATCACTCATTAATTCCAGTAACATACAGGTATGTTGTGTGTCTATTGCCAGGTGCATTATTTACAAATTGACTCATGACAGTGCTGCTCATGGTCAGGAACATCATTGCGGATGTTCATGATACCTATTCCTCAGTGTGACTTGTGGCATGAGACAGATAGCCTATCAGGAGCAGTGTTACTGATGAAATCTTACTAACATGTGTGATGGATGTAGATTGGTAGGTTGCCAATTCATACGTACAGGCATGCAGTGTGTTGTTTGTCCTGCAAGGTCCTGTGCAGATATTTTCCCAAATGAAGATTGTGTAGTGTGTCTCCCTCCATATCAAACTGTTGGTTGTGGCATTTGTGGACATTGTCCTTTCTTTAATGTAGTAAGTGTAGTTATTTAACCATTTCAACTGTGATTTACTGCATACTAGTCATGTGAATCCTGATCTTATGGGTGTGACATTGTCTTCTGTTGTCCCCTGTGTAGTTGCATATCAACATTGTGCATGACAAAAATGTACTCATATGTGCTGTGGCTCCCATCATGCCTATTATCCTGATGTGAGTCCTTGTATTTGTCTATTTGCAGACTGGATTTGTGAATCTACTCCTGTGTGGCTGGGCAAGTCACTCCCTTGCTACTTGAATTTGGACTCTGTCTGGTGTAGGGTATCAACTGCATGGAATGGCTCCCTCTGCTGTCCATGTGATATACGTTTGCTGAAGGGGAATTACAACATATTACATTTTGCTAGGAATGACATTCGTAGATATGACAATAAAGACAAAAAGACAGATCCAGTGTTCTATGGTGTTTATTGTGCACAAAATGTGGAAACGTTGATGAGTGGGTTCATGGTTGGAGTAATCATCAGAGTAGGTGGCCTAGTTGTAGCCAGTACAGGTCCAGTATTCAAGGGCCATGTGGAAATGGAGTAATGACATTGAACAGCCAAAAGGGTATCTCAGTGGCACACAAGGGAGATTGTCCAGAAGAGGGTTACTTCCTGGAGATGGGTTTGGTCTTGGAATCTGCTCCTGCAGTATGTCTGGATGGACGATCATGTTTCCAGGGGGGTTCCTCAGCTGCAGAGGGTGGGGTGTCAGTAGCCTGCGGTTCCTCAGGTAGGGCCTTCATTCACTAGCTGAGTCTGATGTTGATGGCTCAGTTGGAGTAGGAAAGTAATCTCTTTTTGGCATGTTACCCCCAATTTCTACCCAATGTCAGTGTGTTTTTGACTGTGTCAGTGGGATTCTGCTAGCCAGGACCCCAGCGCTTATGGTTTATGGCCTGCTTGTCAGTTCGCTTCACTGTTTTCCAAATTGCCACTGGTGTCCTGCTAATCAGAACTCCAGTGCTTGTATTCTCTCTGTTTCTAAATTTGTCACTACAGTTTAGTGACTTCATATTTCACTCCACATTGACACACTAGACGGACCCCCCTTATAAGTCCCTAGTATATGATACATAGGTACCCAGGGCATTGGGGTTTCAGGGAATCCTTATGGGCTGCAATATTTCTTTTGCCACCCATAAGGAGACCATACAAACACTTCTTCAGGGCTGCCATTGCAGCCTGTGTGAACTTGTGCATTCATGCTTTCACAGCCATTTTCACTGCACCAGGTCACTTACAAGTCACCTAAATGTCAGGTATTCCAACACTGAAGAATGGGTGCAAAGTGCCTGTGTGTGAGACCACCCCTGCACTAGCAGAAGTGCCCCCACATCGTCAAAGCCCATTTTCCCAGACTACATGAGTGCGGGGACGCCATTATAATTGTGCACTACATTTAGGTCAATACATATATGTAGCTTCAAAATGGCATCTCCGAATATGGCCATGTAAGGTGTCTAAAAACTGGGAATTGTACCCAAATACTGATTCCAGCATTGGTTTCACAATCCCATGCACACTGGGGGCTCCACCATGGCCCCCCAGTACTGCATACAAGTCTTCTGAGGTTTTCACTGCAGCCCCAGCTGCTGCCACCTCACAGACATGATTCTGCCCTCCTGGGGCTTGAGCAGCTCAATTCAAGGAAGGCAGAAAAAAGCATTTCTTTTAGAAGAGGGATGTTACACCCTCCCCCTTTGAAAATAGGTGTTCCAGGCACGGGAGGGGTGTCCTCCCAAAGCCTCTGAAAATGCTTTGAAGGGCACAGATGATTCCGTCCTTGCATAATCCAGTCTACACCAGTTCAGGGACCCCCATTGCCTGCTCTGTTGTGAAACTGGACAAAAAGGAAAGGGAAGTGACCACTCCCATGCCCATCACCACCCCAGGGTTGGTGCCCAGAGCTCCTCCAGAGTGTCCCTGGGTTCTGCCATCTTGTTTTCAGGATGGTCAGGGAACTCTGGGTCATCTGAGTGGCCAGTGCCAGCAGGTGACATCAGAGACCCCTCCTGATAGGTGCTTACCTGGTTAGGTGACTAACCCCCCTCTGAGGGCTATTTAGGGTCTCTCCACTGTATGTTTCTTCAGATTTGGATTGCAAGAATCCTCAGCATTCTTTACTTCATCTTCGACTGCTCCAGGAACTCTACAAAACTGCAACAACAACGCTAAGATGACTTCTGCAACCTTGTAACTTCAGCTCCTGCCAGCAACTGCAAAAGGTTCCAGGTTGTACATCCTCCAAGGACTGCCTGTCTTCAGCCTGCACCAGAAAACTGAAGAAATCTCCTGTGGAATGATGGAGTCAATTCCCTGCTTCAGCAGGCACCTATCTGCAGCCACAACCAGTTGCTTGGACCCGCTCTCCAGATGACACGGGTGGTGGACTAAAGTCATTCCAGCAGTCCCACTGTCCAGCTGTTAAACTTTGGTGGAGGCAAGAGCTTGCCTCCCATGGAAGACAGTACCTCTGTGCACCTCGTGACTTGCAGTTGCTGAGGCTTGTGTGTGACCTTACGAGAAGTTCTTTGTGCACAGCACAGCTTAGGCCCTCAGCACTCCATCCGGCGACGCACAGCTTTCTGAGTGGTTCTCCGGCGGAGTGGGAATCCTTTGTGTCGTGCTGAGTGGGCCTCCATTTGTACCTTCTTTGTCCCCATGCTGTGGGACTCTTGTGCATGCTGCCTGGTCTTCTGAGGGCTTTCTGAGTTGCTGAGAGCCCCCTCTGCCTCCTCCTCCTGAGTAGAGGCCACTAGGTCCCTCCTAGTCCCGGGCAGCGCCATTTTCCACTAACCATGATCATTGCATTTACAAAGGCTTGTTGGCGGAATCCAGTGACGCAAACCAGACTGCATTCATCCATCCGGCTTGGGACATCTGCACCAACCAGGAACCCGCATCTATTTTATTGAGTGCAATACTGACTTTGTGTTCTCAACGGTGGTTCCACTTTTGCACCTTTATCTGAGTTAGCAGGGGCTCCTGTTCTCCTTGGACTCTTCAGTACTCATTAGTCTTGGTCCCCTTCTTCCACAGGCCTTCAGGTCCAGGAATGCATTGTTGGTGTCTTGCAGTCTCCTCTGGTTCTTGCATTTTATTCTATCACGACTTCTAGTGTGTTTTAGGAAACTTGTTGTGTTTTACTCCTGCTTTGGGCTCTGGGGTGGAGTATTTTTCTTACCTTTGGTGTTTTCTTACACTCCCAGCACCCCTCTACACCCCACAGTTGCCTAGGGAAGAAACTGATAATTTTATTTTATACTTCCATTATTGCTTGAAACTGTCTCAGGACCGTACTCCACTTTGCTATACAAACCAACATTTAGATGCCTTCTGGTGCTTATTTTAATACATAGGATGGCAGGATCATGGTCACTTTCAGCTCTTTTAATAACAACCATATCAGAGACATTCTTCATTAATTATAATATAACCTATTAGTGTTGCCCTTCTACCATTATCATAGGTCGTTTTACCAGGGCAATCTGAAAGGGTTCAACCGTTTATAAACCATAACAGTTGGTTTTTCAAGAGTGATGAGAAGGCCTCAGCTTTCTTAGTTGTTTTATATAGACTCTTAGCTGTCTCAGGGATGCCTAGACAATGGTCTTCAATCAATACCTCTCTATTAACAATAGTGTTGGATGGTTGTTTGTTAAAAGATTTACATCATCTCTATTAATTTCTTGTCCCTGTACCTTTCGTAAATACCTTCCGAGGATCATACTCCTCTCTCATATATTCAGCAAAGTTAACAAAATTCACCCAGACCACCTGGACCTCAAAGGACCAACTGGGTAGGATGTAATCATTCAAAATATTGATCACATCGGTTTTTGGCCTTATCATACAAAGGCTCAAATGCAGAATGTTAGAAAAGAGCTTTGCTCACCCAAGTGCTCCAACTTGCAATTCAACTTACAGGACACCCATATAGAGAGGACCCTGATTCCCACCCCTTTTAAGAGAGTTTTGCTGGTATTCTTATTTCCAAAAAAAGTTTACATTACTTCGAGACAAGGCCCATGTTTCCTGGAAGCAAAATCCAGTGTGATTGTTAATTCATTTTAGCCAGTCATACTTCAATTTAGTAGATAACTGCACGATCTTCCATGATAAAATGTACAAGTAATCCTTATTAACACACCTCTTTTCCTTATCCTTGGGTGCCCCAAAAACCCTCAACAACAGCTGATAATGACTGACTCCTTGTTAATTAGTTGAGCTGGTTTATCCACCGTTTTCCAATATTTGAAATTTTAATTATCCTTAAATATGCGCTTGTGGTGATACAGAGATTTTCTTAAGTATCCTCTTTAGAACCCAACCAATTGTTTTTGTCGGTATCCCTTTGGGATCAATGATTACTTGAGATTAGTGACCCTGGGATATTTCTTTGCGGCCAATTGTACTGTGGTGAACCTTTGTTGCTTAGACGTTAAATAAAAAGGTGGGAGAACATCTATCCTTATTACGTGGAACTTGCCTAAGTGATTTAGCACTAGCCTACTCATGCTTAGTGCTGCAAACTTCACTTTGGTATTTGAACATTACCTAGCACAGCTTGTTGGTTGATAAGCATTACTGTCCTTATGTCCTATGCACTGAGGGCTATATTTATGGCCAAGTAACGCAGCACAGCACAGCAAGCCACCTTGCTGTGCTTCACTACATGACAGGGAAAGGGCAGGAATACCCAGTATTTGTAAGAATATGGTGCATTAGTGCCTTTCTCCCTGAGCTGGCACCGTTTTGGCAGCCTAGCGTCAAAGCAGGAACCTTTCCACCATGGTGTAAGGGAGCCCTCATGGTATACAGGATTGAGTTTTGTGCAGGAAGGGGCACCTTCCTGCACAAAAAGCAATTCCCTAAGGCTTATTCCTTTTGCCTATGTGTGCAGCAGAATGCAGAACACATAGAAAGAGAAAGCAACAGGAAGAAAACATATATTTCTCCTCGTTATGCCACCCCTGGGAAGACATAGCGTTTTGGTGCATTCCCAACTTTACCAGTTCTGGTAAATTGGGGAACACCCATGGAACACCTTCCCGGGACACACTAATGCAATGCAACAACTTGAGCTGTGTTGCTTTAATTCAGATTAAGGTGGCCTTGTGTAGCTTCATAAATTCGCCCTAAGAGTTGTGTTGTGCGGGTTGTGTTGCATGGTGCAAGCGCAACACAACTAGGGCCTTACGGTCTAGCTGCCAGACTGTTTGCCCTGTCCCACTCTCCCCATTCTCTCTGATAAACTTTTGCACTGTTCCATCAGTCAACATGTCAGCCAAGTACCTGAGTACCCAGATGACCCCGGAGAACTGAGGAGATTGTGCGCAGTTATGCACAGTGATCCAGGGGTCCGTGGCTCATTCCACTCCAGTCGCTCATTATTGGCTCACTGGTGACCCTGCACTCATGCACTCCACTTCTGACATTCAACATCAGCACTCTGTAACCACTGTCAGACTAGGATGGGTCAATAGTCATATGAAGTTAAAAAACATACCTCATATGCAGGAAAGAACATACCACATAAAGATATTTAATATTTATTCAACTTTGACATCATATCCCAGTGCCAACATTCTTAATGAATCTAAATTAGATTCTGGTAGTTCTATCTGTCTTGGTAGCTCTGTTAATCTCATGGATAACCTTCAAATCGTTCAGGTGCTGCAGACAAATTGTTAAAAAGTCTTCCTAGATAAAATCATATTGGCGATTATACACAGGTCTATTTATCAAGTCATCCTCAACTCTACGGCAGCTACATTTAAATGAGGAAATGAGAAAAAGGGACGGGTTCATTCCATGAAAAAAATGCAGGCACTTTAAATTACTCTGTGCCTCAGTCCAGTTCACAAGGTCCAAATTGGCTTAAACATGACTGTGGTTGCTTGTGTTCCAGTTCAATTGAGACTTAACCTGGTCGTTCTTGCTCAACTATTCCTTTTGAAGAAGGACCAAGACTAATGTGCAAGTGACTGTGTCCAGTCAGAGATAGCATGAGGAGCAAAACAAAATAATGGACTGGGATGCAGCAAGGGTGATTGTTAATGACTGAGATTCATCCATTCATTTCATCCATCATTGTTTTGTATTCCTCAGTGCTATGCCCTTAGTGTGATGTCTATGACCAGACATGAACAGACCATAATGAGTCTTCAATTGTTTGTGTTCTGGTTTAGAGGAGACCTGGCAAGGTAGTTTGAGTTAGACTCTTCTTGTTGGAGTACGTCCAAGGTTGATTTGCATTCAACTGGGCCCTCTCTGAAGTGGAATGGTGAACAAAAAAATAAGATGGACTGGGCTGCAACCCTTAGACATCACTTGTTACTGAGATTAATTGGCGTATCCAATCTATCACCTTTTTGTATTTCTCAATGCAACTCCCTAAATGTGATGGCTATGATGAAATGTGAGTTTCGTACCCTCTGTGCCACTGGAACCAAGCTAGACCATACTGATGTGGCCCAAATAAAGTCAAAACCATCCTTTAGTTGATTGTGTTTCGGTTCAGAGAGGACCACCTCTGGCAGTTCTGACTGGACTGTTCCTAATGTAGCTCTATCAAGGCGGAATTGCATATTAGATTGGTCATTTCTGAGAAGTCATGGTGGGCAAAAAATGATGGCTTGAGATGTGGTCCAGAGTAATTACTAGTGGATGAGATTATTTCAAGCATGTAACCTATCACTTCTGCAATGGGTATGTGAAGACATGGGTCCTTTGCTTATTGTGCTACTGGAAATAAAGCCACACCTTTTGGAAGAGTCACAGATCACCTGAGAACTGCTCTGGGGTTTGCTTGTGTTTTGGATCAGAAGGAACCTGACCTGGCAGTTTGTGCTGGACTGTCTCTATTGGAGCAAGACCAAGGCTGATTTCATAAGACTGGGTCCTGTGTGAGGTGGCATGGTAAGAAAAAAATTATGGACTTGGTTGCCACCTTCAGAAATTACCAGTTGCTGAGATTAATTCAAGCTTTTAATCCATCACTTTTTTTCCTCAGTACAATGTCATAAGTGTGACAGCTATATCTAGTTGTGAGTCCTCTGCTCACTATGCCAATGGAATCAAGCTGCACTCTATTATGATGCCCAAATAGGCCAAAACCAGTCTGTGATTGCTGTGTTCTGGTTCAGAAAGGACTTGACATGGGAGCTTGGCTTGACAGTTCCAATTGAAGCAGAACAAAAGCTGATTTACATATGGCTTGGTGGACATAAAAATGTTGGACTGCGATGTGGAAATTAATTAAACAATTACCAGTGGCTGAGATTAATTGAAGCATTCCACCCATCATGTTTCTCTATTTCTCATCTAGATTTTAATAGTACATGCCACGCCATCACTATTGGTGAACTCACCTGTCTCCTTACTGGGAGTCATCAGGATCTAAAGATTCAAATAAACCTTTTTGGGGATAGTTACATGTATGCTGGAGAAATTTGTGTGACCCAGTGGTACTAAGACATGGTCTAGAGGCTAAATTGCTGACTGTATCTGTTAACGTTCTGAGAGGATGGTATGGATAAAGAGGCTCCGGGGCTTTAGTACAATACAAAGATCCTTTCTGAGAAACTAACCAGACCGTCCAGGATTTTAGGATTTCATGATTTGCAAAAATATTGTGAAATCTGGACTTTCGTAAAAAACCTATGCTTTTCACAAAAGTGCCCACGAAATTTGAAGGTGCTAGGCCTCTGAGGAAGAGAAAAACAGAATGCTGTGTGCACAAGCCAAACTTGAGATTCTCAACCACTTCAGGAGCTAAACATTTCAAGGGAGTCAGCTCTAGAAAACAAAGGATGCGGAAAGGTAAGATCTAAATTTATATCTGCAGCTGTTTTAAAGCTAGAAACACAGGATTTGATTAGTCAGCACACCAGAGGCCAGCAACGAAAACAGTGTAAATAAAGGAAAACGTCACAAAACTAAAAACAAAAATAAAGGATCTTTGGATGCACGGAAAGTAGACGTTCGGTCTTTTTTCCTCTCGGAGGCAAACAGGAAAGTGAGATAGTAACAATTCATAGATAAAAGCAGTGCCTTAGCATAGCAATCACTGTGAGAAATCCTTGTATGAGGTTAATATTTTATTAAAACATGTTCTTATTTGACATGTTGCGTTCCTACCCAGGAAGCCGCTGCTGTTTCAGGCTGTTACAATGAGGGCTGCTTAACTTTAAAGAGTATGCACTGGTGACACAAAAATAACTGGGCCATGATCTGGCTGAGCTATTCTACGCAGGCACAAAGAGTGCCCACATTTTTTAGGGTGTCAGATCAACAGCAGCAGGTGACCTAGTAAACCCAAGCAAGATTTTCTTATACCCAAGGATGACATAGCTTTTTTTGGAGCAGACGTTCCTTCTGAAGTTAACACATCAGCAGCACAATCCATGTCCATGAGTCAAACACAGATAGGTGCAATCCGACTAGGAACTGAAAAGCCTAAACACAATTTATACAAATTCTGACCTATCTGCGGTGATTACTTTCAATGAGAGTAGCCATACCAGAGGAATTTTAGATTTTCTTGTAAAACTGTAGGGTAGTTTAGGGTTGCGATCCTGGGAAGAGCCAGAGTTTGGTCCAGAATGAATGATCCTGGGCAGAGAAGAGATGTATCAATCCCCTTTTCCTATGAATCTCGTGTGGAGGAATTCATACATGTGTAAATTGTCTGGTCAGGGGATTCATTTCTGGGTCACTGGGTTTCTTTGTTGCAGAGGTACGCCAGAGGGTGGCATGTTCTTTTAATGGATTGACATGCTATTTGAGTGTAACCTTTGCCCTCGCTGCTGGCTAGTGTGGTACCACCCATAAAGAGCAATGTGTTCCCTTTTCAAAAGACCAATGATATGTCAGTCTCCACTTTTAAGAAAGTTTACTTTGGGATGGTGTGAAAGTACAGCTTTGGCCATAGGTCAAGGACGCAGTGACAGGGGGTGTGAGTTCCTGGGCATTACACGGGCGGACACATAAAGGATGGTGACAGACACCCTGGTGAGAAAGATTGGAGTGGGGTGGCATATTAGATTGGCGGTACAGGTCCAGAGAAGCAGATACATAACTCTGTAGGATACTGTATGAGAGACCCCTCCCCCACAATTGGCACATCACACTGCGTTCAGAGCATAAAGATGTTGTGCTCCTCAATCTGGAGGGCACTGTCTCTGTTTGGTGAAAATTGTAAATGTCACAGTAGTACTTTCCTCAATGTAATGTAAACTGTCCAGTCATTTCAATGCATGGCCCACAACACCTGATCCTTCAAAGTTACACAAGTCCCAAGGTCGGGCGTGCTTCCAATATACTGAATAAATCAATTCATATGCTGCCGCCTGGTCGGCATTCTTGATGGCAGATGCAGACTAAATTTTCACTGTTGAAAGCCAGTGGCATTTTTGCCACTCCACGTCACTCTGCAGTAATCCAAAATGTGTTTGTGCTTTGTTTTGAGTTTCTCAGTTGTTTTGGGGCTTTATGTAATCCCGATTTATTTGTTGACCTGACCCGTTGAGTCCAGCAGGATTCTTCCTTCCTGTACAGCAAAAAACACTTTCAGACACTATAAACTTGCCTATTTCCAAGTGGAATACTCTGCTAAAACAGTTTACATTGATTTAAGGCTGTAAAAGAATGAGCACGAGTAAAATAAAGTGTCACAATAATGCCGCAAATGTCAATTTTTGTGCTGCAAACTTTGCAAATCTCTGCTGCAGGGTGGTCTGATTAACAACACAACTCGGCTGGGAGACTACACCTACATACAAGTATTTAGTATGAGTGGGCAGAACTTGTTGAGTTTCACTTCACAAAATTCCACAGAGTTATATAAAAGCTGGTAGAAAATATGTATGCTTGCTCTGCAATTTAGTGCCAGTAGCATGAGCACTATGAATAGCACCATGCATTGCTCAATAGCATGCTCCCATTTAAGTTGATTTTGCTGCACCTCAAATAGAAATCTATTTGACATTAGCAAATCAGTTCAAATGGCAGCCCTCTAACCGTGACTGCTTAATAGTGCTAGACAATGCCAAATCTCACTTGCATTTTCTGGAGCCTCGCAGGAGAAAAATTCCAACACATGGCAATTGGCGTCATTTTGCCAGAACACTGTGTTAATTGTAAAGCGGACTGACTAAAATTACGCCAATTTGAAACCAAGGCCCATATTTATACTTTTTGATGCAAAACTGCGCCGGCGCAGTTTTGCGTCAAAAATATTACCGCAGGCTAACGCCATTTTGGTGCGCCGTGCGGGCGTCATATTTATACTTTGACACACTGCGGCGCAAACAACAGGTGGGAGTCATTATTTTTGACGCACACTGTGGCGTCAAGTCGTAAAGGAAAACGACGTTAACGCTGCGGAAATTACTGTGGGTTGATTTACGACACCGCAAACCAGATATGCGCTGATTGTTTTGACGCAATAGCATAAAAAAAAACAGCGAACACAGCCATTTCACAAGAGGAGAGCAAAAATGGATCCCAGATGCCACTACAGACCCCAGGAAGATGACAGCAGACCAGGAACCAGCCAGGAAGACCCACACAAGAACCAGGACACTTTTAAGAATAAAAGAAAATGCTGCTTTAATGCAGAGGAGCAGGAAATTCTGGTTAAAGAGGTGACGGAACACCAGCACCAACTGTTTGTCACATCAAAGTTGCCAATCAATAGGAGAGAGGCCATATGGCAACAACTTGTCGACAAGATTAACAGTGTGGCAGAAGTACGCAGAACAGTCATTGAGTGCAAGAAACGCTGGCATGACTGCAAGCGCAGGACCAAGGAAAAGATGGCCAGGAACAGGAAGGCAGCACTGCAGACTGGAGGTGGGAGTCCAGCACACCAGGAGGCCCTGGACCACATGGAGGAGATGGTCGCAGCCATCATCCCTGAGGAGATCGTCACAGGGATTCAAGGACAGGACAGCGCAGACTACCAGGAGACTACGCACATGCAGGGTAAGTCGCATGGGGAATTAAAATGCAATAATGTCATCTACAACTGGGGGGGGAAACCGACCACTAAATGCATGGAAGTCACCTAATACATGGAGTGGCATGGGTAAAGGGGCACGGCAGGGGGGCATGGCCCGTTCTGAGAAGACCTGGGGCACACCATTACACAACACCAACAACAGTCCCATGGGGGCATGCTGTCATGCCAACGATGGAGCAAAGGGAAAGCCACGCAAGGAGGGAAGGCCACTACGTCAAACTGACATCCTGGCACACGTCAGCCAACATACCCCCTACATTAACTAGGGCCCTATTAGCAATCCTCTAGCCATACCGACAACTGGAACGTAACTGCGACAACAGTTGCCACTACCACCTCTGCTCTGTGTGCAGCTCAAGTAGCCAATGGCAGTAACCTCCCCATGGATCATACACACCTAAATTAGGGGGTGAGGATGACAACTGCAACAATCCCCAGAAACAAGACAAAGGCCCCAGTACCCTCAAATATCAATGCCCATAGTTGTCGCAAACATCAGCCAATGTAAACAACAATAGGAGCTACACAGCACTAAGGACACACCCATGCTGCATTTGTCAGGGTCCATCCTGTGCCTGGGTAACAAGGCAACATCCCAAATGTCATACTGCTCAGACAACAGCATTGAGGAGGGGACACATTAACTGGTCACTGAAATACACCTGCACAGTCACAGGATGAAATAGGACACTGATACGACTATCAGGGCAATCCATGTAACACACATTCCCCAACATCAGCAGGACACATTAACAATGTCAACATCCATATCAGATCATAACATTGTCATGCATAGGATATGCCACATGTCAATTACATTTAAGTGGATGTGAACGATCAGAGATTGGGGCAGGTCCAGATTGTTAAGTGTGCTGCCAGGGCCATCAGTACACCCACAGCCAGTGAAAGGTCTCACCATGAGAATGGATGTACACAGAGGGTTGAGTAGGAAAAGAAGGTGTCAATTCTCTATTTGGCATAAATCAACACCTAGAGGCAATGAGGCTGACAAGTCTGATAACTCAATAACATACATGTGACACACAGGTGGGCCATAGCGCTGAGAAGAGACCAGGGGGCAGGAGCCCTTTAAATCTACATCACGCTCCCGCAGTCGCGGAAAGCGCTGAGAAGAGACCAGGGGGCAGGAGCCCTTTAAATCTACATCGCGTTCCCACCGTCGCGGGACGCGCGCGGGGCGGCGAGCGGGCAAAGCCCGGGCCAAGTGAGGGCCCGTCCTTGCCCGTCATCGCCAGGAAGAGCCAGGGCAGGGCCACCCCCCTGACATTTCTCCAAAAAACTTCTGGACTTGATACCTGCGAGCATAGGGCTGCCTGAAGGTACTGTGGCGATTTCTTTGTTCTCCTTTCCTTTCAACCTTCTCTTCCAACAGTCGTGCTGTGTTTTGCTGAGGGGGCAGGAGTCCTCTAAATTCAACTTTTTAACCGGACTGGCCGCAAGGCCCATTTCACGAAGGAACCCTCTGTCCCTCGCCTGCTATCGAGGGGAAGAGGCTGGGCTGGGCCCCCCCTCTTTTTCTTTGTGCTTTAACCTGGTCCCCTAGTGATTAGAGCCCTTTTTTTCTCTTTGTATTAAGGGAAATTGCTTCAGACATACGAACACAGCTCTCCGAGTTACCGACCACTACGTAAAATATGGGCAAAAGAAAGCACTCAAAATTAAACACCTCAACAAATTTAAAAGACAGTTCATCTATATTAAAATACATCTCTGGGGCGATGGGAATGATAGATAAGCAAATTGTCACTGTTGAAGGGAAAATGTCACTATCTAAAGAGCAATCTCGTGATTCATTAGGGTCTGTACTACCACAACATAACTCCCCATCTAGTGAACTTGGGGATGGTCACTCTAAAGTAAGGGTTACAAACGGCTGTATTAAAGACTCTTCGAACATAATCTACTCCATGGATGAAATATCCCCTGTTGCTAAGCGACCAAGGAAACCGGAGACGGGCCTGGTGGACAAGACCTCAAAAAAAATGCCAGTGATAGACTTAATAACTACTCCAATTAAAAAACATTCAAAAAAACTAACCCGGAAGAAACCCTCAACCTTAGCAGGAGACACTATTTGATCACTCCTCATAAACCTCCATGAGATAGTAAACTCATTGAAATTATTTATCGGAGCCACTCTGGACTCAATGTCGGAGCGCCTAAAGGGGGTGGAGTCTAGTCTTGAGGCAGGCCTCGAAACTATAAAGTCCTTAAAACGGGAAGACACGCATTCTACAAGCAAGGACCCCAGAAATACATTGCGGTCCTCAGAATACGAGAACATCACACAATCTATTCCGTTCAACAGGCCAATTAGTATACATCGGAATGTTAACTTCCAGAACGAGCCCCAATCTCATCCATTAGCTCCTTCTTTGAACCAATATGACCAACCCCCATTTTCACCACATAATCTTTCCTCAGATAAAAAAGGTCTAAATCCCACTCCATGTAAGACAGCGAGTAGTGATAGGTGTAGGGCAGCGAATACCTATCCCTATTTAAATCCAGGGAGAAATACAACTAGCAGGCCTAGACCCCCGAATCTCACTTTCCTCCCTAGTGACCTGTTACATCTTCCCCCGGAGGCTACACCATATGTTGTGGTCTTGGCTAATGTCCCACCGATATATGGCCGACAACGAGAAACTTGGACGGCCTTGAGAAACAAGGCCCTCAATTGGATCGGGGCCCGAATGGGCCCTGGAATGGTGAGGACTCTTTTTGATGATATAAAAATGGTCAGAAGAATTAAATGGATAGGAATCAGCAGGAAAGAGCTGATGGGAGATTGCGTGGTCCTTTCTTTTGGCTCACAAAATTTAGTGAAGAGGATTATTCATGACCTAGGAGCCAGACAAGCTACTTTACAAGGAATCTCGCTATTACCCCTGGGATACTTTTATCAGAGACCAGAGGGGAATAACTCCACCTGCTCACAGCGAGCTGCAGCACCTTCATCCAGCCCAGACTTGTCTATAATGCGCAACAGATTCTATCCCCTTTCAACGCTGGAAAATATAGATTGACTCGATATGAAACAGTTAGCTCTCCATGATAGAGAAGCACAGATAATACATAGATCAGGGACGGAACTACAAAAGGAAGGTACATCACATACAACGTTTTTTATAAGGAATGAGATATTACCTCATCTAAGCCATTGCGATGATGAATCTAGAAATATACCAAATACCACTATGGGCGATATCCCCCCTCCTTCCCCAAAGAACCAGCCCTGTAATTTTAAACAGAATCCTAACCAGAAACCTGAAATAGTCCTACTATTTTGGAATATTGCAGGTCTAGCAAATAAGTTAGGCAATGAGATCTGGGTTAACTTTTTAAAAGATTATTCATGTGTTTGTCTACAAGAGACATGGCTTTTAACCCTGCCCATTTAAACGGCTACAAAACATTCCACACTCCTGCCGAGCAGTCCAGGTATGGTAGACCTAAATGGGGACTGTGTACATATATCTCCAATAAGTTGTCCTTACAGAATTTAGTGATGCAATTTATGAGTCCATACTACCAAATGATAGAGTGTGACTTAGATCACAAGACCCACCTAGTCATTATTAATTTTTACAATAACGTTGCTCCAGGAGAACTTTCCAACATTCTCGTGGATTTGGGAAATTACTTAAAAAAAATATGTGGAAAAAATAATCGTGAGATTTTATTGATATGGGGTGGTGATTTTAACGTCCATCCGTGCAAAGAAATTTCAGATAAGATATGTGGCTGGGACTCGGAAGGTATAGGTGCAAGTCTCCACTTCTCTCACAACACTCAAGGAGATTAAATGAATTTATTGGCTCAAACCTATAACCTATCCTTTGTAAATGAATTATTTTTGGACGAACCACAGTTTAAACCAACGTATAACGGAAGGGGTGCAAATACAGTGATCGATTATGTCCTAATGTCTACTCACTTTGCACACTATCTTACAAACTATACCTTGCACGACATCGCAATTAGTGATCACTACCCCCAGAGCATGAATCTCCTACTATCCCCCCTTTTAGTAGCTAGGGAAGATAGTATTACACTGGTAGATGATATTGAACTGGTGCCCCGCAATGGATTCACTATGAAGTGGTCCCAGACAGACCCCAAGTCCTTATTGAAACAGGTTATATGCCAATGTAAACATGCTTTCGCAGACTGTTTAAGAGAGAACCCACATCCAGGGCAATGTCTAAGTGCATTTACTATGATTACTCAAACCATAAAAGAAGCCCTCATTATTAGAAGCAGTAAGGCAGGGAAAAAAAGGATGTGCGGATGGTTTGACCATAACTGCACTCAAGCACATAAGAGACTGAAAAAGGCCTTAAATGCCCCAAAAAGGTGCTTGAGTGACATACGTAAACGCAGACAGGAATATAAGACAGCAATAAAGGAAAGGAAATTAACTATAAAAACAAACTTGTGGGAAACCCTCCACATAGCAAGCCGTAAGAAAGATAATATTCTCTTCTGGCAGACAATAAATTCCCCCGTGTTAGGGGACAAAGACACTCCTAGGATGGAAATTGCCATCTCCGAAGAAGACTGGGTGGCACATTTTTCTAATATATACTCACTGAAGAGTGACATATTAGACTATACACATGACCACGAATCACAGGAAGGTCCGCGCCTAGTTATAACCCCCCAATTTAGCCTTCAGGAGGTAGAGGAAGCTATAATAGAAAGCAAATCAGGGAAAGCGCCAGGGCCTGATGGCGTTCCAATCGATATATTTAAGGCCAATATTGAGCTGTGGGGGCCTGTACTGACACAGACATTGAGGGCTATCTGCACATGCAGACCCCTACCATCTTGGAGAGTCTCTAACATAATTCCAATATATAAAAAGGGTGACCGCCTTAATCCAGCCTGCTACAGGCCAATCTCCCTGCTGGACACAACAGCTAAACTAGCAGAGAGAATAATTCTGAATGGGCTGCAATCATGGGCAGAGGAAAAGAACGTTTTATCCCCGGTCCAGTATGGATTCCGGAAAGGAATCGGAACAGTGGAACAAAGTTTAAATCTAAGTCTCATTATTGGAAAGTATACTAAGATCAGAGCAGGCAATCTGTACCTGGCCTTCATTGACTTATCATCAGCTTTCGACTGTGTAATCCATGATAAATTGTGGGACATTTTAAATAGCATGGGGGTGGAACCGGCCTTAATTCAATTTATTCGTGAAATGTACACAGGGTGCAGAGCAAGAGTGAGGTACGGCCTAAAAGGGGAATGTACTCGCCCCTTTGGTTTACACAGAGGAGTGCGCCAAGGCTGTGTTCTCGCTCCGTTCCTGTTCTCAATGTATATAAATAACCTAGATAAAGAATTGGCCACTAGGTGTAAAGATCTACCCCAAATAGATAAGCGACCTGTTCCGGCATTACTTTACGCAGATGATGCAGTATTAATGGCCAGGACCCCAATAGCTCTCCAGAAACTCCTGACAACCTGCATTACATACATGACACAGCTGGGACTTACTGTCAACCGCTCCAAAACTTTTATCATGAACTGTGGAGGGAAGCGCGGCAAGACTTATAACACCACTATTGTAGATAGCAAGGTCGAAATTGCGCAAACCTTTTCATATTTGGGCATAACATTTGATAAGCTGGGTTCCTAGGCCAACTGCAGGAAGACGAAGAGAGTGCACCTGATCAAAACAACGATGGCACTACGACTCTTCTCCAAAAGGCTTGGGGGGATTACACCACCTAACATGATAAAGATCTATAAAGCCAAGTGTATTCCGGCTGTTACGTATGGGGCAGGAATCTGGGGACATACAAACTGTGATCTAGTGCAGACAGTGGAAAACGATTTCCTACGACATCTGTTGAGGGTACCAAAAGGCACTTCATCGTACGTCACACACTCGGAACTCGGGGTTCCCTTCATTGCAGACTTGATAAAGATCCAGCCACTGCTACTATGGCATAAAGTCTGGACCTCGGAACACATCAGTTTTAACAAGGCCATCCTGACAGACTGTACGAAGTCATTATATACACCAAGGGTGCCATGGTTAAAATATATTATGACCTTCTTCGAAAAAATGGGCAATAAAGACTACTATACAAACCCAGTCTCGTTGCGGAAGATATCCAGGAAGGACCTGAGCATCTTGGCATTAAACTATCTAGAAGACATACTTTGGGGGGTCGAATCAAATAAAACCTCAGTCATTCACAACCAAATAATTTTGACGATAGAGGGTATGCAGCCGTACTTGGCAAACGTGGTACTCCCTCGCCACCGTTATGTTCTTACTAGATTTAGGCTAGACACATTTCACCGCCTAGTTTCATTTCCAATTATGAACGACTGGTCCACCTTGTTAAAACCATGCCCCTGTGATGCACAAACACGTCAATCCACAATCCATGTGGTTTTATTCTGTAATTTTTACGCCCATCAGAGGAAGCGCCTAGTTGTCCCGCTTTTAAGGTCAATCAATCTCCCCCAGTGTCGCACAGCCTATGCCTGTCTCCAGTCACTATCTTCTTTAGAGATGTGCAGAATTTTAGCTAACTTTTTATGTTCTGTATTAAAGATAAGGAAATCTATGGGGGAGGTGATTGAATTATAACTTATTGTGATAGGGTATTTATTTATTGATACACTAGACTGTTTTATTGTTGTGAGATTTTTACATTTTTTACATTTTCTATTATTTTACTTACTCGACCTTTTATTATATATTGAAATGTATGTATCATAATTGGAGATCTGATATGACTGTTATGTCTTTTATGACTTGTTGAAAGTCGAATAAAGATTTGTACTACTACTACTACATAGGACTGGAAGAATGCCCATCTGAAGGACTGGAGAAATTAACACAAAACAAGATCACAAAGTGAATTCATCAAAAGGCAGGCACGTCACATCAAAATTGCCACAACACAGACACACTAATTGTACCCTGTTTCATTGCAGAGGAAGATGGATCTCCTGCCGATATGCCTGTCCCAGATTTCCCTGATGACATGGATGACAAGCCGATAAACATTCCCCAGGAGACTATCCAAAAGGTCCTTGAAACCCTCCAGACCCCACCTTCAGTCACAAGGAGGAGCACAGAACAAGCAGCCATCGCAGAGGATCCACCCACCACCCCAATTGTAAGACCTGCCAGCTCCAATACAGCTGAGGACTCAGACGACCCTGGCACCAGCTTTGAGAGAACTGTAGTTGGAGTACAGCAGGAACTGGCCAAGGGGGTGCGTTCGTGCATGATGTCATCTGCAGATCAGGCAGCAGCTATGCAAGCCCTAACATCCATACTGCAAGGACTACAAGAAACTGTCAAGGGAGGGAGTTGCCACAACACCTCTCACCCCAAACCTTCCACTGCATGCACGAATGTAATCATGACTCCCTCAGGGCCGACTTGGCTGCCTACCATCGTGATGTGGCTGCTATTCTCAAGAACCAGCAGACCCTCCTTGCTGCAGTACTGCCCTTAAGACCTTCACAGGGAGCAGCGACCGGGGTGTCTGACTCCACATCTTCTAACACTGAGGTGTGTGTTGCCCCTTCACAACCACCACCACCAAGAACAGAGGAGGCAACACACACATCAGAAGAAGAAGACATGGAACAGATCACATTCACAAGGAAAATGACCCGGAAGCACTAGTCCCTGCCACATGGCCCACATTTACCAAGGTCCTGCGCATTGTAACTTGCCAGTCTTGCAACAACTTTACTCGAGCACTGTTCTGCAAACCACTGTTTATCTTGTCACCCAGCCCAGTGATTGTCTCTCTCCTACTCATTGCCAAATCCTGTCCCTCTGCACTGTCTGAAACATCAACCTCAGCATGTCAAAAGCATTTCCGTAACCCCTTGTGTTGGATCTCAATTTAAAATGTCACTGTAATGGTCTCACAATCATGGACAATGTACAGATAGCACTACAGCACTTTTCAATAAATAGCACTCACACAACAAATCTGTCTCTGGGTAATGTGATATATCAACTGTGAAGTAGATAACTGAAATGTGCCTACTGTCAAATTACGTAGCTTGTCAATACAACTGTCCTGATAATATGTAGTCAGAGAATTCTGCACAGTGCCCATGATTGCATCATACTCTGCCCTTCCTGAGGGACAAATCGGATGAAATGAGAAACTAATACCACCATGCTGTGTTGGACAGAAGAATGCTTCCTCAGGGGATAACTAAGTCATCAAATAGTGGTCGCAAAATGTTGTAAACATGCAAAAATAAGACAATAAATATGCCACACTAATCTAAGTGAACACTAAAAAAACTGCACAAATGAAGGTGTCTGAGTTAACATACAAATAGGTAATCATGCTGAACTGTGTCACAAATGATGTATGAGGGTCATGAACACAAGAATACAAGATTCCCAATGAGAACTCATCTTATAAGGGTGTGCATGATCATCACACTGCAGTCAGACCTAAAACTGTTTCCCCAATATCAAGTCTGGAAGCACTGTTAGTGACTTTGAAAACACACTTATCAACAGAAACACATTGGGATCCATATTAACTGTGATTGGTGGTTGCAACAAAGGGTTGACACTTTGCAAGGTAGCTCTCGGCTAGCTGCCAATCGTACAGCCCAGTTGGGATTTGTTTGTAGCATAGGACACAGATGTGATAGTACCAAATTGATGTACACTGAATCCAAACCCACGATCAAGTACCATTCAACACATACTATTAAGGGGTGACCAAATATTTATTAAATGCTAACCACAGATGAGGAAACTGAGGGAAAAATCTTACCTACCCTAATCTACCTTGACTACTCATTACCCACAACTGTCCCTAACTAACCTAAGCTACACTTACTTATCAAATGTAACAAAACGTTCTAAACATCTACCCCCCACCCCCCTTATGAGACGGGACACATGGAGGACAACACATACTAACCTAAACACATACTATACTATCCTAAACAAATATATATTTTTTTTTAATTTTTTTTAATTTTTTTTATTTTTATTTTAACCCACCAGAACCCCAACATAGCCCCCACCCTCCCACCCACACACTTAATAAGTAAAAATATAAAGAATGAGGACCCACCACACACCAACACTAATTAACTAACAGCCCATACTAACCTAACACTAAGCCCCCTAAGCCCACTAACTATAAGAACAAGGAAAGAGGAGGGAGGGGAGGGAATCATGTCCATCAAAAAAAGTGTCTAGAGGTTGGCCCTCCGGAGGGTCCTCTTAATGTCCTTGACCCGCCGGTTAATGTGCCGCACGTCCCGGCTCAGGTGGCTCAACTTGCACAGCACTTTGTCCATCTTATGTTCCATTCTGTTGTAGGCTGCAGGGTCAACAGATGGAGCAGTGGCAGTCTGGGTACCGGTGGAGGAGGTCTGTGTGGGTGTGGTGCCAGGCCTTGTGGGCTGTCCTGCACCGGTGGCAATGCTGGGGCCAGGAAGTCCAGCAGATGTTGGACCAACAGTGGCAGCTGTGGGTGGGGCCACCTGCCTCTGATTGGTGGTTGTGCTGGTGGTGGCTGTGGTGGGCAAAGTAGGCCCACCCTGTGGAAAGGCTCGCCATGCCCCGGAGGCCCGTTCATGGCGATATCGCCGGGCCATCCTCCGGAACCCCGACTCCACCAGCAGGATATGCTGATACCGCATGGCCCGGCGCTGAAATTCACGGACCTGGTCTGGAGTCATGTTAGCAGCTGTGAAGACAAATGCAGATATTCTACATTAGTAACTGCATTGTGTGAAATGGCACAGCAAGTTAATCAGACATTATATCTACTGTACTTGTAACAGCTCATATCACAATACAGAGCATTGAATGTCCCTGAGGAAGTATATAGCAGGCCAGACTACAAAGGTCACATCACACAAAGCACATCCATAACCTACAAGATGGATAATAACTGGCTTTGACTTGCAATCTGAGTTCTGACAGTTATCATCTAAGAATCATGCTGCATATCCTCCGCCAAAAGCTGGGCTACAAATGTCAGTGTACGGAAAGCAAAACTAAAGCCACATGGTCTGCAAGTTGTAACTGGACTTGCCAGTATAGTACCAAGTGCCAAACCTGAGTGTGTATTCTAGTATGCAACCAAACCGTCACTTATTCACATGTATGTGTAACATACTCGTAGCATCAGTACTAGGTACCCCATTCACAAACCCATGGCCGTGTTTGAGGGGGGGCGGTGGATACACAACTATAATTTGCCAACAACATGTACACCGAGGAGTGTATAGGAAACTCCACACATGTTTGTCTCTACAGACACACCACAGGTAAGGTCTATCTACAATTAGGAGTCAGCAAACCCTAGAGCACTCATAGGGTCAGACATGTCAGGAAATGCAGAACTTAGTACACAACATATACTTCCAGTGAGGCCTGACTTACATCAGACATAGAGTTGCTAGAACACCCATGATCATGAATTGCATGCACACCTAGGCCATTGCACTCAGGTTCCACAGACTTGTTGCACTACATGTGGAAGTACATGCTGCTAGGAGGTTCTACCTACTGTTTCAAAATAACGTAGGTAAATAGGGAAGCAGATGTCTATTGGAAAGCTATTAGCTCTACCAATCTTAGAGAATGTGGGTCTGACAGGCTGACTAAATTGGGGCTGACTTCCATTGCGACTCTTGGTGATACAAGTGTCATACACATGACTATCCCCTGTACTCACAGTGGGGCCTACAGGGATGTCCTACAATTCCTACATGATACCAATGGATACGCATTGGCAAACTCAAAACATGTGAGAACTGCATTCCCACTCATGGAACAAGAGAAAAGCTTGCCCAACGCATCACACCTTGCTATGCGTCCAACTCACACGAGTCCATAACCAGCAAACACAACACATAACAGACATATCAACACTTACTGGAGTGGTCGGGGTCCTCAAATGTCGTCACCTCTCCCACAGTGTAGGGTGCCGGTCCACCTGTAAGGTATGGAAGGAAGAAATGTGCTCAAAATCTGTGCACAGTGCAACAATTTCATAAACATTTACAATGTGTAGGCTTAATAATGAAATGGCAGCCATTCAGACATGATGGTACTGGATCTGATATATCACGGCCAACTTGTACATAGCATGGGTCTCCTGTGACAGTTACACACATATCTGCACACATACATTGTCCCTAACTATCATGTGGTTGCAAACATGCCCCATAATTGGTGAGCACTAAAAATATGGAGTGTAATCGTCTCATCATGTGCATCCAAGAGAGACATCCAAAGCCTTGTTATTTGAGGACTGCATTACCAGTCAAACATGCCTTGTGGCCATGACACATTTATTGCACATAGGCCCAATGTACAGAGGGAGGGGCAGGGACTTTTGTAAGCCATCCTGTTGTTACAGTATAGTCAATTGATGTGGCCCAGCTATGGTGATTTGCACCAACCATGGAGATGTGAGGCCATGTGCATACACTTGGACTGCCATCCATATTTGGATTGTGGCTCAACTAATTCCAACAAACATCTTAAGATGTTAGCTGAGGGCACTTTACACCTTTTCACAATGTTTTCAAATCAAGAACTGACATGTATCCAAAAAGATCAAGGAACACAATAATCCCACACATTCATAGTACTTCTGTGAATGCTTTCCTTCCACACTCACCAGACTCACATGAGACATATGTCTGAGCCACTTTGCTATTATCAATTTACGTGAAGGCAGCACTCATTTTCAGCATCATGTAGTGATTCTAAAGTCAGTCTAGCAATTGCGTCAACATAGTTGGCCTAAATGTTGGTACATCTGTACTTCTCTGTCAATAGTACCCTATATAGACATGATTGGCTCTTATTTTGTTAGCTGTTCTGACAAAAAGGCCGCACCAATTTCCTTCATGGAAAAGTAACCTGTAAGTTTGCTGAGCACGTGCTACCTGACAGCTAGCAATTGTGATCCTTACCATAGTGCATCAATGATCCCCTTATATTACCCCAGCATTAAACACAGTCAGCAAGTTAGCTGGCAGACATTGCACTAATCCCCTGATGTCACAACAGAGCATTTAACGTGCACATTAACATAATTCATACTCAGACTCCCACAAACAAGAAAAACACAAGATAAATGGACAAATGTAGACAAAACACAGTACTACAGTATACACAAACAATATTTATTTCACAAATGGACTTTACAGATAGCACACAGGACAACAACAGGACAAAATCTCAGGACAACACTCTCTACACAGCCACACAGTCAAGAAGGATCATAGACTGAAAAGTGAAAGTGAAAGTACACCCACTGTACATGATCTGTAAACAGGATATCCTATTACATCACTTCCTGTATGAAAAGTCCCGCCTTTTTTGCGTTATGCGTCATTTTTTGTTTAACAAAACTGTATTTGCGTCATTTTTTTTTACGCACAGACATGAATATTAACCCGCATCCACATAATGATACATGGACTGTACAAATATCTGGATGCGGGCTAAATTTCACTCCTGTGCGTCAAAAAAAATGACGCAAATACAGTTTTGGTTGTCAAAAAATGACGCTCAGCGCTAGGGACGTCAAAATTACAGTGCATTAACTGGTTTGGGGCATTTTTACTTGTTTTTTGGTTATTTTACATTTGGAACATATCAGAGATTGGCTAATTGAAGACAGTATGGTGTTGATGGTGTATGTTCACATGTGTGACATCGTACTGCAGCGGAACATGATCCACTACACCCTTCACAGTATTTTTACAGTTGGCTGACACAATAGATGGTCATAAGTGTGGCCTACATATATGTGTTGCACAAATTGTGCATGTTTGGCATAAGGAGAGGATAGCAATGTGATGCACATGTGTACAATACCTAAATGCCTTTGGCTCAAAGTGTGTGCTTTGACAACTAGTGGTTTGGTTGACCAAGTGTGTGTGTATCACATGAAGCATAATTGTACTTAGGGTTGTATGAATGTGACGTCCTTGTGTCCAATCCTTAGATGCAAGTCAAATTGAAAATGAGCGAGGGCATGTGTTAGTCATACATGTAACAACACCCGTAAAGTGTACTTCCAAGTTTTAGGGTCACGTAGACACCACATGTGACATAGCATGCACCAGATGGATGCCAGACGCTTGTTCATGTCAATGGTCCACATTTTCTACATCCTATGTCCTAGAGTATTGGTAAGAGTTTCCTAGGCACTACTTGGAGAATCCCACAGTGAGTCATACACATGCATTGAGGAAGTGGGAACCATGTTGTTTGCACAGACAGACAAGGGTGAATCTCATATGTATGATGACACCACAGTTGAGGCCATAGAAGTGAGCCCAAACTTTCAAGTGGCTGTGGTGGACCAGCATACAAGACAGCATGTGTCCACTTATTTCCAGTGATCAATTGCACATAGGTGTCTTGTTCATGTGTGTGGTCCAATGATGATCCTGTAGATTATTAGGGGTGTAATTTGTCACAGTTCGGTCCAGGACTCATCATGAGTCAGTGGCAGCTATTCCTGTAACTACTGAGTATCCTTTGTTGATCAATGTGAGTAAAGTAGATGTGGACATGTGAACCAACATGTGGATGGTGCCACCCTGTCACTAAAGACGTGTAATGAGACAGGCAACAGGGCAACCTTGGTGTGCTGAGTGAGATAATGTCTCAGGTGTCATGTTCCGGCAGGTGTCATTACAACATTTGTACACAGGTTGGCCTCTGCACTTCCCACTGCATCTGGGAACATCATAGCCTCTGTGCTGATTATTCTCGCAGCTATTCACCACACACGGCCCATCACTATGTTGTGTGCACTGTGATGCTGTGTGTGAACTGTCAGGGTCCTGACATTTGTGTATTATTCATGGACATTATCAGAGGTTGCTGGTTGTGCTGAAAGCCCTGTACCCAATCCCTGCCTACGGCCCTGGGACACTGTCACACTTTGTCATTCATGCATAAATGCAACCCAGACAAGGGATGGGCCATGAATTTTGCTTTTCCAAGAGGATGTAACTCAAATGGTACAGTTAAAAGGCAGATGATGCTATACAATGTATTTGGGTATGCATGGAAGAAGCCCATGCCCAATGCCCCCTGATGAATTAGAGGTTTGCTAACGCAAGAGTGGTACATATGTAGACACAGGGATACTTTAGTGTGACGCACAGACAGTTGCCAGTCAGGCTGACAGAATGCAAGGTGATTCAGGATCCGGTTACTTGACAAGTTACGTAATCAGTGGTCTGACTGAGACTGTTTTGAGGACAAACTAGACAGTTGACATGTCAAACTGTGTATGTTCTGTGTTTTTGAAGGTGACAAATGAACCCAAGGGCTGTGTTACACGGCTTAATTAGTATCAATGCTTGACAGTGTATTTGACATAATGGCAACTCCTATGCTATTCCAGGCATCATCAGGGGCAGTGTTTTTTAAATGGGTGGTGTGCATGGAGATGATCACAGGTGTGGGCTGCATCTGTTTCTCACCAGTCCTGTAGGTGAGACTTGCATTCTAAGGGCCAACAGACATTTTCAGAAGGGGAAGCAATCTACATGTGCTAACAGGGCTTTGAAACTAGAAGACAGTGTGTAAATTGACCTGAAGTCCTTGCTGTCAGATGTTCTATGATAATGGCATACCATAGGAAAGGGTGTAGCACACTGGTTTGCTAATGTTGGTCTGTGTGTGTAGAGGAGGTAATATCAGGGTACACATCTTAGTATTCCAGGGACCTCTTCTGACAGGTGGGTTGTGACTAGGTGCATGGGTGTGTCATGAGTTAGGAAATGGGCTGACATGTACATGGAATGTCATGTGCGCAATGCATGTCATATGTGTGGCACTTGTGCTGTCTATGTTCTGCTTCTAGGGAACTCTAGTCACAGATAGTCCTTGCAAATATTGGATGCAGTTGGACTTACTGCTGTCAAGGGTCTGGTCAGGCATTCCTGTTACTGATGCCAAAGCACATTGAATGCCTCATGTATGAGGCTTGTTTTCCCCTTATTGAGTGATGGTGTCTTAGTTGTGTGCCATATGCTGCGCTGGACCTTGCTTTCAACATGTATGCGTGAAATAGTTGTGGTCCTCTGCTATTGGCCTTTAAAGGAGATATGTACATGATATATGCCATTAAGAGTGTGTGTGTATGTGACCATTGTATGTTATGCATCACATTAGCTCTGGGATATTCCGTGTCCTACTCAGTATCTCAGCAATGCTCCATGAGGCAACACTCTTATTCTGATAAGTAGAGATGAAGGTGTGCAAAAAGGAATAGCCAGACCATGACATGGTGATTAGAATAGGTGTTTATTTCAATTTGTTAACTAAAGTGGTGAAGGTGATCATATTCAGAAGAAATTATTTACAATCTGTTGCCGCCTGCGTATACCAGCTTCTGTGTTCTGTAGTTCCCCCTCCTGTTGCAGGCCAGCATCCTCCTCTTCCTCCTCTTCAGGCATGTGTGGCTCTGGTTTAAGGAGGGGAATGTTTCTTTTGATACAAATGTTGTGCAATATTGCACATGTGAGGATGATCCTACAGACCATCTCGGGGGAATATAGGAGGCTACCACCAGTGATGTTGAGGCAGCGGAACCTTGACTTGAGGATGCCGAAGGTCCGCTCGACAATGCTGTGTGTTCTCCTATGGGCGTCGTTGTATGCATGCTCTGCAGCAGTACTTGGGTTTCCAAATGGTGTCATAATCCATGGCTGGATGCCATACCCCTGATCAGCTGCAAGAGAAAATTAATGGGATCATGTTGATGTGGCAGTAGTTGTCTTGTGTTGTCTGTGACTCTTTTGTGTACTAATGTGGCATCCTATGCTTGTAGGCTGTACCATCTGCATTGTGTTGTTTCCTTGGCTGAACGAGTGTTTGTCTGCTAACCGTTTGTCAGCAGTATGTTTTGGGATTTGCAGTACAGTGTGCCCTCCTTAGCATTGTGACTTGTGATACAGGTGTCCGTGTGTCTTCACTGGGGGTGAGATGATAGTTCCATGCACAGTTAAAATTGAAAGTGTTGTCAACACGTTCATATCAAAGTACCCTGGACATCCCATACCTTGAAACTTATGCATTGGATTAATGTAAAGGTAATTGGGACACTTACAATTTGCAAGGTGACATTTAGGCAACCACACTCATTGACGTCTTAACATTAGGCTGTACAGTAATTTCCGATGTGTGACAGGTTCAATGGTGACTTAAGAAACATGGCTAGCGATGTCACGACCTCAGTGTGTTCCTGTTCACATGTTGCTGTTGTCCTAGAGGGTTGCTATGCAGTGTGTATATAAGTAGGTTTTTGTACTTACCAACAAGTAGTCCATTGCCATACCGTCCATCCTGGAAGTGTTCATTGATGGTGCAGTGACGGAAGATGTATGAGTCATGGACACTCCCAGGATATTTAGCCACGATGTTGGTGATCAAAACCTGGTGATCGACTATGGCCTGCACGTTGATGGAATGTGTGTGCTTCCTGTTGCGGTAGAGGTGTTGAGTTGCAGCAGGTGGCACAAGGCGTACATGTGTGCAGTCGATTGCACCAAGGACGTGTGGGAAGCCACTGATGAGGTAGAACCCCTGTTTTGTTTCCTGCTGCTTCTGCAGTGTGTTAGGGAAGCAGATGTGGCGGGGTGTCAGTCGAATGATGGCATCCAGTACTTTGGGCAAAAAGGCGGAGAATTATGGTTGTGATATTCCGCCAACCAGGGCACCAGTTGTTTGGAAAGAGCCACTTGCCAGCATATGAAGTACGGCAAGCAGCTTGGTTTCTGTTGGGATGGTGCGGGGTGTCACCAAAGTGGGGGCCAACTGCTGTTCAATGTTGCGCAACAGCTGCTGAATGGCCTGCCAGTTCAACCGGTACCTCTGTATGATGTCGTGTTCCCTGAGACCCTGAAGGGTGGTTCTTGGGCGGAATATCCTCTCCTGCCTTCTGCCCTGCCTTTGGGGTCCCTGCTGGTGTTGTTGTTGCTGCTGTTGTTGCTGCTGGGCTCTGCGTCTGCGTGCACGCTGGATTCGTATCACCTCCATGGCTCCCTGTTGCTGCTTTGCTGCTTTGCTGATTGTTCTGTGTGTTCTGATTAAATACAGGTGTGTTTGCCCCATTTTAACGCCTTCCCTGACCCAGGCGTTAAATTTTGGCGCAAATCGGGCTGTGCGTCATTTTCTGGCTCTGCCTCTCGGCCGTGCGTCATTTTTGCCCGAAAGCATAAATACGACGCACTGCCTTTTAAGCCATTTTTTGGATGGGAACGCCTACCTTGCATATAATTAACGCAAGGCGGGTTGGCGCATCCAAAAAATGACACACACGGCGGAATTTTGTCATCCGCAGGCTCGGGCGTCAACGTTTAAATACGGGGCAACGTTTGCGCTGATTGTGCGTCAAAATTTTTGACGCACAATCGGCGCAGACGGAGTATAAATATGCCCCTAAATATTTCGACCACCCCTAGCTCTGAGACATTTGTGCCCCCATCATCCCCTCTGCTCCCAGAGTATGGATTGCTAAACCCTATCTCTAGAGCTGCTATGTGTAACTCTGTTCAAGAGAAGTAAATCATTATTGGAGGTGTGCATTTAAATACAGACTGCATCTAGACCAGCACTGGAAGGCATACAGATGAATCTTGAGCATCATTTAAGTTGTCTTTAACTGATGGAGCGCAAGTCCTTGGAGAGAGGCTGCCATGCCCAGTCAGCTGATTTGTGACTTATCTTTTTTAGTGATGCACCCTGCACAAACAAAACTAAAAGCCAAACAATGATGCCCTTAGCACCCCTCCACCACTTAATGGTCATATATTTATCAGGCAGCATATACAAGACCACTTCCCCTTAAATGGAAATGCTCCCAACCACCGATCCCAAAACATTACAGAGCTTGTGGTATATGAAAGATCGTCCTACCCCTGCTCTGAAATGCCCTCTCATGGCCCTACCCAAACCCTGACCCAAGGCAACTTAGACAACAGAGAAAGACTTTTGTGCTAATTGTCTGTTTGAAAGAAGGTCTGACATACGCTGAGGTTTGGAGCAATGTGACAACTTAGGGCCAGATTTATGGAAAACTGGAGCATCATTCATGATGCACCACTTTCTAGCTCTCCCATTGAGTCCCCCTATCACCATGTGTGCACCATATTTACTAAACGGGGCACCATGGAGTCGTGCCCACATTAGCGTCATAATTTATGGTGTTAATGTGGTGCTTTGCTGGATTGGCACCATAAATTATTGAGGTAATGCAGCAAAGCACAGCGAGGCCCATTGTTTTCAATGGGAGTGTCATCTTAACGCCTGTCTTAGGCAGCATCAATAATGACGCTAAGAATGATGCAGTGAAAACTAGTAAATTTCACTGTGCCATTTTTGGGGCCCACCTGTGTGGGAATTTCCCCCTTGCATACATTATGCGTGGTGCAGGCATAATATGGCACACGGATTTACAAAGTGGTGCAATGCTTGCATTGCGTCACTTTGTAAATATGGCGTGTGGGAAATGCCACATTTGCTTAAAAAAAGACACAAATGTGGGGCAAGGAGGAGCAAGGGGCATCGTAAATATGCCCCTTAGTTTCTTCATATTGGATGCTAGTACTAACTTCATGTCTATCTCATTCCTGGCTAATCTTGATATATTTGCCTGTAAAAAACAGACATGATACATTTTTGATAGCTATGCAATTTCAGAGCAGCAGACAATGCTGTATGACACTCACTGAAAGTTTGTGAGGCACAAATTCATACAACTTAAGGGAATATTTAAGAGACTCTAGCACCACCTTATGCCTGTGCTAGCTGTGATGTATGCAAGGGGGGAGTTTCAGTGCAAGGAGGCACGCAAAAATGGTGCAGTGAAATTTAAAAGATTTCACTGTGCCATTTTTGACATCATTTTTAATGCCTGGTCGGAGCAGTTGTTAAAATGACCCTCCTGTAGAAATCTATGGGCCACCTTGCACTTTGCTACACTAGCATCAAAGTTTTTAACGCTAGTGTAGCAAAGCGCCACAATAACACGAACACTTTTGACATTATTGAGCTAATTTCCACTATGGTGTGCTATATTGTAAATATAGTGCAACCATGGTGTCGTTAGGTGCCAGTATGCGGGCACAGAAAAAGTGGCACATCAGCTCTGATGAACCACTTTTTCTTAAATATGGGCCTACGTTTCCTGTAAATACTGATCATTATCAGTTGTACAACCATGAAAATGGAAATCAAATAGGCATGTATCCTCCTAAACCACTTCGGATCAAACTCATGTTTCTAGAAATAGGTTTAAGTAATTTTTGGAGTGCTGCTACTTACTTAGCAGTAATGATTATAAGTTGTGAGCAGGTACATTAAAATTGATGAGGCTTTTTTTAAGCTCTTATAAAACCTGTCTTCTGACTTACAAACGGCCAACTGACGTGATTTCGCTTTCTGGTTTTAAGGGCTCAGCTGTGTAGTAGTGTTATTATAACTTTTAATGATAAATGAATGCTGTTTCTATTTTGCTTTTTCAAATTTGGGCAAGGTTGTGAAGATTGTTTTTTAAAAAGGGGGCATTTAACAAAGATTTCAAAATTATTGGTATGCTTTCTTATAACTTTCAATAAGATTTTATGTACCTCACTCTGACAATACACACAAACATTAGGACTTGTTCCAATGCCTCATCTCCTGGGCTAAGTCCATATTTTCATTTCACAATTCTCGCTTGATATGTGCTCGTCAAATTATTCGTCACCCGCAGTTGAATCCATAAGGATAAGCAAGACTAACTCATGTTGAAAGATTGCATTATCAGGTGAGACATCAGTCACTGTGCATTGGCTAATCTTTTGGGTGCCTGGCCACCGGAGGTGTATTGGAAGATTGATATTTCAAGTGCTGACTCAATAGGTGCTAAACGTTTAAGGAAGTAGGGCCATATGTACGAAAGCTTTTTTCCATAGACACAGAATGGGTAAAATCCTTTGGTACATCTGGCCCTAAGCTTCTGTTTCACAGTCGAATCCACAAGTGAGCGAATGAGGGAGGGGTTGTCTTTTGAGTTAACTCAGCCTACCATAAATTCCGGGTTCATCAGTTAGGCCATCCAGAACACACAGTAGCACACGTGATGGGGGACAACACTATTACCTTGAAACACATACACATACACCATGTAATTGAAGATGAAATAAGCACATATGGGGCAAATCACTCACAATTATTCATATGCAATATTGTGCTTGACGCAACAAAAGACATGGGACCTACTTTCTGGGTCATACTAGGCTGAATATACCGACAGTCACCTACCTCAGTGACACCATACAGATTCTTTGTTTGCTTCGTGACACCTCTGCAAACAACTTCAAATGTATACCATAACAACTGCCCACTCCCAAACCCTGCCCATTGTAAAGATGTTGCCTAAAAAAACAGCAACTTGACACTGCCTGCATTTCTTTGCATTACCGAAAGTCTTGCCGGGTGGTGGAAGTACAATGACCCATAACATACCAAGGAGTGCACAGAAAAACATAATCAAACCATCTATGGGTCTCATTCGTACAATGCTTGGCTTACCCACATTCACAGCCTCTTGTAATAATAGAGAAAATATAAATAGCAAGGTATGGAATACCATTTCACACCAACAAAAGAACAATAAGTTTCTACGTTTATTGCTACAAGACCCATAAAATGTGGGCATGCCAAAAGGTCAAGAGACTATTTCATCTGATTGCACCTTAGGTACCCACCACACACCAGGCCAGCTTCCTACATTGGTTGCACTGACTTGATTTAAGAGGTGTTAGGTGGTGGGCCTGCGGAGGAGGGTACTTCTCCATGTACTTTGCAAGCAGTGGGCTCAAGTTTCGTTACGCCAGTGGCTCACAATGCAGATTGATGGCAGCCAAAAATAAAGCCAGAAATTGTGATATTGCAGATTAAAGTATGGGGGCATGGGCAGCTCACCTGATGAACCAAACAAATTTACTAAGCATGACACGTGAGTAAAAACAATTAGATGGCTAAGGGTTGGTTGGGCTAATGACTGGGATCATATAGCCATAGAGGAAAAGAAGTATTGATTGCTCAGAATAGATGGACAGGGAGTATGCATGAGAACACCAGTGAGATGCCTTTTGGAGTGTGGCAGGTTGGCAGCTAGGATCAGATGACTATAGGGTAGGGCCAATGTGGGAACTGTTACAGATCGACGGGTGTGACAACTTGGTTGCTGAAATCAGGTAACCGCAGAGCAATCAGTACACATGCAGATGGCTGAAATCAAATGACAACCAGAGGAGTGGATAGAGAGTGGCTGGGATTGGACAACTGCATATCTTTAGGTAGCCCAGTGGCTCAGACTACAAGCATTGGCTAAGCCAGTTGGTTTAGCCCATGTAAGAGCTATTGGCTTTACCAGTGAAGTGGTGTAAAGTGGAGCATCATGGAGTGTCAAAGGGTGCCATGGAGTGATCCAGACTGGAATGGAGTGTCGTGGAGTTGCATAGTGTGGCACAGAATGATCATGGAGGGAGTAAATTCGAGTGGAGTAGAGTGGAAGGGAAAAGAGTAGCCTGGCATAGAGTGGAGTGGAATAGAGTGTAGTGTCATAGAGTGGAGTGGCAGAGTGTCTTAAAATGGAGTGGTGTAGAGTGTTGTAGAGTGTCTTAGAGTAGAATGAAGTGGCAAAGTCTAGACTAAAATGGTGTGGAGTGGCTTGGAGGGAGTTGCATGCAGTGGAATAGAGTGTTGTAGCATAGAGTGCAGTAGATTGTCATGAAGTGGAGTTGCAGAGAGTGGAGTAGAGTAGCATAGATTTTCGTGGCATGGCGAAGAGTGTTGTAGAGTGGCACAGAGTAGAAGAGAGCAGAGTGGAGTGTCAAGGAGTGGTATAAAGTGTCATGGAGTGATGTTGAGTGTAGTAGAGAGACATAGAATGGAGTAGAGTAGAGTGGAGTTATGCACAGTGATGTAGAATGTGGTGAAGTGGCATAGAATGGAGTGGAGTGGCGTAAAATGGAGTGGCATAGAGTGTATTGGAGTAGAGTGGAGGGGCATAGAGTGGAGTAAAGTGTCATACAAGGGAGTGGCATAGAGTGGAGTAGAGTGTCCTAGAGTGGAGTAGAGTGAAATAGAGTGAAATGGCATAGAGTGCAATAGAGTGGAGTGGCGTACAATGGAGTACAGTGTTATACAGTACTGTGGAGTGGCACAGAATGTCATTGAGTTTCATGAAGGGTGTAGACTGTCGTAAAGTGGAGGACATTGAGAGAAGGGGCCTATAGTGGAGTAGAGTGTTGCTCAGCTGAGTGGCCTAGAGTGGAGTAGAGAATCGTAGAGTGGAGTAGAGTGCCATTGAGTGGAGTGGAGGGCAGTGGAGTAGAGTGCTGTAGAGTTCCGTGATGTGGCATAAAATGGCATTGAGTGTCATAAAGGGAGAAGAGTATCAAGGAGTGTAGGGGCATTGAGTGGCAAGGCACAGAGTGGAGTAGAGAGTCCTGGAGTAGCATAGAGTGTTGTAGAAAGGAGTGGCTTACAGCGGAGTACAGTGTCATTGAGTAGAGTAGAGAGGAGTAGATTAAATTATGTAGAGTTAAGTAGTGTGGCATTTAGTGGCATAGAGCTGGTTGCACAGATTGGAGTAACATTTTGTAGAGTAGAGTGGTTTACAGTAGGGTAGATTGTCATAAAATTGAGTTGTGTAGATTGGAGTAAATTGAGTGCAGTGAAGTAGGGTGAGCTGTGTAGATTGTCATAAAATGTCATAGGATACCATAGAGTACAGAAGAGTGTTGCAGAGTGGAGTAGATGTCATAGAGTGGAAGGTCGTAAAGTGAAGTAGAGTGTTGTAGACTGGAATAAAGTGGAGTAGCATATAGTGGAGTTGCACAGAGTGGAGTGCTGTAGAGTAGCTTCTAGTGGAATAAAGTGGCATAGAGTGGAGTGAGGTGGATCAGAGTTGAGTGGTGCAGCGTAGAGTGTAGAAAGGTGTCACAGAGTGGAGTGCCATGGTGTGGAGTAAATTGTTGCAGAGTCGAATGTTGTAGAGTGTTGTGTCATTGAGCGATTTGTCATGGAGTGGAATGGCATTGAGTGTTGTGTAGTAGAGTTGTCTGGTATAGCGTGGAGGGGTGTATAGAGGAGAGGTTTATAGTTGAAGGTTCATTAAATGAAGGGGTATAGAGTGGAGGGGCTTAGAGTGGAGCAGCGTACAGTGGAAGGGCTTGCTGTAGAGTGACATATAGTGGAATGGTGTGTCACAGAGTGGTGTGCCGTAGAATGTCTTATAGTGGAAGGACACAGAGTGGAGTGGCATGCCATACAATAGAGTGGAATGGTGTGTTGTAGAGTGCATTAGAATGGAGGGATGTAGAGTGGAGAGGCATGTTGTAGAGTGGAGTGAAGTGGCATGTCATAGAGTGGTGTGTTATGGAGTGTAAAGACGTATTGTAGAGTGGAATAGAGTGGAGTGGCGTACAAAGAAGTGAAATGATGTGGAGTGGAGTGACTTGGAGTGGAGCGATATGTAGTGGAGTGTCGTAGAGTGGAGTGCCGTGCCATAGAGTAGAGTGGAGTTGGGTGAAGTGGAGTGGAGTGGCATGTCGCAGTGTACTGTAGAGTGGTGTTTCCTAGATTAGAGTGGAGTGGTGTGCCGTTCAGTGGATTGACATGTCATAGAGTAATGTAGAGTGCAGTGACGTAGAGTGGAGTGTCATTTAGTGAATTGGCGTGTCATAGAGTGGGATGAAGTGCCATAAAGTGGAGTGGTGTGTAATACAGTTTCATGAAGCATGTAGAGTGGAAGGGCATAGAGGCAAGTAGGCTGTTGTAGAGTGGAGTGGTGTTGAGTGAAGTGGTGTAGTGTGTAGTATGCATGGTGTCGTATCGCACTGCCATTAAAATTAACAGTTTTTAAATTGAAATTACCATTACATCTGCAGAGGCACTGCTAAATGTACACAGCAGGAAAACAATAGAGTAGAGTGGTGTGGCATAGAGTGGAGGTGTGTAGAGTCGAGGGACATAAAGTGGAGGGGCATAGAGAGGGGGGCTTGTATTGAAGGGGTGTAAAGTGGAGGGGCATAGAGTGGAGGGACATATAGTAGAGGGGAATGTGGTAGAGTGGCACATAGTGGCACATAGTGGAATGGCATGGACTGATGTAGATTTGAGTGGCTTTGTCGTATAATAGCTTGTCATAGAGTGGGATATAGTAGAGTGGCTTGTTGTAGAGTGGAGTGGCATGTCATATAGTACGGTGGTGTGGCATGTCGTAGAGTAGAGTGGCATGTTTTAGAGTGACGTGTCATAGAGTGGTGTAGAATGGAGTGGCATAGAGTTGGGTGAAGTGACATGAAATGGAGTGTCATGGACCTGAGGTTGTGGAGCAGAGTGGTGTAGTATGTCATAGAGTACAGTGGAGTAGCGTGTCTTAGAGTGAAGTGACCTGTTGTAGAGTGGTTTAGAGAGGAGTGGCACAGAGTGGAATAGAGTGACGTGGAGTAGAGTGGAATAGAGTACAGTGGCATGTAACAGAGTGAAGTGTCGTAGAATGGAGTGCCATGTAGTAGAGTGTCAGTGAGTAGCGTAGAGTGGAGGGGCATGGAGTGGAGCAGAGTGCTGTAAAGTGGAGTGTTGTAGAGTGAAGTGACGTAATGTGAAGAATGCCTGGTGTGGTAGCACACTGCCATCACGAACAACGCATTTTCAATTGAAATAACTAGTACATTTGCAGAGGCATACAGTTTTACTGATAAAAGTATACAGTATGCAAATGATATGTGCAGAAACGTCATCAACTAGTGTATTGATTTGTTGGATCATATCAAAATATTTGTTTTCACCACACTTCAGAATTACAAAATATGTGCTTCATTTGTGCTTTCCTAATTCGGATACTTTCGGAAATATCTGCACAGTTCATTGATAGACAGTTAAAATTTGTTTTGTGCTAGATTAGAGCGTTGGCTTTCACAGCAAGGTTATCACCTATATCCTCTCTCTTTGAAGTCAGAGGAAGAAAAGTAAACACCAACCTCCCTCGTAAGACAGAGCTTATAATTTGACCTCTGTCTTTGAATGCACAGCAATTGTGACAATACAAGAACAAGATTTAAAGGCCTTTTTACAGAAAGTGATTACTTATGGAACAACAGAGCAAAAAAACTATGTTCCACAAGAGGGAACAAACTAAAGCTGGACAGCCTAAAACCAATAAAGCAAGGCACTCAAAAAAAATCAAATGTGAGTTACAAGACACACAGCCAATGTAAAGCAATGGGTTTAATTCATTCTATGGAAGCTTTCAGAATGTCTACTAGATAACGTTAGCAAAGCCGGTAGTGTGCTGTCAAGTAGGCTTCACCCTAAAACTGCAGACTGTTAGACCTGGCATCCTTGGCATGGTATCCCTTTACTTTTTTGCCTTCTGGTCTACCGTTTACTGATGTTATTTTTGAAGGCTTTAGGACTCTGGGCACTTCACAACTGATGACCAGTGATAAAGTGCACGTACTCGTTCCCTTAAACCTGTACCATTGGTTTATGCACGAATTGGCATATTTAATTTACTTTTAAGTCCCTGATAAAGTGCACTACATGTGCCCAGGGCCTGTAAATTAAATTCTACTGGAAAGCCTGCAGAAGTGTTTATGCCACCCACTTGAGTTGCCTTGAAAAATGACTAAGGCCTGCCATTGCTAGGCCTGTGTGTGCAGATATAAACTGCCATGCCGACCTCACAAGTTAACCGTGTTGTAGATCCCAAACCTTTCTTTTTAACATGCATGGATCACCCCTAAAGTGAGCCATAGACAGCCCCAAGGGCAGGGAGCAATGTATTTAAAAAGTTGGACATTTACTTTTATTCTTTACATGTCCAGGTAGTAAAAAACTTTAAATTCGATTTTAACTACTGCAAGGCCAACCTCTCCCAAAGGTTGATGTTGGGATTACCTTATTGCAAAGTGTCATTTCCAAATGGGAAGAGATAGGACCCCCTGAGTTTGGTGTCTCTGGCGTCACAATTTAAAGTCAAAACTCATTGTGAGGTCGGATTTTAAATCTTTTAGAAAATTTGCATTTTCCTACTTTAAATCATCTAGGGCCAGATGTAGCAACTTCCCAAATTGCGACTTGCAATTTGCGAGTCCCTGCGACTCGCAAATTGCAAGTCGCAATTTGGGATGCAGAAAGGTGTCTCAGACACCTTCTGCGAGTCGCTATGGGGTCGCAAAGACCCACCTCATTAATATTAATGAGGTGGGTCGCAATTTGCGACCCCATAGCGACTCAGGGCAATCACGGGGATGGAGGCCTGCTGGGAACAGCAGACCTCCATGTCCGTGACTGCTTTTAAATAAAGCAGTTTTTTTTTTTTCAAAGTGCAACCCGTTTTCCTTAAAGGAAAACGAGCTGCACTTTGAAAAATAAACCAAAACCTTTTGTTTCGGTATTTTTCAGGGCAGGTAGTGGTCCATTGGACCACTGCCTGCTCTGAAAAATTATATTTGGGTCCAGTCACAAAGGGGAAGGGGTCCCATGGGGACCCCTTCCCGTTTGCGAGTGGGTTACCATCCACTTCAAGTGGATGGTAACTGCGAGCCCATTTGCGACCGCTTATGCGGTCGCAAATGGAATTGCATACCACTGCGACTCGCAAATAGGAAGGGAACACCCCTTCCTATTTGCGACTCTGAAATGCATTTTGCGAGTCGGTTCCGACTCGCAAAATGCATTTCTACATAGCAAACACGCATTTGCGACTCGCAAATGGCGATTTTCGCCGTTTGTGAGTCGCAAAGTGTTTGCTACATCTGGCCCCTAGTGCCTTTTGCCTGTCTCAAAATACACATCTAGATGGGTGACATCTGGGCTCTTGTACATTCTCTCCAGACAGACACACGCAAATGGAGCTTAGCTGTGACTGAGTGGCCATCTGCATGTTGATGCCCATTCTGGGCAGGATGAGAGTAAGGAGCTGATACACATGAATGGCTGTGTCCTGAGCCCTAACAAAGGGCTGCATAACCCCCTGTGGTGTGTCTGGGTAGGAAGGTCAGGGACTTTGTGCACTTCAAATGCCTCTCTTTGAAGTCTCCCGCACTTCAAAGTTACCTCTGGGTGTAAGCACTAGAACTCATCCTACCAAATCAGCACACTTCTGGACCTGAGAAAACTCTGCCAAGAAAAAGGACTGTTGTGCTGCTGAAAGGACTGTCACTCTGGCAGTCTCTGCTGGACTTTGCTGAACTCCTGCTCCGTTGTGCCTGCCCTGCTGCCTGCTGCCCTCCTTCACTGCTAGTGAGTGGGACTGGACCTGCATCTGTACATTAAAGACTTCACTCAACCCTGCTACAGCTTCTGGACTCTGTCAATTGTGAGCCCTGCCAAGTGGTGCCAATCCATTCCAGGATCCTTGGAAGTGAGTTCTCCAACAGTTTCTACAAAAATCCACACATTGCGGTCACTTCATCGATGTTAACCAGCGCATCACCTGCCTGACACGGACGCATCGCTGCTGTGGCTGAGGACGAGCACAAAGCAATGCTGGCAGCGCAGCTCAGAGTAGATGCATTGCCCTCAGCTCCGATGTAATTCCATTGCATTGCCACCTGTGCGGCTCGACGACAATGCAACATCTTCATCACTAAGGGTTCATTGACGATGCATCCCAACTGCTCAGGTCGGTACCGACGCATCACCTGCACATCGCCTCCTCTGCTCCTTGCATCAGAACTTCAACTTTGATGCATCCTACATCTTAAAGGTACTTTAAGGTACTAAGTTGGTCCCTGTATCCGACTCACGCTCCATCATGATCAGCTAGATTTTTCAGATTTGACCCAGTCTAGTGCGACCAGATTGTCCCTGTCAGTGCTTTATGCTTCTAAGCACTATAGTTGTAGATATTATACAAAATTTGTATCCCGACTTCTACTTATTGGATTGTTGTGTGGAGTCTTTTTGTGGTGTTTTCATTGTGTTACTGTCTCAGGTTTTGCACAAATACTTTGCACATTGCCTCCTATGTTAAGCCTGCCTGCTCTGTGCCAAGCTACCACAGGGTGAGCATAGGTTAATTTATGATGTGTAGCTGACTTACCCTGACTAGGATTGTGGTCCCTACTTGGACAGGGTGCATACCTCTGCCAGCTAGAGATCGAATTTCTTACAGGCTTCATTTCCAGTTTTTTAAAGGCAGACACAATTCTGCAGAGATGGGTTCTGAAAAAACTGAGGCACATAGAAATAAAGCCATTTTCAGAGGATCAGACAAGGACAAGGGACTTTTTAAAGTTGACAACTTAGCCACTGTGTCATATCTCCTTCTTAATGGAGGCCATCCAACAAGATGTAGAGATGTAGCACCTGTTTTTAAATAAATTATCATAAATCTTTAAATGCAAATAAAAGTTTTAAATGAAGCTGCTTTGTTACAAATGCCACAACACTTCAGAGATTCAGACACAGAGGAGAGAAATGTGTGCCTGAGGGAAACAAATTTGGTTGAGTTTAAAATACAATGTTTCTATCGTTTTTAGGTCTGACTTAATAGCGCATCTGTCAAAATACCAGATTTGATCACCAGAAAAGGACCTCTCAAAAGCAATTCTGAGAGAGGGGCTTTGACTGTGCCCACAGGTTGAAATATCTTGTGTACAGCATTTGATTGGGCAGGAAGCTTGTGCTTCCACTCAGAAGGGGTGCTTGTATTGCACATTTTGACTTGTGGGAAAGCTTATACTTAATACAGCAAGACTGTGTTAGTTATGGTGGCAAGTCAACAATCACACTTAAAGCCCTACTATGTTTATTATGACAGTTTATGATAAAAGCAGAAAGCCTTATATATTTATTGTGAAAGCATATGTTAAATCGAATAGCCCTTACAATGTGGATTGTTATCACTCTGCAAGAAAGCATGGGGATGTATTTTGTTACATGGAATTTCACAAATTACTGTAGTACGCAAGGAATCAAGGGTTGGTACCTCCCTCTCAGAAACCATAGAGATGGAAGAATTGTACTCACTTGGTTCTTGTTAACCCTTCTGAAGAGAGATAGTATTTTGTTTTGCCACCTGCAATTTTGTCCACATTTATAATTTTATTACTATATGTTTGACGGCTTACACTCAGTATAGCAAGCATGGGATTGTTATGGTGACAAACCATTGATAAAGGCTATCACCTTGATTTGTTCATTGAGAAAAGTTATGTCATATGTCATAGGTCTGGTCTGTTTCTTATAAAAAGTTATGAAAAGGGCAGTTGCCTCGAATATTTCTGGGGAGAAGCATGTATTAAAAGGAATAGGCTATTAGGGGTGGATTGTTAATATGCTGTGCTAAAGCCTGCAGGCAGGTATTTTGTTAGAGTAAATCACACACAATACCATAGTAGACAGTGGTTTTAGTTTTGGTCATCCGCTCTGGTAATCATTGAGTGGTATATTTTTGCTGTTATTATCATTATTATAGCCTTTTAAAGGGGATGTTTATTGTTTTTCCAAATGTAATTTTGTATATATTTGTTGGTATACAGCTGCAAGCCTGATGGATACCATTTTGTGTGCATTAGTAGGCCTGTGTTGGTTATCATGAACCTAATGTTAAAGGCAATAGGCCTTATTGGATCACTGGGAAAAGTTATGTTTGATTCCATAGGTTTGAAGTGTTTTTTATGAAAAATTATGTTTTAAAGCCAATAGTCTTTGGAGGGTGGATTATTTAGACATTTTGCTCAAGAATGTAGGAAGGTGTTTCCTGACATGGAAACATACAGATTACATTTATAGCCAATGATTTTGGTGTCTGTGACCCTCTCAAAAAATCTGTGGGGGTAGAAAATTGGCACTGTTTAATCCTTGTTAGGTTCTCTTAGGAGGGATTTTATGTAGATCAGAAAAACATTTTTTTTGTACATATCTGGAAGTTTAAGTAATTTCACTATTGGGTACCTAATGGTTGCCTTGTGTGAATACTTAAGCTCTGTTCAATAGGCCTTAGGTGTTTAGAGTGGCACGCTTATGACAAAGGCTGTAGAGATGATCAGTTCATTAGGAAAAATCTATGTCTGATGTCATATGATCTGTGAATTTACCACAGCAAAGACAATAGACCTGATTCATTTATTATGAACCACATATGTTAATGCCAACAGGCACTTAAGGGTGAATTGTTATTGAGCTGGATTAAAGCTCGAAGACGTTCACTTTGTTACATGGAACCTTACAGATTACCTTAGGAGATAAGATTTTTAATTGCCCTCTTTGAACAATCCTGGTAGTAGAACATTTGTGCTGCAATAAATCTGGCTAGAATATCATATATAATTCATTCCATACCTAGGTATCATAGAGGTGGAGACAGAGAAAAACGTCTTAAAAGGTTGGGATCAAGATATCTATGAACTCAATACAAAGTTGCCATGAGGTTTAAATATGGAAGAAGACCTACATGCACACCTAAAGAGCCCTTGCTTTTCTTTTACTACAAGGACCTTTTTAGTTTGGTGATATTGTTCACATTATCAAGCCCACCAGGGGTAGAATGATGGGCAGAAAAATATTGATATGTTGGTTGGTCAAATTAGTAAGGCATAGATTCCAGGTTAGCGAGAAATGCGCTAAACATGGTCGGATAGGATGCATTTGGTCATCGTACATTGGAATGAGCAAATATAGCCCACTGGGGTTTTAGATGGCTCACACAACAAATACGGGCTGGCCCATTAGATATTTGTGTAAAGTAATTTTGGAATCTTTACTAAATTTGTTTTCTTGAATCTTGCAAAAGCAGTACTCCAGCAAATTATTTTTTTTATTTTATCATAAATAACACATTCACAGTATCCTGTTGTATATATTTTGATGAAATGATATGGTATTTTCTCAATGTTCATGAAATTGGTGAGCAGGTATGTACTTTAAATACTCATTGAAAATGGTTCTCTGTTATGTGATCAAGGCTGCACATGCGGCAAAAACACATCATGGCAGATGCTTAAATTAAATACATATTTAGCAACTCTTAATTGTCTGCATAATGGGGGCTGGAAGTAGGGTTGCTGGGGGTGTTGCAGCACCCCCAGAAATAATAATGCTGGACTGAAGAAGGTGAATTAACAATTAAGATACCTTTAAAGTTCTGTGTTTGTTGTCAAGTTCAAAGACAAAGATCAAATATCAGAATGTCTTCTGACAACCTGCTGCCTTTTAGAAAGTGTACTTTTTTTTCCAATTGCAAAGTGATAGGATTTGTAAAAGTGACCTAGATGACAATACTGCTGGGGTACAGGAAACAAAAGAAAAGGCTGTAGTCATAAAACTGCATATCTATACAACTGTAGTGGACGCGTCAACAAAAAATGTGTAAATGACAATGTGCTACCATACCAGTGCTTCAAAAGGCACCACCAGTTACATATCACACCTGTAGGAGGCTGGCCTGGTTTGTAGTGGGTAACAAAGGTACTTACACATTATACCAAGTCCAATTATCCCTTATTAATGAAATGTAGTCAGTGTCTAGCAGTTAGGCTGTCTAGACGTAGCTGTAGCAGATGAGCCAAGGCTGAACTAGGAGACATGCAAAGCTCACGCAATACCACTGTAGTCACACAGTACTCACACACATGAAAGTGCACAAGAACACTTGATAGAAGATGTTGCAAGAACCAGAAGAGACTGCAAGACACCAACAATAGATTCCTGGACCTGAAGACCTGTGGAAGAAGGGGACCAAGTCCAAGAAGCACTGAAGAGTCCAGGGAGAACAGGAGCCCTTGCTAACCCGGATGAAGGTGCAAAAGAAGAAACACTGGTGAGACGACAAAGTCAGTTATGCACCCAAGAAGACAGATGCAGGTTGATGGATGGTGCAGAAGATGCCCCACGCTGGAGGAATGACTGCAGTCTGGTTTGCATCGCTGGATTCTGCCAACAAGCCTTGGCACACGTAAAGCTAGCGGTAAGCAGTAAATGGCACAGCCCGAGACCAGGAGGGACCTGGTGGCCTATACCCAGGAGGGGAAGACAGAGGGGGCTCTCAGCAACTCAGAGAGCCCTCAGAAAACCAGGCAGCATGCACAGGAGTCCCACAGCACGGGGACAAAGAAGGTACAAATGGAGGCCCAAGCAGCATGGCACAAAGGCATCCCACGCCACTGGAGAACCACTCAGAAAGCTGTGCGTCACAGGATGGAGTGCTGGGGGCCTAAGCTGTGCTGTGCACAAAGAACTTCTTGGAAGATCGCACACAAGCCATGGCAATTGCAAGTCACGCGGTGTCTTGCGAGGGGAGGCAAACTCTTAATTCCACCAAAGTTGAACAGCTGGACCTTGGGACTGTCGGTGTCACATTAGTCCACCCCCTTGTTGCTGGATCCAAGCTCGTCATCTGACTAGGGGACCCACGCCACCTGTCGTCACAGCAGAGAGGTGCCTGCTGAAGCAGGGAAGTGACTCTTTCACTCCACAGGAGATTCCTTTAGTTCTTCTGGTGCAGGCTGAAGACAGGCAGTTGTCGGAGGATGCACGACCTGGAAACTGTTGCAGTTGCTGGCAGGAGGTGAAGAGACAATGTTGCGGAAGTCGTTTTTGTTTCTGTGTAGTTTGTAGAGTCCCCGGAGGGTTTAGCTGTGGTTCTGTCAGTAGAAGTTTAAGTGAAGGATGCAGAGGCTTCCTGCTGGAGTCTTGCAATCCGAATCTGAAGAAACACTCAGAGGAGAGACCCTTTAATAGCCCTGAAAGGGGGATTGGTCAGCTACACAGGTAAGCACCTATCAGTGGAGGGCTCTGATGTCACCTGCTGGCACTGGATATTAAGATGCCCCCAGAGTGCCCCACCACCTTGGAATCCAAGATGGCAAAAGTAAGGGACACTCTGGAGGAGCTCTGGGCACCACCCCTGGGGTGGTGATGGACAAGGGAGTGGTCACTCCCCTTTCCTTTTCCAGTTTTGTGCCAGAGGAGGGACAGGGGGCCCCTGAACCGGTGAAGACTGGATTATGCAAGGAGGGCACTATCTGTGCCCTTTAAAGCATTTCCAGATGCTCTGGGAGGCTACCCCTCCCATGCCTGTAATACCTATTTACAAAATCCTTTGTTCTGCCCTCCTGGGCTTGAGCTGCTCAAGCAACAGGGGGCAGAAACCTGTCTGTGAGGTAGCAGCAGCTGGGGCTGCCTGGAAAACCTCAGAAGGCTGGTATGGCAGTACTGGAGTCCACTGTGGAGACCCCAGAGTGCATGGGATTGTGGATCCAAAACTGGAATCAGTATTGTGGTACAGTTCCCAGTTGGTAGACACCTTACATGGCCATATTCCGGGTTACCATTGTGAAGCTGCACATAGGTATTGACCTGTGTCCAGTGCATGCATAAAATGGTGTCCTCACACTCACAAAGTCTGGGAAAATGTCCTGGATTACGTGGGGGCACCTCTGCTAGTGCAGGAATGCCCTCACATACATGTACTTTGCACCCAGCATTTAGGGTTGGAAGGCCTGGCATATAGGTGACTTAGACGTGACCTGGTGCAGTTTAAATGGCTGTGAAATGGTGCATGCACCTATCACACAGGCTGTAATTGCAGTCCTGTAGAAGCCATTGCATGGGCTCCCTATGGATGGCAAAAGTAATGCTGCAGCCTTTAGGGATCCCCTGGAACCCCAACACCCTGGGTACATGAGTACCATATATTAGGGACTTATAAAGGGTGACCAGTATGTCAATTTGGGATGAAATACTGGATTACCAGTATGTAGTGACAAATGTAGGAACAGAGAGAGCATAAGCATTGGGGTCCTGGTTAGCAGGATCCCAGTGACACAGTCAATCATACTGACAGAAACAGTGAAACATACTCACAAGTAGACCACAAACCATAAGCACTGGGGTCCTGACTAGCAGAATCCCAGTAACACAGTCAAACACACTGACAAATAGGCCAAATTGGGGGTAACCATGATAGAAAGAGGCTACTTTCTCACAACACCCCTGCACTCTCCTGCAGAATGAGTATGGCACATTTGCTACACCTGTTTTTTGTATGAGGTTTGGATTTTCCACAGTCCTTCAAACTTCAGTGATACAACATCAATGACTACACCCCAACTATAATAATGGTTTCAGCACCACTGGTTGGCACTGAACGTGTAGACATCTGCTACTCCCCCTAAAGCCACTTCTTGCATTTGAATTGTTATGTCACCGGTGCAATAATTTCCGTTTACTTTAGTTGCTTATCATTCATATTGAAATTGAAAAATATAGAGGTTTTCGCAAGTGATCCTTCCTCAGCAGCAGTTCAATGGAAATCCGTGAATTGCCCTACATTTCAATCTGACAATGTGTAAGGAGAAAAAAACGAAGCCATGTGGAGATCCCGGAACCTTTCAAAAACTATTCTCTGGTTCATGTGAGTGTCATAACTAATGGTACACCCGCCTGTCTAGCTCTTGTGGAGGCAAGCCTGAGAGGAAGTGGCGTGGTTTGCCTTTCTCCCTGTAGTTAAAGTATCTGTCGTTAGAGATCAAGATAGTGTGAGTAACGCTGGACACAGCAGGTCCCCGTGGCCCCATTTGCTGAAGAGTAAAGTTAGGTGCTAAAAGAAAGACAGTTGGGGCGACGAGGAGAGTTTGCCTCGGAGGGATTAATACTTTAATTATCTTTTTTCATAGAAGCAAGTTTTGTCCTTATCAGTCTGCCCGGTAGATTATAACCTCTAACGGTCCCTATACTATGTAGTAAGACTAAAAAATGCACGCAGTGCTCGAGGATCTAAAACAGAACTGTCCAGGAAAGGGGGGGCGTGTGGGAGGGGGGTGTTTGTAGCAGTGGGCTTTATTATGATAACACTTTATAGAGGTATTGTCGATATACATAAAATCATTTCTGTGCTTCGTGCAGCCTTAACAGCGTATTCATAATATGTGCTGAGAGGATTTTACTCAACTGTGTACCTAAGAGCTGCTTCTCGTGTATCTGTTGTGCCAAAAACAGCATTCGCTCTAGATAAGTCAATTATTATGGCCAGCCTTGAAAGAATAAGCATGGACCCTGACAACTTCCTTCTCCCACCACCCACCACCTTCTAAAATGCAGCGTGTTATGAATTTCAGAAACAAAATGAAACTCCTGGCTTGAGGGTAACCATCAGTAAGCCACTGTGAAAATCAAAATTTGTGTTTTGTGATTTTGTCATTTATATTATGCAGTCTCTAGGTTCTGCGTGAACTTGTGTTGCTGTGAACAGCTCCAGACACCAAGGAGAAGTTTCCCAATTCTAATGCCCACTCAGCAAGACATCCTACCAAGATATTCCTTGGTGTCAAGAAAGACTTGTAAACCTTTAGGAACAATTTTAAGAGACACGAAGGGGCATATTTATACTCCGTTTGCGCCGAATTTGCGTTGTTTTTTTCGACGCAAAACTAACTCCATATTTATACTTTGGCGTTAGACGCGTCTAGCGCCAAAGTTCATGGAGTTAGCGTCATTTTTTGGCGTGAACACCTTCCTTGCGTTAATGAGTTGCAAGGTAGGCGTTCCCGTCTTAAAAAATGACTCCCAGGCATGTGCGTGGTATTTATACTCCCGGGCAAAAATGACGCCCGGGAGTGGGCGGGGCAAAAAACCCCGCATTTGCGCCTCTTTTTAACGCCTGGGTCAGGGCAGGCGTTAAGGGACCTGTGGGCTCAGAATGAGCCCAGAGGTGCCCTCCCCTGCCCCCTGTGACACCCCCACCCACCCTTGCCCACCCCAGGAGGGCACCCAAGGATGGAGGGACCCATCCCAGGGAAGAAAAGGTAAGTTGTGGTAAGTATTTTTTTTAATTTTTTTTTGTGGCATAGGGGGCCTGATTTGTGCCCCCCTACATGCCACTATGCCCAATGACCATGCCCAGGGGACCTAAGTCCCCTGGGCATGGCCATTGGGCAAGGGGGCATGACTCCTGTCTTTGCTAAGACAGGAGTCATGTTAATGGGGGATGGGCGTCGTAAAAAAATGGCGCAAATCGGGTTGAGGCGATTTTTTTGACTCAACCTGACTTGCCCCATTTTGAGACGCCCATACGCCATTTTCCCCTACGCCGGCGCTGCCTGGTGTACGTGGTTTTTTTTCACGCACACCAGGCAGCGCCGGTCGGCTAACGCCGGCTAACGCCATTCTATAAATACGGCGCCCGCATGGCGCTTCAGAATGGCGTTAGCCGGCGCTATTTTTTTTAAGCTAAACTGCGTTAGCGCAGTTTAGCGTCAAAAAGTATAAATACGGGCCGAAATATGAGCTGACAAGAATGTATATGTAGTGCCCTCATGTAGGTACTTGCGCAACGAGTTCACACACTAGCACAACTCTTCGTACTCTAGTCTGGGTGTCTTGAAGGGTGGAAGTTAAAAAGGTAGCTAAAGGGATTTGATTCACATGTCTGTGGGTCACCTGCAGTAGGTGACTTCTTCTAAGCTGGGGCCCTGCACACAAGGCCCAGCCCCCAAACCCTCAGGGTCACACAACCTTTCAGGAGTTCGCATTCCTCCCAGGGCCAATGAATAGCTGTGAGTTATGGAAACTCAGGGTCCCTCTTCGCCGTCTTCAGGGGAGCCAATCATTTAGGGCCTGAATTATACTTTTTTAGCGCCACATTTGCGTCATTTTTTGAAACACAAAACAAAATATAAATATATTTTGTAAGTTTACGCTGCTTTTGCATAAAAAAATGACACAAATGCAGCACTAACTTTCCATAAATCAGGCCCTTAGTGTTATCTCATCGCTTGCACTGTTACCATCATCCCACAAATTAACAGTGCTCACCATCCCAGAAAAAGTGACATAACATAAAAGCAGCATACATGATATAGGAAGCAAACCTGTAAATGAAATGTAAGCTGTGAAGTAATCACAGATTATGGTTTGCGAATGGCCATCATCTTCCTTCTGCAGGTGCTAACCATTCTATCCATTCCAACCACATAACTGTCACAAAGCCCTTGAGCCATACAACTGCAAGTCGTAAAGGGGGAGAAGTGCCCCTCCTTTATACCTATACTATCCAAAGGCATTCCTTTGTCTGCAGTTTTGTGCGTTGAGTTGAGACTTTCCGTGCACAACGCGAGTTGCAATGCCTTTGTGAATATAAAGGTAAGTGGGCATCAATCCTTTGTAGTGCAGATATGCTTACTTTAATCCAGTTTACAGTTCACAAAGAATATTTGCAGTGCGATAAGCATCACATTGCAAACTTGCACCCCCATTGACACACTTTTTGGCCTAAAAAAAAAATGGGAGCCTATACTTGGTGCTTTGGAGAGCAGTGGTGTGCTGCCGCTTCACCAGCTGCAAATGTGTCAATGAGAGTAGGTGGTATTCATTCACAAATGGTGGAAGTCCATGAGGGTAGCTTCCTCCTTGTCTCTAGCAGCAGAATGCTTTTCCGGAGCAGGATGCAGAGCCCAGGACTACTGACTAACCCAACTAGTGATGAACTCACTATCAGGACATACATTGTCACCTCGGATCATTTAAGGAACAAGGGGCCAGATGTAGGTACAAAGCAAATTGCGACTTGCAATTTGCGAGTCCGAGCGACTCGCAAATTGCAACTCGCAATTTGCTATGCAGAACGGTGTCTCAGACACCGTCTGCGAGTCGCTATGGGGTCTCAAAGACCCACCTCATTAATATTAATGAGGTGGGTCGCAAATTGCGGCCCCATAGCGACTATGGGCACTCACTGACATGGAGGCCTGCTGTAGTCAGCAGACCTCCATGTCCGTGACTGCTTGCTAATAAAGCAGTTTTTTTTTTCAAGTGTAGCCCGTTTTCCTTAAAGGAAAACGAGCTGCACTTAAAAAAAAAATCCGAAACCTTTTGTTTCGGTATTTTTTCAGGGCAGGTAGTGGTACCTTGGACCACTACCTGCCCTGAAAAAATATTTTGGGGTCCATTCACAAAGGGGAAGGGGTCCCATGGGGACCCCTTCCAATTTGCGAGTGGGTTACCATCCACTTCAAGTGGATGGTAACTGCGACTCCATTTGCGACCGCATACGCGGTCGCAAGTGGAATTGCATACCACTGCGAGTCGCAAATAGGAAGGGAACACCCCTTCCTATTTGCGAGTCGGAAATGCATTTTGCGAGTCAGTCCCGACTCGCAAAATGCATTTCTGCATAGGAAACTCCGGTTTGCGACTCGCAAACTGCAATTTTTGCCGTTTGCGAGTCACAAACTGATTCCTACATCTGGCCCAAGATCCCAGCCACACATTTCAAACTTATCCCTCATTGTGAAGCAGCCATTTGAATGCTTTTAATGCTACCGCAAAGTGCAAAGCATTGGTCTGACTAAAGGGCAGTGGGCAGAGCAAACGCTCCAGCCTAGTTGAACCTATGCTGTATATTTTAAATAAAAATAAGATGCGTTTGTCAAAAACATTTACTCGTGGAGATTTCTAGTTTGTATCAAAAAGATCTAATTTGGATGTCCCCCTAACAACACACTTTTACATTTATACGTTTAAAAAACATGCTAAAGTTGTCCACTTTCAGCAGTGCTTTAAATGGAACTATAGAAAAGCCGCTACTCCCTAACCAAAGTACCTGCTTGCTGCTGAGACGAACCAGTACTCATCCACTGTAATGTATTGCCGCAGGGCTGAGTAGTGCAGGTACTCTCCCTTTAAAATTAAAGAAGTGCAGGAACTCAGTAAGAGTACCAGCCCATTTAAAGCACTGATTCAGTCTTACCACAACCTTCCATTATCGTGGAGCCATCTCACTTTAGTTCCGGATCTCCTATACCCAATCCTCTTCCCCCCAACATGGAGAAGACTCAAATTTTCTATATCAGCAAATACATGTGCTTTATAGGTATATGATATCTCTCACAGCGAACGTTGCATCTCATTTGTTCATGACTTATTTTATTCAGTGTCCAGCAAGAACTTTGCTAATGTTTAAAAAAAAATCCCCTTAATTTGGGTGCATAACTGCCACTTTTACCAGGTGTTCATTACCCTTGGAAAGAAGGAATTGGAGATGGGTCATTCTCAAGCATGTGATTGTCAAGTTTTTATTACATTATTTTAAAGTTCTATTAGCTGAACCTCCATACCATATTTGAAATGACGAAAGCAAAATAGAAAATTATATTTTCAGACGTTTTGCAGATTCACACATTTCCTTCAGACAAAGATGCAGGACCTTCACAAAGGGAGCGAAGTTCTTAGCTCCAGGCCCCATGGGTGTGAGTCCGTGCTTTCCTGTTAGAATTAGGAGTGGGTGGAAAAATTCACTCCACTCGCGGAATTTATTAACTCTGTGCTACACGTGCAACGTAGAGTTCCTGATAAATTTCTAGTTGTTTTTTAGTGTGGGAACCCTTTTTTTTTTAAGAGAAAGGAAGTCCCCCAAAGACTTCAACTTCCTCTTCCTTTACAGGAGGCTATTCTCAGTGCTTTGTCCATCTCTTGGTCTCTTTTCACTTTGATTTCGAGGTGGAAGGATCATTCCTTTGTCTGCGCCATATATACCATTGGAATTAAGGACTTTGGTGGTCATTACAACCCTGGCGGTCGGTGTTAAAGCGGCGGTAAAACCACCAACAGGCCGGTGGTAAAAAAAATTGAATCACGACCGTGGCAGAAACCGCCAACATAGACAGCCACTTTAACACTCCGACCGCCACATCGGTACAAACAAACACTGCGGCGGTAACCGCCAACAGACAGGTGGAACACAATGTAGCGCCTACAGTATTACAACGGTCCAAACCTTTTCCGGGGCGTACTCACCGCAAACAAAAACACGGGGGAAACAGGACTTGGAAGGGAAAACGCTCACCTCTACACACCCCAAGAGGAACCAGGACGCCATGGAACCGGAACTCCAGATTCTCCCTGCCTTTGTCTTCCTACTCCTCTACCAGGAGCACAAACGCCGTCCGCGACACCCACGGTGAGTACTGCACCTACGACCAGGGGAGGGGGAGGGAAAAAAGAGTGACACACACATGCAATACGCAACACCCCCACCCCCACCCTCACCCACTACAACACACACACTAATACATATTGATACATTACAGTTACACCCCCAACCCCCCTGGAAGAATGCAAAGACAAAAGGAAATGACTTGAACGTTTGTAATCTATTAAAATCCAGTACTCAAAAATATATATATATATACACTATAAACAAATATATACACCAAGAATACAAGTCCAAGGCATTCCACCATTAAAGTCCGTGGACATCTGGGCCCAAAATGCATGGGTGAGGCCTACACAAGATACCCGATCAAAACAGAGAGAACGTTGCTGGGACATTTGATAGAAGTACATCAGGCACCTCAGGGGGAAGGGCGGGGGGCACCTCAGCCGTATGAGTGCACAACGCCAAATCCACAATGGGGCTCCATGCCCACTGCTGTATCCTGGGGAGTGCAAAGCCACAGTCTCACAAGTCTCTCAAGTGGGTGGTTTGCCCACTGCTGTATCCTGGGGAGTGCAAAGCCACAGTCTCACAAGTCTCTCAAGTGGGTGGTTTGCCCACTGCTTTATCCTGGGGAGTGCTAAGCCACAGTCTCTCAAGTGGGTGGTTTGCCCACTGCTATATCCTGGGGAGTGCAAAGCCACAGTCTCTCAAGTCTCTCAAGTGGGGGGTTTGCCCACTGCTTTATCCTGGGGAGTGCTAAGCCACAGTCTCTCAAGTGGATAACAGTCTCCACTGGTTCTGGAGGGGGCTTTGTGCCCAGAGTGCTTCATCCTACCAAGGACTGAGGTAGTGGATGTGATACTCCACTGGTTCTGGAGGGGGCTTGGTGCCCAGAGTGCGTCATCCTGCTCGTGGTGGCCTCAGTACCGTCGGAGCTTTTGGCGCTCATTGGCCTGCGGTGCTTGTGGTGGCGGTGTCCTTGGCAGCGGTGCTGGTGGCGGCGGTGTCCTGTGAAGAGGTGCTTGTGGCGGCGGTGTCCTTGGCAGCGGTGCTGGTGGCAGCAGTGTCCTTGGCAGCGGTGCTGGTGGTGGCGGTGTCCTTGGCAGCGGTGCTTGTGGCGGCGGTGTCCTTGGCAGCGGTGCTGGTGGTGGCGGTATCCTGTGAAGAGGTGCCTGTGGCGGTCTTGTCCGCCGTGCAGGTTTTCGGAGACTTGCCTGTCTTTCTGTGCCCCTTCCCCACCTTGGATGGTGGCGCAGCTGTCTTCCCACTCCCAACTGTACTCCTGGGAGAGGCTTTGGTGGTAGATGTTTTGCCTTTCTCCCGCCGGGCACTGGCCAACTTTTTATGCTTTTGAGGTGGGGGACTGTCCGTGGTCTGGCTCCTTGGCACACTGGCTGCCCTGCTGCTTGGCGCACTCCAGAAGCCAGTTACTGCTGGCACCACTGTTCCCGCTGATGTTGTGGCTGAGGTGCTGGGTTGGGACCTGTAAAGGTGGGCCCTAGGGGACTGAAGAGGTGGGGGAGGTGAGGGGAAGAGGTCAAGGTTGGACAAGAAAAGTTTTTTGAACACAATGGGACGGGGAGATGGAGGGGGTTTGGGAGTGGAGGAAGAGGTAGTAGTTGTAGGAGGTGTACGTTTGCTGATTTTGGGTGAAGGTGCATGGGCTGGAGACTGTCGTGATGTGGATGGCTGTTGGGTGGGTGTGTGGCTGCGTTTGTGTACCTTGGGAGGTGGGCACACAGACACATTGGGAGAGGACACAGGGGATGTGTGAATGGTAGTGGGGGTGGTGAGTGCACGTGAGCGGGGTGTGGTGATGGGTGTGCTGGTGATAGACGTAGTGGCTGAAGATGTAGTGAATGCAGGTGTGAGTGGAGACGAGACAGGGAGGGAGGAGGGAGACGAGGAGGAGGGGGACACAGTGGAGGCAGTGGATGTTGGTATGTGTGCATGGGTATGATGCTTGTGTGAGTGCCTGTGGGATGTGTGGTGCTTATGTTTTCCTGAGCTTCCCTTGTGTGTTGAGGTGTGTGCATGCTGGTCTGATGGTGTGCTTGGGATAGGCTGAGGTACAGGGGTTTGGGTCTGGGTGGAGGAAGTTGGAGGGGGGAGGCTGGACACAGGGACAATGGCTGCCATCAGTGCTGAGGCCAGAGTCTGAAAAGCTCGTTGTTGGGCTGCATGACCAGAATGAATGCCCTCCAGTTATGCATTGGTCTGTTGCAACTGCCTCCCTACACCCTGGTGGCATCAAATTGGTAGACTGCCCAACAGTGAGGGACCTGAGGAGGTCAATGGCCTCCTCACTGAGGGCAGCAGGGCTGACTGGGGCAGGGGCTGAGGTGCCTGGGGCGAAGGAGATGCCCACCCTCCTGGGTTAGCAGCCACGGGGCACACGATGAGGGGCTGCTGGGAGGGGGTTGCTAGTAGGGCAGGTGGCGGCTGTACCTGTAGATGCGGTGGGCACAGAGGGGCCCGCCACCGCAAGGGAGCTCCCATCAGAGGAGGAGTCTGTGTCGCTGGTCTCAGCTCCTGTCCCCGCCATGAAGCTCCCCTCGCCCTCCGTCCCACTGGTGGCTTCAGACTCCATTGTGTCGCCATCCAGGGCCATGTGGGATGCAGCTCACTCCAGCTCCGGTGCCACTGCTCCTCTGCCTGATGATGCTAATGCACACAAGAACAGGGAGACCACAAAAGGGGGGGGAAGACAGAAGAAAGACATGTTGAGTGCATGCTATACCGCTACTGTTGGTGGACACTACAGACACAGAAGCCCCCTGCACTACGCTGTGCACTTTGAGTTCCCTAATTAATCACAGGGACATGGAGTACAAGGCCTATGCCCGATTGCTGCACACATGGAAGTCACAAGAGCCTGACTAGGTGTAGTTGGCTCTGAACACAGGTGGGGTGGGGTGGGGTGCCACATGGCCAGCCTTACGAAGGGACCTTGCCTACTAAACTCGCCCTGGCCTAGGGAAACCCACAGGCCACCTCCCCCACCCAGACACCTCCAATGCGTGCAGAATTAGCTGAATGAGAGTGTACTCACCCCCTTGTGGCTGCTGTGATGCCCTCAAGCGCCCATCCACCTCCGGATAGGCTACCGCCAGGATCCTGAACATCAGAGGGGTCATGGTGCGACGGGCACCCCTCCCACGTTGGGAGGCCATCCCCAGCTGGGCCTCCGCCATCTTCTTGCTCCAGCGGTGAATGTCCTACCATCTTTTACGGCAGTGGGTGCTCTGTCTGTGGTGGACTCCCAGGGTCCAGACTTCCTTGGCGATGGCATGCCAAATATTCCTCTTCTGGTGGGCGCTGACCTACAGGAATAGGGGAAAAGGAGAAGATATAACCGTCTGCACCATCACAGTCATTAGCCCACATCCCTACCCTTGCCATGATGCACATGCACTCACCGTCGTTTCATGCACGCCTTATTCTCCCCCCCATCTTCCATCCACACCACTCCACACAGGCATTGCCCATTCGGCATGCTCACAGTGTACTTACCTGTTTGTCTGGAGGACCGTAGAGTAGCGTGTACTGGGGGAGGACCCCATCCACTAGTTTCTCCAACTCCTCCGTGCTCAAGGCAGGGGCCCTTCGCCCCAGACACATGAGCCATTGTCTCTTCAAGACTGAGACCACAGCAGCACTTGCAGTGTAGTTCCTCTCCAGTCGAAGATCAGGTATCAAGTGAGTGAACAGAGAGAAAATGGCGGTCACGTCCGCGGCGGTGCGTACCGTCACTGCCGGCATACATCGTCATTGGCTCCTGGGACCCATAGGGTCCAATGCTAACCAATGCAGGATTGCGCCACGGGCTTCGACCGCCTACCGTGACGGTGTACAACGCCAGCGCAGTTACCTTATATCCCCCTGTCCCACATTATAGGTCAGGCAGACGCCATTTCAGGGGGCCACATGGCATTAATTTTAAATGTGTCACACATATCTATGCCTTGCATACTCACTAACACAGGCACGTAGCAGTTTAAAAAAATTGTGGAATAAAGTTGTGTTTACGTACCTCAGCGTTGGTTGACTCTCTGCTCGCTATTCTCCTCTATAGAGCACGTCTGCTGGGGCAAGGGAGGAGATGGTGGCATCCTCCGGTGTACAGACCGCTGGTGGACCTGTCGACAATGGAGGAGCGACATGTAATTGTCACCTACAGATTTGATCGTGCCACAATCCTGGAACTGTGTGCCCAGTTGGAGCCAGACCTGATGTCAGCTATCCGCCATCCCACAGGAATCCCCCCTCTAGTGCAGGTGCTGTCAGTACTCCATTTCCTGGCAAGCGGGTCTTTTCAAACTACAGTGGCCATAGCATCAGGGATGTCCCAGCCTATGTTCTCCAACGTGTTGTCCAGAGGGTTGTCTGCCCTGCTGAAACACATGCGGAGCTACATCGTGTTCCCTCAGGTGTAGGATTTGCCTACAGTGAAAGGTGACTCCTATGCCCTGGGACATATCCCCAACATCATAGGTGCCATTGATGGGACACATGTGGCCTTGCCCCCCCCCCCCCCACAGGAGTGAACAGGTCTACAAATACCGGAAGAGTTACCATTCTATGAATGTGCAGATGGTGTGTTTGGCCGACCAGTACATCTCCCATGTGAATGCCAAGTTTCCTGGCTCAGTGCATGACGCTTACATTTTGAGGAATAGCAGCATCCCTTATGTGATGGGGCAACTCCAGAGGCACCGTGTGTGGCTATTAGGTGAGGACATGGACCCTATACAGTGTGACTAGGTGTCTGGGTCTGGGGATGTCCCTAAGAGTTAGTGTGTGTCTAACAGTTGTCCCTCGACATTTGCAGGTGACTCTGGTTACCCCAACCTGTCATGGCTTCTGACCCCAGTGAGGAATCCCAGGACAAGGGCAGAGGAATGCTACAATGAGGCCCATGGGCGAACTAGGAGGATTATAGAGAGGACCTTCGGCCTCCTGAAGGCCAGGTTCCGGTGCACCCATATGACAGGTTGTTGCCTATTCTACTCACCAAAGAAGGTGTGCCAGATCATCGTGGCCTGCTGTATGCTTCACAACTTGGGTTTGCGACGACAGGTGCCTTTTCTGCAGGAGGATGGTCCAGATGGCGGTGTTGTTGCAGCTTTGGAGCCTGTGAACAGTGAAGTCGAGGAAGCAGAAGAAGAAGACATGGACAACAGGGACTCAGTGATCCAGCAATATTTCCAGTGAAACACAGGTAAGAATACAAACCTGCCTACAACATGTACTTTAACACCACTAACTCTCTACTGTCTGTCGTTTTCACCCAGTGTATGGTCACTGAGTTGTCACTTTCCCTTACGATTTCACAGATGTGGGTCCCACTGTGTGACATCTGCTGTGATTCCTAATGGTCTACAGCTATGTGACATCGGTATGTTGACATTACAAATGAAAGAGCTTTTTGACACTGTAATTGCTAATACACTATTCCGAAATCACAGACTGACACCAGATTGTTTTGTGCTTTAAGGGTGTTTATTTTTGTGCTCAATATTGGAGGGGATAGCAAAATGGTGAGGAGTGATGGCGGAGGAATGTCCATGGCAGAGTCCAGTCTATTAGTCTCACAGGTGCATTGCCCAAATGGGCATAGGAAGTGGAGCTGGGGCAGTTTAAGGATGGACAGGGTGACAAAGTGGGACAGAAGGATGAAATTCAGGGTGGTCTCATTTCTTGTCGGGGGTCTTGGCATCGTTCTCTGTCTTTGTCCTGGATCTCAGGGACTGTTTGCGAGGTGGTTCTCTCTCTGCAGGGGGTGGGGTGCTGGTGTGGTGGTCCTGTGGCTGTGCCTCCTGTCCACTAGCGCCGGTGGAGGTGGTGGGCAGTTCATCGTCCAGGCTAGTGTCAGGGGCCACTTGTAGTGCCACAGTGTCCCTCCTGGTGTTGAGTATTTCCTTCAGCACCCCTACGATGGTGCCCAGGGTGGAATTGATGGCTCTGAGTTCCTCCCTAAAGCCCAAATACTGTTCCTCCTTGCCCAGTACCGTTGCCATCGTCTCCTGGGAGTGGTGGTAGGCTCCCATGATGTTGGAGAGGGCCTCGTGGAGAGTGGGTTCCCTTGGCCTGTCCTCCCCCTGTCGCACAGCTGCCCTCCCAGTTCCCCTGTGTTCCTGGGCCTCCATCCCCTGGACCGTGTGCCCACTGCCACTGCCCCCAGGTCCCTGTTGTTGTTGGGGTGGTGGGTTAGCCTGGGTTCCCTGTAGTGGTGGACACACTGCTGATTGACGTGTCCTGTTTCCAGAGGGGGGAAGCTCTGTGGTGGCCTGTGCCAGTGTGAGGGGAACCGACTGTCCCGAGGTCCCAGATGGGCTGGGCTGGTCATCTAGATCCAGTTGGACAGAGGTGCTGTCATCACTGTGGGCCTCTTCTGTTGGTGGTGTGGACATGTGTGGACCCTCCTGTCCGGTGACGTTGGGTAGGGGTCCTGCAGGGGTATAAAAGGATGTTTATTACATCTGTGTGTGCCATTGTGTGCAATGGGTGGGTGACCGTGTACCCCAGTTATTGCATTCCTGTGTGGGACCTTGTGTGATGATGGTTTAGGGGGGTGTATGGGTATGTGCAGTGGACATGCTTTAGTGATGGGTGTCCATGCTTTGTTGTTGCATGCAGGGCTTGGTGTTAGGATGTGTGGTTTGTGATGTTGGGACATTTGTGAGGAGTTAGAGTGTTGGGGGTGAGGGTAAGGGTGGGGGTGTGTGCTGGCATGCAGGTAGGGTGGGGGATGTAATAGTTAAGATTTGACTTACCAGAGTCCATTCCTCCACCTACTCCTGCGAGGCCCTCAGGATGCAGAATCGCCAAGACCTGCTCCTCCCATGTTGTTAGTTGGTGGGGGAGGAGGTGGGGGTCCGCGGCCAGTCCGCTGAACCGCAAGGTGGTGTCTTGAGACCACGGAACGCACCTTCCCCCGTAGGTCGTACCACCTCTTCCTGATGTCATCCCGATTTCTTGGGTGCTGTCCCACTGCGTTGACCCTGTCCATTATTCTTCGCCATAGCTCCATCTTCCTTGCAATGGAGGTGTGCTGCACCTGTGATCCGAATAGCTGTGGCTCTACCCGGACGATTTCCTCCACCATTACCCTGAGCTCCTCCTCCTAGAACCTGGGGTGTCTTTGCTGTGCCATGGGGTGGTGTGGGTGATGTGTGGGGTGGTGTGTGGGGTGATAAGTGTGCTGATATGTAGTGGGGTGTTGTGTGAGGTGCGTGGAAGTTATGTGGGTGATGGTGTTGTGTGCCTGTGGATGCTAGTACAGTATTGTTGATGGTGGTGTCTCTCTCTGTGCTTCTTTCTCAATTGTGGTCGTAGGGGTTTGTGGGTGGTGTGGGTGTGTGTTTTATATTGTATTGGGTGTGTGGGAGTGGTGTGTGTATGTGTATCAGGTGTGTGTATTTCGATTTGTCCAATGTGGCAGTGTTTTGTAAATGTGTGTGTGGTTTGAGCGCAGAAGTGTGTACCGCCAATGGAATACCACGGTTGAAAGACCGCCGCGTGGATTCGTGGGTCGTGATAGTGTGGGTGTATTTCTGTTGCCGTGACGGTGGAAGTTTTGTTTTCGCCAGTTTACCACTGACTTTTGATGTGGCGGACTTGTGTGGGTGTCTGAATATTGGCCGATTCCGTGCTGTGGGTCATAATAGCTGTGGCGGATTTCCGCGCCCGCGGCGGTGTGTTGGCGGTCCTCTGCAACGGTGGTAAGCGCCTTTTACCACCAATGTTGTAATGACCGCCTTAATGTCTTGGGAAGATGTGTCTTGTTGTAAACTTTGTATAGCTCAGTTATTTTTCATTTTTGGCATTGCTAAATTAATGGTAGTGTTAGTTTTGTTCAGTGTTACCTGCCTCCTTTGTCTGGCCAGTGAGTGTGTGTGCACGTGTTTCCCATAAGTCACCATTTGTCTTTAGTCTCCATGCCATGTGACCAGAGGCCAGTTTGTGTAGTCAGTGTCCATAAACCTGAATGTGTTCTTTGTTGCGGCAGTGTCTTCTTGATTGCTGTTTTTGTTTGAACATGTGGACGGCGGCCATTTAGTGCAGCTTTCCAGTGTGCTTTTGCCATAGACCTGCATGTGTTCTTTGTTATGACTATGCCTCCTTGCTTGCTGTTGTTGGTTGACCATATGGCTGGCGGCTATTTTGTGCGGGCAGTCAGTGTGCTTGTGCCATAGGCCTGCATGTTTCTTTGTTTTGGCTATGCCTCCTTGTTTGCTGTTATAAGTTGACCATGTGGTCAGCCGCCATTTTGTGCAGCCACCCTTTTAACCAGTCTTCAAAGCCATTTTCTGGGAGATTTATAGAACAGGGCTATGCCGTTTTGTAAATTTCTTTTTTAATTTTCCCTGATATCAGTTTATTATTATTATGTTTGAAGATCATTGTGTTTTATGTATATTATGATTATGGACATTTTTCACCTGCACCTCCTTGTCTCCCAATGGGTTTGTCATAGTCCCCTAGTACACCAACAATTGACTTTTCTTTATATATTGTCTTTTTGTAAAGTTTTTTTAAATTTTTTTTCCCTTCTTTTACATTTAAAAAAAACAAAAAAACAAAAAACGAATTCCCTCCATCCATCCACCTATTGCCTTCCATAGTCACACAACAGCATTCATTTTCTAGGTATTACTTCATTTTACCCTAGACCCCCACCTGCCATAGGCACAGACCAACCTTCATTTTTTTAAGGTTTATTCAATTTTCCCATGCACCTCCCTGACTGCCACTGTTGTCTTCCTTAGATGCATATAAAGCAAAGAGTTACATCTGTCTCCTGTTATCCTAATTGGAAATGAAATTGTATGTTATGGTGGTGTGGTTTGACTTTGGAATGGATACACTATTGTTGTTAATTATTTAGGATAATAATAACTTAAGTAATCAAGCATACTAAATGATATTGTCTTTGCCTGTACTCATTAAAACCGCAGCACTGCCACATTTTACAAAATATTTTTCTTCCTTGTTTGCTTCTAGGTGCACAAGATACATCATGCATAGTACTGGCAGACAGAAGGCTTGTATACGTGACGTGAGTCCTCCAATCTCTTTGGCTTGTGCAGTTCAGTGCCACTGCCAACCTGCAGCTAAAAGATGGCCCCAAAGAATGGTGATGCCAAGAAAGTGGCCATTGAGCAGTAGCAGTTTTTCACCACTGGTGTGCAGGTCACAATCTTTTTTCGTAAAGTTGTGCTTGCCACACTGGCCTCCGGGAAACAAGCTTGGTGCAGCCCTCCTGGATCAACAGCACCACCCCAAACTAAGCCCAAGGCCATGTCTGTCCTTCATGGCAATGCCAATGAGCAGTGACATTGAATCAGCTTTGTCTCTTTTGCAAAGTAGTACTCAATCGTTTCTGGAAAAAGAACGAAGTGGACAACAGACGCATCCAGCAACAGCAGATCTTCCTGAAGTATGATCAGAACAGGTAGTGAGCTTCCTGCTGAGCAATAATCTCCTCTTTTAGAATCATTGGCTGCCAGATCTCTAGCTAGAAAAAGGAAGGGTACTCCACCATCTTCTCCAAGCCCCCCTTCTGATGATTTGGCCATGGATTGGACCCATGCACAGTCTTAGACAGGCTAGAAGAGGCAAGGAAAAAGGAAAGTTCATGTAAGCCTTGGTATTATGGAAGGGATGAGGAGGATGAAAAGCCAGTTATTGCAGTGAAAGCTGGCCCAGAGAAGACCAACATTACTCCTCCTAGTCAACCTGCTCTGAGGGATGTGGCACTGGTGCCACCACCAGTGCCAGGTCCCATACTTGTAAGGACTCCTCTGACACCTACATTAACCTTTTCCTCATTAGAAGTATGCACTGCAGAGAGGCAATCAGTGACTATCCTACCTACCTCTAGTTCTTCTTCAGGCACTGGCACCCTAAGAAAGATCTCCTCTCCAATTTGTGGCTTTTTTACGATTAACCAAATGAACCATATGACAAAACATCACGCAATTCGTTGGGAGGAGCACCTTGACACTTGGCTGTAGGCAGAGGTGGTGAAAGCGACGAGAGCAAAGAATCAGCTCCAATCACAGTGGAGGTGAAGATGATGAGGAAGAAGAGGGTGACATCTTTACACAAAGCAGCAATGTCCCTAGCGGTGCACCAGCATCACCTCAGCAACCTTGAAATGGTACAAGAGCCAGATAGAGCACACCATGGAGTGGGTGCCCCAATATGCAAATTGAGTCAACCACCTCCTACTTCTCGGATGTCGCCTGCGTTTGTGTCACCAGAAAAGAAACAAATCCAGGTTACTAGTATGGCCATGAAATCCTTAGAAATCAATGGATGCATTGTTTTAGCACTTAGTGCCTGGTATGCATCAAAAATAAAGCTGCACAGGAGACCGTGCATCAGAAAAGCAAGCAATGTGTTGATTCCTTACTTGCAAATGAGTCTGTGCATCGATTCTTTCCTAACAGAAAAGGGATGTGTTGACTTCCGGACAAGCAGCCTCAGGTCTGTGTGGGGATGTGGAAGATTTTGACGCCCAGGGATGATGCATGGAAAATTCTGACATGCTGTGCGAAGGGTCCTTGTTGAGAACAGGTGCTGAATCAAATTTTCAGCCATGGAACAGGCACTGCAGTGATTTTTCTGATGCACACACAGTGGTGCATGGATTTTCCCTCGCAGTTTACCAGCTTCTACTTCTAAGGGACCAGGGACTGTATTTGACACCACTTAGCAAGTCAGGACTCTCAGCAGAAGGACCCAGACACTGGCAGATGAAGTCTTCGATGTCCCTGAGACTTCAGAACAGGGGGCAAGGCCAGTCCAAGCCCTTGGAGAAACTTCACAAGCAGGATTTCAGAAAGCAAAGTTCAGTCCTTTCCCTCTTCAGACAGAAGCAGCAGTAGCAGGCCAGCACATCAAAGCAACACACAGAGTGGCAGGTACTACTCAAGCATCAAGCTCTTCTCCGTGACAGAGGTTCCTCTTGATCCAGAAGTAATCTGAAAGTCTAGGGCAGCACCAATGACCAATCAGAGGATGTTCCAGGAGTATGGGAAGATGTGCCAATGGCCAGAGCTCAGGAGGCTGGCAATAAAGTATCTGGCTTGTCTGGTAGCCCATGTGTCTTCTGAATGTGTGTTCAGTGCATCTGGTGCAGTTGGCACAGTGAGAAGGACCAGTTTCTTGTCTCAAAACGTGGAGAGATTGACCATGATCAAAATGAACTAATAATTCATAGCATGCAATTACACTGTTCCTGAAATACCACAAGAGGAGGAGGTAGGTGATTGCTTAAACTCAAGTGTGTTAGCTGTTCAATGTCTGGGCGATCCACCTGAGTTTGAGGATGAACTTCTCTGACTGAGTAGGCCACCACAGATCTTTTTTATTTATCATTGAGCTTCTTTGCTCTCAAACAATGAAAAAATAAATAAATAAATATGATACAGCTAGTGGAACATTATGTTTGTGTCTGACTTGTGCAGCCCCACCATTTTTAGGCACATATGTGGCCAGATTGGTGTTGGACCAGTGTGCAGTGAAGAAGCCTCCCCATTCCCTTCATGACATTGGAGACAATGCCTGACTCCCTCCCATGCCTTTTCTTTTTTCCATCATATAGCAGGGCTGTCCCAAAAGATCATTTGATTTACAAGACTTCCAAATTCTAATGTGTTGCTTGCATCAAAGAGGAGATACAATTGTGTACCCACCACGCTGCTTGGAATGCAACAAGTAACTATTGCACCAATAAGTGTATATAATATAAAATGTATTATTGAGTGATTATCAGTGCTGATTGATAATTTATGTGGTGGCAGACAATGGGGGAGGGTATTCAAATAATTTGTAAACTTGATCGAGTTTCAATGGATGGGGCCAGATGGGTGATCAATTTTCCTGAAAGTAATTGGCCCTTTTCCACTTTATGAGATTTACTTGCAGGGTCCACTCTTGTTTTCTGGTTCTTCAGAGACCAGACCAGTCACTTTAGTTAACAAACAGAAATACTCCCGATCTGTTTACCTATGTGTTCTTCCATTGCAGTGCATTACAGGTCTATCTTTTGCAGGTCCGGACAGAGTCTAACTGATTTGATTTATTGTTACTCTGAGTCAGGAGAATGATGGAAGGACTCAGGGTGGGAGTACCTCAACAGCCAGAAGGACAACATTATCAACTTCAAAGGGAAAACCATGATAATGATGACTCCGAGGCCCACTCAGCTGCTTGGACTGGAGAGAGGTGCATTGATTTGGGAAATTCTGCTGAGTGTGTGTACTGTACTGCTGGCTCAAACATGAAACTCCTCTTATGTGGTTTTAGTCGGGGGAGTTCTGGCTTGTCACTGGAGACAGACTTGTGATGCTAAATCATCACCTTATAAATGCACTTGGCTAAATGTTATGATGACAGTTGTGAAAGTTATCAACCTGGTACCTACAGCTACTTGTCTGTGATTGGTTGTAAATCGCTTTCACTTCTCAGTTAATCAATCACACATGAATGATTGCAGTGACCTATGCTCTTCCTTTGCCTCTGAGTCTTCTTGCTACACTTCTCTTGAATCTTACCTTCTGTCCATCTCCTTGACTCTGCAATATCATCTCTGTTTTACAATCTGCAGGTCTTCTCTTTTCCTGCACAGAAGGCAAAAGCTGAACACTTCTGCTTACCTTAATGGACAGCTTCAGTCAGGAACCCAAGAGTGACTGACATTTCAAGAAGAATGTGAATGCACCTTCCAATTTTGCAATACAGTATAATTTTTCTTTTAACAATCATTATTTTTAGAACAGGGTACGTTTACTTCACTCTTCCGTAATATGTATTTTTCAAACCTAAATAACAGTACATTTAGATATAAAATAATAAACTGGGTCTCTGGGGTTAAAGGACTTTTTGCCATGCATTTCACTGACCTGTTTCATGCTCATTCTTTCATTTCATCCTCAACAGATTGATGATGATGTGTTGCTCAATGCCCTGATGAATATTGTTATTGTGTTGTGCAGTGTTTGTCTTTGTCACACCTTTCCCCAAATCCCATTTTCTATACATTTGTCAAAGCACTAACCATCTTCCCTCGCGTAATGGATCATACACTTAGTGGGGCGGATGTGGTTAAATATGACAACAACTCACTGCAGGATCTTCTAATACCTGAGCAATAGCCCACGCCAGCTGCACTTACTCCCCAACACATAAAAGGGATCCATATTTTAGATGAAGAAGAACATCATTCGACAACATCATCATTCCGGCCATATGCTGCGTAAACACTTAACCTTGTCCACTCCACACTTCCTGTCTTGAGCATTTCATAATTTTAGTTTTAGGTAAATTCCATGCTTCCCATTGCTCAGAAGAAGTTACTATTGCTAGCTTTTGTTATAATATCAGGTATTCTTGTTGTGTAATGGTGGTAGTAGTCTGGTCAGAGTCTTTGTAAAGCTGTGATATAAATACATAACTCTGTGTTTTTCTTTCAAATTAGTTGCCTACGGAGGATAATCCTTTTGATTAATCCTACTGTTGGAGTTCACCTTGGTGGGGGTGGGACCTCACTTAGGGTGTCTTCCTTTTTAACGCATTACTACCACCATTAATAAGGCACCTTGGAAAACCCTGCATTAAGGTTTTGGAAGATAGAAAGAGGTAGCAGCCATCAATCATCTTACAGGTAACAGCACAATGGAGTGAAGTGAACTAGTTTAGTTAGTGCATATCTACCTTCTACTGCAGATATGTGATTGCTTATATAGGTTGTTGTAGGCAATGTAGGGAATGTCAGAATATCCCCTAATGGGTCAATATTGCCAATGAGGTTAGTAGAGCAAGGGTATACCTAGCTATAACTAACTGGTATACACTCTGAGAAGTGGATTAAAAATGCAGGCTGCATGAAAAGGCAGCAGCAGTGCAAAATAAAAGTAAAACACAATAAACATCTTCAGGCATAAAGTTTCATGGAATTTTTTCCCATTACTCAACAACAACAAAAGTAAATCCACCCTCTGCACCCACAGCAGGCCTACCCCTCTCCACAAACAATATCACCCCAAACAATGTCCAAATGTAAATGTCCAATGAAATGTTCAAAACAAAGTCCAAAAGTAATTGCCCCGCTCAATTCCCACCCACTCCACCCACAACATAATTTGCTCCTACCAAAACAAAAAACTAAAAAAAGACCTCAGAAGAGGGTGTTTTTGAGACAGGGCCACAGTTCTCACAGCTGGCCCTCGTTGAGTACCATCCGACGGCTCAACTATACCAGCTCACAAAGCATGTGGCAATGGAACAGGTAGTCTGAGTAGGTGGTGGCAGCAATGGTGGTGTGGGTAGCTTCCAGAAACACTGGTGATGTTGTTTTCCTGGAGGATAGAGGCAGAGGTTGCTGGCTGCAGGAGCTGGGGCCCAGGGAAGCTGCATGTGCCTCAGCCTCCTCCTCCAGCTGTTAGTACTTTGCCCAGGTGACCTCCAACTTCTGCTGCTGCAGACGGGCTGCCATCTCCTGATGTGTCAGCGGTGGTGGTGGACCAGCAGGAGTAGCTATATCAAGAAGGAATAACATAAAAAAAGACAAATTGTAGACAATTCTCTGTGCTAACACCTGTTTAAAATTATATAGTGGTGCAGTATCAATACATCGTTGGTTCCCTAGGGCCATTGGAATTTGATGTTATTAGGAGAGTCACAGGGCTATTATATGCACATTCTTCCCATAAAAGCACTGACTAGCTGAAAGGAATTAAGGCAGAGTAACACCAAATAAAAAATAAATAAAAAAGTTATTTCTTTTCGTTTAAAGGATTTTCTAAATAACTAAACAGACACTTTATGTGGCAATATAAAAACAAACTAGCTCTATTAATGAGTAAGGCATCATCCGGTCTTGCCGCAGTAGACCGCGGTGCAAGCCGAGCATTCGTGCTGTGTCCCTGCCATTCTTTACTTTTCTTGAGGCCCCAAATTGGGCATGGGGCCTCTGCGAATTGCGGACGTGGCGAGCCCTCCCTCTTTTCCTGGACACCTCCCCCCCACAACCCTCACTTACCTCATGAGTCTATCCTTTTTTCCTTTATTCTTTTCCTTTTTCTTCTTTTCCTCCTGTATTCATGCACTTCTCCAGCTGCCATGTTCTTTCTTCTTCCCAGCATGCCTTCTTTCTCCCTACATGCCTTAGGAACCTTTTTTAACATGGTGTCATTCTCTATATGTTTCTATGATTTATTCCCAATCCAATATGGTGCCTTTCTACTTCCTGTTGGTCACTTACTGTTCTTATATAAGGTGAGTGATTCTTATTCTCCTTGCGCTGCAACACTTCCTTTGGTGGTGATCTTCGCTCCTGCTTCTTTCTTCACCAGTTATATTTGTTCCTAGCGTTTTCAGCTTTTTTCAATACTATTTTTTGTCCTGTTGTAAAGACTTACCTTTTTACTTTTTGTTCTTGTTCCTGTGAGTTGAGTTCCTGCTCAGAGGTTATTACCCTTTTGGTTTTTTTCCCTCTGCTTTTGACATTCTCTTGGTCGGCAGCACTGTGTCTACCAGAAAGGGCCACCCCTACCTGGGTCAAGGCAGAACCTGCAAAAAACAAGTCCTCTCCGCAGCTCCAGTTGCACAAAGACATAAACAACGACTAGTCCGTGACACATCCACCATGGAGTACAAGCATTCTTGTTGTGCTAAATGAATAGAGGCATGTTTGCTAGCGCTGGGCACTAATTTACTACTCTCAGCAGCTGGCGCAGCTGTAAAAGACAAATATCTTATTTTAATTCCAAAGACCCTGCTCTTCTCCAAATACCTTTCAATTCTATCCTGACTCCAAAGAGGCAAATGAATATTAATACTCCATCGTAAGCATCATTTATAACATCAAGATACCCTGTCTGTCGTAAGTAGAGAGTGGTAAAAATTAAGCACTGCAGTACAGGGAAAGGGATGCGATATATATATACATTTTGTTGGACACATTTGTCACAGACTATCTCATCCCCAAAACACAAAATCAGGCACTTAATCCCACTTTACTCCCTGGCATCGCCCTCTAACACAGTCTATTTCCAACAAACACATTTGCCTGGCAGTAAGGAAAGGAAACTTAACGTTAGAGGCATTAAGGGCCTAATTATGAGTTTGGAGGTCTTGCCACCACCAAACTCGCAATGGCTGTGTGTTTGCTACACTCCTGGTGGTCTGACCACCAGAGACCAACCCTGGCAGTCGGGCCACCAGGGGACCACCACAAGGATCATGGACCCCGATGGGTTGGCAGCCGTCGAAGTCGTGGTCAGCCACAGCGGCAATGAGTTCAGCACCGAAGTGCTGCTCATGACTTCCTTTCTGCCAGCCTTTTCATGGTGGGTTCCCTGCCATTAAAAGGCTGGCAGAAACGGAGTGCTGGGGCCCTCGGTGGGGCCCCTGAACTGCGCATGACCATGTCGTGGGCAGTGCAGGGCCCCCCTGCCCAGTGCCCTTGGAATGTGCACTGTCGCTAACTAGACAGTGCACATTCTGAGGGTGCTGGGGGCACCATCCATGTGACGGCATCCCTGAGGATCCAAGGCCAATGCCATCATACTGTTTCCACTGCACTGAGTGGTGGAAACTTCCTAATATGGAGATTTCCATTGATCAGCTCGGTGGAAACATTGTAACAGGGCCGGGGGAAGACCTCCAGCTTTGCAGCGGTCTCCTCCCCACGGGCCTGGTGGGCCAGCGGTCGGCCCACTAAACTTGTAATGAGGCCCTAAGGCCTAGGTAGAGGTTTTGCTACGGAATATTGGGTGACACTGATCATCATCATGTGCCTAAGCTCTGGCTTAGTCAATCACTGTAGTAGATGAATGTCAAAAGGGTAAACATTTGAATAGGTGTAAATCCACTATAGAAGCTATCAAATATATGAATCAGTTGGACAGAAAAATGTGGCAAGAATAGATTTTTCATTTTTTTTGGTAGGCTGGGACAGAACTTAGGAAAGAATGAAGGAGTGAAGTACTAGGAGGGAATCAAGTAGGCATGGGAAGGGAAGGGAAACACACCTTGTTTTTGCTTTGCAATGCATTGAAAACTTTGCAAATACCCCATTAACTGAAGCAGACGTACATTACACAGCCAACTCTGCAGTGCTGAATTGAACCATGCTGCAGTTAGGTAATGAGTCGTGAAATGCCATGGGCAGGGCAGTGATGATGATGGGTGCGATCTGCCTCACTTAACAAATACAGTTAGTATACTATTAATTGTCAATAAGCAAGCAATGTGACTAAACCATCACCCGTTCCTGTGCTGCTGGGACTCCCCCTCCAACTGCCTCTGCATGTGGTGCACTGGCAGTGCTGCTAGCCTGGGCACTGGTGGTCTGTATGGCTAGGACAAAATGTGAAACATTAGAGATGCAAGATACGCCTCCCCTTTTTATTTTTTTACAAAATACAATCATCATACATCACTAATGTCCGGTTAGCAGAATCTTCTCTTGTCTCAAAAATATAACTTTGGGCATTTTGTTGGTTGACAATGCTAGAAGAGCCAGGTAGATTCGTAATGAAGAGGCAGCGCTATGATGATTGAGAGTCATTTGAAGCGCAATGAAGGGGTGGAATAAATTGGTCATGAAGGACATATAGGTCCTCGCGCTGGCGGTCGCACCGCCAACAGGCTGGCAGTGCGACAGCCATATTATGACTGTGGCGGAGCCACCACTGTCATACCTCGGACACCACCGACACCGCCAGGCTGCCACGGGCCTGCAGTCTGGCAGTCCCAGCGGTTGAAATCCGCCAGGGCAGCGCTGCAAGCAGCCGTTCCATAGCCGTAAATACCACCATGGAACAGCTGGTGGAATGGGTGACCTGGGGGATTGCAGTGGATTGCGCGACGAGTGCTGCTGCACCCGCTGCACCACCACATTGCAGCTAGATCCATTAGGAGCCGGCTGCAATGTTATGGCCGTACTCCCCGCTGGGCCGACGGGGATACCAAATTACGGCTGGCGGATTTCAAGCCGCCTTGGCGGCCTGATGGCGGTACAATATTGGCAGGCTATGATCTTGGTATTCTAAATGGTGAGAGGTAGAAGTTAGGGAAATAATATTAGCGAAAGTACTTTTTGGGGCCAGCAGAGACGTCAGCCACAGTCATAGTGCTGGTGGTGGTACTTCCACCCGCTGCGGCACTGGTGGTGGCAGCCCTGGCTTCACCCTGACCCTCCTCCAATGCTCTCTTCTTGCCCTTTGTTGCTTATATAAGAAATAAAGAAGATAACACAAATTTAATTAGTGGTACAGTTAATCTCTCTGTAAATATTTTGACAGGCAAAGACAAACACAGTAACAAATTGTAATTTTCTAAATCAAATCACAAATATTATTATTTTCCAATTGACCTATTCCTAATTTCCTAAACCTAAACTCTATTCCAAATGTCGTAAATCTAAACTATATTTGAAACTAATAATGTATTGCAACAAATGATTTAAAATTTTACAGGCTTACTTGCAAGTCCCCGTGGTGCAGGACAGCACAGCAAGTACCTTGCCACGCTTTCCTGTGCCACCAGGAAAGGGCAGAATTGAACTGTATCTACAAGATTGGGTGCATTTCTGTCCTCTCTGCCTGTGCTGGTGTTAAAAGTAGCTGCAAGGGTGCCTGCGTTGCAGGGATTGATTTTTTATGTCCAGGAAGGTGTCCATTCCTGCTCATAAACAATCAATAATGGTGATTTGTTACGTCTGTGCATTCTGCAGCACACATAGAAGTAACAAATCATCATTATTTAATGATTGTTTATGTGCAGGAAGGGACACCTTCCTGCACATAAACAATAATTAACAGTCTTTGTTTTGATGATGCAAAAATGAGGGGGACTAGAAGTATTTCGCCTCGTTGTGCCACTCTGACGCCACCCCTGGGTGGTGGTAGTTTTTGGCTCTGCCTCAGATTTATGATTTCTCATAAATCTGGGACAGTTTCAAAAGCAATGGGTGTTGCATGGAAACGCCAACAGCAACGCCCATCGCAGGCCCCTCTGGCACAGAAAACTGCATTTGAGGGGCCATATTTACAAGGTGGCGTGAAGCCACGCAAAGTGGCTAAGCAGCACCTTATAAATGTGGAAACGGGCAGAGCACCACTGTGGCATCGCTGAAAGTGATGCTCCAATGCTAGTAGGGGTTGTAAATAAGTCCCTTTGTTTATTAGTTACTTAAAATTATAAACATTGCATATTGTACATGAACATGCCACCAATTAGATCCGTTAAAGCATACATTTAACACATTTAACACTTATACAAATCTAACATTTAATATATTATTAATTTAGTAAATATTAAATGCTAAATAAGAAATAAGAAATACTAAAGTACCCCCTGCCTGCCAGGTGATAGCCATAGGCTTTACATGGTGTACATAAACGAGTCACCAATAAATGTAAAAGTACAATTAAAAAGGGTAACTAAACAAGGTACAAGAATCATCAATTCTATAAACACCAAAACCTATAACATTTAATAGCAAGACAAATAAGTGCATATGGTGCAAAAGTGCTAATGTGATGTATAAAGTGCAAACATTGCCTATCAACGTAAGATTATGGGTTTGCTACATACCACAGAAGCGGTGTGACACAGTAGGGCTGATTACTGATAATGGCCCCTAGTAACCTCTATAGTTTATGGGCCCAGATCTTAGCTTACAGGCCCAGGTGGGGGCTAGGTCAGGCTTATCCTCCATAATACCCCAAGCTTAACTTGTATGCTTGTCCTTAAACTGGACAACAGGGTTCTTAAAGATGTTAAGAAATTGTACAAATCGTTCATTAAATATTGTATGCACTGGATTAAGCAATTCTATTACAGCTGATCTGCACAATCTAATCCCCAGTGATTTATACTCTTTCATTAGCAAGATTCTCCACTGGAGGTCTAATGTGGGGAAAAAACATAAAATGTGCAGCGGTGACTCTTTTGTCTGATGAAACTGACGGCATTCCATATCACCCTAATGATCCATTTCTTGCCAATTTGGTAAAAAATCCAATGTGAGGATCACTCCGAGCCTCAGTGACAGAAATGTTTGCTTAGCTTTCAGAGTCGGTGGCCTCAAGACGAGTGGAAGCCTCTTGATTGCTATAGCAATTTAACACCATCCACTCGTGGAAGCGTTGGGCTACTACTGCTTTCTCCTCAATCCAGCTTTGCAACTTTGTGATTTTATTTACCATCCTTTTAAAAGTTTGGGCAGTTGTGTCCAAGAGACCATAGTTCATCCAGCCCTAGCTTCTTTATGCATCAATCAAGATCATTTTTGTAGACCTCTTTTCCTCTCTGGAGGTTAATTTGACATCATACTGGGCAGGCCAGCGTGCCTTAGAGAACACTTCTCAACTTAAAACAACATTTCACAAATGCTACAGACCTCTCTAGATCTTGTCTGATCATTGAGAACTCCATAGGTTGGTGATGCTGATCTCGGCAGCCAGAAGACAGCCAGAAGACAGTTTTGTAAGTTCTTTATGATGGTTTTATCTAATAAGCTTGCATCTGCACCTGCCATTGTTTCACCCCCATATGAGAGCATTGGTATCAGTCTTGCCTTCATGACTGCCACCAACAGTTAAAGGTTGGGACCCCGAAGGGCTTCTGCCAATGTTGAAAATGCAAAGTGCGGTGCTAAATCTTTCACCCCTCTTGCTTCCCTTTTGGGAACAAACACATATCTGGAGTCTGTTTTAATGCCTAAATATGGATATGTCAGTGTCTCATTTATGATGTCTCCGTAAATATACCATTTACATTGATTTAGGATACAGCACTTTAATGAGATGACTTTCATTTTTTTATGGTTAATCACTCGGGCATTATCCGCAGTATATGTTGCCAGACAATTCACTAGGGACCAGATGTAGGAAAGGTTTAGCAACTCGCAAATGTCGAAAATCGCCGTTTGCGAGTCGCTAAACCCCATCTGGTATGTAGAAATGCATTTTGCGAGTCGGAACCGACTCACAAAATGCATTTCCGAGTCGCAAATAGGAAGGGGTGTTCCCTTCCTATTTGCGAGTCACAGTGGTATGCAATTCCACTCAAAGTTACCATCCACTTGAAGTGGATGGTAACCCACTCACAAATGGGAAGGGGTCCCCATGGGACCCCTTCCCCTTTGTGACTGGACCTAATAATAATTTTTCAGAGCAGGCAGTGGTCCAATGGACCACTACCTACCCTGAAAAATACCGAAACAAAAGGTTTCGGTTTATTTTTCAAAGTGCAGCTCGTTTTCCTTTAAGGAAAACGGGTTGCACTTTGAAAACACAAAACTGCTTTATTTAAAAGAAGTCACGGACATGGAGGTCTGCTGTTCCTAGCAGGCCTCCGTCCCCGTGAGTGCCCTGAGTCGCTATGGGGTCGCAAATATAATATTAATGAGGTGGGTCTTTGCGACCCCATAGCGACTCGCAGAAGGTGTCTGAGACACCTTTCTGCATCCCAAATGCAGGGACTCGCAAATTGCAAGTCGCAATTTGGGAGTTTCCTACATCTGGCCCTAGATCCCTACAAACCCACCCTAGAGTTGCTAAGTGGAAGCAAATCATCAGCATACAAGATGCTTAACAGCAGAGTGTCACCAAGGCTAAGGGCATGTGATACCAATGCATCCAGCGCCGGGGAGAGATCAGAGATCTACAGGTTGAATAGGAGAGGCGTGAGAACACATCCCTGCTTTCATCCAATAAATGTTCTTATAGCTCTTGATAGATGGGTACCATCACCAACCTTATCTTTAACCAATTATCAGTATAAAACAGCTTGATAGCCTTTAGTCGGTTAGGCAAAATCCCCCAATGGTGGGGCTTAGGTCATAGATTGTCACGCAGGATGCTGTCAAATGCTGCCTTGAAGTCTACAAAACACCTATGAAGTGGTGTGCCAGTGGCTTTTGCTCTATTGAGAATTAACCCTACTGCCATGAGATTAGTTAGTGTACCCTGTTGGCTCACTAACATAGTCTGATTCAGTGGTAGTCTACCTGTAGTTGATGCTCATTGCTTTTAATCCTGTAGCAGTAATGTTGTGCAGTACTTGAGGTATGCGTCCAGTAGTGCCATTAGGCGATAGTGGCTTGAAAAAGATGCAGCTCCTCCTTTAAATGGGGTGAATAATTGAGCCTTTCCAACTTCTCGGGATGTGTCGATCTGCCAAAATGGTATTGAACGTACCGGCTAAAAAGTTGGCCCACCACTTGCTATGTTCTTTAAAGTTAACTTGAAGGATTCCATTTGGGCCCAGGGGACAATCTGAGCAGGATTTCTTGATGATTTTAATTATTGCAGCAGTCACGTACTCTAGTGGCTCGATTGAAGTGATTTCCTTTGGGATCTCCTGTGGCCAACCTGAGTCAGCTAAATTTAACACACTTTAACATACCTCCTGAGAAATGCAGCATCTGGTATTTATCCCATCCTTCATCAGGTATATTCTCATTGCAGGCTGCTCTCGAACCTTTATCTATATCATTAATTAGCTTCCAAAATGTCTTTGAATCTTTTGATTTAGCAGCATGCAGAAGTTTGGCACATAGAGTTTGCTGCCTGTTTAGTTTAAAAACCCATTTTTCTTTTTTCAGCATATTTCATTATTTTCAGAGGGCTTGCAGCAGCCATGGATCCTCTGCACTGTGCCATCCCTGCCTAAATATTCTATTGACTTTAGTTTTCAGCAAATGAATGTGTCTCAGTGGAAGTGGTGGTTTATCAGGCCTTTTGTCAGCTCCTTTGGTGGTGCCTTTGGCTGGCTATTTGGATATCAAATAGTCTGTTAGGGTTTCCAAGGCATTTATCAAATTGGTATCATCATCAATGAGTTGCTTAAGGGTTCCCAAAGCATCAGTCACCAATTTCTTTAAAGAGCTTAAACTCCACTTCAAGCGTTTTAAGTTTTCTGTCCTTGCCTCTTCGAGCAGGGCCCTTGCTGGCTCGCGTTTACACTCACTGAAATCGATGTAAATTACTTGTGGGTAGTGGTCACTCTCCTGTCGGTGAGTGATGCTGAAGTCCACCATCTGTTGGTATAATGAGGAGTTAACCAACGTGTAGTCCAGATAGGAGACAGATTTCTCAGTGGAGTGTCACCCGGTAGTCGGCCATTCAAAGTAGTCAGGCTGGCCAACTCACATGCTCCTATTAGTTTTTCCCCATTCTTGTCTCATTGCATATAATGTGGCAAACATTGGACCGGAAGAGTCCCTATTTCCTCAGCATTTTCCTCACTTGGGGAATGAAACAAATTTAAATTGAAATCTCCAGTGAGTAGGAAATATGATGAGTGAGGTGTTTTTTAGCTGTTGCTTGTTTGCAATAAGCTTGTGCACCGGATTCAGCCTTCCTCCTTGGATTGATGTAATCCTTTACAAGCAACAGTGTATTGCCTGGTTCCTGTGTCTTTTTGATGGGCAAACTCAGTCTCCCTTTTCAATGCATAGATGCATACTAGACATCACTGGGAGATTGCTTTGGACTGTACAAGGTACATAAACAAAGACACAGTGAATGCTATCTCACTAATATTACTACTACCACTATCTTAGTAACAGAAAAAAGGAGTCTGCATGACTTTTTAAATAATCAGCCCAAGCAAGTGCCAACGAGTACAATTAGGTAGCACTGAGCATGCGGCTCACTCAAATTAAATCACATAATGACGCATATTTACAAGCCCCTAATTGCTAATGTGGCGTTAGGAAAGCACTTTTTCCTTGCCAGATTTACAAAGTGGAGCAATGTATGAATTGCGCCTCTTTGCACCCCCTTGTGTGACATTATCCGGTGCCAGGCGTAATGTGTGCAAAGTAGGTGTTTGGGCGCTGAGAGGCCCGAAAAAATGGTGCAGTGAAATCTACAAGATTTCCCGTCATTTTTAAAGCCTGCTAAGAGCAGGCATTAAATGATGCACCCATTTTGTACACTAGTGCAGTAAAGCACCACAAGGTGGATGCTGTTGTTCTAACGACTGCCATAATGCACTATGGTGGTGTTAGGTGGGGCAGGGGCGACAAAAGAAAACTAGTGCATCAGTGTTGATGCGCCAGTTTCTTGTAAATCTGCCGCAATATTTGTAACGTTGCATAAACTTAACTTACATGTGAGTGTGAGCAGCATACTAATTGAACAATAAAGCTATCATTGTGAAACACAACAAATAAATCGTTTCGCACAGAGCTCCGTAACCTAGACACACAGCAGGTCGAGCAGGTCCTGCTCCTGATCGAGGTTGTCAGCCCAGTGGTGCATTAACTGCTGCTGACTGTGCTTCACCCCAATTCTTTGGTGCACACACCTGTGCACCCTCACCACAACAGCTGAAGGTCACTCAGGGGGCACCCACTCCCAAGCCTTTCACCAGCTGCCAGCATGGAGGGGAGGTGTAGCTGCACTGAGCAACCACTGCTGCCCCAAAAAGCTGCACCCTTTGGCAGTACCAGTGACCGCAAGGTGCGCGGCTAACCACCACACTGGCACCACTCCCAGTCTCGCCCTGCTCTGCCATGGCGCTGGGTGGGGAAAAAAAGAAGAAATAGGAAAAAGGAAAGAATTAATTGAAGAAAGGAAGAACTAAGAAAGTAAAGAGAAAACTAAAAAAAGTACAAAAAAGTCACAGAAAATAAAACAAGACAGAAAATACATAAACACAAAGACACACACTAATAAAGCTAAAAGAGGGGTGGATGAGAGGAGTTGAGGGACGATTGAAAACATTTAGGATAGATTTAAAACAGGCCTAGCAACATGCACAGAACAGAGAAAAGCTGGTTAAACAAAATGGCAGTGCACATGCAACCACAGGGTGCTGTTCACGCTCATTTTGCAGCGCCGAATGCGTTACTGGCATGAGAAAGCATGAAGAGGCTGCCACTCATTATTTCACACATTCCCTGAGTTAGGCAGAATCTTGAGGAGTTTTTTGGACACTCCGAGGAAGTCTGCGAAGCAAAACTCCATGAGTTTTGCCGAGGCCTGGTTAGAATATGTTTTAAAAGTAAAACAAAAGGTCTGATTTGTTCATTCTTTTACACCTAATGTAACAACACCTTTAAGATTTTCCTGAGAACACATCTTTCTAATTAATGGCTGCTTCTTAGTTCAAAATCCTAAGAGAGTCTATCATGCATGTCAAATGATATAAGTAGCTTTTTGAATTTATCAAATGATATTAATGCCCTCATAGATAGTTTTTTTAGGCAAGTTTATAACAACAATAAGGCCCTGATTCTGACCTTGGCGGACGGCGGAGGCCGTCCGCCAAGGTACCGCCGCCAAATGACCGCACCGCGGTCAGAAGACCGCGGCGGCCATTCAGACATTTCCTCTGGGCCGGCGGGCGCTCTCCAAAAGAGCGCCCGCCGGCCCAGAGGAAATGCCCCTGCAACGAGGACGCCAGCTCAGAATTGAGCCGGCGTAGTTGCAGGGGTGCGACGGGTGCAGTTGCACCCGTCGCGTATTTCAGTGTCTGCAAAGCAGACACTGAAATACTTTGCGGGGCCCTCTTACGGGGGCCCGTGCAGTGCCCATGCCATTGGCATGGGCACTGCAGGGGCCCCCAGGGGACCCGCGGCACCCCCTACCGCCATCCTGTTCATGGCGGGTTTCCCGCCATGAACAGGATGGCGGTAGGGGGTGTCTGAATCCCCATGGTGGCGGAGCGCGCTCCGCCGCCATAGAGGATTCCCCCGAGCAGCGGAAAGTCGGCGGGAGACCGCCGACTTTCCGCTTCTGACCGCGGCTGAACCGCCGCGGTCAGAATGCTCGTGGGAGCACCGGCAGCCTGTTGGCGGTGCTCCCGTGGTCGGTGGCCCTGGCGGCCACCGGCCGCCAGGGTCAGAATGACCCCCTAAATGTCATGACTTTTTTTCTAGGTGTAAGATTTGTCACTGATCAAAGTCACCAAATGGATGAGTTGAAAACCCATTCATATTCCCAATTCACAAAAATAAATTGTACATTCACATCCATAAAAGTATTCCCATGCATGGATGTAAATTGCAACTTTTTAGATTTTGTAAACATTTTTCAGAGGTACATGTGCCAGACACTTCTTTCTAGCAGTACATGCCAAGGTGAAGTGGCATTTGATATTTCCTTGATGTGGAGTTACACTACAAATTTGCATTGTAGAAAGGCAGCCTCACTGGTCAATTTTTTTTTCTTTTCTCCCGGGAAAGATCTTGCCTGTTTACAAAGACCTCTTCTAAACACTCAGTCTATGAATGGTCACAAACATATGAGTTTGTGGGTATTCACAAACTCTCATTTGCAGCTATGCTTGATTCTCTATCTCTCCATCCCTTGCATCATGTTTACTATGGTACAGGGTACAATTAAATACTTATGAAACCATTTATACCTATGTTGATGATACCTTATCTCATAATTTAAAATAAAGACATTTGCAAAGTAAAATAATTTTAAGTCCTAAGCAAAAGACAGTCTGGCATAGGCCCACTCTCTAAAGTGGGGTAAGTCAGGCTTAGCTCCAGAAAAGTCCCTTTTTGTAGGAAATATAAAGTAAAACATTCAGTGTCAGCATAAGGTTATCATACATCAGTTCACAAATTGACAAATCAGAATACAAAATGTAATACAGCTTCATCAAGCACTATCCAAGTAACATCTACATTAATATCAAAAAAATCTCTTTTGACCTTATGCAATAGGATGTAAAAGTACACATCTAATTAAACTCAAATCAATGACAGTCTAATTTGTTTTAAAGGCTGCAGTAACACAAGCAGGAAAGCCTTGAAAATAACAAAGTTCTTCTCTACAGTTCTTCAAGAACTGCAGGTCAACACAGAGCATATTAACAATGTACATTTTGCTACGTGTGATGAGAGGAGAAATTAGAATTCAAGGAGTTTAGCCTAGTTTGTGCCTACTTTAGCCAAGCACAGGAAAATATGTTTTTCACGGGGCATTTGTTTTAGTGTAAAGATCTTCATAACCATTAGAAACCAATTGTAGTAGATCAGAATCCTCTGTCTATGTATAATGCAGTAGCACTATCTTTGACTTCTTCCATCTTGATTCTGCCAAAGCCTTCATCTCATCAAAAACACAAGCTTTTAGGTCCTCCATCCCCTCTAACTCAACAACTCACCTTTTTCTTTTCTTGGTAAGGTTCCTGCTACCTTCTTCATAGACCCACAATCTCAACCTCCTTTCACACAAATTACCAATTACCCTGAGAGATTTTAGCAAAAGAATAAGACCAATTATCCATAAACAAATAATGATTAACAGAGGTAATATGTTCCTGAGAACTCACCAACTGATACTGTGAAACCACTCACCCAGCTTTACAAAACTCTTTCCAGTCTTATTAAACAATACGCCAACAGATTCCCATAACCCACACTCTTCAAGAGCCTTTTCCTCATGTGAAATGTTAGTAATATTACTGATGTAACTATGAATAGGCGTACTCTTATCAGGTATGAAGGGACAATACTGTTGGACCCTCAACACCTAACAGACTCCACCCTCTTTTGCTAAAAGAATACCTAATGTCAAACGATTCTGCATAATCATTGAATACATAGGCATAAGCTCCTCCTTAATTTTAGTTAAAGCGCTAGCAGTATTAGTAGCCAAGTGATCAACCAAGGTAGATAACCTGATAATTATAACACCGTTTATTACCGCACCAATAGGATGAATAAAATCACAGAATACATCCATTAATATCTGTAAAACATCATGCTGAATCTTCTGAGACCCATGTGAAATCCATTTTACATTACACTCACTCTTTCCCATAAATTTAACTGGCTTAACATTCTGAGACTTCTCACGTACCATACATACTACATCTTTTTTTCAAGTTCTACTCTCAGTCTAAGATACATTTTTGAATGTGTGAATTTCTTCTCAGCCTCTGTTTTCATTTTAATCTTTCTTGCCTCTTCTGCATCATTGCACAAAAACTTATTTTTATTTTGGTAATTCTCAGACTAGTATGTGAGACAGGTCATAAAAGATTACAAATAAACTGTACCACCTCAGTTTCAGGAACAACTTTTATGAGACATTGTAGTGCATCAGATAAGGAGCTAGAAATTATTGACCCAGGAAAAACTTTATCATAACATTTCAATACAGAGAGTATGTAAGAAAAAGTTGCAATTAGATTACACTCTGATACAGAAGTTGGAAGAAAGGTTCAAAAATAAGTTTTAATTCACATTATATTTGCATACTCTGAAAATTCAAATTCAAGTACACATTCTCCTTATGATTATCGAGAAACTTATCACTAGTTGTTAACTTTGTGTCTGCTACACCATAATACATAGCAGTTGATTCTCTACTATAATTCATGGGAGAATATTATCCAATTGGCAAACCTAAACACAGCAGACAGCCAACTAAATTAATATTATTTAGATTTATGCAACCATATGAAATTTTGAGCAGCATCTTTGCTTACTAGTTGCCATACTAAACAAATGTAAAGAATCAGAAAATGTAACCACTAAATTTTAAGGTACAGAATCAAACTCAAAAACAAAAATGTCCGTTTTTTTTAAAGATCAGTTCATTTGAATGGGCTCTATTCATGCATTGTGAGTTCTGAAAAGAGAAACCCCTAATACATCGAGCTTGAGGCCTAAGCTACAAAATAAAGCAGGCTCTAACTATGAAGTACTACACCAAAACAAATAATCATAAATCCAAAAATAAATATTTTCTTCTTTTTTATTAGTCATCCAGTTATGGTGGCTTTTCTTAAAGAATAAACCGGCAACCTGTTAAATTGTAGACTTCCACATCATCATTGTCTGAATCTGTGCTTGGGAAATAAAACCATTCAGGAGTTGCATACTTTCTATTAGGCACCCTTACTCCTGACTACTGGCTGCTTAGGTTCACTGCAATCAGAGTAACCATAGGCTTCCACTCACTTAGAGAGAAGGCACACAATGATAAGAATGTACCTAAGGTCATTACAAAGCTAGCATCTCAACAAAATCAAGCTGAATCTGGGGAAAGGGACCTTTGAGCTTGACTATGTGGTGCATCGTCACTAAGGTTCTTTGGATTATTTTGAAGACAAATAGCACAGCATTGATACAAATTCTCATCAACATATCTGAAAAGGGGGTTGTACCAATATTTATTAAAAAGCCTAACCAAGGAATCTTGACCAAGATGTGTAGGGCCATGAATGTGTCTGCACTGAGAAAACTGCAGTGAATCAAGTAGAATGTACTGCTTGTTAGTTTTACCCACAACTTATTTCTGTCTATTGATAAAACTGCCATTTCCTATTTTCTTTTCTAATTTCCTTCTGCCTTATCTTGGAGTTGTTTTAACTCACTTAATGCCCTGAGTTTTACATTGCTCTTGCTCAATTGAATTCATCATAGCAGATTCAAGTGCACAATATTTGGCTACTGCATCCATGTAGTAATTATCAAGTGCATCCATATCAGTTCCTGACCTATGGACAGCACATTTCATTATGGAAATCTCTTTAGTTTGCTGCAATGTACTCAACAATCCAAAATGTATATCCCATTACATATAGGTGTACTACAAGAAGTCATTAAGGGCCATATGTACGAACACATTTTCCCATTGACACAGAATGGGAAAAACCCTTTGCTACATCTGGCCCTAAACCCCTTTGTGACCTCAATTGGCCAAAATCATGGACCACACCAAATCCATACTGGCTGTCAGTATGCATTGTAAAACTCAATCCATCAGAAAAGGAGCATGCTCTTGTAAGTGCAATTATTTCTGCTACTTCTGATGATGATACATTACACAAATATGATGCTTCCTCAACAATTAATATTGTGATGAATGCAAATGCTGATCGCAATGTTCCATAATGGTTTCTCAGACAAGAACCATTCAGAATGGAAGAGCACCCCCCAAAATGGGGGAGCGTGGCCCCTTAGAAAACGGGACCGCCGAGGCCCAAGAACCCCTTCGCACTAGTGGTGCGATGGGCTGGCCTGTTACTTCCGCCCCCACGCCTCGCGAGGTGTGGGGGCGGAAGTTTAGGAAGGTGAATGCTTCAGCTGCACCAGCTCCGACCGGTTCCTGCCGCCGCATGCCAGTGGGGGGCTACATAGGCGCCCACCCAGGAAGGCTCGGCCTTCATGCATTGTGGCGGCTGGAGTGGCGGTAGGCTCGCAGTTGTCCCACCCACCCTCTCCTTAATTTAGGTTGTGTAGAAAGTATTAGCTGGAAAGTGAGGTATTAAAGTAACCAGGAGCAACAGAGGGGTCCCCACGGCTGGGGCCCCGGGTTAACACCAGAGATAGGATCCTGAAGTCCTGAGCCAACCTGCGGATGTACACACCAGATTAAGGGGTAGGGAGCCCAGATCGCTGGGGGGGCCAGGGGGCTCCCGCTCTTGGCCGCCCCGATATACCCCTAGGCAAATTGGTGTTTGGAGGGGGGGCGGAACCCTGAGCGTGTGGACAAGGAACGGTGTAGTCAGGTCAACCGCCCCTCCTAGGGATACAGGTGAGGTACGGCTCACTTGTGTGGTCCAATGGTGGTTCAGGACAGGAAGGGATCCTGTCATAAGTAAATGATTTATGGTTACTGAAGATATCTTATGGATGTGATTTATGTTTTTTGTAAATATGAAAAGTTTATTTGAAGTGATTTATGGTGAAGTTATATGTATAAATATCATAAATATCTTGTAATAAAAACTTCTTCCAACCAATAAGTTTGTCGGTCTACGTATGGCTGGTGGTGTGGGGGTGAGGGCTTGCTGGCGGACTCCGGGTTCTAATAGAATCTGGTCCGCCTCTTCAAGTGGTCTTAGTGTGGTACACAGTTCTGTTACATCAACATAATCATGATCATGGTCCTCAACATCACTCTTGCTGTCTGCATTATGCAAAAGCATTGCAGGATTCAGAGTATTGCATCTTCTGATTGAAATATTGTCAGCCACTAGAATGATTTCCTCGTATTAGTGAGACAACGGTTTGTGAATTGCTGAGTTTTTGTTCAAGATCTCAACTGAGTGAGGGACTAACACAATAAGGGGCATATTTATACTCTGTTTGCGCCGATTGTGCGTCAAAATTTTTGACGCACAATCGGCGCAAACACTGCCCCATATTTATACTTTGACGTCCGACCCCGCGGGCGTCCAAGTTCCACCATATGCGTCATTTTTTAGAAGGGGGAACCAGCCTTGCGTTAATTATATGCAAGGTAGGCGTTCCCTTCCAAAAAATGACGTTAATGCCTGTGCGCCTTATTTATACTGTGATGTCATTTTGACGCACAGGAGGGGGCAGGCCTTAAAAAAACGGCGCCCAGCCTGATGGGCGCCGTTTTTTAACGCATGGGTCAGGGCAGGCGTTAAGGGAGCTGTGGACTCAGAAGGAGCCCAGAGGTGCCCTCCCATGCCCCCAGGGACACCCCCTGCCACCCTTGCCCACCCCAGGAGGACACCCAAGGATGGAGGGACCCATCCCAGGGAAGGAAAGGTAAGTTCAGGTAAGTATTTTTTTCGTAATTTGTTTGTGGCATAGGGGGGCCTGATTTGTGCCCCCTACATGCCACTATGCCCAATGACCATGCCCAGGGGACATAAGTCCCCTGGGCATGGCCATTGGGCAAGGGGGCATGACTCCTGTCTTTGCTAAGACAGGAGTCATTTCAATGGGGGTTGGGCGTCAAAAAAGATGGCGCAAATCGGGTTGAGGCCAACATTTTGCCTCAGACCTGACTTGCCCCATTTTTTAAAACCCAAGATCCATTTTCCCCTACGCCAGCGCTGCCTGGTGTGAGTCATTTTTTTGGACGCTCACCAGTCAGCTGCGCCGGCTAACGTCATTCAATAAATAAGACGCCCGCATGGCGCTTTGGAATGGCGTTAGCCGGCGTTAAAATTTTTGCCGCTCAACTGCGTTGGCGCAGTTTTGTGTCAAAAAGTATAAATATGGGCCCTAGTGTGCAACCCATCACAATTAATTCACTTTACTGATTTCTAAGTCAAACTGCTGCTTCTGATTTTAAGCATCTTGTAAGAGCTGCAGAAATTGGATCAAATGTGACAGGAAAGTAAGGCATAGCTTAGTTAATTTCACCATGTTTTGGGCAGTACAGATTAAACCCACCCTTCTATTGTGTGGCAGAACAAATTGAAATCTTTATTGTAGTTTGGCATTCCTAGAAAAGGTGCGCTACACAGTTTGTCTCTGAGCTCAAGGAATGCACTCATGCATTTTTCATCAAATTAGACTGTTGTGTAGCCATTTTAGTTAGAGCTCCATGCACGTTAGTTTAACACACTAGGCCACTGTGCATTTTGACCTAAATATATTTTATTCGGCTTTGCATTGTTATTTTTACAATAACCAGTTTTACGGTCTTGTTTTATTTTCATCTATCTAACTGTTTTTGCTTAGCCCAGCACTGTGTTCTCAAACAATACATTCTTGATCACTCTGTGCTTTAGTCAAGGCTACAGTCTGGTACATTGCCGGTAAACGTGGTAGAAGTTTAGTCTCCAACAGTCGTAGAAAATACACATCCTTACGTTGGGACATTTTTCTTAGAACATCAGTTGTGTTAATTATAAAAACACTTTCTAGTCCCATTACACGTTGTAGGAAGCTGGACTGGCTTGTAGTGAGTACCTAGGGGTACTTGCACCTTGCACCAGGCCCAGTTATCCCTTATTAGTGTATAGGGTGTCTAGCAGCATAGGCTGATAGATAATGGTAGCTTAGCAGAGCAGCTTAGGCTGAACTAGGAGACGAGTGAAGCTCCTACAGTACCACTTAGTGTCATATGCACAATATCATAAGAAAACACAATACACAGGTATACTAAAAATAAAGGTACTTTATTTTTATGACAATATGCCAAAAGTATCTCAGTGAGTACCCTCAGTATGAGGATAGCAAATATACACAAGATATATGTACACAATACCAAAATATGCAGTGATAGTATTAGAAAACAGTGCAAACAATGTATAGTTACAATAGGATGCAATGGAGACACATAGGGATAGGGGCAACACAAACCATATACTCCAAAAGTGGAATGCGAACCACGAATGGACCCCAAACCTATGTGACCTTGTAGAGGGTCGCTGGGACTATTAGAAAATAGTAAGGGTTAGAAAAATAGCCCACCCCAAGACCCTGAAAAGGGAGTGCAAAGTGCACTAAAGTTCCCCAAAGGACATAGAAGTCGTGATAGGGGAATTCTGCAGGAAAGACACAAACCAACAATGCAACAACGATGGATTTCCAGTTGAGGGTACCTGTGGTACAAGGGGACCAAGTCCAAAAGTCACAAGCAAGTCGGAGATGGGCAGATGCCCAGGAAATGCCAGCTGTGGGTGCAAAGAGGCTGCTACTGGACAGTAGAAGTGTAGGTTTCTGCAAGAACGACAAGGGCTAGAGACTTCCCCTTTGGAGGACGGATCACGCACGCCGTGGAGAGTCGTGCGGAAGTGTTTTCCCGCCGAAAGACTGCCAACAAGCCTTGCTAGCTGCAAATCGTGCGGTAAGGGTTTTTGGATGCTGCTGTGGCCCAGAAGGGACCAGGATGTCGCAAATTGCGTCAGGGGATAGAGAGGACGTCGAGCATGACAAGGAGCCCTCTCAGCAGCAGGCAGCTCCCAGAGAAGTGCCCAAAACAGGCACTATGAGGATGCGTGAAATGGTGCTCACCCGAAGTTGCACAAAGGAGTCCCACGTCGCCGGAGAACAACTTAGGAGGTCGTGCAATGCAGGTTAGAGTGCCGTGGACCCAGGCTGGACTGTGCACAAAGGATTTCCGCCGGAATTGCACGGAGGCCGGAGTAGCTGCAAAAGTCACGGTTCCCAGCAATGCAGTCTGGCGTGGGGAGGCAAGGACTTACCTCCACCAAACTTGGACTGAAGAGTCACTGGACTGTGGGAGTCACTTGGACAGAGTTGCTGGATTCAAGGGACCTCGCTCGTCATGCTGAGAGGAGACCCAAGGTACCGGTGATGCAGTTCTTTGGTGCCTGCGGTTGCAGGGGGACGATTCCGTCGACCCACAGGAGATTTCTTCGGAGCTTCTAGTGCAGAGAGGAGGCAGACTACCCCCACAGCCTGCACCACCAGGAAAACAGTTGAGAAGGCGGCAGGATCAGCGTTACAGAGTTGCAGTAGTCGTCTTTGCTACTATGTTGCAGTTTTGCAGGCTTCCAGCGCGGTCAGCAGTTGATTCCTTGGCAGAAGGTGAAGAGAGAGATGCAGAGGAACTCGGATGAGCTCTTGCATTCGTTATCTAAGGAATCCCAAGAGACAGAGACCCTAAATAGCCAGAAAAGAGGGTTTGGCTACCTAGGAGAGAGGATAGGCTAGCAACACCTGAAGGAGCCTAGCAGAAGGAGTCTCTGATGTCACCTGATGGCACTGGCCACTCAGAGCAGTCCAGTGTGCCAGCAGCACCTCTGTTTCCAAGATGGCAGAGGTCTGAAGCACACTGGAGAAGCTCTGGGCACCTCCCAGGGGAGGTACAGGTCAGGGGAGTGGTCACTCCCCTTTCCTTTGTCCAGTTTCGCGCCAGAGCAGGGCTAAGGGGTCCCTGAACCGGTGTAGACTGGCTTATGCAGAAATGGGCACCAAATGTGCCCATGAAAGCATTTCCAGAGGTTGGGGGAGGCTACTCCTCCCCTGCCTTCACACCATTTTCCAAAGGGAGAGGGTGTAACACCCTCTCTCAGAGGAAGTCCTTTGTTCTGCCATCCTGGGCCAAGCCTGGTTGGACCCCAGGAGGGCAGATGCCTGTCTGAGGGGTTGGCAGCAGCAGCAGCTGCAGTGAAACCCCAGGAAAGGCAGTTTGGCAGTACCAGGGTCTGTGCTACAGACCACTGGGATCATGGGATTGTGCCAACTATGCCAGGATGGTATAGAGGGGGCAATTCCATGATCATAGACATATTACATGGCCATATTCGGAGTTACCATTGTGAAGCTACATATAGGGAGTGACCTATATGTAGTGCACCCGTGTAATGGTGTCCCCGCACTCACAAAGTCCGGGGAATTGGCCCTGAACAATGTGGGGGCACCTTGGCTAGTGCCAGGGTGCCCACACACTAAGTAACTTAGCACCCAACCTTTACCAGGTAAAGGTTAGACATATGGGTGACTTATAAGTTACTTAAGTGCAGTGTAAAATGGCTGTGAAATAACGTGGACGTTATTTCACTCAGGCTGCAGTGGCAGGCCTGTGTAAGAATTGTCAGAGCTCCCTATGGGTGGCAAAAGAAATGCTGCAGCCCATAGGGATCTCCTGGAACCCCAATACCCTGGGTACCTCAGTACCATATACTAGGGAATTATAAGGGTGTTCCAGTAAGCCAATGTAAATTGGTAAAATTGGTCACTAGCCTGTTAGTGACAATTTGAAAGAAATGAGAGAGCATAACCACTGAGGTTCTGGTTAGCAGAGCCTCAGTGAGACAGTTAGTCATAACACAGGTAACACATTCAGGCACACTTATGAGCACTGGGGCCCTGACTAGCAGGGTCCCAGTGACACATACAACTAAAACAACATATATACAGTGAAAAATGGGGGTAACATGCCAGGCAAGATGGTACTTTCCTACACACGTCAAGAGGGAGTTTCCAGCCAGGGAACCGCAACTCTATGCTGAATGCTGTGCTGCAGATGCTAACATAGACTAGAGGCCATTGCTCAGGTATGAGGGATGATGTCCTCCCGGGGGAACCTGAAAGGCAGGATTAGAGCTTAACATGCCGTGCTCTAAATATGATTAGATAGGGAATAGCCCATTGATTCTAGTGGCAGTATGATAGCATTATTCTTATGCTTCACTCTCATCGTCACCATTTTAATATTGTTGTGTTGTGTCGCTCTGGTTATTGCAGCTCACGCTTTGTTTATACTGCTCTTATTGTCATTTATATATGAGACCGAATTGTGAATGAGAGAACCAGATGTGACCTGAGTGACCACGACTTCTCTGAGAAGTATGATATGTCATGCGCTCGGCTGCCCAATCATCTCTACCTTTCGGGAGGGATGAGGCACTACTAGTTAGCTGGAGCAAACCCCGGATTTGGAGCGACAGTTGTCACCCACCGTGGGTTAGACTCAGTCTCCCGTTGTAATTTAGTAGCGATTAAATTAAGCATTAGCAGAAGACAACTTGTATTTAGCAACTATTGTGAACATTTCGCGGAATCCATTTGTATCATGGCAGCCATTATCTCTGCCACATGCTGCCATGTGCTCGCCATGTGCTCTGTCCTACCTTCCTGTTAACTACTCTTGAAAATCTGTCTAGTGACAAGTTATATTTAGCATCTCCCACTTTCGCACATGCCCAGTAAGGTCTGCTGCTGTTAGTAATTAGTAACAGACAGTAATGTGTCTACTAGTCCTTGAAAACTGTTAGCCCCTCCTACCTGTTGACTGTGCATTTCCATATGACCTTATATGTATATAAGTCTTGCTTCTATAATTGTACCACCTTCTTTTTAGCCCCTGCGTGGGTATAAAAGGACCATGCTCTCTTAGTTCAGTGTGCTACTTCAAACATTGCCAAAGGGTGCTGTTTGAACTGTAGTACCACCTCTTGAGGTTTAATAAACTTTGTCTTTTATTTCAGTTTCTGTGCCAACTTCTTCCTATATGGTCTGAGGACTTTGTGCAGAGAAGGGCGAACCCCTTGCACTAGTAGGCCTTGCTGAGGCTTACTTCAACAAATTGGCGCCCGAACAGGGACTCATCGGCGACTCGGACGGCCGACGGATTGTTCGCGATGAAGGATTGGGATCTCGCTGCGGACGATCAAAGCCTGAGGAGACCTGAGTCTTGGCAACCACGGCGTTTTTCCCTTCTTTCTGATTTGACCATCCAGGTGTCGCCAGTCCTCGACTGAGATCCTTTTTGTTCATTCGTCGTGCAGTGACCATTTGATCGATTTTAGAACTTGGCAGTTGGAACCTGGACGCCCTGTGATTGGTAAGAGCCGTTTTACAGCACTTGCTGTGGGGTTTGATGCCATTGTATGGTAATGTAGTTTAGCATCACTTACTGTGGCTCTCGTGTTTTGGGTGACTAGTCAATTTGTGTCCTTTGAATTGATATATAAATTGCAATTTATATAGGCAGGTAATGAGGAGAATTTTCTCCAATTTAATTTTTATTTGAACGGCACACCATACTAGAGGTACCTTAAGTGCTACTTTGATTATAATACTGCATATTCTGCATTATTTTTGGCATGCCTGTTTTTAGCTCACTTCGTAGGATGTGTTGCTTTTGTAACGGCACCAATTTGAGACTGGAAGAATCGTAACCGGCACCCCCAGAGGGGACGCCCAATAGAGATATGTATGTTAAACATGGTCTTTCTTCTATAATGTACAGCACATTATGGAATAAATACACTTGTGCGGATCCTGAGTTACGTTGGCCTTTGCATGGGTCATTTGATTTGCGAAAGATTGAGGATGTGGAACAATGTATGTGTAAGCAAAGGCCTAGGCAAGATATGTTTGACTGTGTACGAATGTGGGAGAAAGAAGTGCGTGGACGAGTAAAGAGTGAGCAAGCCTTGCTTGAGAAAGAGCAGCAGAAGAATGTATATGTGAAAGCATTGGAAATGAGAAAGAAAGAAATAAACGATTTAAAGGAGATAGAAGAGAAAGAACGTAAATTACAGGTAACTGGCCAATACACTGTTCGGCGACCTCTCTATCCTATCCTTAATAAACCACACGATGATTTTTTGTTACTAGATCACCCTCCACCTCCGTGTGTCATTCCTTCTGCCCCTCATGAGTTAGCTGAGGTCTCCGGTTTGGAGCAACAGAAGATACGAGACAGTCGCTCTATGTTGCCTGCTGACCGTGCGTCTGAGCTTAGATCTATTGCTCGTAAAACAATTCGTAGCGTTATCTCTGCTTCTGAACTTTTAGACAACATGAAAGGGTGAACGGAAAAGGAGCAGCTATATTTTACTGAGGCATTTGGCACAGAAGTTATTGAACTATTTCGGAAATATTCTGATGAGTTAGAGCCCGATGATGTAGCAGCTGATAGTAAGCAAATGCGTAAGTGTTTGGTGAAATTATGTGTTGCGGCAGTTTGTTTGCGAGAGGTGAAAAGGGCCGTGGACGTAGTTGCACGAACATCTCAGACCGGTGGGGTGCAAGCTTCCATCTTCAGAACAGATAAGACTATGATAGTTCACGCAAAACCAATGCGGGAGGCCGCGCCTTTGTATGTTCCTCCTAAAGGATCGGGTACAAGTGATGATAAAACTTCTGTTGATGCTAAGGGTTATTTTATTTATAATTGGGTGTATACTCCTTGGAATAGGGCAGATGTAATGGCACTTAAAACAGCATTACCTGACCCGCGGATAAATCCAGCCGCCTTTTATGAGGAAGTTGAGGGAGCAATTAGTTCTTGTACTATGACTTTAGCGGCCAGTTATTGTCAGATGATACGGGCAGACATTTGTTCATCGATAAATATGTCGCAAATCTGTTACCAGGAATAGCTAGTCATCTAAAAGCTAGTGAAAGTTCATGCACTACCTCTACTCCGGTTTCTCTTTTGACTATGACTCAGTATTATGAACATCAGGAATTAGAAGCAAAAGGTAGCGAGGATGAAAAGATTAAAGAATTAAAGACAAAGGTTATGTTGGCTAAAGGTTATGGTCTGCCTTTTAGAGGTAGTGATAGAGTTGGACGTGGATCTTATGGTTCTTACACTCGTTCGAATTTGTCTGTTGATCAGTGTGCGCATTGTAAGAAATTTGGGCATTGGGCTGCCGATTGTCCAGCACTACGTGTTCAGCAGTGTTCACGTTGTCGGGGACAAATGAGAAATCGCTCAGGATATTCAGGGCCTAGAAGAAGCACAAATGAGCCTGCTAGGTTTGATGCTAATGTACGAAGGCAGGATGGGTTTAACACTTTTGATAGACGGAACCAAAACCAGATGTCTAACTATGTGCAGCCTGATTTCCAAGATTCTGCTTATGCATAGGATTGCCTAGGATGGGGTAAGGAATCATTTGAAGTTCCAGTAGATCAGAGGGGTCCCTGTGTTACAGCACATGTTTTGGGTTCTACTGATCAGTTTCTGGTTGATACAGGAGCTACTCATAGTGCCTTGTCTAAACAATTGGTTCCAAGGGCTCCCCTGTCTGGCTTAACCATTACATAGATAGGTTTCAATGGAACACCTTCCCCTAGCCCATTGTCACAACCACTTGCATTCCATGTTGATAAATTTACTGCTCCATGTCCATTTTTGCTTTCTCCAAATCCACCAGACAATATTGTGGATCTTGATATGCTCAAGTATTTCAGGGCTACAATACGATGCTCTCCTGAAGGGGTGCGTGTTATTTAGAATGATAATCATCCTGCAATGGAAAGAGTTTGTCTTGTTAAAGAGGATATTGCATTATCTTCACTCCCTAGTTCTTTGTGGGCTACTTCAGATACTGATGTGGGACAAATGATTATTCCACCGGTACATATTAGTGTCAAGGAGGGAGCTGTATTGCCACGTTTGCCTCAATACAAAATTTCACAGGAGGGCGAAGAAGCACTCATACGAATTGTGCATGATCTTATTGCAGTTGGAGTTGTTGAGGAAGTTCTGTTAAATGTTTGTAACAGTCCGATTCTTCCTATTCTGAAACAGAATACTGATACTAGGATTTACCGATTCATTATTGATTTACGAGAAGTGAATAAGATTGTGGTACCACAATATCCTGTGGTATCTGACATCACAACACTTCTTACTTTGGTTCCCCCGACAGCAACTACGTTCTCTGTGATAGACTTGAAGAATGCTTTCTTTTCGATCCCTATTCATCATGACAGACAATATTTGTTTGGTTTTACTTTGAATAAACGATCAGATAGATTTTGCAGAGTTCCTCAAGGCTATACTGAGAGTCCTAGTATTTGTAATCAAGCGTTAAAATGACAACTTGATTCTTTTGTTTTGCCTGAAGGTGTGGCTCTCATACAATATGTCGATGATATTTTGTTGGCAGCTGATACCCCTGAGGAAGGTGAAAAGTGATGTTTGTCCTTACTTTCTTTTCTTGCTTCACACCATCATAAAGTGTCATGAAAGAAATTGCAATATTGTAGACCAAACGTAACCTATTTAGGTCACCTTTTGTCTAAGGAGGGCCTTGCACTCACATCAGATCGTATTCAAGCAATTTTAGACACACTGGTACCCTCTACTCAGAAAGATGTTTGTGCATTCCTTGGTCTTGCTTCTTTTTGTAGGCAATCGATATTAGGGTTTTCACACATTGTCAAACCTTTGCTAGCATTTTTGACTAAAGATACTAAAATGCCCCTCCCATGGACAGATGAATGTGAGACTGCTTTTCGGCAGCTACGACAAGCCCTTTGTTCAGCACCAGTGTTAGGTACTCCAGATTACACGAAGCCTTTTGCACTTTACGTACATGAGAACGATGGATGTGCATTGTCAGTTTTAGTACAGACACATGGCGATAAGCAGCGTCCCTGTGCATATTTTTCAGCAGTACTTGATCCTGTCACTCAAGCGTTGCATGGGTGTTTTCGTTCAGTTGCGGCAACAGCTGTGTCAATACGTCAGAGTGAAGGGATAGTTTTGTCACATAAGCTGTTGGTGTTAGTACCCCATGCGGTTGATGCTCTTTTAAATCAAACAAAGACGCAACATTTAAATAGCGCTCACCTGACAGGATATGAACTGACATTGCTGGCTCCTCACATTACACTGAAGAGATGTGCAACACTAAATCCAGCCACTTTGTTGCCATATCCGGTGACTCAGCCTCAGTCACAAGAAACACATGATTGTATATTCCTTACCGAAGAAAAGACAAAGGGTCGTATTGATTTGCAAGATACGCCCCTTCAGATGTAGACGGGGAATTGTGGGTTGATGGGTCTTGTTTGAAGTTGCCAGACGGTACGACCTCAGCTGCATATGCAATCACCACAATACACACGGTAGTAGAGACAGCTCGCATACCAGAGAAGTCAGCTCAAGCAGCTGAACTAATAGCTTTGACACGAGCATGTGAGCTTAGTACTGACTTATGTGTGAACATTTATACAGACAGCCGCTATGCTTTTGTAGTGGCTCATGATTTTGGTTTGCTTTGGAAGGAGAGAGGCTTTCTCACATCCCACAGGATGCAGATAATGCACGGAGAATTAGTGCATAACCTCTTGACTGCATTGACATATCCAAAGAAAATAGCTATGGTGAAATGTAGTGCACACAAGAAAGTGACCAATAAGATAGGGCAAGGTAATGCCCTTGCGGAATGCGTAGCACGTGAGACTGTGATGCAGCGAAGTACTACTTCTATTTATTTAGTGAAGTCACAAGCTGAACGTTGGCATAATGCTAGACAAGACGTATTAGATATACAGAAATCTGCTTCTGTAAAAGAACGTGAGCAATGGTCTGAAGAAGGAGAATTTGATGATGAGGGCTGTTGGCGGAATAAGCAGATGGATAAATGGAAATTGCCTATAGCTTTTGTACAACCTATGGTTCAGATGGCACATGGGCTGGCACATTATGGAGCTTCAACAATAACGAGGTTGCTTATGCAAATTTGGGAGCATCCAGAAATTTCCAGTACAGCTAAGAGAGTAGTACAGTCTTGTTTGATCTGTTTACAATACAATTCTGGAAAAGGGACACAAACTCCGCCGGGAGGGTTTGCTACACCAACTGCACCTTTCGAAGTTCTACAAATGGATTATATTCAGCTTGAACGCTGCAACAATTTAAAGTATGTCTTGGTGGTTGTATGTGACTTCAGTAAATGGATAGAGGCGTACCCCACAAAGGATAATACTGTCATTACCACAGCGAAGGTGCTTTTGAAATCATTTTTCCCTAGGTTTAGTGTTTGCAGACTTTTATGGAATGATAACGGACCTCACTTTGTTGGGGAAGTTATTAAGTATGTCCTGAAAGGATTTGGGATCAAACAGAAGTTCCATGCGGTTTTCCACCCACAATCAGCAGGGTTGGTGGAAAGGTATAATGCTACTTTGAAGTTGAAGTTAGCGAAGATACAGGCTTCCACATCTTTAACTTGACCGGATGCATTACTGTTGGCATTATTGTCTATTAGGTCAGTGCCACACTCTCGAACAGGCCTTACCTCCTATGAAATAGTATTTGGAAGGCCAATGAACATTTGGGGAGTTCCTAAGCCACATTCTGTATATGATGTACCTTGTGTCCCGATGAATGATTAATTGGCACAGTTAACCGACAATTTGGTTTCTAACCATCAACAGGTTCGAGAAGCACTTCCTGATAGATCTACAGGTGAAGGCCATAAACTCCGACCTGGTGACCAGGTGATGATTAAGTCCTTTGAAAGATCAAGCAGCTTGGAACCAAGGTGGCGAGGCCCAGAGCAGGTGCTCCTTGCGACAAGGACAGCAGTTCGAGTGATGAACCGAAAGAATTGGGTCCATAGTACTCACTGCAAGAGAGTGCTACCTACCTTGGTGGAACCTGCTGTGCTGACCGATCATCGAGAGATTTTGACTACGGAGAAAGGCCGTGCTACATCACCTGACGAATTTCTTCCCGGACCATACGATTTCTGGAGTGTTGCGATATAATTTGAGACTGAGGAGAGAATCTGTAGTGTTGGAGAAAACTGGTTGAGTTACCACCCTGGGTTAGTGAAACGGAGAGCCAATGTGGCCAGGGGGGGGATCAGCCATGCATTAGAGTAGTGACACCCGTCTTGGCCCGTGGTGAAGAAATCAGCTGCTGCCCAGGGGTAAGAGCTCCAACGATTGTTTTTAATTCATTTCTGGAAGGGTCGATTATCACTGTTGCTAAAATGAATAACAAAGTGATCATTAGTACTATGGTTTTTTTTGTTTGTTTTGGTGGTTATGGCAATAATCCCCTGGTTTGTTGAAAAGATGGCTCCTGCTCGTGAGTTTTTTTTTGCCACTACTCCAGTACCAGATGATCACTATTACTTTACGCTTCCCTATCATGAGCAGAAGCACCGTCAATCGTACTTCAATAATACTTTCATACAGATGTTGCATCATACTCATAATGCTACAAATACTACTAACTGGTGGGTATGTGGAATGATACCTGCGCATCAAAAGAAAGGAGGAACACCTTTCATTCCTCTTCCTTTTTCACACAATGGTTCTTGTCAAGCTTGGTATACGCTTTTGTTTGCATCTGGAAAACATACAGAGGGCGGACTTCTTTTTCGCCTTAATAAAGTATGCTACCAAGACAAAGACGGGTATCACCAAGCCAAAGGAACTAAATGGGAATGGGAAGAGTATCAACCAGACAATGTTCCAATACCATATGTCTTCACAAATATAAGAGACTCTGACGAGAAAGAACAATTTGTGATTTCTGTTACAAAAACTAAAGCAGATTTATTTATACGTAGCATTGGGCGAATTCCAGTGGGGATAAGCGATTGTACCTTGATTTTAACTATTGAGGGGGTAAATATTAGTAGTTTTACAGCTTCACATAATACATATTTTGTTTGTGTTAGCTATGGATATTACCAACTACCTGTTGGGTGGTCAGGCGTGTGTTATGTATCTTTTCTATTACCCCCTGTGTTTTTGGCACCTGCATCATATCACCGAGATTTTGAGCTGTTCAATGACATCATTAAAAATAGATATAAAAGGACAATAAGTACAAATGAGGTAGACCAAACGGACACTAGCCTGCAACAATATGTTGATTTTAATTTAGGGTTGTTCTTCTTTGTGGGTGCTGCGTTAAACAGTAGGAAAGTGAGACATTTGACTAGGGTTGTGGAAGCTGTTACTAATCATGCAGCTCTGGCACTTGGGAATATTACCAAGGAGCTCCAAATTGCGAGGATTGTAGCGCTCCAAAATCGTATGGTACTAGATGTGATATTAGCTGATCGAGGTGGTGCATGTCGCATCATCGTAGTAGTTGCTGCATTTTCATTCCAGGTCACTCACCTTCAGTATATGATGCAATATCTAAACTGCACAAATTTGCTGCAGAAATTCACACAGAGACTGGTACTTGGACTTTTTCTGGATGGTTTTGGGCTTTTGTTTCCGCCTGGGGCTGGAAACTACTGACTATCCTGTGTGTAATGATTGCAATATTTTTCAAATGCTGTATCTGTATTCAGTGTGGTCCAATGTTCTGCTCCATGTGTATTACTTCTTGTATGCCTACAAAAGAGCTATTACAGAAATGAAAGCACAACACATGTTAGATAAGGAAATAACTGAAATGATGAGCATAAATATACAAGATGAATATTTAGATTATCCCAGGAAGACGAATGTCTTCAGCTAATGCTGAAAGGGTCATCTGTTGTAATTTAGTAGCGATTAGATTAAGCATTAGCAGAAGACATCTTGTATTTAGCAACCATTGTGAACATTTCGCGGAATCCATTTGTATTCATGGCAGGCATTATCTCTGCCACATGCTGCCATGTGCTCGCCATGTGTTCTGTCCTACCTTCCTGTTAACTACTCTTGAAAATCTGTCTAGTGACAAGTTATATTTAGCATTTCCCACTTTCGCACATGCCCAGTAAGGTCTGCTGCTGTTAGTAATTAGTAACAGACAGTAATGTGTCTACTAGTCCTTGAAAACTGTTAGCCCCTACTACCTGTTGACTGTGCATTTTCATATGACCTTAAATGTATATAAGGCTTACTTCTATAATTGTACCACCTTCTTTGAGGCCCCTGCGTGGGTATAAAAGGACCATGCTCTCTTAGTTCAGTGTGCTACTTCAAACATTGCCGAAGGGTGCTGTTTGAACTGTAGTACCACCTCTATAGGGTTTAATAAACTTTGGGGGTCATTCTGACCCCGGCGGTCATGGACGGCCGGGGCCAGGGTTGGAGGGAGCACCACCAACAGGCTGGTGGTGCTCCACAGGGTATTCTGACCGCGGCGGTTCAGCCGCGGCCAGAAAGGGAAAACCGGCAGTCTCCCGCCGGTTTTCCGCTGCCCTGGGAATCCCCCATGGCGGCGCAGCTTGCTGCGCCGCCATGGGGGATTCTGACACCCCATACCGCCATCCTGTTCCTGGCGGTTCGCCCGCCAGGAACAGGATGGCGGTATGGGGTGTTGTGGGGCCCCTGGGGGCCCCTGCAGTGCCCATGCCAATGGCATGGGCACTGCAGGGGCCCCCGTAAGAGGGCCCCACTTTGTATTTCAGTGTCTGCCTTGCAGACACTGAAATACGCGACGGGTGCCACTGCACCCGTCGCACCTTCCCACTCCGCCGGCTCAATTCTGAGCCGGCGTCCACGTGGGAAGGATGATTTGCACTGGGCTGGCGGGCGGCCTTTTCGCGGTCGCCCGCCAGCCCAGTGCAAATCCCAAAATACCCTCAGCGGTCTTTCGACCGCGGAGCGGTATTTTGGAGGGGGGAACTCTGGCGGGCGGCCTCCGCCGCCCGCCAGGGTGAGAATCACCCCCTTTGTCTTTTATTTCAGTTTCCGTGCCAACTTCTTCCTATATGGTCTGAGGACTTTGTGCAGAGAAGGGCGAACCCCTTGCACTAGTAGGCCTTGCTGAGGCTTACTTCGACACTCCCACACTGTGGACAATCTTGCTGCTCAAAATCCAGTAGTCTCATTAGAATAATGAGAGCCTACACGACATGGCCTACATGCCAACGTTTGGTCAGGCTCTAATTTTTGGGTCCTCTGGAGTATCTCTGTCTCATTATATATAATGACATCTCAATGCCGCATGCGGAGACGTCCGTGGTACTGAGGATTTCCACCACAGCTGTGTAGGTAATCCTATTACAACTGGCGGTTGTTCAAGCTTGAACTTTAAAAGGAAACCCCATTTTTGGTGTGCCTTCTCTGAACTAATAGTGTTACTATCATGGCAAATCCCCAACATGTACAAATAGCAGTTAACATGAGACAGCCTCTCACAGCACATTTATTAGCAAATGGCCTAACGGCCCAGGGAGGTCCAGTCACATTCGTGGTGGACGCCCACGCAGCTTATAGAACAGAACTCTTTTATTCTTGGATCACATTTCCAGCAGTTGATGGGAACACAAATACGTTTCACCAATACACACCTGCGAGCATGCCTGGACAACACAGAGCGTACTCATATTTAGAGATACCTCTATCTTATCAAGAACATAATAATTGGCTTGATCGCACCCTACCCCATACAATATTACCCGTAATGTTAGGTCCACTAAGTAATGACGGTCCTACCTGGCCTTTATTGGCCACCTATACACCACATCCTGCGGTTGGGAACATAGCGGTAGCTGAGGTTCGTTGCTTATACATTGAGTTAATAGCAATATTTAGACGATTAGTACAATTCGTGATGCAAACATTGAATACAAACCCAGCGCGTGCTGCTCCAGCACAACAACATGCAGTTACACCAGGTATAAATCCTGAGACTGTACATTCAATTATGGGTAAAGTACCATCCAAACAAGAAGAAACTCCGTTTTGGTTAGCACAAAAAATGAATACACTGGAGGCAGTATTTCCTCATACGGGACCTCAGGATAAACATAGATTATTAACGATGTGCTGTAGGGATGGTCCCTACAGTAGAAAACTGTAATACCTGGGGTATGGTATTTGCCACGCTGTATACAACCGCACATGGTACACCGACACTTGCCAATTTACAGGAAGTGCTCAAGATGAATATGGGGCTGCCCCTGCCCAAGATTTGGGGAAGCAATTGATGGGCAATTTTTCCACAGTGTCCTCAATCATTTTAGGTAACCTTAAAGGGGAAGCAGTCACACTTGCAGTGCGCATGAAGCTTTGTGACGTTCTGCAACAAGAACAAGAACAAGAACGAGAGCTGCCTAAAATAATAGCGGAAACATATTCAAGTATCGGTTGAGATAGCTTAGGGGCCAGACCACAAAAACCTCAATTTCAGGGTAAATCAAATAAAGATACCTCTAAACAGCAACCTTAGGGTAATAAGAAACGCTGGGATAAAAAGCAACAAAAGAAAGGGGAGAATCTCCACGTACAGAGACCCCACAGAATAGGTATAATCTCAGAAATAGAGATACTATCAAAACACCTGATAGATATCAATATACTAATACACGCCAATCTCGTTCCTTTCAGGACTCTTCAGAAAAAAGAAATGAGAGAGGTGGGTGATCAGAGCAAAGAACAGAGTACATGAAACCGAGACAGGAATCACAACGCTCTTCTGAGGTTTCTGTTAAAAAGGAAGAGAAACCCACCCAACAAAAACAACAATTTAAAAAGAAAAAAGTGGCAGCAGTCGCAGTCCATCATGCCACACAGGAATAGGGTCCTCTTGAAGAACAAGAATTGGGCTCTAGCATTGCTAGACAGCACGGCAGAAGTCACAATAATTCGGCTGAATTTTCTAGTGCATCTGGAGGTGAAAGCAACTGATGACTTTATACAAGTAGAAACAGCGGACATGCGTGTCTCCAAGCCCGATAGGGTGTACAGAGTAACGCTGCATTTAGAAGGAGACATTGAATGCACAAGAAATGCAATCTTTTGGGATCACATAGTAAAAGTGTATGATGTCTTGTTGGCCGAACAAGATTTCCCGCCTGACTTTGTCTGTACCTGCCCGTATGGAGAAGATGTCATTAAGCTTTCCTTCTCGCCCCTTGTTCCAGAGGAACTCGCTGAATCCTATTCCATTGAATGGGCTTTGGCACAAGCACCTGCATTATAAAAAAATCACGTAGGGTGGGATAAAGACTCCCCCTACCATGTAATTCCCATTAAAAGTGAACCTCAGCCACAACCGCAGTATCCTATAAAACATGAAGCAAAAGCACCAGTGAGAGAAATACTCACGCATTTAGAGTACCAGGTTGTGATTGAACCCTGTGTCTCGCCAATGAAAAACCCCTTATTCCCCATAGCTAAACCAGACCATTCATACAGAATAGTCTTAGACTACAGACATTTAGACAGTCATACACGCACCTATGCTATACAAAATTCACATAACACTGCACTAATGAGCAACATAGTGCATAAAAAATACAAAACAACATTAGACATTTCCAATGGGTTTTTCTGCCAGAATATAGCGCCTGAAAGCAGAGACTTAACAAGCTTTATTGCACTAGGCTCTCAGAAAAAATTCTGTCATTTGCCTCAGGGGTATAAGAACAGCCTAGGACTGTTCACGGCTCGTGTCACTGCCATTTTACACAAGATCGACCCTGAAGCATTGTCTTATGTAGATGATATATATCTCACAGATGATGAGTTACAACAAAATTTAAGACGGGTAGCCCGCATTGTTGTAGGGTTTGCCGAATTTGGCTACAAATGTAACTTCAAAAAAACACAAATTGCCTTCCTCACCATCCTGTTTCTAGGATATGAGCTGTCAAGTGAAGGGAAGAGCCTAGCGCCACAATTTGTAGAAAAATGCGCACAGTTACAAACACCGAATATGATGAAAAACTCCAATCATTATTGGGTTTCTTAAACTTTGGCAGAACCTACATTCCAGATTATGCTACATGCATAAAACCTTTATGTGACTTAATACGTCCTGATTTTTCAAGTAAATTCTGGACAACTGAACATACACGCATTCTTAGAGAATTGCAGACAGACTTGCTTGCAGCACAACATTTACACACAAGGGACAACAAAACACATTTGGTCATCAGAGTAATAGCTGGGGCCATCGGTTTCACCTATGTAACATTTAATGAAGGTGAGACAGTCCCGATTGCATACAAATCACATTTGTATTCAGCAGCTCAACAACGCTTTACTCCCACAGAGAAAATTCTCACTGCTGTGCAGATTGCTGTTATTAAAGAAAGACCTCTCCCCCAAGGCAAATGCATTATTGTTTTTTCTCCAATCCCAGCCCTAGAGGCTGTTACAAAAGCTAGCTTTCCGAATGCAAAAGCATTACATCCACGTTGGATACAATGGGCTACGTCTCTAACAGCCACTGATGTAGACTACATTTTTAACCCAAAGTTACAAACTCAGGAATTCCTGCAATATGAAGTAGAATATCCAGTTCCAGCAAATACCTTGCCTATTGATCAATACCTCCTACCTCATATGGCGGCCGCTGCGCGACAGTGGTAGCAACCCTTGACACAAGGGTAGGTCGCTCCCCCTGCCGCTGCAGCTCCTCCAGGTTCCTGAGTTCCTGAGACCCACCTCACAGTAAGTACCCCCCACCTCCCAGCCCCTCGCTCTGCCCCGCGCTACTCACCCTCTCTCCTGCTCCTGCTTCTTTTCTTCTTTTCTTCTTCTCTGTTCTTCCTCCTCGCTCCTCGTCTGTAATCTTCTTCTGTACTCTTCTATTCCCCGTCTTCTCTCTTCTTCTGTGTGCTTCTCAGCCTCTCCTGTCGCCTCTCTTCTTCCTCATCTTCTTCTGTGGTCTTCTGCACTCTGTTCTTCGTTTTCTGTATCTTCTTCTGTATCTTCTTCTGTGTTCTTCTGTGTTCTTCTGTGTTCTTCTGTTCTTCTGGTCTTCCTTTCTTCTGTTCTTCCGGTCTTCTGTTCTTCTGTTCTTCTGTTCTTCTGTTCTTCCGTTCTTCTGTTCTTCTGTTCATCTGTTCTTCCGGTCTTCCGGTCTTCTGGTCTTCTGTCTTCTATCTTCTGCCTTCGGCTCTTCTGCCTCCTCCGTCTTCTTCTCCCCGCGCCTGCCCTCCTGCTCCTGCCTCATCCCCCTCCCTCACTCGCATCCCCCTCTCTATCTCCCCTATCTAACCCTTTCACTATCTACCTCCCTCACTCCTCCTATCTACCTATCTCTCTATCTATCTATCCCACTATCTAACTCCCTCACTCTCCACCTCCTCCTATCTTCCTATCTCTCTGTCTATTTCTCTATCTATCTATTTTCTCTATCTATTTCTCTATCTCTCCCCCCTCCCGCCACTCCCTCTATTACCTATCTTCCTATCCTCTCACTCTACCTCTCACCCTCACCTGCCTCTACAACCCCCCCTCCCCTATCTTCACAACCCTACTCCTATCTTTCTCCCTAATCTCCTAAACCTCCTAACACTCACCCCCTCCACCCTTAAACCCCCCTCCCCCAGCTCTTCTCACTCTACCTGTCCCCCCTCCCTCGCGCTTTCCCGCCGCGACCTCCTGCACGCCCCCGCCCCCAGCTCCCATTCGCCCCCAGCTGACCCCTCCCCCCCCCACCTCATATGGCGGCCGCTGCGCGACAGTGGTAGTGACCCTTGACCCAAGGGTAGGTCGCTCCCCCTGCCGCTGCAGCTCCTCTAGCTCCTCCAGGTTCCTGAGACCCACCTCACAGTAAGTACCCCCCACCTCCCAGCCCCTCGCTCTGTCCCGCGCTACTCACCCTCTCTCCTGCTCCTGCTTCTTTTCTTCTTCTCTGTTCTTCCTCCTCGCTCCTCGTCTGTAATCTTCTTCTGTACTCTTCTTTTCCCCGTCTTCTCTCTTCTTCTGTGTGCTTCTCAGCCTCTCCTGTCGCCTCTCTTCTTCCTCATCTTCTTCTGTGGTCTTCTGCCCTCTGTTCTTCGTTTTCTGTATCTTCTTCTGTGTTCTTCTGTGTTCTTCTGTGTTCTTCTGTGTTCTTCTGTTCTTCTGGTCTTCCTTTCTTCTGTTCTTCCGGTCTTCTGTTCTTCTGTTCTTCTGTTCTTCTGTTCTTCTGCTCTTCTGTTCTTCTGTTCTTCTGTTCTTCTGTTCTTCTGTTCTTCCGTTCTTCTGTTCTTCTGTTCTTCTGTTCTTCTGTTCTTCTGTTCTTCCGGTCTTCTGGTCTTCTGTCTTCTATCTTCTGCCTTCGGCTCTTCTGCCTCCTCCGTCTTCTTCTCCCCGCGCCTGCCCTCCTGCTCCTGCCTCATCCCCCTCCCTCACTCGCATCCCCCGCTCTATCTCCCCTATCTAACCCGTTCACTATCTACCTCCCTCACTCCTCCTATCTACCTATCTCTCTATCTCTCTATCCCACTATCTAACTCCCTCACTCTCCACCTCCTCCTATCTTCCTATCTCTCTATCTATTTCTCTATCTATCTATTTTCTCTATCTATTTCTCTATCTCTCCCCCCCTCCCGCCACCCCCTCTATTACCTATCTTCCTATGCTCTCACTCTACCTCTCACCCTCACCCGCCTCTACAACCCCCCCTCCCCTATCTTCACAACCCTACTCCTATCTTTCTCCCTAATCTCCTAAACCTCCTAACACTCACCCCCCTCCACCCTTAAACCCCCCTCCCCCAGCTCTTCTCACTCTACCTGTCCCCCCCCCTCCCTCGCGCTTTCCCGCCGCGACCTCCTGCACGCCCCGCCCCCCAGCTCCCATTCGCCCCCAGCTGACCCCTCCCCCCCACCTCATATGGCGGCCGCTGCGCGACAGTGGTAGCGACCCTTGACCCAAGGGTAGGTCGCTCCCCCTGCCGCTGCAGCTCCTCCAGGTTCCTGAGACCCACCTCACAGTAAGTACCCCCCACCTCCCAGCCCCTCGCTCTGCCCCGCGCTACTCACCCTCTCTCCTGCTCCTGCTTCTTTTCTTCTTCTCTGTTCTTCCTCCTCGCCTGTAATCTTCTTCTGTACTCTTCTTTTCCCCGTCTTCTCTCTTCTTCTGTGTGCTTCTCAGCCTCTCCTGTCGCCTCTCTTCTTCCTCATCTTCTTCTGTGGTCTTCTGCCCTCTGTTCTTCGTTTTCTGTATCTTCTTCTGTGTTCTTCTGTGTTCTTCTGTGTTCTTCTGTGTTCTTCTGTTCTTCTGGTCTTTCTTTCTTCTGTTCTTCCGGTCTTCTGTTCTTCTGTTCTTCTGTTCTTCTGTTCTTCTGTTCTTCCGTTCTTCCGTTCTTCTGTTCTTCTGTTCTTCCGGTCTTCCGGTCTTCTGGTCTTCTGTCTTCTATCTTCTGCCTTCGGCTCTTCTGCCTCCTCCGTCTTCTTCTCCCTGCGCCTGCCCTCCTGCTCCTGCCTCATCCCCCTCCCTCACTCGCATCCCCCTCTCTATCTCCCCTATCTAACCCGTTCACTATCTACCTCCCTCACTCCTCCTATCTACCTATCTCTCTATCTCTCTATCCCACTATCTAACTCCCTCACTCTCCACCTCCTCCTATCTTCCTATCTCTCTATCTATTTCTCTATCTATCTATTTTCTCTATCTATTTCTCTATCTCTCCCCCTCCCGCCACCACCTCTATTACCTATCTTCCTATCCTCTCACTCTACCTCTCACCCTCACCCGCCTCTACACCCCCCCTCCCCTATCTTCACAACCCTACTCCTATCTTTCTCCCTAATCTCCGAAACCTCCTAACACTCACCCCCCTCCACCCTTAAACCCCCCTCCCCAGCTCTTCTCACTCTACCTGTCCCCCCCCTCGCGCTTTCCCGCCGCGACCTCCTGCACGCCCCCGCCCCCCAGCTCCCATTCGCCCCTAGCTGATCACTCCCCCCTCCTACCTCATATGGTGGCCGCTGCGCGACAATGGTAGCGACCCTTGACCCAAGGGTAGGTCGCTCCCCCTGCCGCTGCAGCTCCTCCAGCTCCTCCAGGTTCCTGAGTTCCTGAGACCCACCTCACAGTAAGTACCCCCCACCTCCCAGCCCCTCGCTCTGCCCCGCGCTACTCACCCTCTCTCCTGCTCCTGCTTCTTTTCTTCTTCTCTGTTCTTCCTCCTCGCTCCTCGTCTGTAATCTTCTTCTGTACTCTTCTTTTCCCCGTCTTCTCTCTTCTTCTGTGTGCTTCTCAGCCTCTCCTGTCGCCTCTCTTCTTCCTCATCTTCTTCTGTGGTCTTCTGCCCTCTGTTCTTCGTTTTCTGTATCTTCTTCTATATCTTCTTCTGTGTTCTTCTGTGTTCTTCTGTTCTTCTGGTCTTCCTTTCTTCTGTTCTTCTGGTCTTCTGTTCTTCTGTTCTTCTGTTCTTCTGTTCTTCCGTTCTTCCGTTCTTCTGTTCTTCTGTTCTTCCGGTCTTCCGGTCTTCTGGTCTTCTGTCTTCTATCTTCTGCCTTCGGCTCTTCTGCCTCCTCCGTCTTCTTCTCCCCGCGCCTGCCCTCCTGCTCCTGCCTCATCCCCCTCCCTCACTCGCATCCCCCTCTCTATCTCCCCTATCTAACCCGTTCACTATCTACCTCCCTCACTCCTCCTATCTACCTATCTCTCTATCTCTCTATCCCACTATCTAACTCCCTCACTCTCCACCTCCTCCTATCTTCCTATCTCTCTATCTATTTCTCTATCTATCTATTTTCTCTATCTATTTCTCTATCTCTCCCCCCCTCCCGCCACCACCTCTATTACCTATCTTCCTATCCTCTCACTCTACCTCTCACCCTCACCCGCCTCTACAACCACCCCTCCCCTATCTTCACAACCCTACTCCTATCTTTCTCCCTAATCTCCTAAACCTCCTAACACTCACCCCCTCCACCCTTAAACCCCCCTCCCCCAGCTCTTCTCACTCTACCTGTCCCCCCCTCACTCGCGCTTTCCCGCCGCGACCTCCTGCACGCCCCGCCCCCCAGCTCCCATTTGCCCCCAGCTGATCCCTCCCCCCCTCCTACCTCATATGGCGGCCGCTGCACGACAGTGGTAGCGACCCTTGACCCAAGGGTAGGTCGCTCCCCTTGCCGCTGCAGCTCCTCCAGCTCCTCCAGGTTCCTGAGTTCCTGAGACCCACCTCACAGTAAGTACCCCCCACCTCCCAGCCCCTCGCTCTGCCCCGCGCTACTCACCCTCTCTCCTGCTCCTGCTTCTTTTCTTCTTCTCTGTTCTTCCTCCTCGCTCCTCTTCTGTAATCTTCTTCTGTACTCTTCTTTTCCTCGTCTTCTCTCTTCTTCTGTGTGCTTCTCAGCCTCTCCTGTCGCCTCTCTTCTTCCTCATCTTCTTCTGTGGTCTTCTGCCCTCTGTTCTTCGTTTTCTGTATCTTCTTCTGTATCTTCTTCTATGTTCTTCTGAGTTCTTCTGTGTTCTTCTGTGTTCTTCTGTTCTTCTGGTCTTCCTTTCTTCTGTTCTTCCGGTCTTCTGTTCTTCTGTTCTTCTGTTCTTCTGTTCTTCTGTTCTTCCGTTCTTCTGTTCTTCTGTTCTTCTGTTCTTCCGGTCTTCCGGTCTTCTGGTCTTCTGTCTTCTATCTTCTGCCTTCGGCTCTTCTGGCTCCTCCGTCTTCTTCTCCCTGTGCCTGCCCTCCTGCTCCTGCCTCATCCCCCTCTCTCACTCGCATCCCCCTCTCTATCTCCCCTATCTAACCCGTTCACTATCTACCTCCCTCACTCCTCCTATCTACCTATCTCTCTATCTCTCTATCCCACTATCTAACTCCCTCACTCTCCACCTCCTCCTATCTTCCTATCTCTCTATCTATTTCTCTATCTATCTATTTTCTCTATCTATTTCTCTATCTCTCCCCCCCTCCCGCCACCCCCTCTATTACCTATCTTCCTATCCTCTCACTCTACCTCTCACCCTCACCCGCCTCTACAACCCCCCCTCCCCTATCTTCACAACCCTACTCCTATCTTTCTCCCTAATCTCCTAAACCTCCTAACACTCACCCCATTCCACCCTTAAACCCCCCTCCTCCAGCTCTTCTCACTCTACCTGTCCCCCCCTCCCTCGCTCTTTCCCGCCGCGACCTCCTGCACACCCCCGCCCCCCAGCTCCCATTCGCCCACAGCTGACCCCTCCCCCCCTCCTACCTCATATGGCAGCCGCTGCGCGACCTTGCCGCTGGCACGCCGGAGGCAAGCCCGTCTGCGCCCGTCCGCGCCAGGCCCGCGCCCAGCGCCACGACCCCTGGTCCCCAGCTCTCCCAAGCCCCGCTGATCTGCTACTACCCCACCACCCTCCACGCCCTCAACCCAGGACGCTCCAACACCTGCTTCCAAGCTCACCCCAAACGCACCCATGGACCCTTCGCCTGCAACTCCTGCAAACACATCTTCCACCACGCAACTACCACGACCACAAGCCCACGCGCCATCAACCACCTCAAGTGCATCCTAGTCAACGCTCGCTCCGTCCACAAACACGCCGTTGAACTCTGGGACCTCCTGGACTCCACAGCACCGGACGTCACCTTCATCACGGAGACCTGGATGAACGCCTCCTCTGCTCCAGACATCGCCACCGCCATCCCCGAAGGCTACAAGATCTCCAGGAAAGACCGCACCAACCAAGCAGGAGGAGGTATCGACATTGTCTTCAAAGACTTCATCAGCGTCACCACCTCCACCGAAGACACCCCTCTCGCCGCTGAACAACTGCATTTGCAGATTTGCACCGACCCGAGGACCACCCTCAGAGGATCCCTCGTCTACCGTCCTCCCGGACCACGTGCCCCTTTCAGCGACGCCATCGCCGACTTCATCTCCCCGCACGCCCTCGCCTCACCGGACTACATCCTCCTAGGCGACCTCAACTTCCATCTGGAACAAAACAACGACCCCAACACCACCACCCTGCTCGACAACCTCGCCAACCTCGGCCTCAAACAACTGGTGAACACCACCACCCACATCGCCGGACACACGCTCGACCCCATCTTCTCCGCCAGCAAACACGTCTTCTTCAGCCACACCTCCGCCCTACACTGGACTGACCACAGCTGCGTCCACTTCACATTCCGACGCGAGACCCGCCACCTCCGCACTCAACCCATCCCTCGTCGACAGTGGAACAAGATCCCTGAAGAACAACTCTTCTCCGCACTCGCCGCCAACCAACCCACCCTCACCACCGACCCCAACGACGCAGCCCTCAACCTCACAAACTGGATCTCCAACTGCGCAGACAACCTTGCTCCCCTCAAACGCACGCATCGACAGACCAACACCAAAAAACCTCTCTGGTTCTCTGACACCCTCAAAGAATCAAAGAAAACTTGTCGCGCCCTTGAGAAAGCCTGGCGCAAGGACCACACTGCTGACAACATAACCGCCCTCAAGAACGCTACCCACGAACACCACCACCTGATCCGCGCTGCCAAAAGGAACTTTTTCAACGACAGACTGGACAAAAACAGCCACAACAGCAGAGAACTCTTCAGCATCGTCAAGGAGTTCTCCAAACCCAGCGCCAACGCCAACGCAGTCACGCCCTCACAGGATTTGTGCGAATCCCTCGCCACTTTCTTCCATCGCAAGATCAGCGACCTCCACGACAGCTTCGGACACCAGACCCAACCAAACACCACCGAACCCGCATCCCCGGCCATCACCCTCAACAACTGGACCCACATCAACACGGAAGAAACCAAATCCATCATGAACTCTATCCACTCCGGCGCCCCTTCGGACCCCTGCCCGCACTTCATCTTTAACAAAGCCGATGACATCATCGCCCGCACCTCCAGACCGTCATCAACTCTTCTTTTTCTTCTGCTACCTTCCCCGAATGCTGGAAACACGCCGAAGTCAACGCCCTACTAAAGAAACCTACGGCTGACCCGAGCGACCTGAATAACTTCCGCCCCATCTCTCTTCTGCCTTTCCCAGTCAAAGTAATAGAGAAGCTGACCACCTTCCTGGAAGACAACAACCTGCTCGACCCCTCACAAACCGGATTCCGAACCAACCACAGCACTGAAACCGCACTCATCTCAGTCACAGACGACATCAGAACCCTGATGGACAACGGTGAAACAGTCGCCCTCATTCTTCTCGACCTCTCGGCTGCCTTTGACACCATCTGTCACCGCACCCTAATCACCCGCCTCCGCTCCACCAGGATCCAAGGCCAGGCCCTGGACTGGATCGCCTCCTTCCTCGCAAACCGTTCCCAAAGAGTTTACCTCCCTCCGTTTCGCTCAGAACCCACCGAGATCATCTGCGGCGTACCTCAAGGCTCATCACTCAGCCCGACACTCTTCAATGTCTACATGAGCCCCCTCGCCAACATCGTACGCAAGCACGACATCATCATCACCTCCTACGCCGACGACACCCAACTTATACTCTCCCTCACCAAGGACCCCACCAGCACCAAGACCAACCTACAAGAGGGTATGAAGGACGTCGCAGATTGGATGAGGCTCAGCCGCCTAAAGCTGAACTCTGAAAAAACGGAAGTCCTCATCCTCGGCAACACCCCGTCCGCCTGGGACGACTCCTGGTGGCCCACGGCCCTCGGCACCGCACCGACCCCCACAGACCACGCCCGCAACCTCGGCTTCATCTTGGACCCTCTTCTCACCATGACCAAGCAAGTCAACGCCGTGTCCTCTGCCTGCTTCCTCACCCTCCGCAAGATCTTCCGCTGGATCCCCGCTGACACCAGAAAAACCGTGACCCACGCCCTCGTCAAGAGCCGCCTGGACTACAGCAACACCCTCTACGCCGGGACCACAGCCAAACTCCAAAATCACCTGCAACGCATTCAAAACGCCTCGGCCCGCCTCATCCTCGACGTACCCCACAGCAGCCACATCTCTGCACACCTGAGACACCTGCATTGGCTCCCAGTCAGCAAAAGGATCACCTTCCGACTTCTCACCCACGCACACAAAGCCCTCCACGACAAGGGACTGGAATACCTCAACAGACGCCTCAGCTTCTACGTCCCCACCCGCCTCCTCCGCTCCTCTGGCCTCGCACTCGCTGCTGTCCCTCGCATCCGCCGCTCCACGGCGGGTGGGAGATCTTTCTCCTTCCTGGCGGCCAAGACCTGGAACTCCCTCCCCACCAGCCTCAGGACCACCCAGGACCACTCCGCTTTCCAGAGACTCCTAAAGACCTGGCTGTTCGAGCAGCGATAACCCCCCCCTTTTCCCCTAGCGCCTTGAGACCCGCACGGGTGAGTAGCGCGCTTTATAAATGTTAATGATTTGATGATTTGATATCATAAAGTCATGTACACAGATGGCTCTGCACAACCTGCAATTGGAACTAAACATCAATATTCTGCTGCTTGCGCAGGCGTAAGTGGCTATATGGAAGGGGATACATTTTGTCCTCTACATACCTTTACACAGACCCTAGGGGATTGTACAGCACAATTGGCTGAGCTAAAAGCTCTGCTGATGGCACTGGAACACACGGATCCGGCACAGCCTACGCTGATTGTTTGTGATTCATATTATTGTGTCCAGTCCTTTAATGAAATCCTGCATTATTGGCACCAGAATGGGTTCAGAGACTCCAAAGGCAACACCATTAAACACAGACTACTGTGGGGGAAAGTAGCGGATCTGAAAGAGATGCTACCGAAGGTCCATGTTGTGCATACACTTGGACACCAGCGCGTTGGAATACACGTTGCTGGAAATACATTGGCTGATGAAGCCGAAAAGTCAGCAGTGGCAGTAGCCACTGTAGCTGCAGTGACTCGCTCCAGTTCCAAACCAGACGCAGACATTTGGGCTGCTGTAAAATCTACAGCTGATGGTACGCCCCATCCTAAAGGATTTCCTAACAAATATCAATATCATATGGGTAGTATGCTGAACGCTGAAGTTAAGATACCAGGCGTAGGCATACGAGACGTCCCTAACAAAGATATAAGACCACAATTGATCAAAGCAGCGCATGAGGGGGTGCCATATGCACATGCTGGTGTGGCGGCTACAGTTGCAATCTTACACGCCCGTTATTGGTGGCCAGGTCTCTACAAAGAGACTAAGCAGTATGTCCTTTGTTGTGACATCTGTCAACAAATTAAGGTTTCCACGGCCAAGCACCCGCCGCAGACACCCCTCTTAATGTCAAACAATGTGTGTACTTGGACCAATGTGGTCTCCTAACACCTGATAGTGCATTAAAATACAGTTGCTGTTGATTCGTGCTCCAGATTTGTCTGGGTGTGGCCACAACTCTCGGCTGATGCTCCGACTGTTATTAAAGATTTGCGAGTCTTTATCGGTAAGCATGCAGTTGTGGCATTCCATTCGGACCACGGACCTGCTTTCACCTCAAGGGCATTCAGGGACACTATGGCTTCGTTGGGAGTCCAACTGCAGTACTTGTCTTCATTTCATCCCAAGGGAAATAGTGTTGTGGAGTGATTAAACCGCGATTTAAAGCAGTCCTTAACAGCCAGAGTCTTAGGTACAGGTCGTAGTGGGCTTAATCAGCTATATGGACTCCAGAGAGCACTAAATAACCTGCCTAGAAGGTCCCTGACGGGTCGTACTTCATATGAGTGCCTGTTCGGAATACGAATATATGTTCCGTATCTTGATGGTCCTGCCGTGGAGGCAGCAGAAACACCTTTTGGCATAAATGAACATGTCACAGTCTTACAGGAATTGCAACAGTTCTGTGACGATAATTCTTCCAAAAGTGCCGTCTCCACAGGAATTAAGGATGTGGCAGTAACATCTACCGGCTGGATTCCCAGAGTTGGGGATCTTGTACGTGAAAAAGTTGCAGTGAAAAAGTAATTTGGCCCTTCCTATCAAGCACCAGTCCCTGTATTAGGGAGACACAGGACCAGAACTGTTATTCTACCACCGTTGGCAGGTGCCAAAGAAAATCGTTTTGTCTCCATCGACAATGTCAAACTACACCATGTGGACGATCCTGCACAGCTGACCAAGAGGAACATCCAGTAGTTCCTGAATCCCTCTCACAACTGGAGAAGAAGTTCCGCTATAAATTGTTTATACCAACACTGACACCTCCCCAAGCTTGGGGAGGCTGGAAGATGATCTTGCATTAGTTCCACTAACATCAACTAACTTAGAAACATTTGAACAAGTCAACTCGACTACAAGCCAAACAGATGGTGCTGTCTATAGTGTGCCACCACAAGAAACACCAACTCCACCACTGACAACGGCTACGCCATTTGCACAAACTGCCTCTGGTTATTTTGCCGACTTCCAAGATGATTTCTCAGACTCATTCGTCTCTTCAGCAGCTGACTTGTCAAATACACGTAAGCTAACAAACTGGCTTAAGGAAACATATTTAATTTTTCCATGGAATTTTGTATGGTTTTCTCTGACTGTCCTAGCATTTCTACTTTGGATTGTTTTTGTTATTATCTTTTTCTTATTAATACATGGTCATTTTCTTCCTGAAAGATCAACAGTTGAACAGGTGAAGGAGGTTTTGAAACCACATTTCTCATCACGTCAGGTCCGAAGAGACTTATCCTTTGTGAACATTTCTGCAGTGCCAAGTCCTGATGGAATTGTTTGGGACAAAGTAATGTTTGATATATGTGGTCCCACAGAAATTATTCAAATACTGTATGTGTTCAAATTATCGATTAATGATATAGTAATACCAGGCATTGTATCTGATGATTGGGATGTGAAAAAAGTTGAGTCTATGATGACAGAATTACAATATTATACTGTCTTTGAAAACGAAGATGTTCACCAATTCAAAGAAAATTATGGTGATATGTTTTGCTATAATTATTAAGGGCACCACTTCATACATAGAGCGAGTAGTCCCAAAACGATATCTAACTACACGCAATGGGAACATTGTCCAACTCCACTGCAAGGGAGTTCTAAAACTTATACTGAAAAGTTTGCATATTTTTCTGGGCACAATCAAAAGAATGCTGTGTCATATTATATTAAAGTACCTTCACTAAGGATATACACATGTTATTGACCAATCCGAAATTTATATATTCGGAATCTTTTGTTTCCCGGTTATCAATAGAAGGCTATGAATATTGGTCCAAATCAATTGATCTGATAAGTGTCTGGGGAACAAAAAATTGGCAGATCAAGGGAAAAGAAACATTGTTTAGAGCATGTCTCATTCCTGATCAAATGATCTTTTTAAATAATACAGTGCAACAAACCAGTTGTTTACGCTTAGCAACAATCAGGGAATTGAACATGCCCAGTATACCGTCCCCTGCAAAATTTAATACATGGCAAAAATACACGAATGCGACTAAAGATGAGCTTGATGAGTGGGTCCAGAATGGTACGTTTAATGCCTCACTGACACGTCCAGGCGGGTGGTTATTGTGGCCCATAGATACCAACGGGTTTCATCAACGTTTTATTAACTCCTCGGGGGGTTTTAGGACGAGTAGGCCAGACCCTTGCTATATATCTTCAGAACATGCAGATATCATTACAACATATAGGGGGTCATTACAACATTGGTGGTAAAAGGTGCTTACCGCCGTGCAGAAGAATGCCAAAACCCCGCCGCGGCCGCGGAATTCTGCCACAGCTATTAGACCCACATCTCGGAATCCGCCGAAATTCAGACACCCACACAAGACCGCCACACCAAAGGTCAGTCATAAACTGGTGAAAACAAAACCGACACCGTCACGCCAACAGAAACACGCCCATGCTATCACGACACACGAATCCACGCGGTGGTCTTTCAACCGCGGTATTCCATTGGCGGTACACACCGCCGCGCTCAAAATACACACACATCTCCAAAACACCGCCACATTGGACAATTCCAAATACACACAACTGATACACATACACACACCACTCCCACACACCCATTGCAATATAAAACACACACCCACATCACCCATAAACCCTTACGACCAAAAATTAGAGACAAAGGCGACAGAGAGAGCACAGCAATAGACAACCCCACCACACAGAGGCACACCACACCATCACCCACACAACATTACACGCACAATACACCACACACCACTACACATCACCACACACATCAACACTTACATCACCCCACACATCACCCACACCACCTCATGTCACGCCAAAGACACCCCAGGTTTTCCGAGGAGGAGCTCAGGGTCATGGTGGAGGAAATCCTACGGGTAGAGCCACAGCTATTTGGCTCACAGGTGCAGCACACATCCATAGCCAGGAAGATGGAGCTATGGCAAAGAATCGTGGACAGGGTCAACGCTGTGGGACAGCATCCAAGAAATCGGGAGGACATCAGGAAGAGGTGGAACGACCTACGGGGGAAGGTGCGTTCAGTGGTTTCCAGGCACAACATCGTGGTACAGCGGACTGGCGGCGGACCCCCACCTCCTCCCCCACAACTAACAACATGGGAGGAGCAAGTCTTGACCATTATGCATCCTGAGGGCCTCGGAGGAGTCGGTGGAGGAATGGACACTGGTAAGTTAAATCTCAACTATTATACCCCCCACCGTACCTGCATTCCATCACACACCCCGCCCTCACACCCTCCCCTATCACTCCAACTCCTCACTAATGTACTCATAACACAAATCACACATCCCAACACCAAGCCTTGCATGACACAACTAAGCATGGTCACCCATCACTAAAGCATGATCACTGCACATACCCATAACAACCCCCTAACCATCATGACACAAGCCCCCACACACGAATGCTTGCACCGGGGTACACGGTCACCCACCCATTGCACACCATGACACACACACATGCAATAATCATGCTTTTACACCCCTGCAGGACCACTACGGAACGTCACCACACCGGAGGGTCCAGACAACTCCACTCCACCCACAGAAGAAGCCCACAGTGACGACAGCATCTCTGCCCTACTGGATCCTGATGACCAGCCCGGACCATCGGGGGCCTCAGGACAGTCGGTTTCCCTCACACAGGCACAGCCCAACACTGACCTTCCACCCTCTGGTAACACCAGCACAGCACCCACCCAGCGGGTCTATACCTCCGTCCCCAGGACACGTCAATCAGCTGTGTGTCCACCACTACAGGGAAGCCAGGATAACCCACCACCCCAACAACAACAGGAACCTGGGGGCAGTGGTAGTGGGCACACGGTCCAGGGGACGGAGGCACAGGAACACAGGGGAACTGGGAGGGCTGCTGTGCGACAGGGGGCGGACAGGCCAAGGGAACCCACTCTCCACGAGGCCCTCTCCTCCATCATGGGAGCATACCACCACTCCCAGGAGACGATGGCGACGGTCCTGGCCAAGTTTCAGGAGACCCAGCGCCTGCAGGACGAACTGTATACGGGGTTCAGGGAGGAGCTCAGAACCATCAGCTCCGCCCTGGGCACCATCGTAGGGGTGCTGAAGGACATACTGAACACCATGAGGGACACCGTGGCACTCCAAGGGGCCCCTGACACTAGCATGGACGATGAACTGCCCACCACCTCCGCCGGCGCTAGTGGACAGGACGCCCCACCACAGGACCACCACACCAGCACCCCACCCCCTGCAGACGGACAACCACCCCGCAAGCGGTCCCTGAGATCCAGGAACAGGACAGAGCAAGATGGCAAGACCCCGCCAGGAAATGAGACCACCCTGATTGTCCTCCCCCTGTCCCACTTTGTTACCCTGTCCCGATTGGAACTGCTCCACTTCCTATGCCCATATGGGCAATGCACCTGTGAGGCTAATAGACTGGACTCTGCCATGGACATTCCTCTACTGTCCCCCATCACCATATCACTACCCCCCTCCATTTTTTAGCACTGCAATAAACACCCTTGAACCACAAAACAATCTGGAGTCAGTCTGTGATTTGGTAAATATGTATAATAAATGACAGTGTCAACATGCTTTCCATTTTTATAGCCAACATACCTATGTCACACATCACAAGTCCTTGAAGGATGCAAGAAGACGACACACGTTGCTAACCACACCTGTGAAACTGTAATGGAAAGGTACAACTCATTGACCAAATACTGCTATGAAATGACAGACAGGATACAGGTAGAAGTGTGAAAGTGAATGTAATGGTAAAAAGCTAACTGTTCTCAACTGTGTGTCACTGGAAATATTGCCGTATGACTGACTCCCTATTGTCTAAGTCTTCTTCCTCAGCGTACTCCTCATCACTGTCCACAGGCTCCACAGGCTCCACAGCTGCCACAACACCGCCATCTGGACCATCATCCTGCAGAAAAGGCACCTGGCGTCGCAAAGCAAGATTGTGAGGCATCGAGCAGGCGATGATGATCTGGCACACCTTCCTTGGTGAGTAGAATAGGGAACCACCTGTCATATGGAGGCACCTGAACCTGGCCTTCAGGAGGCCGAAGGGTTCGATCACCCTCCTAGTCCACCCATGGGCCTCATTGTAGCGTTCCTCTGCCCTGGTCCTGGGATTCCTCACTGGGGTCAATAGCCAGGACAGGTTGGGGTAACCAGAGTCCCCCAATAGCCACACACGGTGCCTCTGGAGTTGACCCATCATATAAGGGATGCTGGTATTGCGCAGGATGTAGGCGTCTTGCACTGAGCCAGGGAACATAGCATTTACCTGCGAGATGTACTGGTCTGCCAAACATACCATCTGTACAGTCATCGAATGATAACTCTTCCGGTTCCTGTACACCTGTTCACTCCTGTGGGGGGGACCAGAGCTACATGGGTTCCATCAATAGCACCTATGATGTTGGGGATATGTCCAAGGGCATAGAAGTCACCTTTCACTGTTGGCAAATCCTGCACATGAGGGAAAACGACGTAGCTCCTTACGTGTTTCAGCAGGGCAGACAACACTCTGGACAACACGTTGGAAAACATAGGCTGGGACATCCCTGATGCCATGGCCACTGTTGTCTGAAACGATCCACTTGCAAGGAAATGGAGCACTGACAGCACCTGCACTTGAGGGGGGATTCCTGTGGGATGGCGGATTGGTGACATCAGGTCTGGCTCCAACTGGGTACACAGTTCCTGTATTGTGGCACGGTCAAACCTGTAGGTGATGAGTAAATGTCGCTCCTCCATTGTCAACAGGTCCACCAGCGGTCGTTACACCGGAGGATTCCGCCGTCTTCTCAAATGTCCAAGCTGATAGTGCCTAGGAAGGACAACAGTGACAACAGAGTCAACAAAATCCCAGGTATGTACCCACAGATACACAGAACACGACACCAAAGACAAAAATCTTCCTGTATGTGTGTCGCCTGTAGGCCTAGGTATGTGTGACGCAGTTGCAAATTAAGCCATGTGGGCCCCTGAAATGGCGGCTGCCTGACCTCTAAACTGGGACAGTGGGATGTGAGGTAACTGCGCTGGCATTGTACACAGTCGCGGTAGGCGGGCGAAGACTGCAGCGCAAAGCTGCATTGGTTAACATTGGACCCTATGGGTCCCAGGAGCCAATGATGAAGTGCGCCGGCAGTGATGAGACGCACCGCCGCGGACGTCACCGCCGCGGACGTGACCGCCATTTTCTATCTGTTCAATCACTTGATACCTGATCTTCAACAGGAGAGGACTTACACTGCAAGTGCTGCTGTGACCTCGGTCTGGAAGAGACAATGACTGCTGCGTCTGGGGAAAGGGCCCCTGCCTTCACTGCTCAGGAGTTGGAGAAGCTCGTGGACGGGGTTCTCCCCCAGTACACGCTACTCTACGGTCCTCCAGACCAACAGGTAAGTACACAGGGAGCACGTTGTATGGGCGGAGAGTGCTGGTTGTAAGAGGGAAGGGGGCAGAGTGCAGTGAACATGAAGAACTGTGAATGCATGTGCCACATGGCAAGGGCAGGGATGGGGGCCACTCACTTCGACGGTGCTCTTGCTAATTACTTCTCTTCTTCCCCTGTGCATGTCATGTAGGTCAGCGCCCACCAGAAGAAGGACATTTGGCGTGCCATCGCCAAGGACGTACGGACCCTGGGGGTCCACCAGAGATGGGGCACCCACTGCTGGAAAAGATGGGAGGACATTTGCCGCTGGAGCAAGAAGACGGCGGAGGCTCAGCAGGGGATGGCAGGGGTGCGCGTCGCACCATGACCCCCCTGATGTTCAGGATCCTGGCGGTGGCCTACCCTGAGTTGGATGGGCGCTTGAGGGCATCACAGCAGACACAAGGGGGTGAGTACACAATCATTCTGGGGACTTTGCGCGCAGTTGAGGGGTCTAGGTGTGGGAGGAGGGCTGTGGGATTCCCTAGGCCAGGGCGAATTCCATAGGCTAGGCCCCTGCGTAATGCAGGCCATGTGGCACACCACCCCACCCCAGTAGAGTGCCAAGCACGGGTATACATGCCCCTGTGGCATCCATGTTTGCAGATGTCCACCATAGCCATGTAGGCCAGATCACAGGAATTGCATCTGTAGAGGCCAGGAGAACGGCGTAGTGCAGGGGGCTGCTGTGTCTGTATTGTCCGCCAACATTAGCGGTATGCCATGCACTCAACCTGTCTTTCTTCTGTCATCCCCCCCTTTTCTGCTCTCCATGTTCTTTTGTGCATCAGCATCATCAGGCGGAGGTACAGTGGCACCGGAGCACGAGTGAGCTGCATCCCACATGGCCATGGAGGGCCACACCACGGACTCAGAATGCACCAGTGGGACAGAGGGCGAGGGGAGCTTCACGTCGGGCACCGGATCCCCAAACAGCGACACAGACTCGTCCGCCGATAGGAGCTCCCTTGTGGTGGCAGCACCATCTGTGCCCCACACTTCTACAGGTACAGCTGCCACCTCCCCTACCAACACCGCCCTCCCAGCAGCCCCTCAGCGTTCGCCCTGTGCCCGCTCACCCAGGAGGGTGGGCATCACCTTCGCCCCAGGCACCTCAGGCCCTGCCCCTGTCACACCTGCTGCCCTCAGTGAGGAGGCCATTGACCTCCTCAGGTCACTCACTGTTGGGCAGCCTACCATTGTGAATGCCATCCAGGGTGTAGAAAGGGAGTTGCAACACAGTATTTCATTCCTGGAGGGCATTCATTCTGGTCAGGCTGCCCTTCATCGAACCCTGCAATCTCTGGCCTCAGCACTGATGGCAGCCATTGTCCCTGTGTCTAGCCTCCCCCCTCCAACTTCCTCCACCCAGACCCAATCCCCTGTACCCCAGCCTATCCCAAGCACACCAACAGACAAGCATGCACACACCTCAACACACAAAAGTAGCTCAAGCAAACATAGGCACCACACATCCCACAGGCACTCACACAAGCATCACCCACATACAGACACAGCAACATCCACTGCCTCCACTGTGTCCCCCTCCTCATCGTCTCCCTCCTCCCTCCCAGTATCGCCTACACTCTCACCTGCATGCACTACATCTACAGGCACTAGGACCCGCACCAGAACACCCAGCACCACACCCCGCTCACCTGCACTCACCACCCCACTCCCATTTACACGTCCCCTGTGTCCTCTCCCAGTGTGTCTGTGACGCCCCCTCCCAAAGTACACAAACGCGGGCACCCACACACCCAACATCCATCCACCTCACGACAGCCTCCAGTACCTGCACCTGCACCCAAAACACCTACAGTGACACCTCCTACAACCACCTCCTCTTCCTCTACTCCAAGACCCCCTCCAGCTACACATCCCAGTGTTCGTCAGAAACTCTCCCTCAGCAACGTTGACCTCTTTGCCCCCATCCCCACCCCTCCAATTCATCAGTCCCGTAGTAGCACCTCAGCCAAAAAGACTCCTGTACCAGTGGTGCGTGTTCAAGGTGTGTGGAGTGCACCGGCCACCAGGGCAGGCAGTGTGACACGGAGCCAAAGCACTGCCAGTCCACCCCCTATAAAGCACCCAAAGTTGGTAAGTGGCCGACGGGACAGGTTGAAGACTCCTGGCGGCAAAACTGGTCACAAGGGTCCCCGGGGGATTGCAGAGTCAGCTGTGACTCCTCCAAAGGTGGTGAAGGGCCGGAGTCTGCACAGTCTGGTGAGAGCAGCACGCCGGAGAAGGGCACCATCCTCCCCGGCGGCCGGGACGCCACCGCCAGCACCGTTGTCACTGGTCAGGAGACCACCGCCCGAATCATTGCCCAGGAGGGCATGAGTATCGTCACTGGTCAGGGGACCACCGCCCGAGTCATTGACCAGGAGGGCACGAGTATCGTCACTGGTCAGGAGACCACCGCCAGAGTCATTGCCCAGGAAGGCACGAGTATCGTCACTGGTCAGGCCGCCCGAGTCATTGCCCAGGAGGGCACGAGTATTGTCACTGGTCAGGAGACCACCGCCAGAGTCATTGCCCTGGAGGGCACGAGTATCATCACTGGTCAGGAGACCACCGCCAGAGTCAGTGCCCAGGAGGGCACGAGTATCGTCACTGGTCAGGAGACCACCGCCAGAGTTACCGCCAGAGTCAGTGACCAGGAGGGCCCCGGCTGCCACAGCCCGCAGAAAATGAAGGACCGTCATGCCACACACCAATGCACAGATCAGAGACCGCCATGGCAAAGCCTCGCTGAACAAGGGAATCACCGCCATGGTGAAGACCGCTGAACAGGGCACAGCACCGCTGAACAGGGCAGAGAACCGCTAAACAGATCAGAGACCGCCATGGCATAGCACCGCTGAACAAGGAAACACCGACATGGTGAAGACCGCTGAACAGGGCACAGCACCGCTGACCAGGGCAGAGAACCGCTGAACAGATCAGAGACCGCCATGGCATAGCACCCCTGAATAAGGAAACCCCGCCATGGTGAAGACCGCTGAACAGGGCAGAGACCACCATGGAATAGCACCGCTGAACAAGGAAACACCGCCACATCAAGCATCGTTATCCCATGTACAGCTGGGACTGTGACGGTACAGGAACCGTCACGGGGAGCTAAATGCAGTGTGGGCAACATTCCCCCTCTAGAACCGTTGGAGACTGTTATCCACTTGAGAGACTGTGGCTTTGCACTCCCCAGGATGGTAAAGTGGGCAAACCAACCACTGTAGAGACGTGAGAGACTGTGGCTTTGCACTCCCCAGGATGGAACAGTGGGCAAACCACCCACTGTAGAGACTTGAGAGACTGTGGCTTTGCACTCCCCAGGATGGAACAGTGGGCAAACCACCCACTGTAGAGACTTGAGAGACTGTGGCTTTGCACTCCCCAGGATACATCAATGGGCATGGAGCCCCGTCGGGGATCTGGCGTGGTGCTGTAATCCGGCTGAGGTGCCCCCCCCTTCCCTTCCCCCTGAGGTGCCTGTTGTATTTCTATCCGATGCCCCAGCAGTGTTCTCTCCGTTTGTGGACAGGTATCGTGTGTGGGCCTCACCCATGCATTTTTGGCCCAGTTGTGCACGGACATTGATATGTGCATACCTGCACTGCTTCTCGTAATGTATATACTTTTGAATGTGTATATATTTATCTGTATATATTTGGTACTTGTATTTTGATACATTATAATTTTTCAACTGATTTCCTTTGGTCTTTGCATTCTTCCGGGGGGGTTGTGGGTTGTTACTGTGATGTTTTGACATGCATAGCTGTGTGTGTTATAATGTGCGAGGGTGGGGGTGAGGGTGGGTGTTTTGCGTGTGTGTGTCCCTGACTTTTGCCTCCCCCCTCCCCTATGTCGTAGGTGCAGTACTCACCGTTGTCTTCGGCGCCGCTGTTGCTGGTGTTCATAAATGAGCAGGAAGACAAGGGCAGGTAGGATTTGTAATTCTGGCTCCATGGTGTCCTCCTTCCTCGTGGGATGTGTAGAAGGTGAGCGTTTTCCCATTGCAAAAGCTGTTTCCACCGTGTTTTTATCCAGGTGGCGGATTGGCGGATTGTGATACTGTGGGCGGTACATTGTGTTCCGCCTGTCTGTTGGCAGTGACCGCTGCGCTGCTTGTCTGTACCGCCATGGCGGTCGGAGTGTTAAAGTGGCTGTCTATGTTGGCGGTTTCCGCCACGGTCATTATTCCCTTTTTTTGTCCACCGGCCTGTTTGCGGTATTACCGCACCTTTAACACCGTCCGCCAGGGTTGTAATGACCTCCATAGTGTAGGAAAATTGTGCCAACAGTGGCTAAAATCATCCTCACTAAATGTGGTTAAAGAACACCTCAATCTCTTGTCTAACACCACTGACTTACAAGATTTCTTGTCAGGCCCCAGAACACCAAGTAGGAAACATTTCTTATATGCAGTATACAATGAAATATGGAAACTTTCCCAACAAGATGCTGCTGCCCGGTTAAGGCAAATAGATCAGGAAAATCTGAAAAAGGCATTAGCTGTTGTGGATAATGGGATCAACACCTTGTCCGACCGGATATATACAATTAACAACATTGTCTCTTCTGCTACAGACATTTTACGATCTGATATGTCTTCTTTATACCATGGACAGAGTCAGACTAGGTCCATTATGCAGTTGGGTTGGACGCTTCAAACATTGAAGGCGGGTCGCGTTCCATGGCAGCACCTCAGTGCAAGGGAAATATTTTATTATTTTAATCTAACGCGACAACAACAACTAATGGCTAAAAAGGAAGCGACTTATGTCATGCTTCACATCGAGAAATTAGAAAAGTTGCCTTTTACCGTGGCCGAAATACCATCAGCAGAGTGGTTAATACACAGGGTTATTAATCTGCCTATTTAAACACTACAATTCACCTCCTGATTGGAACACATTCCGGTAGGCAGATATGAAAAGCTGGGAGATAGTTATATCCATGAAGTGTGGGAGCTTCCCTTCTCGAACAAATGTTTCAATGGCATGAAAGAGGTCTTTCTTAGTGGTAGTGAATGCAAGACTTCTGTCAGCCATTCAATGGTTTGTAAACCGCTGTCCTTGCACGGGGTGTGTCACGCCTCAGCTGCAAACTTGGCTTGTTATCTTAAGGGAGTTCCAGTCCCCTTAATTAGAACTACGATCCAGGTGCTTTCAAACGGCAGCTACGTCCTTCTTAATAGTGAAGACTGTTGTGGCATGCGAGCCAGAATAGTTTACGTTGTTTCGGTCTCTAAGGTTGTTACATGCTGCGGGAACGTACTGTTTCCCCCCACTAAAATGAAGGAGGTAGCCGATATCTGGCCTCACATTGCTACTTCAAAAGTGAATTTTGACAAGTTAAGTAGACTCAAGGCTTTTGTCAGAGTCACCAGATCCTCGGGGTCTGAGCACGTTCCCAACACTTCCACCACAAGACAGCTCCAATACTCTGATTAGATTTATCACAGAGTCTAAGAGAGTCCAAGTGGGGAAAAGGGGATTAGGACGGGAACATCTGGGAAGGAGACCTGTAGGAAGCAAAAGGTTAAAACACAACATCAAAATTACATCTCATGAATTCAGTACCATGCTACAACTCTAAGGTTCGTCTTTTCCGAAAAACATGGACAACCCTATTAGTCCTAAAACTGACTAGGCTTTAGATGACCGAATACCTGAGGAGGAAACAGGAAAACAGGAAAAGTTAAATAGGACTTTCAGATTCGAATACTTTCTTTAGTATGAGAATCAGGAAACACTCTGAGCAATTTCTAAACAACCATATGAATCTCCTTTTAAGAATACATATCAGGAACACACAGCATTACATCTAGAACTCTGGTATTGTTGTGTTCATCTCAGAAAAAAAAACATTGGGAAGTGAATTGCGCACATTGCAGACTTTTATATGAGTATTAAACACCATAAAGGATTGTGCACCATGAAATCACACAACGTAGATTCAAGGAATAAATTGTCCTAGAATAGTAGCGCACAGTAATTTACACTATTTATACACGAGGAAAGAATTGCGCTTCTTGCCGATTCAAATGCCACCATACAAAGGCCAAGAAATGGTAGCGCACAATGAACAACACGAAAAGCACTCAGGGAAAGAATTGCGCGTCTTTTCGATTCAAATGCCACCATGCAAACGCCAAGAAATGGTAGCGCACAATGAATAACATGAAAAAACACTCAAGGAAAGAATCGCGCGTGTTGCCGATTCGAATGCCACCACGTAAACGCCAGAAAATGGCAGCGCACAATGAACAGCACGAACTACACACGAGAAGTGAATCGCGCGCCTCGCCGACTCGAATGCCACCATGCAATGGTCAAGAAATGGTAGCGCGCAATGAACAACAAAGTTAAATGCTCATGAAACGAGTTGCACGTCTTGCCAACTCATAAAACATCATGTAAATGTCAAGAAATATCAGCGCGCAATGAACAACAATGTAATAACGAAGTCAAATCTTTATGGAATAAATTGCGCGTCCTCCCTATTTGCAAACCACCATACAAATGTCAAAAAATGGCAGCGCACAAGTAATCTGTTATTCATTTAAGAATTAAAATCAAGAATATGAAAATTCTCAATTACGGTGTTGGGAAATGCTCAAACACCGTCTTACCGCCTGGAAACAGTGATCACCAATGAGAGATGAGTGCAGAAGACTGGAAAATCCAAATAGGCCGCCGGGACAGGAGTTTAGGAAGAAGCTGCTGCTCTGCACCGGGACTCTGAATAGTGAGCACTGGAAGTTGGGCTGACTCTCTTTTATAGAGTCTTGGCTAAGCCTGGAACCACGCCCAGGCATGTTGCATGGAAAGTCTCTAGAAGGCCCTGGAAAGGGACCACACCCTAACACACTCTGAATGTCTGCAGCAATACATTGCAAATGTACAGTATTTATAAGCCCCTTACAAATGAATCTTTTGGATGGAATTCTGCAATGCAAAAGGTTAAACAATAACATATCATCACAATGCATAAATTACATTATCTTGCGAGTGTTGGGTTTTTGCATTCTAGATGCCCGTAGAGCGCGCACTGTCCTGGTGTTGACAGCTTTATTGTTTCAAAAGCATGTGGCCCTTGCATCTGCACGCAAGACCTATGCACTTCAAGTGGCAAGGTCATCAGCAGAAATACAGTCCATCTTAAATACGAACTTTCCGAGACACTTTGGTGAACTCGTGGGACAAATATTTAATGCGTCCAGCACGGCTGGATTAGCACATTTTTTCAAAGCTTTCGGTTCTGGTTTTGTTCACACCTTCTCCATATTCGGTTTGATACCTTCAGCTTTCCACTCGATTTTCTGTAGTATTTTTGGAGGATTTCCGATAACTTTGGCCTTATTAGCCGGCATCTTGCTATTGCTGTTGTTTATGCGCAATGGCTGTCCCGCTGCAACAAGGACAAATGACGACGCTCCCATCAGCGCAGCTGTGTTGTGAACGTATGATGCAGCATTTTGGAGTAACACTCCTGGAACATTTGGAGTGTGACTGGTCCTTGTCATTCAGACCGGTTTTGTATTGTGTGCAGCCCGTGTTCCGGTGCCTCTGGTGCTCTTTTGAACATGTGCTGGAAGTTTGTCTTTCACAGCAGCGCCCACCAGCAATAGATGCTGATCTGTTGATGTTCTCGCTGAGGGTTCATCACCAGACATTCGCACTGAGGCTGCGTTTGCTACGTGAAGCTAATTAAGAGTTACCCTTTCTGAAGGAAGTTACCATCAACTCACCAATGGGCACTGCACGGGATGCCGCCTTGGTTGATACTGGGGCTATGGAACACACCTTCTCCTCCATCATTTTTGGCGCAGACTTTACGGTTTTCTCACCTGCTGAAGTAGAAGATCTCCTGCTTTCCATGAATTCGGTTCTAAGCCACATGCTCATGTTTTAAATTACCACGTAGTATGCTTGTGTGTCCTTTTAACTTGTCAAAATTGACTTGTTTTTATATATATCTTAGGTTGAGCTTTAGCAATTAAATTTTAGTTTGGGCTTTGAACCACTTTAACCGACAAGGGGAGGGTGTTGTTTAGCCATTTTAGTTAGAGCTCCATGCACGTTAGTTTAACACACTGTGCACTTTAACCTAGATATATTTTATTTGGCTTTGCATTGTTATTTTTACAATAACCAGTTTTACGGTCTTGTTTTATTTTCATCTATCTAACTGTTTTTGCTTAGCCCAGCACTGTGTTCTCAAACAATACATTCTTGATCACTCTGTGCTTTAGTCAAGGCTACATTCTGGTACATTGCCAATAAACGTGGTAGAAGTTTAGTCTCCAACATTCGTAGAAAATACACATCCTTACGTAGGGACATTTTTCTTAGAACATCAGCCGTGTTAATTATAAAAACACTTTCTAGTCCCATTACACGTCAAGAGGGAGATTCCAGCCAGGGAACCACAACTGTATGCTGAATTTTTCCCTGCAGATGCTAACGCTGACTACAGGCCTTTGCTCAGGTATGAGGGTTGATGTCCTCCCGGGGGAACCTGAAAGGCAGGATTAGAGCTTAACATGCCATGCTCAAAATATGATTAGATAGGTAATAGTATATCAATTCTAGTGGCAGTATGATAGCATTATTCTTATGCTTTTCTCTCCAATTGTCACCACTTTAATATTGTTGTGTTGTGTCGTTCTGGTTATTGCAGCTCACGCTTTGCCATCTAAAATGCAGTTGTTTTATTAAACCAATCTTGAAAACTTATACTGCTCTTATTGTCATTTATATATGAGACCGAATTGTGAATGAGAGAACCGGATGCGACCTGAGTGACCACGACTTCCCTGAGAAGTGCGCTTGGATGCCCAATCATCTCTACCTTTCGGGAGAGATGAGGCACTACTAGTTAGCCAGAGAAAAGCCTGTATTTGGAGCAACAGATGTCACGCACCGTGGGTCAGACTCAGTCTCCCACACTGTGGATGATCTTGCTGCTCAAAATCCAGTAGTCTCATTAGAATAATGAGAGCCTACACGACAAGACCAGACTTGAAATATTTCTATGAGAAATCATGTTTAAAGATTTTTTCATCAGTGAAAAGTTTCAAATCAACTCTCTACTGTAGCCAACCATTCCTGAAAACATCCTCACTTTTCTTTGTGTGCTTCAAGGATTCACTTTCAGGATTGTAGAAATATGTTCTTTAGACACATATCTTGCTCCTGTTTTATAATATGGTAACCAATAAAGGTCACCTCTTTCATAAAGTACTGCATTTTTATAGGAGATACTCTATGACCATTGTCAGCAAGATGGTTCAAGAGCACCACTCCATCCAAATTGCAACTTTTGTTTTAGATGCAGCCATCAGATCTTCAATGTATTGGATCAGCAGAGGGCAACTGCATACTTTCCAAATCTTTCTTTAATATTTGGCTAAAGATTGAGATCCTTTGCGTGTACCCTTGTGAGATTTGACACCACATTAGAACTTGATTGAGAAACCTGAATGCAAAAAAGATATTGGCCATCCTCATCAGGAGGAATAGAGAAAAGCTCTTGCCACAAGTCAATGATTCTGTACCATATCACATCCTCAGGAATTTAAACCAAATCACAGCAGGATTTGGCACCACAGGAAAACAAAGGCCTACACTTTTATGGAATTTTCTAAAGCCTTGGACAAACCTCAATTTTCTGCTTGGTGTTTTATTTCCCATCACATGAGAGTTACAAGAACTACCTGGCACCTAAAAAAAAATATATATATGTTCTGTGAATTTTTCTGTATGGGATTTATTCTCTCCTGTGCTTCTCCCAGGGGCTTGTACTGAGGAGCTTGAGGATTAACTACATTTACTGTAATTTTCACTGGCTCTGCACTTTTAAATAACTCTGCTTATTTCCCTATAAAAAACCATACCTCCTATTTTACTGAGTGTCTAAAATCAGGAGGCAAATCATCTTCTTTTATTTTATTTTAAATTCATAATCTTTATCAACAGCTGAATTGCTACACCATCCACTGTATAATAAACAACACAACCTATTTTATACAGATGACCTCTACCTAGTACATTTATCAGACTCTTTTCACAAATTATACATTGTGGTTCTTGTCCTAAGGGCCAGCTGTTAAAGGGATGTTTGCTGAAATCTTATTTGTTATTTGTTACTGATACCAACTAGTTGGACTTGTGTTCCCAAAAAGGGTAGGTTTGGAATCCCAATGAGATGAACTGTGGAGCGTGTAGCACACATATAGAACACAAATTAAACTGAATAGCCATTCTCGTATAGGCCACTCTGGTCTACATCTAGGACTACACCAATCATGCAATCTACCTTCCCACTGAGGCACCTTCATTGGGAATTAGTCACAGTTTCTGAAATGTATGAAATTGTGGAAAATAATTATGAATCATTAAAAGACCTTCCTGTAAGATGGACATTTTGTTTTGCATGTTTTGCTACATTACAAGTGCTACAGGCATATTCATATTTAACTGCCTCTGGTTTTCTATGTTTTGTACAGAAGCAAATTGAGCTGGGGCTGCTGACTGTATCTGGTTCAGAGGCTGCTGCATTTTGGAAATGGAATATTTTGGAATTAGTTCTGCATTTTGTTGACATTCTTGCTTCCAGTGTCTAAAGCACCGACAATATTGGCATGGGTTTCTCATTTTCAACATGTTAAAGTTTGCATTTATTACATATGAGGTATTAACAAAAGCTCTACCTCTACCTATAGAAACAACATTCAACATACTATTTTCCTGTACACTTCCTCCCTGCATGTTGAAATTTGCACCATCAAAATAACCAGAATCAAAATCTGAATCCACTACTTGGGGCTCTCTACCACTTTGTAAATCCTCACAGGATCCTCTGATCGTGGCAGGCAGGCAGAAAACGTGTTCTCCAGGCTTACTGTAAGTAGTCTTGAAATCCTGAATGGTGGCCCTTCACCAAGAAGGCAGACAACCAGACCTTAGTCCCTATCCCTGGTTCCAGCAACAAGAATTCTTGGTGAGCTTCTCTCCAGGTTAACCCAGCTGTAGAACAGTGCTGTTGAAAAAACAGTGGGACTCATTTCTCTTCTTTATAGTCCATGTGCACTCCCGCCACGGTCATTTTGAGATCCCCGCTGGGCCGGCGGGCGGAAACCTGGTTTCCACCCGCCGGCCCAGCGGGGATCACGCCCGCAACACAGGAGCCGGCTCCTAATGGAGCCGGCAGTGTTACGGCTGTGCGACGGGTGCAGTTGCACCCATCGCGCTTTTCACTGTCTGCTGTACCACCAGCCTTTTCCTGGCGGTTTAAACCGCCAGGAAAAGGCTGGCGGTACGGGGACTCGTAATCCCCTGGGCAGCGCTGCCCTGGCGGATTAAAACCGCCGGGACTGAAGTAGCGGTAAACCGCCAGGACTGAAGTAGCGGTAAACCGCTGGGACTGAAGTGGCGGTAAACCGCCGGTCCCGGCGGTGTGACCAGGCGCTTTTGCCGCGGTCATAATACTAGGGATTTCACCGCCAGACTGCTGGTGGTGAAATCCGCCACAACAACCCTGGGGCCTTAGTGTTTGGCTCTTTGATATTCCTACAATGGTCCCTTTGATATTTCTATTGTGGGGCTGATTTCTACAAAGTGCTCTCTTCTCTGCCCTGTCCTTTGTCAAAAGGACAGACTGCCACAGTAGAAGCAGCTCTAATTTCAATTAATCCACAATACAGGCCAATGGAGTAATCAAGGATTATACCAGGCTGTCAGCCACCACTGAAATATGAATCTTAAAGGTTCAAAGGCCTATGCTTTCCCCCTTTTCATTTTTCCCAGGCCCTACAGTGCCAACTTTATCAGACAGACCATCTCCCAGAAAATGAGCTCAGGCACCACTGACCAATAACTCTTCCTGGACTCAGGGAGACCTTTCATGTACACAGAGGATCTCTCTGCTCCCCTTCCTCTAGTGTGTTTTTTCCTACCCCGGTGCGCAATAATGTCAGCGATGGACATCTCCAGTCTGGTTGCTGCAGTCCTGACCTCCAGTAGCCTTTTCAAGCTCTGGGCATCCAAAATGGAACCCACAAACCGGTCTAAATGACTTAGACCAGTCACACTCCAATTGCGCCAGGAGTGATACTCCAAAGTACTACATCACGCATTCACTACACAGCAGCGCTAGTGGGAGCGCTTTCATTCCTCCTTGTTGTGATGTGACAGCCATTGTGCAAAAAATCTAGCAATAGCAAAATGACACCTATAATAACCAATGGTATTGGAAATCCCCAAAAATTCTGGAGAATATTGAGTGGATTGCTGATGGTATTAAACCATATTAAACCGAATATAGAGGAGAAGGTGTGAACTAAACCAGAACCAACAGCCTTGAAAAAATTTGCAATTCCAGTAGTGCTGGATGCATTAAATATTCGTCCCAAGAGCTCACCAAAGTGTCTCAGAAAGTTGGTACTTAAAAGGGACTTTATCTCTGGTGATGACCTTGCTGCCTGAAGTGCATAGGTCTTGCGTACAGATGTGAGCACCACATATTTTTGGAACAATAAAGCCTTGAGTCTGCTCAACTTGTCAAAATTCATATTAGAAGTAGCAATATGGGGCTAAATCTCAGCTACTTCCCTCTGTCTTGTGGGAGGAAAAAGTATGTCCCGCAGCATGTAACAACCTTAGAGACCGAAACAACATAAAGTATTCCGGCTCCCATCCCACAACAGTTTTCACTATAGAGAAGAACATAGCTGCCATTTGAAAGCACCTAGAACGCAGGTCTAATCAAGGGGACTGGAACTCCCTTCAGATAACAAGCCAAGTTCCCTGCCTAAGCATTACACGCCCTGTGCAAGGACAACTGTTTATAAACCATTGAATGGCTGACAGAAGTATGGCATTCACTACAGCAAAGAAATACCTCTTTTATGCCACTGAGACATTTGTACAAGTAGGGCAGCTCCCACACCTCATGGATGTAACTATCTCCCAGCCTTTCATATCTGCCTACCAGAATGTGTTTTAAACAGCACATGAATTGAAGTGTTGAAATAGGCAGATTAGAGACCCCATGTATTAACCATTCAGCAGATGGTATTTCAGCCACAGTAAAAGGCAATTTTTCTAGCTTTACGATGTTTACCATGACATAAGTCGCTTCTTTCTTAGCCATTAGTTGTTGTTGTTGCATTAAATTAAATGTGGAAAATATGTCCCTTGCGCTAATGTGTTGCCAGGGAAAGCGACCTGCCTTAAATGTTTGAAGTGGCAAACCCAACTGCATAATGGACCTTAGTTGACTCTGGCCATGGTGTAACAATGACATATCACTTTGAATGATGTCTATTGCAGAAGAGACAATGGTATTTAAGGTAAACATGCGGTCGGACAGGGTATTAATCCCATTATCTACAACAGCTAATGCCTTCTGTAAGTTTTCCTGGTCTATTTATCTTAACCGGGCAGCAGGTTCTTGTTGGGAAAGCTTCCAAATTTCATTATATACTGCATAAGAAGCACTTTCTGTGTTGTTTTCTGGGGCCTAACAGGAAGTCCTGTAAGTCAGTGTTATTAGACAGTAGACTGAGGTGTTCTCTAACAGCATCTAGTGAGGAACTCTTCAACCATTGCTGGCATAGTTTCCCTACTCTGTATGTTGTTACTATACCCACATGTTTGGATGATACATAGCGAGAGTCCGCCCTACTAGTTCTAAAACCCCCTGTGGAGTTTATAAAACGTTTATGACACCCATTGGTATCTATTGGACACAATAACCACCCACCAGTATGTGACAGTGAAGCATTAAATGTGCCATTCTGGATCCATTCATCAAGCTGACCTTCTGTTACATTTACTTATTTTTGCTGTTTGTGAAATTTTGCAGGGACAGGAATACTGGGTGCATTCAACTCCTTAATTTTTGCTAAGCCTAAACAACTAGATTATTGTACAGTTTCATTTAAAAATATAATTCGAACAGGTATCAGGCATGCTCTGCATAAAGCTTCTTTCCCCCCTATTTGCCAATTTCTGGTTCCCCACACACTATTTAAGTCAATCGACTTCAGACAATATTCAAAGCCTTCTATAGCCAACCGGGAAACAAAGGAATCTGAACAAATACATTTTGGATCTGTCAATAATATATGTACATTTTCCATTGCAATTTAAAATTACATGACTCAGCATTTTTAACATTTTGCCCAGAAAAATATGCACATTTTCCAGAATATGTTTTAGAACTCCCTTGTGGTGAAGTCGGACAATGTTACTAAGGTGAGTAATTAAAGATAGTCTTTGGGGTACTTGCTCTGTGAATGAAATGGTGCCCATGATAACTTAAGCAAAACATAATTCTCTTTAAATTGATAAACATTTTCTCTTTCAAATACAGTATATTACTGCAATTCAGTCATCATGGAATCAACTGTTTCCACATCCCTATCATCAGAAACAACTCTGGGTATTATTACATAATTCATTGAAAGTTTAAACACATATGGTATTTGAATGACCTCTGTCGGCCGTATACATTAAGGGGGTCATTCTGACCCTGGCGGTCGGTGATAAAGCGGCGGCCAACCCGCCAACAGGCAGGCGGTCAAAAAAAAGGTATTCTGACCCTGGGGGGAACCGCCAACACAGGCCGCCACTTTAACAATCCGCCCGCCACGGCGGGACAGACAAACAGCTCGGCGGTCACCGCCAACAGCCAGGCGGCAGACAATCTACCGCCCACCCTATCACAACTCACCAATCCGCCACCTTTTCTAGGGCGGGAGCCCCGCCGATAAAAACACAGCGGAAACAGACTACGAACGGGAAAACGCTCACCTATACGCACTCCACGAGGAAGGAGGACAGCATGGAGCCCGAATTACACATCCTACCGGCTATTGTCTACCTGCTCATTTACCTCGAGTACGAACGCCGGCGCAGATGACAACGGTGAGTACTGCACCTACGACACAGGGGAGGGGGGAGGAGGAAAGCTTACGGGCACACACATATGCGACCCCCCCAACTATCTACACACCAATGCAGAGCACCAAGTCACAGTGACACCACCCAAACCCCCCGTAATAATGCAAAGACATAATTAAAGTGAGAAACAACATTTATGTATATAAGAGGTTCTTTGAAGTCATGGTAAAATAGCAATATGAATAGTAAAAAAACAAGTAAGAAAATAACGAAACCGATAAACATAGGCAATAAGTCCTGCACAGTCACCTACATTTCCACTGTCTGTGGGCCAAAGTGGATCAACACATGCGCAAAGCCCACACAGGAGACCTGAGTCCGTTGGAGAGAACACTGCTGGGGCATCAGATGACAAAACTACAGGCACCTCAGAGGGAAGGGAAGGGGGGGCACCTCAGCCACATGAGTCCACGACGCAGGATCCACGAAGGGTCCACCATGCCCACTGTGCAATCCTGGGGAGTGCAAAGCCACAGTCTCACAAGTCTCTACAGTGGGTGGGTTGCCCACCGTGCCATCCTGGGGAGTGCAAAGCCACAGTCTCACAAGTCTCTACAGTGGGTGGGTTGCCCACCGTGCCATCCTGGGGAGTGCAAAGCCACAGTCTCACAAGTCTCTACAGTGGGTGGATTGCCCACTGTTACATCCTGGGGAGTGCAAAGCCACAGTCCATCAGGTGGATTACAGAGACCACTGGTCATGGAGGAGGCATGGTGGGCAGAGTGCGTCGTGAAGGCCTGCCCGACACAGAACCGGGACTGCCAATGCTTGACAGGAAGGGCCCAGCGGAGCGGTGCTTGACAGGAAGGGCCCAGCGGAGCGGTGCTTGAGACGGCGGGGCCCAGTGGAGCGGTGCTTGACAGAAAGGGCCCAGCGGAGCGGTGCTTGACAGGAAGGGCCCAGCGGAGCGGTGCTTGAGATGGCGGGGCCCAGCGGAGCGGTGCTTGAGATGGCAGGGCCCAGCGGAGCGGTGCTTGACAGGAAGGGCCCAGCGGAGCGGTGCTTGAGACGGCGGGGCCCAGCGGAGCGGTGCTTGAGACAGCGGGGCCCAGCGGAGCAGTGCTTGAGACGGCGGGGCCCAGAGGAGCGGTGCTTGACAGGAAGGGCCCAGCGGAGCGGTGCTTGACAGGAAGGGCCCAGCAGAGCGGTGCTTGAGACGGCGGGCCCAGCGGAACGGTGCTTGAGACAGCGGGGCCCAGCGGAGCGGTGCTTGACAGGAAGGTCCCAGCGGAGCGGTGCTTGACAGGAAGGGCCCAGCGGAGCGGTGCTTGAGACGGCGGGGCCCAGCGGAGCGGTGCTTGACAGGAAGGGCCCAGCGGAGCGGTGCTTGAGACAGCGGGGCCCAGCGGAGCGGTGCTTGACAGGAAGGGCCCAGCGGAGCGGTGCTTGACAGGAAGGGCCCAGCGGAGCGGTGCTTGAGATGACGGGGCCCTCTTCAGCGGTGTCTTTCTGCACGGCGGGGCTCTCTTCAGCCGTGTCTTTCTGCACGGCGGGGCCCTCTTCAGCGGTGCCTCTCTGCACGGCGGGGCCCTCTTCAGCGGTGTCTTTCTGCACGGCGGGGCCCTCTTCAGCGGTGCCTTTCTGCACGGCGGGGCCCTCTTCAGCGGTGTCTTTCTGCACGGCGGGGCACTCTTCAGCGGTGTCTTTCTGCACGGCGGGGCCCTCTTCAGCGGTGTCTTTCTGCACGGTGGGGCCCTCTTCAGCGGTGTCTTCCTGCACGACGGGGCCCTCTTCAGCGGTGTCTTTCTGCACGGCGGGGCCCTCTTCAGCGGTGTCTTTCTGCACGGCGGGGCCCTCTTCAGCGGTGCTTGTCCAGTCATCCAAGGGAGCCAGACCTGGCCAGGACTCCCTGCTTAGTCGCCCTCCGACCGTGCAGTTGCTGGACCCTTCTGTGACGGAGTCCTGGGCCCGTGGGTGTCCTCCCTCACACCCGGGATGGGGCTTGTGGGGCCCTCCTGGTCCGCGCCCCTGCTGCCCTTGCCCTCCTTCGATGAGGCTCTCTGGCCCTTGCCTCCCCTGGATGTTGTGGCAGGTGAGGGCCCAGGACTTCGCTCCTTGGGGGCAGCCGTGTCAGTCTTCTCGCGGCGGCCCCTGATTTTACGGGTCCTCTTCCCAGGGGGGGGCTGGCTGTTCCCTTGCTGCTGGCCGATGTATCTGTGCTGGGAAAGGGTGGACTCCAAAACCCCTGCACAATGGTGACACTTGAAGCAGGGCTGGTGGTGGCTGAGGTGCTCTTGGGACTCTTAGCAGATGGAGGGGGTGGGTCAGGTGGGGCAAAGAGGTTAAGTTTGGAGAGGTAAAGTTTTTTAGGACCAATGTAAAGGGTAGGTGTAGTGGGTATGGGAGTGGAGGAAGAGGATGTGGTTGTAGGAGAGTCAGGTGTGCTGTCTTTGGGTGCAGGTGCTTGTGACGTAGGCTGTCGTGAGGTGGTTGGCTGTTGGGTGGGTGGCTGCCTGCGTTTGTGTGTCTTGGAAGAGGGGGTGACAGACACAGTGGGAGAGGACACAGGGGACGTGTAAATGGCAGTAGGGGTGGTGACTGCACGTGTGCGGACTGTACTGGAGGGTGTGCTGGTGATGGAAGTACTGGCTGATGGTGGTGTGCATGCAGGTGTGAGTGGAGACGTCACAGGGAGGGAGGAGGGAGACGAGGAGGTGGGGGACACAGGGGTGGTAGTGACTGTTGGCATGTCTGCATCTGGGTGTTGCTTGGGTGAATGCTTGTGTGATCTGTGGTGCTTATGTCTGGATGAGCTGCCCTTGGGTGTTGAGGTGTGTGCAGGCTGGTCTGATGGTGTGGATGGGATAGGCTGAGGAACAGGAGACAGAGACAGGGTGGAGGCAGATAGAAGAGGGAGGCTGGAAACAGGGACAATGGCTGCCGTCAGTGCTGAGGCCAAAGCATTGAACGATCGTTGATGGGCAGCCTGACCCGAATGAATGCCCTCCAGGTATGCATTGCTCCGATGCACCTCCCTCTCTACCCCCTGGATGGCATTCAAAAGGGTAGACTGCCCAACAATGATGGTCTGTAGGAGGTCAATGACCTCCGCACTGAGGGCAGCAGGGGTAACAGGGGCAGGGCCTGAGGTGCCTGGGGCGAAGGAGATGCCCGCCTTCTTGGGCGAGTGGGCACGGAGCGAAGGCTGAGGGGCTGCTGGGAGGGCGGAGCTGGTGCGCTGGGTGGCGGCTGTACCTGTAGATGTGGGGGGCCCGGATGTTGCCGCCACCGTTAGGGAGCTCCCTTCCGAGGACGTGTCGGTGTCGCTGGTGTCACCACGGGTCCCCGTTGTGGTGCTCCCCTCGCCCTCCGTATCACTGGTGACCTCGGTGTCTGTAGCATGGCCCACCGGGGCCTTGTGAGTTGCAGCTCCCTCGTGCTCCGATGCCAAATCTCCTCCGCCTGATGATGCTAATGCACACATGCACAAGAAGACAAAGAACAAGGGTGGGGGGAGAAATAAAAACAGTGCATGCATTGTCAACACCGTTGGCGGAGAGGACAGACACAGGAGCCTCATGCACTACGCCGCGCAATCGGGGTACACTACTCAGTACTTGTGACTAGGCCAACAGGTCTATGGACAACATATGCGCACATGGGTGATGCAGGACCATGGATTGCTGTACTTGGCACCCTACAGAGGTGGGGGGTGGGGGCACAGGGCCATGCCTAAAGGAGGGGACTACACTACAGAAAGCACCCTGGCCTAATGTCACCCACAGCCCTCCTCCTCCACCCAGGCACCTCCACTGCGCGTAAAGATAGCAGTATGTGTTGGTACTCACCCCCTTGTGTCTGCTGTGATGTCCTCAGGCGCCCATCCAATTCGGGGTAGGCCACCGCCAGGATCCGGGACATCAGGGGGGTCAAGGTACGACTGGCACCCCTCCTACGTTGGGAGGCCATCCCCAGCAGTGACTCGGCGGTCTTCCTGGTCCCGCGGCGGATGTCCTCCCACCTCTTCCGGCAGTGGGTGCCCCGTCTTGTGTGGACCCCCAGGGCCCGGACTTCCTTGGTGATGGCACGCCAAATGTCGACTTTCTGATGGGCGCTGACCTATTTGACATGTACAGGGTGGGAAAGGAAATTTCAACATTTTTCTGCATGTTAGATGTGATTGCCCCCCCCTCCCCAACCCTGCCATGTGGCACATGCTCTCATCTGTTGTGCCTTGCACTCCTCATTCGCTCCCCACCCCACCATCTTACATCCACCATACACAACCCAGGCATAGCCCATTCAACGTGCACCCAGTGTACCTACATGTTGGTCTGGAGGACCGTAGAGTAGCCCATACTGGGGTAGGACCCCATCCACAAGTTTCTCCAACTCTTCTGAAGTGAAGGCAGGGGCCCTTTCCCCATTCGCAGCTGCCATTGTCTCTTCCAGACCGAGGTCACAGCAGCACTTGCAGTATAGGTCCTCTCCTGTGGATGATCAGGTCTCGAGTGATTAAGCAGATTGAAAATGGCGGTCACGCCCGCGGCGGTGCGTACCGCGGCGGTGCGTACCGCGACCGCCGGCGCACATCGTCATTGGCTCCTGAGACCCTTAGGGTTCAATGTTAACCAATGCTGCTTTGCGCCGCGGTCTTCGACCGCCTACCGCCACGTTGAGCCACGCCAGCGCAGTGACCTCACATCCCACTGTCACACTTCACAGGTCAGGCAGCCGCCATTTCAAGGGCCCACATGGCCTGATTTCTACTGCGTCACACAGGCCTTGCATTGCCACTCATACAAGCCATTCAATGCATAGCGAATCGTGTAATGTGCAAGCTGTGGGAACGAACCTGAGGGTTGCTTGACTCTGTGCTCCATGTTGTCCTTCCTAGGCACCGTCCGCTGGGACTTGCGAGGAGAAGGATGAATCCTCCTGTGTACCGACCGCTGGTGGACCTGTCGACAATGGAAGAACGACATATTATACTTCGATACCGACTTGACCGAGCCACTATACATGAACTGTGTGCCCAGCTGGAGCCAGACCTAATGTCCCCCATCCGCCAACCCACAGGGATTCCCCCTCTGGTGCAGGTGCTGTCAGTACTCCATTTTTTGGCAAGTGAGTCTTTTCAGACAACAGTGGCCATGTCATCAGGGATGTCTCAGCCTATGTTTTCTAAGGTTTTGTCCAGAGTGTTGTCTGCCCTGATGAAATACATGCGGAGATACATTGTTTTCCCTGAGGAGGGTGATTTGGCCACTGTGAAAGGTGATTTCTATGCCCTTGGACATATCCCCAACATCATTGGTGCCATTGATGGGACCCATGTGGCTTTAGTACCCCCAAAAGACAATGAGCAGGTGTACAGAAATAGAAAAAGTTACCATTCGATGAATGTCCAGGTGGTCTGTTTGGCTGACCAGTACATCTCCCATCTAAATGCCAAGTTCCCTGGGTCAGTGCATGACGCGTATGTCATGCGAAATAGCAGCATCCCTTATGTGATGGAACAGCTACAGAGACACCGTGTGTGGCTAATAGGTGACTCTGGTTACCCCAACCTGCCTTGGCTATTGACCCCAGTGAGGAATCCCCGGACCAGGGCAGAGGAACGGTACAATGAGGCCCATGGGCGAACTAGGAGGATTATAGAATGGACCCTCGGGGTCCTGAAGGCCAGGTTTAGGTGCCTGCATATGACAGGGGGATCCCTCATGTACTCACCAAAGAAGGTGTGTCATATCATCGTGGCCTGCTGTATGCTTCACAACCTGGCTTTGCGACGCCAGGTGCCTTTCCTGCAGGAGGATGGTCCAGATGGTGGTGTTGTAGCAGCTGTGGAGCCTGTGAAGAGGAGGAAGACGACGGGGATGACACAGACAACAGGGACACAGTTATACAACATTCTCACCCAGGTAAGAATCACCCACGCCATTTTACATTTACTTCTGGCCTCCTGCATCTCTACTTTCTGTGTTTCCCCCCAGTTCCTTTTCACTGAATTTTGACTTTCCCTTCCCTTTTTAGAGCTGTATGACCCACAGCGTGACTTCTGCTTTGTTTGCCCATGGACTAATGCTTATTGACACTGGTATGTTGTCATCACAATGTAAATGAACATTATTGCACCGTTATGTGTAATACATTTGTAAAGAATACAAGCAGACTCCTGACATTTGAAGTGCAATTGGTGATTTATTTTAAGTGCTGCGTATAGGTCCGTGATAGTAAAACGGTGATGGGTGGGGGTGGAGTAATGTCCATGGCAGAGTCCAGTTCTCAGTAGCACAGGTGCAATGTCCATATGCCTGTGGAAGGATGGAGCAGGGGCAGTTCAAGGTTGGACAGGGTGACAATGTGGGACAGTGGGATGACATCAGGGGGCATCTTAGGCTGGTGGGGGTCTTGGCATCCTACTCTGTCTTCTTGTGTGATCTCAGGTTCCGCTTGTGGGTGGTTGATCTTCAGCAGGAGGTGGGGTTCTGGTGGCCTGTCTGGGTGTGGGGGCCTCCTGTCCACTTGCACCGGCGGAGGTGGTAGGCTGTTCGTCGTCCGGGCTGGTGACAGGGGCCCTTTGGGGTGCCACATGGTCCCGCAATGTGGTGACTATCTGGTTGAGGGCCAGGACGATGGTCCCCATTGCGGTCCCAATGTGCCGGAGTTCGTCTCTGAACCCCATGTACCGTTCCTCCTGCTGTGCCTGGATCTCCTGGAACCTGGCCAGTACCGTCGCCATCATCTCCTGGGAGCGGTGGTATGCTCCCATGATGGTGGTGAGGGCCTCTTGGAGAGTGGGTTCCCTGGGCCGGTCAACCCCCTCTGGCACAGCAGCCCTCCCAGTTGCCCTGTTTCCCCGGGCCTCTGTCCCCTGGACGATGTGCCCACTACCACTGCCCCCAGGTCCCTGTTGTTGTTGGGGTGGTGGGTCAGCCTGGGTGCCCTGTAGTGGCGGACACACCGCTGATTGACGCGTCCTGGAGACAGTGGCATGGGCCCGCTGGGTGGGAGCTGTGCTGGTATTCCCAGAGGGGGTTGGGTCTGCTGCGGCCTGTGTCTGTGTGTGGGGAACCGACTGTCCAGAGGTCCCCGATGGTCCGGGCTGGTCATCAGGTTCCAGGTCGACAGAGCTGCTGTCATCACTGGGGGCCTGTTCTGGGGGCGGGATGGACAAATCTGGACCCTCCTGGCCGGTGTGTTGGCGTTCGGGCCCTGCAGGGGTAAAAGAGTATGGTTATTGCTTCTGTGTGTGCCATGGCATGCGATTTGTGGGTGTCCTTGTCCCCCAGTGCTGGCATTCCCTTGTGGGAGGAGTTGTGAGGGTGGTTTTGGGGGGGTGGGGTATGTGCAGTGGTCATGCTTGGGTGATGGGTGTCCATGGTTTGTGTTGGCATTCAGGGATTGGTGTTGTGTTGGGTGGGTTGTGCTGGTGAGACATTGGCAGGGTGGAAGTGTGCTGGGGGGTTGGGGGTGATGGTGGGGGTGCAGGTTGGCATGCTGGTGGTTGGGGGGGGTGAAGTATTTGGGATTAGACTTACCAGAGTCCATTCCTCCGCCTACTCCAGTGAGGCCCGCAGGATGCAGGATGTTCAAGACCTCTTGCTCCCATGATGTGAATTCGGGTGGAGAGGGTGGGGGTCCGCCGCCAGTCTTCTGCACAGCGATGTTGTGTCTTGACACCATCGACCGCACCTTCCCCCGTAGGTCGTTCCACTGCTTTCGGATGTCTTCCCGGTTTCTGGGATGCTGTCCCACAGCGTTGACCCTGTTGACGATCCTTTGCCATAGCTCCGCCTTCCTGGCTATTGTGGTGTGCTGCACCTGTGTGCCGAATAGCTGGGGCTCTACCCTGATTATTTCCTCCACCATTACCCTGAGTTCTTGGTCCGAGAACCTGGGGTGTCTTTGGGGTGCCATGGGGTGGTGTGGGGTGGTGTTTGTGGTGATGAGTGTGGTGTGTGTGGTGGTGTGTGGTGTTTTGTGCGTGGATGTGGTGTGGGTGATGATGTTGTGTTCCTCTGTGTGTTGGGGTTTGCGATAGCTGTGCTCTCTCTCTCTCTCTCTCTCTCTCTCTCGCCTTCTCTCCGAATTTCTAGTAGTGGGGGTTTGTGGGTGATGTGGGTGTGTGTTTTATAGTTGATTGGATGTGTGGGTGTGGTGTGTGTATGTGTATCAGGTGTGTGTATTTCGAATTGTCCAATGTGGCTGTGTTTTGTAAAGGTGTGTGTATTTTGAGCGCAGCGGTGTGTACCGCCGATGGAATACCGCGGTTGAAAGACCGCCGCGTGGATTCGTGGGTCGTAATGGCATGGGCGTGTTCGTGTTGGCGTGACGGTGGAGGTTTGGTCATCTCCAGTTTATCGCTGACCGCTGATGAGGCGGCCTTTCGTGGATGTCGGGTTTTTGGCGGTTTGGAAGTTGTGGGTAAGAATGACCGTGGCGGTTTGCCGCGGCCGCGGCGGTAGAATGGCGGACTTCTGACCGGCGGTAAGAGCCTTTTACCGCTGAGGTCAGAATGACCCCCTAAATGTTACTTTGTCCCAAACATTCCCATCAGGAATTGGTATAGCGGAAATGTTCACAAAAGACAAGTCTCTGCGGACCTTGTGAGCAGAAAAATTGTTTTTTAGGACCTCATCCACCAGTTCAACTGTTGATCTTTCAGGAAGAAAATGACCATGTATTAATAAAAAGAACTGTAATGCAAACCCAATCTAAAGCAGGAAAGCTTGTGCAGTCAAAGAAAACCACAGATAGTTCCTTGGGAAAATAAGGTAACTTTTTTAAAGCCAGTTTATCAGCTTATGTGTTTTTGACAGTTCAGATGTAGAAGAGGCGAATGAGTCTGAAAAGGTGTTGTTGAAGTCGGCGAAGTATCCAGAAGCAGTTTGTGCTAAAGCTAGAGCCATATTTGTAGGTGGAAAACAAGTGGGGGGTCTCCCGCGGTGGTTCAGAATAAATGATGCCATCAGTCTGTGTTGTTTGTTGAAACAGATGTTAGTGGAACTAATGCAAGATCATTTTCCACCCTCCCCAAGCTCGGAGATTTGTCAGCATCGCTGCTTAAAACTTGTAGAGGGACTTCTTGACCAGTAGTGAGAGGGATTCGGGAACTACTGGCTGTTCCTCTTGGTCTGCTCTGCAGGATCAGCCACATGGTGTAACTTGACATTGTCGAAAGATACAAAGCGGTTTTCTTTAGCACCAGCTAACGGTGGCAGAATGATAGTTCTGGTACGTTGTATGCCTAAGACTGGGACCGGTGTACGATAAGAAGGACCAAACTCCTTTTTCACAGCAACCTTTTCACATACTAGATCCCCAACTTTAGAAATCTAGCCGGTGGGTGTTATTGGTACATCCGTAATTCCTGTGGAGGCAGCACTGGCAGAAGCGTTATCGTCACAGAAATATTGTAATTCCTGCAAGACAGTGACACGTTTATGTCAAAAGGTGTTTCTGCTGCCTCCACACCAGGGCCATCATGATCTGGAACATACATTTAAGTTCCTAACAGGCACTCGTATGAAGTACGACCCCCCAGGGTCCTTCTAGGCAGATGGCTACGTGCTCTCTGGACTCCATACAGGTGATTAAGCCAAATACAATCAGTACCTAAGACTCTGGCTGTTAAGGACTGCTTTAAATCACAGTTTTGTCCCTCCACAACACTATTTCCCTCGGGATGAAATGGAGACAAGTAATGGAGTTGGACCCCTAATTAATCCATGGCGTCCCTGAGTGCCCTTGAGGAGAAAGCAGGGCCCTGGTCCGAGTGGAAAGCCGCAACTGCATATGTACCGATAAAGACTCACAAGTCTTTAATAACAGCCTGAGCATCAGCCGACCATTGTGGCCACACCCATAGAAATATGGAGCAGGAGTCAACAGTGACTAAAATGTATTTGTATGCACTATCTGGTGTTAGGGGACCACAATAGTGCAAGTAAACACATTGCAATGGTTTATTGGAAATCAGGAGGGGTGTCGGCGGTGGGTGTTTGGCGGTGGAACCCTTAATTTGTTGGCAGATGTCACAACAAAGGACATACTGCTTGGCCTGTTTGTATAGACCTGGCCACCAATAATGTGCTTACAACAATGATATTGTAGTCGCCACACCAGCATGGGCAGATGTTACCCCCTCATGCACTGCTTTAATCAACTCTGATCTCATGTTTTTGTTGGGAATTACTCGAACCTCTATGCCTGGTATTTTTACTTCGGTGTCTAGGTAGCCTCCCATTTGGTAGGAATATTTAGCAGGAAATGCTTTTGGATAAGGCGTGCCTTCAGCCATAGCTTTAATGGCAGCCCATATGTCATCGTCTGGTTTTGCTCCTGAGCAGGTTACTGCAGCAACAGTAGCCGTATCCATAGCTGATTTTACTGCATCATCAGCCAGTGTATTTCTAGCAACGTGTATTCTGACGCGCTAGTGTCCAAGTGTATGTACAACATTGACATTTGGTACCGTTTTCTTCAGGTCCACTACTTTCCCCCACAGAAGTCTGTGTTTGGTGGTGTTGCCTTTAGAATCTCTGAACCCACTTTGGCACCTGTAATGCAGGTATTCATTGAAGGACTGGACACAGTAGTACGAATCACAAACAATCAGTGTGAACTGTGCAGGATCCGTATGTTCCAGTGCTATCACCAGAGCCTTTAGCTCTGCTAATTGTGCTGTGCAATCCCCTGGGGTTTGCGGGAACGTATGCTGGCTCCATATAGCCGCTTACAACTGCGCAAGCAGCAGAGTACTGATGTTTTGTGCCAATTGCAGGTTGCGCTGAGACATCGGCATACATGACTCTTTGATACTGATCAGTAGGCAGTGTATTTGCTGGAACTAGGTATTCTAGTTCATATTGCAAAAATTCTTGAGTTTGTAATTTTGGGTAAAACATGTAGTCTACATCAGTAGCTGTCAAAGACGTTGCCCATTGAATCCAAAGTGAATGTAATAGTTTAGCGTTTGGAACGCTGGCTTTGGTAACAGCCTCAAGGGCTGGAATTGGAGAGGCGACAATAATGCATTTGCCTTGGGCTAGTGGTCTTTCTTTAATGATGGCCATCTGAACAGCAGTGAGAATTTTCTCAGTGGGAGCAAAGCATTGTTCTGCTGCTGAATATAAATGTGATTTGTAAGCAATCGTGACTGTCTCACCCTCACTGAAAGTTACATAGGTGAAACCAATGGCACCAGCAATTACTCTGATGACCAGATGTGTTTTGTGGTCCCTTGTGTGTAAGTGTTGTGCTGCAAGCATGTCTGTTTGCAAAGCTCTGAGAATGCGTTTGTTTGACTGTCCAAATTTACTTGAAAAGTCAGGATATATTAAGTCATATAAAGGTTTTATGCATGATGCATAATCAGGAATGTAAGTTCTGCCAACATTTAGAAAACCCAATAAGGATTGGAGATTTTTAATGGTATTTGGCGGTTGTAACTGTGCGAATTTTTCCAAGAATTGTGGCGTTAGGCTCTTTCCTTCACTTGGTAGCTCATAGCCCAGAAACAGGATGCTAAGGAAGGCTATTTTTGTTTTTTTTAAATTTAATTTGTAGCGAACTTGGCAAATCCCACAACAGTGCGGGATAACCGTGTTAAATGAGTCTGAAAAGGTGTTGTTGAAGTCGGCGAAGTATCCAGAAGCAGTTTGTGCTAAAGCTAGAGCCATATTTGTAGGTGGAAAACAAGTGGGGGGTCTCCCGCGGTGGTTCAGAATAAATGATGCCATCAGTCTGTGTTGTTTGTTGAAACAGATGTTAGTGGAACTAATGCAAGATCATTTTCCACCCTCCCCAAGCTCGGAGATTTGTCAGCATCGCTGCTTAAAACTTGTAGAGGGACTTCTTGACCAGTAGTGAGAGGGATTCGGGAACTACTGGCTGTTCCTCTTGGTCTGCTCTGCAGGATCAGCCACATGGTGTAACTTGACATTGTCGAAAGATACAAAGCGGTTTTCTTTAGCACCAGCTAACGGTGGCAGAATGATAGTTCTGGTACGTTGTATGCCCAAGACTGGGACCGGTGTACGATAAGAAGGACCAAACTCCTTTTTCACAGCAACCTTTTCACATACTAGATCCCCAACTTTAGAAATCTAGCCGGTGGGTGTTATTGGTACATCCGTAATTCCTGTGGAGGCAGCACTGGCAGAAGCGTTATCGTCACAGAAATATTGTAATTCCTGCAAGACAGTGACACGTTTATGTCAAAAGGTGTTTCTGCTGCCTCCACACCAGGGCCATCATGATCTGGAACATACATTTAAGTTCCTAACAGGCACTCGTATGAAGTACGACCCCCCAGGGTCCTTCTAGGCAGATGGCTACGTGCTCTCTGGACTCCATTCAGGTGATTAAGCCAAATACAATCAGTACCTAAGACTCTGGCTGTTAAGGACTGCTTTAAATCACAGTTTTGTCCCTCCACAACACTATTTCCCTCGGGATGAAATGGAGACAAGTAATGGAGTTGGACCCCTAATTAATCCATGGCGTCCCTGAGTGCCCTTGAGGAGAAAGAAGGGCCCTGGTCCGAGTGGAAAGCCGCAACTGCATATGTACCGATAAAGACTCACAAGTCTTTAATAACAGCCTGAGCATCAGCCGACCATTGTGGCCACACCCATAGAAATATGGAGCAGGAGTCAACAGTGACTAAAATGTATTTGTATGCACTATCTGGTGTTAGGGGACCACAATAGTGCAAGTAAACACATTGCAATGGTTTATTGGAAATCAGGAGGGGTGTCGGCGGTGGGTGTTTGGCGGTGGAACCCTTAATTTGTTGGCAGATGTCACAACAAAGGACATACTGCTTGGCCTGTTTGTATAGACCTGGCCACCAATAATGTGCTTACAACAATGATATTGTAGTCGCCACACCAGCATGGGCAGATGTTACCCCCTCATGCACTGGTTTAATCAACTCTGATCTCATGTTTTTGTTGGGAATTACTCGAACCTCTATGCCTGGTATTTTTACTTCGGTGTCTAGGTAGCCTCCCATTTGGTAGGAATATTTAGCAGGAAATGCTTTTGGATAAGGCGTGCCTTCAGCCATAGCTTTAATGGCAGCCCATATGTCATCGTCTGGTTTTGCTCCTGAGCAGGTTACTGCAGCAACAGTAGCCGTATCCATAGCTGATTTTACTGCATCATCAGCCAGTGTATTTCTAGCAACGTGTATTCTGACGCGCTAGTGTCCAAGTGTATGTACAACATTGACATTTGGTACCGTTTTCTTCAGGTCCACTACTTTCCCCCACAGAAGTCTGTGTTTGGTGGTGTTGCCTTTAGAATCTCTGAACCCACTTTGGCACCTGTAATGCAGGTATTCATTGAAGGACTGGACACAGTAGTACGAATCACAAACAATCAGTGTGAACTGTGCAGGATCCGTATGTTCCAGTGCTATCACCAGAGCCTTTAGCTCTGCTAATTGTGCTGTGCAATCCCCTGGGGTTTGCGGGAACGTATGCTGGCTCCATATAGCCGCTTACAACTGCGCAAGCAGCAGAGTACTGATGTTTTGTGCCAATTGCAGGTTGCGCTGAGACATCGGCATACATGACTCTTTGATACTGATCAGTAGGCAGTGTATTTGCTGGAACTAGGTATTCTAGTTCATATTGCAAAAATTCTTGAGTTTGTAATTTTGGGTAAAACATGTAGTCTACATCAGTAGCTGTCAAAGACGTTGCCCATTGAATCCAAAGTGAATGTAATAGTTTAGCGTTTGGAACGCTGGCTTTGGTAACAGCCTCAAGGGCTGGAATTGGAGAGGCGACAATAATGCATTTGCCTTGGGCTAGTGGTCTTTCTTTAATGATGGCCATCTGAACAGCAGTGAGAATTTTCTCAGTGGGAGCAAAGCATTGTTCTGCTGCTGAATATAAATGTGATTTGTAAGCAATCGTGACTGTCTCACCCTCACTGAAAGTTACATAGGTGAAACCAATGGCACCAGCAATTACTCTGATGACCAGATGTGTTTTGTGGTCCCTTGTGTGTAAGTGTTGTGCTGCAAGCATGTCTGTTTGCAAAGCTCTGAGAATGCGTTTGTTTGACTGTCCAAATTTACTTGAAAAGTCAGGATATATTAAGTCATATAAAGGTTTTATGCGTGATGCATAATCAGGAATGTAAGTTCTGCCAACATTTAGAAAACCCAATAAGGATTGGAGATTTTTAATGGTATTTGGCGGTTGTAACTGTGCGAATTTTTCCAAGAATTGTGGCGTTAGGCTCTTTCCTTCACTTGGTAGCTCATAGCCCAGAAACAGGATGCTAAGGAAGGCTATTTTTGTTTTTTTTAAATTTAATTTGTAGCGAACTTGGCAAATCCCACAACAGTGCGGGATACCCGTGTTAAATGTTGCAGCAATTCATCATCCATGAGATAGATATAATCTACATAGGACAATGCTTCAGGGTCAATGTCGTGCAATATTGAAGTCACACGAGCTGCGAACAGTCCTGAACTGTTCTTGTACCCCTGGGGTAAATGACAGAATTGTTTCTGAGAGCTTAGTGCTCTGAAACTGGCTAAGTCTCTACTCTCAGGTGCTATATATTGGCAGAAGAAACCATTGGAAATGTCTCGTGTTGTTTTGTATTTTTTGCGCACTATGACCCTGGCGGTGGATAATAAAGTGGCGTTGATACACCCAATAAACAGCCAATGTACCACACCAACTGCCGGGGCAGAAACAACAGTCACCATGGCGGTAGCCACCAACAGCCAGGTGGAAGTCAAAGTACCACCCACCATATTATGACACACAAATCTGCAACCTTTTCTGGGATGGTACCAACGCCAACAAAAGCCTGGTGGAAACAGAGCTCAAAAGTGAAAGGACTCACCATTGGAGACACAGGGAAGAACCACGCCGCCATGGAACCCGAACTGCAAGTCTTCCCATTGATCTTCTATATTATGCTCCACCTGGAACACAAACACCGACACAGATGACAACGGTGAGTACAGATGCCTAGCACACAAGGGAGGAAGGGAGAAAAACAAGAGTGATACACACACGCACCACACACACACCCAACACACACACACCATACACTCAACCAGCTGCACAAGAAAAACAATTTGTCCCTGAAAAATGGCAGAATACTGCAAGGACAACAGGAATTTACTAAAGTGATTGTAATCAGATCAACAACAAAATTAATAATATGATTTGGTAATGAAACAGATATGTACACATGTACAAAAAGGGACACTGCCCAGTCCAAAGTTCAAAGGGCCCAACTCGAATCCTGTGGACATCCGCATAGAACACTGTAGGGGCATCAGTTTGCAAATAGGCAGGCACCTCACGGGGTGGGGGGCTCCTCAGCTGGATGTGGAACAAGCCCACTGGTTCTGGAGGAGTCAATATACCCAGTGCTTTGTCCTGGGGAGTGAAAGGCCACAGTCACTCGAGTGCGTGTCTTCCCCACTCGTTCTTGAGGGGGCAACATGCCCAGTGAATTGTCCTGGGGAGTGCTAGGCCACAGTCTATCGAGTGGGTGCCTTCCCCACTGGTTCTGGAGGGGACAGCATGCCCAGTGCTTTGTCCCGGGGAGTGCAAGGCCACAGTCGCTCAAGTGGGTGTCTTCCCCACTGGTTCTGTAGGGGGCAACATGCACAGTGCTTTGTCCTGGGAGTGCAAGGCCACAGTCTCTTGAGTGGGTGTCTTCCCCACTGGTTCTGGAGGGGGCAGTCTGAACAGTAGCCCCTGGAGGGTGGACTCCATGCTGTCCACCGGCAGTGATGGCTGCAAGGTGGTGGTGGTTGGGGAGGCTCCTGGGCAGCCCCTGCACTCACTGATGGCTGCACATCCACATGTGGCGGTGGGGGCCTGTGACAGCTGGTGGTGGTGGCAGTGTTATCCTGACAGCTTCAGTTGGCGTGGAGTGCCTCTTCTCCTCCTGTTCATGGTTCAGGGATCCCTTTCCCTTCCTTGCAGGGGTGGATGGGCTTTTCTCCTCTCTGCCTGGTGGTGCAGGCTCCTTCCCCTTCCTCACAGGTGCTGCAGGCTCCTTCCCCTTCCTCACAGCTGGTGCAGGCCCCTTCCCCTTCCTCACTGCTGGTGCAGGACTCTTCCCTTTCATCCCTGGTGGTGCTGGCTCCTTCCCCTTCAGTGTCGTGGGTCTGGTATCCTTACCACCATGAGTAGATGGTGCTACCACTGTCCCGTGGACTGTTTGGCTGAGGTGCTGGGCTGTGACCTTGGTACCCTGCCCATACGTGCAGGCGGGGGAGGGGTAGGGAAGACGTCAAGTTGGGCAAGGAAAAGCCTTTTAGGAACATTGGGGCGGGAGGAGGGAGGATTAATGGGAGTGGAGGATGAGGGAGTGGTTGTCGGAGGTATATGTTTGCTAGATTTGGGTGCAGGTGCATGGGCTGTATGCTGATGTGAGGTGAATGGCTGTTGGGTGTCTGAGTGCTTGCATTTGTGTCCTTTAGAAAGGTAGGGGACAGACACAGTGGGAGAGGACACAAGGGACATGAATGTTGTGGAGGTGTCTGCCAGTGAGGTTTGTGTTCTGCTTGTAGTGGATGTTGATGTAGTGCATGCAGGTGGGAGTGTGGATGTAACTTGGAGTGGGGGTGGAAGAGGAGGAGGAGGGGGGACAGTGGAGGTTGTGGATATTGTTGTGTCTGCAACGCTATGTTGTTTGTGTGAGTGTCTGTGTGATAAAGTGTAGTACTTGTGTTTGCCTGTGCCACTCTTGGGCGTTGCCTTGTTTGCATGCACGTCTGTTTGTGTGCTTGGTATGGGTTGGGGTTGAGGAGAATGGGACTTGGAAGTGGCAGTTGGAGAGGGGGCGGTTGAAACAGGGACAATGGCTGCCATCATAGAGGAGGCCAGAGCCTGAATCGATCTCTGTTGGGCCGCCAAACCACCATGAATGCCCTCCAGGAATGCATTGCATTGCTGCATCTGGGATGCCAGCCCCTGGATGGCATTCACAATGGTTGACTGCCCAACAGAGATGGATCTCAGGAAGTCAATAGCCTCTTCACTCAGGGCAGGAGGGCTCACTGGGGCAGGGCCTGTGGTGCCTGGGACGAAGGAGATTCCCACCCTGCTGGGTGAGCAGGCATGGGCACCTTGCTGAGGGGCTACTGGGAGGGGGGTGCTGGTGCAGGGGTGGTGGCTGTACCTGCAGCTGGGGTGGTCACAGAGGTGATGCCGCTACCAGGGAGCTACCATCGGAGGAGGTTTTTGAGTCTGTGTCATCTCCTCCAGTCTCTGCCGTGGTGCTCCCCTCGCCCTCCGTCCCACTGGTTCCCTCGGTGTTGGTTGCCTCCATGGTCCTGTGGGATGCAGCTCCCTCTGTCACCTTTGCCTCTGCTCCTCCACCAGATGATGCTAATGCACAGAAGGACAGGAAGACAAAACAAGAAAGGGGGGAGAGACAAAGGATACACCGGGTCAATGACTGCAACAACACCACCGTTGGCGTACACAGCACCCTCACACACAGGAAACAGGCCTATACACTATGCATTGCACTACCAGTGATATTGCTAGCCACCAAGGCATGAGGAGGAGCACACCCCACCAACTGCAGCACACCTGGGACACACGCAGCCCTGCTTAGAAGTGAATAATAACAAGCTAGGTTACCTGTATTTGCCATGCAACCCTTACACTTCAGAGGACCTACGCTTCCGTGTCTGGCCTGGCCTTAGGGGCACCCACCAACAGACAACCACCACCTGGATACCACCCCACCAGCCAAAATATGCCTTGATTCCCACTGTACTCACCCCTTTGTGGCTGCTGTGATAACCTCAAGTGCCCATCCAGCTCTGGGTGGGCCATCACCAGTATGCTGGCCATCAGGGGGGTCAGAGTCCAACGGGCACCCCTTCCTCATTGGAAAGACATCCCCAGCTGGACCTCTGTGGTCTTCCATGCCCAGTGTCTCAGGTCCTCCAATGGTTTCCGACAGTGGGTGCTCCACCTGCCATAGACCCCAAGGGTCCGCAAGTCCTTGGCGAGGGCATGCCATAATCCCTTCTTTTGATGGGCGCTGACCTGCAGAGGTAATACATACAGGAGAACTCCATTAAACAAACAGTCCAGCCTGCCACACACATGGCCCACCATACCCGATCCCATCAACATTGCAATACACATAGGGCAGCTCACAACATGTACACCGCCAAGAGAAAATCCACCCACCCCCGCGCACCCTTACACGATGCCTTCACACACATCTCTATGCATTCATGCCACATGCATCATGCCAACAGTGTACTCACCTGTTGGTCTGGAGGCCCATACAGCATTCCGTACTGGGGTACGACCCCATCTACCAGTCACTCCAACTCCTCAGAAGTGAAGGCTGGGGCCTTTTCCCCAGTCACACTGGCCATGGTAGGTTCCAGACACAGGTCACATCAGCACATGCGGTGTAGGTCTTCTCCTGCGGAAGGTCAGGAAATGAGTGAGGAATGAGATATAAAATGGCGGTCACTTCTGCCACGGTGTATACCGTCACCGCCAGTGTACATCCCCATTGGCCACTGTTCCCCATAGGGCCCAATAATATCCAATGAAGAATTGCACGGCGGTTCGCGGCCACCTACCAAAACGACGCACAGCATCAATGGTTTTATCTCACTTTCACCTGTCTCTCCACACAGGACAGGTAGTTGCCATTTCAGGGGAGGAACAGGCCTAACGATACTTGCTGCTTCACAGGATAAAAAACACATACTTTTCAATTCCACTGTCCCAAAACATACTTTCACGATGTGGACTGCTGTTGTGGTATAGTTGATCAAATTGTGACAGCCTACTCACTCTTGTGTCCCTTAGATACCTACCGCTGCGGATGAATAGGAGATGGAGACATACTCCAGGTACAGACGCCTGGTGGACTTAGCTGCACTGGAGGACATGCACATCATACTCACCTATAGACTGGGCAGGGCCACAATCACAGAGCTGTGTGCCCAGTTAGAGCCTGACCTGATATCAGCTATCCATCATACCACTGGGATCCCCCCTCTTGCGCAAGTTCTATCAGTGCTCCATTTCCTGGCAACTGGTTCCTTCCAAGTGACAGTGGGCTTGGCAGCAGGAATGTCACAGCCAATGTTCACAATAGTCCGCCCTAATAAAACACATGTGCAGCTACATAGCTTTCCCCCAGGCTGAATATTTGGCCACTGTGAAGGCCTGGTTCTATACAATGGGACATATCCCCAAAATAATTGGAGCGATTGATGTTACACATATTGCATTTGCCCCCCCCCGGCAGAATGAACAGGTGTGCAGGAATCGTAAGAGTTTCCCCTCCATGAATGTGCAGATGGTTTGCCTGGCGGACCAGTACATCTCCCACATCAATGTTAGGTATCCTGGGTCGGTGCATGATGACTTTGTCCTGAGGAATAGCAGCATCCCAAATGTGATGGCCAAACTAAAGATGCACAAGTGTGGCTTATAGGTGAGCCTTGTTCCCCACCCACTGTATGGTAGGGTATGCCTATGCTGTTGACCAAATAGGATAGTGTGTGGCTAAATGTTGTCCCTCAATATTAACAGATGACTCTGGTTACCCAAACCTATCGTGGCTACTGACCCCTGTGAGGAATGCTAGGACAAGGGCTGAAGAACGTTATAATGAGGCACATGGGTGAACCGGAATGATAATTGCGGGAACCTGTGATCTCCTGAAGGCGAGGTTCAGGTGCCTCCATCTGACAGGTGGATCCCTGTGCTACCCACCAGGGAAGGTCTGCCAGATAGTAGTGGCATGCTGCATGTTGCACAACCTGGCCCTTCAATGCCATGTACCTTTTCTGCAGGAGAAGGAGACTGGAGTTGCCCCTGTGGCAGCAGTGGGCCCTGAGGAGAGTGAGGATGAGGAGGCAGAGGATGAGGATGTGGACAACAGAAAATTAGTGATCTGTCAGTACTTCCAATGACACACAGGTGAGAGAGTGAAACTTCACATTTCCATTACTGTTGTTATATTCTGTGTGGCATTGGCATGCTAGCATTACCCACTTGTATCCTCTATTTACTGTTACCTATGGATTGTCATTTTACAGATGTTGGTGATATGACAACAATGTCCTGATGTGATCACAACAGCCAGAAACAGGTCATTCATTCTATGCTCTCACTATGTACAGGCCATTTGTAATGAATGTAGCTGTTTCAATCAATACAAAATTTCTAAATATGAAATACTAGTAGTCGAAGTTTGTCCAAGGCTGTTTATTGTAGTGCTAATTAATTGAAGGTAAAGTGCAATGGAATGGGGTGATGATGGAGGAAAGTCCAGGGTATTGTCCCAGTCTGTTTGTAGTATAAGTGTAGTGTCCAATTGGGACATAGGAAGAAGAGCTATAGCAGTTCAAAGTGGACAAGACGGCAGTGTGGGACAAAAGGGGACAATCAGGAGAGTCTCATTTCTTGGCAGTGGTCTAGGCAAGTGTCACTGGCTTCTGTCTGGTTCGCAGGGAACGTTTGCAGGGTAGTTCACCTTCTGCAGGGGGAGGGGTGCTGGTGGCCTCTGGCTCCTGTGGTGGGGCCTCCTGCCCACCAGTGACAGAAGAAATGGAGGGCTGGTCGATGGACTAGCTAATGGTAGGGGCCCCTGGTGTGTTCTTGCCTCCCTCATGATGTTGGCTCTAGCACCACTGCTATGGAGATCAAGGTGTTGTTGATAGCCTGCAAGTCCTCCCTGATCCCCTGATACTGTCCCTCCTGCAGCCACCTCTTCTCCTGCACATTGTCAAGGATGTGGCCCATTGTGTCCTGGAAATGTTGGTAGGCTCCCAGGATCTCAGAGAGTGCCTCCTGGAGAGTCGGTTCCTTGCTCCTGTCCTCCCCCTGGCACATAGCAGTCCTCCCAGTGTCCCTGTGGGCCTGTGCCTCTGGCCCCTGCACGGTGTGCCCACTACCACTGACCCCAGGTCCCTGATTCTCTTGTGGGTGAGGTGTGGCCTGGGGTCCCTATGCAGGTGGGCACACTGCTGATTGACGTGTCCTGGGGACAGAGGTGTGAGTATGCTGGGTGGAGGCTGTGGTGTTGGATCCTGATGGGGAGGCTCTGTGGCAGTCTGTGAGTGGGCTTGGGTGACTGACTGACCAGTGGTCCCTGATGGGTCAAGTAGGTCCTCCAGATCCTGAAGTCCAGAGTTACTGTCATCACTGGTGGCATTTCTGTTGGGAGACTGGATAGTGGTGGCACCTCCTCTCCACTGACATTGGCTTGGGTACCTGTGGGGATGTAAATGATATAATATAATTCATGTGTCTGACATTTATACTTAACTAGCTTCCCCTCTATGGTTGGTGTTACCCTGCCAGCTTTTGCTTGTTTACGGTGATGTATTGTGGGCGTGTTAGTTTCCATATGCTGTGCATACTTTAGTGATGGGTATCCATGAAGGTCTGAGAGGGGTGTCCATGCATTGGTATGACATGCAGGGCTTGCCATTGGGGTTAGTGAGAAGTGAGGGTGTAGTGTGTAGGGGGGTGAGGGTGTGGGTGTGAGATGGCATGCAGGCACCGCAGTGGTGATTCATGGGTCATAAAGTGGTGGCCTTGTTTTGTTGGAGTAACGGTATAGGTGTTGGGACCGCCACTTTATCACTGACCTTTGGTCTTGCAGATTTGTGTATGTGATTGTATTCTGTTGGATTGGTGTGTGTGTCATAATATGGTGAACGAATATCCACCACCGTGGTGGTAAGTTGGTGTCCGTCAACGTGGCGATAAGCGGGATTTACCACCAGTGTCATAATGAGGGCCTATGTTGTTCATGAGTGCTGTGCTATGTGAGTTTTGTATAGCATATGTGTGTATGACTGTTTAAATGTCTGTAGTCTATAACTATAAAATCCGGTTTAGCTACTGGGAATAATAGATTAGTCATTGGTGAGATGCAGGGTTCGATTACGCCCTGGTACTCTAGTTGTGTGAGGATTTCCCTCACAGGCGCCTTAGCATCATGTTTAATTGGATATTGGGGTTGATTTTTAATAGGGATTACATGATAGGGAGAATCTTAACCCACCCTACATGGTTGCGATATAACATGGGTGCCTGCGCCAATGCCCAATTGATGGCGTAGGATTCTGAGAGCTCCTCAGCAACAAGGGTTGAGAAAGAAGATTTGAGAACATCTTCCCCATTTGGGCAAGTATGGACAAATTCAGGTGGCCAATCCTTTTCGGCTAGCAGAATTTCATATATGTTTACAACGCGGTCCCAAAATATTGCGTCGATTGTGCGCTCAATGTCTCCTTCTAACTGTAGCGTTACTTTGTACACCATATCAGGCGTGGAGACACGCATGTCTGCAGTTTCTTCTTGTAGGAAGCCATCAGTTGCTTTCTCCTCCTGATGCTCTAGAAGATTCCGGCGAACTACTGTGGCCTCTGCCACACTGTCTAATAGCGCTAATGCTCAATTCTTGTTCTTCAAGAGAGCCCTCTTCTTGAGTGGCATGTCGACCTGCAACTGCTGCCACCTTTTTTCTTTTTTAATTGTGTTTTTTGTTGGGAAAGTTTCTCTTCTTTTTTAACAGAAACTTCTGTTGAACGTTGTGATTCCTGTCTCAGTTTCACGTATTCGGTTCTTCGCTCTGACCACCCACCTCCCTCACTGTGTTTTTCCGATGAGTCCTAAAAGGAACAACATTTACGTGTATCAGTATATTGATATCTGTCAGGCGTTTTTCTATTATCTCTATTTCTGAGATTATATCTATACTGTGGGGTCTCTGGATGCAGGGATTCTCCGCTTTCCTTTTTTGGGTGTTTGTTGCTTTTCATCCCAGCATTTCTTAGTACCCTTAGGAGCTTGCTTGGTAGAATCTTTATTAGACTTACCCTGAAATTGTGGTTTTGTTGGTCTGGCCCCAGACTATCTTGACCAATACTAGAATAGGTCTCTGTGATTATCTTTGGCAGCTCGCGTTCATGATCCTGTGGAGGAACGTCCCAGGGCTGCATGCGCACAGCGAGTGCGACTGCTTCCCCTTTAAGGTTACTTAATATAATTGAGGATACTGTGGCAACATTGCCCATTAATTGCATCCCCAAGTCCAGAGGCACGCCCGCATTCATCTTGAATTTGTTTCAACACTTCCGGTAAACTGGCAAGTGTTGGGCGTACTGTGTGCGGTGGTATAGAGCGTGGCAAATACCGTACCCCATGTATTACAGTTATCTATAGTGGGAACCATCCCAATTGGCAAGCACATAGTTCATATCCTATGCTTATCCTGAGGACCCATATGGGGAAATACTGCTTCCAGTGTGTTTATTTTTTGAGCTAACCAAAACGGAATTTCTTCTCGTTTGGCAGGTACTTTACCCATGATCGAATGTACTGTCACAGGATTGATACCTGGCATTACTGCATGTGGTTGCGCTGGAGCAGCACATGCTGGGTTTGTGTTTATTGTTTGCATTACAAACTGTACTAATCATCTGTATATTGCAGTCAGATCAGTGTATAAGCGATGGACTTCAGCTACCGTTAGGTTCGCTGCAGCAGGATGTGGTGTTATAAGTGGCCAATAAAGGCTAGGTAGGACCATCATTATTTAGAGGACCTAACCTTATGTTTAAAATTGTGTGGGGTAGGGCGCCATCAAGTCAGTTATTATGTTCTTGATAAGATAGAGGTATTTCTAGATATGCATATGCTCTGTATTGTGCAGGTATGTTTGCAGGTGTATTATGATTAAATGTATTTGTGTTCCCATCAACTGCTGGAAATGTGACCCAAAAATAAACAAGTTCTGGCGCCCCAATCCGGGTTTTGCTCCTGCTAACTAGCAGTGCCTCATCCCTACCTAAGAGCAGGGATGATTGGGCAGCCAAGCGCAAGACACAATTGACTCCTCAGGGAAATCGTTATCATTCATATCTCATCCGTTTCTCTCAGTTACATTAGCCTCACATATACAAGGACAAGCAGAGGCAGTATATGTTTCAATAAGGTTTTAATGAAGCAACTGCATCTTAGACAATAAAGCATGTACTGCAATAACCAGATGATAAAGCTTGACAGGATTAACATTGTGACACAAAGAGTAAAGCATAGAAATAAGGCTACCATATTGTCACTGGAGTCAACAGACTAATTCATACCTGGCTATATTAGAGTACAGCATGTTACGCTCTAGTTCTGCACTTCAGGTTCCCCTTAAGTCTGCATAAGCAGCTGTTGTGAAGCGTTCAGCAATCAGCATACAGTTGTGGTTATCTGGATGGAATCTCCCTCTAACGAGTATGGGACAGGGAAATGTTTTTATAATAAAACAGCCGATGTTCTGATAAAATGTCCAAAAATAAGGATGTATATGTTTCTATGAATACCAGAGACAATATGTTTCCACGTTTACCAGCAACCTATCTTACTGCAGCCTTGAGAGAAGCACAGAGTAAAAGAAATGTCTTGTTTTAAGAACACAGTGCTAGCCTAGGCAAAGAACAGCTAAATAGAGAGAAATAAAACAAGACCGAAAATGTGACTATTGTTAAAATAATAAACAAAGCTGAATGAAATATATCTAGGTTAAAGTGCACAGCGGCAGGCCTAGTTTTGCTAAAATAACATGCATGGAGCTATACTAAAATGGCTACACAACACTACCACCTCATTGCACCACAATATCGTAATTTGTATTGACACTATAGTAGCCCTACAAGGCCAAACTCAGGACTCCATGTTTCCATGTGGCACTACTCATGCAGTGTAACACTTAGTGACCCTTTGTGGCAGATTATGCCAGTGCCAGGCATCATGTGTACAAGGGGGAGACTCATATAATAGAAGGACTAGCAAAATTGGTGCAGAGGATTCTTCAAGGTTCCTAGGCATGATTTTTCACAGAACAGGCATTAGGAAGGGGCACACCCTTTATTTCAATAGGTCCCTGTGTGCTGTGCATGAAATGGTCAGGTATGTTGTCAGTACTCCTACAGAGTCCATCAGTGGCATCCGTATCTTGACACTATTGCACCTACTCTGCGCCAGGGTGCACTGTATATTGTATATGGTGCCCACATGGTGACAGTAGGGTGCAGCAAAGGGGCACAATTACAGTGGAATTGCTGTTGATGCTGCACCACTTTCCTGACTTGTTGCCTTCTGTCCCTTCACTTTAGAACTGCAGAAGAGTGTATGTATTGTTTGTCCTAAAAGTTTGGTGTGTTGTCTGTGTAATGATTGGTATGGTGGCTTACCTACAAGTAACCCATTGCCATACTGCCCATCCTGGAACCCCTCATTGATGGTGGAGTGCCGGACTATGTAGGCATCTTGAACACTGCTGAGATCATTGGCTGGGATGTTTGTGAAGAGCCCACGGTGGTCCACAATAGCCTGCATATTTATGGATTGGGTGTGTTTGTGGTTTCTGTAGAGGTGTTCCTTTGCAGCAGGTGCCACAAGTTTGACATGGGTGCAGTCCATTGCACCCAGCACATGCAGGAACCCAGCGTTTTGGTAGAAACCTTGCTTGATCTCCTGCTGCAGTTGCTGGGTGTTGGGGAACCGGCTGTGGTGGGGTGTGAAGTGGATGATTGCGTCCAGAACCTTTGGAAGGAAGGCTGAGAAGGATGGCCAGGAGATAACACCTACTTGTGCCCCAGATGTCTGGAATGATCCTGATGCCATCATATGGAGGACAGCCAGGAGTTTTATTATGGGTGAAATAGTTGTTGGAGTTTCCATCCTTACAGTGATGTCTGGCACAATGTGGTGCAGCTGGTGTACAATTGACTCCCGCTTCAAATAGTAGAGTCTGATGACATCTTGCTCCTTGAGCACAAGGATGGTTGTGCGCTGTTAAAATATCCTGTCCCGCCTACTGCGCTGCCTTTTTGGCTGCTGTGGTAGTGTTTGGGGTTGCTGCAATGGGACTGGTAGGACATGTTGCCATCGCTATCGATGTGCTGAGCTGGAGTAACATCTGATCCATGTTGTCCAGGGGGTTGCCAATGCTCCTTCTGTGTGTTTTCCTTATGTAGTAGCGTGTGAGCCTCATTTTAACGCCTAGTCTGACTAGGTGTTAAATTTTGACGTTAATCGGACCTAGCGTCATTTTTTGGGACCGATTCCTTAACATGCATAGTTTTTGCATCGGGCAGTAAATATTGCGCTAGAGGGCTAGCGTTATTTTTTGGAAGGGAACGTCAACCTTGCATATCATTGTCTCAAAATGATGTAAGGTGGAGTGGTGCTCCCAAACAATTACGGGTCTAGCGACAAAATATAAATATGCTGCTAGGTTAGTGCCGCTTTTGCGTCAGAAAAAATGGCACAAAGGCGGAACTAAGTTTTCTTAAATATGGGCCTCAATTTCCAACAGAGGTGACTATGCATTGCATTAAAAAAATGACCTAATTGCATCTTTCCCATTTCTAAAACTGGTTTCCACAAGGATAATTTCATAGTAACCTGTTGCAGGGAGTCTTCTTTTGCAGAAATGTTCCTTGGGACAACAGAACGTCAGAATGCAGGGGCTGCACCACTTCTGCCAAATCAGTACTGTAATACCAAAATATCTGACTAGCTCATAGTGCCTTACTTGCCCTTCTAAACTCAGAGACTGAAAAGTAATTGTGGCAATTTAAAGGGCACAACACTGTAGCCCACTCTCAGGGAACAGTGGAAAAACAGGTCTGTCCTTTTCGTACATTATCTCAGCCATACATATCCATAGGAACAGTAAAAAAGACACAATGAAAGTATAAACTATATTTATTTCAACTAACAAAGTATATTAAGAAGCAAATTAGATGTGATTACAATACTGACAATAATTAGAAAAATCATATTAGCTATTAGAAAACTGTATAACTCAAATAGTGCCACCATCATGCAAATCTAGTGGCCTGGGCCTACCCTGTAATTGTCTGCGCAGGAAGACTATTATTATTATTTGTGATCTCTGGGAGCAGAAAACCCCATACCTCTGTTTGTGTAGCCAAGCAGTCCTCATAGGGGAAGGTAAACCCAATTTACACAGGCGGCATGCCTTAGAGGGCATCTGATCAACAGATGAGTCAGCTCTTCTAGAATTCCCCTCTCTAAAAATATACACTATAGAACCTAATATATAACGTTAGCTTGATACAGTGAAAAGCTACTGTGTTATTTCTATAGGAGCCTGGGAACGACTGCCCGATGGATAGAAAACAACACCTGGCATTTGTTGTGCCCACTGAGATTTCAGAGAATGTACAGAAAGAATTGCAGACAAATGGCTGCCCAACAAGTTACATTACAGTGTGTTTCAAAACAATGGCATGAAAGAAAAAATGTGTGCCAGTGCAAAGCAAAGACAGTGTGACTTTTAGAGTACTAAGAAATGCGGCATAACTATAGTGAGTTCATTAATAATCCTCATGACAAACCCACTGATCTGTGCTCTCCAGCTCCTTATATTGAGGTGTTGAAAAAACAATACCATCCTCTATTGTGTTCTCCGGGGTCACGATTTTGTAGGCATATGGCACGAAACTGCTTAGTCATAACATGAATAGTAAGTATCCATGGCCTTTTTTACAGAGAGTGAAGAAATATCACTAAACTAACACTTAATCCGGAACCCAAGAAAAAGGACAACAATGAGTTTTGGAAAATGTATGGCAAAATACTCTTTGAAATATGGGGTGAGTTGTCAAGATGATGTTAGTGATTACAAGTTTTTAGGTTTAATAACTGGTAATGCTTTTAATTAGAGATGTTAAAAAATTGAGGACACATAATAATCATGAGAGGATTGATGGAGTTTGATTACCTTGACCCCTCTCCCTTCCCTTGTTATTAAACTTGAATAGGTCATGTATGGTTGAATAAAGTAATGCAGAACTCCCTTCTATGATGCACTTTTAATTCCAACACACACCACCCTCATCATACACAACTGCATAGTATTGTTATTTTCAGAATATCTCAGGATGAACCCATGTTAAGCAAACAGGGTGCTTGTGAAGGAGGCCATGGTGATGAAGCATGTCACAGAGTGTATATATATAACTTGTAGGAAGTTAGCTTTCTGTATAGTAAAGTATATAGCAAATAACTGGGAGTAACTTTAGAATAATTATTTTTTGATTTGTCATTTCCACGAAAACATTGGTGTGGCAGAATGGACATGACTTACCTATCACCTGTGATGACATTACAGTGAGAAGTAAAACAATAATTTGAATGGAATAATGGCAAACCTACTAGTTTTAGCAAGCTTTATCTATACGTGTGAGACTGCATTAATTAATAGAGATTGACTGAAGATACTGAAACCAGTTATAAAAGGATACTTAGTTGCAAAGGATGGGTTTTCTAAACAGTAAATCAGAGGGTGAAAACACCTACATGGCAAGACAATTGCTACTAACATCTGTTCTTAAGATGTGCACAGCCTGTAACCCCATTTTGTAGAGGCTAGAGGCACAACACACTCCAATTTTATACAGTAGAACTTTTAGGGCAGACTATACCAGAAGCCACCACAATATGGAGCCTTATTACACGATGTCAAGTAAATAGAAAGGAAGATTGTGTGATGAATCTTTCCTGCCCCACTACTTGCCATTGTCCAGCCCCGGTATGAGGATAACCTGAGGATTTACAACGTCCAACACCAAATGTGGTTCCTAACAGGGGTGTATCTTGGTATCTTAGTGTAGCAGGTGCAGAGGCACAAGGGCCCATAGGTGTCAAGTGCCCACTGATCCCTGATTATTGTTGCATTTCACAGTTCAAACAAAGGCTAGTGGGCACATTTCCTTCCTTGTACTAAGGCCCCTAATGCGCTGGCTATGTCACTGGATCCCAATTCAGAGAAATGGCTCTGGCACTTTTCCCCCCTGATTGCAGCAGTAGGAAAATGCTTGCAGAAATTAATTTAGTTTAATCAGCTGCAGCTATGCGTCTAGCAAAAATTCTAAATTGGAGGGCGCTTCTTTGGCCTGAAATTCACCTGCTGACCATGGGACCTATCGTATTCTCATTTAGGGTCATATTTACAAGCCCCATGCGCCTCCCTGGCGTAATTTTATTTTTTGCTAATGAGACATCCACCATACTTCGGGGCATATTTATACTCCGTTTGCGCCGAATGTGCGTCAAAAATTTTGACGCACTTTCAGCGCAAACGTTGCCCCATATTTAAACCCTGACGCCCGATCCGGCGCACAAGGAAAATGGCGCTATGTGCGGCAGTTTTTGGAAGCGGCACCCCGCCCTGCGTTAATGACATGCAGGGTAGGAGTTCCCGTCCAAAAACAGACGCACACAGAGGTGCGTCGTATTTATGCTTCCAGGCAAAAATCACTCCCGCGCGGCAGGCGGCGCAAAAAAATCACGCAAAGCACGAATATCGTGAAATTTTAATGCCTGGGTCAGGGCAGGCGTTAAAATGGTGCAAACACACCTGTACTTAATCAGAACACACAGAACAAACAACAGAGCAGCAGAGCAGCAGAGCAGCAACAAGGAGACATGGAGGTGCTTTTTCTTCAGTGTGCACGTAGACGCAGAGCCCTGCAGCAACAACAGCAGCTACAACAACAACAGCAGGGACCCCAAAGACAGCGCAGAAGGCAGGAGAGGATATTCCGCCCAAGAACAACCCTGCATGGCCTCAGGGAACGAGACATCATCCAGAGGTACCGGTTGAACTGGCAGGCCATTCAGCAGCTGCTGACAAATATTGAACAGCAATTGGCCCCCACTTTAGTGACTCCACGCACTATCCCAACAGAAACAAAGCTGCTTGCTGTACTTCACATGCTGGCAAGTGGCTCCTTTCAGACAACTGGTGCCCTGGTTGGTGGAATATCACAACCATCTTTCTCCGCATTCCTGCCTAAAGTACTGGATGCCATCATTGGACTGACACCCCGCCCCATCTGCTTCCCTAACACACTGCAGAAGCAGCAGGAAACCAAACAGGGGTTCTACGCCATCAGTGGCTTCCCGCACGTCCTTGGTGCAATCGACTGCACACACGTACGCCTTGTGCCACCTGCTGCGAGTGAACACCTCTACCGCAACAGGAAGCACACACATTCCATCAACGTGCAGGCCATAGTCGATCACCAAGGACTGATCAGCAACATCGTGGCTAAATATCCTGGGAGTGTACATGACGCATTCATCTTCCGTCACTGCACCATCAACCAACACTTCCAGGATGGACGGTATGGCAATGGACTACTTGTTGGTAAGGACAAAAATCTACTTATATACTCACTGCACAGAAACCCTCTAGGATAAACAACCCATACACCACAATAGCAACACCTAGACAGGAACACACTGAGGTACCCACATCACTAGCCATGTTTCACAAGTCACCATTGAACCTCTCACACATTGGAATGTACTCTGCAGCTTAGTGTGAAGACATTAATGACTGTGGTTGCCTAAATGTCACCTTGCAAATTTGAAGGCTCACAATAACCTGTACACTAATACAATGCATAATTTTTAAGGGATGGGATGGCCTGGGTATGTTCATATGAACGTTTCTAATACACTTTCATGTTACAACTCTGCATGGAACTATCATCACACCCCCAGTGAGGACACACGGACACCTGTGTCACAAGTCACAATGCAAGGGAGGGCACACTGTACTTGAGAAACCAATACATCCTGCTGACAAACAGTTAGCCAACAAACACTTGCTCAGCCAAGGGAAAAAAACAATGACAAAGTTTTCACCAACAACCATAGGTTGTCACATTAGTACACAAAATAGTCACAGACAACACAACACAACTACTGCCATCAAAGATACATACAACAGTGCCTCCTACATCTAATTGATACCATTCTGTGTTTCTCTTTCAGCTGATCAGGGGTATGGCATCCAGCCTTGGATAATGACACCATATGGGAACCCAAATACTGCTGCTGAGCGGGCATACAATGACGCCCACAAGAGGACACGCAGCATTGTGGAGCGGACCTTTGGGATCCTAAAGTCAAGGTTCCGCTGCCTTGACATCACTGGCGGTAGCCTACTATACTCCCCAGAGATGGTCTGTAAGATCATACTCACTTGTGCCATATTACACAATATTTGTGTGAAAAGGAACATTCCCCTCCTTGAACCGGACCCAGACATGCCTGAGGATGACGATGAGGAGGATGCTGGCCTGCAACAGGAGGGGGAACAACCTAACACGGCAGCAGGAGTGCGTAGGCGCCAACAGATTGTCAACAATTTTTTTACTTAAGTTATTATAATCACTTGTATTCCACACTTGTAAATAAACACAGATAACAAACACCACATCATGCTTTGGCCTATTCATTTCAGACCACCTTTAGTTTGAAATTGCTGAAGATGAATGTCGTCTCATTGAGCAAGAATGCTATAACATTCATCACACCAAAAATAAACATCACAAATGTATGCACAGAGGGTAGGATGTGACATGATACATTACCATACACAGAGCCCAACAAGAGTACAAATGTGACAATTACAGATGCCGGATCCAAACAACTGAAACAGTCTCTCATCCAGCCCAAAATTGGAGATCATTTGAAAGTCACATCACACGTGTTCAGAGACAGGGTGGGACCATCCATGTGTACGTGACCATGTCATCAATGGCTTCTCTCAAGTGTGTGATATGAGCAATACACAATTGGTACAACATCAGCTGCCACTAACTCAGCCGGAGACCTTGAAGTTACAGTGACAACATACACCCAGACAGGTGATAGTGGACACATATGTCATACAATCAACCTAATATTTGAAAGTAGACCATCACAGTTGTGTCCCAGTTTGAACCTAGCAGGAAGATTGTAACATGACACTAAACCAGTTTATGCAGAAAGGGACACAGACAAACAAAAAATTATTCTCATGATCACATCGGGAACGCTGAGGCCCATATTTATACTTTTTGACGCTAAACTGCGCTAACGCAGTTTAGCGTCAAAAAATTTAGCGCCGTCTAACGCCATTCTGAAGCGCCATGCGGGCGCCGTATTTATGGAATGGCGTTAGCCGGCGCAAGCAGACCGGCGCTGCCTGGTGTGCGTGGAAAAAAACCACGTAGACCAGGCAGCGCCGGCGTTGGGCAAAAATGACGTTAGGGCGTCTTAAAATGGGGCAAGTCAGGTTGAGGCAAAAAAATCGCCTCAACCCGATTTGCGCCATTTTTTTACGACGCCCAGACGCCATTTCATGACTCCTGTCTTAGTAAAGACAGGAGTCATGCCCCCTTGCCCAATGGCCATGCCCAGGGGACTTGTGTCCCCTGGGCATGGTCATTGGGCATAGTGGCATGTAGGGGGGCACAAATAAGGCCCCCCTATGCCACCCAAAAAAAATTAAAAACTATAAAAAATTATACTTACCTGAACTTACCTGAATGTCCCTGGGGTGGGTCCCTCCATCCTTGGGTGTCCTCCTGGGGTGGGCAGGGGTGGCAGGGGGGGTCCCTGGGGGCAGGGGAGGGCACCTGTGGGCTCATTTTGAGCCCACAGGCCCCTTAACGCCTACCCTGACCCAGGCGTTAAATAGTGGCGCAAATGCGGGGTTTTTTGACCCGCCAACTCCCGGGCGTGATTTTTGCCCGGGAGTATAAATACGACGCATTTGCGTCGCCGTCATTTTTTTAGACGGGAACGCCTTCCTTGCATCTCATTAACGCAAGGAAGGCGTTCACGCAAAAAAATGACGCTATTTGCCAATACTTTGGCGCTAGACGCGTCTAACGCCAAAGTATAAATATGGCGTTAGTTTTGCGCCGAATTTGCGTCGAAAAAAACGACGCAAATTCGGCGCAAACGGAGTATAAATACGGGCCTGAGAGTCTTGCAAACATAGTCATAGGAAAATGGTATGCAAGTTAGCTCCAATTCATCATTACTGCAAACGTCAAATGGGCTAATGAGATGAATGAATGGTCAACAGTCATTCATACCATATGGCCTTACATTAGCCTGCTGCTGCAGGTTTGCCATGATATAATAAATATACTCCATGGATACAGTAGCTATTCTGGATGGTCAAATCCTAGGGTGCTGGGGGCCTAAGTCCACCTCTACCGCCCCCAAAACATACAAGAATCATGTACTTGTGAACTAAACACATGCATAAGGCACATGTGTGGCCTCCATGTCATAAGTCCAACACAAATCTGACACACAAAATCCTAATGGGTCATGGTTAGCCCCATAAAAACTGTAAGTGACTCTTCCACTCCCTGTTAGGACTACAGATAAAAGCATCACCATCATAAATGTGGACACATTTTGGAGACGGAATACATAATGGTATCCCATCCATCATTTCAAAATAGCCATCAGCAATTACACCAAATATGTCGTCAAATCTGGTCAATACATTAATCAACGTATCCCAAACATTACAGTGTGAATGCCTTCTATACATAAAACAACGGACATGTGACATATCCAAACACAAATGTGTATCACATCGCACCGTTTGACCATGACAAATCACCTTTCCAAAGGTAAAAACATGAAGACATAAGGATAAATTTGCTCCATATTCTACGCATACAGCATGGGCGTCATAATTTGTTCACGTACATGAGTGCACACAATGCAGAGTCAAATACAAATGTATCCAAAAGTGTCTTAATATTTCGCCTTCAAAGTATATTTTACATCCACAATTTTTTTGACTCTGCATCATGTGCACTACTGTATGTGTAAAAAAATTGACGCCCATGATGTATGCGTGGTAAAATTGATGCTACATGGACAATATGTTGGTCATCTCATGTACATAAACAATTATTAATATTCATATCATATTTTTTCACTCCGCATCATGTGCACTACTGTACGTGTAAAAACATTGACGCCCATGATGTATGCGTGGTAAAATTGACGCTACATGGACAATATGTTGGTCATCTCATGTACATTAAAAATTATTAATATTCATATCATATTTTTTCACTCCGCATCATGTGCACTACTGTACGTGTAAAAAAATTGACGCCCATGATGTATGCATGGTAAAATTGACGCTACATGGACAATATGTTGGTCATCTCATGTACATTAAAAATTATTAATATTCATATCATATTTTTTCACTCCGCATCATGTGCACTGTAATGCGTCAAAAAAAAATGACGCACAACTGTGTATGCGTGAAAATATGACGCATAACGGGAAAATAAAAACGGCGGCCATTTTATGCAGGAAGTGATGTAATAGGAGATCCTGTTTACCAAATCTGTACTGGGAGTAAACTTTCACTTTCACTTTGCAGTCTCAGATTTATCTAGACTGTGTGGTTGTGTGAAAGGTGTTGTCCTGTGTTTTACTGCTTCAGTGTCCTGTGTGCCTTGTATTTTGTCTTAGTGTCAATCTATTATTGTTGTATAACATTGTCTCAGTCTGTTTAGTCTTGTTTTGTCTATACCTGTGATAGTTTGTATTTTCTGTGGGAGTCTGTTGTGGGTAGCATAGTTTGGGGGGTTAGTTGGGCTATTTTTCTCCTTCTTCTTTTTCTTTCACACCTCTACCTTTCCCCATTTCCCACTTTTACTTTCATATTTCATTTGTCCATTTTTAGACCTCTCAATATGTCAGGTAGGCCTCACCTGTCCAGGATGGGTGAAGACGAATTGGGGGGGTTCATATGGCTAGTAAGCCATTTCCTCCCACTGATGCTGGGGGCCGTGTGATACAGGGGAATCCGGTGGGAGAAGGTGCGCCATCACCTGGTCCGGGTCTACGGGAGTCTGCGAAATGTCCATCAACTCAAGCACCGCTGGGCAGATCTGATCACCAGGGAACAGGACCTGCTGTACCACCTGGGACTCCGGATTGGTGGCCATGTTGGTGAGTACAAATCAATTACATGGGAATAATAGAAATCTGTGTGTGAACATGTGATGATTGTTAGCCAATCTGCAAAATAAGTAGCTGACTGTGTGTAATGTAAGGGAAACCTAGGCCCATGGTCATACACATAAATCCCCATTTTTGCAACACATGTACACGCAATAACAGCAGTAAAATCCAACATCTATTTGTATTTTGCTAAGTAGCCCCCTCTCTGCGTCACAAAATGATGCAAATGCTGCGATACAAAGGTATACACATATGTGTCCTAATGTGTATTTGTTGCAGAATGTGTATGAAGACCTATGCTACCAGTCCGATGGCTCATTTTTGCAACACATACCAGATGCCTGTAGCTGCATGTAATGTAGTGTTGCATTTGTGTCAGAAAAGCAACACGTGAACTGCTCTATTTGTACTCTACTGGTCATAATGGCCAGTGAGTACGTCATGTAGAAACAACATACCTACATATGTAGACGCCATAGCTAGACAGAAAATTGGAAACACATGATGATGCTATACATGTGTGTTGCCTTCACGTCACATGAAGTTAGTCATGTTGTCCACACATATGTCACATGTGTGTCTGGTTGCTGTGTGTTGAACCTGTCCACATAGCCTGTTTGATTGTGAGGGGTCATGCAGTCCTCATGGAACCAGTTTTGGAATGTCTCTCTGGGATGCACATGCTGAGATGTATGGATAACATTATTGTTGGGGCATACTAATGGAGGATTAACTTGGACGACACATGACTGTCCTGGCCACTGCATGAGTGTAGTAGGGTGTGTCACTGGAGCAGGAGACTCATCCAATGATAATGTTGAATACAAAGTCATCCATGCAGGATGATCATGTGTGAAAGTGTATCATTACCATGTCATATTCACACAGTGTCATTGTAACAGAAATTATTTGTCCGTTCACCCAGTCTGAGTATATTCTTCCTTTCATGCTTTACAGGTGGACCAGCCCCGTACACCGTGGGAGAGGTGGCCCATTTTGACGACCCCGATACCTACAGTGAGTGTCGCCTGAGTGCTATTTTCATTGTTTGGTAATGAAGCATGATGGATTACTGTGTGTTCAAGAGAATTCATGATTTGATGTGCTGGCCGTTCATTGGCTTGGTTGTTTTAGTGTGATATCAAATAGGAATAATGTTTCTGTAAAGCAATACCTAGTCATCTCTCAGATTGAGGGGCTGTAGGTCATTCAATTAGGGCGGCAATTGGGAATGGTATGACTCATTTGGAATACACTGCTCAATGTTAGACTTGGTCAGGGACTTGCCATTAACTGAGTCTGCATATCAGACTGACAGTCTCCCAGATAGCTTAGGCACATGGCTTTGATGACAAGTGCTTCTTCCTAGTTGAGGATGGACTGTGTACACTGTAGGTCGGATCTTCCGGGGGCATGTACTTCCACAAGGTGAACTCGAAGTGTGTGTGACTTGAGTGCAATGGCCTAGGTGTTCTGTCTAATCATGAGAATGGGTGTTCTACCTCCTCTGTGTGTGTTGCAAAATATGCCTCACTAATATTAAGTTATGTTGGGCTAAGTCATATTATTTTGACATGTGTGGACCTGGGATGTGACAAGGTTGGGCTGACTACAACGTGTTGCTAGCCCTTCATAGGTCTGTGTGTGAAGGCACATACTTGTTGAACTTTCTGTACACTCCTGGGTGTGCATTGAACATGGGATTGTTGGTTGTTCTTCCCACACCACCCACAAAGACTGGGATGTTACTGTGAAACAGGGTACCTAGGACTGTAGCAACCAATATGTTACACGTACTTAACACCTTTTGTGTCTTGAGTTAGTACCTAGGGCCAGATGTAGCAAAATGTCTACACGTTGCAAATGGCATAAATTTCTGTTTGTGAGTTGCAAACGTCTGTTTCCTATTCCAAAATGTATTTGGTGGTCATGTACATATTAGCAAAATGCTTTTCAAAATGCAAATAATAAAGGGGTTTACCAGACCTACTTGCAACTCACAGTGGTAGGCAATCCCATTTGCAACCGAGTACGTGGTTGCAAAGTGAGAAGCTGTTATCATCCACTTGAAGTGGATGGTAACCAACTTGCTGACTGGAAGGGGTCCTCATTGTAAAACTTCACCTTTGTGAGTGGACCAAAAAAATCCTGCGCAAAACAGCCAGTGGTCTAAGGGACCAATAATTACCGTGAAAATTTCCAAGTTGAATTGTTGTGATTTTTAACTAATTGCAGCTCATTTTCCTTTCAGGTAAACGGCCTACACTTGGGGAAAAATAACTTCCTTTATTTAAAAGCAGTCACGTCTATGGAGTTCTGCTGTTCCCAGCAGGCCTCCATCCCCGTGAGTGCCCATAGTTGCTAAGGTGGGGCAACTTGGAACCCACATCATTGATGTTCATGAGGTGGGTTTTAGCGACCCCATAGCGACTCGCAGACGGTGTCAGAGACACCGTTCTGCTTTGCAAATTGCTAGTTGATTTTTCAAAATTCCTACATCTGGCCCCTAGTGTGGACATATGATTCTGGGCCAGGGGTTCAATCTTAGCACACAACTAATTCCAAATGCCATTGAGTGAGGAGTGTGATTGTAATCACATAGAATGACATATGTAGTGAAGTCAGTATGCGGAAGAGCTGGTGCCATAATGTCTAATGCCTTAGGTATGATTTGGATGAGTAGTTTAGGGTGATGTCATCCATCATGTAGAGACATGGATATGCTATGTGTGATATGCCCTTATGTATGCATGATTCACATGTACTTCCTCTGAGCCTTTCCGTGAACTATGTTGTAACAATTGCTGCAACCAATACATTTTTAGTAATGGACAAATGACCCATTGTGGTATTCAACCCACTGTAAATTCAATGCTCAATATTTCCCTTTTCTCTTCACAGCTGCAAACCTGAGTGCCGCAGATCGCGACCATTTCGAGCGCCGTGCGATGAGGTACAGGCACATCCTGCAGGTGCAGTGTGGGTATCGGAGGATGGCCCGCAGATATCATTCGGATCGGGCCTCCGGGGCATGGTATGCCACACCACAGGCTCCCCCAACGGTGCCACCAACAACCACCGCCACTACATCCACCAGGTCTGCCCAAGTGGACCCAGCAACGGACCAAGCATCTTCCTCCAGACCTGGACCCAGCCGTGTGGTGGGAGCAGGGCTGTCCCGTGGCCACACAACTCCTGCAACAACATCCACCTCCACCGGCACGCAAACCAGCACTGACCCTCCTATCGACCCTGCGGCCTTCCAGGCATTGTCCCGAAAATTGGACAGGTTGATTCGAAAGGTTGACAACCTGACGGAGGACATGAATGAGGTCAAGAAGAAGGTGCGCTCCATCCGGCGCACACTACGGAGGGCAAATCAGTAGTCATTTTGCCCTCCTGAACTTTTACCCCTCCCCTCTCACCTCTTTCCTATTTCATACTGTTAGTTGGGTTTGGGGGGTTAGTTATAGGATAAGTATAGGTAAGTAGCTTAGTTAGTGTTAGGGAAAAGGGTGGGGGGTCCTTATTCTTTCTATCTTATATTTTTGTGTGGGTGGGTGGGTGGGGGGCAATGTTGGGATTCCTGTTTAAAAAAATAAAAATTTAAAAATATTCAAAAAAATATATGTTTGTTTAGGATAGTATAGTATGTGTGTAGGTTAGTAAGTGTTGTCCTGCATGTGTCTTGTCTCATAATGGTGGGTGGGGGGTTGATGTTTAGATCGTTTCGTTACATGTGTAGAGTAAGTTTAACTTAGGTTAGTTAGGGACAGTTGTGGGTTAGTAGTAGTCAGGTTAGATTAGTGTAGGTTTACCTTTCCCTTAGTTGCCTCTTTTATTACTACTTTGAAATAAAAAAAATGTTAACCCTTTACATGATGCGTTAGGTGCTACCTTTTCATGGCCTTGACATCAGTGTAGCAGAAAGTTTTAGTATGATATTTGTGTCCTATGCTCGCTATCCCCAGGCTATTGAGGTTTTACATGCCAGCTACCCGTGTGCTAACTTGGTAAGTACCCACCCTGTGGGAGAGCCACCATTGGTAGTGTGCATTGATCATCAAGGTTTGGGGTTGGTATGTATCCTACTTCACAAAGAGTGCTTCCAGACTTGTTATTGTAGGTAAATAGATAGGTCGGACAGCAGTGTGAAGTTCAGGGAGATCTTTGTAGATGAGGATTTGTTCACACTCTTGTCTTGTTGCTGTCCTTGCTGACCTACATCATGTGTGTACTGATTCAGCATGACTTTCCTTCATGGAAGTATACGCCGTAAGGGTGATTGATGCTGTGTAATTTGTTTATCATTCCTTTCATTTTACAGCATAATTTCTAATTTTAGTATTGCATGGTGCCTACATTTCTCAGCCACCATTAGTTGTCTAGAATAGCTATAGATGGTGCATCATTCTGTCCAACACAGCATGATTGTGTGTGCTTAGTCCCTTCATCAGTTATTTTCCTCAGTATAGTAAAGCTATGATGCAATCCTGGCCACTGCACAGATGTTTCAGTATACATGAAATCAGGACAGTAGTATAGAGAATCGACATGGTTGCCACACAGCCACTTTGGAGTTATGTACTGCACAGTTGAAGTGTGAAATAACACAGAGACACAATAGGTGTGCAAGTGATATTTATTTTTAGGTGGTGTAGTGCAAAATGTCCATTCACAATGTTAGCTGAGTCCGTTCTGGTGCATTCTTACATGGTGATCCTACAGACGGGGTGTGGATGATGCTCCTGACATGCTGGGGTGATGTCACAGACAGTGCAGAGGAACAGGAATTGCCAAATAGTAGGAGAGAAACATTCACTGCCAATGGGGACAAGTCATACAGTGGATTGCCGAACAGTCATTGAGGGTAGTTGTAGTGAGACTGGCATGTGTCAAAACGTAGGACCTTGGTCAGAGTAGGCCATGGTGCAGGGACTAGGGCGTCCGGGTACTCTTGCGTGTGAATGTTATCTGTTCCATGTCTTCTTCTTCTGATGTGTGTGTTGCCTGATGTATCCTTGTTGTTGTTGGTTGTGAAGGGGCAACACACACCTCAGTGTTAGAAGACATGGAGGCAGACATCCCGGGGGCTGATCCCTGTCGAGTAATGAAGGGCAGTACTGCAGCAAGGAGGGCCTGCTGGTTTTTCAGAATGGCAGCCACATCCCGATGGTAGGCAGCCAGGTCGGCCCTGAGGGGTTCTATGTTGCATTCGTGCACACGTTGACTGGCTTGCAGTTGGAGTTGTTGTGTCAACTGGATGACAGCTGTGCAGATTTCCTTCTGTGTTTTTAAAAGTTCCTCCAAGAGTGATGTTCTGGCTTGCATTGCAGCTGCCTGATCAGCAGTTGACAACATGCACGAACGCACCCCCTCAAGGCTGGCTGCCATAGTTTGCATCCCCACCCGCACCTCCTTGGCCAGCTCCCGCTGGACCCCAACAACTGTTCTTTCGAAGCTGGTGCCAGTGTCGTCAGAGTCCTCAGCTGTGTTGGAGCTGGCAGGTCTTACAATTGGGGTGGCGGGTGGTTCTACTGTGGTGGCTGCTTCTTCTGTGCTCCTCCTTGTGACTGAAGGTGGGGTTTGGAGGCTTTCAAGGACCATGTCAATGGTCTCTTGTGGGAGGTTGATGGTCTCGTCATCCATGTCATCAGGGAACTCATGGACAGGCAGATCGGCAGGAGATCCGTGTTCCTCTGCAATGAAACAGGGTACAATTAGTGTGTCTGTGTTGTGACAATTTTGCACTAAGATACAAGCCTTTGGATGCCTTAACTTTGTACTCTGTGTTTGTCTTGGTATCTGCTGTCCGTCATAGGGCATTGTTGTAGGCCTATGGCCCACCTGTGTGTCACATGTCTGATATGGAGCTATCAGACATGTCTGCCAGGTCGCCTCTAGGTGTTGCTTTGTAATTATTTAGGAATAGGCGTGTTTTTGTCCTACTCCTCCCTCGGTGTTTCACTATTGTTATGGAGGGACATTTTGTTGGGTGGGCTCTCATTATCCTACATGTGATTCTTGGCTTTCTAGGCAGCAGGATAGCTAATGGTGTGGGGGACTAAGTTTGACCCACTTGTAAATAACTCTGTCACCCAGATATTCAATTTAGCTCAGACAGACTAGCAGTGCCTCTGGTCTCCCACATCAAAGGAATGTTTAGACATCCGAGCGCATGACATCTTTGGAACTTCTCAGGGAAGTGGTGGTCACTCAGATCTTACACAATTTTATCTTTTCCGGTATGTTCCCATACACAAATGACATAGACAGTATTTGTTTAATAGGAAGTTTCATTGTACAACTGAGTTGTAGAAATTTAGGTGTGAGCCCCAATAACCCAAACAATACACACTGTTAGAATTGAAATAGTCCGCAGGAGAGTAATACATTAGTACACAGCTATCATGGTGCCTAACAGTTTCTACTCTCCCTCTGCTTGTTCTATGTATAGCACAGCATGTTAAGTTTGGAGCTTGCCTGTCTGAATCACAGGGGAGACATCATCCCTCATATCAGAGGAATGGGCTGGGATCTGGTTGTGCATCAGCAGCAAGGCAGGCAGCATCTAGTTGTGATTTTCTGTTTGGAAACTCCCCCATGCGTGTCTTGGTACGAGGAAGTGAATTTAAAAGACATATGTCATGGTGATGACAAAGTTTCCCTACGCAGGAATGCCAAACCTTAACCCCTACCACATCTATCAGCAATGTACCAGACGGTATCCTTGACTGGGGCACAGAGTGAATATGTTCTGGCAAACTCCAGTGCAGAAGTAGGCAAAACAGTGTGATTTGACTAATTGACAACACCTTAGGACTGACTATTTGATACATTAACTGATAGGAAGGGCAATGAGATTCATTTAGTGCAAAGTGCTCTGAGGCTCTTAGATGTGAGCAAATGAGTATAAGTACATTCAGGGTAAGATGCACAAAGGCCTCCAGCCTGAGGCTAATGCGCAAAGTATACGTTTCACTTGCCACACTACACTTTGACTGACTGTGGGTGTTGTGACTGCCCTGCCAGCACACTTGCCTCTCAGGCCCTGCCCCATACACTTTTTATTCACATTGCATGATCTGTACATGTTACGTGGCATTACCTATGCATGTCAATGTTAGGATGTGGTATGGATGTAAACATTGTTGATGTTTGAATATGATGGGGTATCATGTGTGTCTTACTGGATTGGCCTGTTTATCGTATGAATGTCCTATTTGTTTGTCAGACTGTGCAGATGTGTTTTAGTGACCAGTTGCCTGTGTCCCCTCCTCAATGTTGTTGTCTGAGCAGTATGACATTAGTGATGTAGCCTTGTTAGCTAGGCACATGAGGGACCCTGACGTATGCAGCATGTGTGTGTCGTTGGTGCTGTGTGGCTCCTATTGCTGTTTCCTTAGGCTTATGTATGTGTCAGTTATGGACATTCGGCATTTGAGTGTACTGGTACCTTTGTCTTATTTCTAGGAGTAGTTGCGGATGTCATCCTCACCCCCTAATTTAGGTATGTATGTTCCAGGGTGGGGTTCCTGCCATTTGGTACTATAGCTGCACAGAGATGAGAGGTGTTATTGTCAACTGTTGTGGCAGTTACGTTGCAGTTGTTGTATTTGCTACTGCATTACAGGTAGGGACCTAGTTGATGTAGAATAGATTTTGCAATACAAGTGCTTGGATGTGGATTTGAGGTAGTGTCCTTCCCACCTGTCACTGCTTTCCCTTGGCTCTCTTGTTGTAATTACAGGATGTCCCCGTGGGACTGTTGTTGTTGCTGTATTTTGTCGTGCCCCAGCTTCGGTCAGTACTGGGCATGCCCCCCTGCCGTGCCCCTTTCCCCATGCCACTTCATATATGTGCTAAGTTACATGCATTGTGTAGTAGGTATCCCCCCCCTGCTTACAGTCCCCATTATTGCATTTTAATTCCCCATGCGACTTACCCTGCATGTGCGTTGTGTCGTGGTAGTCTGCGCTGTCCAGTCCTTGAATCCCTGTGACGATCTCCTCCGGGATGACGGCTGCGACCATCTCCTCCATGTGGTCCAGGGCCTCCGGTTGTGCTGGACTCCCCCCTCCAGTCTGCATTGCTGCCTTCCTGTTCCTGGCCATTTTCTCTTTGGTCCTACGTTTGCAGTCATGCCAGCGTTTCTTACACTCTGTGACTGTCCGGCGTTCTTCAGCCACACTGTTAATCTTGTCCACAATTTGTTTCCAGATGGCCTCTCTCCTACTGAGTGGCAATTTTGAGGAGATGAAAAGTTGGTGCTGGTGTTCCGTCACCTCTTTCACCAGGATTTCCTGTTCCTCTGCACTGAAGCGACACTTTCTTTTTTTTTTTTAAATGTCCTGGTTCCTGTATGGATCCTCTTGGCTGGTTCCTGGTCTGCTCTCATCCTCCTGGGGTCTGTTGGGGCATCTAGGATCCATTTTGGCTCTCCTCTGCTGAAAGGGCAGTTTTCGCGAAAAAATTAAACACAATAGCGTGAAAAAAAACGGCGTTTTCACGATTGCGCTGTCGTAAATCGACCCACAGTGATGTGCGTCGCATTTACGTTGGTTTCCTTTACGACAGACGGACGCTGTGTGCGTCACAAAATAATGACTCCCACCTGTTGGTTGCGCCGCCGTACGTCAAAGTATAAATTTGACGCCCGCATGGCGCATCAAAATGGCGTTAGATGGCGCAAATTCTTTTGACGCAAAACTGCGTTAGCGCAATTTTGCGTCAAAAAGTATAAATATGGCCCACCATATTTACAAAGTGGTGCAATAATCAGACTTTCTTGTATAATAACAGGTTGTTCTTAGTTTAGTAGTTTATATAGAATCGCGTCATATCACCCCCAAGCGATCACTCCTGTAATTCGATTTCTTAATATCTAACACTTATAAAAACTTGTGGTCTTTGGGACTAACACACCTTGCATATTCAAGCCATGCAGCAGGAAAAGAGAATTATTTGTCACGATCTTGTTGATAAAAAGCTGCAGAACAGCCCACACATAGCTGCGGCAATCCGACATTTATATGTTTATTATACAAACATTGAAAGGACAGATTCAGGAAGAAAGCATTTATAGTTACAGAAGGCTTACACTCAATGAAGTCGTGAAGTCAAGCTCGGTGTTACACTTGCTTCAATACATATTAACATATTAATAAACACAGCCTACAGAAACTAGGCAGTAATTTATGACCCTCCTACAAATACATGGGGCACTACAGTGAGAGGCTTATCATTCTTTTATTTGCATGATCATGTATTTTTTTAATGTCTCTCCTCAATCTGAAAATGTCACCCTGCAAAGAGCATAAAAAGTGATCTTTCGCTGAGATTACCGTTGTTTCTACTCCACTGTTACACACGTTCATTTCTGTTAGGGGTGGGGGAGTGCATTTTCTTCACGAAGTTCAAATGTGTTACTGTGTAACACAATGTTTCTATAAATACGATTTTTACATGCAAGCTAATTCAGGTGTTAGACTTCATCACATTTCCTGGCAGCAATTATAAATGTGCTGTAGATAAATTTAAAAGGAAGTAGCTAAAATCATAATCCACTTGCAATCATTAGCAGCATATTCACTCCGTCAGTGTTTCCTCAATTAAACAATCGTACTTTTAACTTTTTCCTAGATGTTTCAAACTACTTCCTAAAATTCATAATCGAGATCTTTTCGCTATGTACGTTAGCGAAAGCCAGTTTGTATAGTAGAGGAGTGTGGATCCATGACTTCCCAATGTGACTGCACATACAAGGGAATATTTACACTGAGGAAACAAGAAGATCAAGGAGGCAGAAATGTGACAACCCAGGCTCCTGCAACTAGACTCTTATTAGGGAAGCACTGTATATTTCGACCACTCTTCAATTATCAGTATTAATTATAAAACTAATTTCCCCAAACGCCACCAATTCACTCACCTACCCTCAGAAAAACCATGGACAAAGCTGGTTCCATACTAGACCAAATCATGAGAACAGCCTCTCCCAATGCTGTCAATCAGGCTTCAGGCCACATAATAGCATCAATATGCACTAGGCTTCAAGATGCTCCCTGATCATTGACAAGAGAGAACTTGCCGCCTGCAATTACTAGACCTCTCTACAGGCTTTAATTCAGTTGAACACCAATCACTCTGAAAATCCTCATAAGCTTCGGCAGTGTAGCTTCAGAGTTGACAACATCCTTAGTCGCCAAACAACCAGGGCCAGACTGGGAATCCAAAGCAGCCTAGGCAAATTTTGTCAGAGGAGCCGCAATATGACCGCAACTAGCAAGTGCAGCGAGCGAGTCTGACCACTACAATTGAGGTTTGTGGGGGGGGGGGTCCTCATGACATGAACATTTGTGGAAAAAGACATTCATTGTGCATTCTACAACATATATTGCATTATATTGTCAATTGTATTAGCTTTTAAAACAAAGTAAATGATGATCTTACAGTGCACCAAGATTCCCATAGAGATTCTTTTATATGTGTGGGAGTTAGGTCCAAATAGAAAGTCTGCATATACAATGTCAAAGAGCAGTTAAGGCTCCCTTTCAATAAGTCAGGCTATCATTGTGAAAAAAAGACACTGTAGGCATGTTTTAAAAAGGATGTTGGAGGTGGCCCGTTCTGCCGCAAACCCACTAGAGTAGGGCATGTTTTCTGCGGCTCACAGAATGCCTCCCTGGTGGGTCCCCCTTTCTGCCACTGTGACAGCTAGCTCAGCCACCTGTGCCCCTGTAGGTTCTGGGATTTCACCCTCAGGTTCCGCCTCCTCCCGGACCATGGGAACTTCTGGGGCTGGTTTCCTGGGCCACTTGACATTCTTCTTTTTGGTGGTCCACTGTTTCAGGCTCAAGGGGCTTATGACTACCCTGATGGGCTGCCATTGACCTGGTGGAAATGCATACCCACCCAGGCAGACCTAACATCTACAAGTGTGATCTGTGTTCCATCTTCCTTCTAAGGTGAATCCTCCAGATCATTGCCAAGCAAACAATCCACAGGCATCGTTGGACTCACAGCTACCTTCAAGGAATCTGAGACCCCCCCCATTCAAAGAGAACCCGCGTCACTCTGCACAGGCACTCTGAGTTGTCCAATGCAACTACTTGGTGAAGTACACGCAGATCTATCTGCTCTTCAGACATCAGGTGACTCCTCACTGTAATCACACTGGCTTCTGTGTCTCTCAGAGCCTCCAGCCTCTGTTCATTAATGTTCACCCACTGCCTGTACCTTTTAGTGTTCTCGGGCAGTAGGGTTCTCTGGACCATCTCACTGTCCCCTAGTGAGACAAGGGTCATCTCAGCTGACTCCACCAACCTGGAACCAACTCCTCCTAAGATCTACACTAGTCAAACCCTGGAACTGAGCACCAGAGGGTGCCGGTGTATTCTTGGGGCATTTGGGATCCCCTTTCACATGACCCACTTGGTCATATGCGTAACATTTACGGGGGACCCCCTTCCACAGGTTTCCTTTTAGAGAACCATGGTTTCTTTTCACAAGTAGGTTGGGAATCCTTACCCTGGGAACTAGGTTGGGGCCCTTTAGAGAACTTCCCCTGTTTACCCTTACCTCACCTTTCTTCTGCCCACCCTTGGCGTGGTCTCCCCCAAACCTCCTTTGGACCCTTGTGCTCCCACAATGGTCCACTTCCTGCGCAAGCTTCCTGAGCTCAGTCAGTTTGCTGTCAATTAGGTGCTGGTGCAGCTCTGGAAAACATAAACTGTAAAGGTGCTCCCAAGCACTTAAATTGTAAAGCCCTTCATACGTTGCCACCTTACTGCCATTCACCCAACCATTCAGCGACCTGCAAAAAGAATCAAAACATTCTAACTGTTTGGGACTCCTGCTCGTTAAAGGACCTTAACGTGTCCTTATACTGCTCAGGGGTGAGACCATACCTTGTGAGTAGGGTGTCCTTCATGATATAGTAGGTGAGCTCCTGAGGATCCCCTAAGGATGTAAGAGTATCCCTCCCCTCTACCTCAAAGTGCTTCCACAGACCAGTCCCCAATGAGCTTCAGGGCCCAGATTCATATGGAGAGTAGACTCATAACCCTTGAACCACAAGAATATGTCATCCTCCCTTTTGTAATCCTTCACAAGATCTTTAGGAATGTGCACCCTCCTCTCAGGCTGCACTGTGATATTGCTGCCACCATCCCTACAGGACTGGCTCCTCTGATTCAGCTCCCTCAAACTGAGATCATGAGTCAGCGGTATCTTCTCTTCTAAGGCCATCTGCCTCTGTTCCATCTCCCTTTGCATCCTAAACTTTTACAACTCCAACTGGTGAGCCTTCTCTGCCTGTCTGTCCTGTAACTCTTCAGGAGTCAGACCCTTGGATGACACACTGCTACCTGCCCTGGAGACCCTCTCCTTGGACATAACAGGCCACACACTATACCATTGTGTATGGATTGCGCCTCCTCACCCACATCATCCTCATCTGTGTGCCCCTCAGCTTCCTTGGCTGTCACCCAGGCCCTCAGTGCCTTCTGCAGCTCCTCCTTCCTGGTGAAGCCCTTAATGGGACAGGCAAGATTTTAGCAGAACTGCCTTAATTGAGCAACTGTATAGCTCTCCAATTTCCCTAAGTCAAAAGCAGCTCCAGCTGATGCATCTCCATATTGAGACATGAGGAAGAAGCAACAAAAGTGCAAAGCTCCAAGGCCAAAAAAGAATTATCAATGAAGTTCAAAAGTCAATAAAAGATCAGCAAAAATATGGAGGTAGGAAAAAATTCCAAAAAGAGAAAAAGCAAAAGCAAGCTTTATGTAGTCACATAATGGTCTGCACTGTAAACAGTAGTGTACACTTAATCACTGTATGTCAAGTACAAATACAAGTTGAAATCCTCACCGCGGATCACCAATGTTAGAAATGGGGTCTTTGGTTGGCAGTCGGGCTACTCCCTGTCCTAGCAAGGACCCTCACTCTAGTCAGGGTAAAGGAGAATCACCCAGAGTTAACCCCCACTCACCCCTTTGGTAGCTTGGCACGAGCAGACAGGCTTAACTTCAGGAGCAATGTGCAAAGTATTTGTACCAACACACACAGTGTTGGAAATGGCCTTTCTGCAGGGTCACCCCCAACCTTTTTTCCTTCCTCCTTCTCTTTTTCTGACCTCATTTTTGCTGGCTTTAGGACTCTGCGCACTTTACCACTGCTAATCAGTGCTAAAGTGCATATGCTCTCTCCATGGTGACATTTGCTCATACCCAATTGGCTTATTTAATTTACTTGTAAGTCCCTAGTCAAGTGCACTACATGTGCCCAGGGCATGTAAATTAAATGCTACTAATGGGCTGCAGCACTGTTTGTGCCACCTACATAGGTATCCTCCTATGTCTCAGGCCTGCCACTGCAGTGCCTGTGTGTGCAGTTTCACTGCCACTTTGACTTGGCATTTAAAAGTAATTGCCAAGCCTTGAACTCTCCTTTTCTACATATAAGTCACCCCTAAGGTAGGCCCTTGGTAGCCCATGGGGCAGGGTGCTATATAGTTAAAAGGCAGGCCATGAACATGTGTGTTCTATATGTCCTGGCAGTGTAAAACTCCTAAATTCGTTTTACACTGCTGTGAGACCTGCTCCTTTCATAGGATAGCATTAGGGCTATTCACATATACTGTTTGAGTGGTAGATCCTGAGCTGAAAGGAGTATCATATTTAGTGTGGCCGGAATGGTGATACAAAATCCTGCTTAATGGTGATGTTGGATTTTAAATTACTATTTCAGAAATGCTACTTTTAAAAAGTTAGCATTTCTCTGCACTCAAAGTGTTCTGTGCCTTTCAATCCATGTCTGGCTAGGTTTAGTTGACAGCTCCCTTGTGCATTCACTCAGACAACCCCAAACACTCAGTGACACTTGCACACATCTGCATATTGAATGGGTCTTCCTGGGCTGGGAGGGTGGAGGGCCTGACACTTACATGTCAAAGGACAGTAGCCTGCCCTCAGACAAAGGACTGTCACACCCCCTACTGGGACCGTGACAAACTGAAGGGAACTGAAAGGGGGCCTTGTGCATTTGTAAGCCACTCTTTGAAGTCTCCCCCACTTCAATGGCACATTTGGATATTCAAACAGGGCCTATGCCCCTACCAACTCAGACACTTCTGAGGTAGACACTTCTACCTCACAGACACTTACTGGAGAAGAACCCTGAACCAGAACCTGCAACCTGCCAAGAAGAACTCCCTGGGGACGCGCTAAAGACTTGAGAGGGACTACATATCCCAAGCTGCTTTGAGGCCCCAGGAGGCGGCCATTTTCACCTGCACCTGCACCCACTTGACACCAACGAGCCTTGTAAAGCACGTGGGGGCACCTCGCTGCGCGGGACGTGCTAAAGACTTGAGATGGACTACATATCCCAAGCTGCTTTGAGGCCCCAGGAGGCGGCCATTTTCACCTGCACCTGCACCCACTTGACACCAGCGAGCGCAATAAAGCGCGTGGGGGCACCTCGCTGCGCGGGACACGCTAAAGACTTGAGAGGGACTACATATCCCAAGCTGCTTTGAGGCCCCAGGGCGGCCATTTTCACCTGCACCCACTTGACACCAACGAGCGCTATAAAGCGCGTGGGGGCACCTAGCTGTGCGGGACACGCTAAAGACTTGAGAGGGACTACATATCCCAAGCTGCTTTGAGGCCCCAGGAGGCGGCCATTTTCACCTGCACCTGCACCCACTTGACACCAACGAGCGCTATAAAGCGCGTGGGGGCACCTCGCTGCGTGGGACACGCTAAAGACTTGAGAGGGACTACATATCCCAAGCTGCTTTGAGGCCCCAGGAGGCAGCCACTTTCACCTGCACCCACTTGACACCAACGAGCGCTATAAAGCGCGTGGGGGCACCTAGCTGTGCGGGACACGCTAAAGACTTGAGAGGGACTACATATCCCAAGCTGCTTTGAGGCCCCAGGAGGCGGCCATTTTCACCTGCACCTGCACCCATTTGACACCAACGAGCGCTATAAAGCGCGTGGGGGCACCTCGCTGCGTGGGACGCGTGCGGGCGAAGCCCGGGCCAGGGGCAGGCCCGTCCACGCCCATCGGAGCCCGGAAGAGGCCGGGCTGGGCCACCCCCCTAACATTGACCATTCAAGTAGGCATCAATGATCTTAGCTCTACGCGCTATTGTCAATACTGTGCCATCCCGTAGGTTGCATCGTTATATTGATACTCTATAGAACATTTTATCACCAATAACAGCCCCAGATGGGTAAAAGGAAAGCAATAGAGGCTGGGACAGGGGCAGTGCTAAAAGCTAAGCGGAAAAGGCACAAGCATGCAGCTAGTAACTGCGTTATGGACAGAATTGACCCTCTTTTGGGTGAATGCGAGGGAATTTTAACTACTCCTCAGGGAAATAATTTTAACGGTACTGGGGGGAGCACTCCCCAACCAAAATCAATCAATCACAATATTTGTAGAGCGCACTACGTACCCGTGAGGGTTTCAAGGCGCTGAGGGTGGGGGGTGCTGCTACTGGTCAAAGAGCCAGGTCTTAAGGAGTCTCCTGAAGGCGAGTAGGTCCTGGGTCTGTCGCAGGGCAGTCGGGAGGGTGTTCCAGGACTTGGCGGCGAGGTAGGAGAAGGATCTGCCACCGAAGGTCTTACGTTGAATGCGGGGAACGGTGGCGAGGGCGAGGTCGGTGGAGCGGAGTTGGCGGGTGGGGGCGTAGAAGTTGAGTCTGTTGTTCAGGTAGGCTGGTCTGGCGTTGTGGAGTGCCTTGTGAGCGTGGGTGAGGAGCTTGAAGGTGATCCTCTTGTCCACGGGGAGCCAGTGGAGGTCTCTCAGGTGGTGGGAGATGTGGCAGTGGCGGGGTGCGTCGAAGATCAGCCGGGCAGAGGCGTTTTGGATGCGTTGGAGGTGTTGTATGTCTTTTGCTGGGATGCCTGTGTAGAGTGCGTTGCCGTAGTCTAGCCTACTGCTGACGAGGGCCTGGGTCACCGTTCTTCTCATTTCTGTCGGGATCCACTTGTAGATTCTGTGGAGCATGCGGAGGGTGTTATAGCAGGAGGAGGAAACTGCGTTGACCTGCTTGGACATGGATAGGGAGGAGTCGAGGATGAAGCCCAGGTTGCGTGCGTGGTCGGTAGGTGTTGGCGGGGATCCCAGTGAAATGGGCCACCAGGAGTCGTTCCAGGTGGAGGGGGTGCGTCCGAGGATGAGGACCTCCGTCTAGTCAGAGTTCAACTTCAGGCGGCAGCTTCTCATCCACTCGGCGATGGACTTCATTCCCTCGTGGAGGTTGGCTTTGGCGGTGCGCGGGTCTTTGGTGAGGGAGAGGATGAGCTGGGTGTCGTCGGCGTAAGAGAGGATGTTGAGGATGTGCTGACGAACCGGTTGTGCGAGGGGGGCCATGTAGATGTTGAACAGCGTCGGGCTCAGCGAGGAGCCTTGGGGGACGCCGCAGATGATGTTGGTGGCTTCGGAGCGGAAGGGTGGGAAGCGGACTCTCTGGGTTCTGCCTGAGAGAAATGAGGAGATCCAGTTGAGGGCTTTTCCTTGTATTCCGGCTACGTGAAGGCGCGTTTTCAGGGTGTGGTGTCAAACCGTGTCGAAGGCAGCGGATAGGTCCAGGAGGATGAGGGCTGATGTTTCGCCATTGTCCATTTGCTGTCTGATGTCGTCTGTGGCGGCGAGAAGGGCAGTCTCGGTGCTGTGGTTACATCTGAAACCGGATTGGGAGGGGTCCAGGATGGAGTTGTCCTCGAGGTGGCAGGTAAGCTGAGCGTTTATGATCTTCTCAGTGACCTTCGCCGGGAAGGGGAGCAGGGAGATCGGTCGGAAGTTTTTGAGGTCGTTGGGGTCTGCTTTGGGCTTCTTAAGGAGGGCGTGGATTTCGGCGTGCTTCCAGCTTTCCGGGAATGTTGCAGTTTCAAAGGATATGATTATGATCTTTCGAAGTTGGGGGGCGATGGTAGTGTCGGCTTTGTTGTAAACGTGGTGGGGGCATTGGTCTGAGGGAGATCCTGAGTGGATGGAATTCATGAACTTGCGTGTTTCTGTGTCGTCTACGTGGGTCCAGGAGGTCAAGCGGTTGGTGCAGGTGGAGTTTTCGGGGGTGGGGTCCGCTGTGGGCGTGGTGTTCAGGCTGTTGTGGATGTCGGCGATTTTCTGGTAGAAAAAGGTGGACAGGGCGTCGCAGAGTTCTTGGGATGGTGGGATGTCGTTGACGTTGGCGCTGGGGTTGGAGAGCACTTTCACGATGCAGAAGAGCTCTTTGCTGTCGTGTGCGTTGTTGTTCAAGCGTTCTGTGAAGTGGGATCGCTTGGCTAGTAGGATTAGCTGGTGGTGCTTGCGGGTGGCATCCTTGTGGGCTATAAGGCTGTCGGGTGTGTGTTCGAGGAGCCATTTCTTCTTTAGTTTCTGGCAGGCGCGTTTGGAGGTGAGGAGTTCGTCAGTGAACCAGGCAGCTTTTTTTCTTTCTTGGTTGTCTTGAGTGGAGCGAGGGTGTTGGCGCAGTCGTTGATCCACCGTCGGAGGTTGAGTGCGGCGGTGTCTGGGTCGGTGGAGTCGGTGTGTGGGTTCAGGGCGAGGGTGCTGGTCAGCTGGTCTTCGGTGACTTTGCTCCAGCGGCGGCGTGGTGGTTGTTGGGTGCGGTGGTGCTCGATATGCTTCTTGAATGTGAAGTGGATGCAGTGGTGGTCGGTCCAGTGAAGTTCGGTGGTGTGGTTGAAGGTGACGTGGGTGCTTGCGGAGAAGATCGGGTCAAGCGTGTGGCCGGCAATTTGGGTAGGTGTGGTGACGAGTTGTCTGAGGCCGAGGTTGGAGAGGTTGTCGGTCAGAGATGCGGTGTTGGCGTTGTTGTTGTTCTCCATGTGGAAATTAAGGTCTCCAAGGAGGATGAGGCCGAGGTTGGAGAGGTTGTCGGTCAGAGATGCGGTGTTGGCGTTGTTGTTGTTCTCCATGTGGAAATTAAGGTCTCCAAGGAGGATGTAGTCCATAGAAGAGAGCGCTTGTGTGCTGGTGAGGTCGGCGATGGAGTTGCTGAAGGGTGCTCGTGGTCCAGGGGGTCTGTAGATGAGCGTTCCTCTGAGAGTGGTGTTGGGGTCAATGTGGATTTGGAAGTGCAGGTGTTCGGCGGTCTTGAGGGTGTCGTCCGTGTGGGTGTGGATTTTGAGAGTGGATTTGTGGGCGATGGCTACTCCTCCTCCGATTCCGTTGGTGCGATCTCTTCTGATGATCTTGTAGCCGTCCGAGATGGCTATGGCGATGTCAGGTGCTGAAGAGTCGTTTCACCAGGTTTCGGTCAGGAAGGCTACGTCTGGGGCGGTGGTGTTAAGCAGGTCCCAGAGCTCGATGGCGTGCTTGCGTGCGGAGCGTGTGTTGAGGAGTATACAGTGGAGGTGGTTTGTACCGGTAGTTGCAGGTTTCCTAGTTCTGTCGCAGGTGAAGTTGCAGGCGTGGCAGGAGAAGGGTCCTTTGGTGTTCTTCGGTGAGGACTGGAAGCATGAAGTGAAGCTGCCGGGGTTGAGGGCAATGAGCTGTTTGGCCGTGTAGAGGCGTCTGGCGGTGCGGGGGTCGTGCTGACCAGGGGGGGTGGCGCTGGGCGCGGTCCAGGTGCGGACGGGCACAGACAGGCTTGCCACTGGCTCGCAAGTGCCGCGCCCGCAGCGCGCGGACGCGCAGCGCCAGCCATTAAGAAGGGAGGGGAGAGGGAGGAGCGGCTGGGAGGCAGGAGGGAGCGGCGAATGGGGGCGCGAGGGGAGCGGGCCGCAGGGAGGCAGCGGCAGGGAAACGCGGCTCAGAGAGCCAGTAGGGGAGCGCACAAGGGGCAAAAGCAGTAACAAAAAGTCAAAAAAGCAAAAATGGAAGCAGATGGAGCAAAAAGGCACAATAAAGCAAGGCACAGAATGCAGTCACAAATACGGTGAAAACGGCGCAATGCACACGAGTCTAGCGACGCTTACCCGAAGCCCACTAGACACCAGGGATGAGGCACAGGCGGATGCCTGTGGGTGGAGGAGGGCCTCGAACACACAAGCAGAAGCGTGGGCGGGGGTCAGGGGCACGGACACAGCAAAGTGGTGCTGCGGACGTGGGGGAGCGAGCTCCTGACCAAAATCAGAAGGCTGGCCCAAAGAAAATTGCTGAGATTTTTGTGAAACGTGGGCAACAGGACACAGCCACTACAGGGCAGGGAGAGGGCGGGAATGTTATCACCCACACTGTTCCATCTCTAGTGAACGAGCTACCACTGGGCTCTAACGATTTCATCCAGTGCAGCAACCGCTTTAACCCGTTAATTAATGCCCTAGAGTCACTTGATGACATTGACCCAGGTACCAGGGTGGATGGGCTAGCAGCCCTAAACACACACTCAACTCACACAAACCCACAGCACATTCAATGCATACAAGAATTAAAAAAGGAAGTACTAGAACTTAAGCTCATGGTTAACTCCTTAATTGCAATAGTAAAACAGTTAACTCTTTCAGATGACACGGCCACCATGAACTTTACCCAAAGCCCAACCCTACCAGGCACCGCAACAAATCTGCCCATTTTTTCAACACCCAGTTGTGATGGCCTCCTCTCAGCCGGTGTTAAGACCAAGAACTTCCACCAGCCTCCTTTGCAAAACAGCTCAGAAATACACTAGACGACCATCACAAAATCCCCAAACTCATGAGCAATACTGCCCCAAAATACTCTGTACAGCCTGCCATTGATTGGTCTCAATCAGGAAATGTAGTTCTAATGGTCAACGTTCCCAAGTTAAACACATCGACACAAAAGGAAGGGGCCTAAAAACAAGGCAATTCACTGGATTCGCCATGTAAGAGGCTGTCGCTCTGTAATACGCGAGGACATAATTAATGTAGCAAGATGGCCTGACACACATTTTAACATTTTAAAACTGACACTCAAGGAATGGACCAGGGTGGACAATTTGGTGGCCCTAGATGTAAGAACAAGCCCACCAGCACACTTGCGCATCCTGTTCAAATACCATAGGCCACCCTCGCACTACGGGGATTGCCCGAGCTACTGCCCAGCAAAAAATGTATCTACCCTTGGTGAGAACGATTGACTTAAAGCTTCATCTAAAATCTATGCTGAAAAACCACGCAACCAATACATATCAGTCACCTCCAGACCTGCTGCAATCCCTAACACTGCCAGTGCAAGTACTCATTCTCCCTCTCATGACATATTCCCCCAGACCTCTGATGGCTTACTGTGCAAATATGACAATACTGCATCTCTCATCTTGCAGGAATATTGCCCACCAAATCAAGAACCGATAGCTAAGCCTGCAAGCACTTCCCTCAACAGGGCCAGGTCAGCTCCATTAGAGGAACATCACCACTCACCCCAGGTCTCACTGACCAACATTGGTATTGATCCACTTCCTCCCACTCAACCTCACCTGCCAAACCAACCTCTGGCAGCTAATTATGTAAATACCAGACAATTAGACAGGATAGCTCCTCCACTGACTGGGGTACGACTTGTCTCATGGAACGTGGCAGGTTTGAAATCTATTCTCCATCTTCCATCCTTTACCTCTTTTATTGAAGAACATGACATATGTCTTCTTCAAGAGACTTGGTCAACTGATCCACTTTTTCTAACAGGCTATTCAAACTTCCACATCCCTGCCGTGCCCAGTACTAGAGGCAGGCCTTCTGGGGGCTTGACCATCTGGATCAGAACATCACTTAACTGTTGTATATTACAGCTACCCACAGATTCTCCCGACCTGTTAGGTCTTCGTCTATCATTCGGGCCTGACACTGTTGTGAACATCTTCAATATCTACACTCAAGGGGTCGGGGGGTCAAGTCTCCAAAACCCTTTGTGTCCTGGCAGCCCTCTTGCAAAACTGTCCCCGCCATCATAAAACCATTGTGGCAGGTAACCTTAATGTCACATTCGAACCTCTAGACTGGGATGATCTCAGGTCCACAGACAAGGAGGATCGAGCTTGGTCTATCCCCGCCCTGTCCATTCCACCCATCAAGAGATGGACGCAGGTCCCTGTCCAAGTTAAGTCACTGACCATGGAATTTGGGCTCAGGGCATTAAATGGCAGAACCAAATCAGACGCCAAAGGCCATCACACATTCAACAAAACCAACCACACCAGCAGAATCGACTACTGTCTATTCGACATAAGATTATGGCCCCTAGTCATCGACATGACGATCATTGAAAGAACTGAAAGTGATCATAATCCTCTCTCTGTCCACACGTTAACTTTGGGCAACCACTCGCCCACGATTAACTCCTCAGTAGCAGCACCAGAGGGTATTAGCCTGGTTAACGACAAACGACACCTAAAGTGGGACAAGGTTGCGGCTCGGCCCGCACTCATCAACCCAGCTAATAACACCCTAAAGACTACATTAATGAACCTAGAGGTGGGTCCCGCAATCCCCTATAAGGAAATAAGTTTAATTCACACCTCATGCTTCAGGGATATCGCAGCCCACTTCTCAGTATCCACAGCCCATGATGGCAAGAGACCCAAAGGTAGGCACCGCTGGTTCAATAAAATGTGCCGGTCCTTCAATAAGCACTTAATCCAAGCTATTAAATCCAAGGATGCCACCGCCATCCGCCTAGCTAGGAAGTCCTACAAGTCAGCCATACGCAAAGCCAAGCGTGACCAAGATGATAAGTGGTGGACAGCTCTTAGCGACGCTGTGCGCGAGAGGAATTGTAGTTGTTCTGGTCCCTGGCAGCGTGAGGCCCAGAAAGCAGTGGATTGAACATTACAACCAACATCGCCCCGAAAGACTGGGTAGATCATTTTAGTAGGCTGTACTACCATGACCATAATAGCCCCACTCCTGTTCACATGGACCACTGCCTAAACACTTTTTTAGCACCCACCACTGAAGTGCCCCAGCTGTTCTCTCAAAGTGACATAACATATTCCCTAGGCACCATAAAACGTGGCAGGGCCCCCGGCTCGGATGGTGTTCCAGCAGACCTGTTCTCAACTGACATTGCATCCTGGTCAAGATATCTCACCATCATAATGAACGCAATAGCATCTGGGGCGCCTATCCCTGAGTCCTGGAAAGGGGCTATTGTTGTCCGATCTTTAAAAAGGGCGACAGATCACTCCCCTGCAACTACAGACCAATTAGTCTAATTGACTGTGTGCAAAAAGTCTTCTGCCACTGCCTCTTGGGAAAGATCGAAGACTGGATGACTGAACATGATATCCTTAGTCCCCTCCAAGCCGGTTTCCGGAAAAAAATATCTACCACTGACCAAGCCCTCAGGTTCCTATTTTTATACTGGAAAACAGTGCTCATTGGTAAAGGATGCCTTTATGTAGCTTTTGTGGATCTAAAGTCTGCTTTTGACCTAGTACCTCGCAACAAACTATGGGACACTCTTTCCCGAATAGGAATCCCAGAGCATATCCTAGCACTATTGATACGGCTCCACGAGGACAACTACGCATGAGTCAGGTGGGACAACAAGGGTCAACTAACTGATAGAATCCATGTATCAAGGGGGGTGCGGCAAGGGTGTGTCCTTGCCCCGACCCTCTTCTCTCTGTATATCAATGAAATCGTCCCCTCCCTGCTTAGAGTGGAGGCTGACGCACCATCACTTGGCACACAAAAAAATCCCTGTCATGCTCCTTGCAGATGATACTCTCCTGATATCCAAGACCCATAGTGGACTAAGGAAACTCCTCACATGCTTTGAGAAATTCTGCTCAACGCGGGGACTTGAAATCAATGCCTCAAAAACAAAACTAATGAACCCCAATCCCCATAGATCTTTTAGAGGGAAGTTTACACTAGAGGGCACCACACTTGAGAAGGTGGGTATTTTCAGCTACCTGGGTATAGCATTGACTGACAACATGTCTTGGAAATCACACATAGGAAAGCAAGCCTTAAAACTAAAGCAAACAACAGGGGTACTATTAAAAAACTTTCACCTCTCACACACAAAACCAATTCGCCCAGCAATACAGATATACAAAGCCCAGGCTGTGACCTCAGCACTTTACGGGGCTGAACTATGGGGTTACGCCAAAATCCAAGACATAACAATCGCTGAAAACAACTTCCTAAGAAACCTTGTGTCCCTTCCGCCAAGCACTCCACTGTTCCCCCTTTTTACGGATCTTGGCATAAAACGCATCGGTCATAAAGCCTGCCTACGCCCTCTCTCTTGTATTGGCGGTGTCTCTGGACTAACCCAGAGCTTGAAACCTTTACTGAAGCCTGCAGGTTATTTTAAAAGCTGATCATCTCCACAGCATCCCCTGGCTATGATACATCAAGGGGTCACTTTACTCACTCAGGCTCAGTGAACTCTGGAATTAACCAACCACCTCCGTCTTTCCCTCGAAAAGCGAACTAAAGAAACTATATTGGCAAATGGCAGATCACAAAGATCTAGGGGCCGCACTTCACACTACATTATCTTGTGACTTTGTTAACTTAAAAGAGACATGCAAGCATGAGGCTTTTTGGGACATAATCATGGTCCCAAGGGAACGGAAACTGTACTTTCAGCTCCGCATTGGAACGCTACCACTAAGACTTTTCACCAGCCGCTGGTCACACAAAGAATCAACCGCTTGTCCAGCCTGCAAAGCCCCCGTTGAGAACCTCCCTTATGTCCTTTTTGCCTGCCCCGCGTACACCGCCTCACGCAGGAAATGGCTGGCCCCGGCATGCAGACTGCTGGGAGTCCGCAGCTCTGAAATAGCCCTGCGAATCCTCACATCAGACACTAGGCCAACGCTAGTGATCGCCGTTGCCAAGTTCCTAGGAGCTAGCTGGATTGCTAGAGGGACATTTTTAGCTGCTTAAATGGTTCCAACAAGACTGTCCCATCACACTGTGTGAGTGTATTTTATCTTTATTCCATTTTATCATTATATGTATTGTTACATTTATTACTTTGTGTCTTTATTTGTATTTATTGCTGCTATGCGCCTTTATGGCTCTTGTAGCCAAAATAAAGTTCCTTTGACTTGAACTGCCTGGCTGTCCAAAGTACTCACCTGCCTGCTTTTCTAAGAAGGACTGCTGCCTTGCTGTTGCCCTGCTGCCTTGGTGCTCTCTGGCTGTGCTGAGAGGTGCTCTCCAAGGGTTGGATGGAGCTTGCCTCCTGTTCACTGAAGTCTCAGGACAAAAAAGAATTCATCCCTGCAAGAAGAACTCCCGGTGCAATGGAAATTGATGCACAGCCTTCAGAAAATTACGCACAGCCTGCATTGTGGTGAAAAATTCACTGCACGCCAAACTGGAACGACGCAGCCCAACTTTGCAATGAGAAGATCGATGCAGAGCCAGTGTAGCGACTGGAAATTCGACGCACTGCCCACTGGATCGATGCAAAGCTGAGCCGGAACGATACAGCCCGACTTCCTGAGAGGAATCGACGCAGCACCCGCTGTGCGGTAGAATTTTCCACGCAACATCCACCGGATTGATGCAGCCCCTTTGACTTCATCCTTCAAGCTCCAGATTTCAAAGCATCATCCCCGGGGCATCCAAAAACCCCACAACCCGAAGATGATCCAACACCGAGTAACGGAACTTGACGCAAAGCCTTCCCTGCTTGGAAAATAAATGACACATCACCGCGTGCGGCCCAAGAAATTGGCGCACACCTCCCTGTTTTCCACGCATCTCCTCCTCTGCGGTTCCTTGCAGACATTTTTAACACAAACCAGGTACTTTGTGCTTGCAAGAGACATTTGTGCTTTTAAGAGACTAAAGACACTTTGGGGGTGATTCTTACCTTGGCGGGCGGCGGAGGCCGCCCGCCAAAGTACCCCCGCCAGAACACTGCACCGCGGTCGTCAGACCGCTGCAGTGATTCTGGGTTTTCCACTGGGCTGGCGGGCGACCGCCAAAAGGCTGCCCGCCAGCCCAGTGGAAAACAACCTTCCCACGAGGACGCCGGCTCTGAATGGAGCCGGTGGAGTGGGAAGGTGCGACGGGTGCAGTTGCACCCGTCGCGAATTTCACTGTCTGCAATGCAGACAGTGAAATTCAAAGTGGGGCCCTCTTACGGGGGCCCCTGCAGTGCCCATGCCATTGGCATGGGCACTGCAGGGGCCCCCAGGGGCCCCACGACACCCCATACCGCCATCCTGTTCCACAGGATGGCGGTATGGGGTGTCAGAATCCCCATGGCGGCGCAGCGAGCTGCGCCGCCATGGAGGATTCTTTTGGGCAGCGGAAAACCGGGTTTGAGACCGCCGGTTTTCCACTTCTGACCGCAGCCAAACCGCCGCGGTCAGAATGCCCTGCGGGGCACCGCCAGCCTGTTGAATGACCCCCTTTATGTCATTTTTCTGGTGATATTTTCAACATATCCTTATTGCATCTTAATCGTTTTGACCTGCATTTATCCAGATAAATATTATATATTTTTCTAACACTGTGTGGTGTATTTTTGTAGTGTTCTACTGTGTCATTGCTTGATTTATTGCACAAATACTTTACACATTGCCTTCTAAGTTAAACCCTACTGCTCAGTGCCAAGCTATGAGAGGGTGAGCACAGGATAATTTGGATTGTGTGTGATTTACCCTGACTAGAGTGGGGGTCCTTGCTTGGACATGGGGTAACCTGACTGCCAACCAAAGACCCCATTTCTAACACACAGTAATACAGTGAACCACTACAAAATGACACAACACAAGTTTAGAAGAATAGGTAATATTTATCTAAACAAAACAAGACCAAAATGACAAAATCCAACACACACAAGTCAAGATATGAATTTTCAAAAGAATAAGAGTCTTAGGGCTAGATGTAGGAAGCCGTTTGCATGGTGCAAACTGCGAAAATCTCAGTTTGCGCCATGCAAACAGCCTTCTGCGATGCACATTCACAATTTGCGAGTCGGTACCGACTCGCAAATTGTGAATGCGACTCGCAAATAGGAAGGGGTGTTCCCTTTCTATTTGCAACTCGCATCGCAATTCGCAGTTACCACCAGTGTCACACTGGTGGTAACTCATTCGCAAAAGGGAAGGGGTCCCTATTTGACCCCTTCCCCTTTGTGAATGTTGACAAAAACGTTTTTTCAGAGCAGGCAGTGGTCCAATGGACCACTGCCTACACTGAAAAAATAAAACCAAATGGTTTCGGTATTTTTTTTATTTTGCAACTCGTTTTCCTTTAAGTTTAAGGAAAACGGGCTGCAAAATAAAATAAAAAACTGCTTTATTGAAAAAGCAGTCACAGACATGGAGGTCTGCTGACTTCAGCAGGCCACCATCCCTGTGAGTGCAGGGACTCGCTATGGGGTCGCAAAATGCGACCCACCTCATTAATATTCATGAGGTGGGTCTTTGCGACCCCATAGCGAGTCGCAGACGGTGTCTGAGACACCGTTCTGCATCAGGATTTGCAATTCTGAAATTGCGAGTAGCAAATTCTGACCTTGCTACATCCGTCCCTTAATCCTTAGAAAACAACGAGAATGCTGTTGTTACACAAAATACCAGGTTAGCGTCCAAAATAAAGCTGCATGGATGAGCATGTGTCAGAAAAGTCACCAATGCGTCGATTCCTCACTCGCAAGTGAGGCCGTGGGTCATTTCGTTCTCCGGTCGGGTCGGCAATGCATCATTTTTCTCCCTTGCAAGAGAGCAACGCATCGATTTTCAGACGGGGCACCTCAGATCCACGCAGAGTCAGGTTGACATGGACACCCAGGGACGATGTGAGGAAAATTCGGCCGCACAGTGTTAGAAAACCGCGCTGTGTGGGGTTTGCGTCACTATCAGCCTCCATAAGCCGGTGTTGTGTGTCGTTTCTCCAGCCGGGTTGCATCAATCTCCCAGGCGCGATGCAAGCAGAGCGTCAATTTCAGCTGCAAAGTCAGCGGGCATTGTTTATCAGCCACATTGCGGAAGGTGCGTCGTAAATTTCCCCGCATGGCATTCTGTGGGTGGATTTTCAGTTCTTGTCTGCCAGCTTCACCTTTCAAGAGCCCAGGGACTGTATAAGATACCTCTTGGCACAGCAGGATTCTCAGCAGAGAGCACAGGTGCTGGCAGGGGAAGTCTTTGATGGCCCTGAGACTTCAACAACAGGAGGTAAGCTAAGTTCAAGCCCTTGGACATTTTTCTCAAGCAGCAATGCACAACAAAGTCCAGTTTTTGTCCCCTTCCACAGGCAGAAGCAGCAACTGCAGGATAGCCCAACAAAGCACAGTCACCGGCAAGGGCAGCACTTCTCCTCAGCTCTTCAGCTCTTCTCCTTTGCAGAGGTTCCTCTTGATTCGAGAAGTGATATAAGTTTCAGAGGGTTTGGGTCCACTACTCATACTCCTTTCTGCCTTTGATGTAGGCAAACTTCAAAGGAAAGTCTCTCTTGTTAGTAAGATCCTGCCTTGCCCAGGCCAGGCCCCAGACACATGCCAGGGGGTTGGAGACTGCATTGTGTGAGGGCAGGCACAGCCCTTTCATGTGTGAGTGACCACTCCTCCCCCTCCCTCCCAGCACAGATGGTTCATCAGGATATGCAGGCTACACCCCAGCCTGTGACCGTCTAGAGGAGAGGCACAAACAGCCCAATTGTTAAACTGACGCGGATGGGGAATCCACAAACAGGCAGAGTCACAGAATGGCTTAAGCAAGAAAATGCCTACTTTCTAAAAGTGGCATTTTCAAACACACAATCTAAAAAACAAACTTTACAAAAAGATGTATTTTTAAATTGTGAGTTTAGAAACTCTAAACTTCAAATTTCTATCTGCTCTTAAAGCGAATATGCACTTTGAAAATATTTAAAGGCAGCCCCATGTTAACTTATGAGAGAGATAGGCCTTGCCCAGTAAAAACCAAATTTGGAAGTATTTCACTGCAGGACATGTAAAACGCATTAGTATATGTCCTACCTTGCAAGTCAAATTGGCAGTTTAAAAACTGCACACACAGACAGTACATTGGCAGGTCAGAGCCATGTTTACATGGCTACTAATGTGGGTGGCACAATCAGTGCTGCAGGCCACTAGTAGCATTTGATTTATAGGCCCTGGGCTCCTCTAGTGCACTGTACTAGGTCCTTACTAGTAAATAAAATATGCCAATCCTAGAAAGCCAATTACACATGCATTTTACATAGGAGCACTTGCACTTTAGCACTGGATAGCAGTGGTAATTTGCCCAGAGTAACAAAAACAGCAAAAACAGAGTCCAGCACACATCAAGAACCTGGTAAAAAGAGGCATAAATTTAGGGAAACCACGCCAAGGATTCCAAGTCTAACAATGGTCATCATGCAAATTTGGCCTTAAATCACATTTAGAAATATTACTTGAAGTATTAGGCTCAACTCTGTTAAACACCATAACCAGTGTGTACACGTGAGAAAAATAACACTTTCCCTCCCAGCACTCTCATGCAGTGTCAAACGTTGTCAGCATGAGACCCAGCCTAGAGATTACCCCAATTCAATAACACAGTGTCGGAGGGTGCATCCTGGTTCACAACGTTAGCGGCAATATGTACGTACAAAAACTTGCAGCACTGTAAGTTAGTTCTGCAGCCTAGGCGGTACAAGTAAAACTCAATGTCAACAGTTAGAGTCCTCTGACAAGAAAAAACATGTATGACAACATCACTGTGTTGTTTCAATGATCACCTGCACACACTTTCTGACATTCACTCCGCACTGCTATTCAGTGCCACAGAGATCAGGTGGCTTGTACACATGCACTTGCTCCTAGCATCCTAATGAGGTGCACTGATATCCAGCAAGTTAATGTCACTGTGTTCACAGACAGCCAAGGCCCGAACCTCCCTCTACCCTCCAACCAATTCCTGATACCCCGTCCCTCCATGAGCTGAAAGCAACCTTTTTACAAGGTCGCTTACAGTCGAAGTAACACTTCTCAGGGTCCCGGGCACAAGGTGAGGGAAGAAAGGTATAACAGATGATCAGGCAACAGTTAACACACTGAGTTTTGGGCACCAATTTGGAGGTTCACTCAGAGGTCTGCAAAGCATGGGGGGAGGGTCTGGGGCCACATGCTTGTCACAGTGGCCTCCAACCAGGTACTCCAAAACCCCAATAGTTATCAATTACACACCGCACAGGAAGGAGGCACACATAGGGCGTGATGACTTGAGCCACACTGACCATTCCGGTTGTACAGAAAGAGCTACCGGGTCCACACCTCCTGGGAAGGAGGCAAAACGTCTGGTGCATGATTAATTGAGTTGCACCAAATGCTTCCAGTCCCCCAGAAAAAGCTCTCAATGCAATGCCTTCCAGGAATGAGGCACAATGTTTGGGGCATGATTACTTGAGTCACCCCAGACTATTTGATCCCACATGAAACAGGTCTCCAATGCATTACCTCCCCAGAATGAGTCACAAGTCTGGTGTGCCATGACTTGATTCGCATCAGACACTTTTGGATGATCATGCAAAGAACTCCACTACCATAACTCCCTGGAATGAGACGCAACGCCTGGTACATGATAACGTGAGTCGCACCAGACAATCCAATCACACACAAAGAATTCCACTGCTGTACCTCCCTGAAATGAGGCACAATGTCTGGTGTGCGATGACTTGAGTCGTACCAAACAATCGAGTCACACACAAAAACTCAAATTCCGTACTTCCCTGGAATGAGGCACAACCTGTGGTACACAATGGCTTGAGTCGCACAGACAATCCAGTCACACACAAAGATGCATGTTCAGCCATACCACACGAGGTAGAAAGCTGCACTACGCCGGGGGAACCCTGACCTCAGAAGGTTGCAACCTATGACTCAGACACCGCACACAATGAGCATGCAGTCAGGTGTTAGACGACAGAAATATGACGTGCTTGACAAAAGCGGGCCATGCGGGTTCCCGCAACCTGTGTACCCGCTCACAACAAACAAGATGTTTAGGCATGCAGTGGCCCACACAATGAAGGGCCTCACTCCGTAAGTGTGGCCTGTGCTTTTTAGGCTCTGCACCAGGCAATTCTAATCTCCAGGCTCAATACGCAATTTCCGCTCACACTGCTGGTTCCAGATGGAGTTGAAAAGACAATGTAGGTGCGGAGGAGGGAACCACTCTCCAGATGGCACCAGTAGACACTGTAGGTCCCTCGCAGGAGGTCTTGGTTGTCCTTTAGACCTACAGACAGAACAATGGTCAAGCCAACAAGCCCTTGGAGAGCACACTTCAGAGTGCCACACAGAGGCAGGTGATCTGCTCAGGCCAGACATGATGCAGGAAAGGTGCACGGATCCCTTTCAAGGACAGTAAATACTCCTGTGCACAACAGATTCCTCTGGCAATGTGCACCATGTGGTCCAGCAGTACCGGTCCCACGTCCCTGCTAGTGTATCTCCGAGTTGCTGAAGTGTGGTACTCATAGTTATAATCCAGTGTGCCTTTGAAGTTTTGGGTGGGTAAACGGTTCCCCTTTGAACTACTGATGTCTCCCCTAAATTTCGGTCCTGTCTGCCACGGGACCATGGAATATAGATCTTCATCTTTAGTGCTGGCATGATCTGGCTCCGAAAGGCCAAGTGTCAGAACCTCTCCCTCAAATCTATCCAGCCAGGCTCTCAAATGGCAGAGGTCAGTTATTCCAGTTATTTAATTTTTATAGATGTGCTTTACCCCCATTTTCAGTGGAATGAAGCTGAATTGCAAAACATACTGTTAGAAAACTAGGCTAATTGCAGAAGTCCCCTAACTTTTTGCCTCAATTTTTCACTGTCTGCTGGTGTTTTCCCGACTCTGACTGTGCGCTGGGTGCTGCTAATCAGTCCCAGGGCCTGTGCTCTGTGTAAAATGTGTATGCAAATTAGGCTAATTATAATTGGCTATGTCAACCTACATATACATCCCTAGAATATGGTATTGTATGTAGGTGTAGGGACCCCAACATAGGTAGTACACCCAGAGGTGCACTGCTGAGGTGCCCAGAGTCATTTTAAAGGCAGCCCTGCCTTGCTGGCTGCTTTTAAACTAAAGCTATATGCAAATTCGACTTTGGAATTAAAAGTGCTTTCAATTTTTAAACTACATTCTTTTTACATATAAGTCACCCCTAAGTACCCCAGGGCTGGGTGCTATGTAACTATAAGCAGGGGCCTTATAAAAATAGTTTCATAAACCCTGGCGAGGAAAAATAACCAAATGTGTTTTTCCCTCACTGTATTGCAAAGGCTCCATAGGCTCAAATGGGGAGACTTTATTTTCATTAAAAAGCCTCCAGTGGAGCTAGATAGGTCATGTTTGGTATCAAACATATTGTTATAACAAATCTAACAACTTGCCATTGTTGAATTTATTATTTCCCTGAAAGTTGCCTAATTCAACTCTGTAGTGCCCTTTTCTGATTGGCCAGCCTCTGGCAGCCTGGCCATTCTGCCTTGGTGAGGAGTGAAGTGGCCTGGGCTGAAAACAAAAAAATGTGCCTGGGAGAGGAGATCTGCCTCACCAGATGGGGAAAACAGTATAGGAGGAGAACAGCCAAACTGGAATTCAAAGGAGGGAAAGACATTTGGAGCAGCTCAGGACCTTTCCCATTTCCTGCAAATCCAGACAACCAGGTGCCCTCTTGATTAGATGAGGCAGAGCAGGAGAGGGGTGTGTTAAGGATTTCTAGCCACACCACTGGGTGGACTCCGCCAGACCTAACCTTTCAAGATTCAGTTTCGGACATTTTGGATTTTTAAGGAATGTTGCTCCTTGGGATTGATTTTTGCTACACTTCCCAGGAAGTGGTCATGCAAGAGGGTGGTGGCCTGCCTGTGATTGGACAGCTGCACCCTTTGCTTTTCAGCCCAGGAGCAAGGGTAAATTGGGCAGCACTGCACCCACTCCTCAGATCTTTACAAGGAACAACATCAGAAGAAGAAAGACTGCCCTGCAGGAACCCTGACCTTCACCTGTACACTGCACTCTGATGGATTGCACCAGCTGCACACTTGGGCTTCACTACTAAAAGGACTTTGCCTGGCCTCAACTGGTTCAAGAAGAGACTCCCTGCTTGATACAGGTGGAAAATAGCTAACCAGAGTCCCCTGCATCAAATCCTGAGGGAACTGAACAGCCGACCACTGCCCAGTGGTCATTTTGAAGTTTGAGCCAGGTGCATTTTACGAGTTGGGGGTCTTAACCCTCAAGGAGCAACTCAAAGCTCCTGGAATCTTGGGGTGAGCTATGGACTACTAAAGGACCTTCAAAGCCCTTCTGGAAGAAGATCAAGAAGTTGGGAGAAGTTTGGAGATCTTTTGGAAAAAAGCTTCATAAAGGGACCTGCTGTGGCGAATCAGCCGGCATACCTCAACTGCAACCCGGCCTGACTTGCAGGTTCATCCCGCCAAAAAGCTCTGAAGCCCCAGACTTTCAGGATTTCAGTGGGGGCTCCTGGAAAGGTGATCCAATGATCTTGCATCAAAATCAGCTTGCTGTGGAGGATCAACCGCCATCGGAAGGAAAAAGGTAAAAACAAAAAGGGACAAAGTCTGAAACGTAAAAAGTTGACCGGGACTTCCCCTACAGCTAATGTGAGGAGGGCTCCAGGGATGTCTGATCAAGATTCAGCTTTCGCCTAGAAAAAGATTTCTGTCCTGAAAAATCGTCTAAGTCTGAAGGTAGATTTCTTCACCAAGGTCTCCTGCGGTGCATATCCGAAGAGGGCTCAGGGAGGTTGGATCAGATTGGTGACTTTGTCCCGCTGAAGAAAATCTTCAAGAAAGAGACAAAGCCGAAGGTAAACTTTTGACCGAGGCCTCCCGCTTGCCATAGCCGAGCAGGGCTCCATCACGGTCAGCCTCAAACTTTGACTTTGCCCCGGTCTAGTGTGACCAGATGACCAGATTGGAGCTTTTAGTTTCTATGCACTAGAAAACAGTAATTCTTTAAAAATTCATATCTCTGATTCCCCTTATCTGTTTTTTTAATTATTTCAGTGTCATTTTAAAGATAAAAATATACTCTATTTTTATAAATTAGTGGTGGGTTTTTGTTGTGTTTTGTGTTTTACTTATTTACAGTTTTGTGATTTTTAAATGCTTTACACACCTGTCTCCGAAGTTAAGCCTTGTCGCTCATTGCCAAGCTACCGAGGGTTGAACGGGGATTAAATTATTGAGACCTACCTGGACCTAGGGTTAGTGGCCTATTGCTTAATATAGGTACTTACCTTCCCTTACCAATAATCCACTTTCCAACACATACACAAAGAGATTTTAGAACATAGGAATGGCCACTTTTTAAAAGTGGCACTTCTAGGGTATTATTGGCAAAAAACATCTTTGCATGAGAAGGGGTTTGTCATTGTGAATCCAATGATAGTAAACATCATGAGACTGCTCCACTGCAAACCACTATTGCAGCCAGGATTAATTATACATTTTCCTCTATGTTAAGCTATGGGCAGAGCAGCTTTCATGGGCAGTGAGAACAGAGATGGGTCTTCTGCCCTCTCTGGGCACATGTGCCCTGGCGCACTCACACGCCTGAAGGGGCAGGCTGGACGCGAGTTTAGAATCACCAAAAAGGTGCAAGTGCGTCCATACAGTCCTGCTGTGACAGGCTCATTATATATGAAAACACCTGTATGCACACACTGGCAAGTTGTGCCAGTCTCATTATATATAAAACACCATTGTACAAGTGTGCACATACTGGCCAGCTTTGCCTGGCTCAGTATATAGGTGAAAACATCATTCTGCAATTGTGCACACATTGGCAAGTAGTGCCAGGCTCAGTATATTTGAAAACACCAGGGTGCCAGGGAGCACATGTTGGCAATCTAGGCCAGGTTCAGTATATATAAAACACCAGGGTGCTAGAGTTCGTATATTGGCAAGCTAGGCCAGGTTCCGTATATATGAAAACTCCATTGTGCAAGTGTGCACAACTGACACAATGATCGGTTCAGTAGCCTATTGAACACTATTGTGCAAATGCACACACAGCGGCCTGCAATGACAGGCTCAGTACACTCTGGTTAGCACCACTTCCTACTCAGTGGAGAAGGTGCATGCAATTCCACCCTTTACTCCCAGGGTCTGCTCAGGGCCTTGAGGCCACTACAAAAGAGTCAGGCCACCCTATGGGAAAGGCTGACACCCCTATGTAGGGTAAACCCAAGGGGCAGTTTTTCCCTACCAGCGCAGGGCACACCTTGGTGTATCTGCCCTGGGGAGTGTAAGGCCTGCTCAGGGTTGTCCACAGCAAGAGAGAGGCCACCCTGAGCGCAGGCACACACGCGCTCCCCACAGTCCTGCACTGTCAAGCCTAAGGCATGGTTGACATGCTCTTCTAGTCGCTGGAACACACATTGCAGAGTGCCAATAGTCACCGGTGTTGACACTGATCCAGGTATGTAGTGTACCTTATTACAGGGCACTCCTGGGTACAACCCTACAACCACACACTTGAGCGCCCCATTCCTGGCATGGGCAGGAAGGGCACAAGCAGTTTTCCACTGCAGTACAGAGTCCTAAGGTCACGTGAAGAGAGTCTGTATAAACTGGGAGGAAAAAGCAAAAAGTTTAAGCAAAATCCACTAAGAAGGGCCATGTCCTACAAAGGAAGGACAATTTGTTAATCATTCCTTCATCTAATCACTGCAATTTGTATTGCCATGATTTACTATATATATGTATATATCAATTCGCTAAGTGATTAACACTGAAAACCCGTAAAAGGTGATTTAGTCCCCCAGGCTGGTCATTTATTACCCCCAGAGTTTCTGAGGTTAGATCTTGAAAACCTGCTCACCTCGTGACATTTTGTGGACAGGGGGCTTCTCAATGAGGGAGGGCCAGGGCCGACTATAGTGCTGATGGCTGACAATGCAACATTCTTTGTTGGGGCCCTTCAATGATTCCCTCACTATTACCCTTCAACAGAGCCCCTCATCTCTCCAAAGCCCATCTCTCACATGTATTTCATTTGTTTTTAAGGGCTCGCTGGCAGAATAAAAGTACATAAATTGTGTCACTTTGTAAACCCTCACGTCACATTATGCCTGAGTCATGCATAATGTATGCAAGGGGGGCGTTCCCCTGTTTGGGGGGCCGAAAAAATGGAACAAGGAAATCTAAAAGATTTCCTTACACCATTTATTTCAGCACTTTTAATGCCTAATCAGAGCAGGTGTCAAAAGGGGACATACCATTATTTATAATGGGCCCCTATGTACTCTGCAGGAGTAGTGTCAAAATGTTGGCGCTGCTCCTGCAGAGTACATCAATAGCGTAAAATAATGACTCTATTTCCCCCTTCAAGATCAGTTGCTTCAAATACTAGATAACCAGAAATGGCACCCCTGCATCCCTGGTTGAGAAAGGAACTACCTCAGATGGACAGGGTCACACATTAAGCAAAAGGCTCCTGTACCATTTTCAGTACTCTGTTGCTCTACTGCTAGGTTTGTTCTCCAGAAATATGTCCAAAAGTATGCATATTACTATTTTTTGTGTTCTTCACATGGTTATTTCTTTACAGCTATATAGTCCAATGGCAACAACGCTGACAGGTACAATCATGATTATTGTGGCAATACCTTAAGATAATGGCATTGTTCTGCTTTTGGAAAGAAATTGGTGTTTTCATTTGAACATTTTTATGCCAACAGTTTCCTCTTGGATCGTAGCTCTCGGTTAATATCCAGGCTTCCAGTGGTATCACAGAAAATTGTGTGTCACCATTGATGTTATCCTTTTAACTATGCAATCAATTAGGAGAAGTAGATTAACTTGCCCACAGAACAATGAGTCATTCCTCAGCTTGCTGGGGCACTCTCCCGATTGTGAGAAGAACATGAAGTATAAATTCTCAGAAGAAACTGTGACCAGAAGAATATCCCTAAAGTCAGAACAGGCACTGTAACCTTACATACTCCAAAATGATGATATTGCAGATTACTCATAATGTTAGGCTAGTCGTATAACACTATTCTGACTTCAAAAATATCGACCTACAAAAATATCACAACCACTACATTGTCACAGTATACATAGATTTACTGTTCTTAGCGCTACCCCTACTTGCCATGCCATTAATTTATTAGGTTAATGTAGTGGATGCAATATTATTTTGATACCATGTAATATGGTGAGTGTATGCTGCTGGGCTTCCATTCTGATAAATGTGCTCCAATATGCAGTACATTTGAATTAAAGCCTAAATCACAAACAAATAAAATCCTTGTTCCTCTACACCAACAGGAGAAGTAATAGGAACCAAAAGCAAGATTTAGTGCCAGCAATCTTTAATGCAGGTACATCTCATTATGTTTGATGGTTAAATAGTGGAAAAAACAACATTTCAACATGTGCAGGTTTACAGATAGTGGCTTCCAATGGTGAAAAAAGGTATTCATTCTGCAGTCTCTGGTGAAAGAATACAAAGAGAGATATTTGTCATTGTTTGTAGTGTGTCTTAATTTCTGCTCTGCGTTTTCCAGGTCAGATACAATCACCAGGTTCAACCTGGACAACAGTAACCTTCAAACTAAGAAGAATTTCTTACATGTCCTGGAAAAAGACCTCAGTGGGGCCAAGCAGCAGGCTGTATTTGAGAGGATGTCAATGACAAAGAGCCGCTGGATGAAGTCTCGGTGAAGCAGTCGAAGACGGCAGGAAAAGCTATGAATGGGAAAGACTGGATTTTCTTGCAGAGGCCATCTTCATCGTCAATGGGGTGCTGGTCTCCATCAAGTCCAGTGAGGATTTTTGCCTTCGGACTTAGAAGTTTTTTTCTGGAGCTTGAAATACCCATGTGGGATGAGGCTGCAGCACTGACGCAAAGAAGTCTCTAGAAGGCTTATAACTATTGTCAAGTTGCTGCTGTGAAGAAGAACGAAACAGGAGCTGTGGCACAGTCAGTCCTATCAGTGATGCTCCTTTGGTGGATCAGCTTGCAGGTATGTCCTGATCTTCTGTCAGTTCTCACAGCAGTTTTTGCTGAAAAGTTTTCTAAGTCACTTGTTTTGGATTATGGTATAAGGGGGCCACTTTAGCACCACATCAAGGGTCCATTACCTTGGGGGGGGCACCAATTGAGGGCTAGGACTCCTCCATCAAGGACCAGCAGCTGCAGGCAGGAAAGTTGCAGCATCTAAAGTTGCAGCATCTCTGGAGCTTGTTGTGTCCCTGTTGCTCACACAGGAGCTATCCCTTGGAGTCAATTTGGTGGCCCTGAGATCAAGGAGCAGGACATTCCTTCCAGCAACTGGGCAGCAGGGCAATCCTTCTTCTGAGTCTTCCACTGGTCAAAAAGTGATCTGATGAGTGTCTCTAAAGGTCCAGTATTTATACAGTGTGCCACCATTTGTGTGGGTGGACTCACTGTCCAACCCCCCATAAATGGTTCAAAACACACATGCCCTACTTTTTAAATATAAGGCACCCTACCCTAGGAGTCTTTAGGGCCTACACTAGGGGTAAACAATAAACATTAAAAAGAACGTTTTAGGCATGGCAACCAGAAGTTTATTTTGACAGGTCGAAGTGGCAGTTTAAAACCACATTACAGGCTTCAGTGGCAGACCTGAGGCATGTTTAAAAGGCTACTTTAGTAGGTGGCACAAAGAGTGCTGCAGGCCAGCTCGTAGAATTTATTGTGTGGGCTCTGAGTATATTTAGTGTCATTTACTAGGGACTTACAAGTAAACTAAATGTACTAGTCAGGTAGATGCCAATTGTGCCACACACTTTACCACTGGTTTGCAGGTTTGTAGATGTGAACAGAGTCTTAATGCCAACAAAAACAGATTCTGCAACAGAAAGCAAAATTATGGTGGAGACCCATCAAAAAGGGCCAGGTCCATCATTCACCACTGTTGACTGAACGATACACCAGTGAAGTGAAAGGAACAGTGTCAGAGTCCTACACAGGGACATGTGTTCAACCATTGCCACTTATTTAGATGTACTGTTAAGGACCTGCACCTGCTCACATCATTAACTCAGCGACACACCAGTTGCGTTAAAGGCATAGCAACATAGTCAGAGTCATATTCAGGAACACATGTTTGCCACTATTACTTATTCAGGTGCACCCTAAGGGACTGGGAAAGGTTCACTCTCATTGACTCACTGGCACACCAATAGAGTTAAAGGCATATTGACAAAGTTAGAGTCACACACAGGAGAATGTGTTTGCCTGCTTCCACTCACTGAAACAAACCCTGGAGGGGACATATTGGTGCCTGAACATGCTCACCCTCATTGACTCAGTGGAGTCACAATAAAAAATGTAAACATATTTTATATAACTAAAAACAACACACTTTGAAGATTAAAGGAATACACATTCTCAAATATTTACAGCAAAATAAATGAAAAAGCAACACTAAGCAATTGTTTCAACATGCAAAATACATAGTCATCCTATATATCATTTTTTATTTAACCTTCTAAGTTTATGATAAAAAACCTAACATTTACTTGAAAAAACAACAACAGTTAGAAAACTAGCCATGGGTCTGGCTCAAATGGCTATAAACTGTCAGTTGTGGTTTGTAGTGCAAATCACAACTCCTCCTTGTGCTGTGTATGACATCACACATGACATTACCAATGACATCATAATTTACATCATTAATGGAAGCGCTTGTGGCCACCAATTATATCAATTTTGAGAGCACTGCATATATGAAAAACTAAGTCATATTAACATACATAGCAGAAAAAACAACAATCAAATCTCAAACTGCCCTGTACAATCAGACACAGCCTCTAGTAAGTATTGAGACAGACTACCTGCAGGGACACACATTCGTAGCACCCCACTCACTCAGGCTCACATTCAAACAGACAGAAGTACACTGTCATATTCAGAGTCACACTTAAGGATACCAGTTTGGAACACTGCTGTCGCATGCCCAGAATCAAATAGGCACAGAGATACACTCAGAGGCACACATGACAGTACCTATTTACACAATGCTACACACTCATTCTCTCTCTCTCTCTCTCACACACACACACACACATACACTTGTTGGACCTGGCCCTTTTTGCAGGGTCATTGCCAAACATGTTGCCTCCTTCCTTCTATTTTTTCTGACCAGTTTTTGTTTGCTTTAGGACCCTGGGCACTTTACCACTGCTAACCAGTGCTTATGCTCTCTGTCTAAATTGTATTGGTGATTGGTTTATCCATGATTGGCATATCTGATTTACTAGTAAGTCCCTAGCAAAGTACACTAGAGGTGCCCAAGGCCTGCAACTCAAATGCTACTGGGGAGCCTGCAGCACTGATTGTGCCACCCACATGAGTAGCCCTGTAACCATGTCTCACACTTGCCACTGCAGTGTCTGTGTGTGCAGTCTTGCACTGCCAAATCAACATGACAAGTGTACCCACTTGCCAGGCCCAAATCTCCCCTTTTTGTACATATAAAGCACCCCTAAGGTGGGCCCTAGGAGGCCCATGGGCAGGGTGCAGTATATTTAAAAGGTAGGACATGTACTGGTGTGTTTTACATGTTCTGATTGTGAAATATTGCCAAATTCAGTTTTCACTATTGAAAGACCTACCTCTCTAACAGGTTAACATAATAACTGACTTTAAATATCTTTTAAGTGCAGTTTCTCATTGGGAGCACATGGTGATTTAGAGTTTGGGGTCTCTGAACTCACAATTTAAAAATACATCTTTTGGTAAAGTTGTTTTTTAGATTGCCAGTTTGAAAATGCCACTTTTAGAAAGTGGGCATTTTCTTGCTTAACCATTCTATGGCTCTGTCTTCTTGTGGAGTCCAAGTCTGGGTAAGACTGACAGTTGGGCTGCTTGTGAATTCCCTCTAGACAGTGACACAAAGAGAGCTGGGGAGTGTCCTGCATACCCTGGTGAGTTTTCTCGGCTAGAGTGGGGAGGGAGGAGCTGGCACCTGCACCTGAAAGGGATGTGCATGCCTCAGACAGTGCAGTCTCTGACCCCCTGGTGTGTGGGAGTGTCCTGCATACCCTGGTGAGTTTTCTCAGCTAGAGTTGGGAGGGAGGAGCCGGCACCTGCACCTGAAAGGGATGTGCCTGCCTCACACAGTGCAGTCTCTGACCCCCTGGTGTGTGTCTCGGGCCAGGCCTAGGCAAGGCAGGATCTTGTAAACAATAGAGACTTTCCTTTGGAGTTTGCCTACTTCAAAGGCATGAATGGGTATAAGTAGTGGACCCAAAACCCCAGACTTTTACAACACTTCTGAATCAAGGGGAACTTCTGCCAAGGAGAAGAGCTGTATAGCTGGAGGAGGAGTACTGTCCCTTTTCTTTGTGTGCTTTACTGGATTGGCCTGCAGTTGCTGCTTCTGCTTAAGACAAAGACTGGACTTTGCTATGTATCCCGCTTGTGAAGTTTCTAGAAGGGCTTGGACTGAGCATGTCTCCTGGTAAAAAGTCTCAGGGACAGCAAAGACTTCCCCTACCAGCCTTTGGTTCACTTGCTGTGGACCCTAACTCATCAGGTGGTGCCTATTCCAGTTTCTGGGCCATTGGAAGTGAATGCTGGTTGAAAACCAAGAACAACTAAGTGCACCATCGCCAGACTACACTCTGACTGATGCCGCTGCCTGACCCTGCGACGCCATCTGCAAACAAAGTCATGGTCCCCACTGGAGTGCAACGACCCCGACTGACATTGCAGGCCTGATGCCGCTGCAGCTCCGCTAATGTACTATGTCTTTTTGAGCCCTGAGTGCCATGTCACTGATGTCTGTGACAGCCGACTCCACCACAGCACCTGCAGGCCCTTGGCGTGACTGCGACCCCTTTAGTTCACCCCACCACGTCTTGACCCTCCGGACATCGTTCCCACCGGAGTGTAAGGGACCGACGCTTCACACCGATACTGCCTCATCTCCTGTGCTCCGCAGCAAGGACCCAACACTTCCCATGACGCCTCAGTTCTACTGCTTCCAGCACCGGAACCCACACCGCACCTGATCAGGCGATGCCTTGCTTCCCCGATTCCGTTTACCAGCTTGTTCCTCACTTTCAAAAGGCACTGTACCTTGGGATCCGTGGGACTCCGTGACAAGAACCATTGGTGTCGAAGGGTTGAGAACGACTCCGTCACGACGCCATGATAACACCAAATTGAAGCATTTGTGTTTCTAAGCACTGTATTCAAGTATGATCTTTGAAAATTCATAACTTTGCTTGTATATGTTGAACTTTTGCCGTTTTGGTTTCGTTTCAATCAGATACATATTGGCTATTTTTCTAAAGTGGTGCTGAGTACTTTTTTGGTGTTTTCACTGTGTTACTGGGTGTAATGGTACAGATACTTTACACATTGCCTTTGAGATAAGTCTGACTTCTTGTACCAAGCTACCAAGGGGTTGAGCAGGGGTTATCCTATGTGAGTATCTCCCTAACCCTGAGTAGAGTGAGGGTCCCTGCCTGGAGAGAGTGCAAACTAACTGCCAACCAGAGACCCCATATCTAACAACACTCAAATCAGAGGTAAAAAGACATTGTCAGCAGAACACTCATGTACAATATTAACACAACGCAGGCAATTCAGACAGAGACTAACATATTTCTGGAGACATAGGGGGTCATAACGACCTCGGCGGTCTTTTCAATAGACCGCCGAGGGACCGCCGTACGGAAGTCCGCCAGTGCTGGCGGTCTTCCGCATGGGCCATTCTGACTGTTGGCAGCGCTCCGCCCGTTTCCGGACGAAGAGCCGCCAACAGCCATACTGGCGGCAGGCGGGGAAGTGAAGGTGGCTCCACCTCCACCGCCACGCCAACAGAACACCGCCCAGCGAATCACGACCTGTGATTCGCTGTGGCGGTGTTCTGTTGGCGTGTCGGTGTCGGCGGAGCTGCCCGTTCCCTCCCGGAGGATCACCAGGAGCAGGTAAGGTGATCGTCCGCTAGGGAAGGGGGGTGGGGGGGCGTTGTGAGTTGTGTGCGTGCATGGGGGTGTGCGTGTGTGTATATTGAGGGGGCGTGTGAATGCGTGCATGAATGCGGGGGGGTGTGTGTATGTGCATGAATGCGTGCATGAATGCAGGGGGGTGTGTGTATGTGCATGAATGCGTGCATGAATGCGGGGGGGTGTGTGTATGTGCATGAATGCGTGCCTGTATGTGTGTATGTGTGTGTATATGTTGGGGATCGGGGTGGGGGACGGGGGTCCTGCAACCTTTTGGGGGTGGCAGGGGTGGTGGGGGGGTAGGGGAGGGAGTCGGGGTGGGGGTTGGGGGTGGGGGAGACCCCTATCAGTGCCAGGGAAGGGATTCCCTGGCACTGATACTGCTTACCGCCATGGATTGCATGGCGGTAAGCCGGGGTCAGGCGGGTTGGAATACCGCCGGCGGTATGTGACGTCCGCCGGGCTGGAGACCCAGGTCTCCAGCCCGGCGGTCGTTACCGCCATGGCGGTCGGAACGGTGAAGCGGCGGCTGACCATGGCGGTAACCGCCATGGTCAGAATACATGAAAAAAGACCGCCAGCCTGTTGGCGGTCTTACCGCCGCTTCACCGCCGACCGCCAGGGTCAGAATGACCCCCATAGTTTGTGGCATACTACGGGTCACACATTAGTACACAAAGAAAGAAAGACCATAAGTGAACGTCAATACAAACACAATGTAAGGTTAAAAATAGAATCAAGATCCAGGCACACACTATACCCCATATTTATAAACAGTCTCAAAGAGAAACAGTGCCGTGCTTTGGATAAATCATGAAATACAGATCACACTAGTAGCCACATTACGAACACAATTGGACACAAACATTAAGGGGGTTATTACAACTTTGGAGGAGGTGTTAATCCGTCCCAAAAGTGACGGTAAAGTGACGGATATACCACCAGACGTATTACGAGTCCATTATATCCTATGGAACTCGTAATACGGCTGGTGGTATATCCATCACATTTGGGATGGATTAACACCTCCTCCAAAGTTGTAATAACCCCCTAAATGCCTCCAATATAAAGACACATTCATCTGTTCGCAGACACACAGACTTACAGATACACTAAGAAACACAATTAAGCTTCTGTAGCTGGGTGGTTCCCAGGCCGGCTACTCAGCGACGCAACGACTGGAGAAAAGTGTGCCCTGGGGGCACCACAGACGTCACACAGGAAGAGAAAGCCGTTGCAAACCCAGAAGTCCGGGTTTCCCCAAGCATAAAAAATGGACAACCGACACGCCCCGCATCGGGAGAAGAAAACGAGAAGCCGAACGAGAATGCACGGAGGAGAGATGGAGAAGGTGTGCAACGCTAGCCAGGGACATCCGACAGTACGGGGCACAGAAGCCCAGGGAGACCCACTGACCGCCACGGCCCTGGAGGGGTGTGGCTAAGGCAGGTACGTTCCTGCCTCCAAACCAGCTACCGGACACTTCTTGGGAGGGCGGAGGGAGCGGGAGGAGGGAAGTGTTGAGCGGGGAGCACTTCACGTGGGGTAGAGGGATTAAAATAGGAGAGCCTGCCTGCATATAAATCCACGCGTGTTCTTTCCTTTTCTTCTGTTTTTCTTTCTTTCTTATTCCTCCACCATAATCTAATTAGTGGTATCAAAGAAGAGAAGTTACCCCCCCAACTCACTGCATGTCGCCCTGAGGTGGACTGTGATAACAACAGTCCCCCTCCCAGTATATTAGTAGAGATATCTTTGTTTTTTTTTCTCCATTTTTCTTCCTTTTCTTTCTCTATACTTGGACTGCCCTTGTTCGTACACAAAAGTACTCTGGATCACGGGGAGCACATCCTTATCGGGTAGAACTTACATAGAATTGGTGTATACCACCTATGGCGCTGAACTATGGGGTTTCTCTGAGAGCAAAATACTAGCAGTAGGAGAAAATAACTTTGCTAGGGCCCTACTTGTGTGTCCCCAGAGTACTCCTCTGATCCCCGTGTTTTTGGGCCTGGACCTAGGTTTTAACCGTATATCCAATTTGATAGCCCTAAGACCTTTGTTATACTGGGTAAGGATTTGGACTGTTCCGGAACTTGTTGTATACAGAGATTCAGTACTTGACATTTTAAGGAGGCCAGGAGCAGCTACCATACCCTGGGTTCTGCCTGTATCTAATTGGTTTTCAGCTCTGGGTCTACGAAGGTTTTGGGAAAAGCCACAAAACTTGGAGAGAGCTGATAAGACCCTCCTGAAGACAGTATATTGGTCCCATATAAAGAGCAATCTGGTCCGTTGTACATCCCATGGTGGATAGACCAATTTATTCATCAACTTTAAGTGGTATCCCCAGTTCGAACAATATCTTGATTTGATTCCTGACATACTGGGGAAGGGCCTTTGCGTGCGCTTCCGCTTTGGAAGCCTCCCGCTGTTATCTCTAACTAAGATTGGGGCGGGCCCTCATCTACTGATCTTTGCCCAGCTTGCCTTGTTTGCACAGAAACCATTGAACACTTTGGGGGTCATTACAACCCTGGCGTAAGGCGGAGAACCGGCGGTAAGACCGCCAACAGGCTGGCGGTCTTTTTTTCCGTAATATGACCATGGCGGTTCCCGCCATGGTCATCCGCCAGTTCTCCGTTCCGCCCGCCAGGGCGGAGACGACCGCCGGGATGGAGACCTGGGTCTCCAGCCCGGCGTCTGTCACTATACCGCCGGCGGTATTTGGACCCGGCTTACCGCCGCGGTTTTCCAGCGGTCTGAACCGCCATGAAAACCATGGGGGTAAGCACTATCAGTGCCAGGGAATTTCTTCCCTGGCACTGATAGGGGTCTCCCCCACCCCGACTCCCTCCCCTACACCCCTGCCACCCCCCAAAGGTGGCAGGACCCCCTTCCCCACCCCCACCCCCAACATACATACATGCACCCCTCCTCACCCCCAACATTCATACACGCACACCCCCCCAACATTTCAACACCCCCCACCCTACACGCATACAGACACACCCGATACTCATACCCGCACACATGCCAACATACATACCAACATACACACACACAGTCATACACGCACACATACTCACAGACGTACAAACAGGCAGACACGCGCACACATTCAGCCACACAACACCCCCCGCATTCATACACGCACTCACACACCCCCTCAACACACTCACACACACACAACACACAACAACCCCCCACCCCCTCCCCTAACGGACGATTAACTTACCTGGTCCGTTGATCCTCCGGGAGGGGACGGGATCCATGGGGGCTGCTCCGCCGCCAGCACCCCGTCAACAGAACACCGCCACACCGAATCACAGAACGTGATTCGGTGGGCGGTGTTCTGTTGACGTGGCGGTGGAGGTGGAGCAACCTCCACTTCCCCGCCGACCGCCAGTATGGCTGCTGGCGGCTCTCCGTCCGGAAAAGGACGGAGGGCTGCCAGCAGTCATAATGCGCCGAGCGGAAAACCGCCACCACTGGCGGTCTTCAGCACGGCGGTCCCTCAGCGGTCTTGTGAAAAGACCGCCGAGGTTGAAATGACCACCTTTATGTTCTTTTGTCCTGCTTACACGACTCCCAGATCAAAATGGATCCATGCAATTTGCCGAGATCTGGGTCTGAGGCAGTGTTTTACAGCTATTAGGATTTTAAAGAGCGACACTTCCAAAAATGTTATCCGTGCTGTCAGCAAGTTCCTTGCGACAGCTTGGAGTATACGACATCGCTCACTGAAATAAACTTATTATTCTATGTTAATATTTATTCAGGACTGAACAATTAGATGGTATGAAGAAAAGGGATGTATTCCTCCTGTTATATTTTAATCTATCTATATGTACATCGAGTTATCAAGTTAGTTTCTACCTTTTTATTGTATGTTTTTTAAATTTAGTTATTAATGTATTTTTTATGCTTTGATGGCCTCAACGACCGAATAAAGCTATTATTATTATTATTATTACCCCACAACCCCTCCCACCTCACCGCACTGTTCGCTTTCTAACACCACCTCAGGTCCCCTAATTCCGAGACTTACCTTTCCTTTTCTCTTTCCCGCTTCCTACGCCGACCGTCCAACACCACCGGTTCTTCACCTGGTCGGAGAGTCCAGAGGCCTTTACCTGAGAGGACACACCTGGGAAGAGGAACAAAACGGACCTTAAATACAAGAACTGTTGGGACTTGGACATACCAAACAACATTAAAAGAAACTCTTAAGGAAAATAAAATAAATTCACCTAAAATTTCTGATCTCCCGACCTGTTTCAATTCTGTCCGCGACCTGCTGCACCCACACCTTGTACAGTTGTGTCACAAGTGGGATATAAATTAGCAGCAGACAGAGAGATACCAAAAACCAGGGCGACCATGGAGGTGAAACCAACAATCGTGGCTATGATTCAGCAGTTAGTGGAGGGACAACGTCATCTCCAAGTGATCTGGGAGGAACACCAAAGGGAAGCTAGAGCTGACAGGGAAACTCTCTGAAGCGCTCTTAAGAGTCAGGCCACTATAATCGCAAATAACCAGCTTGTACATGAGACGGCGTTACAAAAACTTAGGGACACTATAGCTGCCACCAAAGTCCACACTAACGTCCTCAGCTCAGTCCTTCAAAATTATCAGGAAGGTGAAGATCCTGAAGCGCTCTTCACAAACTTTGAGCGGGTAGCAACCTCCGCTACTTGGCCGGAAGATAAGTGGGGACAATACGTGGCGCCATTTTTGACAGGCAATCTCCAAGCCGCCTACCAAGCGATTAATCCAGCTGGAACCCCCCATATAAAGAGACAAAGAAGAGTATTTTAGAGCGTGTGGGACACAATACCAAACACTACAGGCTGAGGTTCAGAAAGATTAAGTGGTCTCCCTCAGATGATCCCTGGACCCTATATTACGAGTGAAAGATCAGGGACTAAAGTGGGTAGGGCCTGTTGGGACTGAGAGGGAAGATATCATAAAAACCATACTTCTAGAGCAATATTTAGACGCCTTGCCCACTGTTACCCGCAACTGGATCAAGCAACATCCCAATGTGGATACGACTTTGGCCATCGATCTAGCTTGTGCATACCATTGTTTGACCGATTTTAAAGCAGGTCCATCAAAGTCAGTCAACCCGGCCAACCGACCAATAGGAATGCCCTATCGGCCTACTTCCCGAAGAAACACCGAGGAGAGCCCTACTCCTTGATCCAGTGAGAAACTCCCAACGCAACAGCCCCAGTGCTATAGCTGTGGAGAGTGGGGACGTGTAGCCCGACTGTGCCCCCACAAAGAGGAAAAAGTCGAACCCATGGAGATTGGGATTACCAGAGGTCGAGTCTTAAATATATACGGGAAGGGAAAATTCCAAATACATCAAAGGGATATTTATTAATGGTCAAGAAATCACTGCCTTAGTAAACTCTGGCTTTAGCCAATCCGTTGTCAGGGCCGACCTGGTAGACCCAGACGTCCAAGCCTCCTAGAAGGTTGTTTCTATTTGCTGTATCCACGGGGAGCTAAGAGACTATCCACTGGTTTCTGTTGTCCTCTAGTGGGAAGGGAGACGGGACCCAGTGGACATGGGCATCATTGAACACCTAGTGGAAGAGTGTATTATGGGTACAGACTACGCCCATTTCACTGACTTGTTACAGAGTGTACAAGAAAAGAGTCCTATGGAATCATGGTGGGGCGAGGCCCCATTTTCAGAGACCCCCTATAAAAGCGGGAACTGAAAGGTATAAACCTAGCAGGAGAGAGAAGAGAGAGGGAAAGAAGCTGTACCTGTTAAGAGAAAAGAAAGAGGAACCAATGAAGGTACGGAGAGTGACAGTCCCCTCCCTCTCACCTTTCTGCAGCAGCCAACGGGAGGACTCCACTTTCCACAATGCCTGGAGGGCAGCAAAACGTGAGATCACAGGTGAGGTGGGCCCTTACTTTGTAATACAAAAGGGCTTCCTGTACTGGATCACAAATTATAACAACAACAACAAGAAGCAACTAGTCAATCCCGAGCCGTATCAGATTCAAGCACTCCACTTAGCACATAGTCAGGTGGGAGGGGGTCATTTCGGTAGAGAAAAAACAGAAGAATACCTTCTACGCCGGTCTTATTGGCCAGGGGTATATTCCCACATATGGCGATTTTGTATACAATACGCCAGATGTCAGATGATAGACCCAGCGCCCCAAAAGAGAGCGCCCTTACAGCCATTGCCGATTATTGATGTGCCCTTCTCGAGAGTGGGGATGGATTTAGTGGGACCCCTCATCCGTTCATCAAAAGGGTATACCTATATCCTAGTCTTGGTGGACTATGCAACGCAATACCCAGAGGCTATATCCGTATGACTACGTAAAATGTGGCTCATGCCATTGTTGGTTTCTTTTCAAGAGTAGGGTTCCAAAAGAGATTCTGACCGACCAGGGAACCCCATTCAAGTCCAACTTAAAATGACACAGATCTGTCAGATCCTGTGGGTCAAACATTTAAAGACCTCTGTGTACCATCCACAAACAGATGGTCTTGTAGAGAAATATAATCGTACACTTAAGTCCTGTTGAAAAAGACCATTTCAGAGTCCGGGAGAGATTGGGATAGGAAGTTACCCCTAGTCCTGTATGCAATAAGAACTCAAGTCCAAGCTTCTACCAGTCATTGCTCATTCGAACTAGTCTTTGGGCATCAACCACGGACCCTTCTAGATATGGCAGCCGAACTATGGGAAGAGTAAGAAGGTGGTGAAAAACAAATACTAGAGTACACCCAAAAATTAAAGACTCACATACAGATGGTCTGGGAGGAGGTACGCGCACACCTTGAGAAGGCCCAAGAAAAGCAGAAACGCTATTACAATCAGGGTACGAAGCTACGACAATTACAACCAGATGACAAGGTCCTTATCCTACTTCCTAGTTCGGACAATAAGCTGCTAGCTAAGTGGCAGGGACCATATAGAGTAGTGAAGGCTATAACCCCTGTTACTTACCTGATCTAGTTGTCAGAGGACCCTAGAAAGACACAAATCTATCATATTAATCTGTTAAAAAAATGGGAAGACTCCGATATATCACTTCCACCTGTATCCACGGGGTTCCTTGTGATTCCAACAAAGAAATCGAAATAGAACTTTGTCCTCCAACTCAGAGTTCGGTACCTGACACACCCCAGATAAGTCCTTATTTGCTGCCACATCAGCAAAGGCAACTCAACACCCTGCTCCATCAACACGAAGGGTTTTTCTCCTCAAAACCTGGGAGAACCTGTCTGACACAGCATCATATTAGAACCCCGGGGGGGGGAGGTCATCCGCCTCCTGCCGTATCGTATCCCGGAAGCCCAGAAGTACTTAGTCAAACAAGAGGTAGAAAAAATGTTGCAAATGGGAATAACAGAACCTTCCGTAAGTCCGTGGTGCTCCCCAGTCGTCCTGGTGCCAAAACCGGACGGCTCAGTTTGGTTTTGTATTGATTTTAGGCAGTTAAATGCGATATCTAATTTTGATACCTACCCCATCCCTCGGGAAGATTAATTGTTAGAAAGATTAGGAAATGCCCGTTACTTGTCCACTCTGGACTTGACTAAGGGATATTAGCAGATACTGTTGGCCCCTGAAGATCGATAGAATATAGCCTTCTCCACGCCTTCGGGTCTTTATCGTTTCACTGTACTCCCATTTGGACTGCATGGGGCCCCCGCCACCTTCCAGAGACTTATGGACCAGCTTTTGAGACCTCAATATGAGTATGCCAGTGCGTGTTTAGATGACATAGTGGTCTATAGTGAATCTTGGGAGGACCACCTCACGCACCTAGACAGTATATTCCACTTACCATATGATGCCGACCTCACGGCCAACCCCTCCAAATGCCACCTTGCCTGCAATGACATCGCATATCTCGTTTACTACATGGGAAAGGGACAAATTCAACCTCAAAAGAAGAAGATAGAAGCTATCCTACAGGTACCTGTCCCATGCACAAAAAGGGAACTTTGCTCCTTCCTCGGACTAGTAGGGTACTATAGGAGATTTATACCCAATTATTCCACCCTAGCTGCCCCGCTGACTGATCTGTTAAGGAAGGGACAGCTGGTGAAGATATCAACCTTAACACCAGCTCAGCTACATAGTTATCATACCCTAAAACGATGTCTCACCACCGAACCAGTGCCACGCTGCCCGGACATCATAAAGCCATTTCATCTCCAGACTGACGCTTCCGATGTGGGTATAGGGGCTGTACTCTTTCAGAAGGATGAATCCTACAATAGTCACCCCCATCTTGTTTATTAGTCGAAAACTCCTACCCCGAGAACAACGGTATCCTATAATTGAGAGGGAATGCTGAGCCATCAAATGGGCCATTGAAAACCTTCAATACTATCTTCTAGGGCACCCCTTTACTTTGTATATGGACCATGCTCCCCTTACTTGGTTGTCCCATCATAAGAACACAAAATCATGCATTCTCCGATGGTTGATGGAACTACAACCCTTTTTGTTTTGGGTACAACACATCCCAGGAGAGCAACAATGCACAGCAGATTACATATCTCGATACCCCATGTCCTCAGAACTCCAACAGTCCCTCGCTAGGGGAGGGGTGTGTAGCCGGGTGGTTCCCAGCCCGGCTACTCAGCACCGCGACGATGAGTAGCCGGGCTGGGAACCACCTGGCTACAGCTACTTAAATATTTAGGATAAACAGTGAAATGTGCATCTTACAGAGAGGAGGAGTGTTTAAACATCTGACAAACTATGCCTCTAACTAAATCCCAGTGCTGAAAAGGTGAAAAAATACAGAAGCACTGAGAGAATGACATTATAGAACTGCTTGCTTCTATCTGTACCTCTGCCTCTATTTCTGAACTTTTTTCTGAGATGCTAGTCCGCTAGATTAATGAACCCTTTTATGGATCTCTATGCCTTTTACAATGAAAGGGGACCTATAAGTAACTCATGCCCTATTTTTCTATGTGTATAAGAAAAAAAACAAAATAAGTATGAAGAAGCAAACCTAGTGTTTAAATGCACACCAATGCAGTCTTCATAAACTATCAGAGAATAAAACCGTAAAACATATTAAGGTGCTAAAATAAAAGAACTACATTATTAATGCCTGATGCCGGCATAATGTAGCACAAAGGGTTACAAAGTGGCACAATGCATGCACTGCGTCACTTTGTAAATTTGGCATGGCAATTTTGGCCTTGTTGGGCCACATTAGCATAAAAAATGACACTAATGTGACACAAAGAGGTGCTAGGGGCTCTTAAATCTCCCCTAAGAGGCTACAGGTGAAATGTATTACTTGTAATGCTTTCTTCCATGAGATGTGAAGAAACATGCTGGAACATGTTAGCAAGTTGCAGGTTATGTGATACTGACTGCAGGAATTTAATGGATTGTTCATTCAGTGTTCTTACTCATTTTTAGCCTATCCCCATTTTTACTTTCTCTCTTTTTCTTCTGTGTGTAGACAGTAGACCACATTAATGCCGTCCAATATCCCCAGTTTTATTTTTTGCCACAGACATCAAGTTAAAGAACTTTGGAGCATGTTGCAAAGGTTTAAAATGGTGCTTTCTGTTGGATGCAGTAGTAGTTGAAAAGGGATCATGTACCATTCTCTCTGTAGAACGTCCCTGGGCAAAGTCAGAAAACAGCTTCCATATGCACAACATTGAGTTTACAGCTAAAAGCCTTAACAGGCAATAAGGCATAACAAACGGGGGGCTCCACACCTTACACTTCAGTCTGGATCCTCACAGCCCTACCTGACCAGCACCCTAGAGATGAAAAAAGCAGCAGAGAAGCTGAAACAAGTTGGCTGGGCCTTTGTAGTTAAATCATTGGAAAGGTTTTTAATTTTTTCGCATGGACATAAGGGAGTGGTGGACCCCAGTTTAGTGATAAGTAGCCCCATCAGTAGTGCAGTAGAACAGAACTAACAATATGCAGCTTTCATTATGGAGCTCCGGGATGGGAGGTCCGGCCCTAAATGGTGACTGGTTGAGACATTAAAGGGGTCCGTTGCATAATGAGGCCAGGGCACATAATTTGGTGCATGAAGACGTCACAGATGTTGCTATCATTTTATCTAAAATAAGGGTTGTCTTCATTTACTCATCACAAGGAAAACTACGTTGAGCAGACAGCAGGTTTGTCAAGCTTTTCTATCGGCATGGCTCAAGATGAAGGCATGTCAGAAAAAAATATGAAGCACAGGACAGCAAAGGGAATTGAGATAGAGGTTTTAAGAATGTTTTCAAATGGTTCTTAATATAGAAGGCACTTAGGGCCACTTTTCTTGCGCCCCTTAGCACCCTCCTAACACCACCATGTGTGTGCCATATCTAAGCTACGGTGCACGATGGTGGTAGTTAGGAAACTAAAGTCAAAATATTTGACGCTAGTTCGAAGTTTTGCAGGATAAGCGTCAACATTTTTTACGCTAATCCTGCAAAGAACATTGAGGCCCATTGTAAACAATGGCATGCCTCTTTTTAACACGTCCTTCGAGCAGGCGTTAAAAGTGCTGAAAACAATTACGCAAGGAAATCTCTTAGATTTCTCTGCACCATTTTTTCAGCCCCCTGAATGGGGGAACACCCCCTTTGCACACATTATGCCAGGTGCAGGCATAATGTGGCACAAAGGGTTACAAAGTGGCGCAATGCATGCATGATGCCACTTTGTAAATTTGGCGCTGTGATTTTGGCCTTGTTGGGCCACATTAACATTAAAAACAAATTATGCCAATGTGACGCAAGGAGGCGCTAGGGCTCTAAAATCTGCCCCTTAATCTGCAGTGTGACAGTCTGCTTATGAGACTTCAGCAGACTGCAAAATTGCATAGACATCATGATACCTCCCACAATGCATCTGGCTTGCACCAAGCAAAACTCTCCTAGCAATGAAATGTCCACTGATTACTCACAATGCACATGCACTGTCACATCAGAACTGATACAATTGCAGATATCTCCTAACATACTTTTGTCATGACCTACATATTGCATTAGATCCAAGTACAAAAACATGTACTGTGATCGTATAATGCACCTTTATCCATATATGTGGCATGTATTGGTAACTAATTGCTGAATTACCTGAAGAGCTCTTACAATGCACCTCTTCCATGATTTGCATAATGCATAATGCACTATAATACTGGAACTGAGACATCTGGAGATCTATCACCTTGCACATCTCTCCTGGTTACCATTATGAGCTATTTCAGTACAGGTAACGATCCACTACAATCGCATTGATCTGCTACCCACAGAGCTTTTAAAGCACACCTCGATGCTGAACCGCACAATGCTCTGTTATCACAATAGTGAGACATCCCATGTTTCTCAGAATGTACCTCTTTCTCTACTGTAGCGTGCGCTTAACTATCAGCATTGAGTCATCCACAGAGCTGCCACTTGCTCCTCTAATTTGATTTACATTCAATACTGTTTTCACAGTAGGGAGCAATGCACAGAGCTTTTAACATGTACCTCTATCCTGAACTGTATAATGCACCATTATCATAGTAGTTAGACATCCACAGAGCTCTCACAATATACCTCTGTAGAGAATTGAGTTGTTTATGAGTATCCCATTGCATATGTCTCTACAACACCCTGAAATGTTAATTCTGTTCAATGCATTTTAAAGAAGAATGGATATATACTGTTTTTTCTGGAGAAATGGCTTTACTTGTCAATGCCCATGGTGACAAGATCTGCCTCAGCTGTATAATCACTGGTTTAAATTTCTAAATAGGTGAACTAATGCTTTCACGTTTTCCAGTTCAATGTAACAAGTAACCACTGTGTTGGATGATGTTAGGGCTATTAAATCAAGATGTACATTACTACAAAGATTGGGCTTTATCTTAGCCCTCACTCATGACTAGGTGGGATAGCTGTAAGTCTTAGTGCCTAACTGTTTATTGGCTGTATTTTTGTTAGATAAATAGGAAGAGAATTGTAACAGTAAGTAGAAGACGTTCTTTTATTCTTGTCATCATCAACACCTCCGACTTTTCCCACTACCAACTGTCACAACTGTCTGAGGCGACATCATTCTAAAGATCAACCAACCAAGCAGAAAGGAAGGAGGGACAAGGAAGGCAAGGAAGAAAGCTGCAACAGAAGCGATCAGAAAAATACAGTAGAAGGAAGAGGTGTACATTGAACAAGGCAAAAGGAATGTAATCAGCAGATATCCACTAAAATACATCTCTCTATCTAGAACAAGAGTAATGCAGGCTATGAATCTGCTGTCATCGTACAGCCTCTGTGTTGACATTGAAGGAGCGATGCAGCAGAATTATTACGCACTTGAGGCGATGCATCAGTTTTTGCAGAAATCAGCTACAGAACCCTCTTCTGAGGCACAGGACTAGAGGGGACACCTCAGGCAATGGTATGACTCACAGGCGACAGAGTCCAGCAGCATCAGGAGAGTTGTGTGCACTCTTTGAAGCTCCTGAGAATGCAACAGAACAGAGGCAAGATAGAAAGCTCTTGGAGTCATTCTGGGTTCAGCAGGATGGGTCAAGTCCTTGTTTTCAGCAAGGCAGACACCAACAGGCAGCAGGGCAGCTCAGCAAAGCAGAGAAGTAATGTGAAATTCGACTTTACAAGTAAAGAGGATTTATCATTACCATTCCAATGATTTGAAACATAATGTAGCTACTCCTTTCTGATCAGGAATTACAGCTTAAAAGTATATTAAGGAATACCCAATGCTGGCCTAAGAGAGGAGCAGGACTCTCTGTAGTGAAAAATGACTTTGGGAGTTTTTCACTGCTAGGACATATGAAACTTAAAAGTACATGTCCTGCCTTTTACGTACATAGCATCCTACCCCTAGTGTTACTTAGGGCTTACCTTAGGGGTAACTTATATGTAATAAGGGAGTTTAGGGTTTAGCAAGAGGTTTTAAATGCCAAGTGGAAGTGGCAGTAAAACTGCACATACAGGCTCTGCAATGGCAGGCCTGAGACAAATTTAAGGGCTGCTTTAGTTGGTGGTCCAATCAGTGCTGCAGGCCGACGAGTAGCTTTTAATTTACAGATAGGCCCTGGGTATATGGTATACCACTTTACAAGGGACTTAAAAGTAAATTAAATATGCCAACCATGTATACACCAATGTTACCATATTTAGGGGAGAAGCACATGCACTTTAGCGCTGGTCAGCAGAGGTAAAGTGCTCAGAGTCGTAAGGCCAATAAAAAGGTACAGCAAAAACAGGAAGTAAAAAGCAACAAGTCTAGGGGAAGACCACCCTAAGGCTCTTATCATAAGAGTCCCATTTGATGGCCATGGGTTGATATGATGGACAGAACCCAGCTCTGTCTCTCTGACATCTCTGTAAACTTTGGATAGCCTGTCCCTGCTCCATGTTTGTCTATTCTCTAGTACAGCCGTATTTTGTTTTACCCAATTGATCCTTGTCGAGGGATAAAATCTATTGGAACTTTCCCCCTTTAGTCCTGACCTCTTTACTTGACCAAATCACCTTCTGCCAAATAAGACATGTAATGCCTTGACTTGAATCATACAATTTTTTGTATTTAGAGTGAGGATAATTGCCCTGGGATAGTAGAGAGCCATTCTAGGATGGCAAATTTACATTTCCTGAAGAAATGCCTCCTTCCCTTTTGAAGCAAACTCTACTATGTTATCCATGGGTGTGGTTTTAGAAATAACACAACAAAGTATGTTTCTCAAGAAATTATTTAGACAATCCATTGTGACGATAGTCAACAATTGTAGAAGAAGGTTTGGTTTGTTAATCAGGCTTATAGTATCTAAGGGCGTGATTGAGATCTTGGTGGACAAGTTATTCTGTCACAACGGTGAAGGATATCCCGTCCACCGAAATGTAAATCGCATTGAATATAATGGGATTTACATGTGACGAACAGGACATCCCTCAACATTGTGATGCTGTAACTCATCTGCCAAAATCTCAATCCGGCCCTAAGTCTATATTTGTCCGTCTATTGGGTACCTTTTTAAGGTGCTTTTAAAAAGGTATTTTTAGATCCTCTAGTTTAGTTTTAATTAAATAAATTAATTAAGTTAATAGAGATTCACAAAATACTTCCTTTTAGGTACTTCTTTTTAGGTACAACGGTTACTTTTAAAGCGTATGTGTATTACATTGAGAAAGTGGTGTTGTCATTTGGGTCAGAATTGACGATTAGGATGCAGTGAATTGAATTTTTGAATGAAAGAAAGAGCAAGCAAACTAGAATTCCTTATTTATGATAAGATAAAGATCACAACCATGGAGGAAGACATTGAGTTAATATAAGGATATGTCTTTTTTTACTGTGTTTGACTGTGTTGTCAATGTGGGGTTTACTATTTATATTCCTGTGACATAATGTTTATTTTACTCTCCAATTCTTGATGAACTGAAAATATGAGAAAAATACCTGTATTTTGGATAATAATTAGATATCCTGAAGAGTTCTCCATTTAAAAGAAGCACATTGTCACCACACCTTCTAGGAGAACGGAGTCTTCGATACAATCCTCAATGTTGGTGTCAGCTGTGTCCAAACTACATCTCTCGCTGCCTAATTGGCTGTAAAACTCTTTACTGTCTATTAATGTAAAAGTTGAACAAGAGTCAGCAAATATTTCGGTTATGTGATTTCACAACTAGGAAACTTTAGATTGAATTGGTCACCACTTACTTGAAATCGAAATGTTTTGTTATCATCATCTAAACATTCAACAGAATTCCCATTCTTGTTATCATATTGCCTACATAGTTTGACAAAGTGACTACATTTGGCACACTCCTAAACAGAGTGCTCCTTGCAATACAGTTCTGATTTTTCACTGAGTGTCCATTATTACCACATCTGTAGAACTTAAATTTTGTATTCTGAAAACTATGTTTCGGCTTCATTACTGAAGGTTCATCTTAGGGCATTCTTCGATTGTATTGTTTTCCATTACCTCACAAATCTGTTGCATGTGTTGGTTTATTTCCTTGACACAGTCAACCAAGTGTTAAATTGCCTTGGAAAATTTCACTCCATCCTTCAGGTTAAATTTGTGAGCTAAAACTGTTTCTTAAATGTGAGGACTATTGGTAAAGCTGACCAGTTGTTTTCTTTTGAGTGAGTCACAAATATCTCCAAACTCACATGTGTTTGAAAGACCTCTTCAAGCAGCAATTAGCAAGTAACTTTCGCATTCTCTCTCGTGAACTCTCCCAAGGAAAAACATTCTGGGGGTCATTCTGACCTCGGCGGTAAAAGGCTCTTACCGCCTGTCAGAAGTCCGCCATTCTACCGCCGCTGCCGCGGTAAACCGCCACGGTCATTCTGACCCACAACTTCCAAACCGCCAAAAACCCGACATCCACGGAAGGCCGCCTCATCAGCGGTCAGCGATAAACTGGAGATGACCAAACCTCCACCGTCAAGCCAACACAAACACGCCCATGCCATTACGACCCACGAATCCACGCGGCGGTCTTTCAACCGCGGTATTCCATTGGCGGTACACATCGCCGCGCTCAAAATACACACACCTTTACAAAACACAGCCACATTGGACAATTCGAAATACACACACCTGATATACATACACACACCACACCCACACATCCAATCAACTATAATGCCTATCTTTACACGCAGTGGAGGCGTCTGGGTGGGGGAGGAGGGCTGTGGGTGACATTAGGGCAGGGCGCTTTCTGTAGTGTAGTCCCCTCCTTTAGGCATGGCACTGTGCCCCCGCCCCCCACCTCTGTAGGGTGCCAAGTACAGCAATCCATGGGCTAGCATCACCCATGTGCGCATATGTTGTCCATAGACCTGTTGGCCTAGTCACAAGTACTGAGTAGTGTACCCCGATTGCGCGGCGTAGTGCATGAGGCTCCTGTGTCTGTCCTCTCCGCCAACGGTGTTGACAATGCATGCACTCAACCTGTTTTTATTTCTCCCCCCACCCTTTTTCTTTGTCTTCTTGTGCATGTGTGCATTAGCATCATCAGGCGGAGGAGAATTGGCATCGGAGCACGAGGGAGCTGCAACTCACAAGGCCCCGGTGGGCCATAGTACAGACACCGAGGTCACCAGTGATACAGAGGGCGAGGGCAGCACCACAACGGGGACCCGTGGTGACAAAAGCGACACCGACACGTCCTCGGAAGGGAGTTCCCTAGCGGTGGTGGCAACATCCGGGCCCCCCGCCTCTACAGGTACAGCCGCCACCCAGCGCACCAGCTCCGCCCTCCCAGCAGCCCCTCAGCCTTCGCTCCGTGCCCGCTCGCCCAAGAAGGCGGGCATCTCCTTCGCCCCAGGCACCTCAGGCCCTGCCCCTGTTACCCCTGCTGCCCTCAGTGCGGAGGTCATTGACCTCCTACAGACCATCATTGTTGGGTAGTCTACCCTTTTGAATGCCATCCAGGGGGTAGATAGGGAGGTGCATCGGAGCAATGCATACCTGGAGGGCATTCATTCGGGTCAGGCTGCCCATCAACGATCGTTCAATGCTCTGGCCTCAGCACTGACGGCAGCCATTGTCCCTGTTTCCAGCCTCCCTCTTCTAACTGCCTCCACCCTGTCTCTGTCTCCTGTTCCTCAGCCTATCCCATCCACACCATCAGACCAGCCTGCAAACACCTCAACACCCAAGGGCAGCTCATCCAGACATAAGCACCACAGATCACACAAGCATTCACCCAAGCAACACCCAGATGCAGACATGCCAACAGTCACTACCACCCCTGTGTCCCCCTCCTCCTCGTCTCCCTCCTCCCTCCCTGTGACGTCTCCACTCACACCTGCATACACACCACCATCAGCCAGTACTTCCATCACCAGCACACCCTCCAGTACAGTCCGCACACGTGCAGTCACCACCCCCACTGCCATTTACACGTCCCCTGTGTCCTCTCCCACTGTGTCTGTCACCCCCTCTTCCAAGACACACAAACGCAGGCAGCCACCCACCCAACAGCCAACCACCTCACGACAGCCTACGTCACAAGCACCTGCACCCAAAGACAGCACACCTGACTCTCCTACAACCACATCCTCTTCCTCCACTCCCATGCCCACTACACCTACCCTTTACATTGGTCCTAAAAAACTTTACCTCTCCAAACTTAACCTCTTTGCCCCACCTGACCCACCCCCTCCATCTGCTAAGAGTCCCAAGAGCACCTCAGCCACCACCAGCCCTGCTTCAAGTGTCACCATTGTGCACGGGTTTTGGAGTCCACCCTTTCCCAGCACAGATACATCGGCCAGCAGCAATGGAACAGCCAGCCCCCCCCCCTGGGAAGAGGACCCGTAAAATCAGGGACCGCCGCGAGAAGACTGACACGGCTGCCCCCAAGGAGCAAAGTCCTGGGCCGTCACCTGCCACAACATCCAGGGGAGGCAAGGGCCAGAGAGCCTCATCGAAGGAGGGCAAGGGCAGCAGGGCGGAGAAGTCAGCCAGCAGGGGCGTGGACCAGGAGGGCCCCACAAGCCCCATCCTGGGTGTGAGGGAGGACACCCACGGGCCCAGGACTCCGTCACAGAAGGGTCCAGCAACTGCACGGTTGGAGGGCGACTAAGCAGGGAGTCCTGGCCAGGTCTGGCTCCCTTGGATGACTGGACAAGCACCGCTGAAGAGGGCCCTGCCGTGCAGAAAGACACTGCTGAAGAGGGCCCCGCCGTGCAGAAAGGCACCGCTGAAAAGGGCCTGCCGTGCAGAAAGGCACCGCTGAAGAGGGCCCCGCCGTGCAGAAAGGCACCGCTGAAGAGGGCCCCGCCGTGCAGAAAGGCACCGCTGAAGAGGGCCCCGTCGTGCAGAAAGACACCGCTGAAGAGGGCCCCGGTGTGCAGAAAGGCACCGCTCCGCTGGGCCCCGCCGTCTCAAGCACCGCTCCGCTGGGCCCTTCCTGTCAAGCACCGCTCCGCTGGGCCCCTTCCTGTCAAGCACCGCTCCGCTGGGCCCCGCCGTCTCAAGCACCGCTCTGCTGGGCCCTTCCTGTCAAGCACCGCTCCGCTGGGCCCCTTCCTGTCAAGCACCGCTCCGCTGGGCCCCGCCGTCTCAAGCACCGCTCCGCTGGGCCCTTCCTGTCAAGCACCGCTCCGCCGGGCCCCGCCGTCTCAAGCACCTCTCCGCTGGGCCCTTCCTGTCAAGCACGCTCCGCTGGGCCCGCCGTCTCAAGCACCGCTCCGCTGGGCCCTTCCTGTCAAGCACCGCTGGCCCATTGGCAGTCCCGGTTCTGTGTCGGGCAGGCCTTCACGACGCACTCTGCCCACCATGCCTCCTCCATGACCAGTGGTCTCTGTAATCCACCTGATGGACTGTGGCTTTGCACTCCCCAGGATGTAACAGTGGGCAATCCACCCACTGTAGAGACTTGTGAGACTGTGGCTTTGAACTCCCCAGGATGGCACAGTGGGCAACCCACCCACTGTAGAGACTTGTGAGACTGTGGCTTTGCACTCCCCAGGATGGCACAGTGGGCAACCCACCCACTGTAGAGACTTGTGAGACTGTGGCTTTGCACTCCCCAGGATGGCACAGTGGGCAACCCACCCACTGTAGAGACTTGTGAGACTGTGGCTTTGCACTCCCCAGGATGGCACAGTGGGTAACTCACCCACTGTAGAGACTTGTGAGACTGTGGCTTTGCACTCCCCAGGATGGCACAGTGGGCAATCCACCCACTGTAGAGACTTGTGAGACTGTGGCTTTGCACTCCCCAGGATGGCACAGTGGGCATGGTGGACCCTTCGTGGATCTGGCGTCGTGGACTCATGTGGCTGAGGTGCCCCCCCTTCCCTTCCCCCTGAGGTGCCTGTAGTTTTGTCATCTGATGCCCCAGCAGTGTTCTCTCCAACGGACTCAGGTCTCCTGTGTGGGCTTTGCCCATGTGTTGATACACTTTGGCCCACGGACAGTGGAAATTTAGGTGACTGTGCAGGACTTATTGCCTATGTTTATCGGTTTCGCAATGTTCTTACTTGATTTTTTATAATTCATATTGCTATTTTACCATGACTTCAATGAACCTCTTATATACATAAATGTTGTTTCTCACTTTAATTATGTCTTTGCATTATTCCGGGGGGTTTGGGTGGTGTCACTGTGACTTGGTGCTCTGCATTGGTGTGTAGATAGTTGGGGGGGGGTCGCATATGTGTGTGCCCGTAAGCTTTCCTCCTCCCCCCTCCCCTGTGTCGTAGGTGCAGTACTCACCGTTGTCGTCTGCGCCGGCGTTCGTACTCGTGGTAGATGAGCAGGTAGACAATAGCCGGTAGGATGTGTAATTCGGGCTCCATGCTGTCCTCCTTCCTCGTGGAGTGTGTATAGGTGAGCGTTTTCCCGTTCGTAGTCTGTTTCCGCCGTGTATTTATCGGCGGGGCTCCAGCCCCGGAAAAGGTGGCAGATTGGTGAGTTGTGATAGTGTGGGCGGTACATTGTCTGCCGCCTGGCTGTTGGCGGTGACCGCCGAGCTGTTTGTCTGTCCCGCCGTGGCGGTCGGAGTGTTAAAGTGTCGGGCTGTGGCGGCGGTTCCCACCAGGGTCAGAATACCTTTTTTTTGACCGCCTGCCTGTTGGCGGGTTGGCCGCCGCTTTATCACCGGCCGCCAGGGTTGGAATGACCCCCTCTGTCTCTCTACAAAGACATTTTTTTTACAAAAGTGTTCCTTTTTATTTATTAAAAGTAAATTTGAAAATACCTCTTTGAGTGCCCTGTCCAATACTCCCACCAATAACAAGGTTAGGTAAGCTTGCTTACACTTTCCTGCATTAAGTTCCCGGATAATACTGTAAAATGTACTGTTTACATAGCACTGAAAATTTCTCCCCTATATTTTCAATAAGATACAATTCAAAAAGTTTTAAAGATTGATTCCATGGTAGGGTCGGTTCTTCCAGCCATTGTGGAATAGGGATGGTTGGAGCAAAATTGCTGCTGCTGTACCGTTGAATAGAAGATACAATAATAATAAAGTGTAGTAAATAAGAACAGTAGAAAAAGTCTACAGTTCACCATTAGGAGGTATATAAAAATACTGAGGTAAAAAATATGCAATGCAAATTCTAAGTAAGGTGAAGTGATTTCCAGTAGTACGCTGAATCGAAGGTAAAAGAATTGAGAAGAGCAGTATAAGGTTTCTTGGAATGAGTCCACCTTTTTTGGACCTCTTTCCTTGTTTCCTTTCTATAGGCCTCACTAAGGAAGAGACGAAGCAGAGTGGAGCTTTCCTCAAATTGACATCACAGGGATGGGTGTCATGAAACAATGACGGATAAAGGAGAGTGAGCAAAGCATTTGAAGAATGTGCTGGGTTTACAATAGAGAAAGCGCTGTCAAGAGGCACAAATTCCCAGTGAGGTCTTGTGCAGGGCATTGGCGATTTTAAGTGATTAAAGGACACTCAGCCTAGAAGTCAGCAGTTAGCTCAGGGAACAATCATAGTTGTGGTACCGCATGTTCTTGATAGAATTTGCTAGATGCAGCAAATTATGGTCACAGCTGCAAAGACGAGCATCAATTTGGTGTAATCTCACAACTTGTGCCATTGTGTGAAAAGAGAGGTTGTGATGTTGATGGGGGCACTGGCATTTAACAGCTGAGAGTCCCTGAAGCAAGAGTGATGAGGTGCTGAAATTCAACAAGGGTAATTGTGAGAAATAAGGTAGTTGGTTTACTGGGGTGTCAAACACCAGCTACAATCCCTTGCAGGGTGAACCACAAAAAGTCACTGCATTAACTATGCTTATCCCTGGGTAGCTAGGCACAAAAATAAGGCAGGCTAAACTTAAAGGCTATGTCAAGCAATCAATCACTCAATCACAAAGTCTTATATAGCAAGAGCTAGTCAGCCTGGTGGGTCTCTAGACGCGGTGGGGGTGCTGCGGGCCTCGTTTGACTGGTGCTGGCAGTCGAAGAATCAGGTCTTAAGATGCTTTCTAAAGACCCTTCAGGGAAGGGGTGGTGCCCAGGTGGAGGGTGAGGTCATTCCAGGATCTGGTGTTGAGGTGGGAGAAGGTAAGACCTCTGTAGTGTTTGGGACAGATGGTGGGGACTTGGGTCAGGGCAAAGGAGGCTGAGCTGAGATCTCTGGTAGGTTGGTGGAAAGTAAGGCAGTTATTGATGTAGGTGGGTCAGGCATTGTAGAGGACCTTGCACGCATGTGTAAGGAGCTTCAAGAGGCATCTTTGCTGAACGGGGAGCCACTGGAGGGTCCTGAGGTGGGGGTGATGCTGGTTCTTCTGGGTGGTCGAGGACAAGTCTTGCTGCTGCATTCTGGATGGTCTGGAGGCAGTTCATGAGCTGTTTTGTAATTCTGGCATAGAGCATGTTGCCTCAGTCGAGTAGGCTGGAGATGAGGGTCTATGTGATGGTTTTCCTGGTAGAGATGGAGATCCATTTAAATATCTTGTGGGGTATGCAGAGGATGTGTAAGCAGGCAGAAGAGATGGTGTTAATCTGTTGCTTCATCCTCATTTTGGTGCCTAAGATGATCCCAAGAATGTGTGCATGGTTGGTGGGTGTGGGTGAGAAACCAAGAGCAGTGGGCCACCACGTATCATCCAAGGGGGAGAGCTTGTTCCTAAAAATGAGGCTCTCCATTTTGTCTGAGTTTAGCTTGAGGCAGTTGGTCCTCATCCAGGCGGTGATGTCAGTTATAGTGTTTTTAAAGTTAGTTAGTGTCGTAGCGGTGTCGTCTGTGAGGGATAGGATGAGCTCGGTGGCATTGGCATAGGAGATGACGTTGAGTGTGCGGGTGCGTGCGATGTCTGCTAGTGAAGACATGTAGATATTGAAGAGTGAGGGGGTGAGGGAGGAGCCCTGGGGGACTCCACAGATGAAGTCTTTGGGTGAGGAGATGTAAGGAGGGAGGAAAATCATCTGTGTTTAGCCTGAGAGGAAATAGGAGATCCAGTTGAGTGCATTGTCTTGGATGCCAATGCTGAGGTGTCCGTAGACAAGAGTGTGGTGTGAGACAGTGTTGAAGGATGCAGATAAGTCAAGGAGAATAAGGGCCACTGTTCCCCCTAGGTCGAGGAGGCACCTGATGTCATTGGTGGCTGCGATCAAGGGGGTCTCGGTGATGTGATTGGGCTGGAAGCCAGATTGGGATGGGTCAAGCATGTTGTTGTGTTCGATGTAGTAGCCCGTCAGCTGGCGGTTGATGGCCCTTTCCAAGACTTTGGGGGGGGCAGGGAGGAGCGAGCTGGGGCAGTAGTTTTTGAGTTCGCTGGGGTCAGCTGAGGGTTTCTTCAGGAGGGGCTTGACCTCAGCATGCTTCCTGGCACCAGGGATGGTGGCTGTGGACATGGAGGTGTTGAGGAGTTTTGTGAAGGAGGGTCTGATTGTTTCTCCTCCTAGGTTGTAGAAACAATGCTGGCCAAGATGGAGATGGTGTCTTTGATAGATAGCTGCTTCCATTCGGTGATCCGGTGGGGGGTCATGACGGGGTTGGGAAATGGGCAAGGTTGGTGAATTAGGGGATCAAAGTTGCTGTAGATGTTGGTGATCTTGTGAGGAAAATAGTCTGACAGCATCTCACAAACTGTTTGGGAGGGGTGGATTGTGTTCTCTGTGGCAGAGGGGCAGGAGAATTCTCTGACAATGCTGAAGAGTTCACTGGTGCTTGCCTCGTTGCGGGTGGTGAGTGCTTCTTTCTTTGTCTCTATGAGTCGGTGGTGGTATATTTTGAGGGCAGCCTTGAAGGAGTCGAGGTTGGCGGTCGTCTTGTTGGAGTGCCAGTGTCTTTCTAGTTTCCTGCAGTGTCATTTGAGGGTCAGAAGTTCTGGGATGAACCATTTGGTTTGTTTGTTGGGCTTGCTGCTGTTGGTTCTCTTTGGCGGGTGACAGTGTTGGCAGCTGAGGAGATCCAGTTGGAAAAGTTTTGCATACGGCGCTCGAGGGTGTCTGCGGGACGGGTCTAGCTTCTTTGAAGGCAGCAATCCTGGGTGTTTCGGTGACTTTGCTCCAGTTGTGGTGGGGGAGGGTGGGGGTGTCATCAGAGCTCTAGACAGGCCCTCAAAGGTAAAGCCGTTGATGCTGTGGTTGGTCCATGTTACCTCGGAGGTATGGGTGTACTTGTCTCTGTCGCTAGAGGAGAAAATGGGGTCAAGTGTGTGTCCTGTGCTGTGCGTGGGAGCAGTGACCAGCTGAAGAAGGCTGATCTGATAATGCTCATGTTTTTTGAGGAGTGAGGGGGAGGTGGTGTCATCCGGGTCTTCTAGGTGGAAGTTCAGATCCCCCAGGAAGATGTAGTGGATGAACCGAACTGCCAGGGGGGCAATGATGTTTCGGATGGAGTTGCAGAAGCTGTGGCAGGGGGCAAAGGGTCTGTAAGCGAGGGTTCTTCTGATGGGGTTGTGGTATTGGGTTTGATCTGGAAGTTGAGGTGTTCCATATTCGGTGTTGTGTCATCATCCGAGGTGGTGCAGTGGAGGCAGTGGTTGTGGATGATGATGATGTCTCTGCCGTGCCTGTTGGGGTGGTCGTGGTGGATCATCTTGCATCTAGTCGGTGTTTCAGTGATGAACATAATCTCAGGTGCAAGGATGGTGATTGTGTCCCAGATTTCTATGGCATGCTTGCAGAGGAACCAGATGTTTAGAAGTGCACATTGGAGTTGAGGTTTGAAGGCTGGGGGTCTGCCGGGAGATTGCAATGGATCCAACGCTGCAGGAGAAATGGCAGTTGTGGAAGGGCCCTTGGTGGAACAAGGAGAGGTGGTGCTGCAGCTGAGGTTCTGGGTCTTAGGACTGAGGTTTTTGTTCTCATTGGAGGAGTACTGGTGCTGGTTTGCAGATCCAGGGGTCCTGGTTTTGGGCATGGTCTGGGCATGGATAGGTGCAGATGGGCTTGCATTTGGTGCACCAGGGGTACATCCGCTTGGCAGTCACACAGCAACTGCTGTTAAGTAGGTCCTTGTGGGGGTGGCGTATAAGGGGCTGTAGGGGATCAAGGCGGGAAAAACAGCAGCAGGACATGGGGGCCTGCACGGAGGGAACATGAAAAAAAGCGGGAAGAGTGTAGGGGGCTGGGGGGACTCAAGAATAGCAGGTCAAGAATAGCAGGTAATCTGCAGTAGAGGCTAGCAGAAAAGCTAGCAGCAGACAGGGCAGAGGTAGCAGAGGCACTTAGCTGCAGGCACTATGTAGTGTAGGCGGGCCTGCTCAATGGGGTCGCATTAAGTAGATACTGGGGTGGAGCACGGGAGGGGAGCAAGGCAGGCAAAATGGTGGCGGGACGTGGGGCCCTGAGCAGGGTCATGTGAAAAAAGTTGGAAGAGTGCAGGGGGTGGGAGCCTTAAGAGCAGGCCAACAGCCAGAGAGGCTAGCAGAAAAGCTAGCAGCAGTCGGGGCAGAGGCAGCAGAGGCATTTACCTGCAGGTGCTTTGTAACACTTAGCAACAGTGCTGGTAGGAGTTGGAAGGGTCTGCTCAATGTGGTTGTGCAGAGACCACCATTACGTATGTCCTGGGGGATCAGGGCATGGATTGGAGAGAGGGGAGCAAGGCTGGAAAAACATCAGCGGGATGCCGGGGGTCTGAGCGAGGGCGATGTAAAAAATAGCGTGAAGAGTGCAGGGAGTCTGGAGTACCTCAAGAGAAGCAGGGCACATAAAATCCCAAACCAATTTAGAAAAATAGAGAAAGTTTTTGAAGACCATTTGACACTAAAACCATGGAGCCCTGCTCTGTGAAATTTGGAGAAGATTCCAGAAGGGTTCTCTGACGTTCCAGAAATGTACTGCCTCCTCTGCCCTGGCTCCTAGCTGGCTGCACTGACAATACAGGATAGTTAGGCCTATTATTTGGTGGCAGAGCCCAACCTATTCAGTTGCATATTGGATTGTGCTTAGCTCATTCCCTCTCATCATGCCAGTTAATGGCCCATTCAGGTTCTGCTAATCCCCCTATTGTGTGACTGTCTTGGGTGAATACACAAAGTCACAACTGTCAGTTACACCCAGTCTTGTGACCTAAGGCAGGTTACAGGCACAGAGGGCTAGGGGCAGGAAAATGGCAACTTTTAAAAAGTGAATTTTCAAACTTGTGATGATAAATCCAACTTTACCATTACAGAGGGTTTATCATTACAAATTCATAGGTACCAAACATGACATATCATTCACCTCTTGTTTAGGAATTACAACATATTAATTTAGTAAGGAATTCCCTAATATCACCCTATTGGAGGGGTAGGTCTCTCATTAGTGAGAAAAGGAATTTGGAAGTTTGTCAATACTACTAATCAAATGGATTAAGTGGAAATGCCCCAGCTACTGAAATATGGAGTGGTCTGTGCTGCTATATGAAAATAAACTAGACTATGCTGGCTTTGTAGCATAGCTTGGTGAGTTGTGCACATTCTGTCATGATCTATGTACTACTTGCAGGTTTCAGATCAGATGCCCAATATCTTAGATCATGAGTGCAAAGACCTGTCTGCAATAAGCTGGCTGCACGTTATGATATTGAGAGAAATGCCATAGTCCCAGATGTACAAATATCTGGTGCAAAATGTTTCTAAGAACCATTTCATAAAAATCCAAATGGTAGAGGGGTGAAATTATACACTATCTTATGAATATTAATGAAGTAGGTCACAAATTGTGCTTCACTGTGATTGGAGGAAATCAAAGGGATGGTGGCCTGCTGAGCTCAGCAGGCCACCATGGCTGTGACTGCTTTTTAATTAAGCAAACCTTTTTTTTAGTTGCAGCCTATTTTCCCAAAGGGCACAAGGCTGCATTTAAAAAGAAACATTTACTTTTTTTGTACCCCAGCAACGATTCAGCAGACATTTTTTTTCCTTTAACATTCAGACATTGGATGGAGTCCCAAAGGGTTCACTTCCTTTAGCATCTCTTCTGAGGTGTCAGTAAAATATCAATGTTTTGCAACCGGATTTCGGTCAGAAAACATTGATACCAATCAGGTATTGGGAAGGGATGCCTTCAGCATGCCTCTCTCATATACCACATCAGAATCAAAATCCTTTTCAAACTCGTAAAATGGTATTATTACATAAGAAAAAGCATTTTAACAGTTGCAAATGCAAAACTGGAGCATTTGTGACTGTTAAAATGCTTTATAATGTGTTACATCTATGATTCGTATTGTAGAAGGAGATGACTCCAAGTCCCTGAGTTGGGTGGATGTGAATTAGATTGAAATGGATACTATTTTATTAAAAAGACAGTTGTACTAATTACATGTAATTTAATGATATTATCAGGCTTTGTTTTGGGAAGGAGTGCATTAATAATTCAGACATCGAGATTTTGATAGTACACATACTCCTCTCAAATCACAATTGTTTCTGACATGTAATACTGTTGTTGATGCTTAAAAATGAATGTGAAAAATGCATGCTTCATGCAGTCTCATTGCAATGCCTGTGACTACAATCAAACTTGAATTGAATCCTTTACTAAGCAGCATTTACCAGCGAATGTGATTTTGCTAATGTCTATCATTTATTGTTTTTATACATATAACCGGCAATCCAGATAAGCTAATCTACTTAATTTCCTCCAAAAGAATTAGGATGTGTGAAGTCAGGGTGTACTGCAAAATATTGAAGTTTATTTACAATGGCTCTCTATGCTTAGATTTTTCTCAGAAAGGGTGGTTTTTGGTGTAAATCCTTTCACCCATTTTTGAGAAAATAAAGGTCAAAATATGGTGGCACCTGGACATTTGGCCCCATGGGACTACAGTGGTAAAGCACATTTAAAAAATAAAGTATTCTCATTGGCCATGAGGGCTTCTTTTCATCCTCGATCCTGCAGGACCAGTACTGGTCCCGCTGACCAAGCAATCTGAATGGTGAGCTTCAACATTAACAGAAGAGTTGCACCCACCATTTTAGTACCTGAGGACTCGACCCCCTTGTCCTGTGTCTTGGAAAACATACAAAGGAGCAGGGTAGGGGCACCATTACCCACTAGGGCAAAAATAAACAAATATTGTGCTGCAGGCCCAATGGGACTCTTGCAGGACCATGGTACCAGCAGACCGTACAAGCATCAACAAGGAAAACTTGTGTAGTTTACCAACATCATGCGTTACACTTCGGCTGTGGTACCCCGGGAGTACCATAGTACCCAAGAAAAAATGAAAAATTGGAGGTATGGGTCTGGCCCAGCTTTGGCCACCTGTGAGGGGTTGAGTGCAGGGCTTTTGGCCATATGAGTTGGAGGGCTGACTGGCTATGGTGGGCTGGATGCAGGACATGTCGGAAAGCCATCCCTTGCTGCCAACCCCACAATGTGCACAGTTGAAAGCTGTGCACAGAAGGGGTTGGACACTCTCTGGCTCTTCGGCCAACTCCACACTGCACATTTTCTAAAGCTATGCTCCTTGAGGGAGTGGATGAATATGATAAGAAAACACTGGACATTTACTTGTATAAACACAAAGGTTAAACTGACGTAATGGATAGGTATTGTAATTAGATTTTACTCTTTGTTAAAAAAAAACCTCAGAAATTCACAGAAAAAAACAAAGGTTAAAGTGAAGTTATAGTTAGGTAAGCTAATAAGATATTAGTTTATGTTTTAAAGAAATATATATTTTCACTGAAAAAAACAAAAGTTAAAGTAGTGTTATAGTTAGGTCTTGAAATGATATAAAAAAGTGCATTCAAAACCCCAGAAAATACCACTGAAATTCACAAGTTATACTTAACTGATCTAACTATAATTGCCCCACCCCACCGTGAAATGCATATGAAACTCACATATTACATTACTCATGACGAGTGAAATGACATAATTCATGACACCACAGCTTACATTTCAGATGACATCATTGATGACATCCCAGATCACATTATAGTTGACAGAATCCAAGCTACTGCACCTCAAACAGGAACAGTCTTTTACATAAAGGTGATTCTCATTCAGCATGGTAAAAGTGATATGTGCACACTTAGGTTACCAGTGAAGTTTTAAATACAAGCAGTATTTCATTAAAGCAAGGTAGCTACTGAGAGCAACTAGTGTGAGTTGCAGTCATACAATTCAAATAGGTTATGCCTTAATTTAAACGCCTGTTACTAAAACTCCGTGAGAAAAACTAAAGTTTCTCCTTTCAATAAATTCATTTTCTGTTGAAGTCTGTGCACAAGTGGACATTAAAGAATTGTTAAGTAGTGCTATAGACAATTTCTATAAAAAATGGAAATTTAAGTGCAGATATTTATTTTCAAAAGTTCAGTATAAATTCTGGGATATACATTGCTGTACAATGTAGGGTTGAATGAAAGATGGTTCAAATCACAGAATGATTGTAAGCATTGTTAAATGGTGTGCAGCATTCCGAACAGGCCAGAAGTATCTGTAAGGTATTTTTATATACTTTGGAGGGCTATAGAAATGAAGTCATGGAGTTAAAATATTATGTCAGATGATATATTTACAAGACAAATCTCATTGATAACCAAACTCTGTTTTTAAATGGCATAATATTTACTTAACATGGATGAGATCACATAGATGGCTCAAATTCTGCTGTTCTGGTTGCTGTGAGAGGATAAACCGATTAGTGCCACAGAAGTTATGAAATATTGGGACTACATGCACATGTTGATGTATGAGAATCTTTTTGCCTGCTGTCATATTTACAGATAATGTAATCAGTGATGTGATCTGTGGTGTCATCAATGATGTCTTCTAACGTGATTCATGATGTAATATGTAAGGTCACAAGCAGTGCATGGTAGAGTGCAATTTGTAGTAAGGTCAGTAAAATATAACTGGTCAATTTAAAAAAAAAATGGGGTCTCTAAACTATTACAAGTCCTAACTGTAACCTCACTTGAACAGGGTTTTTTCAGTGAATATATATATATTTTTTATATTTTTGTTTTTTAAACATAATTTCTATATTATTACAATACCTAACTTTAACCTTACTTTCACCAGTTTTGTCCAGTGCTAATCCTACACTTAAAAGCTTTGCTAGAAAAACAAACATTTGAGGTGAGCAAATCTACAGTGTCACTGGTGTTGCAGGGTGCTCCTTACTGGAGCCACTCTCCACCTAAACTTGGGAATTACCCAGGGTACTCTATTCTTTTTTGCATAGTTCATGCATCACTGTAACCCGTGTCTGGGTTGATTTTGCACATTCCACGTTGGCTCAAATAGTATTATACCAATACAGTAATACTGTGCATGGAGTGGTGAAAGGCTTCTATCAATTTACAGCTCTGAGAAGATGCCACTGTGCCAAACCTATACTTAAAGATTTAGCTGTACAAATGGCAAAAAAACACTGTCCTTTTCTAGGTCGGTGTGGATGGCACTGTGCTAATCCTTTGCTTAACCCCTTAGCTGTTGGGTTCTCACCCCCGTGCTGAGCCCTTTTTTGGCTATTTGCTGTAGTTTGCGAGTAGGCCTTCATAACTTTTTGTCAACATAATCTATCCATGACAATTTTGCATTCTTTTTTTCAACATCCTAGGGATTCTAAAGGTACCTAGAGTTTGTGGGTTCCCATGGAGGGAATTTTTTCAGAAAAATTGGAAAAAAGGGCTGCAGAAGAAAGCATGTGTTTTTTTTCCTTTAAAATTGCATCAATAAAGGATTTGCAGTACTAAAATCACCATCATCTTTCAGGAACAGGCCAATTTTGTTAATACAATTTTGGGATTTTACTGGGACTTACCCCATTTTTACTATTTTTTGTGCTTTCAGCCTCCTTCCAGTTAGTGACAGAAATGGGTGTGAAACCAATGCTGGATCCCGGACAGATAACTATTTCTGAAAAGTAGAAAAGTCTAAATTTAGCAAGGGGTCATTTGTATTGAAATTGAGGTGAAAAAAAGAGCCATTTCCGGCCACGTTTTCTTCCATAACGTTTTCCAGCTATTGCAGATTTTGACAGCAATATGCGTTACGTCTGCTGTACTCTTCTGGTTGCAGGGATAGATAGGACTTGTAGGTTCATCAAAAACCCTAGGTACCCAGAGCCAATAAATGAGCTGCACCTTGCAATGGGTTTTCATTGCATACCGGGTATAGAGCAATTAATTTGGTTAAATACAGTGTTTAGTTTGTGTTTATTGCTTCCGGTGCTGAGCATCGGCACTTATTTTTTAGGGCCGGGGATCATTCTTCTGTCTCAACAATTTGCTGCGAGCAAAAGACACATGGGAAAGATGGAGTATGAGAAAAAAAGAAAAAGCGTCACAATGGGAGAAAGCAGAAAGCTACAAGAGTGAGCTGAAGATGCAGGAAGTGTCTTTAAATGGATTGAAGAAGCCCAAGATGGCTTCAGGATTAGCTTCCTCAGAATTCTGTGCTTGCACATTTAAATGCAGCAACCCTGTGTTTAAGAGGAGGGCTTTGGGCACCGGCACCTTTTATTTACAAATTAAGCACTGGTGAAATATAAAGAGTGAAAAATAGGTATCAAGGAAAACTTTGTATTTCCAAAATGGGCACAAGATAAGGTGTTGAGAGGCAGTGGTTATATGCACATCTCGGAATGTCAGGATCCCCATACTAGCATGTGAAATACAGGGCATTTCTCAAACAGTCTTCTTTTTTACACACTGTCTTACATTTGAAAGGAAAAAATATGGAGAAAGACAAGGGGCAATAACATTTGTTCTTCTATTCTGTATTACCCCAAGTCTTCTGATAAAAATGGTTCCTCAGTTGTGTGGGTAGGCCTAGTGCCCGCAACAGGAAACACAACATGGACACATCACATTTTCCCAAAGAAAACGGACCTGTTTTTTGCAAAATGTCTAGCTGTGGATTTTGGCCTCTAGCTCAGCCGGAACATAGGAAAACCTAGCAAACCTGGACATTTCTGAAAACTAGACACCTGGGGGAACCAAGGATGGGGTAACTTGTGGCGCTCTCACCAGGTTCTGTTACCCAGAATCCTTTGCAAACCTCAAAACGTGGCAAAAAAACACCTTTTCCCCACATTTCGGTGATAGAAAGTTCTGGAATCTGAGAGGAGCCACAAACTTCCTTCCACCATTTCCCCAAGTCTCCTGATAAAAATGGTACCTCACTTGTGTGGGTAGGCTCAGTGCCCATGTCAGGAATAGATCACACAACAGTCAATATTATTCTTTATATGAGGGCAACTATTGACCCTGGGGTCATCCATTAATAATGCAGGCACTAGGTACAGGCACTCAAGTGTGGTAGCATTTTTAACAGGACAGGTGGGGAAACACTGGGTAGTAGGAATTTTGTGGATCCCAGCATATTCCTGTAGTTTGTGTGACAGGACTACAAGAAAAAAATAGAGTTTTTATTCTCAACATTTCAGCTTTGCAGGGTATTCTGGGTAAAAATAAACTTTGGGGAATCCACACAAGCCACACCTCTGTGGACTCCCCAGGGTGTCTACATTCCAGAAATATCTGGGTTTGGTAGGTTTCCCTCCTCCTCCTCCAACTGAAAAACTACTCCCAGAGCCTGCGCAATTTTCCTATCCCTCGGATACTGTCTCAGTATCTGCTGTCTCAGTCTCTGATCCTACGTCATAGATGTCCAATATAACCTGAGTTAGGGCTTGAGCAGCAGTCATCCAATGAGATGCCATATCTGCTACTGGCTAAACTGTTGCTCTAAAACACTAGCCTAAATTGCTGGTGGGTGTGTGTGTGATACATGCAACAGTTAAGGTCACCTTACCTTTGCTTCCTCCCTTAATCAGCACGTTCCCTCAAGACATTCAAAAAAACAAAACAGACACACTATTACTTCACCTTGTCACATACCAATTGTCACAGTCTTTAGTGCCTCTAGCACCCACTCCAACAATCATTATTGGTGCTCCCACTCCAATGACCTCTTCCTCAGATTCCCTCACTACCACCCAGCAAAAGTGCCCTTCATCTCTCCACAGCCCCCCCCTATGGTTGTCTTTACTAAGCCACTCAGCTATTCACTTATAATACAGTTTTGATCTTTGCAGTAGACATATAAACCTTCTGCGCTACTTTATGGCATCAAAACTGCCACTAGACAAAAGTCAGATTATTTTCTAGCAGAAACATAATCACAACTTGACAATTTTATTGCCTAAAAGCTACAGTTGAAACGAGTCAGTTGAAGTATGTGCATTCCTTTGAAGATGCAAGCCGCAAGAGAACTGGTGGCTAATATATATATATATATATATATATATATATATATATATATATATATATATATATATATATAATAAAGAGGTCACTTTTATATGTGACTGTGGTTTCACTGGGGACCGATCACAGCCCCCAGGGAAACCACACACACATTAACAAAAGTGATCTCCATATATTTATATATATATATATATATATATATATATATATATATAATCATTTTTTTAAACAAGAAACTGAAACCAGTTATAACGCAGCACTCCAGGAAAGTTTCTTTCCTTTTTAATCAATCGTGTACATCACCAACCATCACCACCAACGCGTTTCGACCTCCCGGTATTGCTCACAGTGAAAGAAACTTTCCTGGAGTGCAGCGTTATAACTGGTTTCAGTTGTTTGTTTCAAAAGTAATTAGGAGGACAGGTCCATTCCTCACGCTTGCACCAGCACAAGATGCGCGCCACATTGAGGACCGTTTTGTTGTATTTTATATATGTATATATATATATATATATATATATATATATATATATATATATATATATATATATATATACATAGATCTATATATAGATATACATATCTATATATAGATAGATATATGTATCTATATGGGAAGCAATGTAAACAACGACCTGGGAACAATGAGGTCCGTTGTCCACTAAAGCGGAACAACGCTTTTGTGAACAACTACCCTGTTTTTCTCTGACTTAATCACGCATGTCATGAACAACGAACATGCGTGGTTAAGGCAGAGGAAAACAGTCTCACAATCGGAGAGGACGCGGTCAGGTAAGTGGGGCTGGGCTAGGGTTGGGGGTTCGTTTTAGTGGCAGGGGTGTAGTTTTAGTTTTTAAGGGCAGAGTTTGGTGGAGTCGGGATAATTTTTGTTTTTAGGGGTGGGGGTAATTTTAGGCTTTAATGGCGGGGTGGGGTGTAGGGGTAGTTATGGGGTGGGTGTTAGGTGTTGGGGTAATTTTAGATTTTAGGGGAGGGCGGGGATCGGGGTAGGGTTAGGGGCGGTGTTTAGTGTAGCTTAAGTTTTAGGGGCACGGGTGGGGGTGTCAGAGTAGGGGTTGGTGTAGCTTAAGTTTTAGGGGCATGGGTGTGGGGTTTGAGAAGTTTTAGGTTTTAGGGGTGGTTGTGGTTGTTTTAGGGGAGGGGTGGGGGAGTCAGGGAAATTTTTGTTTTTAGGGGTGGGGCAGGGGTGTCGGGGTAGTTTTAGGTTTTAGGGGTGGGGGTTGAGGTAGTTTTAGGGGTGAGGTGGGGGTCAGGGTAGTTTTAGGTTTTAGGGGCAGTGATGGGGGTTGCAGTAGTTTTAGGCGCAGGGGTGGGGGGTTGGGGTAGTTTAGATTTTAGGGGCGGGGTTCTGGGTAGTGTTAGGTTTTAGGTTCGGGGTGGGTGGGATGCAGTAGTTTTAGGGGCAGGATGGGGGTCGGGTAATTTTAGTTTTTAGGGGCGGGGTGGGAGGTTGGGGTAGTTTTAGATTTTAGGGGCGGGGTGGTGGGTTGCAGTAGTTTTAGGGGTGGGGTGGGGGTCAGGGTAATTTTAGTTTTATGGGGCAGGAGTGGGGGTCAGGGTACTTTTAGGTTTTTGGGGCAGGGGTGGGGGTTCGGGGTACTTTTAGAGGTGGGGGTCAGGGTAGTTTTCGTTTTTAGGGGTAGGATTGGCGTCTAGGTAGTTTTAGGTTATGGGGTGGAGGTCAGGGTAGTTTTAGGGGTGGGGTTGAGGTAGTTTTAGGTTTTAGGGGTAGGGGGTCGCAGTAGTTTTAGGGGCAGGGTGGGGTAATTTTAGTTCTAGGGGCGGGGATGGGGGTCAGGGTAGTTTTAGGTGCGGAGTGGGGGTCGGGTTGTTTTAGACTTTAGGGGCAAGGTGGGAGTCGGGGTAGTTTTAAGGGCGGGGGTGCAGGGTCAGGGTAGTTTTACGTTTTAGGGGCCGGGGTGTGGGGATGGGGTAGTTTTAGGTTTTAGGGGCGGGGAATAACAGTAGTTTTAGGGGCGGAAGTGGGGGCTGAGGGGGGTCGCATGCTGGAACCATGCATACTGTTCCACGCATGCCTTTACCAGGCATGCCTTTACAGTGAAAAATTGTTGTTAAGGCATTCATGGTAAAGGCATTAGTGGTAACAACGCGGTTGTTGTTCTGACCACATTGTTCAGGCATGCATGGTTCCAGCATGGGTTGTTCTGACGTATATTCTATCAATATAGCTATATATATCTTTATATAGATATATATCTATATAGATATATCTATTTATAGATCTATATATATATTTGAATAGCTGTATGGTTTCCCTGGGGGGGCATAGTGCCCCCCAGGGAAACCATACAGCTAATAAAACAATTGCCCCCACATGGGGTCAGCCCTGTTCACGGGTGACCCCCTGTCAATGTAATTGTTTTTTTATTATTTTTTCATTTTTTTGCATGTAGCAGGTATTAGCATCAGTGCTTGTTTGGGAACACTGTGAGGTTGATAGGTACATTAGAAAGTTTGCGTTTGAAATCTGAGGTTTGTTGAAAAGAAATAAGCAGCTACTCCTGTTGGTAGATGAGGCTTGTATTCTACTGCCCTTAATGAACTCTTTCTGAACCTAAATTGCGATCGCGCCCCGAAAGGGTAAAGGAACATTTGTTTTATTTTTTATTATGCCCCTTGGGGGGTCTGGCCCGTTTTCAATGTGGGCTGACCCCCCTCAAGTAAAATCCCTGGTGTTTAGTGGGGTTTCCTGGCCCTGGATTGCAGCGCTGCTGCGATCCAGGGCCAGGAAACCATTTCAGGAAGGCCTTGTTTGAAAGGGGAGAATATCCCCTTTCAAACAAGTCCTTTCAGAATGGTGGGGAGGCCCGTTTGGGCCCGTTTTCCCCACTGGAGCAGGAAGGGGCCTTACCTGCTGCTTCCTGCTCCGGTGGGGAAAAGCACACATACATCCCAAGGGGTATTTAAATAAAGAAAAAAATCCTCTGGTGCGATGCACCGGAGGATTATTCAAACCCCTCCCTGGTGTCGGCCACTGTTCGTAACCCGCAACAGGGAGGATGTGTGGGCGTCGGCGCACCTATTGGGTTAAAAACTTTGCCAGAAAAACAGACATGGTGAGCAAATCTAGAGTGTCACTGGTGTTGCAGGGTGCTCCTTACTGGAGCTGCTCTCAACCTAAACTTGGGGTACTCTGAGTCACTGTTCATCACTTCTTTATTGCAGTGGCAAAGCAAAACACACCCAACACATTTCGACAACAAACCCTTCTGTTGTTCACAAGTGTGGAATAACCAACATGACCATGCTAAATAATGACATTATCATACATAACATAAACAACAGACTACAGAGGGAATCACATATCTGCACGAGACTGGGACTATTCACAAAATATTCACACATAGCTATACAAATTTGGACTTTCTGTGAAAATCTTGATAACTACCGAACAGATCTACACCGAATAACAAAAGTCATGCTTTGTGTACCAAGTGCTACCTTTCTGCCAGATTTAGGCCCTCATTCCAACCCTGGCGGTCTCTGACCGCCAGGGCGGAGGGCAGCGGAAGCACCGCCAACAGGCTGGCGGTGCTTCCTGGGCTATTCTGACCGCAGCGGTAAAGCTGCAGTCAGAAAAGGGGAACCAGCGGTTTCCTGCCGGTTTTCCCCTGGCCCAGGGAATCCTCCATGGCGGCGCTGCTTGCAGCGCCGCCATGGGGATTCCGACCCCCTTCCCGCCAGCCTGTTTCTGGCGGTTTGCACCGCCAGAACCAGGCTGGCGGGAACGGGTGTCGTGGGGCCCCTGGGGGCCCCTGCACTGCCCATGCCACTGGCATGGGCAGTGCAGGGGCCCCCTAACAGGGCCCCACAAACATTTTCACTGTCTGCATTGCAGACAGTGAAAATCGCGATGGGTGCCACTGCACCCGTCGCACCCCTGCAACTCCGCCGGCTCCATTGTTGCAGGGGTTTTCCCTCTGGGCCGGCGGGCGCTCTTTTGGAGGGCGCCCGCCGGCCCAGCGGGAAAGTTGGAATGGCCGCCGCGGTCTTTTGACCACGGGGCGGTCATTCGGCGGTGACCGCATGGCGGGCAGTGACCGCATGGTGGGCAGCGACCGCCGCCCGCCGCGGTCAGAATGACCGCCTTAGTGTAATTACATTTGGGCTGTAGTCATGTATAAAAATCTTTCTATCTTTATATGAATTAACATGGGAAACACACTTTTGGACCCCCCTCCCTTTCCCCTCTCAACAGATCACCTCAAACATTTCCATGCACAACAAGACCTTAGGGAACAATTTTTTTGGTAGTCATATATACTCACACAAGGCCATAGAAATTCAGCACTTATAATTATGGTTTTAGCTCAAGCAATGATAACTTGTGCCCTCAGGTAACTATAACTCGTGTCCTTCCCATGCAGTTTTCTCCTCAATAATTTTATTGCAAATGTTGCATTGATACTATCAATAAAGTTATCAAAGAAGTCATGAGTGATGTAATATGTGCAGTAATTAGCAGTGCATAGCGGGGGTGCAAGCTATAGTTACCTTAGGGCACGAGTTATAGTTACTTGAACGAACCATAAGTGCTGAATGGTACTGTGCAAGTAAATTTAAAATGTCTCTGTAACCTTTGCTTCTTTAAGTCAATTTCTATGTTTTTTTAATTTCTATTTCCTAACTAGAAGAAACCTGTAACCTTCGGAATTTCATTGAATTTCTAAGGTTTTTTAATGCAAAGTAATTTTATTTACTATGTGTTAAACCAACCACCGCTGTGCATGGCCTTTGGCTGTGCGTGGCGGAGGTTAAACCTCTATAACCACCCACTTCTGTGCCACACAAGGAATTCTGCTGGCCACAGCAGGGGTTGTTTACTGGGCCCAGCCTGTCGCCAGTCCCGCTGAGGCCAATCCTTTATGTCCACCAATGCCATGGGGATAGGCCGCAGGGCCTGGCATGTAGCCGGGCTCTGCAGTCAACCACTATAACACCCAATACTACACCACACACCACCTAACATCTTTGCCTTGGTTGTGGGGTTCCGATGGGACTCCGCCAGTATTAAAAGCAGTTATTTTTGAATTTTTGGTAAAACCTGCATGTGGATCCACGAATTTTGCATAAAATTTTAAAAAGGGCAGTCTTCTGTGCTTCTTATTACTGTTGCCCCTGGGTGGGCCACAACCCGGGGGCATGGCCAATTTAATTAATAGCGAAGAGGGTGCATAGGGCCCTCCTCCTAGATGTAGGGGCCAAACAGACCGAGGCCCGATGGACCACTACCTCCCTGGGGCTAATTTTTAAAATATGTATGGGGGCACAAGGACCAACCCAGGCACCAGAGACCACCACCACCCTGGGGCCAAATACTTTTTTTTAGAATAGGAGGGGGCCCTGTGGCCTCCTAAGCCGATTTTGGCCCGGGGGATTCCATTTCCCAGGGCATGGCTACATGTTCTTGGGGGCCCTGGCCCCACATAGGGCACCCAGTACATATATAAGAGCACCAATGGGGAAATCTCAAGGCCCCTGTGGTCCTTTTGGCTCCCATCTCCTCCAGGAGCCGGCATTGTTCCTGCATGCAGGTTGCAGCTTTAAATAGCAGCTCTCTGGGTGCAGGAGCAAAGTTTTCATCTCTTTTCCTGTCTGCATGTTAGCGGGCAGGGAAGGAGATGAAAACTCCGCTTTCAGAAAGAGGGAGCATTTTTTAAGCTCCTGCTTACTCAAAGAAGAGTGTTTGCTTTTGCTTAGTGAGTGCTGTCAGCTCCCGTCAAGCAGGTAGGTTGTGGACCTTGGGGCTAGTGGGGCCATTTGGCCCCCGCATATTCATTATGCATAGTCCCAGGGAGGTGGTGGGTCTTGGGGCTTCTAAAAGCCCTAGAAGGTGAGCCCCATGCGCCCCCTCCTTTTTTTACCCACATGCCCCCGGGACCTGGCCCACCCAGGGGCCAAAGCATTTACAACACAGGAAACCTAATTTTTTTTAATTGTCAATGGCTCTGCGGATCCGGACGTGGATTTCACTCAGGATTTAAAAATATGCCTTTTAGCCTTGGTGGGGCCATGGGGGACCCTTGGACCCAGGCTAGGGGCTTAAAGGAAATGCACTCCACCCCTTTTTCTTTTTTTTCTTTTTTGTTTTGGGAATAAGCTGAGTCCCAAAATGGCTGCCAACGCTTTTTGTTTGAAGTGTTCACAGGCTATCAGATCTCAGCAGGACATCTCTTGGATCTGCAGTCTCGATATACAAATTTATTTTCCCTTTAATACTGTGCAAAAAATATAGGCAAGCCAAAAAATGTTTTTTTTTTCTGTGGAAACTAGGACCTATATATATATATATATATATATATATATATATATATATATATTTATAAACCCATAAAACTATTTGCACAACCACTAACTAAATCTATTCGGCCACTAATAACCCCACTTACACTTCTCCACAGCTACTCACCCACCCACTAACAAACCCATACAGTGACTCACACTTGTTAATAAATCAGAAATCCACTGACACTCACACACCCTCAAAACTACTCATAAACCCGCTTATACATCAGTACACACACTAAGACACCCACTCACAGACTTATACAGGCAATTGCACATCCACTCTCAAAGGTTACAAATTAGAGTTAGGAAATTCAATTTAAAAAAAACATCAAAATTTAAAATAAACCAAGGTTATAGGGACATTAAAGTTAGGAAATAACGTTAATATAGATATTGTGCCCTAAAATAACTAAAACTTGTGCGCCCGCCTTGCGCAGTTTTCTCAGCAAAAATTTTATCGCAAATGTTGCAGTGATAATATCAATGATGCCAAGGAAGATGTGATGAATGATGTAATATGTGGGATAATTCGCTGTGCAGGCGAGGGTGCAAGTTATAGTTATCTTAGGGCACGCTTTATAGTTACTTGAAATAACTCTAAAATATGAATTTCTATGAATTTGTGCATGTAAATTCAGAACCTAACTATAATGTCCCTCAAACGTTTGTTGTTTTTCAGTAAGTTTCTAAGATATTTTTAATGCTAATACCTAACTATAAGATCCCTTAAACCTTTGTGTGCATATATATATATAGATATATTCCAAGTCCTCAAAGGAACCACAAGCACTCCGGGTCATTGTTCTTCACTTCTTTATTGGATTGGCAAAGCAAAATACACCAAAAACGTTTCAGCAAGAAGCCCTTGTTTTGTTCACAAATCAAGAATAACCAACACGACCATGCTAAATAATGACATTATCATACATAACATCAATGACGGACTGCTGAGGGAACAAAGTTACTCATCCAGCTGTCACAGCCCTCTTAGAACTGTTCCTTTTTCCAAAATTATTGACCATGTGCATTAGATAAACTCGAACAAAGGAGTGCTGGTAAATCTTCCCCCGTATCAAATTAGCAGACAGTGAATCATGATATGGTATCCTGTGGGTTACACTTATAGTGCCCAAGTGGATGTGGTAGACATAGGTGGTCATTACAACCTCGGCGGTCTTTTAAGAAGACCGCAGAGGGACCGCTGTGCAGAAGACCGCCAGTAATGGCGGTTTGCCGCTCGGCGTATTATGACCGTTGGCTGCCCTCCGTCATTTTTTCCGACGGAGAGCCGCCAACAACCATACTTGCGTGCGGCGGAGAAGTGGAGGTTGCTCCACCTCCACCGCCACGCCAACAGAACACCGCCCAGCTAATCACGTCCTGTGATTCTGCGCGGCGGTGTTCTGTTGGCGGTGTGGTGTTGGCGGAGCTATCCCAATGGCTCCCGTCCCCTCCCTGAGGATCGACGGAACAGGTAAGTCGATCATCCGTTAGGGGAGGGGGGTGGGGAGGGTGTTGTGTGGGTGCATGGGGGTGTGCGTCTGTGTATGTAGGGGGGGTGTGTGAGTGCGGGTATGCTTGCAGGGGTGTTGCGTGTTTTGGAAATGAGTGCGTGTCTGTCTGTATGTATGTCTGTATGGATGTGTGCGTGAATGTGTGAATGTGGGTGTACGTGTCTGACTGTGTGTGTGGATGTTGGCATGTATGTCGGTGTGTGTGCGTGTATGTGTGTTGGTGGTGCCTGCGTGCGTGCCGGGTGTGTATGTGTAAGGTAATGTCGGGGTCCGGTGGGGAGGGGGGCCCTGCCACCTTTGGGGGGTGGCAGGGGTGGTGGGGGGTGTAGGGGAGGGAGTTGGGGTGGGGGTGGGGGGTGGGAGAGACCCCTATCAGTGCCAGGGAAGGAATTCCCTGGCACTGATAGTGCCTACCGCCATGGATTTCATGGCGGTTCCTACCGCTGAAATTCCACGGCGGTAAGCCAGGTCACAATACCGCCGGCGGTATTGTGACGGCCGCCGGGCTGGAGACCCAGGTCTCCAGCCCAGCGGTCGTCTCCGCCCTAGCGGGCGGAACGGAGAAGCGGCGGATGACCATGGCGGTAACCACCATGGTCATAATACAAAAAAAAACACTGCCATTCTGTTGGCGGTCTTACCGCCGCTTTAACACTGTCCGCCAGGGTTGTAATGACCCCCATAGAGCACTACATCAGTGGTAATGAAACCAATATAGCCAGAGTGGGCACCATGATAAAAGTTAATTATACTGATTAAATAAGGTGGCCAAAAGGTGAGGCCTGATAATGAGGTAAATATTCTTCCACGTCATTCATTTTGCATGGTAGCGATTATGAATGAGGAAAAGTAAAATAAACATGACATGGAGGCAATGGCACACTTCACCATGTTTTCACTGTTGGCCATAACACTGCAAGGGTAAAAGAGCACCAAAGGGATGGCAATCTGCACATGCATTAGAGAACAATGAAAAAAGGAACATATATACATGTATGAAATTAACCACTTGGGTGCCTTGAATGAGGTGATCTCGTCCAAGGCACCGGTTCCCGGGTGCCTTGGAAGAGATCACCTCGTCCTGCACCCGGGAACAGGGGGGAGCGCTAGCCATGGGCCCCCCAACCCCACCCCCCGGTCATGGATGGAAGGGGAATCCCTTACCCTTCCACCCCCCACCCACCCCTGTGACATCAGCACGCAATCGCACGCTGACAATCACAGAGGCCTCTGATCGGAAGAGAAATGCAAAGCATTTCTCTTCCGATCACGTGGAGGAGGCCGGAGAGGCTTCAAAGGGAAGGGAATTAATAGGTCGCCCCCCGGGGGAGGGTGTTGGGGGGCAAATTTATTTTAGGCCATTTCTGCCCCCGGGGGTAGAAACCTCTAGGCGCCAGGGCAATTTTTTTTGTTTTGTTTGTTTGTTTAGAGATGGGGAGCGGCCCATTAGGCAAGGGTCGCTCCCCTGGGGGGCAAATTGTATTTCGACCATTTCTGCCCCCCTTGGGGGCAGATCGGCCGATTTTAGGTCAATCTGCCCCCAAGGGGGCAGAAACCACTTAGGCACCAGGAATTGGTGTGTGTGTATGCGTGTGTTTTCTTTAGGGAGGCAGCCCCTTGGGTAAGGGTCGCTCCCCATGGGGGCACATTACTGTTGGCCATATATGCCCCCCATTGGGGGCAGATGGGCCTATTTTTGGAAGGCCCATCTGCCCCAAGGGGTGGCAGAAAGCCCACCAGAGGCCAGGGAAGGTTATTTTCCAAAAATAAGATAGTGGGGGTATGGCCATACCCCCACCCCAATTAAATGGGGCCAAAGTTATTCTGCCCACTAGTGGGCAGATGGGGCAATTACCCCTGATCCACACCCCGGGGGTAGAAAGTCTACTAGATGCCAGGGAATTAAAAAAAAAAAAAAAATATTGGGGTGGTGGCTACCAACCAGTATGGGCCTGGTTACGCCCCCACCTCAACTGAAGGGGGTAGCAGTGTTTCAGCTCTCCCCCGCACTCTAAAACATCTTATCCCACAGCAAGCAAGAAGACATTTGATTATTTTGGGTTTTAGTTTTACATCTGGGCCATGAGAACTTGGCTTACTCTCAAAATCGTCCCACTTGGAATGGTGAGGGCCGCACTTTATGGACTTTGGGACGCTGCCATGTAGAAAAATCCACAAGACCTAGACACATCTGAAAACTAAACATCTGGGTGATTCCAGGGTAGTGTGTTTCACATGCACTCCGCACCATTTTTGTACCCACAATCCCCTGCAAACCTCCAACTTTGCTGAAATCACACATTTTTCCCAAGTTTTTGTGATGGAACCTTCCGGAATCTGCAGGAATCCACAAAATTCCCACCACTCAGCATTGTCTCATATATACCGATAACAATTCTGCTGCACTTGTCAGCCTAAAAATGCTTTTTTGCAAACTGCCCTTTTGGACCCCTTTTGTTCCTCCTCAATATCGACATGTTTTTGGTTCTTCCCTTTCACAAGCACTTGGCCCACCTACACAAATGAGGTATCATTTTTACCGGGAGACTGAGGGGAACATTGGGTGGTATAAAATGTGTCCCAGTGCGGTGATCCCACACAGAAATGTGGGAAAAATGTGATTTTTTGGCTAAATTTGAGGTTTGCTGAGGATTCTGGGTAAGAAAACATTGGGGGATCCACGCAAGTCACACCTCTCTGGACTCCCTCGGGTGTCTAGTTTTTAGAAATGTCTGGGTTTGGTAGGTTTCCCTAGAAGGCTGCTGAGCCCAGGACCAAAAACGCAGGTCCCCCCTGCAAAAACAGGTAGTTTTGTATTTGATAATTTTTATGTGTCCAGATAGTATTTTGGGGCATTTCCTTTTGTGGGCGCTAGACCTACCCACACAAGTAAGGTACAATTTTTATCGGGAGACTTGGGGGAACGCTGGGTGGAAGGAAATTTGTGGCTCCTCTCTGATTCCAGAACTTTCTGTCACCGAAATGAGAGGAAAATGTGTTTTTTGGTCAAATTTTGAGGTTTGCAAAGGATTCTGGGTAACAGAACCTGGTCAGAGGCCCACAAGTCACCCCATCTTGGATTCCCCTAGGTGTCTAGTTTTCAAAAATGCGCCGGTTTGCTAGGTTTCCCCAGGTGCCGGCTGAGCTAGACGCCAAAATCCACAGGTAGGCACTTTGGAAAAAACACTGCTGTTTTCTGTGAAAAAATGTGATGTGTCCACGTTGTGTTTTGGGCCATTTCCTTTCGTGGGCGCTAGGCCTACCCACACAAGTGAGGTACCATTTTTATCGGGAGACTTGGGGGAATGCTGGGTGGAAGGAAATTTGTGGCTTCTCTCAGATTCCAGAACTTTCTGTGACCAAAATGAGAGGAAAAGGTGTTTTTTTGGTCTAATTTTGAGGTTTGCAAAGGATTCTGGGTAACAGAACCTGGTCAGAGCCCCACAAGTCACCCCATCTTAGATTCCCTGAGGTGTCTAGTTTTAAGAAATGTGCTGGTTTGCTAGGTTTCCCCAGGTGCCGGCTGAGCTATAGGCCAAAATCCACAAGTAGGCACTTTGTAAAAAACACCTCTGTTTTCTGTGAAAAAATGTGATGTGTCCACGTTGTGTTTTGGGCCATTTCCTTTTGTGGACGCTAGGCCTACCCTCACAAGTGAGGTACCATTTTTATCGGGAGACTTGGGGGAACACTGGGTGGAAGGAAATTTGTGGCTCCTCTCAGATTCCAGAACTTTCTGTCACCGAAATGAGAGGAAAATGTGTTTTTTTGGTCAAATTTTGAGGTTTTCAAATGATTCTGGGTAACAGAACCTGGTCAGAGCCCCACAAGACACCCCATCTTGGATTCCTCTAGGTGTCTAGTTTTAAAAAATGCGCTGGTTTGCTAGGTTTCCCCAGGTACCGGCTGAGCTAGAGGCCAAAATCCACAGGTAGGCACTTTGTAAAAAACAACCTCTTTTTTCTGTGAAAAAATGTGATGTGTCCATGTTGTGTTTTGGGCCATTTCCTTTTGTGGGCACTAGGCCTACCCACACAAGTGAGGTACCATTTTTATCGGGTAACTTGGGGAAACGCTGGGTGGAAGGAAATTTGTGGCTCCTCTCAGATTCCAAAACTTTCTATCACCAAAATGTGCAGAAAACATGTTTTTTAGCCAAATTTTGAGGTTTGCAAACGATTCTGGGTAACAGAACCTGGTCAGAGCCCCACAAGTCACCCCATCTTTGATTCCTCTAGGTGTCTAGTTTTCAAAAATGCGCTGGTTTGCTAGGTTTCCCCAGGTTCCGACTGAGCTAGAGGCTACCATCCACAGGTAGGCACTTTGCAAAAAACACCTCTGTTTTCTGTGAAAAAATGTGATGTGTCCACGTTGTATTTTGAGCCATTTCCTTTCGTGGGCGCCAGGCCTACCCACACAAGTGAGGTACCATTTTTATCGGGAGACTTGGAGGAACACAGAATAGCAAAACAAGTGTTATTACCCATTGTCTTTCTCTACAGTTTTTTCCTTCCAAATGTAAGGCAGTGTGTAAAAAAGATGTCTATTTGAGAAATGCCCTGTAATTCACATGCTAGTATGGGCACCCCGGAATTCAGAGATGTGCAGATAACCACTGCTTGTCAACACCTTATCTTGGGGCCATTTTGGAAATACAAAGGTTTTCTTGATACCTATTTTTCACTTTTTATATTTCAGCAAATGAATTGCTGTATACCCTGTATAGAATAAAAACCCATTGCAAGGTGCAGCTCATTTATTGGCTCTGGGTACCTAGAGTTCTTGATGAACCTACAAGCCCTATATATCCCTGCAACCAGAAGAGTCCAGTTGACGTAACAGTATATTGCTTTCAAAAATCTGACATTGGAGGGAAAAGTTACAGAGTAAAACGTGGAGAAAAATTGCTGGGTTTTTTCACCTTAATTTTAATAATTTTTTTGTTTCAGCTGTTATTTTCTGTAGGAAACACTTGTAGGATCTACACAAATGACCCCTTGCTGAAGTCAGAATTTTGTCTACTTTTCAGAAATGTTTAGGTTTCTGGGATCCAGCATTGGTTTCTCACCCATTTTGGTCACTAACTGGAAGGAGGCTGAAAGCACCAAAAATAGTAAAAATGGAGTACGTCCCAGTAAAATGTCAAAATTGTATTGAAAAATTGGGTTTTCCAATTCAAGTCTGACTGTTCCTGAAAGCTGGGAAGGTGGTAATCTTGCCACCGTAAACCCTTTGTTGGGCTTCATATGTAGACAGCATATCTAAAGTTTCAGAATGATTACATGAACAACTAAAAGGCACATTCATGGTCACATGACTAAACCAATAAGCATAGACATAACAAATACAATACATAAAATGAAAGAAATAACACTATGGACCTCATTATGACATTGGCGGTTATTCCCGCTTACTGCCGCGGTGACGGACGTCAACATACCGCCGCAATGGCGAATATCCGTTCGCCATATTATGACACACACACTAATCCGACAGAATACTACCACATACACAAATCCACCAGCCCAAAGGTCATAGTGATAAAGTGGCAGTCCCAACACCCATACCGTTACGCCAACAGAACAACGCCCACCAAATTATGACCCACACATCACTACAGCGGACATTCAACTGCGGTAAACTATTGGCGGTACACATCGCTGAGCTCAGAATGGACACCCACATACAAAACAACACTACATTGGCCAATACAAAAAAACACACACCTGACCTTCATACACACACCACACACACCAACAGCACTATAAAACACACACCCACAGTACCCACAACCCTTTACGAACAACAAATACTGTCAGGAGATTGACACGAACAGCACAGAGACAACTAGACACACACAGACCACATATACCCATGCATCCCTCACGCACCCCACATCACATACCCCACCACAATACTTAACACACTCTCACCAACACACACCACACAACACCCATGTCCCCACAAAGGCACCCCCGTTTCACTGATGAGGAGTTAAGGGTCATAGTGGAGGAAATTGTCAGGGTAGAGCTACAGCTGTTTGGAGCACAGGTACAGCAAATATACATTGCAAGGAAGAATAAGCTATGGAAGAGAATCGTGAACAGGGTGAACACCGTGGGACAGCACCAAAGAACAAGGGATGACATCAGGAAGAGGTGGAACGACCTACGGGGGAAGGTACGTTCCATAGCAGCAAGGCACCAGCATGCCATCCAGAGGACTGGCAGTGGACCCCCACCTCCTCGCCCACAGCTCACAGCATGGGAGGAGCAAGTCTTGGCACTACTGCATCCTGAGGGACTCGCTGGTGTAGCCGGAGGGCTGGACACTGGTAAGTCAACATTTACCACTTATCACCCCTACATCCGCATGCCATCTCACACCCTCACCCTCACTCCCATCACTCCACTCAATCCCACACACTGCACCTACACATATGACTAACCTCAATGCCAAGCCCTGCATGCCATACCAATGCATGGACACCCGTCCCAGCCCTGCATGGACACCCATCACCAAAGCATGCACAGCATAGGGAAACTAACAATCACACAAAACATCACCATACACAAGCAAAAGGTGGCAGGGCAACACCAACGATAGAGGGGGAGCCAGGGATGTACAATATGTCACAGACATAAAGCAAAAAACATCACTTACATTCCCACAGATGCCCCAGCCAACATCAGTGGAGAGGAGGTGCCCAACAAACCAGTCCCCCAACAGATGATGCCCACAGTGATGACAGTAACTATGGAGTTCAGGATCTGGACCGAAAACCTGGCTCATCAGGGACCACTGGACAGTCGGTCACCCAATCCCACTTACAGTCCATCACAGAGCCTCCCCCATTAGTATCCAACACCACAGCACCCACCCAGCGTACCCACAACTCTGTCCCCAGGACACGTCAATCAGCAGTGCGCCCACCTGTTCAGGGACCCCAGGCCACACCTCATACCTAAGACAATCAGGGACCTGGGGTCAGTGGCAGTCGGCACACCATCCAGGGGACAGAGGCACAGGCCAACAGGGACACTGGGAGGACTGCTGTGTGCCAGGGGGAGGACAGGCCCAGGGAACCGACTCTCCAAGAGGCACTCAATGAGATCCTGGGAGCCTACCAACATTCCAAGGACATGATGGGCCAGATACTTGACAATGTGCAGGAGAACAGGCGGCTGCAGGAGGAACAGTACCAGTGGATTAGGGAGGACTTGCAGGCCATTAACACCACCTTGATCTACATCTCAGGGGTGCTGGCAGACATGGCCAACATCATGAGGGAGGAAACAGCACAGCAGCGGGCCTCTACCACGAGCCAGTCCATTGACCAGCCCTCCACATCTACTGCAGCTAGTGGGCAGTAGACCCCGCTACAGGACCCACAGGAAACCACTACCCCTCCCCCTGCAGAAGGTGAACCACCCCTGCAAACCTTCCCTGCAAACCAGGCAGAAGCTAGAGAAACTTGCCAAGACCACCGCCAGGAAATGAGACTATCCTGATTGTCCCCTTTGTGTCCCGCCATGTCACCTTGTCAACTTTGAACTGCCTTTACTCCCCTTCCAATGGCCCCTTGGACACTGGACCTGTGCTACAAACAGACTGGAACAATAGCCTGGACCTTCCTCTATCATCACCCCATTCCATTGCACTTTTCCCTCAATTTCATAGCACTACAATAAACACCCTTGAACACAACTTGACTAAAAGTATTTTATGTTTTGAAAATGTGTATTTATAAAACAGTCACATCTAGTGCAAATGATCTGAACACTGTGAGAGCATAGAAATAATGTCCTGTAGCTGTCTGTAGTCAGCACATCAGTACACAGTTCTAATATCACCAACATCTGTAAAATGACAAGCCATAGGTGACAGTAAGTTGAGATGCAAAGGAAGCTAATGCCAACATGCTACAGCCACACAGAATACATCAATTGTCAGAGGAATGGTCAGTTGCATTGTCTCACCTGTGTGTCATTGGAAGTATTAATGGATCACTGATTTTCTGTTGTCCTCATCCTCTTCATCCTCACTGTCCTCAGGATCTAGTGCTGCCACAGGGGCACCTCCAATCTCTTCCTCCAGCAGAAAGGGCACATGCCTTCTGAGGGCCAGGTTCTACAACATGCAGCATGCCACTACTATCTGGCAGACCTACCCGGGTGAGTAGCACAGGGATCCACCTGTCAGATGGACGCACCTGATCCAGGCCTTCAGGAAGCAGAGGGTCCTCTTGATGATCCTTCTGGTTCGCCCGTGTGCCTCATTATAACGTTCCTCTGCTCCTGTCCTGGCATTCCTCACAGGGGTCAGCAGCCACAATAGGTTTGGGTAGCCAGAGTCACCTGCAAGTATTGAAGGACATGATTTAGCCTCACACAATGCTATAGGGATGACACCTGAAGGCATACACTAACATACAGTGGGTGGGGATCATGGCTCACCTATTAGCCAGACCCTGTGCCTCTGTAGTTGGGCCATCACTTTTGGGATGCTGCTATTCCTCAGAACAAAGGTGTCATGCACCGACCCAGGATACTTAGCATTGACGTGGGAGATGTACTGGTCCACCAGGCACACCATTTGCACATTCAGTGAGTGGAATCTCTTACAATTCCAGAACACCTGTTCAATCTGGCGGGGGGGGAACAAACGCAATATGTGTTCCATCAATCGCCCCAATAATATTGGGGATATGTCCCATTGCTTTGAATCCGGCCTTCACTGTGGCCAAATCTTCCACCTGGGGGAAAGAAATGTAGCTGCACGTGTGTTTTACCAGGGCAGACAAAACTCTTGCCAGCACGATTGAGAACACTGGCTGTGATATTCCTGCTGCCAACCCCACTGTCATGTGGAAGGAACCTGTTGTCAGGAAATGGAGCACTGATAGCACTTGCACAAGAGGGGGATCCCAGTGGGATGACGGATAGAAGATATCAGGCTGGCTCCAATTAGGCACACAGCTCTGTGATTGTGGCCCTGTCCAGTCTATAGGTGAGTATAATGTGCCTGTCCTCCAGTGTAGCCAAGTCCACGAGGGGTCAGTACACAGGGGTATGTCTCCTCCTCCTATTCATCCGCAGCGGTAGGTATCGAATAGGCACAAGAGCGAGTAGGCTGTCACAATTTGAACAATGGAACCACAACTTCAGTGTACATAGTGCATTTATGTGATGGGACAGTGGAAATGGCGAGGTATGTGCTAATCTAGGCTGTGATGAAGTTAAGGTTCATATGACCGTTGTCCTCCCCCATGAAATGGCGACCACCTGTCCTGTATGCAGGAACAGGTGGAAGTGAGGTAACTCCGGCAAAGTTGGGCGTCGTGGCGGAAGGCGGTCTTGCACTGCTGTGCAATTCCTCAATGGTTGATATGGGGCTCTTTGGATTATACTGGCCAATGGGGATCTGGGCTGGTGGTGACGGTGTACACCACCAGGGGCGTGAGCAACATTTTCTATCTGATTCCTCACTTGTTTCCTGACCTCCAACAGGAGAACACCTACACTGTGTGTGCTGCTGTGACCTGTGTCTGGAACCTACCATGGCCCGTGTGACCTTGGAAAGGGCCCCTGCCTTCACTTCGGAGGAGTTGGAGCGATTGGTGGATGGGGTCCTACCCCAGTACGGACTGCTGTATGGGCCTCCAGACCAACAGGTGAGTACACTTTGGGTACGATGCATGTGGGAAGGATGTATGGAGATGTGTGTGCAAGCATTGTGTTGTCAGGGGGAATGTTTTGTGGTGATGTACATGGTGTGCGCTGGCCAATGTGTGTGCCAATGATGATGGAAACGGGATGGTGGGCCATATGTGTGACAGGCTGGATTGTATGTGTAGTGTTGTTATCCTGTCTGTATTACCTCTGTAGGTCAGAACCCATCAAAAGAAGGGATTATGGCATGTCATAGTCAAGGACAAGCGGACCCTGGGGGTCTATGGCAGGCGGAGCATCCACTGTTGGAAACGGTGGGAGGACCCGAGATGCTGGGCATGAAGACTGCGGAGGCCCAGCTGGGGATGGTCTCCCAATGAGGAAGGGGTGCCTGTCGGAACCTGACCGCCCTGATTGCCCGCCTACTGGCAGTGGCCTCACCATAGCTGGATGGATGCTTGAGGGAATCACAGCAGCCACAAGGGGGTGAGTACAGTGGGCATTATTAAAAAATTTGGTAGGTGGCATGGGATCCGGGCAGTGGATGTGAGTTAGTGGGTGCCCATAAGGCCAGGCCAGACATTGCAGCGTGAGTCAACTCTAGGGTAATGGGTATATGGCAAATGCAGGTAACATGGCTTGTTAGCATTCCATGTGAGTCAGGGCTTTGTCGATCCCAGGAGGGGTGCAGTTGGTGGTGTGTCACCCTCATCTTGTGTGGCATCTACCCAAACCACTGGCAGTGCAATGCATAGTGCTGAAGCCTGATCCCTGTGTCTGACAGTGCTGTGTATGTCAACTGTGGTGTTGGTGCAGTAATTGACCCAGTGTTTCCTTTTTCTCTCTCCCCCCTTTTTTCTTCTGTCATCCTGTCCAAGTGTGCATTTACATCATCTGGCAGAGGAGCAGGGGCACTGGGGACAGAGGGAGCTGCATCCCACAGGACCCAGGAGGCAAAGTTCACCGATGCCGAGGGAACCAGTGGGACGGAGGGTGCGTGGAGCACCATGGCAGAGACAGGAGTTGACAATACAGACTCAGATACCTCCTTCGGTGGAAGCTTCCTGGTGGTGACGGACACCTCTGTGACCACCCCAGCTGCAGGTACAGCCGCCACCCCCGTACCAGCACTGCCCTCCCAGTAGCCCCTAAGCAAGTTGCCTGTGCCTGCTCACCCCAGAGGGTGGGCATCTCCTTCGCCCGAGGCACCCAAGGCCCTGCACCAGTTAGCCCTGCTGCTCTGAGTGAGGAGGCTATTGACATCCTGATATCTATCTCTGTAGGGCAGTCAACCATTGTGACTGTCATCCAGGGGCTGGCATCCCAGATGCAGCAATCCAATGCATTCCTGAGGGCATCCACGGTGGATTGGCGGCCCAACAGAGATCAATTCAGGCTCTGGCCTTCTCTCTGATGGCAGCCATTGTCCCTGTTCCTACCATCCCCCTTCCAGCTACCATTTCCCAGTCCCAGTCTCCTCAACCGCAACCCATCCCATGCACACATACAGACGAGCATGCACACAAGACAACACCCAAGAGTGGCACAGTCAAACACAGGTACCACACTACATCCCCAATCACTCACGCAAACACCAGACAGTTGCAGACACAACCACATCTTCTGGCTCCACTGTCTCCTCCTCCTCCACCTCCCTCATAGTCACGTTCACACTCACACCTGCATGTACTGCATCAACATCCACCACCAGCTTCACCACACCAAGAAGCACACACACCTCACTAGCAGTCACCTCTACAACATCCATGCACGTGTCCCCCTGTGTCCTCCCTCACCCTCTCTGTCCTCTCCTCCTAAAGGACACAAATGCGAGCACTTACACACCCAACAGCCATACACCTCACATCAACAGACTGCCAATGCACCTGGACCCAAATCCAGCAGACATACACCTCCTACAACCACTCCCTGAACCTCCACTCCCATCCCTCCTCCCTCCTCCTGCCCCACCATCCCTACTAAGCTTTTCCTTGCCCAACTTGAACTCTTTCCTCCCCCTCCCCCCGTCGTGCCCCTAAGAGCAGGGTCCCAATGACCAGCCCAGCACCTCAGCCAAAAAGTCCAAGCGGACAGTGGTGGCACCACCTAGTCATGATGGCAAGTCTGTGAAGGATCCCATTCCACCAGCCAAGAAGGTGAAGGATCCCACACCTCCTGCCATGAAGGGGAAGGAGCCTGCACCTCCTGCCATGAAGGGGAAGAAGCCCTCAACTCCTGCCCGGAAGGCTAAGGAACACGCACAACCTGCCATGAAGGGGAAGAAGCCCTCAACCCCAGCCAGGAAGGGTAAGCATCCCACACCTCATGCCTTGAAGGGGAAGAAGCCCTCGACTCCAGCAGAGGCTGTCAGGGTGACATTTCCACCATTACCAGTGGTCACGGGCCCCCACCACCAGCTGAGGAAGTGCATGCCTCACCACCAACAGAGGCTGCCCAGAAGGCACCTCCCCCTTCCACCACAGTTCAGCCCTCACCACCAGCAGAGGCTGCCCAGGAGGCAACTCCATCTGCCACCGCAGTTCAGCCCTTGAAACCAGCGAGGCTTCTCAGGAGACACCTCTACCTGTCACCACAATTTAGCCCTTACCACCAGCAGAGGCTACCGAGGAGGCACCTCCACCTGCCACCACAGTTCAGCCCTCACCACCAGCAGAGGCTGCCCAGGAGGTACCTCCACCTGCCACCACAGTGCAGCCATCACCACTAGCGGAGGGTATGTAGGCCACCCTCCAGGGGCTGCTGTACGAGGGGCTCCCTCCAGGCTCAATGGGCATGTTCCCCACATGAGAGACTGTGGCCTTGCACTCCCCAGCACTCACAAACAGGCATGGAGCCCCCTCCACAACCAGTGGGAAAGACACCCACTCCAGAGACTGTGGCCTTGCACTCCCCAGCACTGACAAATGGGCATGGAGCCTCCTCCAGAACCAGTGGGAAAGACACCCAATCCAGAGACTGTGGCCTTGCACTCCCCAGCACTGACAAATGGGTATGGAGCCCCCTCTAGAACCAGTGGGCAAGTCACCCACCTGAGAGATTGTGGCCTTGCACTCCCCAGCACAGAGATGTGGGCATGGAGCCCCCTCTAGAACCAGTGGGCGTGTTCCTGTATTCACTGAGGTGCCCCCCATCCCCCTATCCCCCTGAGGTACCTGCCCACTTGTAAACTGATGCCCCTGCAGAGTTCTATCCAGATGAAGTCAGGATTTGAGTTTGGCCTTAGACTGTGCCCTGTGGCCATGTGGGCCCTCAGTACATTGGACTGGGCATTGGCCCTTTGTGTACATTTGTACATATCTGTTTTACATACAATTGGATTATTTAGTAGCTGTTTATATCAATACATTCTCATTAGTGCATTCTTGTTGTCCTTACATTATTGTGCCATGTATTGTGTGCCATTGTTTTTCGTGTGCAGCTCGTTGTGTGTATGGTGTGCGTGTGTCAGCTGTGTGTCGTGCGTGTTTGTGTCACTCTTGTTTTCCTCCCTTCCTCCCTTGTGTGCTAGGCGGCTGTACTCACCATCGTCGTCTTCGTCGGCATTGGTATTCGAGGTGGAGCATGAAATAGATGAGTATCGGGAAGACTTGCAAGTTTGGTTCCATGGCAGTGTTGTTTTTCCCGGTGTCTCCGATGGGGAGTCCTTTCTCTTCTGCGATGCGTTTCCACCAGGTTTTTGATGGCGTTCGTACCTCCACAAAAATGTGGCGGATTGATGTGTCAAAATATGGTGGGCAGGACTTTTTCTTCTGCCTGGCAGTTGACGGCTACCACCATGGTGAGTGTTGTTTCCACTCTGGTGGTTGGTGTGGTACCTTGGCTGTCTAGGGGAGTTGTCACCGCCAGCCTGTTGGCTTTATTACCGTCACTTTATCGCTCACCGCCAGGGTCATAATGAGGGCCTATATCTGAGTGCTCCTTGACAATTAGTATTCACAAAGATAGTAATTCCTCTGATATTAGCTCCATAACAACTTTTTAGCAGTTTGACAAATCACCACAAAACTTTACAGACCTATAGCATTTTCTAAATATTGAGATGATGGAAATTGCTGGGTGAATCTACCATGGTATATGGCAGTAAAAGGTATTTAGAAATACATTAAAATAAAACATCATGCCCTTCCTATTACCACCTAAATAAAGTGGTAGTAGGAAAAGGCCTACTACCTACTTATATCTAAAGCCCTAACACTCAACACAGCCAAAATCTAGTAAAAACAGTATGGCTGCCTTTTAACTTTTTTAAAGTAGCCATTACTTAATGATATACTGGCCTGTCATCACCATGTACCAAGTTATCACAGTATACCATGGCCCAAAATATAACCAAGGCCTGGCTATAGCATTGGATTGTGTTGCATGGGCAACACAATATTTAATTCAGATTTACAAAGCAATGCAAGGCCACCATGAGTGACCCTGCATGGACTGGTAAACCTGGAGAAAAGCAAGTCACTTCAATTTACTAGTTTGGTTACTGAGCACACCATAATCCACATTCTTGCTAAATTTCACATGCATCAATACGCCATGTCACTGTGGCCACTCCACTATACGCTATTCCACTCTATGCTCTTCCACGCTATGAGACTCCACTCTACACCACTCCACTTTACACTATCACACTGTATGCAATGCCACTGTGTACCACCACACTCTACACTAGTGTAAGTGTAATTTGGCGAGTAGTGCACTGCTACGGAACCCAAGAGGAATTAGTGGTAGATTAGTATAGGGAAATCTGAGTACAGTATTAGTATTATTATGAGTTCATTTGAGCAGAGGACATGTGAGTTTGTTAGTTGGATTGATTAGAGTAATGGAGACATAGACCAGGGAAGAATTCAGAAGTGTTAATTGGGAGTTTGTAGTAACAGTGTTAGAAATGGGGTCTTTGGTTGGCAGTCAGGTTACCCCCTGTCCAAGCAGGGAGCCTCACTCTAGTCAGGGTAAAGAGGAATCACACTCAGTTAACCCCTGTTCAGCCCCTTGGTAGCTTGGCACCAGCAGGCTTTCGCAACTTCAGAAGTAATGTGTAATGTATTTGTACCAGCACACACAGTAATACAGTGAAAACACAACAAAAAAGGACACCACACCAGTTTAGAAGAATAGGTAATATCTATCTATATCAAACAAGACCAAAAATTACAAAAATCCGAAATATACAAGTGAAGATATGAATTTTCAAAAGAAGAAGAGTCTTATTCGTAAATGAGGCTGTGTGTCATTTTCTTCTCCGGTCGGCTCGGTGATGCATCGTTTTCCTTCCTCGCAAGAGAGCGATGCATACATTTCTGTACGGGCTCCTCAGATCTGTGCAGAGTTGGGTTGGCTTTGATGCCCAGGGACAATGCGTTGAAAATCACGGTGTCGGAAAAACATGCTGCATAGGGTTTACTGTTTTTTTTTATCAGCCTCTGTAAGCAGGTGTTGCGTGTCGGTTTCCCAGCCAGGATGCATCGATCTTCCAGCTGCGATGCAGGTGGAGCAACGATTTGAGCTGCGAAGCCGGGGGCGAGTCATTTATTGGCCTTGTGGCGGAAGGTGCACCTAAAATAACTTCACCTTTCAAGGACCCAGGGACTGGATAGGGCACCACTTGGCAGGGCAGGATTCTCAGCAGAGAGTCCAGGTGCTGGCAGGGGAAGTCTTTGATGACCCTGAGACTTCAACAATAGGAGGCAAGCTCAATTCAAGCCCTTGGAGATTTTTCTCAAGCAGGAATGCACAACAAAATCCAGTCTTTGTCCCCTTTCACAGGCAGAAGCAGCAGCTGCAGGATAGCCCAACAAAGCACACGCAGGGGCAGCATTTCTCCTCAGCTCTTGAGCTCTTCTCCTTGCCAGAGGTTCCCCTTGATTCCAGAATTGATGTAATTTTTAGGGGGTTTGGGTCCACTACTTATACCCCTTTCTGCCTTTGAAGTAAGCAAACTTCAAAGGAAAGTCTCTCTTGTTTGTAAGATCCTACCTTGTCTAGGCCAGGCCCCAGACACACACCAGGGGGTTGGACAGTGCATTGTGTGAGGGCAGGCACAGCCCTTTCAGGTGTGAGTGACCACTCCTCTCCTTCCTCCCAGCACAGATGGATCATCAGGATATGCAGGCTACACCCCAGCTCCCTTTGAGTCACTGTCTAGAGGAGAGGTGCAAACAACCAACTGTCAAACTGACCCAGGCAGGGAATCCACAAACAGGCAGAGTCACGGAATGGTTTAAGCAAGAAAATGCCTACTTTCTAAAAATTGCGAAAAGTATCAAGGCCCCAAGGGGGAAATATAGCCCTTAACTTCCACGGCAAGAAAGTATTATCCTTATCAACAAAGTTGATCCGATACATGTTCCCTTTAGTCAAACAACATTTCTTCAACAATACAATCATTAGTCAGTCTATTCAGGTGTTCTTACAGTAACAGTGCAGTGAACGTGAATAATGTGACAGATAAGTGCCAGGTGATATATACAATATGTAGAAAATTGTGGTTAAAAATTAAAGCGATCCTCAAAGAGGATCCCTTTAATCCAGGAATCCTAAAGTCACCTATCTCATCGTACATTAACCCGCAGTGAGTTGTGTTGACGTTTCGACCCCACAAAAAGAACCAATCATTGAAGGGTCATTATCAGGACAAAAATCATATTTTCAGGTAGCACCCTAAAAACACGAGATGTTATGACTTTAATTTGACTTTCTTTCCACAGTATCCTACTGAAGTAAATGTGTCCCACCATATCCAAAGGGATGTTTGCTTATATTTTAAATTATAAATGTTCAATATCCCTGAACAAACTTTACTAAAAAATGTATTTTTAAATTATGAGTTCAGAGACCATAAACTCCACATTTCTATCTGCTCCCAAAGGGAACCTGCACTTTAATAATATTTAAAGGCAGCCCCATGTTAACCTATGGGAGAGATAGGCCTTGCACAGAGCAAACCGAATTTGGCAGTATTTTACTGTCAGGACATATAAAACATATTAGTATATGTCCTACCTTAAACATACACTACACCCTGCCCATGGAGCTACCTAGGGCCTATCTTAGGAGTGCCTTACATTTATGAAAAGGGAAGGCTCAGGCCTGGCAAGTGGGTACACATGCAAGTTGAATTGGTAGTGTAGAACCACACACAGACACTGCAGTGGCAAGTCTGAGCCATGTTTACAGGGCTTCTAATGTGGGTGGCACAGCCAGTGCTGCAGGTCCACAAGTAGCATTTGATTTACAGGCTTTGGGCACCTCTAGTGCACTGCACTAGGGACATACTAGTAAATCAAATATGCCAATCATGGAACGCCAATGACATACATTTTACATAGGAGCATTTCATCCTTAGCATTGGATAGTAGTGGTAAAGTGCCCAGAGCATCAAAAACAGCAGAAACAGAATCCTGCACACATCAAAAACCTGGGAAACACAGGCAAAACGTTAGGGGGGACCACACCAAGGATGCCAAGTCTAACAAATAGGATGAGGCTTGGGATGAGTAAAGGAGAGATGGAGGAGGAAAGACTCTGTTGAATAGGTTAGGGAGATCATAGTAGCAGGTGGGATTTTGGATGAGTCAAAGGTGAGATAAATGAGGGAACATTTAGTAGAGTTGTTTGGGAGATCGTGGCATTAAACTGAGGTTTGGGGTGGGCTAGATGCAGTACAGGAGGGAAGAGCTTGGGCAGGTTTCTTTTGGAGATGAAAGTAGTAGAATGGGTTTTGGGATGAGTCAGAGTGGGGATGGAGGATTGATTGAAAGAGACATAAGGTGATGGGGAGACAAAGTGCAGCTTACAAGAGAGTAACATTTATATTATTTTTAATTGAATATTATGTATATATATATATATATATATATATATATATATATATATATATATATATGTATGTGCAAAAAACAAAGGAGAACTCTGGGAAGTTCCCAATTTTAGGTGGAGAGCTGCTCTAGTAAGGAACACCCTGCAACACCAGCGACACTCTAAATTTTCTCACCTCAAATGGTAAAAGACTTTGTCACTATCTAGCTCGGCGAGGATAGCACTGTGCTAATCCTATGCATAAAAACTTTGCTAGATAAGCAGATATTTGAGGTGAGCTAATTTAGAGTGTCGCTGGTGTTGCAGGGTGCTCCATACTAGAGCAGCTCTCCACCTAAAATTGGGAACTTCCCAAAGTTGTCCTTTGTTTTTTGCATAATTTATGCATCACTCTAACCCTGAAAGGGCTTTGGTTTGACTTATACTGGGTGCTGCCTTGTGTCTGGACAAAGCTATACCCCTCTGAAGAGCTCTAATGAGAGTGAAACACGTGTCAGGGGTGCTTTGCTCATTCCAGGTTGGCTTGGACAGTATTTGACCAGTCCAAAGCTGTAATACTGTGCCTGGAGTGGTAAATGGCTTTTGTCATTTTACAGCTCGGCGAGGATGACACTATGTCAATCCTATGCTTAAAGATTTTGCTGTACAAATGGCAAAAGACTTTGTCACTATCTAGCTCGGCGAGGATAGCACTGTGCTAATCCTATGCTTAAAAACTTTGCTAGATAAGCAGACATTTGAGGTGAGCAAATTTAGAGTGTCGCTGGTGTTGCAGGGTGCTCCTTACTAGAGCAGCTCTCCACCTAAAATTGGGAGCTTCCCAGAGTTCTCCTTTGTTTTTTTGCATAATTTATGCATCACTCTAACCCTGAAAGGGCTTTGGTTTGACTTATACTGGGTGCTCCCTTGTGTCTGGACAAAGCTATACCCTTCTGAAGAGCTCTAATGAGAGCGAAAAACGTGTCAGGGGTGCTTTGCTCATTCCAGGTTGGCTTGGACGGTATTTGACCAGTCCAAAGCTGTAATACTGTGCCTGGAGTGGTAAATGGCTTTTGTCATTTTACAGTTCGGCGAGGATGACACTATGTCAATCCTATGCTTAAAGATTTTGCTGTACAAATGGCAAAAGACTTTGTCACTATCTAGCTCGGCGAGGATAGCACTGTGCTAATCCTATGCTTAAAAACTTTGCTAGATAAGCAGACATTTGAGGTGAGCAAATTTAGAGTGTCGCTGGTGTTGCAGGGTGCTCCTTACTAGAGCAGCTCTCCACCTAAAATTGGGAGCTTCCCAGAGTTCTCCTTTGTTTTTTTGCATAATTTATGCATCACTCTAACCCTGAAAGGGCTTTGTTTTGACTTATACTGGGTGCTCCCTTGTGTCTGGACAAAGCTATACCCCTCTGAAGAGCTGTAATGAGAGCGAAACACGTGTCAGGGGTGCTTTGCTCATTCCAGGTTGGCTTGGACGGTATTTGACCAGTCCAAAGCTGTAATACTGTGCCTGGAGTGGTAAATGGCTTTTGTCATTTTACAGCTCGGCGAGGATGACACTATGTCAATCCTATGCTTAAAGATTTTGCTGTACAAATGGCAAAAGACTTTGTCACTATCTAGCTCGGCGAGGATAGCACTGTGCTAATCCTATGCTTAAAAACTTTGCTAGATAAGCAGACATTTGAGATGAGCAAATTTAGAGTGTCGCTGGTGTTGCAGGGTGCTCCTTACTAGAGCAGCTCTCCACCTAAAATTGGGAACTTCCCAGAGTTCTCCTTTGTTTTTTGCATAATTTATGCATCACTCTAACCCTGAAAGGGCTTTGTTTTGACTTATACTGGGTTCTCCCTTGTGTCTGGACAAAGCTATACCCCTCTGAAGAGCTCTAATGAGAGCGAAACACGTGTCAGGGGTTGCTTTACTCATTCCAGGTTGGCTTGGACGGTATTTGACCAGTCCAAAGCTGTGGTACTGTGCCTGGAGTGGTAAATGGCTTTTGTCATTTTACAGCTCGGCGAGGATGACACAATGTCAATCCTATGCTTAAAGGTTTTGCTGTACAAATGGCAAAAGACTTTGGTGGTCATTCTGACCCTGGCGGTCTTTGACCGCCAGGGCGGAGGACCGCGGGAGCACCGCCGACAGGCCGGCGGTGCTCCAATGGGGATTCCGACCACGGCGGTAAAGCCGCGGTCGGACCGGCACCACTGGCGGGGTCCCGCCAGTGTACCGCGGCCCCATTGAATCCTCCGCGGCGGCGCAGCTTGCTGCACCGCCGCGGGGATTCCGACCCCCCCTACCGCCATCCAGATCCCGGCGGTCGGACCGCCGAGATCCGGATGGCGGTAGGGGGGGTCGCGGGGCCCCTGGGGGCCCCTGCAGTGCCCATGCCACTGGCATGGGCATTACAGGGGCCCCCGTAAGAGGGCCCCTACATGTATTTCACTGTCTGCTGCGCAGACAGTGAAATACGCGACGGGTGCAACTGCACCCGTCGCACAGCTTCCACTCCGCCGGCTCGATTCCGAGCCGGCTTCATCGTGGAAGCCTCTTTCCCGCTGGGCTGGCTGGCGGTCTGAAGGCGACCGCCCGCCAGCCCAGCGGGAAAGTCAGAATTACCGCCGCGGTCTTTCGACCGCGGAACGGTAACCTGACGGCGGGACTTTGGCGGGCGGCCTCCGCCGCCCGCCAAGTTCAGAATGAGGGCCTTTGTCACTATCTAGCTCGGCGAGGATAGCACTGTGCTAATCCTATGCTTAAAAACTTTACTAGATAAGCAGACATTTGAGGTGAGCAAATTTAGAGTGTCGCTGGTGTTGCAGGGTGCTCCTTACTAGAGCAGCTCTCCACCTAAAATTGGGAACTTCCCAGAGTTCTCCTTTGTTTTTTGCATAATTTATGCATCACTCTAACCCTGAAAGGGCTTTGGTTTGACTTATACTGGGTGCTCCCTTGTGTCTGGACAAAGCTATACCCCTCTGAAGAGCTCTAATGAGAGCGAAACACGTGTCAGGGGTGCTTTTCTCATTCCAGGTTGGCTTGGACGGTATTTGACCAGTCCAAAGCTGTAATACTGTGCCTGGAGTGGTAAATGGCTTTTGTCATTTTACAGCTCGGCGAGGATGACACTATATCAATCCTATGCTTAAAGATTTTGCTGTACAAATGGCAAAAGACTTTGTCACTATCTAGCTCGGCGAGGATAGCACTGTGCTAATACTATGCTTAAAAACTTTGCTAGATAAGCAGACATTTGAGGTGAGCAAATTTAGAGTGTCGCTGGTGTTGCAGGGTGCTCCTTACTAGAGCAGCTCTCCACCTAAAATTGGGAACTTCCCAAAGTTGTCCTTTGTTTTTTGCATAATTTATGCATCACTCTAACCCTGAAAGGGCTTTGGTTTGACTTATACTGGGTGCTGCCTTGTGTCTGGACAAAGCTATACCCCTCTGAAGAGCTCTAATGAGAGCGAAACACGTGTCAGGGGTTGCTTTACTCATTCCAGGTTGGCTTGGACGGTATTTGACCAGTCCAAAGCTGTAATACTGTGCCTGGAGTGGTAAATGGCTTTTGTCATTTTACAGCTCGGCGAGGATGACACTATGTCAATCCTATGCTTAAAGATTTTGCTGTACAAATGGCAAAAGACTTTGTCACTATCTAGCTCGGCGAGGATAGCACTGTGCTAATCCTATGCTTAAAAACTTTGCTAGATAAGCAGACATTTGAGGTGAGCAAATTTAGAGTGTCGCTGGTGTTGCAGGGTGCTCCTTACTAGAGCAGCTCTCCACCTAAAATTGGGAGCTTCCCAGAGTTCTCCTTTGTTTTTTTGCATAATTTATGCATCACTCTAACCCTGAAAGGGCTTTGGTTTGACTTATACTGGGTGCTCCCTTGTGTCTGGACAAAGCTATACCCCTCTGAAGAGCTCTAATGAGAGCGAAACACGTGTCAGGGGTGCTTTGCTCATTCCAGGTTGGCTTGGACGGTATTTGACCAGTCCAAAGCTGTAATACTGTGCCTGGAGTGGTAAATGGCTTTTGTAATTTTACAGCTCGGCGAGGATGACACTATGTCAATCCTATGCTTAAAGATTTTGCTGTACAAATGGCAAAAGACTTTGTCACTATCTAGCTCGGCGAGGATAGCACTGTGCTAATCCTATGCTTAAAAACTTTGCTAGATAAGCAGACATTTGAGATGAGCAAATTTAGAGTGTCGCTGGTGTTGCAGGGTGCTCCTTACTAGAGCAGCTCTCCACCTAAAATTGGGAACTTCCCAGAGTTCTCCTTTGTTTTTTGCATAATTTATGCATCACTCTAACCCTGAAAGGGCTTTGTTTTGACTTATACTGGGTTCTCCCTTGTGTCTGGACAAAGCTATACCCCTCTGAAGAGCTCTAATGAGAGCGAAACACGTGTCAGGGGTTGCTTTACTCATTCCAGGTTGGCTTGGACGGTATTTGACCAGTCCAAAGCTGTGGTACTGTGCCTGGAGTGGTAAATGGCTTTTGTCATTTTACAGCTCGGCGAGGATGACACTATATCAATCCTATGCTTAAAGATTTTGCTGTACAAATGGCAAAAGACTTTGTCACTATCTAGCTCAGCGAGGATAGCACTGTGCTAATACTATGCTTAAAAACTTTGCTAGATAAGCAGACATTTGAGGTGAGCAAATTTAGAGTGTCGCTGGTGTTGCAGGGTGCTCCTTACTAGAGCAGCTCTCCACCTAAAATTGGGAACTTCCCAGAGTTCTCCTTTGTTTTTTGCATAATTTATGCGCCACTCTAACCCTGAAAGGGCTTTGGTTTGATATATATATATATATATATATATATATTTATATATATATATATATATGTTTAATATATGTTTAATTTATTATTTATTTATTTAATTTGTTTATTTATAATTTGAATTTTATTTATAGATTTTATTTTATTTATTTGTATTTATTTTTCTATAGTACAGTAGGACTAGAATAATAAATAAATAGATATGTATATACATAGTAAGGGAATATATGTGCAAGGAATATAATAATGGTTATAATAATATGAGAAGAAAAGTAGTATTGTATAAACACAGACTTTCAAGATTTGTAATATTTGAAGTTAATTAATAAGTGTACTTTTCTAACATTTATTTATCTTTCCTGAATTTTTGAATAGCAAAATGCTTGCTGTTAAATAGATAAGATAACATTTGATCATTGTGATATAAAAATGAAAGGAGTGATTCATACATATCTCATATAACAACTTATTTAGAAGCCTTGCAATAACCTATAAACATGTTACGCATAGAATAATCTACACATATATATGTACACACACACACACATATACATACACACATGTACACATACACACATATGTATTATATATCTATATCTATATCTATCTCTCTCTCTCTCTCTATATATATATATATATATATATATATATATATATATATATCATTTAGCCAGCTTAACATTCAAGTTAAGGATGCCGCACTCACAGAATTGTGATTAATCCTCTTTTATTCAGTAAATAAACGACCCCACCACCTAACACCAACGCGTTTCGATCTTCTCGGTCTTGATCACGGTAACTTGATTCTTCCAAACCATGTTGTATTTATACTTTTCCACTAAGCTATGCCTTTATGTGGCATTCTGGGATATGTAGTTATATATATAACATGTCTAGTGCTGCAACACATCACCAATACACATAAGCTTGTCCCAAAAGTATTACTAATATAACAAAAGGAAACAAGTGAATTCATATGCACCCAGAATATTCAAACAAACAGGTGATAATAAAGTGCCAACAAAAATAAAAAAACCCTATATATTGCTACTACTCCATACATATTGCATTATACACTGTCATCGTTTTTCCTACTAATTATGAATACCTAATAATCAATAATCAACAACCATCTTATATTTTTTGAATCACTACAGGGATACTCGCCCCCCTTATTTTATCACTATTTTTTCTCACATCAAAATCATAATCAACTTTTCTTGACTTATTACAAAGACAGTAATATATCATTCTTATTGCACACTCATAAGTGACAATACAACTCCTCATCGTAATTGATTCCATAAGGCATTTAGGCCCATATTTATACTTTTTGACGCTAAACTGCGCTAACGCAGTTTAGCGTCAAAAATTTTAGCGCCGTCTAACGCCATTCTGAAGCGCCATGCGGGCGCCGTATTTATGGAATGGCGTTAGCCGGCGCAAGCAGACCGGCGCTGCCTGGTTTGCGTGGAAAAAAACCACGTACACCAGACAGCGCCGGCGTAGGGGGAAAATGGCGTATGGGCGTCTTAAAATGGGGCAAGTCAGGTTACGTCGAAAAAATCGTCGTAACCCGACTTGCGCCATTTTTTTCCGACGCCCATCCCCCATCAACATGACTCCTATCATTGTAAAGATAGGAGTCATGCCCCCTTGCCCAATGGCCATGCCCAGGGGACTTATGTCCCCTGGGCATGGTCATTGGGCATAGTGGCATGTAGGGGGGCACAAATCAGGCCCCCCTATGCCACAAAAAAAAATTGAAAAATAACAAAAATTATACTTACCTGAACTTACCTGTACTTCACTGGGATGGGTCCCTCCATCCTTGGGTGTCCTCCTGGGGTGGGCAGGGGTGGCAGGGGGGGTCCCTGGGGGCAGGGGAGGGCACTGTGGGCTCATTTTGAGCCCACTTGTCCCTTAACGCCATCCCTGACCCAGGCGTTAAAAAGCGGCGCAAATGCGCCGTTTTTGGCCACGCCCACTCCCGGGCGTCATTTTTGCCCGGGAGTATAAATACCACGTAAAGGCCTGGGAGTCATTTTTTAAGACGGGAACGCCTCCCTTGCATCTCATTAACGCAAGGAAGGGGTTCACGCTAAAAAATGACGCTCACTCCGGGCACTTTGGCGCCCGAAGCGTCTAACGCCATAGTATAAATATGGCGTTAGTTGGGCGTCGAATTTGCGTCGAAAAAAACGACGCAAATTCGGCGCAACCAGAGTATAAATACGGCCCTTAGTTTTTAATTTGATGATATATTTTGACTCCAAACGTCTTAGTTTCTGAACCCTGTCACCCCCTCGTTCATGTTTGTGTACAGTTGCAATGCCATAGTATTTCATGGTCATCCAATCCAGGTTAGGGTGAGTTTTAAGATGTTTCGTTATAGCATAAGACATATCCTCATTTTGCACTGCCCTTATGTGTTCTAGGATGCGCTTTCTTAAAGGGCATATGGTACTGCCCACATATTTCAGGCCACATCGGCATTCTAACACATACACCACAAAGGAGGTCTCACATGTAATTTATTCCTTGATCATTACATTTTTTCCTCTAAAATCTGTGACAAACTTTTTATCACAACCAATTTTACATGCTTTACATTTCCTACAAGAGAAAAAACCCTTATTGCCCCCTATTAACCAATCAAAAGCTCTGGGAGACTCGAAATGACTTTTTACTAGCATGTCCTGCAAAGATGGTACTTTTCGATATGTAATGGAAGGACAAGTTCCAGCCCGATGTCCAATGTCACTGTCTTTTTGGATTAGATGCCAATGTCTTCTCAGTACTTTTACAATTTGATGGTTTTCTTTACTATAATCCAAAATTAGTCTAATCTCATCCTTATTCTGTTCTGGATGTTCTAACACATTACTTTTTTTGGCCAACACCTGATTGCTGGTTTTTTCCCTTGCCTTCAATTCTCCTTGCTTGATAGATTTTAAAGTGTATCCCCTATTGATAAACCTTTGTCGGGTTTCACTGAATTTATCGTTCATATCCTGTTCATCTGAACAGTTCCTTCTTATACGGATAAATTCACCATAAGGGATACTTCTAATTAGAGATGTAGGGTGGAAACTGGTCCCGTGCAAAATGCTATTAGTTGCAGTGGGTTTTCTATATAATGTGGTCTGTAATGTTCCTGCTACAATGTGTGCTTGCACATCTAAGAATTCTATCAGGCTCTCACTAAGGCCCGTATTTATACTCCGTTTGCGCCGAATTTGCGTAGTTTTTTTCGACGCAAATTCGGCGCAAAACAAACGCCATATTTATACTTTGGCGTTAGACGCGTCTAGCGCCAAAGTATTGGCAAATAGCGTCATTTTTTTGCGTGAACGCCTTCCTTGCGTTAATGAGATGCAAGGAAGGCGTTCCCGTCTAAAAAAATGACGGCGACGCAAATGCGTCGTATTTATACTCCCGGGCAAAAATCACGCCCGGGAGGTGGCGGGTCAAAAAAACCCGCATTTGCACCACTATTTAACGCCTGGGTCAGGGTAGGCGTTAAGGGGCCTGTGGGCTCAAAATGAGCCCACAGGTGCCCTCCCCTGCCCCCAGGGACCCCCCCTGCCACCCCTGCCCACCCCAGGAGGACACCCAAGGATGGAGGGACCCACCCCAGGGACATTCAGGTAAGTTCAGGTAAGTATAATTTTTTATATTTTTTTATTTTGTTTGGGTGGCATAGGGGGGCCTTTTTTGTGCCCCCCTACATGCCACTATGCCCAATGACCATGCCCAGGGGACACAAGTCCCCTGGGCATGGACATTGGGCAAGGGGGCATGACTCCTGTCTTTACTAAGACAGGAGTCATGAAATGGCGTCTGGGCGTCGTAAAAAAATGGCGCAAATCGGGATGAGGCGATTTTTTTGCCTCAACCTGACTTGCCCCATTTTAAGACGCCCTAACGTCATTTTTGCCCAACGCCGGCGCTGCCTGGTCTACGTGTTTTTTTTCCACGCACACCAGGCAGCGCCGGTCTGCTTGCACCGGCTAACGCCATTCCATAAATACGGCGCCCGCATGGCGCTTCAGAATGGCGTTAGACGGCGCTAAATTTTTTGACGCTAAACTGCGTTAGCGCAGTTTAGCGTCAAAAAGTATAAATATGGGCCTAAGTTTGTATGTAAACTGTAATCCTACGTCATTCTTATTTAATATATGAAAAAATTCCTCAAAATCATTTGTGGTTCAATGCCAAATCAGGAACAAGTCGTCTATGTAGCGAAGCCACATAATTACCTTATCCATATATTTATCATTCTCTTGAACCCAAGCTACGCACTTCTCCCACCACCCCATCATGAGATTTGCATAACTCGGGGAGAAGGTCATTCCCATGGCTGTCCCACAGATTTGTTTATAAATTTGATGATTAAACAGAAAAATATTATTGTTGAGACATATTCCTAACATTTCTAATAGCATCTCGGAATGTTTCAGAAAATGAATACTTTTTTGCCACAGAAAATATTTCACTGCATTTATCCCCACTTTGTGTGAAATGGAAGTATACAATGACACAACATCTATCGTTACCAACAAATAGTCAGGTTGCCATGCTACACCATCCAATGCTCTTAAAAAATCCCCAGCATCTTGTATATATGAATTCAGACCTTTGACCATTGGGGCCAAAAAGTAATCTATGTAGTTTGAAATACCTTCATATAATGAACCACAACTTGATATGATGGGCCTACCAGGAGGTTTATCTAGGGTTTTATGGATTTTAGGTAAGAAATATATTGTTGGCATGATTGGATTATTATTCGTCATATATAATTTCTCATCATAACTAATCAATCCTTCTGAATACCATTTTTCTAACCTCTCATTCAGGTCCCAGACTAAATCACTGATAGGATTATGCGTTAATTTACAATAATTCACATGCATGTTCAATTGTCTCAGTGCTTCTTCTACATAATCATCCTTGTTTAGAATTACAATATTACCCCCCTTGTCTGCAGGTTTGATCACTATTGTTTGATTCTCCATTAAGCCTTTCAGGGCCTGTCGTTGTTCCTTCGTCAAATTTTCCCTGTCTTTTTTCTGGGGGGATTGTAAATTCTCTAAATCATGAACTACCAAGTCATGAAATATGTCAATGTTATTTCCTGGGGATAGAGATGGACACAATTTAGATTTGGGTTTAAATTTTGTTTTGACACTATAATCCGTCTCAATACCAAGGGGCATATTTATACTCCGTTTGCGCCGAATTTGCGTCGTTTTTTTCGACGCAAATTCGACGCAAAACTAACTCCATATTTATACTTTGGCATTAGACGCGTCTAGCGCCAAAGTTCATGAAATTAGCGTCATTTTTTTGCGTGAACACCTTCCTTGCGTTAATGATATGCAAGGTAGGCGTTCCCATCTCAAAAAATGACTCCGATGCTATTGCGTCGGATTTATACTCCCGGGCAAAAATGACGCCCGGGAGTGGGCGGGTCTAAAAAACCCGCATTTGCGCCAGATTTTAGCGCCTGGGTCAGGGCAGGCGTTAAGGGACCTGTGGGCTCAGAATGAGCCCAGAGGTGCCCTCCCCTGCCCCCAGGGACACCCCCTGCCACCCTTGCCCACCCCAGGAGGACACCCAAGGATGGAGGGACCCACCCCAGGGACATTAAGGTAAGTCCAGGTAAGTATTTTTTTTTATTTTTTTTTGTGGCATAGGGGGGCCTGATTTGTGCCCCCCTACATGCCACTATGCCCAATGACCATGCCCAGGGGACAGAAGTCCCCTGGGCATGGCCATTGGGCAAGGGGGCATGACTTCTGTCTTTGCTAAGACAGGAGTCCTTTCAATGGGGGATGGGCGTCGTAAATAAATGGCGCAAATCGGGTTAAGACGATTTTTTTGCCTCAGCCTGACTTGCCCCATTTTTGGACGCCCAAACGCCATTTTTCCCTACGCCGGCGCTGCCTGGTGTAAGTGTTTTTTTTTCACGCACACCAGGCAGCGCCGGTCGGCTAACGCCATTCAATAAATACAGCGCCCGCATGGTGCTTCAGAATGGCGTTAGCCGGCGCTAATTTTTTTGGCGCAAAACTGCGTTAGCGCAGTTTTGCGTCAAAAAGTATAAATATGGGCCCAAGTGTAGCCAATATTGCTGTTTCGGTCAACTTTTCATCTTTCAAATTATGCGTCAAATCATACATTGTTTTCACATCAATACCTTGGTCAATATTTAGATCTAGTTCATCATGTATCTGACCTACTTCTGATCTCACAGTAGGGTTTAATTTGGAAAAGTATTTTGCCAGTTTTAATTTCCTTATAAACTTATACAAATCAATTCTTGTTTGGACGAAATCATGATGTTTCTCCAGACAGAAGCATAGACCCTTTGATAGTACTTCTGTTTCAACTTTGCTTAGTGCATAATTCGATAAGTTGACAATCAGACTTTCAGATTGTCCAATTGCAGACTTTGAATGCTGTAGAGTTATTGATCTTTCCGACTGCGTAGCATGTAGTCTTTTCCTTTTGCTCCGCCTCGTCTTCCTCCTCCTGTAGGGTCTCGCCACCCTTGGCCTCTGCCTCGGCCGGCTCTTCCTCTGCTCCTCGGTGTTGTCTGCTCCAAATATACCAGTTTCATTTCTTCTAAAAAAGTTGTTTTCCTTATATTTTTATTAGTGCTTTCAACTTCACTCAGATCGGTTTCCGATCCACTAGTTTCTGTATTTTTGGTCTGATCCAAGTCTATCTGTCCCGCATGAAGCTGTTGTTTCAATATGTCAAATCTTTTGGCAAACGTAAGAATTCGTCCCGATTCATAGTCTTGTGCATCTCTCAAAAACTTACTTTTTTCCGTTCCTCAACTTGATTTTCATATTTATCAAGAAAGGTATTCATGTTTTTTTTACATTCTTCTTTTTCTTCTTCTTGGTCTAACATCGCTATTTGCTCTTCAAGTTCTTTGATACTTAGGGCCATATTTATACTTTTTTACGCAAAACTGCGCTAACGCAGTTTTGCGCCAAAAAAATTAGCGCCGGCTGACGCCATTCTGAAGCGCCATGCGGGCGCCGTATTTATTCAATGACGTTAGCCGGCGTTAGCCGCCGGCGCTGTCTGGTGTGCGTTAAAAAAAACGACGTACACCAGGCAGCGCCGGCGTAGGGGGAAAATGGCATATGGGCGTCCACAAATGGTGCAAGTCAGGCTGAGGCAAAAAAATCGCCTCAACCCGATTTGCGCCATTTTTTTACGACACCCATCCCCCATTGAAATGACTCCTGTCTTAGCAAAGACAGGAGTCATGCCCCCTTGCCCAATGGCCATGCCCAGGGGACTTCTGTCCCCTGGGCATGGTTATTGGGCATAGTGGCATGTAGGGGGGCACAAATCAGGCCCCCCTATGCCACAATTTTTTTTAAAAAAAAATACTTACCTGGACTTACCTTAATGTCCCTGGGGTGGGTCCCTCCATCCTTGGGTGTCCTCCTGGGGTGGGCAAGGGTGGCAGGGGGTGTCCCTGGGGGCAGGGGAGGGCACCTCTGGGCTCATTCTGTGCCCACAGGTCCCTTAAGCTCATTCTGTGCCCACTGGTCCCTTAACGCCTGCCCTGACCCAGGCGCTAAAATCCGGCGCTAATGCGGGTTTTTTAGACCCGCCCACTCCCGGGCGTCATTTTTGCCCGGGAGTATAAATACGACGCATATGCATCGGAGTCATTTTTTAAGACGGGAACGCCTACCTTGCATATCATTAACGCAAGGAAGGTGTTCACGCAAAAAAATGACGCAAACTCCATGAACTTTGGCGCTAGACGCGTCTAACGCCAAAGTATAAATATGGAGTTAGTTTTGCGTCGAATTTGCGTCGAAAAAAACTACGCAAATTTGGCGCAAACGGAGTATAAATATGCCCCTTAGTCTTAGTTTTTCAATGTCACATTTAGCATATTTAATTAGAATCTCCATCATGCGTTTAGAACATTCCATAGTATTCAAGCCCCATTCTTCAAGCATTTCCAGACTTATGTCTGAATGATTAGGTAAGATGAAAATCCTTAGTCCCCTCGGGACTCTGCCTACTTGTATGTATTTCTGCAATGTCATTATTTCCCAGCTTTTAGAAATTTCTTTTTTCATAAGACGTTCCAGTTGCAAAAACATATGTTTCACATTACTTTTCGGAGCCGTTCCTGCACTTGACACAGATTGCCCCTGATTTTGAGAATTACTAGAGATCTCGAAAATTGATTCAGCTCTTTGAATACGTTTGGCTAATCTCTCTTCCATCTTCCTCTTAAGTTAACCTCACTCTATTTGGTCGGAGTTGCAGTATCAACTGTAAACGGTATAGAGTTATAATCAAATGGTGGGTTTGTTTTTAATTACAATTTGAAAAGGTCGTCCAATCCTGTGTGGTTAGTAAGACTCATCTTTCTTACACTTAATAACCACTACTGGAGAGTGAGTCAGCACCAGAGAAAAGGAACCTGCTGTGTTGTTTGAAACCATCAAACAATTAACGCGTGTTTACATACACATTGAGCCTCTCTGCAAACAGTGTTTGGTAGTGAAGGCTTCATGTTAATACTGAACGCGTGTTGTTCTAAACGCGGTTCAGCTTTCGGTGTGGCATCCAAATAAAGAAGAAATGCTGACAGTCGTGATATGTGAATGAAGCAAACACATACACGCTTCTAAATACAATGGCAATAGAAACACATACCGACAACTTAATGAGGAAGATATAGGATTGTCGGTGTTATTCGATGTACTTTGGGAATAACACAATAACAAATAAACTACAAAGGATTACAAAGCAATAAAGTACTCGATATCAAACACAGCATATCCCCCGGCATTTTAGCACTCGGCTATCCTGATATCAACACCATCTCCAAAATCGATGAATAAGACCACCTAGATTGGTGGCTTAACAACTGGACTCACTCTCCAGTAGTGGTTATTAAGTGTAAGAAAGATGAGTCTTACTAACCACACAGGATTGGACGACCTTTTCAAATTGTAATTAAAAACAAACCCACCATTTGATTATAACTCTATACTGTTTACAGTTGATACTGCAACTCCGACCAAATAGAGTGAGGTTAACTTAAGAGGAAGATGGAAGAGAGATTAGCCAAACGTATTCAAAGAGCTGAATCAATTTTCGAGATCTCTAGTAATTCTCAAAATCAGGGGCAATCTTTGTCAAGTGCAGGAACGGCTCCGAAAAGTAATGTGAAACATATGTTTTTGCAACTGGAACGTCTTATGAAAAAAGAAATTTCTAAAAGCTGGGAAATAATGACATTGCAGAAATACATACAAGTAGGCAGAGTCCCGAGGGGACTAAGGATTTTCATCTTACCTAATCATTCAGACATAAGTCCGGAAATGCTTGAAGAATGGGGCTTGAATACTATGGAATGTTCTAAACGCATGATGGAGATTGTAATTAAATATGCTAAACGTAACATTGAAAAACTAAGACTAAGTATCAAAGAACTTGAAGAGCAAATAGCGATGTTAGACCAAGAAGAAGAAAAAGAAAAATGTAAAAAAAACATGAATACCTTTCTTGATAAATATGAAAATCAAGTTGAGGAACGGAAAAAAAGTAAGTTTTTGAGAGATGCACAAGACTATGAATCGGGACGAATTCTTACGTTTGCCAAAAGATTTGCCATATCGAAACAACAGCTTCATGCGGGACAGATAGACTTGGATCAGACCAAAAATACAGAAACTAGCGGATCGGAAACCGATCTGAGTGAAGGTGAAAGCACTAATAAAAATATAAGGAAAACTACTTTTTTAGACGAAATGAAACTGGTATATTTGGAGCAGACAACACCGAGGAGCAGAGGAAGAGCCGGCAGAGGCAGAGGCCAGGGGTGGCGAGACCCTACAGGAGGAGGAAGATGAGGCGGAGCAAAAGGAAAAGACTACATGCTACGCAGTCGGAAAGATCAATAACTCTACAGCATTCAAAGTCTGCAATTGGACAATCTGAAAGTCTGATTGTCAACTTATCGAATTATGCACTAAGCAAAGTTGAAACAGAAGTACTATCAAAGGGTCTAAGCTTCTGTCCGGAGAAACATCATGATTTCGTCCAAACAAGAATTGATTTGTATAAGTTTATAAGGAAATTAAAACTGGCAAAATACTTTTCCAAACTAAACCCTACTGTGAGTTCAGAAGTAGGTCAGATACATGATCAACTAGATCTAAATATTGACCAAGGTATTGATGTGAAAACAATGTATGATTTGACGCATAATTTGAAAGATGAAGAGTTGACCGAAACAGCAATATTGGCTACACTTGGTATTGAGATGGATTATAGTGTCAAAACGAAATTTAAACCCAAATCTAAATTTTGTCCATCTCTATCCCCGGGAAATAAAATTGACATATTTCATGACTTGATAGTTAATGATTTAGAGAATTTACAATCCCCCCAGAAAAAAGACAGGGAAAATTTGACGAAGGAACAACGACAGGCCCTGCAAGGCTTAATGGAGAATCAAACAATAGTGATCAAACCTGCAGACAAGGGGGGTAATATTGTATTTCTAAACAAGGATGATTATGTAGAAGAAGCACTGAGACAATTGAACATGCATGTCAATTATTGTAAATTAACACATTGGGGGTCATTCTGACCGCGGCGGACGGCGGTCGCCGCCCGCCACGCGGTTCCCGCCGAAAGACCGCTCTGCGGTCAAAAGACCGCAGCGGTCATTCTGGCTTTCCCACTGGGCTGGCGGGCGACCGCCGAAAGTCCGCCCGCCAGCCCAGCGGGAAACACCCTTCCCACGAGGACGCCGGCTCAGAATTGAGCCGGCGGTGTGGGAAGGTGCGACGGGTGCAGTTGCACCCGTCGCGAATTTCAGTGTCTGCTAGGCAGACACTGAAATTCTTTTTGGGGCCCTCTTACGGGGGCCCCTGCAGTGCCCATGCCATTGGCATGGGCACTGCAGGGGCCCCCAGGGGCCCCGCGGCACCCCCTACCGCCATCCTGTTCCCGGCGGGAGAACCGCCAGGAACTGGATGGCGGTAGGGGGTGTCAGAATCCCCATGGCGGCGGAGCGCGCTCCGCCGCCATGGAGGATTCTCAAGGACAGCGGAAAGTCGGCGGGACACCGCCGACTTTCCGTTTCTGGCCGCGGCTGAACCGCCGCGGTCAGAATGCCCAGCGGTGCACCGCCAGCCTGTTGGCGGTGCTACCGCCGACCTCCGCCATGGCGGTAATTACCGCCAGGGTCAGAATGACCCCCATAATCCTATCAGTGATTTAGTCTGGGACCTGAATGAGAGGTTAGAAAAATGGTATTCAGAAGGATTGATTAGTTATGATGAGAAATTATATATGACGAATAATAATCCAATCATGCCAACAATATATTTCTTACCTAAAATCCATAAAACCCTAGATAAACCTCCTGGTAGGCCCATCATATCAAGTTGTGGTTCATTATATGAAGGTATTTCAAACTACATAGATTACTTTTTGGCCCCAATGGTCAAAGGTCTGAATTCATATATACAAGATGCTGGGGATTTTTTAAGAGCATTGGATGGTGTAGCAGGGCAACCTGACTATTTGTTGGTAACGATAGATGTTGTGTCATTGTATACTTCCATTTCACACAAAGTGGGGATAAATGCAGTGAAATATTTTCTGTGGCAAAAAAGTATTCATTTTCTGAAACATTCCGAGATACTATTAGAAATGATAGGAATATGTCTCAACAATAATATTTTTCTGTTTAATCATCAAATTTATAAACAAACCTGTGGGACAGCCATGGGAATGACCTTCTCCCTGAGTTATGCAAATCTCATGATGGGGTGATGGGAGAAGTGCGTAGCTTGGGTTCAAGAGAATGATAGATATATGGATAAGGTAATTATGTGGCTTCGCTACATAGACGACTTGTTCCTGATTTGGCATGGAACCACAAACGATTTTGAGGAATTTTTTCATATATTAAATAAGAATGACGTAGGATTACAGTTTACATACAAACTTCAAATCAAATCAAATCAAATCATTAACATTTATAAAGCGCGCTACTCACCCGTGCGGGTCTCAAGGCGGTAAGGGAAAGGGGGGGTTACTGCTGCTCGAATAGCCAGGTTTTTAGGAGTCTCCGGAAAGCGGAGTGGTCCTGGGTGGTCCTGAGGCTGGTGGGGAGGGAGTTCCAGGTATTGGCCGCCAGGAAGGAGAAAGATCTCCCACCCGCCGTGGAGCGGCGGATGCGAGGGATGGCAGCGAGTGCGAGACCAGAGGAACGGAGGAGGCGGGTGTGGACGTAGAAGCTGAGGCGTCGGTTGAGGTATTCCGGTCCCTTGTTGTGGAGGGCTTTGTGTGCGTGGGTGAGAAGTCGGAAGGTGATCCTTTTGCTGACTGGGAGCCAATGCAGGTGTCTCAGGTGTGCGGAGATGTGGCTGTTGCGGGGTACGTGGAGGATGAGGCGTGCCGATGCGTTTTGAATGCGTTGCAGGCAATTTTGGAGTTTGGCTGTGGTCCCGGCCTAGAGGGTGTTGCCGTAGTCCAGGCGGCTCGTGACGAGGGCGTGGGTCACGGTTTTTCTAGTGTCGGCGGGGATCCAGCGGAAGATCTTGCGGAGCATGCGGAGGGTGAGGAAGCAGGCGGAGGACACGGCGTTGACTTGCTTGGTCATGGTGAGAAGAGGGTCCAAGATGAAGCCGAGGTTGCGGGGGTGGTCTGTGGGGGTCTGTGCGGTGCCGAGGGCCGTGGGCCACCAGGAGTCGTCCCAGGCGGACAGGGTGTTGCCGAGGATGAGGACTTCCGTTTTTTCAGATTTCAGCTTTAGGCGGCTGAGCCTCATCCAATCTGCGACGTCCTTCATACCCTCTTGTAGGTTGGTATTTGGAGCTGGCGGGGTCCTTGGTGAGGGAGAGTATAAGTTGGGTGTCGTCGGCGTGGGAGGTGATGATGATGTCGTGCTTGCGAACGATGTTGGCGAGGAGGCTCATGTAGACATTGAAGAGTGTCGGGCTGAGCGATGAGCCTTGAGGTACGCCGCAGATGATCTCGGTGGGTTCTGAGCGAAACGGAGGGAGGTAAACTCTTTGGGAACGGTTTGAGAGGAAGGAGGAGATCCAGTCCAGGGCCTGGCCTTGGATCCCGGTGGAGCGGAGGTGGGTGATTAGGGTGCGGTGACAGACGGTGTCGAAGGCAGCCGAAAGGTCGAGGAGAATGAGGGCGACTGTTTCACCGTTGTCCATCAGGGTTCTGATGTCGTCAGTGACTGAGATGAGGGCGGTTTCCGTGCTGTGGTTGGTTCGGAATCCGGTTTGTGAAGGGTCGAGCAGGTTGTTGTTTTCCAGGAAGGTGGTCAGTTAATTGTTGTCGGTCTTCTCTATTACCTTGGCGGGGAAAGGCAGAAGAGAGATGTGGCGTAAGTTTTTCAGGTCGCTCAGGTCAGCCGTAGGTTTCTTTAGTAGGGCGTTGACTTCGGCGTGTTTCCAGCATTCGGGGAAGGTAGCAGAAGAAAAAGCAGAGTTGATGACGGTCTGGAGGTGCGGGCGATGATGTCGTCGGCTTTGTTAGAGATGAAGTGAGGGCAGGGGTCCGAAGGGGCGCCGGAGTGGATAGAGTTCATGATGGATTTGGTTTCTTCAGTGTTGATGTGGGTCCAGTTGTTGAGGGTAATGGCCGGGGGTGCGGGTTCGGTGGTGTTATGTTGGGTCTGGTGTCCGAAGCTGTTGTGGAGGTCGCTGATCTTGCGATGGAAGAAAGTGGCGAGGGATTCGCACAAATCCTGTGAGGGCATGACGGCGTTGGCGTTGGGGTTGGAGAACTACTTGACGATGCTGAAGAGTTCTTTGCTGTTGTGGCTGTTTTTGTCCAGTCTGTCGGTGAAAAAGGTCTTTTTAGCAGCGCGGATCAGGCGGTGGTGTTCGCGGGTAGCGTTCTTGAGGGCGGTGATGTTGTCAGCGGTGTGGTCCTTGCGCCAGGCCTTCTCGAGGACGCAACAAGTTTTCTTTGATTCTTTGAGGGTGTCAGAGAACCAGACAGGTTTTTTGGTGATGGTCTGTCGATGCGTGCGTTTGAGGGGAGCAAGGTTGTCTGCGCAGTTGGAGATCCAGTTTGTGAGGCTGAGGGCTGCGTCGTTGGGGTCGGTGGTGAGGGTGGGTTGGTTGGCGGCGAGTGCTGAGAAGAGTTGCTCTTCGGGGATCTTGTTCCACTGTCGACGAGGGATGGGTTGAGTGCGGAGGTGGCGGGTCTCGCGTCGGAATGTGAAGTGGACACAGCTGTGGTCGGTCCAGTGTAGAGCGGAGGTGTGGCTGAAGAAGACATGTTTGCTGGCGGAGAAGATAGGGTCAAGCGTGTGTCCTGCGATGTGGGTGGCGGTGTTCACCAGTTGTTTGAGGCCGAGGTTGGCGAGGTTGTCGAGCAGGGTGGCGGTGTTGGGGTCGTTGTTTTGTTCCAGATGGAAGTTGAGGTCGCCTAGGAGGATGTAGTCCGGTGAGGCGAGGGCGTGCGGGGAGATGAAGTCGGCGATGGCGTCGCTGAAGGGGGCGCGCGGTCTGGGAGGACGGTAGACGAGGGATCCTCTGAGGGTGGTCCTCGGGTCGGTGCGAATCTGAAAATGCAGGTGTTCAGTGGCGAGGGGGGTGTCTTCGGTGGAGGTGGTGACGCTGATGGAGTCTTTGAAGACAATGGCGATACCTCCTCCTACTTGGTTGGTGCGGTCTTTTCTGGAGATCTTGTAGCCTTCGGGGATGGCGTTGCCGATGTCTGGAGCAGAGGAGGCGTTCATCCAGGTCTCCGTGATGAAGGCGACGTCCGGTGCTGTGGAGTCCAGGAGGTCCCAGAGTTCAACGGCGTGCTTGTGGACGGATTGAGCGTTGACCAGGATGCACTTGAGGTGGTTGATGGCGCGTGGGCTTGTGGTCGTGGTAGTTGCGTGGTGGAAAATGCGTTTGCAGGAGTTGCAGGCGAAGGGTCCATGGGTGCATTTGGGGTGAGCTTGGAAACAGGTGTTGGAGCGTCCTGGGTTGAGGGCGAGGAGGGTCGTGGGGTCGTAGCATATCAGCGGGGTTTGGGAGAGCTGGGGACCAGGGGTCGTGGCGCTGGGTGCAGGCCAGGCGCGGACGGGCGCAGACGGGCTTGCCTCTGGTGCGCCCGCTGCTCAGTCGCGCAGCGGCCGCCATATGAGGTAGGAGGGGGGGGCGGGGGCGAGCAGGAGCTCGCGGCGGGAAAGCGCGAGGGAGGGGGGGACAGGTAGAGTGAGAAGAGCTGGGGGAGGGGGGTTTATGGGTGGAGGGGGGAGAGTGTTAGGAGGATTGGGAGATTAGGAAGAGAGATAGGAGTTGGGTTTTGAAGATAGGGGAGGGGGGGTTGTAGAGGTGGGTGAGGGTGAGAGGTAGAGTGAGAGGATAGGAAGAATAGGTAATAGGGGGGGTGGCGGGAAGGGGGGGAGAGATAGAGAAATAGATAGAGAAAATGGATAGATAGGGAAATCGATAGATAGAGAAATAGATAGATAGAGAGATAGGTGGATAGGAGGAGGTGGGGAGTGAGGGAGTTAGATAGTGAGATAGAGAGATAGAGAGATAGGTGGATAGGGGAGAGAGGGAGGTAGATAGCGAATGGGTTAGATAGGGGTGATAGAGAGGGGGAGGCGAGTGAGGGAGGGGGATGAGGCAGGAGCAGGAGGGCAGGCGCGGGGAGAAGAAGACGGAGGGGGCAGAGGAGCCGAAGACAGAAGATAGAAGACAGAAGAACAGAAGACAGAAGAACAGAAGACAGAAGAAAAGAAGACCGGAAGAGCAGAAGAGCAGAAGAACAGAAGACCGAAAGAACAGAAGAACAGGAGAACCGAAGAACAGGAGTCCAGAAGAACTCAGAAGAGCGGAAGTTCACAGAAGAGCAGAAGATCACAGATGAAGATACGAAGAACAGAAGGCAGAAGACAGGCAGAAGACCTCAGAAGAAGATGAAGAAGAAGAGAGGCGACAGGAGAGGCAGAGAAGCACACAGAAGAAGAGAGAAGACGGGGAGAGAAGAATACAGAAGAAGATTACAGGCGAGGAGCGAGGAGGAAGAACAGAGAAGAAGAAAAGAAGAAAAGAAGCAGGAGAGAGGGTGAGTAGCGCGAGGCAGGGCGAGGGGTTGGGAGGTGGGGGGTACTTACTGTGAGGTGGGTCTCAGGAACTCAGGAACCTGGAGGAGCTGCAGCGGCAGGGGGAGCGACCTACCCTTGGGTCAAGGTCAAGAGCCTGATAGAATTCTTAGATGTGCAAGTACACATTGTAGCAGGAACATTACAGACCACATTATATAGAAAACCCACTGCAACTAATAGCATTTTGCACTGGACCAGTTTCACCCTACATCTCTAATTAGAAGTATCCCTTATGGTGAATTTAACCGTATAAGAAGGAACTGTTCAGATGAACAGGATATGAACGATAAATTCAGTGAAACCCGACAAAGGTTTATCAATAGGGGATACACTTTAAAATCTATCAAGCAAGGAGAATTGAAGGCAAGGGAAAAAACCCGCAATCAGGTGTTGGCCAAAAAAAGTAATGTGTTAGAACATTCAGAACAGAATAAGGATGAGATTAGACTAATTTTGGATTATAGTAAAGAAAACCATCAAATTGTAAAAGTACTGAGAAGACATTGGCATCTAATCCAAAAAGACAGTGACATTGGACATCGGGCTGGAACTTGTCCTTCCATTACATATCGAAAAGTACCATCTTTGCAGGACATGCTAGTAAAAAGTCATTTCGAGTCGCCCAGAGCTATTGATTGGTTAATAGGGGGCAATAAGGGTTTTTTCTCTTGTAGGAAATGTAAAGCATGTAAAATTGGTTGTAATAAAAAGTTCGTCACAGATTTTAGAGGAAAAAATGTAATGATCAAGGAAAAAATTACATGTGAGACCTCCTTTGTGGTGTATGTGTTAGAATGCCGATGTGGCCTGAAATATGTGGGCAGTACCATATGCCCTTTAAGAAAGCGCATCCTAGAACACATAAGGGCAGTGCAAAATGAGGATATGTCTTATGCTATAACGAAACATCTTAAAACTCACCCTAACCTGGATTGGATGACCATGAAATATTATGGCATTGCAACTGTACACAAACATGAACGAGGGGGTGACAGGGTTCAGAAACTAAGACGTTTGGAGTCAAAATATATCATCAAATTAAAAACTAAGATGCCTTATGGAATCAATTACGATGAGGAGTTGTATTGTCACTTATGAGTGTGCAATAAGAATGATATATTACTGTCTTTGTAGTAAGTCAAGAAAAGTTGATTATGATTTTGATGTGAGAAAAAATTGTGATAAAATAAGGGGGGGGCGAGTATCCCTGTAGTGATTCGAAAAATATAAGATGGTTGTTGATTATTGATTATTAGGTATTCATAATTAGTAGGAAAAACTATGACAGTAGTATCTTATATATAATTCAATATGTATGGAGTAGTAGCAATTATAGGAGTTTTTTATTTTTGTTGGCACTTTATTATCACCTGTTTGTTTGAATATTCTGGGTGCATATGAATTCACTTGTTTCCTTTTGTTATATTAGTAACACTTTTGGGACAAGCTTATGTGTATTGGAGATGTGTTGCAGCACTAGACATGTTATATATATAACTACATATCCCAGAATGCCACATAAAGGCATAGCTTAGTGGAAAAGTATAAATACAACATGGTTTGGAAGAATCAAGTTACCGTGATCAAGACCGAGAAGGTCGAAACGCGTTGGTGTTAGGTGGTGGGGTCGTTTATTTACTGAATAAAAGAGGATTAATCACAATTCTGTGAGTGCGGCATCCTTAACTTGAATGTTAAGCTGGCTAAATGATTTACGGGAACAGGTCCTTCCCTGATGCCTGCACCGACGAGCAGAGCGCGTCTCCTTCTGTGGATCTGTTGGAGTTTAATATATATATATATATATATATATATATATATATATATATTGTTGCAAACAAGGGTTGTCCTCTATGGAAGCACACTTTTTTTTTTTTGGTCCAACAGGTTCTGTATTAGAGAATATGGCAAAGCCAGCATCTTACAGTGAATTCTTTTGACATTTTCATGATTCATGGCCTTATATTTGCATTCATCTCTGGACACGTGTTTCTGGGTTAATCCCTTCATCAGCAGAGAAATATAGTCTGTAGTATTTCACCTCAGTAGGTGCAGCCAATGCTGTTAGCGTTCCAGACATCTGCTCCCCAAGTACATGGCTGCTCAGCTGGTTTTAATTGCAGGGACCTGATTACTCTGTTAAATACCAGTTCTGCCCCAGTGGGCCTCTATAGTGAGATTAAAAATGCATTCTGGTAAAGGTAGTCCTGCACATGTTATAATATGTTCCCAAGTGGGTTGCTGGAGCCAAGCCAAATATTATAAACAGAGTTCATTACCTAAAGTAGGCAGATTCAATGTAAAATTACCAGGTTTGCTGAAAGTGTCCCAACCTGCTGATCAAAATGTGACAATTCATTAAGTCACATAGAGATGAATGAAAATATAATGCCATTTAGTTATTTTGTTTCTGATGAAAAGCGGCCCTGTTCCATGTGTAGCTTTGTGGGTGATGCAAAACATCTTGAAAGTGGATCTTCTGGCAATGGGTAACTCAAGGCAGGGGAGATGTGGGCTTGTAGTTTTACATGTAATAGTCACCTGGCAGGTGAGTTCTAAATACGGTATAGTTTTTTCATAATAGATAGAGATGATCCATGGTGGAAGCCATTGGCATAACCCAGTTTGGTTAGTACAAGAGAGACAGCAGCCTGCACCTTGTGTGGAAATCCGAGGTGGGGGAAGATGCATCGCAAAGTCTTCAAGGTGATAAAGCTTGATTGTGCTAATTTGTCCACTTGGGCATTCATTGTTAACTTGAAGTCCATGGAAATTCCAAGGTTTTTAACTTCCTTGGATACTTGAGGAGGTGGTCCAAGATCGTCAGGCCAGGCGCACAGTGGGCCATAATTTTTCCATTTGCCACATGTTAGTATTTCCCTTTTGGAAACATTCAGTTTGAAATGGCTCCAAATCATCCACTGATCAACGGCTCAGAGGCAACTGAAGATTTGTGAGTTTTCAATGTCATTGGGGCATTCCAATTTAAGTAGTATTTGTTGTCATCTGCAAAGTTGTAGCATGTGAGTTGAAAATCATTGGGTCAGTTCTGGTAATGACATCATGTAGATGTTGAAAAGCATAGGTGAGATTATTTGTGAGGTAGGGTTTGGACAGGAAGGGGAGTGAATAGATAATATTAGTTCTGTTTTGAAGGTAAGATATAATCAATCAAGACCAGTCCCTTATATGCTGGCTTCCTGGAGTCTTTGAATTATGGTGTCATGGTGACCAGTATCATAGGCAGCTGAGAGGTCCAAGAGAAGTAGTGCAGCAACTCCATTGCGGTCAACTGTGTTTTTAAGATCATCCCAGATTGCTATGAGTGCCAATTCAGTACCTCTTCCTGTGCGGAATCCAGTTTGGTAGTCTAAAAGTATGGAATTGTCTTCAATGAATTGTGACATCTTGATGAATGCTGCTCTTTCTATCAGTTTGCCCAGGAAAGGTCCATTTGTGATTGGTCAGTAGTTGTTAGGGTCCTGTGGGTCTAGGTTTGTTTTCTTTAATAACGGACGTATGTATGCCTTTTTCATGTCTTCAGGAAAAGTTCCTGTTCTGAAAGAGCTGTTGATGATTCTTCTTACAGGTGTGGCAGCAGAAGTAGATAATAGAATTTTCTTGAAGATGTGTAGTGGACAAGGGTCAGAAAGGTAACCGAAATGCCTGCTTGCTTTGACCAAATCCATAAATTCACCTTGTGATATTTGTTTGAAGGAGTGAAGAGGCTGGGTTGGTTTATTCTAGGAGGGGATTTTAGGGAAGGGGTTGGTGCTGATGGTTTTCTTCTGTTTTAAAAAGGAGTCCAATGTGTTTACCTTGGTTGTGCAATGAGTTGCCAGTTTGTTTGTGACATCTTGAGTAGTGGGATGATTTCATTCAATGCGTTTAGATTTTTGAAATTCATTGAGAATTTTATAAAATTCTTTGTTGCAGATTTAGCATTTTGAATTCTGTCTGAGTAGTACCTTTTTTTTTGCTTTCTTGATTGATAATTTGTATATTCTGTGGAGCTGAAGTTTGTCTTGAATGTTGTTTGTTTTTAGCCATGTCCGTTGCAACCTTCTGATTTGTTGCTTTATCTTTTTATGTTCTGCGTTTCTCCAAGGTGTTGGTTTTCTTTTGTCATGTTTAGTTTTTCTGAGTGGTATTAGGATATCAACAGCTTCCTGTGAAACAGAATTAATTGTATCTAGATCTGTGTTGGCTGTTAGTTGTCTTCAACATTGAGTTTGCTCCATGGTTGATAGATGCATGTATGAAGTTGCTATGAGGTGTGTTGATCTGTGGGGTTTTATGTCGGAAAGTTATCAAACGGTATTCTCACCATGTGATTGGTGTGATGCTTTGAATGGTAGCTAGTTCAGGCTTTGAAAAAATGACATCTAGGATGTGTCGAGCGATGTGTGTTGGATTGTGTACAATGTGATGTAGCTTCAACGTGATTGGTCCAGTGGTGATAGCTTTTGGATGGGTCATATTGGGTTTGTCAAACTAAATGTTTAGGTCCCCAAGAATGCATAAGTTTGAGTATAATGATAAAAGGTTTGAGACTGTATCTTGAAAACTGTCTGGGGATGATGAGTTTTTAGGTGGAGGTCTGTAAATGAGGCAAAGTTACAGGAGGAAGATGGTGTAGGGTTTCTTCTGGTGAGGAGGGCTTCTCAACCTTGTATGGAAACGTTGTCTGTTTTACAGATATTTATTGCTTGTTTGAATATAATAGCTAGTCCACCTCCTCTCTTGGCTATACAGTTTTGTGTGATGGTTTGATAGCTCGGAGGAATGGCTTCATTGAAAAACTGAGGCCATGTCATTTCCCACCCATGATTTGTTATGAATAGTAAAAACAAAACAATGCTAACAAGGAAGATATTCATAGGATTAGGGCGCTCACAGTAAGTCCACATAGTAATGATACAACTTATTCATGGCACGGTGCTCCTGGCAAGAGGATCTTCCTTAATCCTCCAATGTTTCAAGGGAAACTAACAGTGAAAAAACAGATGTTTGGGCTCTCATGAATTCATAATTAGAAGTTAGTGATGTATCCAATCTTCATTGTATATTGACAACAACCTCTTGTAAATCTCAGAGTCCATTTTATTCATAAAGCATAGAGTTCAACATAAAAAGGCCATCTTTGAAATCAAAGCATTGTGTAGTAGCCACGGCCAATATTCTTATAGCCACCACAACCACAGCAAACCCGTGTTTCACCCTATGAGAAATTGTTCTCTTAAGGACTTCATCAGGGCTGAAAATAAATGAGAGCAATGTCTACATGTGAAATATAAATCAATGGTCAGAGCAGAACACGACCAATTCCAAAGGTGACAATAGTGAGATAAGAAAAACATGCTATATTGTGACTCATGTGATATTAATCAAAATAATTCAAACTGTAATAAACTAAACACAATACAGACCAACATGTACGAAACAACAGAAAATGCCCAAGTCAGTTATATATTGGAGCCTTAACATAGGATCACCATGTGCAATGCCTATAAGTGCCAAAGGTTCATATAGTAAAATGTGCACGTCTCCATCATAAAGCCAGAATTAAGCAGAACCTCTTGTGAGTATAACGGATAAGACCCGGGTTAATGTGAAGCTTCATACTAATCATTCCAGAATGCACAAATTCATTTGAAGGGAAAATCTTATGATAACCATGATAACAAATAGTAAGTCAGGTTGTGTGTCCATGAGCAGGTCGTAGATGTGGTGTTTGTTTTTTTAGTGATCTAGCATTTATGAGCAGGCAGTTTAGAAAATTTGCATTTGTGGTTGTGTTGTTTTGCTTTGGAGAAGCATGGGCAGTGTATTTTGAGCTTGTAGCAGGTGTGTTGTTAGTTGTGATAACTGAGTGAGGGTCACAATAGTCCTGTTTTTCAATATAGTGTTCCTCTTCCAGCAGGCTTAGGAGGCATTTTGTTGGGTCTGTGTGTGTTGGTGGTGGACTTGGTAGCTGAGAGAGACATGATGAGTATAGTTTTTTTTTTGTAGAGTAACCTTATTGTGTAATAGACAAGGGGATGTGAAGTTGTTAAGAGTAGCATGTTGTTTATTTTGTTTGCATCTGTTTATTGTGGAAGGAGTATGGGTTAGGGGTGGTGGAGGAGCATGTGGACCATAAGGTAAGGCTCTAAGGGCCATATTTATACTTTTTGACGCAAAACTGCGCTATCGCAGTTTTGCGCCAAAAAGATTAGCGCCGGCTAACGCCATTCTGAAGAGCCATGCGGGCACCGTATTTATAGAATGGCGTTAGCCGGCGCTAGCAGACTGGCGCTGCCTGATGTGCGCGGAAAGAAAACACGTACACCAGGCAGCGCCGGCGTAGGGAAAAATGGCGTTAGGGCGTCTTAAAATGGGGCAAGTCAGGTTGAGGCAAAAAAATCGTCTTAACCCGATTTGCGCCATTTTTAACGACGCCCAGACGCCATTTACATGACTCCTGTCTTAGTAAAGACAGGAGTCATGCCCCCTTGCCCAATGGCCATGCCCAGGGGACTTATGTCCCCTGGGCATGGTCATTGGGCATTGTGGCATGTAGGGGGGCACAAATCAGGCCCCCCTATGCCAAAAAAAAAATTAAAAAAAAAAAAAATTATACCAACCTGAACTTACCTGAATGTCCCTGGGATGGGTCCCTCCATCCTTGGGTGTCCTCCTGGGGTGGGCAAGGGTGGCAGGGGGGGTCCCTGGGGGCATGGGAGGGCAGCTGTGGGCTAATTTTGAGCCCACAGGTCCCTTAACGCCTGCCCTGACCCAGGCGTTAAATTCAGGCGCAAATGCGGGGTTTTTTGCCCCGACCACTTCCGTGCGCGATTTTTGCCCGGGAGTATAAATACGACGCATTTGCGTCGCAGTCATTTTTTTAGACAGGAACACCTACCTTGCATCTCATTAACGCAAGGAAGGCGTTCACGCAAAAAAATGACGCTCATTCCCCATACTTTGGCGCTAGACGCGTCTAACGCCAAAGTATAAATATGGCGTTAGTTTTGCGCCGAATTTGCGTCGAATAAAACGACGCCAATTTGGCGCAAACGGAGTATAAATACGGGCCTAAATTGTGCAATGGATGAGAGGCAGGTAAATTAATGTTGCTGTGTTGGGGAGCGTGTGGTAGATGTTTGTGAAGGGTGAGAATGTAGGAGTAAAGATTAGACAGGATTTGCATTATTTGTGAAGTCATGAGGGTGGGAGTGGGTGTGACAGAAAGTATTATGAAAGTTTGTGTAATTTTGACATGGTGATGTGTGTGGTCTGTTCTGTTTTTGTGGAATATTGAGAGGAGATATTGATGTATTGGTTTTCTGTGAAGAATTTGTATTTGTTTGTATCACAATACACACCACCCCACACATCACCCACACCACCCCATGGCACGACAAAGACACCCCAGGTTCTCTGAGGAGGAGCTCAGGGTCATGGTGGAGGAAATCGTCCGGGTAGAGCCCCAGCTATTCGGATCACAGGTGCAGCACACCTCCATAGCTAGGAAGATGGAGCCATGGCGAAGAATAGTGGACAGGGTCAACGCAGTGGGACAGCACCCAAGAAATAGGGATGACATCAGGAAGAGGTGGAACGACCTAAGGGGGAAGGTGCATTCCATGGTCTCAAGACACCACCTTGCGGTTCAGCAGACTGGTGGCGGACCCCCACCTCCTCCCCCACAACTAACAACATGGGAGGAGCAAGTCTTGGCGATTCTGCATCCTGAGGGCCTCGCAGGAGTAGATGGAGGAATGGACTCTGGTACGGCAATTCTTTACTACTATATCCCCCACCCTACCTGCATGCCATCACATACCCCCACCTTCGCCCGCACCCCCATCACTCCAACTCCTCACAAATGTTCCAATATCACAAACCACACATCCCAACACCAAGCCCTGCATACAACAACAAAGCATGGACACCCATCACCAAAGCATGGCCACTGCACATACCCATACACACCCCTAAACCATCTTCACACAAGGTCCCACACAGGAATGCAAGCACTGGGGTACATGGTCACCCACCCATTGCACACCATGGCACACACAGATGCAATAAACATGCTTTTTTACCCCTGCAGGACCCCTACCCAACATCACCGGACAGGAGGGTCCACACATGTCCACACCGCCAACAGAAGAGGCCCACAGTGATGACAGCAGCTCTGTCCAACTGGATCTAGATGACCAGCCCGGCCCATCTGGGACCTCGGGACAGTCGGTTACCCTCACACAGTCACAGGCCACCACAGAGCTTCCCCCCTCTGGAAACACCAGCACAGTACCCACCCAGGGGGCCCATACCTCTGTTCCCAGGACACGTCAATCAGCAGTGTATCCACCACTAGAGGGAACCCAGGCTAACCCACCACCCCAACAACAACAGGGACCTGGGGGCAGTGGCAGTGGGCACACCGTTCAGGGGACAGAGGCCCAGGAACACAGGGGAACTGGGAGGGCTACTCTGAGACAGTGGGAGGACAGGCCCAGGGAACCCACTCTACACGAGGCCCTCTCCAACATCATGGGAGCCTACTACCATTCCCAGGAGAGAATGGCAACGGTACTGGCCAAGTTTCAGGAGACCCAGCGGCTGCAGGAGGAACAGTATTTGGGCTTCAGGGAGGAACTCAGGCCCGTATTTATACTTTTTGACACTAAACTGCGCTAACGCAGTTTAGCGTCAAAACATTTTGCGCCGGCTAACGCCATTCTGAAGCGCCATGCGGGCGCCGTATTTATTGAATGGCGTTAGCCGGCGCAAGCAGACCGGCGCTGCCTGGTGTGCGTGGAAAAAAAACACGTACACCAGGCAGCGCCGGCGTAGGGAAAAATGGCGTTAGGGCGTCTTAAAAATGGCGCAAGTCAGGTTGACGCTAAAAAATCGTCTTAACCCGATTTGCGCCATTTTAAACGACGCCCAGACGCCATTTACATGACTCCTGTCTTAGTAAAGACAGGAGTCATGCCCCCTTGCCCAATGGCCATGCCCAGGGGACTTATGTCCCCTGGGCATGGTCATTGGGCATAGTGGCATGTAGGGGGGCACAAATAAGGCCCCCCTATGCCACCCAAAAAAAAAAAAAAAAAATGAAATTTATACTTACCTGAACTTACCTGAATGTCCCTTGGATGGGTCCCTCCATCCTTGGGTGTCCTCCTGGGGTGGGCAAGGGTGGCAGGGGGGGTCCCTGGGGGCAGGGGAGGGCACCTGTGGGCTCATTTTGAGCCCACAGGCCCCTTAAAGCCTACCCTGACCCAGGCGTTAAAAAGTGGCGCAAATGCGGGGTTTTTTGACCCGACCACTCCCGGGCGTGAATTTTGCCCGGGAGTATAAATACGACGCATTTGCGTCGCCGTCATTTTTTTAGACGGGAACGCCTTCCTTGCATCTCATTAACGCAAGGAAGGCGTTCACGCTAAAAAATGACGCTATTTGCCCATACTTTGGCGCTAGACGCGTCTAACGCCAAAGTATAAATATGGCATTAGTTTTGCGCCGAATTTGCGTCGAAAAAAACGACGCTAATTTGGCGCAAACGGAGTATAAATATGCCCCTCAGATCCATAAATTCCACCCTGGGCACCATCGTAGTGGTGCTGAAGGAAGTCTTCAACACCAGGAGGGACACTGTGGTACAACAAGGGGCACGTGACACTAGCCTGGATGATGAACTGCCCACCACCTCCGCTGGCGCTAGTGGACAGGAGGCACCGCCACAGGACCACCACACCAGCACCCCACCCCCTGCAGATGGAGAACCACCCCGCAAACGGTCCCTGAGATCCAGGACAAAGACAGAGAATGATGCCAAGACCCCCGCCAAGAAATGAGACCGCCCTGAATGTCATCATTCTTTCCCACCTTGTCACCCTGTCCAGCGTCAAACTGCCCCAGCTCCACTTCCTATGCCCCTTTGGGCAATGCGCCTGTGAGACTAATAGACTGGACTCTGCCATGGACATTCCTCCTCCATCACCCCTCACCATTTACTGCACCCTCCAATATTGAGCACTTAAATAAACGCCCTTAAAGCACAAAACAATGTAGAGTCTGTCTGTGATTTCGAAATAGTGTATTAGCAATTACAATGACAAAATGCTCTTTCAATTGTAATGTCAACATACCTATGTCACACAGCTCTAGTCCATGAGAAAACAAAGCAGATGTCATACAGTGGTAACCACATATGTGAAATCGTAAGGGAAAGTGACAACTCAGTGACCATACACTGGGTGAAAACGACAGACAGTAGAGAGGTAGTAGTGTTAAAGTACAGGTAGTAGGCAGGTTTGTATCCACCCAGCGGCCCATCCCTCTGTCTCCAGGACACGTCAATCAGCAGTGTGTCCACCACTACAGGGAACCCAGGCAAACCCACCAACCCAAGAAAATCAGGGACCTGGGGTCAGTGGCAGTGGGCACACAGTTCAGGGGACAGAGGCACAGGATAATAGGGAAGCTGGGAGGACTGCTGTGTGACAGGGGGAGGACAGGCCCAGGGAACCGACACTCCACGAGGCACTCTCCAACATCATGGGAGCATACTACCATTCCCAGGAGACCATGGGCACGGTACTGGCCAAGTTTCAGGAGACTCAGCGGCTACAGGAGGAACACTACCTTGGGATCAGGGAGGAATTGAAGTCCATCAACAACACCCTGGTCACAATTGCAGGGGTGCTGGCAGACCTTGTCAACACCATGAGGGACACAGTGTCACACAAACGAGCCCCTGACACTAGCCTAGATGATGAACAGCCCTCCACCTCCGCCGGCTCTAGTGGACAGGAGGCACCGCCACAGAACCAACAGGCCTCCAGCGCCCCCCCCCCCTGCAGAAGAAGAACCACCCCGCAAACAGTCCCTGAGATCCAGGAACAAGACAGAGAACATTGCCAAGACCCCGCCAGGAAATAAGACCCTCCTGAATGTTACCCTTCTGTCCCACTTTGTCGCCCTGTCCACCTTAAACTGCCATTGCTCCCCTTCCTATGCCCCATTGGACAATGCACCTGGGAGACCAAGAGACTGAACTCTACCATGGGCATTCCTCCACCATCACCCCAGCCTATTTCACAACCCCCTCCGCTTATTAGCACAGAAATAAACACCCTTGAATAAAAAAAACAATCTGGAGACAGTCTGTGCTTTCACAAATGTGTAATTGCAACCTCACTGAAATATAGCAATGTCAATGTACTTGTTCACATACCAATGTTACACAGTTGTAGGCCAGCAGTAAACATAGCAGAGGGCACAAAGTGGGAACCAGATCTGTGAAATGGAAAGCCAAAGTGACAAGTCAGGGTCCAAACACAGAGGTAAATAGGCAGATTTATGCTAGGTCCTATAATAGTATGAGATTTGGGAAGCAGTTCCATCCTCTTACCTGTGTCTCATTGGAAGTATTGCATGATGATGTTTCGGTTGTCTACATCTTCTTCTTCTGCCTCCTCTTCTTCACTGTCCACAGGCTCCACAGCTGCCACAAGACCACATCAGGCCCATCCTCCTGCAGAAAAGGCACCTGGCGTCACAAAGCCAGGTTGTGCAACATACAGCAGGCCACGATGATCTGGCACACCTTCTTCGGTGAGTAGTATAGGGAGCCACCTGTCAGATGGAGGCATGGAATCTGGACTTCAGGAGGCCGAAGGTGCGCTCTATTATCCTCTTAGTTCGCCCATGTGCCTCATTTTAACGTTCCTCTGCCCTTGTCCTGGGATCCCTCACTGGGGTCAGTAGCCATGACAGATTGGGGTAACCAGAGTCACCTGAAAATGGCGAGGGACAACTGTTAGACACACACTAACCTGTAGGGATATCTCCAGACCCAGACAACCATTCCCACAGACTTGCTTCCAGGTGCTCACCTAACAGCCACACACGGTGCCTCTGGAGTTGTCCCATCACATAAGGGATGCTGCTATTCCTCAGGATGTAAGCGTCATGCACTGAGCCAGGGAATTTGGCATTCACATGGGAGATGTATTGGTCTGCCAAACACACCATCTGCACATTCACTGAATGATAACTCTTCCGGTTTCTGTACACCTGTTCACTCCTGCGGGGGGTACCAAAGCCACATGTGTCCCATCAGTGGCACCTTTGATGTTGGGGATATGTCCCAGGGCATAGAAGTCACTTTTCACTGTAGGCAAATCCTCCACCTGAGGGAACACAATGTAGCTCTGCATGTGTTTCAGCAGGGCAGACAACACTCTGGACAACACGTTGGAAAACATAGGCTGGGACATCCCTGATGCTATGGCAACTGTTGTTTGAAATGACCCACTTGCAATTAAATGGAGTACTGACAGTACCTGCATTAGAGAGGGGATTCCTGTGGGATGGCGGATAGCTGACATCAGGTCTGGCTCCAACTGGGCACACAGTTCCAGGATTGTGGCACGATCAAGCCTGTAGGTGATAATTACATGTCTTTCCTCCATTGTCGAAAGGTCCACCAGCGGTCTGTACACCAGAGGATGCCGCCATCTCCTCACATGTCCCAGCAGACGGTGCTTATGAAGGACAACAGCGAGCACAGAGTCAACCAACTCAGAGGTACGTACACACAGCTTACACAGAACACAATTCATAATCCGAAATTTGCATATATGAGTGTGGGCCCCTGAAATGGCGGCTGCCTGACCTGTAAAGTGGGACAATGGGATGTGAGGTAACTGCGCTGGTGTTCTACACCGTCGCGGTGGGAGGTCGAAGACCGCAGCGCAATTCTGCATTGGTTAACATTGGACCCTGTGGGTCCCAGGAGCCAATGACGATGTACGCCGGCGGTGACGGTTCGCACCGGCGTGGACGTGACCGCCATTTTCTCTCTGTTCAATCACTCGATACCTGATCTTCGACAGGAGAAGACCTACACTGCAAGTGCTGCTGTGACCTCAGTGTGGAAGAGACAATGGCTCGTGCGTCTGGGGAAGGGGCCCCTGCCTTCAGCACGGAGGAGTCGGAGAAACTCATGGATGGGGTCCTCCCCCAGTACACGCTACTCTACGGTCCTCCAGACAAACAGGTAAGTACATTGGGAGCATGCTGTATGGGCTATGCCTGTGTGGAGTTGGGTGGATGTAAGATGGGGGGGAGAATGAGATGTGCATGAAACGACGGTGAGTGCATGTGCCACATGGCAAGGATAGGGATGCGGGCCAATGACTGTGACGGTGCAGTTGGAAATAACTTCTCTTCTTCCCCTGTACAATTCATGTAGGTCAGCGCCCACCAGAAGAAAGACATCTGGCGTGCCATCGCCAAGGACGTCCGGACCCTGGGGGTCTATCACAGACAAAGCACCCACTGCCGGAAGAGATGGGAGGACATTTGTCGCTGGAGCAAGAAGACGGCGGAGGCCCAGCTGGGGATGGCCTCCCAACGTGGCAGGGGTGCCCGTCGCACCATGACCCCCCTGATGTTCAGGATCCTAGCGGTGGCATACCCGGAGTTGGATGGGCACTTGAGGACACCACAGCAGCAACAAGGGGGTGAGTACACTCTCATTCACTCTCATTCTGCTGATTCAGCGCCCAGTGGAGGTGTCTGGGAGGGGGAGGTGGGATGTGGGTTTCCCTAGGCCAGGGCCAGTTTGCTAGTTAGGTCCCCTTCTTCTGGCAGACCCTGTGGCACCCTACCCCACCTCTGTACAGTGCCAAGTACACCTAGTCAGGCTCCTGTGTCATCCATGTGTGCAGATGTTGGCCATAGCCTTGTAGGCCATGTCCCAGGGATTGAACAATGGACCCCAAGTGCGCAGCGTAGTGCAGGGGGCTTCTGTGTCTGTCGTGTCCGCCAACGGTAGCGGTAATGCATGCACTCAACATGTCTTTCTTCTGTCGTCGTCCCCTTTTTGTGGTCTCCCTGTCCTTGTGTGCATTAGCATCATCAGGCGGAGGAGCAGTGGCAACAGAGCAGGAGGGAGCTGCATCCCAAATGGCCCTGGAGGGTGACACTACGGAGTCATATTTCACCAGTGGGACGGGGGGCAAGAGGAGCTCAACGGCGGGGACAGGAGCTGACACCAGTGATACGGACTCGTCCTCTGATGGGAGCACCCTTGTGGTGGCGGCCCCATCTGTGCCCCCGCATCTACAGGTGCAGCCGCCACCCCCCCTACCAGCACCACCCTCCCAGCAACCCCTCAGCCTTTGCCCCGTGCCCGCTAACCCAGGAGGGTGGGCATTACCTTCGCCCCAGGCACCTCAGGCCCTGCCCCAGTCACCCCTGCTGCCCTCAGTGAGTAGGCCATTGACCTCCTCAGGTCCCTCACTGTTGTGCAGTCTACCATTGTGAATGCCATCCAGGGTGTAGAGAGGCAGTTGCAACAAAACAATGCATTCCTGGAGGGCATTCATTCTGGTCAGGCAGCCCTTCAGCGAGCTTTTCAGACTCTGGCCTCAGCTCTGATGGCAGCCATTGTCCCTGTCTCTAGCCTCCCCCCCTCCAACTTCCTCCACCCAGACCCAATCCCCTGTACCTCAGCCTACCCCAAGCACACCATCAGACCAGCATGCACACACCTCAACACACAAAGGAAGCTCAGGCCACCTCCCAAGGTACACAATCGAAGGCACACACCCAGCCAACAGCCATCCACCTCACGACAGCCTCCAGCGTATGCACCTTCACCCAAAGTCACCAAAACGTACACCTCCTACAACCACAACCTCTTCCTCCACTCCCAAACCCCCTCCAGCTACCCGTCCCAGTGTTCCCAAGAAACTTTTCCTGGCCACCCTTGACCTCTTTCCCTCACCTCCCCCACCCCGTCAGTCTCCTAGTGCCTGACTCTCCAGGTCCCAACCTAGCACCTCAGCCACGACATTGGCGGGATCAGTGGTGCCAGTAGTCACCGGATTCTGGAGTGCACCAGGCAGCAGGGCAGCCAGTGTGGCAAGGAGCCACAGCACGGACAGTCCCCCACCTGTCAAGCATCAAAAGTTGGCCAGTGCCCGGTCAGGAGAGGGGGAAGACACCAGCCACCAAAGCCGCTCCCAGGGGTACAGGGAGGAGTGTGGAGTCAGCTGCGACACCTTCCAAGGTGGGGAAGGGGCACAAGAAACCCGGCAAGTCTGGGAAGAGCAGCACGGCGGAGAAGACCGCCATCAGCCCCGCTGCCCAGGAGGCGACCGCCATCAGCCCCACTGCCCAGGAGGCAACCGCCAGCAGCCCCGCTAGCCCAGACAGGACCGCCAGCAGCCCCGCTGCCCAGGAGGCGACCACCAGCAGCCCCGCTAGCCCAGACAGGACGACCAGTAGCAGCCCCCCAGGCCCAGACAGGACCGCCAACAGCCCCGCTTGGCCAGACAGGACCGCCAGCAGCAGCCCCCCAGGCCCAGACAGGACCGCCATCAGCCCCGCTGGGCCACACAGGACCGCCAGCAGCAGACCCAGGTAGGACCGCCAGCAGCAGCCCTGCAGACCCAGACAGGACCGCCATCAGCCCCGCTGGACCAGACAGGACCGCCAGCAGCAACCCCCGCCTGCTGAGTCGCTGCCAAGGACAACGCCGCAACAAGCACCGCTGAACAGGACACCGCCGCCACAAGCACTGCTGAACAAGACACTGCAGCCACAAGCACCGCTGCCAAGGACACCGCCGCCACAAGCACCGCTGAACAGGACACCGCCGCAACAAGCACCGCTGGCCCATGAGCGCCAAGGGCACTGACGCTACTGAGTCCGCCACGAGCAGGATGAAGCACTCTGGGCACAAAGCCCCCTCCAGAACCAGTGGAGAGATACATCCACTACCTCTGTCCTTGGCAGGATGAAGCACTCTGGGCACAAAGCCCCCTCCAGAACCAGTGGAGACTGTTATCCACTTGTGATACTGTGGCTTTGCACTCCCCAGGATTGAACAGTGGGCAAACCACCCACTGTAGAGACTTGTGAGACTGTGGCTTTGCACTCCCCAGGATTGAACAGTGGGCAACCCACCCAGTGTAGAGACTTGTGAGACTGTGGCTTTGCACTCCCCAGGATTGAACAGTGGGCAACCCACCCACTGTAGAAACTTGTGAGACTGTGGCTTTGCACTCCCCAGGATTGAAGTGGGCATTGGGCCCCCTCGTGGATCTGGCGTCGTGCACTCAACCGGCTGAGGTGCCCCCCCCTTGCCTTCTCCCTGAGGTGCCTGTTTTATTACTATCTGATGCCCCTGCAGTGTTCTCTCTGTCATGTTCGGGTACCTTGTGTGGGCCTCGCACATGCAGTGTGGGCCCAGTGTTCCACAGACTTAAATGGAGCAATACCTGGACTACTATTCTTGGTGTAGATATTTGTTTCTAGTGTTTATATATATTTTTGCGTACTGGATTTTAATAGATTACAATGGTTTCACTCATTTTCTTTTGTCTTTGCATTCTTCCGGGGGGTTTGGGGGGTGTAACTGAAAGGTATCATGCTGTATTAGTGTGTGTGTTGTCGTGGGTGAGGGTGGGGGTGGGGGTGTTGCGTGTTGCGTGTGTGTGTCCCTGTTTTTTCCCTCCCCCCTCCCTTGTGTCGTAGATGCAGTACTCACCATGGTCTTCGAGGCCGGCGTTCGTGCTCCTGGAAGAGGAGCAAGAAGATAAGGGCTGGAAAAATGTGAAGCTCTGGTTCCATGGCGTCCTGGTTCCTCGTGGGGTGTGTAGAAGTGAGCGGTTTCCCTTCGAAGTCCAGTTTCCGCCGTGTTTTGGTTCGCGGTGAATCTGTCCCGGAAAAGGTGGCGGATTGGTAGGTTGTGATACAGTGGGCGGTACATTGTCTTCTGCCTGTCTGTTGGCGGTTACCGCTGCGGTGTTTGTTTGTACCGCCTTGGCGGTCGGAGTGTTAAAGCGGCTGTCTTTGTTGGCGGTTTCCGCCACCGTCGTGATTCCATTTTTATTCCCGCCGGCCTGTTGGCAGTCGTACCGCCGCTTTATCACCGACCGCCAGGGTTGTAATGACCCCCATAATATCCTCAATGCTTACACTGAAGAGATCCTAAAGCAGTATAATTATGCATTGTGAGAAGGTAGCCTCTTTCTAGCCTTGTTACCCCCACTTTTGGCCTGTTTGTGAGTGTATGTCAGGGTGTTTGTCACTGTTTTCACTGTCTCACTGGGATCCTGATAGCCAGGCCTCAGTGCTCATAGTGAAAACACTATGTTTTCAGTATGTTTGTTATGTGTCACTGGGATCCTGCTGGTCAGGACCCCAGTGCTCATAGGTTTGTGGCCTATATGTATGTGTCACTGGGACCCTGTCACACAGGGCCCCAGTGCTCATAGGTGTGCATGTATATGTTCCCTGTGTGGTGCCTAACTGTCTCACTGAGGCTCTGCTAACCAGAACCTCAGTGGTTATGCTCTCTCATTACTTTCAAATTGTCACTAACAGGCTAGTGACCAATTTTACCAATTTAAATTGGCTTACTGGAACACCCTTATAATTCCCTAGTATATGGTACTGAGGTACCCAGGGTATTGGGGTTCCAGGAGATCCCTATGGGCTGCAGCATTTCTTTTGCCACCCATAGGGAGCTCTGACAATTCTTACACAGGCCTGCCACTGCAGCCTGAGTGAAATAACGTCCACGTTATTTCACAGCCATTTTACACTGCACTTAAGTAACTTATAAGTCACCTATATGTCTAACCTTTACCTGGTAAAGGTTAGGTGCAAAGTTACTTAGTGTGAGGGCACCCTGGCACTAGCCAAGGTGCCCCCACATTGTTCAGAGCCAATTCCCTGAACTTTGTGAGTGCGGGGACACCATTACACGCGTGCACTACATATAGGTCACTACCTATATGTAGCTTCACCATGGTAACTCCGAATATGGCCATGTAACATGTCTATGATCATGGAATTGCCCCCTCTATACCATCCTGGCATAGTTGGCACAATCCCATGATCCCAGTGGTCTGTAGCACAGACCCTGGTACTGCCAAACTGCCCTTCCTGGGGTTTCACTGCAGCTGCTGCTGCTGCTGCCAACCCCTCAGACAGGCAGCTGCCCTCCTGGGGTCCAGCCAGGCCTGGCCCAGGATGGCAGAACAAAGAACTTCCTCTGAGAGAGGGTGTGACACCCTCTCCCTTTGGAAAATGGTGTGAAGGCAGGGGAGGAGTAGCCTCCCCCAGCCTCTGGAAATGCTTTGTTGGGCACAGATGTGCCCAATTCTGCATAAGCCAGTCTACACCGGTTCAGGGACCCCTTAGCCCCTGCTCTGGCGCGAAACTGGACAAAGGAAAGGGGAGTGACCACTCCCCTGACCTGCACCTCCCCTGGGAGGTGTCCAGAGCTCCTCCAGTGTGCTCCAGACCTCTGCCATCTTGGAAACAGAGGTGCTGCTGGCACACTGGACTGCTCTGAGTGGCCAGTGCCACCAGGTGACGTCAGAGACTCCTGCTGATAGGCTCCTTCAGGTGTTAGTAGCCTTTCCTCTCTCCTAGGTAGCCAAACCCTCTTTTCTGGCTATTTAGGGTCTCTGTCTCTGGGGAAACTTTAGATAACGAATGCATGAGCTCAGCCGAGTTCCTCTGCATCTCCCTCTTCACCTTCTGATAAGGAATCGACCGCTGACCGCGCTGGAAGCCTGCAAACCTGCAACATAGTAGCAAAGACGACTACTGCAACTCTGTAACGCTGATCCTGCCGCCTTCTCGACTGTTTTCCTGCTTGTGTATGCTGTGGGGGTAGTCTGCCTCCTCTCTGCACCAGAAGCTCCGAAGAAATCTCCCGTGGGTCGACGGAATCTTCCCCCTGCAACCGCAGGCACCAAAAAGCTGCATTACCGGTCCCTTGGGTCTCCTCTCAGCACGACGAGCGAGGTCCCTCGAATCCAGCGACACCATCCAAGTGACCCCCACAGTCCAGTGACTCTTCAGCCCAAGTTTAATGGAGGTAAGTCCTTGCCTCACCTCGCTGGGCTGCATTGCTGGGAACCGCGACTTTGCAAGCTACTCCGGCCCCTGTGCACTTCCGGCGGAAATCCTTCGTGCACAGCCAAGCCTGGGTCCACGGCACTCTAACCTGCATTGCACGACTTTCTAAGTTGGTCTCCGGCGACGTGGGACTCCTTTGTGAAACTTCGGCGAGCACCTTTTCACGCATCCTCGTAGTGCCTGTTTCTGGCACTTCTCCGGGTGCTACCTGCTTCAGTGAGGGCTGTTTGTCTTGCTCGACGTCCCTTCTCTCTGCAGGTCCAATTTGCGACCTCCTGGTCCCTCCTGGGCCCCAGCAGCGTCCAAAAAATGCCAAACGCACGATTTGCGTGTAGCAAGGCTTGTTGGCGTCCATTCGGCGGGAAAACACTTCTGCACGACTCTCCAAGGCGTGGTGGATCCATCTTCCAAAGGGGAAGTCTCTAGCCCTTGTCGTTCCTGCAGTATTCACAGCTCTTCAGCCTAGTAAGAGCTTCTTTGCACCAACCGCTGGCATTTCTTGGGCATCTGCCCATCTCCGAGTTGCTTGTGACTTTTGGACTTGGTCCCCTTGTTCCACAGGTACCCTCAGTCAGGAATCCATCGTTGTTGCATTGCTGATTTGTGTTTTCCTTGCATTTTCCCTCTAACACGACTATTTTGTCCTTAGGGGAACTTTGGTGCACTTTGCACTCACTTTTCAGGGTCTTGGGGAGGGTTATTTTGCTAACTCTCACTATTTTCTAATAGTCCCAGCGACCCTCTACACGGTCACATAGGTTTGGGGTCCATTCGTGGTTCGCATTCCACTTCTGGAGTATATGGTTTGTGTTGCCCCTATCCCTATGTTTCCCCATTGCATCCTATTGTAACTATACATTGTTTGCACTGTTTTCTAAGACTATACTGCATATTTTTGCTATTGTGTATATATATCTTGTGTATATTTCCTATCCTCTCACTGAGGGTACACTCTAAGATACTTTGGCATATTGTCATAAAAATAAAGTACCTTTATTTTTAGTATAACTGTGTATTGTGTTTTCTTATGATATTGTGCATATGACACTAAGTGGTACTGTAGTAGCTTCACACGTCTCCTAGTTCAGCCTAAGCTGCTCTGCTAAGCTACCATTATCTATCAGCCTAAGCTGCTAGACACCCTATACACTAATAAGGGATAACTGGGCCTGGTGCAAGGTGCAAGTACCCCTTGGTACTCACTACAAGCCAGTCCAGCCTCCTACATTGGTTGTGCAGTGGTGGGATAAGTGCTTGAGACTACTTACCACTCTTGTCATTGTACTTTTCATAAGAGAAAAATATACAAAACAAGGTCAGTGTATATACACATAGCCAAAAAGTTTTGCATTTACTCTTTTCACTCTTTTCTAAGTGCTGAAAAGTTCTTCTAAACTTTCAAAAAGTTCATAAAAGTTTAAAAAGTTTTTTCTGTCTTTCCAAAAAGTTCTGAAAACTTTTTTCTCTATTTTTATCACTTTAACTCTCTCTAAAAAATGTCTGGCACAGGAAAAAATGTTGAACTGTCCAAACTTGCATATGATCACCTTAGCTGGAAAGGAGCAAGGAGTCTCTGCATAGAGAGAGGTTTGAGTGTAGGGAAGAATCCTTCCTTAGAACTGTTAATTAATATGCTTAGAGTACAGGATAAGGCCATAAGTGCCCAATCTGTAGAAAAAGTAGCTAATGGTTCTCAATCTGATCCAGGGACTCCCCCAGGAAAAGGTTCAGGAAAGAAACTTCTCAGCCTGCCCATTACTAGACAGTCTAGCATAGTTGGTACAGAGGTTGAATCACACCATACTGATGATGTGATCTCACATTATGCTGGTAGCCAAGCTGTTAGGGTGCCCTCTGTAAGGGACAGGTCTCCTTCTGTTCATTCCCATCATACCTCTGTATCTAGAAATGTCCCTCCCACCCACCCTGATGATAGATTGTTAGAAAGGGAGCTCAATAGATTGAGAGTGGAACAAACCAGACTGAAGCTCAAGAAGCAACAGCTGTATTTGGATAGACAGTCTTTAGAAATAGAGAGGGAAAGACAGAAGTTGGGTTTAGATACCCATGGTGGCAGCAGCAGTATTCCCCATAGTCATCCTGCAAAAGAGCATGATTCCAGGAATCTGCACAAGATAGTTCCCCCTTATAAGGAGGGGGATGACATTAACAAGTGGTGTGCTGCACTTGAGAGGGCCTGTGCTGTACAGGATGTCCCTCAAAAGCAGTGGGCTGCTATCCTATGGCTATCATTTAGTGGAAAAGGTAGGGATAGGCTCCTTACAGTGAAAGAAAATGATGCCAATAATTTCCAAGTTCTTAAGAATGCACTCCTGGATGGTTATGGCTTAACCACTGAACAGTACAGGATAAAGTTCAGAGAGACCAAAAAGGAGTCTTCACAAGACTGGGTTGATTTCATTGACCATTCAGTGAAGGCCTTGGAGGGGTGGTTACATGGCAGTAAAGTTACTGATTATGAAAGCCTGTATAACACAATCCTGAGAGAGCATATACTTAATAATTGTGTGTCTGATTTGTTGCACCAGTACCTGGTAGACTATGATCTGACCTCTCCCCAAGAATTGGGAAAGAAGGCAGACAAATGGGTCAGAACAAGGGTGAACAGAAAAGTTCATACAGGGGGTGACAAAGATGGCAATAAGAAGAAAGATGGTGAAAAATCTCAAGATAAGCATGGGGATAAGGGTAAAACCAAAGATCCCACTTCAAATCTTAAACACTCTTCAGAGGGTGGGGATAAAACAAATTCTTCCTCTTCTTCCCAACCTGCACACATTAAAAAGCCTTGGTGCTTTGTGTGTAAAAACAGAGGCCATAGGCCAGGGGATAAGTCCTGTCCAGGTAAACCCCCTGAGCCTACCACCACTAATACATCAAGCTCTAGTGCCCCTAGCAGTAGTGGTACTAGTGGTGGGACTGCTGGCAACAGTCAAGCAAAGGGTGTAGTTGGGTTCACTTATGGGTCCATAGTGGAAACTGGGGTAATCAGTCCCAAGACAGTTTCTGTCACACCTAGTGGCATTGGCCTTGCCACACTGGCTGCTTGTCCCCTTACAATGGATAAGTACAGGCAGACAGTTTCAATAAATGGTGTTGAGGCCTTGGCCTACAGGGACACAGGTGCCAGTTTCACTTTGGTGACTGAAAACCTAGTGCCTCCTGAACAACACATCATTGGACAACAGTATAAGATTATTGATGTCCATAACTCCACTAAGTTTCTTCCCTTAGCTATAATTCAGTTTAGTTGGGGTGGAGTTACTGGCCCTAAGCAGGTGGTGGTATCACCTAGCTTACCTGTAGACTGTCTCTTAGGTAATGACCTAGAGGCCTCAGGTTGGGCTGATGTAGAGTTTTATGCCCATGCAGCCATGCTGGGCATCCCTGAGGAATTGTTCCCTCTCATTTCAAGTGAAATGAAAAAGCAAAGGAGAGAATGCCTGAAAACTCAGGATCCCTCTCCATCAACAGGTAAAAAGGGTATCACAGTATCCCCTAACCACCCTACCATTCAGGATACTATTCCTGTGGTGGGAGAAACCTCTCCTGGGGTGGCACCTGTTCCAAGGGAATCATCAGCTGGCAAAGCTGGACTCCCTGAGGTGGAAGTACCTCTCTGTGGGACAACTAACATTGGTGAGAAAAAGAGCACCATTTTAGTTAACATGGAGCATCCCTCCAACCCTCCCAGAGAAACTTTAGTGCAGAAACTCTGCACTGCCTCACAACACTTAGGACAGCATCCCTGCCCTAGTGTGGAGCTCATAGGACAGCATTCCTGCCCTGCTCCAACTCAAGAGAAACAGCATCCCTGTTCTCTCTTCCAGCCAGATGGACAAAGTTTTTGCCCAGCTATGGCTTTTCTGAGACAGCATCCCTGTCTGGCATTTCCATCACTACAAATAGGTTCAGTGGACAATTCCCACTGCTCTAAACTAAAACTTACTGATAGAAACTCTGAAAATACATCTTCACATTGTTGCTTAGCTAAAAAACTTCAAACAGGGTGGTTTACATCCCCACAGGGAAGTAACCATATAGTGGATGATAAAGGGAGTAACCAGTCTATTGCAGAGCTACTCTCTACTTATCACCACTTAGACAATAAAGTCTCAACTGGCCAAGGTTAGCCTTATTGTCCTTCGTTTGGGGGGGGTTGTGTGAGAAGGTAGCCTCTTTCTAGCCTTGTTACCCCCACTTTTGGCCTGTTTGTGAGTGTATGTCAGGGTGTTTGTCACTGTTTTCACTGTCTCACTGGGATCCTGATAGCCAGGCCTCAGTGCTCATAGTGAAAACACTATGTTTTCAGTATGTTTGTTATGTGTCACTGGGATCCTGCTGGTCAGGACCCCAGTGCTCATAGGTTTGTGGCCTATATGTATGTGTCACTGGGACCCTGTCACACAGGGCCCCAGTGCTCATAGGTGTGCATGTATATGTTCCCTGTGTGGTGCCTAACTGTCTCACTGAGGCTCTGCTAACCAGAACCTCAGTGGTTATGCTCTCTCATTACTTTCAAATTGTCACTAACAGGCTAGTGACCAATTTTACCAATTTACATTGGCTTACTGGAACACCCTTATAATTCCCTAGTATATGGTACTGAGGTACCCAGGGTATTGGGGTTCCAGGAGATCCCTATGGGCTGCAGCATTTCTTTTGCCACCCATAGGGAGCTCTGACAATTCTTACACAGGCCTGCCACTGCAGCCTGAGTGAAATAACGTCCACGTTATTTCACAGCCATTTTACACTGCACTTAAGTAACTTATAAGTCACCTATATGTCTAACCTTTACCTGGTAAAGGTTAGGTGCAAAGTTACTTAGTGTGAGGGCACCCTGGCACTAGCCAAGGTGCCCCCACATTGTTCAGAGCCAATTCCCTGAACTTTGTGAGTGCGGGGACACCATTACACGCGTGCACTACATATAGGTCACTACCTATATGTAGCTTCACCATGGTAACTCCGAATATGGCCATGTAACATGTCTATGATCATGGAATTGCCCCCTCTATACCATCCTGGCATAGTTGGCACAATCCCATGATCCCAGTGGTCTGTAGCACAGACCCTGGTACTGCCAAACTGCCCTTCCTGGGGTTTCACTGCAGCTGCTGCTGCTGCCAACCCCTCAGACAGGCAGCTGCCCTCCTGGGGTCCAGCCAGGCCTGGCCCAGGATGGCAGAACAAAGAACTTCCTCTGAGAGAGGGTGTGACACCCTCTCCCTTTGGAAAATGGTGTGAAGGCAGGGGAGGAGTAGCCTCCCCCAGCCTCTGGAAATGCTTTGTTGGGCACAGATGTGCCCAATTCTGCATAAGCCAGTCTACACCGGTTCAGGGACCCCTTAGCCCCTGCTCTGGCGCGAAACTGGACAAAGGAAAGGGGAGTGACAACTCCCCTGACCTGCACCTCCCCTGGGAGGTGTCCAGAGCTCCTCCAGTGTGCTCCAGACCTCTGCCATCTTGGAAACAGAGGTGCTGCTGGCACACTGGACTGCTCTGAGTGGCCAGTGCCACCAGGTGACGTCAGAGACTCCTGCTGATAGGCTCCTTCAGGTGTTAGTAGCCTTTCCTCTCTCCTAGGTAGCCAAACCCTCTTTTCTGGCTATTTAGGGTCTCTGTCTCTGGGGAAACTTTAGATAACGAATGCATTAGCTCAGCCGAGTTCCTCTGCATCTCCCTTTTCACCTTCTGATAAGGAATCGACCACTGACCGCGCTGGAAGCCTGCAAACCTGCAACATAGTAGCAAAGACGACTACTGCAACTCTGTAACGCTGATCCTGCCGCCTTCTCGACTGTTTTCCTGCTTGTGCATGCTGTGGGGGTAGTCTGCCTCCTCTCTGCACCAGAAGCTCAGAAGAAATCTCCCGTGGGTCCACGGAATCTTCCCCCTGCAACCGCAGGCACCAAAAAGCTGCATTACCGGTCCCTTGGGTCTCCTCTCAGCACGACGAGCGAGGTCCCTCGAATCCAGCGACACCGTCCAAGTGACCCCCACAGTCCAGTGACTCTTCAGCCCAAGTTTGGTGGAGGTAAGTCCTTGCCTCACCTCGCTGGGCTGCATTGCTGGGAACCGCGACTTTGCAAGCTACTCCGGCCCCTGTGCACTTCCGGCGGAAATCCTTCGTGCACAGCTAAGCCTGGGTCCACGGCACTCTAACCTGCATTGCACGACTTTCTAAGTTGGTCTCCGGCGACGTGGGACTCCTTTGTGCAACTTCGGTGAGCACCGTTTCACACATCCTCGTAGTGCCTGTTTCTGGCACTTCTCCGGGTGCTACCTGCTTCAGTGAGGGCTCTTTGTCTTGCTCGACGTCCCCTCTCTCTGCAGGTCTAATTTGCGACCTCCTGGTCCCTCCTGGGCCCCATCAGCATCCAAAAAACGCCAAACGCACGATTTGCGTGTAGCAAGGCTTGTTGGCGTCCATTCGGCGGGAAAACACTTCTGCACGACTCTCCAAGGCGTGGTGGATCCATCTTCCAAAGGGGAAGTCTCTAGCCCTTGTCGTTCCTGCAGTATTCACAGCTCTTCAGCCTAGTAAGAGCTTCTTTGCACCAACCGCTGGCATTTCTTGGGCATCTGCCCATCTCCGAGTTGCTTGTGACTTTTGGACTTGGTCCCCTTGTTCCACAGGTACCCTCAGTCAGGAATCCATTGTTGTTGCATTGCTGATTTGTGTTTTCCTTGCATTTTCCCTCTAACACAACTATTTTGTCCTTAGGGGAACTTTGGTGCACTTTGCACTCACTTTTCAGGGTCTTGGGGAGGGTTATTTTGCTAACTCTCACTATTTTCTAATAGTCCCAGCGACCCTCTACACGGTCACATAGGTTTGGGGTCCATTCGTGGTTCGCATTCCACTTCTGGAGTATATGGTTTGTGTTGCCCCTATCCCTATGTTTCCCCATTGCATCCTATTGTAACTATACATTGTTTGCACTGTTTTCTAAGACTATACTGCATATTTTTGCTATTGTGTATATATATCTTGTGTATATTTCCTATCCTCTCACTGAGGGTACACTCTAAGATACTTTGGCATATTGTCATAAAAATAAAGTACCTTTATTTTTAGTATAACTGTGTATTGTGTTTTCTTATGATATTGTGCATATGACACTAAGTGGTACTGTAGTAGCTTCACACGTCTCCTAGTTCAGCCTAAGCTGCTCTGCTAAGCTACCATTATCTATCAGCCTAAGCTGCTAGACACCCTATACACTAATAAGGGATAACTGGGCCTGGTGCAAGGTGCAAGTACCCCTTGGTACTCACTACAAGCCAGTCCAGCCTCCTACATGCATGCACTGTCAATATGTAGATACACATGCTCTGACTCCTTCTGATTTAGTATCATACCTATGCCATTTAAGTATGTAGAAACTTAGTGCAACACTTTCGATGTCAGTATGCATGAAATGCAAGCAATAAGTATTTAGGGCCCTTTGTCAAACGATAAATGGTGTTGAACGGTACCCTGGGATACATAGGGTCACTTAGTACATCTGCTCCTTAAAGCCCTCACATTCTTTGAGTGTGAGTGTAACCACCCATGAGGTAAATTGAAAAATATACACACATGTCACTAATTAAGAGCCAGAGCACAGACTCAGGAACAAAGCTACAATCCCCGGGGTAAGAGGAAATGTGAGATGAATGTTTCTCAGTAGTTGCACAAAGTCACATGCATGAAGTGTCACACTTAACGAGCTCTCAATGCCAAGGATAATAGAGATTATCCAGGCAGGTGGGGGTCAGATTCATGATTTCCAAACAGCTAGCAACGATAATCTACTAGCACAATTGTGCAAGGGTGAGTTCGTAAGTGGCAGGTACCAGTGTGTGTCCCAGCACAACCAGTAATGGATAATCTGGAGTGACAGAACCATCCCGACTATAAATGTAACATCTCTTACACACAGTGGTACATTAGGTAGCTATCTGTGTTGGGGTGTGCATCAATGTACATAAAGAGGATTACTCTGTGTGCCTAAAGAGTGGTGAGGAGTCCTCAAGTATGAGATAGAGTTACTCTTGTCCATAGGCCTCACGCAAAGTAACACATATCTACAAATACTGCAGGGAATCGCTACCTTATGTACTCAACTCGACCTAAGCGAAGATGACAACTCTGAAGCATGAAATGATTATGAAGTTGTAAGTAGTAAGAATACTTATATAAAAAACATGAACCTAACCAAATAAAACTATAGATCCTACAGTAACACTATTTATTGCAAAGCCTAAACTTCCGTACCTTACCTATCCTACACTAACTTAGACAATTTATTCTAACCCTAACTTACTTTAAGCTACCTATCCCTACCTACTAACCTTAAAACTATCTTAAATTAACTTAAGTTATCTTAAGCTATCCTATACACTTAAAACACATGACATGAGACGTCAACCCCCACCCATCTTAACACAGATACATTGGCACAATACTGACATTAACTACACATAAACATAAACTACCTGCATATGTCAAAATATCTTTTGGGTATTTTTTTACATATCCTAAAAATCTCCCCCCACAAACTAAAATCCTTAAAAAACTTAGCAAAATATCTAAAAACACTTATCTATAAAAATAATAGGAAAGCTACTAACACTAAAACTATCCTAACCACTAACTAACAGCATGCCTAACTAATAAAAGAATAACTAACTAACCCACCCAAAAAACAGCATAGCCCAAACTAAAGTTGAAGGAGTCGGGAGATCTGCACCAGGGCCTCTTCAATTCTGTCTTGACGGGCACAGACTTGCCTGCTCCCTTAATATTTCATCCAGTGTCCCCCTTATCTTCTTCAGTTTGCACAGGATGAAGTATTTAAACATGGAGCCACTCTGTTTCATGAGCCTTCTGGCCCATTTAGTTGTTGTCTGGGTCGCTGCAGCTGTAGCCTCTGGTACCCGGGCTAGCGGGCCTGTTGCTGGCCGCACCTGCTGTGGCTGTGGTTTTTGAAGTGGTTTTGGCTGGTGGTGGTCTTGTATTTGAAGGGACATTTCATGACCCCACGATCTTGGCACGTGTGTAATACTTCTTCATTTTCAGACAACCCTTCAGAACACATTTAATATGGCAGTATCGGTCCCTCTACAGGCAAATGTATAGAAACGTGACATGTGGCTTCTAGTTCACACTTGTAGCCCAAAACATGGTGAATCATACTTAAACATGTTTTAGTACACATATCGGGGCATATGTATGAAAACTGGGGTCTGCGAATAGCAAATAGCGATTTTTAAGAAATCGCTATTTCCGAGTCGCAATTGGCCATGTAACAAAATTGCGATTCGGAATTAGCGATTTCTTAAAAAATTGCAAATTGCGAGAAAGTTCGAGAATGCACACCTGGAGGAGCCTGATGACATCACCAGCAGGAAATGAGTCATCCCAGGCAGTTTCAGGTGCCATACCCAAACCAGCATCCTGAGAGAGAGCAGCCCAGCCACATAGAACAGCACTCAGCAGGAGCAGAAACACCTGAGCCAGGATGGAGACCCCATGAACATCACAGGAGAAGCAAGAGTGGAAGCGCAAGCTCAAGTTTAGTGAACAGGAGCTGGAGGTACTGACTGAAGAGGTTGTGAGGAGCCATGACCGCCTGTTTGGGAAATCTTCACTCCAGGTTCCTGAGAGCGAAAAAAGAAGGTTATGGCTGGACATCCAGGGAAAAATCTGCGCCATTGGAGTGGCACAGCGCTCCATAGAGGAGATTAAGAAAAGGTGGTACGACCTGCGCTCCCGGGCAAAGGAGAGGGTGGCAAGGAGACTTGCGGAGGCCAGGGGTACAGGTGGCGGACCACCAACCGAAGCACCATCCATACCACTGGAGGACCTCGTGGAATCCATACTCCTCCCTGAAGCTGTGACAGGGGTCACAGATATCGACACCTCCGGTCAACCGAGTACCAGCCAAGGTAAGTGCAATGTTGATTGTGAACCCAATATGCGTATGCACAAAAGCCCCTTAGGAATTAGCATGTAATGTGAAGTAGTGTGTGAAGTAGTCCAGTCCACATCTTAGAAGCAGCACAACAATGCATTATGGGAGTTGCGGTCCACAAACTAGTACAGACAGTATCATAACAATGTAATGAAGCATAGTGACACCCAAGGTAACACAACACACACAACACCATGTAGAGCAGTACCTGTACCTTTAATGCCATTTTCAGACAGATAGTGTAACATACAAAACTGACATGCTGCATATTGTTGTTGCAGGTGGGCCAGGCCCAGCAGCCACACACAGTCCATGTGTAGGGGAGACGGACACCCAGCAGCCCTCTGACACAAACACCAGTGGGTCCCTCCACATCTCCACTGTGCGCCGCAGGCCCAGGGCACTACCACTGCCAGACTTCAGCGGAGACTCGGATGTGCAGCAGGAAGGTCCAAGCACACCGTCTGCACCAGACAGACGCAGCCAGATACTGGAGGGCAGGGGTCAGCCAGCACAACGCAGGAGTGCCACAGTGTCCCAGCAGCAACCTCATGAGGCAGGTGAGGGTCCGTCCTTGTTCGGGGGCCTTGAGGCGGCTATGTTGCAGCAGCAGCATCTGCAAAACAAGCGCATACTTAGTTTGGACCGGAACCTGCGAGTCCACAATAAACACATGATGGGCCTGCATCGGCAACTGGACACACTGAACAGCAACATCACACAGCTGCGTGAGGGACAGGTGCAGGCTTCTGAGGACACTAGGGACCTTACTAGTGCAGTGCGTGACCTCTGCCAGGAGCTGCGCCATGAAAGGGTTAGCCGGTGCAGACAGGAACACCGATTCAGGACAATGTTTGGCAGCTACTGCAGGTCCTCCAACAGGATGGCGAACTCCACAGCACTCATCGCCCGTCGCGCTGTGGCGGCACAAGTGGAGGCTGCACACACCAGCAGGGACGTTGTCTAGGGCCTTGTGCACATCATTAATGTGATAGAACATGTCATGGGACAGAGATCTGCCACTCCCAGTGATGTAGCCTTGTGGGACACTGAGGACAGTTCTAGCCTCAGTAGTGTTGCCGTACCTGCAGCAGACACCAGACGGTGCAGTGCCAGGCACCGCACTGCCACTGAAGGTGACATTCAAGGTGCCAGTGAGTTAACTGGGCATTCGAGTGGTATGCGTGGGAGGAGAAAGTGACTCTTGCCGCAATTACACTGCTGTTGCCACTATGACGTAATAGTGCGTGACTCAGTTCTTTTGTTAATTTTAGTTTTTTACATCACCTGTTTACTTTATTTATCACTCCTTCATTACCTGACATAAGGTAATACATTTCTATCACTACAGGTACAGTTGTCAGTGGATTTGTGTCATTCATACTCACGTCTGAAATGGTTGTGTGTGATGTCGGAACGCCTTTGCCTTCCCTCTCCTGCACTGGTCCTGTCTGCTGGCTGTAGAGGTGGTATGGGATCGTCATCCTCATCTGATTCAGTGTCACTGACTTCTATAGGTATGCCCCTGGTTGTAGCTATATTGTGCAAGATTGCACAAGTAGCTACTATTCTACATGTGGTTTCTGGACTGTACTGTAGTGCCCCTCCACTTTTGTGGAGGCAACGGAAGCGACTCTTCAGCAGGCTAAATGTGCGCTCCACAACGTTGCGGGTTGCCCTGTGTGCTGCATTGTATCTCCGTTCTGCTGGTGTTGCGGGATTGAGGTAGGGCTTCATCATGTAGGTGCGCACTGCGTAGGCACTGTCTCCTGGAAGGGACAGAAGGTGTGATGAGTAACTCAGCCATCTGACATGGGTTTGTCATGTATGCGCCAGTGTACAGAGTGACATTACCTAGTAGATATCCTTCACCAAACTCCCCAGCTAGCAGTCTTGTGTGAATGCCGCTGTGGCGAAAGATGTAAGAATCATGTGTGCTCCCTGGGTACCTGGCCACGAGATCAGTTATGATATAGGAGGCATTGCATTTCACCTGTATATTCATGGAATGTTGGTATTTACGGTTTCGGTACACATACTCTGTGACTGATGGTGGACATATTGCCACATGTGTGCCATCTATGGCACCTAGGACGTGGGGGAACTGTGCTATCTGGTAGAAATCAATTTTTGTCTGCTGTATTTCCTGTGGGGTGTGGGAGAATCTGATGTACTGTTGGAGTTTGCTTACCATGGCGTTGATAAATGCATTGAAAAATCTGGAGAGGTTACTCTGTGACACCCCCCCAGCCGCTACTATGACCCCTTGATAGCTCCCTGAGGCGAGTAGGTGTAGGGAGCATAATACCTGCACATGGGTGGGTATGCTGTGAGTCCTCAGTGTTCTGCGCTGCAGTATGGGTTGTAGCTCAGCTATCAGATCAAGAATCATGCCTGAGTTCAACCTATACCTCTCAAATATTTCCTCCTCTGTCAGGTCAAATAGTGTAATGCGCACTCTGAAAATGCGCTCCTGTCTCCTCCTCCCTCTCACCAAACCTGCCAAGATACTCATCCTCCTCGCCATGACGTAGAGTGCAGCCATTGTGGAAAAGAGTCTGAGGCATTCTGGGCCTCTTTATATAGGTTGCACCTTGGTTACCACCTGGTTTCACTTAGTGGTATTTTGCATGTGCAAAATGCCATTCTGTGAAAAATCGCGAATTGCGATTTTTTGATGCATCTATTTGCGATTTGGATTTTGCAAATCGCATTTTGCACCTCGCAATTTCCTACTGGAAATACCGAATCTCAAAATGCGACTCGCAAAACAAGGTCGCACCGCAAAAAATCGCAATTTTTGCGATTTCTTAATTTTGGTCTGCGAATGCCTTTCATGCATCCCAGACCACGTTTTTGCCCTCGCAAACGGCCGATTTTTGCGATTCGCACCGTTTGCGAGTGCAAAAACTTTTCATACATCTGGCCCATCATCCCAAGCCTGCATTCGGCTGCACACATCATGATTTACGGACACTGGCCTACATCTTTTCACAAATCTGAATTTTTTCTGGCAAGCTGCTTCAGGGACTGGTATGTTGTCTACAAGCAAATGTGGTGTAACACAGCAAGTATGTTTGGCCACCTTTATGGTCTGTCAAACAGATGTATTTTTGCTAGAGAGCTCAAACGTATGCAGAACTTCTGAGCTAAGTATGCTGCATGTTAATGTAACTCATGTGGCATTTTTACACACTGCGTGACTCAAATACCACCATAACAGCCTGTACATGCTTCCTAACAGTGCCTGTGTTAACATATTGCACATCATCTGTACCTGTGTTTAATTTTAGGCATATTCAACAGTACTCTGGCTAGACATGCTTACCAACACATAATTCATTCTGCTACTACATACTTTGAAACTTGATTGTATAATTAAGTTCCATATTTTGCATGAGCTTACATGTTTCTGATAAACACATGCAGATTCTGCACCATGTGATAGTTAGAGTGCCCAAATCCAAATAATTAAAGATGTGCAAACATTACTAAAAATGTTATGATGCTTAAATCCTGTGCATCTATTTATATACACTCTACATTCACAATTATTTTGGGGGCAGTTTCTGTTGTGTTTCACACACTGACAGCAAATTGATAGTAGGTGATTATTACTTTGCAAAACACATGACACTTTGGGCCATATTTATACTCTGGTTGCGCCGAATTTGCGTCGTTTTTTTCGACGCAAATTCGACACAGAACTAACGCCAACTAACGCCATATTTATACTCTGGCGTTAGACGCTTCGGGCGCCAAAGTGCCCGGAGTGTGCGTCATTTTTTTAGCGTGAACCCCTTCCTTGCGTTAATGATATGCAAGGGAGGCGTTCCCGTCTTAAAAAATGACTCCCAGGCCTTTACGTGGTATTTATACTCCTGGGCAAAAGAGACGCCCGGGAGTGGGCGTGGCCAAAAACGGCGCATTTGCGCCGCTTTTTAACGCCTGGGTCAGGGATGGCGTTAAGGGACAAGTGGGCTCAAAGGGCCGTATTTATACTTTTTGACGCAAAACTGCGCTAACGCAGTTTTGCGTCAAAAAAATTAGCGCCGGCTAACGCCATTCTGAAGCGCCATGCGGGCGCCGTATTTATTGAATGGCGTTAGCCGGCGCTAGCAGACCGGCGCTGCCTGGTGTGCGTGGAAAAAAACCACGTACACCAGACAGCACCGGCGTAGGGGGAAAATGGCGTATGGGCGTCTTAAAATGGGGCAAGTCAGGTTGCGTCGAAAAAATCGTCGTAACCCGACTTGCGCCATTTTTTTTCGACGCCCATCCCCCATCAACATGACTCCTATCATTGTAAAGATAGGAGTCATGCCCCCTTGCCCAATGGCCATGCCCAGGGGACTTATGTCCCCTGGGCATGGTCATTGGGCATAGTGGCATGTAGGGGGGCACAAATAAGGCCCCCCTATGCCACAAAAAATAAAAAATAAAATACTTACCTGAACTTACCTTAATGTCCATGGGATGGGTCCCTCCGTCCTTGGGTGTCCTCCTGGGGTGGGCAAGGGTGGCAGGGGGGGTCCCTGGGGGCAGGGGAGGGCACTCTGGGCTCATTTTGAGCCCACTTGTCCCTTAACGCCATCCCTGACCCAGGCGTTAAAAGCGGCGCAAATGCGCCGTTTTTGGCCACGCCCACTCCCGGGCGTCTCTTTTGCCCGGGAGTATAAATACCACGTAAAGGCCTGGGAGTCATTTTTTAAGACGGGAACGCCTCCCTTGCATATCATTAACGCAAGGAAGGGGTTCACGCTAAAAAATGACGCACACTCCGGGCACTTTGGCGCCCGAAGCGTCTAACGCCAGAGTATAAATATGGCGTTAGTTGGCGTTAGTTCTGCGTCGAATTTGCGTCGAAAAAAACGACGCAAATTCGGCGCAACCAGAGTATAAATATGGCCCAAAATGAGCCCAGAGTGCCCTCCCCTGCCCCCAGGGACCCCCCCTGCCACCCTTGCCCACCCCAGGAGGACACCCAAGGACAGAGGGACCCATCCCATGGACATTAAGGTAAGTTCAGGTAAGTATTTTTTTTTTTAATTTTTGTGGCATAGGGGGGCCTGATTTGTGCCCCCCTACATGCCACTATGCCCAATGACCATGCCCAGGGGACATAAGTCCCCTGGGCATGGCCATTGGGCAAGGGGGCATGACTCCTATCTTTACAATGATAGGAGTCATGTTGATGGGGGATGGGCGTCGAAAAAAAATGGCGCAAGTCGGGTTACGACGATTTTTTCGACGCAACCTGACTTGCCCCATTTTAAGACGCCCATACGCCATTTTCCCCCTACGCCGGCGCTGTCTGGTGTACGTGGTTTTTTTCCACGCACACCAGGCAGCGCCGGTCTGCTAGCGCCGGCTAACGCCATTCAATAAATACGGCGCCCGCATGGCGCTTCAGAATGGCGTTAGCCGGCGCTAATTTTTTTTACGCAAAACTGCGTTAGCGCAGTTTTGCGTCAAAAAGTATAAATACGGCCCTTTGTTCCTATCTAGCTCAGCGTGGATAGCAGTGTGCCTATACTATGCATAAAGTTTGGCTAGATAAACAGACATTTGAGGTGAGCAAATCTAAAGTGTCCCTGGTGCTGCACGGTGCTTCTTACTGGAGCTGCTCTCCACCTAAACTTGGAAACTACTAAGAGTTCACTCTTCTTTTTTGCATAATTTATGCATCACTCTAATCCTAAAAAGGCTTTGTTGTGACTTGTACTGGGAGCTCCCTTGAGGCTGAACAAAGCCAAACCCCTCTTAAGAGCTATAATGATAGCCAAAACACATGTCATGGATTGCTTTTACTCATTCCAGGTTGGACTGGATGGTATTTTACCAGTCTAGATCTGTAATACTGTGTTTGGAGTGGTGAATGGATACTGTCATTGTATAGCTCAAAAGGATAGCACTGTGTCAATCGTATGCTTAAAGATTTTGCTATACAAATAGCAAAAGATGTTGTCCCTATCTAGCTTGCCCCGGATAGCACTGTGCTGATCCTATGTGTAAAACTTTCCTAGGTACACAGACGTTTGAGGTGGGCAAATCTAGAGTGTCCCTGGTGCTGAAGGGTGCTTCTTACGGGAGCTGCTCTCCACCTAAACTTGGAAACTACCCAGAGTACCCACTTCTTTTTTGCATAATTCATGCATCACTTAAACCTAAAAGGGCTTTGTTTTGACTTGTACTGGGAGCTCCAGTGTGTCTGAACAAAGCTAAACCCCTCTGAAGAGCTGTAGTGATAGCAACAAATGTGTCATGGATTGCTTTTACTCATTCCAAGTTGGCTTGAATGGTACTTTACCAGTCCAATGCTGTAATAATGTGCCTGGAGCAGTGAATGGCTTTTCTCATTTTGCAGCTCAGTAAGAATGGCACTGTGTGAATCCTATGCTTACACATTTTGCTGTACAAACGGCAAAAGACTTTGAGGGCTGATGTAAGAAACGTGGTGCTGCACCCAGTGCAGTGCCCCTTTCCTTGTGCCCCTTAGTGCCCCCATACTGCCAACACGTGTGCGCAGTATTTAAAATACGGCACACCATGGCACAGGGTAGAGGGCAATAGCGTCAGAATTCCTCACGCTATTGATATACTCTGCAGGAATAGCACCAAAATGTTGGCATTACTCCTGCAGAGTACATAGGGGCCCATTGTATTCAGTGGCATACCCCCTTTTAAGTCCTGCTCTGATCAGGTGTTAAAAGTGCCAGAAAAAATGTCACAAGGAAATCTTTTAGATTTCGTTGGGACATTTTTTTTTTGGCCCCCATAAAGGTGCAGGCATAATGTGGCGCATGTAAAAAGCCATGTTAGTGCCTCCTTAGTGTAAAAAAAAACTAAAATAATTATTAATGACGCTAAGGTGGTGCTAGGGCCTCTCAAATCCCACCCTTTGTCCCTGTCTAGCTTGGTGTGGATAGTACTGTGCTCATCCTATGATTAAAAACTTTGCTAGATCAACAGACATTTGTGGTGAGCAAATCTAGATTGTCACTGGTGTTGCAGGGTGCTCCTTACTGGAGCTGTTCTCCACCTAAACTTGGGATCTACCCAGAGTTGCCTCTTCTTTTTTGCATGATTTATGCTCCATATGTATATATAGATAGATATAGTTGTACAAAGAAAGAACAATATAAAATGTTTACATACACAGCAATAGGCAGTCCATTGCTGTTTGAGTATGGTGATTATGTAGGAAAGAGCTAACTCTTGAGTAGGCTTCGGAAGGTAAGATAGTTATCAGTGGATCTTATACTTCGGGGTAATGAATTCCGTGGTATGGCCACTTGAACAGAGAAAGATGTACTATCTATTGTCTTTTTCTTGTATGGTTGTGTTTTGAGGTGGGGTGCCAATCTTGAGGGGAGGTTTCTTTGTTAAATGAATTTGGTGATTTTATTCCTAATGAAAGCGGTCCAATTCCATGTATTGCTCTGTGTAGGATACAAAGCAGCTTGAAGGTAGATCTTCTAGCAACCGGTAACCATTGTGGGGCTCTCAAGGAAGAGGACATGTGGGCTTGTGGCTTTACATGTAGGAGTAGATGGGTAGCCGAGTTCTAAATGTGTTGCAGTTTTTTTATAGTCGATAGAGGTGATCCTTGGTAGAGGCTATTGGCGTAATCCAGTTTAGATAGTACAATAGAGATAGTAGCCTTCACCTTGTGTGGAAATCCGAGATGGTAGACGATGCATCACAGTGTTCTCATGGTGATGAAGCTTGATCTTGCTAATTTGTCCACTTGAGCATTCCTTTTTATCTTTGGAGTCCATGGAAATTCTAGGATTTTGACTTCCTTAGATGCTTTAGGAGGTGGTGCCAGATCATCAGGCGATGTGCAGAGTAGGTCATAATTTTTCGAATTGCCACATGTGAGCATTTTGATTTTGGCAGCATTCAGTTCGAGATGGCTCCATGTCATCCACTGATCATGGGTCTGAGGCAACTAAAGATTTGTGAGTTTCCAATGTATTTGGGTCATTCCAGTTTAAGGAGTATTTGTGTGTCATCTGCATATTTGTAGCATGTGAGTTTAAATTAATTGATCATTGCTGGTAATGGCATCATGTTGATATTGAAAAGCATGGGTGAGCCTTGAGGGACCCCTGCTTTTGTGAAGTAGGGTTTGAACAGGAAAGGGGGAGAATGGATGACATTAGTTCTGTTATGAAGGTAGGAAGGTAGTCAAGAGTAGATCCATATTTGTCAGTTTTGTACAGTCGTATTGGGGTGTCATGGTTAACTGTGTCAAAAGCAGCTGAGAGGTCCAGGAGAAGTAGAGCAGCAACTCCATTGCGGTCTGTCGTGGTTTTGAGATCATCCCACATGGTGATGAGTGCAGATTTAGTGCCTATTCCTGGGTGGAGTCCAATTTGGTAGTTTGAAAGTATAGAGTTATCTTCAATGAATTGTGACATCTGGGCAGAAACTGTTCTTTCTGTCATTTTGCCCAGGAAAGGTTAATTTGTTATTGGTCTGTAGTTGTTGGGGTCATGTGGGTCCAGGTTTGTTTTCTTTAATGATGAGCATATGTATGCATATGTATTCCTTTTTATGGTCTTCAGGAAATATTCACGTAGAGTTAAAGGATTATTAATGATTCTTCTTTCTGGTGTGGCAGCAGAGGTAGACAAAAGAATATTCTTGAAGCTGTGTGGAGGACAAGGATAAGATGGACAGCTGGAATGCCTGCTTGCTTTGACCAGATCCATAAATTAACTTTGTGATTTTTGTTTGAAGGAGTGCAGAGGCTGGGTTGGCCTACTCATAGAGGGGAGTTTTGGAAAATGGTTGGAAAAAGGTTGGTGCTGGTGATGTTCCTTTTTATTAAATAGGAGTCCAATGTGTTTGCCTTCATTGTTTAATGATTTGCCAGTGTGTCTGCGAAGTCTTGCGTAATGGGATGAGTTCCTTCCATGCATTTAGCTGTTCAAAATTTGTTGAGAATTTTATAAAATTCTTTAATTTCAGAGATAACATTTTGAATTCTGCCTAAGTAGTACCTTTTTTTTGCTTTTTTGATTGATGATTTGTATTTTCTGTTAAGTTTGCGTAGCTGAAAGTTTTCTTGAATGTTGTTTGTTTTGAGCCAGGTTCATTGCAACCTTCTGATTTGTTGTTTTAGCTTTTTTAGTTCTGTATTTCTCCAAGATGCTTGTTTTTTTGTCCTATTTTGTTTTTGTGAGTACTATTAGAATATTGAAAGCATCCTGTAGCCACTCTTGAAGTTTTGGAACAAAATGTATTGTGTGTAGTTCTGTGTTGGCTGTTTTATTGTGTTCTAAGTATTTGAAAATAAGTATGCTCCATGGTCGATAGGTGGTATGTAAAGTGGTCTTTGGTATGTTAATTTATGGTGTTTTATGTTGGAACGTTATCAAATGGTGATCTGACCATGTGACTGGTGCGATGCTTTGAGTGGTAACTAATTCTGGGTTTGCAAAAATGGGAAAACAAAATAAAATGATGTGAGTGTTTAAACCTTCAAAACACTCACTCCCAGTCACAGATCTGGGTTTAATTCATCATCATTTTGCGCGCCTCATGCAAATCAGTCTTGACCTTGTTCCTCATGGGAACAGTCTAGCCCGAACTGCCAGGCCAGGCCCTCCCTGCACAGGAAACAAGCATTCTGGGACCAGTTTCAGCATATCACCCTTTAAAAACAATGGATTAAACCTAGATCATTCTGACTGGGGTGAATGTTTGCATTGCTCAGCATTCCGCACATCATCTGCTCTTTTTGTTTTTGCAAATATGACATCAAGGATGTGTCCAGTGATGTGTGTGGGATTGTCTCAGGCATATACTGTACTTAGTTATGCTGGACAGCATCATGTCATACTCTATTGTACCATGACACATGGGTGACAAAATTGACCCTTGGAATGACTGAGTGGTGTAATGCTAGAGTAGAACAGGTATGCATCGCATGTAACATTATTGAAGAGATATAAGGGTTTACTGGCACCAGAGGACAGAGTGCTGACTACTGTGAATTATTTGTACATTTCAACATTAGTCAAAGTTTCATGCCTTCTTAGCAGGTAGGATGTTTTGGTGTTGCCCTGAAAGAAACACAGTTCTGCACATGTGTATATTTATGAGGCAGATACATCTTTGTACATGTGGAGCACAATGCCGCACACATAAAAGATTGTACATATAGGGAGTTTGGACGTAGATGTGCTGCTTTGCCTTCCTAATTGCCAGCAAACAGTTGGTTTGCTGGCAATTAGGAAGCATCCCCTGCACATTCTTGTATGCCACAGAAGAAAAAGCTCATTATTCCGTGCATTTAAATCATGAACTGACACTCAGTAAGCATTGAACAGGCCCATGAGCAAGGGTATGGCAATGGAGCAATTTGCACTGTGCTTGCTTAACGTTTGCTGAGGCACTCTGAGAAACACAAAGGCCCAAATAAATGTGAATTTGGCTCCGGGCATTGTAGCAAGTCACCTTGCTGTGCTGCCCTACATCTGAGTGGAAGGGCAGGAATGTGCTGTATCGATAGCGCACAACACAGTCCTGTCCTTTCTCCGTGAGCTGACCTAATTTCAGCAGCTTAGCACCAATGCAAGCACCCTTATACCATGGAGCAAGGATGTCTGCATTGCATGCAGGATTGTTTATGTCCGGGAAGGGACACCTTCCTGCACAAAAGCAATCTTGGGTGGATTTTTCCCCAATCTTTGTGTGCTGCAGAATGCCTGGGAGGCAGTAGGTCTTGATGCATCCCCAGGGTTGCATGGCTTTGTAAATTTGGGGATGCATCAAAATCCATGGTTGTTGCAGGGGGTTACTGACCTCAATGGCCATGGAACACCTCCCTGCTGCAGAGTAAGGCAACAGAGCGATTTGTGCTGTCTTGCCTCACTTCATATCTATGAGGCCATTCTGAGCCATGCAAATGGCTTTAAGTGGTCTCCTAGATATGTTTGGGAGGTTTATGAAATCACTGTGTCACTAAAGGTGACGCAAAGGCCGCACAAGTCTCTCAAAAAGATGCCCCAAAGTTCCCTTATTTTCCTTCAGTCCCAGATATACTCATATTTTGATATACATCTTGGATGTTGCAATAAGTAAAAATTAGTAGAAAAATGTTGTGCAGACATGCTTATGTTTGGCATTAATTAAATAGCTACATCATAAACATCAGAAGGAACAAACATACATACCTACACATCCGCCAAACTTCAGTCCGAGGAAGTCAAATAGATTGGCCTCCCATGCCACCATGTCAGCTCACCAGAGCTTCATCTGGACAAAGGTCCAATCAACCTCGAAGGTCTTCTGGTGGTGCCAGCGGACACGCTCGTACCAATCTTTTTTGTCTTTGGCAGGGTATCCTGGCTCACCTCATCCCCAGCCACCTCCATCCTAGGCAGGTAGTGCATGATCACCCAAATCAGTCCTCCTAATTCCAGCTCACTTAAGTGTTTCCTCTCTCCAACATGTACCTATCTCTCCCACAGACACTATACAAAAATAACCCCCTTACCAACTGTAAGTAACCCTACAAGAAATTACACAAGACAAACTCCCAAAAATACAGTGACAATAACTAGAGAAAACTTTATAAAAGGACATAAAGGTAAGACAAAGACACAATATAGAAACACAGCACACACTAACAAGAACAAATAACCACCAATCTCACAGCTACTCTCCAAGTACCTCTAGCACCCAGCACAGACTATCATAGAATAAGAGAAAGTGAAATTAACTTCACACTTCCTAGTATGCAGCCTGCCACATCCGTTGTGTCATTTCCTGGGTGAGTTTCACCCGTTTTCAACTAATGTGTAGATTTTTCTGACCAACGGTACTGAAATTGAAATTACATGATGAATGCGCTGTGCATCAGCACTTATGCTGTTTTATACATGCATTGGCCTCAATACACGGCTGACAGCCACTGTAACTGGTGCAATGCACCACAATACAGGGGCTTTGTATGCTTTTTTTACTCATCTTGGGCTCCACATATCCGGCAGGAGCCGTTAACAGTGTTCTAAATACTCCGTGGGCAAAAAGGTTAAATCAGACTGCGATATGCCATATCTTGTAGATACAGTGCATTTCTGCCCTTTCCCAGTGGTGCAGGGCAGCGCAGCAAGACACTTGTGAGCAGATCTATGCTGGCCTTGCGCCATTCCATCATCACATTAGCGTCATATTTTTTACAGTAATGTGGCTTTGGAAAGGGAAAAATGCTGCACAATATTACAAAGTGGTGCAAGGAATAATGTATGCAAGGGGGGCATTCCGGCATGGGGGGCATAAAAATGGTACAAAGGAATCTAGTGACCCTAATTACAGCCATTGTGTTCCGTATTTTAAATACGACGCTACCATGGTGGCGGTAGGGGGACGCTAAAGAGTGCAAGAAAAGTGGTGCTGCACTAGATGCAGCACCACTTTTCATAAATCTGCCCCATGCTGCGCCACCCTGTGCCATGGGGATTGTAAACAAGTCCCTTTGTGCCTAAACAAATGTATAACCCATATAATTACATGCGAAGAGTGGGATGTGACAACAACGTGTCAGACAGATCACCTCATATTGGCCCACCTCATTGTATGATTTGTATTGTGTGGTCCTGAAAAAGGTGAATTGCTATTTAGTTTTACCCACCAAAACAAACGTTGACTGTTTTTCAAGAAAACCCAGTCAGCAACACCACAAAGCAGAAATTTGAGATATTCTCCTGTTGTAATCTTGGAGTTTATGTCACGTACAGCTGGGATAGGAATGAGCGGAAGATCTGAGAGGATGCATGTGTTGTGTACTTGAATGAGAGAGTGGGATGTAGTATATGGGGTTGTCAAACGTAGTTGTCACTGTAGATACAACTGATATGTACATGATAAAAGGTTTTTATGCAACATATATATGCAATGTATGGAACGATTATTTTTTCTTTGTTTCTGTCATAATGTCAGTTGGATAAACTTGGAAACTGAAATATATGTGGAAAACAATTGTAAATAATGCTTTGAATATAATATTGGAAAGCACTGTAGGGTTTACCCATTATGTTGAATAAATAAACAATAAATAAAAAATTATATGTTTTGAAAATTGTTCCTTGGTCATGCCTTGAGCACTTAAAGCCATTATAGAAAACATACAGGTAATGTGGGATTTTGCATTTTGTTTGTGTTTGTTTTCCCCTTCTTCACAGATCTTAAATCAAGATATAGGGGGTACCTTCTCCATATTTGATGGTTTTTGACCGATGCCACTGGCCTAATTATTGGAATCAAATTTAATGGACTGTGAAAATTAAGAGATCACAGCTTGTACACACTTCCATTGGTCCTAGAGTTATAGCAGATAATTTCAAAGGTTGTTTCTGTGTGACATTCCACTGGACATAGGCGGTCATTCTGACCGTGGCCCGCCATGCGGTCACCGCCATTTGGCCGCTCCGCGGTCAAAAGACCACGGAGGCCATTCTGGCTATCCCGCTGGGCCGGCGGGCGCCCGCCAAAGGAGCGCCCGCCGGCCCAGCGGGAAAGGCCCTGCAACACAGAGGCCGGCTCCGAATGGAGCCGGCGGTGTTGCAGGGGTGCGACGGGTGCAGTTGCACCTGTCGCGATTTTCACTGTCTGCTATGCAGACAGTGAAAATCATGCTGGGGCCCTGTTAGGGGGCCCCTGCACTGCCCATGCCAGTGGCATGGGCAGTGCAGTGGCCCCCAGGGGCCCCACGACACCCGTTCCCGCCATCCTGTTCCTGGCGGTCAAAACCGCCAGAAACAGGCTGGCGGGAAGGGGGTCGGAAAACCCATGGCGGCGCTGCTTGCAGCGCCGCCATGGAGGTTCAGCCCTGCCAGGGGTATTCCGGCGGGAAACCGCCAGATCCCCTTTTCTGACTGCGGCTTTACCGCTGCGGTCAGAATGGGCAATGAAGCACCGCCAGCCTGTTGGCGGTGCTTCCGTTGCCCGCGGCCCTGGCGGTTTAGGACCACCAGGGTCAGAATGAGGGCCATAGTGTGTTTATGTGTGACATAATACCTTCTTACGTGTTACATCTCGAGTGACAATTTGTGGTGAGTGTAACAACATAATTATTGTAATGTACTGAGAAATGTACTATGTTATCTTCCTTTTGTGGTTTGAATTAGGATAGTGAGGACTTTAATAGCTGCAGTGATACTGCAATTATCTAATTTATGCAATGCTACATCCATTGTTGCATGGTACTTAGCACAGCTGTGGACTGGTTTGACACCACTTAACAGGTCTGTGTGACAGAGGGTGGTCTCCAGGTGGTTATTCTTGCTGGGTGCATTTGGTTCATGTCCCTGTCACTTCATGACTGTTGAGCCGGGACATGGCCTGTGGAGTGTCTGGGTTCAATTAGTGCATGTGCATTCCTCTTCACCCAGCCTGGGGAACAGTAGGCAACATGGCTCAATAGAAAGCCTGGAATCATGAGTATTCTGATCACACTTAAGTTGTCAGAGCTGTTCCCAGGATAGGCACACAAATGTCCCCCACAGTCATATGCACATGTGAAGAACACTCCTGGGGTTTACTTGCCACGCTATTGTATTTCCTATTCCGTCCAATATCTTTATTGATTCAGTCTGTCAGGAATCCTGCCTTGAGATTTGTTGCGGATGCAAAACACACTTAGGGAAGCCAATTGAGAGTCTGGCTCACCCATACTATAGTGTATGTGCCAACCAGCTTGCAGATTTACTGGGAATTTCAAAAGCATATCTTATAATTCCAATCTGGCACATGTGATAGTTAGGCAGCCATTTATTTGCACACAAGGCTATACAAGGTTCACCATGTGATGTGGTGGTAAAGATACGTCTGCACTCAGTGCTATATGTCAGAACTAATATGTGTGTGGGGCTTGCACAATGCACCATTTTAGAAGTGATACGGATATCTGTTTAGATATTGTTAGAGCCAAAAAAGGCCAGCTGGTATGGCCATGAAAAGTGTCATTAATAATGAGTGACACACTGTATTTCAAATCATTGCATTGGCTCTCTTTGCACCAGAGAGAGACTCCTTGAATGCTGTATGCGTGTACCCATGCACAACCAATGGTTAGATATGCTTTCCCAAACATACATAATCAGGTAAACTAGGGAATGTGCCATTGAGTAATACATTAACCTCACAAAAAACAAGGGGATAGAGATATCCTAATATATAACAAAAACACACACACAAGAGGGTACAGATGTGTCTTAAAGAAGGGTCTTTAGAACCCATTACATTGGGAAACCAATTGGATCTTAAAAACTGCCCTCACCAACTAGACAGTGGCATGCTTCATCATAGGACATGTTACAATGCTCTGGTGCTGACCAACATCCTGAGCGAAACAAGAGTGTTAGCTGAAGTCACTCTCCTCTCTTGTAAGGGGATTCAACTCACAGGCAAATGTAAAACTGTCTAGGGGAGTACCTACCCTACTTTTATTTTTAGGTCCCCCAGCAGGGTTAAAAACTTCATGCACACATTGATTTCTCCATGTGATATTTGCATCCCTGTCCCTTGGTGCAAGTGTGCCTGTGTAGGCCCTACGCAGCCACCTCAGAATTGGCACAGGTGATTTTTTTTGCATTCAGTAAGGTACAGCACATTACTTACAATGTCCTTACGCACACAGCCGTGTGGAGATAGGAAGACTATCTTTGCTGCACTGTGGGGCTATACACATTCCATGCCCATCTGCTTACAATCACAGGACATTAGGGGAACTCTACTGTGATTCACATGTGTCAGACATAAAGAAAGATCATGAAGTTCTGCACACAATCTCAGTCAGCTCACAATGTTTAGATCTACACTCCCTTGGTCCGGTGCTTTAGTGTCAGAAGATGAATAACTCTTGCTGCACATATAGGCTCAGAATTAAGAGGGCCTAGTGTCATACCATTGACACATTAGGATCATTTTTATGACGCTAATGTGGCTTTGGAAAGCAAAAAACATTGCACCATATTTACAAAGTGGTACAATGATTGCATTGCACCACTTTGTAACCCCTTGCTCCATATTATGACTGCGCCAGTCATAATGTATGCAAGGGGGGCATTCCAGCGCTGGGCGGAGGGGCTAAAAAATGGTACAAAAAATCTCTTTGATTTTTTTCTGAATTTTTAAAACCTGCTATGAGAAGACGTTAAAGGGAGGCTCCCATTGTTTTCAATGGGCCTCTGGGTGCTTTGCAGGATTAGCGTCCTTTTTATTTTACATCCTGCACACTGTTCCACATTGCAAGGTTTCTGTTGTGTATATATTGCACAGGCACATATGTCCTGCACAAGTTGTTACCATGCACACATGTTTTAAAAGATATGATGTTGGACAGGGGTGAGCGTGACTCATAGCAACAAACCTTTGGAATAGGTAAACGAGCCACTAGGCCTTACTGCAGTGAACCAGGGACATATGGTCAGCTACACTAGAGATGTTCAATGTAATCATTATGCCAGTCACACATGATCTTTGCCTCACTCTGGTGATAGGTAATTGCAGCCATCTACTCTAAGGGTTGGTGTTTGTGTGGGCCTCCTGGTAAAAAAAGACAGTGTTCACTGACCCAGGCCAATGTAATGGCACACATTCAAATGCCATTTCCCACTGGCATGATACAAGATTAGTGAACTCCTCAACTATGAACTTGTACACTCAGGGCAGAGATACACTACTCTGGTCCTAATTTCTCCATCACACCATGTTCAATGAATGTGTGTGTAGCCATACAGATTTGACATACGTTTCATTAGGACATATCATATGCTTGACATCTCTATATTCTTCAGGTATTGTGATGTTTGCTAAATAAATCTCCATTATCATACCTCTTTGTGTAATTACTAACAGTGCAAAGCCATCTGCTCACATAGTTGTGTTACAGGACTTTGACTCTCATCACTTGACTGTGTAATGCCTGTGAGTTGTGTATACTGACAACCATGGCCTGAAGAGGTGTATATGTCAATTTGGACATGAATTGAGTCTCATGTGTACTGTTTTGAGGTTTCCCCAGAAATGCATGTATGCATCTGTAACAAGATATTTTTTCTTGTGGCATCATACTTGGCCTTTTCCCATGACAACTGTCACTCATGACCTGTGAAGGTGTGTGGTACAACATTAGCTCCTGCAACATGCTGCCATTGTGCATGCTACCACATTGGTGAGGCATACTACACTGAGTGGATTGTCTCGGGTATGGACATATTGGGCGGTTAGTGTTCCAGCACTCAATGAGTGCCATCTGAAACACACTTTGCTGCAGAATACAGCAAGACTGCCAGCTGTGCAGCACTTCACTGCTCGAGTGCATGGTGACAGGAATGATCACTTTGGATGTGGATGTGTGGCAGGCCTAGACAGTCCTTTTAATTCGGTATAGGTGTATAGTTTAATGGGAGCCATGGCTCCATGTTGCTCAGTGGTTCTGACTACATGATTGTCACATATTGAGGCCTAATTCAAGTTGAGGAAATGTGACTAACTTGATGTTTACAGTGATTGTGAAATACAATTTCAAACACAATGAATGAGTAAAAATATTTATTTACATTTTGCACAATTCATTTTGTATCTGGGATTCTGTCCATCCTGCAAAAGGAAATGTACACACAGAAGTTCTGCACAATGTGGTCATGTCGCTGCCTACCAGCAATTGTGTGATGGATCTCTCCTCCATCCTCCTCCTCCTCCTCCATTGGTTCATGCTCCTCATGGTCCACGTCCCATGGGACAAGTGTCATTAGACATATGTTGTGTAGGATGGCACATACAAAGATGATCTTGCATATCATAGGGGCTGAGTATAGCACTCTCCCCCCTGAAATGTCCAGTCATCAAAATTGGGACTTCAACACACCAAACGTGTATTCCACAATGTTCCTGGACTTGGACAGGGCCTGGTTCTACTGTTGTTTTGGCTCAGTCTGTGGATGTGCAATTGGGGTCATGACCCATGGCTGCACACCATATCCTTGGTCAGCTGAAATAAGAAAAATATAATACTATCAATGATTATCCTGATTGTTACAGCCACATTCCTGTCCATTTGAGTTATGTGTACTGAATGACTCATACACATTTCTTATACTATATGACATTTTAGATTACATATACATTTGGCCATTGTATGACACATGTCTTTTCCAGTTCTCTGTGTCATAACAATAGATGAGCATGCCCTGATATTTTGGACACTGTTACATGCAGACAATCATGTTTGGCCAGTAGTTAACTGTGATTGGTCTTTGAGAGGTTCGTGACCACTCTATGTTATGTGTAGGTGTGGGTGATGAATCTGTTATGCTGGCAGAGTTTTGCCCATTCCTTGCTCCATACAGAGTGAGGAGTTCTGAAAAAAACTCAGTGGAATGAAGTTTTTCCTCTCTTGAGGCTCGCCAATGTTAGGTTGCTGAGCGCAAGATAAAAAAAATCACGTGCTAGACCACCTCCCCATTAGATTTCTCAATGTGAGCAGTTGCAGCAGCTCGCATTGAGAAACCTGCCTCTCGCATTGAGGAAGCTGCCCACTTGAAAATCTACTCGAGTGGCAGAAAGACACAGTGGCCACTTGCACTGTGTGTTGCTGTTTGCACTGATTATACAGCACGGCACAAACTCCTAGCACTAAAAATCAGCACAAGCAGCGCAACTTACCGCACTTCATGGAGTTCCGTGTAGCAGAATTACACAAACTCTGCCCAGGCCTAGTTATGTGCACTCACTGGATTTGCATAGTGGCAGAATATTGATCTTACCTTTGCCCTTTTGGTGATTCCTAGGTAGGCTGTGACAATGCCAACATGTCTGACACACATACGTACGTCTCTGGGGAACCACTGATGTTGTTGCTGCAATACATGACAATGACACTGCCTTTCAATGGTTCACTTACATTAGCATTTGGAGTTGGTGCTTACATGTGGTGCATTTCTAACATGTTACATGAATAGTTGTACAATTTATTTTCAGCCTTCAGCTTTTGGTTTTCATCAAACAATTGCTACGGTATACTTGGATTGACAGATAAGAATTGCAATGTGGGGCATCTATATGTAAGACACAATGATGTTGTTACAATTATCTGTCTGCCACAGACCTGGACACAATACTTTGGTTTTCACATTTGTGTGTATGACTGTAACTTGAAGATGATTGTGTACTTCGATGCCTTGATTCTTTCAGCATTGTGGTGGCAAATAAATGTTGAGATTGGTATCCTGAGGTTGCATTTAATTCTATGTTCATGACCGATGTATGACATGTTTGCCATCATTGTGTTAGACTTTGTAAATTTCACAATGCTGGATTCATATGTTTTTCTTATGGGCAACTTACACCACAGAACAGGTGAGCCATCACATTGGTTACATTTGTCAATGTGGCTCAAAACCTACATTGACTGTCAGTATGGCTGAGACATTTGTATGTTTTGAACTGTTGGTGTCACAGTGTTATTCATTATTAACATTTACACATGTTCGGGCCCTGCACTGACAGCATGCCAGACCCAGCCTCTCCAAATACTTCTTCCTGTGTTGCTTCTAAAACTTAGGTCAGCATAACAAGTATACTGCAATGTGTGTCACACTCATTTCCACAGTAGTTGTTATCACATGATTGATATTGTTGACCTTTGACTGATACGGAGAGTAGATACACCATTGTGGAGAAACACATCTCACAATTATCTATTGTGTTGCCATTGTACTCATATTGGCTTGTCTGGCATACCACATGGTTTTTATCATGACTTGATACCCAGTGCATATGATGTAGTTCCATCTGTAGTAAAGTCCTCCTTTTTGTCTTAGTCACCCCCAAATGTTTTGGGCAGGTACTGGTGGTTACTGACTCTTGCCTGTGCCCTGGGTACTGCTAACCAGTCCCAGGACCAGTGCTCTGTGTAAGATGGTTTATGCAAATTAGGATCATTATAATTGGCTGTATCAACCTACCTATTAGTCCCTAGTATATGGAAGGATATGTAGGTTTAGGGACCCCCAGCATATGCAGTGCATCCATAGGTGCACTGCTGAGGTGCCCAGTGTCCTTATAAAGTCAGGCTTGTCTTGCTCACTGCTTTTAAGTTAAAGTTAACCCCAAATTCTTAAAAGTACTTCCAAAGTTTTAAGCCACCTTATTTTGACATATAAGTCGTTCCTAAGGTGTGCTCTAGGTGCCCACAGGATTAGGTGCAGTGTACCTATAAGCAGAGACCTTACAAAAGTTGTTTTATAAGCCCCGGTAAACAAAATAGCTCAATTTGTTTTCCCCCATTGTAGTTAATGGGCTCCATAGGCTAACATGTGAAGACTTTATTTTAAAATAATAAAGTTTTATTTTCCATAGAAAGGAGCTAAATATGGCATGTTTAGTATGAAATTAAAAATTGTAATAAATCCAACTACTCACCACTATTGAATGTAATATAACTTGTGCCTCAAAAGAGTTTCAGAACTCTTTCCAACAGTTATCAGTTTCAGCTCTTTAGGGCCCTTCTCTGATTGGCCAGCCTTTGGCAGCATGACCAGGCTGCCTTGATGAGGTGTTATGTGCCCTGGGCTGAACACAAAGGAAGTGCATGATGGAGGAGAAATGCCTCTGCACATGGTGAAATAGGATGGGGGGATAACAGCCAAACTGTACTTCAAAGGGTGGAAGGCTATTTGGGCCAGCAGTGGACCTCCCCCATTTCCTGCAAAACCAGACAGCCAGATGCCCCCTCATTAGATTAAGAGAGGGCTGGAAAGGGGTGTGCAAGGGAATCTTAGCCACACTAGTGGGTGGGTTCAGCAGACCTAACCTCTGAGACTGAAATTTCGCCATCTTGGATTTTTGGAGAATGTTGCTCCCTAGGATTGATTTTTGCCACACTTCCCAGGAAATGGCCACTCAAGAGGGTGGTGGCCTGCACATGGTTGGACAGAGGACCCCCTGCTTTCCACCCCCAGGAGCAAGGATAAAACTGGCAGAGCTGCACCCCACCTCAGATTCCTACAAGGAACAAGACAAAAAAGAAGAAGCACTGCCCTTCTGGACCCCTGACCAGCACTTGCACACTGCACCCTGAAGGACTGCACCAGTGTCACACTTAGGTTTCACCACTAAAAGGACTTTGCCTGTCTTCAACTGCTTCAAGAAGGGACTACCTGTTTGCTAGAGGTAGAAAATAGCTAACCAGAGGCCCCTGCATAAAACCCTGAAAAAACTGACCAGCTGATCAGTGGCCAGTGATCATATTTGGATTTAAGCCAGGTGCATTCTGGGAGTTGAGGTACTAACCCTCAAGGAGCAACTCAGAGCTTCTGGACCTTGGGGTGAGTTGTGGACTCCTAAGGGACCTTTAAAGACCTTCTGGCAGAAGATCTAGAAGTTTGGAGAAGTTTAGAACAACTTTGAAAAAAAAGCTACATAAGTGGAACCACCTGACGTTGTGAGTCAAGCCGGCTTATGCCAACCACCACCTGGCCTAACTTGCAGGTTTGTCCTGCTGAAAAGCTCCGGAGCCCAAGACTTGTAGGATTTCACCAGGGACTTGTGGAAAGGCAATCCGAAGACTTGACTCGAAATGGGCTTGTTGTGGAGGGTCGTCCGACGTCAGAGAGAAAAAGCTCCAAAAAAGTTTCTAAGTCCAAAAGTCAAAAAAAGTTGACTAAGGCTTCACAAGCAGTGGATCCTAGGAGGGCTCCAGGGAGCTTGGCTTCAATTTCAAGTTTGTCACGGACAAAGATTTCCGTCACAAAAAATTGTCTAAGTCCGAACGTAGAATTCTTTATGAGGTCTCCTGAGCTGCATATCCAAAGAGGGCTCCAAGAAGGTAGCATCTGACTTGTGCATTCATCCCCGTGAGAAAACTCTTCAAGAAAAAGACTAAGTCCAAAGGTAAAACGTACCTGCCTTTACCAATAATGCACTTTCCAACATTTTTGGTGCGCAGTGGTGGGATCCACTGCTTGTGTTTAATATCACACTACTTTAAGTGAAACAAATTAAAATGCTCTAAATTGTCCTAGTGCAAAAATTGTTTTTAATTTTTGATTTGAACTAATTTCAATCTTGTGATTTTTGTGAGTTTTCTAAATTTCTGAATCCAATTTTTGCAAAGTTTTTTTTGGTTTGACACAAAACTTAAGTGACGTCACGGAGCATGATCTGACTAGCCTACCCACATCTACAATAGTCCAGCTTAGGGAGTTGTGTAATGAGAGGGGGTTGCCTGCAGCCACTAATCTCAGGAAGAATGTATTGATCAAATCCCTGACAACCTGGGCTGAGGCCCAAGAAGTAGGCACAGAGGAAGCTCCAGTGGGAGATGAGGAGGAAGACACTAGGGCCCATATTTATACTTTTTTAGCGCTGCATTTGCGTCATTTTGTGACGCAAAAGCGGGGCAAACTTACAAAATACAATTGTATTTTGAAAGTTTGCGCCGCTTTTGCGTTAAAAAGTGGAGCAAAAGCGGCGCTAAAAAAGTATAAATACGGGCCTAGGTCCAAACTCTCAGAGGAGGGAAGACCGACACACCTAAGTGAGGAGAAGGATCATCCCTACACACAGTCACCAGGGTCATGTCCAAAGCTAGTTGGTGGGGGGGAGGGTCCCTTCAGAAGGAGAGGACCCGTCCCTCAGAGTGAGAGAGCTGGAAGCCCAGCTGTTTTATATATATATATATATATATATATATATATATATATATATATATATATATAGCTTTGTAGGCAGATAAGTTGGTCCTACAGAAGAAAAAGTAGCCAAGAGCAGAACAAAGAGGTGGTGGAAATGAAGAAGAAATGAAGAAGTCCAGGGGTGGTGGGTTTTTGTCTCAGGTTACCCAAGGGGGTGGTTCCCGTCTACCAATAGGGGGCTGACATAGCTAAATGGCTGGCAGTCTTTGAAAGGGCTCTCAAAATGAGAAGGATTAATCCTCAATACTGGGGTTCACTCCTATGGGAGTTGATTCCAGTATCTGGAAGCAAAAGGCTCCTGACAGTAGGGGAAGAGGAGACAGACTCCTATCTCATCATGAAAAAGTGTCTCACATAGAAGTTTGGTCTGACCCCAGAGGAATATGGAATGAAGTTCAGGGATACCCAGAAGGTCATTACTCAGTCCTTGGTTGACTTTGTGGACATCTCACAGAAGGCACTAGAGGGCTGGGTACAGGGTAACCAGGTAAGTACCTAGAAGGGGCTATACCCCCTATAGGGGGTATGAAGGAGCACCTTCTAACTAATTGTGTGCAAGAGAGGTTACAACAGTATCTAGTTGACTTTAAGTTGACCAAACCCAGGGAACTGGAGGAGGCAGCAGATGAATGGTTAAGAACCAGAGTAAACCAGAAAACCCCATGGAGTACAGGGCTCTTCCCAAGGGAAGACTCAGGGGAAAGAAGACAAAAAGTCCAAGGAGACCTCACAAGAGTCCCCAAAACCTGCACAGGGAGGGGGGGGCATCAAGCCATGCCACTTTTAAGGGGAAGGGGTATCAGGGAAAAACTATGATCCTTCTAAGGCAGAAATGTTGCAAGAATTTGCCTAGGTAGACAAGTGTTTTGAGTATCACCAGCCCGGACACAAAAGAGGGGGTGCTGTCTGTTCAAATAAGCTCTCCCACTGGTGGATAGTCCCATGGGATTGCTGGTGTAGGTGTCAGGGTAGAAATTGGTCCAGACCTCTCTCTGAGAGATACAGGAGCCAGTGTGACTATGGTCACAGAAAAACTGGTTTCTCCAGAGAAGGTCTAACCTGGTGTATTCCATCAGGTGACCTATGCAGACAGTAGAACCAAGCTCCATCCCATGGCAATGGTGAGCTTTGAATGGGAAGGTGTGACTGGCCCTAAAATCTTGGTTGTAGCTCCTGCTGTCCCAGTAGAGTGTCTGCTGGGAAATGATCTAGAAGCATTTGAATGGTCAGAGCTGGAAGGGCTGGTTCATGCACAGATGCTGGACCTCCCTTAATGGATGCAGTTTTGCACCAAAAGCTTTGGTACTGGCTTGCACCATTTCTGAGCACCAGCTGGGCACCATATTTATGGAATGGTGCAAGGGTAGGCTAGCATTTTTAAAAAAATGACGTTAGCTGGGTGGGGCTGGCGGTTTGGAAGAAAGGGGTTTTGCGCCAAAAAATGATGTTAGGCAGGTTAGAGTAAAAAACAAATGACTCTAACCAGCCTAGCGTCATTTTCTGACGCAAAACCATCCATACCACATGACTCCTGTCTTAAAAAAGACCGGAGTCATGCCCACCACCCCAATGGCCAGAACAAAGGACCAGTGCCCTCTGGGCATGGCCATTGCACCCAGTGACAGGTAGGGGGCCCACTTCAGGGTCCCCAGTGGCACCTTAAAAAAAAAATCTTACCTGTACTTACCTATACTTACCTGGGATGGGGTCCCACATCCTCCGCTGTCCCTCTGGTGTGGGTGGGGGTGTCGCTGGGGCCTGGGGAGGGCACCTGTGGGTTCATTACATGGTGTTTCACCATAGAAATAGCCCCACAGGTCCCCTAATGCCTGCCCTGAGCCAGGTGTTAAATGATGGTGCAAAGCAAGCTTTGCACTATTATTTGACCCCTCCTTCCCCTGTGCGTGATTTTAGCATGGGGGGATAAATATGGCGCTAAGGCCATAGAGTCATTTTTGCACAGGAATGCCCATTTTGCATCTCACTGACGCAAAGTAGGTTTCACACCTAAAAATGACTTTGGCCCTCATTACAACCCTGGCGGTCGGTGTAAAAGCAGCGGTAATACCGCCAACAGGCCGGCGGTAAAAAAAATAGAATCACAACCATGGTGGAAACCGCCAACATAGACAGCCACTTTAACATTCGCACCAGCTAGGAAGAGCCCTTGCTTGGTGGTAGGTGCGGATTCTCCCTCCGGCATGTGGGCACCTTCTTCAACTTGGCAGGTGGCGGAATTGCCTGCTCCTTGGCCTCGCTAGGTGGCACACTGGCAACCCTGATGGGTGCCGCCCGCGATGTGACCGGACTTGCTGGGACCACTGTGCTGGATGATTTGGTGGCTGAGGTGCTGGGCTGGGACCTGGACAGCCTGGCCCTAGGGGAAGGACGGGGGGAGGTATAGGGAAGAGGTCAAAGTTAGCGAGGAAGAGTTTCTTAGACACACTGGGACGGGAAGATGGAGGGGGTTTGGGAGTGGAGGAAGAGGTAGTGGTTGTAGGAGGTGTACATCTGCTGAATTTGGGTGAAGGTACATGGGCCGGAGGCTGTTGTGAGGTGGATGGCTTTTGGGTGATGTGTGCCTGCGTTTGTGTTCTTTGGGTGGAGGGCTCTCAGACACACTGGGAGAGGACACAGGGGATGTGTGAATGGTAGTGGGGGTGGTGATTGCACATGAGCGGTGTGTGATGATGGGCGTGCTGGTGATGGAGGTGGTGGATGAAGATGTAGTGCATGCAGGTGTGAGTGGAGACGAGACAGGGAGGGAGGCGGAGGACGTGGAGGAGGGGGACACAGTGGAGGCAGTGGATGTTGGTGTGTCTGCATGGGATGGTGCTTGTGTGAGTGCCTGTGGGATTTGTGGTGCTTATGTTTGCCATGTCCACTCTTGTGTGTTGATGAGTGTGCATGCAGGTCTGATGGTGTGCTTGGGTTAGGCTGAGGTACAGGGGATTGGGTCTCATTAGAGGAAGTTGGAGGGGGATGCTGGACACAGGGACAATGGCTGCCATCAGTGCTGAGGCCAGAGCCTGAAATGCTCTCTGTTGGGCTGCCACGCCAGAATGAATGCCCTCCAGGTATGCATTTGTTTGCTGCAAATGCCTCTCAATACCCAGGATGGCATTCATAATGGTTGATTGCCCAACAGTGAGGGATCTCAGGAGGTCAATAGCCTCCTCACTTAGTGCAGCAGGGCTGACTGGGGCAGGGCCTGAGGTGCTTGGGGCGAAGGAGATGCCCACCCTCCTGGGTGAGCGGGCATGGGAAACTCGATGAGGGGCTGCTTGGAGGGCGGTGCTGGTGGGGGGGGTGGCGGCTGTACCTGTTGATGTGGTTGGCACAGAGGTGCCTGCCACCGCAAGGTTGCTCCCATCAGAGGAGGAGTCGCTGTCGTTGGTGCCTGCTCCTGTCCCCGGCGTGGAGCTCCCCTCGCCCTCCGTCCCACTGGAGCCTTCGGACTCCGTTACTTCACCCTCCAGGGCCATGTGGGATGCCGCTCCCTCCTGCTCCGGTGCCACTGCTTCTCCGCTAGATGAGGCTAATGCACACAAGGACAGGGTGATAAAACAAAAAGGGGGGGAAAGACACAAGAGACACATGGTCAATGCCTGCAACACCACTACCGTTGGCAGACACAACACACAGGGAGCAGCCCTATGCACTAAACTATGCACTGACAGGGCAGGGGAAAAGCACATGCCCATGGGGGACTCTGTCGAGAACCATTTCATGCACAGCTGGAACCCATAGGGGCCTGACTAGGTATACCACCTTTGGGGTTGGACTGGGAATGAGGCTGCAAATCAATCCATCTACCTTTGCGCGTCTGCCCTGGCCTAGGGGAACCCACAGCCCACCTCCCCCACCCAGACACCTTGTCAAGCTCGAAGAGTCAGCAGAATGAGAGTGTACTCACCCCCTTGTGGCTGTTGTGATGCCCTCAAGCGCCCATCCAACTCAGGACAAGCCACAGCCAGGATCCGGTACATCAGGGGGGTCATGGTGCGACAGCACTCCTTCCGCGTTGGGAGGCCATCCCCAGCTGGCTCTCCACCATCTTCTTGGTCCAGCAGGGCAGGTCCTCCCATGTTTCCCGGCAGTGGGTGCTCTGTCTATGGTAGACCCCCAGGGTCCGCACTTCCTTGGCAATGGCACGCCAAATACCTTTCTTCTGGTGGGCACTGACCTAGAGGAAAAGTGAAGTAAGAATGAATGTTACTCCCCAATACATTTCTTCTCACACATTAGCCACAAACCTCCCACCCTGGCCCAGAAATACACACACACACCATCCTCACATGCTGGCCTGTCACCCAACCCTGTCTCTTCCATCCACGACACTCCATACAATCATGTGCTATCCACCATGCACACAGTTTACTCACCTGTTTGTCTGGAGGACCGTACAGTTGCGTGTACTGGGGGAGGACCCCACCCACCAGTTTCTCTAACTCCTCCGCAGTGAAGGCAGGGGCCGTTTCCCCAGACACTGTAGCCATTGTCACTTCCAGACTCAGGTCACAGCAGCACTTGCAGTGTAGGTCCTCTCCTGTTGAAGGTCAGGTATCAAGAGAGGGAACTGATAGAAAATGGCAGTCACATCCGTGGCGGTGCGTACCGTCACTGCCGGCATACATCGTCATTGGCTCCTGGAACCCATTGGGCCCAATGATAACCAATGCTGAATTGCGCAGCAGTCTTCGACGACCGCCTACTGTGACGCTGCACAACGCCGTCGCAGTTACCTCATTTCCCCTTGTCCCACCTTACAGGTCAGGCAGCCGCCATTTCAGGGGGCCACATGGAAGGCCATATAACTGTGTCACACCTATTTAGGCCAGGAATACGGACAGACAAAGGCATATAGAGAAAATTTAACGATTGTGCTAAACAGACTTGTGAAACCTATGTGGTGTATGACCCTCTGCTCACTGTTCTCCTCCATGGGACACGTCTGCTGGGGCAGGTGATGAGATGGCGGCATCCTTCGGTGTACAGACCCCTGGTGGACCTGTCAACAATGGAAGACAGACACATCATTATCACTTACAGACTTGATCGTGCAATAATCCAGGAACTGTGTGCCCAGTTGGAGCCAGACCTGATGTCAGCTCTCCGCCGTCCCACAGAAATACCCCCTCTAGTGCAGGTCCTGTCAGTACTCCATTTCCTGGCCAGTGGGTCTTTTCAAACAACAGTAGCCATGGCATCAGGGATGTCACAACCAATGTTCTCTAACGTATTGTCCAGAGTGTCATCTGCCCTGCTGAAACACATGCGCAGCTACATCGTTTTCCCTCAGGTGGAGGATCTGCCCACAGTGAAAGGTGACTTTTATGCCCTGGTACATATCCCCAACATCATTGGTGCCATTGATGGGACACATGTTGCATTTGTCCCCCCCCCCGCAGGAATGAACAGGTGTACAGAAACCAGAAAAGCTACCATTCTATGAATATGCAGATGGTGTGTTTGGCAGACAAGTACATCTCCCATGTGAATGCCAAGTATCCTCGCTCAGTGCATGACGCCTACATTTTGAGGAATAGCAGCATCCCTTATGTGATGGGGCAACTCCAGAGGCACCTTGTGTGGCTAATAGGTGAGCCTAAAGTCCCCACACACTTTCATTTGGTGCCTGGGTATGGGAGATTCCCTAATGTTTGGAGAATGTCTGACTCTTGTCCCTCGATATTTGCAAGTGACTCTGGTTACCCCAACCTGTCATGGCTACTGACCCCAGTGAGGAATCCCAGGACAAGGGCAGAGGAACGTTACAATGATGCACATGGGCGAACTAAGAGGATAATAGAGCGCACCTTCGGCCTCCTGAAGGCCAGATCCCAGTGCCTCCATCTGACAGGTGGCTCCCTATACTACTCACCGAAGAAGGTGTGCCAGATCATCGTGGCCTGCTGTGTGTTGCACAACCTGGCTTTGTGATGCCAGGTGCCTTTTCTGCAGGAGGATGGGCCTGATGTGGTCTTGTGGCAGCTGTGGAGCCTGTGTACAGTGAAGAAGAGGAGGCAGAAGAAGAAGATGTAGACAAACGAAAGAACATCATCATGCAATACTTTCAGTGAGACACAGGTAAGAGGATGGAACTGCTTCCCAAATCTCATACTATTATAGGACTTAGCATAAATCTGCCTTTTTACCTCTGTGTTTGGACCCTGACTTGTCACTTTGGATTTCCATTTCACAGATCTGGGTCCCACTTTGTGCCCTCTGCTATGTTTACTGCTGGCCTACAACTGTGTAACATTGGTATGTGAACAAGTACATTGACATTGCTATATTTCAGTGAGGTTGCAATTACACATTTGTGAAAGCACAGACTGACTCCAGACTGTTTTGTTATTCAAGGGTGTTTATTTCTGTGCTAATAAGTGGAGGGGGGGTGGGAAATAGGCTGGGGTGATGGTGGAGGAATGTCCATGGTAGAGTTAAGTCTCTTGGTCTCACAGGTGCATTGTCCAATGGGGCATAGGAAGGGGAGCAATGGCAGTTCAAGGTGGACAGGGTGACAAAGTGGGACATAAGGGTGACATTCAGGAGGGTCTTATTTCCTGGCGGGGTCTTGGCAATGTTCTCTGTCTTGTTCCTGGATCTCAGGGACCGTTTGCAGGGTGGTTCTTCTTCTGCAGGGGGTGGGGTGCTGGTGGCCTGTTGGTCCTGTGGCGGTGCCTCCTGTCCACTAGCGCCAGCAGAGGTGGAGGGCTTTTCATCGTTCAGGCTAGTGTCAGGGGCCCGTTTGTGTGACACTGTGTCCCTCATGGTGTTGACAAGGTCTGCCAGCACCCCTGCAATTGTGACCAGGGTGTTGTTGATGGACTTCAATTCCTCCCTGATCCCAAGGTAGTGTTCCTCCTGCAGCCACTGAGTCTCCTGAAACTTGGCCAGTATTGTGTCCATGGTCTCCTGGGGATGGTAGTATGCTCCCATGATGTTAGAGAGTGCCTCGTGGAGTGTCGGCTCCCTGGGACTGTCCTCCCCTGTCACACAGCAGTCCTCCCAGCTTCCCTATTATCCTGTGCCTCTGTCCCCTGAACCGTGTGCCCACTGCCACTGACCCCAGGTCCCTGATTTTCTTGGGTTGGTGGGTTTGCCTGGGTTCCCTGTAGTGGTGGACACACTGCTGATTGACGTGTTCTGGAGACAGAGGGATGGGCCCACTGGGTGGGTGCAGTGGTGGTGTTTCCTGAGGGGGGAGGTTCTGTGGTGGCTTGTGACAGTGGCAGGGGAACCGACTGTCCAGAGGTCACTGATGGGCCGGGCTGGTCATCTTGATCCAAGCGTGCAGAGCTGCTCTCATCACTGTGGGCCTCTTCTGTGGGGGACTTGATATGTCTGGCACCTCTTGTCCGGTGACGTTAGGTATGGGTCCTGTTGGGGTGTAAATGCATAGTTTTAGTATCTGTGTGTGCCATCTTGTGCATTGGGTGAGGTACCCTCTACTCCTGTGCTTGCATCATTGTGTTTGCCCTTTTGTGATAGTTGTTTTGGGGTCTGTTTGGGTATCTGTACTGGACATGCTTTGGTGATGGTGGTCAATGCATAGGTGTTGCATGCAGGGCCTTGGTATTGGGATGTGTGGGTTGTGATAGTGGGACACATGTGAGATGATGGAGTGATGGGAGTGAGGGTAAGGGTGGGCGTATGAGATGGCATGCAGGTAGGGGGGTGAAAGTAGAAAAGATTTGACTTACCAGAGTACAGTCCTCCTGCTACTCATGCGAGGCCCTCAGGATGCAGTATTGCCAAGACTTGCTCCTCCCATATTGTTAGTTATGGGGGAGGAGATGGGGGTCCACCGCCAGTCCTCTGTACAGCAATCTGGTGTCTGGACACCACTGAACGCACCTTCCCCCGTAGGTCATTCCACCTCTTTCTGATGTCATCTCGTGTTCTGGGGTGGTGTCCCACTGCATTGCCCTGTCGACAATTCTCCGCCATAGCTTCATCTTCTTAGCAATGGAGGTGTGCTGCACCTGTGATCTGAAAAGCTGTGGTTCTACCCGGATGATTTCCTCCACCATGATCCTGAGCTCCTCCTCTGAAATCCTGGGGTGTCTTTGAGGTGCCATGAGGTTGTGTGGGTGATGTGTGAGGTGCTGTTCATTGTGCTGTGTGAAGTGTTGTGTTGGTGTGTGTTGTTTGAGGTGCGTGGATGTTGTATGAGTGATGGTGTTGTGTGCCTATAGATGCTGGTGTTGTGTTTGCTATTCTCTCGCTCTCTGCTTTTTTGAAAAAATGTAATTGTAAGGGTTTGTGGGTAATGTGGGTGTGCGTTTTATACTGTTGTGAGTGTGCGGGTGTGGTGTGTGTATGTGTATCAGGTATGTATATTTGGAATTGCCCAATGTGGTTTTGTTTTGTAAATGTGTGTGTATTTTGAGCGCGGCGGTGTGTACTGCCAATGGATTACCACGGTTGTAAGACCTCCGCATTGATTCGTGGGTCGTGATAGTGTTGGCGTTTTCTTGTTGGCGTGACGGTGTAGGTTTTGGTATTGCCAGTTTATCACTGACCTTTGGTGTGGCGGTCTTGTGTGGGTATTGTATTCCAAAATGTGGGTGGTAATACCTGTAGTGGAATGCCGCCGCCGCAACGGTATGTTGGCGGTCTTCAGTACGTCAAAAAGTGGGATTTACCGCCAGGGTTGTAATGAGGGCCTTTAACTCCATAAATTTGGCGCTAGATGGGTCTAGCGCCAAAGTATAAATATGGAGTTAGTTTTGCACCGAATTTGCGTAAAAAAAATTACACAAGATCAGTGCAAAACAAGTATAAAAAAGCCCCTCAATGTGTTGGAGAGGACATTTAGGCTCCTGAAATCCAGGTTCAGGTGCCTGGCCCTGACAGGAGGGAGCCTCTTGTATTCTCCACCACTCATTTGCAAAATAATTCTGGCATGTGCAATCCTCTACAAAATCTGTATCGGAACAAATATCCCCTGGGATGACCAGCTTGATGTCCCCAACTAAGAGGAGGAGGATGATGATGGAGCAGATAATGTAGAGGGGGAACAACAGAACACTGCTGCAGGAGTTCATAGGAGACTCCAAATTGTTGAGAACTTCTTGTACTAAAAACATCACATTGTAAATAGCACAAATAAAATACTTTGCACCTGATTTTTCTTGGTCTACTCATTCTCTACTACATACACCATTGGCATGTTATTCAAACCTCAGTGAGCAGGTAAGTAACACAAAGGTGACAAGTATGGCAGCAACACCATTTGTGACGTAAGAGTTTCTACTGCCTCCATCTCATATCAGTGACACCCAAGTCACTGGCAATTGACTCCTGAAGGTCTAGATCTATGCACAACTACATTTATTGTGCCGTCAAGTGGGTAAGGTGCTAATACCTAGCCCATTCACCACAAAAACACCATACCTAACAGGATGCATGTAAGGGGGCACACATAAGGTAGGGACTGTCAGCAAACGGATATCAATTAATGTAGAAACAGAACACTGTCATAACTCATGTTGACTGCAGCTTTCGTTAATAATTATGGACTACAGTAATAGTCCAGGGATTGTAACCAATATCCGATGCTGAGCCTGCACAGTGTATCCATGGGATAATGTCCTGGCACTGCCATTGGACACAACCCTGACACATGGTGGACTGTACCTCAAGTATGGCACACACATGTTAGCTCTGGAGTGTGCAATGGATTGCCAGACAAAATAATCAGCTATGGGTGCAGAATCACTGTCCAAACACATGACCCATTGTCAGGATCCATGTATTTTTTGGGACAATGCACCATCAAATTTTTATCTTGGTCGAATGTAGGCAGAGTGTCTTACACTCACTATGTACATGAGGTACACACAAATCTGCTGTCTTGACATATGCCTAGAGCAAATCCAGATAAACATGTGAAGACTGATGTATCAGTGTATGTCCTAGGTAGCAACAGGTTTGCCAGTATCAACAATGCTTGACATGTGTCAGCATGTTTACCTAGTATGCTCTGTATAAGAGCATCACACAGCAAATAGCAATACTCACCACTCATTTTCACTCATGATAGCAACAGTAACAATTTATCCCATACATGTTTTGGGCTCCAACATCGCAATCAGGTGTGGGATGTGCTACCATGTCCAGCATTGTTGAAAAATGTCTGAGACAAAACATCAAAATGAGTGGGAGGAGACCTAGCCACATATGTTGCAACTGGCTAATGAACAGTACAGCACTGAGATGATTTCACACACAACATCATTCAGTCATTTTAAGAGTTACCTAGCTTGTGGCATGCTAGAAGAAATGCACACCCATGTTCATTGGAGGTTGTGCATGGACAGCTTCGAGACACCCACAGATTCTTGCAAATACAACACGGAAGGTCAAATGGAGACAACAGAAGTGCTGTGGCAGGAGTAATGTCATCTGTGTGTGGGACTTATTACATCTCACAAATACCGTCAATTGAACCGTAACTATCAAGTAGCCAGTAGTTGGAGATGTGTACATCTTCCAATTACACAAGTCACATGTTGCATCATGTCCATGTATGACCAATGTTGCTGTAGAAGATTTGTGCAAGCAGCTTAAAGAATGGGAGCAATGTAGGTGACAGTACATACCTTATCAATAATGCAGGAATACCTGGAGAAGGGACACACATCGACCAATAATGACTGTACAACACATTAATGTCTACATGTCAACATTTAACATATGTACAGAGAGGGTGGCCAGGTCAGTACATAATCCAGTCATGTTGGCCACTAGCATGCCATGGTATTTTCCCATTGCATGCCACCATGACAGGAGGTTGTGACAGACAACACCATCTATAACCTGGCACATTTCCAATAATGAAGTCACAACAGATATACAAGCCCTAAACAAGCTTCCCATGAAAGCAACTAAGGACATCAAAAAATGAGACATGTCCTACTACTTGCAACCACCTGAGCTCTGACCATGAGAGGGGAATGCTGACATCAAGAACCACAGAGGAAAATGTGATATCATGGTCTGTATGACCACAATTGTGCATGCGTTTGTCTGCTGGGGAGTGTGCATAATTCTGATGAGTAGCAATCATAAAGAGTCCCTGCTCAATAATCTCACACAGCACTGCTCTGGCTACATTAACATATGACATTGTCAGGGGCCTGATGCATGTTCACAGGGGGCCGAGTAAACTGGAGCATCATTATCCGGCCCCTTCACATGCAACAATGGGGTTGTGTTGCCATACAAACTCACACAGTGGTGATAATGAGGAGGCTGGCATCTATGCCACACTGCACTACTGTTACACAGTGGTATGCCATTATATGTGGCAGTCATAACAAACATGAGGTCGACAAGTGAGTGCCCAGTTGGAGTCATGCACACATATACCACATATCACAGCATACATGTACCTCTATAATGGCTCAGGAATGGTAATGTGTATGGATCCTGAACAAAAAGCAATCTAGCACAAACATAAGAGTATAGGTATAACAAGATCAGTGACAGAAAGACATTTTCTTCACATGTTTACTGACATACGGAAACATAGGTAGCACTGATGTGACTACACATGCATTTGTAAAATGACAACTTGTGTCTATGCAGGAAGATAGTAATTTGAGGTTTCACATCCCACGAACACACCACTGTCGTCATATCTTACAGAAATTACACGACACATGTCTTTACACACACACAGCATATACCAACCTTTACTAACACATGTGTACATAACATGTCCTGCAACTAAGATGCATGAGGAACCAAACGGCACACGTGTAGCAGAGCAACATGAAGTAAAATCCAACAACACACCACAGAGTGGGCTCACATGCACACACAAATTGCCAGGGGTTACGAGATTTCAATACAGTCCAAATCCACTGAATAATCTGAGTGAAAATTGTCATGGTTGTCACATGCCTTACAATGTGTTGGACATAGGCCACCATATATATTGTGGTATAGATATGTGTACATTTGTATCTCAGACTTAACAATGTAGCCCACCCACAAATTAGTATACATACACATATGTACACACATAGCACACATGTGCCAACATGTATGTGGACACAGTGTAACTACACATGCACAAGGTATGAGTAATCGCATGCAGCAGACTCATAAATAAACCTATAGGTTCAACATACCAATGTCACCATAATGACATTACTGTACAGTCAAGTGCATGTAACCATACCACATATACACAACATTGTAGCACAGCCCATGTGACATGTTAAGTGAATCAGGGTGCACTCAAGACTTACACTGCAAAAATCCATGCAATTCCATCATGCATCATACAAAAATGACATAAACGCATCGACTCCAACCTGCAGGGTAAGTAAAATGACACCTGGGCCCTGAGTGGCAATTACATGTTCACACGCCTCTTGATACACCATGGCATGACCGTCATGCATCAACTATTTTCACGCATACACATATACCATACAATTCCCCAAACCTAAAAGATGCCTAGCCCCTGAATGTCCACAGACAATTTCTCGCTAAAGGTGAGAAAAACTACGCATGACTGTCATGCGTCAAAAAAATGACACATGACTAGCAACGTGATGCACACACCCAGGAAGTGATGAAACAGGACATCCTGTCTGCAAAATGATACAGTGAGTTTGCTTTCACTTCACAGTTTTTTTTTTCTGTGATTGTATGAGGGTGTGTGAAGCTGGTGCTGTAGGTATTTTTGAGTGTTTGGAGTGTTTATCGTGCTGTGTCCTGTAGGTGTTGTGTTTTATTAGTCTCTCAACTTGTCTTTTGTATTGTTAGTGTACTGTTTTTCTCTGTAGTGTGGAGTGTTTGTCTGCGGTAGTATAGCTGTTGGGGTAGTTGGGGTGGGTCTATTTATTTTTTTGTTTTGGGTGAACTGCACTTGCAATCCAGTATATCTGGGAAAGGGAGGATGGCACAGATGTCGGTGGATGAGCTGAGGGGGTTCATCTGGCTTGTTCAGCACTACCTCCCCATGATGCTGCAACTGGGTGGCTATGTCATTCTTGGCTACCCCACTGAGTCAAGGCAGCTGCAGTGGGGCAAGGTGCTCCACCACCTCACACGTATCTTTGGGACAGGAAGGAATGACCACCAACTCAAGTATCGCTGGCACCACCTCACACGTATCTTTGGGACAGGAAGGAACGACCACCAACTCAAGTATCGCTGGGCAGATTTCATAACAAGGGGGCAGGATCTGCTAGATCATCTGGGCATAGAGATTGGTGGAGCAGTTGGTAAGTCTCACATTTCCATACAAAGGGGGTCATTACAACATTTGCGGTAAAAGCCGCTTACCGCCGTGCAGAAGACCGCCAATACACCACTGCGGCCGCGGAATTCCGCCACAGCTATTATGACACACATCTCGGAATCCGCCGAAACTCAGACACCCACACAAGTCCGCCACACCAAAGGTCAGTGTTAAACTAGTGAAAACAAAACCTCCACCTCCACGCCAACAGAAACACGCCCATGCTATTACGACACATGAATCCACGCGGTGGTCTTTCAACCGTGGTATTCCATTGGCGGTACACACCGCCGCGCTCAAAATACACACACATCTCCAAAACACCGCCACATTGGACATTTCGAAATACACACACCTGATACACATACACACACCACTCCCACACACCCAACACAATATAAAACACACACCCACATCACCCACAAACCCCTACAACCAAAAATACAGGAAGAAGGCCAGAGAGAGAGCACAGAATAGACAATACCACCACACAGAGGCACACAACACCATCACCCACACAACATCCACGCACAAAACACCACACACCACTACACATCACTACACTTATCATCACATACACCACCTCACACATCACACACACCACCCCATGTCACGCCAAAGACACCCCCGCTTTTCTGAGGAGGAGCTCAGGGTCATGGGGGAGGAAATCCTACGGGTAGAGCCACAGCTATTTGGCACACAGGTGCAGCACACCTCCATAGCCAGGAAGATGGAGCTATGGCGCAGAATTGTCGACAGGGTCAATGCAGTGGGACAACACCCAAGAAATCGGGAGGACATCAGGAAGAGGTGGAACGACCTGCGGGTGAAGGTGCGTTCAGCGGTCTCCAGGCACAACATCGCGGTACAGTGGACTGGCGGGGGACCCCCACCTCCTCCCCCACAACTATCAACATGGGAGGAGCAAGTCTTGACCATCATGCATCCTGAGGGCCTTGGAGGAGTCGGTGGAGGAATGGACACTGGTAAGTAAAATCTTAACTATCAGATCCCCTACCCTACCTGCATGCTATCTCACACCCCCACCCTCACACCCTCCCCTATCACTCCAACTCCACACTAATGTACTAAGAACACAAACCACACATCCCAACAACAAGCCCTGCATGACACAACTAAGCATGGTCACCCCTCACCAAAGCATGCTCACTGCACATACCCAGAACAACCCCTAACCATCATCACACAAGCCCCCACACAGGAATGCTAGCACTGGGGTACTTGCTTACCCACCCATTGCACACCATGACACACACACATGCATTAATCATGCTCTTATGCCCCTGCAGGATCACGAAGGACCGTCACCACACCGGAGGGTCCAGACATCTCCACTCCACCCACAGAAGAGGCCCACAGTGACGATAGCAGCTCTGCCCTACTGGAGCCTGATGACCAGCCCGGACCATCGTGGGCCTCGGGACAGTCGGTTCCCCTTGCACAGGCACAGCCCTACACTGACCTTCCACCCTCTGTTAACACCAGCACAGCACCCACCCAGCGGGCCCAAACCTCCGTACCTAGGACAGGTCAATCAGCTGTGTGTCCACCACTACAGGGAACCCAGGATAACCCACCACCCCAACAACAACAGGGACCTGGGGGCAGTGGTAGTGGGCACACGGTCCAGGGGACGGAGGCACAGGAACACAGGGGAACTGGGAGGGCTGCTGTGCAACAGGGGGTGGACAGGCCAAGGGAACCCACTCTCCACGAGGCCCTATCCTCCATCATGGGAGCATACCACCACTCCCAGGAGACGATGGCGACGGTCCTGGTCAAGTTTCAGGAGACCCATTGCCTGCAGGAGGAACAGTATTTGGGCTTCAGGGAGAAGCTCAGGACCATCAGCTCCGCCTTGGGCACCATCGTAGGGGTGCTGAAGGACATACAGCAGACCTTGAGGGACACCGTGGCACTCCAAGGGGCCCCTGACACTAGCATGGACGATGAACTGCCCACCACCTCCGCCGGCGCTAGTGGACAGGAAGCCCCGCCACAGGACCACCACACCAGCACCCCACCCCCTGCAGACGGACAACCACCACGCAAGCGGTCCCTGAGATCCAGGAACAGGACAGAGCAAGATGGCAAGACACCCGCCAGCAAATGAGACCACCCTGATTGTCCCCCCACCGTCCCACTTTGTTACCCTGTCCATACTTTAACTACCCCAGCTCCACTTTCTATGGCCAGATGGGCAGTGCACCAGTGTGACCAATAGACTGGACTCTGCCATCGACATTCCTCCACTATCACCCATCACCATTTTACAACCCCCCTCCATTTTTGACCACTTAAATAAACACCCTTGAACCACTAAACATTCTGGAGTCAGTCTATGATTTTGTAAAATGTATGATCAATGACATTGTCAAAATGCTTTTTTAGTTGTTAAGGCAACATACCAATGTCACTCATCACAAGTCCTTGAAGGATGCATGCAGATGACACACGTTGGTAACCACACCTGTGAAACCGTAATGGAAAGGAACAACTCAGTTACCAAATAATCCCATTCAATTACACACTGGATAGAGTAAGACGTGTGACAGTGAATGTAATGTTAAAAAAGAAAATGTTCTCACCTGTGTGTCACTGGAAATATTGCTGTATGACTGACTCCCTGTTGTCGTTGTCTTCTTCCTCAGCTTCCTCCTCATCACTGTCCACAGGCTCCACAGCTGGCACAACACCGTCATCTGGACCATCCTCCTGCAGAAAAGGCACCTGGCGTTGCAAAGCAAGATTGTGAAGCATGGAGCAGGCGATGATGATCTGGCACACCTTCTTCGGTGAGTAGAATAGGGAACCACCTGTCATATGGAGGCACCTGAACCTGGCCTTCAGGAGGCCGAAGGTGCGTTCGATCACCCTCCTAGCCCGCCCATGGGCCTCATTGTAGCGTTCTTCTGCCCTGGTCCTGGGATTCCTCACTGGGGTCAATAGCCAGGAAAGGTTGGGGTAACCAGAGTCCCCTAATAGCCACACAAGGTGCCTCTGGAGTTGACCCATCATATCAGGGATGCTGCTATTCCGCAGGATGTATGCGTCATGCACTGAGCCAGGGAACATTGCGTTTAACTGCGAGATGTACTGGTCTGCCAAACAGACCATCTGTACATTCATGGAATGATAACTCTTCCGGTTCCTGTACACCTGTTCACTCCTGTGGGGGGGGACCAAAGCCACATGGGTCCCATCAATAGCACCTATGACGTTGGGGATATGTCCAAGGGCATAGAAGTCTCCTTTCACTGTAGCCAAATCTTTCACCTCAGGGAATATGATGTATCTCCTTACGTGTTTCAGCAGGGCAGCAGACAACACTCTGGACAGCACGTTTGAAAACAGAGGCTGGGACATCCCTGATGCCATGGCCACTGTTATCTGAAAAGACCCACTTGCAAGGAAATGGAGCACTGACAGCACCTGGACGTCAGGGGGGATTCCAGTGGGATGGCGGATTGCTGACATCAGGTCTGGCTCCAACTGGGTACATAGTTCCTGGATAGTGGCGCGGTCAAACCTGTAGGTGACGATTAAATGTCGCTCCTCCATTGTCAACAGGTCCACCAGCGGTCGGTACACCGGAAGATTCCGCCATCTTCTCAATTGCCCCAGCTGACGGCGCCTAGGAAGGACAACAGCGAGGATCGAGTCAACTTTTTTCCAGGTATGTACCCACAGTTACATAGAACACGATACCAAACACAAAACCCTTCCTGTATGTGTGTTGAGTGTAGGCCTAGCTATGTGTGACGCAGAAGTAAATGGAGCCATGTGGGCCCCTGAAATGGCGGCTGCCTGACCTCTAAACTGGGACAATGGGATTGTGGGGTAACTGCATTGGCGTTGCACACCGTCGCGGTAGGCGGTCGTAGACCGCGGCGCAATGCTGCATTGGTTAACATTGGACCCTATGGGTCCCAGGAGCCAATGAGGAAGTGCGCCGGCGGTGATGATACGCACCGCCGCGGACGTCACCGCCGCGGACGTCACTGCCATTTTCTATATGTTCAATCACTTGATACCTGATCTTCAACAGGAGAGGACCTACACTGCAAGTGCTGCTGTGACCTCGGTCTGGAAGGGATGATGGCTGCTGCGTCTGGGGAAAGGGCCCCTGCCTTCACTGCTCAGGAGAAACTGGTAGACGGGGTCCTCCCTCAGTACACGCTACTCTACGGTCCTCCAGACCAACAGGTAAGTACACTGGGAGCACGTTGTATGGGCTAGGCCTGGGTGGAGAGGGCTGGAGGGAAGGGGGCAGAGTTCAGGGAACATTAATGCATGTGAATGAATGTGCCACATGGCTAGGGTAGGGAGGGGGGCCACGCACATTGACGGTGCGGTTGTTAATTACTTCTCTTCTTCCCTCGTGCATGTCATGTAGGTCAGCGCCCACCAGAAAAAGGACATCTGGCGTGCCATCGCCAAGGACGTCCGGACCCTGGGGGTCCACCAAAGACGGAGCACCCACTGCTGTAAACGATGGGAGGACATTCGCCGCTGGAGCAAGAAGACGGCGGAGGCTCAGCTGGGGATGGCCTCCCAACGTGGGAGGGGTGCCCGTCGCCCCATGACCCCCCTGATGTTACGGATCCTGGCGGTGGCCTACCCTGAGTTGGATGGGCGCTTGAGGGCATCACAGCAGACACAAGGGGGTGAGTATGTAGGAGGCTGGACTGGCTTGTAGTGAGTACCAAGGGGTACTTACACCTTGCACCAGGCCCAGTTATCCCTTATTAGTGTATAGGGTGTCTAGCAGCTTAGGCTGATAGATAATGGTAGCTTAGCAGAGCAGCTTAGGCTGAACTAGGAGACGAGTGAAGCTCCTACAGTACCACTAGTGTCATATGCACAATATCCTAAGAAAACACAATACATAGATATACTAAAAATAAAGGTACTTTATTTTTATGACAATATGCCAAAAGTATCTCAGTGAGTACCCTCAGTATGAGGATAGCAAATATACACAAGATATATGTACACAATACCAAAATATGCAGTAATAGTATTAGAAAACAGTGCAAACAATGTATAGTTACAATACGATGCAATGGGGACACATAGGGATAGGGGCAACACAAACCATATACTCCAAAAGTGGAATGCGAACCACGAATGGACCCCAAACCTATGTGACCTTGTAGAGGGTCGCTAGGACTGTAAGAAAACATTTAGGGTTAGAAAAATAGCCCACCCCAAGACCCTGAAAAGTGAGTGCAAAGTGCACTAAAGTTCCCCAAAGGACATAGAAGACGTGATAGGGGAATTCTGCAGGAAAGACACAAATCAGCAATGCAACAACGATGGATTTCCAAACGAGGGTACCTGTGGAACAAGGGGACCAAGTCCAAAAGTCACAAGCAAGTCGGAGATGGGCAGATGCCCAGGAAATGCCAGCTGTGGGTGCAAAGAAGCTGCTACTGGACAGTAGAAGCTGAAGATTCTGCAGGAACGACAAGGGCTAGGAACTTTCCCTTTGGAGGACTGATCCATAACGCTGAGGAGAGTCGTGCAAAAGTGTTTTCCTGAAGAAAGACCACCAACAAGCCTTGCTAGCTGCAAATCGTGTGTTTAGGATTTTTGGATGCTGCTGTGGCCCAGGAGGGACCAGGATGTCGCCAATTGCGTCTGGGGACAGAGGGGGCATCAAGCAAGACAAGGAGCCCTCTCAGAAGCAGGCAGCACCCGCAAAAGAGCCAGAACAGGCACTACAAAGTTGTGTGAAATGGTGCTCACCCGAAGTCGCACAAAGGAGTCCCACGTCACCGGAGGACAACTTAGGAGGTCGTGCAATGCAGGTTAGAGTGCCGTGGACCCAGGCTGGACTGTGCACAAAGGATTTCCGCCGGAAGTGCACGGAGGCCGGAGTAGCTGCAAAAGTCGCAGTTCCCAGCAATGCAGTCTGGCGTGGGGAGGCAAGGACTTACCTCCACCAAACTTGGGCTGAAGAGTCACTGGACTGTGGGAGTTACTTGGACAGAGTTGCTGGATTCAAGGGACCTCGCTCGTCGTGCTGAGAGGAGACCCAGGGTACCGGTGATGCAGTTCTTTGGTGCCTGCGGTTGCAGGGGGACGATTCCGTCGACCCACAGGAGATTTCTTCGGAGCTTCTAGTGCAGACAGGAGGCAGACTACCCCCACAGCATGCACCACCAGGAAAGCAGTCGAGAAGGCGGTAGGATCAGCGTTACAGAGTTGCAGTAGTCGTCTTTGCTACTTTGTTGCAGTTTTGCAGGCTTCCAGCGCGGTCAGCAGTCGATTCCTTGGCAGAAAATGAAGAGAGAGATGCAGAGGAACTCAGATGAGCTCTTGCATTCATTATCTAAGGAATCCCCAAAGACAGAGACCCTAAATAGCCAGAAAAGAAGGTTTGGCTACTTAGGAGAGAGGAAAAGGCTAGCAACACCTGAAGGAGCCTATCAGAAGGAGTCTCTGACGTCACCTGCTGGCACTGGCCACTCAGAGCAGTCCAGTGTGCCAGCAGCACCTCTGTTTCCAAGATGGCAGAGGTCTGGAGCACACTGGAGGAGCTCTGGGCACCTCCCAGGGGAGGTGCAGGTCAGGGGAGTGGTCACTCCCCTTTCCTTTGTTCAGTTTCATGCCAGAGCAGGGCTGAGGGGTCCCTGAACCGGTGTAGACTGGCTTATGCAGAAATGGGCACCATCTGTGCCCATGAAAGCATTTCCAGAGGCTGGGGGAGGCTACTACTCCCCAGCCCTAACACCATTTTCCAAAGGGAGAGGGTGTAACACCCTCTCTCTGAGGAAGTCCTTTGTTCTGCCTTCCTTGGCCAGGCCTGGCTGGACCCCAGGAGGGCAGAAACCTGTCTGAGGGGTTGGAAGCAGCAGCAGCTGCAGTGAAACCCCGGGAAAGGCAGTTTGGCAGTGCCAGGGTCTGTGCTAGAGACCCGTGGGATCATGGGATTGTACCAACTATGCCAGGATGGTATAGAGGGGGCAATTCCATGATCATAGACATGTTACATGGCCATATTCGGAGTTACCATTGTGAAGCTACATATAGGTAGTGACCTACATGTAGTGCATGCGTGTAATGGTGTCCCCGCACTCACAAAGTCCGGGGAATTGGCCCTGAACAATGTGGGGGCACCTTGGCTAGTGCCAGGGTGCCCACACACTAAGTAACTTAACACCCAACCTTTACCAGGTAAAGGTTAGACATATAGGTGACTTATAAGTTACTTAAGTGCAGTGTAAAATGGCTGTGAAATAACGTGGACGTTATTTCACTCAGGCTGCAGTGGCAGGCCTGTGTAAGAATTGTCAGAGCTCCCTATGGGTGGCAAAAGAAATGCTGCAGCCCATAGGGATCTCCTGGAACCCCAATACCCTGGGTACCTCAGTACCATATACTAGGGAATTATAAGGGTGTTCCAGTATGCCAATGTAAATTGGTAAAATTGGTCACTAGCCTGTTAGTGACAATTTGAAAGAAATGAGAGAGCATAACCACTGAGGTTCTGATTAGCAGAGCCTCAGTGAGACAGTTAGTCATAACACAGGTAACACATTTTGGCACACTTATGAGCACTGGGGCCCTGGCTGGCAGGGTCCCAGTGACACATACAACTAAAACAACATATATACAGTGAAAAATGGGGGTAACATGCCAGGCAAGATGGTACTTTCTTACACAACCCCCCCCCCAAACGAAGGACAATAAGACTAGCCATGACCTGATGAGTCTTCATTGTCTAAGTGGAAATATCTGGAGAGTCCATCTGCATTGGAGTGGCTACTCCCAGGTCTATGTTCCACTGTATAGTCCATTCCCTGTAGGGATATGGACCACCTCAACAATTTAGGATTTTCACCTTTCATTTGTTTTAGCCAAAGTAGAGGTTTGTGGTCTGTCTGAACAATGAAGTGAGTGCCAAACAGGTATGGCCTCACCTTCTTCAGTGCCCAGACCACAGCAAAGGCCTCCCTCTCTATGGCAGACCAACGCTTTTCTCTAGGGGTCAACCTCCTACTAATAAAAGCAACAGGTTGATCCTGGCCCTCAGAATTAAGTTGTGATAGGACTCCCCCTACTCCTAATTCAGATGCATCAGTTTGGACATAGAATTTTTTAGAGTAACAAGGGCTTTTCAGGACAGGTGCAGAGCACATGGCCTGCTTCAGCTCATCAAAAGCTTTCTGACAGTTTGCTGTCCATAATACCTTTTTAGGCATTTTCTTGGATGTGAGGTCATTAAGAGGGGCTGCAATGGAGCCATAGTTCTTAATGAACCTCCTGTAATACCCAGTGAGGCCTAGGAAGGCTCTCACCTGAGTCTGAGTAGTAGAGGGAACCCAATCTATATTAGTTTGGATTTTCCACTGAAGTGGTGCAATCTGTTCCCCACCAACAAGGTGTCCCAGATAAACCACCTTCCCCTGCCCTATCTGGCACTTTGAAACCTTGATAGTGAGGCCTGCCTTTTGCAGGGCCTCCAAAATGTTCCATAGGTGGACCAGGTGATCATCCCAGCTAGAGCTAAAGACAGCTATATCGTCCAGATATGCTGCACTAAAAGCTTCCAGCCCTTGCAGTACTGTGTTCATCACCCTCTGAAAAGTGGCAGGTGCATTTTTCAATCCAAAAGGCATTACTGTGAATTGGTAATGGCCTCCAATGGTTGAAAATGCAGTTTTTGCTTTTGCATCTTCTGATAATTTGATCTGCCAATACCCTGCAGTCAAGTCAAAAGTGCTTAGATACTTGGCAGATGCCAGTGTATCTATGAGCTCATCTGCCCTGGGTATAGGGTGAGCATCAGTTTTGGTTACCTGGTTGAGACCTCTGTAGTCAACACAAAACCGCATTTCCTTCTTTCCATCTTTGGAATGAGGTTTTGGTACAAGTACCACAGGAGAAGCCCATGGACTTTCAGAGTGCTCAACCACTCCCAGTTCTAACATTTTCTGCACCTCTTGCTTTATGCAGTCCCTGACATGGTCATGCTGCCTATAGATTTTACTTTTGCCAGGCAAGCTGTCTCCAGTATCTATAGTGTGCTCACACCAAGAAGTGGTACCTGGCACAGTAGAGAAGAGTTCAGAAAACAGACCCAGGAGATTTATGCAATGGTCTTTCTGCTCAGCAGTAAGACAATCAGCCAAAACTACACCTTCCACAAGAGCATCTTGTTCTGTGGAAGAGAAGAGATCAGGGAGAGGGTCACTGTCTTCTTCCTGTCCCTCATCAGTTGCCATGAGCAGGGTGAGATCAGCCCTGTCATAGTAGGGTTTCAGGCGATTGACATGGAGCACCCTAAGGGGACTCCTGGCAGTGCCTAAGTCAACTAAGTAGGTGACTTCACCCTTTTTTTCAACAATTGTGTGGGGTCCACTCCATTTATCTTGGAGTGCTCTTGGGGCCACAGGCTCCAAGACCCACACTTTCTGCCCTGGTTAGTACTGAACCGAAAAAGCCTTCTGGTCATGCCATTGCTTTTGGAGCTCTTGGCTGGCCTGAAGGTTTTTACTGGCCTTTTTCATGTACTCAGCCATCCTTGATCTGAGGCCAAGTACATAGTCCACTATGTCTTGCTTAGGAGCTTTTAAAGGTTGTTCCCAACCCTCCTTAACAAGTGTTAGAGGACCTCTCACAGGGTGTCCAAATAGGAGTTCAAAGGGGCTGAAGCCCACTCCTTTTTGGGGTACCTCCCTGTAAGCAAAAAGGTGGCATGGTAAAAGGATATCCCATCTCCTGCGGAGTTTTTCAGGGAGTCCCATAATCATGCCTTTGAGAGTTTTATTAAATCTCTCCACCAGTCCATTTGTTTGTGGATGATAGGGTGCAGTGAACTTGTATGTCACACCACACTACTTCCACATGGCCTTTAAGTAAGCAGATATGAAATTGCTTCCCCTGTCTGATACCACCTCTTTTGGGAAGCCCACCCTGGAAAATATTCCCAGGACGGCCTTTGCCTCTGCAGGTGCTGTAGTGGTCCTTAGAGGAATAGCTTCAGGATATCTTGTGGCATGGTCCACTACCACCAAGATAAACCTATTGCCTGAAGCAGTAGGAGGGTCAAGGGGGCCAACTATGTCAACCCCTACCCTTTCAAAGGGAACCCCAACCACAGGTAGTGGAATAAGGGGTGCCTTTGGAGTGCCACCTGTCTTGCCACTGGCTTGACAGGTTTCACAGGACTTGCAAAATTCTTTTGTGTCCTCTGACATTCTAGGCCAATGAAACAAGGGAACAAGTCTGTCCCAAGTTTTGATTTGTCCCAAATGTCCAGCTAGGGGAATGTCGTGGGCTAGAGTTAGGAGGAACTTTCTGTACTCCTGGGGAATCACTAACCTCCTGGCAGTTCCAGGTTTAGGATCCCTTGCTTCAGTGTAGAGGAGGTTGTCCTCCCAGTAAACTCTGTGAGAGTCACTGACATCCCCATTAGCTTGTTTGACAGCTTGCTGTCTTAGACCCTCTAGTGTGGGACAGGTTTGCTGTACCACACTCAGCTCCTCCCTGGCAGGCCCCCCTTCACCCAAAAGCTCAGCAGTGTCTGCTTCCAGCTCCTCTGGTGTAGGTTCTGCACAGGGTGGAAATTCTTCTTCCTCAGAAGTAGAATCCACTGTAGAGGGAGGGATAGTAGGTAGTGCTTTACTTCTACTAGCCCTAGCTTTAGGGAGCACTTGGTCCATTGTTCCAGGATCCAAGTCACCCTGTCCTTTTTGCTTTTTGGCATGAGCCCTGCTCAAAGCAAAAATATGCCCTGGGATGCCCAGCATTGCTGCATGGGCCTCCAACTCCACATCTGACCAAGCTGATGTCTCTAAATCATTTCCAAGTAGACAGTCTACAGGTAAATCTGAGGCAACCACAACTTTCTTTGGACCAGTAACCCCCCCCCCCAGTTGAGATTTACAACAGCCATGGGGTGGCTAAGTGTGTTGTTGTGAGCATCGGTTACTTGGTACTGGTGACCAAGTAGGTGTTGTTCAGGGTGGACCAGTTTCTCTATTACCATTGTAACACTGGCACCAGTGTCCCTGTAGGCCTGAACCTCAACACCATTTATTAGGGGTAGTTGCTTGTACTTATCCATGTTAAGGGGACAAGCAACTAAGGTGGCTAAATCAATAGCCCCCTCAGAGACTAACACAGCCTCTGTGGTCTCCCTAACAAGACCAACCCCAACTAAGTTACCAAAAGTGAGCCCAGCTACTCCCTTGGATTGGCTATTAGTAGGTTTGCTCCCACCACCACTGCTATTAGTAGGGACACTAGGTGTAGCAGTAGGGGTTGTAGTGGTAGGAGGCTTGGTGCTTTTCTTTGGACAACTGGGATCTGTTGTCCAATGGCCTTTTATTTTACATAAATAGCACCATGGTTTATTTTCTTTGTTTTGATTAGAAGAGGATTTGGGCCCACTACCCCCACCAGAGTGTTTTTGTGGGCCTGATGAAGACTCATTTTTAGATTTGTCCCCACCCTTGTCAGAAGACTTACCATCCTTCTTCTTGTTGCCATCTTTGTCACCCCCTGTATGAACTTTTCTGTTCACCCTTGTTCTGACCCATTTGTATGCCTTCTTTCCCAATTCTTGGGGAGAGGTCAGATCAGAGTCCACCAGGTACTGGTGCAACAAATCAGACACACAGTTATTAAGTATATGCTCTCTCAGGATCAAGTTATACAGGCTTTCATAATCAGTAACTTTACTGCCATGTAACCACCCCTCCAAGGCCTTCACTGAATGGTCAACAAAATCAACCCAGTCTTGTGAAGACTCCTTTTTGGTCTCTCTGAACTTCATCCTGTACTGTTCAGTGGTTAAGCCATAACCATCCAGGAGTGCATTCTTAAGAACTTTGAAATCATTGGCTTCACTTTCTTTCACAGTAAGGAGCCTATCCCTACCCTTTCCACTAAATGATAGCCATAGGATAGCAGCCCACTGCCTTTGAGGGACATCCTGTACAACACAGGCCCTCTCAAGTGCAGCAAACCACTTGTTAATGTCATCCCCCTCCTTATAAGGGGGAACTATCTTGTGCAGATTCCTAGAATCATGCTCTTTTGCAGGATGACTATTGGGAATACTGCTGCTGCCACCATGGGTTTCTAAACCCAACTTCTGTCTTTCTTTCTCTACTTCTAAGGACTGTCTATCCAAATCCAGCTGTTGCTTCTTGAGCTTCAGTCTGGTTTGTTCCACTCTCAATCTATTGAGCTCCCTTTCTAACAATCTTTCATCAGGGTGGGTGGGAGGGACATGTCTAGAAACAGAAGTATGATGAGAAAGGACAGAAGGAGACCTGTCCCTAACAGAAGGCACCCTAACAGCTTGGCTCACAGAAACAGCACTTCTACTATGATGAGAAGCAATACTCTTACTGTGATGTGAGACCACACTATCTGTATGATGTGACTCAACATCAGTTCCAACTATGCTAGGTTGTCTGCTAGGGGGCAGGCTTGGAAATTTCCCTTCCACTTCTTTAGCTAGGGGTGCCCCAGAGTCAGAGTGGGAACCATCAGCTAACTTTTCAACAGGAGTGCCAGCTGTGGCCTTATACTGTTCAATAAGCATATTCACTAACAGTTCTCTAGAAGGATTCTTCCTTACACTTAAACCTCTTTCTATGCAGAGACTCCTTGCTCCTTTCCAGCTAAGGTGATCATAAGCAAGTTTGGACAGATCAACAGTTTGGCCTGTGCCAGACATTTTTAGAAAGTGTTTAAGTGATAGAAAAAGGAAAAAAGTTTTTCAGAACTTTTAGAAAGACAGAAAAAAAACATTTAAAACTTTTTAAGAACTTTTTAGAAAGTTGGAGGTACTTTTCAGCACTTTAGAAAAGAAGTGAGAAAAGAAATGCAAAACTTTTTGGTTAGGTGTACATACACTGAACTTGTTTTGTATATTTTTCTCTTATGAAAAGTACAATGACAAAAGTGGTAAGTAGTTACAGAGCACTTATCCCACCACTGCACAACCAATGTAGGAGGCTGGACTGGCTTGTAGTGAGTACCAAGGGGTACTTACACCTTGCACCAGGCCCAGTTATCCCTTATTAGTGTATAGGGTGTCTAGCAGCTTATGCTGATAGATAATGGTAGCTTAGCAGAGCAGCTTAGGCTGAACTAGGAGACGAGTGAAGCTCCTACAGTACCACTAGTGTCATATGCACAATATCATAAGAAAACACAATACACAGATATACTAAAAATAAAGGTACTTTATTTTTATGACAATATGCCAAAAGTATCTCAGTGAGTACCCTCAGTATGAGGATAGCAAATATACACAAGATATATGTACACAATACCAAAATATGCAGTAATAGTATTAGAAAACAGTGCAAACAATGTATAGTTACAATAGGATGCAATGGGGACACATAGGGATAGGGGCAACACAAACCATATACTCCAAAAATGGAATTCGAACCACAAATGGATCCCAAACCTATGTGACCTTGTAGAGGGTCGCTGGGACTGTAAGAAAACATTTAGGGTTAGAAAAATAGCCCACCCCAAGATCCTGAAAAGTGAGTGCAAAGTGCACTAAAGTTCCCCAAAGGACATAGAAGTCGTGATAGGGGAATTCTGCAGGAAAGACACAAATCAGCAATGCAACAACAATGGATTTCCAAACGAGGGTACCTGTGAAACAAGGGGACCAAGTCCAAAAGTCACAAGCAAGTCGGAGATGGGCAGATGCCCAGGAAATGCTAGCTGTGGGTGCAAAGAAGCTGCTACTGGACAGTAGAAGCTGAAGATTTTGCAGGAACGACAAGGTCTAGGAACTTCCCCTTTGGAAGACGGATCCAACACGCTGTGGAGAGTCGTGCAGAAGTGTTTTCCTGAAGAAAGACCACCAACAAGCCTTGCTAGCTGCAAATCGTGCTGTTAGGGTTTTTGGATGCTGCTGTGGCCCAGGAGGGACCAGGATGTCGCCAATTGCGTCTGGGGACAGAGGGAGCGTCGAGCAAGACAAGGAGCCCTCTCAGAAGCAGGCAGCACCCGCAGAAATGCCAGAACAGGCACTACAAAGTGGAGTGAAATGGTGCTCACCCAAAGTCGCACAAAGGAGTCCCACATCTACGAAGGACAACTTAGGAGGTCATGCAATGCAGGTTAGAGTGCCGTGGACCCAGGCTGGACGGTGCACAAAGGATTTCTGCCGGAAGTGCACAGACGCCCGAGTAGCTGCAAAAGTCGCGGTTCCCAGCAATGCAGTCTGGCGTGGGGAGGCAAGGACTTACCTCCACCAAACTTGGACTGAAGAGTCACTGGACTGTGGGAGTCACTTGGACAGAGTTGCTGGATTCAAGGGACCTCGCTCGTCGTGCTGAGAGGAGACCCAGGGTACCGGTGATGCAGTTCTTTGGTGCCTGCGGTTGCAGGGGGAAGATTCCGTCAACCCACGGGAGATTTCTTCTGAGCTTCTAGTGCAGAGAGGAGGCAGACTACCCCCACAGCATGCACCACCAGGAAAGCAGTCGAGAAGGCGGCAGGATCAGCGTTACAGAGTTGCAGTAGTCGTCTTTGCTACTTTGTTGCAGTTTTGCAGGCTTCCAGCGCGGTCAGCAGTCGATTCCTTGGCAGAAGGTGAAGAGAGAGATGCAGAGGAACTTGGATGAGCTCTTGCATTCGTTATCTAAGTAATCCCCAAAGACAGAGACCCTAAATAGCCAGAAAAGAGGGTTTGGCTACTTAGGAGAGAGGATAGGCTAGCAACACCTGAAGGAGCCTATCAGAAGGAGTCTCTGACGTCACCTGCTGGCACTGGCCACTCAGAGCAGTCCAGTGTGCCAGCAGCACCTCTGTTTCCAAGATGGCAGAGGTCTGGAGCACACTGGAGGAGCTCTGGGCACCTCCCAGGGGAGGTGCAGGTCAGGGGAGTGGTCAATCCCCTTTCCTTTGTCCAGTTTCATGCCAGAGCAGGGCTGAGGGGTCCCTGAACCAGTATAGACTGGCTTATGCAGAAATGGGCACCATCTGTGCCCATGAAAGCATTTCAAGAGGCTGGGGGAGGCTACTCCTCCCCAGCCCTAACACCATTTTCCAAAGGGAGAGGGTGTAACACCCTCTCTCTGAGGAAGTCCTTTGTTCTGCCTTCCTGGGCCAGGCCTGGCTGGACCCCAGGAGGGCAGAAACCTGTCTGAGGGGTTGGCAGCAGCAGCAGCTGCAGTGAAACCCCGGGAAAGGCAGTTTGGCAGTACCCGGGTCTGTGCTACAGACCCGTGGGATCATGGGATTGTACCAACAATGCCAGGATGGCATAGAGGGGGCAATTCCATGATCTTAGACATGTTACATGGCCATATTCGGAGTTACCATTGTGAAGCTACAAATAGGTAGTGGTCTATATGTAGTGCACGCGTGTAATGGTGTCCCCGCACTCACAAAGTCCGGGGAATTGGCCCTGAACAATGTGGGGGCACCTTGGCTAGTGCCAGGGTGCCCACACACTAAGTAACTTAGCACCCAACCTTTACTAGGTGAAGGTTAGACATATAGGTGACTTATAAGTTACTTAAGTGCAGTGTAAAATGGCTGTGAAATAACGTGAACGTTATTTCACTCAGGCTGCAGTGGCAGGCCTGTGTAAGAATTGTCAGAGCTCCCTATGGGTGGCAAAAGAAATGCTGCAGCCCATAGGGATCTCCTGGAACCCCAATACCCTGGGTACCTCAGTACCATATACTAGGGAATTATAAGGGTGTTCCAGTATGCCAATGTAAATTGGTAAAATTGGTCACTAGCCTGTTAGTGACAATTTGAAAGAAATGAGAGAGCATAACCACTGAGGTTCTGATTAGCAGAGCCTCAGTGAGACAGTTAGTCATAACACAGGTAACACATTTTGGCACACTTATGAGCACTGGGGCCCTGGCTGGCAGGGTCCCAGTGACACATACAACTAAAACAACATATATACAGTGAAAAATGGGGGTAACATGCCAGGCAAGATGGTACTTTCTTACACAACCCCCCCCCCCCAAACGAAGGACAATAAGACTAGCCATGACCTGATGAGTCTTCATTGTCTAAGTGGAAATATCTGGAGAGTCCATCTGCATTGGAGTGGCTACTCCCAGGTCTATGTTCCACTGTATAGTCCATTCCCTGTAGGGATATGGACCACCTCAACAATTTAGGATTTTCACCTTTCATTTGTTTTAGCCAAAGTAGAGGTTTGTGGTCTGTCTGAACAATGAAGTGAGTGCCAAACAGGTATGGCCTCACCTTCTTCAGTGCCCAGACCACAGCAAAGGCCTCCCTCTCTATGGCAGACCAACGCTTTTCTCTAGGGGTCAACCTCCTACTAATAAAAGCAACAGGTTGATCCTGGCCCTCAGAATTAAGTTGTGATAGGACTCCCCCTACTCCTAATTCAGATGCATCAGTTTGGACATAGAATTTTTTAGAGTAACAAGGGCTTTTCAGGACAGGTGCAGAGCACATGGCCTGCTTCAGCTCCTCAAAAGCTTTCTGACAGTTTGCTGTCCATAATACCTTTTTAGGCATTTTCTTGGATGTGAGGTCATTAAGAGGGGCTGCAATGGAGCCATAGTTCTTAATGAACCTCCTGTAATACCCAGTGAGGCCTAGGAAGGCTCTCACCTGAGTCTGAGTAGTAGAGGGAACCCAATCTATATTAGTTTGGATTTTCCACTGAAGTGGTGCAATCTGTTCCCCACCAACAAGGTGTCCCAGATAAACCACCTTCCCCTGCCCTATCTGGCACTTTGAAACCTTGATAGTGAGGCCTGCCTTTTGCAGGGCCTCCAAAATGTTCCATAGGTGGACCAGGTGATCATCCCAGCTAGAGCTAAAGACAGCTATATCGTCCAGATATGCTGCACTAAAAGCTTCCAGCCCTTGCAGTACAGTGTTCATCACCCTCTGAAAAGTGGCAGGTGCATTTTTCAATCCAAAAGGCATTACTGTGAATTGGTAATGGCCTCCAATGGTTGAAAATGCAGTTTTTGCTTTTGCATCTTCTGATAATTTGATCTGCCAATACCCTGCAGTCAAGTCAAAAGTGCTTAGATACTTGGCAGATGCCAGTGTATCTATGAGCTCATCTGCCCTGGGTATAGGGTGAGCATCAGTTTTGGTTACCTGGTTGAGACCTCTGTAGTCAACACAAAAACGCATTTCCTTCTTTCCATCTTTGGAATGAGGTTTTGGTACAAGTACCACAGGAGAAGCCCATGGACTTTCAGAGTGCTCAACCACTCCCAGTTCTAACATTTTCTGCACCTCTTGCTTTATGCAGTCCCTGACATGGTCAGGCTGCCTATAGATTTTACTTTTGCCAGGCAAGCTGTCTCCAGTATCTATAGTGTGCTCACACCAAGAAGTGGTACCTGGCACAGTAGAGAAGAGTTCAGAAAACAGACCCAGGAGATTTATGCAATGGTCTTTCTGCTCAGCAGTAAGACAATCAGCCAAAACTACACCTTCCACAAGAGCATCTTGTTCTGTGGAAGAGAAGAGATCAGGGAGAGGGTCACTGTCTTCTTCCTGTCCCTCATCAGTTGCCATGAGCAGGGTGAGATCAGCCCTGTCATAGTAGGGTTTCAGGTGATTGACATGGAGCACCCTAAGGGGACTCCTGGCAGTGCCTAAGTCAACTAAGTAGGTGACTTCACCCTTTTTTTCAACAATTGTGTGGGGTCCACTCCATTTATCTTGGAGTGCTCTTGGGGCCACAGGCTCCAAGACCCACACTTTCTGCCCTGGTTAGTACTGAACCGAAAAAGCCTTCTGGTCATGCCATTGCTTTTGGAGCTCTTGGCTGGCCTGAAGGTTTTTACTGGCCTTTTTCATGTACTCAGCCATCCTTGATCTGAGGCCAAGTACATAGTCCACTATGTCTTGCTTAGGAGCTTTTAAAGGTTGTTCCCAACCCTCCTTAACAAGTGTTAGAGGACCTCTCACAGGGTGTCCAAATAGGAGTTCAAAGGGGCTGAAGCCCACTCCTTTTTGGGGTACCTCCCTGTAAGCAAAAAGGTGGCATGGTAAAAGGATATCCCATCTCCTGCGGAGTTTTTCAGGGAGTCCCATAATCATGCCTTTGAGAGTTTTATTAAATCTCTCCACCAGTCCATTTGTTTGTGGATGATAGGGTGCAGTGAACTTGTATGTCACACCACACTCCTTCTACATGGCCTTTAAGTAAGCAGATATGAAATTGCTTCCCCTGTCTGATACCACCTCTTTTGGGAAGCCCACCCTGGAAAAAATTCCCAGGAGGGCCTTTGCCTCTGCAGGTGCTGTAGTGGTCCTTAGAGGAATAGCTTCAGGATATCTTGTGGCATGGTCCACTACCACCAAGATAACCCTATTGCCTGAAGCAGTAGGAGGGTCAAGGGGGCCAACTATGTCAACCCCTACCCTTTCAAAGGGAACCCCAACCACAGGTAGTGGAATAAGGGGTGCCTTTGGAGTGCCACCTGTCTTGCCACTGGCTTGACAGGTTTCACAGGACTTGCAAAATTCTTTTGTGTCCTCTGACATTCTAGGCCAATGAAACAAGGGAACAAGTCTGTCCCAAGTTTTCATTTGTCCCAAATGTCCAGCTAGGGGAATGTCGTGGGCTAGAGTTAGGAGGAACTTTCTGTACTCCTGGGGAATCACTAACCTCCTGGCAGTTCCAGGTTTAGGATCCCTTGCTTCAGTGTACAGGAGGTTGTCCTCCCAGTAAACTCTGTGAGAGTCACTGACATCCCCATTAGCTTGTTTGACAGCTTGCTGTCTTAGACCCTCTAGTGTGGGACAGGTTTGCTGTGCCACACTCAGCTCCTCCCTGGCAGGCCCCCCTTCACCCAAAAGCTCAGCAGTGTCTGCTTCCAGCTCCTCTGGTGTAGGTTCTGCACAGGGTGGAAATTCTTCTTCCTCAGAAGTAGAATCCACTGTAGAGGGAGGGATAGTAGGTAGTGCTTTACTTCTACTAGCCCTAGCTTTAGGGAGCACTTGGTCCATTGTTCCAGGATCCAAGTCACCCTGTCCTTTTTGCTTTTTGGCATGAGCCCTGCTCAAAGCAAAAATATGCCCTGGGATGCCCAGCATTGCTGCATGGGCCTCCAACTCCACATCTGACCAAGCTGATGTCTCTAAATCATTTCCAAGTAGACAGTCTACAGGTAAATATGAGGCAACCACAACTTTCTTTGGACCAGTAACCCCCCCCCCCCCAGTTGAGATTTACAACAGCCATGGGGTGGCTAAGTGTGTTGTTGTGAGCATCGGTTACTTGGTACTGGTGACCAAGTAGGTGTTGTTCAGGGTGGACCAGTTTCTCTATTACCATTGTAACACTGGCACCAGTGTCCCTGTAGGCCTGAACCTCAACACCATTTATTAGGGGTAGTTGCTTGTACTTATCCATGTTAAGGGGACAAGCAACTAAGGTGGCTAAATCAATAGCCCCCTCAGAGACTAACACAGCCTCTGTGGTCTCCCTAACAAGACCAACCCCAACTAAGTTACCAAAAGTGAGCCCAGCTACTCCCTTGGATTGGCTATTAGTAGGTTTGCTCCCACCACCACTGCTATTAGTAGGGACACTAGGTGTAGCAGTAGGGGTTGTAGTGGTAGGAGGCTTGGTGCTTTTCTTTGGACAACTGGGATCTGTTGTCCAATGGCCTTTTATTTTACATAAATAGCACCATGGTTTATTTTCTTTGTTTTGATTAGAAGAGGATTTGGGCCCACTACCCCCACCAGAGTGTTTTTGTGGGCCTGATGAAGACTCATTTTTAGATTTGTCCCCACCCTTGTCAGAAGACTTACCATCCTTCTTCTTGTTGCCATCTTTGTCACCCCCCGTATGAACCTTTCTGTTCGCCCTTGTTCTGACCCATTTGTATGCCTTCTTTCCCAATTCTTGGGGAGAGGTCAGATCAGAGTCCACCAGGTACTGGTGCAACAAATCAGACACACAGTTATTAAGTATATGCTCTCTCAGGATCAAGTTATACAGGCTTTCATAATCAGTAACTTTACTGCCATGTAACCACCCCTCCAAGGCCTTCACTGAATGGTCAACAAAATCAACCCAGTCTTGTGAAGACTCCTTTTTGGTCTCTCTGAACTTCATCCTGTACTGTTCAGTGGTTAAGCCATAACCATCCAGGAGTGCATTCTTAAGAACTTTGAAATCATTGGCTTCACTTTCTTTCACAGTAAGGAGCCTATCCCTACCCTTTCCACTAAATGATAGCCATAGGATAGCAGCCCACTGCCTTTGAGGGACATCCTGTACAACACAGGCCCTCTCAAGTGCAGCAAACCACTTGTTAATGTCATCCCCCTCCTTATAAGGGGGAACTATCTTGTGCAGATTCCTAGAATCATGCTCTTTTGCAGGATGACTATTGGGAATACTGCTGCTGCCACCATGGGTTTCTAAACCCAACTTCTGTCTTTCTTTCTCTACTTCTAAGGACTGTCTATCCAAATCCAGCTGTTGCTTCTTGAGCTTCAGTCTGGTTTGTTCCACTCTCAATCTATTGAGCTCCCTTTCTAACAATCTGTCATCAGGGTGGGTGGGAGGGACATGTCTAGAAACAGAAGTATGATGAGAAAGGACAGAAGGAGACCTGTCCCTAACAGAAGGCACCCTAACAGCTTGGCTCACAGAAACAGCACTTCTACTATGATGAGAAGCAATACTCTTACTGTGATGTGAGACCACACTATCTGTATGATGTGACTCAACATCAGTTCCAACTATGCTAGGTTGTCTGCTAGGGGGCAGGCTTGGAAATTTCCCTTCCACTTCTTTAGCTAGGGGTGCCCCAGAGTCAGAGTGGGAACCATCAGCTAACTTTTCAACAGGAGTGCCAGCTGTGGCCTTATACTGTTCAATAAGCATATTCACTAACAGTTCTCTAGAAGGATTCTTCCTTACACTTAAACCTCTTTCTATGCAGAGACTCCTTGCTCCTTTCCAGCTAAGGTGATCATAAGCAAGTTTGGACAGATCAACAGTTTGGCCTGTGCCAGACATTTTTAGAAAGTGTTTAAGTGATAGAAAAAGGAAAAAAGTTTTTCAGAACTTTTAGAAAGACAGAAAAAAAACATTTAAAACTTTTTAAGAACTTTTTAGAAAGTTAGAGGTACTTTTCAGCACTTTAGAAAAGAAGTGAGAAAAGAAATGCAAAACTTTTTGGTTAGGTGTACATACACTGAACTTGTTTTGTATATTTTTCTCTTATGAAAAGTACAATGACAAAAGTGGTAAGTAGTTACAGAGCACTTATCCCACCACTGCACAACCAATGTAGGAGGCTGGACTGGCTTGTAGTGAGTACCAAGGGGTACTTACACCTTGCACCAGGCCCAGTTATCCCTTATTAGTGTATAGGGTGTCTAGCAGCTTATGCTGATAGATAATGGTAGCTTAGCAGAGCAGCTTAGGCTGAACTAGGAGACGAGTGAAGCTCCTACAGTACCACTAGTGTCATATGCACAATATCATAAGAAAACACAATACACAGATATACTAATAATAAAGGTACTTTATTTTTATGACAATATGCCAAAAGTATCTCAGTGAGTACCCTCAGTATGAGGATAGCAAATATACACAAGATATATGTACACAATACCAAAATATGCAGTAATAGTATTAGAAAACAGTGCAAACAATGTATAGTTACAATAGGATGCAATGGGGACACATAGGGATAGGGGCAACACAAACCATATACTCCAAAAATGGAATTCGAACCACAAATGGATCCCAAACCTATGTGACCTTGTAGAGGGTCGCTGGGACTGTAAGAAAACATTTAGGGTTAGAAAAATAGCCCACCCCAAGATCCTGAAAAGTGAGTGCAAAGTGCACTAAAGTTCCCCAAAGGACATAGAAGTCGTGATAGGGGAATTCTGCAGGAAAGACACAAATCAGCAATGCAACAACAATGGATTTCCAAACGAGGGTACCTGTGAAACAAGGGGACCAAGTCCAAAAGTCACAAGCAAGTCGGAGATGGGCAGATGCCCAGGAAATGCTAGCTGTGGGTGCAAAGAAGCTGCTACTGGACAGTAGAAGCTGAAGATTCTGCAGGAACGACAAGGGCTAGGAACTTCCCCTTTGGAAGACGGATCCAACACGCTGTGGAGAGTCGTGCAGAAGTGTTTTCCTGAAGAAAGACCACCAACAAGCCTTGCTAGCTGCAAATCGTGCTGTTAGGGTTTTTGGATGCTGCTGTGGCCCAGGAGGGACCAGGATGTCGCCAATTGCGTCTGGGGACAGAGGGAGCGTCGAACAAGACAAGGAGCCCTCTCAGAAGCAGGCAGCACCCGCAGAAATGCCAGAACAGGCACTACAAAGTGGAGTGAAATGGTGCTCACCCAAAGTCGCACAAAGGAGTCCCACATCTACGAAGGACAACTTAGGAGGTCATGCAATGCAGGTTAGAGTGCCGTGGACCCAGGCTGGACGGTGCACAAAGGATTTCTGCCGGAAGTGCACAGACGCCCGAGTAGCTGCAAAAGTCGCGGTTCCCAGCAATGCAGTCTGGCGTGGGGAGGCAAGGACTTACCTCCACCAAACTTGGACTGAAGAGTCACTGGACTGTGGGAGTCACTTGGACAGAGTTGCTGGATTCAAGGGACCTCGCTCGTCGTGCTGAGAGGAGACCCAGGGTACCGGTGATGCAGTTCTTTGGTGCCTGCGGTTGCAGGGGGAAGATTCCGTCAACCCACGGGAGATTTCTTCTGAGCTTCTAGTGCAGAGAGGAGGCAGACTACCCCCACAGCATGCACCACCAGGAAAGCAGTCGAGAAGGCGGCAGGATCAGCGTTACAGAGTTGCAGTAGTCGTCTTTGCTACTTTGTTGCAGTTTTGCAGGCTTCCAGCGCGGTCAGCAGTCGATTCCTTGGCAGAAGGTGAAGAGAGAGATGCAGAGGAACTTGGATGAGCTCTTGCATTCGTTATCTAAGTAATCCCCAAAGACAGAGACCCTAAATAGCCAGAAAAGAGGGTTTGGCTACTTAGGAGAGAGGATAGGCTAGCAACACCTGAAGGAGCCTATCAGAAGGAGTCTCTGACGTCACCTGCTGGCACTGGCCACTCAGAGCAGTCCAGTGTGCCAGCAGCACCTCTGTTTCCAAGATGGCAGAGGTCTGGAGCACACTGGAGGAGCTCTGGGCACCTCCCAGGGGAGGTGCAGGTCAGGGGAGTGGTCAATCCCCTTTCCTTTGTCCAGTTTCGCGCCAGAGCAGGGCTGAGGGGTCCCTGAACCGGTATAGACTGACTTATGCAGAAATGGGCACCATCTGTGCCCATGAAAGCATTTCCAGAGGCTGGGGGAGGCTACTCCTCCCCAGCCCTAACACCATTTTCCAAAGGGAGAGGGTGTAACACCCTCTCTCTGAGGAAGTCCTTTGTTCTGCCTTCCTGGGCCAGGCCTGGCTGGACCCCAGGAGGGCAGAAACCTGTCTGAGGGGTTGGCAGCAGCAGCAGCTGCAGTGAAACCCCGGGAAAGGCAGTTTGGCAGTACCCGGGTCTGTGCTACAGACCCGTGGGATCATGGGATTGTACCAACAATGCCAGGATGGCATAGAGGGGGCAATTCCATGATCTTAGACATGTTACATGGCCATATTCGGAGTTACCATTGTGAAGCTACAAATAGGTAGTGGTCTATATGTAGTGCACGCGTGTAATGGTGTCCCCGCACTCACAAAGTCCGGGGAATTGGCCCTGAACAATGTGGGGGCACCTTGGCTAGTGCCAGGGTGCCCACACACTAAGTAACTTAGCACCCAACCTTTACTAGGTGAAGGTTAGACATATAGGTGACTTATAAGTTACTTAAGTGCAGTGTAAAATGGCTGTGAAATAACGTGAACGTTATTTCACTCAGGCTGCAGTGGCATGCCTGTGTAAGAATTGTCAGAGCTCCCTATGGGTGGCAAAAGAAATGCTGCAGCCCATAGGGATCTCCTGGAACCCCAATACCCTGGGTACCTCAGTACCATATACTAGGGAATTATAAGGGTGTTCCAGTATGCCAATGTAAATTGGTAAAATTGGTCACTAGCCTGTTAGTGACAATTTGAAAGAAATGAGAGAGCATAACCACTGAGGTTCTGATTAGCAGAGCCTCAGTGAGACAGTTAGTCATAACACAGGTAACACATTCAGGCACACTTATGAGCACTGGGGCCCTGGCTGGCAGGGTCCCACTGACACATACAACTAAAACAACATATATACAGTGAAAAATGGGGGTAACATGACAGGCAAGATGGTACTTTCCTACAGAGTACAACATCATTCTGTGGACTTTGAGCGCAGTGGAGGGGTCTGGGTGGGGGAGGAGTCCTGTGGGTGTACCTAGGCCAGGCAGACATAGGTAGTCTAGGCCCCTCCGTAATGCAGGCCATGTGGCTCCCTACCCCGCCGCAGTAGAGTGCCAAGTACAGGTATAGATGCCCCTGTGGCATCCATGTGTGCAGAGGTCCACCATAGCCGTGTAGGCCAGATCCCAGGAATTGCATCTGTAGAGGCCAGGAGCACGGCTTAGTGCAGGGGGCTGCTGTGCCTATAGTGTCCGCCAACGGTCGCGGTATGCCATGCACTCAACCTGTCTTTCTTCTGTCTTCCCCCCCCCTTTTTGTGCTCTCCATGTTCTTATGTGCATCAGCATCATCAGGCGGAGGTACAGTGGCACCGGAGCACGAGGGAGGTGCATCCCACATGGCCTTGGAGGGCCAGACCACGGACTCTGAATGCACCAGTGGGACGGAGGGCGAGGGGATCTTCACGTCGGCCACCGGATCACCAACCAGCGACACGGACTCGTCCGACGATGGGAGCTCCCTTGTGGTGGCGGCACCATCTGTGCGCTCCACTTCTACAGGTACAGCCGCCACCTCCCCTACCAGCACCGCCCTCCCAGCAGCCCCTCAGAGTTCGCCCCGTGCCCGCTCACCCAGGAGGGTGGGCATCACCTTCGCCCCAGGCACCTCAGGCCCTGCCCCAGTCACCCCTGCTGCCCTCAGTGAGGAGGCCATTGACCTCCTCAGGTCACTCACTGTTGGGCAGTCTACCATTGTGAATGCCATCCAGGGTGTAGAAAGCGAGTTGCAACATGGTAATGCATTCCTGGAGGGCATTCATTCTGGTCAGGCTGCCCTTCAGCGAAAACACAACTGGGAGTACGGGGTTCTTGTAACGGGGGCGGATCAGTAGTGTATCAATTATAACAGTAGGCCCTTCGTAATCCTCAACTAGAGGCGAGACACGGGTGGACTGAGGTGTATGGTGTGGGAGGGGAATTTCCTTTACGGACTAGGTGGTCTCACACACTCTATGGTGTCATGCTTCATCATATGACCACCTAGCCCCACCCAGGTAGGACAATGCCACCTGGGCGGACTCAACCTCACTGTTAAAAGAACAGGAGGGAGTGTGTAAATCAATTCTGGTTCTGGAAAAGGGATCCAGCTAAACTAAGAAATAAAAACACCTAAACAGATACCCATGTAAGTATTTTAATAGGAGGTTCCGTTTGATGTGATTAAAAAGAGGACGGGACACCAATGTGAGAACAATGACTCACTGGGTCTCCTATCTAAAAGGAAGAAGCCGACATGTTTCTGCCCTGAAAAATGAGCTCTGGAAGGTCTCGGGGCATTCATCAGGGCGAAGGATCCCTGCTATTCATGCTCAGTGAGCATTGAATCAATAATAACAATAAAGTAGGAAATAATAAGTGAGTGATACCCGAGTGGGCGGAGGGGCCTACCTTGCCAAGGAATTACCTGGGGAGGACCTAAAGGAAATAAAACAGATCAGACCGATACTAAGGGTGGCAAGGTGACACAGCACTACACAGCAATCCACAACACACATGAGAGAGATCATGCAAGACGCAGCAGTACTGGGTGCATAAGGCATAAATCACATAAATAATGGTATGGCACGTCATTGCGTGAAGGACAATAAGAAAGGGGGGAAAATTCTTACCCTATCACAAGAGGCTACTAGCCTCCGGTGTCCAGGAGAGGGAGCGTCCCCTTATAGTCAGACTCTAAGGTTCAGGGAGAAGAAGACAAGGGAAGAGGCCACATGAGAGGGAAAAAAAGGGGTCAAGCAAGGATGGAGGCCCCTAGGGATATGAGGGCAAGGCCCTGGAAAGTTAGACACCAATTGGGGTCCAAAAGCCCTTCAGCGAACCCTGCAATCTCTGGCCTCAGCACTGATGGCAGCCATTGTCCCTTTGTCTAGCCTGCCCCCTCCAACCTCCTCCACCCAGACCCAATCCCCTGTACCCCAGCCTATCCCAAGCACACCATCAGACCAGCATGCACACACCTCTACACATAAAAGTAGCTCAGGCAAACATAGGCACCACACAACCCACAGGCACACACGCAAGCATCACCCACGTGCAGACACAGCAACATCCACTGCCTCCACTGTGTCCCCCTCCTCGTCGTCTCCCTCCTCCCTCTCAGTCTCGTCTACACTCACACCTGCATGCACTACATCTACAGGCACCAGGACTCGCACCAGAACACCCAGCACCACACCCGCTCACCTGCACTCACCACCTCCACTCCCATTTACACGTTCCCTGTGTCCTCTCCCAGTGTGTCTGTGACGCCCCCTCCCAAAGTACACAAACGCGGGCACCCACACACCCAACATCCATTCACCTCACAACAGCCTCCAGTACCTGCACCTGCACCCAAAACACCTAAAGTGACACCTCCTACAACCACCTCCTCTTCCTCCACTCCCAGACCCCCTCCAACTACCCATCCCAGTGTTCGTCAGAAACTGTCCCTGTGTAAAGTTGACCTTTTTGCCCCCCTCCCTCCAATTCATCAGTCCCGTCGTAGCGCCTCAGCCAAAAAGCCTCCAATACCAGTGGTGCCTGTTCAAGGTGTGTGGAGTGCACCGGCCACCAGGACTGGCAGTGTGACCCGGAGCCAAGGCACTGGCAGCCCACCCCCTGTAAAGGCTCTGAAATTGGAAAGTGGCCGACGGGACCCTGTGAAGACTCCTGGTGGCAAAACAACTCACAGGGGTTCCAGGGGGATGGCAGAGTCAGCTGTGACTCCTCCAAAGGTGGGGAAGGGCCAGAGGAAGTCTGCACAGCCTATTGTGAGCAGCACGGTGGAGAAGGGCGGCATCCTTCCCGGCGGTCGGGACGCCACCGCCAGCACCGTCGTCACTGGTAAGGAGACCACCACCAGAGTCAGTGCCCAGGAGGGCCCAAGTATCATCACTGGTCAGGAGACCACCGCCAGAGTCAGTGCCCAGGAGGGCCCAAGTATCGTCACTGGTCAGGAGACCACCACCCCCGCCGGAGTCAGTGCCCAGGAGGGCCCAAGTATCGTCACTGGTCAGGAGACCACCGCCAGAGTCAGTGCCCAGGAGGGCCCAAGTATCGTCACTGGTCAGGAGACCACCGCCGGAGTCGGTGCCCAGGAGGGCCCAAGTATCATCACTGGTCAGGAGACCACCGCCAGAGTCAGTGCCCAGGAGGGCCCAAATATCTTCACTGGTCAGGAGACCACCGCCGAAGTCAGTGCCCAGGAGGGCCCAAATATCGTCACTGGTCAGGAGACCACCGCCGAAGTCAGTGCCCAGGAGGGGCCCGGCTGCCACAGCCCCGCTGGATAATGAGGGAACGTCATGCCACACACCAATGCCCAGTCCAGAGAACGTCATGCCCCACACCAATGTACAGTCCAGAGAACGTCATGCCACACACCAATGCCCAGTCCAGAACCGGCATGTTAAAGCACCGCTGAACAGGGCATGCACCGCCATGGCAAAGCACCGCTGAACAGTCCAGAACCGCCATGGCAAAGCACCGCTGAAGAGTCCAGAGACCGCCATGGCAAAGCACCGCTGAACAGTCCAGAAACGCCATGGCAAATAACCGCTGAAGAGTCCAGAGACCGCCATGGCAAAGCACCGCCGAACAGTCCAAAACCGCCATGGCAAAGCACCGCTGAAGCGTCCAGAGACCGCCATGGCAAAGCACCGCTGAACAGTCCAGAACCGCCATGGCAAAGCACCGCTGAAGAGTCCAGAGACCGCCATGGCAAAGCACCGCTGAACAGGGCATGCACCGGGGAAGAATGTGTCCACCACATCAAGCATCGTTATCCCATGTGCGGGTGGGACAGGGACGGTACAGGAACTTCCACGGGGAGACTAATCCAGTCTGAGCACCAGTCCCCCTCCAGAACCAGTGGAGGCTGTTATCTACTTTGGAAACTGTGGCTTTGCAATCCCCAGGATGGCACAGTGGGCAAGCCACCCACTGTAGAGACTTGAGAGACTGTGGCTTTGCACTCCCCAGGATGGTATAGTGGGCAAACCACCCACTGTAGAGACTTGAGAGACTGTGGCTTTGCTCTCCCCAGGATGGTACAGTGGGCAAGCCACCCACTGTAGAGACTTGAGAGGCTGTGGCTTTGCACTCCCCAGGATGATACAGTGGGCAAACCACCCACTGTAGAGACTTGAGAGACTGTGGCTTTGCACTCCCCAGGATGGAACAGTGGGCATGGAGCCCCGTCGTGGATCTGGCTTTGCACTCCTCCGGCTGAGGTGCCCCCCCTTCCCTTCCCCCTGAGGTGCCCGTAGTATTTCTATCTGATGCCCCGGCAGTGTTCTCTCCGTGTGTGGACAGGTATATTTTGTGGGCCTCGCCCATGCATTTTTGGACTAGTGGTGCACGTACATTTATATGTGCATATCTGCACTACTTCTCGGAATGTGTATACTTTTGTATGGTTAGCTAATATATCAGTATATTTTTGAGACATGTATATTGATACATTACAAGGTTTTGACTGATTTCATTTTGTCTTTGCTTACTTCCAGGGGGGTTGTGGGTTGTTGATGTGATTTTTGTGAATGCTTTGGTGTGTGTGTTGTAATATGCGAGGGTGGGGTGGGGGTGGGGGTGTTGCGTGTGTGTCCCCCTAACTTTTGCCTCCCCCCTCCCCTATGTCATAGGTGCAGTACTCACCGTTGTCGTCGCCGGCACTGGCGTTGGTCTTCATAGATGAGTATGAATATAAGGGCCGGTAGGATTTGGAGTTCAGGCTCCATGGAGTCCTCCTTCCTCGTGGGATGTGTTCAGGTGAGCGTTTTCCCATTGCAGAAACTGTTTCCGCCGTGTTTTTATCCACGGAGAATCCACCCCGGAAAAGGTGGCGGATTGGCGGGTTGTGATACTATGGGAGGTACATTGTCTTCCGCCTGTCTGTTGGCGGTGACCGCCGCGCTGCTTGTCTGTACCGCCGTGGCTGTTGGAGTGTTAAAGTGGCTGTCTTTGTTGGCGGTTTCCGCCACGGTCATAATTCCAAACTTTTTACCGCCGGACTGTTTGCGGTCTTACCGCCGCTTTAACACCGTCCACCAGGGTTGTAATGACCACCAAAGTCTTTTCTTTTGCATGTGCATGACAGTTGCAGATACGGATGAATGCTACATGTAATGGTTGTGGATCTGGACATGTTGTATGCTCCCTGTATGAAGGGTCCCAGCGCCACCTTAGGCCTGCAAATCAGATATACAATAATGAAGGTGCTGCTGGGCAGATGTACCATTTCTCCTGCACAACTATTAGTGTTGTGATGCATGCATATGGCACCTCAGTAATGAGCAGCACCAAATGAGGCGTGCGCCATGCATCATCTATGGAAAAGGGTCCCAAAACCTGTTTGGGAGTCAAATGTATAAGCCGCTGAGTAAAATGAGAAATCCCTTATTTCAATTTTTCATGCACTTTGAATGGCTGCTGAGAGGAGGTGTGATATGGGGGCATAAAAATGTATGAAATGTGCCCCCATGTACTCAGCAGAAGTTGTGATGATCTACGGCAACTCCTGGTGAGTACATAATTTACCTTCACAGAAACAGATGCAGTTGGTCCCTACCTGCATCCTGCTGTGCCTTAATTCTCATTAGACTCACACATGGCGGGGGTCAGGGGTGCACTGAGGGCCACAAGCACTGTATAGATGCAATTGGTGCTGCAGTCCTGTTTTTCTATCAGTCCTTTGTGTTATTGGCCAAGGCCATGTAAGGGACCATGACCATGCACTGGGTCCAGACTACTGCCACTTCCCTGTTCCACTTCATTGTGTATCACATACACCCTACAGTATGTCTATTAGCACACATATATGCAGAGTCAGTTCCACAGGCCTGCCCTTTCTCTCTGACGTATGGGGCTACCCTGCATCTGCTCAATCACTGGCACATCACTCTGTAAACTGCAGCAACAAATGCATCCTTGGACCGCAGAGCAAGTGGTTCTGTGTTGAGGCATATTTCTATGCCCCTGTTCTTATCTCTCCCTGGACCATTAATGGTATACCATGGCAACAATGGCTGGCCACACACTATTGGCAATACATCCATGATTTCCACCAGTCAATGTGCAGGTAGGTATTACTAACTTCACACAAGTATACTCATAGCATTATTGCTCATGTGTGTGCCTTGTGATGGCCCACACATATTACTTACTTCACTGAAGGATGTATCACACCATTCCTCAACAGCCATGAATACCCACACAATCTCTGGGCAATAGTTTGTCAGTTTTCTGTGACAATGACGTAGATGCCTACAACATCTGAAGCAGGCTCAAATGCTATGGGTGTCACAATGGGACAGCCACTGAGACAACCACTGCATGCCCCTCAGATGCAATATACAGTGTCATGCAGTAACATATGGTCATGGAGCTGTAGAGCTAACAGACACCTGCATGACAATGTCTTGTATAAATGGTGAAGTGAGAAGCACCACAGGAGTGTCCGGGACAGTGATGGTTTGTAGGTGCGTGGGTCTACATTATCTGACTATGGCCCTCATTAAAATTTTGGCGGTCTTTTCCAAAGATCGCCAAGGCTGTGGGCGCCAGAATACCACCAGTGCTGGCGGTATTTCTGTCTCCCTATTTCAACTTTTCCACTGGGCCAGCGGATGGTAACAGTGTTACTGTCCGCTGGACCAGCGGAAAAGTCACATTAACATTGCTGCCTGCTCGTAATAGAGCCGGCGGCAATGCTGATGTACACCGGGTGCAGTAGCACCCATCGCGCATTTCACTGCCCGAAATGTGGGCAGTGAAATGCGCGACGGGGCTATGCCTGGGGGCCCCTGCACTGCCCATGCCAAGTGCATGGGCAATGCAGGGGCCCCCAGGGGCACCCCAAGTCCCCCTTACTGCCAGCCTTTCCATGGCGGTGTTTACCGCAGTGGCCAAGCTGGCGGTCGGGTGCTCATAATCCCCAGGACAGCGTATAGTGGGGGGACCGGCGGTATGGCTGTGGCTATTGTGCCACAGTCATAATAGCTGGCAGAACACCGCCAGCCTGATGGCGGTGTTACCACCAGCTTACCACCGGCCGCCAGGGTCAGGGTCATAATGAGGCCCTATGTGTGGTTGACTGATCATAGATGTTTGTCATTTGCTCTGATCTACCACTAGAATGACTTGCTCACTCAGCCTAACAAGTTAACAGTAAACAATGTTGTCCATTAACTGATATGTACAAATTACACTAAACAATGTTTTCCATTCATGTCTTGCAGGTGGACCTGCGCCCTACACTTAAGGAGGGGTTGCCCAATTTGAAGACCCCGATGATTCCAGTAAATGTTATCTTGTGCATCGCATGTGCTAATCCAGGGTTTGGTGTAAGTCAGTCTGAAGTGTGGAATGCTATGAAAGCGTGTTTTGCCTGACCAATGATATGATATCATTGGAGAATGGATGGTGACATCATGTATGTTGGAATGTTGTGCAATGGGAATGGCTTGCTTGTAGTTCAAGGGGCAAGTGTGTTGGCATGGAATTGTATGAAATAGGAATTGTGTGAAATAGGAATTGTAATGGCTGGCCACTTATTCATTGATGTCTACCATGATAGGTATCAGGGCAGCTTTATGTCCATAGTATGCCAGTTGACAACCACTTTGTCACAGCACCATTGTCAGCATTGTGTGCCACACATAGCTTACGCTTACTGACAAGGCGGTACAGATTTGGATTATATCTGAAGAGGTCTCCAGGGGGCTTATGTAGAAGACACATACACCACAGGTGCCTCAGTACACTTCAGATACAAGTAGTCTGTAGTTCTGCAAGTAACCATATTGTGCTGCACAACAGTCAGTTGTATACACTATTAGCAGACACCTAAGCTCCAGATGGTTGTGTGAAAAGTCTATGGCCCTCATTATGATAATGACGGTAAATGCCGCCTACCGCCACGGTGACGAGCACCACAAGACCGTCGCTGTGGCTACCTACCGTCCTTCATAATATGACTGTAGCTGGAATTCCACCAGAAGGCTGGCGGAATTCCGGCTACGGTCATGGTGGCGGATGGTGGTAAGGTGGCACTGCTGCCAGCAGCCACGCCACGCCAGAAGAACGCCGCCGACCGTATTATGACAAATGATACGACCTGGCGGTGTTCCGCTGGCAGACGCTGCTGCTGGCAGCAGCAACGCATCCCGTCTCCTGCCGGAGGACCCCCTGCAAGCAGGTAAGTCAGGTGCTCCATCAGGAGGGGGGGTGCGGGGTGTTGTGTGTGTGTTTGGGGGTGTGTGTTTGTGTCTGTGTGTGTGCATGCAGGTGTGGGCCATGTGTGATGTGTGTGTGCATGAATGAATGTGAGTGTGCGTGTATGTTGTGATGTGTGAATGTGTGTGTGCTGGTATGTATGTCAGTGTGTGTGGGTGTGTGTGTGCATGGATGTATGCATGCTTGGGTGAATGTGGGTATGAGTGTGTGTATGCGTGTGTTTTGACATGTGTGTATGTGTGTTTATGTTGGATGGACGGAAGGGGGAGGGGGAGGGTGGGGAGAACTCTGGGGAGGGGGAGTAGGGCAAATTCTTTCCCTGGCAATGATAGTGCCTACCGCTATGGTTTTCGTGGGGGTACAAAAGCCACGGAAACCATGCCTGGCAATCGTTACCACCCTGGCGGTCGGTGTGGTACATTGGTGGTTTGGCTTTAGCCAAAACCGCAAATGTCATTATATGGTGGTATGTACCGCCAGACTGTTGGCGATACTACTGCCACTATACTACTGACCGCCGGGGTCGTAATGACCCCCTATGTTTCTTCCCACGCCAGATCTCAGCAGTTTTTACAACATGGTCCTGCCACCATGATGTTTGTGAGTGATGCAGGTCACATCACATATGCGTATGAAGTGAATGCTGTGTGCGTACCTGGTACTTTGATTATGTCTGCCATGCATGTGCAAATGATGGTCAATGTTTCTGGATACTTTTGCAGCACCCAGTGCAGTGCCAAACTCAATGTGGGCCTAAGGGCACCTCTACAGCCACCATGTGTGGGCACTATACAGCACACAGTAGGGGGCTACAGTTCTGTAAAGTGTTGACAACTTTGATGAGAAGCTCAGGCTTTGGCCGAACCTTCTGGAAAGACTGCATCAGTTGTACATAGGGGCACATCATGGGCAATGGTGTGCCCCCTTGTAATATATGCTAAGGCCAGGTCTTACAACATGACATATTAATGTTGATTTACCAAACCTTAGAATAGCGGGTGGGAAGTTACCAGACCCCCTATCATACGGCCCACACCTTGCCTTCATGATGACTGGGCAAGCCTTGATGTTCCTGTAGGAAAGTACCATCTTGCCTGGCATGTAACCCCCATTTTTACTTGTATGTATGTTTGTTTTTGCCTGTGTCACTGGGATCCTGCTAGCCAGGACCCCAGTGCTCATAAAGTATGTCCTGGATGTTTTCCCTGTGTGGTGCCTAACTGTATCACTGAGGTTCTGCTAACCAGAACCTCAGTGTTTAACCTCTCTCTGCTTTTAAAATTATCACTGCAGGCTAGTGACTCATTTTACCAATTCTGATTGGCACACTGGAACACCCTTATAATTCCCTAGTATATGGTACCTAAGTACCCTGGGTATTGGGGTTCCAGGAGATCCCTATTGTTTGCAGCATTTCTTTTGCCACCCATAGGGAGCTCAGACAATTCTTACACAGGACTGCCACTGCAGCCTGAGTGAAATAACTTCCACGTTAATTAACAGCCATTTTACACTGCACTTAAGTAACTTATAAGTCACCTATATGTCTAACCCTCACTTAGTGAAGGTTAGGTGCAAAGTTACTTAGGGCCATATTTATACTTTTTCAACGCCGCGTTTGCGCCGCTTTTTGACGCAAAAACGGCGCAAACTTACAAAATACAATTGTATTTTGTAAGTTTGTGCCATTTTTGCGTCAAGAAGCGGTGCAAACGCGGCGCTAAAAAAGTATAAATAAGGGCCTTAGTGTGAGGGCACCATGGCAATAGCCAAGGTGCCCCCACATTGTTCAGGGCAATTTCCCCGGACTTTGTGAGTGCGGGGATACCATTACACGTGTGCACTACATATAGGTCAATACCTATATGTAGCCTCACAATGGTATCCCCGAACATGGCCATGTAACATGTCTAGGATCATGGAATTGTCACCCCAATACCATTCTGGTATTGGGGGGACAATTCCATGCATCCCCGGGGCTCCAGCATAGAGCCCGGGTACAGCCAAACTAACTTTCTGGGGTTTTCTCTGCAGCTACCGCTGTTGCCAACCCTCAGACAGGTTTCTGACCGCCTGGGCAGCCCAGTCCCAGGAAGGCAGAACAAAGGATTTCCTCTGAGAGAGCGTGTTACACCTTTGGAAATAGGTGTTAAGGGACTGAAAGGAGTAGCCTCTCCTGGCCTCTGGAAATGTTTAGAGGGGCACAGATGATGCCCTCCATGCATAAGCTAGTCTACACCAGTTCAAGGATCCCCCAGCCCTGCTCTGGTGCAAAACTGGACAAAGGAAAGGGGAGTGACCACTCCCCTGACCAGCACCTCCCAAGGGGAGGTGTCCAGAGCTCCTCCAGTGTGTCCCAGACCTCAGCAATCTGGGATGCAGAGGTGTGAGGGCACAATGGACACCTGTGAGTGGCCAGTGCCAGCAGGTGCCGTCAGAGACCCCTCCTGATAGGTGCTTACCTTTCTCTGTAGCCACTCCTCCTCTGAGGGCTATTTCGGTTCTCTCCTGTGGGTTTCTCTTCAGATAATGAATGCAAAAGCTCACCAGAGTTCCTCTGCACTTCCCTCTTCGACTTCTGCCAAGGATCGACCGCTGACTGCTCCAGGACCCCTGCAAAACCGCAACAAAGTAGCAAGAAGAATACCAGCAACATTGTAGCGCCTCATCCTGCCGGCTTTCTCAACTGTTTCCTGGTAGTGCATGCTCTGAGGGCTGTCTGCTTTCACCCTGCACTGGAAGCCAAGAAGAATTCTCCTGTGGATCGACGGAATCTTCCCCCTGCCAACGCAGGCACCAATCTTCTGCATCACCGGTCCTCTGGGTCCCCTCTCATCTTGACGAGCGTGGTCCCTGGAACACAGGAGCTGGATCCAAGTGTCCCTGACAGTCCAGTGGCCCTTCTGTCCAAATTTGGTGGAGGTAATTCCTTGCCTCCCCACGCCAGACAGTAATCCTGGTCCTTCCTGGGCCCTGGCAGCACCTAAAATCCTCAACCGCAACTCTTGCAGCTAGCAAGGCTTGTTTGCGGTCTTTCTGCATGGAAACAACTCTGCATCCTCCAGCACGCCGTGGGACATCTTCTGACTAAAGGGGAAGTTCCTGGCACCTTCCGTTGTTGCAGAATCTTTGGCTTCTTCCACCCGGAGGCAGCCCTTTTGCACCTTCATCCGGGGTTTAGTGGGCTCCTGCCCCCCCTGGACACTTGCATGACTCTTGGACTTGGTGCCCTTCCTTTACAGGTCCTCAGGTCCAGAATCCGTCTTCAGTGCTTTGCAGTCAGTTGTTGTCTTAGCAGAATCCCCTATCTCGACTTTACTGTCTTTCTGGGGTAGTAGGGTAATTTTACTCCTACTTTCCAGGGTCTTGGGGAGCTATCTTGGACACTCTTGGTGTTTTCTTAACTCTTCCACTCCCAGTGACCCTCTACACACTACACTAGGCCTGGGGTCCATTCGTAGTTCGCATTCCACTTTTGGAGTATATGGTTTGTGTTGCCCCAAGGTCTATTGTCTCCTATTGCATTCTATTGTGTTCTACAGTGTTTGCACTACTTTTCTAACTGTTTACTTACATGATTTTGGTTTGTGTGTATATTTTGTGTATATTACTTACCTCCTAAGGGAGTATATCCTCTGAGATACTTTTGGCATATTGTCACTAAAATAAAGTACCTTTCTTTTTAGTAACTCTGAGTATTGTGTTTTCTTATGACAGAGTGCTAAGTGATATGAGTGGTATAGTAGGAGCTTTGCATGTATCCTAATTCAGCCTAAGCTGCTCTGCTATAGCTACTTCTATCAGCCTAAGCTGCTAGAACACTACTAATCTACTAATAAGGGATAACTGAACCTGGCACAAGGTGTAAGTACCACAAGGTACCCACTATAAGCCAGGCCAGCCTCCTACATTGGTGGTGCAGTGGTGGGATAAGCACTTATAACTGCTTTACCACTTTGTCATTGGTGCTTTTCATACGAAAAACATATACCAAATACTTCAGAATAGACACAGTAACCTAAACAGTTTTTTTCTCATTCTAATATATTTATTTATTGATTTTCACATATTTAGTTTCAGATAATACAATACAATGTAATGTTTTGTTGTTTCAGATTGCTGAAGTGTAAGTATGATCTTGATATATAAAGGAAACAGAACAATAACTGCTCATTTTGCCGTCGATTTTTTCTCATCTAGCAGTTAAATTATTGCGTACATCAACATATGTGTTATATATTGTCGATTCTGTTAACTGTGTCCGCTACTTGCAGAGTAATCGTTAACGCATATATGAAAAGTAAAGAAAAGGTAAAAAAAGGGGAAAGAAAAAAGATTAACAAAGTTAACAATATTAACAATCACTATGCAATCATTTAGTTTTGCGGTTATCGTGGGGTGTCATGGGTACAGTGAGGGCCAGACCATGTTGTGTAAAACAAGTGCTGAGAGTCAAGCTTAAGTGCACTTTCGTACTGGTGTCTTGTCATGTGTGTGAGCTTATGGTGACTGTGTGTATTTGTCGTTGATGACCGTCTGGTTCATGGTGGATGCAGGTCGTTTTTAGCTTCCACCTTTAGTATTAATGACTCCCAGTACTCCGTTCCTGAGTTTACAATGCCCTGTGTTCTGAGCCATCTTAAATGATGGGCTTCTGCTTTAGACCATATCAAAAGGTCTTTCAACCATTGCGACAAGGATAGAGGGGCTTGGGATTTCCATGCCATGGCTATCCTGTGTTTGAATAGTACCAGTGCTAAGTCTATGAATCTGTGAAGGTATTTGTCTCGTTTTGTTTTGGGTCTAATACTTAACAGGCAAGAAGACGGTGTCTCAGGTAGGGTATAGTCCGTTATTCCCGTGATTGTTGCAATAATTGTGCGCCAGACACTACGTAGAGTTGGTCAATCCCATACCATATGTTAAAATCCTGCTAGGGATATAGCACATCTCGGGCAGGCTGGTTCATGTGTGGGATACATACGGTGGAGCCGTTTTGGATCTAGGTATGCTTGGTGTATGTAGTTAAATTGAGTGAATCTGAATCTGGCATTACGGGAGACCTCCTTTACTGAGCGCAATGCTAAGTTCCACTCTGATGTTGTCAGTGATTGTGACAAGGCGGTATTCCATTTTTCATGTGTTGTTTGTAGTGGGGCAATGATGGGTGCTCAAAGTGCTGTGTATATAGTGGTAACGATGCGTTTAGTTGTCGTTGCCGATAAAATAGCATGTAAGGCGTGAGATGTTGGTGGCTCGATATTCCCCGGACCCCATATGTGACGCATGCCTTGTATTAAAGTGTAATAAGTGATGAATTGCCCTGGAGCAATATCATATTCAGTTATCATATCTTGAAAAGATTTAAGTACACCGTCCGAGAAGAGGTGTTCTGTTCGTGTAATGCCCATGTCTGCTCACAGTACTCTTGTTTGGGCTGGTAAAGTCTGTGGTACACCAGGTATATCCCATTGTGCTATCGCCGGGAATATGGTGTGGGTGAACGTTTGGGGTGTAAGTAACGATGCCATGAAGCGTGTGCCGCTTTCATTAGTGGATTCAGTTTAGGACCTCCCTTCTTAGTGTTAATCAACCAAGTGTTCAGTGCTGTATTACCCAGTTGGGCTAGTACCTCGTGAGTTTCCGGGTGGAGCGGAGAGGTCAACCATGTGGTTGGCCATTGCAGCTGTGCTGCTGCGTAGTAGGATTCAAAGTGATGGGCACCAAGGCCTCCTTCGTGGAGCGGTCTCTGGACTACAGAAAGTGCCACTCTATGACATTTGTCTCCCCATATTAAGTCCAATAATAGACTGTTCAGCGCTCTGAAAAAGGCCTGTGGTACTGCAATAGGCAGAGCTGAGAAATAATACAGCAACCGAGGTAGAATTAACATCTTAGATACCGCTACTCTGCCCATTAGGGATAAAGGTAGTGATTGCCAGAAAGTGAGAGATGTACGAGAGGACGTCAGTGCTCTAGTTAAGTTGCCATCCATGATGTTTTTGGACGAGTGATAGATATGTATTCCTAGGTATTTGAAAGTGTCATATTGCCACTGCAGTTTTGTGTTATTTGCAAGAAGGCGTCTAGCGGGAGGATATAGTACTAGTAGAAACACGCATGATTTAGGCCAATTGACCTGGAGTCCTGATGCTGTCCCGAAAAGTGGTGCTCAAGTTCAGGAAGCGTGGAGTGCACATCTCTGATATTTATAAGGGCATCATCTGCATTGAGGGACACCACGTGAAATCTTTGAGAGTCCCATATTCCCCAGGCTTCGGCTTTGGTACGTAGGTAAAATGCTAGAGGTTCCATGGCCAAAGCAAATAGCAACGGCGATAGTGGGCAGCCCTGACGTGTGCCTCGTTGTATGTTGATGCAGTTCGATATTACCCTGCTTGTCTTCACTCTAGCTAATGGATCACCGTATAGTGTCTTAACCCAACGCACTAGGCATGGCCCAAATCCCATTTCTCCCAGGCAAGCAAATAAGAAGTCCCATCCTAATGTGTCAAAGGCCTTCTCTATTTCTAGAGAGACCGCTACACAGTGAATGTCCTCCGTTGATGTATTGTGTATTAAGTGTAGAAGACGTCTGATATTTATGTGTGTGGTGCGGCCTGATATAAAACCTGATTGATCCTGGTGTACTAAGGAGTTCATTGCAGGTAGCAGGCGGTTAGCAAGTATCTTACCTAATATTTTGCAATCTAGGTTGAGTAATGATAAGGGACGGTAGGATCTTACATCAGACGGATCACGCCCTGATTTAGGGAGCACTACAATAAGAGCCTCCCGCATTGAGAGCAGCAGGGAGCCCTGTTGGAATGCCTCTTGATAGACCTCTACTAGCCGTGGAAAGAGGGTAGTAGGGTATGTAGCATAGTATTCGATGGGCAAGCCATCTGTGCCTGGAGTCTTACCACGCGCCATCTGTTTGACCGCAGTTGCAATTTCGTCTAGTTGTATGGGTTCCTCTATCATTTTGTGTTGTGTGTCTGATAATTTGGGAAGGGGCACCTCGTCTAAGAAGCTGCATGCTCTCTCTGCGTTTAAATCCACCGGCCGTTTATATAGCCGTTGGTAGTAGGTGCGGAAAGCGTTGTTTATTGCGAGCTGTGACGTGGCCATATGTCCATCTGGCAACAGGATGGACATTGCTGGTGTTTTATGGTTCACTTCTCGGAGGAGCCAAGCAAGCACCTTACCTGAACGATCTCCCTGAGCATGTTGTAAGGCCATGAGTGTGCGGTAGTCATAATGGCTTAGAGTAGATTCTGCTTTGTGTCTACTTCATCTAAGTTGGCGTAGTTGTGTAGGGGATCCGGAGGGTTCCGTGGCATGAATTTCTTCTTGGTGCAGTTCACGTTCAATCTTTATGAGATCACGTGTTAGTTGCTGTCGTATTCCCCAAGTTGTGGCCATACAATGACCCCGGATAACCACTTTATGTGACTCCCACTCTATTGCACGGGAAGAAGCGGTGTTAGCGTTTGTTAGGAAATATTGTCGTATAGTGTCTAACAATGACTCGCGAAACGGAGGGTCTAATAAGGCCTCCGTTTGTAAACGCCGAGTGGGTATAGCGGGTCGTGAGGTGCCCCAATGCAAAAGTGCTGTTAGTGGGTTGTGGTCGGAGTGTGTTTTAGCCAGATATTCTGTGTGATTCAAAAGGGGGCCGTTAATGGTGGTACTACACAGTATATCTATCCTGGTGTAAAGGTCATGTACAGAGGAGTAATATGAATATTCACGTTCTTGTGGGTGACTCGAACGCCACACATCAACCAACCTCATGTGTGTGCTCCAGGTTCGAAGGTGACGGACGTTGCGTAGTCCGGGGGCAGCCGATATTGGGGGATGAGATCGGTCTAGTTGAGGATCCATAATGCAATTAAAGTCTCTGCCCCAGATCATAGGGGCAAGTGGATCGTGGAATAGGGCAGGTTTGAGGGAATCTAGGAAGGGGATCTGATTAGCGTTTGGGGCATAGACAGCTGCTAGGTTAATTGGTGTGCCATCCAGCTTACCCTCCAATATCACATATCTACCTTCCTTGTCTATTGACTGGGATATGAGAGCAAAGGGAGTACCAGGAGCCAGCCATATTAGAACGCCTTTGGCAAATGCTGACGTAACAGTGCCATATATTTGACCTCACCAGCGAGACCTTACCTTCGTTAATTCTACTTTCGTGAGATGCGTTTCCTGAAGCATTGCAAAGTGTACACCATATCGTTTAAGATATGAGTGTATTTTATAACGTTTGGTGTATGTTGCCATGCCTCTCACATTCCAGGTCAGGATTCTATACTGTGGGGGTTGGGTCGGTCGTTGTATATGAGACATCATTCATAAAATGTTATGGAAGATATTACAGACAGTATATCACAGTTGCACCCTATGTTTTCAAGGATTTGATTCTGCATGGGTAGCTGAGGTGTCTTAGCCCTGTGTTTCGCGCTACAGTGATTTTCAAGACTGCATATCAATGAGCATGGGGAAACATGTAAAAAAACAATAAGAAAAAACCCCAACGATAAAAACAATCCCTCCCAGGCCGCAGCTATATTGTGTGCCGCCCAATATACTAACTATTAACAGGTAACAAGTTTCTCTGTGACTCTGTGAACAACGCATCCAGAGGTACATTGTGGTGGGGTAGTGATGGTTTTCGGTGAGAGTATGCCCCGCTGCGGGCCCTGAACGATTAATGTGGTAAAGGAGGAAGGATCAGTTCAGACAATGTTCGCGGTGATAACCAAGTTTTCTATGAGGAGGTATATAAGGAGTGGTGAAGTACAACGTTCGTATGACCTGCATTGATTGTTAGATTATATCGTCCGCTGTGCGAGGCGTAACATGTGGGGTTATATTGCTGCCAGTCTCTGAAACCTCGGACCCAGAGTCCGATGTTTGTAAGTGCTCCAAGTATTGAAGGGGTTCTTGCAGCAAAGTGTAGCTGCCGCTACACCACTATCGCGTTCGGCTGCCGCCTGTTCCCGATTGGGGCGGGAGTTAGCTGGTTTTCTGCGACGGCGTCTCGGTTTCGGGGTGATCCATGTAGCCACTTCTTTCTCTTCCTCGGTTGCCGCCACCAGGCCCTTGGCATGGAGCCAAGTCCATACATCTTTGGGTGATTGAAAGATGTGTGTTGTTTCTTGGTCTATGATCTTGAGTTTTGCTGGGTAAAGATGGGCATATTTAATTTGTAAGGTGCGGAGGCGTTGTTTAACTACCATGAATGACCCCCTTTTCCGTTGCACCTCCATTGTGTAATCCGGATATGCCGCTATTGCTGTGTTTTCGAAGTGCCAGGGACCCTTGGTGCGGAAAAATTCTAGGATCAAGTCTCGATCCCGAAAATTCAGGAGGCAAGCTATGAGTGGGCGTGGAGGGGCACCTGCCTTTGGTGGTCGGCCCGGAACTCGGTGGGCCCTCTCGATGGAGAACAGAGGTGGGGTATCTTCCTGGAATATCGTGGATCTGAGCCATTTTTCCAAAAAGGATTCTGCATTAGGTAGTTCAGAGCGCTCCTGAAATCCAATGAAACGTTATTTCGTCTACAGCGGCCTTCCGCATCTTCGGCTCTGCGGTGGAGGGCATTGAGTTCCTCTTGCATGGATGTTAATCGCGTTTGTATAGATTGAAAAGTTGGTGGTACAGTCTGTGTGATTTCCTCCGCCTGGGTAACCCGCTATGTTAGTTTACGATGATCCGCTCTCAGCAGGTTCACTTCTAGTGAGACTGTGTCAATCTTGGTTTCCAGCGAGGTTTTGGTATCCAGTATTGCATGCAGAATTTTTTCAAACTTTGCAGAGTGACTTTTCAGTGTGTTTTCCAGTTGACGGAACTGTTCAGTTTGTGATAGTGGTTCCGAGGAAGCTTTGTCATTTGTAGCCCCAGTGTCACTTATCGCCTTTTTGGGCCGCTGTTTCCCCATAGAAGCAGTGAGAAGGAGGTGTATATCTGCTAGCTGTAACCATGGTTATTGGACCGCTGCAAATGATATTCTCTTTGCGGCACTGATACATTTGTGGTGTTCTGAGTAGTAGTTTCGCAATTGTACTCGGCACAGTAGAGTATATTTTAATAAACACACAGAGATTCACTTGCAGAAGGGTATCTAAGCGCTGAGTGCTGGGAGTCCCAGGTTTTAAGTGATGGCAGAGATAGTTGTCAATGCGTCTTATAGGCAGGCAATAGAGCTCCAATCATAGTGCACATGAGGTAGTCCTGAGGTTGCTTGCAGTTTTCAAACAATGGTGTTGCTGCCCGTTTTGTGGGTTACAATGTTCCTGGGCAGCAGTCCGGTCAGTTTCCCCCTAACAAGCACCGGGGTACAGTAGGCCTTCACTCAGCCTTGGGGTGCACTGTCGGTGAAATAACAAAAGGAGGGGTGAGCAACCCCTCTTCTTGGCAGTCTTATAAAGCGGATTGCTCCGCTGTATGCGCGCCTTCTTCGCTGCCACCGCAGTGCACCTACCGCCTCATTACCAGTGCGATCTCTGAAGAGGTGCGCACTTTCTCCAGCAACGAGCGGCAACGAGCGCCTCTGACTCGTGTCTCCTCAGCGGATTGCTCCCGTCCGACACCCTTGGCAAGGTGTGTGACCACAGTATCGTCAGGATCCTGCCCACTGATCCGGATCGCGGAGGCCGGCAGATCCACCAGTCAGGTCGCCATTTGCAGCTACCGGTCACGAACGGCGTGCGGAGGCTAGCGCGTCGTAGCACACCTTCTCTGACTGCGTCCGTTTACACCGCTGCAGTTGAGCAATGCCACAGGAGCTCGCTGCATGTAGAAAGCTCCTTTAAAGATAGTTTTTGCAGGATGTTGTGCAGGCCCCATGCGGAGCTCGTTTAGTTGCGTCCTATGCAGCCGCCATCTTAACCTAAACAGTTTAACTTTCCTTCTTTAAAACTTTCTGAAAAGTTTCTGAAAACTTTTACAAGTTTTCAAAAGTTTGAAAAAGTTTTTTCTCTGTTCTTTTAAAAGTTCCAAAAACATTTTTCTCTCTCTGTCCTAAACCTTTTCTATCATGTCTGCAGTAGAGCTTACTCCCACAGTTGTCCAGGCAACATATGGGAATCTAAACTTTAAAAGTTTGAGGGGTCTCTGCATTGAAAGAGGTTTAGCAATTGGAAATAATCCTACAAAAGATCTTCTTCTCAGCCTTCTCCTAGAAAGTGACCAGAACCAGTCTGGCCCATCCCAGGATCAGGAGGTAGAGGAGGGGGGTACCCAGTCAGACTCAGAGGAGTCCCCTGAGGATGCTGGGGAGGGTTCTTCCAAGGACCTGTCAGCTAACAGGCCATCTAGTGACACTGGTAGTGGGAGGGGGGTCACGCATTAGTAGGGCACCTTTCACTCCTAAAGGCCAGGTTACTAGAGTCCAGTCAGTTAGGGACAGGCCCAACTCTGCCAATTCCCACATAACTTCTGTGTCTCACAATTCCCAAGCCTCCCACCCTGAGGATAACTTAATGGAAAGGGAACTCAGGAAGCTGAGGTTGGAAGAGGCCAGGCTGAAGCTTAAACAGCAGCAGCTGGCCTTAGACAGGGAATCTCTGGATGTGGAAAGGGAAAGGCAGAGGTTGGGGTTAGTTCCCCATGGTGTCAGCAGCAGTGTTTTTGATAGTAATCCTGTTAGAGTGCAAGCTTCCAGAAACCTTCATAAGATAGTCCCCTCTTACAAGGAAGGTGATGACATTAACAAGTGGTTTGCTGCACTTGAGAGGGCCTGTATGGTACAGTTGGTCCCTCAAAGGCAGTGGGCTGCTATCTTGTGGCTGTCTTTCACTGGTAAGGGTAGGGATAGGCTCCTTACTGTCAGAGTAAGTGATGCTCCTAACTACTACTAGTGTTGAAGGACGCACTCTTGGATGGAGTTGGCTTAACCACTGAACAATACAGGATTCAGTTCAGAGACACTAGAAAAGAGTCTTCTTAAGACTGGACAGATTTTGTAGACTGTTCAGTGAAATCCTTGGAGGGTTGGTTACATGGCAGTAAGGTGACTGACTATGAAAGGCTGTATAATCTAATCCTGACAGAGCATATTTTGAACAATTGTTTGTCTGATTTGTTGCACCAGTACTTGGTAGACTCAGATCTGACCTCTCCCCAAGAATTGGGAAAGAAGGCAGACAAATGGGTCAGAACAAGAGTGAACAGAAAAGTTCATACAGGGGGTGACAAGGATGGCAAGAAGAAGGATGGTAAGTCTTCTGACAAGGGTGGGGACAAAGATAAAAAACATTCTGAGTCTTCATCAGGCCCACAAAAATCCTCTGGGGGTGGTGGGTCCAAATCCTCTTCTCACAATCAGAAAAAGCCATGGTGTTATGTATGTAAAGTAAAAGGCCATTGGGCAAGTGATGCCACTTGTCGAAAGAAAAACGCCAAGGCTCCCACCACCACAACCTCAACTGCAACCTTTAGTGCCCCTAGTAATAGCAGTGGTGGTGGGAAGTCTACTACAAATAGCCAGTCCAAGGGTGTAGCTGGGCTCACTATTAGCAATGTAGTTGGGGTTGGTCTTGTTAGGGAGACCACAGAGGCTGTTTTAGTCTCTGATGGGGGCATTGACTTTGCCTCCTTGGTTTCTTGTCCCCTTAATATGGGTAAGTACAAGCAACTACCCCTAATTAATGGTGTTGAGGTTGAGGCCTACAGGGACACAGGAGCTAGTGTAACTATGGTTATAGAGAAACTGGTTCACCCTGACCAACACCTACTTGGTCAGCAGTACCAAGTGACTGATGCTCACAATAACAGACTTAGCCACCCCATGGCTGTTGTGAATCTCAACTGGGAGGGGGTTACTGGTCCAAAGAAAGTTGTGGTAGCCACTGAATTACCTGTAGATTGCTTACTAGGCAATTATTTGGAGACATCAGCTTGGGCTGAAGTGGAGTTGGAGGCTCATGCAGCAATGCTGGGCATTCCTGGGCATATTTTTGCTTTGACAAGGGCTCATGCCAAAAAGCCAAAAAAGACAATGAAACTTGGATCCTGGAACAATGGACCAAGTGCTCCCAAAAGGTAGAGGCAGGAAGGGTAAATCCTTGCCCACTATCCCTCCCTCACCAGAAGATTCCCCTTTTGTGGAAGAGGAATCCTTTCCCTATGCAGAACCTACACCAGATGAGCGGGCAGCAGACACTGCTGAGCTTTTGGGTGCAGAGGGGCCTGCTAGGGAAGAGCTGAGTGTGGCACAGCAGACCTGTCCCACACTAGAGGGTTTGAGACAGCAAGCTGTCCAACAGAAGAATGAGGATGTCAGTGATAGCCATAAGGTATATTGGGAAGACAACCTCCTGTATACTGAGTCAAGGGACCCCAAACCTGGAGCTGCCAGGAGATTGGTCATTCCTTTGCAATACAGAGAGGTTCTTCTTACCTTGGCACATGACATTCCCTTGGCTGGGCATTTGGGCCAAAGTAAAACTTGGGACAGGCTTGTTCCCTTGTTTCATTGGCCTCATATGTCAGAGGACACCAAAGAGTTTTGTCGCTCTTGTGTGAACTGCCAAGCCAATGGCAAGACTGGTGGCACTCCAAAGGCCCCCTTAATTCCACTTCCAGTGTTTGGGGTGCCCTTTGAAAGGGTAGGGGTTAACATAGTTGGCCCTCTTGGCCCTCCAACAGATTCAGGCAATAGGTTTATCCTAGCGGTAGTGGACCATGCCACTACGTACCCTGAAGCCATCCCCTTAAGGACCACTACAGCTCCTGCACTGGCAAAGGCCCTCCTGGGAATCTTTCCCTAAGGAAGTGGTGTCAGGCAGAAGTAGTAACTTCATGTCTGCATACCTCAGAGCAATGTGGAAAGAGTGTGGTGTAACATACAAGTTCACTACTCCTTATCATCCACAAACAAATGGTCTGGTTGAGAGGTTTAATAAAACTCTCAAAGGTATGATAATGGGACTCGCTGAAAAACTCAGAAGGAGATGGGATGTCCTTTTACTTGCCTCCTTTTTGCTTACAGGGAGGTACCCCAAAAAGGAGTGGGCTTTAGCCCCTTTGAACTCCTCTTTGGGCACCCTGTGAGAGGTCCCCTTGCACTTGTTAAGGAGGGTTGGGAACAACATTTAAAAGCTCCTAAACAGGACATTGTGGATTATGTACTTGGACTAAGATCAAGGATGGCTGAGTACATAAAAAAGGCTAGTAAAAACCTTCAGGCCAGCCAGGAGCTGCAAAAGCAATGGCATGACCAGAAGTCTGTCCTGACCTAGTACCACCCAGGAAAGAAGGTGTGGGTATTGGAGCCTGTGGTCCCAAGAGCACTCCAGGACAAATGGAGTGGACCCCATCTAATTGTAGAGAAAAAGGGTGAGGTTACCTACTTGGTAGACCTGGGCACTGCCAGGAGTCCCCTTAGGGTGCTCCATGTCAACCACCTGAAACCCTACTATGACAGGGCTGATCTCACCCTGCTCATGGCAACTGATGAGGGACAGGAAGAAGAGAGTGACCCTCTCCCTGATCTCATCTCCACCACTGAAGCTGATGGCTTAGTGGAGGGAGTAGTACTTGCAGATTGTCTTACTGCTGAGCAGAAAGATAACTGTGTAAATCTTTTAAGTCAGTTTTCTGAACTCTGCTCACTAATACCAGGTACCACTACTTGGTGTGAGCATACAATCAATACTGGAGACAGTTTACCTGTCAAAAGTAAGATTTATAGGCAGCCTGACCATGTCAGGGACTAAACAAGAAGTTCAGAAAATGTTGGACTTAGGAGTGATTGAGCCTTCAGAAAGCCCAGTGGTGCTGGTTCCAAAACCTCACAGTAAGGATGGTAAAAGAGAGATGAGGTTTTGTGTTGACTATAGAGGGCTCAACCAAGTAACCAAGACAGATGCTCACCCTATACCCATGGCAGATGAGCCGATAGCTACACTGGCTTCTGCCAAGTATCTAAACACTTTTGATTTAACTGCAGGGTATTGGCAGATTAAGTTATCAGAAGATGCAAAACCTAAAACAGCATTCTCAACCATTAGAGGGCACTATCAATTCACTGTGATGCCCTTTGGTCTGAAGAATGCACCTGCCACTTTTCAAAGGTTGGTGAACACAGTCCTGCAAGGGTTGGAAGCTTTTAGTGCAGCATATCTGGATGATATAGCTGTCTTTAGCTCCACCTGGGATGATCACCTGGTCCACCTGTGGAAAGGTTTAGAGGCCCTGCAAAAGGCAGGCCTCACTATCAAGGCCTCAAAGTGCCAGATAGGGCAGGGGAAAGTGGTTTATCTGGGCCGCCTAGTGGTGGGGAACAGATTGCACCACTGCAGAGGAAAATCCAGACTATTATGGAATGGGCTCCCCCTACAACTCAAACCCAGGTGAGAGCCTTTTCAGGCCTCACAGGGTACTATAGGAGGTTTATTAAGAATTATGCCTCCATTGGAGCTCCTCTTCATGACCTCACTAGTATAAAGATGCCTAAAAAGGTATTGTGGACAGCTAGCTGTCAAAAAGCTTTTGATGCGCTCAAACAGGCCATGTGCTCTTCACCTGTCCTAAAAAGCCCTTGCTACTCCAAAAAGTTCATAGTCCAGACTGATGCTTCTGAATTGGGGGTTGGGGCAGTGCTATCACAGCTTAATACTGAGGGCCAGGATCAACCTGTTGAGAGGTAGACCCCTAGAGAAAAGCGTTGGTCTGCCATAGAGAGGGAGGTCTTTGCTGTGGTCTGGGCACTGAAAAAGTTGAGACCATACCTGTTTGGTACTCACTTTATTGTTCAGACAGACCACAAACCTCTACTTTGGCTAAAACAAATGAAAGGTGAAACCCCTAAATTGTTGAGGTGGTCCATATCCCTACAGGGAATGGACTATACAGTGGAACATATACCTGGGAGGACCCACTCCAATGCAGATGGACTCCCCTGATATTTCCGCTTAGACAATGAAGACTCATCTGGCCAAGGCTAGCCTTACTGTCCCTCGTTTGGGGGGGGGGTGTTGTGTAGGAAAGTACCATCTTGCCTGGCATGTTACCCCCATTTTTACTTGTATGTATGTTTGTTTTTGCCTGTGTCAGTGGGATCCTGCTAGCCAGGACCCCCAGTGCTCATAAAGTATGCCCTGTATGTGTTCCCTGTGTGGTGTATAACTGTATCACTGAGGCTCTTCTAACCAGAACCTCAGTGTTTATGCTCTCTCTGCTTTTAAAATTGTCACTGCAGGCTAGTGACTAATTTTACCAATTCTGATTGGCACACTGGAACACCCTTATAATTCCCTAGTATATGGTACCTAAGTACCCAGGGCATTGGGGTTCCTGGAGATCCCTATGGGCTGCAGCATTACTTTTGCCACCCATAGGGAGCTCAGACAATTCTTACACAGGACTGCCACTGCAGGCTGAGTGAAATAACGTCCACGATATTCCACAGCCATTTTACACTGCACTTAAGTAACTTATAAGTCACCTATATGTCTAACCCTCACTTAGTGAAGGCTAGGTGCAAAGTTACTTAGTGTGAGGTCACCCTGGCACTAGCCAAGGTGCCCCCACATTATTCAGGGAAATTTCCCCGGACTTTGTGAGTGCGGGGATACCATTACACGGGTGCACTACATATAGGTCAATACCTATATGTAGCGTCACAATGGTAACTCCGAACATGGCCATGTAACATGTCTAGGATCATGGAATTGTCATACCATTCTGGTATTGGGGGGACAGTCATACCATTCTGGTATTGGGGGGACAATTCCATGCATCCCCGGGGCTTCAGCATAGAGCCCAGGTACAGCCAAACTAACTTTCCGAGGTTTTCTCTGCAGCTACCGCTGTTACCAACCCTAAGACAGGTTTCTGCCCCCCTGGGGCCTGGGCGGCCCAGTCCCAGGAAGGCAGAACAAAGGAATTTCTCTGAGAGAGGGTGTTACACCCTCTCCCTTTGGAAATAGGTGTTAAGGGCCTGAAAGGAGTAGCCTCTACTGGCCTCTGGAAATGCTTTGAAGGGCACAGATGGTGCCCTCCTTGCATAAGCCAGTCTACACCGGTTCAGGGATCCCCCCAGCCCTGCTCTGGCATGAAACTGGACAAAGGAAAGGGGAGTGACCACTCCCCTGGACCAGCACCTCCCAAGGGGAGGTGCCCAGAGCTCCTCCAGTGTGTCCCAGACCTCAGCCATCTTGGATGCAGAGGTATGAGGGCACAATGGACACCTCTGAGTGGCCAGTGCCAGCAGGTGACGTCAGAGACCCCTCCTAATAGGTGATTACCTTTCTCTGTAGCCAATCCTCCTCTGAGGGCTATTTAGGGTCTCTCCTGTGGGTTTCTCTTCAGATAACGAATGCAAAAGCTCACCAGAGTTCCTCGGCACTTCCCTTTTCGACTTCTGCAAAGAATCGACCGCTGACTGCTCCAGGACGCCTGCAAAACCGCAACAAAGTAGCAAGAAGACTACCAGCAACATTTTAGCGCCTCATCCTGACGGCTTTCTCGACTGTTTCCTGGTGGTGCATGCTCTGAGGGCTGTCTGCCTTCACCCTGCACTGGAAGACAAGAAGAATTCTCCTGTGGGTCAACGGAATCTTCCCCTGCCAACGCAGGCACCAAACTTCTGCATCACCGGTCCTCTGGGTCCCCTCTCACCTTGACGAGCGTGGTCAATGGAACACAGGAGCTGGATCCAAGTGTCCCCGAAAGTCCAGTGGCCCTTCTGTCCAAATTTGGTGGAGGTAAGTCCTTGCCTCCCCACACCAGACAATAATCCTTTGTACTGCATGAACTGCAGCTGCTAGGGCTTCTGTGCACTTTTGCAAGACTTCCTTTGTGCACAGCCTAGCCCAGGTCCCCAGCACTCCGTCCTGCATTGCCCAACTCGCTGAGTTGGACTCCAACTTTGTGGGACTCCCTTTTGTTGTGCTGAGATGACTGCCGTGCTCAGATCTTCTGAATGCCTGTTCAGGTGCTTCTGCGGGTGCTGTCTCCTTCTGTGTGGGCTCTCTGTGTTGCTGAGCGCCCCCTCTGTCTCCACCTCCAAGGGGTGACCTCCTGGTACTTCCAGGGCCCTGGCAGCACCTAAAATCCTCAACCGCAACTCTTTCAGCTAGCAAGGTGTCTTTCTGCGTGTAAACAACTCTGCGTCCTCCAGCATGCCGTGGGACATCTTGTGACCGAAAGAGAAGTTCCTGGCACCTTCCGTTGTTGCAGAATCTTTGGCTTCTTCCACCCAGAGGCAGCCTTTTTGCACCTTCATCTGGGGTATAGTGGGATCCTGCACCCCCTGGACACTTGCGTGACTCTTGGACTTTGTCCCCTTCCTTTACAGGTCCACAGGTCCAGGAATCCGTCTTCAGTGCTTTGCAGTCAGTTGTTGTCTTTGCAGAATCCCCTATCTCGTCTTTACTGTCTTTCTGGTGTAGTAGGGTAACTTTACTCCTACTTTCCAGGGTCTTGGGATGGGGTATCTTGGACACTCTTAGGGCCTTATTTATACTTTTTGGTGCAAAACTGCACTAAGGCAGTTTTGCCCCAAAAAGTTTTGCACCGGCTTGCACCATTTTTTAGCACTAGCTGGGCACCATATTTATGGAATGGTGCAAGCCGGTGCAAAGGGTAGGCTAGCTTAAAAAAAAATGACGTTAGGCAGTTTTGAGTCAAAATAAATGATTCTGACCAGATTAGCATCATTTTTTGACGCTAAGGGGCATATTTATACTCTGCACTGAATTAGCATAATTTTTTTTTACTCTAATTCAGTGCAAAACTAACTCCATATTTATACTTTGGTGCTAGACCTGTCTAGCACCAAGGGGCATATTTATACTCTGTTTGCACCAAATTAGTGTCATTTTTTTTAACTCTAATTCGGTGCAAAACTAACTCCATATTTATACTTTGGTGCTAGACCCCTCTAGCACCAAATTTATGGAGTTAAAGTCATTTTTTGAAAGTGGAGACCTACTTTGCCTTAATGAGATGCAAGGTAGGCGTTCCCGTGCAAAAACTGACTCTATGGCCCTAATGCCATATTTAGGGGCATATTTATACTCTGCGGCATATTTATACTCTGTTTGCACCGAATTAGTGTCATTTTTTTTTACTCTAATTCGGTGCAAAACTCACTCCATATTTATACTTTGCTGCTAGACCCATCTAGCGCCAAGGCCCTGATTTAAACTTTTTTTGCACCACATTAACATCATTTTATGACACAAAAGTGGCGCAAACTTACAAAATATCGGCCCTTATTTATACTTTTTGCTGCAAAACTGCACTAACTCAGTTTTGCACCAAAAAGTTTAGCACCGGCTTGCACCATTTCTGTGCACCAGCCGGGCACCATATTTATGGAATGGTGCAAGCCGGTGCAAAGGGTAGGCTAGAGTTAAAAAAAATTACTTTAGTCGGGTGGGACTGGCAGTATAGAAGAAGAGGATTTAGCACCAAAAAATGGCTTTAGGCAGGTTAGAGTAAAAAAAAATGACTCTAACCAGATTAGCGTCATTTTATGGTGCTAAACCTACCATGCCACATGACTCCTGCCTTAGAAAAGGCAGGAGTCATGCCCACCACCCCAGTGGCCAGCACAGAGGACAGGGGTCCCCTGGGCATGGCCATTGCACCCTGTGCCATGTATGGGGGCCCATTTCAGGGCCCCCTATGGCACTTTCAAAAATAAAATGCACTTACCTGTACTTACCTGGGATGGGGTCCCCCATCCTCGCAGTCCCTCTAGTGTGGGTGGGGGTGCCCCTAGGGCCTAGGGAGGGCACGTCTGGGCTTATTCCATGGTGTTCCACCATGGAAATAGGGCCACAGGTCCCCTAACACCTGCCCTGACCCACGTCTTAAAAAATGGGGCAAAGCAAGCTTTGCCCCATTTTTTGACCCCTCCTCCCTCCCTTGCACCATTTTTACATGGGAGTATAAATATGGTGTTAAGGCCATAGAGTCATTTTTTTGCACAGGAACGCCTGCCTTGCATCTCATTAAGGCAAGGTAGGTTTCCACTTCCAAAAAATGCCTAAGCTGCTAGAACACTACTAATCTACTAATAAGGGATAACTGGACCTGGCACAAGGTGTAAGTACCACAAGGTACCCACTACAAGCCAGGCCAGCCTCCTACAGTTCCACCAGGGGTGTTGAGGTGATGGATTTCATGCACAGCCCCCCTTTTGGACAGGGACATAGGAAATCCAGACTTGTTGGGGTAAGTGATCCTCACAAGTTAGAAGACACAAATGTTAATCATGGACAATTTTGTCCAATCAGCTTTGGGCCCTGTTCATTAACAATGGATTGCCGTCATCCCAATGACATGTATATGATATTGCTAATGGCTGGTAGGAAATACTCATAGATGAGAAGTAAATCATTGTTGAGGAATGTGTGTTGCACTGTATGTGTTATCTGCAGTTGCAGTGTACATTATGGGCCTAATTACGATTACATTGGATATAATGGACTTTCAATTCGGCGGGCGGGATATCAGTCACATTTCGGACAGAGTAATCCCCTCTGCCAAAGTCATAATCAGGTCCTATATGTCTATTCAAACACCACCCAATGCTGATACTGATGCTTGCTTCTCTAAGAGGGCCCAGCGCATTCACCACATACTGGAGGTTGATACCTGATACCGCAGAATGGGCAGAAGGTTCAGAAGTGAGAAAGCATCAGGGGAATGGCATGCGTTTGACCATGCTGGACCTCCACTGCAGCCACACAAGGACATTGGTGAAATGTTTTCACGGTTGCAGCGGGCCACAGCTGGACCAAGGCACTCCACGTCAGCTTCAACAGTCATTGCGCAGCCACCAGTTCAGCCACTTGCAGCAGTAGTGCCAAGCCAGTTTGAATAGGACATGAGAAGGGACATTGGCAATATTTTAAGCAGACTGAAAAAATTGGAGGAGGAATCAGCAGAGAACCAGAGGATGTTGCTATACAACAAGAAGAAGATTAAGACAAGCAGGAAGTGAACTTTTTTGTATCATACAACCTCCCAGTTCCTTCCCCTCCCTTTTACTGTTTTACATAGTTTTATATTGGGTTTTAGATGTGCAGTTTTAGGTTAGTGTAGCGTAGGCATATGTTAGCTCAAGTATAGGGGGAGGTGTTTGTTTTGGGGAACTTTTTACATTATTTTATTGTTGGAGGTTGGGTGGTGTGTCAGGTTGGGGTATTTGTGTGTAATATATATATATATATATATATATATATATATATATATATAAATAAATAATAAAATAACAATACCAAAAATGATATATTTTTTCGCCTAGGTTAGGTTAGTACATGTGTAGTCATAGTTTATGTTGTCCTACTTGTATCTTGTCTCTTAAGGGGGGGGATGCGGGGCCAACATTTAGAGTGTGGTGTTACATGTGTAAGATAAGTTTAGAATAGGTTAGAAAAGCGTAGTTGTTAATTAAGGATAGTTAGCATAGATTAGTTTAGAATAGGGTAGGTTTTAGGTATTCTCTTGATATATGGTTTTAAAATAAATCCTCTTCATCTTAGCCTAATAAGTTTTGTAATTTGATTGAGTGACATTGAGGAAGGGAAGCATTTTGGCCAGAGACACCGCCCTGACACTTCCCGTGGTGGTATTACCTTCAATCCTAGTCTCTGATGTATACATTGTGTCTCATGAGTACATTGTCCAAGTTGGGGGAATGGCCTAGGGTATGCTTACTGTCTTGATTTCCCAGGTTTCCCATAGCATCCCCTATGACCAAAGAGCTATGAGAGCAAATGAAACATAATGCCTACTAGTGTATACATTTGCCCTCCAGTGTTCCAGCCATTCACAATGTGTAAGTATTCTTTATCTTGGGCAGGTAAACATAGTACTTTACTTGTCATTGGTAGAGTCCTGCTATTTCATTGTTGGCAAGTGTGGTACATCTGACAACAGGCAAATTTGGAACAATATCCTGCAACATTGACAGGTCGCCTTCATTGATCAGGTTAGCTTTTCCTATTCCACACAAATAAGTTGTACTGGTACTCCCATCTGGGTAAATTACCATTGATTGGGTTCTGGACCATACGTGCTGTATGCCTACTTCAAAGGATATGGGTTCAAAATCATTTAGTATACACAGTAAGTTGGTTGTAGCCAACAACACCATCATTCAGCTTTCTCTTGTTCGGTTCCTAATGTGTGGTTTAGTGCCTCACAGTCATGCACTCATGTACTGATATTCTGTACACATTGACATGGATTGTATCTTGGATCTTTTAGCTGAGAAGATGGATCACAGTAAACGTAGAAATGCCACATGGGTACAAGGTGCTTTATTTACAGGTGCAATTGTAATTGTGATTTCTATACAATATCCCTTTCATAGACCCCATGAGTGAACGTTTGCCATATGTAGCACAATCGGGGTCAAGGGTAGAGGGGCATGTCATGAGACATGGTTAGGAGTAGTGTACATTAGTGAGAAGTGCATAACATTGCCAATTGGTATGAAAGAGATAATGGCAGCACATAGCAGACAATTCAACAGTGGTTAGGTGAAGAGAGCACATTTCCTACTGTCACAACACTGACATGATCTTAAGCCCAGAACTAAAGAGAAACTGTCCATGTGGCACAGACTGGTGCTACCTGGTGCAACCTGGTGCTTTTCCTTGTGAATGTTGTTCCTTCAACATCTTCATCCTCTATGGTGTGGTGCCTCTTGTTGTGGAGTCAAAGGTCCCATCAGCTGCCATTTGTGGCAACACATAAGGCATCACTGCTGCAAGGAGGAACTGCTGATATTTCAGCACCGCAACAACATCACGGTTGTAGGCAGCCACATTTTCCCTGAGGGAGGCCACTTCCTGCTGTATGGACTCCAGGGTATTCTGCATACCGCTGGCATTTTGGGAGGGCATTTGTTGTAGCCTTTGCTTCATGACAGCAGCTATGTCTGCCCTGAGACTGCTGGAGTCCGCATAGGCAGGAGTGGGTGCCTCTGATGGCTGATGAGTTGTCCTTATTTGGACTGAGACGCATCCACACTCCCTCAAGGCTGCCTGCCATGGTCTCCATCCCCACCCGAACCTGCTTGACCAGCTCCTGCTAGATTCCTACCACTGTCCTCTGAAAGCTGATCTCAGGGTCCTCGGAGTCCAGGGTTGTTTGAGTACTGACTGGTGGTGTGTGTTGGTGGCTGGGTGGTTCATGTGGAGACCCCGCAACACTGTGGGGCATATTTATACTCTGTTTGCACCGAATTAGTGTCATTTTTTTTAACTCTAATTCGGTGCAAAACTAACTCCATATTTATACTTTGGTGCTAGACCCCTCTAGCACTAAATTTATGGAGTTAAAGTCATTTTTTGAAAGTGGAGACCTACTTTGCCTTAATGAGATGCAAGGTAGGCGTTCCCGTGCAAAAAATGACTCTATGGCCTTAACGCCATATTTAGGGGCATATTTATACTCTGCGGCATATTTATACTCTGTTTGCACCGAATTAGGCCCGTATTTATACTCCGTTTGCGCCGAATTAGCGTCGTTTTTTTCGACGCAAATTCGGCGCAAAACTAACGCCATATTTATACTTTGGCGTTAGACGCGTCTAGCGCCAAAGTATGGGCAAATAGCGTCATTTTTTTGCGTGAACGCCTTCCTTGCGTTAATGAGATGCAAGGAAGGCGTTCCCGTCTAAAAAAATGACGGCGACGCAAATGCGTCGTATTTATACTCCCGGGCAAAAATCACGCCCGGGAGGTGGCGGGTCAAAAAACCCCGCATTTGCGCCACTATTTAACGCCTGGGTCAGGGTAGGCGTTAAGGGGCCTGTGGGCTCAAAATGAGCCCACAGGTGCCCTCCCCTGCCCCCAGGGACCCCCCCTGCCACCACTGCCCACCCCAGGAGGACACCCAAGGATGGAGGGACCCACCCCAGGGACATTCAGGTAAGTTCAGGTAAGTATAATTTTTTATATTTTTTAATTTTTTTTGGGTGGCATAGGGGGGCCTTCTTTGTGCCCCCCTACATGCCACTATGCCCAATGACCATGCCCAGGGGACATAAGTCCCCTGGGCATGGCCATTGGGCAAGGGGGCATGACTCCTGTCTTTACTAAGACAGGAGTCATTTAAATGGCGTCTGGGCGTCGAAAATAATGGCGCAAATCGGGTTGAGGCGATTTTTTTGCCTCAACCTGACTTGCCCCATTTTAAGACGCCCTAACGCCATTTTCCTCCTACGCCGGCGCTGCCGGGTCTACGTGGTTTTTTTCCACGCACACCAGGCAGCGCCGGTCTGCCAGCGCCGGCTAACGCCATTCCATAAATACGGCGCCCGCATGGCGCTTCAGAATGGCGTTAGACGGCGCTAAATTTTTTGACGCTAAACTGCGTTAGTGCAGTTAAGCGTCAAAAAGTATAAATATGGGCCTTAGTGTCATTTTTTTTAAACTCTAATTCGGTGCAAAACTAACTCCATATTTATACTTTGGTGCTAGACCCCTCTAGCACTAAATTTATGGAGTTAAAGTAATTTTTTGAAAGTGGAGACCTACTTTGCCTTAATGAGATGCAAGGTAGGCGTTCCCGTGCAAAAAATGACTCTATGGCCTTAACGCCATATTTAGGGGCATATTTATACTCTGCGGCATATTTATACTCTGTTTGCACCGAATTAGTGTCATTTTTTTTTTACTCTAATTCGGTGCAAAACTAACTCCATATTTATACTTTGGTGCTAGACCCATCTAGCACCACGGCCCTGATTTAAACTTTTTTTGCACCGCATTAACGTCATTTTATGACACAAAAGTGGCGCAAACGTACAATATATTGGCCCTTATTTATACTTTTTGCTGCAAAACTGCACTAACTCAGTTTTGCACCAAAAAGTTTAGCACCGGCTTGCACCATTTCTGTGCACCAGCCGGGCACCATATTTATGGAATGGTGCAAGCCGGTGCAAAGGGTAGGCTAGAGTTTTAAAAAATGACTTTAGTCGGGTGGGGCTGGCAGTATAGAAGAAGAGGGTATAGCACCAAAAAATGGCTTTAGGTAGGTTAGAGTAAAAAAAAAAAATGACTCTAACCAGATTAACGTCATTTTATGGTGCTAAACCTACCATGCCACATGACTCCTGCCTTAGAAAAGGCAGGAGTCATGCCCACCACCCCACTGGCCAGCACAGAGGACAGGTGTCCCCTGGGCATGGCCATTGCACCCGGTGCCATGTATGGGGGCCCATTTCAGGGCCCCCTATGGCTCTTTCAAAAATAAAGGGCCATATTTATACTCTGGTTGCGCCGAATTTGCGTCGTTTTTTTCGACGCAAATTCGACGCAGAACTAACGCCAACTAACGCCATATTTATACTCTGGCGTTAGACGCTTCGGGCGCCAAAGTGCCCGGAGTGTGCGTCATTTTTTAGCGTGAACCCCTTCCTTGCGTTAATGATATGCAAGGGAGGCGTTCCCGTCTTAAAAAATGACTCCCAGGCCTTTACGTGGTATTTATACTCCCGGGCAAAAGAGACGCCCGGGAGTGGGCGTGGCCAAAAACGGCGCATTTGCGCCGCTTTTTAACGCCTGGGTCAGGGATGGCGTTAAGGGACAAGTGGGCTCAAAATGAGCCCAGAGTGCCCTCCCCTGCCCCCAGGGACCCCCCCTGCCACCCTTGCCCACCCCAGGAGGACACCCAAGGACGGAGGGACCCATCCCATGGACATTAAGGTAAGTTCAGGTAAGTATTTTTTTTTTAATTTTTGTGGCATAGGGGGGCCTGATTTGTGCCCCCCTACATGCCACTATGCCCAATGACCATGCCCAGGGGACATAAGTCCCCTGGGCATGGCCATTGGGCAAGGGGGCATGACTCCTATCTTTACAATGATAGGAGTCATGTTGATGGGGGATGGGCGTCGAAAAAAAATGGCGCAAGTCGGGTTACGACGATTTTTTCGACGCAACCTGACTTGCCCCATTTTAAGACGCCCATACGCCATTTTCCCCCTACGCCGGCGCTGTCTGGTGTACGTGGTTTTTTTCCACGCACACCAGGCAGCGCTGGTCTGCTAGCGCCGGCTAACGCCATTCAATAAATACGGCGCCCGCATGGCGCTTCAGAATGGCGTTAGCCGGCGCTAATTTTTTAGACGCAAAACTGCGTTAGCGCAGTTTTGCGTCAAAAAGTATAAATACGGCCCAAAATGCACTTACCTGTACTTACCTGGGATGGGGTCCCCAATCCTCTCAGTCCCTCTAGTGTGGGTGGGGGTGACCCTAGGGCCTAGGGAGGGCACCTCTGGACTTATTCTATGGTGTTCCACCATGGAAATAGGGCCACAGGTCCCCTAACACGTGCCCTGACCCAGGTCTTAAAAAATGGGGCAAAGCAAGCTTTGCCCCATTTTTTGACCCCTCCTCCCTCCCTTGCACCATTTTTACATGGGAGTATAAATATGGTGTTAAGGCCATAGAGTCATTTTTTTGCACGGGAACGCCTACCTTGCATCTCATTAAGGCAAGGTAGGTTTCCACTTCCAAAAAATGACTTTGGGGCATATTTATACTCTGTTTGCACCAAATTAGTGTAATTTTTTTTTACTCTAATTCGGTGCAAAACTAACTCCATATTTATACCTTGGTGCTAGACCCCTCTAGCACCAAATTTATGGAGTTAAAGTCATTTTTTGAAAGTGGAGACCTACTTTGCCTTAATGAGATGCAAGGTAGGCGTTCCCGTGCAAAAAATGACTATATGGCCTTAACGCCATTTTAGGGGCATATTTATACTCTGCGGCATATTTATACTCTGTTTGCACCGAATTAGTGTCATTTTTTTTTACTCTAATTCGGTGCAAAACTAACTCCATATTTATACTTTGGTGCTAGACCCATCTAGCACCAAGGCCCTGATTTAAACTTTTTTTGCACCGCATTAACGTCATTTTATGACACAAAAGTGGCGCAAACTTACAAAATATTGGCCCTTATTTATACTTTTTGCTGCAAAACTGCACTAACTCACTTTTGCACCAAAAAGTCTAGCACCGGCTTGCACCATTTCTGTGCACCAGCCGGGCACCATATTTATGGAATGGTGCAAGCCGTGCAAAGGGTAGGCTAGAGTTTTAAAAAATGACTTTAGTCGGGTGGGGCTGGCAGTATAGAATAAGAGGGTTTAGCACCAAAAAATGGCTTTAGGCAGGTTAGAGTAAAATAAAATGACTCTAACCAGATTAGCGTCATTTTATGGTGCTAAACCTACCATGCCACATGACTCCTGCCTTAGAAAAGGCAGGAGTCATGCCCACCACCCCAGTGGCCAGTACAGAGGACAGGGGTCCCCTGGGCATGGCCATTGCACCCTGTGCCATGTATGGGGGCTCATTTCAGGGCCCCCTATGGCACTTTAAAAAATAAAATGCACTTACCTGTACTTACCTGGTATGGGGTCCCCCATCCTCGCAGTCCCTCTAGTGTGGGTGGGGGTGCCCCTAGGGCCTAGGGAGGGCACCTCTGGGCTTATTCCATGGTGTTCCACCATGGAAATAGGGCCACAGGTCCCCTAAAGCCTGCCCTGACACAGGTCTTAAAAAATGGGGCAAAGCAAGCTTTGCCCCATTTTTTGACCCCTCCTCTCTCCCTTGCACCATTTTTGCATGGGAGTATAAATATGGTGTTAAGGCCATATAGTCATTTTTTTGCACGGGAACGCCTACCTTGCATCTCATTAAGGCAAGGTAGGTTTCCACTTCCAAAAAAATGACTTTAACTCCATAAATTTGGTGCTAGACGGGTCTAGCACCAAAGTATAAATATGGAGTTAGTTTTGCACTGAATTAGAGTTTTAAAAAAATGACGCTAATTCAGTGCAAACGGAGTATAAATATGCCCCTTAGCATCAAAAAATGATGCGAATCTGGTCAGAATCATTTATTTTGACTCAAAACTGCCTAACGTCATTTTTTTTTTCAGCTAACCTACCCTTTGCACCGGCTTGCACCATTCCATAAATATGGTGCCCAGCTGGTGCTAAAAAATGGTGCAAGCCGGTGCAAAACCTTTTGGGGCAAAACTGCCTTAGTGCAGTTTTGCACCAAAAAGTATAAATAAGTCCCTTTAACTCCATAAATTTGGTGCTAGACGGGTCTACCACCAAAGTATAAATATGGAGTTAGTTTTGCACTGAATTAGAGTTAAAAAAAAATGATGCTTATTCCGTGCAAACAGAGTATAAATATGCCCCTTAGCGTCAAAAAATTATGCTAATCTGGTCAGAATCATTTATTTTGACTCAAAACTGCCTAACGTCATTTTTTTTAAAGCTAGCCTACCCTTTGCACCGGCTTGCACCATTCCATAAATATGGTGCACAGCTGGTGCTAAAAAATGGTGCAAGCCGGTGCAAAACTTTTTGGAGCAAAACTGCCTTAGTGCAGTTTTGCACCAAAAAGTATAAATAAGGCCCTGTGTGTCCTCCCTGCGACTGGAGGTGGTGTAGGGAGTAATCCTAGGACATCCTGGAGAGTCTGTTCATTGATGGTTAGCAGCTGGTCATCTAAGTCAACAGAAAAATACAGGCCAGGCAGGTCGGCAGGAGGTAAGCCATCATCCTCTGCAATGAGATAGTGTACAATCAATATTCAATTGTATTGGCTGTTGATATGGGACATCATTTATTTGCCACTGGAGGCTCAGTGACATGTCTGTGTAGCATTATGCATCACACATGGGTCGAGCTCACTAGTAACAGAAAATGAAAGAATGCAATGCTGCGCTACAAGTGACAGTGCCCTCTGTGTCGTTTTCACAATGCAGGCATACACCGTATTCATTTGCATACGGCGCACCCCTGCGTGAGCTCTGCACGGGCACAAAATAGAACTGCCTAGCACCAATGCAGGCATCCTTGCACCATCGTGTAAGCATGTCTGCATTGAAAGGTTTTATTGTTTATGTGTGGGAAGGTGTCTGTTCCTGCACATACACAATCAGTCATGGTGATTTGGCTCTTCTGTGTGTGCTGCAGAATGCAGCACACATAATAGTGCCATAGTGTATTTTTTAAATGATATTTTATTTGCAGGAATGGACTCCTTCCGACACATTGACAATCATGTCTGGCATTTTGCTTTTTCCATGCTCAGAATGTAGCTCACACAGAAAAAGAAAAAATGGGGGGGAATAAAAATATACCTCCTTGTTGCACTTGGTTAACACCACCCCTTGGGTGGCGTTACATTTTGATGCTGCCTAGGGTTTACTAATACTCGTAAATCTAAGGCAGCTTCAAATGTAATGGGTGTTGCTTTGGCATGCCCGCAGCAACACCCATTGCATGTCCCTTCCACACAAAGTGCTGGGTGTGAAGTGGCCATATTTACAGGGTGGCTTAACACCACCTTATAAATACGTCTCAGGGCATTACACCACCGGAGTATCACGAAAAGTGATTCTCCAGTGGCGCTTGGGGCTCATAAATATGCCCCTAGGTGTTTAGGAGCATATGTAGGTGCCCCAAGTGCCACCTGGTTAGGCGCAGGTCACATAATGCACTACCCTGTATATACTAGGTAGCATGAAGCCACTTTTTGTGCCTTGATGCCACCTTGTATATATGGCCCCTACACAACCAGCACTTTGTGTGGAAGGTGTGTGCAATGGGTGTTGCTGTCGGCGTACCATGGCATTACCCATTGCTTTTGACACTGCCTCAGAATATGGACTATTTGTATTTCGGATGCTGGGCCAATATCTGACCAGCCCAGGGGTGGGTTTAGCGTGGCAAAATCTAGGAGTAATGTTTACATTTGTACTGCATTTCTTGCTTTTACTATTTGTGCTGCAGTCTGCTGCACACAGAGTAAGAGTAATTCACACTTTAAGGTTGTTGATGTGCAGGAGGGTGTTCCTAGCTGCACATGAACATTCTCCCCCTCAACGCAGCCATCCTTGCACTATGGTGCAATGGTGGCTGCATTGGCACACAACGTCTCATTTCCACTTGCACAGGGAGATACACAGGGGTGCAGTGTATTCTTATGTATATGGCGCATCCCTGCATTTTTAAAATGATGGTGCGTGATGCTGCCTAATTTTGCACAGCTGCATGCACCATAATTTTCTGTTTGATTTAGTCCTCTAACTTGTGAAATGGTGAGATTGCAGCCACTTGTACAGCTGCACACATGATGTTCACATACATGCACAATGTGTTGTATGCATTTTATTTTGTGGCCATTCCTACACGACGCAAATGGTTGTGCATAAGTTGATGTGGGTTGTCCCTGTATGGGTTGTGTTCCACAGGTTGTAAGCTTTAGAGCAGAATTTTTCTCATTTGGGATGGCTCAGGGCAGCTGCATGATGTGTGCAGTACACTGCAGCAGTTTAGATACACAGTGATGTCATATTTACTTGAATACAGTACAGCCCTGCAATTCCCCCTGTGCCTGCACAGATTAGTGCTCCCTGCATCAACACAGGCATTGTTGCAGCATGAATGTGGGTTTCCTGCCTTGAAGTGATGATTTGTTCATGGAGGTGTCCCTTCCTGCACATGTACAAGTAATTTTTGCGGAGATGGCATTTCAATGTGTGCAGCAAGATGCAGCACACATGAGTAAAGGCAATGTGACATTGAGGAAGGGAAGCATTTTGGCCAGAGACACCGCCCTGACACTTCCCCTGTGGTGGTATTACCTTCAATCCTAGTCTCTGATGTATACATTGTGTTGGTACAGGGGATTTGACTATATGCAATGGGTGCTGTAATGGCACTGGCACAGCCACACTACTTGCATGTGCCTAACAGGCAATGTGGTGCTTCGTTACATGGTGGAGTTTAGCCATTGTGAGTGGCCTATGTTGACGTTGTGTATATTTTGGTGTGCATTGCACAACCAAAGTGTCAGTACATGTGTGACTTGGGTGAGGATGGTGCGTCTCGATTCAGGGGCTATGTGTCCCAATGCAAACCTTTAGCATGCATTGAGTGTGTCCTATGTTCCTTCCCCTTCTGCCATTAGTGGAGTTCAAGATATCCCCCCCTGCAACTTACCCTGCATTTGTGGTGGTTACTGGCAGTCTGAGCTGTCCTGTCCTGCGATTCCAGTGACCAGCTCCTCCGGGATGACCGCTGCAACCATCTCCTCCAGCTCATCCAGGTCCTCTTGTGGCGCAGGGCTTCCACCTCCAGTCTGCAGTGCTGCTTTACGGTTCCTGGTAAGTTTCTCCTTAGTCCTGTGCTTGCAATCGTACCAGAGCTTCTTGCCCTCAGTGACAGGCCTCTTCACCTCAGTGACACTGTTGATTTTGTCCACTATCTCCTGCCATATTGCATCTGTCCTACCAACTGGCTGTCAATTTGGAGGTGACAAAGAGCTGATGGTGGTACTCCGTCACCTCTCTGACCAGGATGCCATGCTCCTTCTCGTTAAAGTGACACTTGTGCTCTCTCTTCTCCTTCTCCTGTTACTTTTCTGGACAGTCTTGGCTGGTACGTGGATGTTTTGGGTCTCCCTGGGGTCCCTCTTGGCCTGTTGATTCCATCTTCTCTTGCAATTGCACTCTTTCCTGCTTTTGCATTTTATTTTGACACTAATGCAGTGTAAAAACGGTGCTAACCCTTTTGTGACATGTTTACGTGCAGCAAAATGGTGTAGCGCCACATTTGTAGCATTCAAATTATTTTTCCTTATGGCATTGCGCAGCTGTTAGTGCCTTTTTTTTAACCTATCCATTCCTTAATTCCGTCCTATGTCATTTCATAAATATGGCAAAAGGATGCTGCTAAGGAATGTTGCTAGCTTGTTTTAATAGAAATGACGCACAACTGCGCATTGTTTGTCATTTTTCATAAATATGCCCCTTGGTGAATTCACCAGAGGAGGTGATCTAAGATAGGGGCACAAACTTTATGTCTGCCTATCTGAAGGCGATGTGGGATGAATGTGGTATTACTTACAAGTTCACACCCCATATCATCCCCAGACCAATGGTCTGAAAAAGAGATTTAAGAAGACCCTGAAGGGCATGATAATGGATTTGTCTGACAAACTCAGAAGGAGATGAGAGGCTCTCCTCCCATGTCAGCTGTTTGCTTATAGGGTGGTAACCCAAAAATGAGTTTGATTCAGCCCCATTGAGTTACTGTTTGGGCACCCTGTGAGAGGCCCATTGTGTTTGGTAAGAAAGTCTTGAGAGAAGCCTCTCCAAACAGAATGTATTACATTAGGTGCTGGGCCTGCAGTCACATATGACCTTGCCAGCCAAATGAATCCCCATAGGATATTGCATGTAAACAGACTAAAACCACACCAAGACAGAGCAGACATGACAATGCTTGTGGTCAGCGAATGAAGGAAAGGAGTAGGAGAGTAAACCTCTGCCAGACGTCCTCTCCACCAATGCACAAAATAGGTCTGTGGAAGGTGTAGCACTCTCTCCCAAGTTGACAGCACAGCATCAGAAAGACTGTAGAAAAGTGTTGGAGCAGTTTGCTGGGTGGTTTTCCCTGACCCACGGACTCACCAATTGGTGAGTTCATGACATTGACACAGATGACAGCTTACCTGACAAAAATAAGTTGTAAAGGTTGTCAGACCAGGTCAGAGCCAACATCAAAGCTGAGGTAGCTAAGATGTTGGAGTAGAAGGTGATTGAGCCCTCTGATAATCTTTGGGGCAAGTCCAGTGGTGCTTGTACCCAAACATAATCCCCATGGTGGGAAGAAAGAGCTAAGATTCTGCATAGACTACAGTTGTTTAAATGCAGTCACTAAGGGGGTCATTCTGACCTCGGCGGTAAAAGGCGCTTACCGCCGGTCAGAAGGCCGCCATAACACCGCCGCGGCCGCGGTAAACTGCCACGGTCATTCTGACCCGCAACTGCCAAACCGCCGAAAACCCGACATCCTCAATAATCCGCCACACCAAAGGTCAGCGAAAAAATGGCGCTGACCAAACATCCACCGTCACGCCAACAGAAATACGCCCATACCATTCCGACCCACAAATCCATGCGGCGGTCTTTCAAACGCGGTATTCCATTGGCGGTACACACCGCCGCGGTCAAAATACACACACCCATAGAAAACTCAGCCACATTGGTCACTTCGAAATACACACACCTGATACACATACTAACACCACCCCAACACAATATAAAACACACACCCACATCACCCACAAGCCCCTACCACCCAAAATCATTGACGAAGGCTAGAGACAGAGCACAGAATAGAGAATCCCACAACACAGAGGCACACAACACTATCACCCACACAGAATCCACGCACCAAACACCACACACCACCACACGCACCACACTCATCACCACAAACGCCACCCCACACCTCAACCACACCACCCCATGGCACCCCAAAGACACCCCAGGTTCAGTGACGCCGAACTCAGGGTCATGGTGGAGGAAATAGTCTGTGTAGAGCCCCAGCTCTTCGGGGCACAGGTGCAGCACACCACAATTGCCAGGAAGATGGAGCTATGGCAAAGGATAGTGGACAGGGTTAACGCGGTGGGACAGCATCCACGCAATCGGGAGGACATCAGGAAGAGATGGAACGACCTACGGGGGAAGGTGCGTTCCATGGTATCAAGGCACAACATAGCGGTGCAGAAGACTGGCGGCGGACCCCCACCTACTCCCCCAGAATTTACTGCGTGGGAGGAGGAAGTCTTGCACATCCTGCATCCTGAGGGCCTCGCAGGAGTAGGCGGAGGAATGGACTCAGGTAAGGCAAATCTTCACTACTGCTTCCCACCCCCACCCCACCTGAATGCCAAATCATACCCCCACCCTCACCCCCTCCCCCATCACACCAACCCCTAGCAAAAGCCTCACCATCACAACCCACCCAACCCAACACCAAGCCCTGCATGCGACCCCAAAGCATGAACACCCATCACCAAAGCATGCCCACTGCACACACACATCACCCCCACAAGCCACCCTCACAAAAGCCCCCACAAGGAAATGCCTGCACATGGGTACACGGACACCCACCCATCACACGAAATCCCACACACAGAAGCAATAACCATACCTTTAGACCCCTGCAGGACCCGAACGCCACCACACCTCCACGGAGGGTCCAGAGATGTCCATCCCACCCCCAGAAGAGGCCACCAGCGATGACAGCAGCTCTTTCTCCCTGGAGCCAGACGACCAGCCCGGCCCATCGGGGACCTCTGGACAGTCGGTTCCCCACAGACAGCCACAGGCTACACCAGACCCAACCCCCTCTGGGAACACCAGCACAGCTCCCACCCCGCGGGCCCATGCCTCTGTCTCCAGGGCACGTAAATCAGCGGTGTGTCCACCACTACAGGGCACCCAGGTTGACCCACCACCCCAACAACAACAGGGACCTGGGGGCAGTGGTAGTGGGCACACCGGCCAGGGGACAGAGGCCCAGGGACACAGGGGAACTGGGAGGGCTGCTGTGCGACAGGGGGGGGGACAGGCCCGGGGAACCGACTCTCCAAGAGGCCCTCTCCACCATAATGGGAGCATACCACCGCTCCCAGGAGGCGATAGCGACGGTACTGGCCCGGTTCCAGGAGATCCAGGAACTGCAGGAGGAACGGTACATGGGGTTCAGGGAGGAACTGAGGAACATTGGTTCCGCAATGGGGACCATCGTCCTGGCCCTTACCCAGATCGTCACCACATTGCGGGACCATGTGGCACCCCAAAGGGCCCCTGTCACTAGCCCAGGCCAGGAACAGCCTACCACCTCCGCCGGCGCCAGTGGACAGGAGGCCCCCACACAACGACAGGCCCCCAGAACCCCACCTCCTGCAGAAGAAGAACCACCCCGCAAGCGGAACCTGAGATCTCACAAGAAGACAGAGTAGGATTGCAAGACCCCCGCCAGCCTAAGATACCCCCTGATGTCATCCCACTGTCCCACATTGTCACCCTGTCCAACCTTGAACTGCCCCTGCTCCATCCTTCCACAGGCATATGGACAATGCACCTGTGCGACTGAGAACTTGACTCTGCCATGGACATTACTCCACCTCCCATCCCCGCTTCCCAATCATTTACCTATATCTAGCACTTTAAATAAATCACTTATTCCACTTAAATAAACAGGAGTCTGCTTGTATTCTTAACAAATGTATTACACATAACGGTTCAATAATGTCCAGTTACTTTGTGCTGACAACATACCAATTTCAATAAGCTTTAGTCCATGGGCAAACAAAGCTGAAGTCAGGCAGTGGGTCATACAGCTCTGAAAAGGGAAGGGAAAGTCACAAATCAGTTAACAGGAGCTGGGGGGAAACACAGACAGTGGAGACGCATGAGGCCTCAAGTAAATGTAAATTGGGGTGGCTGTTTCTTACCTGTGTGCTACTGAAAGTATTGTTGTATGACTGTATCCCTGTTGTCCGTGTCGTCCCCGTCGTCTTCCTCTTCTTCACTCTCCACAGGCTCCACAGCTGCAACAACACCACCATCTGGACCATCCTCCTGCAGAATAGGCACCTGGCGTCGCAATGCAAGATTGTGAAGCATACAGCAGGCCACGATGATCTGGCACACCTTCTTTGGTGAGTACATGAGGGATCCCCCTGTCATATGCAGGCACCTAAACCTGGCCTTCAGGACCCCTAAGGTCCTTTCTATGATCCTCCTAGTCCGCCCATGGGCCTCATTGTAGCGTTCCTCTGCCCTTGTCCTGGGATTCCTCACTGGGGTCAGTAGCCACAACAGGTTGGGATAACCAGAGTCACCAATTAGCCACACACGGTGTCTCTGTAGCTGTTCCATCACATAAGGGATGCTGCTATTTCGCATGACATACGCGTCATGCACTGACCCAGGGAACTTGGCATTTAAATGGGAGATGTACTGGTCAGCCAAACAGACCACCTGGACATTCATCGAATGATAACTTTTTCTGTTTCGGTACACCTGCTCACTGTCTTTGGGGGGAACCAAAGCCACATGGGTCCCATCAATGGCCCCAATGATGTTGGGGATATGTCCAAGGGCATAGAAATCACCCTTCACTGTAGCCAATTCGCCCACCTCAGGGAAAATAATGTAGCTCCGCATGTATTTCATCAGGGCAGACAACACTCTGGACAAAACCTTAGAAACATAGGCTGAGACATCCCAGATGATATGGCCACTGTTGTCTGAAACGACCCACTTGCCAAAAAATGGAGTACTGACAGAACCTGCACCAGAGGGGGAATCCCTGTGGGTTGGCGGATGGGGGACATCAGGTCTGGCTCCAGCTGGGCACATAGTTCATGTATAGTTGCTCTGTCAAGCCGGTATGTAAGTATGATATGTTGTTCTTCCATTGTCGACAGGTCCACCAGCGGTCGGTACATGGAAGGATTCATCCTTCTCCTCGCAAGTCCCAGCTGACGGTGCCTAGGAAGGACAACATGGAGCACAGAGTCAAGCAACCCACAGGTACGTAACCACAGCTTGCACAGTACACAATTCGCTATGCATGGAACGGCTTGTATGAGTGGCAATGCCAGGCCTAGGCCTGTGTGACGCAGTAGAAACCATGCCATGTGGGCACTTGAAATGGCGGCTGCCTGACCTGTGAAGTGTGACAGTGGGATGTGAGGTCACTGCGCTGGCGTGGCACACCGTGGCGGTAGGCGGTCGAAGACCGCGGCGCAAAGCAGCATTGGTTAACATTGAACCCTATGGGTCTCAGGAGCCAATGACGATGTGCGCCGGCGGTCGCGGTACGCACCGCCGCGGTACGCACCGCCGCGGGCGTGACCACCATTTTCTATCTGATTAATCACTCGAGACCTGATCATCCACAGGAGAGAACCTATACTGCAAGTGCTGCTGTGACCTCGGTCTGGGAGATACAATGGCTGCTGCGACTGGGGAAAGGGCCCCTGCCTTCACTTCCGAAGAATTGGAGAAACTTGTTGATGGGTCCTCCCCCAGTATGCGCTACTCTACATTCCTCCAGACCAACAGGTTAGTACACAGGGTGCACGCTGAATGGGCTATGCCTGTGCTGAGTGGGGTATCTGTAAGATGGTGGGGAGGGGAGCGAATGAGGAGTGCAACGCACGACAGATGGGAACATGTGCCACATGGCAAGGTTGGGGAGGGGGGGCCACTCAGATCTACCATGCTGAAAAGTGATGATATTTCCTTTACCACCCTGTACATGTCACATAGGTCAGCGCCCATCAGAAGGTCGACATTTGGCGTGCCATCACCAAGGACGTCCGGGCCCTGGGGATCCACAACAGACGGGGCACCCACTGCCGAAAGAGGTGGGAGGACATCCGCCGCGGGACCAGAAAGACCGCCGAGTCTCTGCTGGGGATGGCCTCCCAATGTAGGAGGGGTGCCAGCCGCCAATTGACCCCCCTGATGTCCCGGATCCTGGCGGTGGCCTACCCCGATTTGGATGGGCGCTTGAGGACATCACAGCAGACACAAGGGGGTAAGTATCAGCACATTCTGCTATCTTTGCGTGCAGTGGAGGTGTCTGGGTGGGGGAGGAGGGCTGTGGGTAACTCAAGGCCAGGGTGCTTTCTGTAGGCTAGTCCCCTCCGTTAGCCATGGCCCTGTGCCCCCGCCCCCACCTCTGTAGGGTGCCAAGTACAGCTATCCATGGTCCTGCATCACCCATGTGTGCATTTGTCGTCCATAGACCTGTAGGCCTAGTCACAAGAACTGAGTATTGTACCCCGATTGCGCAGCGTAGTGCAGGGGGCTTCTGTGTCTGTCCTCTCCTCCAACGGTGTTGCCAATGCATGCACTCAACCTGTCTTTATTTCTCCCACCCACCCATTTTCTTTTTCTTCCTGTGCATGTGTGCATTAGCATCATCAGGCGGAGGAGAAGTGGCATCGGCGCACGAGGGAGCTGCATCTCACATGGCCCCGGAGGGCCATGCAACGGACTCCGAGTTCAGCAGTGAGATGGAGGGCGAGGGGAGCTCCACAATGGGGACCCGTGGAGACGTCAGCGACACCGACACGTCCTCGGAAGGGAGCACCCTTGCGGTGGCGGCAACATCCGTGCCCACCGCAACTACAGGTACAGCCGCCACCCAGCGCACCAGCTCCGCCCTCCAAGCAGCCCCTCAGCGTTCGCCCCGTGCCCGCTCGCACACCAAGGTGGGCATCTCCTTCGCCCCAGGCACCTCAGGCCCTGCCCCAGTTACCCCTGCTGCCCTCAGTGAGGAGGTCATTGACCTCCTCCGGACGCTCATTGTTGGGCAGTCTACCCTTTTGAATGCCATCCAGGGGGTGGAAAGGGAGGTGCATCTGAGCAATGCATACCTGGAGGGCATTCATTCGCGTCTGGCTGCCCATCAGCGATCGTTCAACGCTCTGGCCTCAGCACTGACGGCAGCCATTGTCCCTGTCTCCAGCCTCCCTCTTCTAACTCCCTCCACCCAGTCCCAGTCTCCTGTTCCTCAGCCTATCCCATCCACACCATCAGACCAGCCTGCACACACCTCAACACCCAAGGGCAGCTCATCCAGACATAAGCACCACAGATCCCACAAGCATTCACACAAACAACATCCAGATGCAGACATGCCAACAGACACTACCACCTCTGTGTCACCCTCCTCCTCGTCTCCCTCCTCCCTCCCTGTGACGTCTCCACTCACACCTGCATGCACACCACTATCAGCCAGTATTTCCATCACCAGCACACCCTCCATTACAGTCAGCACACGTGCAGTCACCACCCCCACTGCCATTTACACGTCCCCTGTGTCCTCTCCCACTGTGTCTGTCACCCACTCTTCCAAACCACACAAACGCAGGCAGCCACCCACCCAACAGCCATCCACCTCACGACAGCCTCCAGCCCAAGCACCTGCACCCAAAGACAGCACACTTGACTCTCCTACAACCACATCCTCTTCCTCCACTCCCATACCCACTGCACCTACCCTTCCCATTGCTCCTAAAAAACTTTTCCTCTCCAAAACTAACCTCTTTGCATCACCTGACCCACCCCCTCCATCTGGTAAGAGTCCAAAGAGCACCTCAGCCACCACCAGCCCTGCATCTAGTATCACCATAGTGCAGGGCTATTGGAGTCCACCAGCTCCTAGGGAAGGAACATCGGCCAGCAGCAAGGGGACAGCCAGCCCACCCCCTGGGAAGAGGACAAGAAAACTTAAGGGCCGGCGCGAAAAGCCTGAGACGGCTGCCACCACGGAGAGTGGCCTTGCCACGTCAACTGCCACATCATCTAAGGGAGGCAAGGGCCCGAGAGCTGCAGCGAAGGAGGGCAAGGGCAGCAGGGCGGAGAAGACATGCAGCAGCCGAGTGCACCAGGAGGGCCCCACCAGCCCCATACCGGGTGTGACGGACGACACCCACGGGCACAAGACTCCATCACAGGAGGGCCCCGCTACCGCAAGGTCGGAGGGCGACTAAGAGGGGAGTCTTGGCCAGGTCTGGCTCCCTTGAAAGACAGGACAAGCACCGCTGAAGAGGGCCCCGCCAAGACAGGCACCGCTGAACAGGGCCCCGCCATGAAGAGCACCGCTGAAGAGGGCCCCGCCAAGACAGGCACCGCTGAACAGGGCCCCGCCGTGAAGAGCACCGCTGAAGAGGGCCCCGCCGTGAGGAGCACCGCTGAACAGGGTCCCGCCATGAGGAGCACCGCTGAAGAGGGCCCCGCAAAGACAGGCACCGCTGAACAGGGCCCCGCCGTGAAGAGCACCGCTGAAGAGGGCCCGCCGTCTGAAGCACCTCTCCGCTGGGCCCTTCATCTCAAGCACCGCTCCGCTGGGCCCTTCATCTCAAGCACCGCTCCTCTGGGCCCCGCCGTCTCAAGCACCGCTCCGCTGGGGCCTTCCTGTCAAGCACCGCTCCGCTGGGCCCTTCATCTCAAGCACCGCTCCGCTGGGCCCTTCATCTCAAGCACCGCTCCGCTGGGCCCTTCATCTCAAGCACCGCTCCGCTGGGCCCTTCCTGTCAAGCACCGCTCCGCTGGGGCCTTCCTGTCAAGCACTGCTCCGCTGGGGCCTTCCTGTCAAGCACCGCTCCGCTGGGCCCTTCATCTCAAGCACCGCTCCGCTGGGCCCTTCATCTCAAGCACCGCTCCGCTGGGCCCTTCATCTCAAGCACCGCTCCGCTGGGCCCAGCCGTCTCAAGCACCGCTCCGATGGGGCCTTCCTCTCAAGCACCGCTCCGCTGGGCCCTTCATCTCAAGCACCGCTCCGTTGGGCCCTTCATCTCAAGCACCGCTCCGCTGGGCCCCGCCGTCTCAAGCACCGCTCCGCTGGGGCCTTCCTCTCAAGCACTGCTCCGCTGGGCCCTTCATCTCAAGCAAAAAATCACCTATGTCCTAGTGTCAAATTCTTCACCAAAGTCTCCTGCAACGTGCATCTGAAGAGTGCTCGAGGGAGGTCAGATCTGACTTGTGACTTTGTCCGGATGACAAAAATCTTCAAGAAAAAGACTAAGGGGTCAATTACGACTTTGGTGGAAGGAAAAGGCCGTCTGCCAGAGTCCTGGTGGTCAGGTTGCCGCCTGTGCGGCCGCCTTTCCACACACCCTATTAAGAGTTTCCTGCTGGGTCAGTGGGCGGAAATAGTGTTTCTGCCGACTTGCCCAGTGGGAAATGGCCTACAACATTGACTTTGGCTCATAATAGAGCTGGCAGCAATGTTGTAGTGCGTCAAGTGCACCAGCACCCGTCACGATGTTCACTGTCTGCTGGCCAGTGGGGTCCCTGCACTACAAGCAGTACCACCATGGGGATTACAACCCCCTGCACTCTGTCTCTGCCAATAGTTACATGGCGGTGCTACCTCCATGTAACCACTGGTGGAAAAGGGACCTTCCTATGGAGAAAAACTGGTGGTGCTGGTGGTCTGACAGTGGCGCTACCGCCACGGTCATAATGTGGCTGTCGGACCGCCACATTCGCGGCGGTCCAACTGCCATCTCAACCCTGGTGGTCTCAAGACTGCCACGGTCCTAATGACCCCCTAAGTCTAAAGGTAAAACTTCGGCTGAGGCCTCCGACTCAATGTAGCCGAGCAGGGCTCCATCGCAGTTGGCCTCAATTGTGACTTTGTCCCCCATTGAGTGGGACCAGATGTTCAGATTGGAGCTTTTAGCTTCTCTGAGCTAAAACACATTTAGGCCCATATTTAAGAGGGCCTAGCGCCTCCTTGGGACACATCATCATGATTTCTTTTGAACTCTAATGTGGACCAACGAGGCCAAAATCGCAGCACCAGATTTACAAAGTGGCGCAATGCATGCATTGTGCCATTTTGCAACCCATTGCGCCACATTATGCCTGCGCAAGGGCATTCCCCCGTTAGGGTGGGCCAAAAAATGGCACAGAGAAATCTAAAAGATTTATTTGCGCCATTTTTTGGGGCATTTTTAGCGCCTGCTTAGAGCAGGCTTTAAAAGGTGGCACAACATTGATTACAATGGGCCCCTATGTACTCAGGGTTCACATTTTTGGCACTAACCCGAACAGTACATCAATAGCGTTAAATATTTTGACGCTATTACCCTCTACCCTGCACCATGGTGCACCATACTATAAATATGGCACACACATGGTGGCAGTAGGATTGTCTTTTTGCAGGAGTTTGCATCTTCCTGCACATAATTAAACCTTAGAGGCATGGTTGTTAATGTATGTGTGCCACAGTATACAGCACATAAAGGAAGTGGGAGTGACTCGGATGACTTAAGTTATTTATCCTTGTTACACATCATCTGGGACAAACAATTGATTTGACGCATTTCAAGGTTTACCTGGTGTGGTATACATGACATGCCTCATGAACCATGGGAGTTGTATGGAGAGCCCCTTCCTTGCACACAGTGATACAGCACTGCATTGCTCTAGATGTTTAAACCATTCAAAGGCATACAAAGTGGTTTCGCATGTCTTAACATGTCTGAATCAGAGATTTGCATTACACAAGTACCATGATACATGGTGTAAGTATGAGGCACAACTCTCATGCATTTGGCCCTAGCTCCATCAACAGACACATTGATGGCTATTATGGCAGACATTTCCTATTTTGAATAGGTCTGTTATGTACTTCAGACTTACTTACCAACAAGTAGGCCATTCTCTAATTACCCATTCTGGAAGTGCTCATTGATTAGGATGTGCTGGAAGATGTAGGCATCATGAGCACTTCAGGGAACTTGGCCAGCACATTTGTGAACATCCCTGCGTGGTCCATGATGGCCTGGACATTGATGGGGTAGGTGTGCTGCCAGTTCCTCTACAGATGTGATGTTGCTGCAGGAGGAACCACATGCACATGTGTGCAGTCCATGGCACGTAGTACATGAGGAAATCCACAATGGCATCCAAACCTTGCTTGTTCTCCAGCTGCTATTGTTGTGTCTTGAGAAAGAGTAGGTACTGGTGTGTGAGGTGGATGATCACCTGGAAGGAACCAGATGACAGCAAGTGAAGGACTGCCATCATCTTGATCAGAGGAGGGACGTTATTGGGCCTGGCAGTTGGTGGCTGGAGCCTTGGCTCTATCTTGTTCAGCAGTTCTATGATGGAGTCCCTCCTCACTCTGCAATAGCTAATGGCCTCATCATCCCTGAAGTCAATGAGGGAAATTGTCTGGCAAAAAACACATTCCCTTCTCCTGTGCTGCTTACGTGTTGGTGGTAGTGGTCTCCTCACAACTCCCAGCTGCAGAATAAGCACATCCATGTAGTTGACATTTCCAAGGTGTTTTTGATGTTGAGGTTTATAGGACATGCACACTGCACCATTTCCTATGCCCTGGATGCTGATTACCAGAAATTCTGACGCATTTAAGGCTTTGTGCGCCACTTGCTGACAAAGCATCACACATTGACAAAACCATAAATATCACTGCGTTAGTTTTACGCTATAATGTATGGGGGAATGCCTACCTTTCATATTTTACTCTGTGCGTGGCACAGTCAGTTTTGGCAGTTATTTTTCAACACATCCTTACAAAAACAGACACATTTGGTCACACGTGTCAACTTGCAGATATGGGGTACTGACTGCTCCACCCTTGCATCAAAATTAGTGAGACAAGAGCAACGCCATGCTCTCATAAATATGCCCCATAGTTCAGCTGCTATTTTCAAAGCTCCCCGTCAAACAGTCAATATCTACAATTTAGCCACTCACCAAGTAAGTAGCAGAGAAAAGCCACTGTTTTCGTTGCTGGCTAAACAACTACTTTATAGAAATAGACGTCACTGAAATAAAACTGTGGGGAGAAAAATAAGGAAGCAGAAAACGCGTGCTGCTGCTCAACAATTTATTGGTTGCATCTCACTGCACTTCAAACCGGATCACCCTGTTCGGTTGTAAAACGTTTCCATGCCTGGAAAATATAATAGCTTCTCTCTCTTGACATTTACTCTTCAACTTTTAACCTCACAGTGGTATTTAGCAAATGTATTAGTTATGCTTTTGCGTTATTTTGACACCACAAAGAGCCCTTCAGCAGCCATTGCTCCTTAGGGTATTAGTTCCATGAACAATTTATTTTCCACGCGCTTCGAAATTAGCACATATACCCCTGAGACAGGCTGTTCTTTGTAAAGGTAACATAGCTTTCCCTGAATATTGAAGTTATCGTCAGTTCAACTTGAGAGCATTATTACGCACTGATGTTGCCCTGTTATATTAAAGAAAGTACATTCATAGGATGCAACATATGTATAGATTTTGATACATATACACGCTCGTCTGACAAGGGAGAGCACGTAGCATAACAGGCAGAGCTGCCGACTTTAGAGAGAGGGAACCAGATTCGTGTGTCGGCCTCGGCATCCTGTGATTCTATGGGCCATATTTACGCAGTTTTGCGTCAAAAAAATTAGCGCCGGCTAACGCCAATCTGAAGCGCCATGCGGGCGCTGTATTTATTCAATGACGTTAGCTGGCGTTAGCCGCCGGCGCTGCCTGGTGTGCGTGAAAAAAAACGACGTACACCAGGCAGCGCCGGCGTAGGGGGATATGGAGCTTGGGCGCCAAAAAATGGGGCAAGTCAGGCTGAGGCAAATTTTTCGCCTCAACCCGATTTGCGCCATTTTTTTCGACTCCCAACCCCCATAGAAATGACTCCTGTCTTAGCAAAGACAGGAGTCATGCCCCCTTGCCCAATGGCCATGCTCAGGGGACTTCTGTCCACTGGGCATGGTCATTGGGCATAGTGGCATGTAGGGGGGCACAAATCAGGCCCCCCTATGCCACAAACAAAAAAAACACTTAACTGAACTTACCTTAATGTCCCTGGGATGGGTCCCTCCAGCCTTGGGTGTCCTCCTGGGGTGGGCAAGGGTGACAGGGGGTGTCCCTGGGGGCATGGGAGGGCACCTCTGGGCTCCTTCAGAGCCCACAGGTCCCTTAACGCCTGCCTTTTCCAGGCGCTAAAAAACGGCGCAAAAGCGGCCGTACGTCATTTTTTTTGACCCGCCCACTCCCGGGCGTGAATTTTGCCCGGGAGTGTAAATACGGCGCACATGCCTCGGAGTCACTTTTTTAGACGGGAACGCCTACCTTGCATATCATTAACGCAAAGTAGGTGTCCACGCTAAAAAATGACGCAAACTCCATGGACTTTGGCGCTAGACGCGTCTAACACCAAAGTATAAATATGGAGTTCGTTTTGCGTCGAAATTGCGTCAAAAAAATGACGCAATTCCGGCGCAAACAGAGTATAAATATGCCCCTATATATCACTTTATTCCCGCAAGCTTACCAAAAATGAATGTTATTGACTAACGTAACTGGTGTTCATGTAAAGCACTCCTATACCTTCAACATAGTTCGCGTTAAATGTACTGTGCAATTCTTTTTTAAATTATAAATATGTATATAACAGTAGCAATTAAAAGCTCAGCTGAGCAAAACATTCAGTACCTTTCAGTTTTCAATTAAGGAAGTCTCCCAAAGCTAAACCAGTTTGATTATGTCCTCCAATTTGTATGACATAAGAGACATGGGGGCCGATTGTCGGGGCGGGCGGAGAAGAGGAAATACAGAGAATGCTTGTGGTTAACCTTCCTTTTATATCCGCCTGTTTTTCTCACCCTGGCCATCAAACGTGCATCTAATGAAACCCTCAAAGAAGGTATAGCCTCACTATGGGACTGATTTATGAAAAGTTAGCACCGCCTTTGCGTCCTTTTTTGATGCAAAAGTGGTGCAAACGTACAAAATATAGGGGTATAGTTATAGGCCCATAGCGCCACATTAAAGTAATTTATTTTGACGTTAATGTGGCCCAACGAGCCCAGAATCCCTGCACGTATTTAGAGAGTGAAGCAAGGCATGCATTGCGCCAGTGTGTAACTCTTTGCGCTACATTATGCCTGCTCCAGGCATAATGTATGTAAAGAGGGCGTTCCCCCATTAGGGGAGCAAGAAAAATGGCCATTTATTACAGCACTTTTAACGTCTGCTCAAGAGCAGGCATGAAAAGTGGGCTTCCATTCTTTAGAATAGGCGCCTATGTACTCTGCAGGAGCAGCGCAAATATTTTGGCGCTACTCCTGCAGACTATATCAATAGCGTCATAAAAAAATGACACTATTGCCCTCTACCCTGAGCCATGGTGCACCGTTTTTTAAATATGGCGCAACTATGGTGGTGGCAGGTGGGTGCTAAGGGGTGCATGGTAAGTGGCGCTGCACTCGGTGCAGTGCCACTTTCCATAAATCTGCCCCTAAGTTATATTTAGTGTTCACGCCGCTTTTGCGTCAACAAATGACGCAAAGGCGGCATTAACTTTTCATAAATCGGGCCCTATATTGCATGCATAATATCACATAACAGTTATATCATATGCTGACCTAAATAAAACATTGCAAGTAAAATGCAGATAAGTATAATAGGCGGATACAATAGATATTAGACAATGTTGTGGTATAATATATTTGCCACGACGAGGTAGCAACAGGAAATGTAACTAAAGCATTGCAATTGTAGGCCAATATTATTGACCTTGGTATAGTGTCAGACAACCCTCAGGGAGCAAGCTCAATTAGCTTGTTCAAGACGACATGCCATTGTTCTCTGAACATGCTAAACAATGTACAATGTTACTTTAGTGTGAGTAAACAGACAAACTTTACAGTCATGTATTGTCTGAGATAGAGGTCTGTCTTCAATCCGATCAACTTTTTCTTGCTGTGCTGCAAATGTTGCTGGTTTGCCTGAGTGTCCATGGTATCACCGTCATGTGTCTAGTTAGGACAAAACTACACACACGCACGCGTGCGCGCACTACACACATATGTAGGTATATTTATACAACCAGCAAAATTCAGCAGTTATAGTTACCACAGTTAACTGTAACTAGCGCCCCTGTAAGGCACTGCTTATGACTTCAAATATTACATCACTCATGACAGTCAGTGACATCACAGATGACTTAACTGATGATATCTCAAATGACATTACTGATGATGTCATCCAATATCTGTAATTAAATGTCCTGCTGTCAAAGCATGAATTGTTTGCTGTGGCTTGACTTGGCTGCAGCTCTCCAGCCAAGCCACAGCAAACAGCTATGTCCTGGGGGTTGGCACCCCCAGGACATAGCAGGAGCCGGCCCTGGGGGGTGGCATCCCCAGGGCCATCAGTGCCCCCCCCTCCAGTGAGAATGTAGCCCTAGGTGGTGGTGGACCCGAGGGCACAGGGGTCCCATAGAGACCCCCTTTCCTTTTGTAAACATTTGTAAACAGCTTCTGATGTTGAAGTGTTATGAGCCAATCAGATCTCTGCACGAGATTGGGAGGGGTCATGAATTCTTCACGTCCCTAGATATACAAATTTGTTTTCACCTTATTTTCTCAAAAACTGCTGAACGAAATTACACCAAAACAAAAAAAAAGCACTCTTTCAGGACCAGTACCTAGCTTACTGCCAAATTTGGTGTGATTCCGCCCAGTAGTTTTTGCACTATTGCTATTCAAAATCCCTATGGAAAAATGAATGGGGAAAATGTGATTTGGGACACCCCTTTTTCTCAGACGGATTACATCGAAACTTTCCAGACAGCAGTTGATGTGACTGGCAAATTGTTTTCGAAAGTTTTGTGTAGATTAGTCAAGCGGTGCCAAAGATATAGGCAAGTAAAAAAATGCTTTTTTTGAAAAAAAGAAACTAGGTCCTCACTATAGCTATCCATCTTGCAGTGTCATCCAAGCAGTACTTGGGAGGGTGGTGTGGTAGTGATCTGAAGGACAACACAACAACTACAGAAACTCTATTAGATACCTCAACTACAGAGCGTTGCTTCACACACAGAAGGAAGAATCCTAAGGGGAGGAACGGTGGAATGCCTATCTGAAAGATGCTACCTGGAGTTTGAATGCACTTATAATGTGAGTGATGGCACCTATATATGAAAACATCTCAGAGACTAATAAAAAGCTATGTATAATGGTTACATTCAAAGCAAGACACTACTTGATGCTTGATCAGCAGAGTTGTAATGTAAAGTGATTGCTACAATGTATGTATCTGCAAAATGCTACTGGCTTGACTGACAGGCCAGATAAGCAATGCATAATGCTGGAAAATAAGAAAAGCCAGTGGCTGATAATGATGACTTAATGTCCTCTTTCTCTAGATATATTTCTACCTGTAGTTTTTTAATCAATTGATTACATGTGTTCTTATGGCAAATAGAAAAATGCCTGTGACAGACCTAAAACAAGCATTGTCAAAACCAATAGGTCTCTCCCATTCAAGAGCTATTGGCTTCAGTAATGTGCTTTGCCATGTTTTACACCAGTGTGACTGCTGTTCAGCATGGCTAAAGGTTAGTGGCATGGAGTGTCAGAGTTGAGTGGGGGAGCAGAGTGTCACACTGGATTTGTTGGAGTGGTGTGGAGTGGAGTAGGGAGAGTGGATTGTCATAGAGTTCAGTAGAGGGGATAGAGTTCAGTGCTTCAGTGACAGAGAATGTTGTAGAGTGGACTGGGGTGCAATACGGTGGAGTGGGTTTGAGTGGATTGAGGTAGTGGGGTGGATTGAATTTGGTAGATTGGGGTGGATTGAGTGCAGTGGGGTGGAGTGGTGTGGAGTGGTGTGGGGCAAATTGGATCGGAATGGGGTGGATTGAAATGCGGTGAGGTGAATTGGTTTGGGGTGGATTTGAGTGGGGTGGATAAGATTGGTTTGGGGTGGGTGGTTTGTATTGGAGTGATAGGGGTGGGGTGGGGTGGGGTGGATTTGATTGGGGAGAGGTAGATTGAATTGGAGTGGGGCAGAGTGAGGTGGTGTGGATTAGACTGGACTGAAGTGAGGTGGATTTTGTAGTGGGGTGGATTGGACTAGAGTGGGTGGATAGGACTACAGTATAGTGGGGTTGATTGAATTGGAGTGGGGTAGACTGGATTGGATTGGAGTGGGGTGGATTGGATTGGAATGGATTGGAGTGGGGTAGAGGTGGATTGGACTGGAGTGCAGTGGGGTGGATTGGATTGAAGTGGGATCGATTTGAGTGGGGAGGGCTGGATGAATTGGATTTGAGTGGGGTGGGGGACTGAACTGAGATGGGGTGGAATGGACAGGAATAGTGTGGAATGGATTGAAGTAGAATGGGGTGGATTGGAGAGAGTGGGGTAGATTGGAGTCGGGTGAACTGGAGTGGGGTGGACCGGATTGGAGTGGATCAGATTGAGTGGGTTGAATTAGGGAAAGGTGGGGTGGATTAAGGTGGGGTGGATTAGATTGAGTGTGGTGGATTTGATTGGGGTGAATTGGATAGGGGTGTGCTTGATTGGATTGGGGTGGGCTGGACTGGAGTGAGTGAGATGCATTGGAGAGAAGTGGATTGTAGTGGAGTGGTCTGGAGTGTGGTGGATTGGAGTGGGTTGGATTGGGGTGGATGGAATGAAGATAGGGGTGCTGGATTGCAGTCAGGTGGGTTCAGGTGGTTTGAAGTGGGGTGGTTTGGACTGGAGAATTTTAAATTAATGTGGACTGGATTTGACTGAAGTGGGGTAGATTCAAGTGGATTGTATAAGAGGGGGATGGATTGTGGTGGAGTGGCTGGACTGGAGTGAGGTGGATTGGGTAGTGGTGGAGTTGATTAGAGTAGGGAGGATTGGACTGAACTCAGTGGTTTTGGTTGGATTGGAGTGGAGTGGTGTGGGATGGATTGACTTGGGATGGGTTGGGTTCGATTGGAGTAGGTTGGATTATGCCATAGTGGGGTGGATTGACTGTAGTGGGGAGAATTGGACTAGATTTGGGTGGTATGGATTAAAAGAGTGGATTGGGGTGGAGTGGGAGGGATTGGTTTGGGATGAGATGAATTGGATTGGAATGTGCTAAATTGTACTGGACTGGGGTGGGTTGGGTTGGTGTTGGTGTATTGGATTGGATTGGTGTGGGGTGGGTGGGGTGGTCTGGATTGTAGTGGATTGGATTGGGTGAACTGGGATAGAGTGGGGTGGATTGGATTGGGGTGAAGTGGATTAGATTGGAGTGAGGCTAATTGGAGTGGGGCAGATTATTTTGTATTGGAGTGGGTTGTTTTGGATTGGAGTGGGGCAGGTTGGAATGGGGCAGATTGTTCTGGGTTAAAATGGGGCAGTTTAGAGTGGGGAAGATTGAAATGGATTGGAGTGGGGCAGGTTGCTTTGGACTGAATTGGGGCAGATTGGAGTGGGGCAGATTGCTTTGAACTGGAGTGGGTCAGATTAGACTGGGGTGGGTTGGAGTGGGACAGATTGTTTTGGATTAGAGTGGGGCAGATTGTTTTAGTTTGGAGTTGGGCAGATTGGAGTGGGGCAGATTGCTTTGGATTGGAGTGGGTCAGATTGGAGTGGGTCAGATTGGAGTGGGACAGATTCTTTTGGATTACAGTGGGGCAGACTGGAATGGGGTAAATTGTATTAGGGTGGACTGGAGTAGATGGATTGGGGTGGTGAAGAGTGGATTGGATGGTAGTGCGGTGGATTGTAGTGGGGTGAATTGAGATGAAGTTGGGTAGATTAGTTTGAGGTGAGCTGGATTGGATTGATGTGAGGCATATTGTTTTGGATACGAGTGGGGCAGATCGGAGTGGGTTGGATTGGAGTGGGACAAATTGTTTTGGATTGAAGAGGGCAGATTGGAGTGGGGTGGTTTGGAGTGGGGCTGATTGTTTTGGAATAGAGTGTGGCAGACTATTTTGGATTGGAGTGCAGCAGTTTTCAGTGGGGAAGATTGCTTTGGATTGGGGCAGATTGGATTGTGCAGATGGTTTTGGGTTAGAGTGGGACAGATTGGAGTGGGCTACATGGGAGTGAGACATATTGTTTTGGTTTGGAGTGGGGCGTATTGTTTTGGTTTGGAGTGGGGCAGATTGTTTTGGACTGCAGTGGGGCAGATTGTTTTGGAGTGGTACAGATTGTTTTGGATTGGATTGGGATTATTGGAAAAGGGCAAATTAGAGTGGGGTGGGTTGGGGTATTGGGGTGGGTTGGAGTGGATTTGAATGAGCGGTTTAGATTAGAGTGGGGTGCATTGTGTGGGTGAGATGGGGTGGATTTGGTGGATTGCAGTGGGGCAGGATGGAGTGGGGTGGATTGGATTGGAGTGGGGTGGATTGAAACAGGTAGGGTGTTTTAGATTAGGGTGTGGTGGGCAGCAGTGGAGAGTATTGGAATGGATTGGATTAGAGTGGGGTGCACTAGATTGGGGTAGGGAGCTGTGGGATTGGATTGGGGTGGTTTGTAGTATGGTGGGTTTAGATTGGAGTGAATTGGATTGGCATGGCGTGAATTGGATTAAAATGGGGTTGGGTGGATTGGGTGGGGTGGATGAGAGTGGAATGGGGTGGATTTGGGTGGGGTTGATTGGATTGGGTGGATTGGAGTTGGGTGGATTGCACTGAGGTGAGGTGGATTGGATTGGCATGGGGTTATTTGATTACAGTGCAGTGGATCGGAGTAGGGTGGATTGGAGTGGGGTGGACTGCATTGGGGGGACCAGATTGGGGTGGACGGGATTGGGGTAGAATGGCTATGGGTTGATTGGATTGAAGTGGAGTGGAGTCGATTGGATTGCAGTGAGGTGGATTGGGTTGAGTGGGATGTATTGGATTGAGTGGGGTGGATTCAGGTGCGGTAAATTGGATTGAGTGTGGTGGATTGCATTGAGGTGGATTGGATAGCGATGGGAGTGACTGGATTGGGGTGGGTGGATTGAAGTTGGTTGAGGTGGATTGGAGATGAGTGGATTATGATGGATTGGCTTGGAATGTGGTAGATTGGATTGGAGAGGGTTGGAGTGGGGTGGATTGACTGAAGAGAGCTGGGCTGGATTGCAGTCAGGTAGATTAAGGTGGCTTGGAGTGGGGTGGATTGGACTGGAAAAGGGTGGATTAATGAGGACTGGATTTGATGGAAATGGGGTGCTTTGTGGTGGTGTGGGTGGACTGGAGTGAGACGGATTGGGTAGCAGTGGAGTAGATAGGAGTAGGGTGAAATGGATTGGAGTCAGTGGATTTAGTTGGATTGAAGTGGGGTGGGATGGATTTGAGCGGAGTGGGGTGGGATGGGTTGGGTTGGATTGGAGTAGGTTGGATTATGCCGTAGTGGGGTGGACTGGACTGAAGGGGGGAGGATTGGACTGGAATGGGGTGGAGTGGATTAGGTGAGTGGATTGGGGTGGGGTGGGATAGTTTGGTTTGGGGTGAGGTTTATTGGATTGTAGTGAGGTAGATTGTACTGGGCTGGACTGGGAGGATTGGGTTGGTGTGGGGTGGATTGGTGTGGAGTGGAGTGGACTGGATTGTATTGGGGCAGATTGTGGTGGATTGGAGCAGAGTGAATTGGGATGGAATGGGGTAGATTGGATTGGGGTGAGGTGGATTGGATTGGAGTGGGGCGCATTAGAGTGGGACAGATTGTTTTGTATTGGAGTGGGTTGTGTGGGCTTGGACTGGGGCAGGTTGTAGTGAGGCAGATTGTTCTGGATTTAACTGGGGCAGTCAGAGTGAGGCAGATTAAATGGATTTGAGTGGGGCAGGTTGTTTTGAACCAGAGTGGAGGGCCGCAGAATATCTTGGTTCGGAGTGAGACAGGCAATCACAGGCTCGACTCTAAAAAGATTCAGCATTGCCAACCAGCTCTTCTCGCATAACCCAGATTTTATATATATTAACAAGTACTGGGCTGATTTGTGAAAACTTGCAGCCTCTGAGGTACACATATATTTTTACAGATATATCCAGTCCATAGTTCAGAGTTACCTGCTTTTCCTTTGTCTAAACGTTGGTGTCGTTTTTATATGAAAACTGGCAATATCTCCTCATGAGTGATAATTGGAGATGAAATGGATACAATGTTCCCCCTGAGTTAACTTTAAAAAATGTTGCCCTGTAACGTCGACTCTGAATGCCTTTCGACATTTTTTGTTTTTTCAACAAAGTAAAAGTGGAAACAGTCCAAGCGAAACTTCACACGAAGAGAACATCGGGACCTATCGATTGAAAGCTTAGCATTTACGAGAATTAAAGGAAGTTCCTGAGAAAAAACATATCAAATTTGCATTCCCTAGCATATATACATTTCAGAATTAGAACAGATAACAGCCATAACATGTTAGTCACATAACCTATTCATTATTTTCGCTGATCAGTGACAAGATTGGCTAAAATTACTTGATGTTATATGAAGCCTGCTACTTTGAAGGATGATTTACCAATACCTTAATCAGAAGAGGACATGATCAAGTTCTATCTTTTCACGCTTTATTCTGTTCTTTTCTATGAATTAAAATTAATTGGCTTACTTCATCACTATACTGCTAAGCGTTAGGTCTCCTAATATAACTGCACGACATGGAAACACTTTCCACATAGGATCAAAAAGCAAAGTCAACACTCTTCCCACCACATGCCATACTGGTATAGGACTTGTACTTTGGAGGTATGCCTGCTGGACTTGTTCCCTCACCCAAGTTCCAAGAAGGTGGATAACATGTTTTTTGACCCGGCCCTCAAAGTAGCTAAAAAGCATTTTGCCATGACCTGGAAAGCGGCTTTTGGGCCAGTGGTAGCTTGATGGAAGGTCGAAGTCAGAGACTGGACTTGTGAAGAGGATCAGGCACTGCGCACAGAGGAAGAATGGGGCATAGGGAAATGCCCCATGGCCCCTCTATGGACGGAGGTGCTGGAGGCATTTGACAACCCTGGAGTCCTTGTGGGTTCCCCCACAGAAGTCTCGGAGTTCGAGAGTGAAGTGGAGTGAATGTCTTAGAATGCTTGTGAGGACTTGATGGTGACTGTTGTGAGTCAGGACCTCAAGCGCGTCAAGATCCGACCTGTTGCAAGTGCTGCACCCTAGATGCCATACACCTTCTATGTGACTTGTGTCCGCTAGTGAAGGTCTACACTCACAGGGAGGGCAAAATGAACCCCCCCCCCCACTCACGCCTATGCATTCTCCTGTCTGAAACACTGCAACTTAGAGCCTCATTTACAAGAAACTGGTGCATTGTGATCGATGCAGCAGTTTTCTTGAACCACCCTGCACCCCCTAGCGATGCCATGGTAGTGCTGTTTTTACATACAGTGCTCCATGGCACACAGAGCCCACAGCTGTGTCAGAAATTATGACGCAGTTGTGGTGGTAAATCTTAGCGTTGCTGGACTAGTGTAAAAAATGTTAAAGCTAGTCCTGCAATGCTAGGGGGGCCTCTCTGTAAACAGCACAGCGTCACCTGCACTGATCAGGCATTTAAATAATGACACTGTGGAGGAGCAGAATGGTGCAGTGAAATTTTGTAGATTTCACTGCACCATTTCTGCAGGCCTTTTGCGGGGGAACACCTACCTTGTATGCATTATACATGGCGCAGGTATGATGTGGCAGAGGTCCTTACAAACTAGTGTAATGGTCCCATTGTGCCAGTTTGTAAATACTGCGCTGTGTGGGGAACTCTTTGCACCACCGTAGTGTAAAAAAATGACACTCTGGTAGTGTAAGGTGCTTGTAAGTGAGCCTTTTGTCTACACAGATACCACTATTTGTTCACTTTTTCGTTTTTGTTACTGATCATGCTGTTTTCACATTCATTCTGTACACTGCCTGCCTGATGGCTGCTTGCCGTACTCCTCTGCCAACAGCGTACTCACGGGACAGGTGAGTTGAGCGAAATGTTTTCCCTTATTTTTAGCAGGACTATATTACTGAAAATTGTTTTCTGGACTCTGAGATGCCACTCCAGTTCGAGACATGATGACAACAATTAAAATATTGTTATTTACTGTCTATGTTTGCATGTGTTGTTTCTGCAAGCCTTTTTGGAGGTGAACGCCTACCTTACATACATTATACCTGGCACAGGTATAATATGGCACAAGGCTTTACAAACTAGCACAATTGTCCCATTATGCCAGTTTGTAAATGCCGCGCTGTGCAGGGAACTGTTTGTGCCGCTGTAGTGTAAAAAAAATTGACTCTATGGCGGCACAAGGGGCTTGTAAATGAGCCCCTTAGTCTACTCAGATTCCACTGTTTTTTTACCTAATCATTTTTGTTACTGATCGTGCTGCTCTCATGTTCATTCTGTACACTGCCTGCCTGATGGCTGCTTTGCCATACTCCTCTGCTAACAGTGCACTGATGGGACCATTTGGGCGAGCGAGGTGTTCTCCCTGATTTTAGCAGGACTATGTTACTGAAAGTTGTATTCTGAACTCTGAGATGCCTCTCCAGTTCAAGAGATGATGAAATCAGCATAGAAGAACACAATACCATCTCTTAACACATCTGTAGGCCTCCCGTTGTGCCCTTTAGCCCAGTTTTATTTAGCATTGCTTTGTTTTTCTAGCTTTAGCCACATTTGTGGTGGTGTTTTATTTTCTCTCACTGGTTGTTCTTTTGCCTAGGAAAGCATTGTGTTCTTACCATAGCATTCACCTTTTTAAACTATTCCATACGAACATCATATCTTATTTACACAGATAGAACAAGAAATACATTGATACCATAAAACCTGATCTAAACATTAAAACATCCTACCAGCGCTCAAGCAGCTAAGATGCATCTTCCATAGACACCATATTATGTTTTCATGCTCTCTGTAGATAATTCGGTATGTTACACACACTACGGAGACCACAGAGTCCTAAGCGTAATACCCACGCAACATTACTCATGCCCACAGTATATGTAACTCCTTCGGAGGGCTCTTAATGAGACCCATACAGTAATGGTAGAGCCATACCATTAAGCCATACCATTGGCCCCTCAAATGGCAGTGGATGAACTATTCACAGTGTGGTGGATGTGACTGCTTTGTACACCGCCCTGCAGGAGAAAATCCATCTGGTGCAAAGAACAAAAGATGAAAAAAAAAAAATAATGTCAGGGAAAAGCTTCCCTCATGTTCGGAGATTATTTTTCAATCAATGCAATGCATACTGTACCCAGCACACTGAATCTTGCTGATTTAAAGTGAAACCCATAGGCACCATTGACGCAGATCAGCTTCACTTCCATTAGTGCTCAGGGGGCATATCTCAGCCTTCTGAGAGCTTCTCCGAGTATAAGAGGCGCCGCTCGAAAGTGGAAAATGTCCCTTTCCAGCTGTACCTTTTTCTAGTGGGTGCCCGCTTGGTTATGACCACAGAACCTTAACCCCCAAGTAGGGAACCACCAACTGGACACCATGGATGGGATGCATTCCCCAGACATGGGCTAGTGCTGCCCAACCTAAAAGTAAAAAAGTAAAAAAAAGAAACAGAGTTTCTGACATTCTAGGGGCAGAAAATCTACTAGACACGGCTGAAAGTTTACTAGGCATCAGGGATATTTTACAAAGGAAAGGAAGTAGTGAAGGAAGGCTGTCCAGGCCAGAAAACCCCCTAGACACCAGAGATAGGGCTGTGCACCCACCCCTTGGGCATAACATCAATCCGTGCCACTTGGGGAAAGACGTCCAAATCGGTACTAGAGAAAAATAGTAAAGGTTAAAATTATAAGGGTTGGATGCAGTCTGTCAAGTAAAATAATAAGGGTAGAATAATAAGTAAGATAACAAATATTAATACAAAAGATAAATAAATAAGTAAATAAAATAAATAATACAATAATAAGTAAAATAATAAATAATAATAATAAGTAAAATAATAAAGGTTGGAAGCAGTCTGTCAAGGCATTGGCTAAAGCACAAGCTGCCTACCAGACACTAGACATATCATATCAATATGTAAAAAAGATGGTGGAGCTATTTTAGCCATGTTTTAGACACGTTATTTTAGCAAACTAGGCCTGCCGTTGTGTTTTTATAGCATTAGCCACATTTGCGGTGTTGTTTTCTTTTCTCTAACTGGTTGTTCTTTTGATCTAGGAAAGCATTACGTTCTTAACATATCATTCATCTCACTTTGTACTTTCCTCAAGGCTGTAGTCAGATAGGGTTGCCGGCAAAAGAGGTACACTGCCTCCGACATTCACGAAAACATACATATCCTTACGTGGGGACCTTTTCTTAGCACATCAACTGTTTTATTATAAAAACACTTCTCTGTTCCATTCACATTAGAGTGAGATTCCAACCAGAATACTATGACTGCATGCTGTCTACTCAACATATTGCCGAATCCCTAGCCTATGTGGGGATAGTGTATTTCTAGACAACAAGCTTACTTGCTCAGGTATGGGGGATGATGTCTTCCCAAGGAGGGAAACATGAAGGGCGGATTAAGACTTATCGCACTATGCTCTAACATAGCTTAGGTAGGAAACACATATATTATTCCTACTGACAGTACGGTGGGACGGTTTTTGTGTTTCACTCTCCTTTTCACAATTTTGCTTCTAGTGTGTTTTATCATCCTACTTATTGCCATACATGCCATTTTATCTGAGATGCAGTTACTTCAATAAACCTTATCGAACTATACTCTGCTTCTGTTTGTCTTTGTCTGTGTGAGTCTAATGCAACTGAGAGAAAAGGATGAGACCACGATTTCCCTGAGGAGTCCCCTCTGTCATGCCCCTGGTTGCCATAATCATCTCCGCTTTTGGGTGTAGATGAGACACTGCTAGTTGGCCAGAAAAGCCTGATTGGGGTGACAGGTGTCACATTGTGTGAGACTGTACTCAGTACCCCACAATTCAGGTGATTCTGCCACCCATACCCAGTAGCCTCATTAGGATAATAAGAACCTACGTGGCAGTGGCCTCTCAAAAATCAAGCTGTCTGCACATCATAACAGACACACAAATCACCAGGTGCTCTGTGATAAGTGATGAAATGGCTATGAATAATTATTACTGACTGTAACTAGCAGTGAATAGAGGGGTGTAGGTGACCCATCTACAAACAATTGATCCAGCCAGGGTAGTCCCTGATGCATTAAGTTTCCCCGTATGGAGTTAAGTCACCAATTAACAAACAAGCAAAGTGGCAAAGGTGGGCATCATGGTATGGTTGCAGATTAACTTTAAGTTTTGTATGAATAGGTTTCCAAACAAATATTATGGCCTTGATGATCAGTATGACTTTTGGTGGTGGGACAGCCTTGGTGATGTAGACTGGTGATGTAGACTGGTAGTGTGCCCTTAAGACAAGTTAGTACATAGGCATTTTAAGGCAGCACAAAAAGAAACTGAGAAAACAGTGGAACAATTAGAAAATGAAGCCATTGTGAAGTCTGTGAAGTTGCATTATAAATATATAAATTTATGTCAAAAGATGGAAGTACAAAAACAATAACAACTACAGTCACATGTAAGAGCCAGTACCTGTTTATATTCTCAAATGCCCATGCAATCTGCTGCATTTTAGAAACACCATCTACAAGTTAAATAAACAGAATCCTGGAACATACTCATGAGACCGACAAGACTGAGATCCTCATCCTGGGACCATCTTCCTCAGCCTGGGACCACTCGTAGTGGCCCTCAACACTTGGCAGCTCCCCACCCCCACAGACCACGCATGAAACCTCGGAGTTGTCCTCGACTCAGTGCTCACTATGACTAGACAGGTCAGTTCTGTCACATCCACCTGCTTACACACCCTCTGCCTTCGACTGAAGATCTTCAGATGGACACCAAGTGACTGCTGCAAAACCGTGACACACACCCTGATCACAAGCAGACGCGACTTTGGCAATGCCCTCTATGTCAGAACCACCAAGGAGAACTTGAGCAAGCTGCAAAAAATCCAGAACGCCGCTGCCGGACTCGTCCTGAAAACCCCCTGTCGAGAACACATCACAAGACACCTGAGAGTCCTCCACTGGCTCCGATTAATTTCAAACTCCTTGTACACGTCTACAGAGCATTCCACAACCTTGGAGCCAGCTACATCAACCACCGCATTACCTGGTACTCCCCTGCCATACCTCTCCCTGCATAAAGAAGTCATCAGCTGTAGGAAGATCATTCATCTACCTTGTGGCAAAATGTTGGAACACCTTACCTCTCCACCATAGACAGTAGCCACGGCTACCTTAATTCAGGAAGGACTGCAAGAACTGGTTCCTCAACTGTACACTGAGGATCAAATCAAATCAAATCATTAACATTTATAAAGCGCGCTACTCACCCGTGCGGGTCTCAAGGCGCTAGGGGAAAGAGGGGGTTACTGCTGCTCAAAAAGCCAGGTCTTTAGGAGTCTCCAGAAAGCGGAGTGGTCCTGGGTGGTCCTGAGGCTGGTGGGGAGGGAGTTCCAGGTCCTGGCCGCCAGGAAGGAGAAAGATCTCCCACCCGCCGTGGAGCGGCGGATGCGAGGGACGGAAGCGAGTGCGAGGCCAGAGGAACGGAGGAGGTGGGTTGGGACGTAGAAGCTGAGGGGTCGGTTGAGGTATTCCGGTCTCTTGTCGTGGAGGGCTTTGTGTGCGTGGGTGAGAAGTCGAAAGGTGATCCTTTTGCTGACTGGGAGCCAATGCAGGTGTCTCAGGTGTGCGGAGATGTGGCTGTTGCGGGGTACGTCGAAGATGAGGCGCGCCGAGGCGTTTTGAATGCGTTGCAGGCGATTTTGGAGTTTGGCTGTGGTTCCAGTGTAGAGGGTGTTGCCGTAGTCCAGGCGGCTCGTGACGAGGGCGTGGGTCACAGTTTTTCTAGTGTCGGCGGGGATCCAGCGGAAGATCTTGCGGAGCATGCGGAGGGTGAGGAAGCAGGCGGAGGACACGGCGTTGACTTGCTTGGTCATGGTGAGAAGAGGGTCCAAGATGAAGCCGAGGTTGAGGGCGTGGTCTGCGGGGGACGGTGCGGTGCCGAGGGCCGTGGGCCACCAGGAGTCGTCCCAGGCGGACGGGGTGTTGCAGAGGATGAGGACTTCCGTTTTTTCAGAGTTCAGCTTTAGGCGGCTGAGCCTCATCCAATCTGCGACGTCCTTCATACCCTCTTGTAGGTTGGTCTTGGCGCTGGCGGGGTCCTTAGTGAGGGAGAGTATAAGTTGGGTGTCGTCGGCGTAGGAGGTGATGATGATGTTGTGCTTGCGTACGATGTTGGCGAGGGGGCTCATGTAGACATTGAAGAGTGTCGGGCTGAGTGATGAGCCTTGGGGTACGCCGCAGATGATCTCGGTGGGTACTGAGCGAAACGGAGGGAGGTAAACTCTTTGGGAACAGTTTGAGAGGAAGGAGGCGATCCAGTCCAGGGCCTGGCCTTGGATCCCGGTGGAGCGGAGGCGGGTGATTAGGGTGCGGTGACAGACGGTGTCAAAGGCAGCCGAAAGGTCGAGGAGAATGAGGGCGACTGTTTCACCGTTGTCCATCAGGGTTCTGATGTCATCTGTGACTGAGATGAGGGCGGTTTCCGTGCTGTGGTTGGTTCGGAATCCGGTTTGTGAAGGGTCGAGCAGGTTGTTGTTTTCCAGGAAGGTGGTCAGCTGTTTGTTGACGTTCTTCTCTATTACCTTGGCTGGGAAAGGCAGGAGAGAGATGGGGCGGAAGTTTTTCAGGTCGCTCGGGTCAGCCGTAGGTTTCTTTAGTAGGGCGTTGACTTCGGCGTGTTTCCAGCATTCGGGGAAGGTAGCAGAAGAAAAAGAAGAGTTGATGACGGCCTGGAGGTGCGGGGCGATGATGTTGTCGGCTTTGTTAAAGATGAAGTGAGGGCAGGGGTCCGAAGGGGTGCCGGAGTGGATAGAGTTCATGGTAGATTTGGTTTCTTCAGTGTTGATGTGGGTCCAGTTGTTGAGGGTGATGGTCGGGGGTTGCGGGTTCGGTGTTGTTTGGTTGGGTCTGGTGTCCGAAGCTGTCGTGGAGGTCGCTGATCTTGTGGTGGAAGAAGGTGGCGAGGGATTCGCACAAATCCTGTGAGGGTGTGACGGCGTTGGCGTTGGGGTTGGAGAACTCCTTGACGATGCTGAAGAGTTCTCTGCTGTTGTGGCTGTTTTTGTCCAGTCTGTCGGTGAAAAAGTTCCTTTTAGCAGCGCGGATCAGGTGGTGGTGTTCGCGGGTAGCGTTCTTGAGGGCGGTCATGTTGTCAGCGGTGTGGTCCTTGCGCCAGGCCTTCTCGAGAGCGCGACAAGTTTTCTTTGATTCTTTGAGGGTGTCAGAGAACCAGAGATGTTTTTTGGTGTTGGTCTGTCGATGCGTGCGTTTGAGGGGAGCAAGGTTCTCTGCGCAGTTGGAGATCCAGTTTGTGAGGCTGAGGGCTGTGTCGTTGGGGTCGGTGGTGAGGGTGGGTGGGTTGGCGGCAAGTGCGGAGAAGAGTTGCTCTTCGGGGATCTTGTTCCACTGTCGACGAGGGATGGGTTGAGTGCGGAGGTGGCGGGTCTCGCGTCGGAATGTGAAGTGGACACAGCTGTGGTCGGTCCAGTGTAGAGCGGAGGTGTGGCTGAAGAAGATGTGTTTGCTGGCGGAGAAGATAGGGTCCAGCGTGTGTCCGGCGATGTGGGTGGCGGTGTTCACCAGTTGTTTGAGGCCGAGGTTGGCAAGGTTGTCGAGCAGGGTGGTGGTGTTGGGGTCGTTGTTTTGTTCCAGATGAAAGTTGAGGTGGCCTAGGAGGATGTAGTCCGGTGAGGCGAGGGCGTGCGGGGAGATGAGGTCGGCGATGGCGTCGCTGAATGGGGCGCGCGGTCCGGGAGGACGGTAGATGAGGGATCCTCTAAGGGTGGTCCTCGGGTCGGTGCGAATCTGAAAATGCAGGTGTTCAGCGGCGAGAGGGGTGTCTTCGGTGGAGGTGGTGACGCTGATGGAGTCTTTGAAGACGATGGCGATACCTCCTCCTACTTGGTTGGTGCGGTCTTTTCTGGAGATCTTTTAGCCTTCGGGGATGGCGGTGGCGATGTCTGGAGCAGAGGAGGCGTTCATCCAGGTCTCCGTGATGAAGGCAACGTCCGGGGCTGTGGAGTCCAGGAGGTCCCAGAGTTCAACGGCGTGCTTGTGGACGGAACGAGCGTTGACCAGGATGCACTTGAGGTGGTTGATGGCGCGTGGGCTTGTGGTCGTGGTAGTTGCGTGGTGGAAGATGCGTTTGCAGGAGTTGCAGGCGAAGGGTCCATGGGTGCGTTTGGGGTGAGCTTGGAAGCAAGTGTTGGAGCGTCCTGGGTTGAGGGCGTGGAGGGGTCGTAGCGGATCAGCGGGCTTGGGAGAGCTGGGGACCAGGGGTTGTGGCGCTGGGCGCGGGCCAGGCGCGGACGGGCGCAGACGGGCTTGCCTCTGGCGCGCCCGCTGCGCAGTCGCGCAGCGGCCATCATATGAGGTAGGAGGGGGGAGGGGTCAGCTGGGGGCGAATGGGAGCTGGGGGGCGGGGGCGTGCAGGAGGTCGCGGCGGGAAAGCGCAAGGGAGGGGGGGACAGGTAGAGTGAGAAGAGCTGGGGGAGGGTGTTTAAGGGTGGAGGGGGGTGAGTGTTAGGAGGTTTAGATGATTAGGGAGAAAGATAGGAGTAGGGTTGTGAAGATAGGGGAGGGGGGTTGTAGAGGTGGGTGAGGGTGAGAGGTAGAATGAGAGGATAGGAAGATAGGTAATAGAGGGGGTGGCGGGAAGGGGGGGAGAGATAGAGAAATAGATAGAGAAAATCGATAGATAGAGAAATCGATAGATAGAGAGATAGGTAGATAGGAGGAGGTGGAGAGTGAGGGAGTTAGATAGTGGGATAGAGAGATAGAGAGATAGGTAGATAGGAGGAGTGAGGGAGGTAGATAGCGAACGGGTTAGATAGGGGTGATAGAGAGGGGGGAGGCGAGTGAGGGAGGGGGATGAGGCAGGAGCAGGAGGGCAGGTGCGGGGAGAAGAAGACAGAGGAGGCAGAAGAGCCGAAGGCAGAAGATAGAAGACAGAAGACAGAAGAGCAGAAGACCGGAAGACCGGAAGAACAGAAGAACAGAAGAACAGAAGAACAGAAGAGCAGAAGAGCAGAAGACCAGAAGAGCAGAAGACCGGAAGAACAGAAGAAAGGAAGACCGGAAGAACAGGAGACCAGAAGAACACAGAAGAACACAGAAGAAGATACAGAAAACGAAGAACAGAAGGCAGAAGACCACAGAAGAAGATGAGGAAGAAGAGAAGAAGAGAGAAGACGGGGAAAAGAAGAGTACAAAAGAAGATTACAGACGAGGAGCAAAGAGGAAGAACAGAGAAGAAGAAAAGAAGAAAAGAAGCAGGAGCAGGAGAGAGGGTGAGTAGCGCGGGGCAGAGCGAGAGGCTGGGAGGTGGGGGGTACTTACTGTGAGGTGGGTCTCAGGAACTCAGGAACCTGGTGGAGCTGCAGCGGCAGGGGGAGCGACCTACCCTTGGGTCAAGCGTCGCTACCAAGGACACACCCCACAGCGCCTTGAGACCCCTTGAGAGGAAAGTACCCTCTTTTTGGCATGTTACCCCCAATTTCCTCCTGATGCCAGTGTATTTGACTGTGTCACTGGGATCCTGCTAATCAGGACCCCAGTGCTTATGCTCTCTCTCCTCTAAATTTTGTCACTGCTTACTGGTAACCCAGTATTTCATCCAAAATTGGCATACTGGTTACCCCTTATAAATTCCTAGTATGTGGTACTCAGGTACCCAGGGCATTGGGGTTCCAGGGGATCCCTATGGGCTGCAGCATTACTTTTGCCACCCATAGGGAGCCCATGCAAAGGCTTCTACGGGACTGCCATTGCAGCCTGTGTGAAATGAGGCATGCACCCTTTCACTGCCATTTACACTGCACCAGGTCACTTGTAAGGCACCTATATGTCAGGCCTTCCAACCCTGAAAGTTAGGTGCAGAGTACTTGTGTGTGAGTGAACCCCTGCATGAGCAGAGGTTTCTTCACATCATCCAAGACCATTTTTCCAGACTTCATGAGTGCGGGGATGCCCTTTTACGCGTCCATTGTACATAGGTCACTACCCATGTACAGCTTCACAATGGTAACTCCGAATATGGCCATGTTTGATATCAAACATGTTGGAATGATACTGCAAGGGTTTTGCAAGCATTGGTTGTACGATTCCATACACTCTGGGGGCTCCTTAGAGGATCCCCAGTACAGACAGTACAACCTTCTGAGGTTTTCCAGGCAGCCCCAGCTGCAGCCACCCCACAGACAGGTTCATGCCCTCCTGTTACTCAAGCAGCTCGAGCCCAAGAAGGCAGAACAAAGCATTTTCTTTGCGAGAGCGGTGTTACACCCTCTCCCTTTGGAAATAGGTGTTACAGGCATGGGAGAGGTAGCCTCCCAGAGCCTCTGGAAATGCTTTGAAGGGCACAGGTGGTGCCCTCCTTGCATAAACCAGTCTACACCAGTTCAGGGACCTCCCAGTCCCTGATCTGGCGTGAAACTGGACATAGGAAAGAAGGGTGACCAATCCCCTGTCCATCACCATCCCAAGGGTAGTGCCCAGAGCTCCTCCAGAGTGTCCCGGGTTTTGCCATCTTGGATTACATGGTGGTAGAGCACTCTGGGAGCATCTGAGTGGCTAGTGCCAGCAGGTAATGTCAGAGCCCTCCCCTGATAGGTGCTTACCTGTGTAGTTGACCAATCCGCTTTCAGGGCTATTTAGGGTCTCTCTCCTGCATCCTTTACTTCACCTTCTCCCGAATAAACTGGATCTGGACCCTCCAGGAGCTCTACAAATTGCAACAAATAAGCAAAGATGACTTCTGCATCATTGTCTCTTCAGCTCCTACCAGCAACTGCAACTGTTTCCAGGTCGTGCATCCTATGAGGACTGTCTGTCTTCAGCCTGCCGCAGAAGAATGAAGGAATCTCCCTTGAAGTGAAGAAGTCACTTCCTTGCTTCAGCAGGCACCCCTCTGCAGCGACGGCCGGTGGCTTGGGTTCCCTCTGCTGAAGAAGTGCATGCATCCAGCAACACAGGTGGTGAACTGAAGTGGTCACAACGGTCCTGACGTCCAACTGTCCAACTTTAGTGGAGGTAAGAGCTTGCATCCCCAAGCAAAACAGTACCCCCTTGCACCGTATTTTCCAGCTGCCAAGGCTTGTTGGCATCCTTCCACAAAGTTCTTCATGCACCGTGCAGCTCCAGCCCCCTGCACTCCTTCGTGCAATGCACAGCCTCCTGCGTGGTTCTCCGTCAGCGTGGGAGTCTCATGTGTAGTGCTTCGTGGGCTTCCTTTTGCACCTTCTTTGTCCCTGTGCTGTGGGACTCCTGTGAGTGCTGCCTGGTCTTCTGAGGGCTCTATGAATTTCTGAGTGCCCCCTCTGTCTTCCCCTCCTGGGTAGAGGCCGCTAGGTTCCTCCTGGTCCTTGTCAGCTTCATTTTCCACTAACCGCAAGTTTTGCGTGTGCCAAGGTTTGTTGGCAGAATCCAGCAACACAAACCAGACTGCAACCATCCATCCAGCGTGGGACATCATCTGCACTAACCGGGAACCCGCATCCATCTTCTTGTTTGCAGTACTGACTGTTCTTCTTCACCTGTGGTTCTTCTTTTGCTCCTTCATCCGGGTTAGCAGGGGCTCTTGTTCTCCCTGGACTCTTCAGTGCTTCTTGGTCTTGGACCCCTTCTTCCACAGGTCATCAGGTCCAGGAATCCATTGTCGATGTCTTGCAGTCTCTTCTGGTTCTTGCAAAATCTTCTATCACGTGTTCTTGTGTGTTCTAGGAGTTACTGTGATTTACTCCTGCTTTCCTGGGCTGAGGGGTGGGTTCTATTACTAACCTTTGGGGTGTTCTAACACTTCCAGCACCCCTCTACACACTACACTTGCCTAGGTGGGAAACCGACTTTTGCTTTCCACTATTTTAGTATATGGTTTGTGTTCCCCCTAGGCCCATTTCTAACTATTGTGATTTTCACTGTTTGCTCTGTTTTCTAACTGTTTTTACAGCTATTTCTGCAATCTAGTGGATATATTGTGTATAATACTTACCTTCTAAATGAGTATAGTCTCTAAGGTATTTTTGGCATTTGTGTCATCAAAATAAAGTATCTTTATTGTTGTAATACTGAGTATTTTCTTTCATGTGTGTGAGTACTGTGTGACTACAGTGGAATTGCTTGAGTCACCAAAATAAAGTACCTTTATTTTTGTAACACTGAGTATTTTCTTTCATGTCTGTGAGTACTGTGTGATTACAGTGGTATTGCATGAGCTTTGCATGTCTCCTAGTTAGGCCTTAGCTACTCATCCACACTACCCCTAGAGAGCCTGGCTTCTAGACACTGACTACATTTCAATAATAAATGATAACTGGACCTGGTATAAGGTGTAAGTACCTGCGGTACCCACTACAAACCAGACCAGCCTCCTACAGTAGCCCACTCTATAAATTACTGATTGATTGATTGATTGATGAAATAACAAACAAAGAAAGGAACTATACTGTGCAGGACATTTTGAAACAGCTCATGATAGCAATTGAAAGCAACTAATGTCTCTTGACACAGATAGGGTTGAGAAAAAGAAAAGAGTTTGTTATAGAGAGAGTTGAGAAAAATGAAATAGATGACAACATAGAAACATGAATGCAACAACTAGATTCATTCTACATAATATTCCTTTGAACAAATAGCCAGCAAAGCAAAGAAAAGAAACACATTGGAGCCCAATAGAGGTCATAATTAAGTAATGAGGCATGCTTCACTTGAGGAAGGAATATCATCAGTATCCACCTGAGTGTGCAATTATATTTGTAAGTATGAATAAACAAATCAATGTATGAAACAGAAACTCAGGGACAACATATGTCAATGTAGCTAACAAGACAGGAATGGAAAATGAATGAATCTGGATTGGAGCCCATGGGCATAAGTAATATGGTCAACTTCATATGACGTTTGATTAAATCACAGCCAGATGCGCCAGATGATTTATTAAAATAGTTTGTGCTCAATTAAGAATTACATATACATTTGTGAGTCATGTCTGCTAGAACCTCTTTCAGAGGATCACAGGGAATGCAGAATCTTCTGGGCCAAACTGTAGGGGTTGGGGCCTTTTACTCCTGATGTCCCAAGGTCCGACCTATTATGGGTTCTGTGTCACTGGGCTAAGTGGAACCCCTTAAGCTCTTGACTCTGAGTGCCAGCGCATGTCAAATAGTCCAAAGCTTCTAGGCTCAAAACATGCTCAGCAGTCCCAATAAATGAATGTACAGTCAGATAATTGCTATGATGAAAAAAGTATTATTTATATGCAAACGCAAAGTGAAATATGGCACACAACAAATAATGCACAGTTTTCATACAGTCAGAACTCTAGAGTGCTTCGGGTGTGCCCCTGAGTCCCATTAATTTATCTAAAAAATGTGGCAATTCCCCATGCACATGAAGTGATCATTCAATGTAGGCCCGCAAGAAAGTTTAGGTCTTAGAAGTTCCACAATTTCTTCTTAAAAGTCAAAGTCAGAGCAAGTTCCCACAGAGGTTTGATGGCTTGGAAGTCAGTCTTACCAGCTGTTGCTTAGAGCTGAGATGCAGTAGGTCCAGGTGTTTGTCACCAGCTCAGAGCAGAGCAAAAATCTGAATGCTGCAACAATGCTGCAGGCATTCATGGCACTTGGCCAATTATGCAGTAAGTCTTCTTGAGCCCAATGGCCGGAGCCTGGTGCTTATGTGTTCGGGTGACAAAATCATTGCTCTTCTCCAATGGGTCGCAACCTGTTATGCTGCTCCAGAGCAACAGCCTTCTTCTTCACTGAAACCCCTCTCCTGGCAACTGGGTTGTGACAATGCACTCTGTGTGAGGGCCCCTTCGAGTCGCAACAATGCACCAAGGCGATGGCCCTCTTCCTTGCAACAGCACTGTAGCAGAGTGACAGCCTTTTTTCTTCATCGCAGTTACCATAAATTACAATAAGAAAGTATAGATTAATATAATACATAAGGAACAATGTGCACTCATAATTATTTTGTAATGCACGGTTATTTTCCCCATCATGGAAGAAATTAAATTTCTTGTTGCCTGATAACATTTCTTGGTACATAATACATCAGAAAAAATAATTAAAAAAAATATTCATCCAATAATCAAAGAATAGGTGACGGGGAACTGATAATGATAACGTTATACTTTTGTTCTTCACAACAGAGAGGCAACAGCCAGCATGTAGGGCATTTTCAAGGCTGGAAAATACTGTTAATGCAAAAATAATTATAAGAATGCTATTCACATATCAGTGACTGCATGGCAATAACATGTCTTCTGTGTCGCGTTTCAGAAACCATGTGTATACATACCTGTGATCCACTATAAACGTAAGTGAAAAAATATACTACTTTCAGTGGTCTATCAAGTAAACCGCTCATTGAAGGTATTGTGTGGTCGAAGTTTGGGAAGTCACTCATAGTAATGAGAAAATACTTGAGAAATACAAATAGGGAGTATTCCCAGAGGTTTACCTAAGATGAAGCGAAATTGTTATTAACCAGTCACACCGTATAGTACTGGATCTATCAGATACACAAGGCACGTCTAAGCTAGTCAAGGAAGAGTGGGGACAATTAAGCAAATTCAATCCAAAGTTATTAAGGGGGTCATTCTGACCCTGGCGGTCGGTGTTAAAGCGGCGGCCAACCCGCCAACAGGCAGGCGGTCAAAAAAATGGAATTCTGACCCTGGCGGAACCCGCCAACACAGACCGCCACTTTGACACTCCGACCGCCACGGCGGGATAAACAAACAGCGCAGCGGTCACCGCCAACAGACAGGTGGGAGACAATGTACCGCCCACCCTATCACAACTCACCAATCCGCCACCTTTTCCGGGGCGGGAGCCCCGCCGATAAAAACACGGCGGAAACAGACTACGAATGGGAAAACGCTCACCTCTACACACTCCACGAGGAATCTGGACAACATGGAACCAGAACTACACATCCTACCAGCTATTGTCTACCTGCTCCTCTACCAGGAGCACAAACGCCGGTGCAGAAGACAACGGTGAGTACTGCACCTACGACACAGGGGAGGGGGGAGGAGAAAAGATTACAGGCACACACATACGCGACACACCCACCCTCACCCACAACTACCTACACATCAATGCAGGGAAACAAATCAGAGTGACACCCCCCAAACCCCCAGGAAGAATGCCAAGAAAAAATAAAATGATCATGAAATTCAAATATATTGTAAGGCTAAGTAAAAAATCATTTCCCACATCTATAACTATATACACATATGTAAATTGTCCTGTCCAAATTGGGTTTCAGTCATTGTACGTGGGCCAATGGGCCTCAACACATGGGCAAAGCCCACACAGGAGACCCGAATCCATTGGAGAGAACACTGCAGGGGCATCAGATAGAAAAACTACAGGCACCTCAGGGGGAAGGGAAGGGGAGGCACCTTAGCCACATGAGTCCACGACGCCAGATCCATGAGGGACCTCCATGGCCACTGTCCCATCCTGGGGAGTGCAAAGCCACAGTCTCACAAGTCTCTACAGTGGGTGGCTTGCCCACTGTGCCATCCTGGGGAGTGCAAAGCCACAGTCTCACAAGTCTCTACAGTGGGTGGCTTGCCCACTGTGCCATCCTGGGGAGTGCAAAGCCACAGTCTCACAAGTCTCTACAGTGGGTGGCTTGCCCACTGTTACATCCTGGGGAGTGCAAAGCCAAAGTCTCACAAGTCTCTACAGTGGGTGGCTTGCCCACTGTGCCATCCTGGGGAGTGCAAAGCCACAGTCTCTCAAGTCTCTACAGTGGGTGGCTTGCCCACTGTGCCATCCTGGGGAGTGCAAAGCCACAGTCTCTCAAGTGGATTACAGACTCCACTGGTACTGGAGGAGGCATGGTGCCCAGAGTGCATCGTGCAGCCCTGCCCGACACAGATCCGGGCCTGCCCCTTCTGCCAATGGGCCAGCGGTGCTTGAGACGGCGGTGCCCAGCGGAGCGGTGCTTGAGTCGGCGGTGCCCAGCGGAGCGGTGCTTGAGATGAAGGGCCCAGCGGAGCGGTGCTTGAGATGAAGGGCCCAGCGGAGCGGTGCTTGGGATGAAGGGCCCAGCAGAGCGGTGCTTGAGACGAAGGGTCCAGCGGAGCGATGCTTGAGACGAAGGGTCCAGCGGAGCGGTGCTTGAGATGAAGGGCCCTGTTCAGCGGTTCTTGAGACGACGGTGCCCTGTTCAGCGGTGCTTGTCTTGAAGGGCCCTGTTCAGCGGTGCTTGTCTTGAAGGGCCCTGTTCAGCGGTTCTTGAGACGGCGGTGCCCTGTTCAGCGGTGCTTGTCTTGAAGGGCCCTGTTCAGCGGTTCTTGAGACGGGGGTGCCCTGTTCAGCGGTGCTTGTCTTGAAGGGCCCTGTTCAGCGGTGCTTGTCTTGAAGGGCCCTGTTCAGCGGTTCTTGAGACGGCGGTGCCCTGTTCAGCGGTGCTTGTCTTGAAGGGCCCTGTTCAGCGGTGCCTGTCTTGAAGGGCCCTGTTCAGCGGTTCTTGACATGTGTCTCCAGGGCACCATATCCGGCCAATATCTGGAGTTCACTCGCCATCCGACTTCTCGCTTACGGGGCCCTCCTGTGCTGGTGTCCCGGGCCCGTGGGTGTCCTCCTTCACACCCGGAATGGGGCTGGTGGGGCCTTCCTGGGCAGCTCGCCTGCTACCGGACTTGTCGGCCGTGCTGCCCTTGCCATCCTTCCGTGATTCTCTGTGGCCCTTGCCTCCCTTTGTAGATGTGCCAGGTGGCACCCCACTTCCTGACGGTGCCAGGGTAGTGCCTTTGGAGGCTGCCGTCTCTGGCCTCTCGCGCCGGGCCTTGCCTTTCTTGGTTTTTTTCCCAGGGGGTGGGCTGGCTGTCCCTTTACTGCTGGCCGATGTAGCTGCTCTTGAAGGTGGTGGACTCCAATATCCCTGTACTATGGTCCTTGTAGGTCCAGGGTTTGTGGTGGCTGAGGTGCAGATTGGACTCTTACGAGATGGAGGGGGTGGGTCAGGTGATGGAAAGAGGTTAATTTTGGACAGGAAAAACTTTTTAGGAGCAGTGGGAAGGGTAGGTGCAGTGGGTATGGGAGTGGAGGAAGAGGATGTGGTTGTAGGAGAGTCAAGTGTGGTGTCTTTGGGTGCAGGTGCTTGTGACGGAGGCTGTCGTGAGGTGGATGGCTGTTGGGTGGGTGGCTGCCTGCGTTCGTGTGGTTTGGAAGAGGGGGTGACAGACACACTGGGAGAGGACACAGGGGACGTGTAAATGGCAGTGGGGGTGGTGACTGCACGTGTGCGGAGTGTTCTGGTGGGTGTGCTGGTGATGGATGTAGTGGCTGATGATGTTGGGAGGAGGGAGACGAGGAGGAGGGGGACACAGAGGAGGCAGTGGCTGTTGGCATGTCTGCATGTGGCTGTTGCTTGTGTGAATGCTTGTGTGATTTGTGGTGCTTATGTCTGGATGAGCTGCCCTTGGGTGTTGAGGTGTGTGCAGGCTGGTCTGTAGGTGTGTCTGGGATAGGCAGAGGAACAGGGGAGTGGGACTGGGTGGAGGAAGTTGGAGGAGGGAGGCAGGAGACAGGGACAATGGCTGCCGTCAGTGCTGAGGCCAGAGCGTTGAACTTTCGCTGATGGGCTGCCTGACCCGAATGAATGCCCTCCAGGTATGCATTGCTCCGGTGCACCTCCCTTTCTACCCCCTGGATGGCATTCAAAAGGGTAGACTGACCAACAATGAGCTTCCTGAGGAGGTCAATGACCTCCTCACTGAGGGCAGCAGGGGTAACTGGGGCAGGGCCTGAGGTGCCTGGGGCGAAGGAGATGCCCGCCTTCGTGTGCGAGCGGGCACGGGGCGAACGCTGAGGGGCTGCTTGGAGGGCGGAGCTGGTGCGCTGGGTGGCGGCTGTACCTGTTGTTGCGGTGGGCACGGATGTTGCCGCCACCACAAGGGAGCTACCTTCCGAGGACGTGTCTGTGTCGCTGATGTCTCCACGTGACCCCGTTGTGGAGCTCCCCTCGCCCTCCGTCTCACTGGTGAACTCAGAGTCGGTTGCATGGCCCTCCAGGGCCATGTGAGATGCAGCTCCCTCGTGCTCCGATGCCACTTCTCCTCCGCCTGATGATGCAGGAAGAGCAGCAGAAAAAGGGGGGGGAAATAAAGACATGTTGAGTGCATGCATTGGCAAACCAGTTGGCGGAGAGGCCAGACACAGAAGCCCCCTGCACTACGCCGCACACTTGGGGTACACTACTCAATCATTGGGACTTGGCCTACAAGCCTATGGACGACAACTGCACACATAGGTGACACAGGGCCATGGATAGCTGTACTTGGCACCCTACAGAGGTGGGGGGCGGGGGCACAGGGCCATGCCTTACAGAGGGGCCTAGCCTACAGAAATCGTCCTGGCCTAGGGATACCCACAGCCCTCCTCCCCCACCCAGACACCTCCACTGCGCGCTAAGATAGCAGAATGTGCTGGTACTCACCCCCTTGTGTCTGCTGTGATGTCCTCACGCGCCCATCCAAATCTGGGTAGGCCACCGCCAGGATTCGAGACATCAGGGGGGTCAATTGGCGAGTGGCACCCCTCCTACGTTGGGAGGCCATCCCCAGCAGAGCCTCCGCGGTCTTCCTTCTCGCGCGGCAGATGTCCTCCCACCTCTTGCGGCAGTGGGTGCCCCATCTGTTGTGGACCCCCAGGGTCCGGACGTCCTTCGAGTTTCTGATGGGCGCTGACCTATGTGACATGTAGAGGGGGAGAAATAACATTGTCATAATTTTCTGCATGCTCGATGTGAGTGGCCCCCCATCCCCACCCTTGCCATGTGGCACATGCTCTCATCCATCGTTTGATGCATGCCTCAATCGCTCCCCTCCCCACCATCTTTCATCCAACCGACTCAACACAGGCATTGCCCCCAACGCATGCTCTCAGTGTACTTACCTGTTGGTCTGGAGGACCGTAGAGTAGCGCATACTTGGTGGAGGACCCCATCCACGAGTTTCTCCAATTCTTCAGAAGTGAAGGCAAGGGCCCTTTCCCCAGTCGCAGCAGCCATTGTATCTTCCAGGCCGAGGTCACAGCAGCACTTGCAGTATAGGTCCTCTCCTGTGGATGATCAGGTCTCGAGTGATTAAGCAGATAGAAAATGGCGTTCACGTCCGCGGCGGTGCGTACCACGACCGCCGCCGCACTTCGTCATTGGCTCCTGAAACCCATAGGGTTCAATGTTAACCAATGCGGCTTTGCGCCGCAGTCTTCGACCGCGCATTGACCTCACATCCCATTGTCGCACTTCACAGGTCAGGCAGCCACCATTTCCATGGCCCACATGGCTTAATTTCTACTGCGTCACTCATGCCTATGCCTTGCATCGACACTCATACAAGCCATTCAATGCATAGAGAATCGTGTACTGTGCAAGCTGTGGAAATGTACCTGTGGGTTGATTGACTCTGTGCTCGCTGTTGTCCTTCCAAGGCATAGTCCGCTGGGACTTGCGAGGAGATGGAGGAATGTTCCCGTGTACAGTCCGCTGGTGGACCTGTCGACAATGGAGGAACGACATGTCATTCTGACATACAGGCTTGACCGAGCAACTATACAGGAACTGTGTGCCCAGCTGGAGGCAGACCTGATGTCACCCATCCGCCAACCCACAGGGATCCACCCTCTAGTGCAGGTGCTGTCAGTACTCCATTTTATAGCAAGTGGGTCATTTCAAACAACAGTGGCCATTTCATCAGGGATGTCTCAGCCTATGTTTTCAAAGGTGTTGTCCAGAGTGTTGTCTGCCCTGCTCAAACACATGCGGAGATACATCGTTTTCCCTGAGGTGGGGGATTTGCCTACAGTGAAGGGTGATTTCTATGCCCTTGGACATATTCCCAACATCATTGGTGCCATTGATGGGACACATGTGGCTTTGGTACCCCCCAGAGAAAGTGAACAGGTGTACAGGAACAGAAAAAGTTATCATTCCATGAATGTCCAGGTGGTCTGTTTGGCTGACCAGTACATCTCCCATGTAAATGCCAAGTTCCCTGGGTCAGTGCATGACGCGTACATCATAAGAAATAGCAGCATCCCTTATGTGATGGAACTACTTCAGAGACACCGTGTGTGGCTAATTGGTGACTCTGGTTACCCCAACCTGCCCTGGGTACTGACCCCAGTGAGGAATCCCAGGACAAGGGCAGAGGAACGGTACAATGAGGCACATGGGCGTACTAGGAGGGTGATCAAGCGGACCTTCAGCCTCCTGAAGGCCAGGTTTAGGTGCCTGCATATGACAGGTGGATCCCTAATGTACTCACCAAAGAAGGTGTGCCAGATCATCGTGGCCTGCTGTATGCTTCACAACCTGGCTTTGCGACGCCAGGTGCCTTTTCTGCAGGAGGATGGTCCAGATGGTGGTGTTGTGGCAGCTGTGGAGCCTGCGGAGAGTGAAGAGGAGGAAGACGAAGAGGACGACATAGACAACAGGGACACAGTGATACAGCAGTATTTTCAATAACAGACAGGTAAGAATCAACACCGGCACTTTACATTTACTTACAGTCTCCTGCCTCTCTATTGTCTGTCCTTTTCACCCAGTGTATGCTAACAGAGTTGTGACTTTCCCTTCCAATTTCAGAGATGTGGGCCCCACTGCGTGACCTCTGCTTTGTTTGCCCATGGACTACAGCTGTGTGACAGTGGTATGTTGTCATCACAATGTAACTGGTCATTTTGGCACGTTTATGTCTTATACATATTTTAAAAAATACAGGCAGACTCCAGATTATTTGTGTGCAATAAGGGTGTTTATTAAAGTGCTCAATTTTGGGACATGGTTGAAAATCGGTGATGGGTGATGGTGGAGGAATGTCCATGGCAGAGTCCAGATTTTCAGTCTCACAGGTGCATTGTCCATATGCCTGTGGAAGGTGGAGCAGTGGCAGTTTAAGGTTGGACAGGGTGACAATGTGGGACAGTGGGATGACATCAGGGGGTATCCTTTCCTGGCGGGGGTCTTGGCATCCTACTCTGTCTTCTTCCTAGATCTCAGGCCACGCTTGCGGGGTGGTTCTTCTTCTGCAGGAGGTGGGGTTCTAGTGGCCTGTTATTGTGTCGGGGCCTCCTGTCCACTAGCGCCGGCGGAGGTGGTAGCCTGTTCCTGGTCCATGCTAGTGACAGGGGCCCTTTGTGGTGCCACATGGTCCCGCAATGTGGTGACAATCTGGTTGAGAGCCTCAACGATGGTGCCCATTGCGGTACTAATGTTTCTCAGTTTTTCCCTGAACCCCATAAACTGTTCCTCCTGCAGTACCTGGATCTCCTGGAACCTGGCCCCCGTCGCCATCGTCTCCTGGGAGTGGTGGTATGCTCCCATGATGGAGGAGAGGGCCTCGTGGAGAGTGGGTTCCCTGGGCCTGTCCCCCCACTGTCGCACAGCAGCCCTCCCAATTCCCCTGTTTCCCTGGGCCTCTGTCCCCTGGACCGTGTGCCCACTACCACTGCCCCCAGGTCCCTGTTGTTGTTGGGGTGGTGGGTTAACCTGGGTGCCCTGTAGTGGTGGACACACCACTGATTGACGTGTCCTGGAGACAGAGGCATGGGCCCGCTGGGTGGGTGCTGTGCTGGTGTTCCCAGAGGGGGGTAGGTCTGCTGTGGCCTGTGGCTGTCTGAGGGGAACCGACTGTCCCGAGGTCCCCGATGGGCCGAGCTGGTCATCTGGGTCCAGGGAGACAGAGCTGCTGTCATCGCTTGGGGCCTCTTCTGGGGGTGGAATGGACATTTCTGGACCCTCCTGGGCGGTGTGGTGGCGTTCGGGTCCTGCAGGGGTATAAGAGTATGGTTATTGCTTCTGTGTGTGCTATAGCGTGCAATGGGTGGGTGCCTGTGTACCCCAGTGCTGGCATTCCTTTGTGGGGGCTGTTGTGACGGCGGTTTGTGGGGGAGATGGGTATGTGCAGTGGGCATGCTTAGGTGATGGCTGTCGATGGTTTGTGGTGGCATGCAGGGTTTGGTGTTGGGATGGGTGGGTTGTGATGGTGAGACATTAGCAGGGAGGATGTGTGATGGGGTGGGGGGGAGGGTGGAGGTATGAGTTGGCATGCTGGTGGGTGGGGGGGATGAAGTAGTTGAGATTAGACTTACCAGAGTCCATTCCTCCGCCTACTCCATCGAGGCCCTCAGGATGCAGGATGTTCAAGACTTGCTCCTCCCATGCTGTAAATTCTGGGGGAGTAGGTGGGGGTCCGCCGCCAGTCTTCTGCACCGCGATGTTGTGCCTTGATACCATGGAACGCACCTTCCCCCGTAGGTCATTCCACCGCTTCCTGATGTCATCCCGATTTCGTGGATGCTGTCCCACCGCGTTGACCCTGTCCACTATTCTTTGCCATAGCTCCATCTTCCTGGCAATGGTGGTGTGCTGCACCTGTGTCCTGAAGAGCTGGGGCTCTACCCGAACTATTTCCTCCACCATGACCCTGAGTTCTGCGTCTGAGAACCTTGGGTGTCTTGGGGGTGCCATGGGGTGGTGTGGATGAGGTGTGGGGTGGTGTTTGCGGAGATGAGTGTGGTGAGTGTGGTGGTGTGTGGTGTTTTGTGCGTGGTTGTTGTGTGGGTGATGGTGTAGTGTGCCTCTGTGTGATGGTGTTCTCTATTCTATGCTGTCTCTCTCTGGGCTTCGTCTCTGATTTGTGGTCGTAGGGGTTTGTGGGTGATGTGGGTGTGTGTTTTATATTGGATTGGGTGTGTGGGAGTGTTGTGTGTATGTGTATCAGGTGTGTGTATTTCAAATTGTCCAATGTGGCTGTGTTTTGTAAGTGTGTGTGTATTTTGACCGCGGCGGTTGGTACCTCCAATGGAATACCGCGGTTGAAAGACCGCTGCGTGCATTCGTGGGTCGTAATGGTATGGGCGTATTTCTGTTGGCGTGATGGTGGAGGTTTGGTCTTCGCTAGTTTAACGCTGGCCGTTGGTGTGGCGGACTTTTGTGGATGTCGGGTTTTTGGCGGTTTGCCTCTTGTGGGTCAGAATGACCGTGGCGGTTTACCGCGACCGCGGCGGTATTGTGGCGGCGTTCTGACCGGCGGTAAGCGCCTTTTACCGCCGAGGTCAGAATGACCCCCTAAATGTCTGGCGATATTAAACAGATAGTCATGCATGTATCAGAAACTGTTATAATCCTTTAAAGTAGGGTGGATCACTGTAGCTAAAATGAAAAGTGAGATAAGATAAAACAACAGTCAAGCTGTGGTGCATAATGTTATGAGCAATGTTTTAATGAAAACCATCCACCTGGGACATAAGGTCGATGGATAGACAAGGAACAGTCATACCTGTCCGTAGTAAAAAGTATGGAACATTGTCTCAGTTTGTTTCCGTCTCTAGCAGTCAAGTGAACATGAGCATCATGTGGTCTGGAGTGAAACCATTGCTAGGAAGAAATAAAAGGGTCATCCTTGGTGAAGCATTTTTCTTTCCCAGGAAAATGCTGTAAATTGAGTCACTGGATCTTTAGACCCAGCATAAGAGTATGGAGAAAATGTCCTTAAATTCACAACAAATCAATTCAAATCTAATAGTATGACCAATGTGGACATACAAGATCGGAAATATAGTTATGGGGTTTTATTACAAGCTCAAACTCAAAGTCATGTAGACATTTCTCAAGACAAAGTTATAAAGATACAAAATTACCACGGGTAGACCTGGGTGACAAAAGAGATTTAAACAAACTAATATTAACAGAACAAAACATTCAGCAAAAGCAATACAAAACATCAGAAGAATCACCTGATGTGCAGAAAACAGACGCTGTTCAATTCTGTTGGACTTTTTCCCTTTTGCAGGGTCATCCCCAATCTTTTTGCCTCCTGCCTCCTATTTTTCTGACCTGTTTTTGTTGACTTTAGAACTCTGAGCACTTTACCACTGCTAACCAGTGCTAAAGTGCATATGCTCTCTGTGTTAGTTGTATTGTTGATTGGTTTATCCATGATTGGCATATTTGATTTACTTGTAAGTCATTAGTACCATGTGCTGGAGGTGCCTAGGGCCTCTAAATCAAATGCTACTAGTGGGCCTGCAGCACTGGTTGTGCCACCCACATTAGTAGGTTTGTAATCATGTCATAGACCTGCCACTGCAGTGTCTGTGTGTGCAGTTTTAAACTGCCAATTCGACTTGGCAAGTGTACCCACGTGGCAGGCCTAAACCTTGCCTTTTCTTACATATCAGACACCCCTAAGGTAGGCCCTAGGTAACCCCATGGGGAGAGTGCAATGTATGCCTAAGGTAGGACATATACTAATGTGTTTTATATGTCCTAACAGTACAACACTGCCAAATTCGTTTTTCACTGTTGCAAGGCCTATCCCTCTCATAGGTTAACATGGGGCTGCCTTTAAAAATGACTAAAGTGTAGATTCCCTTTGGGAGCAGATAGACATATGGAGTTTGGGGTCTCTGAGCTCACAATTTAAAAATACATCTTTTAGTAAAGTTGATTTTAAGATTGTGTGTTTGAAAATGCCACTTTTAGAAAATGAGTATTTTCTTGCTTAAACCTTTCTGTGACTCTGCCTGTTTGTGGATTCCCTGTCTTGGTCAGTTTGACAGTTGGGCTGTTTGCACCTCTCTCTAGACAGTAACACAAAGGGAGCTTGGGTGTAGCCTGCCTATCTTAATGAGCCCTCTGTGCTAGGAGGGAGGGGAGGAGTGGTCACTCAAACCAGAAAGGGCTGTGCCTGCCCTCACACAATGCAGTCTGCAACCCCCTGGTGTGTGTCTGGGGCTTGGCCTGGGCAAGGCAGGATTTCACAAACAAGAGAGACTTTCCTTTGAAGTAAGCCTACTTCAAAGGCCAACATCGGTATAAGAAGGGCTCCCAAAACCACAGACTTTAGATCACTTCTGGACATCAAGAGCAACCTCTGCCTGGAGAAGAGCTAAAGAGCTGAGGAGAAGTGATGTCCTGCCTCTAACTGTGCTTTATGGAGCTATCCTGCAGTTGCTGCTTCTGCCTGTGGAAAGGGGACAAAGACTGGACTTTGTTGTGCATTCCTGCTTGTGAAGAAATCTACAAGGGATTGTCCTAAGCTTGCTTCCTGCTGGTGAAGTCTCAGAGCCAACAAAGACTTCCCCTGCCAGCACCTGGACTCTCTGCTGAGACTCCTACCCTGCCAAGTGGTGCCCTATCCAGTTCCTGTGGCCTTGACAGGTGGAGCTGGCAGACCAAGCTTGAAAATCCACGCACAGACCGCAGTGCAGGAAACTTTTTGATGCAACCTCCTGAGCGTGGCTGAGAAACGACGTGTTGCCAGCTTCGCGGATGAAATTGACGCTCCACTTGCAGTGCGGCTAGAAACAACGCACAACACCGCTGACGGAGGCTGATAAGTCGCACCCTACACTGCGTGGTTTTTTGGATACCGTGTGACCGGATTTTCAATGCAAATTTGCTGGGCACCAAAACATTACGCATAGCCTACGCAAGTGCTGCCCAGATCGACGCATCGCTCTCCTGAGGAGAGGAAAACAAACATACACCAACTCGACCGGAGAAGGAGAAATGACGCACGATCTCACTTGCGGGTGAGAAATCCACGCACTGCTTACCTTTTTCAATGCACACTCGTCCGTGCACGTTATTTTGAAGCTAATCAGGTACTTTTCAACGCTAACAGTGTTTTACCTGTTCACAAAATGATTTAAGACTCTTTCCCTTTTAAAATTAATAACTTGACTTGTGTATGTTGGATTTTTGTCATTTTGGTCTTGTTTTGTTTAGATAAATATTTCCTATTTTTTTAAATCCGTGTTGTGTCATTTTGTAGTATTTTCACTGAGTTACTGTGTGTGTCTGTACAAATACTTTACACCTAGAACTCTGAAGTTAAGCCTGCCTGCTTGTGCCAAGCTACCAAGGGGGTGAGGGGGGTTAGCTGAGGGTGATTCTCCTTTACCCTGATTAGAGTGAGGGTCCTTGCTTGGACAGGGGGTAACCTGACTTCCAACCAAAGACCCCATTTCTAACAAATTCTTACAAGCATTATTTAGAATCATCTAAGTTTAACTATTTTGGGCAAGGGAAACCCTACAGATTAGCCAATCAGGGATTAACATGTGCTGGGATAAACATGTGTGGGCAAAAATGCAAAAAAGCACAAAAAGGGCTAAAACAACTTGAAAAAGGAAATCTGGGGTAACAAGTTACTAACTAAAATGGGCAAAAATAGGTCAAAAGGAAAGCGTGAGCATTTTAAAAGCTCAGTTAAGAGTCGTCTTATCTGAGTTAGAGAAAATCTCTAAATCTCAGCAAAACTTTTCAAAGGGGCAAGGGGTACAGAGGACAATATCTCTCAGAGTCCAAGGAGTTCAGCGTGCACCAAGGAGTGGAAATGATTTTGACCGAAGTCCAGTTGGGCAACGATGTACTAAAGTGCAGAGGGAAAGATGATTCATCAGTCCATCACTCTACATGATGCAAAAGATATAACACCAAAAAGAAATCGATCAGGTGACATAGACTGAAACATGGCAATAAATTTCCATTACCAACAGTTAGGAAATATTCTGCTGGGTCTCATCCATGTGACTTTGATACTTTTCTGTATGTTGCAAGTCCACAGTTCTGAATGTTCTGGATTCAAGGCCAAATTCACAGACTCTCTGTGTGCAACATAATAAGGCATCTATTGCTAAACTAGCTTTCTAATGAGAATGAAATCTAAAAGTAATGGTTCACATTAGCAAGAAGGACTAAACTATTTCTGCACAGCCATAAAGCAGGACCTTGCAGGCTTTACTAGAATAATGCAATGAATTAAAACATTACATTCATCTATGCATTTAGTACACATTTAACATTCTAAACTATAAGTCAATATTAATAAGCTACCAGACGTGTTCTTGTTACAAAACATTTTAAAAAGAAAGTTCCTGTTAACTCTTTCAGATAGCTGTAACATACTACTATGTTTCTAAATTTGCACATCACTTTTAAAAGAATTCTCACATAAAATCTATTATTGTTTTAGTGTGCACTGTTATTTTTCATCATGAATTCTATTATAATAATGAATTAATTCTTTCAACATGAAATTAAACCATCATCCCACATGGGTATCAACTCCTAACCTAGAGCAAATGCATGTTAAAATGGCTTTTTAGGGCACTACTTTACATTTGAACTAGTGCTGCTTTGGTTAACATAAGACATAAATCTGGTCTTCATGTATAGATGATCACTGTGACATGAGGGACAGTACTAAAACTTATGGTTCATCAGTCCCCTCTCTGATGGAGAATCAAGCCATCACATAAACTATAATCTCTAATTTTAATGAGATTTCTCAAAATTTCAGAGGTCATTCCAGACAAGATCTTCTGGACTCCTCTGACAGCTTGATGTTACTGTAATATAGGCATTGCATAATCTCTGTCTCAAACTCCTCTGTCCTATCTCTTCTACTTGTTCTCATGTGTTTCAGTTTCTTGATCAGTTTGTAAAGACCATCTGCAACTAGGGCACACAGGGCTAGTACCAAGATAAGTCTCAAGATTGTTCCCACAATAACATTCGCTTGACTTCCGAACCATCTTCTAACTGCTGAAAATACATTACTTATTGGATCCCAGGCACCTGTTGCTTCTAACTCCTTCAGGTCCAGTTTCAGATCTGTCATATTTGAAATGTACTTCCTCAGCTCCGTACTATTATCTGGGACATAAGTGCAGCACTGTTGAACTTGAAACATTTCACAAACTCCAGCATCTTTTCCAAGAAGAATGTCTAATGCAAAACAATTTTCCAAAGTCATTGATCATAGGGCAACTATTTCTGTGACTACTAACAAAAATGCACCTGCAGTGTCTGTAGAAAGCTTATCGACAATAGCTGATAACTTCCTTATTGAATGATCATTCAGGATAACTCCCATTGATGGAACCATGGTACCAAAAATATCACCTACTATTTCTGAAGCACTGGCATTTCTCTTGACTCTAATGTATGATTTCTCATTCCAAACTGGATCATTGAAATCCTTCACATGATAAATCTTTGGAAAGGCTACTACTAGATATTATGTAGCATACCTACCTCTTTGCAGTTTGTAATAGGTGTTTTTTCCACAAATGAAAATAAACACCTGGTAAGACTGGTTTTTGTCCATCTAACATAAAAGTCCATACACTTTTAAACAAAAACACATGCCTACATTCACTAGTCCTTATAAAAATTGTGTCAGTCTTTGATTTGGGTTTATATGTGCATGTTTTACTATGTTGCCAATCTATTGCTAAACCTCCCAGATGTCTAGCTGCTGAATGGGTTTCTTCTCTTTCCCAATTTGGTAACACTATTTCCTTTTTGACTTTAGCTTTCATAGCTCGTCTTCGGTATTCAACTTGTCCAATTAATTATTTTTCCATTGGGAGTCCAAATACAGGTCAAGTTGTTTCTATGGGCAAGCACTGTACCAAATGTCAAGGTAGGTTCAAAGAAACTTCCCACTGTGTCAATGTTTTGTTTTAGGAATGCTGCTTAAATGTTTCATGATTGGGACAATTGAGAATACCAAATCATAATTGGAATAATAATATTGAAAATGTTCTTGCTAATACAAAAGTATTAGCAACAAACTACAGGAAATTCAATAGGTTAATGGAATACTGTGATAGGTGGTTCCCTCCTAAATTGGTGACCGTAACTGAATGCACACAGAACAGTCCCTAACCCACATCATATTTGCATACTCATTTAATAATTTATAACAAACATTTGTGGGCAAATCCGTTTTGGATCAATCTACATGTACCTCTTTCTCATTGAGTAATGATTTCTGGTTCAATTTTGGGCTTGCACTTGTAGATTTGACTCTTTCTGAATAACTTAGGGTGGGGAAACTCTATCCAACTAATAATAATATGATCATTATGACTATTACAACTTATAATCCTACACATATGTACCTAAGTTTGCTTCTTCTATTTCCAGTTGGCTCCATGAGTTCTCGAATTTCAGACCAAAATCCAAAAAAATGCAAAGTGGCTTCAACATATCACTCTCTCTTTTCAATCCTTTTTTTATTTGTAAGCAAAGCAAATATCAAATATAGGGGGTGATTCTGACCCCGGCGGTACAAGACCGCCGGGGCCAGGGTCGCATTCTGACCGCGGCAGTTTGGCCGCGGTCAGAAGAGGAAAACCGGCGGTCTCCCGCCGGTTTTCCGCTGCCCTTCTGAATCCTCCATGGCGGCGCAGCTCGCTGCGCCGCCATGGGGATTCAGACACCCCATACCGCCATCCTGTTCCTGGCGGTTCGCCCGCCAGGAACAGGATGGCGGTATGGGGTGTCGTGGGGCCCCTGGGGACCCCTGCAGTGCCCATGCCAATGGCATGGGCACTGCAGGGGCCCCCGTAAGCGGGCCCCACTTTGAATTTCACTGTCTGCATTGAAGACAGTGAAATTCGCGACGGGTGCAACTGCACCCGTCGCACCTTCCCACTCCGCCGGCTCCATTCGGAGCCGGCTTCCTCGTGGGAAGGGTGTTTCCCACTGGGCTGGCGGGCGGCCTTTTGGCGGTCGCCCGCCAGCCCAGTGGGAAACCCAGAATCACCGCAGCGGTCTTATGACCGCGGAGCGGTGTTCTGGAGGGGGGAACTCTGGCGGGCGGCCTCCGCCGCCCGTCAGAGTTAGAATGACCCCCATAGTATTTTTCAAAAAGTTCACATTATTCACCAAAGTTTTCTTGATCTACTTGAAAGTTCATCAAGTGTTTTTCTCTGCTATCAAATATTCAAGAGCATCTAGTAAAACGTTCAAGGGTCTCTAATAGAAACACAACTCGTAATCACTAATAATCACTTCCAACACATAGGGGGTTATTCCAACTTTGGAGGAAGTGGTAATCCGTCCCAAAAGTGACGGTAAAGTGACGGATATACCACCAGCCGTATTACGAGTCCATTATATCCTATGGAACTCGTAATACGGCTGGTGGTAAATCCGTCACATTTGGGACGGATTACCACCTCCTCCAAAGTTGGAATAACCCCCATAATGTCTTTGTTCATCAAGCCGTAAAGAGACTTCAAAGTTCAGTTCCACCACAAACACAAACTCGAGAATATTGAACTGGATTCGAATTGCTAAGGCAAAAGTTTGCAAATTTTTTCTCCCATTCATAAGTAGCAAAATATGTTCATTCAGTTGTTCAGTACTTTCAACTAGGAGCTCTCAATTTTTTGGATCTCTGAGTTACTCTAATCATCACTGTCAATTTGGTTTGTGTCCTCAGTTTCTTCAGAAGGTGCTAGAGGTACTTGTACAGCTGGCTCAGCTTGCTCACTTGGCCAATTGTTTCCTGGTACAGCTCTTTTTCCTACAGCAACATCTGAGCTATCTTGTGCTGTAACAGCCACTTGTCCAACCCCAACAGCTTGACTAACCTGATCCCTCTCACTCACTGTAACCGTCCCTTCAGGATCAGGTACTGTATCATCTACGGGACCTAGAACTTTGCGAGTATGGCTTGCATGTTCCTAGTTAGGGAGACCAGTGCACTTCACTGCTGTGGTGGTGACCAACACTACCTGATTAGAACCTTTTCAATGTGGTTCAAAGCAGGATTTTCGCACATGCTTTCTCACCATGACTCAGTCACCTGGAGGCAGGTCATGACAAAGCTCCTCCTATGACTGTGCAGTAGCTTCTCCAACCTGATGAGACACAGAACAAACCACATCAGCTAATCCTTTGCAATACTACAGTACCAAGTCATCTGTAATGTTCACAAGGCCATTCGCAGGCACAAGCTGGCAATCTCATGTCACTCTCCATGATTTTCTCATGAGGTGGCAGCATAGTCTCACTGTCAGGCATACTTCTCATACTCATCAAAAGATGAGGCAATGCAACTGGCCATTTCAAACTGGTGGATGCACATACCTTCGCCAGGCTGAACTACAGAGTACCATTGACTTATTCCGCCAATCCAGAAGCCTCAGGTCTGTAGCTGCAATATCATCTTTGCTCAATTTGTAATGCCACACAATTATAAATTTAGGACCTCACTATTGATGTATGTCTGCCAAATCTCAAAATCAATTCCCTAAGCAACAGTTTCACTACTGTAAGACTATCATTATTCCTAGTCGGGTAAGCTTCAACCCAACAAGAGAAAATGCACACAATGACCAAGATGTATCTCAGTCCATTGTACACAAGTAAGTCTATAAAATCCAACTGCATCCTATTGATCTGCCTATATGACTCAGTGTAACTACTGATGCATTTGCCTATGTTCATCTGCTGGCATGTGACACACCTGTGACATACAGCTTATGCTTTCAGTCTGAATCTGAGGTTAAACCATGTCTGTCAAAAGGTTCTGATTATTGCGTCTCTTCCTCTAAGTGCCTTTCCTTGATAATGTCTAGCCATGGGTGGTAACAAACTATCATCCTCATTTCTCTTAACACATCCTGCTCTAACCCAACTCTGCTGTTCCTCTTCTGCCACTTCTTGCAATCTTTTAATTTCTTCCAAGGTATCAACAGCAGTAAACAGGACATTTTGACTTGTCTCATCATTTTATTCATTGTTCCAATCCGCATTAAAGGAAGTGCAGCTTAGGGCGCAGCATCATACCACTTTGTCTGCATATGTATGCACATTTTCAATGAGCCACACATTTTACAACAGCGAATTTTGCAGGCAATTGTAATACATTCAACAAATCCTAAACCTTGTCTCCATTTCTAACTGATGAGTCGGAAGAGCTCATAAAGCCTCTCTAGTACCAAAACTGACCGAAATCAGGTACAACGCCTAAGCCATACTAACTGTCAGTCAAAATCATCACTTTCAGCTGTTCAGAAACAAGGCATGCCTAGTAAGAGCAAACAACTTAACTACTTGGGCAGAAAAGACTCCTTGAAGCCAGGAAGCTTCAATCACACCTGAGACTGTGCAAACTCCATAACCAGTTCTCAGTGTTCCATCTTTGTCTCTCAAACAGAAGCCATCCACAAATATGACAAGGTAAGGTAATATGTTGAATTTCAAGTCTTGGCTTTGTGCATAGTTCAGTAACATCAAAACAGTCATGCTCAATCTCATCAGCACAATCGTTGACAATTTCAATAGGAAGGAAGTCTCTTCAAATTGACATTTAACGTTTAACATTGAAATTGACAGTACATCTCTTCAAATTGACATTTGGCATGGCATGGATGATCTGTTCATAACAGGTCAAACATGTACTAGTCAAATGTTGCATCTTAATGTGGATTAACAGCATTTCCATCAAATGAGGAACAAAACCATTCAGGGAGTGACCCATAACAATGCCTTCATACTGTTCAATGCCGACGCTCACAGTTGCCACAGACTTTAGATAGCCGGGCAAAGCTGAAGAAACAGGCTTAAGACGCAGATTTATGGAGGGTTTGCGCCATTCTAACGCCACATTAGCATCATTTTTTTTTACGATAATGTGGCTTTGGAAGGGCAAAAATGCCATATTTTTACAAGATAGCACAATGCTTGAATTGCTCCACATTGTAACTCCTTGCGTCACATTATGTCTGCCCCAGGCATAATGTATGCAAAGGGGGGGTTCCAGCACTACGTGGGGTGTACAAATGGTATAAAAGAATCTATGAGATTCATTTGCTCCATTTTTATTGGCATTTTTTTAAGCCTACGAAGTGCAGGTGTTAAAAAGAGACTTCCATTGATTACAATGGGCCTCTGGGTGCTATGCAGGACTAGCGTCATAATTTTTTACGCTAATCCTGCAAAGCACTGGACTAGCATAAAAAATTAAGACGCTTGTCACCCTAACTACCGCAATGGAGCTCCGTATATTAAATACAGTGCATATTGAGGGGAGGTGCTAAGGGGCGCAAGAAAAGTGGCGCTTCACCAGGTGCAGCACCACTTTTCATAAATCTGTCCCTAAGAGTGGCAGAAAAATAAGCAACAGGCTTATTTGCATTTCCAGGCACCTGAGTCAAAACTGAGAGAGGGCAGCTCTCCATATACAAAGAAAACATGGGTTTTAATCAGGCATTACCATGAGAAATACGTTCTGTCAGCTTTGTGAAGGCAGGTTTGCAGTTGTCCTTGAATGGTACTGGATCAGCCACATCTTTATGTGTCAGCCTCTATAATGCCTTGGCAAAAGGGAAACGTTTGGAATCCACTGATGACAATAGCCAAACTTTCCCAGGAACATTCAGACTACTTTCTTAGTAATAGGGGAATTCATTTTCAAAATTGCTGAGATTCTTTCTTGTGACAACTTCTACACACATTTCTGTATGTGATGACCTAAATACATAGGGGGTCATTACAACCCTGGCGGACGGTGTTAAAGCGGCAGTAAGACCGCCAACAGGCTGGCGGTCTTTTTTTGAGTATTAACCGCCATGGTCATCCGCCGCTTCACCATTCCGCCCCTTAGGGCGGAGACGACCGCTGGGCTGGAGACCTGGGTCTCCAGCCCGGCGGCCGTCACAACACCGCCGCCGGTATTTCGACCCGGCTTACCGCCGTGGATTTCCAGCGGTAGGAACCGCCATGAAATCCATGGCGGTAAGCCCTATCAGTGCCAGGGAATTCCTTCCCTGGCACAGATAGGGGTCTCCCCCACCACCCACCCCCACCCCGACTCCCTCCCCTACACTCCCTGCCACCCCCCAAAGGTGGCAGGGCCCCCCTCCCCACCCCGACCCCCAACATCACATAACTCACACACACACGACACGTACGCAGGCACCACCAACACACATGCACGCACACACACCAACATACATGTCTACATCCACACACTCAGTCAGACACGCACACCCATATACAGACATACATGCACACATCCATACAGACATACATACAGACAAACACGCACTCACACCCCCCCTCTACATACATACGCACACCCCCATGCACCCACACAACACACAACACCCCCCCACCCACCTCCCCTAACGAACGATCGACTTACCTTGTTTGTCAATCCTCTGGGAGGCGACGGGAGCCATGGGGGCTGCTCTGCCGACACCACACGGCCAACACAACACCACCGCACCGAATCACAGGACGTGATTCGCTGGGCGGTGTTCTGTTGGCGTGGCGGTGGAGGTGGAGCAACCTCCACTTCCCCGCCGCCCGCCAGTAAAAAGGACGGAGAGCAGCCAACAGTCATAATACGCCTAGCGGCAAACCGCCACTACTGGCGGTCTTCCGCACGATGGTCCCTCGGCGGTCTTGTAAAAAGACCGCCGAGGTTGTAATGACCACCATAATTTCTTTCTTATATCATTGTAACTTTGCTAGGGAAACCTTATGTCCATTTTCTCCTAAATTCAAGAGAGCAATTGTGTCTCTCCTATAGGCTTCTTGCGTAATTGATTCCCCAAGCAGGTCAATAATATACTGGACTAAGACTGAATGATAAGGCGATTTAAGTGATTCCAAATTCTGTTTCAAGCTCTCCTTAAAAATGAAAGGACTCGCAGTATACCATGGTGGAACTCGGCACCATGTCAAAACATGGCTGCCAAAAAAAAAACACGAAGAGAAACTGGCTGTATTCATGCAATGGTATGGAGAAAAATTATTGGCAATGGTCGATCACATTGAACCATTCTGCTTCACAGGGAATTTGAAATAAAATCACTGCTCGGTTAGGAGCTCTAGGGCAACTTGGGACAATAAGTTAGTTAACCTTTCTAACATCCTTGACTTTGCAGTATTTTCCATTGGGTTTCCTCTATCCGATAATAGGAGAGTTACATGGACTTCCCAATATCTCCTTCAGAATACCTTGTTCAATCAAACAATTAATTGAGTAATCCCTGCAATTGTCTCAGGAGTCATGATATATGGAGGATGTTTCGGGGTGCACTGCATTGGGCTTCACTGTTATTTTTACAGGCTCAACTCCTTTATTGAGTTTTATCTCTTTTCTTAAAATATTCCAAACTTCAGGTGTCACAGTGTCTTTTAAATCCTCTGGCATATCATTTCATGTCAGCTTTAGGTACAACATGGCACTCGGATACTGTCTCACAATTTTGCATGGCACATCCTCATCATATGTCAGAATCTCATTTTTTTGTGGTGTACTGCTAATAGAACAATTCAGTTTACACACTAGGCTACAGCTAGGCAAGATTACAGGAGTTGAATCACAGAACACAAATTGGTGCTCATCTTCAAAGGAACCTACATTTACAGATTCTGTTACAAGGTTGGACAATTGTTTATTTGCGACTCCTACAAGCTAAATATTTCTTCCTGCAAGGGGCAAATTTGGTACTTCTGCTGTTCTGACACTGGAGCAGGCCGCCCCAGTATCAACCAGAAATGACACATGCTGACCCATTATATCAGAATTTACATGGGGACCACATTGATCTATTTCTAAGGAACATCTAGCATGCAATCCTCATCATTTGAGCCATCTACCTGAAGAATTTCTGCAAAATCTTCATCACTCAAATCCATTAAGGGAAACTGTGATGCCAGCTGATTCAGATCTACATTTGCAATCTGATATAGATTCTGTCAGAGAACTTTTATCTGCTGTGGAGTCATCGGAGCTTGTGGAATCTGCATCTGCTGTCCTTGGAGCATATTTACATTTTGCACTCAGACCTTTTAACTCTCTTTAATTTAAACTGATTATTGCCTTGCACTTGAACAGCTCTGTTTTTCTGTACCTGTTTATTTACATTGCTAAGCGGACATTACCTTCTCCAATGGCCCAAGTTTCCACACGCATGACACAGATTTGTACTCATCAAAGTCTGGACATCAACAATGCCAATCTGATCTACCTGAAGACCACATCCTCCAACTATAGGTTGGAAAACATTTGTTTCCTGGTGTTGCACACCATGCATACCAGCAGTGTTTCCCACCATCTGCGGATTTTGACTACATTTCTGAGCAGCTTTCAATTGGGTGACTATAACCTTCTCTTTTAATTTCTTCTGTTACAATTCTAATTCATCACTGCAGTATTTTCCATACCGCAGTGTTGCATGACTCAGTTTGCTCTGCCACTAAATCAAATGCTGCTGAATCATTTCACTTATCTCTGGTTTCAATCCTTGCACAAATCTGAACACACAGTAACCCATATCTTTAGCTCCAATGGTCTGGGTACCACTGCAATGTTTGAAAGCCTGCAAAAATCGCTCCTCATAGGAATGAATCTATTCTTTCGATTCTTGAATTGTTCTGTCAGTTCTTACCCAATCAAAGTCTTTAGGAGACACCTTGGGCCTCATTTTGCCAAGTTGTAACCGCTGTGCGGCCGCATTCCCGCGGTGCCCATTTTGACATTCCCGCTGGGCCGGCGGGTGGAAACTGAGTTTCCGCCCGCCGGCTCAGCGGGGATGTGGGCCGCAACATGGGAGCCGGCTCCAAATGGAGCTGGCGGTGTTTCGGCCGTGCGACGGGTGCAGTTGCACCCGTCGCACATTTCACTGTCTGCATAGTAGACAGTGAAAAGCTGCATGGGGCCCTGTCATGGGGCCCCTGCACTGCCCATGCCAGTGGAATGGGCAATGCAGGGGCCCCGCAACTCCCCGTACCGCGAGCCTTTTCCTGGCGGTTAAAACCGCCAGGAAAAGGCTGGCGGTCGGGGACTCGTAATCCCCTGGGCAGCGCTGCTAGCAGCGCTGCCCAGGTGGATTATCACCGCCGGCGCAAATGTGGTGGGAAACCGCCGGCCCCAGCGGTGCGACCGCGGCGCAACCGCCGCGGTCATAATGACCTCGGAAGCACCGCCAGCCTCTTGGCGGTGCTTCCGTCATTTCAGCCCTGGCGGTCCTGTACCGCAAGGGTTGAAATGACCCCCCTTGTCTTTTAAACAGCCAATTACCTTGTAATACTTTCTCATCACCTCTTCAGATGGTGCGCCCATACTGGATCTCTTGGAGGTTCACTTTCTGGGCCCTCAACAAAACATTTGAACTCCACAAGACATATGGAACCACAATGTCAAACACCATAGTCAAGTATTTCCTCAGGCACTTTGAAAGTTTCACAAACCTTTCTGTCTGCTTATACCATTGTGTTGGTTTCTCTCTCAATTTCAGGTAATCATTTGTGAATGACAAAATATCACTTCTACTCCCTGGTACATGAACATAACCACCACCTAGTATTTCCCTCATAAGAATAATTTTCACATCAGCCTCAGCTTGATTTCCTCCTGCCGGATGCACATCTGGCTTTATCTTCTTCTGATCTCTTTTTGTTGCCCATCTACTTTCCCACTTATCTAGTACTCCCCATTTATTAATGTACATGATTAAATCTTTAATGTGCAATTTCAACCCAGGGGATCTCATGTTCACTATGGCCCTCATTACAACCCTGACGGTAAATGCCGCCTACCGCCAAGCTGACAGCTGCCAACATACCGTGACCGCAGCGGTATTCCGCTACGGGTATTATGACCCACTCTGAGAAATCCGCCACTATACAGACACCCACACAAGTCCGCCAGCCCAAGGGTCAGTGATACAATGGCAGAATCAAAACCCACACCGTTACGCCAACAGGAATACACCCACATTATCAGGACCCACGAATCACTGCAGCGGTCTTTCAACAGCGGTAAACCATTGGCGGAACACACGTCGTGCACAAAATACACACACACTTACAAAACTATACCACATTGGAAAATTAAAAATACACACACCTGACACACATACACACACCACACCCCCACACCCAATCCAATATAAAACACACACCCACATTACCCACAACCCTTTCTATGAAAAAAAAGATAGCAAACAGAGAGAGACAAGCCAGGAGCACCCACTCAATCAGAGCCACAAAACACCATCACCCATAGACCATCCATGCACCTCACACCACACACCCCAACACATCACTCCACACACCCTCACACATACCACTCACACCACATCCATGGCACCCCAAAGACACCCCAGGTTTTCAGAGGAGGAGCTACGGGTCATGCTGGAGGAAATCATCCGGGTAGAGTCATAGCTATTCAGATCACAGGTGCAGCAGACGTCTATTGCAAGGAAGATGGAGCTATGGCAGAGAATCGTGGACAGGGTCAATGCCGTGGGACAGCACCCAAGAACAAGGGATGACATCAGGAAGAGGTGGAACGACCTACGGGGAAGGTACGTTTCATGGTTGCAAGACACCAGGTAGTAGTGAAGAGGACTGGCAGTGGACCCCACCTACTCCCCCACAACTAACAACATGGGAGGAGTAAGTCTTGGCGATCATGCATCCTGAGCGCCTCCCGGGAGTAGCAGGAGGACTGGACTCTGGTAAGTCAAATCTTTACTACTATCACCCCCCAACCTGCATGCCATCACATACCAGACCAACCTGGCCCATCAGGGACCTCTGGACAGTCGGTTACCCTGCCACACTCACATCCCACCACACAGCCTCCCCCTCAGGAAACACTACCACAGCACGCACACAGCTGGCCCATGCCACTGTCCCCAGGAAACGTCAATCAGCAGTGTGTCTACCACTACAGGGACCCCAGGCAACCCCACAAACCCAGGACGATCAGGGACCTGGGGTCAATGGCAGTGGGCACACGGTTCAGGGGACAGAGGCACAGGACAACAGGGAAGCTGAGAGGATTGCTGTGCGACAGGGGGAAGACAGGCCCAGGGAACCCATTCTCTAGGAGGCACTCAGTAACATCCTGGGAGCATACCACCATTCACAGGAGACAATGGGCCAGTTACTGACCAAGTTGCAAAAGACCCAGCGGCTGCAGGAGGGACAGTACCTGGGGATCAGGGAGGACCTCAAACACATCTACACCATCCTGGTCACCATTGCAGGGGTGCTGGCAGACATGGCCAACACCATGAGGGAGGCAGTGGCACACCAACAGGCCCCTGAGACTAGCCACACCGAAGAACAGCCCTCCATCTCCGCTGGCGCTAGTGGACAGGAGGCCCTGCCACAGGAACAACAGGCCACCAGCACCCCACCCCCTGCAGAAGGAGAACTACCCAGCAAACGTTCCCTGCGATCCAGGCAGAAGCCAGAGAACATTGTCAAGACCCCCGCCAGGAAATAAGACTCTCTTGATTGTCACCCTTCTGTCCCACTCTGTCACCCTGTCCACCTTGAAATGACAATGCCCCCCTTCCTATGCCCCGTTAGACAATGCACCTGTGATACCAAAAGACTACACTCTAAATGAACATTCCTCCACCATCACCCCAGCCCATTGCACATCCCCCTCTACTTATGAGCACTTAAACAAACACCCTTGGAACAAATACAAATCTGGAGTCTGTCAAATGATTCAAATATGTATTAGAACAACATTATCAAAGCATTGCAAGTCATATGTATAGATAAATTTACATTGGAATGACCTTTAGTGGGCAGCAGTAAACATACGAAGAGGCAGAGTGGGCCACAGAGATCTCAAAATAGAGATGCCAAAGGGTACATTAAGTGGCCATAGACATAGGGAAATCGGGCTGCCATCTACAATGTACAACAGAAAAATGAAATGCAAACTGAAGTTACAGTGTCTTACCTGTGTGTCACTGAAAGTGCTGCTGTATTATATTACTTCCGTTGTCCACATCTTCTTCCTCTGCCTCCTCTTCCTCGCTGTCCACAGGCTCCACCACTTCCACAAGACCATCTCCAGGCTCATCCTCCTGCAGAAAAGGCACCTGGCGTCTCAAGGCCAGGTAGTGCAACATGCAACATGCAACGATGATCTGGCACACCTTCTTGGGTGAGTAGTACAGGGATCCACCTGTCAGTTGGAGGCACTGGAACCTGGCCTTCAGGAGGCCAAAGGTTCTTTCAATTATCCTCCTTGTTCCATGTGCTTCATTGTAAAGTTCCTCTGCCCTTGTCCTGGCATTCCTCACTGGAGACAGTAGCCATGAGAGGTTGGAGTAACCAGAGTCCTCTGCAAATATCGAGGGATACCTGTTAGACACACACTAACCCTTAGGGACAACCCCATACCCAGACACCAACTTGTACTGGGTGGGAACCTTGGGCTCACCTATTAGCCACACCCGGTGCCTCTGGAGTTGAGCCATCACATATGGTATGCTGCTATTCCTCAAGATAAGTGCGTCATGCACAGAGCCAGGATATTTGGCATTCACATGGGAGATGTACTGGTCTGCCAAACACACCATCGGCACATTCATAGAGTGATAGCTTTTTTTTATTCCTGAACACTTGTTCATTTCTCCAGGGGGGGACGACAAATGCCACATGTGTACCATCAATGGCACCAATGATGTTGGGGATATGTTCCAGGGCATAAAAGTCAGCTTTCACTGTGGCCAAATACTCCACCTGGGGGAATACGATGTAGCTGCGCATGTGTTTCAGCAGGGCTGACAACATTCTGGTCAACACGTTGGAAAACATTGGCTGAGACATACCTGATGCCATGGCCAATGTTGTTTGGAAGGAACCACTTGCCAGGAAATGGAGCACTGACAGAACCTGCACTAGAGGTGGGATACCTGTGGGCTGGCGGATAGCTGACATCAGGTCTGGCTCCAATTGGGCACACAAGTCTTGGATTGTGGCCCTATCAAGCCTGTATGTTATGATAATGTGACTGTCCTCCATTGTCGCAAGGTCCACCAGGGGTCTGTACACCAGAGGATGTCACCATCTCATATTCATCCTCAGCGGTAGAAGCATATGGAGGAAAACGGTGAGCAGAGGGTCATATTCACACATCAATTGAAATAATGATGCATCTTTTCCTTTACAGAACCTGTATGTGAAGCCGAGAGTCAGTTGCTGTGCCAAAGTCTGCTGAGACGCAGTTAGGTGCCATGCCCTGTGCCCCCCTGAAATGGCGGCTGCCTGACCTGTGAGGAGGGACAAGTGGAAATGAGGTAATTCCGCTGGCTTTGTGTGCCGTTGCGATAGGCGGTCGATGACCGCTGCGCAAATTTGTATTGGTTATCATTGGGCCCTAAGGGTTCCAGGAGCCAATGACGATATAAGCCGGCGGTGACGGTACGCACCGCTGCGGACGTGACCGCCATTTTCTATCTATTTACTCACTTGCTACCTGACCATCAACAGGAGAGGACCTACACTGCAAATGCTGCTGTGACCTGTGTCTGGAAGCGACAATGGCTCATGTGTCTGGGGAAAGGACCCCTGCCTTCACTGCAGAGGAGTTGGAAAAACTGGTTGATGGGGTCCTACCCCAGTACACGTTACCTTACAGACCTCCAGACAAACAGGTGAGTACACTGTGAGCATCATGCGTGGGCCATGAATGTATGGATTGCTGTGTGTGTAAGCCACGTGTAGGGGGGGCTGAGGCATCCTGGCCAGAGTGCTGCATGTATGGTGGTCAATGTATGTGCGTCAGGGGATGGGTGGATATGATGGCCCATGAGTGTGACAGTCCAGACAGTTTACTAATTCCATTTTCTGCAGTTTTTTTCCATGCAGGTCAGTGCCCATCAGAAAAAGGGTATTTGGCGGGCCATCCCCAAGGAGGTGCGAACCCTGGGGGTCCTTGACAGGCAGAGCACCCACTGCCGCAAACAGTGGGAGGACCTGCGCCGCTGGGCAAGGAAGACTGCGGAGGCCCAGCTGTAGCTGGCCTCCCAACAAGGAAGGGGTGCCCATCGTACTCTGACCCCCCTGATGTTCTGCATCCTGGCGGTGGCCTATCCGGAGTTGGATGGGCGTTTGAGGGCATCACAGCAGCCACAAGGGGGTAAGTACAAATTCTGAATCATGACTGTGCATGTGCTAAGGTTTACCTGGGTGGGGGATGTGGGCAGTGGGTGCCCCTAGGCCAGGGTGAACATGGAAGGGTAGGTCCCTTGTTGGGCAGGCTCTGAAGCACTCCTACCCCAATAGTGTTAGTGGGCAACTATAACTGGGCAGGGTCCTGTGGCTTTCAGGTGTGCAGGTAATGGCGTTAAGCATTGTACCCCATGGGCTGGTGACTATCTTAGTAACTGGTAGTGCATGGCCTAGTGCATAGGGGTGCTCCCTGTGTGTTGTGTACACCAGCGGTAGTGGTGTTACTGGCATTGATCAAGTGTATCCTCTGTCTCTCCCCCTATCTTTTTGTTTTGTCACCCTGTCCTTGTGTGCATTAGCATCATCTGGCGGAGGAGCAGAGGCACCGGCGACAGAGAGAACTGCATCCCACATGGGCCTGGTGGCTGAATCCACTGTAGGTGAGGGCACCAGTGGGACGGAGGGCGAGGGGAGCACCACAACAGGGAAAGGAGGGGAGACCACAGACAGCGACTCCTTCTCCGATGGAAGATCCCTGGTGGTGGTGGACACCTCTGTGCCCACCCCAACAACAGATACAACTGCCACCCCCCCTACAAGCACCACCCTCCCAGCAGCCCCTCAGCGTGTTTCCCGTGCCCGCTCACTCAGGAGGGTGGGCATCTCCTTCGCCCCAGGCACCTCAGGCCCTGCCCCAGTCCGCCCTGCAGCCTTCAGTGAGGAGGCTATTGACCTCCTGAGATCCCTCACTGTTGGGAAGCCAACCATTCTGAATATCATCCAGGGTGTCGAGAGGCATTTGCAACAAACAAATGCATACCTGGAGGGCATTCACTCTGGCGTGGCGGCCCAACAGAGAGCATTTCAGACTCTGGCCTCAGCACTGATGGCAGCCCTTGTCCCTGTCTCTAGCCTCCCCCCTCCAACTTCCTCTACCCAGTCCCAATCCCCTCAACCCCAACCTATGCCAAGCACACCTTCAGACCAGCATTCACCCAAATCAACACACAAAAGTGGCTCAGGCAAACGCAAACACCACACTTCTTCTCAGGCACTCACACAAGCACCATGCAGACACACCAAAATCCACTGCCTCCACTGTGTCCTCATCATCCACCTCCCTCCCAATAGCATCTCCACTCACACTTGCATGCACTACATCCTCATCCACTACCTCCATCACCAGCACGCCCATCACAACACACCCCTCACTGGCAGTCACCACCCCCAAATCCATGCGCACGTCCCCTGTGTCCTCTCCCATTGTGTCTGTGACCCCTCCTCCCAAAGTACACAAACGCAAGCAGCCACTCACCCAACTGCCATCCACCTCACAACAGCATCCAGCACATGCACCTACACCCAAACTCAGCAGACAGACACTTCCTACAACCACTCCCTCTTCCTCCACTCCCAAACCCTCTCCCTCTTCCCCCCCAAGTGTAACTAAGAAGCTTTTCTTGGAAAACATTGACCTCTTCCCTACACCTCCCCCTGTGCTTCCCCTCGGGCCAGGGTGGCAAGCCCAGCACCTCAGCCACCTAGTCGACGTCTGCTGTGGTTCCTGCAGCTATCAGAGGCTCAAAGAGGGCACCTGTCAGCCCAGCCAGTGTGCCACTAACCCCTGCCAATGCCAAAACCATTCCTCGACCTGGCAAGGTGAAGAGGGGGACAGCATCCAGCAAGGGGAAGGAGCCACAACCACCCAGCAAGGCCACCTCAAAGACTCCAGCTGCCAGACCCAAGGTCACACCACCATCTGCCAAGGTGAGGAAGGGGCACAAAACACCAGGCAAGGCACTTCAGCCGTCCGAGGCTGCAGGTGAAGGCCACAACCACCAGCACCACCACCTGCAACGTGGCCAGCACCAGCAGCAGCCCGCTGCTAGCACCGCCGCAAGTGCCGCCACCTGCACCGCCACCTGCACCGCCGCAAGCAACACTACTGTCAGCAGCAGCAGCCCCAGTGGGCAGCCGTCCGAGGATGCAGGAGAAGGGCTGGAGCCTCCCTCCACCACTGGCAGCACCCTCACCAGCACCAGCACTGCCACCAGTTTGCGGCCGTAGCCGCCGCTGGATGGAGTCTAGCCCTGCCTCCATGGACTATCATGCAACCTGGTCCCTACAAATCGCATTCCTTAGATACCCAGGTGAGGAACTGTGAACTGCCACACTCCAAGTGTTGCATCACTGGGCACAAAGCCCCCTCCAGAATCAGTGAAGATATGCATCCACTCACCCTATCCTTGGCAGGATGAAGCACACTGGGCACAAAGCCCCCTCCAGAACCAGTGGAGATATGCATCCACTTGAGAGACTGTGGCTTTGCACTCCCCAGGAGCAAGCAGTGGGCAAACCACCCACGAGAGAGACTGTGGCTTTGCACTCCCCAGGAGCAAGCAGTGGGCAAACCACTCCCCAGGACATCGCTGTGGGCTTGGAGTCCCCTCCAGGAGCAGTGACGTTATTCCATCTTCTGGCTGAGGTGCCCCCCCTTACCCATCCCCCTGAGGTGCCTGTGTGTTTTTGACCTGATGCCCCTGCAGTGTTCTCTCCATATTGAGGCAGGAGTCAAGTGTGGGCCTGGCCTATGAGTTTTGGCCCAGTGGCCCACTGACATTTTGAGTGGACAATATACCGCCTTATGTACATATTGTATATTTTTATAAATACTGTTTTTCAAATTATTACATATATCTGACTATTTCTAAAATATCACTGATTTGACTCTATACCTTTTGTCCTTGCGTTCTTCCATGGGGTTACGGGGTGTAAATGTAATGTTGATGCATGTGTTTGTGTGTATGGTGTTGTGGGTGATACGTGAGGGTTGGGGTGTTGTGTGTTACGTGTGTGTGTCATTCTCTTTTTCCTGCCCCCTCCCCTGTGTACTAGGTGTAGTACTCACCATGGTCGTCGCTGCCACCGTTCGTACTCCTGGTAGATGAGGAGGTAGACCAGCTGGGTCTTCGTTGAGTGTTGAGAGGTGAGTGGTTTCCCTTTCAAGTACTGCTTCCGCCGTGCTTTTGATGGCGTGGGTACCACCCCGGAAAAGCTGGCGGATGGGCGGGTTGTGATGTGGTGGGCGGTACATTGACTTCTGCCTGTCTGTTGGCGGTGTTTGTTGCTACCGCCGTGGTGGTCGGAGTGTTAAAGAGGCTGGATGTGTTGCCAGCTTCCGCCGTGGTCGTGATCCCATTTTATTTACCGCCGGCCTGTTGGCGGTATTATGGCCGCTTTAACACCGACCGCCAGGTTGTAATGGGGGCCTATGTCTTTGACAGTAAGCTCCAATCTGTAACTTCTCTATAAGGCTTTGATTTCTCCATATCCATGTCATATTTCTCAACCATTTCAAATATTCTTTTGTAAGCCTGTCCTGCCTTTGGGTAATGTCTTTTCATATGAACCGCAGTTTGTCTTCTATGTAATTCTCTAATTGGGCTATATCTGAAGTTCCCAATATCATTTTATTTAATTTCAATTTCAACCTGGACACATTTGGTGACCTATCCCTCTCAAGAGTATCTTCTGTTCTAGCATTACAATTTTTCACACCTGCTGAACCTTCAGGACTCAAATTATTTGGCCAGTACTTAATTGTGCTGCAGTGAAACCTCGTAAACTCACAGGATTATTCTGCAACACTTCTGCTATTAAAGAACCTACAATTTGCTGATTTGGGGTATTTAAAATGGACTCGTTCTCTTGTGTGTTAAAGGGTATTCTTTCTTGTGAGGTACTCCAATTAACATTTGACATCTGCCCTGGTCTGGGCACAAAATAAGGTGAGGATCTCTGAGGAAACCTCACATAAATCCTGCCTTACTTGTCATTGGAATTGGATCTGAAATCCACCAAGGTGTTAATGATCTCACTAGAGAATGTATTCCCTCCATTGCTGAACCTTTTAAATATACAGATCGCTGAATACTGCTTGGTGACATTCCATTGGATGTAACTGGTGTATTGGGCAGAGTCTGGACATTTAATGAATGCACATTGCTTCTAGTTGTACCTGGAGCGTACAAAGGAACAACTGGACCTAAAGTCAAGGGAACTGTTAATGCATCTGGGCCAATATAATTTGTCTATTTCTGGAGAATTGTCAGTCCGACACTTTGACCTGAAAAAGCAGTACTAAAACTTTGTCCTGTTTGAATCATAGAAACATTTAGGGCCTCATTATGAGTCAGACCGCCCGACCCACGGTGGTGGTCGGACCCTTGCTGTTGTGGTGGTCTGAATGCCACATTATGATTGTGATAGAGCTGCCACAGTCCGACCGCCAGGCTGCCGCCAGCCGTCAGCCTGGCGGTCCCGTTGTTTGTAATCCACCATGCAAGCAGCACTGCCCTGTGGATTACGAGTCTCCATACTGCCAGCCTTTCCATGGTAGTCACACCGCCATGGAAAGGCTGGTGGAATGGGGGTGTCGGGGGCCCCTGTGGCCCCTACACTGCCCATGCACTTGGCATGGGCAGTGCAGGGGCCCCCATGCACAGCCCTGTTGTGCATTCCACTGCGATTATGAGCAGTGGACTGCTTGACGGGTGCTGCTGCAGCCTCCGCACCGCCACATTAACGCAGGCTCCATTAGGAGCCGGCGTCAATGTTAAGGCCCTGTTCACCACAGGGTCGGCGGGCAGAAATGCTCAATTCCACCTACCGGCCCTGTGGTGAACTCTTAATAGAGCTGGCAGTGTTCAGGCCGCACAGGTGGTCTGATGGAGGAATGAGTGAGGCCTCCCACCAAACTTGTAATGAGGACCTTAATATGAACATTTGCTCATGTTGACTTAAACTAACATTTTGTACAGGATTCCTATATGGTGTCTGCGCCAACCATTTAATGTTAGGATTTGGTACAATCTGATTCACATTAGGAATATGTACATTCTAAACTGCGCTAAAGTTCTGAACTGGTTGATTCACACTACAAATCTGTGTCACTGAACTTGCAGATGTATCTGCCACTTTCTGTGCAACTGGAGCAGGGGTTACATCTTCGGCTGTTTTACTTACTGCTCCTACTCCTACAGAGTGATACAAAGGCAGGTGATTTAACAAGATCTGATTTATAGACTCATGATCTGAATTAATATCAGTCTTTTTTGTCCCAGTCTCTGTTATCTGTTCTGTTTTTCCTGCCTTTCTCTTCCTCTTTGGGGTAGTACTTTCTCCTTTTTCACTCAGAATAGCTGGATATAATCTAGTTCTCACGCTAATCTATCTGTGTGGGACTACATATCCAAGACTTCTCTTGGCCCCAAAAGGTGGCCATTTTGGGGACCAGCTGCTCACGGTAGAGCCCACCAACGAGCGATATAAACGCACTGCCAGATCACTGCAACGCGGTATGCGCTAATCTATCTTGTGGGGACTACATATCCCAGACCCCTCTTGGCCCTAGGAGGCGGCCATTTGGGGACCAGCTACTCACGCTAGAACCCACCAATGAGGCTATAAAAGCATGGCCAGATCACTGCAGCGCAGGCCGCCCTGATCTATCTGAGGGGAACTACATATCCCAGACTCCTCTTGGTCCCAGGAGGCAGACATTTTGGGGACCAGCTGTTCAAGCTGGAGCCCACCAACAAGCGCTATAAAAGCACTGCCAGATCAACGCAGCACGGGATACGCTAATCTATCTGTTTGGCACTACATATCCCAGACTCCTCTTGGCCCCAGGAGGCAGCCATTTTGGGAACCAGCTGCTCATGCTAGAGGCCACCAATGAGCGCTATAAAAGCGCAGCCAGATCACCACAGGGCGGGATGCATGCGTGACGTACCAAGGCAAAGCCCAGGCCAAGGGTGGGCCCGCCCCTGCCCACACCCGTCAGCAGCCGGAATAGGCTGGGCTGGGCCCACTCTCTTCGTCTTTCTGTTTCTTTTGTTCTTATGTTTTTATCCATAGGCATTGAATGCTGACTCATATATCATAGAAAGTGGTGAGTAAAGGAGGGTGGACAATAAGGATTGTTAGGGGGCTATAACAAGCTTATGTTCATTGGTAGTGGGCTATATCAGACTAGAAAGCAGTCATGGGCAAGAAGAGGGTAGCCTGCAATAAAGCACCCATAGGGAGCAATTTTACAACCATTGATTCCTTTTTGGCGTGAGCAGTTAGCGTTGTCTCTAAGGAGATTGATTTAGCAGAAAGGAGGTTGTCTTTGGGTTGTGCAGGTTCCCCCATACTGATATTATAGGGACACCCATTGTAGAAACTGAGATAGGAGAGCAGGCTATTAGCGCATTAAACGGCTCTACCCTTTAATTATCTCAGATGCCCCTATGGTCAGTAGTACGGTACTTAATTCTCATGTGGCACCCCAAATCGATCTATAAGTACAGCCTCACCTGCCCTCAGCGCAAGAGGAAAGCTAAGACTATTGATGCCGTTTCACCTTCTGTAAGAGGGCCAACTGCAGTAGAGCATGATGAAAAATTCAATCAGGGTATGGTACAAATAGCAGACTGGGATATAGTTGCCCAAAAGCTCATAATTTCTCTGAATGAGTGAGAGATAGATTGGGGAAATTAGAAGTAGCAATAGAGAATATTTTAGGATTATGTCAGAGCCAACAAAGGCTGTCACCGAGGGGGCCTATAGATACTACAAATGACCCAGAGAAGACCCCTTCGGACACCCGTCTCTATTGAATGTCCCCCCCATGCAAATACCAGACAGGAAGAGATAGAAGGAAGCAGTCGGTTGTGTCCTGGCTTATGTTTACATGATAAGCGACCCACACCCATTTTAGCTCCTACAGGTAATCCATCTGCTCCCAATGTGTCCTCAAGTGTCCCTGACGCGGCGCTACAAGAATCTTTAGCTGTTGCATCACCTTCATACTTACCAGTGATTAACCTCCCTCCTGCTTGCTGTCCACATGTTGTTGTTGTGGCTGGTGTTCCTTCTGTGCTAAACTCACATTTAGAATCTGCCTCTCAATTACAAAACAAGGTTTGTCATTGGTTAGTTAACCATTTTAAATTTGATATTCGTGATTATGGTAATATTTTGCTGACTCCACGGGTTTCTTGGAGCGGTCCCTCTGGAAAATGTATTCCTGGCAACTTCATTACTGTTGACTTTAGGTATCCACATTTGGCTAAGAAAATTCTCTCCCAGCATTCCGAGACTCTCGACAATTTGGGTAAAATCAGAGTTTTACCACTTGTTTTTTTCTACAGACCAAATAACCCCTGAAAACCCGAGATTCCTTCCTTGACTTGCCTAGCACAGCCCTTTTTAGGTGCTGCTAGTGTTATATGTAAAAACCGCTGTGATCCATTGGTAGATCTCAATGAGATTCCTTCTTTGACTTGTCTAGCACAGCCCTCTCTAAGTGTTTCCAATGTTATGTGTAAAAAAGTTTTCGACCTATTAGTTGATCTTAACAAGATCGACTGACAGTATAGGGGCCTGCGAAGGATAGCTCCTTGTGTCAGACATAGGAAATCGGACGGGGATGTTCCCTTTAGACCCGTTTCTTATCATAGAGTGTCTTCACGTCATGATGAGTCTGCTTTTGAACGTGTCTCTTCCATCACTTCTTTGCCTGTGTTAAATACTTTATCAAGGGAAAGGGGCCAAGGAAGTGAGATGTACTGTAATAGCCAGGTTAGGGATAGTCAGTTTTTCCTGTTAAGCTGGAATGTGGCAGGCTTAAGAAGCAAAATTGCCAACCCAGAGTTGATTTCCTTTATAGAATAATATGATTTGATTGTATTCCAAGAAACCTGGGATAACACTTCTGTGGTTCTGAATGTTTTTTCTTGTTATTCTTGCCCTGCTGTTGCTGCTCAGTTTGGAGGAGCTAGGGGCGATCTTGCTTTCGAGGTAAAGATTAGTATCAGAACTACTGTTACAGTTATAGATACAGGCAGTTCTGCTTATCAGGCCTTACTTATTAGAGACAACAAGCGAGCATTTGGCTTATATTTAGTAAATTCTTATAACAACAACTTATCCAACAAATATAGTGGCCTGTTTGAGGAGCTATTTAGCTTTATTAAAAGCCTAAAGCTTTGTGTGAAGAGTATCATCCAGCATCCAAGCATTTTAATCTGTGGTGATTATAATGTCAAAATGGGCATTGATAATTCAGATTTTGGCTAAGGAGTAAGGTTACGGAAGAAGTGCCCTGTGACGCGAGGTGATTTTATCGGCAGAATCTAGTAGGTCAATATGATTTGACAGATGTAGTTAATTTCTTTCAAAGCTCTAGGTCCAAAAAAGCCAACGTACAGAGGAGGGGGTCATGGCTCTGTCATTGATTATATATTTGCCACTAAAAACTGTCTTCGGTGGTGTAAAAACAGTATGGTGTTAGAAACTTCATGGAGTGATCATAATGCCATTCATCTAGATGTTTGTTTTCCCTTGAATGAGGACACGAACCCAAAAGTATCTGATGGCATTAATAAACACAAGAGGGATGGCTCAAGGGTAGTGTGGCACTTAAAAGACCCTATAACAACTCTAACGGGCCTTATAAGAAAGAATCGCTTAATTATTCTGGGATATTTAGAGGAAGGTCCTGGAGCTAAGGTGTTCCAGAGCTTTGTGCTATTGTTTGAAGCAGTCAGGAATATGTCATCACAACCTTTTAAACCCAAAAGAAATGGTCCTCCTTGGTTTGATGCAAAGTGTTCTATAGCTAATCGCCGTTTGAGATTAGCGTTAGTGAAGCTCCCCATGGATAAAAAAGATGTTCAGGAGGCAAAACGCTTTTGTAATGCAGCCATAAAAGAAAGAGAGCGCTTTCTATTTAATAATGATTTGGAAATGTTGGAACGGGCAGCTGCTCAAAGTACTACTAAAGTGTTTTGCAAGAAACTCAACAGCTTCTATCAAAGGGATGTGCTACAAGCAAACCATCTAAGCAGCAGTATCTCAGGTCATGATTGGGTTGTACACTTTAAAAATGTTTACTTACAGGTAGCCAACAGTGAGTTAGAGACCGTATTGTGGAAAGCACTTGCCTCTGCTAGCCTGCTGCAAGTAACTGTTCAGGAGGTTGACATGGCTATTGTTTCGAGCGCAGGTGGAAAGGCGCCAGGCCTGGATGAGATCCCCATAGATCTATTTAGATGTCATCCCGGTTTCTGGGGACCCCTACTTGCGAACTTATTCAATAATTTGTCATGCAATAAGATACCTGGGTCATGGTCACTCTCTACAATTATCCCAATTTTCAAAAAAGGAGACAGGGGATCACCTAAATGTTACAGGCCCATTACTTTAGTTGACAGCTCTGTTAAGATAATAGGGAGAGTCATTTTTAAGTGTTTGCAGGCTTGGACCGCAGAGAATAAAGTATTGTCTCCTTGTCAATACGTTTTTTTACCAGGTCTTGGAATTGTAGAGCAGTGCTTGAATTTACATCTTATTGTCAGTAAATATACTGTTGCTAAGTGTGGCCCAATGTACTTTGGATTTATGGATCTGTCTACAGCATTCAACAGGGTAAATAGAAGTAAGCTCTGGATGATGTTAATCAATTTAGGAGTAGATGTCGACCTTGTGAACTTTCTGTATGGTTTACATGAAAATGAAGGTGTTGAGGTGCGTTATGGCGGGCAGGGTGAATTATCGGACACCATTTCTCTAGAAAGTGGTGTCCTGCAGGGGTGTGTTTTAGCACCTCTCCTTTTTGTTCTTTATATCAATGATTTAAGTGCCTGCCTCTCTAGCTCTGCGTGGAATATACCAACAATTGCTAATCTCCCTGTGCCAGCTTTGTTGTATGCCGACGATGCAGTTTTGATGGCCAAAACGCTGCACACCTTTACGAATTTTAGTTGATGCTTTTGTGACCTTTATCCATAACCTAGATGACCATTAATTTTAATAAATCGCATATTATGACCATTGGACATGGAAAAAGATGAGCAGTGGCCTTGAGAGTGGGGGAAAATTCCCCCAGCGCTGTCAGTAATATTTGTTATCTGGGACTGGATTTTTCTACAAACAACTCCTGGTTAATACAGGTATCTATAGCTCACCAGAAATTGGGTTGATCTGCTGGTTCTCTACTTAATTTAGTAAGGAAAGATGAAAGGTCCACGATTACACCATTTATGAAAATCTACAATGTGCAATGTATTCCGACTGCGACTTATGGCGCAGGAGTATGGGGCTACCAAAATCCCACAGCAATTTTGGTGGAAGAAAATAGAATCCTAAGGTGTTTACTGAACCTCTCGCCTTCTAGAGCCAGCTTTATTCTACACCTTGAATTGAACATGAAATACATTACGGATGTGATAAAGTGGGCTCCTCTCCTGCTTTGAATTGGCGTGTGGAGCAATAATAAGGCGAGCCTTAACAGGAAAATAATCAGGGATTGTTTGAAATTGGAAAAAGGCCCCACTATTCCTTGGCTAAAGTACATAGCTAAATCCCTGACCAACATTGGCCTCCAGAATGGTTTAACAACCCTGACGTGATTGTCAAATCAGATAAGAGGGTGGTGAGGTGGAGATTTGAGGAGTACACCACCCAGCAGAGGATTCATGATGCTCTTAGTAAACCAAGCATCTGCAACTTTTATGTCACCCTGGCAGTTGGTGATACTCCCTTGTATCTTACATTAGAGTTATCTAGATGGGAGAGATCAATGCTTTTTAGATTCAGGTCAGGTACTGTATGGTGTCTACTTTGTTTTAATGATGAAATGATGTATGGGTTACCTTGTTACCGCCTTGTCTGTGCAATGGAGGCGCAACCCCTACTCCATTTTATGTTTTTCAGTGGTTTTTAGTAGGAGATTTTTCCAGACATACCTTAAGCCCTTGCTAAGAAAATCAGCTATTTGAATGTGTAAAGTGGCTCTAATTTTTCTTCAGCTGTTAGGTAACATAGATGTTTGTACTGGGATGTGTAGTTTTTTTAAACATGCTATCCGCAGTCGGAGAACCATGGGGGACAACTATGACGGTATAAATTGGAGTAGCTCCATTTATGATCTTATTGTTTGTTATTGTCTATCATTAGATTCCCTATCAGACTTTTAATGAGTCGTAAATTTCATATATATATATCTATATATATATATCTATATATATATATATATATTTATATTTATATATGTGTATATATATATATATATATATATATATATATATATATATATATATATATATGCACTTTATGCAGTTACGTCCCCTAGCTGAGCTTGGAGATTTATTCTAGCATAGTTTTGATAATTGCTAAATTTGAAATAGACAACAAAATTTGAATAATATATGTCTTAGCATTTGAGAGGGGTTTTTATATTTAACGTAGTATGCCTGTATATTTTATGATATGAATGTATTTTATTGATATACTGTTTAATGAATGTTGTATATACAGGGAATTAACTGAATGACATTTAAGAGAGCTTTTGGTACTAGTAATGCATTGTAAGTTTTGGTCAGGTTACGCTGGTTGATCCCTATTGATCAAATCACAAAATTGTAATTTTGTATGATTTTTAACTGAATATTTATTTTCTGCATATATTTATGGTTTTTGAGAAGACGAATAATGTTATTTTGACTGACTGACTGACTAGTTCCCTCAATAATTTCTACTCTTCAAGCTTTCTGCTCCTCATCCCATCTTGCTTTTGCAAAAGTCTATAAGGTTTTCTGCATTCTATTCTCATACTTGATTTTCAGTTTTTTTGACATGCTATGTGATCCCAAATATTAAGTGCTTCAAACTGTGCAGGTCTTGGAGAAGATTCATCTCATAAAATACTCACCTTAGATTCTCAAGAATTCTTATATTAAAAGTTCCATAGCAAGGAAATGGAAATGCACCTTCTTTCCCAGTAATTCTACACCACTGTTCAAGCCCTAAACATGCATGAAGACCTTTTTCTAACACTACATAATGACCTGGTTGACCTTAGAGTAGGGTCTCTATACTCTCTCACTGGAATAAACACGTATCCCCTCATAGCACATTTCAAAGCCTTAAAAAATAGAATTTTCATCCAAATTCACTAAATCGCAATAAACTTTTAATTTGAAACCCAAAATAACTTCAATCCCACAAACCTATTCCCAACCAACAGCAATGCGTCACTATCCATCAATACCAGCGTGGCTTCACATCAACCAACCTATACCAGCGTGACACACAATGACATCAAACTCACTCCTTTCAGCAATGCACTAGCTTTGCAATTGTCTTTCACACGATTGCTATCACACGCACCTAATAAAAAATATTGTGAGCAAAGATAAACCAACAACCTGTTTGCTCACTACAGCATAAGGTACCCAAACACTTCAAAGCAGTATGGAGATACACTTTCGATCTATTGCTTTCCTAACTAAACAATGAATGAGACTTGACCAGTAAACCTCTCTCCGATTGATACAAATCCTCCATGTGCACTCAGGATTCACTTTATTCCAACCAATCCCATACTCACTCAAGGAAAACTATTGGTACTATAGACAACATATCATGACAAGCACCTTCCTGCAGACAATAAACTAACCAAGTGTCTTCTGTAAGAGCTTGACTACTCACCTGAAAGGTAGGTTGTCTGCAGGGGCAACAACTGTTCCCACCATCCTTCCAGGACACTTCTTTGCCCTGCCGACATAATATGGGAGTCCCACCAAGTGTCTCCGAAAGGGTCAGGGGATTGGATGAGAGAGAGAGAGAGAGAGAGAGAGAGAGAGAGAGAGAGAGAGAAGAATGATATTGTCTCTGCTGCCTTGTTCAGCAGAGCTCCCAATACTTTGGCGGTGCAGGTAATCGCTGTCAGCGTTAGTTGCTAAGGGTCCAGTGCTATAGGGAAAGGACAGGGATGAGTGATGTGTTGAGGACACTCTTTTACAATATTTATGCACACAGTCTATCATATCAGATAATCACCTGTCACTCAGTACGTTCCCCGCACTTCCTCTCCACTCAATTGGACTTACAGGAATGCCTCATCATTGCCTGGATCTTCTCTCTGTCTCACACTGCTTAGAGTAATCACTCTTGGTATAGTTGTTCATATTGAAAACCTATAGCACACGAACATACAACAAAAACTCTTTCTAAAAAGGAATAAACGTACACTGATTTATACAGTCAAGTGAAAACCTACTTTTTCTGTTTTTGAGGAATCACAAATATCAATTCTAGACAATACTAAAAGAGTTCCTGCAAAATGAGGATCATTTTCATAACAAGCAACACACACATTATTAGCAAAGTCACACACATATGAAGGTTGTCAATCTCACTACACTCTCTTTGCGTGCTGATTTCTTTTCCGATTTTAAAATGAATCAACAAGGCAGGGTACAGATGCACAATAAATGTCAAAGCTTTACACGTTTCAGTACACTCTCTTAATCAACCTCAAAACTTTTGTTCTTTCTTGAAAATAAAGTCATTTAGTTACACATTGAAGTTCTTAATCTAAAAAAAAAAAAAAAAAAAATCACTCAACAGAGTGTGCTTCCTCCACTTAGCTTATGTAAACAGCTGCCAGCGCTCAGAGGCTGAAGAAGTTGTTTCCAGCAATGATACAGAAGCTTGGCAGGCTCTCGATGGCAGCTTCAAGAAGAACCGGAACAAAGCCAAGCGTTGACTAATACCTGTGAGGCTTTTTATAGTTTGTGCAGTAATGAGTCATGAGTGATGAGTCCTTTTTAGCACATGGTTCTTAAAACATGAGTCATGATTGAGGAGTCATGATTAGCACATGCCTCTTGAGAAGAGGAATGCTGCCTAACAATCAGAGATGGCAGATGTCCAACAATGTGCAGGAGCCAGGTGTTTCTAATTAACCCTGTAGATTCTCTAAAGAACATCGTGGAGGTTGAGTAAACAAGCCTTGATCAAATCAAGCAACACTGAGTAAACAGGCCTTGGTAAAAACATGTTGTACATACTTTTCAATCTATAAAGGCAACAAGCTTTGGCCAAATAACTGTAAGCATTACACCTTCACATAACTACCCCAACAGAACGTGATCAAGCCAACAACCCGGTGGTAATTTATTACACACAATACAAGAAGCAGATAGAGGTGAGGGAATCACAAAATCTTCTACATGTGTGCATTTTCCATGGATCTTGGGCCATGACAGACCCGTCAACAACAAAATACAGTGGTGGACATTTTTAGCAACATGAGCCACAATCATATAACTTCAAAAATTCTGCAAAAACACTTCACAACATCATAACTTACTGCAATCTTCGGGCCAAAAGCAATGCAAGCACAAAGCTCTATTAATACTCACACATTCATCTCTCGGAGCTACAATGTTGGAACTTCTCAGTCTACGGAATGAATATTGGGTCAGAATTGTGTGGTGCAGATTTGGAATGGGCAATTACATGAGGGAGCGATCATATTTTTTTAATACTTATGCCAAACTTGATTCCCCCCCCTCTATTTAGGTCAAACCCCCCTCGTCTACCAGATTTCGTGTAGCAATTCTCCCTCTCAGGAAAATGCTTTCAATTAACTGAGTCAATGGATCCTGAGACCCAGCAGAAGGGTGTGGAGAAAAAGTCATCAGATCCACAACAAATCAATTCAATTCTAGCAGGATAACCAATGTGGCCACACAAGGAAAACTCCAGTCGGAAATAAAGTTATGGGATTTTATTGCAAGCTGAAGCTCAAAGTCATGTAGACAGTTCCCAAGACAAAGTTACAAGGATTCAAAATCACCAAGGGTTGACTGAGGTGATGGAAGAAATTTAAACAAATGAAAATTAACAGAACAAGACATTCAACAAAAACAGTACAAAACATCAGAAGAATCATCAGTTCGTACACTCATTAAGACAATTTCTTAAGTTTATCTAGTTTGGGCAAGGGAAACCCTACAGATTAGCCAATCAAAGGTTAACATGTGCTGGGCTAAACACATGGGCAATAAGGCAAAAAGCACAAAAAGGGCAAAAAGATTTTGGAAAAAGGAATTCCTAGGTAACAGGTTACTAACTAAAATGGGCAAAACAGTAAAAGGGAAAGCATCTGCATTTCAGAAGCTGGCCAGGAGTCTTCTTCTCCGGCTCAGGGGAAATCTCTAAATCTCAACAAAGCTTTTCAAATAGGCAAGGAGTAGAGAGGACAATACCTCCATGAGTCCAAGTGGGTCAGCATGCAGCAAAGAATGGAAAGGATTCTGACCAAAGTCCAGTTGGGGAATGGTAAATTAAAGCTCATAGGGCAAGATAATTTGTCAATCTATCACTCCACTTGATTTAGAAGATGTATCATTGAATAGAAATCAATTTGGCGACACAGACTGCAACATGGCCATAAATGAATTGCCAACAGGTAGGAAATATTCCATTGAGTCTCATCAATGTGACTTTGATACTTTTCTGTGTGCTGCCAGTCAACAGTTCTGAATTTCCAGATTCAAGGCAAAATTCCCAAGCTTTCTATGTGCAGCACAGTAAGGCATCTGTTACTAAGCTAGCTTTCTCATGAGAACAAAATTTAAAAGAAAAGGTTGACGTTAGCAAGAATGGCTGAACATTTTCTGCGCTGTCACGAAGCAGGGCCTTACAGGGCTTACGTGGGCTAATGCAATGAATTAAAACATCATATTCTTCTATGCATATAACATACATTTAACATTCTAAACCATAACTCTATGTTAATAAGCTACTAGAAGTGTTCATGTTACAATACATTTTAAAATGAAAAGATCCTGTTATCTCTTTCAGTTAGCTATAACTTACTACTACAATTCTACTTTTGCACATCACTCTTCATATAAATTCTATTTTTGTTTTAGTGCACATCTTTAGTTTTCATCATGAGTTATAAAATAATGACAAATTAATTCTTTAAAAATGAAAATAAAATGTTAATCACATGGGTATCAACTGCTAACCTAGAGTGAATATGGCCCTTTAGTGCACCACTGTACATTAGAACGACTAGTTCTTTCAGTAAAATAAGACATAAAGGCGGTCATTCTGACCCTGGCGGTCAAAGACCGCCAGGGCGGAGGACCGCGGGAGCACCGCCGACAGGCCGGCGGTGCTCCAATGGGGATTCCGACCGCGGCGGTAAAGCCGCGGTCGGACCGGCAACACTGGCGGTCTCCCGCCAGTGTACCGCCGCCCCATTGAATCCTCCAAGGGATTCCGACCCCCCCTGCGGACCGCCGGGAACCGGATGGCAGTAGGGGGGGTCGCGGGGCCCCTGGGGGCCCCTGCAGTGCCCATGCCACTGGCATGGGCATTGCAGGGGCCCCCGTAAGAGGGCCCCTACAAGTATTTCACTGTCTGCTTGGCAGACAGTGAAATACGCGACGGGTGCAACTGCACCCATCGCACAGCTTCCACTCCGCCGGCTCGATTCCGAGCCGGCTTCATCGTGGAAGCCTCTTTCCCGCTGGGCTGGCGGGCGGCCTGAAGGCGGCCGCCCGCCAGCCCAGCGGGAATGTCAGAATTACCGCCGCGGTCTTTCGACTGCGGAACGGTAACCTGACGGCGGGACTTTGGCGGGCGGCCTCCGCCGCCCGCCAAGGTCAGAATGAGGGCCAAAATGTCAGATAATGATGATCATTGTGACATGAGGGACAGAACTAAAGTTTCTGATACATTATCATTTTATCTGTGTATTCAGTGGCAGTAACCCAGAACTCCAAGCTAGAAATCCTAAAGATGTTGTCAACATCACATCATCAGCATTACCTAAATAACATAAATGCTTGTGGAGCATACACAAGTTGCATAATAAAATGGAGTATAAATGCACGTCATTATAAATTGACATATTCATAACTTGTATCCTTATTATGTAGGTTGGTTATATGTAAAAAAGACTACCTGACATAAAAAAAACAAGTGGTTCATTACACAGATTAAATCAGTAAGAACACAAAAAGGATAATTTCTCATGCCATCAATGCAGGAGCACAATTTGCCATATTAGTGAAAAACGAGGTGTATTGTTACCTTACTTAATACTTGGATATACTAATTCTAATTCAGATTACTCATTGTGGTATCTGTGGTTATGGTTTGTGACATTTTTACATTTAATTTTTACAAGGAATGTTCATAGTTTGAGCATATTCTAGTATGCATTGTCAGTGAGGTAATGTCTAATGGACAAACCAGAAACTGATCCTTACCTTGTGTCATACAAGGAAGTTCCTGGATACATTACATAAGGAGTCCGGAGGAGTATAAGTCTAAGTATAAATACATACAAGGATATGGGAAAACACATGGGGTATTAGTAAACCGAAAGAAGAAAAAGGCAATAGCAGTTATTAGGGCTTTGGTGTTGGTTAATTTCATCCCAAAATAAGTAGTGACGGAGCAGATACCACATTAGATTATCTAGATATGTAGTTGTTTGGGCAATTCATACAATTTGAGGAAGATTGAGAATTGTGCCTGTTTCTAATGACGTGTAGGAGATCAATCGATGTAAGGAGTCGTCTAAAGGTTGGTGTCTGGTTTCAGATTATTTTGGACAGAAATGTAAATCAGCATCTACGTTCCATGATATAACAGAATAAACCTTACTGTGGGTGCATAGGTGTGAGGTTCCTCCGTTTTTATTCTCAAAGAGCTAGGAATAAATCAGGTGCCTCCCTGCCTAGCTAGAAGCTGAGAACCCCCACTCACTTACTGATTGAGAGTATGCCATATTTGTGATGATTCTTCCCTGTACCGCTCTTCTATTTGGGTTCAAGGAACACCAAATTGTCATGTTGGTCAGATTATTATAAGCGGCAACAGACAATGTGCCTCTTAGTATGCACTTCACTTGTTGCTGGGCTGGCTTTAAACTGTTTTTTTTTCCATTATCTTCTGCCCTTGTTCAGAGTGTTTCCAAGTGACTAGCATGGAGTCTTTTGGTGCATAGCAACTTATTATCCTGAATTGAACTCATCTCATCGTCTGATCTGGAATATGTTACAGGATGTGTACCCTGGTGCAAAAGCCTTTGTGTTGTTTTTAGGAGCGCTGTCTATGATGTCACTAGATGGGATTGGAACTTTGTTCCTGGTCTGGGCTAGACTATTTTGGTTGGGTGCAGTGTAGTGAGCCCCTGTTGGAGTTGTCCACCCTTGTGGAGTTATTTGGTGATGTCTATGTCCTGACCTCTTTGATTTCTTAGGTTCTCGGTCTTATACCTAGCCTATTCGGGGTTGGTGAGGGGGCGTCTCCCTATCTTTGTGCCTCCTGAGTGGGCATGAGTTCCTCAACATGGGTAGTATCCATCTAGTGAACCTTGTTAACAGATTTTTTGTGATGGATAATTGGGCTTTGGAGTCACTATCCACCTTGATTTCCTCTTTAGCTCGTGGAAAGGAGCCTGAATATCTATGGAATCCTATTGGAAGTCTCAGTTGATGATTCTTAAGGATTCTCAAGTGCTTTTTCAGGTGCTTCTTTGCTCATTGACATAGCCATTATCACTATCTTGGGCCTCAGTTGAGGTGCATGCAGACTTTGAACCGAGGTGATAAGGGTGACTGGGGCATGTGCTATATTTGTCTGAATTTGGTTGATCAGAACTCACTGTTGTGATAGAGATGATGCTTTTGTTTCCCTTGACAGCTTCAGGGGTCACATTCAATGTATCTTGTGCTTTGTTGATACTCCCTTGTCAAGGTGGGAATGTTAAGGGATTCTTGGATGTTCTTCAGATCAGTGACTAGAGAGGAGAACATTTCCGATAGTGAGCCAAGTTTCTCAACGATTTGCAGACATTGACAGGTGTCAACCTGTGTGCTGAGCTTTGCATCTAGCCTATTTATTTTCATTGCTGTGTCTGCAATTGACAAGGCAATGTTCTGCATGGTATCCTTTTGTAGCTTCAGCTTGTGAGATTGCCATGTGAGTATTAATCGCAATGCCCACAGTTGAGTTTATTGATGCTAATAATGCAGCTTGATGAGGCTGACTGATTTGGAGGTAGAGTTGTTGCTAATAATTGTTCTGTGGTTCTTTCATTACTGTTATCCGTTTCTTCTTGGTTGTGACTGATATATTCATTTGAATCTGGCTGGAAGGTTAGACACTCCATCAATGGGTCGCTCAAACCATCTGGGTTTGAGGGTTGGCGATGTTTCAGGGGAGACATCAATTCCTTTACAGTCACATCCTCTGAGGCCTTCTGATGAACTTGTGCCCTTACTATGCTTGCCCCTTTGTTGCTGACTACATTGGGAGTAGAATTAATAATATGGGTTAGCACGCGCATGGGAACTTTAGGTGTGTTTCCTGTATATCACCCACCTCGTTGTTGGTGATTGTCAATTGATTAGACATGCACATGGAAGACAGCTCAAAGAATTCAGTTACTGAGAGTTGCTCCCTTAGTTTTGGACAGGAGATGACACGTCTTCTCCCAAGGTCACATTGACTGAATGGTGACCCCGCCTTTTCTGCAGGTCTGTACTGCACTCATGCTGCTAAGCCAGATTCAGACATGTCATACTAGGGGTGAATGTGTTTATTTCTCAGGCCTTTCCTTTTGGGAACTTGTTGCTCTAGGAAAGTATTTACCTATTGGAATTGCCACTGGCCCGAGTACTTAATTTATTTACATCTGGGCGTTCTTTATTTGCTACTGGTCTCGTATTAGGGCTTCTATTATGCATTACTGTCCTTTTAAAATTTTAGCCTTAATTTCCTTACTTCTTTTTACTCTTTTCTTTGTTTGCTTTGGTTACTTTTTTGCTTTGTTTGCAATGTCACTAATGATGATATCAATGCTAGGTGAATGACAATTGTCAGGGATCCCAGAGGGGGACAGCAAGCCACAGGTCCACAGATCCTACTTTGGCTTAAGACCTTGCCTTCGCGAAGCCTCCCTTTTACCTCCTTCCCTCAGGAGGTGAAGCCTGGCACATTATAAGGTGACCTTACACCTCTCACAATGCTCACAATGTGCTCATAATCCTCTCTGAGTGGCTTGCAGTGTCCCCCCAAGCCTTGTTCAACTTCAGACAAGGGGAAAGCAGAGATGAAGATGGGGGGATGGTGGACATATCAGTCCTCTCTCTTGTTCTTCTCTGGGGGCCTCTTCTGTTAGATTAGTGTCCTCTCTGTCTGCCCAGTGGCAGCTGGAACTGGTGAAACCACCACTGCTCCTAACCAGCTTCAGGGGGACTGTTGAATCTGTTGGGGATGTATTAGTGTGGGAGAGTGGGCAGAGCGGTACACCATTCGTTGAGGGTCCATCCCACACCACTCCAACTTCCACTGTTTAGCTCAAAGTGTGGATCCCCAAAAAGAGCAATGGCAGAGTGATGGCAGTTAGTAAGCTGGAGAACAGATAAGCAAGCAGCAGACAGTTGAAGGCCGCTGGCTCTTTCACCTTCCCTTGCCATCAGGAGCAAAGTGTACAGTGTGCGTGCAGAGGCTGGAGATCGCCCGGGCTGCAAGCCACTTCAATCCTAGTCAGCCTGCTTCTGCAGGCACATAGCGGGTCCCTAAAGCAGCAGGACCTAGTTCCACCGATCATCCTGCATGCCTGATGCCCACTTCAAGATGCCAAAATGGGTTTGCTGGTCAACCGTACCTCACTCCTCACTCTGCTTGAATCTGCTGGGCTGCTTCGGCCGACAACTCTGAGACCCCTAGGGATCTTGCGGAGGGTGGAGTGCAGCCTCCTTGCATTGTGTTTCGTTTCCCTGGAAGTCTACTACATGTAGAAACAACATATTCCCTATTATTGGCTTCTTGATGATGATTTCAGGATTATTTTTTAAGTCCCATAAGGCTTGTTGTTCCTTCCTGGAGATATTGCTGGGGAAATATATATATATATTTTTTAAATAGCTAGCATTCTTTTTCTAAATCATGTATAGTGACCATATTGAAGGCATCACTGGTATTACCCATTGATAACTGTGGAGCAAAAGAAAATTAGGTCTTCATATTGCTGGCTACGTTATAAACGTTTCAAATCTTAGGTCATCAGCAATTTGGCTTAGGGACAGTTATGATTAGAATCCATATTGGATAAGGTTGATAGTTGATGAGTATCGTTCAATTCATTTATAGTAAGAGGGGTTGTGGGAATAGTTGCAGAGGACCCTGTCTCATATGTTTAAATGGTTTTTCAAAGATAAAGGGCTTCAAATACAGCTTCCTAACAAATTTGAATAGGTCTGTGTGTGCATCCGCCATGTTCTAGTATGATATGGGGCAACATTTTAAGCCTTTGTTCACAATTTGAATTTCGTCAGCTGTAAGGTTTGTATTGCACAAGTTAAAAATTAGTTGGTCATCTGTTTTCATTTTATTTCTTGCTCCTTTGTCCATGCTCTGGTAACTATCTCTGAAGTTGTTAATTGTTCTGGAGATATCAGAATGAATTCTCACTGTGTTCTGGTATGTGGTATGTGTTTATTCCATATACTTATTCGATATTTGGGGCAGATGGTCCGATCGGTGCAAGGATCCTTAATGAGGACACAGAGGCCCTCATTCTGACCTTGGCGGGCGGCGGAGGCCGCCCGCCAAAGTCCCGCCGTCAGGTTACCGTTCCGCGGTCGAAAGACCGCGGCGGTAATTCTGACTTTCCCGTTGGGCTGGCGGGCGGTCGCCTTCAGGCCGCCCGCCAGCCCAGCGGGAAAGAGGCTTCCACGATGAAGCCGGCTCGGAATCGAGCCGGCGGAGTGGAAGCTGTGCGACGGGTGCAGTTGCACCCGTCGCGTATTTCACTGTCTGCGCAGCAGACAGTGAAATACATTTAGGGGCCCTCTTACGGGGGCCCCTGCAATGCCCATGCCAGTGGCATGGGCACTGCAGGGGCCCCCAGGGGCCCCGCGACCCCCCCTACCGCCGTCCGGATCCCGGCGGTCGGACCGCCGGGATCTGGATGGCGGGAGGGGGGGTCGGAATCCCCTCGGCGGCGCAGCAAGCTGCGCCGCCTTGGAGGATTCAATGGGGCGGCGGTACACTGGCGGGAGCCCGCCAGTGTTGCCGGTCCGACCGCGGCTTTACCGCCGCGGTCGGAATCCCCATTGGAGCACCGCCGGCCTGTCGGCGGTGCTCCCGCGGTCCTCCGCCCTGGCGGTCTTTGACCGCCAGGGTCAGAATGACCGCCAGAATCTCACATTCTGGTTCATGGACCCACTTGACAGGATCCCACTAGATCTCGCTCCCTGCAGGCACTATTCTCCTCCTCACAGGGTCCTCTGGCCTTGGTAGGCAGGCAGATTCTGGTGCTCCATGCTCAAGGGCGAGTGGTCTTGATTCTCCTGGTCATGTCCCCTGACTCAGCTGATAGACTGGCAGGCTTCAGACCCCAGTCCTGGTTACAAGAAACAGAGTTCATGCTGAGCTTCTCCACACTGATGTACAGGTCCAGTTTGAAACTTTTGGAAGTCTGAAGCTCCCCTTTTAATAATCTATTTCCAGACACAGGTGTGGTTTTGTGTCTGAGTCTTTGAAGTTCATGATTGGGGGTTGCCCCTTTGAAATACCAAATCTTCTGTCCTGTCTTTTCTCCAGGAAGCCATCACAGCAGAAACAAATTGAAACTTGATAGTCTCACACATAGGCTATGGGAATAGCTAGTGGATCACACCTGAATGTCGGCATCACTGACTGATATTTGTTCCAAAAGATTTATGGACCTTTATAGCCCTTTTGTGACATAAACAAACTTAGTACAAAAGGATATACATTTAGAAATCACCCATTCATGTCAAACCTGGAGGTGGGAGGTCAGATGAATCATTGCCCATCAGGGTGTTCACCTGCAATTAGATAAATCTGGCATAGAAAATACAACTGAACAAAGTATAACCTAGAGGCAATTGGCAAGAGGGATTAGGTGAGGGGTGACCTGGGTTACAGTGAAGCTTAGTGTTGTTGCTCATTTGCTAGGTGGTGTGATCGGAACCTCCTACCCTGTGTTGGGGCTCATAAGAAGGGGAGGGGTTAGAATGTCAGGACAGGGAGGATAAGATCAGAGATGTTCCACACCATCTGATAAAAACAGGTACAGCCACTTGTTAGGATATAACGCACAGAAGAGTGTTAGGTGAGTTGGATCACAGACATCGCAGTTGTCAAACAATCAAAAAATGAGTATCAGGTTGCTGCAAGAGGATAGTTCAGAAGTCCTTTGTCTTCTCCTCTTTGCAAAGTAGTGCCATCCACATTACCGGGCTGTTGGATTTAGCCCTTTCTGAAGGGTCATCCTAAAACTTTCTACTCTCACCCTTTTTTGTTCTGAGCCCATTTTTGTTGGTCTCTAAGACTGCTAATCAGTATAGACCCAGAGGGCAGATACCTGGCACAAGCTGGTAAGCTTAACTGGCAAGACATAAACATCATTAGTATCTATGGACATAACAGTGACCAACATATGTTCTTAGCAAAGCTCTCATCCTGCTTGTCCCCATTCCTTACACATAATGCCATCGCAGGGGGAGACTTCAACTGTGTGGCCGACCCGTCAATGGATCGTTCACATCGCCCATTACATGATGCCCCAACTTACCGAATGGTCAGACCATTTACAGCCTGGCAGTGAGACTGGGCCCTAGTGGACTCCTGGTGCCACAGATACTCCCTAACTAGGGACTACTTCTATTTCTCCCCCATGTATGAGTTGCACATGCACCTTGACACCTTTGAATGCTTTTACATAATACAGGAGCTAATTCACAATGCTGAATACATTTAATGCACTCTGTCAGATCATAATCTACTCCTCCTACACTTGAACTGGCATAGACCAGGCGTCAAGATACCCATGGCTGCTGAAACTGGAGGCACTTGAAGACTCACAATTTCAAGAAACAATCAGAGAGAAAATATGTGACTATTTTGCTGATAATGCAGCCACTGCATCCATTCCCCAGTTGGAGTGGGACGCCTTTCAGGTGGTACTCCGGGGATGTTGCTTGTCAGAGTCTAAGGGGATCCAGAGCCCACTGATCTGGGAACTTAGTGAGGTGGAGGACAAACTGCATGAGGCTGAATGGCAACACCCGTAACACCTTTAGATACAGGCTGCCCTATTAGAGGCCAAGGGAATGTGACTATCCACAATGAGGGATTATGCTCATTTAATTATAGAGCCTATACTGAATAAACCGATGCAGAAGGAGACAGATGCAGTCGCCTATTAGCCTAATTTGGCCAACCCTTCCAGAAGAGGCTTACTCATAGTGGAAATACTTCTCCAAATACTTATACTCTCTATTCCTAAACGGATGTTAACAACTGTTTCCTACATTATTATCAATAACTATATACAAGCAGGTCCCAATATGACAGGGTAGTGAAACAAGACTTCCTAGCATCCATTACTCTCCTGTGAATCACAGCCGAGGAGCCCAATGACCTAGAGGCTGATATTACCACACAGGAGATTCGTGAAACAATCAAGGGACTGGCACAGGGCAAGATCCCCATCAGAATTCTATGCAGTCTACACCTCGGAACTCCCCAATCAACTGGTAACTCTTTTTAAAGCAGACTGGAGGCCACCCGCTGACAACCAGAGAGGCACTGGTAGTACCCCTTTAAAGCCAGGGAAACAAGCAACAGACTCAATTACATATAGGCCATTGTCCATGCTCAAAGTGGACTATAAAATACTGAGTAAAGTCCTAGCTAACAGGTTGCTTCCACTCATGCCACAACTAATACACTCCAACCAAGCAAGCTTTATCCCTGAGAGAAATACTGCCCTGAATATAAGATTAATGACACTATTGGAGGATACCACAAATGACAAGGCGAAGGCCCCCATCCTATCGGTGGACATAGAGAAGGCCTTTGATAGCCTTGAATGGAAGTATGGTTATGGAGTTATGCTCTGAATGGGCTTTGGATTTTTTTTTAAAGGCTGGAGGAGACTCTTATACTCAAGCCATAAGGCCCGGGTCTGTACGGGCCAGACCTGTCAGGAGATTACACATTAAATCAAACTTCCACAGGAGCAGATGTCTTTTACCCAACTCCCTCCAACAGATGCGTGTTCAGACTTTACTGATTTTCTGAACCCTGCATCTGAAAGGGGACTGGGAATAGAAAAAGAGAGACTGCCTCCAGATCCAGTTCCAGCCTATGTTTCCCACTTGAAGATAGGATATTCAGTGTGTACTTCTGTAACCTGCACCTTTCTTCTTATTTGGATTTTTTTTTTAAAAAAGGACCTGGATCTTTTGAGAGACTAGCCTCTCTCTAAGAGAACAATGTTAACTTAATATCTTCTTTTGTCCAGGAGTCAGAGGTACCCAAGGTTCTCTGGAAAACAGTTCACAGGTTCACAAATATACAATCTACTAATGTCTTTTACAGGAAACAAAAACTCCTTCTCAAGATTCAGTTTTCTCAATCACAGTCTCTAGGAATTAGTCTGTGCACTGAGGTTTGTCTCTAAGACTGACAAGTCTGCAAGGTGAAGAGTTTGTGAATATATATGTACATATATATATATAGGCAAGTCTGGAAATCATACAAAAGGATTCCTTACTGCAATTGCTTGAAGTTCTGTTAAGCCAAAACAAATTCTCCTCAGAAAGCCGATAGCCAGTTGTTGGAAGAAGGAAGAAATTCAGCTTCTCAAGAAGGGAAAAAGTAGCTGGTGTGTACATCGTAACAAGAAAAAGAATTAATTACTCAAAACTGCAATAATTCTCTATGAAGCAAAGCACCTCAGGAACACTGCTCCTTCTCCTCAGGATGACAGTTGAAGTGCACAGCTCCCAGAGAGAAACAGCTGGAGGGAAGCTTCAGCACAAGACTAAGGTAGAAATACTAGAGCACTGACCTCACAAAGATTTGCGGCCACCATCTTGAATGGCAGTTAAACCTGAACAAGCTAGTTCTAAGAACAGCCTCCGCAAGAGCCACCATAAGTGATGACGCCACAGCAACCAACATGGGTACAAGAAAAAGGGGAATCGTTTTTGCTGAGGGAAGAACTTAACAACACTGGCAATAGTTTTCCCCCCTCCAAAGAACTCCCTCCCACAGAAGGTTTGTTGGGGGAAGTGTTGTGAAATTGCTTTATTAACTTTGGAGCATGCACATTTTGGAAGACTTCCCAGGATCTTCCTTCTGGGCCCACACCTTTCCAATCAATGAGGTAATATAATGTTCCTTTTTTAAACTTTGAGTCTAAAATTCTATTCACTTCATATTCTAAATGTGAATTTACTTGGATAGGATCTGGAGGGGTGGTTGTCCTAACATTGGGAGGGCTTCTTTTAAGTAGCAATACATGGAATACTGGATGAACCTTAATCTGAGGATGCAAGGTGACTTTGACTGTTACCAGATTTCCAATTTTCTATATTTTAAAGGGTCCTACATATCTAGGCTGCATTTTTTCGTTCTCTCTTAAATGGAAATGTCAAGTGCATACCCAGACCTTCTCACCCTTACAATAACCAGGACTGCCTCTCCTCTTTTTGTCAGCATGCTTCTTGTAAGAGACCTTCGCCCTGGGCAAATGTTCTCTAGCAGATTGGTGGGTCTTTAGAATTTTCTTACTGTAGGAGACTGGCCTGGTTTGTAGTAGGTACCCTAGGTACTTCCACCTTGTACCAGGTCCAGTTATCCCTTATTAGTGAAATGTAGTCAGTGTTCTAGCAGCTTAGGCTGTCTAAAGGTAGCTGTAGCAGAGCAGCTTATACTTAACTAGGAGACATGCAAAGCTCCTGCAATACCACTATAGTTACACAGTACTTATACACAATAAAATACAATACTCAGTGTTACCATGATAAAGGTACTTTATTTCAGTGACACAAGGCCAAAAATAACTTAGAGGCAATGCTCCTTCTGGAGGTAAGTATTATACACAATATATACATTAGAGAACAAAATGAGGTAAGTAAATAGTCACAGAATATTGCAAACAGTAGAAAATACAATAGAATGCAATACGATGCAATAGGCCTAGGGGCAACACAAGCCATATAATAAGAAAGTGGAATGCGAATCACAATTTCCCCCCTAGGCAAGTGTAGTGTGTACAGGGGCGCTGGAAGTGTAAGAAAGCCACAAAAGGTGAGTAAAATACCCCACCCCAGAGATCACGAAAGTAAGAGTACAGTACTGCAAGTTTCCTCAGGACACACTACAAGTTATGATAATAGTTATATGCAAGAACCAAGCAAGACTTTAAGCAACAAATGGTGGATTCCTGGACCTGAAGACCTGTGAAGAGAGGTGACCAAGTCCAGAAGTCACAGAAGATTCCAGGAAGGACAGGAGCCCCTGCTAACCTAGAAGATGGTGCAAAAGAGGATTCTCCGGTTGAGAGAAGTCTTCAGAAGAGCACCAAAGAACATGGCTGCAGGTTCCTGCATGATGCAAAGGATGTTCCACGTCAAGATGTTGGATGCAGGCGAGTTGCAGCACTGGATTCATCCAACAAGCCTTAGTTCAAGCAATGTCACGGTTTGCGTCAAAATGGCACTGCCTAGACCCAGGAGGGAACTGGGGGCCTCAACTCGGACTGAGGAGGCAGAGGGGGCTCTCAACACTGGAGGGAACCGACAGATGATCAGGCAGTACCCACTGGAGTCCCAGGACACAGGGACAAAGAAGGTGCAAATTGCGGGTGCTGCAGGACTACAAAAGAGGGTCACTCACCGCCGGAGAACAACTCATCGATTTCTGCGTCGCAGGATGGAGTGCTGGGGACCTGGGCCACGCTGTGCAGGAAGGATTCTTGAAAATAGTGCACAGAGGCCTCAGGAACTAGCGATGATGCGGTTCACAGGGGTACTGTCGCAAACCGGGAAGGCAAGCTCTTACCTCTGCCAAATTTGGACAGCTGGACCTTAGGACAGTCTGGGTCGAACGGGTTCACCACCTCTGTTCCAGGGAGCACGCTCGTCACCAGGAGAGGAGCCCAAGAGAACCGGTCGTCATCTTGGAAGGTACCTGCTGGAGCAGGGAAGTGAGTCTGTGACTCCCCAGGAGATTCCTTTGGTCCTTTTGGTGCAGGGTGAAGACAGGGAGTCCTCAGAGCGTGCACACCTTGGAAACTGTTGCAGTTGCTGGCTGGAGCTGAAGTTGCAGAGTCACAGTAGCCTTCTCTGATACTTTGTTGCAGTTACAGCAGTTCCTGGAGCAGTCTGATCCGACGGTCAGAGGATGAAGCAGGAGTTGCATAGGATTCCTGGTGGAAACTTGAAAGCTGAATCTGAAGAGGAACCCACAGGAGAGACCCTAAATAGCCCTGAGAGGGGGATTGGCAACCTAACCAGGTATGCACCTATCAGGAGGGGTCTCTGACGTCACTTGCTGGCACTGGCCACTCAGAGATCTCCAGAGTGTCCCCACTCCTTGGAAAACAAGATGGCTAACACCAGGGACACACTGGAGGAGCTCTGGGCACCACCCCTGAGGTAGAGATGGACATGGGAGTGGTCACTCCCATTTCCTTTGTCCAGTTTCACACCAGAGCAGGGACTGGGGGTCCCTGAACCGGTTCTAGGCTGGCTTATGCAAGGAGGGCATCATCTGTGCCCTCCAAAGCATTTCCAGAGGCTCTGGGAGGCTGCCCCTCCCAAGCCTGTAACACCTATTTCCAAAGGGAGAGGGTGTAACACCCTCCTCCCAAAGGAAATGCTTTGTTCTGCCTTCCTGGGACTGTGCTTCTCAGACCCCAGGAGGGCAGAACCCTGTCTGTGAGGTGGCAGTAGCTGTAGCTGCTGTGCAAGCCTCAGAGAGCTGGTCTGACAGTACTGGGGTCCATGGTGGAGCCCCCATGATGCATGGGATTGCCCCCACAATACCATATTTAGAATGAGGGGACAATTCCATGATCCTAGACACCTTACATGGCCATATTTGGAGCTACCATTGTGAAGCTACATATAGGTATTGACCTATATGTAGTGCATGCGTGTAATGGTATCCCCGCACTCACGAAGTCCGGGGAATTGGCTCTGGACAGCGTGGGGCACCTTTCTAGCTAGGGTGCCCTCACAATTAGTAACTTTGCACCTAGCCTTCAGTAAATGAAGGTTAGACATATAGGTGACTTATAAATTACTTAAGTGCAGTAAAAATGGCTGTGAAATAGTGTGTGCAGTATTTCACGCAGGCTGCAGTGGCAGTTCTGTGAAAGGGTTTGTCTGAGCTCCTTATGGGTGGCAAAAGAAATGATGCAGCCCATATGGATCTGCTGGAACCCCAATACCCTGGGTACCTAGGTACCATATACTAGGGACTTATAAGGGGGGGTCCAGTGTGCCAATTGGAATTGCAATTTGAAGTCACTAAACTATAGTGACTAAGTTGGAAGCAGACAGAGCATAAACACTGAAGTTCTGGTTAGCAGAACTTCAGTGACACAGTTAAGCACTACAGACAACACACACATTTGGCCACAAACTATGAGCACTGGGGTCCTGACCAGCAGGATCCCAGTGAGACAGGCAAAACATACTGACAAACTGGTAGAAATTGGGGGTAACATACCAAGAAAGATTGTACGTTCCCACACAACCCCCCCCCCCAAAACGAGGGACAATAAGGCTGACCTTGCCCAGATGAGTCTTCATTGTCTAAGTGGAAATATCTGGAGAGTCCATCTGCATTGGAGTGGGTACTCACAGGTCTATGTTCCACTGTAAAGTCCATCCCCTGTAGGGAAATGGACCACCTCAGCAATTTAAGGTTTTCACCTTTCATCTGTTTTTAGCCAGAAGAGAGGTTTGTGGTCTGTTTGAACAATGAAGTGAGTCCCAAACACGTATGGTCTCAACTTCTTCAGGGCCCAGACCACATCAAAGGCCTCCCTTTCTACGGCAGACCAACGCTTTTCTCTAGGGGTCAACCTCCTACTGATCAAAGCAACAGGTTGATCCTGGGCCTCTGAGTTAAGTTGTGAATACACTGCCCCAACCCCCAATTCAGAAGCATCTGTCTGGACTGTGATTTTTTTGGGAGTAATTTGGGCTTTTTAGGACAGGTGCATTACACATAGCCTGCTTGAGCTCCTCGAAAGCTTTCTGACAGCTGACTGTCCACAATCCCTTTTTAGGCATTTTCTTGGAAGTGAGGTCATTAAGAGGGGCAACAATGGAGCCATAGTTATTAATGAACCTCCTGTAATATGCAGTGAGACCTAAGAAGGCTCTGACCTGGGTCTGAGTAGTAGGGGGAGCCCAGTCAATAATTGTCTGGATCTTCCCCTGTAGTGGTTCAATCTGTTCTCCACCTACCAGGTGGCTCAGATAAACCACTTTCCCCTGCCCTCTCCGGAACCTTGAAGCCTTGATAGTGAGGCCTGACTTTTGCAGGACCTCTAAAACTTTCCATAGGTGGACCAGGTGGTGATCCCAGGTGGAGCTAAATACAGCAAGGTCATTTAAATATGCTGCACTGAAAGCTTCCAAACCTTGGAGGACTGTATTCACCAGCCTCTGGAAAGTGGCTCGTGCAGTTTTCAAACCAAAGGGCATAACTGTGAATTGGTAATGCCCTCCTATGGATGAAAATATAGTTTTTGCTTTAGCATCCTCTGATAACTTGATCTGCCAATACCCTGCAGTCAGATCAAAGGTGTTTAGATACTTGGCAGAAGCCAGTGTATCTATGAGCTCATCTGCCCTGGGTATAGGGTGAGCATCAGTTTTGGTTACAGTATTACGTCCTCTATAGTCCACACAAAACCACACTTCTCTCTTTCCTTCTTTGCAATGAGATTGGGGACAAGCACCACTGGGCTGGCCCAGGGGCTATGAGAGGGCTCAATAACTCCCAAGTTTAACATTTTCTGCACCTCAGATTTAATGCAGTCTCTGACATGGTCATGCTGCCTATAAATCTTACTTTTGACAGGCAAACTGTCTCCAGTATCAATTGTATGCTCACACCAGGTAGTTGTACCAGATATGAGGGAAAAGAGGTCAGAAAATTGCCCTAGGGGTTTTTTGCAGTCCTCCCTCTGCTCTGCAGTGAGGCAGTCTACAAGCACCACTCCTTCCATTAAGCTATCAGCTTCAGTGTAGGAGAAGAGGTCAGGGAGAGGGTAATTCTCTTCCTCCTGCCCCTCATCTGTGACCATGAGTAGGGTTAAAACAGCCCTATCATAGTAAGGTTTAAGGCGGTTGACATAAAGTACCCTAAGGGGACTTCTGGCAGTGTCCAGGTCTACCAGGTAGATGACCTCACCTTCCTTCTCCACAATGAGATGGGGTCCACTCCATTTGTGCTGGAGTGCTCTTGGGGCCACAGGCTCCAATACACACACCTTCTGTCCTGGGTGGTACTCTGTCAGGACAGCCTTTTGGTCATGCCATTGCTTTTGGAGCTCTTGGTAGGCCTGAAGGTTTTTAGTGACCTTTTTTATGTACTCAGCCATTCTGGATCTTAGGTCAAATACATAGTCCACAATGTCTTGTTTGGAGGGGGCTTCAAAGGTTGCTCCCACCCCTCTTTCACAAGAGCAAGGGGACCCCTAACACGGTGACCAAAGAGGAGTTCAAAGGGGCTGTAGCCGACTCCTTTCTTGGGTACCCTTCAGTAGGTGAAAAGGAGGCATAGCAAGAGGACATCCCATCTCCTTCTGAGTTTTTCAGAGTCCCATGATCATGCCTTTGAGAGTTTTATTAAACCTCTCAACCAATCCATTTGTTTGTGGATGATAAGGGGTGGTGAATTTGTATGTTACACCTCTCTCTGATACAACTTCCTTAGTGAAACCCACCCTGGAAAATATTCCTAGGAGGGCCTTTGCCACTGCAGGTGCTGTAGTGGTCCTTAAAGGGATAGCTACTGGATACTTTGTGGCATGGTCCACTACCTCAAGGATGAACCTATTGCCAGAAGCTGTAGGCAGTTCAAGCGGACCAACAATATCACCCCCTACCCTATCAAAGGGTACCCCAACCACTGGCAGTGGGATTAAGGGGGCCTTTGGGGTGCCACCAGTCTTGCCACTGGCTTGGCAGGTCAAACAGGAGGGACAAAACTCCTTAGTGTCCTCTGACATACGAGGCCATTGAAAATGAGGAATGAGTCTGTCCCATGTTTTACTTTGTCCCAAATGTCCATCTAAAGGAATGTCATGTGCCAGAGTTAGGAGGAATTCCCTATACTGTAAAGGGATGATCAGTCTCCTCGTGGTACCAGGTTTAGGGTCCCCTGCCTCAGTATAGAGGAGATTATTCTTCAAGTAAACTCTGTGGGCATCATTGACATCTCCATTTTGCTGTTTAACAGTTTTCTGTCTGATACCCTCTAGTGTGGGACAGGTCAGCTGTGCCACACTCAGTTCCTCCCTAGCAGGCCCCCCTGCACCCTAAGCTCAGCCGTGTCAGCTTCAAGCTCCTCTGGTGCAGGTTCTGCACAGGGAGTTGACTCATCCTAATCAAAAGCGGAATCATCTGGAGAGGGAGGGATAGTGGAGAAGGGTTTGCCCTTCCTACCCCTAGCTTTTGGGAGCACTTGGTCCATTGTTCCAGGATCCAAGTTTCCCTGTCCTCTTTGCTTCTTGGCCTGAGCCCTAGTAAGAGCAAATATATGCCATGGAATGCCCAGCATTGCTGCATGGGCCTCCAACTCCATTTCAGCCCAAGTTGAAGTCTCCAAATCATTTCCTAAGAGACACTCTACAGGTAAGTCAGTGGATACCACAACTTTCTTTGAACCAGTATCCCCCACCCAGTTGAGATTCACAACAGCCATGGAGTGGCTAACAGTGTTGTTATGGGCATCTGTCACTTGGTACTGATGAGCAAGTAGGGGTTGCTCAGGGGCTACCAGTTTCGCTATCACCACAGTGACACTGGCACCTGTGTCCCTGTGGCCTCAACATGAACAGCATTTATTAGGGGTAGTTGCTTGTACTTATCCATATTAAGGGGGCAAGCAACTAAGGTGTCATGGTCAATGCCACCATTAGAGACTAAAACAGCCTCAGTGGTCTCCCTAACTAGACCACTCACCATTACATTACCAAAAGTGAGCCGAGCTACACCCTTTGACTGGCTATTAGTAGTGTTCTTCCCACCACCCTATTACTAGGGGCACTAGTGGAAGCAGTGGGGGTTGTGGTGATGGGAGGCTTAGTGTTTCTCTTTGGACAAGTGGGGTCACTTGCCCAATGGCCTTTAGCTTTACACAAATAATACCATGGCTTTTTCTGATTGTGTGAAGAGGATTTGGACCCACCACCCCCAGAGGATTTTTGTGGCCTGATGAAGACTCTGAAGATTTCTTATCTCTGTCCCCACCCTTGTCATGAGGCTTACCATCCTTCTTCTTGCTGTCTTTGTCACCCCTGTTTGAGCTTTTCTGTTCAGCCTTGTTCTGACCCATTTGTCTGTCTTCTTTCCCAATTCTTGGGGAGAGGTCAGATCTGAGTCCACAAGATACTGATGCAACAAATCAGACACACAATTCTTCAATATATGCTCTCTCAGAATTAAGTTATACAGGCTTTCATAGTCATTCACCTTACGGTCATTTAACCAACCTTCTAGGGCCTTCACTGAAAAGTCTACAAAGTCCATCCAATGCTGTGAAGACTCCTTTCTGGTCTCTCTGAACTTTATTCTACATTGCTCAGTGGTTAAGCCCAGACCATCCAAGAGTGCACTTTTGAGAATGTGATAGTTGTCTGAGTCATCCTCCCTGACAATAAGGCGTCTGTCTCTCCCCTTGTCAGTGAAAGACAACCACAGGATAGCAGCCCACTGTGCTTGAGGGACCCTCTGAACTCTACAGACCCTCTCAAGTGCAGCAAACCACTTATAGATGTCATCCCCATCCTTGTAAGAGGGAACAACCTTGTGCAGATTTCTGGAATCAAATGTAGGTTCACTAACACTAGTGTTCCTGAAAATGCTGCTGCCACCATGGGGAACTAACCCCAAACCCTACCTTTCTCTTTCCACAGCCAGGGATTCCCTGTCTAAGGCCAACAGTTGCTGCTGTAGCCTCAGTCTGGCCTCCTCTAACCTCAGCCTTCTGAGTTCCCTATCTAGGGACTGGTCTTCAGGGTTAGATGTGTGGGACACCTCTGCGACAGAAGTGACATTGGAAATGGCAGAGGCAGATCTTTGCCTAACTTGAGTCACCCTAGTTACCTGGCCTTTAGGTGTGAAGGGAGCCCCACTGGTGTGTGACCCCTTCCCACTCCCAGCTACCCTAGGGGGTTTGTTGATGAAAAGATTTGTGGAAGGACCCTCCCCAGGATTTTCAGAATGCTCACCTGAATCTGCCTGGTTGGAATCTTCCTCTACCTCCCCCTCTAACTCTACCTGACCAGTGCTAAGTTCCTGGTCATCCTTCAGGAGGAGATTGAAGAGGAATTCCTTATTGGGATTCTTCCCAATCCCTAAACTACTTTCAGTGCAGAGACCCCTCAAACTTTTAAAATTCAAACTTCCATAGGTCGTCTTCACAACTCTAGAGGTAGCCTCTACAACAGACATGTTGACAGAAAGAGTTTAGGAAAATGAGTAAAAAGTTAGTAAGCTATTAGGCCTAACTTTTTAGAAAAAAAGAAAACTTTTCCAAAACCTTTAGAACATTTTAAAGAACTTTTTAGCAAGTTAAAAGTGACTTCTAGGTACAATTATGTATAGCTCTAAGTATTGGAGCAAGCTTTTCCTGTGAAAAGCACTAGTAACAAAGTGGTAAAGCAATTGCAAGTACTTATCCCACCTCTGCACCACCAATGTAGGAGGCTGGCCTGGTTTGTAGTGGGTACCCTAGGTACTTACACCTTATACCAGGTCCAGTTATCCCTTATTAGTGAAATGTAGTCAGTGTTCTATCAGCTTAGGCTGTCTAAATGTAGCTGTAGCAGAGCAGCTTAGGCTGAACTAGGAGACATGCAAAGCTGCTGCAATACCACTATAGTTACACAGTACTTATACACAATAAAAGACAATACTCAGTGTTACCAAAAATAAAGGTACTTTATTTTAGTGACACGAGGCCAAAAATATCTTAGGGGCAATACTCCTTCTGGAGGTAAGTATTATACACAATATATACACTAGAGACCAAAATCAGGCAAGTAAATAGTCATAGAATATGCAAACAGTAGAAAATACAACAGAATGCAATACGATGCAATAGGCCTAGGGGCAACACAAACCATATAATAAGAAAGTGGAATGCGAATCACAATTTCCCCCCTAGGCAAGTGTAGTGTGTACAGGGGCGCTGGGAGTGTAAGAAAACCACAAAGGTGAGTAAAATACCCCACCACAGAGATCACAAAAGAAAAAAGAAAAGTACTGCAAGTTTCCTCAGGACACACTACAAGTCGTGATAAGAGTTATTGCAAGAACCAAGCAAGACTTTAAGCAACAAATGGTGGATTCCTGGACCTGAAGACCTGTGAAGAGAGGAGACCAAGTCCAGAAGTCACAGAAGATTCCAGGAAGGACAAGAGCCCCTGCCAACCTAAAAGATGGTGCAAAAGAGGATTCTCCTGTTGTAAAAACTCTGCAGAAGACCACCAAAGAAGATGGCTGCGGGTTCCTGCATGATGCAAAGGATGTCCCATGTCGAGATGTTGGATGCAGGCGGGTTGCAGCGCTAGATTCGTCCAACAAGCCTTGGTTCAGGCAATGTCGCTGTTTGTGTCAAAATGGCGCTGCCTGGACCCAGGAGGGAACTGGGGGCCTCAACTCGGACTGAGGAGGCAGAGGGGGCTCCCAACACTGGAGGCAACCGACAGATGACCAGGCAGTACCCACGGGAGTCCCAGGACACAGGGACAAAGAAGGTGCAAATTGCGGGTGCTGCAGCACTACAAAAGAGGGTCACTCACCGCCGGAGAACAACTCATCGATTTCTGCGTCGCAGGATGGAGTGCTGGGGACCTGGGCCACGCTGTACATGAAGGATTCTTGCAAATAGTGCAAAGAGGCCTCAAGAGCTAGCGATGATGCGGTTCACAGGGGTACTGTCGCAAACCGGGAAGGCAAGCTCTTACCTCGGCCAAATTTGGACAGCTTGACCTTATGACAGTCTGGGTCTAAGTGGTCCACCACCTGTGTTCCACAGAGCACCCTCATCACCAGGAGAGGAGTCCCAGAGAACCGGTCGTCATCTTGGTATGTTGGATTTTTGTCATTTTGTTCTTGTTTTGTTTAGATAAATATTATCTGTTTTTCAAAACCCTTGTGTCATTTTGTAGTGCTTTCACTGAGTTAGTGTGTGTTGCTACAAAAACTTTACACATTGCTTCTGAAGTTAAGCCTGCCTGCTCATGCCAAGCTACCAAGGGGATGAGCGTGGGTTAACTGAGGGTGATTCTCCTTTACGCTCGCTAGAGTGAGGGTCCTTGCTTAGGCAAGGGGTAACCTGACTGCCAACCAAAGACCACATTTCTAGCATTCCTGATCAGCGGTTGGGATAGGACTTGTATTTATACTTAACATACAGTGATTAAGTGTACACTACTGTTTTCAGTGCAGACCATTACATGACCACGTACTACTTGTCTTTGTGATTTTAGCTTTTTTCTCTTTTTGGATTTTTTCCCTACTTCCATTTGGTGGTAATCCTTGATTGACCTTTGAACTCCATTTGGGAACTTGTTTTCCTGCCTTTGGAACTTTGCACTTTTAACTCTTCATCATGTCTCAAACTGGAGATGCATCAGCTGGAGCTGCTTTTTATTTAAGGAAACTGGAGAGCTATACCGTTGCCCAGTTGAGGCAGTTCTGAAAAAACCTTGCTTGTCCCATTAAGGGCTCCACCAGGAAAGAGGGCCTGCAGAAGGCACTGAGGGACTGGGTAACAGTCAAGGAAGTTGAGGGGCACACAGAGGAGGAGGAGGAGGATAAGGAGGAGGAAGAGCAATCCATTCAGAATGGTGTAGTGGGTGGGCCTATTGTTTCCAGGCAGAGGGTCCCTTTGGCAGGTAGCAGTGTGTCATCCTAGAGCCTGACTCCTGAAGAGTTGCAGGACAGACAGGCATAGAAGGCTCACCAGTTGGAGTTGGAGAAAATGAGGATGGCCATAGAAAATTAAAAGTTATTGTTGGCTCTTTAGATCAGCTTGAGGGAGCTGGATCAGAGGAGCCAGAATGGTAGGGATGGTGGCAGCAATTACACAGTGCAACCTGAGAGGAGGGGGCACATTCCTAAGGACATTGTGAAAGATTACAAAAGGGAGGATGACATACTATTGTGGTTCAAGGGGTATGAGTCTGCTCTCCATATGAATCTGGTCCCTGAAGCTCACTAAGGGGCGGGTCTGTGGAAGCACTTCAAGGTAGAGGAGAGGGATACTTTGACATCCTTAGGGGATCCCTAGGGTTTCACCTACCCTATCATGAAGGATGCCCTGACCACAAGGTATAGTCTCTCCCCTGATCAGTACAAGGACAAGTTTAGTTCCTATAAGAAGAAGGAACCCCAAACATGGTTGGAATGTGTTGATTCTTTTTGCAGGTCACTGGATGGTTGGGTGAAGGGCAGTAAGGTCACAACATATGAGGGGCTTTACAATTTGATTGCTTGGGAGCACTTGTACAGTTTATTTTTTCCAGAGCTGTGGAAGCACCTAATTGACAGAAAGCTGACTGACCCCAGGAAGCTTGCGCAGGAAGCGGACCATTGGCAGAGCACCAGGGTCCAAATGAGGTAAGGGGGAGACCATGCCAAGGGTAGGCAGGGCCCCCATCAGAATAAGTGGGGAGGTAAGGGTAAACAGGGGGAGTTCTCTAAAGGGTCTCAAATTAGTTCCCAGGGTAAAGAATCCCAGTAGAAAAGAAACCATGGGTCTCTACAGGGAAACCTGCAGAGAAGGGTCCCTGCAAGTGCTTTCCATGTGATCAGGATGGTCACATGAGGGGGACCCCAAATGTCCCAAGTGGATACCGCCACACACTGGTGCTCAGTCGCAGGGTTTGGCCAGTATAGCGCTTGGGGAGGAGTTGGTTCCAGGTAGGTGGGAGCCAGCTGAGATGACCCTTGTCTCACTAGGGGACAGTGAGATGTTCTAGAGGACTCTGATGCTTGATAACACAAAGAAGTACAGGAAGTGGGTGACCATCAATGGATAGAGGGTGGAGGCTCTGAGAGACACAGGAGCCAGTGTGACTACAGTGAGGAGTCACTTGGTGTCTGAAGAGCAGACAGATCCCTGTGTACCTCACCAAGTAGTTGCAGTGGACAACTCAGAGTGCCTGTGCAGAGTGGCACAGGTTCCCTTTGAATGGGGGGTCTCATTTTCCTTGAAAGTAGCTGAGTCCAACCATGCCTGTAGACTGTTTGATAGGCAATGACCTGGAGGATTCCCCTTAGCAGGAGGTGGAACGCAGGTCATACTTGGATAAGTTGGGTCTGCCTGGGTGGGTGTGTAAGTCTTCCCGCTCTATGGCAGCCCATCAGGGTGGTCAGGAGACCCTGGAGCCTGAAAGAGTGCCATAGGTGTCTGCCAGAAAGAGGAAGGGCAAGGGGTGCGGGAAACCAGCCCCAGAAGTTCCCACGGACAGGAGGAGCCAGAACCTGAGGGGGAGGCCCTGGAGCCTACAGGGAAATAGGTGGGTGAACTGGGGGAGGTCCGTGAGCTGTCACAGTGGCAGAGTGAAGGGTGGCCCACCAGGGAAGCATTCTGTGAGGCACAGAAAACATGCCCTACACTGGAGGGTTTGTGGCAACAGGATGCAGACTAGGCATCTGGCAAGGAGCCTGGATCACATTTAATTTACTGGGATGATGGCCTCCTACATTGCGAGCCTAAGCTTCCTGAGCCTTGGTCAGCCTGTGTGCTGGTGGTACCCCAGTGCTTCAGAGCCTTCGTACTGGGTCTGGCTCATGACGTGCCTTTAGATGGTCATTTGGGGCAGGACAAGACCTTTGAGAGGCGTGTTACCCATTTTATTGGTCATAAATGTGCAGGCACTCTGTTGCTCATTGTAGGTCTTGCCCAACTTATCAGGCAAGAAGCAAGAGTGAGGGAAAATGTAAAGCTCCCCTCCAACCTTTCCCTGTGGTTATTACCCCTTTTGAAAAGGTTGTTATTGAAATTGTGGGGCCTTTGGATCCCAAGACAGCCATGGGCAGCAGGTTTATCCTGGTCTTGGCACCCGGAAGCTATTACTTTGAGATTGATCAATGTTCCCTGTAGAGGGCTGAGCATTGATGGGGGTTTTTACCTGCATGGGGTTCCCCAAGGAGGTGGTTTCCGATAGGGGTACCAACTACATATCAACTTAAATGAAGTCTCTGTGGAATGTGTTTGGGATAACGTACAAGTTCACCACACCCTACCACCCCCAAGGCAATGGTCTGTTTGAGAGATTCAACCACACCTTGAAGGGCATGGTTATGGACCTGTCAGAGCCCTTGAGGTGAGACCTCCTCTTCCTATGCCTTCTGTTTGTTTACAGGGAGGTGCCTCAAAAAAGGCTTGGCTTTAGTCCTTTTCAGCTGTTATATGGCCAGTGTGACTGGACCTTTGAGTCTGGTAAAGGAGGCTTTGGAGAAAGCCCCTAGTGAACACCCCCCATGATGTCTTCAGTTACATGCTGGCTCTGAGAAACCAGACTGCCCGCTTCAGGAGTCTAGCACAGGAGAACCTGGAAGCTATACAGGAAGACATGAAATGCTGGTATGACCAGAATGCCACTCTGGTCGAGTTTCAGCCTGGTCAGAAAGTGTGGGTGATGGTGCCAGTGGAGCCTCGGGTGCTCCAGGACAAGTGGACTGGGCCATTTGAGCTGGTGGAGCACAAGAGTGAAGTCACCCACCTGGTGGACATATTGGGGCTCATTCCGACCCCGGCGGGCCGGGGATGCGGGAGCACCGCCAACAGGCTGGCGGTGCCCCGCAGGGCATTCTGACCGCGGCGGTTTGGCCGCGGTCAGACCAGGAAAACTGGCGGTCTCCCGCCGGTTTTCCGCTGCCCTGGGAATCCCCCATGGCGGCGCAGCTTGCTGCGCCGCCATGGGGGATTCCGACCCCCTCACCGCCATCCTGTTCCTGGTGGTTCCGACCGCCAGGAACAGTATGGCGGTGAGGGGTGTCGTGGGGCCCCTGGGGGCCCCTGCAGTGCCCATGCCAATGGCATGGGCACTGCAGGGGCTCCCGTAAGAGGGCCACACTTTGAATTCCAGTGTCTGTTCAGCAGACACTGGAATTCGCGACGGGTGCAACTGCACCCGTCGCACCTTCCCACTCCGCCGGCTCCATTCGGAGCCGGCTTCCTCGTGGGAAGGGGTTTCCCGCTGGGCTGGCAGGCGGCCTGCTGGCGGTCGCCCGCCAGCCCAGCGGGAAAGCCAGAATGGCCTCCGCGGTCTTTCGACCGCGGAGCGGCCATATGGCGGTTCCCTGCAGGCGGGCGGCTCCCGCCGCCCGCCGGAGTCTGAATGACCCCCATTGTCTCCCAGGAACCCTTTGAGGGTCCTGCATGTGAACCGGCTCAAGTCTCACTTTGAGCGGACTGAATTGTTCATGCTCCTAGTGACAGATGATGGGGTGGAGGAAGAGAGTGAGCCTCTTCCTGACATCCTGTCTGCTGGAGAGAAGGATGGGTCTGTGGAGGGAGTGATCCTCTCCCTCTCCCTGACCCCGGAACAGCAAAGGGACTGTCTCCAGGTGTTGGGCCAGTTCACCTCACTGATCTCCCTGATCCTAGGGGTCACACACTGGTGTATACGCGATATGGGCACTAGGGACAGTCCTGTTAAACACAAAGGCCCGTATTTATACTTTTTGACGCTAAACTGCGCTAACGCAGTTTAGCGTCAAAAAGTTTTGCGCCGGCTAACGCCATTCTGAAGCGCCATGCGGGCGCCGTATTTATTGAATGGCGTTAGCCGGCGCTAGCAGACCGGCGCTGCCTGGTGTGCGTGGAAAAAAACCACGTACACCAGGCAGCGCCGGCGTAGGGAAAAATGGCGTTAGGGCATCTTAAAAATGGTGCATGTCAGGTTGACGCAAAAAAATCGCCTCCACCTGATTTGCGCCATTTTTAACGACGCCCAGACGCCATTTACATGACTCCTGTCTTAGTAAAGACAGGAGTCATGCCCCCTTGCCCAATGGCCATGCCCAGGGGACTTATGTCCCCTGGGCATGGTCATTGGGCATTGAGGCATGTAGGGGGGCACAAATCAGGCCCCCCTATGCCAAAAAAAAAAAAAAAAAAAGGGATACTTACCTGAACTTACCTGAATGTCCCTGGGGTGGGTCCCTCCATCCTTGGGTGTCCTCCTGGGGTGGGCAAGGGTGGCAGGGGGGCATGGGAGGGCAGCTGTGGGCTAATTTTGAGCCCACAGGTCCCTTAACGCCTGCCCTGACCCAGGCGTTAAAAAGAGGCGCAAATGCGGGGTTTTTTGGCCCGCCCACTCCCGGGCGTGATTTTTGCCCGGGAGTATAAATACGACGCATTTGCGTCGCAGTCATTTTTTGGGACGGGAACGCCTACCTTGCATCTCATTAACGCAAGGAAGGCGTTCACGCAAAAAAATGACGCTCTTTACTCCTACTTTGGCGCTAGACGCGTCTAACGCCAAAGTATAAATATGGCGTTAGTTTTGCGCCGAATTTGCGTTGAAAAAAACGACGCAAATTTGGCGCAAACGGAGTATAAATATGCCCCAAAGTTTACAGAGTGACTGACAGGTTATGGGATTAACATTAAAGAGGAAGTCTCCAAAATGTTAGCGTTGGGGGTTCTTGAGTTTTCCAGCAGCCCTTGGGCCAAGCCCAGTGGTATTGATCCCAAAGCCTGCTGCTGCTCGTGCCACTCCAGAACTCAGGTTCGCTGTGTATTACTGGGGACTCAATGCGGTCACCAAGACTGACGAGCACCCGATCCCCCGAGCTGATGAGCTCATTGACAGGTTGAGAGCTGCCAAGTACCTATGTACGTTTGATCTTACCTCTGGGTATTGGCAAAATGCCCTAACTGAGGGGGCTAAGGAGAGGTCTGCATTCTCCACACCGAATGGGCACTATCAGTTTAGGGTTATGCCATTTGGGATGAAGAATACCCCTGCCACCATTCAGAGGTTGGTCAACCAGGTGTTGGCTGGGCTGGATGCCTTCACTGCCGCCTAACTGGATGACATTGCTGTCTTTAGTTCCAAATGGGAGGAACACTTACAACACCTCTGTAAAGTGCTGGAGGCCCTGCAAAAGGCAGGCCTCACTATTAAGGCAAGCAAGTGCCAAATAGGGCAGGGATCTGTGGTGTACTTGGGAAACCAGGTGGGAAGAGGCCAGATGGCACCCCTTCAGCCAAAAATTGAAACCATTCTGGCTTGGGAGCCCCTCAAGACCCAGACTGAGGTGAGAGCCTTTTTAGGTCTCACTGGATACTATGGGAGGTTTGTCAAGGGGTATGGCACAATTGTTGCCCCCATGACTGAGCTAACTTCCAAAAAGCAGCCCAGAAATGTAATCTGGACTGAGTCTTGCCAGCCAGCTTTCGATGCCCTGAAGGCTGCCATGTTCACAGCACCTCTGCTGAAGGCACCTGACTATTACAAGAAATGTGTTGTTGTAGGAGGCGGGCCTGGTATTTAGTGGGTACCTATGGTACTTACACCTTATACAAGGTCCAGTTATCTCTTATTAGTGAAATGTAGGCAGTGTCTAGAAGCCAGGCTCTCTAGAGGTAGCTGTCAATGAGCAGCCAAGGCTTATCCAGGAGACATGCAAAGCTCATGCAATACCACTGTAGTCACACAATACTCACACACATGAAGAAATAATACTGAGTGTTACAAAAATAAATGTACTTTATTTTGGTGACACAAATGCCAAAAATACCATAGAGACTATAGTCCCTTAGGAGGTAAGTAATACACAAATTAAATACACTAGTATGCAAAATCAGGTGTAAAAACAGTTAGAAAACAGTGCAATTAGTGAAAATCACAATAGTTAGATATGGGCCTGGGGGAACATAAACCATATACTAAGAAAGTGGAATGCAAATGTCGGTTTCTCACCTAGGCAAGTGTAGTGTGTAGAGAATCGCTAGGAGTATTAGAAAACACCAAAGGTAAGTAATAGAACTCACCCCAGAGCCCAGGAAAGTAGGAGTAAAGTAGAGGTGCTTTCCTAGTACAGACACAAACATTAGAAAGAACATTATGCAGAACCATAAAAGTCTGCAAGACACCAACAGTAGATTCCTGGACCTGAAGATCTCTGGAAGAAGGGGACCAAGTGCAAGAAACACAGAAGAGTGTAAGGAGAACAGTAGTCCCTGCTAACCCAGACGAAGGTGTAAAAGAAGAACCACCAGTGAAGAACAACAGTCAGTACTGCACCCAAGAAGATGGATGCGGGTTCCTGGTTGGTGCAGAAGATGTTCCAACACTGGATGGAAGATTGCAGTGTGGTTTCTGTTGCTGGATTCTGCCAACAAGTCTTGGTGGAAAATGGCACTGCCCGGGACCAGGAGGGACCTGGTGGACTCTACCCAGGAGGGGGAATTCAGAGGGGGCTCTCAGTACCACAGAAGACCAGGCAGTGCGCATAGGGGTCCCACTGCACGGGGACCAAAAAGGTGCAAAAGGAGGCCCATGCAGCACTACAACAAAGGATCCTACGCCGCCGGAGAACCACTCAGGAAGTTGTGCTTTGCAGGATAAAGTGTTGTGGGCTGGAGCTGCAGGGTGCACGAAGAACTTTGTGGAAGGATGAAAAGAAGCCTTGGCAACTGCAAAACATGCAGTGCACTGCAGTATTGTCTTGCATGGGGAGGCAAGCTCTTACCTCCACCAAAGTTGGACAGAAGGAAATCAGGACCATCGGGACCCCTTCAGTCCACCACCCATGATGCTGGATCCATGCAACCCATAAGGAGAGGAGACCCCCACTGCCAGTCGTCGATGCAGAGAGGTGCCTGCTGAAGCAGGGGAGTGACTCCTTCACTCCAAGGGAGATTCCTTAGTTCTTCTGGTGCAGGCTGAAGACAGGCTGTCCTCTGAGGATGCACAACCAGGAAACAGTTGCAGTTGCTGACAGGGGCTGAAGATACAAAGTTGCAGAAGTCGTCTTTGCTTCTTTGTTGCAGTTTGTAGAGTTCCTGGAGGGTCCAGATGCAGTTTTCCACAGATTCACCTCCGACTAACCTCCTGCTCCCCTGGACCCTTGTCAACGACAACAACACCATCGAAATCATGAATACCATCCACTCCGGCTCACCATCTGACCCCTGCCCTCACCACATCCTCAACAAAGCAAGCTCCGTCATCGCACTCCAACTATGGAAGATCATTAACAGCTCCTTTGAGTACGCCACCTTCCCGGAGAGCTGGAAACACGCCGAGATCAAAGCTCTCCTCAAAAAACCCAAGGCGGACCCAAAGGACCTCAAGAACTTCCAGCCTATCTCCCTGCTCCCCTTCCCGGCAAAAGTCATCGAAAAGGCTGTCAACAGACAACTAACCTGCTTCCTCGAGGAGAACTGCACCCTGGACGCTACCCAATCCGGATTCCACAACAACCAAAGTACCGAACCTGTCCTCATTGCCACCACTGACGACATCAGAACCATACTGGACAGCAGCGAAACCGGGGCCCTCATCCTCCTGGACCTCTCAGCCGTGTTCAACACCGACTGCCACCACACCCTACGCTAACGCCTCAGCAAGGCAGGAATCCGTGACAGAGCCCTGGACTGGGTCACCTCCTTTCTCACCAGCAGAACCCAGAGAGTCCACCTCCCACCATTCCGCTTGGAGGCCACCAAAATCATCTGCGGCGTACCCCAGGGTTCGTCCCTCAGCCAGACCCTCTTCAAAATCTACATGGCTCTGCTCGCTAACACCGCTCAATCCCACAACCTCAACATCATTTCATATGCCAACAACACCCAGCTGATTCTCGCCATCACCAAGGACTCCTCCAAGACCAACCTCCATGAAGGAATGAAGACCATCGCCGAATGGACGAAAAACAGCTGCATCAAACTCAATTCCGACAAGACGGAAGTCCTCATCTTCGGCTCCTCCCCCTCTGCATGAGATGACTCCCGGTGGCCTGCCTCTCTCGGAGCCGCTCCGACTCCCACCAACCACGCACGCAACCTAGGATTCATCTTGTATTCCTCAATGTTCATGACCCAGCAAGTCAACGCAATCTCCTCCTCCTGTTTCAACACCCTCTGCATGCTCTCAAAGATCTACAAATGGATCCCCACCGAAACCACAAGAACAGTCACCCAAACCCTCGTAAGCAACAGACTGGACTACGGCAATGCCCTCTATGCAGGAACCACGGCCAAACTCTAGAAGAGGCTGCAACGAATCCAGAACGCCTCTACACGTCTCATCCTGTACATCCCCCGCCACTGCCACATCACAGGCCATCTGAGAGACCTGCACTGGCTTCCAGTCAACAAGAGAATCACCTTCAAACTCCTCACCCACACTCACAAAGCACTGCACAACACCAGACCAGAATACCTCAACAGATGGATCTCCTTCTACACCCCCACCTGGCATCTCCGCTCTGCCGACTTCGTCCTCCCAACCGTCCCATGCGTCCATAAAACTACAACCGGTGACAGATCATTCTTGCACCTCGCCGCCAAAATGTGGAACACTCTTCCCACCCACTTGTGTCAGACCAAAGACCTCCTTACCTTCAGGAAACTTCTCAAGACCTGGCTATTCGAGCAGTAGCAGCACCTCCCCCTCTACCACCCCCCCACCTCAGCGCCTTGAGACCCTCACGGGTGAGTAGTGTGCTTTAAAAATTCCTGATTGATTGATGGATTGATTCAGTGAGAAGGTGAAGTAAAGGATACAGAGGATTCCTGCTGGAGTCTTTCAATCTGAATCTGAAGAACCACCCGAGAGACCCTAAATAGCCCTGAAAGGGGGATTGGTCAGCTACACGGGTAAGCACCTATCAGGGGAGGGCTCTGACATCACCTGCTGACACTGGCCACTCAGATGCTACCATAGTTCCCTGCCAACTTAAAATCCAAGATAGCAAAACCCAGGGACCCTCTGGAGGAACTCTGAGCACCACCTCTGGCGTGGTGATGGACAGGGGAATGTCACACCCCTTTCCTTTGCCCAGTTTCACGTCAGAGCAGGGACTGGTGCTCCCTGAACTGGTGTAGACTGGATTATGCAAGAAGGGCACCAAATGTGCCCTTCAAAGCATTTCCAGTGGCCTGGGAAGGCTACCCCTCCCATGCCTGTAACACCTATTTCCAAAGGGAGAGGTTATAACACCCCTCTCCCAAAGGAAATCGTTTGTTCTGCCTTCCTGGGCTTGAGCTGCTCAAACAGGAGGGCAGAAACCTGCCTGAGTGGTGGCAGCAGCTGGGGCTGCCTGGAAAACCTCAGAAGGCTGGGATGGCAATACTGCGGGTCCTCTAAGGAGCTCCCAGAGTGCATGGAATCATACAACCAATGCTTGCAAAAGCATTGCACTATGATTCCTACATGTTTAATATCAAACATGCCTATGTTGGGAGTTACCATTAGGTAGCTGGACATAGGTAGTGACGTATGTCCAGTACACGCTTAAAAAGGAGTCCCCGCACTCACAAAGTCTGTGAAAATGGTCCTGGAGGTTGTGGGGGCACTTCTGCTAGTGCAGGGGTGCCCTCACACACAGGTACTTTGCACCCTGCCCTCAGGGCTGGAGGGCCTGCTATAGGGGTGACTTATAAGTGACCTGGTGCAGTGCAAATGGCAGTGAAAAGGTGCCTGCACCTTTTCACACAGGCTGCAATGGCAGTCCTGTAGAATCCTTTCCATAGGCTCCCTATGGGTGGTGAAAGATATGCTGCAGCCCATACAGATCTCCTGGAACCCCAATGCCCTGGGTACCTGGGTACCGTATACTAGGGACTTATAAGAGGGCACCAGTATGCCAATTTTGGGTGAAATACTGGGTTACTAGTATGCAACAACAAAACTTAGAGGCGAAAGGAGCATAACTACAGGGGGCGTGATTAGCAGGATCCCAATAAAAATAGTCAAACACATTGACAAACAGGCCAACAGTGGGGATAAGCAAGTTAGAAAGAGGCTACTTCCCTACAGTTGTGCAAACAGATGCCTCAGAGCATGGTATTGGAGCAGTACTCTCACATCTTAATGAAGAGGACCTAGATCACCCTGTAGCCTTCACTATTAGGAGGTTACTTCCCAGGGAACGTAGGTGGGGTGCCATTGAGCATGAAGCTTTTGCTGTGGTCTGGGCACTGAAGAAGCTAAGACCTTGCTTGTTTGGGACTAACTTCCGGGTTCAGACAGACCACTGGCCACTCAGATGGTTAATGCATATGAGGGGTGAAAATCTCAAATTGTTGAGGTGGTCCATCTCCCTACAGGGAATGGACTTTACAGTGGAACACAGACCAGGCACCGACCATGCCAGTAGTGATGGTCTGTCCAGATTCTTCCACCTTAGTGATGAGAACTCCATGAGGTTGGGTAGTTGCTCCCCACTTTCAGCTGGGGGGCACGTGTTAGACTTGGCATAATTGGCATGGTCTCTCCTAACTTTTTGTCTCTACTTCCCAGGTTGCTTCTGTGTGCTGGACTCTGATTTTGCTGTTTTTGTTTGCTCTGGACACTTTACCACTGCTGACCAGTGATAAAATGTAAATGTTCCCTGTATAAATTATATGTGTACATTGGCTTATCCATGATTGGCATATTTGATTTACTAGTAAGTCCCTAGTAAAGTCCACTAGAGGTGCCCAGGGCCTGTAAATCAAATGCTACTAGCAAGCCTTCCGCACTGGTTGTGCCACCCACATTAGTAGCCCTGTAAACATGGCTCAAACCTTCCACCGCAGTGTCTGTGTGTGCAGTTTTAAACTGCCAATTCGAGTTGGCAAGTGTACCCACTTGCCAGGCCTAAACCTTACCTTTTTATACATGTAAGGCACCCCTAAGGTAGGCCCTAGGTAGGCCCATGGGCAGAGTGCAGTGTATGTTAAAGGAGGGACATGTACTTATGTGATTTACATGTCCTAACAGTGAAATACTGTCAAATTTAGTTTTCACTGTCGCAAGGCCTATCTCTCTCAACGGTTAAAATGGGGGCTGTTCTTAAATAGTATTAAAGCACATATTCCCTTTGGAAGCAGATAGACATGTGAAGTTTGGGGTCTCTGAACAAGTTAAAAATACATATTTTAGTGAAGTTGGTTTTTAGATTGTGTGTTTGAAAATGCCACTTTTAGAAAGTAGGCATTATTTTTATTAAACCATTTTGTGACTCTGTGTGCTTGTGGATTCCCTGTTTGGGTTAGCTTGAGAGTTGGGCTGTTTGTACCTCTCCTCTAGACAGTGACTCAAAGGGAGCTGGGATGTAGCCTGCATATCCTGATGGGCCATCTGAGCTGAGGGGAGAGAAGGAGTAGTCACTTACACCTGAAAGGGCTGTGCCTGCCCTCACACAATGCAGTCTCCAACCCCCTGGTGTGTGTCTGGGGCCTGGCATGGACAAGGCAGGATCTTGAAAACAAAGGAGATTGCTCTTTGAAGTAGGCCTACTCCAAAGACAGAAAGGGGTATAAGAAGAGCGCCCAAAACCCATGAAAATCAGATTACTTCTGGAGCCAAGAGGAACCTCTGCCAAGGAGAAGAGCTAGAGAAGCTGGAGGAGGAGTACTGCCTCTTTTGCTGTGACCGTGATTTGCTGGGTTCACCTGTAATTGCTGCTTCTGCTTGAGAGAGGACAAAGACTTACTTTTGTGTGACTTCCCACTGGTGAAGAATCTCCAAGGGCTTGAACTGAGCTTGCCTCCTGTTGTTGAAATCTCAGGGACAACAAAGACTTCTCTCTGCCATCACTTGGGCGTTCTGCTGAGAGTCCTACCTGCCAAGTGTTGCTCTACCCTGTCTCTGGGCCCTTGAAAGGTGCAGATGGTGGAAAAGGACAGAAATCCATACAACGACCTCCGTGCGGGGAAACGTTTGATGCACCACCCGCCCTGCAGCTGATAAACAATGCGCCACCGGCTTCGCGGCTAAAATTGACGCTCCGCTGCCTCGTGGCTGGGAGATCGATGAAATGCAGCTGGAGAAACAATGCGCAACACCTGCAGTTTCTGCTGTTAACGACTCAAGCCCCCACACAGCGCGGTGTCTTGTCACCATGCGACCGGATTTCAACACAATATCGCTGGGCGTGGAAAATCACACAAAGCTGGCTGGGACCCGAGGTGCCTGTCCGGAATCAATGCATTGCTCTCTTGCAGGAGAGAAGAATCGACGCACACCGACCCGACTGCAGGAGGAACAGCACACGGTCTTGCTTGCTAGTGAGACATCGACGCATCGCTGGCCTTTTCTGACGCACATTCACCCGTGCAGCTTTATTTTGACGCTACCCAGGTACTTTTGTGCGCTAACAGCGTTCTCACTGTTTTCTAAGGATTTAGGTCACTTATTATAAAAAAAAATTCATATCTTGACTTGTGTATGTTGGATTTTTGTGGGTGTTGCTACAAATACTTTACACATTGCTTCTGAAGTTAAGCCTGCCGGCTTGTGCCAAGTTAACAAGGGGGTTAATTGACGGTGACTAGAGTGAGGGTCCTTGTTTTGACGGGGGTAATCTGACTGCTAAGCAAAGACCCCATTTCAAACACAGTCTTATTGTCTGTGACTGCGTGAGGGTGTGTGGAGCTCGTGTTGTTGGTGGATCGGTGTTTTGGTTTTTTTTGTGCTGTGTCATGTACCTGTTCTGTCTTTTTTGCCTTTTAATCAGTCTTTTGCATTGTTTTGTACTATATCTGTCACTGTATTGTGGGGTGTTTGTCTAGGGGTAGGATAGTTTGTTGTGTAGTTGGGGTAGTTTTGAATTTCAATTTTTTCCCTGGAACTGGATTTGCAGTTAGTATATACTGTATGATGTCAGGGAAAGGGAGGATGGGCATGAAGTCTACAGATGAGCTGGGGGACTTCATTTGGCTTGTGCAGCATTACCTCCCTATGATGCTTGTACTGTGTGGCCACGTAATCTAGGGATACCTCACAGAGGCCAGGAAGCAGTGGTGGGGCAAGGTGCTTCACCACCTGATGTGAGTATTTGTCACCGGACACATTGACCACCAACTAAAACACAGTTCGGCTGACTTTATTGCTAGGGAGCTAGATCTACTGGATCAACTGGGAATTGAGATTTGTGGAGAAGTTGGTAAGTACCCCATTTCCATAGCAACACCATTATTTTCATGTTAATGATAGGTGCTGATCAGGTTGAGTGCAGCATGTTTTGTCAAAGGATCCGGACATGTAGTATGCTCCTTGTATTAGGAGCCCCAGCGCCAAGTGCCATCTTCCCTGCACAATCATAACAAAGTGTTGTGATGCATGCATAGCGCCACTCTGTTTTGACCAGCACAACATGAGGCCTCCGCCAGGCATCATGTATGGGGGGGCCAACACCTGTTTGGGGGCTAAAAGTACATACCTCCGGGAAATGTTAGAAATTATTTAGGGCCTCATTCTGACCCTGGCTGGCGGCGGTAGCCGCCGGCCTGGCGGGGCCCGCCAGAATACCGCTTCGCGGTCAAAAGACCACCGCGGGTATTCTGGGTTTCCCGCTGGGCTGGCGGGCGACCGCCAGAAGGCCGCCCGCCAGCCCAGCGGGAAACACCCTTCCATGAGGATGCCGGCTTCGAATGGAGCCGGCGGAGTGGAAGGGGTGCGACGGGTGCAGTTGCACCCGTCGCGATTTTCAGTGTCTGCATGGCAGACACTGAAAATCTTTGTGGGGCCCTGTTACGGGGGCCCCTGCAGTGCCCATGCCATTGGCATGGGCACTGCAGGGGCCCCCAGGTGCCCCACGACACCCCATACCGCCATTCTCTTCCTGGCGGCCAAAACCGCCAGGAACAGGATGGCGGTATGGGGTTCGGAATCCCCATGGCGGCGCAGCAAGCTGCGCCGCCATGGAGGATTCCCCAGGGCAGCGGGAAACCGGCGGTACACCGCCGGTTTTCCGTTTCTGACCACGGCTGGACCGCTGCGGTAAGAATGCCCATGGGAGCACCGCCAGCCTGTTGGCGGTGCTCCCGCGGTCGTTGGCCCTGGCGGTTTTTACCGCCAGGGTCAGAATGACCCCCTTAATGCCATATTTCCTACACCTTGAACGGTAGCTGAGAGCTTGTGTTATAAGGGGGCATATAATTGTATATGATGGGCCCTTATGTACAGAAGTTGTGATGATCTGTTTTGTTGTTACTCCTGCTGAGCACATCATTTGCCTCCATATAAATAGATGCAGTAGGACCCTACCAGCACCATGCTGTGCCTTATGTCTCTTTAGGTGCCCACATTGTGGAGGAAAGGGGTGCACTAAGGGCCACAATGACTGTAGTGATTCACTTGGTGCAGCACCACTTTTCTTCAATCTACCCCTTTGTGTCAGTGGCCAAGGCCACCTAAGGGAGCTTGACTATGCACTGGGTCTAGACTACTAGCACTTTCCTCTCCTTGTACATTGTGTATTACATACATCCCAAACTTTGTCTATTACCCAATACACATATGTGCTGATTTAGTACCACAGGCCTGCCTCATCTTACTGACAGTATGGGGCTGCCCTCCATCTGCACCATCACTGGTACATTAATCAGAAAACTGCACCAACACATGCATCCTTGGACCACAGAGCAAGTGTGTCTGTGTTTAGGCAAATGTCCATGCCCATGTTCTTATCCCTTCCTGGACAAATTATGGTATACCATGCCAACAATGGCTGGCCATCCAGTATTGGCAAGACATCTGTAATTTCAATCAGTTAGTGTGTAGGTAGGTACAACTGAATGAACAACTCCCATGTCATTATTGCTCAAGTGTGTGTGCCTTGTAATGGCACACACTTATTAGTAACTACAAACAAGGATGTATCAAAGCATTCCTCAAAACTTTGGAATACTCACACAACTCCTGGGCAGTTGTTCATCAGTTAGCGGTGACAATGAGGTCGATGTCTTCAACATCTGGGGAGGCTCAAAACCTATGGGTATCACAATCGGATGGCCACTGCAACAACCATCACATGCTCCTCAGATGCAGAATGCACTATTGGGCAGTCCCATATGATCATGGAGGTGTAAAGCTACAAAACACTTGCATGACAATGCCATATACATATGGTGCAGTGAAAAGAACCACAGGAGTGTCTGGGAAAGTGATGGTTTGTGGATGGCAGGGTCTCCATTATCTGAGACTATGGGGGTTATTACAACTTTGGAGGAGGTGGTAATCCGTCCCAAAAGTGACGGTAAAGTGACGGATATACCACCAGCCGTATTACGAGTCCATTATATCCTATGGAACTCGTAATACGGCTGGTGGTATATCCGTCACCTTACCGTCACTTTTGGGACGGATTACCACCTCCTCCAAAGTTGTAATAACCCCCTATGTGTGATTGACTGATCATTGATGTTTGACAGTTGGTCTGATCTACCACTAGGTTGACTTACTCACTCAGCCTAAGAAGTTGGTTTTAAACACTTTTGTCCATTCACAGAAGTGTCCAAATTTCACAAAGCTATGTTTTCCTTTCATATATTGCAGGTGGAACTCCACCCTACACTGTTGGACAGGTCGCCAGATTTGAAGACTCCAGTGCTGTCACTAAATGTCACCTTGTGCGTCATGTGTGGCAATCCAGGGTTTGGTGTGAGTCAGTCTGATGTGTGCAATGCAATGAATAAAAGTTTTGCATGACCAATGCTATGATATCATTGGAGTTATGATGGTGACATCATGCCTGTTACAATGTTGAGCATTGAGAATGGCTTGATTGTTGCACAAGTGTCAAAATGTGCTGGTATGGAATTGTGGGTGTTAGGAAATGGAATGCATGGCCACATGTACATTGATGTCTATCCTGATAGGTGTCAGAGCAGCTGTCTATGTAATAAGCATGCCTGTTGACAACAACATTTTCACAGTACTTTTAACAGTACTGTGTGAGACACATAGCTTACACTTACTCACAAAATGGTACAGATGTAGGATATGTATAGAGCTCTCTAGGAGGCTTATATAGGAGACACTTACACCACTGGTGCCTCAGTACCCTTCAGATATAAATTGAAGCCGCAGTAGTGCAAAGATACATATTGTGCTGGACAACAGTCAGTAGAGTACACAATTAGTAGAAAACTCAACTCCAGATGGTTGTGGGAAATACCTATAGATTGTCCGAAGCTAGACCTCAGCAGCATTACCAACATGGTCCTGCTATCATGATATTTGTGAGCGATCTTGGTCACATCACATGTGCATATGATGTGAATGCTGAGTGCATACCTGGTATTTTGATAATGTCTGACGTGCATGTGCACATGATGTTCAATATATAAGAATATTGTAGCAGCACCCAATGCAGTGCCAAACTCACTGTGGCCTTAAGGGCACCCATACATTCACCATGGGTTTGCCCATTACACATTTACCACAAAATAGCACAGGGTAGGGGGCATTACTCATGCAATATGTAGAAAATGTTGATGTGCTGGTCATGCTTGGCCAAACTTTATGGTAACAAAGCATGTGGGCACATCATGATCCATGGTGTGCCCCCATGTAATGCATGCTCAGTCTAGGTCTTATACCAGGACACATGAATGAAGCTTAACCAAACCTTAGAATAGCCGGTGGGAAGTTTCCAGCACCTATATCTGATGACCCCACCCTTGCATCCATGATGCCTGGGCAAGCCTCAATGCAGCACCAGGGGTGTCAAAGTGGTGGATTGCCTGCTAAGCCCCCATATTGATTAGGACACAGGAAATCTAGAGTTGTTGGGCCACGTGATCCTCACAAGTTTGTTAACATATATGTGGAGCAGAGATGCATTCCTCCACTCCTCCTGGGGCCTGATGGTCAACAATGGATAGCCATCATCCCAGTGACATGTACATGATACGGTAGATGGCTGGTAGGAAATAGTCATAGATTTGGAGTAAATCATTGTTGAGGAATGTGTGGTGGACTGCATGCTTTCCACAAAAAGGCAAACAAGTACCATCACATCTTATATGTTAACACCGGGTACCAGAGGATGGCAAGGAGGTTCCAGGAGGAAAAGGCCACAGGTGCATGACATGCCTTCATACATGGGGGACCTCGGCAGCAGCCACAAAAAAAGCAGGCAATATTGGGGAAAATATCAGGGGTCCCGGGGGCCTCTGCGGCTCTGACCCCATCCATACCTGTTGTACATGTCAGAGGGCAGGCACTCGTGCAGCCACCTGCTGAGGATTGAGCCCAAACTTTGGAAGTGAAATGAGACAGGACATAGCCACCATAATGGTGAGATTGGACAGGTTGGAGCAGGGGTGTGCTAAAAATAGAAAATTATTGAAGTACTGCAAAAGAAAGTTGAAAAAATTGTGATGTGGCACAGGCACACCCACCCAGTTCATCCCCTCTCCCTTTTGCTGTTGTAAATAGTTTTAGATTGTGTTTTAGATGGGCAGTTTTAGGTTAGTGAAGTAGTGTAGGGTAGGCATAGGTTATATTAAGTATAGTTGAGGGGGTGGCTTTTTTTATATGGGGGGTTGGGTGGGCGGTCATGTTGGGGTATGTGTGTAAAAAAATTAAAACAAAATAAAAAAAATACCAAAACAAATATACTTATTTAGGCCATAGGTTACGTTAGTACATGTGTAGTCATAGTTTATGTTGTCCTTCTTGTATCTTGTCTCTTAAGGGGGTGTGGGAACAATGTTTAGAGTGTGGTGTTACACGTGCAAGATTAGTTTAGAATAGGTTAGATAGGTGTAGTTGTAAGTATTTAAGTTAAGTTAAGTTAGTTTATGTTAGTTTAGTGTAGGGTAGATTTTAGGATAGTTTTAGGTATGTAATTTAAATCATTTAAAATAAATCCTGTTTGTATAAGACTAATGTTTTGCCATGTTGATTGAGTGTCTGGAGATTCTCGTGTATGCACTGGCCAAGTTGGATGAATGGCCTAGGGTGTATTTACTGTCTTGATTTCCATGGATTATAATGTGCATCCCATATGACCAAGGAGCTTTCAGATTGGCTGCTAAATTAAATCAACTACATATATTTGCCATCCACTGTTCCAGCCTTTCACATTGTGTATGCATACTTTATCTTGGACAAGTAAGTATGGAACTTCAACTGTCATTGGTGGGGTCTTGCAGTTTCATTGTTGGCAAGTGTGGCCCATATGACAACAGGCAAAATTTGAACTGTATCGTGCAACACTGACAGGTTCCCATCACTATTAAGGATAGCCTTTTCTGTACCACACAGATTAGTTGTACTGTACTGGTACTCCCATCTGGGTAAATTACCATGTACTTGGTTATGAGTCACACATGCCGTATGTCAACTTCAAAGGATATCTGTTCAATATTTGTATAGAATACTCAATAAGTTGGTTGTAGCCAACAACAAAATTGTTCACCTTTCTCATGTTAGAATCCTAGTGTACAGCTTTGTGTCTGACAGAAATGCACCCATGTAATGATGCTCTGTACTCATTGACATGGATTCACACAATTCAATAATTTAGCTGAGTAGATGGATCACAGTAAATCGTAGAAATGTTACAAGTAAATAAGGTGCTTTATTTATAGGTGCAAGTGTATTTTCAAATGCTATACAATGTCCATTTCACAGACCTCATGAGTGAATCTTAGCCATTTGTAGCACAGTCAGCGTCCAGGGGCAAGGGACATGTCATGAGACATGGTTATGAGGAGTATACATTAATGAGTAGGTTTCAGATTGCCAATAAGTAAGAATGGAGACAACAACTGTACATAGCAGACAAATCAACAGTGGTTGAGTGAAGAGAGCACATTTCCTACTGCACAACACTGGCATGACCTTAAGCCCAGAACTAAGGAGATAGGGGGTCATTCCGACCCTGGCGGTCCATGACCGCCAGGGCCGGGGACCGCGGAAGCACCGCCAACAGGCTGGCGGTGCTTCCAGGGCTATTCTGACCGCGGCGGTAAAGCCTCGGTCAGAAAAGGGGAACTGGCGGTTTCCCGACGGTTTTCCCCTGGCCCAGGGAATCCTCCATGGCGGCGCTGCTTGCAGCGCCGCCATGGGGATTCCGACCCCCTTCCCGCCACCCTGTTTCTGGCGGTTTTCACCGCCAGAACCAGGATGACGGGAACGGGTGTCTTGGGGCCCCTGGGGGCCCCTGCAATGCCCATGCCACTGGCATGGGCAGTGCAGGGGCCCCCTAACAGGGCCCCACAAAGATTTTCACTGTCTGCTTAGCAGACAGTGAAAATCGCGACGGGTGCCACTGCACCCGTCGCACCCCTGCAACTCCGCCGGCTCCATTCGGAGCCGGCTTCCTCGTTGCAGGGGCTTTCCTGCTGGGCCGGCGGGCGGCCTTTTGGCGGTCGCCCGCCGGCCCAGCGGGAAAGTTGGAATGGCCGCCGCGGTCTTTTGACCGCGGGGCGGTCATTCGGCGGTGACCGCATGGCGGGCGGCGGTCAGAATGACCGCCATAATGTCCATGTGGCACACACTGGTACTACCAGGTGATTTTCCTTGTGAATGTTATTCCTTCCACATCTTTATCATCTGATGTGTGTGGTGCCTCCTGTGCCATGGCTGTAGAGGTTGAGGGGGCCACACACATCAGGGGATAGAGATGTGGAGTCAAAGGTCCCTGCAGCTGCCATCTGTGGGAACACCTAAGACATCACTGCAGCACGGAAAAACTATTGACTTTTTCAACACCGCAGCAGCATCAAGGTGGCAGGCAGCCATGTTTTCCCTGAGGGAGATCACTTCCTGCTATATTAACTCAAGGGTATTCTGCATAGCCACAAGCCTGTTGTCTGTTATGCTGCTGCCAGTGTGGATGGGCAATTGTTGTAGCCTCTGCCTCATGACAGCAGCTATGTCAGCCAGGGACAGCTGGAGTCCACGTAGCAGTGAGTGGGTGCCTCTGATGGCAGCTGAGTTGTCCTTAATTGGACTGAGGCAGCTCTTCACTCCCTCTAGGCTGCCTGCCATGGTCTCCATCCTACCTGCACCTGCTTAACCAGCTCCCGCTGGACTCCTACCACTGTCCTCTGAAAGTTGGTATTTGGGTGTTCCATGTGGATACCCTGCAATGCTGTGTGTCCTCCCTGTGACTGGAGGTGGTGTCTGGAGGGATCCTAGGACATCCGGGAGAGTCTCTTCATTGATGGTCGGCAGCTGGTCATCCATATCATCTGTAAAATCTAGAACAGGCATGTTAGCAGGAGGCAAGCCTTCATCCTCTGCAAAGAGATAGTGTATAGTTAATCTTAGATTGTTGTGGCTGTTGACATGGCACATCTTTTTTTGCTACTGGAGGCTCAGTGACATGTTACTGACCAAAGGTTGTAGTTGTATATTATGCATAGCATTGTGCATCACACTTAGGTCAAGCTCACAAGATATTTCGGAGCATATTTAGGTGTCCCTTTTGCCACCTGAATGTCACTTTTTGTAAGGTTCGTTTGGCGCAGTGCTCCGTGATGGTGTTACAATGTGGTGCTAAGTGACTTATTGTGGCTTATGTCCATCTTGTAAGAGGGTCCCTTTGCTCGCAGCACTTTGGGGCATATTTAAAAGTCCCTAGCGCCACTGGAGTGACACTTTTCGTGACGCTGCGTTAGCCCTAAACACTGCTCTATATTTAAAAGGAGGTGTAATGCCACTTTTGTGTGGCGTTATGCCTCCTTGTAAATATGGGCCACTGCAACATAGGGCCATATTTATACTTTTTGACGCAAAACTGCGCTAACGCAGTTTTGCGCCAAAACAATTAGCGCCGGCTAACGCCATTCTGAAGCGCCATGCGGGCGCCGTATTTATTGAATGGCGTTAGCCGACCGGCGCTGCCTGGTGTGCGTGAAAAAAAAACACGTACACCAGGCAGCGCCGGCGTAGGGCAAAATGGCGTTTGGGCGTCCAAAAACTGGGGCAAGTCAGGCTGAGGCAAAAAAATCGTCTTAACCCGATTTGCGCCATTTTCTTTTGGCGCCCAGACGCCATTAACATGACAAAGACAGGAGTCATGCCCCCTTGCCCAATGGCCATGCCCAGGGGACTTCTGTCCCCTGGGCATGGTCATTGGGCATAGTGGCATGTAGGGGGGCACAAATCAGGCCCCCCTATGCCACAAAAACAAATTAAAAAAATACTTACCACAACTTACCTTTTCTTCCCTGGGATGGGTCCCTCCATCCTTGGGTGTCCTCCTGGGGTGGGCAAGGGTGCAGGGGGTGTCCCTGGGGGCTTGGGAGGGCACCTCTGGGCTCATTCTGAGCCCACAGGTCCCTTAACGCCTGCCCTGACCCAGGCGCTAAAATCCGGCGCAAATGCGGGTTTTTTAGTCCCGCCCACTCCCGGGCGTCATTTTTGCCCGGGAGTATAAATACGACGCATATGCATCGCAGTCATTTTTTAAGACGGGAACGCCTACCTTGCATATCATTAACGCAAGGAAGGTGTTCACGCAAAAAAATGACGCTAACTCCATGGACTTTGGCGCTAGACGCATCTAACGCCACAGTATAAATATGGAGTTAGTTTTGCGTCGAATTTGCGTCGAAAAAAACAACGCTAATTCGGCGCAAATGGAGTATAAATATGCCCCATAGGGCCATATTTATACTTTTTGACGCAAAACTGCGCTAACGCAGTTTAACGCCAAAAAAATTTGCGCCGGGTAACGCCATTCTGAAGCGCCATGCGGGCGCCGTATTTATTGAATGGCGTTAGCCGACCGGCGCTGCCTGGTGTGCGTGAAAAAAAAACACGTACACCAGGCAGCGCCGGCGTAGGGCAAAATGGCGTTTGGGCGTCCAAAAATGGGGCAAGTCAGGCTGAGGCAAAAATATCGTCTTAACCCGATTTGCGCCATTTTTTTTTGGCGCCCAGACGCCATTAACATGACAAAGACAGGAGTCATGCCCCCTTGCCCAATGGCCATGCCCAGGGGACTTCTGTCCCCTGGGCATGGTCATTGGGCATAGTGGCATGTAGGGGGGCAAAAATCAGGCCCCCCATGCCACAAAAATAATACTTACCACAACTTACCTTTTCCTCCCTGGGATGGGTCCCTCCATCCTTGGGTGTCCTCCTGGGGTGGGCAAGGGTGGCAGGGGGTGTCCCTGGGGGCTTGGGAGGGCACCTCTGGGCTCATTCTGAGCCCACAGGTCCCTTAACGCCTGCCCTGACCCAGGCGCTAAAATCCGGCGCTAATGCGGGTTTTTTAGTCCCGCCCATTTTTGCCCGGGAGTATAAATACGACGCATATGCATCGCAGTCATTTTTTAAGACGGGAACGCTTACCTTGCATATCATTAACGCAAGGAAGGTGTTCACGCAAAAAAATGACGCTAACTCCATGAACTTTGGCGCTAGACGCGTCTAACGCCAAAGTATAAATATGGAGTTAGTTTTGCGTCGAATTTGCGTCGAAAAAAACGACGCAAATTCGGCGCAAACGGAGTATAAATATGCCCCATGGAGTTAGTTTTGTGACGAATTTGTGTCGAAAAAAACGACGCAAATTCGGCGCAAACGGAGTATAAATATGCCCCATAGTTTCCTGATGAGTTGTCATAAACCTGAGGCAGCGCCAAAAACTAACTCCACCCCAGGTGTAGCATTAGCATGGCAAAACAAGGAGGAATTCTTTTATCCTTCCTCATTTTTTGCTTTTTCTTTGTGTATTGCAGAAGAAGCAAAATGTCATGGATGATTGTTTACATGCAGGAAAGGACACCTTCCTGCACATAAACAATCTATCCCCTCAACGCAGACACCCTTGCACTATGGTGAAGGAATGCCTTTGTTGGTGCTAGGCAGCTTAATTCAGCGCAAGTGCAGGGAGAAATGCAGGGGTGCACCATATTCCTCTAAATATGGCGCACCTCACTTTTTTTAGTTGCACAGCACGACACTGCTATTTTTGGGGCAGCACCGCCCTGCGTCACATTTATATAAATCTGGGCCTTTGTGTATTGTGGCTTATGGCCATCTTGTAAGAGGGCCCCTTCACATGCAGCACTTTGGGGCATATTTATTAACCACTAGCACCACCAGAACATCACTTTTCGTGATTCTGAGGTGGCGCTAAGCACTGCTTCATATTTACAAGGAGGTGTAACATCACTTTTTTGTGACGTTACACCTCCTTGTAAAAATGGGCCCCTCCAATACAGTTTTCTGATGAGTTGTAATAAACCTGAGGCAGCGTCAAAAAATAAAGCCACCCATGGGGTGGCGTTAGCATGGAAAATGAGGAGCAATGCTTTTCTCCCTCCTCATTTTTTCCTTTTTCTATGTGTGCTGCATTCTGCAGCACACATAGAAGAATAAAAATGCCAAGGTTGATTGTTTACGTGCAAGAAATGACACCTTCCTGCACATAAACAATCTATACGCTCAATGCAGACATCCTTGCACTATGGTGCAAGGATGCCTGCATTGGTGCTAGGCAGCTTAATTCAGCACCAGTGCAGGGGGAAACGCAGAGGTGCGCCATATTACTCTAAATACAGTGTACCTCTGTGTTTTTCAAAGTGGTGCAGACCAACACTGCTATTTTTGGCGAAGCACCGCGCTGCAAAACCTTTACATAAATCTGGGCGTTTGTGTGATAGGGGCTTGCAATCGGTGTTGGTGTGGGTGTGACACAGCAACACTCATTGATTTTTGACAGTGCCTCAGAATGACAAGTTTTTGTGAACCAGATTCCTTGCCAACTTGGCATGGTGCAATGTTGTAAAATGCCATATTTTCTCCTCATTTTGAACTAGTTCCATGTGTGCTGCATTTAGCAATACACATGTACAGAGCTAATGGCCTTTTAGGAATGTTTTTGTGCAGAAAGGTGTTCCTTCCTGCACAAAAAACAATCTCCCCCTCAACACAGCCATCCTTGCACTATGGTGCAAGGCTTGCTGCGTTGGCCCACATCAGCTAATTTAGCCCCAGGACAGAGAGTGACACCGGGGTGCCCCTTATTCCAGTGACTACTGGCCATCATTGCATTTTAAAAATGATGGTGTGCAACACTGCTACATTTGGGGTAGCGTGGAACACCATCATTTCCTATTGCATCTGGGTCTTTGTAATGTTATCGCACATCACCTACTTCCTTGCAGGCTTCTTGTCGCTGCCATTGACACAATGGTGGCATGTAATTAGCCTCCCTATTCACCATTGAAGACATCGCCGCAGTAGTGTAATATGTGTTGTCACTCTTTTGGTGCAATGATTCATTTCGCCATGAATGATAGGACTAGTGCAGCATAGCACAGGTAAATCCATTGCATGCAATTATTTTGTTACATTCTCAACTGCCTGTAGCAGTCCCCACTCATGTGCTAATTGGAGTTGACAGTGCAAACATAATGGATTGCCTGCCCCATCAGATTGTCCCTCCCTAACTTTGTAACATTTCCTTGCACACAAGATATCAGCAACAGGCAAGTGTTGGTGTAAGGATGTTGAATATGGATCATTGCATGCATTTTGTGACTTTGTGGAGTGGCACTGGAGAATGTGCAGTTTGGTTCCACATGGGCTATTATTAGAATGATGATACAGTTGCATTACAGGCTTGTGACATTGTGCCGGTAGTGCAACATTGATGAAATTGTCGCATTTATTACGCGTGTTGAATGTGACATCAAGCAGTGGACCGACCTTTCACACAAGACACTCTGGCCCTAATTAGGACCCTGGCGGTCGGTGTTAATGTGGCAGTAATATCACCAACAGGCTGGGGGTACTTACCGGCATATTATGACATTGGCAATGTACCACTCCGACCACCACAGCTGTAACAGCCACTGGGCTGGAGATATCCATCTCCAGCCTGGCGACCGTCATTGTTCAGCCTGTGGGATTATGACCCCGCCTACAGCCATGGTTTCTGTGGCATTCGGAATACCACGAAAACCATGGCAGTAGGCTATATCAGTGACAGGGAATTCCTTCCCTGTCACTGATAGGGGTCTCCCCCCTCCCACTCCAGTTACCCCCCACCCCACCTACCTCTCCAGACCCCCATCTCTCCCTACATTCACGCCCCCTTCACGCACGCACACACACATATACACACCCATTCCAACATGCTTCCACACATGCATACATCCATTCACACACACATCTGCACACACTTTTACACATACACGCAGACATGCATTCACATAAAACAACATACACACATTCACTCCTCCATGCATGCATACACACATTCAACATGCAACACATACACGCATCCACACACACACATACATTCACACACCCCCACAACATCCCTCACCCCCTCCCCTGTTGGAGACCCGACTTACCTGTATTCAGGGGGTCCTTCGGCAGGAGACAGGATGGGGCACTGCTACCGCCAGCAGCGCCCACCAGCAGAATACCGCCAGGCTGTATTATTTCTCATAATACGTCTGGCGGCAGTCTACTTGCGTGGTGTTGCTGGTGGCAGCAGCACCACCTTACCGCCATCCGCCGGCATGGCCACATCCGGATTTCCACCATTCTTGTGGCAGAAATCCGGCTGTGGTCATAATACGGCGGATGGCTGGTAGCTGCGAAGAGGGTCTTTTGGAGGCCATCGCCGAGGCGGTAGGCAGTTTTTACCGCCAATGTCAAAATGATGGCCTCTATCTTGTCAGATGGTGAGATTGCAACTACTTGTACAGCGGCACACATGATGTTCACAGACATGCTCCATATGTTGTATGTGTTTTATTTTGTGGCCATTCCCATATGATGCATAGGGTTGTGTGTGAGTTGTTGTTGGGTCTTCCTGTGTGGGTTGTGTTCCACAGGTTGCACGCTTTAGTGCTGATTTTTTATCAAGTGGCACAGCTCGGTGCAGCAGTAATGTGTGTTGCATGGCACTGTACCAGTTTAGAAACACAGGGATGTGCCATGTTTACTAGAATATGGTACACCTCTGCATTTCCCCCTGCACCTGCATAGATTTGTTCTCCCTACACCTGAACAGATTTGTTCTCCCTGCACCAACACAGGCATTGTTGCAGCATGATGAAGGGGTGCCTGCCTTTAGGGAATAATTTGTTTATGTGCAGGAAGGTGTCCCTTCCTGCACATGTACAAGCTATTTTTACTATAGTGGCATTTTTATGTGTGCTACAAGATGCGGCACACATGAGAAGGGCAATGAGACAAGGAGAAAGGGAAGCATTTGGGCCAGTTAACCACCCTGATACCACCTCTGGGATGGTATTGACCTCAGTCCTAGTCTCTGATGTATAAGTTGTTGAGGTACAGGGGCTTTGACAATATGCAATGGGTGTTGTTGTGGCACAGCCACAGCCCGCTATTTGCACGTCCCTTCCAGGCAATGTGCTGCATATTTACATGGTGGAGTATAGCTATAGTGAGTGGCTTATGTCCATGTTGTGTATAGGTTGGAGTGCACTGCACAACCAAAGAGTCAGTACATGTGTGGCTTGGGTGGGGATGGCGCATCTTGATTCAGGTCCTAGGTGTCCTGATGCAACCCTTTAGCATGCATTGAGTGTGTCCTATGTGCCTCCCTCTTCTGCCATTTGTGGAATTCCGGATATTCCCCCCCCCTGAAACTTACCCTGCATTTGTAGTGGTTCTTGGTAATCTGCGCTGTCCTGTCCTGCAATTCCAGCTCCCAGCTCCTCGTGGATGATCGCTCGAGGTCCTCCTGTGATGCAGGACCTTCACCTCCAGTCTGCAGTGCTGCCTTTTGGTTCCTGGTCAGTTTCTCCTTAGTCCTCCACTTGCAATCGTGCCAGCGAATCTTGCACTCCATGACATTCCTCTTCACCGCTGCCATGCTGTTGACTTTGTCTACAATTGCCTGCCATACAGCGTCTCTGCTACCGACTGGCAATTTGGAGGTTATGAAGCGCTGGTGTTGGTGCTCTGTCACCTCTCTGACCAGGATGTCATGCTCCTCCTCACTATAGCGACACTTGCGCTTCCTCTTCTCCTTCTCCTGGGACTTTTCTGGACCCTCCTGGCTGTGTTTTTTTTTAGGCTAATGCAGTAAAAATATGGCGCTAACCCTTTTTGTGTCAGATATACAGTATGTGCAACAAAATGGTCTAGTGACACTTTTGGAGAATTAGGGGGTCATTCCGACCCTGGCGGTCAAAGACCGCTAGGGCCGCGAATGACGGAAGCACCGCCAACAGGCTGGCGGTGCTTCCCTGCCCATTCTGACCGTGGCGGTAAAGCCGCGGTCAGAAAACCGGGGCCGCCGGTTTCCCGCCGGCTTACCCCCGGCTGGGCGAATCCTCCATGGCTTGCAGTGACCCCCTTACCGCCAGCCTGTTTCTGGCGGTTGTCACCGCCAGGAAGAGGCTGGCGGTAACGGGTGTCTAGGGGCCCCTGGGGGCCCCTGCACTGCCCATGCCACTGGCATGGGCAGTGCAGGGGCCCCCTAACAGGGCCCCATTAAGCTTTTCACTGTCTGCTTAGCAGACAGTGAAAAGCGTGATGGGTGCAACTGCACCCGTCGCACCCCCGCAACACCGCCGGCTCCATTCAGATAGCTCCTTGGGTAGCGCCCGCCGGCCCAGCGGGAAGGTCAGAATGGCACCAGAGGTCTTTTGACTGCGGTGCGGCAAAACGGCTGTTCCCGCCAGGCGGGCGGCAACCGCCGCCCGCCGGGGTCAGAATGACCCCCTTAGTGTCATTTATCCTTACACCATGTTGCAATGGTCATTTTTTTAATTCTATACATTCCTTAGTGCCATTGTGTGTCATTTTTTAAATATGGTGCACAGATGGCGCTAAGGAATTACATTAGTTTGCATTTTAAATTTTGAAGCACAACTGCGTCAGATCAGTTGTGCGCCATTTTTCATAAATATGGGCTTCAGTTCCAGCCATTCTTCTTCCAGTCCTCTAGCTTGCTCAACAATCTACCTCTTGTATTTTGAAAGATTGCCACCAGAAAAAGGAATGAAGAATTTCTTTGTAGCATTAATCAAGTAGGGTGGCAAAGATGTACCCTTTTGGGGAGAGAATGTAATTTTGCAGCCTTGCATTACAAGCCAAGCAAAGGATTAAGGGCCAGATGTAGTAAACTCCAATTTTGCAACTTGCAAATTGCGAGTCTGACCGACTCGCAATTTGCAACTCGCAAAATTGGATGCAGAAAGGTGTCTCAGACACCTTCTGCGACTCGCTATGGGGTCGCAAAGACCCACCTCATCAATATTCATGAGGTGGGTCGCAGTTTGCGACCCCATAACGAGTCCCTGCACTCACAGGGATGGTGGCCTGCTGTAGTCAGCAGACCTCCATGTCTGTGACTGCTTTGTCAATAAAGCAGTTTTTTTTTTCATTTTGCAGCCCGTTTTCCTTAAAGGAAAACGAGCTGCAAAATGAAAACTAAACCGAAACCATTTGGTTTCGTTTTTTTCAGAGTAGGCAGTGGTCCATAGGACCACTGCCTGCTCTGAAAAAATATTTTTTTCGGCATTCACATGGGGACCCCTTCCCTTTTGCGAATGAGTTACCACCAGTGTGACACTGGTGGTAACTGCGAGTTGGTTTGCGACCGCATTCGCGGTCACAAAGCAACTCTGAATGGCGATGCGGTCGCAAATAGGAAGGCAACACCCCTTCGAGTACCGAAGTACCGACTCGCAATTTGGGGATGAGCATCGCGTTCGGCCTTTTGCATGCCGCAAACTGCGTTTTTCGCTGTTTGCGACATGCAAAAGGCTTCGTACATCTGGCTCTAAGCTCTCAACTAAGGCATGCGCTTTTGGGTTTTCATTCACACCTCTGAGTAAGAACCTTTTAGACACTTTCTGTTGCTGTTCCTCTATCAGAAACAACAATAGGATGCCTTGGCCCACTGTGCTGTCCTCCTTGCTAACTTACCAGGTCAAACCCTCAAAAGGGAGCAGTATCTGTGTCAGGCATTTGACTAGGCCCCATTTGTATCTGTGGTCATAGCTTTCCCAATTGCATCCTTTCTTAGAATGGCATAGTCATTGACCTGTTTGTACTGCTCAAACAGAAGTTGCAACATATAATAGGTTGAGCTCCAAAGTGTTGGCATCTCCTGTATCAGGGCTTTAAGTGGTACTCTGTTGCCACCCTGAATAATCCGCATCTGCTTCCGGACTTTAAAAGAATGGCTGAAATGAGTGCAGGTTCATCTGCAGGTGGTCAGTATGTTGCTGTTTAAGTCTGCTTTTAATTAGAAAGTCTTTCTAAACCAGGTTGATGTAGTGCGCCAAACACAGGACCCTGAAATAGCCACTTTCTGCCATGGCCTTGACTATGTTACTTACATTGTCCATGGCAACAAATCCAATTCGGAGACATCCGGGCCGTAGCCATTCAGATACCTTGCTATTAAATTCATCCAAGATGTTTGGAGCAGTATGTGAACATGGCTACTGTTGCATGCCACCAAATGCTTTAAAAAAATTATTCAGGGACAAGACCTGTGGATGGCTTTCACGTTACCCATGCAAAAGAGATCCAGGCCCATATTTATACTTTTTTAGCGCCGCATGTGTGTCGTTTTTTGACGCAAAATCGGCGCAAACTTACAAAATACAATTGTATTTTGTAAGTTTGCGCCGATTTTACATCAAAAAACGACACACGTGGGGCCCTAAAAAAGTATAAATATGGGCCCCAGTGTGCAGTAATGCACATGTAATCAGTAGCCTGACAACCGGTCTACATGTCTATCGTCAGGTGGATAGTGTGAACAACACTTTGAGTCAAAGCTTGTCCAACCAATTGCAGCACAGTGTGATGCAGCACTGGAACAGCAACTCAGACAAAATAGGTCTGACTTGGAACCTTCAATTATGTGCAGATCGCTGCCACAAACTCTAAGAACTGCACTCTTTCCAGAAGGAAAAAGGGAGGAGGTCCAGCACTAACATTGTTTAAAGCTTCCCATTGTACAAATGTGCCATTGGGGGTTGCGAAAGTAGGACCCCTCCTGCTTAAATATGCCCATTATTCTAGCCTGGATTTTCTTATTTTCTGGGGCCACTGATGCAGGTGGCTTTTGAGATGTTGGTGGTGGTAGACTCAATGCGCATCAATGTGCAGTATGCCGTGTTGTCTCCATCTGACTCTGAGTCTTCCTGGTCACTAAGGCTGGTGATTCTGGTGCACTGCTGTGGACAGGACTGCTTTTTATGTGGACGTCACACTCTTCTTCCTCACCTTTCACAGTAATTAGACCATTTGTGGCTGATGTTTCCCAGCTCTCCTCACCTTCACCACTGCAACCATGTTCAGCTTTTTTTAGGTACTCTTCCCACCGGATTGTGTGTTGTTTTTTCATATGGGTCATCTGGCCTCCAGTCCCATATCGTAAACCAGGCTTACCTTGATGAACACTCGTGTGGCAAATGGAGCATATTGCAATGTGCTGCTTCCAGGTTCCTCCCCCGAGACTGGTGTGGCAGGCACACATCTCCCGAAAAAGACTGCAGTCGGCACACCACTGGTGGAGCGCTGTTTCTTCTCACTGACCACTTTTTTGGATGCAACTTTCTTTGGGCCATCTTAAAGCTCTTACTTGGCAATGGCACTAAGCTGCATAAGCGGCACAGATTTGAAGACTTAACTGTGCAGACCTCTTTGGCAGTACTGTGGGTGATGTGACATCTCTTCTCTTCTTGTGCATCTAAAAGCAACCAGGCAAGAAAAACATGTATTTAGCGAAATGTGGCAGTGTTGCAGGTTGAAATAGTACAGACAAATGCAATCTTAGTGCGGATGGTTACTTTTGTAATAAATTCCAATTTAATCAAACCTTGTAAAGCGAAACCAAACCACCATTCCATAAAATCTAATTTAAAATCAGACAGCACAACATGCAGATATAGCTCTTTGCATTATCTCTCTCTGTTTCAATGGAGACACCTGTATTAATCAGATAGAGGTGCATGTGTAAATGGAATTATCCTTAAGAAAACCTCTGGTGGCAAGGGGAAATGGAATAATCATTAAAAAATTAATTATGCTGTAGTGATTTGTCTGCAGCGTGCCACAGCCAGGGTTTCCATGAGGAAATGGAATTATTATACACCTAAAGAAACCAAGGGGCATATTTATACTCTGTTTGCACCGAATTAGCATCATTCTTTTTTTTACTCTAATTCGGTGCAAAACAAAATCCATATTTATACTTTGGCGCTAGACCCGTCTAACACCAAATTTATGGAGTTAAAGTCATTTTTTGGATGTGGAAACCTACCTTCCCTTAATGAGATGCAAGGTAGGTGTTCCCGTGCAATAAATTACTCTATGGCCTTGATGCCATATTTATACTCTCGTGCAAAAATGGTGCACATGAGGGAGGAGGGGTCAAAAAATGGTGCAAAGCTTGCTTTGCCCCATTTTTTAACACCTGGGTCAGGGCAGGCATTAGGAGACCTGTGGGCCTAAACCCACCGGTGCCCTTCCGAGGCCTCAGGGACATCCCCACCCACACCAGAGGGACAGCGGAGGATGGGGACCCCATCCCAGGTAAGTACAGGTAAGTATTTTATTTATTTTTTAAAGTGCCATAGGGGGCCCTGAAATGGGCCCCCATACATGGCACAGGGTGCAATGGCCATGCCCAGGTGACTCTGGTCCCCTGTGCTGGACATTGGGGTGGTAGCCATGATTCCTGTATTTTCTAAGACAGGAGTTATGTGGTATGGATGGTTTTGCATCAGAAAATGACTCTAGGCAGGTTGGAGTCTTTTTTTTTACTCTAACCTGTCTAATGTCATTTTTTGGTGCAAAACCCCCTTCTTCCATACCGCCAGCCCCACCCGATTAACGTCATTTTTTTTTACACTAGCCTACCCTTTTCACCGGCTTGCACCATTCCATAAATATGGTGCCCGGCTGGTGCACAGAAATGGTGCAAGCCGGTGCTAAACATTTTGGTGCAAAACTGATTTAATGCAGGGCCCAAATGCTGTAGTGCGGCTATGCTCCTTTGGTGGATGGATGGATGTAGGAATGGTTATGGATGTGGATGGTTGGATGGATCAAGGCAAAAGGCAGAATTAAATAAAATGAAAGATTAAAAATAAAAAAGGAAAAAAGCATTTAGAAAACTAAAATAAAAATAAAAGTAAAAAACAAGAAATTAAAAAATTTAAATAAAACTTAAAATAAAAACTAAAATAAACAAACTAAAATAAAAGAACAAATAAAGTAAAAATTGAATAAACAATAATAGATTACAAACTAAAATAGAAAAATTTAATAAAAACATTAAAATGGAAAATTATAATAAACACATGATCAATAATTAATTATGTTTGTATGTAAGCCTATGACAAAGACACACTGGCTGGATGCACAAAACAACCTCATGTTAAAACAACAACAAGGAACAAGGAGTCATGGCAAACAAAGACCCACTTGCAATCCTATGGCAAAGGGAGGGACACTGGCTGGATGGAAAAAATAGCCGCCAGCCACATGGTCAAACAACAACAATAAGGAGCAAGGAGGCATGGAGAACAAAGAAGAAACACATGCAAGCCTATGGTCTATATCCACTGGCTTGATGGACAAAATGGCTGCCATCCACATGGTCAGACAACAACAACAAGGAACAAAGAGTCATGGGGAACAAAGAAAGAATACATGCAAGCCTATGACAAAGGAACACTGGCTGCATGCATAAAATGTCTGCCAGTCACATAGTCAAACAACAACAAGAAGGAGCAAGGAGGCATAAGAACAAAGAACACAGGCAACACTGTGCCAAAGGGACCCTGGCTGAATGCACAAAATGGCTGCCAGCCACATGGTCAAATAACAGCAACAAGGAGAACAAAAAAGAATACATGCAAGCCTATGGCAAAAACACACTGGCCGGATGCAGAAAATAGCCACCAGCCATATGGTCAAACAACAACTGTAAACAAGGAGGCATGCAGAACAAAGAACATATGGAAGCCTATGGACCTAGACTACACAAAATGGTCCCTGGTCGCACAGCATGGAGAACAAAGACAAATGGTGGACGATGACAAACACACACACGCACACACACACACTCCATATGGAGGCATGGTGGTAAAACTGAATAAAACACTAACATTAATTCAGCATTGCAAAACATGAAAATGAACCGAGCTATAAAAAGTACACAGCAACAGTACACACATCCTCCTATGCCATCAAATATTACCACACAACGTATACACTTTTGAAAAAAAAAATGAAATGCAAAAAATAGCCAACACTTTAAACTTAATCCAATGCCATCCCTGCCCTAAATGAAGTTTTGAAAACATATACCACTGAAATATTTATTCCATGTGCTGATGACTATTAGTACTGGGCCTAGTAGCTAGATAGCCCTTTGGAAATCTAGGCCACATAGTAAAAGAATATTGCAAATGTTACAAACAGGTAGAAAAGCACATGTGCAACAAGTTTCTTTTACAAAGATGAAAAATTAGCAAAATGCAAAACAAATATTTAGGCCCATACTTAAACTCATGGCCACCCACTACTATATGTTTTTAAAATCAAATTAAAGTACAAAGAAATATTGATGCATGCCCAAGCAAACAAACAAAACCTTTATTCAATAGTTTTGGAAATTACTTGTGTGATTTCACAAAAACAAAGTCCTTAAATCCAAATGTATTCCCAGGAGACAAATAGAGTGATCCTTCCACCTCAAAATCCAAGTGAAAAGTGACCAGAAGATGGACAAAGTACTGGGAGGATCCTGTTGGACATGAACAGCAAGTTGGAGTCCCTGGGGCACTTCCTTCCTTATTGAAAAAAAATGCTTCTCAATCTATAAAAACAACAGACACATTGGAGAAGAAAATCCACTCCCCAAAAAACATTTTGACTAGATTTAGATGTAACCGGAATATAACATCTACTCTAGATGCATTTGCGCTTGCGAGCAGGACTGTTTTGTCATGGCCGGAAGCAGCACAAGTTAATGCAAAGTTCGCACATGCTGCCAGAAGCAGCGCAATTGAATGCCAAGACTTGTGCACTCACTTGCGGCCCAGGAGTATTGTAATGCTGAAGAGAGATTGCCAAAAACCAACCTCACATGTGTGAAGGAAATCTGCACCAGATTGTGGAATTCAGGAACTCCACGCTGCTCAGTGTACCACTGATTCTGAATTCCGCAAACTCCACCAGCAGAGTGGAGTTCTGCACCCAGGCCTAGTCCTAAATTGAGCAAACTACAAAAGGGTACAGGCAAGAGCCAAACGGGTTTGGAAGAATGTCCTTTGGGAACATTTATACCATGCTATGAGCACTAAAGATAACAGAGGATTATGGAGATCTTTGGTGTCAAGAGAAGGTGGCTTTAGGAAGAAAGCAGAACACGTTGTTCAGCCGCAGGAGTGGGTATCCCATTTTAGTAATTTTTATTCTTCTGCCGAGGATCGATCTTAAGTTGGTATTGATAACCTGCTGGCAGAAAAATCAATGAATCTTAATACCTTGAAGTTGGAGACCATAGAATCTGTGGAGACGTTGACTGACTATGTTTTACTAACCCTTGCATTTCCTTTTTTAGTTCAGACTCAGTGGCCACTCATTTTCCACCTAATCTATCCAGTCCGGGCGTTGTCCTTTCATCGGATCTACAACCTGAAACTACTAATAAATCCACAAACTCATTCATGGCGAAACCTATTGACAGCCATTTTCCGGATGATATTATTTCGAACTTAAGTGACCCTATCCCTCAGGAAACAGCCAAACTTCTGTCTTGGAATGTGGCAGGCATTAATGGCAAACTTATAGACACTGAGTGGGGGACATTTGTTGAAAATTTCAATGTCTGTATGTTTCAGGAAACTTGGGCAACACATTGTACGTATAAACAGGGGTTTAGTTCTTTTTTTAAACCTGCCAGGCCTTCTTCAGCAGGTAGGGCAGCAGGGGGTTTAACCACTTGGGTAAAATCTACAGAAGTGAGAGGAATAAAGGAGATATATGTGGATTCTTATGACATTTTGGCTGTTGCCATCCATCCAGTCTCAGGCTCTCCTGTTCTTTGTATAAACATCTACAGTAGGCCGGGACCTCCCAATCATTGCTCCACCACTATCGAGCTATTGAATACCCTAATTCCGGACCTCCGTCTTAAATATCACATCATAATAGCAGGAGATTTTAATGTTCAACTTAAACTTAATGCAGACCACATAGAGGTTATGCAGCTTGAAGATAGTGTATGGAACATCCCTTCTTTTTTGATTCCTCATTCCATCCAGCAAAATCCATATAAATCGTGTGCCAGGGCTTCACAGATAATAGACCTTATGATATCCCACGGCCTCCGTTTTGGTAATGGCCGTTTCCCAGCTGACACTCCTGCCAGACCAACTTTTTTCAGGGGCTCATATAGTAATAAACTGGATTATATTTTCTTTGATTTAAGAGCTTGGCATTATATACTGGATGTGGAAGTGGGCAACCCCTACACTAGTGACCACGCCCCTCTCCAGATCACGTACAAGAGATCTCTTTTAGCAGGAGCTGTATTTCCTCCTGCTTCTTCTACTGCTATGGAGTTGTCTAGCAATAGGCGTACGGTAAGATGGGACTCCTTTGCGCAATCAAACAAGCTTCGAGAAAAATTGTGTGCCTTAACTTTTTCCCACCAGCTATTTGACGATAGCCTTACTTTTGCTCCAACCGAAGTATTGTCTCTCCATCTGGACCTCTTTGTTACTCTGAAAGAGCTGTTTACCAAATGTCCTAGGCCATCGACTAACTCCAGAACCCAACCTAATTCTAAATGGTTTAATAAGAGGTGTAGGGAGGCCAAAAATACTTAGGTCAATGTTTTAAGGTCAAAGGATAGACCAGGTATTATTAATGCTAGACATCATTATGGGGGTGATTCTAACTTCGGCGGGCGACGGAGGCCGCCCGCCGAAGTTCCCTCACCAAAATATCGCTCCGCGGTCGAAAGACCGCTGAGGATATTTTGGGATTTGCCCTGGGCTGGCGGGCGGCCGCCAAAAGGCCGCCCGCCAGCCCAGGGCAAATCAACCTTCCCACGAGGATGCCGGCTCAGAATTGAGCCGGCGTAGTGGGAAGGTGCGACGGGTGCAGTGGCACCCGTCGCGTATTTCAGTGTCTGCATAGCAGACACTGAAATACTTTGTGGGGCCCTCTTACGGGGGCCCCTGCAGTGCCCATGCCATTGGCATGGGCACTGCAGGGCCCCTCTTACGGGGGCCCCGCAGCACCCCCTACCGCCATCCTGTTCCTGGCGGGAGTCCCGCCAGGAACAGGATGGCGGTAGGGGGTGTCAGAATCCCCATGGCGTCGGAGCGCGCTCCGCCGCCATGGAGGATTCTGCAGGGCAGCGGGAAACCGGCGGGAGACCGCCGGTTTACCGCATCTGACCGCGGCCGAACCGCCGCGGTCAGAATGCCCTGCGGGGCACCGCCGGTCTGTCGGCGGTGCTCCCGCCGACCCTGGCCCCGGCGGTCTCTGACCGCCGGGGTCAGAATGACCCCCTATGTCTCTACATGTAACAAAAGCAAACTCGAGTATGAAAAGGGGCTTTGGAGCAATTTACTTGAGGCAGCTATGGCTCACGACTCCAAACGGTTCTGGTTTCTGGTTTCTTGCAGCGATCAGAACCGAGCACCTTATTTGGAGTCTCATATTGGTCCTGATGCCTGGCTCTTTCATTTCAAGGAACTGTATGGCCCTCTACCGGCCAGTGATGCTCCAAGCCTGGGGGAGTCAACAACTCTGGGTGAGCCCACACCCTCCTTGCCTCCCTTCACATTGAATGAAACTGTGTTGGCCATCACTGCTCAGAAAGCAGCAAAGGCCCCAGAGTCGGATGGGATTCCTTCTGACATGTTTAAAGCGGATCAAAACATCTGGAGCCCATACATCAATAGGCTCTCCAACGCCATTTTGACTACCAGAATTTATCCTGAATCATGGAAAGAGGCAATTATTGTGCCCATACAAAAGAAAGGAGAGAGGAATTCCCTGGGAAATTATAGACCCATCAGCCTTCTCGACAATCTTCAAAAAATATTTTGCCATCAATTGTTGAGCAGGTTGAGTAAATGGATAGTAGAAAATCAAATCCTAAATCACCTTCAAGTGGGTTTCAGAGAAAAAATTAGTACAATAGATCAGGTATTCCGTTTTATTTCTATTAAATGGAAAGTTGTTGACGTAGACTTAGGTCACCTATATGTAGCATTTGTTGACCTAAAATCTGCCTTTGATCTAGTACCCCGCCACAAACTGTGGGATGTCTTGTCCAAAATAGGAGTTCCTTGCTCTATTTTAACATCATTAGAAACCTTTATGCTGGTAATTATGGAAGAATCAGATGGGGCGGCCAAGGCGAATTAACTGAAAAATTTCCTACCGCTCGTGGCGTAAGACAAGGCTGCGTGCTTGCCCCTACTTTATTTCTCCTTTTTATAAATGCATGTATTCCTTATCTTATGGAGTGCTCCAATGATGCCCCCAAACTGGGAGGGCAGAAGATTCCCTGCCTTTTATTTGCCGATGACACCTTGCTGATATCCCAAACAGCCACAGGTCTTTTAACTCTGCTCTCGAGGTTCATGGACTTTTGTAATGACCATGGCCTTGAAATTAATCGATTAAAAACCAAGTGTATGGTATTTGGGGATAAAAAAGGCAGGATGCGACGACCTATCTATTTAGAGGGTGCCACGCTGGAAAGAGTCAGCAACTTTGACTACCTAGGTTTGAAATTAGAAGACTCGCATAAGTGGCACTGTCATATCCAGAGGGCTACCCTGCGATTGAAACAACGGGCGAGTGGCATTGTAAGATTCGTAGCCAGATCCCCTAGCTTTGCCATGATGTCCGCTTTCGAAATCTACAAATTACAAGCAAGAGGGGGGGCCATTTATGGAGCCGAACTGTGGGGCCACTGTAGCTTAGATGATCTGACAAAGGTGGAAAACTCCTTTTTAAGGTCGTTGCTAAGAGTCCCTTCCAGCACCCCAATGCTCCCAATCCGAATGGATTTAAATCTGGCCCCCATCAGCCAGATCGTCGCACTTAGGCCCTTGTTATATTGGATTCGTTTATGGTCATTAGACTCCCTTGCCCCCTATAGATGTGGACTTGCCAATTTGATGGCCAACAACACCAGTCCAAAAATCAAGTGGTGTGTATACATAGAACGGACCTTTTCACTACTTGGTTTGGGGTCTTATTGGAAGGACCCGCTATCTATCCCAAAAAATGCAACACAGACATTAAAGGACGCATTTTGGCTCTATGTCCAACTTTTACAATTGTCTGCTGTTTCGCCATCTTCCATGACGGGTAACTTCTTACAATTCAAATGCCACTATGAATCTGTGCAGTATACGGATATAGTTTCTTCACCACATGCACGTGCATTATATATTAGATTTAGGATAGGCTCTCTTCCTCTGCGTACCCTTACATACAAGTGGTCTAACACTAGCTGCACTTCTAAGATGTGTCCGATGGGCTGTGTCAGAGAAGAATCTATAACCCACATCCTTTTTCAATGCCCCGCATACCACAAACAAAGAGTCCGTTGGATTATTCCTTTATGTAGGAAAATGGGTTTTAAAAACTGTTCACTGGCTTTGAGAATTTTTAAATCTCACTCATCTGTTTTAGTGGCTTGCTGCCTGGCAAAATATCTAGATTCAATCTGGCACAATAGACTGAATATGCTCAAAAAAATAGAGGGAAAGCTAACAATGGATGTGGGGAACAGCCATTGATGAACCTATTTTTGTATGTATTTATCATTTTACATTGCTCAGATGTACCTTTTTCTTTTTTTTATGCCTAGATACTTTTATATTTTTAAATAGAAACGTCTTATTTTATCTAAAATGTTTGGTTAGGTCTGTATTTGGTTTTTAATACGTGTCATGTATTTTTATACAACTTTATAACAAGATATGAATTTCCAGTAGGAAAATGCTTATGTCCAACACCTTTTTTAATCTTTTATGATTGAAAACTTTTTTTATGTAGCTTGTCGTTTTGCTAAACCATGAAACTGTTAATTGTGATGTGCTTTTATGGTATTTATTCTTACCGAAATAAAGCTAATGATGATGAATCTGTGGAGACTATTAAGTCTAACTCAGCAGACAAAGCTCCAGGCTCTGACAGGATCCCTTTTTTTGGCACATCCGGATGTCTGGGTGCCTTACTTTATTTACCTCTCAAATTCTATTCTAAACGGTATGAAGATTTCTGTGACCTGGCAAACAGCAGAAATAATACCAATCTGTAAGAAGGGGCAAGATAATGTTCCCAATAATTATCATCTGGTTAGTCATGTAGATGCTGCGCAGATGATGTTCTGCTAGCAAATATTATTGCATCTCTTTAACCCCTTCGCTGCCAGACCTTTTCCCCCTCCTATGCCAGGCCTTTTTTTGGCTATTTGGGGCAGTTCGCGCTTAGGCCCTCATAACTTTTTGTCCACATAAGCTAGCCAAGCCAAATTTGCGGCCTTTTTTTCCAACATCCTAGGGATTCTAGAGGAACCCAGACTTTGTGGGTTCCCCTGAAGGAGGCCAAGAAATTAGCCAAAATACAGTGAAAATTTCGTTTTTTTTTTTAAATGGGAAAAAGTGGCTGCAGAAGAAGGCTTGTGGTTTTTTTCCCTGAAAAAGGCATCAACAAAGGGTTTGCAGTGCTAAAATCACCAGCTTCACAGCTTTCAGGAACAGGCAGACTTTAAGCAGAAAACCCATTTTTTCAACACAAATTTGGCATTTTACTGGGACATACCCCATTTTTACGATTGGTTGTGCTTTCAGCCTCCTTCCAGTCAGTGACAGTAATGGGCATGAAACCAATGCTGGATCCCAGAACCCTAAACATTTCTGAAAATTAGACAAAATTCTGAATTCAGCAAGGGGTAATTTGTGTAGATCCTACAAGGGTTTCCTAAAGAAAATAACAACTGAAAAAGAAAAATATTGAAATTGAGGTGAAAAAAACAGCATTTTTTCTCTATGTTTTACTCTGTAACTTTTTTTAGCAATGTCAGATTTTTTAAAGCAATATACCGTTACATCTGCTGGACTCTTCTGGTTGCGGGGATATATAGGGCTTGTAGGTTCATCAAGAACCCTAGGTACCGAGAGCCAATAAATGAGGTGCACCCTGCAGTGGGTTTTAATTCTATACCGGGTATGCAGCAATTAATTTGCTGAAATATAAAGAGTGAAAAATAGCTATCAAGAAAACCTTTGTATTTCTAAAATGGGCACAAGATAAGGCATTGAGGAGCAGTGGTTATTTGCACATCTCTGAATTCCGGGGTGACCATACTGGCATGTGAATTACAGGGCATTTCTCAAATAGACGTCTTTTTTACACACTCTCTTTTATTTGGAAGGAAAAATGTAGAGAAAGACAAGGGGCAATAACACTTGTTTTGCTATTCTATGTTCCCCCAAGTCTCCCGATCAAAATGATACCTCACTTGTGTGGGTAGGCCTAGCGCCCGCGACAGGAAATGCCCCAAAACACAACGTGGACACATCACATTTTTTGACAGAAAACAGAGGTGTTTTTTGCAAAGTGCCTACCTGTAGATTTTGGCCTCTAGCTCAGCCGGCACCTAGGGAAACCTATCAAACCTGTGCATTGTTGAAAACTAGAGACCTAGGGGAATCTAAGATGGGGTGACTTGTGGGGCTCTGACCAGGTTCTGTTACCCAGAATCCTTTGCAAACCTCAAAATTTGGCTAAAAAAACCTGTTTTCCTCACATTTCAGTGACAGAAAGTTCTGGAATCTGAGAGGAGCCACACATTTCCTTCCACCCAGCGTTCCCCCAAGTCTCCCAATCAAAATGATACCTCACTTGTGTGGGTAGGCCTAGCGCCCGCGACAGGAATTGCCCCAAAACACAACGTGGACACATGACAATTTTTGACAGAAAACAGAGGTGTTTTTTGCAAAGTGCCTACCTGTAGATTTTGGCCTCTAGTTTAGCCGGCACCTAGGGAAACCTACCAAACCTGTGCATTTTTTAAAACTAGAGACCTAGGGGAATCCAAGATGGGGTGACTTGTGGGGCTCTGACCAGGATCTGTTACCCAGAATCCTTTGCAAACCTCAAAATTTGGCTAACAAAACACATTTTCCTCACATTTTCGGTGACAGAAAGTTCTGGAATCTGATAGGAGCCACAAATTTCCTTCCACCCAGCGTTCCCCCAAGTCTCCCGATAAAAATGATACCTCACTTGTGTGGGTAGGCCTAGCGCCCGTGACAGGAAACACAACGTGGACACATCACACTTTTTGACAGAAAACAGAGGTGTTTTTTGCAAAGTGCCTACCATACAATAACTAAGCTAATACTTTTCACAGGAGAACTACACATTTCCTGACTTGTTTGACTGCTAGAAAAGAAATGCTACATTGTTATTCTGAAACATGTTTCTTCACTTGAATACAATAGGACATTCAACTTCACATTAACATCCTACGAAAATAATTCAGGTCAGAGGGGACAGAATAAAAATTGCTGCTTACAAATTGAATCTTTTCAGGTCTAGTCAAGCTAAGAAGCCTAAATACACATTAATACACTAATATATTAATAAACCAATTGTGCACCTTACAATTCATATATACAAAAGGAATTATTTAGGTGCAAATATTAGTTAGATAATATGTTAGAGCTAATTTAAACATGCTTTTATTTTTCTGCACGCATGCAAATCATATTAATAACACTCATTAATTCAATATAAATGTGTTTAATTCATATTCATTTTAGTGCTCATTTATTAATCTACGTATCCATCTAGCACATTTTAGTACTTTCATTTAATAGGAATGCAAAACTCTCATGTTAAAACGTGGTGCACAATACGAATGGTGGCCACGTGGTTCACCATAATTCAAAGTGCACATTTTACAACTCATGTTTGTTTCTATGTTAGGCCTTTAAAGGCAGATTAATTAATCACTACATGCTAACTCATATGCCACTAATTTTTTAATAAAGTTTGATCTCTTTCAGTTCCACCTCTGACACAGACTATGCCATCACAAAATAACTTTTCTCCTTTACAATGAGACAATGTCAAAACCTTCTAGTTTGATAACGCATAGATCTAGATTTGCGATAATTGTCAATTCTCGTCATCATCTGATAATACCTATTTCTCATATTCTCCATTTCTATTTCTTCTCTCCTCTGTTTATTCTTTGCTCTTTGTGTTCTCCAAAATGTGTAAGCTTTGTAAAGTCCAAGTGCACAAATATGCACATTGTCACAATCAACAATGGCTTCAGGATCATTTTCACAAAACCATGTCCCAAGTTTCCAAACCAAGATCCTACCTTAGAGAATTCTTCACCTATTGTCTCCCAAACATTTGTCTCTTTTAGGTCACTTAAGTAATTTTTCAGACTTGGCCGAAAATAAATTTTCCCCCCAGGGGAGCAACCCTTTCCTAAGGGTCGCTCCCCTTGCGTGAAATTCACATAAAAAACAAAAAACTCCCTGGTGTCGAGTGGTTTCTGTCCCCCTTGGGGGCAGATTGGCCTCATAAAAATAGGCCAATCTGCCCCCAAGGGGGGCAGAAATGCCCAAAATATAATTTGCCCCCTAGGGGAGCAACCCTTGCCTAAGGGGTCGCTCCCCACCTCCAAAAAAAACAAAACACAAAAAAATGATCCCTGGTGCCTAGAGGTTTCTGCCTAATAATAGGCCGATCTGCCCCCGGGGGGGCAGAAAAGGCCTTCCAAAAAAATGCCCCCCCCTGGAAGCGACCCTTGCCTAAGGGGTCGCTCCCTTATGCCAGTTTCTAATAAAAAGAAATATCCCTGGTGTCTAGTGGGCGTTTCAAAAGCTGGATTGCTTTGCAATCCGGCTTTTGAAACGATCAGAGAGACTTCAAAGGGAAGGAAATTCCTTTCCTTCCCTTTGAAGCCTCTCTGGGCCTCCCCCACGTGATCGAAAGAGAAATGCTTTGCATTTCTCTTTCGATCGCGCTGGAAGCTGAGCTTCCAGCACAATGGGAGGAGGCCCTATGTGATTGTCAGCGCGCGATGCGCGCTGACGTCACTGGGGGGTAGGGGGTTCGGGGATGGAAGGGGAAGGGCTTCCCCTTCCATCCCTGCCTTTGGAGGGTGGGTGGGGAGCACATGTGGGGAGCGCTAGCGCTCCCCTCAGTTCCCGGGTGCAGGACGAGGTGATCTCGTCCAAGGCCACTGGGAACCAGTGCCTTGGACGAGATCACCTTGTGCAAGGCACCGTAGGGGTTAAAGACAAGTAGGTATTACAAGACTTTCAGGAGGGCTTCAGAAGTGGCATTAGCACAGTTGACCAGATCTTCAATTTTAATTGCATTTTTTTTTCTGGAACACTGTAGCAATTAACAACAGCCATCTTTTTGTTGCTTTTGTTGATTTGCGTGCAGCTTTTGATCTAGCCGTGAGAGAAAAGCTCTGGTCAGTTTTAGATAAGAGGGAATACCTTCCAACCTATTGGCACTACTTGTTCGGCTGCATGATGAAAACTACACCAGGGTCAAGTGGGGAGGTTCAGGGCCAGGATACTCACCCAATAAGGACTATGCGTGGGGTGAGGCAGGATTGTTTCCTCACCCCCACTCTGTTCTCTCTATATAAACAATGCAGTGAAGTGGTTGGATAGGTATGACTGTGACTCCCCAAAACTAGCAGGCAGGAGAATACCAGCTACACTCTTTGCAAACGATACACTGTTGATCTCGAAATCTCAAATGCTTACAGAAGCTTGTAAATAGTTTTAACAGCTTTTGTGAAGACTGTGGGTTAGATCTTAATAGTTCTTAAACTAGCTTTATGACCTTTAATTCTAAAAAGAACAAAAACTATAAAAGTAAACTATATTGTGGCAATGTTCTCATAAAACGGGATGGTAATTTAGCTACTAGCTATGATCCCTGGATGTTTTGAAAGATGTTTTATGGTGTTTTTACTTATTTTATTGAGATAGTTATATGCCTGGCGACCAGGATGGAATAAACTTTATATATCTATGTGCTAGGGAGAGGATGATGAGATATAGTTCCCTCAACCTGATTGCCCAAGCTTTCGTAATGTGTTCTCATGCACTTAATAGTTATTGGTCTCTAGACTTGTCCTTGTGAGATTACGCTTTCAGTAATGTGTGTTTAAACATTCGGGGCTTGTCGATCCCCAATCTAAATGACACTTTAACTGTAAGGTCTGGTGAATGAATACTCTCTAAGTTGGGAACTAGCAAACATAATAGCAGCCGTTAGGATTCGCAGACCCTTTGAACAATGTTTTATTGTGTTTTTATTTATTTCACTCTGACAGATATACGTCTAAATGGCTCCAAGAATATTTTTATGCAAGCTCAATTAAGGGTAGTCTTTGGACTATTTAGGTGTATTCTTTTTGTCGATTCCATGCATTTTCCCTGCATCTTCTTCATGAATTTTTTACGCATTGGGAGGTTTAGCTGTTATGCATCTTAGAATGGTGTTACCTTCTTTCACAATGGCTTAGGTTAGTTGGTTCTTAAATCAAGAGTACTGATGTTATGTATGTGGATTGTTTTGATCTGCATGTTTACTTTTATGATCTGTTGATCAAAATAAAGTTGTTATGATGATGTTGATGATGATGAAACTCTCTCAGATGTCGCATTGGCGGTTTGCAGGAGAGGAAGCAACACAGAGAAGGAGTGGGTAGGAAAAGGAAGAAGACCACAGACAAAGGGGTAGGAGGGGAAGACAATATAGTAACTCAAACATAAATTAAGATGAACAAATCTGTGCATGGTTCATGCTCCACAAACAGAAAAGGAGGTGATGCCCGGTATGCCCTGGCCAACCAGGATGAAGTAAAGAAGAGTGATAAAATGGCAACAAATGGTAAGAAATGGGCAGGTTCCATTACCATTCAAGTAATCCATACCCTGCTCAGTGACATCGCAAGAGCTGTTGGCAGGCAGGACTCTAAAAGAATGTTTCACGTATAAGGAATAAAATAACTCTAGTGTTAGATTAATAAGGATAGTTAAAAATCAGCTTGGTATAGACTGTGTTCTCTATATTTGTTTATTACTTGGTGAATTGTAATAACCTTAGAATTTAAATTACGGGATTCTTCACTCCATATATAATTGGAGGTGTGCCTAAAAATAGAACAGTATGTATCAGAAATGATATTAAAATGTAACAGTTACTGCAGTGGCATCTTGCATTTGAACCAGATACAAACCGTTGATAATTCTTTCATAAAAAGCAATTGCAATAATCCAAGTTTATTCCCTTTTTAATAGGGACCACAGTATACAGGGAAGAGAAAATATTAGCAATTATGTTAAAGAATTTAATATAGGAATTTGAATTTCTGATCATAACTCTTACCTGAAATGCCATCAAAATGATTAAGCCAGATAGAAGCTTTTTGTGTTGAGGTCACAAGATGTTCAATAGGCAAAATGTCCTACCTGTTTAAAAATCACATGGCATATATTTAAAACTACATACATTGATCTAACCTCAACTGGTGCATTGGCATAAACATTACAAATTCTACGAGACAAACATGTCTACTGCAAGGATTCACAGGTGAAAGAGCAATACTTTTATTATATCATTATATATATGGTGACAAAGCTCTGCAAGTTTGCAGGCAGAATAAAGACATCTGTTTATCAAGCCTGGAAACCTCACCTCCAGATTCATCTGATCCAGAAGGCCAATAGAGTTGATAGTGGCAGTCATAGGCAATTCAGGATTGTTGACTCTGTCTTGTTCAAAATGACAGCAACATTGACATACACATCCATTTGTGTAGTTTATGCTTACCTACCAGGCTAAAATCTAAATTGCAAAGCAGAGGAAATAGGATGCAAGTTAATTTATTTCTGAAATTAGATTGAGAAAAGAAAATCCAGCTGCATTATAAAATGTATCTAGATGTAAGTTTCAATATTCACTTGGTAATCACTGTCTTTTTCAATCAGTCTGGTGTTATACTAGTTGAGAAAGATGCATTATCAAACTCACAATATGACATTTATCTTTCAGGGGAATGGTGGACAAGATGGCAACCATTTAGGAAGACATGCTCGAGCTCCTGAGTGGCCTGCAAGTCCCTATGACATAATCCTGCTTGTAGCACCCAATATGAATGCCATCATTATAGTGGGGGAGCCTCAAAGCCAGGAGAAGGTCTGGGACGGCCGTGATCCCAGTGCACAGTGCTATGGAGGTGGGAGCGGGTGGCTGAAAAGGCTCAAGAGCAAAGACTGTTTTACTTGCCCAGTGACCTGGAGGCCCAGAGTGAGAGGGGGTGTGTTAGTGGGGGGAGGGCACATTCCAGGAATGCACAACATGACACTGGGCAGATGCTCCGATTTGGAGCACTGAAGAAGATCTCTGGGAATCACTACGAGTGGAACCCTTCAAAGCTCACAGTGAGAGAGTGATAGTGACCAAGCATGGGACCCAAGTGGGGTCAGTTTGGGCTGATGAACATGGAATGTGGAGGCCCGGGGAACCTTCTTGGCCCAAAAGCTGTGCTGCGGGGGACCAAAGAACTGTCAGTTGTCGTCGGGGCATGGTGGAGAGGGGTCTCACACACCGCATAAAAGATTGATCCAGGCAGTAGCACACCAGCACTGTGTGAGAGCGGACTGGAGTGAGACTGATAGTGATGGGACTTGGGACCTGAGTGGGGTCAGTCCTGGGCTGCACCAGGCAATGCTGTGGGGGATCAGGGTACTGTGTGCTGGTGGCAGGATATGGATAAGGGCTTTGCCCACCCCACAATCAGTGGATCTTGGCAGCAGCCAACGGACACTTGGTGAGTGCAGACTGACAACACTGGTGCACACTTGCACTGAAAAGGCAGAGTTGGAGGCACAGAGCGACCTCCATCTACCCAACCATTCACTACAACAGCGAGCGAAAGAAAGTTACTTGTGCCCCCAAAGATGCTTATGGGAGTCCAGTAAATAGCAGAGCTCAAACAACCTCCTCCAATGGGACTCACTTTCCAAACTGAGTAGGGAAGGTGGACCCCACTGATCCCCCTCCTTTTTCTACCATGCACCCGTGGCGACAGCTAAACCCAAGCACTCAGGGTGTGCCACACATGGTAGGACATAAATCACCATTACTGCAGAAGGAGACAGTGCTCAGCCAAATTGTGTACACACTGGATTTGCACTCCAACAAGGTGTTAGTGTCCTTCACACCATCCAAGATGCCAAGCTGACCCTTGAGGATAAAATAGACTCAATAGCATTGGATGCTAACCTCCTCGGAGCGAATCACAGCAAGTTGGTGACAGAGTCAACAGGAACAACTCCACAGAGTCAACAGGAACAAGTCAACAGTCACCAGGCTACTTCCAGTGGCACAGGAGCTGCAGAAGGAAGTAAAGGGCTTGGAGGAGGAGATCCAGTTGCTCTGGCTCAGGGCAGACGATGCAGAGAGGCACTGAAAGCACAACCATGTGTGCATTGTGGGCATAATGGAGCGTGAGGAATACCCCAGCACCGAACACAGAAAACTAGCCAACATAGTAAGTGCTATATTGTAAGGTCCCAAATGTTTTCTGAGTGGAAAAGGCCCACATAGTGCCTGGGGGGAATGCCTTCTTATCCCTTAATGGCCAGGCTCTTTAATTTTTGGGAAAGGGATCTTATACTGTAGGTGGCTCGAACCAAGGGACCATGAACCATAAACAGACACATGATCATCCTATACCCTGAATACACTACTGAGGCTCAGCGACAACCCTCAAACATAACCAACATCAAAAAGCATTTCTGGGCACTAGGCCTCCAGTGTACTCTAATGTACATGGCTAAGCTGGGGGTCACTGAGAATAATTAAAACATCTTTCTTTACCTCACCATGGGCTGCCTGGAAATGGCTGCAAGTGAAAGGGATCAGCATGTTGCCAGCTCAAGAATCAGTTAATAGGCCGTGGTTGAGGTGTTGCCCTTGGGGTGCCACACTAGGAGGCCCAGGAGTCAACCCACAACAGAGGAGGCGGTGAGGCAAGGGCACAAGATCTACTAGACTTGACATCTGAAGGCACACGAGCGAACTGCCAGAAAGACTACCAATTATTCTTATTGTTGGTGGGGAGTATGATCCCTGATGGCAGCACGAGTGGGGGTCTGGAGGCAAGGCCTGCATCGGAGCAATCTATTGGTCACCTCACAACCCTGATCAATTGGGCTCCTGGAGGTCTCATGGACTTTATTTTTGGGTGTGGTTGTTTTCTGTTTGTTGTTCTGGATGTGGCCTGCTATGGCCTTCTACTGGGCTGAGGGAGTTTGGACTGTTAATTGATGTTGCATTTAAGCTGATTGCTGTATTAGCACTATGATATCCTCAGGCCAGTGGGCCCCCAGCTGACTACATGGCACCCAGAAGTCCAAGAGCAAGAAGACATACACAGTCTCTGTACCTGGACTATCTCATGGAAAAAAATATAATTTTCTGACATGGAATCTCTGAGATATAGCCACCCACTCCAAAATACATGGAAATGGAATTCACACTTATGTGAAACATCCTCACACTTGCTTTGCTTACCTACAAGAAACACACCTGTCAGGATTAGAATTTAGGAAGCTAGCCAAAAGATGGTGAGGCAGGTACATTAGTCTACATACTCTGCTTATGCCCAGGATTTGTTGATATAGGTTGCCCCTTGATGTTCCTTACACTATCCAGCGTACTAAGGTTGACAGAGAGGATCGATATATGAAAGTCAAGGGCAAATTAAATGGTGATCATCTTCAATAGTCACGATTTATGCCCAAATGCACAACAGCTTAAGTTCTTCAACACAATGTCTCCAACCCTGCTTAAGGATTCTGGGGATTCCTGTCTGTGGGGGTGAAATACAACAGTGTAGAGTACATGGATACTATAAGAGGTTTGGATGCTGCAGTGATTAACACACAAGAGTACATTTGAAAAGTATTCACAGAATACTACTGTGGGCTATACAATGCACAGGAAACCCCACATACCATTTTATTGAGTGTCCGCCCCTACAAAAAAATCTACTACCTATTTTAAAACTGAGCAGGTACGAGCTGCAATTTCCCAGATGGCTGATAACAAGACGTCTGGCCTCGATGGTCTGTTGACAAAATGTTATGCCTTCTACAGAATGAACTCTAGCTGATAAATTGCTAGCCATGTACCAGCCTTCCAAACTTGTAGGGAATTCCTGTGCTCTGTGAGAGAAACACTGATGGACACTCTGGATGTCTCCTCCTTTCACCCACTGTCTTTTTTAAACCAGGAAAATAAAATTGAACCATTGCACTGCAAACAGATGTTTGCCACTCCTGGCCACTCTCGTACACCTGGATCAAAATGTGCTAAATTTGTGGAGTTTGTTTGTCCTGATTGAACTGGCAGGGAAGGGGAAGGAGCAGAAGTAGCAATGTTCATGGACTTAGAGAAAGCGTAAGACATGCTTAGTTCACCATATTTTCAGATGGGTCTGGAAAGAATGGAGTTAGCCCCTTGATATCTGTGTTGGATGCATCTCCAGTACACAAGGCACTGGGCAAGGTGCGTACAGGCAGGATGGTCACTGAAGAGTTTGAGGTGGTGTACAGCACTCAGCAGGGTTGCCCCCTATTCCATATTATCTTTGCTCTGGCGATGGAACCACTTGTGTGACTATTGTGTAGCAGAGCTCCAGCCTGGTGCATCCCATATGGGGACGAGTGGACCATGATCTCATTCTAAGCTAACAATGCCTTAGTGTACCTTCAAGATCCACTAAATTTGTTTGAGGGTTTAATGGTGGAACTCGATCCATTTGGTTGGGTCTGTCTCAGGGTTAAGTGTGATAAGTCTTATCTTTTCCTAATGACCAAGAGGTTGGTGTCAGGAGGCCTAGCTATCCCACCCAGTAGTCTTCCATGGAGGCTGGAGCTCTCAGTGCCATTGGTGCGTCAATGTCCTGAGATAGCCAAAGCTTGGGGTGTAGTACTTACAGAATTAGAGGAGCTAGTGGACGAGGAACTGAACTCTGCCACATGAGGTGAATTTCTAGGCCTAAAGCACATACACTGGAGTGCAAGATGATAGACTTAGCACTGACACTGTGCAAACACTGAATTGCTATGCCCTTGAAGGTGACAGAGCTCCCTTTGGTGTCGAGCTGCCTCAAGTAACTGAAGTAAGGGGCGATGACGGAACAAACCTCCATTATCAATGTCAGTAAGAAAACAAGACAACTAACATCTGTGGACACAGGTCTTGGACATCTGGCTACCTGTACTACATGGGAAATGTGATCATGAGGAGAGTGAACTTGGTAGAATTTCAGATTTCCTGCTGTTGGTTTCCACATGTGTAGAACATGTGGTTGAAAAATTGTAAACCCAATAAAGAGCAAAATTTAAAAAAGACAATTTTCATTCAAACAAGAAGCGGTTTTCACCAAGTAATATCTATTATGTCACATTCAGAGATAGGAATGAATTCAAGTGAGTCTCCATTTGAGACTGAAGCAACCCATCCAATGACTACTAAATTATCGTGACTGTGCAGGTCAGCTATATCCTACCTTTGTAATAAATCTTTATTAGAATGTATTCATTTTGGAGATTTATGGGTCAATTTGCAAAAACCATTTTGTTGAGTACCTTTACATGTAGTTGGTGCTCATTATGTTTTCAATGGATTTCTATCTGGTATTCCCCTCTTCTCTTTTTCAGTAGTTACCAATACTGGGGGCTTTGGTACCTCTAAGGCTGAGGTCTTCCAACTGTGGGGCGCACTCCCCCCGGTGCCGTGGCTGTATTCCCAGGGGTGGGGGGCGCAAGTGCATCAGTAAGAACTTGAAAGGAAAATGGCATTGAAGCAGAAATTTGTTTATTTACCACGTTTCCAGTCCTCATTTACAAGCAGCAGTTGAAGTGAGTGGCAGGGTCAAAGACAGGATAAAAAAGTAACAGAGAGCAGATTTATGAAAAGTGGTACTGCACCTCTTAGCGCCCCCTAATGCCACCATGTGTGCGCTGTATTTTAAATACGGTGCACCATGGCAGTAGTTAAGAAACTAACGTCATAACTTTTTATTCGGTGCTTTGCAGGACTAGTATCAAAAATGTTGATGCTAATTCCGCAAAGTACCCAGAGGCCCATTGAATCTAATGAGAGCCTCCTTTTAACATATTCTCTGAGCAGGCATTAATAATCCTGGAAAAAATGACACTAAGAAATTTGTTAGCTTTCTTTGCACCTTTTTACGGCCCCCTAACAGGGGAACACCCCCTTCCATACATTATGCCTGGCGCAGGCATAATGTGGCACAAGGGGTTACAAAGTAGCGCAATGCATGCACCACTTTCTAAACATGGTGCTGCATTTTTGGGCCATCTAACGCCACATTAGTGTAAAAAAAGTATCCTAATGTTGCGTTGGAATAGTGCTTGGCTTTCTTAAATCTGGGCCAAAATATTCTGCAACTATTTGGTTCTTTTTTTTCACTTTCAGGTAACTGCAGATAAAATAATGCACACCTTAAATGAAAAATAATTTCAAGGTAATACTTATGAAGCCTCAATTGGTCAATGTAATCACTGTAGATGTCTGTGTGTGTTGTGTGTGTCTGTGTGTGTCACATAATGGAATTCTGCTAGACGCATTTTGGAAAAGGGGCTTGTGTATATATGTTGCTATGAGGTCCCAGCCTGTAATAATACAAAGCACTGTGAACATGAATATTTAAATCATTATTTTAAAACTGTATTACACACAATATACGATAGGCTGCTGTGACTGGCTTAGTCAGAGCCACTGGAATTATGCAGCAGATGGAGCGCCACATTATGCAGCAAGGTTGATGAAAATTATGCAAGAAGAAAAGAAAAATTATGCGGCATAACACGGCACATTTTTTTTGATAGTGTTACATTATTATTTTGTACTTTTTAAACATAGTAATACTGTTCAGGGAAAGATTTCACCTCATTAGTACCAGTTGCACAACGAAATACACAAATATGCATATGAAAGATGGCCAGCTAAAATTTGTGAACGGCCTTCCATTGTGTGGGAATACGTTGCCACATTTTTGTAACTATTGATCGTTTTGAGCTAGAATTTTTTTTTCTAAAATTTGCAGCTTGTGCACCAGATCAATTGTGTGACAAATATAGCAGTTCCACAATTATGCAGAAAAAGTCACAGAATCACAGAATTCCAGTGGCTCTCAGCTTAGTGTTTAAGATAAAACAAGCGCAACAAGTGCTTTCAAAGCATATATTTATTAATGGCCAATCAGACCGTACCTAGTGAGAGCATTTATACATGTATCCATTAAAAGGACACTTTCAAGAACTCTTCACCCTTATGTCACTTGACATTATGAAACTTTAAGTGACTCCATCAATCAAAACTTATACAGAGTTCCAGGTGGCCCTTATCTTTGATGATTAACCAATTGCACACATTTACATGTCTTTCAGAAAGCAGGCAAGTTGGTGAGAACACCTATTTCTTCTTTATCTCTCTGTCCCACCCTTAGCTTTACAACACATGAAAGCCCCATCCCGTCCCATTTCACTTTTACCAAGAGGCACCTCAGTGTCCGCTTTACCCATTCAGAGATTATTGTTTCTTTTTCGTTTAACAAAAAGTATGGGAACTAGTTTTGTGAAATAAAAAAAAATACATAGGCACATCGGTTCCCATAGATCGTTCCCACTTTGACATGCAGATGTCCTTTCATTTAAGTTGAAAGGCAGCTAGCAGGGTTGCATTCAGGAGAAGAGACCTGATTATCTGGATTCCTTGGGCCTCTGAGTAATGGAGAAAGAGGAAGAGAGAAAGATCCGTGGATAAAGTCAAAGACATGGACCATAAGAGGGGTGCTATCTGTGGGATACTTTTTCCATCTACGAATGAACAGGCGCAGCTCTTTCTTAGAAAGATGATCTAAGGAAGGTGACAACACATGGGTGTTGTTTGTTTATGAAAGGGCCACCTCTGCCATTAATGTAGCAGGTGCAGTGGCACTGGGACCAAGGGGGCCACTGCACCCCATTTACGACTGTCATAATAGCAAAATTGGAGTGGAGGCGCATTTTTCTTGTCCTTCCTAGTATTAGGGCCCAGATCACCCTTGTTTCACAGGGTATAGGGCCTCAGCCCCGGGGGTGGGGGCTGTGATGTGGGGTTTTTGTTCTCATTTTTTTATTACTCAAAGGGGGAGACGTCCAACTTTGAGCCTCAGGCTTAGGAATTACATGTCTGTGTAGTGGGCAGAGGACAAAACCTGTTTCATGAGGCTGCGGGTGCAGGTGCAGTAGCACTAAGGTCCAGTGATGTGGAGGGCCAACTAATCCCCAATTATGGCTCTTTTCCTATCCTTCCTTGATTGCGTTAGGACCCAGTGAACCGTTGCTGTTCCAGTACACCACTGCTGTTCCATTTTTGCTTTTGGCCTCATGCCAATGGGCCAAGGGAGGTGAATATTGAAGCATAGGAGTCAGTTTAACTTGAGCCTCAGAGAGATGACAGAAGGGTTATGGCACAAGATCGGGCCCATGCTTTTCACAAAGCGCAGAGGAGACTGGCTGTTTCACAAGGCAGTAGCACCATTAGTTATGCAGGTAAAATGGCACTGGATCCCAGGGAGTAGGGGTGGCATTGCATCAGATCATGACTGGCTTACGTGCAAAGTGGTGACAACACATGAGAACTCCTTTTTTCTGAAAGGGACAGAGTCTATTTCAGGACTAGAGTGATGGCCAAGTGTGGTGGGAAAGGCAGAGTCAGAGAGACCACTGCTACTCAGGGCCACAGCTATAATTAGTGCAGCAGATGAAGTTGCATTGGATTCCAGGGGTGTAAAGAGCTCACAATACCCTAATTATGACGGAGTCTTTTTGTCATTTTGTGTTGCTGTGTGATGTATTCGATCTTGTAAAATGCTCACATTTAGTGCAGAATTTGAGCTACAGATAAGTATCCATGAAAATATATCCTACAAACCCCTGCGTTCAGACGTATTACTCCCACTCCCCCAAGTTTTGCCAGAAAGGTGTGGAGGGTGGCCTGACTTTAAAACATTTTCTTTATGGGGGCTCAGAACAAAATCATTTAATGATCTCTGCACTATGGAGAGAGGTATAAATGTTCCGATTGTAGGATTTAGGTGAACAAAATGGTGTTACCACATTGATTCCCAAGTTTTCGTCCAGTGATGCACCAGAGATCTCAGCTGCATTTAGCAGTGGAAGTTCCACGTGCAATACCACATTTCATAAACTAGTGGTATATAGTGCAAGCAATTTTGACTATTATGCATCAAAGTATACTTGTGGGGGTTAACGTGTGGTAGGAATTGTTGTGCCTAATTGAGCCTAATTAAATAGATGGATTGTACCTGAGATTCAACTAGAATACACAACAACAATCCTGCAATCACATTGCACACACCAAAATCATGCAACGATACATCATAATATAACAACGCAACAATAAAGGCATAGCACAACACATAATACAATTCACTGAAACAAAATGACAAAATTACAACACAATTCAAGAACATGTATAGTTAATAGACAACAATGTACCAATATAACATAACAAACAAATATTCAAAACACAAAATTACAACACAACATAACAACACAGCATCAAAACAATAAAACAATATAATTATGTAGTGTTTTGTTTGTGGCAGTGTTAGAATCTGTTCCATATTGTAGTGTTATATTCTCATACTGTTGCGTGATGTTGTCTGTTGCCATTCTGAAATATAGGTGGTCATTACAACCCTGGCGGACTGTGTTAAAGCGGCGGTAAGACCGCCAACAGGCCGGCGGTAAAGAAATAGCAATTACGACAGTGGCGGAAACCGCCAACAAAGACAGCCACTTTACCACTCCGACCGCCACGGCGGTACAAACAAACCGCGCGGCGGTCACCGCCAACAGACAGGCGGGAGACAATGTACCGCCCACACTATTATGACAGGCCAATCCGCCACCTTTTCCGGGGCGGATTCACCGCGGATAAAATACGGCGGAAACAGGAATCCCGAAGGAAAAACGCTCACCTCTACACACCCCACGAGGAACGAGGACGCCATGGATCTGGAACTCCAAATTCACCCTGCAATAGTCTTCCTGCTCCTCTACCAGGAGCACGAACGCCAGCGGCGAAGACCACGGTGAGTACTGCACCTACGACACAGGGGAGGGGGAGGGAAAAAACAGGGACATACACACACAACACCCCCACCCTCACCCACTACAACACACACACTAATGCATATCAATACATCACAGTTACACCCCCCAAGCCCCCCGGAAGAATGCAAAGACAATAGACAATGAGTGTAACCATTGTAATATATTAAAAGCAAGTAGGCAGAAATATATATATACACCATGTACAAAATATATACCAAGCATAGTAGTCCAGGTAGTGCTCTAATAAAGTCCGTGGAACACTGTGACCACACGGTATGGGCGGGGCCCACACAAGATCCCCGACCATAATGGAGAGAACACTGCAGGGGCATCAGAGAGCAACTAAACAGGCACCTCAGGGGGAGGGAAAGGGGGGGCACCTCAGCCGCTTGAGTGCACAACGCCAAATCCACGAGGGGGCCACATGCCCACTGTTCCATCCTGGGGAGTGCAAAGCCACAGTCTCTCAAGTCTCTACAGTGGGTGGTTTGCCCACTGTTCAATCCTGGGAAGTGCAAAGCCACAGTCTCTCCAGTCTCTACAGAGGGTGGTTTGCCCACTGTTCAATCCTGGGGAGTGCAAAGCCACAGTCTCTCAAGTCTCTACAGTGGGTGGTTTGCCCACTGTTCAATCCTGGGGAGTGCAAAGCCACAGTCTCTCAAGTGGAGAACAGTCTCCACTGGTTCTGGAGAGGGCATGGTGCCCAGAGTGCTACATCCTGCTAAGGACAGAGGTAGTGGATGACAGTCTCCACTGGTTCTGGAGGGGGCATGTTGCCCAGAGTGCTACATCCTGCTAAGGACAGAAGTAGTGGATGACAGTCTCCACTGGTTCTGGAGGGGGCTCTGTGCCCAGAGTACATCATTCACCCCGTGACGGACTCAGTTGTGTCAGTGCCCTTGACGCTCATGGGCCAGCGGTGCTTAAGACAGCGGTGCCCTGTTCAGCGGTGCTTAGATGGCGGTGCCCTGTTCAGCGGTGCTTGAGACGGCGGTGCCCTGTTCAGGGGTGCTTGAGATGGCGGTGCCCTGTTCAGCGATGCTTGAGACGGCGGTGCCTTGTGCAGCGGTGCTTGAGACGGCGGTGACCTATTCAGCGGTGCTTGAGACGGCGGTGCCTTGTGTAGCGGTGCTTGAGACGGCGGTGCCCTGTTCAGCGGTGCTTGAGATGGCGGTGCCCTGTTCAGCGGTGCTTGAGACGGCGGTGCCCTGTTCAGCGATGCTTGAGACGGCGGTGCCTTGTGCAGCGGTGCTTGAGACGGCGGTGCCCTATTCAGCGGTGCTTGAGACGGCGGTGCCCTGTTCAGCGGTGCTTGAGACGGCGGTGCCCTGTTCAGCGGTGCTTGAGACGGCGGTGCCCTGTTCAGCGGTGCTTTCTCCATTGCAGGGACTCAGCTGCTGGCGGTCCTTCATGGACCACCAGGGCTTTTGCTGGCAGTCCTTCATGGCCCAGCGGGGCTTGTGCTGGCGGTCTGGTCCTGGGCAGCTGGGCTTGTGCTGGCGGTCTAGTCCTGGGCAGCTGGGCTTGTGCTGGCGGGCCTGTCCTGGGCAGCTGGGCTGGTGCTGGCGGTCCAGTCCTGGGCAGCTGGGCTTGTGCTGGCGGGCCTGTCCTGGGCAGCTGGGCTGGTGCTGGAGGTGGCCTCCTGGGCAGCGGGGATGATGGCGGACTTCTCCACCGTGCTGCTCTTCCCAGACTTGCCGGGCTTCTTGTGGCCCTTCCCCACCTTGCATGGTGTCACAGCTGACTCCACACTCCCACTGGGACCCCTGGGAGCGGCTTTGGAGTCTTCCCCCTCTCCCACCGGGCACTGGCCAACTTCTGATACTTCACAGGTGGGGGACTGTCTGTGCTGTTGCTCCGTGCCACACTGGCTGCCCTGGTGGACGGTGCACTCCAGATTCCGGTGACTACAGGCACCACTGGTCCCGGAGATGTTGTGGCTGAGGTGCTATTTCGGGACCTAGGAGACGGACGGGGTGGGGGAGGTGTGGGAAAGAGGTCAAGGGTGGACAGGAAAAGTTTTTGGGACACACTGGGAAGGGTAGCTGGAGGGGGTTTGGGAGTGGAGGAAGAGGTGGTGGTTGTAGGAGGTGTTTGTTTGCTGACTTTGGGTGAAGGTGCATGCGCTGGAGGCTGTCATGAGGTGGATGGCTGTTGGGTGGGTGTGTGCCTGCGTTTGTGTATCTTGGGAGGGGGCGTCACAGACACACTGGGAGAGGACACAGGGGACGTGTGAATGGTAGTGGGCTGGTGACTGCATGTGAGCGGGGTGTGGTGGTGGGTGTGCTGGAAAGGGACGTAGTGGCTGTAGAGGTACTGAATGCAGGTGTGAGTGTAGATGAGACAGGGAGGGAGGAGGGAGACCAGGAGGAGGGGGACACAGTGGAGGCAGTGGATGTTGGTGTGTCTGCATGTGTGTGATGCTTGCATGAGTGCCTGTGGGATGTGTGGTGCTTATGTTTGCCTGAGCTTCCCTTGTGTGTTGACGTGTGTGCATGCTGGTCTGTAGGTATGCTTGGGATAGGCTGAGGTACAGGGGATTGGGTCGGGGTGGAGGAAGTTGGGGGGGGGGAGGCTAGAGACGGGGACAATGGCTGCCATCAGTGCTGAGGCCAGAGTTTGAAAAGCTCGGTGAAGGGCCGTCTGACCAGAATGAATGCCCTCAAGGAATGCATTAGTTTGTTGCAACTGCCTTTCTACACCCTGGATGGCATTCAAAATGGTAGACTGCCCAACAGTGAGGGACCTGAGGAGGTCAATGGCCTCCTCACTGAGGGCAGCAGGGGTGACTGGGGCAGGACCTGAGGTGCCTTGGGCGAAGGTGATGCCCACCCTCCTGGGTGAGCGGGCACGGGGCAAAGGCTGAGGGGCTGCTGGGAGGGCAGTGCTGGGAGGGGGGGTGGCAGCTGTGCTTGTAGATGGGGGTGGCACAGATGTTGCCGCCACCACAAGGGAGCTCCCATCAGAAGACGAGTCCGTGTCACTGGTCTCAGCTCCTGTCCCCACCATGGTGCTCCCCTCGCCCTCCGTCCCACTGGTGAAGTCCGAGTCCGTAGTGTGGCCCTCCATGGCCATGTGGGATGCAGCCCCCTGGTGCTCCGGTGCCACTGCTCCTCCGCCTGATGATGCTAATGCACACAAGAACAGGAAGACCACAAAAAGGGGGACGACGACAGAAGAAAGACATGTTGAGTGCATTCATTACCGCTACCGTTGGCGGACACGACAGACACAGAAGCACCCTGCACTACGCCGCGCTCTTGGTCTCCACTGTTCAATTGCTGGGAAATGGCCTACAAGGCAATGGACGACATCTGCACACATAGATGACACAGGGGCATGACTAGGTGTACTTGGCACTCTACAGAGGTGGGGTGGGGTACCACATAGCCTGCCTTACGGAGGGGCCTTGCCTACGGAACTCGCCCTGGCCTAGGGGAACCCACAGCCCACCTCCCCCACCCAGACACCTCCACTGCGCGCAATGTCAGCAGAATGAGGGTGTACTCACCCCCTTGTGGCTGCTGTGATGCCCTCAAGCGCCCATCCAACTCCGGGTAGGCCGCCGCCAGGATCCTGAACATCAGGGGGGTCATGGTGCGACGGGCACCCCTCCCACGTTGGGAGGCCATCCCCAGCTGAGCCTCTGCAGTCTTCTTGCTCCAGCGGCGAATGTCCTCCCATCTTTTCCGGCAGTGGGTGCTCCGTCTGTGGTAGACCCCCAGGGTCTTGACGTCCTTGGCGATGGCTCGCCAAATATCTTTTTTCTGGTGGGTGCTGACCTACATGAAATGTACAGGGGAAAGAGGAAGTAATTACCAACTGCAACGTCAAACTGATTGACCCCCATCCCTACCCTTGCCATGTGGCACATGCATTCACTGTCTTTTATGCACGCAGCACTCTCCCCACTTCCTTCTTGCATCCAGCCCTCTCCACACAGGCATAGCCCATACAACATGCTCCCTGTGTACTTACCTGTTTGTCTGGAGGACCGTAGAGTAGCATGTACTGGGGGAGGACCCCATCCACGAGTTTCTCCAACTCCTCCGATGTGAAGGCAGGGGCCCTTCCCCCCGACACTCGAGCCATTGTCTCTTCCAGACCGAGGTCACAGCAGCACTTGCAGTGTAGGTCCTCTCCTGTCGAAGATCAGGTATCGAGTGATTGAACAGATTGAAAATGGCGGTCACGTCCGCGGCGGTGCGTACCGTCACCGCCGGCGTACATCGTCATTGGCTCCTGGGATCCATAGGGTCCAATGTTAACCAATGCAGCACTGCGCCGCGGTCTTCGACCGCCTACATCGACGGTGTACAGCGCCAGCGCAGTTACCTCACATCCCATTGTCCCATTTTATAGGTCAGGCAGCCGCCATTTCAGGGGCCCACATGGCTTCATTTTCAACTGCGTCACACATACCTAGGCCTAGACTCAACACACATACAGGCCACCTTTTGTGTATGAATGGTGTTCTGGGTAAACTGTGGGTACGTACCTCTGAGTTGTTTGACTTTGTGCTCGCTGTTGTCCTTCATAGGCACCGTCCTCTGGGACATGTGAGGAGATGGCGGCATCCTCCGGTGTACCGACCATTGGTGGACCTGTCGACAATGGAGGAGCGACATGTGATTATCACATACAGGCTTGACCGTGCCACAATCCAGGAACTGTGTACCTAGTTGGAGCCAGACCTGATGTCACCAATCCGCCATCCCACAGGAATCCCCCCTCAAGTGCAGGTGCTGTCAGTGCTCCATTTCCTTGCAAGTGGGTCTTTTCAAACAACATTGGCCATAGCATCAGGGATGTCCCAGCCTATGGGGGTCATTCTGACCCCCGCAGGTGGCGGATGCCGCCGGCCTGGCGGGAACCGCCAGAAGACCGTACCGCGGTCGAAAGACCGCGGCGGTTATTCTGAGTTTCCCGCTGGGCTGGCGGGCGACCGCCAGAAGGCCGCCCGCCCACCCAGCGGGAAACCCCCTTCCACAAGGATGCCGGCTCCGAATGGAGCCGGCGGAGTGGAAGGGGTGCGACAGGTGCAGTTGCACCCGTCGCGATTTTCAGTGTCTGCCACGCAGACACTGAAAATCTATGTTGGGCCCTTTTAGGGGGCCCCTGCAGTGCCCATGCCAATGGCATGGGCCCCCACGGGCCCCACGACACCCGTTCCCGCCAGCCAGGTTCTGGCTGTGGAAACCGCCAGAACCAGGCTGGCGGGAAGGGGGTCGGAATCCCCATGCCGGCGCTGCTTGCAGCGCCACCGTGGAGGATTCCCAGGGGCAGTGGGAAACCGGCGGGACACCGCCGGTTTCCCGTTTCTGACCACGGCTGTACAGCCGCGGTCAGAATGCCCATGGAAGCACCGCCAGCCTGTTGGCGGTGCTTCCGCGGTCGTTGGCCCTGGCGGTCCTTGACTGCCAGGGTCAGAATGACCCCCTATGTTTTCCAACGTATTGTCCAGAGTGTTGTCTGCCTTTCTGAAACACATGCAGAGCTACATCTTAGTTCCTCAGGTGGAGGATTTGCCTACAGTGAAAGGTGTTTTCTATGCCCTGGGACACATCCCCAAAATCATAGGTGCCATTGATGGGACACATGTGGCTTTGGTCCCCCCACCCGCAGGAGTGATCAGGTGTACAGAAACCGGAAGAGTTATCATTCAATGAATGTACAGATGGTATGTTTGGCAGACCAGTACATCTCCCATGTGAATGCCATGTTCCCTAGCTCAGTGCATGACGCCTACAACCTGCGGAATAGCAGCATCCCTTATGTGATGGGTCAACTCCAGAGGCACCGTGTGTGGCTATTAGGTGAGCACCTGGAAGCAAGACAGTGGGAAGGGTTGTTTGGGTCTGGGGATATCCCTACAGGTTAGTGTGTGTCTAACAGTTGTCCCTCGCCATTTGCAGGTGACTCTGGTTACCCCAACCTGTCATGGCTACTGACCCCAGTGAGGAATCCCAGGACAAGGGCAGAGGAACGCTACAGTGAGGCCCATGGGCGAACTAGGAGGGTGATCGAGCGGACCTTAGGCCTCCTGAAGGCCAGGTTCCGGTGCCTCCATATGACAGGTGGATCCCTATTCTACTCACCAAATAAGGTGTGCCAGATCATCGTGGCCTGCTGCATGCTTCACAACTTGGCTTTGCGACAACAGGTGCCTTTTCTGCAGGAGGATGGTCCAGATGGCAGTGTTGTGGCAGCTGTGGAGCCTGTGGACAGTGAAGATGAGGAAGCGGAGGAAGAAGACATGAACAACAGGGACTCAGTGATCCAGCAATATTTCCAGTGAAACACAGGTAAGAGTACAGACCTGCCTACTACATGTACTTTAACACTACTGCCTTTCTACTGTCTGTCGTTTTCACCCAGTGTATGGTCACTGAGTTGTCACTTTCCCTTACGATTTCACAGATGTGGGTCCCACTGTGTCACATATGCTTAGATTCCTCATGGACTAGAGTTGTGTGACATAGGTTTGTTGACATTACAATTGAAAGAAAATTTTGTCACTGTAATTGCTAATACACTGTTTCGAAATCACAGACAGACTCCAGATTGTTTTGTGCTTTAAGTGTGTTTATTTAAGTGCTCAATATTGGTGGGGGTAGTGACATGGTGAGGGGTGATGGCGGAGGAATGTCCATGGCAGAGTCCAGTCTATTAGTCTCACAGGTGCATTGCCCTCATGGGCATAGGAAGTGGAGCTGGGGCTGTTTAAGGAAGGACAGAGTGACAAAGTGGGCCAGTAGGATGACAATCAGGGTGGTCTCATTTCTTGGCGGGTGTCTTGGCATCGTGCTCTGTCGTGTTCCTGGATCTCAGGGACTGTTTGTGGGGTGGTTCTCTCTCTGCAGGGGGTGGGGTGCTGGTGTGGTGGTCCTGTGGTGGGGCGTCCTGTCCACTAGCACCGGCGGAGGTGTTCATCGTCCATGCTAGTGTCAGGGGCCCCTTGTTGTGCCACAGTGTCCCTCCTGGTGTTCACAAGTTCCTTCAGCACCCCTACGATGGTGCCCAGGGGGGAGCTGATGGTTCTGAGTTCCTCCCTGAAGCCCATATACTGTTCCTCCTGCAGGCGCTGGGTCTCCTGAACCTTGGCCAGTACCGTCGCCATCGTCTCCTGGGAGTGGTGGTAGGCTCCCATGATGGAGGAGAGGGCCTCGTGGAGAGTGGGTTCCCTTGGCCTGTCCACCCCCTGTCGCACAGCAGCCCTCCCAGTTCCCCTGTGTTCCTGGGCCTCCGTCCCCTGGACCGTGTGCCCACTGCCACTGCCACTGCCCCCAGGTCCCTGTTGTTGGAGTGGTGGGTTAGCCTGGGTTCCCTGTAGTGTTGAACACACAGCTGATTGACGTGTCCTGGGGACGGAGGTATGGGCCCGCTGGGTGGGTGCTGTGCTGGTGTTTCCAGAGGGGGAAGGTTTGTGGTGGCCTGTGACTGGGTGAGGGAAACTGACTGTCCTGAGGTCCCCGATGGGCCGGGCTGATCATCTAAATTCAGTTGGACAGAGGTGCTGTCATCACTGTGGGCCTCTTCTGTTGGTGGTGTGGACATGTGTGGACCCTCCTGTCTGGTGACGTTGGGTAGGGGTCCTGCAGGGGTATAAAAGGATGGTTATTACATCTGTGTGTGGCATGGTGTGCAATGGGTGGGTGACCGTGTACCCCAGTGCTTGCATTCCTGTGTGGGACCTTGTGTGATGATGATTTAGGGGGTTGTATGGGTATGTGCAGTGGGCATGCTTTAGTGATGGGTGCCCATGCTTTGTTGTTGCATTACACTGTTTCGAAATCACAGACAGACGCCAGATTGTTTTGTGCTTTAAGTGTGTTTATTTAAGTGCTCAATATTGGTGGGGGTAGTGACATGGTGAGGGGTGATGGCGGAGGAATGTCCATGGCAGAGTCCAGTCTATTAGTCTCACAGGTGCATTGCCCTAATGGGCATAGGAAGTGGAGCTGGGGCTGTTTAAGGAAGGACAGAGTGACAAAGTGGGCCAGTAGGATGACAATCAGGGTGGTCTCATTTCTTGGCGGGTGTCTTGGCATCGTGCTCTGTCGTGTTCCTGGATCTCAGGGACTGTTTGTGGGGTGGTTCTCCCTCTGCAGGGGGTGGGGTGCTGGTGTGGTGGTCCTGTGGTGGGGCGTCCTGTCCACTAGCACCGGCGGAGGTGTTCATCGTCCATGCTAGTGTCAGGGGCCCCTTGTTGTGCCACAGTGTCCCTCCTGGTGTTCACAAGTTCCTTCAGCACCCCTACGATGGTGCCCAGGGGGGAGCTGATGGTTCTGAGTTCCTACCTGAAGCCCATATACTGTTCCTCCTGCAGGCGCTGGGTCTCCTGAAACTTGGCCAGTACCGTCGCCATCGTCTCCTGGGAGTGGTGGTAGGCTCCCATGATGGAGGAGAGGGCCTCGTGGAGAGTGGGTTCCCTTGGCCTGTCCACCCCCTGTCGCACAGCAGCCCTCCCAGTTCCCCTGTGTTCCTGGGCCTCCGTCCCCTGGACCGTGTGCCCACTGCCACTGCCACTGCCCCCAGGTCCCTGTTGTTGGGGTGGTGGGTTAGCCTGGGTTCCCTGTAGTGTTGGACACACAGCTGATTGACGTGTCCTGGGAACGGAGGTATGGGCCCGCTGGGTGGGTGCTGTGCTGGTGTTTCCAGAGGGGGAAGGTTTGTGGTGGCCTGTGACTGGGTGAGGGAAACTGACTGTCCTGAGGTCCCCGATGGGCCGGGCTGATCATCTAAATTCAGTTGGACAGAGGTGCTGTCATCACTGTGGGCCTCTTCTGTTGGTGGTGTGGACATGTGTGGACCCTCCTGTCTGGTGACGTTGGGTAGGGGTCCTGCAGGGGTATAAAAGGATGGTTATTACATCTGTGTGTGGCATGGTGTGCAATGGGTGGGTGACCGTGTACCCCAGTGCTTGCATTCCTGTGTGGGACCTTGTGTGATGATGATTTAGGGGGTTGTATGGGTATGTGCAGTGGGCATGCTTTAGTGATGGGTGCCCATGCTTTGTTGTTGCATTACACTGTTTCGAAATCACAGACAGACTCCAGATTGTTTTGTGCTTTAAGTGTGTTTATTTAAGTGCTCAATATTGGTGGGGGTAGTGACATGGTGAGGGGTGATGGCGGAGGAATGTCCATGGCAGAGTCCAGTCTATTAGTCTCACAGGTGCATTGCCCTAATGGGCATAGGAAGTGGAGCTGGGGCTGTTTAAGGAAGGACAGAGTGACAAAGTGGACCAGTAGGATGACAATCAGGGTGGTCTCATTTCTTGGCGGGTGTCTTGGCATCGTGCTCTGTCGTGTTCCTGGATCTCAGGGACTGTTTGTGGGGTGGTTCTCCCTCTGCAGGGGGTGGGGTGCTGGTGTGGTGGTCCTGTGGTGGGGCGTCCTGTCCACTAGCACCGGCGGAGGTGTTCATCGTCCATGCTAGTGTCAGGGGCCCCTTGTTGTGCCACAGTGTCCCTCCTGGTGTTCACAAGTTCCTTCAGCACCCCTACGATGGTGCCCAGGGGGGAGCTGATGGTTCTGAGTTCCTCCCTGAAGCCCATATACTGTTCCTCCTGCAGGCGCTGGGTCTCCTGAAACTTGGCCAGTACCGTCGCCATCGTCTCCTGGGAGTGGTGGTAGGCTCCCATGATGGAGGAGAGGGCCTCGTGGAGAGTGGGATCCCTTGGCCTGTCCACCCCCTGTCGCACAGCAGCCCTCCCAGTTCCCCTGTGTTCCTGGGCCTCCGTCCCCTGGACCGTGTGCCCACTGCCACTGCCCCCAGGTCCCTGTTGTTGGGGTGGTGGGTTAGCCTGGGTTCCCTGTAGTGTTGGACACACAGCTGATTGACGTGTCCTGGGGACGGAGTTATGGGCCCGCTGGGTGGGTGCTGTGCTGGTGTTTCCAGAGGGGGAAGGTTTGTGGTGGCCTGTGACTGGGTGAGGGAAACTGACTGTCCTGAGGTCCCCGATGGGCCGGGCTGATCATCTAAATTCAGTTGGACAGAGGTGCTGTCATCACTGTGGGCCTCTTCTGTTGGTGGTGTGGACATGTGTGGACCCTCCTGTCTGGTGACGTTGGGTAGGGGTCCTGCAGGGGTATAAAAGGATGGTTATTACATCTGTGTGTGGCATGGTGTGCAATGGGTGGGTGACCGTGTACCCCAGTGCTTGCATTCCTGTGTGGGACCTTGTGTGATGATGATTTAGGGGGTTGTATGGGTATGTGCAGTGGGCATGCTTTAGTGATGGGTGCCCATGCTTTGTTGTTGCATGCAGGGCTTGGTGTTGGGATGGGTGGTTTGTGATGTTGGGACATATGTGAGGAGTTGGAGTGCTGGGGGTGAGGGTGAGGGTGGGGGTATATGCTGGCATGCAGGTAGGGAGGGGGATGTAATAGGTAAGATTTGACTTACCAGAGTCCATTCCTCCACCTACTCCTCCGAAGCCCTCAGGATGCAGAATCCCCAAGACCTGCTCCTCCCATGTTGTTAGTTGTGGGTGAGGAGGTGGGGGTCCGCCGCCAGTCCGCTGAAGCGCCAGGTGGTGTCTTGAGACCACGGAACGCACATTCCCCCGTTCCACCTCTTCCTGATGTCCTCCCGATTTCTTGAGTGTTGTCCCACTGCGTTGACCCTGTCCACTATTCTTCGCCATAGCTCCATCTTCCTTGCAATGGAGGTGTGCTGCACCTGTGATCCGAATAGCTGTGGCTTTACCCGGACGATTTCCCCCACCATGACCCTGAGCTCCTCCTCCGAGAACCTGGGGTGTCTTTGCCGTGCCATGGGGTGGTGTAGGTGATGTAGGGGGTGGAGTGTGTGGTGATAAGTGTGCTGATATGTAGTGGTGTGTTGTGTGAGGTGTGTGGAAGTTCTGTGGGTGATGGTGTTGTGTGCCTGTGGATGCTGTTGTTCTTGCTGGTGCTGTCTCTCTCTGGCCTTCTTTCTGAATTTTTGGTCATAGGGGTTTGTGGGTGATGTGGGTGTGTGTTTTATATTGTAATGAATGTGTGGGAGTGGTGTGTGTATGTGTATCAGGTGTGTGTATTTTGAATTGTCCAATGTGGCTGTGTTTTGTAAAAGTGTGTGTATTTTGAGCGCAGCGGTGTGTACCGCCAATGGAATACCGTAGTTGAAAGACCGCTGCGTGGATTCGTGTGTCGTGATAGTGTGGGCGTATTTCTGTTGGCGTGATGGTGAAGGTTTTGTTTTCGCCAGTTTATCACTGACCTTTGGTGTGGCGGACTTGTGTGATTGTCTAGATTCTGGCGGATTCCGAACTGTGGGTCATAATAGCTGTGGCGGTGTGTTGGCGGTCTTCTGCACGGCAGAAATCGGCTTTTACCGCCAATGTTGTAATGACCGCCATAGTGTTTTGATTGTGTTTTATTTATGTTTTGTTGTGTTGTGGTATGCACATAAAGGTGTTTTTTGTTTTGCTGTGATGTTTAGTGGTGTTGTCTTGTGTTGTATTGTGTTGTCACATTGTTTTATTGATGTCTGTTTGGTTGTGTTAAGTGGGGATCTCATGAATTTTTTAATATGGTGATCTAATGATGTTTTGTAGTGTTGTAGTGTTTTTCTAATATTGTGTCACTGTTTCTTTTTAGTTTGTTTTATTTTTGTATTTGGTGGTGTTAGGTTGTGTTTTTGTTTTCATTTTGAGTGTGTTTCTTGTGGTTTGTGGTGTTTGTTTTTTGTTAGTGTGGTGTTTTGGCTGTGTTGCATTCTCTTGTGTAATTTTGTTTGTCGACCTGTTTCAGTTAGGTTATTGTACTGTATTCTGTTGTGGTTGTTTGCGGTGTATCTCCCATGTTTTTATTGTGTTGGTGCTTTCTAGTGTTGTTTTATTTCAAAAATATTATGTACTCTTGCATTCTGTAGCTTTACTGCAAACTTTAACAAATTCTATTACATTTCCAGCTGGATGCAGAATATTCCATTAAAGTTCATGTTACAAACAACCATTTAACATCGTCAAAGCTGACAATATTACCCTACTTCATGCCCACTTTTTATGACCAATGAGTTTCAAACTATGTTGTATACATTGCCTAAAGATAACTTTCTCCTATCTCACATTGTCACCGGGTCCTTAGTCACCAAAGTAGCTTGACACTTTGCTGACCCAGATGGGGTTCTCAGACTGTTAGACCCTTCTGAGCTGATTATATTGCTGAATCACCTTCAACTCAGTTTGGGACCAGAAGGATCGGTTGACCAAATAATGATAATGTAATATTTTTTTGTCCTTATTCCAACATCACTTAATCTTTGCATAGTTTCTTCTGCATAGGAAACTGACTTAGGCAGTTTGCTGCCAATAACTGGGTCAGCAAGTATAGTACATGAGGGGTAATCACTGGACTTATTGGACCCTATTGCCAAGAGACATAGGCCCTCATTATGACATTTGCGGTAAGTACCGCTTACCGCCATGCTGACTGTCGCCAACATACCGCCGTTGCGGTGCATTACCGCTACCCATATTATGACACACACATAGCAATCCGTTACTATACACACACAAGTCCACCAGCCCAGAGGTTGGTGATTAACTGGCAGTATACAAACCAACACCGTTACGGCAACAGAACTACGCACACAACATTATGACCCACGAATCACCACGGCAGACATTAAATGGTGGTAAACCATTGGCGGTACATACCACCACGCTCAAAATACACACACACAAAACAACACCACATTGGACAAATCAAACTACAAACCTCTGACACCAATTCATACACCACACCCACACCACTATAAAACACACACCCACATTACCCACAACCCTTTACGACTAAAAACAAGTGCCACAAGAGAGATAGCAAGACCACAGACAAGACCACAGCCACACACCACCATCACCAATATACCATCCATGCACCTTACATCACACACCCCAACACAGCACCCTACACACCCTCACCCACACCACTCACACTACACCCATGGCACCACAACGACACCCCAGGTTCTCTCAGAAGGAGCTAACGGTCATGGTGGAGGAAATCATCCGGGTAGAGGCACAGCTATTCGGATCACAGGTGCAGCATACATCCATTGCTAGGTAGATGGAGCTATGGCGGAGAATCGTGGACAGGGTCAACACCGTGGGACAGCACCCAAGAACAAGGGATGGCATCAGGAAGAGGTGGAACGACCTACGGGGGAAGGTGCATTCCGTGGGAGCAAGACACCAATAGCTGTACAGAGGACTGGCGGTGGACCCCCACCTCCTCCCCCACAACTAACATCATGGGAGAAGCAAGTCTTGTGGTTCTAAAAATTCTGGACCCATGTAATTTACTTTGCCACAGCAGTACGATTTTAGTATCAAAAGACTGATAATGACTAGTACACTAAGCATGAGCATTTTCGCTCAATTCCAGCAGCGTTTTCACCTCGAAATCGCCATTTTCGTCCTGCACTCGTGGCTCCCATTTTATACACGGCAGCCATTTTAAAAGTTGCCCTCACATAGGCTTATAATACAGTCGGATTTGATTCCAAGGACACGTACACCTTGATTGACTTTTCTCTGACCTGGGCAAGCTGGAACCATTGCCTCAGGCCAAACCTGTTTAGCCAGTCCCTCTCCCAGTGGCCGAATCAGATAGCATTGAGGCACACCATGCCATAAAACCCTTATTATCACACACACACCCTGCCTAATCTTGCTCACACCTGCACCTGCTCTTTTCTTCTTCTTACTTTACGAGGGGGAGGTGCCCGTTTTTATTGGGGGTCCACACTTATCTGATGTGAAATTCTAGGCCTTGCCGGGTAATTTATTATGGGTTGGATGACATGAAATATGAGGTTACATCATGACACTGTTTTTTCCTTTGTAGTGAAGACATGTGAATGACCAACCAAAATGTCAAGAATGTTTGCCTGAAGCTTAAAAAACTGTATATAAGGAAACCTGATTTTGCATTGACACACAATCTCCTGAGAACATACAAACCGTGCTGTTGTACTTCTAGGATGCTTGTTACTTGGTTGCAGCCAATAAATTCGATCTTTGACTTCACCTGGAAGACTCTGAGTTTCTGTAGTCTGAATCAGGAAAGTACCCGAGGTCTTTGGGTGTACCCTGGCACCGCTGGGTTACCGGATCAGTACCGGTTCTGAAAAACCCAGTACCTCAGTTGGCGCCCAACGTGGGGCGATACCAGCGGTACCGGTCCAAGCCTGAGGTCTGTGAGGAGCTTCGTGTGAAAATTCTGGAGGAAGGCCGCCACTTCATCGACCCCTGCATGTCGACGTGGTCCAAAAGTCTTTGCTGCGAGGTTCCCCGCTTCCCGACGGCTACGAAGGACTGCTGCCCTGGCTATCGCCCTGATTTGGACCCTTGATTTTTGGTAGAGCGAAACGATAAGACGAGTCTTCTGGTGACGTCATTGATATTTTCAGTTAAGTATAAGTGGAGCGTCTCCCAGTCCTTAGTTGGACACTTGGTTTGGTCCTTAGTTGGACACTTGGTTTGGTCCTTAGTTGGACATTTGGTTTGGTATCCCTTCGGGATCACTTTGATTTGGAACTTGCAAGTACCAAAGCCGAAGGACTCGTGTATTCACGAGACTATCGTAAACGATAATCCTTTGAAGTTTGAAGCTAGACTAGTGAGCGAAGATGCCTGGTTTTAGCAGACTTGGAAATTTGTTTTGTCTTGGTTATAAAAGGGACTCCCGGTTGGAGGACTCATGTCCGGTTCCTCCGATTGGAACTCCAACCTATGAACTATATGTGAAGCACGGAGTAGGCCCCATCACATATAATGAAGTATGGATCCGTTACACCAGAAAAGATGGTGTTTTAAAATGGCCCCAAAATGGTAGTTTTGACACAGAAATCTTAGATAACCTCGAAGTTAGACTTTTTAAGAAGAAAGCCCGGCCGGCAATGTTTGATTCTTTCCGCTTATGGCGTAAGGAAGCCAAGCAAAAGGAAATTAAATTAGCTAAGAAAAATAAGAGAGAAAAAGGTATTTCGATTATGCAAGCTGCTATACAGTTTAAAGATAACGAAGTAGAACAGTTGAATGAGCAGTTGCATAGGCGACATAAAATGACAGTAGATAAATGCTATCCAGTTTTGCCACCTCTTCAGCAAGATGCAGCAAAAGACTCTGAAAAAGATCCCCTAATGTCGCATTTGCTAAGTTCGCCACCACCCTATGCGCAGAATGCCACGGCACCTCCGCAACCTCTGGTTGCACAACCAGTGGTTGCATTGCCTCCTGCTCCTCCTCAGCACCCAACAGCTATTCTTCAGTTGGTTCCTATTCCTCCGGTGCAGCCTCCTCAAGGGCCACCGGCTTTGACATCTGCTCTGCCTTTACTTCCTACAACTTTGACTACTATAGCGACTACCACTCCTGGTATTGTTTCTGACACTGCTTCTGTCTCTGCCTTGTCTCATTCTGTTTTTCCTCCTGTTCATTTGTCAACCTCTCCCTCTATCCGTCAGAGAATGACAAACACTGTGACTAGTCTTTTATCTCCTCTCTTTGGGTCATTAGCTACGACCCCAGTTTCAGAGCGTAAACAATTGCGTAGCCAATTGCCTGATGGTATGGAGAAAGAGACACTGAATTATTTGGCGCATAAATGGGTTACTGAACCAGCGAGATATGAACTAGAGTCTGTTATGGATGTCTTCCATCAGTGGGAAGAACCGAAACAGAGATACGTTTTTGAAAAAATGTGTACTTTTCTTTCTGAGGATTTAGAGGAAAATGGTTTGGAGCCCAATCCGCCTAAGTTGTGTCATGTACGGTTTGATTTTTCGACAGGTTTGATTGTGGGTTCAGATGTCGAGAAAGCAGTTGCGACGTTATTGTCGTTTAGGACTGAAGGTGTTTCCAGGTTATTGTTTAAATATGATTCTTCTGCTAAAAAGAAAGGGAAACAGTACCCCATGAGAGAAGTTCCCCCACAGTGGAGGGAAGGGGACTCAAATGCTAATCCACCTGTCCTGCCTCATTTCCAGCGTGTATGGGTACATGTTCCCTGGAAGCGAGCTGAAGTTTTAGCCCTTAAACAGACATTGCCTGATCCCCGTAAGAATCCTACAGGGTATTACAAGGAATTGTCACAGACTGCGGGGTCTTGCATTATGAATTTAGCTGACATAGACATGTTGTTTGGGAATGTTGTTCCACAGCCTTTATGGGGAAAGATTCGCCATACAGACCATGCTCAAGAGTTAGGTGACACATGGGCTAATATTGCTGCTGCAGATGCCCGACAAATTGGTGGTGCTAAACCTGAGCCTTTAGTGACTGAGCTTCCTGGTAGGATTATTGATTACATGAAAACTATAATGCCTGCGATGCGTGTAAACTGGGATAAATTGTCTGCATGTAAGCAAAAGAAAGAAGAAACGGTATCAGATTTCTTCACCAGGTTTGAAGAAACGTTTGTGGACCACAGTGGTCAAGATATGAGCACGGAAGGTGGTCAACGTTTGTTCGTCGATAAATTTGTGCATAATCTGCTTCCTGAGTTGTGTAAAAAGTTAAAAGATTCAGAAAGTTCTTGGGCAGTTTCCTCTTCGGCACAGATATTGGCTACTGCACAATACTACGAAAATGGAGATAAAGATGAGAGAGATAGAGTAGAGAAGAAAACAAAAGATTTGAAAACGAAGGTTCTGTTACAACAAGCGTACCCGCCACGTGGTGGTCAGAATAGTGGTGCACAGAACAACTATCAGAATAACTATCAGCCCCAACCGTTTCAGGGAAACTCGCAAAGAACCGAGTATGCTCAACCACGTATCCCAGTAGGTCCCAATCAGTGTTCATATTGCAAGGAAGAGGGTCATTTCAAGTATAGTTGCCCTGCTTTGCTACAGCGCGCAAATGGTACTTCCGGTTTAAGAGGTTGAGGTGTTCCACAAGCACCTAGAGGAAGAGGACGTGGATATATTCCCCAGAGAGCGCGCCCATTCCTCCCTCAAAACTCAATGAACAGATTTGATCAACAGGTTAATGCATCTGGTAGGACGGCTCAGTACTATACTGATGATTACTATACAGAGGGTGAGCATTTGGACAGTAATGATTGCTAGGACAGCCATAGACAAAGAGAGGGAGTTGTTTCAGTTCCAGTAGATCAGAGTGGGCCTTATGTTAAAGGTGATTGCATCAGGTGTGTCAGAACCTTTTCTGTTGGATACTGGTGCTACCAAGAGTTCTATTATGCACTCAAAACTCCCTGGCGCACCTTTGTCTGGCGAAACAAATGTATCAGTAGGGTTTTCCGGCGCCCCAGTTAGAAATCCGATTTCTAACCCTATATCTCTTTCTGTTGGACCTTGTAAATTTGAAACACCCCTTATTTTGACAACAGGTTGTGGCGAGAACTTGTTAGGATTAGATTTGTTAAAGAGATTGTATGCGACATTGTATTGCTCTCCTTCTGGAGTGCAACTCACATTGGGTAAGAAAGTGGTTTCACCAATGTATTTGTCAAAGGACAGATTTCCACCAGAATTTTCGTCTCTTCCTAATACTCTTTGGGCTACTGGACCTAATGATGTAGGTCTTTTGGAAATTCAGCCATATGTGATAACATTAAAAGCCAATGTTAAAATGCCACGTATTCCCCAATACAAGATCTCTAGTGAAGGGGAAAAAGCGTTGTTGGCAATTATTCGTGATCTGATTGAGAAGGATGTAATTGAAGAGACAAGAGGCAACGTTTGCAATAGTCCTGTTTTGCCTGTCTTGAAGCATACTGACCCTACTCAGCCACCTGTTTATAGGTTTGTAATTGATCTTAGAGAGGTGAACAAAATAGTTGTGCCACAGTTTCCAGTCGTCCCCGATATCACTGCATTGTTGACAATGATTCCAGCTTCAGCCACTTGGTTCTCAGTAATAGACCTGAAAAATGCTTTCTTCAGCATCCCTATTGCAGAAGAGAGCAGGGACATTTTTGGCTTCAATTTGGGAGGACGAAGTTTCAGATTTAAGAGAGCTCCTCAAGGCTATTGCGAAAGTCCATCTATCTATAGTCAGGCTTTGAAAGCACAACTTGACACTCTTATGTTACCTGATGGCGCCACTCTCATTCAATATGTCGATGATTTGCTAGTTGCCGCAGATACTAAGGAGATCTGCAAAGAAGCAACATTTTCATTATTGCGTCATTTGTCTGATTTACACCACAAAGTGTCCCTTTCAAAGTTACAGTATTGTCAAAAAGAAGTGACCTATTTAGGTCATCTCTTTTCGAAGGAGGGAAGGCAACTGACCCAAGAGAGAATCAGGGCTGTTGCAGCAATAAGTGTGCCAAGAACACAAAGAGAAGTGTGTGCTTTCTTGGGTATTACATCATATTGCAGACAATGGATACCTAATTTTTCATTAATAGCCAAACCCTTGGTGGCATTAACTTGTAAAGATATACCAAATCCCGTCCCATGGTCTGAAGATTGTCAGAAAAGTTTTGTCGAATTACGTGATGCATTATGTTCAGCTCCTGTGTTGGGTACCCCCAACTACAGCAAGCCTTTTACATTGTATGTCCATGAGAAAGAAGGTTGTGCATTAGCAGTTTTGACACAACAGTTTGGAGACAGGGAGCGTCCATGCGCCTATTTCTCTTCAACCTTAGACCCAGTAGCTAAGGCACTACCGAGCTGCTTAAGAGCGGCAGCGGCAGCTGCTGTTTCTATCCGACAGTCTGCTGGTTTAGTGATGAATAACACATTAGTCGTAATGGTTCCACATGCAGTGGACACGTTGTTAAACAGAACCAAGACACAGCATTTAACTAGTGCTCGATTGTCAGGTTACGAGTTGACATTGTTAGCAAGCCATGTACATATAAAAAGATGCACTACACTTAACCCAGCTACGTTATTGCCAATTGTGACGGAGTTAGATACTTCTGAACAACATGATTGTCTCCATAGAACAGAAGAAGAAACAAAAGGGAGAATAGACCTTCTGGACACTCCCATTGCCAAGAGTGATGGTACTTTGTGGGTGGATGGTTCATGCTTTAAGCTCCCGAATGGTGAGACGACTGCGGCGTATGCTGTGACAACTTTGGGTACGATTGTTGAAGCTGCACGTATCCCACATAATTCAGCCCAAGCAGCTGAGTTAATAGCCCTAACAAGAGCATGTACAGTATCAAAAGGAATTAAAGTGACTATCTATACCGATAGCCAATATGCGTTTGGTGTGGCCCATAGTTTTGGGCGTTTGTGGAAGGAACGTGGGTTCCTGACCTCGCATGGAACTAAAATACAGCATGGTCAGTTGGTAAATGAGCTTCTTGATTCACTTACTTTACCGTTGCAAGTTGCGATTGTGATGTGTAGCGCACATAAAAAGGTGACTGATGATGTTGGTCGTGGGAATGCATTTGCTGACGAGGTCGCAAAAGAAACGGCAAGGAATGTGATGAGCCGAATGTATGTTGCGGGCCCTGCAAGATGGATTGGTGATGTTGGAATGTGTGAAGATACGATAGAAAGCGTGAAATCGATTCAAGCTGAAGCCACAGCGAGAGAATTGAGTGAGTGGAGAGAAAGTACGGGTAAATTGGATGTGAATGGTTGTTGGGTCGAGTTGTCAGAACATCAAAGATGGTTGCTACCCGATGCGTATGTGCTTGCAGTAGTTACAATGGCTCATGGAATGGCTCACATCAGTGTGAAAGGGATTTGTAAGTTGTTGGCCCCAGTATGGCAAAATACAGGAATTCCCAAGTGCGCAGAAAATGTGGTTAGAAATTGCATGGTATGCCTGAAACACAACCCTGGTAGAGGAACCCCAACTCCAGCTGGTCATTTTGCACCTCCTACGTATCCTTTTGAGGTTTTGCAGCTAGATTTCATCCACATGGAGAGGTGCAACAACTTAAAATACGTACTCGTTGTTGTTTGTGCCTTTTCAAGATGGGTGGAAGCCTATCCCCTAAAAGACAATACTGCGCTATCCACAGCCAAAGCCCTTGTGAAAGAGTTCTTCCCTAGATTCGGAATGCCGAGAATGATCTGGAGTGACAATGGAAGTGAATTTGTGGGTCAAGTGATGAAGAAAGTATGCGAAGGGCTAGGCATAAACCAAAAGTTTCATGCTGCAAATCACCCCCAATCAGCTGGATTAGTGGAGTGCTATAACGGCACTCTAAAGCTAAAATTGGCCAAGATACAAGCGAGCTCTGGTCTCAAATGGCCTGACGCTCTACCCTTAGCACTCCCATCAACCAGAATGACTGTGCATTCACAAGTGAAACTTAGCCCTTATGAAATAATCTTTGGCCTCCCGGCCAATATATGGGGAGTGCCTAGGCCCAAGAAGTTCAGCGAGATAGAGCATCCTGTCGTGCTTGACTATCTGTATGAATTGACGGCTAAATTGCGTGTCTTACATCAACAGGTCCACGACACCCTGCCTCCGGTCTCTGAATCTCCAGGTCATCCTATTGAGCCTGGATCCTGGGTTTTAATAAAGAACTTTCAGCGAACCAAAAACGAGCAGCCCAGGTGGACCGGACCGCACCTCGTTCTTCTCTACACAAGATCAGCTGTTCGAGTAGAAGGGAAGAAACACTGGATCCATGTGACCCATTGCAAAAGGGTACCCCTACCTCTGCCATATGACCGGTGGGTCCAGGAAGGTGTCGCCGACTCAGAGACTGAAACCGTGCCATGTTTTCTGCCTTTCAGCGATGTACGAATAAAAGGAACACCCACTGAGAAAGAAAGTGATGACATTTTACAATCAGCAGTATCACCGTCAGTTCGATTGGACACTACAGAACCTGAACTCCTTTTTCAGGACCACACGATCCCTGGGACTAACCGTTATGATCTACGACCAAGAATAAAGGACAAATAAAATAGTTTACTTTTCTTCTCTTTAGCAAAGTTCTCCAATATGGAAAATTATTTTTGAATGACTTTTTGCTTTTTGTATTTTTTGAACCTCCATCCGGGTTCAGCTGTAGGATCGTGGCTGAAAAGACTTAGGGGGGTAGCCTGTGGACACAAGGTCTACAGGTCTGGTTTGTTCTAGGGCGGCCTGGAACATTCAGAACACTCCTAAGTGAAGTAAACCAACCGCCACAAGCGGCAACGGTTAGAGGATGGAATCTTTCCAGAATGGAGAACATGTTGAAAGACTGAGTTTCAAGAAGAGAATATGTGAAACGATAACCAGGAAACGGTTTTTGCTGCTGTGCATTTTTATGTTATTTAGTATACTTATGTTTTTTATAGGATATATTTTATTCTGTTTTAATGTGATATTGGCACCCACTACCTCGTCTGCACCTCCTCCTTCCACTGTTTCCCCACATTATTTTCAACTCCTCCCTAAACATGAATCTGCTAGGAGACTAGAGTTCATTAATAACTCCTTCATCCAGCTTTTGCACCAACACCAACTAGTGATAAATACAACTAACTGTTGGGTGTGTGGCCTTATGCCTCACACAGCAGATAAAGGTATCCCTTATCTGATCCTGCCTTTTAGCCACAATGGTTCCGTGTGGGCATTCAGAACGATATTCATCTATGCACACTACCCCCTACGTTTTGCGGAAGACAACCCTAAGAAAAATGCTTTAGTTAAAGGTATCATAGACATGATGAAGGACAATATCCTCTACAAGACTATCCCCAGAGATGCGACAATGGCATATATAGGATGGAACATGACCGGATATGAAGCCACAATGAATGAGAAACAGCAAGCTAAGATATCTTCCCTGATTTGGGTTGTACCCCATCAGGGTCACCTGTGTCTGCAAGGTACTGGCAAGAATCCCAGAGCTCAGCTAGGGGAAAGCGTCTGCACTGAGACATATGTCTTCGCATCTCAGACCTCCCCTCCGCTCTTGGCAGCTAAGGGTACCTATTTCATCTGCCATGATAGAGCCTTTACATGGTTGCCCCCTGACTTTTCGGGCACATGCTTCGTTTCGTTCCTGTTGCCCCCTACCTACACAGCAGCGGCAGATTACCACAAGACAAGGATAGTTAGAGGCGTCTTCAGTGAAGAAGACACTGTAGGACAAGAATTTGGGGACTTCGTAAAGGGTTTTCTGCCGTTCTGGGGACAAATAAGTAACAGCAGGAGTATAAGGCAATTGATAAGAGTGGTTGAATCCACCGTGGCTGAAACCGCTGGTGCCCTTGGTAACTTGACTGCTGAGCTCCAGTCGGATCGTCTTATGACCCTTCAGAACAGGGTCGCATTAGATGTCATACTTGCAGACCGGGGTGGAGTATGTATATTGATCCAATCGAGTTGCTGTGTTTTTGTCCCAGATAACGCTCCAACAGTATACCAGGCCATCTCCAAATTGCATAGAATTTCCGAATCTATTCATTTAGATAAAGGAGATTGGTCATTAATGGGATGGTTCTGGGAACTGATATCAGCATGGGGATGGAAGATTCTGATGGTCATTGGGATGATCTTGGCCATTCTTTTTCTGTTCTGTCTATGCGTGCAGTGTGCTCCTGCGATATGTGGTTTCTGTGTTACATCATGCATAAGGAAACCTGCACCAAGAGACGAGCTAAATACTAGGATGATGTTACAGCAACATCTCAACGACTTTAGAAACATAGACCTGGACTCAGATTAGCATGAGAATAGGTTTATTGCCTATGTAAGGGCAAAAGGAGGGTTTGTGGTTCTAAAAATTCTGGACCCATGTAATTTACTTTGCCACAGCAGTACGATTTTAGTATCAAAAGACCGATAATGACTAGTACACTAAGCATGAGCATTTTCGCTCAATTCCAGCAGCGTTTTCACCTCGAAATCGGCATTTTCGTTCTGCACTCGTGGCTCCCATTTTATACACAGCAGCCATTTTAAAAGTTGCCCTCACATAGGCTTATAATACAGTCGGATTTGATTCCAAGGACACGTACACCTTGATTGACTTTTCTCTGACCTGGGCAAGCTGGAACCATTGCCTCAGGCCAAACCTGTTTAGCCAGTCCCTCTCCCAGTGGCCGAATCAGATAGCATCGAGGCACACCATGCCATAAAACCCTTATTATCGCACACACACCCTGCCTAATCTTGCTCACACCTGCACCTGCTCTTTTCTTCTTCTTACTTTACGAGGGGGAGGTGCCCGTTTTTATTGGGGGTCCACACTTATCTGATGTGAAATTCTAGGCCTTGCCGGGTAATTTATTATGGGTTGGATGACATGAAATATGAGGTTACATCATGACACTGTTTTTTCCTTTGTAGTGAAGACATGTGAATGACCAACCAAAATGTCAAGAATGTTTGCCTGAAGCTTAAAAAACTGTATATAAGGAAACCTGATTTTGCATTGACACACAGTCTCCTGAGAACATACAAACCGTGCTGTTGTACTTCTAGGACGCTTGTTACTTGGTTGCAGCCAATACATTCGATCTTTGACTTCACCTGGAAGACTCTGAGTTTCTGTAGTCTGAATCAGGAAAGTACCCGAGGTCTTTGGGTGTACCCTGGCACTGCTGGGTTACCGGATCAGTACCGGTTCTGAAAAACCCAGTACCTCAGTCTTGGCAATCATGCACCCTGAGGGCCTGGCAGGAGTAGGAGGAGGACTGGACTCTGGTAAGTTAAATCTTTACTACTTTCACCCCCCTACTTGCAAGTCATCACATACCCCCACCCTTATACTCACTCCCATCACTCCACCACCTCCCACACACCCCACCATCACAACCCACCCATCCCAATACCAAGCCCTGCATGCAACACCAATGCATGGACACCCATCACAGACCTGCATGGACACCTATTACTAAAGCATGCACCCTAGACGGAAACAGCTAGCCCACCAAATAACAACTCAGACTAAGGCCAAGCTGCCAGGGCAATAACAACCATAGAGGGCAACACACCCATGCACAAGATGTCAGACGCAGAAACAATAACACTGCATGTACATCCCCACAGGTCCCCCAGCCAACGTCACGGGAGAGGAGGTGCCTGCCACATCCAGTCCCCCCACAGAAGAGGCCCACAGTGATGACAGCAGCTCTGGATGACTGGATCTGGATGACCATCCTGGCCTATCAGGGATCTCCGGACAGTCGGTTACCCAGGCACAATCCCATACCACCACAGAGCCTCCCCCCTCAGGAAACACCAGCACAGTTCCCACCCAGCGGGCCCATACCTCTGTCCCCAGGACACGTCAATCAGCAGTGTGTCCACCACTACAGGGACCCCAGGCCACCATTGCAGGGGTGCTGGCAGACATGGCCAACACTATGAGGAGGCAGTGGCACACCACCGGGCCCCTACCACTAGCCAAACCAATGAACAGCCCTCCAGCTCTGCTGCTGCTAGTGGACAGGAGGCCCGCCACAGGACCAACAGGCCAACTACACCCCTCCCCCTGCAGAAGGAGAACCACCCCGCAAACCTTCCGTGTGATCCAGGCAGAAGCCAGAGACTATTGCAAAGACCCCGCCAGGAAATAAGACTCTCCTGAATGTCACCCTTGTGTCCCACCCTGTCACCCTGTCTACCTTGAACTGCCATTCCTCCCCTTTCTATGCCCCTTTGGACAATGCACCTGTAATCCACTTAGACTGGACTCTATCCTGGACTTTCCTCCACCATCACTCCAGCCCATTGCACACCCCCTTTACTTATTAGCACATAAATAAACACCTTTTGAAAAAATACAAGTATGGAGCATGTCAAATGATTTAACTATGTATTCGTTTAACAAGTTTAAACACTGCTATACAACTGTACAATAATGTATATATAGAAATGACCTGTAGTTGGCTACAGTCAACACACCAGGAGCGATAGTGGGGCACAAATATCTGCAAATAGAGATGCCAAAGGGTACACTGAGTGGCCATAGAAGTGGGAAAATCAGCCTGCCAGTGACAATGTCAAACACAAAACTGTCAATTAAAAGTGAAGTTACACTGTCTTACCTGTGTGTCCTTGGAAGTATTGATGAATTATTGCACTTCTGTTGTCCTCATCCACATCCTCTGCCTCCTCATCTTCACTGTCCACAGGGCCCACTGCTGCCACATGGCCATCTCCAGCCTCATCCTCGTGCAGAAAAGGCACCTGACGACGTAAGGCAAGGTTGTGCAACATACAGCATGCCACGATGATCTGGCAGACCTTCTTGGGTGAGTAGCACAGGGAACGACCTGTTAGATGGAGGCAACAAAACCTAGCCTTCAGGAGGCCGAATGACCTCTCTATAATTCTTCTTGTTCGCCCATGTGCCTCATTGTAACTTTCCTCTGCCCTTGTCCTGGGATTCCTCACAGGGGTCAGTAGCCATGAGAGGTTAAGGTAACCAGAGTCACCTGCAAATATCGAGGGACACCTGTAAGACACACACTAACCCTTCGGGCCCACACCATACCCATACACCAACATCCACTGGGTGGAAACAAGCACTCACCTATTTAGCCACACTCGGTGCCTCTGGAGTTGAGCCATCACATATGGGATGCCGCTATTCCTCAGGATAAAGGCATCATGCACAGACCCAGGATACTTTGCATTGACATGGGAGATGTACTGGTCCACCCGGTACACTATCTGCACATTCATTGAGTGAAAGCTCATTTGATTTCTGAACACCTGTTCATTTCTCCGGGGGGGACAAATGCAATATGTGTACCATCAATTGCCCCAATAATGTTGGGGATATGTCCCATTGCATAGAAATCAGCTTTCACTGTCGCCAAATTCTCCACCTGGGGGAAAACAATGTAGCTGCACATGTGTTTAATCAGGGCAGACAACACTCTGGTCAGCACCAGGGGTCTGTACACGGGGGATGTCTCAATCTCCTATTTATCCGCAACGGTTGCAATCTATGGGGCAAAACGGTGAGCAGCTGGTCAGTATCTCATATTTCCAAACACTACACTTCATTGCATGTTGTGATTGTAACAGTATATTGTTGGATAGGTCCAAATGTTGCTTATGTGCACTGTGATGCAGTTAGGTTCCATGGCCTGCCCCCCCCCCTCAAATGGCGTCTGCCTGTCCTGTATGGAGAGACATGTGGAAACAAGGTAATTCCGCTGACGTGCGCCGTTGCGTGAGGCGGTCGAGAAATGCCGTGCAAATCCTCATGGGTTATCACTGGGCCCTATGGGTTACAGTGGCCAATTCTGATGTATGACGATGGTGACGGTACGCACCGCCGCGGACGTGACTGCCATTTTCTTTCTGTTCACTCACTTGCTACTTGACCTTCAACAGGAAAGGAGCTGCACTGCATGTGCTGCTGTGGCCTGGGTCTGGAACCAACAATGGCTCGTGTGACTGGGGAAAGGGCCCCTGCCTTCACCACAGCGGAGTTGGAGAGACTGGTGGATGGGGTCCTACCTCAGTACCAAATGCTGTATGGTCCTCCAGACCAACAGGTGGGTACACTGTGAGCACGATGCATGGGGCATGAATGCATGGAGTGGTGTGTGTGAAGGCCTTGTGAAGGAGGGGGGTTGGTAGAAGGGCCCTGGGCAGCATGCTGCATGTATGTTTGGCCATGTCTGTGGGTAAGGGGATGTGATGGGCTATCCTGTGCCATGAGTGTAACAGGCAGGACGGTCTGACTGATACCTTTTCCTATGTGTATTTCTCTGCAGGTCTGCACATCAGAAAAAGGGTATATGGCATGCTATCACCAAGGACGTGCGGACTCTGGGGGTCTACGGCAGGCGAAACACCCACTGTCGGAAATGGTGGGAGGACCTGAGACGCTGAGCATGGAAGACGGCGGAGGCCCAGCTGGGGATGGCCTCCCAACGAGGAAGGGGTGCCTGTCAAACCCTGATCCCCCTGATGGCCTGCATATTGGTGGTGGCCTACCCGGAGTTGGATGGGCACTTGGGGGCATCACAGCAGCCACAAAGGGGTGAGTACAGTGCCCATCATCACTACTTACGCCTGGTGGGGTGGTATCCAGGTGGGGGATATGGGCCTCTGGTTGCCCCTGGGCCAGACCGGACATTGCAGGGTAAGTCCCATATTGGGCAGGGTCTGATGTAAACTTCCTCCAACCAAGCTAGTAGGCATCCACTACTGGGCAGGGGTCTGTGGGTCTCTGGTGTGCCGCAATTGGCGTTAGGTGTCCCTGTCCATGGGCTGGTGACTAGCATTGTGACTGGCAGTGCATTCCCTAGTGCGTAGGGCTGTTCTCTATGTCTGTGTGTTGTGTACACCAACGGTGGTGTTGGTGGCTCCATTTACCAAGTGTATCCTTTGTCTCTTCCCTCCCCTTTTTGTTTTGTCACCCTGTCCTTATGTGCATTAGCATCGTCTGGCAGAGGAGCAGAGGCACTGGAGATGGAGGGAGCTGCATCCCACATGGCCCAGGAGGCCAAATCCACCAATGGTGAGGGCATCAGTGGAACGGAAGGCGAGGGGAGCACCACAGCGGAGACTGGAGGGGACAGTTCGGACAGTGATAACTCCTCCGATGGAAGCTCCCTGGTGGTGGTGGACACCTCTGTGCCCACCCCAGCTACAGATACAGCCGCCACCCCCAAACCAGCACCACCCTCCCAGCAGCTCCTCAGCATTTTTCCCATGCCCGCATACCCAGGAGGGTGGGCATCTCCTTCACCCCAGGCTCCTCAGGCCCTTCCCCAGTGAGCCCTGCTGCCCTGAGTGAGGAGGCTATTGCAATCCTGCGATCCATCTCTGTTGGGCAGTCAACCATTGTGAATGCCACCCAGGGGCTGGCATCCCAAATGCAATAGACCTATGCATTCCTGGAGGGTATTCACACTGGCATGGCGGCCCAACAGAGATCAATCCAGGCTCTGACCTCCTCACTGATGGCAGCCATTGTCCCTGTTTCTAGTCTCCCCCCTCCAACTTCCTATACCCAATCCCATTCCCCTCAACCCCAACCTATCCCAAGTACACAGGCAGACCAGTATGCACACAAGACAACTCACAGGAGTGGTTCTGCAAACACAAGCACCACACATCATCCCACAGGCACTCACACAAACACCATCCAGATGCAGAGATACCAACATCCCCTGCCTCCACTGTGGCCCCCTCCTCCTCGTCGTCCACCTCCCTCCCAGTTGCGTCTACACTCACACCTGCATGCATTACATCCTCATCCACTACCACATCACACCTTTCACTACACGCCCCTCACTGGCAGTCACCACCCCCACATTCATGCACATGTCCCCTTTGTCCTCCCCCACTGTGTCTGTTCCCCCTCCTCCCAAAGTACACAAACCTGAGCACTCAGATACCCAACAGCCATCCACCTCACAACAACATCCAGCCCATGCACCTGCACCCAAATTCATCAGACAGACACCTCCTACAACCACTTCCTCTTCCTCCACTCCCAAACCTTTACACTCTTCCCGCTCCAATGTCCCTAAGAAGCTTTTCCTCTCCACCGTTGACCTCTTGCCTGCCACTCCCCCCCATCCTTCACATCGAGCCAAAGTGGTCAGAACCCAGGCGAGCACCTCAGGCACCCAGTCCACGGCCACAGTAATGTGAACAGCTACTCCAGGTAGGAGAGGATGCCGGGCACCAGCCAGCTACACTGAAGGGGCGCCTGCACCAGGTGCTGCAAGGAAAGCCAAGGAGGCACCACCAGCTGCATCAAGGAACAGCAAGGAGGCACCCCCAGCTGCTTCAAAGAAGGGCAAGGAGGCACCCCCAGCTGCTTCAGGGAAGGGTAAGGAGGCACCACCAGCTGTGTCAAGGAAGGGCAAGGAGGCACCCCCAGCTGCTACAGGGCAGGGCAAGGAGGCACCACCAGCTGCGTCAAGGAAGGGCTAGGAGGCACCCCCAGCTGCTACAGGGAACGGAAAGGAGCAATCCCCAGCTGCTGACAGGAAGGGCAAGGGGCTTGTACCAGAAGGCAGGAAGGACAGGAGGCCTGGTGTTGGGAATCATTCACAGCCCCCACCACCAACCATGGGGGTTCAGCCGTCTGAGGCTGCAGGGGATGGGCTGGAGCCCCCCCCACCACTGCTAGCACTGCCACCAGCACCACCACCATCACCGCCACCATCACCACTGCCAGCAGCCCCAGTGGGCAGCTATCCGAGGATGCAGGAGAAGGGCTAGAGCCTCCCCCACCACTGACAGCACCACCACCAGCACCACTGCCAGCAGCAGCAGCCCCAGTGGGCAGCTGTCCGAGGATACAGGGGAAGGGCTGGAGCCTCCCCCACCACTGCCAGCACCACCTGGGCTGGAGCATCCCCCCACCACTGCCAGCACCACCAACCAGCACCACTGCCACTACTGAACAGTCATCAGCGCCGGCAGACAGTGTGTAGTCCTGCCTCCGTGGGCTGTTGTGCGGCCTGGCCCCTGCAAATCCTGCGGGTCTGACACCCAGGTGAGAGACTGTGACCTTCCACTCCCCAAGATCTACATCACAGGGCACAATGCCCCCTCCAGAAGGAGTGGAGAAACCATCCTCTCACCCCATCCTTCCCAGGATTTAGCACAGTGGGCACTATGCCCCCTCTAGAACCAGTGGAGAAAGCCATCCACTCACCCCATCCTTTCCAGGAAGAAGCACACTGGGCACTATGCCCCCTCCAGAACCAGTGGAGAAGCCATCCACTCACCTCATCTGTCCCAGGATGAAGCACACTGGGCAAAGGCCCCTCCAGAACCAGTGACAAAGCCATCCACTTGAGAGACTGTGGCCTTGCATTCCTCAGGACCAAGCAGTGGGCAAACCTCCCACTAGAGAGACTGTGGCCTTGCACTCCCCAGGATCAAGTAGTAGGCAAACCACCCACTAGAAGGACTGTGGCATTGCACTTCCCAGGACCAAGCAGTGGGCAAACCACCCACCTGAGAGACTGTGGCCTTGCACTCCCCAGGACCAAGCAGTGGGCAAACCACCCACTAGAGAGACTGTGGCCTTGCACTCCCCATGACCATGCAGTGAGCAAACCACCCACTTGAGAGACTGTGGCCTTGCACTCCCAGGACAGCGAACAGGGCATGTTGCCCCCTCCAGAACCAGTGATGTTGTGCCGTCTTCCGGCTGAGGTGCCCCCCCATTCCCTATCCCCCTGAGGTGCCTGTCTATTTTTTATCTGATGCCCCTGTAGTATTCTCTCTGTGTTGTTGCAGGAGTGAGGTGGGGCCTTGGCCTTTGTGTGGTGGCCCTGTGGCCCACGGACATTGAGGACTGGGCAGTATCCCTACATTTGTAAATATGCATTTATGTTTGGATTTTGATGCACTTTTTCATAGTATTTTATCATATTACACTCAGTTACCGTCGTGGTGACTGTCTGTCTGAGCGGTTTCCACCGTGGTCATGATTCAATTTTTTGTTTCCGCCGGCCTGCTGACGGTATTACCGCCGCTTTATCACGACCACCAGAGTTGTAATGAGGGCCTAAGTATTTTGCACACTTCAGTCATTGGGCTATACTTGGGCTACGTTTGGGTGATATTTGTGCTATATTTGGGTTCTTTTTTCTCTGATGGCCATCTTAGGAGACTTATCTGTTATGAAGCTTACTAATATCCTCATTTACTGCGGTATTCTCAGTAGAAAATGCTTTCAGTTTTCTACTTCGATTCCATCAAGAAGGAGGTCGGATGTGCCACACTTTGGGCATGAATTCAGAATCTTAGCACTCTAGTTGCTCTTTAGAACACTGCAGTAAACTGCTGAGCACCAGGGAGTTAAATGGCAGTCTGCTGCTGGTGTTTCAGTCACCGTGGCAGAATGTTTAATAAAATAGCAGCAGAGGAAGATAGTTGAGAACTCACTTAAAACATGTCCAAAAGTTTCTTTCTACAGCACTATCCATAATGTCTTTGACAAAATGAACCCCTCATTTCATTCCTTTCTAAATCAAATGTTTTACGTTTTACGTTTTACTAGTTTGATTCAAACAAGATGGCTTCAGGTGTGCCACACTTTTGTCATAAGTAAGACTGTTAGTGCTCTAGTTGTTCTTTAGAACACTCTGGGAGGCTGCAGTAGATCTCAAGGGAATCAACTGACAGGCTTCTCCTATGGAAGTACGTTTTACTGAGAACAACAGACTTCATTCTCATATGGCTGAGAAAGATAGTGTGAATTTACAAACAATATGCTCTCATTTTAGCTTCTGGAGCACCTTTCATAACCTCCACGGGAAAATAATGAGAAAACTGTTTTTTCTCAAACATAATTCATGAAATCCCAGCAGAAGGCTTTTTCGCAGGACAAAATCACCTTAACAACAAACGATTTATACTGTAACTAAACTCTGTTCCCACCCTTTATACATTGTTTTTTTTGTGACCCTCTAAACCTACCATATCACTTTTTTTTATTAGCCCCAAGTTGGCTGCCATTACTTTCTGGATGAAGTGCTGACAGTCAATCAGATATGACCATGAGATCTGTGCTTAGGCTCTGCCCAGATGTACAAATGTGGATCTCCTTTAATATCTTGAAAACTACTGAATGGATTTACACCAAATAACAAAAAAGTGTGCTTGCTGGACCAAGAGCTACCTTCCAACCAAATTTGGTGTATTTCCGTTCAGTGTGTTGGGCTGCAGTCCTATCTGAAATCTCTATGGGAATTAAAATAGTAAGCCTTTTTTTTTTTTGATCCCCCTGTCCCCAGCCCCCATTTGATGGATCACCCTGAAATTTTCAATGCACAACAAGACTCAACAAGATACTTTTTAAATAAAATTTCATGAAGATCCGTCAACGGCACCAAAGATATAGCCGAGCCAAAAAACGTTTTGCTATAGAAACTAGGTCCTAACTATAACTACCAGCCAGCAAGGGAGTCTGGAAAGTGTTGCTGGACTCCAGTTTGATATTTGTTTTCGCCACCACTTTGCTGACCAAGACACGCTGATCTACACTGGTTCAGACACCTCTCCCCCGGACCATGCCCTCCTCTGCTGATGGGTTATTATAAGACAATGACAGCGAGTCTACACTACCGGCAACTATCACTGGTTCACCGCTTCCCATATTTTATTTACTTGAAGCGACAAACAAGTTGTCATTTTTCTGGAGTTGCCTGGCTCCAGTAGCGATTGCTTGCCATGTCTCAGTGGACTGTTGCCCATTTGTTTGTTTTTATGAGTTTCACTTTCTCATATTAATTTTAACTCATTACGGTTACAAGTACCTGGTCTGGACTCAGGGAACCCTGGGGAGACTGGGAGGGGTTGCTGGACTCCAGTTTGATATTTGTTGTCACAACCACTTTCTCGACTGAGACACAGTGATCTACAGTGGTTCAGACATGCCCCAGGACCATGCCCTACTTTCCTGGCAGGGTATTTTACACGATAACAGCGCGTCCCCTCTGCCAATAACTATCACTGGCTCACCTCTGCCCATATTTTCTTTTCTTGTAGAGACACGCAAAGTGTCATTTTTCTGAATTTGCCTGGCTCCAGCGCCGATGGTGACCCTATCTTAGCTGGCAGTCACCCTTTGTTTGTTTTTATGAGTTTCACTTTCTCATATTTATTTTAATTCATTTCTATTACCAGTACCTCGACTCAGGAGGACCCGGGGAGATCAGGAGGGGTTTCTGGACTCAAGTTTGATATTTGTTTTCACCACCACTTTGCAAACCGAGACACACTGATCTACAGTGGTTCAGACACACCCCCGAACCACGCCCCCTCTCCTGGCAGGCTGTTTGAACCTGATGACAGTGCACCAGCACTGCCGACAACTATCACTGGCTCACCTCTGTCCATAGTGTATTTCCTTGTAGTGACACACATGGTGTCATTTTCCTAGAGTTGCTTGGCTCCAGTAGTGATTGGGAACCATATCTTAGTGGGCTGTTGCCCATTTGTTTGTTTTTATGTGTTTCACTTTCTCACATTTAACTCGTTTCTGTTACCAGTACCTTGTCTGGACTCAAGGGAGCCTGGGGAGACAGGGGGGGGGGGGGGGGGGGGGAGGGGATTTGCTGGACTCCATTTTGATATTTGTTTTCACCCAGTGCTTAATTTGTGCTTGTTGTTTCCGGTGCTGAGCACCGGCACTTATTTGTGAGGTCCTGGGCTTATTCTTATGCCTCAAGCATTTGCTGCGAGCAAAGGACACATATGGGAAAGGCGAAAGAAGGAAAAACTTAAAAGCGTCATAGAGGGAGAAAGCAGAAAGTTGCAGGATGAGCTGAAAGGGCAGGGGTGGCAGTAAATGGATTGAAGAGGTCCGAAATGGCTCCAGGATTACGCTGCCTCAGTATTCAGTGCTGGCAGATTTAATTACATCAGCCTCGTGTTTAAGAGAAGGGCTTTGAGCACCAGCACCTCTTTATTTACAAATTAAGCACTGTTTTCACCACCACTTTGCCGACTGAGACACGCTGATCTACAGTGGCTCGACATGCCCCCCTCTCCTGGCAGGCTATTTTAACATGATGACAGCTCATCCGCGCTGCCAAGAACTATTACTGACTCATTTCTACCCATATTTTATTTCCTTGTAGCGACAGTCAAGTTGTCATTTTTCTGGAGTTGCCTGGTTCCAGTACTGATTGGGCACCATGTCTTAGTGGGCTGTTGCCCATTTGTTTGTTTTTATGAGTTTCACTTTCTCACATGTATTTTAACTCGGTTCTGTTACCAGTACCTTTGCCGACCAAGACACACTGATCTACAGCTGTTCAGACATGCTCCCGACCACTTACCCTCTCCCTCCTGGTGGCTATTTTAACATGATGACAGTGAGCCCGTGCAGCGGACACGTGTAGTAGGCATGCCAAAGTCGTGCCTAAGGCAAGCCCATCCGTGCCTGTCCGCGTCCAGATGACACCAGATGCCAGGGACCCTGATCCTCGTGCGGCATATTCCTGCAACTTCTTGGTAAGTAGTGCTACAGGCAAGCCTGGATGAGTGTAACTGCTTTTGTTTTGCTGAGTTGAAGGAGAAGTATGCCTGCAATAACTGCTGATTTCAATGTCTCCCGGGGTCAAGCTCTGATCCCACTCCAGAGCCTCTTCCCCTACCTGAAAGCCCACATAAAATAACTGCTTTTTATTGAATGTGCACTCACTTATTAAACAGAAATATGAATTCTTTGAGTTTTGATGATCAAATACTCCTGACATAGTTTCTGTCATGGAAACCTGGGCATGTGACACCTCCGCCCCGAATCTAGGGGCAGCGTTACCCATGGGCTACGTTATCTCTAGGGTAGACAGGCTAGAAAAACGTGGTTGTGGCATGACCATTGATTTTAAGGAACATTTGGTATTCCGTTGCAAGTCAGCCAGTATAGATTTCTTTGAATCTCTACCTTTTAATTGTAAAATCAATAACAACTCTTCATGCCAGGGCTTGCTAATTTATAGACCTTCTGGTCTGAGAACGGATTTTCTAGAGGCAATAGGGAATTTTATCCAAGGAAGCATGGTGTTCGCCAATTTCATGATTTTAGGTGATTTTAATTTTCACATCAATATCCAGGAGAACATAGAGACCAGTACTCTCATTGGCAGTTTTTAAAATTTTGGTCTGAACCAAATAGTGAACAAGCCCACTCACCTGGCCCGCCACATACTTGAGGGTATTTTTTTCTTACGACCCTGAGTTATTCATGGATGATGTCTTTCAGGTCCCGTGTCCGGTCACCTGGCAGTTCATTTTTTTATGCACCACAATTAAAATGCTACAGTTAAAATGCTGCAGCCTAAACTATCAAACAGTTTTTATCAGGGTAGGTCCTGGTAAAAAGAAAACAGGGCTGACTTCAGGAACATTCTGATATCATCCTAACCACCTCTTGAAAGGGAGCTAAAAGACGTGATTGTTAGCTTCAATATCTGGGTCAGCGATGTGTTTAACAAACTGGCCCCTCTAAATCAATTTAAAACCCATTGATCAAAACTATCTGCCCCATGGTATTCCACCAAAACTCAAACTACTGAAAAGTAAATGCCGTAAACAGGCAAGAGCTTGGAAGACTGCCTATGCCCCAGACTTAAGTATAAACAATTAATTTAAGAATACAAAGAACTGATCATAGCGGAGAAAACCAGTTATTTTACAAATAAGACTCAGACTGATAGCAATATTTCTAGAGAGCTTTTTTAAATAATCCAGGAGTTATCATCTCTACCAGCTCTTCCAGCCATAGCTCCATCTCAACAGCTATGTGATAATTTAGCCAATTGTGCCCAACTTAAAGTTGTGACCATCTATCAGGAATTAGTAGAAGCCACCAATAAGGTACCTAAAGCAAATAGGGATGACCCCTGTGGTGTGGTTATCGCGACAGAACAAAGCCACCTTACTCTTGAATATTTCCCTCCTCTCTCAGGGGAGAGAGTTATTGATCTAATGATACTTACAAAATCTGTCTCTCCATTGGACCCTTACCGGGCCAAGTTGTTTTGAGAAGTCTCGGAACATATTGCTGCCCTGATCCCGGTTCCTCTCACTAACATTTTGAACAAGGGCCTCTTCCAGAGAGAAAATGGTAAATGGCTGCCATTCTATTGCTATTAAAAATCCTCTCTTGAACCCCAAGAAGAAAAACATTATATAAGGCTCATGTTCTTAGCCAAAACGTTTAGAAAGAAAACTTTACTCCACCTTAGCTGATTATCTAGGTCAGCATGACATCCTGGATGGTGACCAATTTGGTTCCAGGAAAGAGCATAGTACCGAGACAGCACTTATCGGTGCCACTGAAGAAGTCAGATACATCCTGGATGAGGGTGGCAAAGCAGTAGTGATCTTACTAGATCTATCTGCGGCCTTTGACACTGTGAGCCATCATAATTTGAAACAGAGGCTAGCAGAATTAAGCCAAAACCAGTCACTCATTCACTGGGGGCCCTGCCTGGCCCGGTAGAAAAATCCAAAAACCTAGGAGTGCAGAATGATGTCAAGCTTCATTTTTCCCATCAGGCAAATGAGCTAGCTTCATCCTGCCGCTTCCGTCGAAAAACTTTGTGCAAAGTGTTGTCTTTTATTCCCCAGGACCTACACAAGACTGTGGTCACATCCCTTGTCCTGTCTAAATTGGACTATTGTAATGCCCTCTACGTAGGGGCACCACTACAAAATGTATAAAAGCTCCAGAGATTACAAAATGCAGCTGTGAGGCTTTTGAAAATATTAAGATATATGAAGCAGTCTCTGAGGCCAGAAAAGAATTGCACTGGCTTACGATCTAAGAAAGAGTAACCAATAAGGCCCTCTGCATCACCCACAGGACCTTCCACCAGGTGGGCTCCAACCCCCGGAGAAAAAATGTTGCATGGTTTGGTCCCTCGAAATCCCTACCTTCCATGAATCAATACGTAAAGCGTAGAAGCTTTTCATATTCTACCTGCCTGCTCAGGAACCAGTTACCTGATTATCTAAGAAATCAGTCCAATATTCTTTTGTTGAGAAAACATCGTAGAACCTGGATTTTTTCTGCATGACCACACCGTTACTTATTAGCTTTGATACAGACAGAAGCAACTTGATGCCCACGGGGAAATGCGTGCTTTAAAAAATTAATAACATAACATTATGTATATAATATATTTTCTATCCCCCCAGTCAGGGAAGTCCATCAAGGTACTGATTTGTCTCCCCTGGCTTTAGGCTGGTGGGAGGTTGTGTTGGACTTGGCCGTTTTAGCGGGGTCATCCCTAAACTTTTTGCCTCCTTCCTCCTATTTCTTATGCTCTCTGTCTAAATTGTATTGGTGATTGGTTTATCCACGATTAGCACATTTCATTTACCATTAAGTCCCTGGTAAAGTGCACTAGAGGTGCCCAGGGCCTGTAAATCAAATGCTATGAGTGGGCCTGCAGCATTGATTGTGCCACTCACATGAGTAGCATTGTAAACATGTCTCAGCCCTGCCACTGCAGTGACTTTGTGTGCAAACCTGCACTGGCAATCCAACCTGGCAAGTGTACCCACTTGCCAGGCCCAAACCTTCCCTTTTACTACACGTAAGTCACCCCTAAGGTAGGCCGAAGGCAGCCCCATGGACTCACACTTTGAAAATGCATATTTTGATAAAGTTGTTTTTCAGATTGTTTGAAAATTCCCTTTTAGAAAGTAGGCATTTTCTTGCTTAACCATTCTGAGCCTGTGCTGATTCTGTTGCTGAATACACGTCAGGGTCAGGCTGACAGTTGGGCTGTTTGTGAATCCCCTCTAGACAGTGACACAAAAGGAGCTGAGGTGTGTCCTACATTTCCCGATGAGTCTTCCTGGTTTACAGTGGGAAGGAGGAGCTGTCACTTGCACTTGAAAGGGCTGTCCCTGTCCTCTCATAAAACAGTCTCCAACCTCCTGGTGTGTGCCTGGGCTGGGCAAGAAAGAGGCAGGGTCTTGTGCACTATAAAGACTTTCCTTTAAAATTTGGCCTTCTTCAAAGGCAGCAATTAGTATAAGTATTCGACTGCTAACCCCATAACTTTAGAACACTTCTGGATCATGAGGAACCTCTGCCAAGGAGAACAGCTGAAGAGCTGCGAGGAGGGGTGCTGCCCCTTTGCTATGTGCACTTTGCTGGGTTGGCCTGCAGTTGCTGCTTCTGCTTTAGAAAGGGCAAATACTGGACTTTTATTTGTGTATCCTGCTTGTGAAGATTCTCAAGGGCTTAGACTGAGCTTGCATCCTGTTAAGAAGTCTCAGGGACATCAAAGACGTCATCTGTCAGCATGTGGGCTCTCCTGCTGAGACCCCCTGACCTGCCAAGTGGTGCCGTATCCAGTCCCTGGGCCAAAGGAAGGAGAAGCTGGTAGAACCAGAGTGATAATCCAGGTACGGGAACAGAGTGGCATAGAAATCAATGCAGCACCTGCACCATGGCTGAAAAATCTCTGCAGTGCCGGTGAAATCATCGCATCACCAGCTCAGAGTGGATTCATCACTGCCATGCGTCCGGATTTTCCATGCATCATCCCTGGGTGCCAAAATCTTCCACATCACTGCATGGACCTAGTGGTGCTTGTCCGGAAATCGATGCTTTCCCGACAGAGAAAGAATTGATGCATGGCCTCATTTGGGAGTAAGGAATCAGTGCATTGCTTGCTTTTCTGACGCATGCTCGCTCATGCTGCTTTATTTTTGACACACACCAGGTACTTTGTGCTAAAACATTACATCCATTGATTTCTATGGTACAGAAATGGTCCCCCCTCAGCCCCAGGGACCACAACCTCCCCAGGTCTGCAAAAAAGACTGAAGGGGGCCTGTTTCGGAACTCTGAGCGCCAGGGACCCTACCTCGCTCCGGCAATGCTCGTTGGGTGGGGGCTGCATTGCCACCCATATGGAGCTAATAATGGTTCTGGGGCCCGGCACTCCCCTGGGCAGGCTCCTGCTATGTCCAGGGGTGCCGAGGTCCAGGACATAGCTGCTTGCTGTGACTTGGTGGGAGCTGACAGCTTCCACCAAATCACAGCAAACATTGAGCTTAGATAAAGTGAGAGCTGTTTGACAGCTCTCACTTCATATGAGCAGAGGTTTTCTCTGTTTCCCTGCCTGCGGAGATGCAGGCAAAGAAACAGAGGAAACATTGCTTTCACAGAGAGGGAGCTGTGTTAACAATGCCAACTCCCACAGTATTGTTGGGAGTTGGCTAGGCCTATGGGGGCCTTCAGGCTCCCCCCGTGGTCCATGCCTGGGATGGAGTCCCCAGGGCTGAGATCGGCCCGGGGGGGCATGCAGCCCCCTCACTAAAAAGATAAATATTTAGGCCCCTGTGCCGAGATCGGTCTGAGGAGGGGAGCAGGCTGGCAGCCCCACCAAAATGTCAATATTTTGGCAGGGACCCAGGGGATGGGGTCCTCTGGGCTGAGATCAGCCTGGTGAGGGGGGGCCACATGGTCCCCCCTCCCACAATAAAAAATAAATAAACTGTGCTCTGGGGGATGGGGTCCCGGGGTGAGTTCTCCCTGGAAAGGGGGGTCACGCAGCCCTCATCCCCCAAAAAAGGCACATTTTAGAAGGTTAAGCCCCAGGAGGTGTGGCCCCTGGGGGTAAAATCAGCAAGGGGAGGGGGGCATGTGGACCGGCAGTCAACTACTGCTGAGATAACTCTAACTATAACAGGTGAATTTTTATGGATTGATACGTATGAAATGTGAGCTTGACTATAAAGTCCCTGTAACCTTTGTTTTTTTAAGTGAATTTCTGTGTTTTTTTAATGATAGTTTTAATTTTATTTCCTAACTATAACGTCTCTGTAACCTTTGTTTTTTCAGTATATATATATATATATATATATATATATATATATATATATATATTCAAAAACAGTTCCTGCCTCTCTTCTTGTCCTCACCCGCCGGGATCGGTGTACGGCTATGGGTGAAGGACCAGTAATTATATAGCAAACCAAAAAAACTTGAGAATTTCAAACGCCAGCACTCCATACAGCTCCAATAGTTGTTTAATAGCTCACATCAATGGCAATGCCTTTCAACCATTATGGTCTTCTTCGTAGCCAAATTGTTTTACAGACGCCCCATCCCCTATAGAAAATATACTGATAGGTTTACTAAACATAGAAGAAATATCATTACCAAAGAAATACTACACAATTGCTACATATTTTTTACACTTTTTTCTTTGTTTTTCTTTTCAATAAATTTTCAAATTAGATAAAAATAAATCGATGCTCATCCAAATTATACTTCCTAAAAGGAAACACAGATATCACCATGTACTATTATAATCAAATTCAAAATATATATAATGGCCTTTCTACTATTTTCATATAGATATCCTCCTAATTTCAAACAAATTAATACTCCTCATGTCCTGTTGCCAACAAAAATGTATTATATTTCAGAATGGGCATCCATTCCTAACCTAATTTCCATTTGTGTGGTCATTATATTGCTACATTAATATAAAAGTCAAACCTTCTAAAATAAGCCAAATCATGTAATTTCAATTAGTTTCGGGAGTGTGCCTGAAACTTACTTTGATGCCAGCTATCTGTAATCACGAGAAATAATGGACCCCAATGTCTCGTAACCCTTAAAAAACCCTCAGTCAATGGCTAATTTTGTTATGTTAACCCACGTGTACAAAAAGTTCCTCGTTCTGGTTCAAACCCCAAGGGTACTTGCTGTTTAGTCGGATTATATACACTGATTCCATTCTCCTAAGAATGCGTTCCCTGTCACCTCCCCTTGGTGTTAATAACACCCTATCAATGCCAAAAAATGACATTTTATCAGCTTGTCCATCATGCACTTGACCACAGTGGCGTGCAACCGGATAATTTACATCATTGTTCTTAATTGCTCGCCAATGTTCAAAAATTTGTTTTTTTCAATGGAAAAATTGTACTTCCCACATATCGAAGCCCACATGGGCAGCAAATAACATAAATTGCAAAATCAGAATTACAATTCAAGAATTTTTGGATCTTGACTTCTTTACCCATGGGTAATGTATATGTTTTGCAATTTACACCATTCTTGCATGCCTTACATTTGGCACACTTGTAAAAGCCGTGTTGGCTATCTAAAAAGGTCACCTTTCTTCTATTCGGGTAACTGCGTACCAACATATCCTGTAGGGAACTGCTCCTCCTGTATGTTATTTTTGGGTAGGGAATTGGGTAGGGAATTCTTCCAATTATCTTGTCAGTTCTTATTAAGTGCCAATATTGTTTCAAAATTTTCCCCACTTGATCCAAATATGCATTATATGTAGTGATGCATCTCACAGTATTTTCATTCTCTTTTCTACTTTTGGGAACTAATAAGGTTTCTCTTTTCACCTTTGCTACCTTTTGACAGGCATCCTCAATCACTTTCATGGGGTAGCCCCTAGATTTAAATCTTCCTTCCATATTGTTCTGTTCCTGCTGGAAACTCTGAAATGAGCTACAATTCCTTTTAGCTCTAAGTAACTTCCCATAAGGGATACTCCACCTTAGGTTCGGGGAATGATGACTACGGGCATGTAAAATACTGTTCCCTGCCGTACTTTTCCCGAAGAGGCTAGTCTGTAACGTATCCCCTTCCACTGTTACCACTACATCAAAAAATTCCATGATTTGTCTGTGTATTTTATGTGTAAACCTCAAATTAAGTTCATTGTTAGATAGCCAATCCCCAAAAATACATAGCGGGTCATTACGACCTCCGCCGAGGTACCGCCGTGCTGTAGACCGCGCCGCGTATTATGACCGCTGGCAGCCCGCCGTCCTTTTTCGTACAGAAAGCCGCCAGCAGCCATACTGGCAGACGGCGGGAAAGTGGAGGTTGCTCAACCTCCACCGCCACGCCAACAGAACACCGCCCACTGAATCACATCCCATGATTCGGTGTGGCGGTGTTCTGGCGACGGTGTGCTGGTGGTGGTGCTGCCCTCATGGATCCCGTCCCCTCCTGGAGGATCAACGGACAAGGTAAGTTGATCATCCGTTAGGGTGGAGGGATGTTGTGTGTTGTGTGCATGCATGGGGGTGTGCGTGTGAGAGTGTAGAGGGGGTGAGTGAGTGAGTGTATTCGTGCGGGGGGTGTTGTGTGTATGGGAAATGTGTGCGGGTTGGGTGGTGTGCATGTCTGTTTGTATGTGTGCGGGTATGTGTTGTCGGGGTGTATGTGTGCGTGTAGGGGTGTGTATATGTGCATGTTGGGGGTGTGTGCGTGTAGGGGTGTGTATATGTGGATGTTGGGGGTGTGTGCGTGTAGGGGTGTGTATATGTGCATGTTGGGGGTGTGTGCGTGTAGGGGTATGTATATGTGCATGTTGGGGGTGTGTGCGTGTAGTTGTGTGTATAAGTGCATGTTCGGGGTTGGGGTGGGGAGGGGGTTGTGCCACCTCTGGGGGGTGGCAGGGGGGTGGGAGGTGTGGTGGTAGGATTTTGTGGGGGGTAGCGGGGGTGGGGGAGACCCCTGTCAGTGGCAAGGAAGGAATTCCCTGGCACTGATATTGCCTACGATCTCATGGCGGTTCCCAACCACCCGAGATCCATGGCGGTATGCAGGGTCCTGATACCGTCGGTGGTCTAGTGATGACCGCCGGGCTGGAGACCGCAATCTCCAGCCCAGCGGTCTTCACCGCCATGGCGGTCGGAATGGTGAAGTGGCGGATGACCGCGGTAGTCATAATTCCGATTTTTTTTTCGCCGGCCTGTTTGCGGCTTTACCACCGACTGCCAGGGTCGTAATGACCCCCATAGTATTGACCATCCCATATTGCAAAAATATCATTAAAATATCTGGTCCAAAAAATAATGGCCGTGCAGAAGACCGCCAACACACCGCCGTGGCAGTGGAAATCCGCCACAGCTATTATGACCCACAGCACGGAATCCGCCAAAATTCAGACACCCACACAAGTCCGCCACACCAAAGGTCAGTGATAAACTGGCGTTAACAAAACCTCCACCGTCACACCAACAGAAATACGCCCACACTATCACGACCCACGAATCCACACGGCGGTCTTTCAACCGCGGTATTCCATTGGCGGTACACACCGCCGCGCTCAAAATACACACACATATACAAAACACAGCCACATTGGACAATTCCAAATACACACACCTGATACACATACACAGACCACTCCCACACATCCAATACAATATAAAACACACACACACATCACCCACAAACCCTTACGACCACAAATCACGAACGAAAGCCAGAGAGAGACACCACCAGCAACAACACTAGCATCCACAGGCACACAACACTATCACCCACATAACTTCCACGCACCTCACACAACACCCCACTACATATCAGCACACTTATCACCACACACACCACCCCACACATCACCTACACCACCCCATGGCACGGCAAAGACACCCCAAGTTCTTGGAGGAGGAGCTCAGGGTCATGGTGGAGGAAATCGTCCAGGTAGAGCCACAGCTATTCGGATCACAGGTGCAGCACACCTCCATTGCGAGGAAGATGGAGCTATGGCGAAGAATATTGGACAGGGTCAACGCAGTGGGACAACACCCATGAAATCGGGAGGACATCCGGAAGAGGTGGAACGACCTACGGGGTAAGGTGCGTTCCGTGGTCTCCAGACACCACCTGGTGGTTCAGCGGACTGGCGGCAGACTCCCACCTCCTCCCCCACAACTAACAACATGGGAGGAGCAGGTCTTGGCGATTCTGCATCCTGAGGGCCTCGCAGGAGTAGGTGGAGGAATGGACTCTGGTAAGTCAAAGCTTTACTATTACATCCCCCACCCTACCTGCATGCTATCACATACCCCCACCCTCACCCTCACCCCCAGCACTCCTACTCCTCACAAATGTCCCAACATCACAAGCCACACATCCCAACACCAAGCCCTGCATGCAACAACAAACATGGACACCCATCACTAAAGCATGCCCACTGCACATACCCACACACCCCCCTAAACCATCATCACACAAGGTCCCACACAGGAATGCAAGCACTGGGGTACACGGTCACCCACCCATTGCACACCTTGACACACACAGATGCAATAATCATGCCTTTATACCCCTGCAGGACCCCTACCCAATGTCACCGGACAGGAGGGTCCACACATGTCCACACCACCAACAGAAGAGGCCCACAGTGATGACAGGACCTCTGTCCAACTGGATCTAGATGACCAGCCTGGCCCATCTGGGACCTCGGGACAATCGGTTCCCCACACCCAGTCACAGGCCACTACAGAGCTTCCTTCCTCTGGAAACACCAGCACAGCACCCACCCAGCGGGCCCATACCTCTGTCCACAGGACATGTCAATCAGCAGTGTGTCCACCACTACAAGGAACCCAGGCTAACCCACCACCCCAACAACAACAGGGACCTGGGGGCAGTGGTAGTGGGCACACGGTCCAGGGGACGGAGGCCCAGGAACACAGGGGAACTGGGAGGGCTGCTGTGCGACAGGGTGCGGACAGGCCCAGGGAACCCACTCTCCACGAGGCCCTCTCCAACATCATGGGAGCCTACCACCACTCGCAGGAGACGATGGCAACGGTACTGGCCAAGTTTCAGGAGAGCCAGCGCCTGCAGGATTAACCGTATACAGGCTTCAGGGAGGAACTCAGAACAATCAATTCCACCCTGGGCACCATTGTAGGGGTGCTGAAGGAAGTACTCAACACCAGGAGGGACACTGTGGCACAACAAGGGGCCCCTGACACTAGCCTGGACAATGAACTGCCCACCACCTCCGCCGGCGCTAGTGGACAGGACGCCCTGCCACAGGACCACCACACCAGCACCCCACCCCCTGCAGAGGGAGAACCACCTCGCAAACGGTCCCTGAGATCCAAGAACAAGACAGAGAATGATGCCAAGACCGCCGCCAAGAAATGAGACCACCCTGATTGTCATCCTACTGTCCCACTTTGTCACCCTGTCCATACTTAAACTGCCTCAGCTCCACTTCCTATTCCCATATGGGCAATGCACCTGTGAGACTAATAGACTGGACTCTGCCATGGCCTTTCCTCCGCCATCACCCCTAACCATTTTGCTACCCCCTCCAATTTTGAGCACTAAAATAAACACCCTCAAAGCACAAAACAATCTGGAGTCTGTCTGTGATATCCGAATACTCTATTAGCAACAACTGTGGCAAAAAGCTATTTCATTTGTAATGTCAACATACCTATGTCACACAGCTCTAGTCCATGAGGAATCAAAGCAGATGTCACACTGTGGGACCCAGATCTGTGAAATCGTAGGGGAAAGTGACAACTCAGTGACCATACACTGGGTGAAAAAGACAGACAGTAGAGAGGTAGTAGTGTTTAAATACATGTAGTAGGCAGGTTTGTTTCCTTACCTGTGTTTCACTGGAAATATTGCTGGATCACTGAGTCCCTGTTGTCCATGTCTTCTTCCTCTGCTTCCTCGTCTTCATTGTCCACAGGCTCCACAGCTGCAACAACACCGCCATCTGGACCATCCTCCTGCAGAAAGGGCACCTGTCGTCGCAAAGCCAAGTTGTGAAGCATACAGCAGGCCACAATGATCTGGCACACCTTCTTTGGTGAGTAGAATAGGGATCCACCTATCATATGGAGGCACCTCAACCTGGCTTTCAGGAGGCCGAAGGTCCGCTCGATCTCCCTCCTAGTTCGCCCATGGGCCTCATTGTAGCGTTCCTCTGCCCTCACTGGGGTCAGTAGCCATGACAGGTTGGGGTAACCAGAGTCACCTGCAAATGGCGAGGGACAACTGTTAGACACACACTAACTCATAGGGACATCCCCAGACCCAGACAACCATTCCCACTGTCCTCCTTCCAGGTGCTCACCTAATAGCCACGCACGGTGCCTCTGGAGTTGCCCCATCACATGAGTGATGCTGCTCTTCCGCAGGATGTAAGCGTCATGCACTGAGCCAGGGAACATGGTATTCACATGGGAGATGTACTGGTGTGCCATACATACCATCTGTACATTCATCTAATGAAAACTCTTCCGGTTTCTGTACACCTGTTCACTCCTGTGGGGGGGGGGACCAAAGCCACATGTGTCCCATCAATGGCACCCATGATGTTGGGGATATGTCCCAGGGCATAGAAATCACCTTTCACTGTAGGCAAATCCTCCACCTGAGGGAAAACGATGTAGCTCCGCATGTGTTTCAGCAGGGCAGACAACACTCTGGACAACACGTTGGAAAACATAGGCTGGGACATCCCTGATGCTATGGCCACTGTTGTTTGAAATAACCCACTTGCAAGGAAATGGAGCACTGACAGCACCTGCACTTGAGGGGGGATTCCTGTGGGATGGCGGACAGCTGACATCAGGTCTGGCTCCAGCTGGATACACAGTTCCTGGATTGTGGCACGGTCAAGCCTGTATGTGATTATAACATGTCTTTCCTCCATTGTCGACAGTTCCGCCAACTGTCGGTACACCGGAGGATGCCACCATCTCCTCACATGTCCCAGCGGACAGTGCCTATGAAGGACAACAGCGAGCACAGAGTCAAACAACTCAAAGGGACGTACCCACAGCTTACACAGAACACCATTCATACTAAAAAAGTGGCCTGTATGTGTGTTGAGTCTAGGCCTAGGTATGTTTGATGCAGTTGAAAATGAAGCCATGTGGGCCCCTGAAATGGCAGCTGCCTGACCTCTAAAGTGGGACAATGGGATGTGAGGTAACTGCGCTGGCGTTGTACACCGTCGTGGTAGGCGGTCAAAGACCGCGACGCAATGCTGTATTGGTTAACATTGGACCCTATGGGTCCCAGGAGCCAATGATGATGTACGCCGGCGGTGACGGTACGCACCGCCGCGGACGTGACCGCCATTTTCTATCTGTTCAATCACTCGATACCTGATCTTCGACAAGAGGGGACCTACACTGCGAGTGCTGCTGTGACCTCCGTTTGGAAGAGACAATGGCTCGAGTGTCGGGGAAAAGGTCCACTGCCTTCACATCGGAGGAGTTGGAGAAACTCGTGGACTGGGTCCTCCCCCAGTACACGCTACTCTACGGTCCTCCAGACAAACAGGTAAGTACACTGGGAGCATGATGTATGGGCTATGCCTGTGTGGAGAGGGGTGGATGTAAGAAGGAAGGGGGGAGAGTGCGGCATGCATGAAACAATGGTGAGTGCATGTGCCACATGGCAAGGGTAGGGATGGGGGCCAATCACTTTGACGGTGCAGTTGGTAATTACTTTCTCTTTCCCCTGTACAAATCATGTAGGTCAGCACCCACCATAAAAAACATATTTGGCGTGCCATCGCCAAGGACGTCCTGACCCTGGGGATCTACCACAGATGGAGCACCCACTGCCGGAAAAGATGGGAGGACATTCGCCGCTGGAGCAAGAAGACAGCGGAGGCTCAGCTGGGGATGGCCTCCCAACGTGGGAGGGGTGCCCGTCGCACCTTGACCCCCCTGATGTTCAGGATCCTGGCGGTGGCGTACCCGGAGTTGGATGGGTGCTTGAGGGCATCACAGCAGCCACAAGGGGGTGAGTAAACTTGCATTCTGCTGACTTTGCGCGCAGTGGAGGGGTCTGGGTGGGACAGGTGGGCTGTGGGTTTCCCTAGGCCAGGGCGAGTTCCGTAGGCAAGGTCCCTCTGTAAGGCAGGCCATGTGGCACCCCACCCCACCTCTGTAGAGTGACAACTACACCTAGTCATGCCCCTGTGTCATCTATGTGTGCAGATGTCGTCCATAGCCTAGTAGGCTATTTCCCAGGGATTGAATAGTGGAGCCCAAGAGCGCGGCTTAGTGCAAGGGGCTTCTGTGTCTGTCGTGTCCGCCAACGGTAGCGGTAATGCATGCACTCAACATGTCTTTCTTCTGTCGTCCCCCCCTTTTTTGTGGTCTCCCTGTTCTTGTGCGCATTAGCATCATCAGGCGGAGGAGCAGTGGCACCGGAGCACGAGGGGGCTGCAGCCCACATGGCCATGGAGGGCCACACTACGGAATCGGACTTCACCAGTGGGATGGAGGGCGAGGGGAGCTCCACGGCGGGGACAGGAGCTGACACCAGCGACACAGACTCGTCCTCTGATGGGAGCTCCGTTGTGGTGGCGGCAACATCTGTGCCACCCCCATCTACAGGTACAGCCGCCACCCCCCCCTTCCAGCACTGAACTCCCAGCAGCCGCCCAGCCTTCGCCCCATGCCCGCTTAACCGGGAGGGTGGGCATCACCTTCGCCCCAGGCACCTCAGGCCCTGCCACAGTCACCCCTGCTGTCCTCAGTGAGGAGGCCATTGACCTCCTCAGGTCCCTCACTGTTGGGCAGTCTACCATTTTGAATGACATCCAGGGTGTAGAACGGCAGTTGCAACAAACCAATGCATTCCTGGAGGGCATTCATTCTGGTCAGGCGGCCCTTCAGCGGGCTTTTCAGACTCTGGCCTCAGCACTGATGGCAGCCATTGTCCCTATGTCTAGCCTCCCCCCTCCAACTTCCTCCACCCAGACCCAATCCCCTGTACCTCAGCCTATCCCAAGCACACCTACAGACCAGCATGCACACATGTCAACAAACAAGGGAATCTCAGGCAAACATAAGCACCACACATCCCACAGGTACTCACGCAAGCATCACACACATGCAGAAATACCAACATCCACTGCCTCCACTGTGTCCCCCTCCTCCTGGTCTCCCTCCTCCCTCCCTGTCTCATCTACACTCACACTTGCATGCAGTACCTCTACAGCCACTACGTCCCTTTCCAGCACACCCACCATCACACCCCGCTCACATGCAGTCACCAGCCCACTACCATTCACATGTCCCCTGTGTCCTCTCCCAGTGTGTCTGTGACGCCCCCTCCCAAGATACACAAACGCAGGCACACACCCACCCAACAGCCATCCACCTCACGACAGCCTCCAGCGCATGCACCTTCACCCAAAGTCAGCAAACAAACACCTCCTACAACCACCACCTCTTCCTCCACTACCAAACCCCCTCCAGCTACCCGTCCCAGTGTGTCAAAAAAAATTTCCTGTCCAACCTCTTTCCCACACCTCCCCCACCCCATCTGTCTCATAGGTCCCGAACTAGCACCTCAGCCACAACATCCCTGGGACCAGTGGTGCCTGTAGTCACCGGAATCTGGAGCGCACCGGCCACCAGGGCAGCCAGTGTGGCACGGAGCCACAGCACAGACAGTCCCCCAGCTGTGAAGCATCTCAAGTTGGCCAGTGCCTGGCGGGAGGGGGGAAGACTCCAGCCACCAAAGCCGCTCCCAGGGGTCCCGGTGGGATTGTGGAGTCAGCTGTGACACCTTCCAAGGTGGGGAAGGGCCACAAGAAACCCGGTAAGTCTGGGAAGAGCAGCACGGCGGAGAAGACTGCCAGCACCAGCCCAGCTAGCCAGGAGGCCTCCGCCAGCCTCAGCCCAGTTGCCCAGGAGGCCACCGCCAGCACCAGCCCAGCTGCCCAGGAGGCCACCGCCAGCACCAGCCACCCTGGGCCATGAAGGACCGCCAGCAAAAGCCCCGCTGGGCCATGAAGGACTGCCAGCAAAACTCCCGCAGGGCCACGAAGGACCGCCTGCAAAAGCCACGCTGGGCCATGAAGGTCCGCCAGCAGTTGAGTCCCTGCAATGGAGACCGCCGCCTCAAGCACCGCTGAACAGGGCACTGCCGTCTCAAGCACCGCTGAACAGGGCACCGCCATCTCAAGCACCGCTGAACAGGGCACCGCCGTCTCAAGCACTGCTGAACAAGGCACGCCGTCTCACGCACCGCTGAACAGGGCACCGCTGCCTAAAGCACCGCTGGCCCATGAGGGCCAAGGGCACTGACGCTACTGAGTCCGTCACGGGGTGAATGAAGCATTCTGGGCACCATGTCCCCTCCAGAACCAGTGGAGAGATACATCCACTACCTCTGTCCTTAGCAGGATGAAGCACTCTGGGCACCATGCCCCCTCCAGAACCAGTGGAGAGATACATCCACTACCTCTGTCCTTAGCAGGATGAAGCACTCTGGGCACAAGGCCCCCTCCAGAACCAGTGGAGTGATACATCCACTACCTCTGCCATTAGCAGGATGAAGCACTCTGGGCACCATGCCCCCTCCAGAACCAGTGGAGAGATACATCCTCTACCTCTGTCCTTAGCAGGATGAAGCACTCTGGGCACAAGGCCCCCTCCAGAACTAGTGGAGACTGTTATCCAGTTGAGAGACTGTGGCTTTGCACTCCCCAGCATTGAACAGTGGGCAACCCACCCACTGTAGAGACTTGAGAGACTGTGGCTTTGCACTCCCCAGGATGGAACAGTGGGCAAACCACCCACTGTATAGACTTGAGAGACTGTGGCTATGCACTCACCAGGATGGAACAGTGGGCCACACACCCACTGTAGAGACTTGAGAGACAGTGGCTTTGCACTCCCCAGGATGGAACAGTGGGCAAACCACCCACTGTATAGACTTGAGAGACTGTGGCTTTGCACTCCCCAATATGGAACAGTGGGCAACCCACCCACTGTAGAGACTTGAGAGACTGTGGCATTGCACTCCCCAGGATGGAACAGTGGGCAGGCCACCCACTGTATAGACTTGAGAGACTGTGGCTTTGCACTCCCCAGGATGGAACAGTGGGCAACCCACCCACTGTAGAGACTTGAGAGACTGTGGCTTTGCACTCCCCAGGATGGAACAGTGGGCAAACCACCCACTGAATAGACTTGAGAGACTGTGGCTTTGCACTCCCCAGGATTAAACAGTGGTCATGTGGCCCCCTCGTGGATTTGGCGTCGTGCACTCAACCGGCTGAGGTGCCCCCCCTTTACCTCCCCTTGAGGTGCCTGTTTAGTTGCTTTCCGTCATGGTCGTGGATCTTGTGTGGGCCTAGCCCATACCGTGTGGTCCCAGTGTTCCACGGACTTAATTGGAGCACTATCTGGACTACTAAGCTTGGTATAAATTTTGTGATTGGTGTATATATATATTTCTGCCTACTTGATTTTAATATATTACAATGGTTGCACTCATTTTCTATTGTCTTTGCATTCTTCCGTGGGGTGTGGGGGGTGTAACTGTGATGTATCAATATGCATTAGTGTGTATGTTGTAGTTGGTGAAGGTGGGGGCGGGGGTGTTGCGTGTTGCGTGTGTGTGTCCCTGTTTTTACCCTCCCCTGTGTCGTAGGTGCAGTACTCACCATGGTTTTCGCTGCCGGCGTTCATGCTCCTGGTAGAGGAGCAGGAAGACTATTGCAGGTAGAATTTGGAGTTCCGGGTCCATGGTGTCCTCGTTCCTTGTGGGGTGTGTAGAGGTGAGCGTTTTCCCTTCAGAATTCCTGTTTCCGCCTTGTTTTTATCCGCTGTGAATCCGCCCCGGAAAAGGTGGCGGATTGGCCAGCCATAATAGTGTGGGCGGTACATTGTCTCCCACCTGTCTGTTGGCGGTGACCGCCGCGCTGGTTGTTTGTACCGCCGTGGCGGTCGGAGTGTTAAAGTGGCTGTCTTTGTTGGCGGTTTCCGCCACGGTCGTAATTGCACATTTTTTTCCACCGGCCTGTTGCCGGTTTTACCGCCGCTTTAACACCGTCCGCCAGGGTTGTAATGACCACCAATGTGTTTAAACCATTTCTCATTTTCATCCAACATCACGTGTTGTGTCTCCCACCATCCATGAAAAGACATGCATAACTTGGAGCGAAATAACTTCCCATCGCAGTTCCTGTCACCTGTCTGCACTACTCTTCCTGTGTCCTTATGTATATAATCTGGCCTCGTATTGCAGAGACAGCATGGATTTTATTACTAAGATACAGGATATCCCTTGGAAATCTAGCTATATTATGGTGACCATCAATGTAGTATCCTTGTATACCTGTATAAAACATGATTTAAGTATCCAGGCATGTGAATATTTTCTTGGGAATAAACGCATAAGGTTATATGAGCATTCTAAATTATTACTAAAAATGTTGAGATTTTGTCTGGAGAATAACTTTTTTCTATTTGAGGATCAGTGGTACAGATTTGGTTTAAACTCACTGGCCTTCATTACAACCCTGGCAGTTGGTGATAAAGCGGCGGTAATACTGGCAACAGGCCGGTGGTACGAAAAATGGAATTAGGACTACAGTGGAAACCGCCAACACATACAGCCACTTTAACACTCCGACCACCACGGCAGTAGCAACAAACTCCACGGTGGTAACCGCCAACAGCCAGGCGGAAGACAATGTACTGCCCACAGCATTACAACAAGCCAATCTACCAGCTTTTTCGGGACGGTACCAATGCCATCAAAAGCACGGTGGAAACAGTACAAATTAGGGATCGACTCACCTCTGGACAATCAGGGAACAACCACACCATGGAGCCCGAACTGCAGATCTTCCCTATTTGATATACCTCCTCCTACACCAGTAACACAAACGCCAGCGAAGGCGACCATGATGAGTACTGCACCTAGTACACAAGGGAGGGGGAAAGGAAAAAGAGAGTGACATGCACACGTAACACCCCCACCCCCACCCCCAACACCATACACACAAACAGATGTAACATTACATATACACCCCATACCCCTCAGGTATAACGCAAAGACAAAATGAATTGATTAAAATGAGTGTAATATTATAAATTTAGAAAAATATGTTCTTAAAGCAATAAACAGTATGTACAATATATACAAATGGAGGGACAATGCCCACTCCAAAATGTCCGTGGCCCATGGGGCCATAACACATAGGCCAAAGCCACACTTGACTCCTGCCTCAATATGGAGAGAACACTGCAGGGGCATCAGGTTGAAAACACACAGGCATCTCAGGGAGACGGGGAATGGGGGGGACCTCAGCCGGAAGATGGTACAACACCATTACTCCTGGAAGGGGCTACATGCCCTCTATGATGTCCTCTGGATTGCAAGGCCACAGTCTCTCAGGTGGGTGGTTTGTCCACTGCTTGGTCCTGGGGAGTGCAAAGCCACAGTCACTCAAGTGGGTGGTTTGCCCACTGCTTGGTCCTGGGGAATGCAAAGCCACAGTCTCTCAAGTGGGTTGTTTGCCCACTGCTTGGTCCTGGGGAGTGCAAAGCCACAGTCTCTCTAGTGGATGCCTTCTTCCACTGGTTCTGGAGGGGACCTTGTGCCCAGTGTGCTTCATCCAGGCAAGGAGGGGGTGAGTGGATGCCTTCTTCCACTGGTTCTGGAGGGAACCTTGTGCCCAGTGTGCTTCATCCAGGCAACGAGGGGGTGAGTGGCTGCCTTCTTCCACTGGTTCTGGAGGGTGCCTTGTGCCCAGTGTGCTTCATCCTGCCAAGGAGGGGGTGAGTGGATGCCTTCGTCCACTGGTTCTGGAGGGGGCATTGTGCCCAGTGTGCTTCATCCTGGGTGTCACACCTACAAGTGTTGCAGGGGCCAGGTCGCACTACAGCCCATGTAGTCACGACTACACACTGCTCGCCGGCAGTGACGGCTGCTCAGTGGGTGTGGGCTGCGGGGCTGGCAGCGGTGTTGTCAGTGGTGGGGGGAGGCTCCAGCCCTTTCCCTGCAGCCTCGGATGGCTGCCCACTGGGGCTGCTGCTGCTGGCAGTGGTGATGCTGGTGGTGCAGGTGGCAGTGCTGGTGGCGGTGAAGGTGGTGGTGCTGTCAGTGGTGGGGGGAGGCTCCAGCCCTTCCACTGCAACCTCGGACGGCTGAAGTACCATGGCTGGTGTTGTTTGACCAGATGTTGCTCCAGCCCCAGGCACCAGATCCATCCTGCCTACGGCATCAGTTCCTTTCACATTGGCCTTGGCAGCTGTTGTCCCCTTCCTGCCCTTGGCAGTTGGCGGTGCTTCCTTGATTCTGCCAGCTGGTGTTCCCTTCCTCCCTTTGCTGGCTGGTGGTGACTCCTTCCCCTTGCTGGCTGGTGGTACCTCCTTCCCCTTGCTGGCTGGTGTCCCCTTCTTGCCCTTGCTAGCTGGCGGCTCCTGTGGCAGGTGGTGCAGGCACACTGACTGTGCTGACGGGTGCCTCCTTGGACCCTCTCACACCTGCAGTAGCTGCAGAAACTACACTGGCCGTGGACTGGGTGGCTGAGGTGCTGGGCTGAGGTGCAGGTGCAGGCCACCCTGGCCTGAAGTAGAGGACGGGGGAGGGGCAGGGAATAGGTCAAGGGTGACGAGGAAAAGCTTCTTAGGGACACTGGGGCGGGAAGAGGGTGAAGGTTTGGGAGTGGAGGATGAGGGAGTGGTTGTAGGAGGTGTGTGTCTGCTGTGTTTGGGTGCAGATGCATGGGCTGGATGCTGTTGTGAGGTGGCTGGCTATTGGGTGTCTGAGTGCCTGCATTTGTGTACTTTGGGAGGAGGGGGCACAGACACAGCGGGAGAGGACTCAGGGGTCGTGTGCATGGATGTGGGGGTGGTGACTGCCAGTGAGGGGTGTGTTGTGATAGGTGTGCTGGTGATGGAGGTAGTGGATGAGGATGTAGTGCATGCAGGTGTAAGTGGAGATGCTACTGGGAGGGAGGTGGACAACGAGGAGGAGGGGGACACAGTGGAGGCAGTGGATGTTGGTGTGTCTGAATCTGGATGGTGCTTGTGTGAGTGCCTGTGGGATGAAGTGTGGTGCTTGTGTTTGCCTGAGCCACTTCTGTGTGTTGATTTGGGTGCATGCACGTCTGAAGGTGTGCTTGGGATAGGCTGGGGTTGAAGGGATTGGTACTGGGTAGAGGAAGTTGGAGGTTGGAGGCTGGAGACAGGGACAATGGCTGCCATCAGTGAGTTGACCAGAGCCTGGAATGCTCTCTGTTGGGCTGCCACGCCAGAGTGAATACCCTACAGGTATGCATTTATTTGTTGCAAATGCCCTGCTAGACCCTGGATGGCATTCAGTATGGTTGACTTCCCAACAGAAAGGGATCTCAAGAGGTCAATAGCCTCCTCACTGAGGGCAGCAGGGCTGACTGGGGCAGGGCCTGAGGTGCCTGAGGTGAAGGAGATGCCCACCCTCCTGGGTGAGCGGGCATGGGAAACATGCTGAGGGGCTGCTGGGAGGGCGGTGCTGGTACGGGGGTGGCGGCTGTACCTGCAGTTGGGGTGGGCACAGAGGTGTCTGCCACCGCCAGGGAGCTTCCATCAGAGAAGGTGTCGCTGTCACTACTGTCCCCTCCTGTCTCCATCGTGGTGCTCCCCTCGCCCCCGTCCCACTGATGCCCTCACCGTCTGTGGATTCGGCCTCCAGGCCCATGTGGGATGCAGCTCTCTCCATTGCCGGTGCCTCTGCTCCTCCGTCAGTTGATGCAGATGCACACAGGGATAGGGTGACAAAACAAAAAGTGGGGGGGAGACAGAGGATACACTTGGTCAATGCCAGAAACAACACGACCTTTGGCGTACACAACTCACTGGGAACAGCCCTATGCACTAGGCCATGCACTACTAGTTACAATGCTAGTCACCAGGACATGGGGTACAATGCCTAATGCCATTAGCTGCACACCTGAAACCCACAGGACCCTGCCTAGTAGTAGATGCCCACTAACATTATTGAGGTTGGAGTGCATCTGAGCTTGCCATCATGAAACCTACCCTGCCATGTTCGCCTGGCCTAGGGGCTCCCACAGCCCACATCCCCCACCCAGGTAACACCTTAACGCGCACAAAGTCATGATTCTAAATCTGTACTCATCCCCTTGTGGCTGCTGTGATGCCCTCAAGCGCCCATCCAACTCCGGATAGGCCACCGCCAGGATGCGGAACATCAGGGGTGTCAGGTTACGATAGGCACCCTTTCCTCGTTCGGAGGCCAGCCCCAGCTGGGCCTTTGCCGTCTTCCTTGCCCAGCGGTGCAGGTCCTCCTACTGTTTGTGGCAGTGGGTGGTCCACCTGTCAAAGACCCCCAGGGTCCGTACCTCCTTGGCGATAGCACACCAAATACCCTTTTTCTGATGGGCTCTGACCTGCAGAAAAAGATACAGTGGAAAAGGTATTATTCATACCATCCGGACTGTTATACTCATGGCCTAACATATCCTTCCCATCCTCTTACGCACATACATTGACCACCATACATGCAGCACTCTGCCCAGGACCCCTCAGCCCCCCCTACACGAGGCTTACACACGCATTGTGCTCACAGTGTACTCATCTGTTGGTCCGGAGGACCATAAGTTAAACGGTACTGGGGTAGGACTCCATCCACCAGTCTCTCCAACTCCTCCGAAGTGAAGGCAGGGGCCCTTTCCCCAGACACTCAAGCCATGGTCGCTTCCAGACACAGGTAACAGCAGCACTTGCAGTGTAGGTCCTCTCCTGTTGAAGGTCAGGTAGCAAGTGAGTAAACAGATAAAAAATGGTGGTCACGTCCGCTGTGGTGCATACTGTCACCGCCGGCGTACCTCACCATTGACTCCTGGAACCAGTAGGCCCCAATGATAACCAATGCGGTGTTGCATGTGGTCGTCGACCGCCTCTTGCAACGGCGCACACCGCCAGCAGAATCACCTCATTTCCACTTGTCCCTCCTCACAGGTCAGGTGGCCGCAATTTCAGGGGGGCACAGGCCATGGCACCTAACTGCATCACGGCAGACTTAGGCACATAAATGGACCAACACGTTTACATACTGTTTTTGTAAAAAAAGACAAGCATATTAATCTGAGTATGTGTTTGAATATGACCATCTGCTCACCATTTTTCACCAAAGAGTTCAACCGCTGAGGATGAATAGAAGATGGAGACATACCCACGTGTACAGACCCCTGTTGGACCTGGCGACAATGGAGGACAGGCACATTATCCTAACCTATAGACTTGACAGGGCCACAATCCAAGAGCTGTGTGCCCAATTGGAGCCAGACCTGATTTCAGCTATCCGCCACCCCACAGGTAACCCCCATCTAGTGCAGACCCTGTCAGTCCTCCATTTCTTGGCAAGTGGTTCCTTCCAAGCGACAGTGGCCATGGCATCAGGGATGTCACAGCCTATGTTCTCAAACGTGCTGACCAGAGTGTTGTCTGCCCTGATGAAACACATGCGCAGCTACATCGTATTGAAACACATGCCAGTTACATCGTATTCCCTCAGGTGGAGGACTTGGCCACAGTGAAGGCTGACTTCGATGCAATGGGACATATCCCCAACATCATTGGTGCTATTGATGGTACTCATATTGCCTTTGCCCCCCCCCCCGGAGAAATGAATAGGTGTTCAGAAATCAAAAGAGCTTTCACTCTCTGAATGTGCAGACGGTGTGTTTGGCGGACCAGTACATCTCCCATGTCAATGCAAAGTATTCTGGCTCTGTGCATGATGCCTTTTTCTTGAGGAATAGCAGCATCCCATATGTAATGTCTCAACTCCGGAGGCACAGGGTGTGGCTAATAGGTGAGCCCATGGTCCCCACACAGTTGATGTAGTTACATGGGTGTGGTGTTGGCTGTAGGAGTGAGTGTCTGGCTAACAGGTATTCCTCGATATTTGCAGGTGACTCTGGTTACACCAACCTTTCATGGCTACTGACCCCAGTGAGGAATGCCAGGACGGGGGCAGAGGAACGTTACAGTGAGGCACATGGGCGAACAAGGAGGATCATTGAGCGCACCTTTGGCCTCCTGAAGGCCAGATTCCAGTGCCTCCATATGACAGGTGGATCCCTGTACTACTCATCCAAGAAGGTGTGCCAGATCACCGTTGCATGTTGCACAACCTGGCCTTGAGACACCAGGTGCCTCTTCTGCAGGAGGATGAGGCTGGAGATGGTCGTGTGGCAGCGGTGGAGCTTGTGGACAGTGACGAAGAGGAGGCAGAGTAAGAGGATATGGACAACAGAACTACTATAATTCAACAGTACTTCCAGTGACACACAGGTAAGACACTGTAACTTCACCTTCCATTGCAGTTTTGTGTTGGACATTGTACATGGCAGGCTGATGTTCCTATTTCTATGGCCACTTACTGTACCCTTTGGCATCTCTATTTTCAGATATCTGTGTCCCACTCTGGCTCCTGGTGTGTTTACTGCTGCCCACTACAGGTCATACTTATGTATATGTAACTGTAGATTTGAATTGCAATGTTTACAGCTTGTTAAAAAAATACATATTTCAATCAATTGACAGACTCCATACTTGTATTAGTTCCAAGGGTGTTTATTTCTGTGATAATTCGTGTAGGGGTATTGCAATGGGCTGGGTTGATGGTGGAGGAATGTCCAGGATAGAGTACAGTCTATTGGTATCACAGGTGCATTGACCAAAGGGGCATAGGAAGTGGAGCAATGGCAGTTCAAGGTGGACAGGGTGACAGAGTGGGGCACAAGGGTGACATTCAGGGGATTCTCATTTCCTGGCAGGGGTCTGTGGGTATGTAAATGCAGTGTTATGACCATCTGCTCACCGTTTTTCACTGTAGAGTTCAACCGCTGAGGATGAATAGAAGATGGAGACATACCCACGTGTACAGACCTCTGTTGGACCTGGCGACAATGGAGGACAGGCACATTATCCTAACCTACAGACTTGATAGGGCCACAATCCAAGAGCTGTGTGCCCAATTGGAGCCAGACCTGATTTCAGCTATCCGCCACCCCACAGGTAACCCCCCTCTAAAGGGCTGTGGTTAGTGTGGGTGAGTGTTTTATAGTGGTGTGGGTGTGGTGTGTGTATGTGTGTCAGGTGTGTGTATTTTGAATTGTCCAATGTGGTGTTGTTTTGTATGTGTGTGTGTATTTTGGGCGATGCGGTCTGTACCGCCCGGGGGGGGGCAGAAATGGCCTAATTATAATCTTTCCCCCCGAGAGCGACCCTTGCCCAAGGGGTGGCTCCCCAAACATAAAAAAAAATAAAAAAAAATATATATATCCCTGGTGTCTAGTGGTTTTCTGCCCCCCTAATAATGTTAGGCTGATCTGCCCCCCGGGGGGAGGGGGCAGAAATGACCTAAAAGTCATTTGCCCCCCTGGGGGGTGGCCCTTACCCAAGAAGCCCCTCCCCTTATTTCACATTCAAATAAAAAAAAAATCCCTGGTGTCTAGTGGCATTTCTGCTGCCCAATCGCATCGCCATCGGGCAGCGGAAATGCTCAGAGAGACATGAAAGGAGAGGAAAAGCCTTTCCTCTCCTTTCATGCCTCTCTGCCCCCTCCACGTGATCGGCTGAGAAATGCTTTTGCCGGGGGGAAGGCCTCTGATGAGGTCAGCGCGCGAAAGCTCTACATAACTATAGTTAGGATCTAGTTTCTATAGAAAAAGCATTTTTTGTTTTACTAATAACTTTGTGGCCGTTTGATGAATCTTCACAAAATTTTCCAATAAATTACCATGTTCACTTCAGCGTCTGTCTGGAAAGTTTTGGGAGCATTCGTCAAGCGGGGCCGAGAAAAAGGTGGGGTCCTAAAACGCGTTTTTTCACATTCATTTTTTTCATAGGGATTTTGAAAAGCGATAGCACCCGAACCACTGGACAACATTACACCAAATGTGGCAGAAAGATAGCTCTTGGTTCAGAAAGTGTCCTTTTTGTGATTTGGTGTCAATCCATTCAGTAGTTTTATATAAATTAAAGAAAATTCAAATTTGTATGTATAGGGACGCAAAGGATTTGTTACCCCTCCTGATCTCATGCTGAGATACGATCGGCTTCCAACACTTCAACAACAAAGCATTGGTAACCATGTTGAAACTTGGCTTCAGCCGAGTCCCAGAGAAAAGGTTAAAAGAATGTTTTTAAAAAATCAGGCATGGCCTTCCGCACTTGTTTTTGTTCAAGACCCCAGTGTGAGTCAGGTCCCTGGGGCATTTAATATTTCAATGCAGGGGGCACTCTGGTATACCCACAGTCCAAGGGAATGCCACATCCCCAGGGCTCTAACTACAATAAATGTGGGGGGGTGGCCACCTGGCCCCCTCGCAGCCCAGACCACCTCCCTGATGCACGAATCTGATTTAAGTGTGGGGACCTGCTGGCCCATCTGCAGCCCCGGGGACCACCAACTCCCAGGGGCACTTGTCTAATTGTATGTGGGGGGCTGCACAGCCTCCCCACAACCCCGAGGACCACCACCTTCCCAGGGCAAAGATCAGAAGGTATGCTGGGGGCCACATACCCCTCCGCAGCCCCAGAGACCACCATCTCCCTGTGGAATTTGTTACATTTTATTCAAGGGGGCCATGGGGTTCCACCACAGCCCCGGGGATCACCACCTCCCCAGGGCATTGATCAGAAGGTATGCGGGAAGCCGCATGGCCCCCCTGCAGCCCTGGGGACCACTAACTCCCGGGGCATTCCTGTAATAATGAGCGAGGGGGCCGTCCAGCCCCTCACAGCTCTGGGGACCACCACCTCCCCGGGGCAAATGTTAAAAAAAGAAAAGGTGGTCCATTTTGGACCCCCGCATCCCCAGGGACCACCACCACCCCTGGGCTCTTTTTGTAGGAGGGGGGCTGCGCGACCAGCCTCGTGGAGCCACAGGTGGCCCTGGGGACAGCCACCTCCCAGGGCTAGCTCCAGCTATGTCCCGGGTTGCCCAACCAGGACATAGCTGTTTGCTGTGGCTCGGCTGCAGGTATGACAGCTGCTGCCAAGCCCCAGCAAACACTCTGCTTGCATTAAGGGAGAGCTGTCAAACAGCTCTCCCTCACTGCAAGCAGAGGTTTACTCTGTCTCACTGCCTGCAAAGATGTAGGCAGGGAGACCAGGAAAACAATTGATCTCACAGAGAGGGACCTGCTTTTAATTACTATAAAGTCCCTGTAACCTTTGTTTTTTTTTAAGTGAACGTATATATATATATATATATATATATATATATATATATATATGGGTGTGAAAATCAAATTCCTTAGCAAAGGTGAAGGAACGACCGCACTCCAAAGTTGACGTATTCAATGCTCCTTTATTTCTGGGCTTAATTTCAATTATATTCAACGCAATGCCACCCAACGTGTTTCGGTCACCAAGACCTTGGTTCACAGGCATTTCCGGTTGTGACCCCTTGCTTCCGTTTGTATATCCACAATTTTAACATGCTCACAACTCCTATTTGCAAACTTCATTTACATATGCGCATTTATAAAAGTTAAACAAGCATTATTGCTCTCCAGACCCTATAAAGCGTGCAAAGGTAAATCCAAATGTAACAATCAGTGAGCCCTGTGCATCCTATTGCATTGTGGATATAGTAGCTGCCACCCATAAGCTATGTTATATGGACCTTTTTAGGAGTAAATTGAGACCGCATAAGCAAATTTTAATTTTAGTTGTAAGGATGTTATTGAAATATATTATACGTTAGCTGATTATCAGACTTTTATAGTATTTTGAATGATTGTTATTATAAATTATGATGAGTTATTGTGATTCCAATGGATTTATACAACCATGTAAAACTGTGTTTTTCTTTCAAATTTAATGGTCCAAATCTTTTGGACCGAATGTATTTAAATAAAATAAATAAGCTATGTTTATATATTTGTCTTTTACCCCATTTTATTCATGTGCTGATTATCAATGGAGCCGTATGTTATTTATCACAATATTAATAGACTCAAAGATGTCCAGCACATTTATGGGGCACTTTCACAATATCAAACATGCTTTATGGTTATAGAGATCCTATAAACACTATACATAAAAAACATATATAAAAAAAAATGTGTGAAAATATATGGAGTCTTTGTTATTGGCGAGATATTGTTCAACCATTCACAAGTGTACAAATAATTCTTCGTCCAGGTTCATTCGCAAAGGAGTCAAAGTGCGAATCTCTAAAATGTATCTTGACTCTAGCTGTCGTAGTCCCCTTTCCCTGTCCCCTCCTCGTTCATTAATGGGGACTTGGTCAATTGCATAGAATATCATAGTTTTCCATTGACTGTCATGTGCTTGTTCCATGTGTTTAGCCATGTCTGTATTAATGGTTGCACAAATGTGTTCCAATATTCTTTTCTTGGTCTCACAAATGGTGCTCCCCACATATTTCAAGCCGCAGGGGCATTCAATGACATATACCGTGAATCGGCTCTTACAGGTGATATGTTGTTTGATACATTTTTGCCTCCATTGCCTATAGTGTATTCTTTTGTGTATTTAGCAATCCTGTACGCTTTATAATTTCCACATTTCCAGAAACCTGTTTTTTTAAGCCAATTTCCCTTTTTCTTGGAACTAAAATTACTTTTTGTTATTCTATCGCGTAGATTCGGTGCTCTCCTGAAGTTCACTTTTGGATAATCTCCCATGATTTCTTTTATTGTAGAGTCCAATTGGAGGAGAGGCCAATGTTTTGCAAGGATTTTGCGTATTTGAGAGTAACTGCTTGAATATGTTGTGATGAATCGTGTTTATTCATCTGATTCTCTTTTGTGCTGAAGATTTGTTCTCTCTCCACTCTTGAGACCTCTTCAACTCACTGTTTTGCCTTGTTAATACATTTGATTGGATATTGTCTGGTGATAAACCTTTCTTCTGAGGCTTTTAGATGTTTTTCAAATTCTCCAGATTCTGAACAGATTCTCTTGATACGTAAGAATTCACCGTATGGTATGCTCCATTTTGTATTAGGTGGATGAAAGCTTTTGGCATGTAACACAGAATTGGTTGCTGTGATCTTTCTATGTAAAGTGGTATGTATTGCACCTTCTTTTATGTAAATTTCTGTGTCCAGAAAGGTCACTCTCCTGGTGCTGATTTCATATGTAAATTGCAATTTTGCCGAAGTGTTACTCAGGATATCGAAGTATTCTTTAAACTCCATTTCTGTACCATCCCAAATTAGAAAAAGATCATCAATGAATCGAAACCAAATTATCACTTTCTGTTGGAATTCTTAATTTTCTTCTGCCCAAGCAATTCTTTGTTCAAACCAACCCATTGTTAGGTTTGCAAAATTTGGAGAGAAGGAGAAACCCATGGCTGCTCATTTTGTTTGTAGGAATAGCTGTTGATATATATATATATATAGAAATATTCTTATTGACAAACCCAATATATATACATATATATATATATATATATATATATATATATATATATATATATATATATATATATATGAGTGTATATATATATATATATATATATATATATATATATATATATATATATATATATATATATACATGTATATATATATATGTATATTCTTATTGACAACCCCAATCATTAAAGGGATGTGATAGGTGTAAAAGTCAGGTAAACATACCATTTTAAATTAATTAAAGCACTGAAATTCACCCGTTATAGGCAGCTCACATAAGCATATCGCCCGAAAGTAACTATAACTCATGCCATCTCCTTGCACAGTGTTGTTATCAATTATGTCATAGAACTGTCCTGAGTGATGCAATATGTGAGGTAATTAGCAGTTTATGGCAAGGGCACGAGTTATAGTTTCTGTAAGGCACAAGTTTTAATTACATCCAATAGCTATAACTGTTGCATTTCAGTGGGTTTATTAATTTGAAATGGTTTGTTTTTGCTGACAGTTTCAGTGAATTTATAAGATTTGTTTTAAATGTAAAGTAAGATATTATTACAATTTCTAAGTATAGCATTGTTTTAGTCATATTTTTCAGTGAATTTCTATGTTATTCTTATTGTAAAGTAAGATGGCCATTGCTGTGCACGACCTTGGTTTTGGCATCCAACCTGCCCTTTGGTTATGTTTGGTGTGGAGTTGGGCACAAAGCCCGATGACAGGTTGGGTGCAATATGAAGGATTATTATAAAAATGGCAGAGGTACTATTTTTGTCAAGGGGTTAGAACAGCAAAATATATAAAGCTAGCCTAGTGTCTTTATAAAGGGGTCAGCATATCAATATATATAAAGCGGACCCATTGCCTTTGTCAAAACGTCACCAATACCTATGTTCAATGTCTACACATTGCAAAGTCTAATAAAAGTGAGTCATAAAATATTTTCAATAAAGCCTAACTAAAAAATTCAACATTCTTTTGAGTCATTTTTTTAACATTTTGACAATTTTTCAGGCTACAAAATGTAACCCTAGAATACCACAGGGGTACCTGCCCTCCAGATGAATTGCATAATGCTCCAGATAAGAGTGCTTCAAAAAATGGTAAGCTTTGCTGGGTTCATAGTTTCAATGACCCAGGACACTTAGACTGGAGTCATGTTTTTGGTGGTTGAGCATCAGGAAATGGCACCAGTCTGATAAGAGGCATTTGTTTTTGCCTCTGACCAGGCTAGTGTCGTTTTTTGGGGCACAATCTCCTCCTTCCCTATGGCCACCCCCACCTGGCTAGCATCATTTTAGCTGACAATAGCCCCAGCTGAGCACCGGCTTCCGCCACTCTATTAATTTGGCGCACGGCTGGCACTCAGGAATGGCGCAAGCCAGCGCTATACTTTTTGGTGCAAAACTGTGTTCCTGCAGTTTTGCACCAAAAAGTATAAATTAACCCCTTCGCTGCCAGGCCTTTTCCCCCTCCTGTGCCAGGCCTTTTTTTGCCTATTTGGGGCAGTTCGCGCTTAGGCCTGCATAACTTTTTGTCCACATAAGCTAACCAAGCCAAATTTGCGTCCTTTTTTTCCAATATCCTAGGGATTCTGGAGGTACCCAGACTTTGTGGATTCCCCTGAAAGAGGCCAAGAAATTGGCCAAAATACAGGGAAAATTTTGTTTTTTTCAAAAAAATTGGAAAAAGTGGCTGCAGAAGAAGGCTTGTGGTTTTTCCCCTGAAAATGGCATCAACAAAGGGTTTGCGGTGCTAAACTCAGCAGCTTCCCAGCTTTCAGGAACAGGCAGACTTGAATCAGAAAACCCAATTTTTCAACACAATTTTGGCATTTTTCTGGGACATACCCCATTTTTGCAATTTTTTGTGCTTTCAGCCTCCTTCCAGTCAATGACAGAAATGGGCATGAAACCAATGCTGGATCCCAGAAACCTAAACATTTCTGAAACGTAGACAAAATTCTGAATTCAGCAAGGGGTCATTTGTGTAGATCCTACAAGGGTTTCCTACAGAAAATAACAACTGAAAAAGAAAAATATTGAAATTTAGGTGAAAAATACATAAATGTTTCTCTACGTTTTACTCTGTAACTTTTCCCTGCAATGTCAGATTATCGAAAGCAATATACCGTTACGTCTGCTGGACTCCTCTGGTTGCGGGGATATATAGGGCTTGTAGGTTCATCAAGAACCCGAGGAACCCAGAGCCAATAAATGAGCTGCACCCTGACGTGCGTTTTCATTCTATACCGGGTATACAGCAATTCATTTGCTGAAATATAAAGAGTAAAAAATTGCTATCAAGAAATCCTTTGTATTTCCAAAAAGGGCACAAGATAAGGTGTTGAGGAGCAGTGGTTATTTGCACATCTCTGAATTCCGGGGTGACCATACTAGCATGTGAATTACAGGGCTTTTCTCAAATAGATGTCTTTTTTACACACTCTCCTATATTTGGAAGGAAAAAATGTAGAGAAAGACAAGGGGCAATAACACTTGTTTTGCTAATCTATGTTCCCCCAAGTCTCCCGATAAAAATGATACCTCACTTGTGTGGGTAGGCCTAGCGCCCGCGACAGGAAACGCCCCAAAGCACAACGTGGACACATCCAAATTTTTGGAAGACAACAGAGGTGTTTTTTGCAAAGTGCCTACCTGTAGATTTTGGCCTCTAGCTCAGCCGGCACCTAGGGAAACCTACCAAACCTGTGCATTTCTGAAAACTAGAGACCTAGGGGAATCCAAGGAGGGGTGACTTGCGGGGCTCGGACCAGGTTCTGTTACCCAGAATCCTTTGCAAACCTCAAAATTTGGCTAAAAAAACACATGTTCCTCACATTTCTGTGGCAGAAAGATCTGGAATCTGAGAGGAGCCACAAATTTCCTTTCACCCAGCGTTCCCCCAAGTCTCCCAATAAAAATGATACCTCACTTGTGTGGGTAGGCCTAGCGCCCGCGACAGGAAACGCCCCAAAGCGCAACGTGGACACATCCAAATTTTTGGAAGACAACAGAGGTGATTTTTGCGAAGTGCCTACCTGTAGATTTTGGCCTCTAGCTCAGCCCTAGGGAAACCTACCAAACCTGTGCATTTCTGAAAACTAGAGACCTAGGGGAATCCAAGGAGGGGTGACTTGCGGGGCTCGGACCAGGTTCTGTTACCCAGAATCCTTTGCAAACCTCAAAATTTGGCTAAAAAAACACATGTTCCTCACATTTCTGTGGCAGAAAGATCTGGAATCTGAGAGGAGCCAAAAATTTCCTTTTACCCAGCGTTTCCCCAAGTCTCCCGATAAAAATGATACCTCACTTGTGTGGGTAGGCCTAGCGCCCGCGACAGGAAACGCCCCAAAGCGCAACGTGGACACATCCAAATTTTTGGAAGACAACAGAGGTGATTTTTGCGTAGTGCCTACCTGTAGATTTTGGCCTCTAGCTCAGCCGACACCTAGGGAAACCTACCAAACCTGTGCATTTCTGAAAACTAGAGACCTAGGGGAATCCAAGGAGGGGTGACTTGCGGGGCTCGGACCAGGTTCTGTTACCCAGAATCCTTTGCAAACCTCAAAATTTGGCTAAAAAAACACATGTTCCTCACATTTCTGTGGCAGAAAGTTCTGGAATCTGAGAGGAGCTACAAATTTCCTTCCACCCAGCGTTCCCCCAAGTCTCCCGATAAAAATGATACCTCACTTGCGTGGGTAGGCCTAGCGCCGGCGACAGGAAACACCCCAAAGCGCAACGTGGACACATCCTAAATTTTGGAAAAAAACAGAGGTGTTTTTTGCGAAGTGCCTAACTGTAGATTTTGGCCTCTAGCTCAGCCGGCACCTAGGGAAACCTACCAAACCTGTGCATTTCTGAAAACTAGAGACCTAGGGGAATCCAAGGAGGGGTGACTTGCGGGGCTCGGACTAGGTTCTGTTACCCAGAATCCTTTGCAAACCTCAAAATTTGGCTAAAAAAACACATGTTCCTCACATTTCTGTGGCAGAAAGTTCTGGAATCTGAGAGGAGCTACAAATTTCCTTCCACCCAGCGTTCCCCCAAGTCTCCCGATAAAAATGATAACTCACTTGCGTGGGTAGGCCTAGCGCCCGCGACAGGAAACGCCCCAAAGCGCAACGTGAACACATCCAAATTTTTGGAAGTCAACAGAGGTGATTTTTGCGAAGTGCCTACCTGTAGATTTTGGCCTCTAGCTCAGCCGGCACCTAGGGAAACCTACCAAACCTGTGCATTTCTGAAAACTAGAGACCTAGGGGAATCCAAGGAGGGGTGACTTGCGGGGCTCGGACCAGGTTCTGTTACCCAGAATCCTTTGCAAACCTCAAAATTTGGCTAAAAAAACACATGTTCCTCACATTTCTGTGCCCGAAAGTTCTGGAATCTGAGAGGAGCCACAAATTTCCTTCCACCCAGCGTTCCCCCAAGTCTCCCGATAAAAATGATACCTCACTTGTGTGGGTAGGCCTAGTGCCGGCGACAGGAAACACCCCAAAGTGCAACATGGACACATCCTAAATTTTGGAAAAAAACAGAGGTGTTTTTTGCGAAGTGCCTACCTGTAGATTTTGGCCTCTAGCTCAGCCGGCACCTAGGGAAACCTACCAAACCTGTGCATTTCTGAAAACTAGAGACCTAGGGGAATCCAAGGAGGGGTGACTTGCGGGGCTCGGACCAGGTTCTGTTACCCAGAATCCTTTGCAAACCTCAAAATTTGGCTAAAAAAACACATGTTCCTCACATTTCTGTGGCAGAAAGTTCTGTAATCTGAGAGGAGCTACAAATGTCCTTCCACCCAGCGTTCCCCAAAGTCTCCCGATAAAAATGATACCTCACTTGCGTGGGTAGGCCTAGCGCCGGCGACAGGAAACACCCCAAAGCGCAACGTGGACACATCCTAAATTTTGAAAAAAAAACAGAGGTGTTTTTTGCGAAGTGCCTAACTGTAGATTTTGGCCTCTAGCTCAGCCGGCACCTAGGGAAACCTACCAAACCTGTGCATTTCTGAAAACTAGAGACCTAGGGGAATCCAAGGAGGGGTGACTTGCGGGGCTCGGACTAGGTTCTGTTACCCAGAATCCTTTGCAAACCTCAAAATTTGGCTAAAAAAACACATGTTCCTCACATTTCTGTGGCAGAAAGTTCTGGAATCTGAGAGGAGCTACAAATTTCCTTCCACCCAGCGTTCCCCCAAGTCTCCCGATAAAAATGATAACTCACTTGCGTGGGTAGGCCTAGCGCCAGCGACAGGAAACGCCCCAAAGCGCAACGTGAACACATCCAAATTTTTGGAAGACAACAGAGGTGATTTTTGCGAAGTGCCTACCTGTAGATTTTGGCCTCTAGCTCAGCCGGCACCTAGGGAAACCTACCAAACCTGTGCATTTCTGAAAACTAGAGACCTAGGGGAATCCAAGGAGGGGTGACTTGCGGGGCTCGGACCAGGTTCTGTTACCCAGAATCCTTTGCAAACCTCAAAATTTGGCTAAAAAAACACATGTTCCTCACATTTCTGTGCCCGAAAGTTCTGGAATCTGAGAGGAGCCACAAATTTCCTTCCACCCAGCGTTCCCCCAAGTCTCCCGATAAAAATGATACCTCACTTGTGTGGGTAGGCCTAGTGCCGGCGACAGGAAACACCCCAAAGTGCAACATGGACACATCCTAAATTTTGGAAAAAAACAGAGGTGTTTTTTGCGAAGTGCCTAACTGTAGATTTTGGCCTCTAGCTCAGCCGGCACCTAGGGAAACCTACCAAACCTGTGCATTTCTGAAAACTAGAGACCTAGGGGAATCCAAGGAGGGGTGACTTGCGGGGCTCGGACCAGGTTCTGTTACCCAGAATCCTTTGCAAACCTCAAAATTTGGCTAATAAAACACATGTTCCTCACATTTCGGTGACAGAAAGTTCTGGAATCTAAGAGGAGCCACAAATTTCCTTCCACCCAGCGTTCCCCCAAGTCTCCCGATAAAAATGATACCTCACTTGTGTGGGTAGGCCTAGCGCCCGCGACAGGAAATGGCCCAAAACACAACCTGGACACATCACATTTTTTCATTGAAAACAGGGCCTACCTGTGGATTTTGGCCTCTAGCTCAGCCGGCACCTGGGGAAACCTAGCAAACCAGCGCATTTTTGAAAACTAGAAACCCAGGGGAATCCAAGATGGGGTGAATTGTGGGGCTCTGACCAGGTTCTGTTACCCAGAATCCTTTGCAAACCTCAAATTTTGGCTAAAAAAACATGTTTTCCTCACATTTCAGTGACAGAAAGTTCTGGAATCTGAGAGGAGCCACAAATTTCCTTCCACCTAGCATTCCCCCAAGTCTCCCGATAAAAATGATACCTCACTGGTGTGGGTAGGCCTAGCGCCCGCGACAGGAAATGGCCCAAAACACAACGTGGACACATCACATTTTTTCATAGAAAACAGTGCCTACCTGTGGATTTTGGCCTCTAGCTCAGCCGGGCCCAGGGGGGGCAGAAATGGCCTAAAATAAATTTGTCCCCCACCCCCCAACCCCCCTGCCCCCCCGGGAGCGACCCTTGCCTATGGGGTCGCCCCCCCTTGCGTGACATTGGTGGCAAAAAAAAAATCCCCGGTGCCTAGTGGTTTCTGCCCCCCTTGGGGGCAGATTGTCCTACAATCGGTCAATCTGCCCCCAAGGGGGGCAGAAATGGTCTAAATACAATTTGCCCCCCAGGGAAGCGACCCTTGCCTAATGGGTCGCTCCCCATCTCTACAAAAACAAACAAACAAACAAAAAAAAACCACAAAAAAAACAATTTGCCCTGGCGCCTACAGGTTTCTGCCCCCCCCGGGGGGCAGATCGGCCTAATACCAATAGGCCGATCTGCCCCCAGGGGGGGCAGAAATGGCCTAAAATAAATTTGCCCCCCCAACCCCCCCGGGGAGCGACCCTTGCCTGCAAGGTCGCTCCCATTGCGTGACGGCGCAAAAAAAAGATCCCTGGTGCCTAGTGGTTTCTGCCCCCCTTGGGGGCAGATTGACCTACAATCGGCCAATCTGCCTCCAAGGGGGGCAGAAATGGTCTAAATACAATTTGCCCCCCAGGGGAGCGACCCTTGCCTAATGCGTCGCTCCCCATCTCTAAAAAAACAAACAAACAAAAACAAAACCCACACAAAAAAAAAATTGCCCTGGCGCCTAAAGGTTTCTGCCCCCCCGGGGGCAGATCGGCCTAATACCAATAGGCCGATCTGCCCCCAGGGGGGCAGAAATGGCCTAAAATAAATTTGCCCCCCCACCCCCCCCGGGGAGCGACCCTTGCCTGCAAGGTCGCTCCCCTTGCGTGACGGCGCAAAAAAAAGATCCCTGGTGCCTAGTGGTTTCTGCCCCCATTGGGGGCAGATTGACCTACAATCGGCCAATCTGCCCCCAAAGGGGGCAGAAATGGTCTAAATACAATTTGCCCCCCAGGGGAGCGACCCTTGCCTAATGCGTCGCTCCCCATCTCTAAAAAAACAAACAAACAAAAAAAAAACCACAAAAAAACTATTTGCCCAGGCGCCTAGAGGTTTCTGCCCCCCCTGTGGGCAGATCGGCCTAATACCAATAGGCCGATCTGCCCCCAGGGGGGGCAGAAATGGCCTAAAATAAATTTGCCCCCCTCACCCGCCCCCCCCCCCCGGGGAGCGACCCTTGCCTACAAGGTCGCTCCCCTTGCGTGACGGCGCAAAAAAAAGATCCCTGGTGCCTAGTGGTTTCTGCCCCCCTTGGGGGCAGATTGACCTACAATCGGCCAATCTGCCCGCAAGGGGGGCAGAAAAGGACTAAATACAATTTGCCCCCCAGGGGAGCGACCCTTCCCTAATGGGTCGCTCCCCATCTCTACAAAAACAAACAAACAAACAAAAAAAACCCACAAAAAAAACAATTTGCCCTGGCGCCTAGAGGTTTCTGCCCCCCCCGGGGGCAGATCGGCCTAATACCAATAGGCCGATCTGCCCCCAGGGGGGGCAGAAATGGCCTAAAATAAATTTGCCCCCCCAACCCCCCCGGGGAGCGACCCTTGCCTGCAAGGTCGCTCCCCTTGCGTGACAGCGCAAAAAAAAGATCCCTGGTGCCTAGTGGTTTCTGCCCCCCTTGGGGGCAGATTGACCTACAATCGGCCAATCTGCCTCCAAGGGGGGCAGAAATGGTCTAAATACAATTTGCCCCCCAGGGGAGCGACCCTTGCCTAATGCGTCGCTCCCCATCTCTAAAAAAACAAACAAACAAAAAAAAAACCCACACAAAAAAAAATGTGCCCTGGCGCCTAAAGGTTTCTGCACCCCCCGGGGGCAGATCGGCCTAATACCAATAGGCCGATCTGCCCCCAGGGGGGCAGAAATGGCCTAAAATAAATTTGCCCCCCCACAACCCCCGGGGAGCGACCCTTGCCTGCAAGGTCGCTCTCCTTGCGTGACAGCGCAAAAAAAAGATCCCTGGTGCCTAGTAGTTTCTGCCCCCATTGGGGGCAGATTGACCTACAATCGGCCAATCTGCCCCCAAAGGGGGCAGAAATGGTCTAAATACAATTTGCCCCCCAGGGGAGCGACCCTTGCCTAATGCGTCGCTCCCCATCTATAAAAAAACAAACAAACAAAAAAAAAAAACACAAAAAAACTATTTGCCCAGGCGCCTAGAGGTTTCTGCCCCCCCTGTGGGCAGATCGGCCTAATACCAATAGGCCGATCTGCCCCCAGGGGGGGGCAGAAATGGCCTAAAATAAATTTGCCCCCCTCATCCCCCCCCCGGGGAGCGACCCTTGCCTACAAGGTCGCTCCCCTTGCGTGACGGCGCAAAAAAAAGATCCCTGGTGCCTAGTGGTTTCTGCCCCCCTTGGGGGCAGATTGACCTACAATCGGCCAATCTGCCCCCAAGGGGGGCAGAAATGGTCTAAATACAATTTGCCCCCCAGGGGACCGACCCTTGCCTAATGCGTCGCTCCCCATCTCTAAAAAAACAAACAAACAAAAAAAAAAACACAAAAAAACTATTTGCCCAGGCGCCTAGAGGTTTCTGCCCCCCCTGTGGGCAGATCGGCCTAATACCAATAATACCAATAGGCCGATCTGCCCCCAGGGGGGGCAGAAATGGCCTAAAATAAATTTGCCCCCCTCACCCCCCCCCCCGGGGAGCGACCCTTGCCTACAAGGTCGCTCCCCTTGCGTGACGGCGCAAAAAAAAGATCCCTGGTGCCTAGTGGTTTCTGCCCCCCTTGGGGGCAGATTGACCTACAATCGGCCAATCTGCCCCCAAGGGGGGCAGAAATGGTCTAAATACAATTTGCCCCCCAGGGGACCGACCCTTGCCTAATGCGTCGCTCCCCATCTCTAAAAAAACAAACAAACAAAAAAAAAAACACAAAAAAACTATTTGCCCAGGCGCCTAGAGGTTTCTGCCCCCCCTGTGGGCAGATCGGCCTAATACCAATAATACCAATAGGCCGATCTGCCCCCAGGGGGGGCAGAAATGGCCTAAAATAAATTTGCCCCCCTCACCCCCCCCCCCGGGGAGCGACCCTTGCCTACAAGGTCGCTCCCCTTGTGTGACGGCGCAAAAAAAAGATCCCTGGTGCCTAGTGGTTTCTGCCCCCCTTGGGGGCAGATTGACCTAAAATCGGCCGATCTGCCCCCAAAGCGGGCAGAAATGGCCTAAATACAATTTGCCCCTCCAGGGGAGCGACCCTTGCCTAAGGGGACGCTCCCCATCTGTAAAACACAACAACAACAAAAATCCCTGGTGCCTAGTGGTTTCTGCCCCCCGTGGGGGCAGATCGGCCTAATAAAAATAGGCTGATCTGCCCCCATGGGGGGCAGAAATGGCCTAAAATAAATTTGCCCCCCAAGGGAACGACCCTTGCCTAAGGGGTCGCTCCCCTTACGTGAAAAACAAACAAACAAAAAAAACTCCCTGGTGTCTAGTGGTTTCTGCCCCCCTTGGGGGCAGATTGGCCTCATAAAAATAAGCCAATCTGCCCCCAAAGGGGGCAGAAATGGCCTAAATATAATTTCCCCCTATGGGAGCGACCCTTGCCTAAGGGGTCGCATCCCACACCTAAAACACAAAAGAAAACAAATCAAAAAACAAAAAAAACAAAAGTATCCCTGGTGTCTAGAGGTTTCTGCCCCCAGGGGGGGCAGAAAAGGCCTTAAAAAAAAATGACCCCCTGGGAGCTACCCTTGCCCAAGGGGTCGCTCCCTTCTGTCAATTACATATAAAAAAAAAAATATCCCTGGTGTCTAGTGGGGTTTCAAAAGCCGGATTGCAAGCATTTTGAAACCCTCGGAAAGACTTCAAAGGGAAGGAAATACATTTCCTTCCCTTTGAAGCTCCGGGCCTCCCCCACGTGATCGAAAGAGAAATGCTGAGCATTTCTCTTTCGATCGCGCTGGAAGCAGAGCTCTGCTTCCAGCGCGATGGGGGAGGTTGTGTGATTGTCAGCGCGCGCTCGCGCGCTGACGTCACAGGGGGGGTCGGGGGGGGGGGGTCGGGGGTTGAAGGGGAAGGGATTCCCCTGTCAGCCCTGACCTAGGGGGGTGGGGTGGCGGCCCTCGGGAGGAGCGCTAGCGCTTCTCCAGAGGGCAGCATTCAGGACGTAATGGTTACGTCCATGGCGCCACACGGGCGCTGCCATGGACGTAACCATTACGTCCGTGGCGGGGAAGGGGTTAAGGCCTAACTGTGTTTTTTCAATGTTGCTGAGGGGCTAAGGTACAGACCGCAGCCCCCGCAACTTTAAAACAAATGGTCGGGGTAACTCCAAGGAAGACAAAATAAAATTTAGAAAAGCCCTGCAGCAATATGTCCCACTGTTTTTGGATCCCTCTGTGACTCCTCTACCATGCTTAGTGCTGTAGGGTATCACTATCCTGCTACCGTGTATGTTTTTTTTTTTTAGAGCAGGGGACTAAGGGCCTTATTTACACTTTTGGTGCAAAACTGCGCTAAGGCAGTTTTGCCCCAAAAAGTTTTGCACCAGCTTGCACCATTTTTTAGCACCAGCTGGGCACCATATTTATGGAATGGTGCAACCCGGTGCAAAGGGTAGGCAAGCTTTAAAAAAAAATGACGTTAGGCAGTTTTGAGTCAAAATAAATTATTCTGACCAGATTAGCATCATTTTTTGATGCTAAGGGGCATATTTATACTCTGTTTGCACTGAATTAGCGTCCTTTTTTTTACTCTAATTCAGTGCAAAACTAACTCCATATTTATACTTTGGTGCTAGACCCGTCTAGTGCCAAATTTATGGTGTTAAAGTCATTTTTTGGAAGTGGAAACCAACCTTGCCTTAATGAGATGCAAGGTAGGCGTTCCCATGCAAAAAAATGATTCTATGGCCTTAACACCATATTTATACTCCCATGTAAAAATAGTGCAAGGGAGGGAGGAGGGGTCAAAAAATGGGGCAAAGCTTGCTTTGCCCCATTTTTTAAGACCTGGGTCAGGGCAGGCGTTAGGGGACCTGTGACCCTATTTCCATTGTGGAACACCATGGAATAAGCCCAGAGGTGCCCTCCCTAGGCCCTAGGGGCACCCCCACCCACACTAGAGGGACTGCGAGGATGGGGGACCCCATCCCAGGTAAGTACAGGTAAGTGCATTTTATTTTTGAAAGTGCAATAGGGGGCCCTGTAATGGGCCCCCATACATGGCACAGGGTGCAATGGCCATGCCCAGGGGACCCCTGTCCTCTGTGCTCGCCACTGGGGTGGTGGGCATGACTCCTGCCTTTTCTAAGGCAGGAGTCATGTGGCATGGTAGGTTTAGCACCATAAAATGACGCTAATCTGGTTAGAGTCATTTTTTTTTACTCTAACCTGTATAAAGCCATTTTTTCGTGTTAAACCCTCTTCTTCTATACTGCCAGCCCCACCCGACTAGTCATTTTTTTAAACTCTAGCCTACCCTTTGCACCGGCTTGCACCATTCCATAAATATGGTGCCCGGCTGGTGCACAGAAATGGTGCAAGCCAGTGCTAAACTTTTTGGTGCAAAACTGAGTTAGTGCAGTTTTGCAGCAAAAAGTATAAATAAGGGCCAATATTTTGTAAGTTTGCGCCACTTTTGCGTCATAAAATGACGTTAATGCGGTGCAAAAAAAGTTTAAATCAGGGCCTTGGTGCTAGATGGGTCTAGCACCAAAGAATAAATATGGAGTTAGTTTTGCACCGAATTGGAGTAAAAAAAAATGACACTAATTCGGTGCAAACAGAGTATAAATATGCCGCAGAGTATAAATATGCCCCTAAATATGGCGTTAAGGCAATAGAGTCATTTTTTGCACGGGAACGCCTACCTTGCATCTCATTAAGGCAAAGTAGGTCTCCACTTTCAAAAATGACTTTAACTCCATAAATTTGGTGCTAGAGGGGTCTAGCACCAAAGTATAAATATGGAGTTAGTTTTTCACCGAATTAAAGTAAAAAAAAAATGACACTAAGGGCCATATTTATACTTTTTGACGCAAAACTGCGCTAACGCAGTTTTGCGTCAAAAAAATTATCGCCGGCTAACGCCATTCTGAAGCGCCATGCGGGCGCCGTATTTATTCAATGACGTTAGCCGGCGTAAGCCGCCGGCGCTGCCTGGTGTGCGTGAAAAAAAACGACGTACACCAGGCAGCGCCGGCGTAGGGGGATATGGAGCTTGGGCGCCAAAAAATGGGGCAAGTCAGGCTGAGGCAAATTTTTCGCCTCAACCCGATTTGCGCCATTTTTTTCGACTCCCAACCCCCATAGAAATGACTCCTGTCTTAGCAAAGACAGGAGTCATGCCCCCTTGCCCAATGGCCATGCCCATGGGACTTCTGTCTCCTGGGCATGGTCATTGGGCATAATGGCATGTAGGGGGGCACAAATTAGGCCCCCCTATGCCACAAAAAAATAAAAAAATAAACACTTACCTGAACTTACCTTAATGTCCCTGGGATGGGTCCCTCCATCCTTAGGCGTCCTCCTGGGGTGGGCAAGGGTGACAGGGGGGGTCCCTGAGGGCATTTGAGGGCACCTCTGGGCTCCTTCCGAGCCCACAGGTCCCTTAACGCCTGCCCTGACCAGGCGCTAAAAAACGGCGCAAAAGCGGCCGTATGTCATTTTTTTTGACCCGCCCACTCCCGGGCGTGAATTTTGCCCGGGAGTGTAAATACGGCGCACATGCCTCGGAGTCAATTTTTTAGACGGGAACGCCTACCTTGCGTATCATTAACGCAAAGTAGGTGTCCACGCTAAAAAATGACGCAAACTCCATGGACTTTTGCTCTGGACGCGTCTAACGCCAAAGTATAAATATGGAGTTAGTTTTGCGTCGGAATTGCATCCAAAAAAAACCGAAGCAATTCCGGCGCAAACAGAGTATAAATATGCCCCTAATTCGGTGCAAACAGAGTATAAATATGCCCCTAAGTCCCTGAGTTCTAAATGACTGCTGCCACATGTTGGTTGAGATAGTGGCAGCCAATCAGAGCTTATCACTGGAACAGTCGGCTCTCACATACCATCCATGTTGAAAAATATAAGGAGCTGTGGTGAATGAACAGATATTTTGGGGAAATTTTTGTGATGATTTGTCAAAGGGTGCCAAAGGTGTTAGCAACCAAAATGCTTTTTCTTTGGAAATGTGGTCCTAACTATAACTACCCAGTGGCAACTGACACAGTGATTTTAAGATATACATTTTATTAGTATTATAATCTTTGTTTTGATTCTGTTTAATCAATCCCAAGCACTCAGCCTCGAGTTAGTGCTGTTTGTCAGGAAAGATCGCTCCATTACATCATCACCAGCATATCCTCACATCAAGTAAGACACCACACTCTCACAGGTCTATTTGATTGTTTTTATTGCACACAATTAAGCACACAGCTCTTTTTTAAAGCTTACAATCTTAGTCACAATTATTAAGAGTCTTTTTTATTTTTTTCTTAAAGTCTAGAGTTAAATCATGTCCTTTTCCTTAGCATGCTGAATGATCAAGTCGTTCCACCTTCTCAAACAAAGAGCTGTTGTGCTTTCCTAGTAGCCAATGCAGAGCAAGTATGATTAGTGTTTTATCCTCAGTTCTTTTTAGTTTATACTATTGACATGCAGGATTGTTCGGATGATCCTCAGTAGGCTTCGTTTGGATGTTGTTGTATTGGAAACGTCCCCTCCATGGTAATGGGTGTGCACCCTTCCCCTGATGGTAATGGGTGTGCACTCTTCCCCTGAGTGCCGCATCTGCAGACATAGCTGGATCCATAACACTATATTTTTGTCATCGACGCACATGGTTTATGCACGTATTTAGGCCTCTCTCACAGATTGTGATCTTGCTAGGCTGGGAGCAGTTCACAATGTGTTACCCTCATAGTGATAAAGCACTGCTACCCTTATCCAGAGCTAAGTAGGAAGAGTATAGTGTGGTGGTCACATAATATTATTTAGTCACAGTGACCAGTAAAATGAAAAGGCCTACTGGCCCACACATGTAACATTCCACTGCTTTGTACCAAACTCACCCTTGCCGTTTATCATATTAGTGCATGTAGCACTGTGCAGCAGGCTTTTGATTGTGGGTGCATGCTATGATATATGTATTCCTGTGAATGGCACCGTACATGGAGGCATGTGGGTTCATTATTGGAATACCAGGGGCTCAGATAGGCATGTTGAGGAGCCATCCCAGAGACATTTGTGGATTGCCTGGACTCCTGAGACCTGAGAGGGACACACTCTCTGCATGATTATGTACAGGTCACTGGTGTGGTAAGGGCCAGGGCACATCTTTTCAAGGAAATGGGGTCCTAAGGGAATCATTAAGAATGGGACTGGAGACCTCGGTAACCTTTTGATAGGTATATATCAGTGAGACTGACAGTGTTCCCCACCTACCTCAGTTGCTTTGTGTAGCTTGCTGACTTTACACATACACCCTGATTTTGCCCCCTCCTCAGACCTTATTTCTGTATACCTAATAGATACAATTTCTTCTTTTATGGTCAAACCAATACCACCTGACAGGCCCTAAGTAGCATTGGGAATCTACAAAAGGTCCAAAATGGATAGGTGCAGTGCACAACTTGCCAAAATTGCTCTTGTTCTAGCTAAGAGAGCTTACACTTTCAGTGGAAATCCAGAGCAACCTCTTTTCTAGTTGCCTGTTCTCTAACTCTCCTTAATTGGGTGTAAGAAATTGGGTTACTGTTTGAGGGGGATAAAACCCTACGCAAGCAGCAATCACAATGCTTATAAAGATGAACATTTGCAAACTCCCAATTAACCTGTGCTCAACCCTCTGATGACTTGGCCCAGAACAGTCAGGCTTAAAGAAGAGGCAATGTGTAAAGTATTTATGCAGCATTTCAAACAGTAATAAAGTTCAAAAAGAACACAAGAAAAATCCCACACCCACCTAGACCAAATAGAGTAAATGTTAATAAATAATTAAATAAAACAAGACCAAAATGAAAAAAATCCAATTGGTACAACCAATGGTATGCAGGTTTGAAGATGTCAGTGAAAATGGCACTAAAAAGCACACATTGTCAACTGTGGATATGTGCTGGAGCTGGACACGGAGAAAGTCACGTGTTCAGGCAGACCGCGATTGAGTGCGGGCCGGCTACAGGGACCCAGTGAGACCCTCTGAACAAGAGTACCTTAAATCCTGGTGCAGAGCATTGCAAGGTCTTGTGCTGAGGATGTGCCCTGCAGCTGAGCTGATTCATCTGTTCTGTGGAGCTTTGAAGATGCAATGCGAGGTCGTGTATCATCCGACCCCAGCCCTCTTATTGGACAGGCCCTCCCACCTCCCAGCTGCCACCCCCACCCTCCCCTCCTCTTATGGCAGCCGCGGCGCGGTGACAGGGAGCAACCTCTGATCCTGCTTCTGCAGGCAGGTCCCTCCCCGCTCCGCCTTCTGCACCACCCGCCTTTCCTGTTTTCTATTCAGCCTTTTCCATGCCGCTGCGTCCCCTGCAGCCCCTCCCGCCTCCCCCTTCCTTCTCACCTCTTCGGTAGCCTTTTCCCCGCCGCTGCGTCCCCTGCGGCCCCTCCTGCCTCCCAACTTCTTCTCACCTCTTCCTTAGCCTTTTCCCCGCCGCTGCGTCCCCTGCGGCCCCTCCCGCCTCCCCCCTCCTTCTCACCTCTTCGGTAGCCTTTTCCCCGCCGCTGCGTCCCCTGCAGCCCCGCCCCCCAGCCATCTCATTGGACAGGCCCTCCCGCCTCCCAGCTGCCACCTGCACCCCCCCCTCCTCTTATGGCAGTCGCGGCGCACCAAAGGCAAGCCTGTCTGCGCCTAGACCCCGCCCAGCGCCAGAACCCCTGGCCCTCTCAGACACACCTACTCCACCCTCACCCTCCACTCTCTCAACCCAGGCCCCCGCCCCACATGCACCACATCTAGCCCCACACACACTCATGGCCCCTTCACCTGCCACACCTGCCACTTCTCCTGCTCGTCATCCCTCACACCACACACCAACCATAGCGACCCCACCTTCAACAAACACAACACCCCCAACACAAGACTCTCCCACCCTGCCCCCACCAACCAACCCTGCAGCACACCAGCTCACAAATAGAACACACCCTGCAACAACACCCTCACGCACCACACCAACGCCACCCACCACAACCACCTGAACTGCCTGCTCCTCAACATCCGCTCCCTTCACAAACACGCCATAGAACTCTGGGACCTCATCACATCACACTCACCTGACATCACCATCCTCACAGAAACCTGGACCAACCCCTCCACAGAACCCGACATAGCCATAGCCACCCCCTAGGGATACAAACTCCAACACAAAGACCGTCTCAACAGGCCAGGAGGTGGCATCGCCATCCTACACAGAGACACCATCAAAGTCACCACTAGCTCCCAAGACACTATCGGCAACACCGAACACATGCACTTCCTCATCCACATCAACAACAACTCCACCCTCAGAGGTACACTAATCTACAGACCACCCGGACCACGCCCCGCCTTCTGCGACACCATCGCCGACAGCATCAGCCCGTACGCCCTCACCTCCACAGACTACATCATCCTCGGTGATTTCAACTTTCACTTAGAAAACCCACAAGACCACAACACTACCTCCCTCATAGACAACCTCAACAACCTTGGACTCAAACAACTGGTCACCGCACCCACCCACTCAGCAGGACACACGCTGGACGCAATCTTCACCTCAAGCCAACACATAGCCTACACCCACACCACCGAACTCCTCTGGACTGACCACCGCTGCGTCCACTTCTCCTTCACCAAACCCCCCACACACTGCCATCAACACACCACACGCCACCCGCAACATCAAGAACGCCCCATGGTTCACCTTTGAACTCCAAGATTCCAAGCGCAAATGCCGCCAAGCTGAGAAAATATAGAGAATAGAACCTTCCTCAACCAACTTCTCCACCCTCAAAACCACCATTCGCACCCACCACCAACTCATACGCACCGCCAAAAGAGATCACTAAAAAACACGTCTTGACAACAACTCTCAAAACAGCAAAGAACCATTCACCATCATCAATGAACTTGCCAAACCCAAAGCCAGCAACAAAGACCCCACACACAGACAGCCCCTATGTGACGCCCTTTCCAACCACTTCCTCCACAAAATCCTGGACATACACAACAGCTTCATACCACACACACCCACCACACATACCCCTCACTCACACAACTTGACCCCCACTCAAGACCCCCCCACCACACTATCCACCTGGACCCCCACCACACACGAAGAAACCAAAAAAAACATGAACTCCATCCACTCCGGTTCCCCCTCCAACCCCTGTCCACACTGCATCTACAACAAAGCTAGCCCTACCATCGTCCCCATACTCTACAACATAATCAACTCCTCTTTCGACTCTGCCACCTACCCAGACCCCTGGAAGCACACGGAAATTACCGCTCTCCTAAAAAAAAAAACAAGCCGACCCGGAGATCCTCTCCAACTACCGCCCCATCTCCCTCCTCCCTTTCCCCGCCAAGGTTGCAGAGAAATTAGTCAACACCCGCGATCCCACTTCCTCAAATCAACCAACACCCTTGACCCCTCACAATCTGGGTTCCGCAAGAACCACAGCACAGAAACCGCCCGCATCGCATGCACTGACGATATCAGGACCAAAGTCGACAAAGGCGAGACTGTCGCACTCCTCCTCCTAGACCTCTCCGCAGCTCTTGACACCGTCTGCCACCACACACTCCCCACACGCCTCCACAACATAGGAATCCGCCACAAAGCCTTAGACTGGCTCACCTCCTTCCTCACCGACCGGACCCAGAGAGTCCGCCTCCCGCCCTTCCACTCCAACACTACCAAGATCACCTGCGGAGTCCCCCAAGGGTCCTCCCTCAGCCCCACACTCTTCAACATCTACATGATCCCCCTAGCCAACATCCTCCGAGCACACGGAATCACTATCCTCTCCTATGCGGATGACACCCAACTCATCCTCACCCGCAACCCCACCACCACCAAAACCAACCTACACGCCGCTTTCCTCGACACCGCCATCTGGATGACCACTAACCACCTCAAGCTCAACTCAAACAAAACCGAGATCATCATCTTCGGCCCCAACAAAACCACCTGGGACGACTCCTGGTGGCCCACTGCCCTAGGCCCCGCACCAACCCCCGCAACCCACGCACGCGAACCTCGGCATCATCCTCAACCTCTCCCTCTCCATGACACAGCAAATCAATGCTCTAACCTCCTCCTGCCTCCACACACTCCGCACTCTAAAAAAATCCTTCAAATGGATCCCCCCAGAAACCAGAAAGACAGTCACCCACGCACTCATCAGCAGCAGACTGGACTACGGTAACGCCCTCTACGCCGGCACCACACTCAAACTCAAACGCAAACTCCAAAGAATCCAGAACACAGCCACGCGCCTCGTCCTTGGCCTCCCCCGCCATGAACGAATCTCACCACACCTCAAATCCCTTCACTGACTCCCCATAGACAAGAGAATCACATTCAAGATCCTCATCCACGCACACAAATCCCTCCACAACACCGGCCCAACCAACCTCAATGAAAGAGTTAACTTCCACACTCCCACAAGCAACCTCCAAATTAGCTGACCTCGCCCTAGCCACAGTCCCCCGCATCCAGCGCACCACCACAGGAGGCAGGTGTTTCTCCTACCTCGCCCCAAAACCTGGAACTCCCTTCCCACCGACCTTCGCAATACCAAATACCTACTGGTCTTCAGAAAGAACCTCAAGACATGGCTGTTCGATCAGTGACCCCCCCCCCCCCCCTGGTAACACCCCCTAGCGCCTTGAGACCCTCACGGGTGACCAGCGCGCTCTACACATTTTTTGATTGATTGATTGATTGATAGGTTCTGCTTAGGATTGCGCTGCTCAGCAGGGAAAATGCTTCCTTTCTGCTGGATCCACAGTTGGGCTGGCAGAACACCATCAGACCTGCTTCCCAGGGTCCAGGACTGGGGTGGCAACACTTTGCAGAGTAGGAGTTAGAGATGGCAGAGCTCAGGTGCTGGGCTCAAGGTTGTTGGAGCCTTCTGTCCCTGAGGCTGTAGTCAGGAGACCAGTCAACTAGCCCTTGGAGTCACACTGGGATCCTGGGTTTCACCAGATGCAGGTCCATTCCTTCTTACCCAGGCAGTAAAGCAGCAGGTCAGCGCAGCAGAAAAATAATTCCTTCAAAGCAACAGTCCAGCAGAGTGGCAGTTTTTTCAGCAGCGCAGCAGTCCTTCTTCCTGGCAGGGTATCCCTAGGTCCAGACGTCTACTGAAGAGATGGGGTCTTTGGTCCAAACTTTGTGCCTTGGTCTTCCTTTGAAGTAGGATAGGCTTCTAGAGGTTTTCCCTTGAAGTCCCTAGGCATTCTGCCTTCCATGCCCTGGCTCCAGGCTATCTACGGGGGGTATGCAGCCTGTTGTGTTGCAGCAGGACACAGCCTATTCAATTATACATAGGCTTGTGCCAGCTTTGCCCTTCCATCCTGCCAGTGATGGCCAATCCAGGCACACCTAATCTCTCTGTTGTGTGTGACTGTGAGGCATACAAAAAGCCCAACTGCCAACTACGCCCAGTAATGTGACCCAAGGAAAGGGAGTAGGTACTAAATGGCTAAGGCAGGAAAATGTCAACTTTCTAGATACCCTAAAACCGGTCCCAGGATGATTGTTTCCAGGTCAGAGAAGGCCTGCCTTAGCAGTTCGGGTGGACTGTTCCCATGTGGAACAGGGTCAAGACTGATTTGCATGTGGTTGGGTCCAAACTGGGGTGGCGTGTGGGCAACAAAATGTGGATTAGATCCAGATCTTTGTGACTTGGGGTGAATGTTTGCATTGCTCAGCATTCCGTCCATCATATGTCCTTTTTGCTTTCGTTGCTCTAAGTGGGAAATCGTGTGCCCAGAAGTGGGTCCCATGCTCACTGCACCACTGGATTCAAGCTTGCCTGGCTGATGAAGAGTGATATCAGGAAACCAGTCCCAGTATGCTTGTTTCCAATCCTGGGTGTGCCTGGCTTGGCATTTTGGGATGGACTATTCCCATGTGGAACAGGGTCAAGACTGATTTGCATGTGACCAGGTCCAAACGGGGTGGCATGTTGGGTAAAAAAACTATGGATTGAACCCAGATCTTTGTGACTGGGGGTGAATGTTTGCATTGTTCAGTATTCCATCCATCATGTGTTCTTTTTGCTTTTGTTGCCCTAAGTGGGAAGCGTATGAAACAACGTGGGTCCCGTGCTCATTGTGCCACTGGATTCAAGCTAGCCTGGCTGTTGAAGGATGATCCCAGGATGCTTGTTTCTGGTTCAGGGAGGGCCTGGCAAGGCAGTTCGGGCAGGACTGTTCCCATGGGGAACACGGTCAAGACTGATTTGCTTATGACTGGATCCAAACTCGGATGGTGCCGTGGGCAAAAAAACAATAGATTAAACCCAGATTTTTGTGACTGCGGGTGAATGTTTGAACTGTTCAGCATTCCTTCCATTGTCTCTACTCTTTGCTTTTGTTACTATAAGTGGGAAGGGTGTGCCCAGACGTGAGTCCTGTGCCCACTGTGCCACTAGATTCAAGCTAGCCTAGCTGATGAAGAGTGATACCCTGAAACCAGTCCAAGGATGCTTATTTACATTCCAGGGAGGGCCTGTCTTGGCAGTTTGGGCTGGACTGTTCCCAGTGGCGGCTCCTCCACTGTGGAGGGGAAGCGTCGACCCCCACCAACAGCAACCGCTGCAAATTCTTTTACAAGGAAAGGATAATAAACTGTGTTTATTACCCTTTCCTTGTGAAAGGGGGGGACACTGGGGTGATGAGTAGAGGGGAGTGCACTGTGCACTCCCCTCAGAGCGCATGTGTGTTTGGCCGGCCATCTCAGGCCAGCCAATCACACATGGGCACAGTTCTCTCTCCAGCCCAGCAACACAGTTGCTGGATTGGGGGGAGCATGCACAGGCTCCCAGTCAATTCTGATGCTGCTTTGAGCAGTGTCTAGATTGGCTGCAGGACAGGCTGGGAACCTGTGCCTGCAGTCAACGGCAGAGGAGCAGAGAAGCAGTGCAGGAGTGGAGGTAAGTTATCCTGCTTCCCAGCCTTCCCCACCTACCTACCATTCTCTGAGTTGGATGAATGCTGCACTGTGGCAAGCAAACAGGATAATACATTTTGATCCTAGAAAACTAATGCAATGTGAATAGGTTGTGTCTCATCAGAAGATATGTGAATAAAGTGGTAGGTTGGGAACTACAGGGCAGTAGGTAGGAGGAAAACTTTGGACAAGATTCAGGTTAGAGGTTTTCGTGTAGGTGACCTGGGGGGATGAGACTGGCGTAGTTATGTGGGAGTGGTGATCTAGGTCCCACAGACTGTCGACTAGTACTTCCCATGCTCAAGATCTGTCTAATTTTCCAATACCGTGGCATGCTTCTCGTAATAATATAGCTCCCTCTCACTTTGCCCCTCTCCAGTTTCTTACACCACGTCAGAAAGCGTGGACCTCTGGGATCCTTCCGTGGCAGGTGATCTTGTGTTGTGAGTAATAATGCTCAATCTTGAAATATACTAGTTATCTTAGATTTGGACGTAGGAGGGGACCAATGGAGGAGGCAATGCCCAGAGGTGGCAGGTACAGGTTTCTCAATGATCGCAGTCAGTGATGTTGTGATTCCCTCCCAGTATGTAGTAAGAAGAGGGCATGCGCAAATCATGTGCAGGAAATTGCCATTCAGTTGCCCGCATTGAGGGCAGGTGACATCAATGACTCCAAAGTATTTTCTGAGCTTCTCAGGGGTGAGATAGGCTCTATGTAATATATTGAATCCGATAAGCTTAAAGCGAGCATTCCTCGAGATCATGGGGATCTTCTCAAGGATAATTTCCCAGGCCCTTTCTGTAATAGGGGTCCCCGGGTCTTCCTCCCAACGAGCTCTCAGAGAGTTGAACGTGCCCAGTGTATCTGTTTGTAACAACTTATATAAGCATGTTATTGATTTAAAAATATCAGCAGCTATTACAAGACATCTGCAGCAGAGTTGGGCTCGGGGTACCAGACCCCAAGCCCCCCAATGGTGATGAATGGCTGCCGTCATCAACCCATGTAAAAGGAAGTGTCCTGGGGGAAGGTCAAAATCAGTCATAAGGTCCTCAAAGGGAAGTAAAGCCGAGGCACAATTTAATTGTCCCAACCTAGTGAGTCCTGCATTCGCCCAGTCTTGTAGGCCAGTCCAGTCTCCCCCATGTGACAGTTTAGTCAGCATGTCAAGGGGTCCTAACATTTGACTTCCTCAAAGTCCAGGCCAAGCCTTTGTGGATGAAGAAAAATTCCCTTGTTTCTGGTGTGGGAGCAGGGCTAATTCTCATCAGCTTCTTTGTCAGAATGTTCAATGTGGGAAATAGGGGGCTCAGCTCCTTGCCATGCCTCGGCCTGCCTGCAAGCCATTGAGTGTACCATTGGAGCTGGGCTGACAAGTAGTAAGACTCAAAGTCAGGCAGCACCAATCCTTCCAAGGGAGACGGCTACTGGAGTGTAGTGAAGGCCATTTTCCATTGACCCCGGTCCCATATAAAGAACCTTAGAATGGTATTGGTAATCATGAAGTATGACCTGGGAAGCCACAGGGGAAGTGTTCCAAATATGTAAAGAAAGCATGCAAACACCACCTTAATCAGTAGGGCTATCCGCCCAGCTATAGATAGCGGTAGGGTCCTCCAGAAATCTATGTGCATCTTCAACTTTCTAACTGCCAGCCCCAGGTTCCCGTCAAAAAAGTCTGACGGAGTATGATATATCTTGACCCCCAGGTAAGGGAGGGGTCTATTTTCCCAAATCAGGTTATCTAGATTCTCAGGGGAGTAGGCCTTATTAATGCTGTGGAATAGGTGAGTCTTCTACCAGTTGACCCTGAAACCTGAATAAGCACCAATGTCCTCTAGTAAGGACTATGCTCTGAGCAGGGCATCCTGAGTATTAGCTAGAAACAGTAAGAGATCATCAGCATAAAGCGCTATCCGTTGGAAGTTCACTCTCAACTTAATGCCCTTGTAATGGGTGCCCGGACAGGACATACATGCAAGGCGCTCCATAGCTATTAGGAAAAGAAGAGGGGAGAGGGGTAAACCCTGTTGTTTACCCCTCTCCACCGTGTAGCTGTCTGAAATGGTCTTGTCAGGAAAACTATTGCCAGTTTTGTAGAGCTCGTCCGTCAGCAAAAACAGTTCCCCTTTTCCTTGTACCCACGTTGGTTGCACAGCGTCCTCACTCCCTGTGGCTCTTGCGGAGGCTGTTCTTAGAACTAGCTTCTTCAGGTTTAATTGCCACCTAAGATGGTGGCCGCAAATCTTTGTGGCCAGCTGTTTCTCTCTGGGAGCTGTGCACTTCAACAGTCATCCTGAGGAGAATGAGCAGTGTTCCTCAGGCAAATTCTTCCAGTTTTGAGTAATTAATTCTTTTTCTTGTTACAGTGTGCACACCAGCTACTTTTTCCCTTCCGGAGAAGCTGAATTTCTTCCTTTTTCCAACAACTGGCTATCAGCTTTCTGAGGAGAATTTGTTTTGGCTTAACAGATCTTCAAGGAATTGCAGAAGGGATTCCTTTTGTATGATTTTCCAAACTTGCCAGTATATATATATGTACATATATATTCAAAAACTCTTTGCCTTGCAGACTTGCCAATCTTAGAAACAAACCTCAGTGCTCAGACTAATTCCTAGAGACTGTGATTGAGAAACACTGAACCTTGAGAAGGAGTTTTTGTTTCCAGTAAAAGACATTAGTAGATTGTATATTTGTGAACCTTTTAACTGTTCTCCAGAAAACCTTGGATACCTCTAACTCCTGGAGAAAAGAAAAATTAAGTTAAAATTATTCTCTTAGAGAGAGGCTAGTCTCTCCAAATATCCAGGTCCTTCCTTTAAAGAAATCCCGATAAGAAGAAAGGTGCAGGTTACTGAAGTACACAATGAATATCCTACCTTCAAATGGGAAACACAGGCTGGAACTGGATCTGGAGGCGGTCTCTCTTTTTCTATTCCCAGTCCCCTCTCCTCCTAGCGGATGCAGGGTTCAGATAGTCAGTAAAGTCTGAGCATGCATCTGTTGGAGGGAGTTGGGTAAAAGGCATCTGCTCCTGCAGAACTTTGATTTAATGGGTAATCTCCTGACAGATTGAGGTTCCTAAAAAATGCTTATTTGCACCCGAGCAGAATGGCTGAAGGTTTAGATTTTAATGCCTTGGTGGCACTGACAAAATTAAAAAAAAGTTAACCCCTGCCCTAGATGAAAACAAAAACTTGAGAGAGGGAATAAAAAGATCCCATGTTGAGGCCAAACAGCTCATGGACAAATAAAATAACTTCACTTCTGGGAATACCGCTGGGACTAGTGGGGTTTCAGGTAAAACCTTCCCTATTTTTACCTCAGAAATATCCACACAAGTCATTAATTCCATCTCCCCTGTCATTCCCCTGGCCCCACCTGAACGTTTTAGTGGAGATCCTTACATGGTGCAGATATTTTTAACCCAGTGCTCTTTATACTTTTTTGTCGACCCATTATTTTTCCAGAGGATTATCAAAAACAGCATTCCTTTTGTCTTTTTTGAGTAGAGATGCAGCTTCATGGTCCATGCCTTTGGTGTCACGAAATGCCCATATATTATAGGATTTTGAAGTTTTTAAAACCAAATTCCTTCGAATTTTTGACCGCATAACAATTTCCCAAGCTACAGATAATGAATTACTAGACTTAAACAAGGAAATAGGGACTTGATCTCTTATCCGGCCCAATTCAACAAATTCATTGTGGAGACTGGCTGGCTTGAGAGCAAAAGGACTGCATTTTTTTACTGAGGTTTACAAGAAGAACTAAAAGATGTGCTAGTCCAGAATCCAGATTGACCTATTGATGTGTCAACATTAATTGATCTAGTCTTACAGATTGATCAACGTCTCTTTGAAAGAAAGGCTGAACGAAAGAGATAATTTTGTCCTATCCCACCACGCTTCGACAGGAGTAAAGTGGAAAGTATCAAGACCTTCGAGAAACACTCTTCGCAAGAGCCAATGCAAATCGGCAGTGTTAGAGGTTCCCTGTCTAAAGAGGAAAAGGACAAGTGAAGATCTAAGAATCTATGTCTCTAGTGTGGGTTGTCTGGGCCTTTTGTAAGAGAATGCCCAAAGAAGCCTAAACAAGATAATTCAGGAGAAAACTCAATCTACTAAGAGAGTAACCCAGGTTGACTCACAACACCAACCAGCACCTGAATCTCAATTAGTGTCAAACACCCTACAGTCTGTTTCTCCTCCTCTAACCATCTCCTTTGACCTCATCTTCAGAGAAAAGAAGCTGCAGGACGTTTCAGTGATGATTGGCTCAGGAGCTACGGGACATTTGTGCGACATCCAGTATGCCACAAAAATGGGAATTAGTTTTGTCAAAAAAAGAATTGCAGAGTCTGTTCATGCGGTAGATGGAACAAACCCGCCTTCAGGCCCTATCACAGATGAAACTGAACCTATAGTTCTGAAAGATAATCTAGGACACCAAGAAAACATATCTTTCAATCTCCTAGATGCTCCTCAATTTCAGCTGATCTTGGGCTTACCGTGGATTACGGAGCACAACCCTGAAATTAATTGGGAATAGAGGACTGTCCAATTAAATTCAAGCTACTGTCGGAAACATTGTTACAGACCTCAAGTGATAAGTAGTGCACCATCTCCCGCACAAGTTTTAGCTACTAAATCCAGTGTGGTTTGTGCTCTGGAAAAGGTTGTCATTCCCCCAGAATATAAAGAATTATCTGCAGTGTTTGACCAAGCAGAGGCAGAGAAGCTACCTCCCCACAGATCTTATTATTGCAGGATCGAACTTGAGCCAGGTGCAAATCTACCTTGCAGTAGAATCTATGCCCTTACTGAAAAGGAGAACACGTTCTTAAAAGAATATTTGGAAAAATATTTGGCAAACAGTTTTATTTGTCCTTCGCAATCCCCAGTCTCTTCCCCCTTTTTGCGTCTCAAAGAAGAAGAATGAGGAGTTAAGAACTTCTATCGATTGTAGAGCGTTAAATCAAGTTACGGTGAAGAATCAATATCACCTGCCCTTGATTTCAGTACTGCTAGATCAGGTAAAAGACACAAACATCTATATCAAACTAGATCTTTGCAGAACGTACCATTTAATTCAAATTTCTAAGGGAGACGAATGGAAAACGGCCTTCCGCACTTGGTTTGGTCAATACGAGTACCAAGTGATGCCTTATGGGCTATGCAACGCGCCGGCCGCTTTCCAGCTCTTTGTGAATGATGTTCTGAGAGAGTTTTTAGATCAATTTTAGATCTATTTTTAGTAGTCCGCATTGATGATATTTTAATCTTGTCCCAGAATTTGCGAGACCATGTAGATCACTTGAGAGCAGTTCTAACAAAATTGTTGGAAAATAACCTATATGTGAAGTTGGAAAAGTGTACCTTTCATGTGAAGGAAGTAGAATTCTTGGGATTCATCTTATCGGAAAATAGAGTTTCCATGGACCCTGCTAAAATTCAAACAATCCTGGATTGGCCTTCTCCTAAAACAGTGAAGGAGGTACAAAGATGTATTGGCTTTGCCAATTTTTACCACCAGTGTATAAAAGAGTTTTCTAAAAAGGTGGTCCCCTTTACAGAACTTTTGAGAAAAGGAGTACCCTTCCATTAGTCAACGGATGCTGAAGAATCTTTTGAGTTCCTCAAAAGAGCCTTTATGACAGCCCTGATCCTTATTCTAATCCTAACTCTGAGGAGGAAAGTTTTGTGGAAGCTGACGCCTCCGACCAAGCAATTGGTGGTGTATTTGCTCAGAGGCACAAGGAAACTGGTCAACTTCACCCAGTGGCAGATCTATCCAGTAAATTTACTCCTCCTGAAATAAATTATCCAAGCTATTGGCAGTGAAGGATGCCTTTCAGGAATGGCTGCATTATTTATTAGGTGCTCGTCATGTAGTCACTGTGTTCACCGATCAAAAAAATCTTCTGTTTTAAAGACTGCTAAAACATACACTCCAAGGCAATTGAGATGGTCCTTGTACTTTGCAGATTTTAATTTTACCATTACCTATCGACCTGGTTCTGACAATGGTAAGGCAGATGCGTTATCGAGAATGAATAATATATCTGGAGCCGGAGAAGCTGAAAAGATTCCAATTATTTCAGCAGACAAGTTTGTTTGTACCTTACAATTTTCTGAAATGAAAAGGAAGGTTCAAGAATCCATGTCTGACCAAGAAATTTAGATTGGGCCAACAAAAGGGAAATAAGAAAGGTTTTAGAAAATCTCCCTTTTGTTGAAAATGCTTTATATTTGCCAACTCTTGAGTTGCAAAAACTAGCGCTACAAGCGTGTCATGATGATCCTTTAGCTGGCCATAAAGGAATTTTGAAGACTACAACATTAATTAAGAGGTATTTCTGGTGGCCTGCCATGATCCCTCAAACAAGACAATGGCCCTGAGACCGCTGCCGGCATTCTAACCTTCCCGCTGGGCCGGCGGGCGCTAACCATGTTAGCGCCCGCCGGCCCTGCGGGAAGGAGGCCTGCAACACATAAGCCGGCTCCGAATGGAGCCGGCGGTGTTGCGGACGTGCGACGGGTGCAGTTGCACCCGTCGCGCTTTTCACTGTCTGCTAGGCAGACAGTGAAAAGCCGTCCGGGGCCCTGTTAGGGGGCCCCTGCACTGCCCATGCCAGTGGCATGGGCGGTGCAGGTGCCCCCAGGGGCCCCAAGACACCCATTACCGCCAGCCTCTTCCTGGCGGTGACAACCGCCAGAAACAGGCTGGCGGTAAGGGGGTCAGAATCCCCATGGTAGCGCTGCTTGCAGCGCTGCCATGGCGGATTCGCCCAGCTGGGGCAAAAACGGCTGGAAACCGCCGGCCCCGGTTTTCTGACCGAGGCTTTACCGCTGCGGTCAGAATGGGCAATGAAGCACCGCCAGCCTGTTGGCGGTGCTTCCGTCATCCGCGACCCTGGCGGTCATAGACCGCCAGGGTCAGAATGACCCCCAATATGTTCAAACCAGTGATAAATGTATTCGAGGAAAGACAACACGACTAGCTCCTGAAAGGGAGCTTCAGGATCTTTCCATTGCACCATATCCCGGTCACACCATTACTATGGATTTGATTGCAGATTTACCTTCAAGTCAAGCTTTTGACACAATCCTAGTTTTTGTGGACACCTTTTCTAAAATGAGTCATTTCATCTCTCTGAAGAAGTTTCCTAGAGCCTCTCAGTTAGCACAGTTATTTTCACAGCACATAATGAGAGCTCATGGCATTCCGGTGGTTGTAATCTCAGATCGAGGTCCCCAATTTGTTTCCCAGTTCTGTAGGGCCTTTATGAAACAACTTGGAATGGACTCATGTTATTTTACTAGTTATCACCCGTAAACGGATAGACAGACAGAAAGAGTTAACCAGGAGATAGAGATGTACCTATGCTTATATCTCCTGGGCCAAGATAATGATTGGCCAGATTTCATTTGGACAGCAGAATTTGCATACAACAATGCTATTCATGCCTCCAAGGGTTATTCTCCTTTCTATTTGATCTCTGGTAGGCACACAAACATTATCTTAGGAAGGTCGGGAAGCTCGGTCCCAGTTGCGAAGGAATTCAGTAAGTGAAGGAAAGTACCATCTTTCTTGGCATGTTACCCACAATTTCGTCAGTATGTTTTTCCTGTCTCACTGGGATCCTGCTGGTCAGGACCCCAGTGCTCATAGTGTGTGACCTAAAGTGTGTGTGCTGTCAGTAGTGCTTAACTGTGTCCCTGAAGTTCTGCTAACCAGACCTTCAGTGCTTATGCTCTCTCTGCTTGAAAATTAGTCACTATAGTTTAGTGACTTCATATTCCATTTCCAAATACCATACTGGAACCCCCTTATAAGTCCCTTGTATATGGTACATAGGTACACAGGGCATTGGGCGTTACAGGAGATCCTTATTGGCTGCAGCATATTTTTTTCCACCCATAAGGAGTTCAGACAAACCCTTTCCCAGGACTGCAACTGCAGCCTGTGTGAAATAGTGCACGCACTATTTCACAGCCATTTTCATTGCACGTAAGTGAATCATAAGTGACCTGTATGTCTAACCTTCATTTACTGAAGGCTAGGTACAAAGTTACTAAAGTGTGAGGGCACCCTTGCACTAGCAAAGGTGTCCCCACACTGTCCAGGGCCAATTCCTCGGACTTCGTGAGTGCGGGGATACCATTACACAAGTGCAATACAAATAGGTCAATACCTATATGTAGCTTCACAATGGTAACTCCGAACGTGGCCATGTAAGGTGTCTAAGAACATGGAATTGTCCCCTCATTCCAAATATGGTATTGGGGGCCAATCCCATGCATCCTGGGGCTCCAACGTGGACCTCCAGTACTGCCAAACCAGCTCTCTGAGGCTTGCACTGCAGCTACAGCTGCTTCCACCTCACAGACAGGGTTCTGCCCTCCTGGGGTCTGAGCAGCTCAGTCCCAGGATGGCAAAACAAAGCATTTCCTTTGGGAGGAGGGTGTTACACCCTCTCTCTTTGGAAATAGGTGTTACAGGCTTTGGAGGGGTAGCCTTCCAGAGCCTCTGAAAATGCTTTGAAGGGCACAGATGGTGCCCTCCTTGCATAAGCCAGTCTACACCGGTTCAGGGACCCTCAGCCCCTGCTCTGGCGTGAAACTCGACAAAGGAAAGGGGAGGGACCGCTCCCGTGTCTGTCACCAGCCCAGGGGTGATGCCCAGAGCTCCTCCAGTGTGTCCCTGGCATTAACCATCTTGTTTTCCACAGTGTGGGGACAGTCTGGAGATCTCTGAGTGGCCAGTGCCAGCAGGTGACATCAGAGACCCCTCCTGATAGGTGCATACCTGGGAAGTAGCCAATCCCCCTCTCAGGGCTATTTAGGGTCTCTCCTGTGGGTTCCTCTTCAGATTCAGCTTGCAAGTTTCCACCAGGAATCTTCTGCAACTCCTGCTTCATCCTCTGAACATCAGATCAACTGCAGACTGGTCCAGGAACTGCTGTAACTGCAACAAAGTATCAGAGAAGGGTACTGTGACTCTGCAACTTCAGCTCCAGCCAGCAACTGCAACAGTTTCCAAGGTGTGCACGCTCTGAGGACTCCTTGTCTTCACCCTGCGCCAGAAGGAGTGAAGGAATCTTGAATTTCAAAATGAGTAAGAGGCTATGGCTCTCATTGTGACATTGGTGGTAAATGCCACTTAATGTGCTGACGGCTGCCAACCTACAGCTGTGCTGGCGGATATCCATTCACCATATTACGACACACACACGCACCAATCCGACAGAATACAGCCACATACACAAATCCGCCAGACCAAAGGACAGTGATAAACTGGCGGTCCCAAAACCCATACTGTTACTCCAACAGAACAATGCCCATCACATTATGACCCACGAATCACCACAGCGGACATTCAACGGCGGTAAACCATTGGCAGTACATACCGCCACGCTCACAATGGACACACACAGACAAAACAACACCACAATTTGACAATTCAAACAACACACCTGACACCCATGCACCCACCCACACCACTATAAAACACACACCCACATTACCCACAACCCTTTACGAATACAAATCGTTGCCACCAGACTGACACCAAGACCACTGTGACAACTAGACACACACACCACTCACACCCATACACCCCTCACGTACTCCACATCACACACCCCAACACATTACCCAACACACCCTCACCAACACACATCACATAACACCCATGGCACCACAAAGGCACCCCCGTTTCACTGAGGATGAGTTAACGGTCATGGTAGAGGAAATCATCAGGGTAGAGCCACAGCTCTTTGGAGCATAGGTGCAGCAGATATCAATAGCAAGGAAGATGGAGCTATGGTGGAGAATCGTGGACAGGGTCAATGCCGTGGGACAGCACCCAAGAACAAGAAACAACATCAGGAAGAGGTGGAACGACCTGCGGGGGAAGGTATGTTCCTTAGCAGCAAGACACCAGCTTGCTATACAGAGGACTGGCGGTGGACCCCCACCTCCTCCCCCACAACTCACAGCATGGGAGGAGCAAATCTTGGCATTACTCCATCCTGAGGGTCTGGCCGGAGTTGGGGGAGGACTGGACACTGGTAAATCAACTGTTAACAATTATCACCCCCCATACCTGCATGCCATCACACACCCTCACTCCCATCACTCCACTCCATCCCATACACTCCACCATCACATCACACTAATCCCAATGCCAAGCACTGCATGCTGTACCAATGCATTGACACCCCTCTCAGCCCTGCATTGACACTCATCCCCAAAGCATGCACTGCATGGGGAAACTATCATAACCACTATTCACCGACATACACAAGCAAAAGCTGGCAGGGGAACAACAACCATAGAGGGGAAGCTGCAGAAGTACAAATGTCAGACACCTGAAGCATAATACATCATTTACATCCTCACAGGTACCCCAGCCAATGTCACTGGAGAGGAGGTGCCACCACTATCCAGTCCCCCAACAAAAGAGGCCCACAGTGATGACAGTAACTCTGGACTTCTGGATCTGGATGATTTACCTGGCCCATCAGGGACCACTGGACAGTCGGTCACCCAAGCCCAGTCACAGACCACCACAGAGCCTCCCCCATCAAGATCCAACACCACAGCACCCTACAGGCGTACCCACACCTCTGTCCCCAGGACACGGTAATCAGCAGTGTGCCCACCTGTACAGGGACCCCAGGCCACACTTTGCCCACAAGACAATCAGGGTCCTGGGGTCAGTGGCAGTGGGCACACGGTTCAGGGGACAGAGGCACAGGCCAACAGGGACACTGGGGGGACTGCTGTGCACCAGGGGGAGGACAGGACCAGGGAACTGACTCTCCAGGAGGCACTCTCCGAGATCCTGGGAGCCTACCAACATTTCCAGAACAAAATGGGCCAGATCCTTTACAACGTGCAGGAGAACAAGCGGCTGCAGGAGGGACAGTATAAGGGCATCGGGGAGAACCTGCAGGCCATTAACAACACCCTGGTCTCCATAGCAGGGGTGGTGGCAGACATGGCCAACATCATGAGGGAGGCAGTGTCACACCTGTGGGCCCCTACCTCTAGTTAGTCATCGGAACAGCCCTCCACTTCCGCTGCCGCTAGTGGCCAGGAGGCCCCTCCACAGGACCAACAGGCCACCAGCACCCCTCCCCCTGCAGAAGGTGAACCACCCCACAAACGTTCCCTTCGACCCAGATGAAAGCCAGAGGCACTTGCTGAAAACCACCACCAGGAAATAAGACTCTCCTGATTGTCCCCCTTGTGTCCCACTCTGTCACCTTGTCCAATTAGAACTGCCATTGCTCCCCTTTCTAAGTCCCAATGGACACTGCACCTGTGCTACAAACAGACTGGAACAATACCCTGGACTTTCTTCCATCATCACCCCATTCCATTGCACTTCCCCCTCTATATTTTAGCACAACAATAAACACCCTTGGATAACACTGGACTTTCTAATATTTCATGAATTGCAAATTTGTATTCATTGAAACAGCTAGAACCATTACAAATGACCTGTACATAGAATGAGCATAGAATTAATGACCTGTAGCTGGCTGTTGTGATCATACCAGGAGAATGTGTCATATCACAAACATCTGCAAAATGAATATCCAGAGGTAACAGTAGGTAGGGCAAATAAGTGGGTAATGCCAGTATGACAATGCCACACAGAATACACCAATAGTTATTGAAATGTGATGTTGCTGTCTCACCTTTGGGTCATTGGAAGTACTGACGTATCACTGATATTCTGTTGTCCCCATCCTCATCCTCTGCCTCCTCATCCTCTCTGTCCTCAGGGTCCACTGCTGCCACAGGGACATCTCCAGTCTCCTCTGTGCAGAAAAGGTACATGGCGTCTGAATGCCAGGTTGTGCAACATGGAGCATGCCCCTACTATCTGGCAGACTTTCTTGGGTGAGTAGAACAGGTATCTACCTGTCAGATGGAGGCACCTGAACGTTGCCTTCAGTAGGCCAAAGGTATTTTCAATGATCCTTCTGGTTTGCCCATGTGCCTCATTATAATGTTCTTCTGCCCGTGTCATGGCATTCCTCACAGGGGTCAGCAGCCATGATAGGTTTGGGTAACCAGAGTCACCTGCAAATATTGAGGGACAACATTTAGCCACACACATCCTATATGGCCAACACCATAGGCATACACCAATATATACTGGGTGGGAACCAGGGCTCACCAATTAGCCACACCCTGTGCCTCTGTAGTTGGGACATCACATTTGGGATGCTACTATTCCTCAGGACAAAGGCATCATGCACCGACCCAGGATACTTAGCATTGATGTGAGAGATGTACTGGTCCGCCTAGCACACCATCTGAACATTCATGGAGTGGAAAGCAAGGACACTCACTCTAGTCAGGGTAAGTCACACACAATACAAATTATCCTGTGCCCACCCTCTGGTAGCTTGACATTGAGCAGTCAGGCTTAACTTAGAAGGCAATGTATAAAGTATTTGTGCAATAAATCATACAATAACACCATATAGCACCACAAAAATACACCACACAGTATTTAGAAAAATATATAACATTTATCTGATAAGCTGCAGGGCAAAACGATCAAAGATGCAATAAGTAAATGGCAAACAAAGGCCCTCATTACAACCTTGGCGGTCGGTGATAAAGCGGTGGTAATACAGCCAACAGGCCGGCGGTAAAAAAATGGAATTACGATCACGGCGGAAACTGCCCACACAGACAGCCACTTTAACACACTGATCGCCTTGGCGGTAGCCACAAGCACCGTGGCGGTACCCACCAACAGCCGGGCGGAAGACAATGTACCGCCCACAGTATTACAACAGTCCTCTCCACCACCTTTTTGCGGGGCAGTACCAACGACATCAAAAGCACAGTGAAAACAGTACACAGAAGGCCAAGGACTCACCTCTGGAGAGTCAAGGAAGAACCACAACCCCGTGGAGCCCGAGTTGCACATCTTCCCCATGCTTGTATACCTCTTCATGCATTATGAACATCAACGCCGGCGAAGACGACCACGGTGAGTACTGCCGCCTAGCACACAAGGGAGGGGGAGGAAAAAGAGAGTGACACACACACGTAAGACCCCCAAAACCATACACACAAACAGATGCACAAACATTACACATCTAGCCCGTACCCCTCAGGAATAATGCAAGGACAAAAGGAATTGATTAAAGTGAGTGTAATAAGATAAAATAGCAGAAATGTGTGCTTCAAAATCGAAACAGTATATGTATAAATACAAATGGAAGGACACTGCCCATTCCTCAATGTCTGTGGGCCACAGGGCCACATCACATAGGTCAAGGCCCCACCTCACTCCTGCAACAAAACAGAGAGAACACTGCAGGGGCATCAGGTCTAAAATACACAGGCACCTCAGGGGGACAGGGAATGGGGAGGCACCTCAGCCGAAGATGGTACAACACCACTGGTCCTGGAGGGGGCTACATGCCCTGTGCGCTGTCCAGGGGAGTGCAAGGCCACAGTCTCACTATGGGTGGTTTGCTCACTGCTTGGTCCTGGGGAGTGCAACGCCACAGTCTCTCTAGTGGGTGGTTTGCCCACTGGTTTTGGGGGGGCCTTGTGCCCAGTGTGCTTCATCCTGGCAAGGGGGGGTGAGTGGATGGCTTCTTCCACTGGTTCTTGAGGGGGCCTTGTGCCCAGTGTACTTCATCTTGGCAAGGAGGGGGTGAGTGGATGGCTTCTTCCAAAGGTTCTGGAGGGGGCCGTGTGCCCTGTGATGCAGCACTTGGGGAGTGCAAGGTCACAGTCTCTCACCTGGGTGTCACACCTACAGGATTTTCAGCGCCAAGGACGCACTACAGCCCGTGGAGGCAGGACTACACACTGCCCGCCGGTGGTGACGGCTGCTCAGTAGTGGCAGTGGCGGTGCTGGTGTCGGGGATGCCAGTGGTGGGGAGGGCTCCAGCCCTTCCCCTGCAGCCTTGGATGGCTGAACCGCCATGGTTTGTGGTGGGGGCTCAGAATAAGTCCCAGCACCAGGCCTCCTGTCCTTCCTGCCTGCAGGTGCATGCCCCTTGCCCTTCCCTATTGCAGCTGGTGGTGCCTCCTTGCCCTTCCCCTTGGCAGCTGGTAGTGCCTCCTTGCCCTTCCCCTTGGCAGCTGGTGGAGCCTCCTTGCCCTTCCCCTTAACAGCCGGTGGTGCCTCCTTGCCCTTCCTTTTGGCAGCTGGTGCAGGCACACTGTCAGTGTTGATGGCTGGTTCCCTGGAGGCTCTCCCACCTGCAGTAGCTGCTGACACTACTGTGGCCGTGGACTGGGTGGCTGAGGTGCTCACCTAGGTTCTGACCCCCCTGGCCTGATGTGAAGGACGAGCGGGGAGGGGTAGGGAAGAGGTCAACGGTGGAGAGGAAAAGCTTCTTAGGGACACTGGGGCGGGAAGAGGGTGAAGGTTTGGGAGTGGAGGAAGAGGGAGTGGTTGTAGGAGGTGTCTGTCTGCTGTGTGTGGGTACAGGTGCATGGGTTGGATACTGTTGTGAGGTGGATGGCTGTTGTGTGTCTGAGTGCTTGTGTTTGTGTACTTTGGGAGGAGGGGGCACAGACACAGTGGGAGAGGACACAGGAGATGTGTGCATGGATGTGGGGGTGGTGACTGCAAGTGAGGGGTGTGTAGTGATAGGTGTGATGGTGATGGAGGTAGTGGATGAAGATGTAGCGCATGCAGGTGTGAGTGTAGATGCTACTGGGAGTGAGGTGGAGGACTAGGAGGAGGGGGACACAGTGGAGGCAGTGGATGTTGGTATGTCTGCATCCGGATGGTGTTTTTTGTGTGTGCCTGTGGGATTATGTGTGGAGCTTGTGTTTGCCTGAGCCACTCCTGTGTGTTGTCCTGGGTCCATGCTGGTCCGAATATGTGCTTGGGATAGGATGGGGTTGAGGGGAATGGGACAGGGTGGAGGAAGTTGGAGGGGGGAGGCTAGAAACAAGGACAATGGCTACCATCAGGGAGGAGGCCAGAGCCTGGATTGACCTCTGCTGGGCCGCCATGCCAGAGTGAATGCCCTCCAGGAATGCATTTGTTTTATGCAAAGGGACTGTCAGCCCATGGATGGCACTCACTATTGTTGACTGCCCAACAGAGATGTATTGCAGGAGATCAATAGCCTCCTCACTCAGGGCAGCAGGGCTAACTGAGGCAGGGCCTGAGGTGCCTGGGGTGAAGGAGATGCCCACCTCCTTGGGTAAGCGGGCACAGGAAACTTGCTGAGGGGCTGCTGGGAGGGCGGTGCTGGTACGGGGGTGGTGGCGGTACCTGTACTTGGGGTGGACACAGAGGTGTCTGCCACCAGCAGGGAGCTTCCATCGGAGAAGGTATCACTGTCAGAACTGTCCCCTCCTGTGTCTGCCGTGGTGCTCCCCTCACCCTCCGTCCCACTGGTGCCCTCACCATCAGTGGATTCGGCCTCCTGGGCCCTGTGGGATGCAGCACCCTCCATTGACGGTGCCTCTGCTCCTCCGCCAGATGATGCTAAAGCACACAAGGACATGGTGACAAAACAAAAAGGGGGTAAGAGACAAAGGATACAATTGGTCAATGCCAGCAACAACACCACCGTTAGCGTACATGACACACACACACAGGGAACAGCCCTACGCACTAGGTGTTCTGTGGCTCTGGTTCTGTGGGTGCTCTTGGTGTCTCTCTCTGTTGTCAATTTTTTTAGTCGTAAAGGGTTGTGGGTAGTGTGTGTGTTTTATAGTGGTGTGGGTGTGTGGGTGTGGTGTGTGTGTATGTGTGTCAGGTGTGTGTAGTTTGAATTATCCAATGTAGTGTTGTTTTGTTTGTGTGCGTGTATTTTGAGTGCAGCGGTATGTACCACCAATGATCGGTTGAATGTCCGCCGCAGTGATTTGTGGGTCATAATGCTGTGGGCATTGGTCTGTTGGCATAACAGTGTGTGTTTTGCTACTGCCATTTTATCACTGACCTTTGGGCTGGCGGACTTGTGTGTGTGGCTGTACAGTGATGGATTGCTATGTGTGGGTCATAATATGGGTAGCGGTAAACCGCTGCGACGGCGGTATGTTGGCGGCAGTCGGCATGCGATAAGCGTGACTTAATGCCAATGTCATAATGAGGGCCAAAGTTTCTTTCAAGCACAAAGGGGCATATTTATACTCCGTTTGCGCCGAATTTGCGTCGTTTTTTTCGACGCAAATTCGACGCAAAACTAACTCCATATTTATACTTTGGCGTTAGACGCGTCTAGCGCCAAAGTTCATGGAGTTAGCGTCATTTTTTTGCGTGAACATCTTCCTTGCGTTAATGATATGCAAGGTAGGCGTTCCCGTCTTAAAAAATGACTGCGATGCATATGCGTCGTATTTATACTCCCGGGCAAAAATGACGCCCGGGAGTGGGCGGGACTAAAAAACCCGCATTAGCGCCGGATTTTAGCGCCTGGGTCAGGGCAGGCGTTAAGGGACCTGTGGGCTCAGAATGAGCCCAGAGGTGCCCTCCCCTGCCCCCAGGGACACCGCCTGCCACCCTTGCCCACCCCAGGAGGACACCCAAGGATGGAGGGACCCACCCCAGGGACATTAAGGTAAGTCCAGGTAAGTTTTTTTTTTTTTTTTTTGTGGTATAGGGGGGCCTGATTTGTGCCCCCCTACGTGCCACTATGCCCAATGACCATGCCCAGGGGACAGAAGTCCCCTGGGCATGGCCATTGGGCAAGGGGGCATGACTCCTGTCTTTGCTAAGACAGGAGTCATTTCAATGGGGGATGGGCGTCGTAAAAAAATGGCGCAAATCGGGTTGTGGCGATTTTTTTGCCTCAGCCTGACTTGCACCATTTGTGGACGCCCATACGCCATTTTCCCCCTACGCCGGTGCTGCCTGGTGTACGTCGTTTTTTTTAACGCACACCAGACAGCGCCGGCGGCTAACGCCGGCTAACGTCATTCAATAAATACGGCACCCGCATGGTGCTTCAGAATGGCGTTAGCCAGCGCTAATTTTTTTTACGCAAAACTGCGTTGGCGCAGTTTTGCGTCAAAAAGTATAAATATGGGCCAAAGTACCTGATTAGCGTGAAAAACCTCTGCAAAGAACCGCAGAGGAGGAGATGCGTGGAAACAAAGAGGTGTGCGTCGATTTCTTGGGCTGCACACGGTGATGCATCATTTAGTTTTCACGCAGGGATGGCTGTGTGTCGATTTCCAGTGCTCGGTTGTGGACCCTCTTTGGATTGCCGGGTTTTCAGATGCCCCGGGTGCGGTGAGTGAATATCCTGCACTGGCAGGACGAACTCACAGGAGCTGCGTCGATCCGGTGGGCGTTGCGTCAAATCTTCTATCACACAGCAGGCACCGCGCCAATTCCTCTCTGGAAGTCGGGCTGCGTCGTTACGATTCGGCTGTACGGCGATTCAGTGAGCCGCACGTTGAAGTGCCGGTCGCTACGTTGGTGCTGCTTCGATCTTCTCATTGCAAAGTCAGGCTGCGTCGTTCCCTTTCGGCGTGCAGTGACATTTTCACCGCAGTGCAGGCTGTCCGTCGTTTCTGGCAGGATGTGCATCAAATTTCGCCGCACAAGGAGTCCTTCTTGAAGAGATGAAGTCTTTTTGGTCCTGAGAATTCAGTGAACAGGAGGCAAGCTCTATCCAAGCCCTTGGAGAGCACTTCTTCACCACAGAGAGAGAGCAGTAAGGCAGCAGGGCATCAGCAAGGCAGCAGCCCTTCACAGAAAGCAGACAGGTGAGTCCTTTGGGCAGCTAGGCAGTTCTTCTTAGCAGGATGCAGGTGCTGTTTCAGGTTTCTTCTCCAGGAAGTGTCTGAGTTGGTAGGGGCAGAGACCCTGTTTATATACCCAAATGTGCCTTTAAAGTGGCAGAGACTTCAAATAGTGGCTTAGAAGTGCACCAGGTCCCCTTTCAGTTCAATCCTGTCTGCCAAGGTCCCAGTAGGGGATGTGGCAGTCCTTTGTGTGAGGGCAGGCCCTCCACCCTCCCTGCCCAGGAGGACCCATTCAAAATGCAGATGTATGCAAGCAAGCCTGAGTATCCTATGTTTGGGGTGTGTCTGAGTGAATGCACAAGGAGGTGTCAATGAAACCCAGCCAGACGTGGATTGTAAGGCACAGAAAGGTTTAAGTGCAGAGAAATGCTCACTTTCTAAAAGTGGCATTTCTAAAATAGTAATATTAAATCCAACCTCACCAGTCAGCAGGATTTTGTATCACCATTCCGGCCATACTAAATATGACCTTCTTAGTCCTTTCAGATCAGCAGCTACCACTCAAACACTTTATGAGGGCAGCCCCTATGTTAGCTTATGAAGACAGCAGGCCTCACAGCAGTGTAAAAACAAATATAGGAGTTTTACACTACCAGGACATGTAAACTACATAGGTACATGTCCTGCCTTTTGCCTACACAGCACCCTGATCTATGGGTTACCTAGGGAATACCTTAGGAGTGTTTTATATGTAGAAAAAGGGGAGTTTTAGGCTTGGCAAGTACTATTAAATGCCAAGTGGAATTGGCAGTGAAACTGCACACACAGGCCTTGCAATGGCAGGCCTGGGACAAGGTTAAGGGGCTACTTAAGTGAGTTGCACAATCAGTGCTGCAGGCCCACTAGCAGCGTTTAATCTACAGTCCCAGGGCAAATATAGAGCACTCTACTAGGGACTTATAAGTAAATTAAATAGTCCAGTTGGGTAAGATCCAATATTACCATGTTTAAAGGGAGAGAGCATATGCACTTTTGGTTAGCAGTGGTAAAGTGTGCAGAGTCTAAAAACCAGCAAAAACAGTATCTAAAAAGTGGAGGGACGCAGGCAAGAATTTAGGGGTGACCACCCTAAGGCTGTCAGGTCTAACACTTATGATTCCTGAACACCTTTTCATTCTGGCGGGAGTACATTTATATTATATTGGGGATATGTCCCATTGGTAGAATCCGGCCTTCACAGTGGCCAAATCCTCATCCTGGGGGAAAGCAATGTAGATGCACATGTGTTTTTTTTCTGGGCAGACAAGACTCTTGTTAGCATGTTTGAGAACATTGGCTATGATATTCCTGCGGCCAGGCCCACTGTCACTTGGAAAGAACTTGTTGACAGGATATGGACCACTGATAGCACTTGCACAAGAGGGGGGATCCCAGTGAGGTGACGGATATCAGATATCAGATCAGGCTCCAACTGGGCACACAGCTCTGTGATTGTGGCCATGTCCAGTCTATAGGTGAGTATTATGTGCCTGTCATCAAGTGTAGCCAAGTCCACCGGGGGTCTGTGCACATGGGTATGTCTCCATCTCCTATTCATCCGCAGCTGTAGGTATCTAATGGATACAAGAGTGAGTAGGCTGTCACAAACTGAACAATGTAGCCACAACAGAAGTCCGCAATGTGCAAACATGTTTTAGGACAGTGTAATTATTGAAGTATATGCCTATTTATCCTGTGACGCTGCAATAATTGATAGGCCTGTTCACCCCCCCTGAAATGGCGACTGCCTGTCCTGTGTGTAGGGACAGGTGGAAGTGAGGTAATGCTGCTGGCGTTGTGCGCCGTGACGGTAGGCGGACGTGTACCGCCGTGCATTTCCTCATTGGTTAATATTGGTCCCTATGGGGTATGGTCGCCAATGGTGATCCACGCCGGCGGTGCCGGCATGCACCGCCGCAGACGTGACCACCATTTGTTATCTGATTCCTCACTTGTTTCCTGACCTTCCATAGGAGAGGACCTACACTGCATGTGCTGCTGTGACCTATGTCTGGAACCTACCATGGCCCGAGTGACCGGGGAAAGGGCCGTAGCCTTCACTTCGGAAGAGTTGGAGTGACTGGTGGATGGGTCCTACCCCAGTACGGACTGCTGTACGGGCCTCCAGACCAACAGGCGAGTACACCTTGTGCACGATGCATGTGGCATGAATGCATGGAGTTGTTTGTGAAGGCCTCGTGTAAGAGGGGTGGGTGGATTTCCTCTTGGCGGTGTACATGTTGTGGGCTGTGTGTGTGCTAATGGTGATGCAAGGGGGTATGGTGGGCCATTTGTGTGACAGGCTGGACTGTTTGTCTAATGTTGTTCTCCTGTCTGTATTTCCTCTGCACGTCAAGGCCCATCAAAAGAAGGGGATATGGCGTGCCGTCGCCAAGGAGGTGCAGACCCTGGAGGTCTATGGCAGGAGGAGCACCCACTGTCAGAAATGGTTGGAGGACCTGAGACACTGGGCATGGAAGACCACAGAGGCCAAGCTGGGGATGGCCTCCCAATGAGGAAGGGGTGCCCATCGGACCCTGACCCCCTGATGGCCTGCATACTGGCGGTGGCCTACCCTGAGCTTGATGGGTGCTTGAAGGCATCCCAGCAGCCACAAGGGGGTGAGTACAGTGGGTATCATTACAACTTACGGCTGGTGGAGTGGTATCAGGGTGGTGGTTGTGTGTTCTTGGGCGCCCCTAGGCCAGGCCCGACATAGCAGCGTAGCTCCTCTGGTGGCTAAGTGTTTTTATGTGAAATACAGCTTACCTAGCTTGTTAGTATTCACTCCTAGGCAGGGCTGCGTGGGTCGCAGGTGTGCTGCAGTTGGTGGTGTGTGCCCCTCCTCATTCCTTGGTGAGTAGCCATATCACTGGTTGTGCCTTGGATAGCGCGTAAGCCAGTTTCCTGTGTGTAAGGGTGCTGTGTACACAAACATTGGAGTTGGTTTCCTTTGTCTCTCTCCCCCTCTTTCTTGTTTTGTCATCCTGTCCTTATGTGCATTAGCATCATCTGGCGGAGGAGCAGAGGCACTGGCGACAGAGGGAGCTGCATCCCACAGGACCCTGGAAGCAGGGTCCACCGATGTTGAGGGCACCAGTGGGACAGAGGATGAGGGAAGCACCACAGCAGAGACTGGAGGGGACACCACAGACTCTGATACCTCCTCCGATGGGAGCTCCCTGTTGGTGGCGGACACCTCTGTGATCACCCCAGCTGCAGGTACAGCCGCCACCCCATACCAGCACCGCCCTCCCAGTAGCCCCTCAGCAAGTTGCCTGTGCCCGCTCACCCAGGGTGGTGGGGATCTCCTTCGCCCCAGGCACCTCAGGCCCTGCCCCAGTGAGCCCTGCTGCCCTGCGTGAGGAGGCTATTGACCTCCTGAGATCCATTGTGAATGCCAGCCAGGGGCTGGCAGCCCATATGTAGCAATCAAATGCATTCCTGGAGAGCAGTCGCAGTGGATTGGTGGCCCAACAGAGATCGATTTAGGCTCTGGCCTCCTCTCTGATGGCAGCCATTGTCCCTGTTTCAGCCGTTCCCCCTCCAACTTCCACTTCCCAGTCCCATTCTCCTCAACCCTAACCCATCCCAAGCACACAGACAGACGAGCATGCACACAAGACAACACCCAAGAGTGTCACAGGCAAACACAAGCACCACACTTCATCCCACATGCACTCACACAAACACCATTCAGTTGCAGACACAACATCCATTATCTCCCCTGTCTCCCGCTCTTCCTCCTCCTCCTCCCACCCAGTTACTTCTATACTCACACCAGTGTGCACTACATCAATATCCACTACCAGCATCATCACCACACCAAGCAGAACACACACCTCACTGGCACATACCTCTACAACATCCATGCACGCGTACCCTGTGTCCTCTCTCATCGTGTCTGTCCCACCCCCTCCTAAAGAACACAAACGCAAGCACTCAGACACCCAACAGCCATCCACCTCACAACAGCATACAGCCCATGCACCTGCACCCAAATCCAGCAGACAAACACCTCCAACAACCACTCCCTCATCCTCCACTCCCATTACTCCTCCCTCTTCCCACCCAAATGTCCCTAAAAAGCTTTTCATTTCATGGTTGACCTCTTCGCTACCCCTCCCCCCCCCGTCCTGCACATATGGGCAGGGTAGCAAGGACCCAGCCCAGCACCTCAGCCAAACAGTCCACAGGCCCAGTGGTACCTACTCATGTTGGTAGGGATTCTAGGCCAAGAATACTAAAGGGGGTGGAACCTGCACCAGCTGGAAAGAAGGGGAAGGCGCATGGACCAGCTGGAAAGAAGGAGAAGGACCCTGCACAAGCTAGAAAGAAGGGGAAGGAGGCTGTACCAGCTGGAAAGAAGGGGAAGGAGCCTGCACCAGCTGGTATGAAGGAGAAGGAGCCTGCAACAGCTGGAAAGAAGGGAAAGGAGCCTGCACCAGCTTGAAAGAAGAGGAAGAGGAAGGAGCCTGCACCAGCAGGCAGAGGAGGAAGAGCCCATCCACCCCTGCCAGGAAGGGTAAGGGATCCCCAACCCATGACCAGGGTGAGAGGAGGCAATCTATGCCAGCGGAAACTGCAAGCCAAACACCGCCACCACAAGCAGCTGTCAAAGGGCCACCACCGTCAGCCGTGGCTGGGCAGCCATCAGAGGGTGGAGGGGCTCAGCAGGAGACTCCCACAACCACCACCACAGTGTAGCCATCAGAGGGTGCAGGACCTGAGCAGGAGTCTCCCACAACCACCACCGCAGTGCAGCCATCACCGCCGGTGGATGCCATATAGTCCATTCTCCAAGGGCTACTGTGTGGCCTGCCCCCTCCAGAACCAGTGGGGTATTCACCCACTCCAGAGACTGTGGCCTTGCACTCCCCAGGACAAAGAGCAATTGGCACGTTGCCCCCTCCAGAACCAGTGGGGAAGACATCCACTCCAGAGACTGTGGCCTTGCACTCCGCAGGACAAAGAGCAATGGGCATGTGCCCCCTCCAGAACCAGTGGGCTTGTTCCTGCATCCGGCTGGATGCCCCCCTCCCACTGAGGTGCCTGCCTATTTGACAAATGATGCCCCCGCAGTGTTCTATCCGGATTGGTGCAGGATTCAAGTGGGTCCTTGGACTGTGCCCTGCGGCCATTTGGGCCCTTTGAACTATGAACTGGGCAGTGTCCCTTTTTTAGACAACATATCTCTTTAATGGCCAAATCGGATTGTTGATTTTGTTGTTGGACTGATTAAAATCACTTTCGTCAATTCCTGTTGTCCTTGCATTATTCTGCTGATTTTCGTGGTCATATTGTTTTTGTAATGCATATGGTTGTGTGTATGGCCTGTGTATGGCGGCTGTGTGTGGAGCGTGTGTGTGTGTCACTCTCATTTTCCTCCCACCCTCCCTTGTGTGCTAGGCGGCTGTGCTCTCGGAGTCTTCGCCGCCATTGGTGTTCCAGGTGTGGCATAACGTAGAAGATTTTCAGGAAGACTTGCAGTTCGGGTTCCATGGCGGTGTGGTTCTTCCCTGTGTCTCCAATGGTGAGTCCTTTGAATTTTGTGCTCTAATTCCGCCAGGCTTTTGATGGCGTTGGTACCGACCTGGAAAAGGGGGCAGTTTGCAGGGTCAAAATATTGTGGGCGGGGCCTTGTCTTCCGCCTGGCTGTCAGCAGCTACCGCCGTGGTGACTATTGTTTCTGCCCTGGCGGTCGGTGTGGTACATTGGCTGTTTATGGGAGATGTCACCACCATGGTCATAATTTGGCGGTTATTACTACCATCCTGTTGGCGGTATTACCACCACTTTATCACCCACCGCCTGGGTTGTAATGAGGGCCTTAAATCCTTAGAAAACAGTGAGAATGCTGTTGGCGCACAAAAGTACCTGGACAGCATCAAAATAAAGCTGCACGTATGAGTGTGTGTCTGAAAAGGCCAGCAATGTGTCAATTTCTCACTCGCAAGCGAGAACATGTGTCATTTCTCCTCCGGTAGGGTCGGCATGCGAAGTTTCTTCTCTCCCACAAGAGAGCGATGCATCGATACCGGATGGGCACCTTGGGTCCGGACAAGCTTTGAGTTAATTTTACACGTCCAGCAATGTTATGTTGAACTTCGGCTACACGGTGTCAAGAAACTGAGCTGTGTGTGGGCTTGTGCCATTAACAGCAGCCGCTGCGGGTGCTGTGCATCATTTCTCCAGCCGCGTTGCATAGATCTCCCAGCCGTGAGGCAGGCAGAGCGTTGATTTTAGCTGCGAGGCCAGCGGCGCATCATTTATGAGTTTCAGGGCGGGTGGTGTGTCTAAAGTTTCCCCGCATGGCAGTCTTTGCATAGATTTCCGTCCTTTTCCACCAGATGCACCTTTAAAGGGCCCAGAGAAAGGTTAGGGCACCACTTGGCGGGCAGGACTCTCAACAGAAAGCCCAAGTGCTGGCAGAGAGTAGTCTTTGTTGTCCTTGAGACTTCAACAACAGGAGGCAAGCTCAGTTCAAGCCCTTGGAGATTTGTCACCAGTGGGAAGTCACACAGAAGTCATTCTTTGTCCTCACTCAGGCAGAAGCAGCAACTGCAGGCCAACCCAGCAAAGCACAGTCACAGGCAAAGGGGCAGTTCTTCACCTCCAGCTTCTCCAGCTCTTCTCTTCTTGGTTCCAGAAGTAATCTGATTTTCAGGGGTTTTGGGGGCTTTTCTTATACCCCTTTCTTCCTGTGAAGTAGGCCTACTTTGAAGAAAAGTCTCTGTTGTTTTCAAGATCCTGCCTTGTCCAGGCCAGGCCCCAGACACACACCAGCGGATTGGAGACTGCATTGTGTAAGGGCAGGCACAGCCCTTTCTGGGGTAAGTGACCACTCCTCCCCTCCCTCAGCCCAGATGGCCCATCAGAATATGCAGGCTACACCCAAGCTCCCTTTGTGTCACTGTCTAGATGAGAGGTGCAAACAGCCCAACTGTCAGATAAACCCAGACAGGGAATCCTCAAACGAGCAGAGTCACAGAATGGCTTAAGCAAGAAAATGCTTCTTTCTAAAAGTAGCATTTTCAAACATGCAATCTAAAAACCAACTTCACTAAAATATGTATTTTTAAATTGTGAGTTCAGAGACCCCAAACTCCACATGTCTACCTACTCCCAAAGGGAATCTACACCTTAATACTATTTAAAGGCAGCCCCCATGTTAACCTATGAGAGAGATAGGCCTTGCAACAGTGAAAACTGAATTTGGCAGTACTTCACTGTCATGGCATGAAAAAACACAAAAGTACATGTCCCACCTTTAACATACACTGCATCCTGCCCATGGGACTACCTAAGGCCTACATTAGGGGTGCCTTACATGTATAAAAAGGGAAGGTTAATGCCTGGAAAGTGGGTGCACTTGCCAAGTCAAATTGGCAGTTTAAAACTGCACACACAGACACTGCAGTGGCAGGTCTGAGCCATGTTTACAGGGCTACTAATGTGGGTGGCACAACCAGTGCTGCAGGCCCACTAGTAGCATTTGATTTACAGGCGCTGGGGACCTATAGTGCACTTTATTAGTGTTGGAAAATGGGTTATTGGTAAGGGCAGGTCGGTACCTACACTTAGCAATAGGCCACTAACCTCCACTAAGGTCCAGTTAGGTCTCAGTAAATTAACCCCAGCTCAACCCTCGGTAGCTTGGCAACGAGCGTCAAGGCTTAACTTAGGAGACAGAGTGTAAAGCATTCAAATATCACAAAACAGTATTTAAATAAAACACAGGAAACAGTTTAAAAATCCAAAACCAATTTATAAAAATAGATGATATTTGTATCTTTAAAATGACACCAAAACTAATAAAATCGGATAAGGGGAACCGGAGATATGAATTTTTAAAGAATTTTTTTTTTTTTAGCGCCTAGAAACAAAAAGCGCCAATCCGGTCATCTGGTTGCACCTCGACCGGGGCAAAGTCAAAGTTTCAGGCCGACCGTGATGGAGCCCTGCTCGGCTACAGGTAGCGGGAGGCCTCGGTTAAAAGTTTACCTTAACACTTAGGGGGTCTTTCCGACCCCGGCGGAAACCTCCAAAAGACCGCACCGCGGTCAAATGACCGCGGGGGTTATTACAACTTTCCCTCTGGGCCGGCGGGCGATCTCCAAAAGATCGCCCGCCGGCCCAGCGGGAAAGCCCCTGCAAAGAGGAAGCCGGCTCCGAATGGAGCCGTGGATTTGCAGGGGTGCGACAGGTGCAGTGGCACCCGTCGCGATTTTCAGTGTCTGCAAAGCAGACACTGAAAATCTTTGTGGGGCCCTGTTAGGGGGCCCCTGCACTGCCCATGCCAGTGGCATGGGCAGTGCAGGGGCCCCCAGGGGCCCCACGACACCCGTTCCCGCCACAGGCTGGCGGGAAGGGGGTCGGAATCCCCATGGCGGCGCTGCATGGAGGATTCCCTGGGCCAGGGGAAAACCGGCGGCAAACCGCCGGTTCCCCTTTTCTGACCGCGGCTTTACCGCTGCGGTCAGAATGGCCCGGGAAGCACCGCCAGCCTGTTGACGGTGCTTCCTCTGCCCTCCACCCTGGCGGTTTGAAACCGCCAGGGTCGGAATGAGGGCCTTAGTCTCTTTTTCGAAGATTTTCTTCAGCGGGACGAACCTGCCAGTCCAATCCAACCTCCTGGAGCCCTTCTCCGGATATGCGATGCTGGAATCCTCGGTGGAGATTTTTACCTTCGGACTTAGTAGTTTTTTCGAGGTGAAAATCCTTCGACCAGGGTAAACCTGGTTCTTGATCCGACGTCCATGGAGCCCTCCTCGTATACGTTGGCTGGGAGGTCCTGGTCAACTTTTTACCTTCGGACTTAGTCTCTTTTTCGGAGATTTTCTTTACTGTGACGAACCAGCAAATCAGGCCGAGTCGTGGTTGAAACAAGCCGGCTAGAGTTGCTGCGGCGGGTCGGTCCCTCTATGGAGCTTTTTTACAAAAGTTGTCCAAACTTCTCCAAACTTCTGGGGCTTCTCCCAGATGTCGTTTTAAGGTTCTTTTGTGGTCCACAGCTCACCCCAAGGGTCCAGAAGTTCTGAGATGGTCCTTGGGGGGTGCGGACTACAACTCCCATAATGCACCTGGCGCAAACTCCTTTTTGGCCACTGGACAGTGGTCAGCTCGTCGCTTTCTTCAGGAGTTGGTGCAGGGGACTCTGGATAGCAATTTTTAACCTGTAGCAAACAGGGAGTCCCTCCTTGAACCAGTTGAAGCCAGGCAAAGTCCTTCTTGTGGTGAAGCCCAAGTGTGCAGCTGGTGCAGTCCTTCTGAGTGCAGGTTCCAGGTGCAGGCCAGGGGTCCAGCAGGGCAGTCCTTCTTCTCCTTTGGTTCTTCCTTGTTGGAATCTGATGGGGATCTGAGGTGTGGGTGCAGGTCTGCCAGTTTTATCCTTGCTCCTGGGTGAAAAGCAGGGGGGTCCTAGTTCTCCAATCAGGTGCAGGGTCCTTTCCCCTGTGATGACCACTTCCTGGGAAGTGTGGCAAAAATCAATCCCAGGAGGCAACATTCTCTAAAAATCCATCATGGCTGAATCTGATTTTTGGAGGTTACATCTGGCTGAGCCCACCCACTGGTGTGGCTAAAAATCATAAACACAACCCTCTCCTGCCCTCTCCTAATCTAATCAAGGGGGCACCTAGTTGTCTGGGGTTGCAGGATGTGGGCGTGTTGCTGGTTGCTCCAAATGTCCTTCTCTGCCTTTGAAGACCAGTTTGGCAGCCCTCCCCCTTCCTGCCTCACCATCTGCTGAGGGTAGATTCCCTCCCACAGGCACATTCCTTTGTGTGAAGCCAGGCCACTTCACACCTCATCAAGGCAGCTTGGCTAAGCTGCTACAGGCTGGCCAATCAGAGCACAGCAGCAAAAACAATGCAGGGCTGAAATTGGCAACTTTTCAGGTAAAGTTTAAAACTCTTTACCTGAACAAGTTATATTAAATCCAACAACTGGAAGTTGTGGGATTTATTACAACAATTAATTTGATACCAAATTCCTGGTATGCATCATTTAAGGAGACTTTAAAAATTAAAATAAAGTCTCCCCATTCTAGCCTATGTAGGCCATTTACTACAATGAGGGAAAAACGAATTTGGCTGTTTTTACCTCACCAGGGCTTATAAAACTATTTTTATAAAGTCCCTGCTTATAGTTACATGGCACCCAGCCCTAGGGGCACATAGGGCACACCTTAGGGGTGACTTATATGTAAAAATAAGGTAGTTTAAGACTTTGGAACTACTTTTCATTCCAAAGTCGAATTTGCATATAACTTTAATTTAAAAGCAGCCAGCAAGGCAGGCCTGCCTTTAAAATGACACTGGGCACCTCAGCAGTGCACCTATGGGTGCACCACCTATGCTGTGGTCCCTAAACCTACATGCCCTACCATATACTAGGGACTTATAGGTAGGTTAACTTAGCCAATTATAATTAGCCTAATTTGCCTATCCATTTTACACAGAGAACAGGCCCTGTGACTGGTTAGCAGTACCCAGGGCACCATCAGAGTCAGGAAAACACCAGCAAAAAGTGGAAAATGGGGGCAAAAAGTTAGGGGGCCTCTGCAATCAGCCCTCTTTTCTCACAATTAGGGACTTACTAGTAAATCAAATATGCCAATCATGGATAAGCCAATGTACACATATAATTTATACAGGTAACACTTACACTTTAGCCCTGGTCAGCAGTGGTAAAGTGTCCAGAGCAAACAAAAACCGAAAAAAACAGTCCAGCACACAGAAACAACCTGGGAAGTAGAGGCAAAATGTTTGGGGAGACCATGCCAATGATGCCAAGTCTAACAGACTATAAAGTGAAAGTGAAGTCACTGTACCATGTATTCAGGCAGGGTGCCCTGTCTCATCACTTCCTGGGCATGTGTGTCACGTTTTCAGTTATGCCTCTTTTTTTTATGCATGACGGTCATGCCTCAATTTTGTACCATTGTGCGTGAAAAGGCCTGTGGACTTGCGATAGACGCTCAGGGGCCAGATGAAATTTTTCTGGCACTGCGGAGTATGAAATTGAGCCCTCTACATCATGTATTTTAGACGCCCAAGGAAAATGCGTGGAATTTTGCTATATAGGCCTAGAGTGCACCCAGATTCACATACCATGTCACGTGGGCTATGCAATAATGTTGCCAGAAGGGTATGGCTACATATGTGTTCTTATCCATTCATATCTTGACGGTGACATTGGTTTGTTCAACCTTTATGTTTGTATATGTGTGTGATGCATGTGATAACTTATACCTTGTTCATTTGTGCATGTGTAGCTACACTGTGCCAACACTCATGTTAGCACATGTGTACTATGAGTGTACCACATTGTTATGCCTGATATACAAATGCACACATACCAACAATACGAAGGGTATGATGGCCTATGTCCAATACATGGTAAGGCAAGTGACATCCATGACAATTTGTACTCAGAGGATGCAGTGAACTACGGCTGGGTTGAAATCATGTTACCCCTGGCAATTTGCATGTGCATGTGTGTGCACTCTGTGGTTTGCTGTTGGTTTAGCCTTCATGATGCTCTGCTACACGTGTGACATATAGTCCCCCATGCATCTTAGTTGCAGGAGATGGTAAAAAACACATGTGTCAGTGAAGGTTGCTGTATGCTGGGTGTGTGTAAAGATATGTGTAGTGTCATTTCAGTAACATATTACCACAGTTGTGTGTTCATGGAATATGAAACCTCACATAGCTATCGTCCTACATGGACACATGTTGAACTTTGACAAATGCCTGTGTAGTCATATCAGTGCCATCTATGTTTCCATATGTCAGAATACATGTAAAGGCAATGTATTTCTCTGAATGATATTGTGATACATATGCAATTACATTTGTGGTAAGTTGTTTTTTGTTCAGACTCCAATAGACATTACCATGTCTGAGCCATTTAAATTGTACATGTGTGGTGAGATATCTGGTATATGCGCGCATGCCACCAACTAGGCACTAGCATTTATCCAAATTTTGTTTGTTGTGACCATCACATTCAATGGCATACCACTGGGTAGCAGTGTTGCAGTCTGGCAAAGATGGCAGCCTACTCTTCATCACTACTGTGGGAGTTTTTATGTGGACACAATCCCATGGTTGTGAAGGGGCAGGTTTACAGAGCTCCAGATTACTCATTCAGCAGAGCAATGCACAGACCCCTGCAGACATACACATGCACAATTGTGATCAAGTGGACGGGGATATACATTTTTCCTCTGGGTACTTGATGTCATCCTTCCCCTATCATGTACTGAGGACTGTCTATGTGCACGTGTTGGGCATGTCTCATCAATCGATGTCCTTAGTAATTTTATGGGCAGCTTGGTTATGGATTGTATCTCTTGTGACTTCTATTTTGGGAAAGTGCCAGGGGACAGATTGTGTTATCTGTCACCGCCTCAAGTCATGTTGGCATGCAATTCCCAAATACTAAGTTATAGTTGTGGCAACCATGCATGGGTTATGTACTGACCTAGCCATCCTCTCTGTACATATTTTGGGTGATTACATATAGACATTGATGTGTTGCACAGTCAGAATTGGTCTATATGTGTTCCTTCTCCACATTTTACTGCATTACTTGTAAAGAATATTGTGTGTCCTACATTGCTACCATTCTTTAGGCTGCTTACACTTTGTACACATCTTTTACAGCAACATTGTCTGGTCATACATGGCCAGGATGCAACATGTGACTTGTGTAAAATGTAGATGGACACATTTTCTACTACTGGCTATTTGATAGTTACCATCCCGTTGCCTGTATTTGTGAGATTTCATGAGTGCCACACACACATGACATTACACCTGCCACAGCATTTATGTTGTCTCCAAGTGACCTCCCATGTTGTATTTCCAAGTATCTGTGGGTATCTCTGAGCTGTCCATTCACATCCTCCATTGAACATGGGTATGCATTTATTCCTGCATGCCACTACCTATGTAACTTTTACCATGACTGTTTAATGTTGATGTGTGAAATCATCTTAGAGATGCTTTTTTCATTAGCCGAATGCAACATATATGTCTACTTCTACTCTCGTTCATTTTCTGGATGGGTCTCTCACATGTTTGGGCATTGCTGTGCATAGTTGCACATCCTACACCTGATTGCCATGTTGGAGAGCAAACCATATTTGGGATAATTTGCAACTGTTGGTAGCCTGCTCTTGGTCTGGCATGTGAGTGACAAAGAGTTATGTGTGTATTGCTATGTACTGTGTGATGTTGTTATACAGATCATACTAGGTAACCATGCTGACACATGTCAACCATTGTTGGTACTAACAAAACCTTTGCTACCTAGGACATACACCCGTACATACGTCTTCACATGTTTATCTGGAATTGCTGTAGGCATGTGTAAAGACAGCAGATTAGTGTGACAAGTGTGTATGTAATGCACATAGGGAGTGGAACACACTCTGCCTACATTCCACCCAGACAATAATTTGGTGATGCATTGTCCCATTTTATTTTTAGACCCTGACAATGGGTCATATGTTTGGACAGTGATTCAACACCTATTGCTGCCTCATTTGTCTGGCAACTCATATTGCACTCCACAGCCAACGTGTTTGTGCCATAAGTGAGGTACAGCACACCATGTGTCAGTGTTCAGCCCAATGGCAGTGCCAGGACATAATCCCATGGATACACAGTGCAGGGTCTGCCTCTAACATTGGTTACAAACCAAACCAGAAGTTACTGAAGGTCCATAGTTACCAATGATGCCCCCCTTTGTCACACATGCACAGTGCAGGCAAAACAGCAATCCCCCTGAGATATGATAATGTTCAGTTACTACATTACTTAAACACCATTTGTTAACAGCCCCTATCTTATGTATACCTCCTTTGCAGACATCCTAGCAAGAGTGGTGATAATGTGGGGAAAGGGCGAGGTATTAGCACATTGCCTACTTGATGGCACATTATGGGGGTCATTCTAACATTGGCGGGCGGCTACCGCCACGCCCCAGACGGGAACCGCCATGCGGCCTCAATAACGTGGCCCCCATTCCAACATTCCCTCTGGGCCGGCGGGCGCTAACCATGTTAGCTCCCGCCGGCCCAGCGGGAATGAGGCCGCAACACAGGAGCCGGCTCCTAATTGAGCCGGCGGTGTTGCGGCGGTGCGACGGGTGCAGTTGCACCCGTCGTGCTTTTCACTGTCTGCCATGCATGGCCCCCAGGGGCCCCAGGACCCCCAGGGGCCCCAGGACACCCCTTACCGCCAGCCTCTTCCTGGCGGTGTAAACCGCCAGAAACAGGCTGGCGGTAAGGGGGTCATAATCCCCAGGGCAGCGCTGCTTGCAGCGCTGCCCTGGCGGATTATCACCGCCGGGGGAAAATCGGCGGGACACCGCCGTCCCCGGCGGTACGACCGCAGCTTTACCGCCTCGGTCAGAATGGGAAATGAAGCACCGCCAGCCTGTTGGCGGTGCTTCCGTCATTCTTGCCCTGGCGGTCCAAGACCGCCAGGGTCAGAATGACCCCCTATATGTTTTGTGGTGCATGGAACTATGCCTTCAAGAGTCACATGCCCGTGAGTTACATGTCACTGATATGTGACATGGAGGCACTGGACCCTCTTACATCAAAAACTATGTTGCTACTATACTTGTAATTATTGTGTTTCTTTCCTGCTGTCTGAGGTTTGAGTTCCATTCCACAGGTATATGTAGTGGAGAATGAGTAGACCAAGGATATTCAGGTGAAAAGTATCTTACTGGTGCTATTTACAAAGTGATAATGATTGTACAGTTACTATGTGTGAACGTTCTCTACAATTTGTAGTCTCATGTAAACTCCTGTGGCAGTGTTATGTAGTTCCCCCTCCAAATTTGCCTCACCTTTGTCTTCCTCCTCCTCATTGGGGACATCTACCTATTCATCCCAGGGAACATTTGTCTGTATACATATATTATGCAGGATTGCACAGACCAGTATGATCGTACATACCAGTGGTGAAGCATACAATAGACTTCTTCCTGTCAGTGTCAGGCACCTAAACTTTGACTTCAGAAGCCCAAATGTCCTCGCCAACACATTGCGTGCTCTTCTGTGCCCTTCATTATATGCATGCTCTTCCATTGTGTGGGATTGGCAAATGGAGTCATGACCCATGGCTGAATGCCATAACCTTGGTCGACTGCAAAGTAATGAGAGAAGATCGATTGGTAAAGCTTGATAGTGGTTTGGTATATACCAAGGCAGTTTTAAGTTTCAGGTAGAGTGGTGTCTCTGACTTGCTTCTGGTATAGTGTATGTCCATGTTTTGTGAAATGGTTTATTAGGTCTGTGTTGATGGACATGACAATCTTGGGTTGTGGTTCAGGGACCTGGGGATTGCCAAATTAAATTCAGACTGATGGTTCAACCATTTCAACTATGTTTTGTGTTGGCCATATTTGAGGCAGTGTCCTATTGTTGGTGGAACCTACCACCTCTTTGCACCACAGTTGTGTCATGTATAGAGACACCATGGTACCCCTACAACGCCAAACTCAGGTCTCCATGTTACCATGTGGCACTACGCATGCAAAGTGACACTCAGTGACGCTTTGTGGCAGATGAAGGCTGTGTCAGCCATCAAGTGCTCTAGGGTGTGAATCACACAATTGAAGGAAGTGCAACATTTGGTGCAGTGGAATCTCCACAGTTCCTATACATTATTCTCACAGATGCTTTTAACACATGCACAGTGCAGGCGTTGGGAAGGGGCACACCATTTTTTGACATGGGTCCCTATGTAGGGTGCATGAATGATCAGGTATGCCCACTATATTCCTACTGTGGCATCCATGATCTCTACAGTATTGCCCAAAGTCTGCACCATGGTGGACCATTTCTTGTATACAGGACACAAATGGTGATGTTAGGGGTGCTAAGGGCCGCATGGAGGTGGCACTGGTGTAGGTGCTGCACCATTTCTCATTATTCTGCCCCAGGTCTTTCATGGCAGGTGATGTTATATTCCTATGTGTGTGACACAATGCAGCAGATAGGTGCATGTAAACACTACATGTATACCAGGTATGTGTAGGTGATATGTAGTTGGTATTGGCATCACTTGGGTGGCATTTGAAATTGGTTTTGCCAGAGGCTTGAACACCATGATTAATAAAGGGCTGTACCTATGTGTGACTTTCTTTACATTGACATGACCTATGCCATTCACATAGCTGAGATATTCATTGTTTGGTGTAGTGTGTGTGGAATCTGTATTTAGGTGTTAATCAGTGGACACCAGTAGTGGTTTGGACTCAGGTTCTGTATGCAAAGGGGACATAGCTCCACCTGTCCTCACATGGTGTGGCAGTCAGGTTGTGGCTATTTTATGTACATGTGGGTGTATGGGTGTGTGAGATGTGCAATGACTGTGGTGTAGTGTGACATATGTGTTGTTGTCTGTACATTTGTGTTCCCCTGCCCATGTGTGTTTAGTGTGGTGCATATCTTCTTTGTCCTACAAGGTTGGTGTGTTGTCTGTGTACTGATTAGTATGGTGGCTTACCTACGAGTAGGCCATTGCCATATTGCCCATTCTGGAGCCACTCGTTGATGGTGGAATGCCAGAATATGTACACATCATGTGCGCTGCTAGGGTACTTTGCAAGGATGTTTGTGAAGAGCACTTAGTGGTCCACAATGGCACATTTATGAAATGAGTGTGCTTGAGGTTACTGTATAGGTGTTCGGTTGCTGCAGGTGGCACCAGTTGGACATGGCACCCAGCACATGTGGGATCCCAGCAATTTGAAAGAAACCTTGCATAGTCTCCTGCTGCAGTTGTTGGGTGTTTGGTAAGCAGTTGTGGTGGGTTGTGAGGTGTATGAATGCATCCAGGACCTTTGGAAGGAAGACCGAGAAGGATGGCTGGGACATACCAGACACTTGTGCGCCTGTTGTTTGAAAAGATCCAGACACCAGCATATGGAGGACTGTGAGGAGTTTGGTCATGGGTGGGATAGTTGTTGGAGTTTCCACCCTTGCAGTGATGTCTGGCACAATGTGGTGTAGCAGGCGTACAATTGACTCCTGGTCCCGTCGGTAAGTCGTAACCACATCTTGTTCCCTGAGCCCAAGGATGGTTGTACGCTGTGTAAATATCCTCTCCTGCCTTCTGTGCTGCCTTTGTGGCTACTGTGGTGGTGTTTGGGGGTGCCGCTGTGGTGGTGGAGGAACCTGCTATCTTTGTTGACGTCTGAGGGATGTGCCAAGCTGGAGCAGTAACACTTCGATGTTGTCCTGGAGGTTGCAAATGCTTCTTCTGTGTGTTTTCCTTCAGTGGGTGGTGGTGTGTGGGCCTCTTTTTAACACCTGGTCTGACCGGGCATTAAGATTTGACGCAAATTGGTCACAGTGTCATTTTTTGGTTCAGCTTCCTTATGTGTGCTGTTTTAGCGTTGGGTGGTAAATATGGCGCTGGAGGGCTAGCATTATTTTTTGGAAGGGAATGCCTACCTTCCAAATCATTTTCACAATATGACGCAAGGTGGGTTGGCGCTCCCAAAAAATGATGGTAGCTGTGATATTTTTACGCTGGACAGGTCTAGCATCAGAATATAAATATGGAGTTAAGTTAACACTGTTTTTGTGTAAATAAAAACTGAAGCAAAGGCAGCGCAATCTTTTTATAAATATGGGCCTTAGAATCTCACTGTACAGTTGTAGGGTGCCGCCTTCAACTCGCTGAGAGTGCAGTCTTGACTCACAGCAGCTAAAACCAGCAACAAGAACACTGACAACAAAGAATTGGACCTAATCTTTACATTGGCTTGGTTTTAAGTGGCAGGTCTTAATTCCAGTGCAGAGACAAATGCAAAAGAGGTCAAGCAAGTGGCAGCACCAACGACACTTCAAAGGATGCTCCAGGAGCACAGTTGTAACAGTGAGAAGGACCAGTGTCTCACTGCAAAAAGTGGAGTGATTAACCATGGTGAAAATGAACCAGTATCTTATACCATCTGATTACACCATTCCCAAAGCACCAGAGGAGGAGGAAGAAGATGATTGGTCAGAATCAAGTGTGTTTGCCGACTAACTTCTGGATTAACCCAGACTGAGTATGCCACTGCCACCGTAGAACCTTTAAATGATTTCTCGTTGAACTTCTTTCATCCTTTCTTTGCAAAACAAAATTGCTAGTGGAACGTTATGTTTGTTTCTGATTATGCTGCCTGACATTTTTTGTCACATGTCATATGGTCAGATTGGAGTTAGACACATATGCAATGAAGAAGTCCCCAAATTCCCTTCAGGACATTAGAGAAAATGCCTGCCTCCTTCGCATGCCATTACTTGTCTTTATTTTTACATCACCCAGCAGGGCTGCCAAGAAGATCATTCATTAAAAAACTGCAAGTACCAATGTCACATTCCAATGTGTTGCTACTTGCTACCATCAGAAAGGAGATGATAAGTTGTTCAACCACTGTGCTTGGACTGAAAGAGATAACTACTAACTATTGCAACAATGAGTGGTGCTACATGAGTGATTGTGAGTGATGATTTGTGATGTATGTTGTAGCTGACAGTGAGGGAGGGAGTCCAACAAATTTGTAAACTTGATTCTGATGATTTGCAGTATTTGGGGGATGATGGGCGATCATTTTATTCTGAAGGCAATTGGTCTTTCAAACTTAGGGAAACTGCAGGTCCATTCCTTTTTTGTCATTTCTCAGACCAGACCAATCAATTTAGTTACCAAACAGAAATACTCCAGTTCTTTGTCTCTATTTATTCTTCAACAGCACTACACAGGTCAACCTTGCTTGGTTTGAGACTGGGACGGAGTTACTCTGAATCAGGAGGCAGGGGATAGAAGGACGCAGGGTGAGACTACCTCAACAGTTAGAAAGAGAAAGTTATAGACTTTAAAGAGACACCATGATGATGGTGAAGACTCTGATGCCTAGTACTCACTCAGCTCTGTGGGCTGGAGAGGGGTGTGCTGGTTTGGGAGATGCTGCTCAGTATGTGTCAAACTCCTCTTAAGTTCTTACACTGCCTCTGGGTCTTTTTGGTACATTCCTCACTCAAGAGGCTTACCTTGCTTCTTTTTGTCCACCTCTTTTACTCTATAACAGAGTCCTGCATGAACTAATCTTGGTGAAAGCTCAAGACTCCAGCTTATCTACTGGACAGGTTCATTCAGGCACGAAGAGTGACGGACATTCCAAGAAGAATGGAGATGTCCCACCCAATTTGGCAATACAGTATAATTTTCCTTTTAACAATCCTAATTTTTAGAACTGAGTGGATTAATTTTAATCCACCATAGTTTGTATTTTTCAAACCTAGAAACCATAACATTTAGATACTATCTTGGGTCTCTCTGTGGCCAGAAGACTGTTTGCATTGCATTTAACTGAACTCTGTCATACTAATCTCTTCATTGTTTCCTTCCACAAGAGATTGATGATGGTGTGCTGCTCAGTGCCCCAATGAATAATGTTGTGGTTTATTTTCACCAAATCCCCTTTTTGATCCATTCACCAAGCTCCTAACCCTCATCTCCCAGGCTGTGTGATTTATGTAGGTGTATCTTTATTTTACTTCATGAATACATCACACCCTTGCTGGGGAGGATGTGGTAAAAGTGACACAAACTTACTGCATGATCTTCTATTACCAGACCAATATTCTACACCAGCCCCATTAACATCATCATTTATGCCTTGTGTTGTGTGATGTGTAAATGCTTAACCTTGTCCAACCAGTCTAGACTCTGAGCCCACTTCTCCTGACTCCATGATTTCATCTTCTAAGTTTAGTTTTTTAATACTATCTACCCACCAATGCTCAGTTTTCATTATCATTTCAGGTCTTCTTTGCTGTGTAACAAATGCTGAAATTGTGGTAGTTTGGTCTCAGCCTTCCTAAAGTTATGATAAAATATGACCCACTAACTCTCTGTTTTTTTTCATTCTAGTTGACAATGATGGATAATCTTTGATTGGTCCTGCGGTTGGAGGTCACATAAGTGGGAGTGGCACCTTCTGCCTTCCCTATTAGCTTGGCAACCTGCTACTACTACTACTACTACTACTACTACTATTACTACTACCTACCACCGCCTTATAATGCCACCTTGGGAAAAATACTGCAGTAGGAAGACTCCCTTGATTCATCTATTCAGGTAAGAGAAGAACTATGGATTGAAGTGAACTTGTTTAGTTAATAATTAACTCCAACTGAAGAAGATGTTGTCTATGGTTATCCAGGTTTTAGAAGGCAAAACAGGCAATGACAATCATCCCCTAGTGGTCAGTATAGTTGAATGAGGCAATAGATCAACAGTAAAAGTAAATGATATATAGTTTTTTAGAAGATTTGAAAAACAACCCACATTAAAAGACAGCAGTGCAAACCAAAACACCAAAATAAACATTTGAGTCATAAATCAAGTAAAATAAGTTATCCCATTTTCATTTTTAACAAATACAAATACCCACCCTTTCCACCCACAACAGGCCCACCATTCTCTCCAAACAAATAATCCCATTCCCAAAAAGTCCTTCCCCCAAAACAAAATAATTTAAAAAAGGGCTCAGAGGAGGGAATAGTCTATATGGGTCTGGAGCTGGTCCAGGCTCTGCTCAATCCTGGTGAACTGGCTCTCCATCCGGTCTACCTGCTACAGGATACAACACAGCACTGCCTTATCAGATCGAAAGGGGGCAGCAGCTGGTACAGTCGGGGACCCCGACAGCTGGCAGTGGCACCAGCAATGTAGTGGCTGGGAGGCTGGGGATGGCATGCTGCTAAGCTGGGTGCTGCGTCTGAGGCAGCCATTTCAGCCTCTTCCTCCTCCAGGGCCACCAGCAGCTGCTATTTGGCCTGAATGTTCTGCAGCTTCTGCCGCTATCTCTTGCCTGGTTGGTGGTCATTCAGCAGCAGTAGTTATATTGAGAAAAACTAAAATAAAAAAGATGAATTGTAAATAATCCTCTGAACAAACACTTCTTCCAAAGTAGATAGTGGGTGTCGCTGTAGCACACCATTCTCGGTCCCCTAGAGACATTGGAATTAGATATGATTATGAGAGTCAGAAGGCCAATTGTATGTGTTTCCTCACACATGCCTCACATAAAAAGCACTGACTGTCTTGTACAAAAAGAATTAAGGCAGAAAAACATTGATTTAAAGAAACAGTGATTTAATGTTTTTCTTAGAAAGGCTTTTCTAATAACTAAACAGACACTTTTATTGTGAAAATAAATATGAATTACCTCTCATTAATGAGTAAGGCATTATGCACTATGGAGTACAAATTTTTGTGCCAAACTAATGGAAGTATGCTAGCAAGTGCTTCGAGTACTTTGTTACTCTCTGCAGCTGGGGCAGCTGTACTTGACAATTATCTATCTTTAATCCCAATGGCCCTGCTCTTCCCCAAATACCTTTCACTTAATTTCTACCCTGACTTCAAAGAGGCAGATGAATAAATAGGATACGCCACACATGCCATGTAAAAATGAAGATATATTGCCGTAAGTAGATGGTGTAGAAAATTATGCACTGCACTACAGGGGAAGGAACGTGCTATATAGATTGTATTTGGCACATTCGCCACAGAGTATCACGTACGCCAAATTTGAAATCAAATCAGGCTTTTACTAGTCCCACTTTACTCACTGGCCTCTCCACCACCACAAATTCTTTCCAACAATTTCATTCACTGAGCACTAAGAAAAGGGAATTTGACTTACTCTACTGCAGAGTGAGGCAGAGGAATTAGGTGAGGAGGTGGAGCTATAGAATAGAGGGGGTTGGCTTTGGCTTATTCAGTTATTTTATAAAAGAAGGTTGAAAGGGAAAAATCTGTACAGGTGTAAAATAAATCTGCTATGGACACCATGAGATATATTTTGGAAACACCTCCCATAGCCATAAAAATGTGGCACATGCCAAGAATGGATTTTTCAATTTGTTTGGTAGGCTGGGATGGAAGAATTTAGGAAAGAATAAAGGTGTGAAGGAATAAGAGGTGACTGAGTGGGTGAAGGGAAAGCAACACATCTTGTGTGTTCAGTTTGCAATGCATTTAAAATTTTATAAATGCCACATTAACTCAAGCAGAAGCACATTGCACAGCCAACAGTGCAGGCATAAACAAAACCATACAGCACTTCTTCGGTTACGGGTGGCGAAACCCCAGGGGCAGGGAGGAGGTTGATGAATGATGATGATGGGTGGCATACATATCTGCCTTGTTTAACAAATACAGTGAGTCAAGGGATTAGAAAACAAATTAAAATACCCCCCACTATGAACTGTAACTTTGATGACCATAAAACACAAAGGAAGCAAAATTGCGAGCAGCAGAGGTCCCTTGTATATTCATCCAAACAATTATTAATCATCCTTTCATTCTTCCTACTATATTCACCTATAGACACCATGATTTAAGCTTTACTTTCTTTCATGAAGTCTTTCATCAAAATTCACAATACATTATCCAGTCAACTAGTATCACTATTGACTCTTTCTTTCAATCATCCTTGCAACCATAGATCCCTTTACCCAATACTCATCCTTTCACCGACCCATGCATCCATTCCTTTCACTCATTTCACCCATCCTTTCTTTTAACCTTCTGTTCTTTCCTGTTTCCATCAAGCCATCATTGTTAGCACACATTATGGCCCTACCGCCGCCCGCCAAGCGGGAACCGCCAATCGGCCGCTACGCGGCCAAAAGACCACTGCCGGCATTCCAACCTTCCCGCTGGGCCGGCGGGCGCTAACCATGTTAGCGCCCACCGGCCCAGCGGGAAGGAGGCCTGCAACACAGAAGCCGGCTCCGAATGGAGCCGGCGGTGTTGCGGCTGTGCGACGGGTGCAGTTGCACCCGTTGCGCTTTTCACTGTCTGCTAGGCAGACAGTGAAAAGCCGGCCGGGGCCCTGTTAGGGGGCCCCTGCACTGCCCATGCCAGTGGCATGGGCAGTGCAGGGGCCCCCAGGGGCCCCAAGACACCCGTTGCCGCCAGCCTCTTCCTGGTGGTGACAACTGGCAGAAACAGGCTGGCGGTAAGGGGGTCAGAATCGCCCAGCCGGGACAAAAATGGCGGGAAACCGCCGGCCCCGGTTTTCTGACCGCGGCTTTACCGCTGCGGTCAGAATGGGCTATGAAGCACCGCCAGCCTGTTGGCGGTGCTTCCGTCATCCTGACCGCCAGGGTCAGAATGACCCCCAATGTGTGTTCTTGCTGAGCTGCAGCTGGAAGGAGCCACAAGTAACCCAACCACCACTGTAGATGTAATGTTCACTATCACGATGTAGCCCTTGTAGCTGGTAAGTAATAGTAATTGTCAAAAATCAAGCAATGTAATTTAATACTGCCTGTCCCTGCTGCCACCTCTCTCCCTGCTCCTACAGCAGAACCTGAGCTGGCTCCACTGGTGATTGGTGAGGCTAGAAAAAATATTATACAGTTTTTAGAAGCCAATTACATGTTCCCTTATTTTTTTTTTATTAAAAAAATGCAACTGCAATACATTGTTACAGTTTGGTTAGCACTGCAACATCTTCTATCAAAAATATCACTCTGGACATTTTTTTGGTTCAAAATGTTAGAATACCCAGGTAGTCAAGCCTACCAAAAACTTTGACCACTGTAGGGACAGAGCTGTAGCCTATGAGAATGATGACTCGGAATCACTGAAGTGCAATTAAATTGTGGAATAAAAATGGTCAATGAAAAACAGAAAAATAGGATAATGCAGGGATAACAGTAATTAAACAAAAATTGAATAGGGGTGTTGGTAAAAAAGGAGACAGTATAAAAATGTAAAAAAAGGCAAAATTAAAAGTAGTATAATATTGGGCTGAGGTAAAAGTTATGGAAATAATATTAAATAATAGGACTTACTGGAATGAACAGAGCCTTCAGCATTGGCACTGGTCGCAGGCACCTCCCTAACTCCTGCCTGACCAGCTTCTGTGGTACCCCTCTTCTTGCCTGTGGGTGCTGATGTAAGAAATAAAGAAGATGAAAAAAAGAGATTAGTGGTGCAGTTAATCTCCACAAAAAACAGTCAAATTCAGTACACTGTATTTTAATCAGATTGCATATGGCACTAGTTTGATCGCTTAATGTTGAATTGGCTATACTCCCAAAATCCCTATTCCAAATTTCCTTTAAAAAAATTAAATTTGGAACTAATGTATTGCAATGAATGACCTTTGGTTCTGTTCTCATTTCTCAACCCCCTTAATGGACCAAGTCAGTCTCCCTTTTTTGTAATGTATTGATGCATACTAGTACTTCACATCACTGTGAAATTGATTGGGACAGTACGAGCTACATAAAGAAAGTCACAGAGAACGCTAACTCACTGATATCACTAATTCACTATGGTGACAGGAGGACAGTGGAGTCTGCATTGCAGTGTCTTCTTAAATAATCAGCCAAATCGAGTGCCTACAAGTATGAGGTAAACTAAATGTGACTTACCTCTGTGTGTGAGCTGCATGCTATTTGAAAATAAGTTTGCATTTTAGAACACAAACACAATAATATTATTAATACTCACCAAGCCCCGGAATTTCCACGCTTAGCAGGTCAAGCAGGTCTCGGGGTTGATGATGACTGCCCAGTGGTGTGTCAGCTGCTGGGCGGTGCGCTGGACCTGGGTGGTTCGACTAAACACCTGTGCACCCTAGCTCAAGGCAGGCGATGCTACTGCAGGGGGTAACTGCTGCCAGGCCCCAGAGTAGACGACTGCTCCCAGATGCCTGGGGGGGGGGCCTGTTCACCAGTGCAGCCCTGTTCTGTGATGATGCTGGGTGATGGGTTCACGAAACGAAACAGGAGGAGAAGGAGGAAAGACAGAAATAACTAAGGAAGTAAAGGGAAAAATAAACAAAAACGCAAAAAGTCACAAAAATCATAAAAAAATGAAACAATACACAAACACAAAAAGACACACTAATACAATAAAGAATAGTGAGGGGTAGATTAATTAGGAGGGTGGAGGATTGAAAAGATTATTAAGGGATGAAAATCAGGCCCAGCACCATAAACAGAGTGAAAAACAAGATGGTTGCACCCATGTGCACAGCGTGGTGCCATTTGTGTGTGATTTTGAACGCTAGCACGTACTTTATGTTGCATTTGGCGTAAAATGCAATGTGAATGGGTGGAATGGGGAACTCCACCTGCCCGCGTAACTCCATGTAGTGCGGCAGAGTTTTTTTCCACACAGCACTACTCTGCACACTCCACCCAGACCTATTAAGGACAAGCTCATGCCTAATCTTGGATTTAGCTGTGTTTAGAAGCCCTGTCTTTGCCAGCCTACAAGCTTTGGCATACCATGGGGTTTCTTTCCAATTCTTGGTGACAAACATGCTATCCTGTACCAATATATCTCTAATTTTGTCAAAGAGAACTTCATGTGCTTCTGCTAGGGCCAGTATTTTCTCCCCACGGTTCAGACTACTCAGTATCTCTAGAGCTCCTTAACCTCACAAACTAATAATCCCAAAGGCTCTGGGTGCTTCTCCACTCACACCCACCTAATTGCTTTCGCATTGTTAGTGTATACAACATCTCCTCAATTTCCTTGAATTTGAGGGCTGTATGATAAGGTGCCCAACAGCGATAGGCTAAGAGCATTGTGGTTGTTGTTGACCCTATTAATAACATGCATGTCATGCACATATGCCCAAAGATATAAATTAGTTAAGAAATAATCTATCCAATTAGAAGGGTCTGCTCTTTTGTACACATGTCTGTCCTCAGTATTGGACCGTGTTCATAAACTGGCTGCTCTGAGTTCAAATTATAAAGTTACAGCGAAAAGTTGTGCCGCCCTTGGATTTCATTTCACCATGCAAAGGTCCAGAGACGTACAGGTGATAGATTCTCCATTTGGTATCCTGTTCATTAGTAAAATCTAGAGGGGAGACAATTAATGGTTCAGAAGTAGAATTTAAATCTACAGCCACTATAACCTTCCTTTTGCTATTATACTCTGTGAGGAGGAACTCCTCCAGTATGCTTATAGTAATGGTTTTCTCATTTCTCCCATCCACTCGAATGTACACATTAAATAGCGCCAGGGAGTTACCACCATGAAAATCCATTCTGTCAACACATCTCTACAATTGAGTATTGAGACCCTAGTGGAGCATTGCAGTTCTGTTCTAACCCATATTGTTAGGCCACCCCGGGAGCCTTCACCTTGATTGTGGAATTGAATCGATAAGAAACAATGTACACCCATTTCTGAAAACTGAACTAGTGCTCCAAGTCTCCTGCAAGAGACGAATATTATGCCTGTCTATGGATTGCTCCCAGCCATAGTCCATCATCTTGGAGCTAATCCCTGCTACATTCCAGGACAAGGTTTTAATCAGAGTGGGATGCCATTAATGGAAACCACCTGATCACCTGGAGCAGAGGTCCCCATCAGGCTACTACTTCTTTTTGGCCAACTTATATCTGACCTGGGTCACCCCCCATTAGCCATCGAGGGACAAGTCTCATCAATGTGGGTACTGCAGGATGTGAGCTCACTTCCAATATGCTCTGCCAATGGTCCCTGCCTACTTTCACCCATGGTAATAGCATTGGACGTGAGCATACTGCACAGCGACTCTCTCGGTACCCATGCTCAATAACACAGAACCAATGCTATTGGCAAGCTTGTCTGCAACTATCCTATGCCCAGTCAATCAATTATCAATTTCACCCAACCTGCTAGACCACTGAGGGTTCCAGGCAGCTAATTTTGAGACATGCTGCACTTCCTCTGAAATGTTTGCTGTCAGTTGCTTCCTGTATTTGATATGCATTTGAGTATTGGCATTACAGATTCTTTGAGCATCCATGGACAGAAAACCATCCACCAAGGCTTGATGCTTCAAAACTACTCTCATCTGATCACACAATTCACCAGGGATCACAACAAGCTCAACTTTCGTGATGTTGCTCCTAATAATTGAATAGCATTTCTTAACATTCCAGATCCAGTGGATAATTTTGTTAGTTAAGGAATCTTAGTCTACCCTGATCACCTGAGTGGCTTTGGGGACATATGTTCAAAAGATTTGACCCTGATTCTGGGGAGTTGGCAGAACTGGCTGGCTTATATAATGCCCTACCCCACCTATTGGATGATGATGGAACAAGTAAAGACATTTCTAGGCATGTTTCGTTCCTGGGTTAGAGCCTTTCTTCAGAAACCTGGCCCCTTTGTACTTCCATTTATTGGGCCATATGCAGTCGAGGTTTTCCAGCCCACCCCACTCCTTCCCAAAAGGGCTGGATGTGAATAAGGGTCCTCCCCCCATTTTCTTGAATTTGAAGGAAGAGGTTCTACAGATCTGCTTAGATTAGAAGCTGAGGGTATGAGTCCTTCCTGAGATACAGGTACTTTTGTCAGAAATTAATGTGAGGTGGCACTGAGAAAAGAACGTCATGAGAATCCAGGTTTGACCCCCATTCATGGTCCCCATTAACCTGCACCATCTGAGCATACTTTTTTGTTTGCAGTACCCCAACAGTTCTCTCTTCTTGAGATTTTATGGTCTACTTCAGCTTTCAGACATCTTCTATCAACCCCCTATTCACCTCAACCAGCTTCCCCACTACCATACTCACACTGGCTGCTTTAAATGAGCACTTTCCTCTTCCCCGCCCCATTCATCAACTCTTTTGGTACACATAACCAGGACCCTATTCTGATGGAGAACCTCAGGATTAACAACAGATGTAACTTCATTCCTACTCTCCAAATCAACATTAATTGGGTTCTGGGGTACTTCTGGGTGACCAGCATTGGAGACCGGGACTAAGTTCTTCGACTTCTTAAACATATCCTTGGCTTTCTTCATTTGCCTTTTATTCTGAGTGAGGCGAGGCAGATCACATGGAGATCTGTAGTAAAGAGTACAAAAATGGGTTTAATATCTCTTCTACCTCCTCCAAGAGATTGTCAATTCTGTTCATTGCACACTTCTCTCCTGCTGATTTGGGGCTTTTCTTTGCTGTAGGAGGGCCGGCAGCCACATCGGAAGCCTTTCTTTTAGCTATTAATGCTAGGGCTTCGGTATCACCAAAGCAGCAATAAACACCCTACCATAATAATAGGGCAGCAATTTAACAAAAAATATCCCAAAATGCCAATAGATGCGCTCAAAAGCAAAGTACAAGACTGTACACAGTACTTTTAGGTTGATGTCAGATGGGTGGCCCAGCCCAGCATCCTCCAGACTCCCACAGGCATGGATGGGCCTGCTCTTGGCCCAGGTAACACTTTTAAGTACTATAGTGCTTTTAAGTACTTGGGGCAATGTGGGCAGGAAAAAACAATGTTGGAGCCTCATGGTGCAGTGTCTGCTTGGAGCAGGAGTCCCCCACTGTCAGCTCCGATGTAGATGCAGCACAAATCCCATGCTGCTGGAGTGCTGTAGCACTTTTAAGCTCCTGGGCCAGCAGGCAGGAAAAAACAAGGTCAGCACCTCTTGGCTCAGTGCCTGCTGGGAGCCGGAGTACCCTGCTGTCAACCTAGATGTAGATGTGGCAGAAAAGAGAGTTTGAACTCTGCAGTATCTTTGGTTTAAACCATCAACAGTCTGTTCTGGTCATATTTTCTCACAACAATGGGATTGTTACTCACTATCACTCTGTATCACTAAAGAGGAATTCAGTTGCAACTAAGGCAACTTTCCATACTCCACAATGCCACACCAATCCATGCCACACAATGCCACCCCACATCACACAATTGCACTCCACTCCACATAAATCCACTCCAGTCCATGCCACACAATGTCACTTCACTCCACTCCATGCTACACAGTGCCACTGCCCTGCATTCTACTGAATGCCACTCCATGCAGTGCCACTCCACCACACACAATTCCACTCCAATCTACATCGCACAATGCCACTCCACACAATAAAATTCCATTCTGTGTCATACAAGGGGACTCCACACCACAACACAAAAGGTCACTACACTCCCTGACACACAATGCTACTCCACTCCCTGCTACTCACATTCACACCATTCCACACCACACAATACCACTGCATGCCATGCAATGCCATTCCACACTATTCCACTGCAATCCACACCACGCAATGCCACTCCACTCAATACAATGCCACTTCACTCCATTCAATACAGTGCCATTCAGTATTACTCCACTCCAGACAATGCCACTCAACTCCACACCACACAATGCTATTACACTCCACACAGTGCCACTTCCATGACACACAATGCCATCCACCTCAACTCTATACTATACAATGCCACTCCACTCCACTCAGTGCCACCCTACACCACAGACTGCCACTCCACTTCATACTGCGCCACCACACTTCACTCAATGCCACTTCACTCCACTCAAATCCACTCCAGCCCATTCAAGTATATTTGTTTTTATGTAGTACTTACAACCTCTGACAAGGCTTTGGCGCATCCCACTCCACTCTACTCCACTCCAAGTATTTTCACTCCACTCAACACCACAATCAGTCAATCCATGCCACTATTTGCTACACAATGACAGACCACTCATTGTCACTCCACACAATGGCACTCCACTCCTCTCTAAGCAGTGCCATGCCACTCCTCTCCACTCCACATCACACAATGTCACTCCATAAAATTCTGCACAATGCCACTACACTCAACACTACACAAGATCACTCTATGCCACACAATGTCACTCCACGACACCCAATGTCACTCCGTGACACACCACATAGTTCCATCCCAGTCCACTCCACATCACTCCAACAACGTCAACAGATCTCATATATGCAAGACATATTGGCTTGCCAATGCTTGTTTTTAATTGATGACCAAAACTCCTGAATTTAATTTTTGGCACATTTTAATGTGCTCCGAAGCTCTCACGAGTTGCTGGTCCAGCCATGTGTGGCTCATCAAGCCTATGCTTTTTATTTTTATCACATAAAAAGAGCTGGACCTAGGCTCTAAAACAGTTAGCCTCATATTTATACCTTTACACACAAAACTGCGTGAGCGCAGTTTGCGTGTAAAAGTATAGCGCCGGCTAGTGCCATTCCTGGACGTCGGCCAGGCACCATATTTATCGGATGCCGCTACTTAGAGGTAATGCCCAGTTAGCATAATTGTAAATTATGCTAACCAGGTGGGGGCGGCGTAGGTGGAACCCGAGGTTGGGCGCCAAATTATGAGGCTACACTGTTTAGAGGCAAAAAATGCCTCTAAGTGAGTAACGCCATTTCCCGGCACACACCCCCATGGACATGGATCCTGTCTTAGTAAAGACAGGAGTCATGCCCACCACCCCAATGGCCATGCTAAGGGTACAAATGTCCTGTGGGAATGGACATTGGTGGCAGTGCCATGCAGGGGGTCCCAGGTTAGGGTCCCCGAGAGGGAAAAAAATAAAAGTAAAATATACTTACCGGGACCTACCTGGTCCGGGTCACCCATCCTGTGGTGTCCCTCTGGTGTGGGTGATGATGGGTGGGGGTGTCCCTGGGACCAGAGAAGGGCACCTGTGGGCTCTCTCCATGGTCTCTGACCATGGAAACATGCCCAAAGGTCCCCTAATGACTGCCCATACCCAGGCGTTAAATATTGGTTCTAAGCAAGTTTAGCACCAATATTTATGGCCCCCATCCCCCTGTGCTTGATTTTAGCACGGGGGATAAATATGGCGCTATGGCCATTTCGTCATTTTTTGGCTGGGAACACCTACCCTGCATCTCATTCACTCAAGGCAAGTTTCCACGTCTAGAAAATGACTTTAACTCCATTACTTTGAAGCTAGACATGTCTAGCGCCAAAGTATAAATATGGATTTAGGTTTGCGCTGAATTCTCGTAAAAAAAATGATGCTAATGCAGCGCAAACAAGGTATAAATATGCCCCTCAGTCCCCATTACCCAATTTAGATGCTCATATCCAGACTTGGATGATCGGCAGAATTGTGGTGATTCGGAGGAGAGTTGCACTGGCAGTGGATGAGTGAGTATTCACACGGCTGCAGATTGTAGTACTTGTGGTTAGTTTGTGACGATTGTGTGAAAAAGTGGTGTCTTGCAGAGATGTTTTTTGTATGGTGTTTGAGTGCAATGATTTATAAAGGAGATTATAGAGGTTATTGGTTCCGACATGGTCCAAGATCCAGGGATAGTTTCAAAGGAGTATAAGACACCATATCATATTGTCTGCTCAGAGGTTGTGTTGTTGGGAGGCATCATCAATGGCATAGTTAAGTTAGGGATTTACTCTCTGTGAATGCAAGGAGATTGGTATACTGGATCTTAAATGCACAGAGTAAAACTATACTGGTCCTGAAGATACCAGTATAGTATCAGGTCGATATTTCATCAGAAGTGATTGCAAACTTTCTTGTATGTTTGAAACTAAGGCCTAGATTTAAGAGGGCATAGCACCTCCTTGCAGCACATTAGCATATATTTTTTTATGCTATTGGGGCCCAATAAGGCCAAATTCACCATGCATTGCCCCACTTTGTAACCATTTCCACCACAATATGCAAGGGGCGTTCCCCGCATTGGGGAGGCAAAAAAGGCACAAAAAAATCTAAAAGGTTTCTTTGTGACATTTTTTTAGACATTTTTAATGCCTGCTCAGAGCAGGCGTTTAAAAGGGGCACACCATGGGTTACAGTGGGCCCATATGTACTGTTCAGCTTGGGTGCTAACCATGAACGGTACATCAATAACATAAAAAACATATGCTATTGGCCCCTAACCTGCGCCATGGTGTCCTGTGTTTTAAATATGGTGCACACATGGAGAGGCTATAAGGACGCCAGGAAAGTGGCACTGTAGTGGGTGCAGAGCCCCTTTTCTTAAATCTGTCCCTATCTATTTTGGCAGAGCAGACAAAGGTTGTATTTTGTGTGTAGGTATGATATTGAGGAGCGAAAGTACGTGCTGATTGTACTGGAGGGTGAGTGCTGTGAGGAGTAAGGTCTACACTACAGTGTACCACGCTGGAATAGATCTGTTGGTATAGGGTTGTGATGCTATTGGTGGGTAGTGTCATACAGTGCTACCCTGATATTGGTGGTTGCGTTAGAGGAAGGAATTGTGGATACAATATTGTTTTAATTGAATTGAATTTTTGTGAAAACTGTTGAAAAATGAAATGCTTTAAAGTTTTGTGAGACCTGTGAGCAGGTGATGCTCCTATTCCAAGAAGAGTGTGGAGGTGACCCCTCCTGCAGGTGCTCCTGATCATTACATGATGATTATTGTAGGGCTTCACACAAGTATTTGGCTTGGTCAGTAGTACACAAGATCACAGAAAAGGATGGCCCATTGAAATCCCGACAATATAGCACATATAATTTGAGAGGTGTACCAAATGAAGCCACCTCCTAGACTTGAAAAGTATGAAGCACTTAATGATGAGGAATGTGCTGCTCATGCGAAGGCAAGGGAACAATACCAAGGTAGAGCAAAGAAAGATGTGTGTTTTCATGACGATGCTAGATCGGATACTGAGCAGAAAAGGAGGAGAACAAACATGAGAGAAGGGGTTAAGCTGCATTTGGCTTTGACCACAGATGTGACCGAGGGTGAAAGGGAAAGACTAGCAGGAAACAAAGGGAGAAAAAGCAAAAAGAGCCCAATGAAATGAGCATAGACAATTACAATCTTGGAGATAATCTTTTAGATGTGATACTGTCTTAATGTCCACCCCCGTATAATGAAGCTAGAGGCTAGGGTGGAAACAATGGTATTGGTGGCAATGGTATAATTACCTTTCCTACTGCCGCGAATAAGAAGGCTTTTAGTCCTCTAGGTCCTGTTACTACTAGTGTTCCTTGTGAACTAAGAAGTGAGGATCTGAGAGAATGTGTCCCAGTTTACCCCACCGCAAATACTGTTGATGCTCTCTCAGTAGCAGTAACTATTGACCCGGTAGTTCTTATGGCAGTACCTGTTAGTGCTACGTGGATCAATAAATGCTCCAATTATTTATAGAATTTGTTCCTTTGGTTCCTACAATTACAAGCACTCCATGTGCAGCAAGTACAGATGCAACTCTGAATATGTCAGGATGCACTTCAATAGATATATATCAGAAGATGCCCACTCGTGCTACTCCTGAATGGGAACCACCTTTGAATTAGGGGAATGGTGCTCAGGGAAATGATTCCACACCTAAGATTCCTATAGTAACTCAATCTATTACTGCAAAGGAGATAGACGAATGGGTAGAATTCTTTAATGTAAGCACTCCATCTAAAGAGAGAACGAGCTCAGAAGTGAGTCAGGGAACAACTCCTTCGACTCAGAGAGAAAGAACTCTTGAAGTAGCAAAGTTGACAGTAGAATTGGATGCAATTATAATTAGAAATCTTGGCTTGGAAGAATTAGAAAATTAAGAGGATGAGCTTGCATTCATGTGTAGGGACATTACTAAGTGGGCTGGTCACATTCATAATAAATTGCCTAAATTGGCTTAAAAAAATGAGATTGATCTAAATGAAACTAAGGCTCTACAAAGGAGCTATTGAGTGTACTTCAGTAGAAAGGGCATTGCAGATATGAGAACTCCAGGGTTGAAAACTCAAATCAAAGAATTAATTCAGAATATTAGGAAATAGAATTAATTGGATAAATGGGAGACTAAATGGGAGAAAAAGAAGGAAAAGAAACCTTCAGGTGAACTGCCTCTGGTTGAAGCAGAGGGAGGCGTTCTAAACTTCCGTTTGAGAGAAGTGACTGTTGGAGGTTATGTATATGTGCCATGGATCAGGAGTGGTCTTGCATTATTTACAAATGATTTCCCTAAATTGTGAGAGAAGTCAGTGGAATTGTACCGACAAGATGAAAGATTTGTGAAAATTTCACAGGTGTTGTGGATTGATCTGAATACGTTGTTTGACATTGTTGTTCGAAGTTGATTGGGTCACAATTGACCTAATGACTCAAGAACCAAAGGAGTTGATTAATGCTTACTTTGGGAGGCGGTTGCAAGTGTTCAATCAGTACAGAGGAATGGAAACATTAAAGGCAAAGGATATAGGACATTTTGTGTCAAAGTTTGTGAAAGAGTTGAGGACAGAATATGCATGATGATCCAGCAACATTTGATCTGCTGACAGAATAAGTCTATTGATGAAATTTAGCATTAAAAATATTGCCATGATGAAATAGAGATGAAGCAGAAAAAGCTAAAGGACAAACTGATGATTGTTCAAATGAAAGCTGCAAAAAGAACTAGCCAGACACCACTAGCAGCAATTAATATGGGCAAAATGCAAGATGTATATCAGAAACCCCAAAAATCCCATGCAAGGTAGATGTCAAGGAATTCCCATAGATTCAAGTACAGGGATGGGTGTAAATAGTCTGAAACGATCAACACAATATCAAATCTGCAATAGAGTGGGACATTGGAAGTGGGAATGTTGATTAAATCCAGCTAATCAGATCCAAAATGCTAGATTTGTACCTTGTCAGAATAATAATTCAAATCAGATGCAGGGTGTACAAAGACCTACAAACCAAAATTTCAGTGTGCCCCAAGCTCTAATTATGTAAGTTCCTCAACCTCCGAGGCCCCAGCAAATTGCTGTTGTGTTACATCAGAATATGAGCTAGGGTTCAAAATGAACACAAATTTGATGCAGGATAATAACCCACTTCAACAATTTTACCTGTTTAATTTGAATGATGGAAATGGGTCAGATCAATCCGCTTGATGGTGCCTGAGGGAGGAGGAAGACTGCATTCTTGGTGAAGCCTCTGAGGTGGACTCGAGGGACCAATTATAGACAGTGAAGTAGATGGCTATCCTGTGCCACTTTTGGTTGATACTGGTGCTACCTATTCTACTTTGAGAACAGTAGAAGTCCCAAACCTACCCCTCTCTGGAAAAAAGGTGAGGGATTTTACGGGGAAGGATATCAGACTGATAAAGGTGTAGAGCCTGTCAGGATCTCTGTCAAGCCTAATGCTGAATTCCCAAGAACCCCGAAATATTATTTGACACCAGAAACAATTGCTGGGATAACTCCTGTAATTTAATCCATGATCCAGCAGGGAATTCTAAAGGAGATATTGGAAAGTCCTTGTAACTCTCCCGTGATGGGTCTTCAGAAACCAAATGGCATATACAGAATTGTACAGGACCTGAGGAAAATAAATAACGTTGTTGTTTCTTGTTGCCCATGGTACTGAATCCAGCTGTAAAACGGTTCCAGATTCCATGTGAAGCTGAGTGGGTCACTGTCACTGATTTGTGTCATATCTTCTTTTCAATACCGCTGCATGAGTACAGTTAGTTCTTTTTGCCTTCCATCTCAGAAACAGTGTCTTAACGTGGTGTCATGTCTTACAAGGGTGTACTGAATCTCCATCTATTTTTAATCAGATTTTAAAGATAAATTTAGAATCTTTACTAATGCCTTGCAGTTCAGTCTTGATCCTATATATTGATAACCTAATGGTGGCTTGAATACTCAGGGAGCCTGCAAACAAGACACTCTTGCGTTGTTGAACTACCTGGCTGAGAATGGATATAAGGTGTTAACAGGAAAGTTACAATATTGCCAAAAAGCGATCCAATATCTCAGACACCACCTTGAAAAGGAAATGAGGAAAGTGTTAGAGGTGCGGATTTCAGTGATACTGAAAATAAGTCCACCAACTACATAGACGAAAGTCAGGATGTTTTTGGTAAACTTTTCCCTAAGGCCAACCTTTGCAGAGGCTGACACACAAGGATGTACCTGATCCGGTACCATGGGATAACAACTGTCCTGTCACATTTCTAGAGCTGAGAGCATGTCTCTGTCATGCCTCAGCTCTAGGGATGCCTAATTATAACAAATTGTTTGCACTGTTCTGCAGTGAGAGGGAGCGCTGTGCTCTCAGTGTTAACTAAAGCACATGGAAATGCTGAGAGACCCATGGCCTATTTTATAGTCTGCACAAGTAGAGAGAGGTGTAAAAATATTGTAATGAGTCACCCATAGACTGTGTATATCCCACACTCTGTAGAGCTTTTGTTGACCAGAACAAGGACCCAACACCTTACAAGCAGTCGACTTACCAAATATGAGCATGTGATATTGGATGAAGAGAATGTAACTATCAAACGTTGTTGGATTCTGAGTACCACCACTCTGTTGCCAATGTTGAATCAAGAATTTGTTTTAGATTGTGAAGGAGACCACAATTGTCTTGGTGTCACTGAATTGTGCCCCAAACCGAGACCAGACATTCGAGATGAACCATTACTTGAATCTGATTATGTCTTTTATGTTGACGGTTCATGTTTAAGAGACAGTGGAGGAAGTCTGAGAGCAGCTTTTCAGCTTTTGCTGTCTATACCCATTCTAGAGTTGTTGAAGCTTCCTGCCTTCAAGGAACATTCTCTACCCAAGTAGCTGAATTGATTGCTCTTACAAGAGCATGTTGTGTTTCCGAGCAATTGAAAGTGACAATCTTTACTGATAGTCGGTACTGCTTTGGTGTTGTTCATGACTTCAGACAACTGTAGTCTCAGTCAGGCTTTATGATGTCCTCTGGATCTCTGATCCGGAGTGGCGAAACAAGTGGTAAACCTCCTCAATGCACTACAATTACCCGAACAGATTGCAGTGGTTAAGTGCTCTGCACATCGCTCTGGAGATGGTTATGTAACTTTGGGCAGTAGGTACTCTGACAAGGTTGCAAAATACTATGCACACAATGTTTGCACATTCAATGGTGAATTCACAAATGAAGGAATGGATCAGACTAACTTTAACCTCTTGTTGATAACAGTTGATACCTAGGACGAAGTGAAGAGGCATCAGGAGGAAGTGTCTGGGAAAGAATAACAGTTGGATCAGATCAGGTTATACCAAAAGAAATAATGACACTTGGGTTTCAATGGATGGATGACCGGCGTTGTCAAACAGTCTGTTGCCTCCCATGGCTAGACATTTCTACGGTCAAGCTTATTATTGGTAGGGATGCCATGGTGAGATTGTTTATACACATTGTTCAATCCTAAATTTAGGTGGATGGCCGAAGCATTGTGTCATAGGTATGTTGTGTGTTAACTGAACAATGTTATGAAAAGAAATGCAATTACACTGAGTCACATAGGAAGGTCAGGAGGACCGTTTAACAGGATATAAATGAATTTCATTGAGATGACCATGTGCAACGGATTGACGGATGTTCTGGTTGTAGTGTGCATCGTTTCTCATTTTCCCATTGGGATAAAGCTTACCAACCTCTTTGGAATCAGATCGAGGAACTCATTTCAACAATGAGGTCCTGAAATTGTTGTGTGCAGCTTCACAAATGGAACGGTGATAACATTGCAGTTAAAGACTTGAGACTTTGAGTGAATGTCACACTGAAATTCAGATGGGCAAAAGTGTGTGCGTCAAAGTCATTGAAATGCCCTGATGCTCTGCCTCTTCTGCTAATGAGTTTGCGGAGGGAACCTGATCAAAAGACTGGACTGTCACCTGTCAGATCACAATGGGGAGGGTGATAAGACTGGCAGTGATTCCTACAAATTCACTTGTGAACATTACTAATTGCATGATCTTGGACTATTGCAAAGGACTGGCTGATGTGGTGCGTTCTGTGTTTCATCAAAATGGAGCAGTCACAACACTTGTACATCAAGAACAATGCCATGACCCCAATTCAGGAGATTGGGTCTTAGTGAAAAAACATTTCAGAAAGATGTGTTTAGAACCTCACTAACATGGACCTTACCAGGTGATCCAAGTGAAGATAATGGCTGTAGAGTGTGGAGTTCTCCCCATCTGGATATACACTTCCTACAATTGTAGAGTTGAGTGTCCCGTCAATATGACAGCGCCTGTTCTAGAAGAACAAGTAGTGTGAGAAAGACCAAAGGAATAGGACACACAAGCTGTTGGGGTCCAAATCACACCAGACACAGCACTAGACCAAGCTGAAGTGGGTCTTGAACAAGCTACAACTGAGACCGAAGCAGATACAAAAGAACATTGACCTGTGGTGAATGAGTTGGACTTAGAATCAGACCCAAAAGAAGGAAGTAGTGCTGGAAGACAGCGAGTGGAAGCTGGAGACTGTTGGCCCGAAAGGAAGGAAAGAGGGAAAGTGAGTTTTCCTAAAGAATGAGTGCCACCAACAATTGCTGAAGAAACTAAGGTGGTCATTCCGACCGTGGTGGTCGGCGGTGAAGCGGTGGTAAGACCGCCAACAGGCTGGCGGTCTTTTCTCATGGATTCTGACCATGGCGGTTACCGCCATGGCCAGCCGCCGCTTCACCGTTCCGACCGCCACGGCGGTAACGACCGCCGGGCTGGAGACCTGGGTCTCCAGCCCGGCGGTCGTCACATACCGCCGGCGGTATTCCAACCCGCCTGACCCCAGCTTACCGCCATGGATTTCATGCGGTTTGGGACCGCCATGAAATCCATGGCGGTAAGCACTATCAGTGCCAGGGAATCCCTTCCCTGGCACGGATAGGGGTCTCCCCCACCCCCAACCCCCACGCCGACTCCCTCCCCTACCCCCCCCACCACCCCTGCCACCCCCAAAAGGTTGCAGGACCCCCGTCCCCACCCTGATCCCCAATATATACACACACATACACGCACGCTTTCATGCACATACACACCCCCCCGCATTCATGCACGCACGCACTCATGCACATACACACACACCCGCATTCATGCACGCACTCATGCACATACACACACCCCCCGCATTCATGCACGCACTCACACGCCCCCTCAACATACACACACGCACACCCCCATGCACGCACACAACTCACAACACCCCCCCACCCCCTTCCCTAGCGGACGATCACCTTACCTGTTGCGGTGATTCTCAGGGAGGGAACGGGACCCATGGGGGCAGCTCCGCCAACACCGACACGCCAACAGAACACCGCCACAGCGAATCACAGGTCGTGATTCCCCGGGGCGGTGTTCTGTTGGCGTGGCGGTGGAGGTGGAGCTACCTCCACTTCCCCGTCTGCTGCCAGTATGGCTGTTGGCGGCTCTTCGTCCGGAAACGGGCGGAGCGCTGCCAACAGTCAGAATGGCCCGTGCGGAAGACCGCCAGCACTGGCGGTCTTCCGTACGGCAGTCCCTCAGCGGTCTATTGAAAAGACCGCCGAGGTTGGAATGACCCCCTAAATGTTCGATCTGAGTGAAAGAGACAATGGAGGTGTGGCACTAAGAAGGTCAGGGAGAACAAGAGTACTTAGTCGTAGGTATTCTTCACTGGAATCAACTTACTTATCTAATTACATAGTCACAGGTAAAAAGTTCTGGGAATGTTGGAATGAACATTCTGGTTCCTCTGCACATTCATGAACTGAAGGTTGCAGTTGAGTTATATTTCAAAATTTTGTTGCCTGCAATGAATTTGGTTCCTGTGGATATTAACGACAATTTTGTTGATCGGGTTAGAGAAGTTGGAAGATTTCCTAGGCCTCAGTAAAGAAGAGAGAGGGTTGTCGTTTGGAATAATACGGAGTAGGGCTAGGGACGCCTCATGAAGATTTATGTGTTGTTGTTTAATGAACTTTGAACTCTGTTGCTGTGCGCATTGGTGAAGCCAACTAATATATTTTGCTGCTGCAGTATTTGCTCTGATAATAGATCTGATTCTAAAGATGCAATGGAGCCAAACAAGAAAAACAAGAGTAGACACATATTAGGTGCCTTATTGCTTATTTCTAGTATAGTATTAGTATTATTTCTAATAGCAACGTTTTCCTCTACACACTATGAAGAGAAGAAGCTACTTCTAGTGTTCCCTCACAAACTCTTAGTGCTAAGGACAATGATGTTTATATGTTAGATGATAAAGCATTACACTTAGATGAGTCTAGAGGAGATTATTCAGATAATGTGTATTTTAAGCTGTTGTACAAGTATGTAAATACACTGAATGCTAGAGACTGCTGTGTCTCTACTTATTTACTTGCTTCTATGTCAGAAGGCATCACATATCATCACATCCCATTGACATATGGTATTTCTTGTAGTTTGGTATTAAGAATATTTTACAGTGAGGGAACTTTTCAATATTATTTTTCGAATTATGATTTAATGTTGCCAGAAGTTCCTTTGTTTAAACACCTGAATACGAACCTGTACTTTAAAGGTGCAGAGATTGCAGGAAAATATTTTGTGTTGTTAAAACCTTTAGACACTACATATTCACATAGACACAGTCTGATCTGTTCAATGACTGAAATAGAAAAAAGGTTTTCAGTTCTAGTGGAAGATGGAAGGAGGGAATTAGAAACTAAGGGGGTCAATCTAACTCTGGCGGGCGGCGGAGGCCGCCCGCCAGAGTTCCCCTGACAGAACACCGCTCCGCGGTCTGAAGACCGCCACAGTGATTCTGGGTTTCCCGCTGGGCTGGCGGGCGACCGCCAGAAGGCCGCCCGCCAGCCCAGCGGGAAACCCCTTCCCACGGGGAAGCCGGCTCCGAATGGAGCCGGCGGAGTGGGAAGGTGCGACGGGTGCAGTTGCACCCGTCGTGAAGTTCAGTGTCTGCTAAGCAGACACTGAAATTCTTTGTGGGGCCCTCTTACGGGGGCTCCTGCAGTGCCCATGCCATTGGCATGGGCACTGCAGGGGCCCCCAGGGGCCCCACGACACCCCATACTGCCATCCTGTTCCTGGCGGGCGAACCGCCAGGAACAGGATGGCGGTATGGGGTGTCGGAATCCCCATGGCATGGAGGATTCCTGAGGGCAGCGGAAAACCGGCGGGAGACCGCCGGTTTTCCTGTTCTGACCGCGGCCAAACCGCCGCGGTCAGAATGCCCTGCGGGGCACCGCCAGCCTGTTGGCGGTGCTCCCGCCGAAGGACCGCCGGGGTCGGAATGACCCCCTAAATCCTAATCAGATAACAATCTTGTAACACAACACAAATGCAAGAAGGAAGACTTAGAACATCAAGTACAAGGGAATTTACCAGCTTTAACTTTAGACTGGTGAAATAAAGGGAAATTGTGCATGCACATTGATCAAAGTTATAGCGATCCTTTGTTCATAGGGAAGAGCGATTGTGAGCATGTTTTTGATGTCAGAGAAAAGAGTGGATTCTTTCTCGATGGAAAACATCTTGTAATTCTTGGTGTGTATTTTATTTTCAGACAGTATGCATATTTTAAGTTGCAGAAAGGAAGGCATGGTACATTTTATCTAGCGATAGTATTTCCAAAGATCTATCATGTGGAACATCTTGAAGATCCTGATTGGAAGGTGAAACCCAGAACTAGATGAGGAGCTAATGCTGCAGAAATAGTGGAAGAGATTTTTAGAGCTTTGATTCCATCAGTCAGAGTGATTTCAATTGATTTAAAGATTAGGAGGCTGTCTACAATAGTGGGTAAGCTGGCTACTAACACAGCAAACTTGTTGTTGTTGGTAAATACTTAGATGGTTATAAAGTCAATGGGTTTACAAATTGACTCACGCTACACTTGTTGCTCGCAAAAGAGGGCAGAGTCTGTCCAATGCTGAAGGTGCAACAGTGTTGTACCTTTTTTCTTTTATTGTGGTGCACAGTAAAATATGCAAGCTAAGTGTACAGACAAATGCAATGTTTTATGTATACCATATTTTATCATTGTTTGAAAAAATGTTTAGGTGGCAGTGTTTTACAAGTGTTATTCTTAATAATCATTTTATATTTGACATAAGAGACATATTGAATTTATTTAACCTGAAAGTGTATTCATGTTCAATTGTTTAGCCAGAGTGAAGGCCCATGTATTTTTCTGTGTTTTGACTTTCAATGTGCAGTTTGCTTTTGAATGTTTTTCTAAAACTCCAGGTGTCAGGATCTGAAATCAGGTTAATACGGAGGTCATTGTTTGAGATAATAAGAAAAGCCTGGAAGAATGCTTATCCAGGATGTGAGGAGTATCCTCACCTGGCAGCTGTAACGCTTGTGAAATTCCAAGGGTGAGGGTGTGCCAGGTTGACGCCGGAAACCCAAAAGGCTGAGATATCAATAAGCGAATTATAATTTGTGTCCCTTTATTTGAACTGGGAAAGGTACTTGCTCATGAGATCATCCCTGGAAGAAACACAATTTAAGTGTGGTTTAGTTAGCGGTAAGATTCAGATTGCCTCTGCCCTTAGCTGAGAGCAGTTCCTACTTAGATACCTCTCTAGAACTTTCATTTTTACATGGCCTCATGCCCTGATACCTCTTTTGTTGGAGTCTTCTTTTGTGCTGACTACTTTCCTGCTGAATATATAGAATATTAGCATAGTTAGGATTTTAGATCAAATGATTAGACTGGTAACCTTGGATTCAAACTCTGTGCATCAACTGGTTTCCTCATTTTCTGCATTATCACTATTGAATTAGTGATCTTTCATATGATGGTTAAGTTTTATATTGCATGACATTTTTAGTGGTAAAGTAAGATTTATTGTTACAATTTTGAAAATGCCACTTTTAGAAGTTGGCATTTCCTTGCTCTTAGCCCTGCAGCCTGTCTCCAATGCAGGTCCAGGGTGGTGTGACTGTTGGACTTGTGCATTCCCTCTAAATAGCCATGCACAAAGGGAGTTTAGGTGTGACTGATGGGCCGTTAGTGACCTTAAGGGCCATCTTGGGCAGGATGGGAGGGGGGAGCTGGCCACAGCCTCATGTGTACACCTGAATAGGTTGTGTCCTGACCCCACACAAAGGACTGCCTACCCCTTTGGAGTCAGTGTGGAGCCAGGGCAGGAAGGGAAGACATCTGTGCATTTCAAAGCCCTACTTTGAATCCTCCCCCACTTCAAAGGCACCACTGGGTATAAGAGCTCAACTTCTGACCCTACCAACTCAGTTTACTTCTGGACCTGTGGATACTCTGCCAGGAAGAGGGATTGTTGTGCTACTACAGGGACTGCTACTCTGTAGCTCTGAAGAACTGCTTTCTTGCTGTCCTGATCTGCTGTCTGCTACCCTCTTTGCCTGGGCGAGAATGGCCTCTGCTCCAGTCCAAAACCCATGCATCAGCATCGTTTGACCGCTCGGAACCAGTGCACCTCCATCGACACTGGTGCATCAACACTGCTGCAATGACTGAGGACTATGCATCGCTGTTGATGCCAGTGCATTGCCACTGCTGCAAGGATCAGGAACATGGCATTGTTGACTGAGCAATGCATCACCTCCATTCCCAAAGCATCCCTGACTTTGTGCAGCACAGAGCCGATGCGTCACCTACATCTTCGGGATCGACATCAACGCGTCACCTCCTTTGCTCCTCTCATCTTTTTCTTGATGTCAACAGAAGTCCCAACCAAGGCACTGTTTCAGCAGGCCAAGGCTAGTCACAGTAGGCCTGACTTTTCAGAATTTACCCAGTCTACTGATACCAGATAGCTTCAGCTGAAGCTTTGTGTTACTAAGCAGTACAACTAAGTTTATTCTTTTCTACTTATTGGATTTTTGACATTTTGTTCTTGTTTTGTTACTTAAATTAAGCTTTATTTTTCTAACCTGGCGTGATATCTTTTTGTGTGTTTTTTTCACTGTTTTACTGTTTGAAGTGTTGCACAAATACTTAACACAGTACCTCTTAAGTTAAGTCTGACTGCTCCATGCCAAGCCATGGGGTGAGCACAGGTTAACTCATGGTATATTTGTGACTTGCCCTGACTTGGATTGTGGTTCCTGCTTGGACTGGGGGCATACCTCCGCCAACCAGAAACCCAGTTTCTAACAATATGCAGTTGACTATTACTCAAATGCACGTTTCACATAAACAAACAGATCATGAGATACTGGTGGAAGACTGGTATGGGTAGAAAATGATTCTTTGTAAGACATTTTCTGTCAAACGAGATTCCCATGTGCAAATAATTGTAGAACATTCTGTAATGTAAAATGTTGCTAAATTTTACAAAGTTTGCAGAATAAGAAATTCAGAACTTACCCAAATGTTGCTGGTATGATTAAAATTCTGCTCAGGCCGACTGTATATAAGAAGAATCTATGAATACACATATGTCAGCTGCATTTCTCCTCATTCACCACAGTTGATGCCGCTTTTTTGCTCTGGCAAAACTTTAGCCCCTCCTGTTTCCTTGCTACCACCCACTCCAACCTTGCTAGATAACTTTATTTGTTTCAGAGACAGGCTCAGAGCTCCTCCGTAAATCTATTAGTTTTCTTTCCTTCTTCAGAGTTTAAAAAAAGGGTGAGAGCAGGCACTCATACATTTTTTCACTATGCTGAAAAGGGAACTGTGTGGTTTGCAAGCTGATAAACGTGCACAGTGACAATGCTTGTGCTGACACTCAGCAGCTTCCCACATGCTTAGAAGACAGCCGTCGAAATCGACATCCCAAGCTGTATGTCATCAATTAACATGTGAGTAGTCACATCATTATATTATTGCAGGTGTGTATGACATCAGAGCACGCCTGTAGCCAGAAAATAAAACCCCCACACAACATTTCAAAGAAATAAAAGCCTCCTGTATAAATAAATTGATTAGACCACAATTTACTTTCAGAGCAGATTGCTCCCACCTCTTGAATAAGTTAACCTTGGTAAACCTGAAGGTAATTAGGACTCTTGAGGGGCGATTGTTTTCTCATCCCAAAGAGGTAAGTCATGGACAGTGTATTGGAGCTTGTGATCCTAGTTGTTCTCATTATTTACTTCTATGCCTATTTCAAGCAGTATAGATTCAAAGGGACCTTTTCAAGACCATGCCAAATGCACAAACAGTGGTGATTTAAGAGTATAACAATTGTTCTACCATGCAAAGGGTGGGCAGGAAAATATGAACAGGAGTGGTAAATTAGGGAAGGTAAGTGAAATATTAGAAAGGGCTCAGTCAGATTCATGGGCCCAGATTTAAGAGGGCCTAGCGCCATTCCAACGCCACATTAGTGTCACTTTTATTTTACACTAATGTGGAGTTGGAAGGCCAAAAATTCCACACCATATTTACAAAGTGGCGCAATGCACAATGTATGCAAGGGGGGCGTTCTGATGCTGGGGGGACAAAAAAAATGTGCAATAAAACCTAAGAGAATACTATGATTCATTCCTATTGGCATTTTTAATGCCTGCTAAGAGCAGGTGTTAAAGGGAGGCTCCCATTGTTTTCAATGGGCCTCTGGGTGCTTTGCAGGATTAGTGTCAAAATATTTGATGCTAGTCCTGCAAAGCGCCGGACAAGCATCAAAAACTATGACACTAGTACCGCTGACTACTGCCATTGTGCTCTGTATTTTAAATACAGCGCACACATGCTGGGGTTTGGTGGGCACTAAGGGGTGCAAGAAAAGTGGCCCTGCTCTAGGTGCAGGGCCACTTTTCATAAATCTGCCCCATAACTCCGCAGGTAGAGAGAATACAATGCAGGTGACAATAAAAGTACCTCTTACCAGGTTTCCTTCACTGTACGGGTGCTACTTCAAGCCTAGCTGCTAATAATATTCTCTTCTTCCTAGAGAAACTCATTATTCATGGGCGCTACCCAGCCCGAGTGGGGGGTACCAGCAGGACACACTGGCACATCCATCATCTGTTTAAGTGGCCTAAGGGTCAGAGTTGCCGACTTTGGAACAGGGTAACTTGATAGTCTCAGCATTGGTTCAAAGTCCTGTGATTCTGGGAAAATCATGTCCGCTCTCCGTGTCTACCAAAAAATGAATGTGTCCCTGTGTGATGTAACTGGTGCTCATGTAAAGCGCTCCCATAACGTTAGGTCGAACTCACGCTCTATAAATTTGCAAAAAAAGTGAGGGGAGTGAAGGAGAAGTAGGGTTTCTGGACTTTTGGATGAGCCATTATGGAGACCAATATGAACAGAAGGCACAACACATATTCGTTTTGGTCGTTCTGGTAAGCCATCTGTACTAGCAGATAATTATACACCTAGTTATGTGGCTTTCAGCTTCACCTACACGCGTAGCTACTTTGGCTCCCAGTTCCTGGATGAAAAAAACAAAGCAAATCCTCAATTAATCTCAGTCTTTGGAAAGTACTCTGGGTCACAATCCAGTACAGCGTTTTCTGGCCACTGGGTCCCATCAGACTGTAAACAACAGCATGCTAATCAGTGGTCCTTTTCCAATAGGCACAGTACAGCCCAAAGTGCCAGGCCTTGACCCTTCTGAAAAGGAACAAAAATAACCGCATACCAATATGTGTTTTTGGAGGGCTCATCAGTGAGGTGCAGCTTCAATCCTCTGACACTTGGCCATTTACATGAGCTTCACTGTCGTCATATCTGCAGCTCTGTACACCTAATGTTTTATTGAGTAACTCATATTTCACAACTCCCGTTGCATTGCATGGGACACGTTTCCTCTGTATTGAAACGTAAACACTGATTATGAAATTGTGTGTGGAAATAAGTGCAATTTTCATTTAAGTTTTTTGTGCAAATTGCTGAATGCCAAAATAGTAGTGAACAAGATAAAGAAGCCAAATGTTCAACAACAAAGAGAAAGGATTTGTATTATTATTTTCCATCCTCCTATGCAAGCGACAGTTAAGTGGCCCCTGCCATGTGGGACACTTTATGCCAGTTTCAGCTTTTGAGCTAGAAAACACTTTATACTGCAATTTGAATTTTCGCTTTTGGCATTTTTACTATAGTACGAAAGATCCATACGTGCCAAATGTTGCCGACCAAAATCTCAGGAGCTCCTCTCAGCACATCTGATTAACACGTTAGAAGGAAAGATGTTGCCCTTCCATGTCATTCAAATGTTAGTCGTTAGATTATCTGATTTCTGTAATATTTCCTTCGAATATTGTTAATATCACAAGTGTCAGAAGGCAGAGAAAAAAACAGGTTGGAGATCTGATGAATAACATGGGACAACTTGAGGTTTCTCTTGCCACTTATTGCGCAACAGCATTTGTCCACTATTGTAAATTGTCATGCGTCCACTATATGTCAACCTGTTCCTTCTGTGGTGTATAACCCCGTGACCCAATAAAGCACTCACACATCAGCACCGCATCACCCTATTCTCACCAAAAAGCACGGCGTCCAGCGCTCTCATGATGCACATCACTCATTGCTCATGAAATTCATACCAACCTCTGCTTCCTGAGGTGTACCTTAAAGTTCTTCTGTAGGATACATTATCAGGTGCTCTCCTGAGGTGTGTATCATTAACCTAAGTGTATATCATGCTATGCTCCGCTGCTGTGCATCACGCTGTGACCCTCTTATGTTCACGTTCTTATGCATCGTGTTCACCATTATCCTATGCTCAATTTATGCAAATCACGTTGTGGCTTCTGCTCGGGTGATATGAGAGCCTATGGGTCTGTGTATATTCATGCCTGCATGTTTGTCCAATTGTGTGCATGAATAATTCTTAGTTGGGTTTTGTGAACGTGAGTGTCTTTAGCTTTTCATGTCTACTCATGCTCAGTATGTGCCTTTTTATTGTGTGCTTATGGGTTCATGTAATTGCTTGTGTGTGCATGTCCTAGAAACGGATGAACCTATTGGCTTTGCCAGTTTTTTTAATGCACTCAAGTTGACACTTTGATTAATAAAAGAGTTACGTTTATTATTCATACGATTGTGCTACATCTGTTGCCAGGGCGACCAATCCATCTGGTCATTCTGGCATGTCTCCATTGGACTGCAAGTTAGAGGGCTGTTTCTAGAAGCAGTTGAGATACAGTGACCAAGCTTGAAAGCGCTTACATATGACAAATTGAGTTGTAATATGCACCTTTTCACTACATTCCCTCGCTTCCTATCACGTGAGGTTCATTTTACCTTTATGGCAGAGCTTGTTTGATTGCCAGTCTACCCCCTTACCTGAATTTAAGGACACTAATTTGAAGAGATCATGAACATAGAAAGTGTAGCGAAAAGAGAGACTCTATATAACCAGGGTCAGGTGGCAGAGGTTTAAGAAAGACAAACTGGTCTAAATCACAAAATTATTCCAAAACCCTTTTGAAACTGTGCTGGCAAACGTTTACCTGTTTTCCTGCTTATTAAAACTGTTGCTTTAATGGAAGTTGATAATGCAGCAATGGAGCTGACCTTTAAATGCTTTGCTTAAAAATAAACAAAATAAAGGCATACCTTTCATCTGAGAAGTGGCTCATTCCCAACCTAACTTCCGCCTTCCTACACAATGCTGTGACAGCTGGAGAGGTGGTTCAGCCAGCTTTGCTGCAGGAAATCTGAATGTAAACTGCTTTTGGCAATTATAAGAGAGCATGAATCAGATACCCCTCATTTGCTCCCCTGCTGAACAGTGGCTGCCAACGGGAAAAGTGCCCGTTGGTTTTGTGAGCGGTATTGCTGAAAAGAGATGTAAATTGTGTGGCGGATTTACTGATTGTCCGTGTAGGCAGGGATGGGAGAGTATGTTTGCCAGAAATGTGTAATAATTGTCGGAGAACATTTGGCTATGCATAGGTAAAAGAAGAGAATGCTGTAATGTTTAGTTGACGCTGAAAAGAGGGCAATTTGATTTGAAAACAACAGCTTTTCATGCTAAGATTATTGTACAAGTAACACAAAGAAAGGGCACCTATCTTTTAAATTGGCTAAAGAGGAGCGCTCCATTGTTCAGTAGTTAAGACACTGGGGAACGTGGAAAATATTGAGAAAGGGAGATGTTTTCTACCTACAATCGGACGCAAAATCTCTCTGTGAATACCACTTGCACGTAAAACAGAGACTTTTTTTCCGATTCAATGTTTCGGTCTCTGGAATGGGGAATCCCATGCAGAAATGGTCCTAACGACCGGCACTCTTTGCACTTTTTTCACTTTACCCCATTGTTTTGCCCATGCAATTTCCATAAGTAGTTCATGAGGAAACAACGGGCCAAATGTAGGTAGCAAAAAAATTGCGAGCCGGAAATTGCGAGTCTTTGCGACTCGCAATTTCCGACTCACAAACAGGTATCCAACAAGAAGAAGCGACTTCATTTTGCGACTCGCAAATGAAGACGCACTGCAGATTGCGAGTCCGCTGTTTGCAAGGTCACTTTTTGTGACCTCGCTAAAAATGAACACGCAAATTGCAAGTGGGTGTCGCAAATTGCAACTGTGCCGCAAATTGCATGCAGGTGCAGCAGAACACTCTGGAAAACACTTCCTGGCTCTTGATAATGACATCACAGCCAGGAAGTTTACAAATAGACCTGGGAGGAGGGAGGACCACACCCATTTCCAACTGCTGAACAACCACCAGGAGGAACAGCAGCAACATTGGAGGAATCAGGCAGGAAGAGGAAAATCACATTTTCTGAAAAGGAACTGGAGGTGCTGACAGATGAATGCTGCAAGCACCATGATCAACTTTTTGGAAGAGCAGCCCTCAGTGTGCCTGAGTCGGACAAAAGCAGGATTTGGAGGGACATCCAGGAGAAGGTGAATGCAATTGGGGTGAGCCACAGGAGCATAGACAAACTGAAAAAAAGATGGTACGACCTGCGCTCCAGGACCAAGGAGAGGGTGGCAGAGCGCCTCCGGGAGATGAGGGGCACAGGAGGAGGCCCATCTACCGTCCCACCACCTACACCCATAGAGGAACGAGTGCAAGAGACCCTGGAGCCAGAGGCAGTGGCTGAAAAAGGAGAGCTGGGCACGTCAGCGCCAGGACCATCAACCAGTGAGTACCATGAAACATGCATGTACACCCATGTCTGCCATACCCCCACCCACCCAGTACACAGAAGCATGCACAACCAAATTAGCTCCATTTCAGAGTAGCAACCACCAGAATGGTGCATTATGGGCAATGTAGTCCAGTAGGCAGCTGATAGGCAACAGTTTATTAGGAAGCATACAACAGATGGTAGATACTGACAGTGTGTTCCCTATGTCCCAAAGGTCTCCCACAAGACACCACCACCAGCCACACCATCCAGGGTGCAGAGGTCAGCAAACAGGCAGCACAGGACCCAGGAGCAGCCACCACAGGGCCCTGCACCACCCGACCACAGTCCCCTCCAGATGCACTAGTGGCCATAGTGGAGATTGACCCAGCACCCAGTCCCAGCCACAGTGCCAGCCAACAGGACCCTGATGCTCCACTGCGTCGCAGACGACGTGTCCATGTCCCTGCAGTGTCCCAGGGAGATGTAGGGGATTCCTCCATGTCCGCCGCCGAGGCAGCACTCATCGAAGGTCAGCGCCTGCAGACAAGGCAAATGAGACTGATATCAGGGGCCATGCATCGAATGGAGAGGAATCACACAACAGGGCTGGCACAGGTCCACACAGACCTTCAAAACCTGAACAGTCATGTAGGTGACCTTGCACTCTCCATCAGGCAACTAGTGACTGAACTTGTTACAGAGAGAAAGAGTGCAAGGTGCCGTGAACGCCAACGAATCCACCATTTAGACCGCATGGCTGTCTCCATCGTCCGCCTGGCTGTGAATACTACAGGGCTGTCACGCCGCACAGTCAGTTTACAAGTCGACATGGGCCACTTTGCCAGCGATGTGGCTCATGGCCTGGGACTGATAAGCCACGCTGTGTACATGATGGAGGCAAGACAGGTGGCTAGGGGCGCGGCAGACACGCTGCAAGATAGTGAGGAGGGCTCTACTATCAGTAGTGCATCTGCCACAGACACCAGGGTCTTGCGGAGTGGCAGTGCACGGCAGGGATCTGCAGACGCTCCAGGCACTAGCCATGCTGGGCGTCCCAGGCGTAGGATTTGAGCTACGTACTTACGAACAATTGAGGCACATGAGGTTAATGTGTCCTCATAGCGGGTGGACATTTACAGCCCCTGACCAATAGTTCAGTTCTATAGTTTTTTGGTTCACTCCATTAAAGTTCTTGTTTGTTCCACTTCACACCTGGGCTCTTTGTGTGTGACATTCGTGTGTGTGGTGACAGGCAACACATGCCTTCCAAAGTATTGGTTTGCAATGTGGTCCCGTCTCTGTCTGCCTTGATTTGCAATGCTTCTATCCCCATGATGGCGATGTGGTAGCTCTTTCTCGTCATCCTCCGAATCTGGGTCTTCAGGGGTAAGATGTAGCCCATGTCTGGTGGCAATGTTGTGCAGTATGGCGCATGCGCCAACGATCTTGAATGCTGTTTTTGGGGCATACTGGAGGGCACCTCCACTTCTGTGAAGGCATAGGAATCTTGCCTTCAACAGTCCAAAGGTCCTCTCTATAACATTTCGGGTCCTCCACTGTGCACTGTTGTATCGCCTCTCTGTCTCATTGCTGGATGTTAAGTACGGGGTAAGTATCCATGGTCGTAGTGCATATGCACTGTAACCTGTTTGGCAAAAATGAACAATGTTAGCAGGGCATAGATGGGTTCCACATTGACCTGTGTGTATGTCTGCAAGGTGTATTCAGCTATACCTAGGAGATATCCGTCTCCAAACTCCCCACGTTCTAGGCGTTGGTGTATCCCACTGTGCCTGAAAATGTAAGAGTCATGTGTACTCCCTGGAAATTTGGCTACATGTCAGTGATAACATAATGGGCGTCACATACCACCTGGATGTTCAGTGAGTGGGTACACTTCCGGTTGCGGAACAGATATTCCAGATTTACAGGAGGACATATTTGTATATGTGTCCCGTCTACACACCCTATTACATGCGGGAAGTTGGCAATCCTGTAGAATTCCAACTTGGTCCTGTTGATTTCTGCCTCATTTCTGGGTAGGTATATGTATCTGGACATGTGTGTGAGTATGGCATCTAGGAATGATCTGAAGAACCGTGAGAGTGCACTTTGAGATACCCCACCTGCCACAGCAATGAGCCCCTGATAGCTACCCGAGGCCAAGAGGTGCAGTGAGCATAGCACTTGCACATGTGTGGGGATGGCGCTGCCGGGCACAGTCTGGCGTTGAAGCTGCGGATTGAGTAGATCTATTAATTCTAATATTGCTGCACTGCTGAGTCTGTATTTATCATATATCTCCTCCTCAGTTTGTTGGAAAAGTGTCTGTCTGGTTCTGTATATCTTCTCCTGTCTCTGGCTCCTCCTCCTCATCTGCTGTGCGGTGTGGGCTCTCCTCCTCCTTGCTATCACATATATCTCCGTCATCTTGAGTAACCCAGGTGCCTTCTGGGTCTCCTTTTATACTTTGGTTCTGGTTACCACCTGCTCTGAGTTAGTGGTAAATTGGGTGTGCAAAATGGGCTTTTTGCGACTAGTCGCAATTTGCGAGTGGCTTTTTCATATGGTTTGCGACTCGCAAATTGCGACTTCCTATTTGCGGGTCGCACAATGGGGTCGCAATTTTTGCGAGTCGGTAATGTCTCGCGGCGCAATTTGCGATTCGGAAATGGGGTTTTTTTTTGCATCCCATTTCCGATTTTGCGGGGTCGCAAATTACGATTCGGGCCATTTGCGACTCGCAAAATTTTGCTACATCTAGCCGAACATGTGCAAGGATCAGGAGGGCAAATTGTCCCCAAAACAGGAAGCACACTAATTGTGACATATGACACGCGTACAGTTTGGATTTAATTTTACACCTACTACTGCACTCGGAATTAGGCCCCAAGTAATACGCACATTTCGTATCTGATGCTTTAAGTTTCTTTCTGGTATGAGCTTGTTTGCCGGTTGCACCATCTTTTCGGATATCAGTCCATTTGTGAAATTAGAGATGCAAAGTTATGAACAGTGCCTTCTAGATGAACCAACAGTTTTCAACTGCACCTGTGCAGTAGTCGTGCAGAACCCCATATTCATGTTTTTTTTTTTTTTACATAGTACACTCTGCAACACAGGACAACGGGATGTTATTACTCTTCTGAAACCCAGTTGATGTCCCCACCATGAGTACCATGACCCTACTGGGAGCATTGCTAGTTATGGTTGATGTAGTTTCAGCATGAAGTGATGCAGGAGTCATGCCCACCACCCCAATGGCCAGCACAGGGGACAAGGGTCCCCTGGGCATGGCCATTGCACCCAGGACCTTGTAGGGGGGCCCATTTCAGGGCCCCCAATGGCACTTTAAAATATCTAAAATACTTACCTCTACTTACCTATACTTACCTGGGATGGGGTCCTCCATCCTCTGGTGTCCCTCTGGTGTGAGTGGGAGGGTGTTCCGGGGGCTTGGGGAGGGCACCTGTGGGCTCGTTCCATGGTGTTTCACCATGGAAGTGGGTCCACAGATCCCCTAACACTTGCCATGACCCAGGCATTAAATAATGGCTCTAAACAGGCTTAGCGCCATTATTTAAGCCTGCCTCCCTCCCGAGCACCATTTTTGCATGGGAGGATAAATATGGCGCTAGGGCCTTAGAGTAATTTTCGGGACAGGAATGCCTACCTTGCATTTCATTAGCGCAAGGTAGACTCACGCATACAAAAAATGACTTTAACTCCAATATTTTGGCGAGTTAAGTTTGCGCTGAATTAACATTAAAAAATGATGCTAATTCAGCACAAAGCAAGTATAAATCTGGGCTTATATTTCTACAAAACCCACAATGTTTGTAACACTTTAAAAAATTTGAAATTTAACCAAGAAATGGTTAGCTATTGAGTCAGATCCAGGTTTTCTTCATGATCCAGTTCCAGGACACACATCTGAAGTTTTTTGTGAGATGTATTTCTTCTTCAGTAGGGTCTGCTGTTTTCAAGGCATGTAACTGATGCTTTATCTGATCCGATTTGAAGTCTATGTCACACATTCAGTGGTTCTGCTCCTCTTTTTCATTTCCCCACTTTCTATGTGAACCATCAAGTTCAAGAAGAAGTGGATGACTTGGGCTTTCTATGGAGGCTATAGCAGTTAAAGTGAAGGCTGTAAAGAGTTGCTGTTCATTGGGGCAATTTGGGAGTGGCTATTTGTTAGTGTTTAATACGGATTTTGAAACATGCTAGAGACCTTGAACACTTTTTTAATACTAACAATTTAAACAAACATTTGTATTGCATTTGCTTGAGATAGAGCTATTTGTCGTTGTAAATGCATAACTGTAGTTGTCTTGCCCCATAAATTAGTGAACCCTGCCACATAATTTGGCCATCTGTGCCTTAAAATTCCAGTGGCTCTGCATATAACTAAAGGGAATATTATTTCAAACAAGGCCCTTAAAACACAAAGGGGCATATTTATACTCCGTTTGCGCCGAATTTGCGTCGTTTTTTTCAACGCAAATTCGACTCAAAACTAACTCCATATTTATACTTTGGCGTTAGACGCGTCTAGCGCCAAAGTTCATGGAGTTAGCGTCATTTTTTTTCCGTGAACACCTTCCTTGCGTTAATGATATGCAAGGTAGGGGTTCCCGTCTTAAAAAATGACTCTGATGCATATGCGTCGTATTTATACTCCCGGGCAAAAATGACGCCCGGGAGTGGGCGGGTCTAAAAAACCCGCATTAGCGCCGGATTTTAGCGCCTGGGTCAGGGCAGGCGTTAAGGGACCTGTGGGCTCAGAATGAGCCAAGAGGTGCCCTCCCCTGCCCCCAGGGAAACCCCCTGCCACCCTTGCCCACCCCAGGAGGACACCCAAGGATGGAGGGACCCACCCCAGGGACATTAAGGTAAGTTCAGGTAAGTATTTTTTTTTATTTTTTTTGTGGCATAGGGGGGCCTGATTTGTGCCCCCCTACATGCCACTATGCCCAATGACCATGCCCAGGGGACAGAAGTCCCCTGGGCATGGCCATTGGGCAAGGGGGCATGACTCCTGTCTTTGCTAAGACAGGAGTCATTTCAATGGGGGATGGGTGTCGTAAAAAAATGGCGCAAATCGGGTTGTGGCGATTTTTTTGCCTCAGCCTGACTTGCACCATTTGTGGACGCCCATACGCCATTTTCCCCCTACGCCGGCGCTGCCTGGTGTACGTCGTTTTTTTTTAACGCACACCAGACAGCGCCGGCGGCTAACGCCGGCTAACGTCATTGAATAAATACGGCGACCGCATGGTGCTTCAGAATGGCGTTAGCCGGCGCTAATTTTTTTGGCGCAAAACTGCGTTAGCGCAGTTTTGCGTCAAAAAGTATAAATATGGCCCAAACTACTCAGTTTCCATCCATAAGACAGCTTCAAAAGACACTGAATGGTGGGAGAGGTTATTATTTTGGGGTCTGCACCAACCTAGTGTGGGGACCCATAGAATATCTAGTTAGAAAGAGCATGGTGTGCTGAACATTTTGAAGGTGGTCCCATTGTCCTACTTTAGCCTACCCTTTGCACCGGCTTGCACCATTCCATAAATATGGTGCCCGGCTGGTGCACAGAATTGTTGCAAGCCAGTGCTAAACTTTTTGGTGCAAAACTGAGTTAGTGCAGTTTTGCAGCAAAAAGTATAAATAAGGGTCAATATTTTGTACATTTGTGCCACTTTTGCGTCAAAAAATTAAGTTAATGCGGTGCAAAAAAAGTATAAATCAGGTCCTTGGTGTTAGACGCGCCGAGCACCAAAGTATAAATATGGAGTTAGATTTGCACTGAATTAGAGTAAAACAAATGATGCTAATTCGGGCAAACAGAGTATAAAAATGCCGCAGAGTACATATATGCCCCTAAATATGGCGTTAAGGCCATAGAGTCATTTTTTGCATGGGAACACCTACCTTGCATCTCATTAAGGCAAGGTAGGTCTCCACTTTAAAAAAATGACTTTAACTCCATAAATTTGGCGCTAGAGGGGTCTAGTATCGAAGTATAAATATGGAGTTAGTTTTGCACTGAATTAGAGTAAAAAAAAATTACACTAATTCAGTGCAAACAGAGTATAAATATGCCCCTAAGTTTACACATAAAGTCTAACTTTACTCATAGTAAAGTTAGACGTTTGATCCAAGTATAGACCAAAAGTCTAAACTTAGACCAAAAGTCCAACTTTACTCATAGTAACCCACTTTTCTTGGAGCTACGCTTTATTGTGACCCTGTCTGATCAGGCTTTAGCCAAACCTCAAAATCCTTTTGATGCTCTCTCTGCTCAGTGAAGTTATATATTTTTCAAATATAATAAGTGACTGCAGCTCAGTTTTGCAATCCTTTTCAGAATGAGTTGAACATATTTGGGCACTTACAACTTACCACTGAATGGCATAGCACATCCTTCAGACCCACATCTCCAGGTTTGTGAACTTTGGGTCCTGCACATCTGGCATGAATATTGAAGCAAGGGCCTCTCTCATTCCTTTTGTACAGAGTAAGAAAAGGGGCTGAGTGCAAACAGACTCTCAGCAGGATTTCACATCCTCTTTTTTTCCTGGACTACATCAGTGTGAAACCATATATGCTTTTGTCATTTAGGGCTCCAGTAGGCTTTACCTGTTCTGGATCGCTGTTTTGTTTAGCATGCTGATAGGAATAGCTCTGCACAGCTGTTTTTATTATTAGAACATTGGAATGTTGGGAGCTCCATTGGAGACAATGGAGTACTCTGGGGTTTTACTGGCCGGTAAAAGCCTAGCCTAAGTGTCAACATTCCAATGTTCTTTGTTCACAGCAAAAGCTGTGAACAAAAGCCTCACAGATTCCGAGGCAATTTTAATCCCCTTGGGCTCCGTGAGGACTTTGTTTTATTTTTTAGAACATTCTTCCCTCTAGTGGCAGAATGTTCTAATATCCTTACAGCCCTTCGTAGCTGGGCTATACTGGCAATTAAAGTCCTGCTCCCTTGTTAAGGGCCCTCGTCTTCGGCTCTGGCCTTTAACGCTAGAGTGGGCCATTAATCGCTTAGATAGCCCACTATGGCGGGATCTAAGGCTAAAGAGGAGTCTGGATTTGCTGTCTTTATGCAAAACATCTATAAAGTTTATAGGTAATCTTTATGTTTTCAAAATCTCTACCCTCATTTGTGTGAAATCTACATGCAATTTAACATCTATTTCTTCTTAATTAGTCCTTGTCTCCTTTTACAACATTGTAACATCATAAACATGTAGGGAATTTTGTTAGAAGCTATTCTAGTCATACATTTTCACCCCTTCAGTTCGGCAAAGATGAGCCTCCGCTAACACCACAGTTCTTTCTTCAGATCTCAAGTCATTGTTAAGTTATAAAATGAAGGGACTACCCCTATCGGCCAGACCTATGCACATTACTGTTACGTATCACTATTCACTAGATCCCAATGAATCATATGTGTATTGGCCACACTTCATTGAAAACATTTAGGGGGTCACTATGACCCCGGCAGTGAGTGGAAATGTGAGTGAGTGGAAATGTGGCGGTACTACCACCAACAGGCTGGCGGTACATACCGCCACATTATGAGAATGGCAGGTTGGCTGCAGCTCGTACTGCCATGGCGGTATCAGAGGCCGGGCCGGAGATGTCAATCTCCAGCACGGCGGCTGGCATAGTACCGCCAGTCACATTATGAGCCTGCCTACCACCATGGTTTTCGTGGTGTTAGCAATGCCACAAAAATAATGGTGGTAGGTCCTGCCGGTGACAGGGAATTCCTTTCCTGTCACCCGTAGTAGGCTTTCCCACCCCCAACACTCACCAGATGCCCCCCTCATCCAAACCCCCACCCTCTCCGATCCTCACACTGTCCCCACCCCCTCCAATCCTCACACTCCCCCTCCACCCCATACACACACACACCCATACCCACAGACATGCACCACGCATACACCCAATCACTCACACTGCCATACACGCATTCAGACACGCATGCTTCCAGACATGCTTGCACACATTCTTACACACAATCACACTGACATACACTCACTTCACCATTCTTACCCGCATTCACTAGCACGCATACAACCACGCAAACAACACAACACACACAGACGCATTCACACACACACCCACACATTCATGCAAATAACCAGACACACACACAACACCCCCCACCCCCCTCCCCTGTCAGAAGCCCGACTTATTTTTGTCGAGACGGTCTGTCAGGGAATTGGAAGGGGAGCTGCTACAGCCAGCAGCGCCCCACCAGCAGAACACCGCCAGGCCGTATCACAGGTCATGATACTTCTGGCGGTGTTCTACTGGCGTGGTGGTGCTGGTGGTAGCTGCGCCAGCTTACCACAGTCCGCCAGTATGATCACTGCAGGATTTCCGCCCTTCTTGCCGCGGAAGTCCGTCAGTGGCCATAATATGGCGGACGGATGGTAGCTGCAGTGACAGTATGCTGACGGCCGTCACTGCAGCGCTAGGCGGTTTTTACTGCCATTGTTATAATGAGGGCCTTAGTTATCCAACTGTACAAAATAGTTTTATTCTGCTTTATTAATGTAGTTTTGATATAATACTTAATCAAAATAGGGTTGACATCATAGGTTTCATCAAAAATTGCAAATGTTGTTCAATATAGCTTAACAGAAATATTTTACAAATAGAATACTATACTATCAATAGATTGATCAGATAACAGTTTTGCTGGAACCGTTATATATCAAGTGCTGACATGGTCAGCATAAAGGCAAACAATGTACACAGTGAGTAAAAATAATCATCCCCATTCCTACCTTCAACATGTTTAACCTTGGTTTTGTGCTCTCATTAACAGAAACACTTTTCTATTCATTAAAATAATACTTTACTTACATTTTGGTAGTAAACCCACTTTTAAAGATCTATCCCATATAAAATTCTAAATGAATTGTTGCAGCAGCCAAGGATATAAAGAGAAATAGGAAAATCAGAAAAACAGTAGTTCCATTACAGGAACTGTATAAAAAAATAATGTTATTTACTGGATGAAAAGCAGGTCTTACGTACTTAATACGTTCTCAATACTGGCTGAAATGCAATGCAAATTGTCAATCAGTAGGTTTGTTTATTTCAATGACAGATCATAAAAAATATTAAAAAAATATAAATTGAAATGCAATTCAATTTTTCTTATTCATATAACACATATACTATAAAAATGCAATAAATCTCTCCTGAGACATTCACACCACTAATCACCATCATTATCAACACTCTCACTCCAGGCATTTTTCCAGAAGGAGTCAAGGCAGGGCACCTCTGTTCACTTATGAATATACCCACAGTAGATCCAGATGACCATGCCAATTAGAGGCCCGTCACTCACCTACCCTTCATTTGCAATATCATTTATAAAGCAGCCAATGCTAAACTTCAAGAGAACATCAACTCAACAACTACCAATATGGCTTCAGATCACACCACAGTAGGGACACAGCCACTTTACACCTCATAGATAATTCCCTCTCCTAATGCAGAAGGACCTCTCAGCTACCTTCAAAAGTGTCAACCATTCCACCCTCATCCACACCCTGAACTGTCAAATGTGTTTCACTGACAACACCTTTCACTGGTTTTCCTTCCACATTTGCAACTGACACCAGTTCAATCACATGGGCAACTTTTGATCCAAGAAGATGGCTATCGCCTGCAGAGTTCCTCAAGCTTTCATCATCTCCCTGGTCATCTTCAACATCTACATGGTGGCCCGGGGGACTCTGCTCATTAATAATAGCATAAAAAGCTACTAAAAGGCCAAAGATACATAATTCAACTTGCCAGTCTCCTCTGATCCAGACTTCCAACACCTCAACCACTGGCTGCACCACATACACATTGGGATGCCCTATATATTATCCAAATCTAGATGTCTAGCACTTACTTAAAACTCAACTCCCCGAGCAGAATTCCTGTCATTGTGAAGAAGATCAAGGAACAGCTCATTCTAATGAGGCTCAATGAGTTGAACCTCAACAACTTTGTACCTCAACTTTTACTCATTGCAAACTCCCTTGGATTTATCCTTGACACAAACCTCCCTCGTAAAATGCCCCATGCCCTTCAGATTCCACAGTGTCCCCTCTTAATACGTATGAGCATCCTTCCCTCCACAACATGTCTCATCCATGGCCAGAAGAGCGCCTAAGCTGACCTGGCTAGCAATGGCCAAAATTTCTGTATGAAGCTTTGGATTTAAGTTCACCACTTCCATAGCATTTTCAGTGGTGTGTTTGATTCTCTTGCAACTTTGTCCCTTCTTGAGACCATTTATAAGAAACATTTTTCTTTGTTAACTCTCGTAATGGAGCATTAACAGTGGAAAAGTCCTTTGTGAATCTTGAACAGTAAGTAGTCATTCCAAGAAAGGAACTAACCATTGAAACATCTCCTGAGGGTTCAGCATTTGTCAAGGATTGTACGTTTACAGGATCAGGTGGCATACCCCCATCAGAAAAGATATGGCCAAATAATTTCAGTTTTGTCTTTTAAGTTCACACTTGTCTGCATTTAAAGTCAAACCTGCATCATTAACCCCTTCGCTGCCAGGCCTTTTCCCCCTCCTGTGCCGAGCCTTTTTTTGGCTATTTGGAGCAGTTTGCGCTTAGGCCCTCATAACTTTTTGTTCACATAAGCTACCCATGCCAAATTTGCGTCCTTTTTTTCCAACATCCTAGGGATTCTAGAGGTACCCAGACTTTGTGGGTTCCCCAGAAGGAGGCCAAGAAATTAGCCAAAAAACAGTGAAAATTTCATTTTTTTAAAAAAATTTGGAAAAATGGGCTGCAGAAGAAGGCTTGTGGTTTTTTCCCTGAAAAGGGCATCAACAAAGGGTTTGCGGTGATAAAATCACCAGCTTCCCAGCTTTCAGGAACAGGCAGACTTGAATCAGAAAACCCAATTTTTCAACCCAATTTTGGCATTTTACTGGGACATACCCCATTTTTACGATTTTTTGTGCTTTCAGCCTCCTTCCAGTCAGTGACAGAAATGGGCATGAAACCAACGCTGGATCCCATAAACCGCAACATTTCTGAAAAGTAGACAAAATTCTGAATTCAGCAAGGGGTAATTTGTGTAGATCCTACAAGGGTTTCCTACAGAAAATAGCAACTGAAAAAGAAAAATATTGAAATTGAGGTGAAAAAAACATCAATTTTTCTCTAAGTTTTACTCTGTAACTTTTTCCTGCAATGTCAGATTTTTGAAAGCAATATACCGTTACGTCTGCTGGACTCTTCTGGTTGCGGGGATATATAGGGCTTGTAGGTTCATCAAGAACTCTAGGTACCCAGAGCCAATAAATGACCTGCACCCTGCAGTGGGTTTTCATTCTATGCCGGGTATACAGCAATTCATTTGCTGAAATATAAAGAGTAAAAAATAGCTATCAAGAAAACCTTTGTATTTCCAAAATGGGCACAAGATAAGGTGTTGAGAAGCAGTGGTTATTTGCACATCTCTGAATTCCGGGCTGCCCATACTAGCATGTGAATTACCGGGCATTTCTCAAATAGACGTCTTTTTTACACACTGTCTTACATTTGGAAGGGAAAAATGTAGAGAAAGACAAGGGGCAATAACACTTGTTTTGCTATTCTATGTTCCCCCAAGTCTCCCGATAAAAATGATACCTCACTTGTGTGGGTAGGCCTAGCGCCCGCGACAGGAAACGCACCAAAGCGCAACGTGGACACATCACAGAAAACAGACCTGTTTTTAGCAAAGTGCCTACCTGTAGATTTTGGCCTCTAGCTCAGCCGCCACCTAGGGAAACCTACCAAACCTGTGCATTTCTGAAAACTAGAGACCTAGGGGAATCCAAGATGGGGTGATTTGTGTGGCTCGGACCAGGTTCTGTTACCCAGAATCCTTTGCAAAGCTCAAAAATTGGCTAAAAAAACACATGTTCCTCACATTTCTGTGGCAGAAAGTTCTGGAATCTGAGAGGAGCCACAAATTTCCTTCCACCCAGCGTTCCCCCACGTCTCCCGATAAAAATGATACCTCACTTGTGTGGGTAGGCCTAGCGCCCGCGACAGGAAACGCCCCAAAGCGCAACGTGGACACATCACAGAAAACAGACCTGTTTTTAGCAAAGTGCCTACCTGTAGATTTTGGCCTGTAGCTCAGCCGCCACCTAGGGAAACCTACCAAACCTGTGCATTTCTGAAAACTAGAGACCTAGGGGAATCCAAGGAGGGGTGACTGGCGGGGCTCGGACCAGGTTCTGTTACCCAGAATCCTTTGCAAAGCTCAAAAATTGGCTAAAAAAACACATGTTCCTCACATTTCTGTGGCAGAAAGTTCTGGAATCTGGGAGGAGCCACAAATTTCCTTCCACCCAGCGTTCCCCCAAGTCTCCCGATAAAAATGATACCTCACTTGCGTGGGTAGGCCTAGCGCCCGCGACAGGAAACGCCCCAAAGCGCAACGTGGACACCACCAAAATTTTGGAAGAAAACAGACCTGTTTTTAGCGAAGTGCCTACCTGTAGATTTTGGCCTGTAGCTCAGCCGCCACCTAGGGAAACCTACCAAACCTGTGCATTTCTGAAAACTAGAGACCTAGGGGAATCCAAGGAGGGGTGACTGGCGGGGCTCGGACCAGGTTCTGTTACCCAGAATCCTTTGCAAAGCTCAAAAATTGGCTAAAAAAACACATGTTCCTCACATTTCTGTGGCAGAAAGTTCTGGAATCTGAGAGGAGCCACAAATTTCCTTCCACCCAGCGTTCCCCCACGTCTCCCGATAAAAATGATACCTCACTTGTGTGGGTAGGCCTAGCGCCCGCGACAGGAAACGCCCCAAAGCGCAACGTGGACACATCACAGAAAACAGACCTGTTTTTAGCAAAGTGCCTACCTGTAGATTTTGGCCTGTAGCTCAGCCGCCACCTAGGGAAACCTACCAAACCTGTGCATTTCTGAAAACTAGAGACCTAGGGGAATCCAAGGAGGGGTGACTGGCGGGGCTCGGACCAGGTTCTGTTACCCAGAATCCTTTGCAAAGCTCAAAAATTGGCTAAAAAAACACATGTTCCTCACATTTCTGTGGCAGAAAGTTCTGGAATCTGGGAGGAGCCACAAATTTCCTTCCACCCAGTGTTCCCCCAAGTCTCCCGATAAAAATGATACCTCACTTGCGTGGGTAGGCCTAGCGCCCGCGACAGGAAACGCCCCAAAGCGCAACGTGGACACCACCAAAATTTTGGAAGAAAACAGACCTGTTTTTAGCGAAGTGCCTACCTGTAGATTTTGGCCTGTAGCTCAGCCGCCACCTAGGGAAACCTACCAAACCTGTGCATTTCTGAAAACTAGAGACCTAGGGAAATCCAAGGAGGGGTGACTGGCGGGGCTCGGACCAGGTTCTGTTACCCAGAATCCTTTGCAAAGCTCAAAAATTGGCTAAAAAAACACATGTTCCTCACATTTCTGTGGCAGAAAGTTCTGGAATCTGAGAGGAGGCACAAATTTCCTTCCACCCAGCGTTCCCCCACGTCTCCCGATAAAAATGATACCTCACTTGTGTGGGTAGGCCTAGCGCCCGCAACAGGAAACGCCCCAAAGCGCAACGTGGACACATCACAGAAAACAGACCTGTTTTTAGCAAAGTGCCTACCTGTAGATTTTGGCCTGTAGCTCAGCCGCCACCTAGGGAAACCTACCAAACCTGTGCATTTCTGAAAACTAGAGACCTAGGGGAATCCAAGGAGGGGTGACTGGCGGGGCTCGGACCAGGTTCTGTTACCCAGAATCCTTTGCAAAGCTCAAAAATTGGCTAAAAAAACACATGTTCCTCACATTTCTGTGGCAGAAAGTTCTGGAATCTGGGAGTAGCCACAAATTTCCTTCCACCCAGCGTTCCCCCAAGTCTCCCGATAAAAATGATACCTCACTTGCGTGGGTAGGCCTAGCGCCCGCGACAGGAAACGCCCCAAAGCGCAACGTGGACACCACCAAAATTTTGGAAGAAAACAGACCTGTTTTTAGCGAAGTGCCTACCTGTAGATTTTGGCCTGTAGCTCAGCCGCCACCTAGGGAAACCTACCAAACCTGTGCATTTCTGAAAACTAGAGACCTAGGGGAATCCAAGGAGGGGTGACTGGCGGGGCTCGGACCAGGTTCTGTTACCCAGAATCCTTTGCAAAGCTCAAAAATTGGCTAAAAAAACACATGTTCCTCACATTTCTGTGGCAGAAAGTTCTGGAATCTGAGAGGAGCCACAAATTTCCTTCCACCCAGCGTTCCCCCACGTCTCCCGATAAAAATGATACCTCACTTGTGTGGGTAGGCCTAGCGCCCGCGACAGGAAACGCCCCAAAGCGCAACGTGGACACATCACAGAAAACAGACCTGTTTTTAGCAAAGTGCCTACCTGTAGATTTTGGCCTGTAGCTCAGCCGCCACCTAGGGAAACCTACCAAACCTGTGCATTTCTGAAAACTAGAGACCTAGGGGAATCCAAGGAGGGGTGACTGGCGGGGCTCGGACCAGGTTCTGTTACCCAGAATCCTTTGCAAAGCTCAAAAATTGGCTAAAAAAACACATGTTCCTCACATTTCTGTGGCAGAAAGTTCTGGAATCTGGGAGGAGCCCCAAATTTCCTTCCACCCAGCGTTCCCCCAAGTCTCCCGATAAAAATGATACCTCACTTGCGTGGGTAGGCCTAGCGCCCGCGACAGGAAACGCCCCAAAGCGCAACGTGGACACCACCAAAATTTTGGAAGAAAACAGAGCTGTTTTTAGCGAAGTGCCTACCTGTAGATTTTGGCCTGTAGCTCAGCCGCCACCTAGGGAAACCTACCAAACCTGTGCATTTCTGAAAACTAGAGACCTAGGGGAATCCAAGATGGGGTGACTTGTGTGGCTCGGACCAGGTTCTGTTACCCAGAATCCTTTGCATACCTCAAAATGTGGCTAAAAAAACACATGTTCCTCACATTTCTGTGGCAGAAAGTTCTGGAATCTGAGAGGAGCCACGAATTTCCTTCCACCCAGCGTTCCCCCACGTCTCCCGATAAAAATGATACCTCACTTGTGTGGGTAGGCCTAGCGCCCGCGACAGGAAACACCCCAAAGCGCAACGTGGACACCACCAAAATTTTGGAAGAAAACAGACCTGTTTTTAGCGAAGTGCCTACCTGTAGATTTTGGCCTGTAGCTCAGCCGCCACCTAGGGAAACCTACCAAACCTGTGCATTTCTGAAAACTAGAGACCTAGGGGAATCCAAGGAGGGGTGACTGGCGGGGCTCGGACCAGGTTCTGTTACCCAGAATCCTTTGCAAAGCTCAAAAATTGGCTAAAAAAACACATGTTCCTCACATTTCTGTGGCAGAAAGTTCTGGAATCTGAGAGGAGCCACAAATTTGATTCCACCCAGCGTTCCCCCACGTCTCCCGATAAAAATGATACCTCACTTGTGTGGGTAGGCCTAGCGCCCGCGACAGGAAACGCCGCAAAGCGCAACGTGGACACATCACATTTTTTCATTGAAAACAGTGCCTACCTGTAGTTTTTGGCCTGTAGCTCAGCCAGCACCTAGGGAAACCTACCAAACCTGTGCATTTCTGAAAACTAGAGACCTAGGGGAATCCAAGATGGGGTGACTTGAGGGGCTCTGACCAGGTTCTGTTACCCAGAATCCTTTCCAAACCTCAAATATTGGCTAAAAAAACGCATTTTTCACACATTTCGGTGACAGAAAGTTCTGGAATCTGAGTGGAGCCACAAATTTCCTTCCACCCAGCGTTCCCCCAAGTCTCCCGATAAAAATGATACCTCAGTTGTGTGGGTGGGCCAGGTGCCTCCAACAGAATAAGGCACAAAACTTGTAGAGATACAGGGGATAGTACTGCGAGTTTATAAGGACATATTCTTTTATACATCTTTAGACTGACTCTGCTTTGGGGACCCACATACGTGAGGTGTCATTTTATTTGGGAGACTGAGGGGAACACTGGGGAGTAGGAATTTTGTGCTGGAGTGGTGATCGTACGAAGAAAAGTCAGGAAAATATGCTTTTTTTAAGCACATTTTGAGGTTTACAGAGGAGTCTGGGTAAGAAAATGTTGGGGGATCCACGCAAGCCACTCCTCCCTAGACTCCTTGGGGCGTCTAGTTTTAAAAAATGTCTGGGTTTGGTAGGTTTCCCTAGATGAAGGCCGCACACAGGACCAAAAACATAGGTGCCCTCTCCCCCCCCAAACACAGGTAGTTTTGTAATATATCGTTTTGATGTGCCCACATACGTCCGTGATGTGCCAAACACTAAAATTTTGAAAAGAAACACACTTAGGTTATGTGAAAAAGACCCCTCACCCACCAACCAAGTTGGTGGCATGCTTCATCATCGGGGTCCCACCTGAGGCACCTAGCGTGTCATAGGTGTGCTGCGATGCCTGATTACTGCGGAGCAGGTTTGGTCATTTTTACCACACATACTGGTTGGATTTGGCACGAGGGTGAGTGATGGTTCAGTGGATCAAATTTTACTAACAAGAGCTTTCACAAAAATGAAAAGCACTGTTAGTAACTGAAAGGCAAAAAACTGAACCAATGACTCACAGCTCGTGAGCTGTAAAGCCGCGACAAGGCACCAACCGCTTTACAGTCCATTCACACAACTTTCATACATGACACACACAAGGCCATTCACACCGCCAGCCACGGGCCCAGCACATTACAACACTCACATCGACAGACAGCGCCACTCAAGGGCCCATCACTTACATACGCCCACATGCCTGATACAACAATCACACCAGCTGATGGGAGTGTGTGGACTGGTGTTTGGCTTGCAGTGTGTTGCAGTAGCCAACATCAAGTCAATATGTACAGTCTCAGCCAAGCCCCACTCCACACACAATGGCATCATATTTTTTTTTTTTTTAACAGAGGAACCCCTAACTAAGTAGAAAGAATTACAAAACAACAAACACAAAAGCTCTAACTAACAACATGACAGAAATGCTAACCATGAAACTAAACACATGAAAATACAAAACAGACATGAGTTTACACTCATGGTTGTTCCCAGAAATTCTTCTGGATGTGGTAATTCTTAAAACAAGCACCGACACACAGCCCAGGCTTTGAAGGACAATCTGGGCAGTACATTCGAGACTCCCTCCGGATACCTCTTCGAAAACACACTCTACATTTCTTAGCTGGAAAGTCTTTTTTGGGTGTGGGAGGAATGTGCTCAGCAAAGTGGCGATCTTTCAATCTAGCCACATCCTCCACCACTGCTTCTCTAGGAACTCTGGCCTGTTCCACCACAATAAGGCTCTCTATCACTGACTCCTGAAATTTCACAAATGTCATCTTTGAGTCTGGAGACCTATCCCTAAACACAATAAAAGCATTGAAGGTTGCTAAGTGGAAGAGGTGAAGTGCTAACTTCTTATACCAAACATAAGACTTACGAATAGCAGTATAAGGTTCCAACCTCTGGTCAACTCTATCTACACCTCCCATGTGCTTATTATAATCTAAAATGCACACAGGTTTGCGCACTTCAGCAACCTGGCCCCAAACAGTCACAGGGGAAGTACTCTCATCATGGATGGTACTTAGCATGTAGACATCCCTCTTGTCTGAAAATTTCAAAGCTAGCAGCTCCTCGTTCCGCAAGGCACAGCACTGTCCCCTCTCAAGTTTTTTACAGACAAGCTCCCTTGGATAGCCTTTCCGGTTGGAACGGATTGTGCCACAAGCAACTGTGTCCACTCTAAACAATTCCTTGAACAACTGCACACCAGTGTAGAAGTTATCTACATACAAATGGTGACCTTTGTTGAACAGTCGTCTACCAAGATCCCACACTATTTTCTCAGTAACTCCAAAAGTGGGAGGACAACCAGGGGGGTCAATATTGGAATCCCTACCAGTGTACACACGGAAACTATACACATATCCTGTCCTACTTTCAGACAGCATATACAATTTAATTCCATATCGTGCCCTTTTGCTAGGAATGTACTGCCTAAAAACCAAACGACCCTTGAAGAGGACCAAAGACTCGTCCACACTTATCTCTTTGCCTGGAACATAGACCTCCGAAAACCGATCTACAAAATGATCAAGGACAGGCCTAATCTTAAAAAGACGGTCAGAATCTGGGTGATCTCGTGGCAAGGCTAATGCATTGTCAACAAAATGCAGCATCCTAAGAAGAAGCAAATACCGATTACGACTCATGGTAGCTGGAAATATAGCTGTTGCCATCAAGGGACTAGTAGACCAATAAGAAGCCAGTGACGGCTTCCTTATCAACCCCATCAAAAAAGTCAAACCCAAAAACTTTTTTAGCTCCTCCAAATTTGTGGGAATCCACTGGGCAGCTCTAGAGTGTGGCCTAAGTCTAGCAGCGTTGTCCCTCAAATGCTGCTCCGCATACAAATTAGTCTGCTCAACTATCTCTTCCAAAAACACATCATCCATGAATAACTCAAAGAAATTGATAGGCATAAAGTTCTCTGTATTGGCGTTACACCCCGGGAGACCAGTAAAGGCAGGCAACTCTGGCTGCTCCATGTTTGGGGCAACCCAGACATCAGGTCTTCTAACGGGAAACCTTTCAGCCCCAGGTTGCTGCACTATTGGCACATCAATGTCCTCCTCTAAAACAGAACCTTCATCTGCACTGAGTGTGGCTTCATCATCAGAAGATTCCCCTCCAACAGAAACATCACTGCCAGAATCTCTGACTTCCTCCTCTGCCTCAGATGCAGAGTCCGTCTCATAGTCATGATCAGACTGTGACTCAAAAAGCATACCAACCACCTGCTGAGCGGTCATCCTGCGGCTAGCCATGATCTCTCCTGCTAAAATTAACTGGACAAATTCACCACCAACAACCAGCACTGTGTAAGACAAGTAACAAAGTGTAGCTTTGTTAGTAAGAGTTACAAACTCAAAAACTATACGCTCACTTGCCTGAAAAAGCTTGATTCACCAGCAACTACACAGCAATCACCAATGATATCCCACTAAAAAGAAAGAAAGAAAGGCAAATTAGAAATAAGACACAACAAATATCATTGTGCACAAACCTAAGGACAATTTCACACACAATCCTGCATTTAGTACACCCCCTACAAACATGTCATTCATGCATGGCAACAATAGTCCTTTGGAGTAAATTGTTTTTACTTACCTAAAACATGCAACTGTGCAAACTGCAGGTCAACCACCGCCAAAACCGCAAGGAGCCACAGCAAATAAAGCAAAAGCTTTGAACTAGAACAAAAAGGAGGAATTTTTTTTTTATCACAAATGCAAAGACTTCTTCAGTTGACAAACACCCCACCATCAAACATTTTAGAAATTGGTGCCTAAGTGGATTCTGTCATAGGGGCAGATGGGCCTACTAAAAAAATAGGCCTGTCTGCCCCAAGGAAGCCAGAAAATACCTTTAGTACTGTGTCCCCATGGAGAGCGACCCTTGCCAAAGGGGACAGCCCTCAAACAAAAAAAAACAAAAAAAACACACACAACACTATCCCTGGTGCCTAAGTGGCTTCTGCCCCCTTGGGGGCAGGTGGGCCTAAGAAAATAGGCCCATCTGCCCCCAGGGGGTGTAGAAATGGCCAACAGGTCAATGCCCCCCTTGGGGGGGGCGCCCCGTGACCAAGGGGACGCCCCCCCACAAAAATAAACACATAAAAAAAAATCCCTGGCGTTCTAGTGGTTTCTGCCCCCCTTGGGGGCAGATCAGCCTAAAAATAATAGGCTGATCTGTCTCCAAGGGGTGCAGAAATGGCCTGGGTACATGTGCCCCCAAAGTGGGGGGCGACCCTTGCCCAAGCCCCCCCCCATCCACTAACACACACACACACACACACTATCCCTGGTGTCTACGTGGCTTCTGCCCCCCTTGGGGGCAGGTGGGTCTAGAAAAATAGGCCCATCTGCCCCCAGGGGGGGCAGAAATGGCCAACAGGTCAATGCCCCCCTTGGGGGGGCGCCCCGTGCCCGAGGGGACGCCCCCCCACAAAAATAAACACATAAAAACAAATCCCTGGCGTTCTAGTGGTTTCTGCCCCCCTTGGGGGCAGATCAGCCTAAAAATAATAGGCTGATCTGTCTCCAAGGGGTGCAGAAATGGCCTGGGTACATGTGCCCCCAAAGTGGGGGGCGACCCTTGCCCAAACCCCCCCCCATCCACTAACACACACACACACACACACACTATCCCTGGTGTCTACGTGGCTTCTGCCCCCCTTGGGGGCAGGTGGGTCTAGAAAAATAGGCCCATCTGCCCCCAGGGGGGGCAGAAATGGCCAACAGGTCAATGCCCCCCTTGGGGGGGGCGCCCCGTGCCCGAGGGGACGCCCCCCCACAAAAATAAACACATAATAAAAAAATCCCTGGCGTTCTAGTGGTTTCTGCCCCCCTTGGGGGCAGATCAGCCTAAAAATAATAGGCTGATCTGTCTCCAAGGGGTGCAGAAATGGCCTGGGTACATGTGCCCCCAAAGTGGGGGGCGACCCTTGCCCAAGCCCCCCCCCATCCACTAACACACACACACACACACACTATCCCTGGTGTCTACGTGGCTTCTGCCCCCCTTGGGGGCAGGTGGGTCTAGAAAAATAGGCCCATCTGCCCCCAGGGGGGGCAGAAATGGCCAACAGGTCAATGCCCCCCTTGGGGGGGCGCCCCGTGCCCAAGGGGACGCCCCCCCACAAAAATAAACACATAAAAAAAAAACCCTGGCGTTCTAGTGGTTTCTGCCCCCCTTGGGGGCAGATCAGCCTAAAAATAATAGGCTGATCTGTCTCCAAGGGGTGCAGAAATGGCCTGGGTACATGTGCCCCCAAAGTGGGGGGCGACCCTTGCCCAAGCCCCCCCCCATCCACTAACACACACACACACACACACTATCCCTGGTGTCTACGTGGCTTCTGCCCCCTTTGGGGGCAGGTGGGTCTAGAAAAATAGGCCCATCTGCCCCCAGGGGGGGCAGAAATGGCCAACAGGTCAATGCCCCCCTTGGGGGGGTGCCCCGTGCCTGAGCGGACGCCCCCCCACAAAAATAAACACATAAAAAAAAATCCCTGGCGTTCTAGTGGTTTCTGCCCCCCTTGGGGGCAGATCAGCCTAAAAATAATAGGCTGATCTGTCTCCAAGGGGTGCAGAAATGGCCTGGGTACATGTGCCCCCAAAGTGGGGGGCGACCCTTGCCCAAGCCCCCCCCCATCCACTAACACACACACACACACACACTATCCCTGGTGTCTACGTGGCTTCTGCCCCCCTTGGGGGCAGGTGGGTCTAGAAAAATAGGCCCATCTGCCCCCAGGGGGGGCAGAAATGGCCAACAGGTCAATGCCCCCCTTGGGGGGGCGCCCCGTGCCCGAGCGGACGCCCCCCCACAAAAATAAACACATAAAAAAAAATCCCTGGCGTTCTAGTGGTTTCTGCCCCCCTTGGGGGCAGATCAGCCTAAAAATAATAGGCTGATCTGTCTCCAAGGGGTGCAGAAATGGCCTGGGTACATGTGCCCCCAAAGTGGGGGGCGACCCTTGCCCAAGCCCCCCCCCATCCACTAACACACACACACACACACACTATCCCTGGTGTCTACGTGGCTTCTGCCCCCCTTGGGGGCAGGTGGGTCTAGAAAAATAGGCCCATCTGCCCCCAGGGGGGGCAGAAATGGCCAACAGGTCAATGCCCCCCTTGGGGGGGCGCCCCGTGCCCAAGGGGACGCCCCCCCACAAAAATAAACACATAAAAAAAAAACCCTGGCGTTCTAGTGGTTTCTGCCCCCCTTGGGGGCAGATCAGCCTAAAAATAATAGGCTGATCTGTCTCCAAGGGGTGCAGAAATGGCCTGGGTACATGTGCCCCCAAAGTGGGGGGCGACCCTTGCCCAAGCCCCCCCCCCATCCACTAACACACACACACACACACACTATCCCTGGTGTCTACGTGGCTTCTGCCCCCCTTGGGGGCAGGTGGGTCTAGAAAAATAGGCCCATCTGCCCCCAGGGGGGGCAGAAATGGCCAACAGGTCAATGCCCCCCTTGGGGGGGCGCCCCGTGCCCAAGGGGACACCCCCCCACAAAAATAAACACATAAAAAAAAATCCCTGGCGTTCTAGTGGTTTCTGCCCCCCTTGGGGGCAGATCAGCCTAAAAATAATAGGCTGATCTGTCTCCAAGGGGTGCAGAAATGGCCTGGGTACATGTGCCCCCAAAGTGGGGGGCGACCCTTGCCCAAGCCCCCCCCCATCCACTAACACACACACACACACACACTATCCCTGGTGTCTACGTGGCTTCTGCCCCCCTTGGGGGCAGGTGGGTCTAGAAAAATAGGCCCATCTGCCCCCAGGGGGGGCAGAAATGGCCAACAGGTCAATGCCCCCCTTGGGGGGGCGCCCCGTGCCCATGGGGACGCCCCCCCACAAAAATAAACACATAAAAAAACATCCCTGGCGTTCTAGTGGTTTCTGCCCCCCTTGGGGCAGATCAACCTAAAAATAATAGGCTGATCTGCCCTCAAGGGGGGCAGAAATGGCCCTAAAAGACATGCCCCCCAAAGGGGAGCGACCCTTGCCCAAGGGGGCGCCCCCCCATCCACTACACACACAATCCCTGGTGCCTAAGTGGCTTCTGCCCCCCTTGGGGGCAGATGGACCTAAAAAAAATAGGCCGATCTGCCCCCAAGGGGGGCAGAAATGGCCAACAGTTCTCTGCCCCCTTGGGGGGGGCGCCCCTTGCCCAAGGGGGCACCCCCTCCCAACATACCTGCACAGAAAATATAATTCCATGGTGATCCAGTGGTTTCTGCCCCCCTTGGGGGCAGATCCGCCTAAAAAGTAGGCCAATCTGCCCCCAAGGGGGGCAGAAATGGCCGTAACTAATTGCCCCCACAAGGGGAGCGACCCTTGCCCAAGGGGCCGCTCCCCGCCAGCAAGAAACACGAGCAAACAACAACAAAAAAAAATCCCTGGTGTCTAGTGGGCATTCCTGCTGCCCGATCGCAATGCGATCGGGCAGCAGGAATGCTCAAAGAGACACCGGGGGAAAGAAAAAGCCTTTCCTTTCCCCCGGTGCCTCTTTAGCCCAAACCGCCCACCCACCGGGAAGAGGAACTCACCTCTTTCCTCGTCGCCGCACTGGAAGCAAATGGCTTCCTGTGCGGCGAAATCCCCATAATGAAGTCAGCGCGCGATCGCGCGCTGACGTCATTATGGGGGGGTGGGGGGGTCGGGGGTGGAAGGGGAAGGGCTTCCCCTTCCATCCCTGACTTTGGGGGGGTGGGGGGAAGCACACAGAGGGAGCGAGAGCGCTCCCTCTGGGCTGTGTGCCGAGGACGTAGTGGTTACGTCCTCGGCACAGCAGCACTGTGCCGCGGGACGTAACCACTACGTCCGCGGCACAGAAGAGGTTAAGTAAGTGACACACTTGTATGAGGGCTCTGTTGTTCTCCTTCTGGGTAGCTCTGAAACTAACATGTCATCACTATATTTAAATGCATTCTCAGATTGTATGATGCACTGTATGACATCTTGGAAATGTTCTGTAACCGATAACACATCAAAACTAAGGGCTAGATTTAGATCGGCGGATGGGTTATTCCATCACAGCGATGACGGAGAGCCCATCACCAGAAATAGAAATCCTATAGGATATAATGGGATTTATATTTTGGCTGATTGACTATCCGTCAGCGTTGTGATGGAGTAGCCCGTCTGCCAAAATCTAAATCAGGCCCCAAGTCTTTTATTTCTAAACAAACCAATGCGTTGAAAAGGTGTAATATACCTGCAGCTTTCTTCAAGTTCCAACTGATGATAACCTTTATTCAAATCAAGTTGAGAAAATACTTTGGCACCATCCAATTTTTTGTTCTCATGTCAGCAATGTGGGGACCTGTGTGTTGTTCTCATCCAGGTGCTTCAATTGTCTGGCATATGTCAATGCATAAGCGCACAGCCCCTTCACTGTCCTTTTTAGGCTCTACTTCTATGGGAGAAACCCAGGGTATAAGCGTTTATGTAGGAATTCACAGAAATCAGTCCCAAGTCAGCAGCCATGTTGAAACTGAGCAAGTAGGCACTTGCCGCTGTACCTTCATGCACAAAGATCGGTGCTTGTACTTTTGTTGTTTTATGTTTCACTGTTGCTAGAAAGGAACCTCTACTCTTCATAGCCATTGATGCAGCCCAATCATACCTTTGGTCTTTGGCTGCATAGCTGCACTAACAGAGACAGTTCATTGTACTTTTCATGCACCGCTATTGATAATGAAAGGTATTGAACATCCATTTATTTTCAATGTAATCTTTAGACAGTGTTCGTATGATTTCATTGCTTTGACATGTCAACTTTCTTTGACTGACATTTCTCCTCATGTGTAACCAGGTTGACATGTGCACTATTTTTCCAGGTAAGCATTGACATGGCACCAACACTTTCTTCACTTTCACTTGTTATTGAGGGGGAAGAACTGCTTGATGATGATTTAGATGCAGATGAACTTCATTTAGTATCCATTTGTATCAACAAATGTCGCCACTAGGCCTTTGGGGTGCGCTTCGAGTACTGCTACTGAAATGATCTGGCATCCATTTTCTCTTCATGTCATTGCTAGCGCAGGTGCTTCAATAAAAATTATTAATGAGTGTTCATGTATTCTGAATAAGAGGTTTGTGTAGAAAATATAATAATGTAGAAAAATAATGCACGCATTTGAAAATGTGATTACGATGAGTGGCTGCAATGTTCACGAAGTGTACTTATTAATAGTCTAATGCTGTGAAATGTTGAATATATGTTGGACTAATGTAGTAATATGTCATATTAAAGCTTATTCATTATGTCCTAGCTTTATTAATTGTAGGCCTTAACTTAGCGAAGGTCTTGGCCTACTTGCCAGGCCTCATGTCAAAAACTGTACTTCTTAACGTTTAATAAATAGGTGTCCTAGAGAGTTAAACTGTGATTTTCCATTTTGCACTGTTTAAATGTGCTAAGAACCAAAGTTCTCATGAGAACCGTCTGCTAAAAGATGCGGTTCTTACTAATGTACCATTTTATGTGTAATGCGTGTAAGACTGACTTTCTCAGGAGGAGAACAATGGAGATACTGGGGGTCATTCTGACCCTGGCGGTCATTGACCGCCAGGGCCAACGACCATGGAAGCACCACCAACAGGCTGGCGGTGCTTCCTGGCCAATTCTGACCACGGCGGTAAAGCCGCGGTCAGAAAAGGGAAACCTACGGTTTCCCGCCGGTTTTCCCCTGGCCAAAGGAATCCTCCATGGCGGCGCTGCAAGCAGCGCCACCATGGGGATTCCGACCCCCTTCCCGACAGCCTGTTCCTGGCGGTTTACACCGCCAGGAATAGGCTGGCGGGAACGGGTGTCGTGGGGCCCCTGGGGGCCCCTGCACTGCCCATGCCACTGGCATGGGCAGTGCAGGGGCCCCCTAACAGGGCCCCAGCAAGATTTTCAGTGTCTGCTTGACACTGAAAATCGCGACGGGTGCAACTGCACCCGTCGCACCCCAGCAAATCCGCCGGCTCCATTCGGAGCCGGCTTCATCTTTGCTGGGGCTTTCCCGCTGGGCCGGCGGGCGATCTTTTGAAGATCGCCCGCCGGCCCAGCGGGAAAGTTAGAATGCTCCCCGTGGTCATTTGACCGCGGGGCGGTGTTTGGGCGGAATGACCCCCACTGACTGGAGTGAAAGCTGCAACATTATTGTTACCTGACAAGCCAGATGATGAGGACATTGCAGGACAACCAATCAATGACATGTGAACGGAGTAATGGTAGAATTCATATATTTTAGTTTTATTGGACAAATTGTGAACATGCGATTAACTGACCAATGGGGATTTGAGACATAGGGGGATATTACAACTTTGGAGGAGGTGTTAATCCATCCCAAAAGTGACGGTAAAGTGACGGATATACCACCAGCCGTAGTACGAGTTCCATAGGATATAATGGACTCGTAATACGGCTGGTGGTATATCCGTCACTTTACCGTCACTTTTGGGACGGATTAACACCTCCTCCAAAGTTGTAATAACCCCCATAGTTTTTCTGGTTTTGATTTAACAACACTGCACTGATAGAAGACAGGTTCAAGCCCATTTTCTTGCTGGCCAAAAGGTCAATATTTTCTTGTGTGTCTTGAGAAGAGAAATGCTTAATTTTAATGCTTAAATACTTTGCGTTTTCTGAACTTCGATGCTGTATCCTGATGCCTTGCTGATCGACTGATGTCCTGAGGACGAATACTGACTCTGCTTGCTGATTCACATTGAGGATAGGTATAACAAATTTGACTGTTAATTATTGTGCATATTTGCTTTTCCTTTCTAGGTTCCAACTGCACTGTTTCGATAGAGCAAAAGTTAGATGTTTTCCAAATTGGTGTTCCTAAATAAAATGTTTTGCATGAAGCCCAACATGCTGATGTTAGCCTGGTGTAAATTAAGGATTTTCACTAATTAAATTGTGCTCATAGGGAATTATGCTTGATGAATTTCTCTGCTGAATTCGAATGCATGTAATCGGTTTGACGCAGTTGACTTTGTTATTAATTTGCACCATAAGCTTAGAATGTGTTGTAGTTCAAGCTTTGATTAGATTACGTATCTTCCGCCGCTTTGGACAGCCAGTATTGTTTCTGTATGTGTTTCATTTCATTTTGTGATTAATCTACAAGACCTTAGCATTGTTAATAAAGGGAAATAAATATTCTAACTTTTATTAAAAGGTGTGGTTATTCGTGACTAAAAGGTCATGGTGTGTAACAATTACTGACTCTGTTGATTAGCACTGTTATTGATTGTTGATGATTATTGCTTTTGTGCATTGACGATTGATTATTGATCTGCATGTACTGTAGCTATGGTAAGAACATCTTAATTGCAAGTCAAAAGATTCATCAACCTATTCGCGTGCCCTAGTAAGTTTACTTATCAAGGTCAGACGCGCTTACAGTGATGGTATCAGAGGTAATGGTTAGTCTTCTTAAGAGCTTATCATTGACGTCCAGTACAGGATAACAGGGGTTAACAGTGTTGGTAAAGAGAGGTGAAGGTTGTCTCCTTAAGAGCCTATGATAGATCTCCAGAGATAGTAACAGAGGTGAAGGTTCATTGTTATTGAGATTTGGATTTTATTTTTCAATGATGCTAATTGGAGAGAAAATGATGTTCCCTTGAGTCCAGAAATGACTTTCCCAGAATCATGGATCCTGCTAATGATAGTTTGAGGATGTTCTCGGTGTTCTAGTGACAGTGTGAATGAAGTAGGTTGCGCTTGCACAGCTTATGCAAATCGCAGGTGAATGGTGAAGTTTGTGAGGGTTTAGGGAATTTGCGTACTCCAAATGAAGTTGTAGAAGGAGTGTGTGCACTCCGCAGTGTGAGAGTAGGGAAGTTGTCGTATTTCACATGTGTGTGGCGCTTTGTGCTAAAAAATTGTACACGTGGTTGTTGATGTACGGACGCTGCGTGGTGTAACAGTTCAGAGTATATTGAAAAGTGTATGATACACTTGGTTTTATGTTGTAATCTGGATGGTTTAGTAGGTTGATCAGGCGTGGTCGACAAGTCAGAGTGTGAGTCAAAGTGAGTGAAAGAAAATTTAGACTGAGATTTGGCGAGTCTTAAGTGCACCAGGAGAGATCCATTGATCAGTTGAGAGTAAAATTTGCAGGTCGAATGCTTGCTAATCTGGGAGGACAAACCCCAAGACTTTGTCAGCCGCAGTACGGGTGAGTGTGACATCATTGGTTCACTACTCCTACAATATGAACTGTTTTACCTGAAAGGGGCAAATTTGGAACTTCTGCACTTCTCACTGTAGAGCATGTAGCTCCTGTGTCAACCAAGAATGAAACTCTGTGACCCATAACCTTTCCCTTCACATAGGGACCTCTTTGATCTACTTGTAAGGAAGTTGCAAGCACACACAGCTCCTCATCTGAACTGTCGCTCATTCAATCATCATTTATTCCATTCTCACTGTGTAACGGGAATTGGTGCACTGTGTTATTACTTTGGTTAACCCTCTGACCTGTGACCTGTTGAAAAAGCATCATCTATTGCTGTTCCATTGAGGCTTGAGGTATTTGAATCTGCTGTCTAGGTAACATGGGAACCTTCTGTTGCATTGGTTGCAACTGTGACATTTGTACACGTGGCACTTGCACCTGCTACATGGGCTGAAAATTCTGCACTTGATACACATTATTCTGAAAATTTGGATTAGGACCTCTCACTCTTGGTCCTCTCACATTCTGGAATGAAGTGATGTCATTACTCTGCTGAACGACACCTTCCTGCACCATCATTGGACACTCCCATTTCCAATGTCCAACAGCTCCGCAAGAGTGACATGGCAATAATTTCTTCATTCCCTGCGCATCATTCTGAAACCCTACAGTACCTAAGTCTGGACCACAAGTCATATTTCCTCCATGACCTCTACTTCTCATTTGAGGCTGAAACATCATGGTGGTCATTACAACCCTGGCGGACGGTGTTAAAGCTGCGGAAATACCGCAAACAGGCCGGCGGACAAAAAAAGGGAATTATGACCCTGGCGGAAACCACCAACAAAGACAGCCACTTTAACACTCCGACCGCCACGGCGGTACAGACAAACAGCGCGGCGGTTACCGCCAACAGACAGGCGGGAGACAATGTACCGCCCACACTATTATAACCTGCCACTCCGCCACCTTTTCTGGGGCGTATTCACCGTGGATAAAAACACGGCGGAAACAGCTTTTGCTATGGGAAAACGCTCACCTGAACACATCCCACGAGGAACGATGACTCCATGGAACCAGAGCTGCAAATACCCTCTACGAACAACAGCTACGTAGGCGCAGAAGACACCGGTGAGTACTGCACCTATGACACGGGGGAGGGGTGAGGCAAAAGTTAGGGGGACACCCACCAAGCACCCCCACCCTCGCATATCACAACATACACACCAATGCATTCACAAAAAACACAAGAACAACCCACAATCCCCCCGGAAGAATGAAAACACAATGCGAAATTCGGTCAAACATTATAATGTGCCAATATACATGTCATACAAAAATATACTGATATATATTACAAAATCACTCATAATTATATACAATACGAGAAGTAGTGCAGATATGTACACAACAACGTCCGTGCACCAACAGTCCAAAAATGCATGGCCGAGGTCCACAAACGACACCTGACCACAATCGGAGAGAACACTGCCGGGGCATCGGATAGAAATACTACAGGCACCTCAGGGGGAAGGGAAGGGGGGGCACCTCAGCCAGATGAATGCGAAGCCAGATCCACGACGGGGCACCATGCCCATTGACGTATCCTGGGGAGTGCAAAGCCACAGTCTCTCAAGTCTCTACAGTGGGTGGTTTGCCCACTGTGCCATCCTGGAGAGTGCAAAGCCACAGTCTTCCAAGTCTCTACAGTGGGTGGGTTGCCCACGGTGCCATCCTGGGGAGTGCAAAGCCACAGTCTCTCAAGTCTCTACAGTGGGTGGCTTGCCCACTGTGCCATCCTGGGGAGTGCAGAGCTACAGTCTCTCAAGTAGATGCAGTTCTCTACTGGTACTGGGTGGGACTGGTGCCCAGACTGGATGAGTCTCCATGTGAAAGTTCCTGTCCTGTCACTGTCCCAGCTGCACATGGGATAAGGATGCCTGATGTGGCGGTACATTCATTCCTACATGGTGCCTGCTCTGTTCAGCGGTGCTTTGCCATAGCGGTCTTTGCCCTGTTCACCGGTCTTCACCATGTCGGTCTTTGCCCTGTTCAGCGGTGCTTTGCCATGGCGGTCTTTGCCCTTTTCAGCGGTCTTCACCATGGCGTTCTTTGCCCTGTTCAGTGGTGCTTTGCCATAGAGGTCTTTGCCCTGTTCAGCGGTCTTCACCATGGCAGTCTTTGCCCTGTTCAGCGGTCTTCACCATTGCGGTCTTTGCCCTGTTCAGCGGTGCTTTGCCATAGCGGTCTTTGACCTGTTCAGCTGTGCTTTGCCATAGCGGTCTTTGCCCTGTTCTGCGGTGCTTTGCCATAGCGGTCTTTGCCCTGTTCAGCGGTCTTCACCATGGCGATCTTTGCCCTGTTCAGCGGTCTTCACCATGGCGGTCTTTGCCCTGTTCAGCGGTCCTTTGCCATAGCGGTCTTTGCCCTGTTCAGCAGTCTTCACCATGGCGGTCTTTGCCCTGTTCAGCGGTCTTCACCATGGCAGTCTTTGCCCTGTTCAGCGGTGCTTTGCCATAGCGGTTCTGGTACGGACATTGGTGTGTGGCATGACTTTCCCTACACTGGGCATTGGTGTGTGGCATGACGTTCCATCATTGCACAGCGGGGCTGTGGCAGCCGGGGCCCTCCTGGGCTGTGACTCTGGCGGTGGACTCTGGACCAGTGACGATACTTGGGCCCTCCTGGGCTGTGACTCTGGCAGTGGACTCAGGACCAGTGACGATACTTGGGCCCTCCTGGGCTGTGACTCTGGCGGTGGTCTCTGGACCAGTGACGATACTTGGGCCCTCCTGGGCTGTGACTCTGGCGGTGGACTCAGGACCAGTGACGATACTTGGGCCCTCCTGGGCTGTGACTCTGGCGGTGGTCTCTGGACCAGTGACGATACTTGGGCCCTCCTGGGCTGTGACTCTGGCGGTGGACTCAGGACCAGTGACGATACTTGGGCCCTCCTGGGCTGTGACTCTGGCGGTGGTCTCTGGACCAGTGACGACGGTGCTGGCGGTTGTGTCTGGACCGCCGGAAATGATGGCGCACTTCTCCGCCGTGACACTCACAACAGGCTGGCAAGACTTCCTCTGGACCTTCCCCACCTTTGGTGGAGTCACAGCTGACTCTCCAATCCCCTCCGAACCCAGGTCAGTTGTTGTCCCACCAGGAGTCTTAACACGGTCTCGTCGTCCACTCTCCAATTTTAGAGCCTTTACAGGGGGTAGGCTGCCAGTGCCTTGGCTCCGGGTCCTACTGCCTGCCATAGTGGCCAGTGCACTCCACAATCCCTGAACTTGCACCACTGGTATTGGAGGCTTTTTTGGCTGAGGTGCTACGACGGGACTGATGAATTGGGGGGGGGGGGAAAAGGTCAATTTTACACAGGGAGAGTTTCTGACGAACACTGGGATGGGTAGCTGGAGGGGGTCTGGGAGTGGAGGAAGAGGAGGTGGTTGAAGGAGGTGTTACTTTAGCTGTTTTGGGTGAGGTGGATGGATGTTGGGTGAGTGATTGCCGGCGTTTGGGTATTTTGGGAGGGGCGTCACAGACACACTGGGAGAGGACACGGGGGACGTGTAGATGGCAGTGGAGGTGGTAAGTGCAGGTGAGTGGCTTGTGGTGCTGGATGTCCTGGTGCGATTCCTGGTGCCTGTAGATGTGGTGCATGCAGGTGTGTGTGTAGACGAGACTGGGAGGGAGGAGGGAGAAGAGGAGGAGGGGGACACAGTGGAGACACTGGATGTTGCTGTGTCTGTATGGGTGTGATGCTTGTGTGAGTGCCTGTGGTATGTGTGGTGCCTATGTTTGCTTGAGCTACTTTTGGGTGTTGACTTGTGTGCATGCTGGTCTGTAGGTGTGCTTGGGATGGGCTGGGGTACAGGGGATTGGGTCTGGGTGGAGGAAGTTGGAGGGGGGAGGCTCGGCACAGGGACAATGGCTGCCATCAGTGCTGAGGCCAGAGATTGCAGGGTTCGCTGAAGGACAGCCTGACCAGAATGAATGCCCTCCAGGAATGCATTACCGTGTTGTAACTCTCGTTCCACACCCTGGATGGCATTCACAATGGTTGACTGCCCAACAGTGAGTGACCTGAGGAGGTCAATGGCCTCCTCACTGAGGGAAGCAGGGGTGACTGGGGCAGGGCCTGAGGTGCCTGGGGCGAAGGTGATGCCCACCCTCCTGGGTGAGCGGGCACGGGGCGAACGCTGAGGGGCTGCTGGGAGGGCGGTGCTGGTAGGGGAGGTGGCGGCTGTACCTGTAGAAGTGGTGCGCACAGATGGTGCCGCCACCACAGGGGAGCTCCCATCGGCGGACGAGTCCGTGTCGCTGGTTGGTGATCCGGTGGCCGACGTGAAGCTCCCCTCGCCCTCTGTCCCACTGGTGAGTCCGTGGTGTGGCCCTCCATGGCCATGTGGGATGCAGCTCCCTTGTGCTCCGGTGCCACTGTACCTCCGCCTGTTGATGCTGATATACAAAAGGACAGGGAGAGCAGGAAAAGGGGGGGAGACAGAGGAACAAAAGTTTTAGTGCATGGTATTCCGCTACCGTTGGCGGACAAGACAGACGCAGCAGCCCCCTGCATTACGCTGTGCTCCTGCACTCTGCACAGGCCTACATGGCAATGGTGGACATCTGCGCACATGGATGCCATAGGGGCAAATATACCTTGACTTGGCACTCTGCTGAGGTGGGGTTGAGTGCCACATGGCCTACATAACGGAGGGACCTTGCCTACCGAACTCGCCCTGGCCTAGGGGCACCCACAGCCCACCTCCCCCACCCAGACACCTCCACTGCACGAAAAGTCCACAGAATGAGGTTGTACTCACCCCCTTGTGTCTGCTGTGATGTCCTCAAGTGCCCAACCAACTCCGGGTAGGCCACCGCCAGGATCCGGAACATCAGGGGGGTCATGGTGCGACGGGACCCCCTCCCACGTTGGGAGGCCATCCCCAGCTGAGCCTCCACCGTCTTCTTGCTGCAGCGACGAATGTCCTCCCATCTCTTCCGGTAGTGGGTGCCCCGTCTGTGGTGGGCCCCCAGGGTCCGGACCTCCTTGGCGATGGCACGCCAGATGTCACTCTTCTGGTGGGCGCTGACCTACATGACATGCACAAGGGAAGAGGAACAGTCATTACCAACTGCACCGTCGTTGTGAGTGGCCCCCTCCCAACTCTGGCCATGTGGCCCATTCATTCGCATGCATTAATGTTCAATCAACTCTGCCCACTTCCCTCTTCCACCCAGCCCTTTCCACCCAGGCCTAGCCCATACAACTTGCTCCCTGTGTTCTAACCTGTTGGTCTGGAGGACCGTAGAGTAGCGTGTACTGCGGGAGGACCCCATCCACAAGTTTCTCCAACTTCTGTGCAGTGAAGGCAGGGGCCCTTTCCCCAGACGCAGCAGCCATCGTCGCTTCCGGACCGAGGTCACAGCAGCACTAGCAGTGTAGGTCCTCTCCTGTCGAAGGTCAGGTATCTAGTGATTGAACAGTTAGAAAATGGCGGTGACGTCCGCAGCGGTGACGTCCGCGGCGGTGCGCATCATCACCGCCGGCACACCTGTTCATTGGCTCCTGGGACCAATAGGGTCCACTGTTAACCAATACAGCATTGCGCCGTGGTCTACGACCGCCTACCGCGACGGTGTGCAACGCCAGCGCAGTTACCCCACAATCCCATTGTCCCAGTTTAGAGGTCAGGCAGCCGCCATTTCAGGGTCACACATAGCTAGGCCTACACTCAACACACATACAGGAAGGGTTTCGTGAGTGGTGTAGTCTTGTGTGTAACTGTGGGTACATACCTGGAGGAATAGTGACTGGTTCTTCGCTGTTGTCCTTCGTAGGCACGGTCAGCTGGGACATATGATAAGATGGCGGAATCCTCCGGTGTACCGACCGCTGGTGGACCTGTTGACAATGGAAGAAAGACATATCATCATCACCTACCGGTTTGACCGTGCCACTATCCAGGAACTATGTACCCAGTTGGAGCCAGCCCTGATGTCACCGATCCGCCATCCGACTGGAATCCCCGCTGATGTGCAGGTGCTGTCAGTGCTCCATTTCCTTGCAAGTGGGTCTTTTCAGACAACAGTTGCCATGTCATCAGGGATGTCCCAGCCTACGTTTTCCAACGTGCTGTCCAGAGTGTTGTCTACCCTGCTGAAACACGTAAGGAGATACATCATTTTCCCTCAGGTGGATGATTTGCCTACAGTGAAGGGTGACTTCTATGCCCTTGGACATATCCCCAACGTCATAGGTGCCATTGATGGGACCCATGTGGCTCTGGTCCCCCCGCAGGAGTGAACAGGTGTACAGGAACAGGAAGAGTTATCATTCCATGAATGTCCAGATGGTCTGTTTGGCAGACCAGTACATCTCGCAGGTAAATGCTATGTTCCCTGGCTCAGTGCATGATGCCTACATCCTGCGGAATAGTAGCATCCCTGATATGATGGGTCAACTCCAGAGGCACCGGGTATGGCTATTGGGGGACTCTGGTTACCCCAACCTGTCCTGGCTATTGACCCCAGTGAGGAATCCCAGGACCAGGGCAGAGGAACGGTACAATGATGCACATGGGCGGACTAGGAGGGTGATCGAACGCACCTTCGGACTCCTGAAGGCCAGGTTTAAGTGCCTCCATATGACAGGTGGATCCCTATTCTACTCACCGAAGAAGGTGTGCGACATCATCATCGCCTGCTCCATGCTCCATAATTTGGCTTTGCGACGCCAGGTGCCTTTTCTGCAGGAGGATGATCCAGATGATGGTGTTGTAGCAGCTGTGGAGTCTGTGGAGCCTGTGGACAGTGATGAGGATGAAGCTGAGGAAGAAGAAAACGACAACAGGGAGTCAGTCAGACAGCAATATTTCCAGTGACACACAGGTGAGAACATTTTCAGATTTTACATTACATTCACTGTCACACGTCTACCTCTATCCTGTTTGTCTATTTCAATCACAATTTGTTAACTGAGTTGTACCCTTCCATTACGGTTTCACACTTGTGGTAACCTACGTGTCAACTGCTTGCATCCTTCAAGGGCTTGTGTTTTGTGACATAGGTATGTTAGCCTTACAATGGTACAGCCATTATGACACTGTCATTGATAATACAAAGTATGAAATCATAGACTGACTCCAGATTGTTTTGTGTTTCAAGGGTGTTTATTTAAGTGCTAATTATTGGAGGGGGTGATGAAATGGAGAGGGGGGATGGTGGAGGAATGTCCATGGCAGAGTCCAGTCTATTAGTCTCACAGGTGCACTGCCCATCTGGGCATAGGAAGTGGAGCTGGGGCAGTTCGAATATGGACAGGGTAACAAAGTGGGACAGTGGGAGGACAATCAGGGTGGTCTCATTTCCTGGCGGGGGTCTTGCCATCTTGCTCTGTCCTGTTCCTGGATCTCAGGGACCGCTTGCGTGGTGGTTGTCCATCTGCAGGGGGTGGGGTGCTGGTGTGGTGGTCCTGTGGCGGGGCGTCCTGTCCACTAGCGCCGGCAGAGGTGGTGGGCAGTTCATCGTCCTGGCAAGTGTCAGGGGCCCCTTGGAGTGCCACAGTGTCCCTCAAGGTCTGCTGTATGTCCTTCAGCACCCCTACGATGGTGCCCAGGGCAGAGCTGATGGTTCTGAGCTCCTCCCTGAACCCCAAATACTGCTCCTCCTGCAGCCGCAGGGTCTCCTGCAACTTGTCCAGGACCGTCGCCATCGTCTCCTGTGAGTGGTGGTAAGCTCCCATGATGGAGGAGAGGGCCTCGTGGAGAGTTGGTTCCCTTGGCCTGTCCTCCCCCTGTCGCACAGCAGCCCTCCCACTTCCCCTGTGTTCCTGGACCTCCGTCCCCTGGACCGTGTGCCCAGTACCACTGCCCCCAGGTCCCTGTTGTTGTTGGGAGGGTGGGTTACCCTGGGTGCCCTGTAGTGGTGGACACACCGCTGATTGACCTGTCCTGGGTAGGGAGGTTTGGGCCCGCTGGGTGGGTGCTGTGCTGGTGTTACCAGAGGGTGGAAGGTCGGTGTTGGGCTGTGCCTGTGCAAGGGGCACCGACCGTCCTGAGGCCCACGATAGTCCGGGCTGGTCATCAAGATCCAGTAGGGCAGAGCTGCTCTTGTCACTGTGGGCCTCTTCTGGGGGTGGAGTGGTGTTGTCTGGACCCTCTGGTGTGATGACGGTCCTTCGTGTTCCTGCAGGGGCATAAGATCATGATTATTGCATGTGTGTGTGTAATGGTGTGCAATGGGTGGCTGTGCGTGAACCCCAGTGCAAGCATTCCTGTGTGGGGGCTTGTGTGATGATGGTTGGGGGGGTGTTCTGGGTATGTGCAGTGAGCATGCTTTGGTGAGGGGTGACCATGCTTAGTTGTGTCATGCAGGGCTTGGTGTTGGGATGTGTGGTTTGTGTTATGGGTACATTAGTGATGAGTTGTAGTGATAGGGGAGGGTGTGAGGGTGGGGGTGTGTGATAGCATGCAGGTAGGGTGGGGGATCTGATAGTTGAGATTTGACTTACCAGTGTCCCATCCTCCACCGACTCCTCCGAGGCCCTCAGGATGCAGGATGGTCAAGACTTGCTCCTCCCATGTTGTTAGTTGTGGGGGAGGAGGTGGGGGTCCGCCGCCAGTCCGCTGTACCGCGATGTTGTGCCTGGAGACTGTGGAACGCACCTTCCCCCGTAGGTCGTTCCACCTCTTCCTGATGTCCTCCCGATTTCTTGGGCGCTGTCCCACAGCGTTGACCCTGTCAACTAATCTGCACCATAACTCCATCTTCCTGGCTATTGATGTGTGCTGTACCTGTGAGCCAAATAGCTGTGGCTCTACCCGTACGATTTCCTCCACCATGACCCTGAGCTCCTCCTCGGAGAAGCGGGGTGTCTTTGGCGTGCCATGGGGTGGTGTGTGTGATGTGTGGGGTGGTGTATGTGTTGATGAGTGTGGTGAGTGTAATGGTGTGTGGTGTTTTGTGCGTGGAAGTTGTGTGGGTGATGGTGTTGTGTGCCTCTGTGTGATGGGGTTGTCAATTGCTGTGCTGTCTCTCTGGCCTTCTTTCAGAATTTGTGGTCGTAGGGGTTTGTGGGTGATGTGGGAGTGTGTTTTATATAGTGTTGGGTGTGTGGGAGTGTTGTTTGTATGTGTATCAGGTTTGTGTATTTGTAATTGTCCAATGTGGCGGTGTTTTGGAGATGTGTGTATATTTTGAGCGCGGCAGTGTGTACCGCCAATGGAATACCGCGGTTGAAAGACCGCCACGTGGATTCGTGGGTCGTAATAGCATGGCGTGTTTCTGTTGGCGTGGAGGTGGAGGATTTGTTTCCGCCAGTTTATCACTGACCTTTGGTGTGGCGGTGTTGTGTGGGTGTCCGAGATGTGTGTCATAATAGCTGTGGCGGTCTATCGCGGCCGCGGCGGTGTATTGGCGGTCTTCTGCACGGCGGTAAGCGCCTTTTACTGCCAATGTTGTAATGACCACCCATGTTTCCCTGCTGCTTCAGTGGTAACTGTTGCAGAAAGTTCCCTTGCACTCCTGTTTAAGCTGCTTTAATTTGCATCACCATTGCCTTCTCTTTCAGTTTTTTCTGCTTCAACTCAATCTTATCACTACAGTATTTCACGTACTGCAAAACCTCATCAATCGGCTCTACATGCCAGCAAATCAAATGATTCTTAATCATCTGGCTAATTTCAGGTCTCAACCCTTCAACAAATCTGGACATAAAATGGAACATGTCTCTCGCCTCAATTGTTTCTGTACCACTGTAATGCTTGAACGCCTGCAACAGTCTCTCATAATACACATGTATCGACTCCTTTGATTCCTGAGCTGTCCCATCAATCCTCTGCCAATCGATATTCTTGGGCGAAATACTCGTTTAAAAAAATTCAATCACCTTATAGTAATATTTCATTACCTCAGCAGATGGTGCATCTGTATTCTTGTCACTCTTGATGGCCAATCTACACTCCTCTTACACTCGATCCACACATCAGCTGGAACCACTATCTCTAGTATTGTGTTCAAGTCCTCCCATAGGCGCTTTGAGAGTTTCACAAACCTGTCTGTCTGCTGATGCCACTCTACTGGCTTCTCTCTCAATTTTGGATAATCAATTGTAAATAGAATGTCACTTCTGCTCCAAGGGACATGAACACAATTTTGCTCTGGAATCTCTCTCATTGGTAAAATTTTCACTGGATCTTTATCCTGCTGCACATTTGTAGTCAGCTCCACAGAATCCCTTTTTCTTTTGTCTCTTTTCTTTACCTATCTGCCTTCCCATTTGTCTAAAGCTCCCCAAGTTTGGGCACTTTGAAGCAATTCCTTAAGGTGTGCCTTCATTCCATCAGATCTCATGTGTTCAAACTCTTTAGCCTCAAAATCTAATCCGTAACTACTTTTTAAATGCTTCGTTTTCTCTATTTCTATGCCGTACTTCACTGCCAGGTCTTCTAGTTTCTGATGCACATTGCTCACTTCCCTCGTAATCTTCGCGCACAAATATCTGAATTCTGCCTCTGTGTAGGATTCTAACCTGTTCATACCCATGGTTCCCTCAATGAGTTTGCCCACTTCCATGCTTAGCCTAGCATAATTCAAACACTCCTCTCCTTTAGGAGCACTCTGTGGGGTATTCAGCTTGCCTAACCATTCAGTTAACTGCTGAGCTGTCAATCCTTGCAGTAAAATGTTACTTGCTTGGACTGGTGGCACCTGCTGTGCAACTGCATTTGGGGTCTGCGGTGTTAACAATTTCAAACTCTGGCTAACGTTTGACCCTGCCATAGTATCTGGAAATGCTACAAATGGACTAAGGTCTAGCAATGATCTTGATCTGTCAAACGTCTGTCGCACAGGAGAGACTACCTGAGCATTTTCATTATGTCCTCCCCTCATTATACTCTGGGACATTGCTCCCTGTTCATCTAGAGTTATTTTCTTTTGTGCAAATAAGGGTATGGCTGGACCAACAGTAATAGGTAGCGATATAGCATAGCATCTGGGGTTGTTCTGTCACTTAAACTCTGTGTGAGAGTAACTCCCATATTCTGATTCATCATCAGAGTCATACCTGACTGTGTGCCTGTTACTGGAGTGAATCTTGGCATCACCTGCGACTGCACCTGGGGCAGTAAAAGTGGAGTTGGTTCAGTATGAACCAACATCGGTCTTCGGTAAACCTGTTCCGTAGGCACCATTAAATTCAAAGTTGTTTCATAATGGGCACATCAGGATAAATTCTCTGAACCTGTGGTGGTTGTATCTGATTTTGCACTACAGGAGTAGTAGGCACATTAAGACCATTCAGCATCGCATTCTGTGTTAGGCTAGCATTAACCTACATCGGACTCATTGTCTCAAAAACCTGTGTCAGGGCTGTCGGATCAGCACTGGTACTTGGACCACTCTCATGTGCTGTATATGGTGGTGCGCGATTTCTTAATAGCTGTGTAACAAACTCATCATCATCTGATTCCTCCTCCACCGTTGAAGACTTTCCAGCCTCCCTACTCCTACTCTCGGATGGACTTCTGTTAGTCTTTCTAGTCGGTTTCCTACCTTTCTTCTCGTTGTCCTGCATAATTGCCGGAAACAACTTAATTTCTTGCAAAGTCTCCATCCTCCAAACTCTCTGATCACTATCCCACATATCCTCTGCTAAAGTCTTTTCTGCCTTTCTCATTCTCCTCTTGAAGTTCTGTTACTATTGCTGTCTGGCTACTACCTCCCAAATCGCGAGTGGGGCCTTGGACTGTGCCTTGTGGCCATGTGGGCCCATTGAACTATGAACTGGGCAGTGTCCCTTTCTTATACAAGTGTACATATTTGTTTCATGGCCAAATCGAATTGTTGATTTTATTGTCGGACTCATTATAATCACTTTCATCAATTCCTGTTGTCCTCGCATTATTCTGCAGATTTTCGGGGTCAAATTGTTTTTGTAATGCATCTGGTTGTGTGTATGCCGTGTCTGTGGTGGGTGTGTGTTGTGCGTGTGTGTGTGTCAGTCTCGTTTTCCTCCTCCCACCTTGTGTGCTAGGCGGCTGTACCCACCTTCGTTGTCTTCACCGGCATTGGTGTTCCAGGTGGAGCATAACATAGAAGATCATCGGTAAGACTTGCAGTTCGGGTTCCATGGTGGCGTGGTTCTTCCCTGTGTCTCCAATGGTGAGTCCTTTCACTTCTGTTCTCTGATTCTGCCAGGCTTTTGATGGCATTGGTACCACCCCAGAAAGGGTGGTGGATTGTAGGGTCAAAATATGGTGGGCGGTACTTTGTCTTCCGCCTCGCTGTAGGCGCCCACCGCCATGGTGACTGTTGTTTCCACCCTGGTGGTCTGTGTGGTACATTGGCTGTCTATCGGAGATATCACCGCCATGGTCATAATTTATCCGTACTTACCGCCAGCCTTTTGGCGGTATTACCTCCACTTTATCACCCTCTGCCAGGGTCGCAATGAGGGCCATAGTTTTACTGGTTTTGATTTAACAATACTGCACTGAGAGAAGACAGGTTCCTTGCCAATTTTCTTGATGGCCAAAAGGTCAATATTTTCTTGTGCATCTTGAAAAGAGACGTGCTTAACTTTAATGATTAAAGACTTTGGGGGTCATTATGAGGGCCAAAACGACGGGAGCACCGCCAACAGGCTGGCGGTGCCTCCCAGCGTATTTGGACCGCGGCGGTAGCGTCGCGGTCGCACCGCCGGGGCCGGCGGTATACCGCCATTTTAGCCCCGGCGGTGATAATCCGCCAGGGCAGCGCTGCAAGCCCTGGGGATTATGACTCCCCTAAAGCCAGCCTGTTTCTGGCGGTTTGCACCGCCAGAAAGCGGCTGGCGGTAAGGGGACTCAGGGGGCCCATGCACTGCCCATGCACTTGGCATGGGCAGTGCAGGGGCCCCCAGGCAGAGTCCTGTCGCGCATTTCACTGCCCAAATTTCGGGCAGTGAAATGCGCGACGGGTGCTACTGCACCCGCTGCACATCAGCATTTCCGCCGGCTCAATTTTGAGCCGGCGGCAATGTTGATGTGACTGGCTCTGCTTGCTGATTCACATTGAGGATAGGTATAATGAATTAGACTGTTGATTATTATGCATATTTGCTTTTCTTTTCTAGGTACCAACTGCACTGTTTTGATAGAGCCATAGTTAGATTTTTTTCCAAATCGGTTTTACTAAATTGTTGTGCATGAAGCCCACCATGCTGACGTTAATCAGCTGTTAGTTAAAAATTTTACTAATGAAATTGTGCTAATAGGGAATTATGCTTGATGAATTTCTCTGCTGAATTTGAATGTATGTAATCACTTTGACGCAGTTGACTTTGTTATTAATTAGCACCATAACCTTAGAATGTGTTGTAGTTCAAGCTTTGATTAAATTACTTTTCTTCTGCCACTTTGGACAGCCAGTATTGTTTCTGTGTGTGTTTCATTTGATTTTGAGATTAATCTATATGACCTTAGCATTGTTAATATAGGGAAATAAATATTCTAGCTTTTAATAAAAGGTGTGGTTGTTCGTGACAGAAAGGTCATGGTGTGTGATAATTACTGACTCCATTGATTATTACTGTTATTGATTGTTGTTGATTATTGATGTTGTGCATCGGTTATTAATTATTGATCTGCATGTACTAGAGCTATGGTAAGAACATGTTAATTGTGAGTCAAAAGGTTCATTGACCTATTCGCGTCCCCTTTTAAGTTTACTTATCAAGGTCTGACACGCTTACACCGTAATGCACTTCCTTTTTCCTTCGCTTTGCACATTGTCACAAAATGGCTTTCTTTACCAAAGCCTTTGAATATCTGACTAAAGGCGGGACACTCTCCTTCATGTGGAAACTCAAATCTACATCTGAAACACAACTTCTTTAGGAGTGTAGTCATCACTTTGTGTCCTTCAGTCTTTTGTTTTGAATTACTTTCTACACTCATGACTGATTCACTTTGGGCTCATTTAGCCTCCATGTCAGCACCTTGACTTTCTACATGTTCCTCATCTCTGGCAGCCTACATCACTCACTAAGAGTTTCTTTCAGCATTTGGCATCTGAATGAATCTGACAAGCATCCATCGTAAACTCTAAGCCACATGGCTTCTTCATCATTAAATTCATTTAACTTACAGTGTTTGAAGACTGTGTAGAGTCTTTCCACAAATTCATCGATTGTTTCACCAACTCTTTAACATTCTTGACTGAAAACCTGTTGTTCAGAAAGAACGTTTGGTACTGGTTTGTACTTGAGATTCAACGCATTTTTTATCTGACGGTATGTGATTTCTTCGTCAGTTCTTGACATTTTCTTTACGACTTCTTTCACGCCATCACCAGCAAGATTTTTGAGACACTTGATAATCTTTCTGTTATTAGTCTCTTCAAGTGCATCAATGAAATCATCAAAGGTCTCTATCCAGCCAGTCCATCTATCACCAATATTTTGCTTTTTGGTGGGATCAGAAAGTGGTGGTCGTTTTTAGGAAGACAGCAGCATTGTAAGTGTTCATGGGAGTGGCTGTGTTGAGGGTTGAGTTCTGTCAGATGCTGCTGACTATCGTTGGGAATCTGCATCATCACTGAGGCTCAATAAAGGTTTAACCTCTGGATCATCCCATACAGTCTTCAAATTTTTTACTTTCATCTTGGTCTCCATCTGAGTCAACATTTTCTCTTTGTTATTGGAAGCAGGAGAATGAATGATCATATCCACCAATTATTTCTTTGGAACCACTCCATCCCACAACAAAGTGTGCCCCAATTATTCAACAGATTCACAAAAAACTTAAGTTTCTCCCCTTCTAGTGTTAAACCATGACTCTCCTACAGTTTGCACACAGCCACCACATGCTGTCTATGTTCTTCCTCATTTTTGGAAAATATCAAGATGTATTCATGGAAGCACTTCAAAGGTTTATCCAGATCTTCAAGAATGTGAAACATTGCTCAATGGACCACAGTGGCCACAGAGGAAAGTCACAACAGCATCCTCTTAAACTGGAATAAACCTTGGGGTATAAGAAACGCAGTGAAATGTTTGGACTCCTCTGTGAGTTCAATTTGATGATATACTGAGTGAAGATCCAGAGTGGAAAAAACGTTGGCTGCTTTAAGCAAGCTCACCACTTTATTTATGTTTGGTCATTGGTGACAATCCACCACTAAATTTACATTGGTCGTCCTAAAATCCAGACACAACCTGAGGCTCTTGTGAACACAATTATGAATGGAGCACATGAAAGGCTCACCTGACAGCTCTTTGGACAGTACCCCTGTAAGTACTCCTGTTAGCTCTCCAAGCACCCCATCCCTTAAGACAATAGAGGCTGGAGATATGCTGGCGAGGGTAAGAGAAGCTGAGCCCCCACGAGATAAGGGACTGCAAGAGCTGTTTGGATATGTGGTGGTTGGGGTGCAGGACCTACAAGTTTTGTCAGAACAGTGTATGCAGGACATAAAAGGACAAGAGGCGGAGCAAAGGAATCAGCAAGATCAACAGAATTTTCCACAAGAGGACAGCAGAAATGTGAGATCTTCCATTGAAAACACTGAGGGTGGTGGTCTGTACCTCTCATGTCAAACTAACTGGAACAATGCCAAGAAAGCCAACCCTGAAGGTGTTTTCTTCACAGAGACCATACTCCCAGAGGTTCCCAGAGATGTGGCATAATTGTGTCCCAAACAGAAGCAAGCATGGAGTATTTGTGGGCTGTGGCCGTGCCAGCACTGATTCCGACGTGCAGGGGGTGCTGGTACAGGGTCACAGTATGGTCTTACAGACAGGTGGCAGGGGTTCTCCAAGGATTGGCCTCTATGTTCTTGGAGCTCCTAAGGAGATTAAAGCTATTAAAGCCATGCAGGTAAAGATGTGGTGAGACTCTGTATACATACAGCTGGAGGTCTCTCCTCCTGGCTAAACAAGATCGAACAGAGAGTGTCTGACTGTTAGCATAAGGCACATAACTTGGAAAAGCTAATCAACATCTGGAAAAGTAGGTAGCATGGCTGAGAAAAAAATGGAGCAGATGAAGAACAAGTTAACCTTTGGATTGCCAGCATTCCAAAGCACAGTGAAGATACTGGCGGATGCATAAGATTAGTGGAAAAGCTGAGACACTCCTGTGTAATTCCAGAATTTGAACACAATTTAACAATCACTTGGGTCCGCCATGTTCCAGCTACTATCCGTGGTCAGGCCAAGTGCACCAGTGTTATTTTAGTGAACTTTGCTGATTTCAGAACTAAAGAAATGATCTTGACTAAGGCAATCAAGAAGAAGGCCTTTTAGTCTGCAGAGAAATTCGAATTTCAATATTTTTTCCACATGACCATCGAATCCTCTCAGAGGTGCCATGAATTTAAAACTTTGATTCCAAAATTTCAGATGGCAAGGAGGCAGGCTTCGATAATTTAGGGGGTCATTCTAACTTTGGCGGGCAGCGGAGGCCGCCCGCCAAAGTTCCGCCGGCAGAATACCGCTACGCGGTCAGAAGACCGCCGCAGTAATTCTGAGTTTCCCGCTGGGCTGGCGGGCGACCGCCAGAAGGCCGCCCGCCAGCCCAGCGGGAAACCCCTTCCCACGAGGATGCCGGCTCCGAATCGAGCAGGCGGAGTGGGAAGGGTGCGACGGGTGCAGTTGCACCCGTCGCGATTTTCAGTGTCTGCTATGCAGACACTTAAAATCTTGGTGGGGCCCTGTTAGGGGGCCCCTGCAGTGCCCATGCCATTGGCATGGGCACTGCAGGGGCCCCCAGGGGCCCCACGACACCCGTTACCGCCAGCCAGGTTCTGGCGGTCAGAACCGCCAGAACCAGGCTGGCGGTAAGGGGGTCGGAATCCCCATGGCGGCGCTGCCTGCAGCGCCGCCATGGAGGATTCCTCAGGGCAGCGGAAAACCGGCGGGACACCGCCGGTTTTCCGTTTCTGACCGCGGCTGTACCGCCGCGGTCAGAATGCCCTGGGATGCACCGCCAGCCTGTTGGCGGTGCATCCGCGGTCCCCGGCCCTGGCGGTCCATGACTGCCAGGGTTGGAATGACCGCCTTAGTTCTCTAAGCTCAAACTGCTTTTCCAAGGGTTCCTTCCAAACATTTGGCAATGTGACAGAAGCCACTAAGCAGCATATTTATACTTGTTTTGCGCCAGATTTGCGTCATTTTTTTGGATACAAATTTGGTGCAAAACTAACTCCATATTTATACTTTGGCGCTAGACCCGTCTAGCACCAACTTTATGGAGTTAAAGTCATTTTTTGTATGTGGAAACCTACTTTGCGTCAATGAGATGCAAAGTAGGAGTTCCCATGCAAAAAAATGATTCAATGGCCAAAGTGCCATATTTTTCCCTGTGCTAAAATCATGCACGGGAGGCAGGAGGGGGGTCAAAAAATGGCGCAAAGCTTGGGTCAGGGCAGGCATTAGGGGACCCGTGGGCCTATTTCCATGGTGGAACACCGTGGAATAAGCACACAGGTGCCCTCCCCAGGCCGCAGGGACACCCCCTCCCACACCAGAGGGACAGCGGAGGATGGGGGACCCCATCCCAGGTAAGCATAGGTGAGTACAGGGAAGTATTTTTTTAAAGTGTCATCAGGGCCCCCCTACATGGCACTGGGTGCAATGGCCATGCCTGGTCCCCTGTGCTGGCCATTGGGGTGGTGGGCATGACTCCTGTCTTTTCTAAGACAGGAGTCATGTGGTATGGATGGCTGTGCATCAGAAAATGACTCTAGGCAGGTTAGAGTAATTTTTGTTTACTCTAACCTGCCTAAAGTAATTTTTGATGCAAAACTCCCTTCTTCCATACCGCCAGCCCCACCCAACTAACATCATTTTTTTTATGCTAACCTACCTTTTGCACCGGCTTGCACCATTCCATAAATATGGTGCCCAGCTGGTGCACAGAAATGGTGCAAGCCGGTGCTAAACTTTTTGGTGCAAAACTGCGTTAGTGCAGTTTTGCACCAAAAAGTATAAATCAGGGCCTAAGTTCCTAGAATCAATGCTTTAATTGCAGCACACAGTTTGTTTTGAAACTTCGCAATGCTGAGAGTCAAGAAATTGAGTGGGACTAATACTGCTTCTCTGTTCTTATCAAATATTTATGGCTGATGTGAGAACACAGAGAGAAGGTGCTGGAGGGGAGCAGCCAGAGGCTTCAACATTCTGACATGGTAGCAAAATATTCCCAGGGGCAATGGCTGGGTTACATGCAGGGATTGGGTGGAAAGACAGGCCACCCACCATTACATGGGGGTTTGGAGAACATGGGGCTGGGGAGACTGGGGGTTAGGGGAGTTCTGGGTGCTTGATAAAAAGAGACCCAGATTGGTGAAATAAAAGGATAAATACCATTGTAGAGTGATGAGTTTAAAATTTGGGGATGCACACCATGGAGCTGCCTGGTAGACTAGTGTTTCTGAAATTGTATGGATTTTAAGGGATGGTGGGGTATAGGACCCCGCTTTTGGGTATAGAGGGCTGGCTGATCTTCTGAAGAGCTGATGGAAGTGTTTTCAGGCAGTGCACTTAGTAGATGCATGAGAATACTCTGTAAGGCGATAGGCAGTTTAAGTTTCACCTTAGAGACCGGATGCACTTTAAGTTTTGGCTTTTCACTGGCACTTTCTGTACTTTGCCACCTTTGTGTATTTGGCACTTTATGAACTGTATGCACCCTTGCACTTTTGATGAATCATGTTTAGTACCAGGAAAAAGAAGGCTTGTGTGAAGTCAAAGAGCACTATGAAAGAGGTCTCTTTTAATGTTAATGGGCTTAATAATAAAAAAGATTTGTGCTATAGAAGCCTGGGTGGAATATGAGAGTGCCTGTGGTATTACTGCAAGAAACTAATATACAAGTTAGAAAGCATTTAGAGTTCTACATGTTAAAAACTGGGCCGGTTATAGAGATTCTCTGCTACCCAGGCTGCACATCAGGGTACTGTTGTCTTTCTGGCTACGAGACTGGGTGCTGAAGTGGTTAACTCTGCCAGTGATATATATAGTGGCAGGTGTTGGATTAATTGCTTGGTGTCTTCTTGAAGGTTCACCTTTGTGAGTTTCAATGTGGCAGTGAAAGATAATGCTGGGTCTTGCGAAGAGCTCTTTCAGTCATTATTTAAAGTCCCAGGGAAGATAACAATTACATTACAGCCTTAAGTTGCAAACGTTTAGCAGAGCTATCAAAAAACCTCTGCACTCATTGATCCTTGGTAGGAGGCCTTTCCCATAAAAATAGAATACACCTGCTTGTCAGGATGATTCCATGGTTCCTCAACTATTGATTTTTTTTAAAAAGCTGTAAATACCCTCATTTTAAGGGCCAGCGGATCCTTCCTAATGCCTTTTTGGATCATGCAGTCCTAGAGCTACATATTCTTGTGGAGGAAGGTTGTCCATGAGTTAGGAGATAGGGTTTTAATAAACAGTATTTACAAGAGGAGGGATGAGTTCCGATATGCAATGAAGAAATAAAGGAATTTTTGATCAGGAGCCATGGGTCCGCCCCACCAAGCGTGGTGTGGGAAGTATTAAAAGCAAAGGTAAAGGGGCAAATGTGGAAAATATAACCCGCCCCTTTTCAAAAGAAGTGGTTGAAATGGTTGAAAGCCTCTCAAACAACAAGGTGTGTGGTTTGGACGGCTTTCCAGACCCATTTTATAAATAATTCCTGGAGGTTCTAGAGGAATATTTATTATTGGTTGCTAATTCCATGTTGGACGATGGCCTCACATCGGCATCGTTTAATATGGAGAATGTAGTCTGTTTTCTAAAAAAAGGAAACAATGGTGAAGACACAAATTGTTATCATCCAATCACATTGTTAAATTCAGACTACAAGATCATAATGAAGTTACTAGCTAATAGATTTAAATCCATACTGGCAAAATTAATGGACCAGGGCTAGAATGGTTTTATAGCTGGACAGCAGCAAATACACACTATTTAGGACTATTTATCAGAGATGTTGGATTATCTCTCAGTCAATAATACTCCTTCCATAATTCTCCTATTGGATGCAGAGAACTCATTTGACCATGCGGTCTGAGAAACCCTTTTTTGTACATTAGCTATGTTTGGGATACCTACCCAGATCACAAGGTTGATACATAAGATGTATAAGAATGATGAGGCCAAGATTATAGTTAATGCCACCATAGTCAGCAGACTGCAAGTTTGCCATGGTACTTGGCAGGGATATGTCCTATCACCCGTTTTGTTTGCCTTTTTTATTGAGCTGTTGGTAATGGCGATTAGGGAGTATAGAGATATTCACCCTCCTATACCAGTGTTGGGGAAGGTAAAACAATATGCTGATGATTTAATGTTGCTTTTGGATATTAATCGGGATCTGAAGGAAAATACTTTTATGTTTTTCATTATATCAGGAGCTGGGGCTATAAAATTAAGAGATAGAAAACAGAAGCTATTCTTTGCAGCTGTAATTCGGATAGATTATTACCAAATATAGCCCCTGTAAAAAGATCAGCCAAAGACATATTTGGGCATCAGATATTCTTTAAAAAGTTAGGTTTTATGCAATCCTCATTTTGCCTTGCTCCTTTTCTAATCCAAGGCTATGTTTGCACGATGGAATTTACTGCCCTTACCTACTTTAGGGAGGGTTGCCCTGATTAAAATTACAGCTACCCCGTTGTTTAATATTCCATCTTGTGTTTTAACAACATCATTTTTTTTTTAACTGGAATCTTTTTTTCCTCATTTATCTGCCAAGACCAAACCGCTAGATTAGCACTTGGCTCATTTTATGAAGGATTGGAGAAACGTGGTTTAGCATTCCCGAATTTGAGAATTTTGTATTTTGCATATTTTGCACAATACATGTCCAGATTTATTTTGAAACTCAGATCAGGTTTAATTTTTAAGAATGATTTATTTTGCCTGGTCTTCAGTGAATATTATATTCGAGATGTTTTAAAATTAACAAAGTTACCCAAGAAAGTTCGCTATAAAAGCCTGAGGTGTTTTTTAAGGAAGCACATGGATTTCTACAGGATATATGCAATTCCCCTCTTTAATATGTTGACACCCTTGATAGAACTGGCTTGGGATTCAAGGGTCAAGATGAATCCTACCATCATGCTAAATTGGGAGAGGACGGGTCCAGTAAGATTGCGTATTTTAAGATCAAAGAAAGATGGAAGAGCCTTTGGGTAATCCAAGAATTAGTTTGAGGTAACGTTTTGCTCCTCGGTTCCTACAGAATGCTGGCAACTATATTTAGTAATTTGGAGATCAGATAGCTTTGTGTCAGTGAAAAAATAGGTTTGAAGTTAGTTGAAGCCCTTGATTATAAATAGCCTGGATAATGGAAACGATTGCTTGCTTCTAGGAGGGTTCCTGATCTGTAGCAATGGGAGAAGTATGGAGGGCATGAATTTACTTGGCAGATGTTTGATGAAATAAATATATTACATTTTAAGGCCCTGAGAAAGGCCAACTGGTTGAGAATGTTGCTTTAGAAGTAATTCTTGGGCTGCTGCAAATGTGTCCCATGTAATCGGTCAGTGTGCTACCATCCAAGAATTCTGGAAGGAGATATTTGGATTCTTGGAAAAGGTTTGGCAGATAAATTTAGCTCCTAGTATATGGTGGATGGTTTTGGGTTACGGTCCTGACACTCATCTAGCTCTCAAATAAAAAAATTAGCTTTGTGTTGCAATGGCGGTGGTTAGATCCTTATCGCTTCAAAGGTGGAGAATGGGGTGGATTGGTTGATCCCCCCAGTGGGGGAGTGGGCAGTGAAGATGAACCAAGTAAGAAACAAAAAGTGGTTGTATGCTCTTCATTGTGGGGTAGTTAGGACATTTGGCAAAATATGGGTGCAGTTCATGGTAGAAATCTGTGGGTAGGACCAAGAGGCTGATTGTCTTTCCTGTGACGCTCCATTTTAACTAATTTCCCATATCAATGAAATGTGCAATTTTACTGTGTATTTTATGTATTTATATTGCTATGAAGTGTGATCTGTACATGTATTTAAGGGCAGGTATATGTGTATTAGGAATTTGTGTTTTTTCCGCTATGATGGATCCTAATAAAATAAATAAATAAATAAATAAATCCTGGCCATGTTTATCCCTCATGATCCCTTATGCAGACTAGGTCCGGACTGTGAACACAAAGCAGCCCTGGAAAATGTTGTCAGACCAGCCCCAATAGGGTGCAAAGCGAGCAAGCCTGACCACTACAAAGGGGCTTGAGGTGGGGTTCTCCCTCCCCCACAATTTTTAGGGACAAATGGCAAAAACGGTGCATTCTAGAGCATATTTTTCATTATATACTCAATTGTATTGGTTTTTAGAGCATACTAAATTATGACCTTACAGTGCACCAGAATACGGCAATCTTTATTGGGGTTCTTCAATGATTCCCTCAACATCCTCCACTAACAGTGCCTCTCATCTCTTCATAGATCCTCTCTCACATGTGTTTTATTTGTTTTGTAGCGCCTCTCTTATCAGCATAGTGTGCTGTAGCACTTACATCACACACAGACACATACAGAGACATCAAATCATACACGTGTAAGTCATTGTACGGAAAATATTGACAAAGGGGACTACAAGGTGTAATATTCACATGTCATTCATAATGGTAGTCATGGAGTGCTGGGTCATAGGAAACATAAACTCAGGATTCAGTACATAACACAGTAGTTATGGTTGACTTTACTAATATTAATTTATTTCTACCAAAAAAACAAACCCTTGTTAGCAAAATTAAAATAATCAAAGATTAGAAAAAAACATCTAACCTGTGCCATGTAGTTTGCATGCAGCTCTTTGATGGCAGTTCATAGCTCATGGTGCTAGGTCATGATTCTGACTCATGAACTGCACTGTAACAAAAGGAGCTCCGTGACAAAAGCAGTATCACATTGAACCATGCACCTAAAATACTGTTCTGTCAGCTGCATGGTACACGTTCTTTGCAGCAAGCATATTAACTTGTGCTACCTTAGATGAGTCAAAGCTGCCACGAGACAAATCCCTGATTTCTCTCCAGCAGGTACATTAATCACCAGAGTTATCTTGGTACTTTTATTGTTGCCTGAAAACTGTTGGATATAGGAGGAACTCTGCAGTGCTTTTAAAACTGCTGCACTGCTCCAAAGCCGCCACAGTAACAAAAGTGGCCCCCACCCTTCCAGCCTCCTGGGAAAGCGTCTGATGCCAGGTATGGCCAGTCCGTCCTTGATGCAGACTTCCTTAGCATTTTGGGCGTGTTGTCAGGATCACTGAACTCTGCATGGTGAAAGTGCACCCTGTTGTTTATGCTGATGTCCCAGAGCCAGGCCACCAGTCACCACTGGCTCTGAGGGAGCTGACGATGAGTGAATTACCTCAAGGACCAATAAAAGGAGCATCTTCCTGAAGTGAAAGCAACAAACCTTACTGTACTTGAATGCAGTGGATGTAAGGAGGAGAGGGACAATGCACTAACATGCACTGGAAGGTGCTCACAGAGGTGCTGGAGACTGGACTGAAAGGCAATGGAAGGCTGCAATAGAAGATTACGCACTATGCTGTAGAAAATTCAGATAAATTCATGCACCATTCAGGACATAGAAACATATGTACCAACACATTTTCCCATAGACACAGAATGGGTAAAACCCTTTGATACATGTGGCCCATAGTTCCTTCAACTCCTAGTATGGTCAATGCTAGTACTGTAGAGATCTTTTAATGACCTGCATGTCCATGTCCAGTCAAAATGAGATGTTAAATTGACCACTACTGGATTCTGCAGGTATGTTTTCGATAAGCTGGTCCCAGAAACAAACGTCACTGTAATAACTCAGTGGATTTAGGAGCTTATTTATACTCCATTTGCACCCAATGTGTGTCATTTTTTATGCAAATTCGGTGCAAAACTAACTCCGTATTTATATTTTGATGTTAGACCCATCTAACGTCAAAATATTGTAGTTTGCAACATTTTTTAGATGCGTGAGCCTACCTTCCATCAATGAGATGCAAGGTAGGCATTCACATCTAAAAAATGGTGCTAAACCTATTGCCCCATATCTATCCCACCGTGCTAAAATGACACACTGGTGGAAGGAGGCTCACTGCTTCCCCCGGTGAGCCACTCCAATCTGTTCCAATCTGATCCACAACACCCTGCCCCATTCCAATCTGCCCCACTTCAATCCCAAACAATCTGCCCCACTGCAATCTGCCCCACGCCAGTCCAAAACAATATGCCCCACTCCAGTCTAAAGCAATCTGTCCCACTCCAATCTGCCCCACTGCAATCAAAATCAATAAGCCCTACTGCAATTCAAAGGAATCTGCCCCACTTCAATCCAAAACAATCTGCCTGATTCCTATCTGCCTCATTTCAATCAAAAACAAGCTGGGACACTCCAATCTGCCTCATTCAAATTCAAAACCATCGGCCCCACTCTAATCCAAAACAATCTGCCACACTCTAATTTGCCCAACTCCAACCTGCCCCAATCCAAACCAAAATAACCTGCCCACTCAAATCCAGAGCAACTGCCCCACTCCAATCTGCCCCACTTCAATCCCAAATAATCTTCGCCATTCAAATCTGACCACCGCCATTCCAAAACAATCTGCCCCACTCCAATCTATAAAAATATGCCCCACTCCAATCTAAAAAAATCTTCCCCTCTCCATTCTGCCTCATGCAAATCTAAAAAAATCCACCCCAGTCCAATCGAAACCAATATGCCCTATTCCAATCCAAAACAATCTGCCACACTCCAATCTATCTGACTTAATCCAACACAATCTGCCCCACTGCACTCCAGAACAATCTGCTCCACTCTAATCATCCCCACTTCAAGCGTGAATAATCTGCCCCATTCCAATCTGCCCCTCACCAATCCAAAACAATCTACCTAATCCAATTTTAAACAATCTGCCCCACTCCAATCTAAAAAAATCTGCTCCACTTCAAACTGCCCAATCCACTCCAAAGCTCTTTGCCCCACTGCAATCCAAAACAATGTGCCCCACCCCAATCCAAAATAATCTGACCCACTCCAGTCAACCCCCTCCAATCTGCCCGACAGCAATGAAAAACAATCTGCCCAATTCCAACTGAAAACAATGTTCCCCACTCCAATCTGCCCCACACCAATCCAAAACAATCTTCCCCACTCCATTCCAAAACAATCTGCCCACACCAATCTGCCCTACTCCAATCCAAAACAATGACCTTTTCCAATCAAAAACAATCTGCCCCACGCCAATCTGCTTCACTCCAATCCAAAACAATCTACCCCACTCAAAGACAAAACAATCTGTTCCAACCTAAACTGCCCCACTACAATCCCAAACAATCTGCCCCACACCATTCTGAAATAGTCTGCCCCACATCAATCAAAAACAAACTGCCCCACTCCAATCTAAAAAATATCTCCCCCTCTCCAATCTGCTTCACCAAATCTAAAAAAAACAATTGTCCCATTTCAGTGTGCTCCACTCCAATCCAAAACAATCTGCCCCACTCCATTCTAAAACAATCTGCACACTCCAGTCTACCTGGCTCAATCTAACAGAATCTGCCACACTCTTGTCCAGAACAATCTGCCCCATTCCAACCAGCGTCACTTCAATCACAAATAACGTACAGCACTTCAAACTATCCCACACCATTCCAAAACAATCTGCCCCACTCCAATCTAAAACATATGCCCCAATCAATCTAAAAAACAATCTGACCCACTCAAAGTTGCCCAATTCAAATCCAAAACTATCTGCCCCACTGCAATCCAAAACATTCTGCCCCACTCCAATCCAAAACAATCTACCCACACCAATCTGCCCCACTCCAATCTAAAACAATCTGACCCACTCCAATCTGCCTCACTCAAATCCATAAAAGTATACCCTACTCCAACATGCCCCACGCCAGTCTGCCCTTCAGCAATCAAAAACAATACACCCCATTCCAATCGAAAACAATCTGCCCACTCCAATCTCTCCCACACCAATCCAAAACAATCTGTCCCACTCTAATCTAAAACAGTATCCCCACTCCAATCTAAATCAATCTGACCTACACCATCCTGCACCACTTCAATCCAAAATTATATGCCCACACCATTCTGCCCCACACCAATCTGCCCCACAGCAATCAAAAACAATCTGCCCCATTCTAATCAAAAACAATCTGCCCCACTCCAATCCAAAACAATCTGCCCCACTCACATACAAAACACTCTGCTCCACTCTTCATCCCCACTCCAATCCCAAACAATCTGCCCCACTCCGGTCTGCTCCACTCCAATCTAAAAAACTCTGCCCATTCCAATCTGCCCCATTGTAATCCAAAACAATATGTCCCACTCCAATCTGCCCAACTCCAATCTTTCCAGTGCAATTCAAAAAAATTGCCCCACTCCAAAACAAAACATTCTGCCTCACTCTAATCCAAAACAATCTGCCCCACTTTAATCTGCCCCACTCCAACCTGTCCCAATCTAATTCACCCCATGTTAATCTGCCCCACACTAATAATAAAGCAGCCTGCCCCATTCCAATCCACAGCAATCTGCCCCACTCCAATTGAAAACAATTTGGCCCACTCAAATCAAAAACAATCTGCTCCACTCTAGTCTGCCACAATCCAATCCCATACAATATGCCCCATTCCAATCTGCCTCATACCATTCCAAAACAGTTGTCCCCATACAAATCAAAAACAGTCTGCCCCACTCTAATCAGCCTGACTCAAATCTGAGAAACTCTGCCCCGTTCCAATCTGTCTGACTCCAATCCAAAACATTCTGCCACACTCCAATCTACCCATCTCCAATCTGCTCCAGTGCAATTCAAAGCAATATGCTCCACTCCAATTCAAAACTATCTCCCCCACTCCAATTTGCCACCACTCCAATCCACAACAGTGTGTCCCACTCTAATCTGCCCCATGCCAATCTGCCCCACACCAATTAAAAACAATCTCCCCATTACAATCCACAACAATTTGCCTCACTCAAATCCAAAACAATCTGTTCCACTCTAGTCTGCCTCACTCCATTACCAAACAATCTGCCCCACTTCAATCTGCCCCACACCATTACAAAACAGTCTGCCCCACACTGAGCTAAAACAATCTGCCCAACTTTAATCTGCCCCACTCCAATCTAACAATCTTTGCCCCATTCCAATCTGCCACACTCCATTCCAAAACAATCTACCCCACTTCACTCTGAGCAACTCAAATCTACTCCACTGCAATTCAAAATAACATGCCCCACTCCAATCCAAAATAATCTGCCCCACTCCAAAACAAAAACAATCTGCTCCACTCCAATCCAAAATAATCTGCCCGACTCCACTTTGACATCTCCAGTCCAAAACATTCTGCTTTACTCCACTGTACCCCACTCTAATATAGAACAAGCTACCCCACTCAATTCAAAACAATCTGCCCTACTCCAATCTGTCCCACTCCAATCCAAAACTATCTGCCCCACTCTAATCTGCCATATTCCAATCCAAATGTATCTGCCCCTCTCCAATCTGCTTCACTCTAGTCAAAAACAATCTGCCCCACTCCAACTTGCCCCACCCCAATACAATCTGCCCCACTCCAATCAAAAACGATCTGCCCCACTATAGTCTGCCCACTAAAATCTAAAATAATCTGAGCTACTCCAATCTGCCCCAAACCAATCTGTCCCATTCCAATCTGCCCCACTCCAGTCCAAAACAATCTGACTGGAGTGAAGCAAATTCATTGCACCTCCTATAAAAAATATTCAGAAACACCACTCAAGATTAAGATTGGCAGCTCATTATCCTCTGCGTATTCTCAGAGACAATTCAGTAACATCTGTATTCTTATTCTGGTGTTACTAAGAAGTAGCAGATCATCAGCATACAAGGTGTTTGACAATTGTTGCCAGCCAGGCTCAAGCGTGGGACATCTGGCAATCCAGTTCTACAGAGAGGTCTGCAATAAGATTAAATGGGAGAGGTGCTAAGGCACAGCCTTGTTTTAGGTCATTTGATGTTGTCACTTCTGTTGACAGCTGGGTACCGTCTCTGAACTTTATCTTAACCATGCCTCTGAATATAGCAGACTAATTGGTCTCATAATGTTGGGCGGGATTCCCCATGCTGAAGTTTGGCCCATAGCCTGTTGCGTGGGACACAATCATGCTCTGCCTGAAAGTCAACAAACTACATGTGAAGGGGTGTGTCTGTGGCCTTTGCTCTAGTGAATGTCAGTCCCACTGCCATAAGGTTGGTTAAAGTACCTTGACTCTTTGTGAATCTGGTTTGGATGAGTGGAAGTCTGCCGGTTTCTAATGCCCATGTCTCCAGATCATGAAGTAGCAATGTAAAGAAGAAATTGATTTATTTTACCAGAATGTGCGCAACCATTACCGACAGGAAAGTTACCCATCTCGGGCTGGAATGTTTAAAAAGCTTGTGGTAACCCATTTGGGCCTGGGGCGCAGTCAGCCTGTGATGTTTTAATGATCTTTGTTATCTCCGTCTGTGTCAAATCTATGTATACCAATGGCCTAGTAGCCCCATCGTCCTTTTGGAACAGATCTAAACTGATTGCGTCAAGGGTGCTTCCTTCAAAATGAGATTTCAAATACTCAACAAGTCACGTTCCAATATGTTTGCATTATGTTCTGTTCTTGGACCTTTTTCAATATTGTTTATAAGTTTCCAGAATTGTTTTGAGTCATTTGATTTGGGGCATGTAACAATTGGGCCCGCAGCATTTCCTGCTTATATTTTATTTAAAGGCCCATATCTTCCATTTTAGTAGACTTCTTTCCTTACTCAGGCTTCTTATTGGGTTCTTGTACTTTGGGGTTTGTTGTAGTTACCTGTGGAGCCTGCTTACAATCAATCTTTTCTGATTGATGAATGGTGGAGTAAGTATATTTTTATGGTGCCTAAGGTGGGTTCTGCTTTTCCATCTATTGACTCTACTGACTAGATGCTTATTAATCAATTCCCTAGTGAATGCTTCCCATACTGATATCTGTTTGAAGCCCCCTGCAGTCATATCCTCAGGCTGATCACAGTTTCTTCTGCCAAATCCTTGACTGAGCTTGAGCTCCACTTCAGGTGCTTCAGATTTTCACTGGTGGTTTCTCCCTGTAGGGCCACTAGAACATTGTCTTTACATAGGCATGTGCCTACTGTGATTACCTGTGGATGATGGTCATTCTCCTCACAATGGTATATTCTGAAGTCCCATTTGCTCATATAGTGGAGGGCTTGCCAGCGTGTAATGGAGATAGGAGACTGACTTGCCAGATGCTATGGTACATGCAGGGGGAATCTCACCTGGCTTTCGAACATTCAGGGCAAGTGGGACAATTAACTCGCATATCTTTACTAGTTCCTCTCCTGTCTTATCCTTTTGATTGTAAGGAGGCATGTTTTGTGCTTTGAGCAGCCCAACTACTTCCATATGCTCCTCACTTCAATGACGAAATAGGTTGAGATTAAAGTCTTACAAGACTAGCTAGTATAACGTATGGTATGTATTTTTTAACAGAAGCATATGTGCTGAAAACGTTTCTGTTGTTAAAGCTTTCCTCCTGGGGTTTACATACACATTTATGAGAACAAGGGATTCATGTAAATGCTGGGCCCAGCCATCCAATCGCACAACCAGGAGGCATGGATCATCCATGTGGAGTTCTGTAGTCTCAACTGACAGGTAAGTGTTAATGTAGATTGCCAGGCCACCTTTCGCTCTTCCCAATGTGCTGCTTTTCTTGGCCGGTTTTCTATATTCTTCGTATACAATTAGTGAAATACCACCTTGGGCACAGGTCTCCTGGAGGATTATTATGTTAACGGTGGGATCCTCACCCTTTGTCAGCAAACCACCTATATTCCAAGAGCAAATTGTTAGGCCACCCCGTTCAGAGGTGTCCAGCATTTCCACTGTTTAATCTTAAAAATGTGAGATAGAAATATGGGCAGCCAGCACCAGTTATTTTGAGGTTCATGGTTTGTTATAACTTTTCACTGTTTGGAAGACCCTTCTTCTCTAGTTACTTCAATTGTTACATTGTATTATCCTTGTGCTCCTTTGGTAGCCTATAAGTGGCTAACCCCCAGCTACCTCTCTTAATATGGATGCAGAAGTGCCTGTCTTCTTGTCAGGTTTCTGCTCATCTAACAGCAGGTGAGAAAATCTGTCCTCCTGATATGCTAATACTTCAATGCCCCAAGCTTTCATCAGCTTTTTCCTCTCCAGAACCTGGGTCGGAGGATCTGAGGTGGTGAAGCTGACGAGGGTGGAATCTGAGTGCTATTGCCCTCTTGCCTGGCAAGGATACCACCTGATTCAACAAGATCTAGGCCTGGTAGTATCTTCATTAGTTTTAAAAAGCTTGACCGATTTAGTACATCCTGTAGACCCCTAGATTTGAATTCTGGGAAAGATAATAGCCAACATCCAAAATCACTTAAATGACCACTGAGCGTAGCAGTTTGCTCTCTGTGGCTATTACCAGTTCTTGCTGGGTCCTTTCCCATCACTGAGTTCCAGGCTGTGGTTCCTGTTTGACTGCTTCGGGCTCCACTTCCTGTCTTGAGGGTTCGGCTCTTGACTGGCTGTCACCATAATTCATGAGGGTTCTGTTCTCTTAAAACCGAGGTTTGGGTTGCGTCTTTCCTGAGGTTTCTATCTTGATGGTCCTCTGTCATCTTTGTCTTGCTGGGATCCCTCTGTTGCCAGTGCCGATCCACTTGCTGACTCACTTGATTTTAAAGGAATCACATTAATATCATTAGGGGTAACCTCCTTATTAGATGATGGTATTGGTAGGGGTGACTAAACACCTACCACTAGAAATACATCCCCAGTACAAGGTTGTGCTCAGTCAAGGTCCCACAAAGTAGCCCCTGGCTCAATCGTTGGTAGCTTAGTAACCAGCAATCAGGCTTAACTCTAGTGACAGGTATGTAAAGCATTTAAATATACCAATACAGTAACTATGTAGAACACAACACACAATAAAATTCCCAAACCAAGTTATACAAATTGTTAATATTTGTATCTTTAAAACGATACCAAAACAACAAAAATCCAATATAGGGAACCAGAGAAATGAATTTGTAAAGATTAAAAGTAACTACAGCTTAGAAGCCAATAGCGCTTAGAGGGAAGGTTGCACTAGACACAGTCAAGAGTTCCAGCTGCCTGCAATGTAACACTTTACATTTACTTCCAGAACTATTTCTTGATGCAGGAAAGTAGTCTACAATCCCAATCCCAGGTTCTAGAGTCTCTGAGTTGCTCCTTGGGATGTTGAGACAAAAATTCCCACAATGCACCTGGTCAAATCCTTGCAAGTCCATTGGACACACTCAAGGCTGGGGACGTTTGTGGAAATTTGATGCGGGAAAGTGACCACAACCCCAATCCAAGGATCTACAATCTCTGAGTTGCTCCTTGGGACATTAGGGCTACAATTCTCACAATGCATCTGGACAAATCCTTGCAAGTCCGCTGGATGCACTCCAGGCTGGGGCGTTTGTACACATAGGTTCAGGGAAGCTCTTTTAACATGTTACTTAAGGGAGTCCACTCTTGACTACTTTTTGAAGCAAGGCAAAGTCCTTTGGGCTGTAGCTCCAGTGTGCGTCAAGCAGTCCTTAAATGTGTAGGCCTCTGGGTTGCAAAACAGGGTTTCAGCAGGGCAGTCTTTCATCTTCTTGTGGTTTCAGGCTGCAGATCTGAATTCCAACGCAGATCCGTCACCTTTATTCCATCATTGTGGGGGACAGTCAGTGGGCACTCCTGCCCAATGAGCTGTAGAGTGCCACTCTGAGGTACGACAACTCCCTCCAAACTGTAGCATCTTCTTGTTCCATAAACCACTACATTTTAATATTCCAAGATGGTGGATTTCTCTCCAGGGGAGCAAGACCTGGTTAAACCAACTGCCAGGTAGAGCTCATTTCCATCAACTCCTCCTCTGGACATCTGCAAATTCATTTCTTAAGCCTACCATCTATCTGTGGAGTACAGGGATGAGAGGGCAGGCCTGGTTACATTGCTTTGCGACTGGTATCCTTTTGAAGCCTCAGCTTGCTTCACCCAGCCCTCTTCCTTGCCTCGTTCACCATCTGCCTACCATCCTCATCAGATACCCTCTACTCAGAGCAGGCCACTTATCACCTAATCAAAGCAGCCTGTCTAATCCTGTCAGGGATGACAAATCAAGAAAGACCCCTAGCAGGCTGGAATTTTGCTTATAGAAAATAAATTCTTATAACTTATGTTCTGTAAAAGTTATGATAAATTCAACAATGGCAAATGTTTGCATTTATAATTACCATTCATTTGAGTCCACCTATGGCACTTTTATGTTTTCCCTAACCATACTTAGGCTTATGAGCCATATTACCATTATAGCCAATGGAGCTGACTTTCTACAATGGGGGGAGGGGGTAAAAAGGTGTAGTTTTCCATCACCAGGGCATATAAAACATATTTTATAATACCCCCTGCTTATAGTTACATGGCACCCAACCCTTGGGGCATCTAGAGGAGAAAAATAAGGTAAATTAATATTTTGGAAGGGCCTTTAATTCCAAAGTCAAATTTGCATACATTTGGCTTTTTAAAGACAGTCTGCAAAGCAGGGCTGCCTTTAAAAGGTACAGCAGGCACACAGCAGGCACACAGCAGCACACACTCAGGTGCAAGAAATCTACTGGGTCTCTAAACCTACAGGACCTTTTATATACTATGGACTTACCGGTAGTTTGAACCCCCCTTGCCCTGTTATCTACTAGGGACTTACAGGGTATGTCAGTGCAATTGGAATTATAACATTATAATGTTTATTATATACCTTTTATTGAGAGCACTGGCCCTGGACCTGTTAAGCAGAGCCTGGGGCATAGTCAGGGTCAGTTACCATTAGTATCAGTCAGAAATATTGGGCTGAACATGCTAAAAGGATGAGTTCCTCACATGCCCCCCCCCCCCCAATTAAAGGTGACGGGTAACTAACCTACACCCTGGTAGTCCTCATTAGCTAAGTTAAAAAACCTGGAAAGTCCATCTGCATTGGCATGGGCCACCCCGGTCTGTGTTCCACTGTGAAGTCCATTCCCTGTAGGGAAATAGACCACCTCAACAATTTAGGATTCTTCCCCTTCATTTGCATTGGCCACCTAAGATGTCTGTGGTCGGTTTGAACATGGAATGAGTACCAAACAAGTATGGTCTCAGCTTTTTCAGGAACCAAACCACACCAAAGACTTCCCTCTCAATGGTACCCTATTTTTTCTCTCTGGGGGTCAGTCACCTGCTGATGAAGGCAACTAGCTGATCAAGGCCCTCTTCATGTACCTGTGCCAACCCTACCCTAAACCCATGATCTGAAGCATTTGCTTGAACCACAATTCCTTTAAGTAATCAGGGGCTAGCAAAACTGGCGCTGAACACATGACCTTTTGCAGAGTGGCAAAGGTCACCTGACACACCGAGGAAAGCCTTGACTTGTGTCTGGGTTATAGAAGCAGCCCAATCCAAGATGGTTTGAGTTTAAGCCTGAAGGGGTTGTACATGGCCTTCACTTACAAGGTGACCCAGGTACACCAATGAACTCTGCCCTAATTGGCACTTACTAGCCTTAATAGTCAGGCCTGCCAGCTGCAGGACCTAAAGCACTTTCTTTAGGTGGGTCAAGTGCTCCTTCCATGTGGAACTGTACACAACTATATTATCCAAATAAGCTGCACGGAACTGCTCCAGCCGAGACAAGACCTTGTTCACCAAACTTTGGAAGGTGGCAGGTGCATTCCTTAAATCAAAGGGTATTACTTTAAATTGATAGTGCCCCTCTGTTGTGGAGAATGCTGACATCTCATTTGCTCCTTCACTTAGGATAATCTGCTAGTACGTTGAAGCCAGATCAGTTGTACTCAGATACTTATCAGCCCCTAACATATCAATGAGGTCATCAGCTTTAGGTATAGGGTGAGCATCAGTGTGTGACTGCATTCAGTCCTCTGTAGTCCACACAGAACCTCAATACTTTCTTTTCTCCCAGAGGATTAGCTTTGGGTACCAGCACCCCTGGACTGGCCCATGGACTATCAAAAGGCTCAAAGACCCCCAGTTCCAGCATCTTAGCTACCTCAGCTTTGTTACTGTTTCTAAACCTGGTTAGCAACCCATACAGATTACTTTTGGCAGGTAGGCTGTCACCAGTATCAATGTCATGGACACACCAAGTGGTGAGTCAAGAGGTCATAGAAAACAGACCAGCAAACTGCCACAAAACCTGCTTGCAATCTCTGTGCTGTTGCTCTGTCAATTGGGGAGAGAGTACAACTCCCTCCACTGACTCATCTTGCACATTTGTGGAGAGGAGATCTGGCAGAGGTTCAGTCTCCTCTTCTCCTCTTTCATCTGTGGCCATCAGCACGGACATGCCTCTCCTTTCCTGATGGGGTTTCAGTCTGTTAATATGCAGGACTCTGTCAGGGTTCCTGGGGTGTTAAAGTCCACCAATAGGTAGCTTTATCCTTCTTTTCTAGAATGGTATAAGGCCCAGTCCACTTGCCGTAGAGGGCCCTATTGGCTCCAATACCCACACCAATTTCCCTGGTTTGTATTCAAGCATGGTAGTTCTATGGTCATACCAGAGCTTCATGAGCTCTTGGCTGACCTCCAGGTTTCTGCATTCCTTATACATGTACTCTGCCATGTGAGATCTTAGGCCTAGTACATTATCTAGCACATTTTCCTTGGCTTCTTTGAGAGGCTTCTCGAAGACTCTCTCACCTGGCACAAAGGCTCTCTTACAGGGTGCCTAAATAACAATTCAAAGGGACTGAAACCAATCTCTTTTTTGTGGAACCTCCCTCTATGACAACAGTAAATATGATAGGAGAACATCCCATCTCCTCCTGTGTTTGACAAACAAACCATTGGTCATACCCTTCAGGGTCTTGTTGAAACTTTCAACCAGATCATTGGTCTGAGGTTGATATGAGGTGGTGAACCTGTAGGTAACACCACACTCATCCTCATCGCTTTCAGATAGCTGGACATGAAATTTCTGCCCCTATGTGACACAACCTCCTTTGGGAAACCCACCCTGATAAACACATCAAGTAGGGCCCTAGCTACCACAGGAGCAGTGACTGTTCTGAGGGGTACTGTCTCAGGGTACCTCGTGACATGATCCACTCCCACTAAGATATACCTTTTCCCTGATGCAGTTGGTGGGTCTAGGGACCAACAATGTCAATCCCCACCTTTTCAAAGGGACTCCTAACCACTGGCAGTGGTATCAAGGGAGCCTTTGGTTTGCCACCTGTCTTGCCACTGGTCTGACAGGTTGCATAGGAGCTGCAAAACTCCTTCACTTTAGCAGACATGTTGGGCCAATATAAATGGTTCACCAGCTGGTTCCATGTCTTGTTCTGCCCCAGACGACCTGCCAAAGGGATGTCATGGCTCAGAGTGAGGAGAGATTCTGTATAGTTTTGAGGCACCACCAACCTCCTGGTGGCACCCTCCTCGCGGCCTCTAGCCTCAATATATAGGACTCCCTCATCCCCAAAAACTTTATGGGATCCACTCACATCACCCTCCTTTTGCTTAGAGGCAGTCTGCCTCAAGCCTTCAAGAGTGGGACACTCTCTCTATCCCTGGCAAAATTCCTCTCTTGTGGGTCCACCAGCTCCTATCAATTCTGCAAAGTTGGGCAGATCTTACAGGGGAGAAACACCATCCACAGGGGTCAGCTCCCCCAGACCTCTGGAGTTCCCTGGTTTGGCACAACAGACCCATTGCCCTTTCTCTTTTCATTGGATACTTGTCCAAATATTTCAGAGTCCAAGTGTCGATCATTTCCCTGCCCAGCACATAACCACTCAGGGAGACCCAGCATCTGTGCATCCTCGCATGGACCATTCCCTCTACCCCGGACCAGCCAGAAACTTCAAGATAATTTCCCAGTATACACTCCACTGGGAGTGACGAAGACACGGCTACCTGCTCAGGGCCTGCGATGCCCCCCCATTCCAAAGTCACCACTGCCATGGGATTGAGTTTGGTTTTGCTGTCTGCATGGGTTACCTGATGGTACGCACCAGGTATGATTTGCTCTGCAGATGGCCGGCAAGGTGGCCAGGGTTGCAATTTCTTCCCCACCTATGGACAGTAAGGTTGCCTCTGCCAATCCTTTCCCCATATCTGGGACAATCTCTAGCCCCACACCTGCACTAGCAATCCCTGTACACTGCCCACCAGTGGGAAGTTTCATTTTGCAAACAGCACCTCCTCATAGTTGCTCATTTGGTTACTCTTCATCCAGCCTTCTAGTACCTTCACTGAGACATTCACAAAGTCCATCCATGTCTGTGTGCTCACCTACTGAGTATCCTTGAACTTTACCCTGTACTGTTCTGGGGTCAAACCAAATGTATTTCATGACTAAACATTGCCTCATGTGTGAGTAGGATTTTGATTCATCCCCTGTAGGGTCAGGAGCCCATCCCTCCCAGCTATTTGAATCAGTTCCCAAAGAAGTGAGCCCTAATACTTTGAGTGGACCTCTTGCATCTCCAGGGCACTCTCAAATGCAGTTAACCACTTGTCAATGTCATTGCCTTTAGTGTACATTGGAAGTATTCCCTTGGGTAGTGTAGGGTGACCCTCTACCCCCGTGAGTATCTCAGTGCTTTCCACATTATTGCTACCACAACCTCCTTCTCTCTTCCTCCCTTGCCCACCTCTTCTTCTCCAGCTTTAGGTCCTCCTTTACTACTGCTAAGCCCTCCAACAGGGCCTGAAGCTTTCTCTCAGCAAGAGATAGTGTTGGTTTCCCTAGGGGCAAGCCTTCCCTCCCTCTGCTAGCTGAGATCCTGAACCTAGTGCTGGGAGTAACGGACAGGGCATCATCATCCTCCTCCACTTGATAGAAGTCGTTGGAGGGGTTGGCTCCCTCCTCCCTTTCGTTCTCTAGAGCTGTCTGTAACAAGGCCGCAAGGGACCTAACCAATTCTGCTTTCCTAAGCTTGTGGTTATTAGTTAGCCCCCTGGACCTACACAGAACACTAAGCTCAGCCACTTTGAGCTTGTTCAGTTTAGCCAGACCCAGCTCTGTGGTATCCCTAGTTTTGAGTCTCACAAACTCTGCACTCAAAAATAGAAAAACTTAGAAAAATCTAAAGAATGGATTAAAATTCAGTTTTAGTCCAAATTTAAAAAATCCACAATCAAATATTTTGTTCTAAGTCAGTTTAGCAGACATTTGCTGATCTTAACTTACTTTACTGTATTGGGTAATTCAAACACAATTCCACATCAACAATCTGGAACAATTGTGTTGGGGGTTGTTGGAAGTGTCCCTTTTTGGAGGGTTATCCCCAAACTTTTTGCCTTGTTCCTCCAATTTTCTATGACCTGTTTTTGCTGGTTTATTGCCTCTGCACACTTTAGCACTGCAGATCAGTGCTAAAGTGCAAGTGCTCCCTTTGTAAGTTGTATTGGTGATTGGTTCAACCATGATTGGCATATTTGATTTACTAGTAAGTCCCCAATAAAGTGCACCTTATATGTCCAGGGACTATTAATCAAATGCTACTAGTGGGCTTGCAGCCCCGATTGTGCCACTCACATAAGTAGGTCTGTAAACATATCTCAGACTTTCCATTGCAGTGTCTGTCTGTGCAGTTTTAAACTGCCACGTCGACCTGGCAAGAGCACCCACTTACCAGGCAGGGTGCAGTGCATTTAGAAGGTAGGACATGGGTTAGTGGGTTTTACATGTCTTGATAGTAAAATACTGCCAATTTGTTTTTCACTATTACAAGGCCTGCAATTAAATTCCTCTTAAGTGTGATTTCACATTGGGAGCAGATGGAGATACAGAGTTTGTGGTTTCTGTCCTAACATTTTTTAAATACATCTTTTAGTGAAATTGTTTTTTAGATTGTCAGTGTGAATATGCCACTTTTCTTGCTTAACCATTCTATGCCTCTGCTTGGCTGCTCAATCCACATCTGGGTCAGACTGAGAGTTAGGCTGGTTGTGAATTCACTCTAGACAGTGACACAAAGGGAGCAGAGGTGTGTCCTCCATATCCTGATGGGTCTTCATGGGCTAGAGCTGGAGGAAGGAGCTGACACCTGCACCTGAAAGGGCTGTGCCTGTCCTCACACAATGCAGTCTCTGACCCCATAGAGTGCATCTGGAGCCAGGCCTGGGCAAGACAGGATCTTGTGAACAACAGAGACTTTCCTTTGAAGTTTGCATACTTCAAAGGCAGAAATGAGTATAATTAGTGGACCCAAAACCCCAGACTTTCAGAACACTTTTGGATCAAGATGAACCTCTGCCGAGGAGAAAAGCTGAAGAGCTGTGAGGAGGACTACTGCCCTTTTGCTATGTATGCCTTGCTGGGTTGGCCTGCATTTGTTATCTTCTGCTGTACAGAGGACAAAGACTGGACTTTGCTGTGTATCCTGCCTGTGAAGTTTCACCAAGGGCTTGAAGTAGAGCTTGCCTCCTGGTGTAAGTATCAGGGATATCAACAATTTAAAATTCATCTACCCACAGCACTGTTTCATGCTGCAACAGAAGAAAAACCACCATGACACAATCAACAACACTGCTGTCTGCACTGTGACCTGATGGCACTGCCTGGAGATGTGACCTGCTTCGCACCGCAACCCTGGTCTCACCGATGATGATGCCTGATGCCGTTACTGAGCCACAGCATGCACTGTGACCTGTGGGTCCTCACATCATATCGCCTTGCTTCACACCGCAGCCTGGGTATCCCCAACCACGATGATCTATGCTGACACTGACGCTGCTGTCTGCACAGTGGCCTGATGACACTTCTTGTGTGGTAGTCAAAGCACCATTCCATCTAACACCGCAGCCCCGGTCTACTGACGCCTGCGCCATCGACTCCAGCATCATCAACGGACACCCCTGCTGGCATCGCGACCCGTGAGCGCCACACATAGCTGCCCCACTTCGTACTGTCAATGACAGAGCTTCAGTGACGATGACGCTGCCTTCACTGTGACCTGGAGACACCGCATTTCGCACCGCTCCACTTCACATGCAGCCCTGGTCTCACTGACGGCACAGGATGCTGTCTCTGAGCTGCTGCCTGCACTGTGATCTGTGAGCACCACACTTCGCATCGTCCCGCTTTGCACTCCAGCCCCAATGCAATCAACGCCAGAGCTCCTGACTTTGTCATCAGCACGGAGTTCGATCTGCAACGTGTGTGACTCCAAGGGCCCCAAAAACCCCTACACCGACCTCGGGAATCAACGCCTGGCTAAGCCGTGCTTCAGACCTCATCGCAAGGACCGCAATGCCCTGCAGTTCGAAGGTACTGTTTGTGGGTCTTCCCGAAACCATAGCTGACCCAAGACCTTGCGGTCGGCCTGAACTGTTGGATTTGTTGTTCATGATGCCATAATAGCCCCAGACGGAGCTATCCACTTCAAGGAACTGTATTTTTAAGTTATCCTTGTAAAATTCATATCATTATTACTGATGTTGGATTTTCTCATTTTAGTCTTGTTTTTTACAGATAAAAATTGCCTACTTTTCTAAAACCGGTGTGGTGTCTGTTTGCAATGTTTTCACTGTATTACTGTGTGTAATGTGCAAATGCTTTAGACATTGCCTCTGAAATAAGCGTGACTGCTTGTGACAAGCTACCAAGGGGGTGGGCAGGGGTTATCTTAGATGTGTGACTCCCTTATCCTGACTAGAAAGTAGAGTCCCTACTTGGACAGGGTGAAAGCCACTGCCAACTAGTGACTCCCCTTTCTAACAGGGGTGTATTGCTAGTGGCAGGTGTGTACTTACCCCTACCAATACCCAGCCTCTAACACTCCTTATCCAATGGTGCGTGTTCCACTAGTGGAGCAGGACTATTTTTAGAAATGTTTGTTACTGGCACCAATTCAATCAACTGGGGATTATCTCCCAGGATGGTCTTCACCTTATGTGCTTTACCTTCATGTGGTGTGGCTAGGGAAGCGTTCAAAGAACCTGCGTGGCTAAAGCAGACTTTATTCCTCGCCTTCCTTGCATACCTCCACTCCATTTTTGTCATTTGGGGTAGTCCATGGGCTTCATCCTTGTTTGAACTCAGTATTTGAGTCATATTCCTGTGGACATTAGGATCTTTTCTTTGCCTACTAGGAGTTTCCTTCTTGCCCGCTTTAACATCCATACACTTTGGATAATCGATTCTTTCGGGCTGATCATCATGTTCCCCCAGTTTGAGTGACAGGCTACTGTCCAATTGCCTACCCAATGTGGGGATTGGAGGTGTCTTTGCTCGGGTGCCCTCCCGCGATTAGGCTTTTTTTACCCTCCACGTGAATTCCTTCCATGGTTACCAGTAATTGTGCTAATCTGTCGACCACCTCCTTACAATGACATATAGTGAAGTCATTAAGGTGGTTTGACCATACCCCTGAGATCAGGGAATTTCGTTTTTCAAGTTTTTCATCAATCCAAGAGACGAAGATTGCCATGGTGTTAAGTAAATCCACCATAATGTAATTTTTTTTTTTTTGCATGGTGTCTGAGGGCCATAACTGTTGCTTGCATGGAATTCAGGATTGCCGCCCACATGTTGACGGGGCTACTCATGGGTTGCAGGTCCCTATTGCGTTCATCTATTTGAACTGTTTGGTTTGTCCCCTCCCCTCACTGGGTGGTTCTCCAAGATTCCTCCTTAGTGTCTTCCAACAAATCCATGGGCTCATGCTCCTCTACATCACTGACCTAGAATTCTGGAAAGGAAAAAAACCTGGGCTTGGAACTCTTCAGCACATCCAAAGTACCAGAGTCAGTTCTATAGTGTAGAGCATCATATGTTGAGGGGGTGTACTGAGACCAAGCCTGTCCTGCTTGTACTGCTTTATCTCACCCTTTTTCTTGAGGGCTGCCATCAATGGGCCAACTGCATGATTGCGAGTTTTTTTAGATCCAAAACATTGGCGACAGGGGGACATAGGTAGGTGTTTTTCCATTAGCTTCCTTACTCCCAGCTACGTTTGTGCTCTGGGTTTCACTGAATGCACTTGATGCAAATCTGCCACCTTGATCCCTTAACGACTGAAAGGAGTCATTTATCTTTGATATTTTGGGCTGATCGTGTGGGCCCTTGGTCCCTTCTATGGTCTGCTGTGCTCCCAAAGTGCCACTGCACTGTGGATTGTTCACTATGTCTATGTCTGGGCTGCACTCTAATTCTAGACTACTACTCTCTGGAGAAGAGCTTCTTGATATTCTGCCTTCAGTCCTTCTTTTTGCTGCCACTTCTCCTGTTACAGGCTTCCATTTTCTCTTTTTGGCGGTGGGCACTTTGCCATGTAACCTGCCAGATATCATTTCAATGCAGGTTAGGCAGTGTTGTGGCAGCAGTCCACCCACTTATCAGTAAGAACGGTGATGAATAGGGTGAGCAGAAGATGTATTCAAATGATAAATGAACAGATATGTAGAGGTTTGTATGAGCAGCAGGCTGTTCTGGGATCACACACTGGGGCTTGGTGCTGTCCTATGTGTACTGCCCTGTACACTGTGCTGTGGGCCATGTCTAGCTGCTTCCTTTCTCCTGTTGCTTTAGAAAGGTGGAGTGTGGGTGTGCTGGCAATAGATGAACTTGTAACTGGATCATCAGCTAGGACGGGGGCACAAGCACGCCAATGGTACCGCTATACCCTTACTGTTTATCCCTTCCTCTTGCTCCCGGAGTCATGTATCGGGCAGGATTCAGTCCTTACACTGATGATTTCAAATTGGAATTAGGGTTATACAGCAGTTTACCTCGGTAGCCTTGAGCGGGTCACTCAAAATGTCAAATTCTCAAAAAGTCTTGACAGCTGAAGGGGGGAGGTGCTAACCTGATCACAAGCCGCACCCTGTCCTAGCCAGGCCTCTTCTGTGATACAGGGCCCTACCAACCAACCACACAACTAAATGTAAATCCCCTTCAGGCTACATTCTGGCTATTCTAGCTGCTTTCTTTGCACAATTTAAACTGTTATGTTGCCACCAAATGCATTAATCTGGAAGCAGCCAGCACAAAAGTGGTGTGACAGCTGTTACCTGACTGTTACCTGCACTGACGCTCCTCTGGTGCAGTTTCTAGTGTGGGTGCTTCCTCTTGATGGCTGCAGGTACCTGCCTTCCTTCTCCTGTCCAGTCTGGTCACTGCTGACTCTGATGGAAAAGAGGTTTGGAGAGGGTAGAGACCGATGTAGGTGGTACCCAATAAAGGGTGAGTGATGGATCTCTAACCCCCTGGCCCCTAAGCTCTCCGGTTCCAGGGCACCACCAAGCACTGTGGGTCCGGATCGCAACTACAATCACAGGACCTCCACCTCCTCGCTCACTTACCCTCTGACTCGTTTTCCATACAGCACATAGTGCAGTGAAACACACATATATTAATTCGGCCTCATGAACCAATAATTAGACTGCAAAGTCAGACTGTTGAAATATTACCTCAGGATATTGAAAGCTCCCATCAATTCACTAAAGGCCCATCTGAAATTCATCTTTAAGACTCCAGGCAATCCATGATTCAATCAAATAACAACTGCCATTATATCCCTCCACATAGAGAAATCAGCCCTCCGAGTAAGAAACATCCCATTTTCAGCATGGAAAAAAGCAATAATTGGTAACTGAAGGAGACCTCAGGGGAGCAAGATTTATTATCACCAGGTGACTTTGTGCAGATACAGTCCCTGAATGTCACGTACCATGCTGGAAAGCTGCAACCATATCTTCTGGAAGCCATAAATGGGAAAATATGTAGACAGATCCTGTACATGTGACATTTAGTGCTTCTAATTAAAAGTTTTTATTCCAGCCTGGGCCGGTCGAGGAGGAACAGGAGAATGCATGCTATGTAAATATAGCCAAGACTCATGGCTACACGTGTTATGCTGCTGACACAAACTAGACTTCCAACTGAGACCTCTTCTCAGGCCAGTCTTTCTTGCTCAAAGGGTATGTCATGCCAGGAAGCATGTTCAATGTGATTCATGAACACTGCACTATGGGTTCTGGCAAGATACGACAAATTTGTGAATGAACTCAGACACCAGGTCTGCACAGTAACTGTGGACACACCCAGCCATAAGCAAGGGCAAAATGTAATAAAAAATGATGTCATCCATGCTGGGCAGGCGAGCCAGCCTGGGGCTGAGAAAGGGAGATAAAAGGAGATTGCAATTATGCTCAGCACTCTGACTCTGGATTTGGGGGAAGTTAGGCTGAGGGGCATTTTAAATATTTTCAGGCATCCAACTAGCGATTAAAAACATGTCTTAATCTCGTGAACTAGGCTGCTGGTGGCTGGGCTGATATTTTAAGCTTTTTAACTGTTTTATTTATGCCCTGACTCTCCTACATATCCTCATATTGGCGCTTTGTACCATGAAAATTAAACTTTTGATTTGTTTTATGATTAATTGTTATGGTTTCTATTCACTAAACAATAAAGTTTACTACTCCTACTACCACTCCAATCAGCCCCACTCCAACTCAAAACAATGTGCCTTACTCCAATCTGTCCCACTCCAATCCCAAACAATCCACCCCACTCAAAACTACTGTGTAGCAATCCAATACAGGCCACTCCAATCTACCCCACTCCAATCCAATCCACCTCATACTGATCCAATTCCCCCCAACCCTCTACCCAAATCCACTCTGATCCATTCCACCACATTCCACCCCACTCTACTCCACTCCAATCCATGCCATCCCACTCCAGTCCAGTTCACCTGACTCTAGTCCAATTCACTCCACTCCAATCCACCCCACCCCACCTCAGTCTGTTCAGACCACTCCACTCCAATCCACCCCACTTCAGTCCACCCCACCCAAGTCCAACTCAATCCAACCCTCACTCAATTCAATTCACCCCTCAATGAAATCCACCCAACTCCAATCCACCCAACCCCAGTGCAATCCTCCCCAATCAAATCCACCCTAAACCAATCCATCCCAACCCACCCACCCCACTCCAATCCAACCCACTTCAATCCACCACAATCCAATCCAATTCACCCCACTCCAGTCCACCCACCCCACTCCAATCCAATCCACCCCTCCCTCCAATCTTCACCATTCCACTCCAATCCACCTCACTCCACTCCAATCCAATCTACTGCTATCCACCCCACTCTACCCCAGTCCAACCCACCCCACTTCAGTCCACCCTATTCCAATCTAATCTATCCATCTCACCCCACTCCAATCCACTTCACTCTACTTCCATACACCCAACTCTACTCCACTCTATTTACAAACACCAAACTCTAATCCACCTCACTCTAGTCCAGTCCTCCCCTCTCTAGTCCAATCCACCCTGCTCTAATCCAATTGTCTCCAATCCACCCTACTCCAAACCAATCCATCCCACTCCACCTCAATCTGATCCACCACGTTCCAGTCCAGTCTAATCCACCACACTCCACTCCACCCCACTCCAATGCACCCTACCCCAAACCACCCCATTCCAATCCACCCCATCCCACCCCAGTCCTATCACTCCAATTCAATCCACCCACCCCAATCCAATCTAATTAACACCACTCCAGTCCATACCAATCCAATCCAATCCACCTCATACCATTTCAATCCACCACACCACATCTAGTCCAGCCACTCAAATAAACCCCACTCCATTCGGTCCAACCAATGCATCCCACTCTACCCCAATCCCATCCACCCCATTCTACTCAAATTCAATCCACCAAACATCCTCAATCCACTCCAACCCACTCCACCCTATTCCACCCCACTCCACTTCACACCAATCTACGACACTGTATATATGACACTCTCTGTCACTGAACTCGACTTACCTCTGCACATCTCTGCGACACTCTACTCCCCTACTCCACTCTATGACACTTTTCTCCAAAACATCCACACTACAATACTACTCCTCCACTTCACTCTATGACACTCCACGCCACTAACTTTTAGCCATGTTGAACAGCAGCCTAACTGCTGTACAACATGGCAAAAACACATTGCCAAACGAATAACTATTGTATAGATGAGACCTATTGCCTTTGCCACAGCTTGTTTGTGTTTTAGGCACAGGGAGATGATGTGATTTGACCAGAATTAGGGAATGGTGAGCCAACCTCGAGACTCAAACCACGCTCCCCAGTTCTAAAGTTTGCAGCTCTGGCTATTACCCACATCCTCTCCTGTTACAGATTTTGAAACATCTGTCGTAACCTAGATTGGACCACAGTTTCAAATCCTAATTTGCTTACTCTGAGATTTAACTCTGCTTCATTATGAGTGTGTGCATGTTTGTTCGTTACTAGAAGGCCCCAATATTCAATCACTGTAATGTTGCTCATGGTATTAATTTGTCTATTGTGGAAATACAAAAGTAACATGCAGGATACAGATATGATTCCTGGCAATCTAGCTCAGGAGGATGAAATGGCAACTACTACATCAATGTTTGCAACCTGCGAATGGTATATGAAATTCTTGTAGGGTGAACTCATCCACTGTTCGTCTGCGAGTGAAACCTGCCAGTCACAGCTTTTAAATCCAGTAATTTTGGTGTGTACTCTATTAGTCACAGTTTTGAATCCATGTACAATAACTCAGAGGCCTAAAGTACTTACTGCTGAGTTATGTGTGTCTAAAGTGTAACATGCATTCCACAGGTCTGCATTCTAACAGGATAGATAGCTTAGTGGCTGATGCACCCACAGCAATGATCTGTGTTAACCTCCCAAGTGGCAGGTCCAAGTTACTGCCCACATTCAAACCTCTTCGTTCAGGAAAATAGAAATAAGTTGAGTATCGGCAAAACACATTTATCAAGCACTATTTATTTTCAGGCTGTTAGTTGTTTAAGAACATGTATTTATTTTATGTTTTTGTACTTGGATTTCGTTTTGCAGTGAGTATACTTTGAACCCATAGAGGGTCATTCTGACCCTGGCGGCCGGTGGCCGCCAGGGCCACCGACCACGGGAGCACCGCCAACAGGCTGGCGGTGCTCCAATGAGCATTCTGACCGCGGCGGTTCAGCCGCGGTCAGAAGCGGAAAGTCAGCGGTCTCCCGCTGACTTTCCGCTGCTCTTTGGAATCCTCCATGGCTGCGGAGCGCGCTCCGCAGCCATGAGGATTCTGACCCCCCCTACCGCCATCCAGTTCATGGCGGGAAAGCCGCCATGAACAGGATGGCGGTAGGGGGGGTCGCGGGGCTCCTGGGGGCCCCTGCCGTGCCCATGCCAATGGCATGGGCACGGCAGGGGCCCCCGTAAGAGGGCCCCGAAAAGTATTTCAGTGTCTGCCTTGCAGACACTGAAATACGCGACGGGTGCCACTGCACCCGTCGCACCTTCCCACTCCGCCGGCTCGATTACGAGCCGGCATCCTCGTGGGAAGGTCGTTTTCCCCTGGGCTGGCGGGCGGTTTTACTGGAACCGCCCGCCAGCCCAGGGGAAAACTCGTAATACCCGCCGCGGTCTTTTTACCGCGGCGCAGTAATTTGGAGGGCGGGATCCTGGCGGGCGGCCTCCGCCGCCCGCCAGGGTCATAATGAGGCCCATAGTCTTTTGTTTGCGTTCTGAACCTGAAGTAAATATGATTGCAAAATGTGCCTTTGCGTCCATTTTCTACCATGATTCTCACATAAGAGCTTCTCCGATATCTCAGAGTTTTCCAATGCAGCTTTTGATTCCGCAACAAACGTGATGCACATTCGGCACACGTCGCATAAGTTTCCCACGCAAACCAAGCACAAGCTTTCACAGAAGTAAAATTAGTTACCTTTTACAATAAACCGGCATTGTATAAATTGCGTTGCAAAAACTAATCCCACAACAATTGAGGAAGATAATTCAAGTGCAAACGCGTATCTAACCAAAGAGCAGCACTGAGGGCTGACGGAGCATGAAATGAAACCACTTGGTACTGTAATATTGTTGACTGTGTGGCTGTAGTCCATGGTAGAGTTATATGAATTCCGTTCCAGTGGCGTCACACAAACTAAGTCCCAAGTATGTCTTGCCCACAAACCCCTAAAATCCCTAAGATAACACTGTAAACACATCAATTATGTTCACATTATAAACACTTCAGAAGAGTAAACAAGTTCACACAAGGGAGAAGTCATCCTTAATCTCTAGTTCTGACTCTGAAGGGACAACACATGTTTTGCTACTATCGAATAATCATTTGAAGTATTATAGGTAACAATGCTCGGTCTCATGGTTTCTCAGGAAGTTGGAGAACTATCACTGCAGTATCTAAGGAGTGAAAACTCACAGAGCCCAGAATGATGCAATACCACAGGCACAACTTTCCACCTAGTATCTTGTCTCTCTTCATGTGAGTAGCAAGTGGGAGCCATAACTCCTTGATCCCATAAAACCTGCCATGTACAATAGGTGAGGGCTCCTCCATTGCATAGTTGGACTGCACCTTTCCCCACCACAGATCCCCTAATAATAGGAGCACGGGATGTGGCGGCAATGTGATGCCTATTATAGTTTGGCGTGTGACAAGATTTCTCGACAGCATGTTTTGGACATCTATATGGGATCAGCTAATTTAAAGAAATGTGCCCCACTCCCCACCATCCTTATAACAGATACTAGATCCTTTCAGCATTGCTTTCACCAGGGTGGCAGAGAGTTACCATCTGGTCATAAGCTTAAAGGCATTTCCTGTGTTGTGTGCCGATAGAGGGTTTAGCCAAGCCAAATATCAAAGAGGAATCTTAGTGAACTCCTGCCTTACGTGTACCCATCGCGTATCTTAGGAGTTATAGTTCCAATCAAGAGCTGGGGATATGTTTATGGAGATTCAATGTATATATCTACTTCTCAAAGCCTAATCCACCTTTCTCTGTTGTACAGAACAGTGGCTTTAGGTGATCTACCTCTCTATACAAAATCCATCATTCAGTTTCATATTTGGTTACTTGTTATCTTGGAAAGTTAAGAGGCAGTGGTTGAGCTAGATATACGTGGCAGGGCATTACATTAATTTTAAAGCTTGCTATGCTTCCCATCAAAAATATTTCTAATTCTCCCCAACAGTGCATATCTTGGTCTAGTGTCTGCAGGAGGGGTAGGACAGTACATGTGTATTTATTTTTTGTTGCTGAGGGCAGGTTAATGCCTAAGTTTCTAATACAGATCCCAGTCCAAACAAAGGGCCATATGTACAAACACTTTTTCCCATAGACACAGAATGGGGAAAAACCTTTGCTACATCTGGCCCAAAGTCACTAATAATGGGAATTTATGGGATGCTTCATGTAAGACTTTGAATATTTAATGTTGTACCTAGAGACATCATCAAATTGGTTGAACTCTCACTGAAGGGCTTGAAGAGGCATCCCTGGGTTGATTATTAAATAGAGTATATTATCTATGAATAATGGGAGTTTATGCTCTGCGCCTCCCACTCTCTCATTCCTGATAGCCGAGTAACATAAAATTATGGAGACTAAAGCCTTGATAGAGAGTACAAATATCAGGGGCAAGAGAGGACAGCCATCTCTAATTTCTATCAATATGGGGATGTTTGCTGAATATTCTGCATTTATTTTAACTTTGGTTGAGAAGCTTTATAGTGGAGTTGGATGAATGTATTCAACTTTGTGCCTAAATGTGTCTTATCCAAGACTTTCATCAAGTGTAGCCAGTCAACATTGATGAAATAATTCTCTACATCTAGTGAGAGAAGGACCCATTGGCTGATCACTCTGATCTGCTACCTCCATCAGAGTGACTTCCGATCTCATTCCAAGGCCTGTAAATTAAATGCTACTAGTGGGGCTGTAGTATTTAAACTGGCACCCACCTTAGTAGCCCCTTAAACCATGTCCTAAACCTGCCATTTGCAGCCTGAAAGCAGTTTTAAACTGCCCGTTTCATTTGGCTATATAACCCCCTTGACAAGCTTAACCCCTCCCTTTAACTGCATATATATTACTCCTAAGGTAGACCTTAGAAAGCCCATAGGGCAGGGTGCCGTTTAAATAAGAGGTTGGACATGTACCTTTAAGTTTTACATGTCCTGGTAATGTAAAACACGTAAATTCATTTTTCATTACTGAAAGGCCTACATTTCCCATAGTATAACATTAGGTTACCTTGCTACATTTAATAAATGATATCTTTTGCTTGGAAGGGGCTAGGAATATCATATTTGATGTCTGCGGAATTGTAATTTTAAACTTCCTTTAATGGCAAAGTCTGATTTTTAGTCACAATTCCAAAAATGCCACTTTTAGAAAGTTGGCGTTTTCTTGTTTTAACTATTTGGTGACCTCTGCCTGTCCTGGATCACAAGACTGGGTGTAGTAGGCAGTGGACTTTGTTTATTCCTCCCAGACAGCCACACAATAAAGGGATTAGATGTGACTGGATTGGCCATCAAATGGCCAGATGTTGGGGCAGAGCTGGATACAGCCCCACTTGCAATTGATTAGGGAGTTCTCTGCCTTCACACAAATGTCTTGTCACCCCTGCAGTGTTCATGCAGCTAGCTTGGAGCCATGGCTGAGGAGTAAGGAACTTCCAAGTACTTCAAAGGGAATTCTCTAGAAACATCTACTTCAAAGCAGGCACCAGGCATGCAAAGATGACATTCAGACCTACTCTTCAGTTAACTTTCTGCACCTGCAGAATAACTCTCAGAGAACTGCCATCTGCTGTGACCTGCTGTGTTCTTAACAAGACTGCCTTGCTGCATCTGAAAGGTCTGCTTTGCTGCTGGAAGCCTTCCTTAAATCCTCAGAGGCCAGCCCTGCTGCCTGAGGCCTGGTTCATCATTAGCACCCAGTACTACCAGAGTGACTCCAAGGGCTAGTTTGCTGTCCTCCTGTTCAGAGGCCTCAGGGACAGAAAAGGCTCCCTTTATCTTGAACCTCCAGTCTGGGTGAGTCCTGACCCCTCAAGCGGTGCCCCTCCAGTCCTGGACCCTTGGCGGCAGTGATAAAGGTTCCCTGATTGCCAAAATTCAAGACTTTGGACTTAAAAAATCTTTGGCTAAAAAGGGTTTGAGAACCGAGGGAAGACCAGGATGAACCTACTTGTCTATCTGCCCCAGGTGCATTGCCATGCATTCTAACTTTGAGGCAGATCCCTGTACATTCTTCTCTGAAGAAGCAAATCCTGTTCAGTGGCCCTTCTGTGAATGGGTATCTGGTCTCCTGGAACCCTCATCAGCTTGAGCCTCCAGCTTCGTCTTGCTGAAGGTTTTTAACTTCCAAAAAAGTGACTAAGTCCAAACATAAAAATATTCTTTGTGACTTGGCCCAGTGGCTCCCTGACGATTATGCTCCCTCCTCAGATACTGCCTGAATCCTTGCCCCGGCGAACTATACCCCCTCAGAAAATGTCTTCAAAATTTCTTCTAAGGTGGAAGATGAGCAGCAAGCAGGACCAATCTACTTTTATATCAGACTCACTGTCCAAAGACTGGACATATTTGTCGGCCATATTTGTCAACTTTAACCCAGTCTTGTGCGACTAGATGCCCACGGTTGGTGCTTTAATCTTTTAGGTGCTCGTTTTTACCTTAAACTTTAAAAATGCATGACTTTAGTTCTACTGATTAGATTTTTGTTATTTTGGTGTCACATAATTTATTAAAATGAGCTCTATTTCTCTAAATTGGTGTGAGATCTTTCTTGTGTTTTTGCCTTTATTACTGTATGTGTGCTGCATAAGTACTTTACAATGTGCCTCTTAATTAAGCCCGACTGCTTTTGTGCCAATCTACTGGAGGGTTAAGCACAGGTTAATTTAGTGACTTTTTGTGGTTCACCCTAATGGGGATTTAGGCTATTGGCTAAACAGGGGTCACCCCTCCTTCAACCAACAACCCAATTTCTCACAGCCTTTATGTATTCCTCCCAGACAGCATCACAATAGGATTTTGGCAGTATGGGCCATCCTAGCTTAAGGCGGGGCAGAGCTTTCACCTGCCACAATTGGACTTTAAAGGCCTTCACACTTGGCTATTGTGCCCCGGACAGATTGGAACCAGGGCAGCAAAGTGGGAAATTCCAGACACCTCCGTAGGGGTAAACTCCAGTGGCTTTTCACACTTAAAAGTGGGCAACAGGCATAAAAAGAGGGCCCTCAGTTCCACTCTTCAGTACGCTTCTGAACTTGTGGATACTACAGAAGAAGGATGCTCTGCTGCCCTGCTGCTTGAGGCCTGCCTTCTTACTGAGAAGGAAGACAGGAGCTGCACCCTTCGTCCCAGGCAGACTGGACTCCAAGGATTACTGTCTGATCTCGTAATCTGATTTACAGGGACATAACAAGCTCCAGACGACTCCCTGCATCTGCCCTATTGGTCTGCTGCATAGATCTGCAACTTGAACGGCCTGAGCCCTGCTGGGCTGTGCTGGAGTGAATTACTAATCCCTAAGAGGTCCCCTTTTGATATCAAATAATTGTAATCTATTTATCTACAAACTGTTTGCATATAAACACAATTTGGATTCATTCAATCATTATAATCTGTATTTTATTTATAAACTATTTGAGATTATTCTGAAATTTGACACCCACTACCATTTTAAGAAGTAGGTTACTTTTCTCACATTTTTCATTGCTTCTCTTTTGTTACATTAAAAGAATAGCCTCTCTTTTGGTCACGAATGGCAAAATGTCACCCATCACGTTAATCTGCATTTAGCTTTTTCTGATCTTGCTATGGCTAATGGTGGTGCTGTTCAACTGTCTCTTTGCAATTTGTAAAATAAATCAATGTTGGATATGGCTATAAGTTTTCTATTACACTGACACTTTATATCTATTTTACGTTTTGTTTGGGCTTGCAGAGGATGTCAAAAAGCCATCTATTAGTTGTGTTTTAGTTTTGATTACACATTTGCATATGGCATGGAGTAGCAAATCTCTTATTAAGGGGAATGCACTTCAGTTCCTCTTATTTCTTGCCAAGTGCTTCTTGAGTCATTTCATACCTGATTCTCAAGACTAATTTTATTTCTTGGAAAATTTGGCAATTTCTGCCTGTGTAAAGGTACAATTTGGACAATTCAGTCTTAATTAAATCTCTCTTTAATTAAATTCTCTCTTAATATCCTGTCAATATGCATTTTTAAATGCATTCGTTTCCTAATAACCTCCATACAGGAATTATCTAACATGATCCACATCAACATGCATTGATCTTGTTATTTGTGAAAGTTGTCATCTACAATTGTTGATGCTAAACTAAGTAACTGGATCAGAAGATGAGTAGAAGGAAAATACAACGTATCTAAATCTATTTGCCGAAATACCAAATGTTGTGCTCCTATTTGGTATTTGCAATATAAACATGTTAAAATAGTTAAATGAATGTGGACTGTAACTTGTGTGCAAGCTGGTGAAGGCAATGAAGGAAAATGTGCCAAACGCTGTATGATACATGCATCTTTGGTTTCTGCATGCTGGGCTTTTCCAGACAGAAAGCAATTAACGTTGGAAAAAGCTGAAACAAGCTTTCAAATGGGCCATGGGAATCTGAAAAATAAACAGATGACTAAATAATCCAGCTGCTAGCTTCTCACTATCCTGTAGTGCTGTTATGTGTTTGTTTTGTATAGAGTTGAAAAGAATATCACTTTGCTTTTATGGCCTTTTCTCAAAAGAGATTGCTGTCAGGTAGAGTTCTGTCATGAACTCCTGCATAATTATTTTTAAAAATGAAAAATTAGAGACTTTGTGAACACCTGGTAAGAGTTCTATTTGGCATGTGTCCAAGTTTTAAAATGTAGAATGTGCAGAACATAAAAGGATGTTTCAACGAGGATTATACCCTCTGGGCAAGTATGGGGCAACAGAGGTCCCCTTCTTCCTTCTATTCCATTCTCTTAGCAAGCTACTTGGCACATGAGTATTAAAAAAGTGTGGAACTGCTCACTGAAAAGTTTTGTTAATTTTGCAAATGTTATATGACAGAGAATCTGCACATTTCACATATTTCTGCAAGATCATTAAAAGATCACACAGGCACTATTCATGATAGTGATAGGGGTTAGTTGTGTTAGACTTGCATATCACAGTCATTATGTGGATGAAGAGAAGGACTGTCCTTAGGTCGCCTCACCATGTTCTAAAATGTTTCTATCAATACAGGATTTCTCTCCTTTTTTTATTTTACTTCAATAAACTAGCCTCATCAAATGCACCCTGTTCATAGATCGAGATAATAATTTCATGTTATTCTCAACTTTTGACTGACAGCACTCTTCTACTACTTTAATGAATAGTCACTTTTGGGCTATGTTTACTTTTTGCCTGATCTGTGTTTGCGAAATCTCATGTAAATAAATGAAAAAAGAAATCTTAAAAAGGGCTTTAAGCCCGTCCATTACTTACCAATTCGGCTCCCACATCACTCTTATTTCCTTCCTTCCTATTTGTCAGCACTTCCTCCTGGGCTTCACGTGGCCAGTGTCTTTCCACTGACAACAGGCTCCTGCAGACTTTTTTTTGGTACTTTTCGGCATGTACTCTTAAACTGCATGCCTCCGCAGTCCCCACCATCACCCAACACCCTCTTTGCACTCTCCGTTAAGTCAAATCTTTTCTTTCTTAACCCGCCCACCATCTATTCTTTTTAAACCTCTCCACTTGCAGGACCTTGCACTACTTTCCTCGTTTTTCCATTAGATGGACATCTTGTCAAAATTGTGCCTCAATTGGAAACCATTAATACATTGAGTAGCATTCAGGTACGTTCTCTTGTGCTATTTGTTGCCTCCAGAAGTTTAAATTAATGGGTCATTAACTTATGATAAAGCTTTCAGCATTACATTATTGGGAGAGAGTGACCAAACCACGACTCGTTCATTGTGTGTAAAAGGCCGCTTTATTGGAACAGGTGCCCCTGAGCCTACCCCGCCTGGCCTTTGCCTTACAAAACTAAAACCTCACTAGACATCGAATAACCTGTCCCTGCCCCTCCCCCTCCCCTACCCCGGTCCCTACCCCCTTACTCTCATCCTGTCTTTTCCTTCTCCTCTTGTCTCCTTACTTTCTCTCGTCCTACCCGCTTCTTTGAAGCTGTCCGCTAATGAGCAGTCTCCTGCGTGTCCATGTCTAATTAATGCTCCTTCCCGTCCTAATACCTGAATTGCCCTGCCAACTCCGTCCTCCACCCGAGCTTTTAGTAGCTGCCCTGCAGCTGTCCCCGCCACTGCACGCACCTGTCCAAAGCGACGCCCTACCCAAAGCACGGACACCTGCTCCAACAACTTCGACCTGACAGAGGGAGGGAGGGCGGGAAAGGAACACGGAGCTACCGGACAGAGCCCTGGCCACCAGGTCACCTTTTCTAAAATGGTGCCTGAGGCCACAAAATGTCCGACTAAATACTTATCCCACCCACCATAATTGGCACCCTGGACACCCAACCGCGTCGCGGGTCATGCCACCTCTCCCAAAAACCCCGGGGGGGAACTCCTCGTTCCTCCTCTTCCCCCCTGAGGCCCCATTTTCAGTGAGGTGCGTGTGTGTCAGTGGGCTTTGATTCACAGCACGCACTCCCTGGTATATCACCTTCAGCTTTTGCTGAAAATCATACGGGCTTTTCCCTGTCCTAGAAACAAGCGCATTCTAACCTGGATGCATTATTACGAGATGTATTGAAATGGTTTTCTATTGACTCAATGATTCAGATTTGGCAGGGCCTGGGGATAATTTATTAGGAGTACTTCGTAATTGTGAACTGTAAAATGATCTTGATAAATAGTCTATAGTAAAGCCAATGGATTTCGCCTAAGTGAAAGCTACTGATTTTTCAACGCTTTTTTTTCATATTTCATATTGAGCTCCAGTGCAACATGGTTTAAAGTAAAAAAAAAAAAAAAACTATTTGGCGCAGCAACAAAAAAAAGGTTATAATGCAGTCAGCATTAACCACGTCATAGCAATTTTTTTTTTACTTTAAGCCATGTTGAGCACAAGGTCAGCTGCCATACAGCATGCAAAAAACATTGCCAAAGCCAGTAGATTTCGCTTAGGTGAAACCTATTGGAATTTCCAATGCTTGCTCATTCAGTTGTGCATTATCGCTACTTCAAATAAATTTCCTCTATTTGTGTTCACTCCAGATGGAAAGCCTAATATCGAGAGAGTCGTCATTTTATTTTAAAGTCGCGTAGCTAAAATTAGCGTTCTTTAATTACCCCATGTGTAAAACAACAGAAAAGCGGCACACACTTTTATATGCTTTTCAATACAACACTTTACATAGTCTTTGGGATTCCGTCTTTTCTTTCGCTCACATCACTTCAGAAGGTACCACTCATGAGCGTGAAAGGGCTTCTTGCACTTACGATTTTAGCTACATATCTACTGATTTTTGCACTTTAAATCAGACAATGTGCATCTATGCATTAATTAAACATAATCCGCGGATCTGGTTTAATTCACTGCCAATTATTGAACAGTGGATATTCATACACGCTGTTTTCTTTTGCAGATATATAGATGAAAGTTAGCATGAGGGTGGAAATACTCCCTTCTGTAGATTGTATTGAAGCCTCTCTATATACCTCGACCATTTAATGTTCTGCTTTTATTAATACTTGATTATAAAAAAAAGTTAGCGAGCCATGGTCCATCATTGTTGAAGATGGCAGTCTGCAAGCTGTATGTTTGGGGCATATACACAGATAAAGGCTGGAAAGTTATTTTTTTGGGTGAAATCTTCATGGGTGGTGGAACATTTTAACATCTTACTAATTTGATGAGAAATACTGATTGGAGGAGAATTGCTAGCTTATGGGCGCATAGTGGCAACAACAGTCTCTGCCACATCACCTGTCTAGGTAAAGCTTGAGCAGAGTGAAGGATATGCATCCTGAGTTATGCAGAACTGGAACAGATAATATCTTGCGTCCAGGATATTTAGTGGATGGTATCCCACCCAAAATTGAAAGTGTGAGGAGAGTGTGTTGAGCTACTAAATTTATAAACCTTGAGAGTGATGGACTAGCTGTCATGAAATGAATGAACCAATACTGAAAAGGAAAGATAACACTTTGCAGGGCACATAGTGAGAAGAAAACAAAAAAGCAGGGCACTGCCAATAGTATTTGGATTGCTCCAAGTAAAAAACAATCCCTTTACCTGTACTCAAGCATGTTGGTAATCTGATTTGGTGCCCTTGTGAAAGTGAACAGAAATCCTGAAATTTAAGGTTTGAGGTAATTGTACATCATGGGTCCATCATTAATGGGTGAGTCCCTGGAACGAAGGCATGGGTTAAACGAGAAGACTGCAAGAGCTAGAAATAGCAACAATGGTGAGCCATGGGTCCTTCAGAGTTGAAAAAAGCCGTGTGTTTGGGGCACATATACACATGACGGTTACAAAATCAGAACAGTGTAGAAGCGAGAATGTCTCTTGCAGCAGGGCCTGGAATTGATAGTATTGTAATGATAACAAAGTGTGAATGAGAAAGATGACTCTCAATGAATAATTACAAGGTTCTGTGGGGTCAGATTTTAATATGGGAATACCTGTAAAATTACAGAGGATTAAGCTAAAGATATTCTGACACAGGTGAACGGCCGAACTCCATAGGTGGAGGCATTTGTTTGTTGGATGGAGTAGGACCATCCATACCAGCAAGGGCAAAAAAAACTATTTTAATTGACTAGTCATCACAACAGTGAGCCTCTGCTGAAATGGTGTATGCTAAGAAGGTCTGAATGCCATTTAACGCAATGAGGAAAGTAATTTTTTCAGCAGCGATAGAACTCATGAGGACTCATGACTCATGTGAATGGTAAAATGTCCACTACAGAAGGTCCTTTCTTCCTGGGTTTCCCTCAGGAAATAATAGTAGTTGTGCACTACGGTGCCCTGTGGGGCTTACAACCACATTAGCACTGCTCTTCAGGTCCTCACTATGGAAGTAACAGTAAAGGAAGAAATACATTCATTGGCATGGAAGCCATCTCGCATAATGACTATTAGCAGGATCAGACATTTGTGCAAAATAGTTTGCAATACAGTGGATTTTATTATCAGACCTAAGCTCCCATCTTTTGTCAAGAAAATCACTGTAAGGAGTTCAAACCACCTCACTTCAGTGGGACATAATCATCCTCTGCTACTGAAAAGTTATCTGATTTCTTCAAAATAACTTATTCCACAGTCTAGTTCAAAGCAAGCAGACAGTACCCCTCTCTTTATATGCACAGTTTAGCAGGTCCTTGCTCTTTAATACATTGAGGACATTTTCTAAAACTGTATCTCAGTCAGTGAACTCTCTTCCAGATGTGTGTGCTTTGATACACATAGATATGGAACAGAGCAATACAACAGTTGACAGATTCTTTATCAGTTTAGTAGCAGTCCCACAGTGTCACTTACCTCATAATTGCAGAAATAGATAGAGTATGTCATGCTCATCTTGACCCAAAAAACTGGAGATTGGTAAACTTAAAGGAAACTTCCTCAATGATAATCCTAGGAAGAATGGGAAATATGATAAATAACATTGGGGGTCTTCATTAAGATTAAACATCTCTTATAAGCACTTCCCATCCTTTATTGAAAAAACATAAATTTTCAGTCTACACAAAATATAGTTCAGAGAAAGATGTACATACAATTTTCTCATACTCTTTGGAAATTCTCTGCTTAAGAAAATCATTAACCATGAATAGCACTTTCTGCACAGAACCAAGAACACAAATGATCAAAGATTCTGCACTGTCTCTTACATAGAAGGGCTAGAATAATAAGGTTCTGTCTCTCAACATACCATGATACCAAGAAATGGACACAGGACATTGAATTTACCTTTTTACAAACAACCTAACATATCTGATGGTCATCCAATTCCTCTTACCTATGATTTATCTGTATGCAGTTTGTATTGAAGCTTAGATGTATCTATGTTTATTTTTTGTCTGTTTCCATAATTGATAAAATTGTCTAATTCACAAAAACAGAATGAATTGCTTTATTTATGTCACATGACAATTGAGGATGGAAATGTTGCAAAAGTATCAATGGCAACTCTTAATAGTGACATGTTTGTATTCTTAGATACTAACTCTGCAGTCCAAATAAATCATTCCAGTCATTTTGATACTGAACATATCTATTTAAATTCTATTCCAATTCTTGATCCGTCCATGACTGCTCTTCTGTTTGATGATGATGTGATAATGAAAGACCTACCTGTATCTTTAAATATTTGTGAAAGCCCTTCCAAAATCTAGACACAAGCTTTTATCCTCTAACTGAAATTAATTTTTGATTATATATTGTAGGCATAGCTGTAAAGTTTTTCTATCCAAAGGCAGTTTCTGAATGGGATTAAAATGTGTCATTTTAGACAAGGTTTCAACTAGTAAAATAATAATAGCATACACCTTGTATTCCAGCGTTTCAGTGATAAAATCTAATGTAATAATTTCCCAGGGCATGGCAGGTGTCTGCATTAAATGTAATAATCCCCGTCGTAATGATATAGCAACTGTGCTGTACTAAATTCCTCACTAGTCTGAATAAGCAGTTGCATTTCTTCCTTCCAGGTTTCTTGCCAATACTACCTCTTTACTAATTCCAGAGTCCTAATCAATCCAAATCATCTGACTAAACAAGTCTCATGCATCTCCTTCAAGATCTGTCTATTAATTTCAAAATGTGGTACAAACACTTTCTTTTTGTAAAATAAAAGCTTACCCTGAAGTTCACTTTCTGGACCTATGTTTTCCCATCTTTCAGTACTTCTGATGTTATTATTTCCTTGATCAACTAACACAATTAATTTTTAAGAAGGAAATATATGATGATCTAAAAATGATTTGGCTGACCTATTAACTCATAATTTATTCAAGATTAAGCAGATCAGCTTCATCATTACAAATACCTATTTTGAACCACAAGACAAAATCAAATTCTGAAAAACAAGCAGTGACTGTTCCATTATTCTACCTCTACATTCCTCAAAAACATCCGATTTTTATGATCTTTATATATTGTGAACGGGTATCTTGCATGCAATAAATAATGATTTGATTCTTTTTGATGTCAATTTAATTGCCATAAACTCCTTTCTTTAATGGTATTAATTTTTGCTGTACCGAGGGTCAGATTTAGAGTTTGGTGGACAGGGTGTTCTGATATAAATGCAGCAGAGTATCCTGTCTGCCAAATGGGCGGACCTCTGGCTGTATTTAGAGTCACATGAACCACCCTGTTTCTGCTCGTAGAAACTTACTCCGACTGTCCAATGGACTTGGGGCATCGTTGGAAGTACAACAGATCATCCACTCTATTTAGAGAGTACTTTATGATCACCTTCTTTTTCTCTTCAGGACTGCCAGGAAAAATGTAATGTGTCCTCTTAGACCTGGCATCCTTAGCATAGTCTCCCCCTGCCTTTTTGCCTTTGCTACCTATGTTTTGACTGTGTGCTGAACTTTGTTTTTGCTGGTTTTGGTACTCTGGGCACCTTACCACTGCTGACCAGTGCTAAAGTGGAAGTGATCGCTGTGTGAATTGTGTGGATAATTGGCTTTCCCACGATTAGCATATTTGATTTACTAGTAAGTCCCTAATAGAGTGCATAGATGTGCCCAGGGCCTGTACATCAAATGCTACTAGTGGGCCTGCAGCACTGTTTCTGCCACCCACATACGTCGACCTGTAAGCACGGCTCAGACCTGCCACTGCTGTGTCTATGTGTGCAGTTTTAAACTGCCAATTTGACCTGGCAAATGAACCCACTTGCCAGGCCCAAACCTTCCCTTTTTATACATGTAAGGCACCCCTAAGGTAGGCCCAAGGTAGCTCCATGGGCAGGGTGCAGTGTATGTTAAAGGTGGGACATCTCCTAAGTAAAAAACTTTAAGGGTGTCAAGCTCATTGTTTTGCTGAGTAGACACTATGGGGCATATGAATGATGCCCCTAGGACCACCTTGAGCCACATTTGTGCCATTGTTTTACGCAAATGTGGCATTAAGGTGGCATTTCCCACACACCATATTTACAAAGTGGCGCAATGCAAGCATTGCGCTCTTTGTAAACCCTTGTGTCACATTATGCCTGTACCAGGCATAATGTATGCAAAGGGGCATTCCCACATAGGAGGCCCAGAAAAATGACTAGTGAAAATTACTAGATTTCACTGTGCCATTTCTTGCATCATTATCAATGCCGGCCTAAAGCAGGCGTTAAGATGACACTCCCATTAAAAACAATGGGCCTCCCTGTGCTTTGCCGCATTAGTGCCATAATGTATGGTGTTAATCCAGCAAAGCGCCACATTAGCGCCATAAGTTATGATGCTAATGTGAACACAAGTGCCATGGTGCAGCGTATTGTACATATGGTGCACACATGGTGCAATTAGAGCGACGCAACGGGGCACTAGAAAAGTGGTGCATCATGAATGATGCACCCTTTTTCCATGAAAATGCCCCAATGTTTCACATCAGGGTGGTCTCTCGGCAACGTTTTAGTCAACTGAATCCATTAGCAATGTGTTTTTGAAGACATTTTAATAGATAAACTCTCTCTCTCTTAAAGCATAAAGGGGCTGATTTATATGTTGGTGGAAAGGGTGCTCTGTTGCAACGGTGACCGAGTACCCCTTCCGACACAATAATATTCTACCCACCCAATTTAAATGTGAATGGTCCTTTGGTGTAACAACAGAAAGGACTAGTCCATGGTTGCACCCCTCTAACTGAGTAAGGGCTGTCAGAAGTTGTCCTTTATGTCCATGCACCTAGTTTATATAGGAGAACATACACATCAATTTTCACTGCCTGTCACCCCCAGGAAAACTCTGGTGGTAAGGGGCATTGAAAACTGCAAAATGCCCCCCTCGCCACGGGAGCTATCTCCTATCATGAGGGAGGCCCTGATTTTTATTTTTTTATTTTTTTAAAACCCTGCTTTGGGGTTTTATTTGTTAAAAAAAAATACATTTGCCAAATGTCATGATCATGTTTGATGGAGCAGTACGGCAAAGTTCCAATTCACTGGCAGGAACCGCCTTGACAGTTATTCCTGTCAATGCTTGAAATGTCTGCTGGTCTGACTGGCATTTTAAAAGCTGGTTGTTGGGACCGTTGCCAGGGCAACAGAGTAATTTACTCCATCCCCCTGGCAGAGGATGGCCTGACAGGCACATTTTAAATGAGATCCAAAGTCCTTTAAAAGAAAGAATTGTCACAGATTTTTTTCAATACATCAATGACAGGTGAAATGAGATGGAAGAGTTTCAGCTGCCTTTTTACAAATTACATATGAATAATCTTAATAGTGTTCAGAAATTCAGCTCTTTCCTTCTAAAATGTGGAAACTGGTGGATGTAACTCTGGTTCTTGACAAGCCTGCTGCGTTATCTACTCCTTTAAGTAATTATTATAACACTGCTGAGATGTAAAGTGACTATTCCCTTTTCTCCAATCTATATCTTGTTTATGTTGTAGCAACCACGGACGGCCTAAAGTTCATGAAATTTAATATTAACATTGATTCATTCTTGATTTATTTTTAATATGACATTAAATATGCCTGAGTATTATAAGTATTTGGTCTTGAACTCAAAGACCTTTCATTATTAGCCTGCACCAGAAAAGGTTCTCTCTTTTGTATAATAGGCCAACCTAATCTCTGAACTATTCTTCAGTTCACAAAATTCTATGGTGGATTGTCAGTTAATTAATGCTCCTAGAACATAAAGTCAGACTCTTTATTCTGTATGGATACAGTCATAGTAAATGCTTTGGAAAAACCTTTGTACTGCAAAACCAATTTTATGTGCACGTCAGTGAATGCTGAATATGTCACAGAACTTCCCACTGTCTCACATTTTACTAGGTTTGTTACTAGTGTCTCACATTTCGATAGGCCTATTACTTTAGCTCTCTGTGTTGAGAATAATGATTGGCTGGTGCTCTGTACCTATATTTTATAACCAGCGACCTCAAAGATAAGCAGGCACGCTGAACTCCAGAGTGGAACTACATATTCCAGACTGCTTTGCGGCCTCAGGAGGTGGACATTTTCACCAGCACCAGCACCGGCACCCACTTGACCAGACCAACAAGCGCTATAAAGCGCATAGGGGCACTTCGCAGCGCGGGATGCGGTGAACTCCAGAGTGGGACTACATATCCCAGACTGCTTTGTGGCCCCAGGAAGCGGCCATTTTCACCAGCACCTGCACCCACTTGACAAGACCAACGAGCACTATAAAGCATGTGGGGACACTTTGCATCGTGGGATGCGTGCCCAGGCGAAGCCCAGTCCAAAGGCAGCCCGTCCACGCCTGTGGGAGCCCGGAGGAGGCTGGGCTTTTTATTATTGTATCGTCCTGCAGGTTGTATCATTGAACTAACTTTCTATAGAACACTTATCCGCTAATTGCAGTCCTTACAGAGGGTGGGGCAGGGGCAGGGTTAAAAACCAAGCAGAAAAGGCATAAGCATGCAGCTAATAACTGTATTATGGATAGAATTGACAACCTTCTGGGTGAATGCAAAGAAATTTTAACCTCTTCCCCGGATAGTGGCTCCAACGAAATTGGGGGCGAGTGCTCCCCAGTCAGGAAGTGGGCGGGTCACAAGAAAATTGCTGACATATTTGTAAAACATGGTCAACAGGTCACAGCCACAATAGGGTAGGGGGAGGGCCGGAATGTCATCACCCACGCTCCCTCATTACCAGTGAATGAGCATCACTAGATCTTAGTGACACTCTTCAGTGTACCAACCGCTTTAGCCCTTTAATCAATATTTCAGACCCACATGACGACCCCGACCCAGGCATCAGGGTGGGTGGGTCAGTAGACGTAAATGTGAATTTAGCCCATGCAAATGCACAGTACATCTTATGCATACAAGATTTAAAGAGTGATGTGTCAGAACTCAAGTCTATGGTTAATTCCTCAATCACAATATTCAAGTAGCTAATTCCTTCAGACGCCACGGCCATCATGAATCATATCTGTAGCCCAGTGCCAAATCCACCAGGTACCCCAATGAAGTTGCCCAAATTGCCAGTGACTAGTTGTGCTGGCCAACCTTTAGCGGATGCCAAGATCAAGAACTCTTATCAACCTCCCACACACAACAGCTTAGGTGCAGGAAAGGCATCTGGTGTCTGTTATCAAATCCCTAAATCCACAAGCGACACTGTCACTAAAGGCACCGCACAGCCTGCCATTGACCAGCCCCACTTTAATAACACGTTCTAATGGTCAAAGTTCCCAAACTACACCCACTGGCACAAAAGGAAGGGGAAGATTCTGTCAGAAATAAGGCAATTCTTTGGATTCCCCATGTGAGAGGCTCCTACTCTGTAAAACTGAGGATTTAATTGATGCATTCAGAAGGCCCGACTCAGATACACACCTTGATATGCTACAGTTGACATTTAGAGACAGGAGCATGGTAGATAGTCTTTTGGCCCTAGACGCGAGGACAAGTGCCCTAGGGCAATCTTGTGTCCAGTTCAAATACTCTAGGCTGCCTTCTCACTATGGGGTTCGTCCTACCCATTGCCCAGCAGGTAACCTATTTGCTCTCAGTGAGAATGATTGACTTGAACTACCATCCAAAACACATGTTGAACTACCCTCCGACCCATATAAAACAACTGTCCCTGGTCTGGCTGTAGTTTCCCAACACTGACACCACAAGCATATATGTCCCTCTTCCTAACAGGTTTCTTCAGACCGCCCCAGACCCATTGCACAACTGTGATAACACTGTACTTTCCTTTCCCGATGAACATCACTTGCCAATCCAGGAACAGACATCCAAGCCGTGAGAACACTACACCTATGGTTAGGAAAGCTCCCCTAGATGGATACCACATGCCAGCCCAGGAACCGCCGGGCAATACTGATAACGACCCCTCTCCCCTCAACCAACTCCACCTGCCAACGTATGGTATCTAACCTTTCAAATATCACATCAATGGACAGAGCAGTCCCTCTAATCACTGGGGTATGACTTTTCTCATGGAAGGTGGCAGGTTTGAGATCTGTCCTCTCCCTCCCGTCCTTTACCTCCTTTATTGAGGAACATGACATATGTCTTCTTCAGGAGATATGGTCGATTGATCCACTTTTTTGGACTGGCTACTCAAATTGTCACATCCCTGCTTTGCCCAGTACCAGGGGTAGGCCTTCCGGGGGTTTAACCATTTGGGCTAGAACATCACTAAACTGTCGCATATCACAGCTATCCATTGATTCCCCCGACCTATTAGGTCTTTGCCTATTATTCGGGACAGACACAGTTGTGATCATTTTTAACATATATACTAGAGGGGTTGGGTCTCCAAAACCCTCTGTGTTCTGGAGACATTTTTGTAAAATTGTCCCCGGCATCACCAAATCATTGTGGCAGGGAACTTCAATGTCACATTTGAACCTCTTGACTGGGATGATCTTCGGTTTACCCACGAGGAGGATCGGGTATGGTCTATACCTGCCTTGGATATCCCACCCATCAAAAGGTGGACGCAGGTTGCTGTCCAAGTAAAATCACTGATCGTGGAATTTGGACTCAGGGCACTTAATGGCAGGACTAAATCTGACGCAAAGGGTTGCCATACATACAGGGAGTGCAGAATTATTAGGCAAATGAGTATTTTGACCACATCATCCTCTTTATGCATGTTGTCTTACTCCAAGCTGTATAGGCTCGAAAGCCTACTACCAATTAAGCATATTAGGTGATGTGCATCTCTGTAATGAGAAGGGGTGTGGTCTAATGACATCAACACCCTATATCAGGTGTGCATAATTATTAGGCAACTTCCTTTCCTTTGGCAAAATGGGTCAAAAGAAGGACTTGACAGGCTCAGAAAAGTCAAAAATAGTGAGATATCTTGCAGAGGGATGCAGCACTCTTAAAATTGCAAAGCTTCTGAAGCGTGATCATCGAACAATCAAGCGTTTCATTCAAAATAGTCAACAGGGTCGCAAGAAGCGTGTGGAAAAACCAAGGCGCAAAATAACTGCCCATGAACTGAGAAAAGTCAAGCGTGCAGCTGCCACGATGCCACTTGCCACCAGTTTGGCCATATTTCAGAGCTGCAACATCACTGGAGTGCCCAAAAGCACAAGGTGTGCAATACTCAGAGACATGGCCAAGGTAAGAAAGGCTGAAAGACGACCACCACTGAACAAGACACACAAGCTGAAACGTCAAGACTGGGCCAATAAATATCTCAAGACTGATTTTTCTAAGGTTTTATGGACTGATGAAATGAGAGTGAGTCTTGATGGGCCAGATGGATGGGCCCGTGGCTGGATTGGTAAAGGGCAGAGAGCTCCAGTCCGACTCAGACGCCAGCAAGGTGGAGGTGGAGTACTGGTTTGGGCTGGTATCATCAAAGATGAGCTTGTGGGGCCTTTTCGGGTTGAGGATGGAGTCAAGCTCAACTCCCAGTCCTACTGCCAGTTCCTGGAAGACACCTTCTTCAAGCAGTGGTACAGGAAGAAGTCTGCATCCTTCAAGAAAAACATGATTTTCATGCAGTACAATGCTCCATCACACGCGTCCAAGTACTCCACAGCGTGGCTGGCAAGAAAGGGTATAAAAGAAGGAAATCTAATGACATGGCCTCCTTGTTCACCTGATCTGAACCCCATTGAGAACCTGTGGTCCATCATCAAATGTGAGATTTACAAGGAGGGAAAACAGTACACCTCTCTGAACAGTGTCTGGGAGGCTGTGGTTGCTGCTGCACGCAATGTTGGTGGTGAACAGATCAAAACACTGACAGAATCCATGGATGGCAGGCTTTTGAGTGTCCTTGCAAAGAAAGGTGGCTATATTGGTCACTGATTTGTTTTTGTTTTGTTTTTGAATGTCAGAAATGTATATTTGTGAATGTTGAGATGTTATATTGGTTTCACTGGTAATAATAAATAATTGAAATGGGTATATATTTTTTTTTTGTTAAGTTGCCTAATAATTATGCACAGTAATAGTCACCTGCACACACAGATATCCCCCTAACATAGCTAAAACTAAAAACAAACTAAAAACTACTTCCGAAAATATTCAGCTTTGATATTAATGGGTTTTTTGGGTTCATTGAGAACATGGTTGTTGTTCAATAATAAAATTAATCCTCAAAAATACAACTTGCCTAATAATTCTGCACTCCCTGTATAACAAAGTCAGCCACACTAGTAGAATTGATTATTGTCTAGTCGATATAAGATTATGGCCCCTAGTCATTGACATGATGGTTATTGAGAGATCTGAAAGAGACCATAACCCTGTTTCAGTCCATATGTCTGCTTTGTGTAACCACTTGTCCATGATTGAAACCCCAGTAACAGCACCAGAAGGAATTAGTCTGGTTAATGACAAACATCACCTAAAGCGGAATAAGGTTTTGGCTCGACCAATGCTCATCAATGCTGCTAACAACATCTTGAAGACCACATTGATGGGTTTAGAGACGGGTCCCGCAATCCCTAATGAGAAAATAAGCTTAACTAACACCTCATGTTTCGAGGGCATTGCGCCCCACTTCTCAGTAGATATAGTTCCTGATTGCAAGAGGCTTATGGGTAGGCATTGCTGCTTTAATAAAGATTGTCGGTCCTCAAACAAGCATTTAATCCAAGCTAATAAATCTAAGGATGTAAACGCCATTCACTCAGCTAGAAGGTCCTACAAATCAGCTGTCTGCAAAGCCAAGCATGAACAAGATGACAAGTGCTGGGCTACACTTAATGATGCTGCACGAGAGAGGAACTGTAGTGAGTTCTGGTCCTTGGCAGCGCGTGGGCCAGGAAATAGCGCACTGAACATTACAACTAATATTACTCCAAAGGACTGGGTAGACCATTTTAGTGGGTTGTACTCATATGACCATGATAGTATACCCTCTGAACATAAGGACTCTTGCTCAAATATCATTCTAACACCCACCCCTCCAGTGCAGCAACTGTTCTCCTATGCAGAAATAGCATAGTCCTAAGGTACTCTAAAACGTGGTAGGGTACCTGGCTCGGATGGTGCTCCAGCAGACCTATTCTTAACTTAGAAGGAATTCTGGTCAATATATATCACCAGCATATCGAATGCAATAGCATCTGTGGCGCCAATCCCTGAGTCCTGGAAGTGTGCCATTGTAGTCCCGATTTTTAAAAAGGGTGACAGAGCCCTCCCTTGTAATCATAGGCCAAATAGCTTAATAGACTGTGTGCAGAAAGTGTTTTATCACTGCCTTTTAGGCAAGATTCAAGACTGGATGGCTGAACATGACATTCTTAGTCCTCTTCAGGCAGGTTTTCATAAAAAAATATCCACCATTGAGCAAGCCCTCAGGTTTTTGCTTTTATAATGGAATACAGTTTTTATTGGCAAAGGGCATCTTAATGTTGCTCATGTGGATCTGAAATCCGCATTCGATCTAGTACCCCGTAACAAGCTGTGGGAAGTTCTTTCCCAAATGGGAATCCCCAAGCACGTTCTTTCACTATTAATTCAGTTTCATGAGGGTAATTATGTATGTGTCAGGTGGGATGACAAGGGGCAGCTAACTGACAGACTGTCAAGGGGTGTATGGCAAAGGTGTGTCCTTGCCCCCACCTTGTTTTCTTTTTACATTATTGATACTGTCCCCTCTATACTCAGAGTGGAGGCTGATGCACCATCGTTAGGCACACAAAAAATTCCGATCTTGCTCTTTGCAGATGATAAACTCCTGATATCCAAGACCCCAAGTGGATTACGGAAACTCCTCACGTGCTTTGAGGAATTTTGTTCCACGTGGGGACTTTAAATCAATGCCTACAAAACTAAATTAATGACGCTCCATCCCCACAGATCCTTCAGAGAGAAGTTTATCATCCAGGGTACCCCACTTGAAAAGGTGGGCACATTTTGTTACCTGGGACTAATGTTAACTAAAAAAAGGTCTTGGAAATCACATATTGCAAAGCTGGCATTACAACTAAAGCAAACAACAGGGTTTTTAATAAAGGATTTTAATCTCTCGCACACCAAACCAATACGCCCTGCAATCCAGATATATGAAGCCAAGGCTGTGAGCTCAGCTCTTTACAGGGCTGAACTATGGGGCTATGCCAATGCCCAAGAAAATAACAATCTCTGAAAATAATTTCCCAAGAAATCTTGTGTCCCTCCCACCAAGCACTCCACTGTTCCCCCTTTTTAAGGACCAAGGCATGAAACGTATTGGCCACAAGGCCCACCTACATCCCATCTTGTACTGGCGGCATCTTTGGCCTGCCCCAGAGTTTGCTTCCTTTACTGTAGCCCTTCAGGTCATTTTAGAAGCTGACCATTCTCATAGTATCCCCTGGCTCAGACACATCAAGGGGTTACTTCATTCGCTTGGGCTTAGAGAACTCTGGGACTCTCCAACTACTGCCTCCTTTCCATCAAATTTCGACCTAAAAAAATTATATTAGCAAATGGTAGACTCTGAAGATCTGGGGGTTGCACTTCACTCCACACTAGCATGATCATTTTCCAATCTAAAAGAGACAAGCAAATACGAGGCCTTCTGAGACATAATCACCGTGCCTAGGCAAAGGAAATTGTACTTCCAGTTCCGCATAAGCACCTTGCCACTAAGATCACTTACTAGTTGCTGATCATATGGAGAAAGAACCATCTGCCCAGCTTGCAAAACACCTATTGAAAACCTCCCTCACGTTTTATTTGTCTGCCCTGCAGAAGCTGGCTCTCGTAGGAAATAGTTGGCCCCAGCTTGTAGACTGCTGGGAGTCCGCAGGTCCGACATAGCTCTTCGTATTCTCAGATCAGACACTTCCTGAACGTTAGTGATTGCTATTGCCAAGTTCCTTGGGCTAGTTAGATTGTTAGAGGAAAACGTTTATCTGCACTGAATTTCAATTTTTTTATTTAGTTATATGTATTGTACATATTTTATATAACCTTGTGTATTTATTTATTGCTGCTATGTGCTTTTATGGCCGCAGTGGCCGAAATAAAGTTCTCTTGACTGACTGAAGGAGAATTCAATGCAACTGTAAAATTTGCTATATTTTGCGACGAGTTTTGACTTCAAAATGGACCCTTTTGTACATGGAGCACATTCCTCGTCATGTTTATTCACGACTTCATATTGATGTCGTTCATAAGCTGTGTATTTCCTAATGTTTTTCTCTCAGTATTTATAAACTTGTTTCTGCAACTCTTTAAAATGACACCCATTTTTTACACCTTTGGTTAGTATTTGTGGCTCAGCACCAATCCTAATAATTTGACAAACAGCAATTTGTAATGACATATTTTCCTAAAGATGGTGCTTTACATTCTTCGCATGCCCTTGCTGTTCTTTATACACACTACTTTTGACTAGTAATTTCTCTAAACTACACCCACCATTACATTACAGGTACTGAGGCCCATATTTATACTTCTACACGCAAAACTGCGTTAGTGCAGTTTTGCGTGTAAAAGTATACCACCGGCTAGCGCCATTCCTGGACGCTGGCCGGGTGCCATATTTATGGAATGGCGGTAGCCGGCGGTAAAGCCTTATTAGCATCATTGTAAATGATGCTAACCGGGTGGGAGAGGCGTAGGGGGAACCGGAGGTTTGCGCTGAATTATGGCGCTACACTGTTTAGAGGCTAAAAAATGCCTCTTAGCAAAGTAAAGCTATTTACTGGTGCACAACCCCCATGGACATGTCTCCTGTCTTAGTAAAGACATGAGTCATGCCCACTACCCCAATGGCCATGCCCAGTGGACAAATAAAAAATGACGCTAATTCAGCCCCAACCAAGTATAAATATGCCCCTAAATATGGGAGTCAAATATTCCTGTTTATTAATACTTGCATCAGTCTATATTCCTAGATGACATATTCATATTTAAGATTATAAACTAGGGCACAATATTTACTTTTCATATACTACTAAAATTACTCTAATAGAAACACTCAATCTTCGTTGAAGGTTCTACTCCGGTATAGCGTTGATACAACCTTTTTTCTCTTTGGAGCATGAACATTCCATCATTCTAATTCTACTTCATTTATTTTCTAGTTTGCACTAGGATACCACTCCTTAAAGTAATATATTTTTTTGTTTCGATACTTAGCAGCCATTATCACTTTATGCACTTTCTTCTGCACTTTCTGCCTTGTAAATATTTCTCAGATTTTCTTTCAAGAGGCAGGACAAGAAAATGTCCTTACAGTAACTATACTCCTAGCTGCTTTCCCTTTTTTGTGATGGTTAACCGCATTGCGAGGTTCCCACTTGCAAGTAGATTTACAGCATTTATACTTGGTCCTATGTAAATACGTTTTTAGGGGTGGAATTACATTTGGTTCCCCTTCTCTGTAATGCATTTTATTTAATAGGTTATTCCTGATTTCAGTATATTCCTGGGTGCACCTCAAGTTCTGATAAGACTAAGGGGCTGATTTAAAACTTGACAGAGGGGCTAGTCCATCACAATGGCGACAGATATCCTGTCCACCGAAATCTAAATACCATATTGTCTTATGGGCTATAGATTTTGGCAGACAGGATATCCGTCATCGTTGTGCCAAAGTAGCCCCTTGGTTGAGTTCTAAAACAGGCCCTAATTCTTAAATATTTGGGTATCTATGACTTGATACAATGACAACTGAGGATGGAAATGTTGAAAATCAATCGCAACTCTTAGTAGTAATGTTTGTATTATTATATATTAATTCTACCATCCAAGTAAATCATTCCAGTCATTTTGTTACTGAACATATCTATTTAAAGGCTATTCCAATTCTTGATTAGTTCTCCCTGACTGCTGATCTCTTTGAGGATGATGTGATAATGAAAGACCTACCTGTATCTTTAAATATTTGTGAAAGCCCCTTCAAAATCAAATTAATTTATGAATGTTTAATTCACAATTTGTATCGAAAAAGTTTTCCTGTTCAACGTTTGTTGAGTTTTTCATGCACTTATTTTAATGAAAATGTTTTCTCTTTACACATTATGGGGTGCTTGCAGTTGCTCCGTCGGGCTGCTTTCACTGCTTTTTCTCATTGTATGCATATCAGGCACCTGTGAACTACTCCATATATCATGCAGACACCCACAAATATTTTTGGATGTCTTTTTTTTTTTACTGGCTAATATATTGTGTTACGTGGACTTTTAATTTTAAATATCCTTTATCAATTTATACCCTGGGTTATGGTGGGCACTTGCTTTTGAAAATTATTTTTGTGCTGACTTATTGGCATTACTTATCTCTTCATGAACACCTCTGTACTATGTGTACCTGTATTACTCAGTGATTAGACTGGGACATTGTCTCTTGATATTGATACTCTGGAAGAGTGCTGGATTTCACTAATACATTTTCATGTTATGGATATTTTCACTATTGAGTCAAGACAACATATTGTTTATGAAGAAATTATCTAGATGTCAATACTAGTTAATGGGGATGACATTTTGCATATATGATCTTTGTTGTAGATTATGCAGGGTATTAACTCATCCATGATACCGATGTGTCAGAATTGTAAAAAAATTGGGGGTAATCTTTCAAGCCGTGGATGTTTATAATTCTAGTAACAATGGACTGTATGACATCTTAATCTTCATATGTTACACAGGTATGTGTCACATATACAATTATAATATACTATTAGTTTACAGTACTGATGAAGGAAAGGAGTCATACAACCAACTGAAGAAAGTTGGTAGCTCTCATAAAGAGGAACTCTAAACATGACTGTCAGGACGTAAATAACTGAGTATTCTTCTGGCTGTTTTGATTATTACTGACAGACATAATTTTGTGATACAGAACTGGTGTGCAAATATTTTGTTTAATGGGCAAACAAAGCATTTTACTATCTTCTGATATTTTGAAATTGCAGCACTTTAGTTCTGTACTGCTCTAATCATTTTCATGGTTCTGAAAACAAAATCACCTCTCAAAACATATTTGTTCACCTTTCCACTCATTTTATTGATGATCTAATTGGATATCTAACATCCCTAGTATCTCAATTTATCTGGGTGTCTTGCAAACATGGGTTAATAAATCCTTTATTTCCTCACTTAATTCTTGAAAGAAAAATCAAACTTATTTCTTTTCATTTGGTGATTCTGCTTCCAAAATTAGTCAGATAATTTGTGTCAAATATACAATAATTCTTCAGTTCCTCGCCTTGGATTTTGCCATAGTGTCTAAATATTGTATTTATCAAATATTCTTCACATTTCTTGAATAAGACACTCAAAGTCATAGTCTAGTGACTATTCCATGAGACTAACAGAATTGCTACTGCACCTCCTGTAAATAATAAATAATAAATGGTTTCTAAGAATCTGGTGCTAGAAGGAGTCATGTGTTACATAAAAAAATTAAAGCTACATTGAGTTAAAAAGATAGTCGCTTTTTGAGAGTCTCCACTATATTTCTCTGGTGGTGCTAAATCCAACTGGTCGATAATATTTGTTTTTAGGGAATTTATTGAACCTACGATAATTAAAGAAGCTCCTTCACTGATAGGAGACATACTTGATGTTTGTGATTGGTTAGAATCAATCAATCACTCAATTTATAGAGCACATGCTATCCCAACAGGGCTTCCCAGTGCTGGTGGGGAAGAGAAGAAACAAAACTTAAAAGGTTAGAAAAGCCAGGTCTTAAGCATCTTCCTGAATGCTTCTGAAGAGTTGCAGAGGCAAAGACAGAGGGCTAGAGAGTTCCACAGCTCAGACCCTAACAGCCTAAAGGATGTTCTGCCCTGTCTAGACAGTATGGTTAGGAATTAAGGCAAGATTTAGTTCGCTACATCAAAGAGTCCGCTTATAATAGCAAATCAGAGAATGACCACACACTGAACTGGCTTGGTGCAAGGTTTCAAAAACAAAACATAAAGATTTACATGTAATGTTTCATTATTGAAAGTTAGTGCAAGCAAAAATATATTGACCAATGAAGACTCAACTAGGAATATGGCATAGAAGATGTGCCACCATATTTTGAACAGTATGTGAAAGCCTTCAACAGGTATTTGTAGCTATCAAATAGAGCTCATTAATCCAGCCTGGAAATGACCAAGTCTTCATGATTGTGTTTTGAGATTCGAAGGGTGAGAGCCATAGTATCTTTCTGAGGCATCATAGGAAGTCAAAGCAGCAGGCAACAACCTTAATAAATTGCTTTTACTATCCAGGCAAAACACCTGATTAGGGTTGGGGCAGTTGCCTAGTTCTTTAAGTCAACATTGAGGACCCAATAGCAGGAGTTGAATACCGAGGACCAATACATCTGTCTTGCTATCAATAAGCTTCAAGCAATTAAGGCCCAGATTTAAACGCAGTTTTGCGTAAAAAAGTATAGCACGGCTTGCGCCATTCCAAGACGCCAGCTGGGTGCCAAATTTCTGGAATGGCACAATTCAGCGCAAAGGGTGGGTTAACGTAATGGAAAATGACGTTAGCTGGGTGGGGATGGAGGTGGCGGCATGGGAGAACAGGGTATTGCACCAAAAAATGACATTAGGCTGGTTAGAGTAAAAAAAGATGACTCTTACCAGCCTTGTGTCATTTTTTGATGCAAAACCATCCATATCTTATAAAAGAAAGGAGTTATGCCCACCACCCCAATAGCCAGCAAAGGGGACAACGGTCCCCTGGGCATGGCCTTTGCACTCAGTACCATGTATGGGGAACCGTTTCAGGGTCCCCAATGGCCCTTTAAAATAAAATCTAAAAATACTTACCTATACTTACCTGGGATGGGGTCACCCATCACCTGGTGTCCCTCTGGTGTGGGTTGGGATGTTCCTGAGGCTTGGGGAAGGCACCTGTGGGCTCTTTTCATGGTGTTTCACCATTGAAATGGGTCCACAGGTCCCCTAAAGCCTGCTTCGACCCAGGCGTTAAATAATGGCGCTAAGCAGGCTTAGCACCATTATTTAGGCCTGCCTCCCCTGTGCACCATTTTTGCACGGGAGGATAAATAAGATGCTAGAACCTTGGAGTCATTCTTTAGGCGGGAACACCTACCTTGCATCTAATTGACTCAAGGTAGGTTCAAGCATCCAAAAAAAGACTTTAGCTCCAATATTGTGGTGCTAGACTTGTCTAGCGCCAAAATATAAATATGGAATTAGGTTTGCCCTGAATTAGCATTAAAAAAATGACGCTAATTCAGCGCAAAGCACGTATAAATCTGGGCCTCAGTCTCATCCAGTCTGCCACATTCTTAAGACAGTTTGTCAAATTAGAGGTAGTAAGTACTGGATTCTGATGAAGAAAAAAATGTAACAATCTGCGTGGCATCAGTGTAGGAGTAGATCATCAGCCCGTGGTTCCCTAATATATCCACCAAAGGACGCACATAAATACTGAACAATGTAGCACTCAGTGATGAGCCCTGAGGGACTTTATGTGGTAGCTCACACACTGAAGATTTATAGGATTGAGAAACAACATGGACCTAGAAGGAGCATTATTTCAGGAAAAATGTAAACCAGGCAAGAGCTGTGTCTTGGATATCAGCAGGTGCTAACAGCTGAATGTGATGGGAGACAGTATCAAATCAGGGCTTAAATGAAGAAGAAAAAGGGCCAAGGTACCACCCTGTCTAGGTCTTTCCCCAAGTGTCCCATAACTCCTACCAGAGCATACTCTACTCTGTGTTCAGGTGTAAATCCAAATTGGGAGGATGCAGTATGTTAAAGGCTTCCAAAAAAGCTAACATCTGGGTGTTAATTGGTTATTCCACAATCTTCACAAGAACAGGTAGCAAAGAGATGGGGACGTAGTTGTCATAATTAAATAATGTTACACTAGGTTTTTTTCAGTGGTGGCAGAACTATAGAATGCTTCCAGGCTTTAGGAATCATGCCTCACATTAAGGAAGTATTCAAAAGCTCAATTAAAATACATAAGTCACAGAACTGAGCTGGTCCGATGGCGAAGGTTCAGATGGAGCACCCGGTTACTTAGCTTATGCTAGCGCTAAAAATGAAGTGGTATGGGAAAACTGGGCTGATTGCTTAAGCCCCCTCACTTGTTGCCCCAATTTTTCACTCACACTGGTCTTTTCCTGACTCTGATGGTGCCCTGCACAGTTTTAACTAGTCCCAGGGTTAGTGCTCTGATTAAAATGGTATATGCAAATTAGGTTAATATCATTGGCTATACCAACCTACCTATAAGTCCCAAGTATATGTTAGGGCATGTAGGTTTAGGGACCTGAGCAAAGATACTACACCCATAGGTGCACTGCTGTGGTACCCAGTGTCATTTTAAAAGCAGGCCTGCCTTGCTGTCTGTTTTTAAGTTAAAGTTGACCTCAAATTCGACTTCAGAATTAAAAGTACTTCCAAAGTCCCAAACTACCTTATATTTACACATAAGCCACCCAAGGTATTCCCTGAATGCCCACAGGGTTGGGTGCAGCATATATTTACAAGCAGGGACTTTATAAAAGTTGTTTTGTAAGCACTGGTGAGGGAAAAATAGCCACATTTTCCCCCTGGTGTAGGGAATGGGCTTCATAGGCTAACATGGAGAGACTTTATTTGAAAATATAAAGTCTTATTTTCCATATGCAGAAGCTAAATATTGCAAGTTTGGTATCAAATTAAAAGTTATAATAAATCCCACAACTTGCCACTGTTTAATGTAATATAACTTGGACAGGCAAGGAGTTTTAGATCTCTTGCTAAAAGTTGCAAACTTCAGCCCTGTAGTGCCCTTCTTTGATTGGTCAGCCTCTGACAGCCCAAGCCAGGCTGCTTAAAGAGCTGTGAAGTGGCTTGGGCTGAAACAAAGGAAGAATCTGGTGGGAGGAGATCTGCCTAAGCAGATGGTAGAAAAGGATGGCAGGAGAGCAGTCAAACTAAACTTGAAAGGAGGAAAGGACATTTAGGACATCAACTGGACATCCCCCATTTCCTGCAGCCCCAGACATCCAGATGCCCCCTGATTAGATTACGAGAGGGCTGGAAGGGGGTGTGTGTAGGGAAACCTAGCCACACCAGAGTGTGGACTCAGCCAGATCTAACTCTAAGAATGCATTTTTGCCATCTAGGTTTTTGGGGAAATGTTGCTTCCTGGGATTGATTTATGCCACACTTCCCAGGAAGTAGTCACTCAAGAGGGTGGTGGCCTGCACATGATTGGACAGTAGCACCCCTCTGCTTTTCTCCCCGAGAGCAGGAATAAATATGGCAGAGATGCCCCACACTTCAGATCCCTACTGGAAAAAAAACAAGAAGAAAGACTGTCCTGCTGGACCCCTGGCCTGCACCTGGACACTTTACTCAGAAGGACTTCACCAGCTTCACACTTTGGGCTTCACCAAGAAAAGTGCTTTGCCTTACCTCTGCAACTTGAAGAAGAGACTCCCTGTAAGATTCAGGTAGAAAGGAGCTGACCAGAGTCCCCTGCATCAAGTCCTGCAGAAACAGCCCAGCTGACCAATGGCCATTTAGGGATTTGAACCAGGTGCATTCTGGGAGTTGAAGTCGTAACACCCAAGGAGCAGCTCAGAGCTTCTGTAACCTTGGGGTGAGTTGTGAACACTTGAAGGACCTTAAAAGTACTTCTAGAAGAAGATCCAGATGTTTAGAGAGGTTTGGAGCAACTTTGGAAAAAAACTCCATAAGTGGCCGACCCGATGGCGAGAGTCAAGTCTGCCAACGTGACCACAACCCAACCTGACTTGCAGGTTCGTCCCGCTGAAAAGCTCCAGAGCCCCGGACTTCCAGAATTAGAGCAGGGGCTCATGGAAAGGTAATCTGATGACTTCTCATAGAAATTGACTTGCTGAGGAGGGTCGTTCAATGTCGAGTAAAAAAAGAACATAGAAAACTTGACCAAGGCCTCCAGCACAACATATCCAAATAGGGCTCCAGCGAGCTTGGCCTAAACTTGTTAGTTTGTCCATGTCTAGGAAAAGTTTTCAAGAAAGTGTATAAGTCTGAAGGTAAAACTTTAACCAAGGCCTCCCGGTCAGTGTAGCTGAGCAGAGCTCCATCGTGGTTGGCATGAATGTTTGACTTTGCCCCAGTCGAGTGCGACCATATGTCCAGAGTGGTGCTTTTGATTTCTAGGCTAAAAAAATGTAGGGCCTCCTTAGGAGTACATTTCGACCCCAGAGGTCAGACCGTCAGCTCCGCCACAATCTTGGCAGATTTGGGGTGACCCTAATGCACCAGGGCAGTGTTGCAAGCATCGCAGCCCCGGGGATTACAACCACATTCTCTGCTAGTGATTTCATGATGGTAGCAATGCCATGAAAGGCTGGTGGAGAACAGGTGCAGGGGGTCCCCCTGGCCAGCACCATCAAAGTGTTCACTGTCTGCTTTGCAGACAGTGAACATTGCGAGAATGCTGGTGCACGCTGCAGGTGATAGCATTGCTGCTGGCTCAATTACGAGCCAGAGACAATGTTGTAGCCTGTTTCCCGTTAAGCCAGCAAGCGGAAACTTACGTTTTTCCGCCCGCCAATCTAGAGGGAAGCCTATAATAGCTCCAGTGGGAGGTTGCCACGTGAGCAACAGCCACCATGTCAGGAGTTTGGCAGGCGGCGTATTCTGTCGGCCATACTCATATTAGTGCCATTTATCTTTAAAAATTCATATCTCCAGTTCCCTTAATTCGATTTTTTTTTTGTGTCAATTTGAAGATAAAAATACAATCTATTACTATAAATAGGTTTGGGATTTCAATTGTGTTTTGTATTTTACTTAATCACTGTTCTGTTGATATTAAATGTTATATACAGCAGTCTCCTCAGTTAAGCCAAACTGCTCGCAGCCAAGCTACTGAGGGTTGTGCTAGGATTAATTTAATGCGACCTTGACTGGACCTAGTGGGGGTTTGAGGCCTATTGCTAGGTGTAGGTACTTACTTGCCCTTACCAATAATCCACTTTCCAACAAGTGGTGTCCTGAGGCAGAAACTGAATCATCTTAATTTGGGAATCAGCATCTACCAACATCAAATCCAGACATGTCTTGGACTGCTTGAAAGAGCAAACTATGGCGGTAACCTTGTTGCAGAAGTAGTCTGCCAAGCCATTGCTTTCTTGTTGCAAAAGAGAAGGATAAGGTGCAACAATGAGGGGACCTAAAAGTGATTTCACTATCCCAAAAATTTCCTTAGGAGCAGTGTTGGAAGTAGAGATTTTAGCCTAGCAGACCTTTATGCTCTATGATAAATTCTAAAAGCCTCGTTTAGCCTCTCTCTATCATTCTTTGTGTAATGTTTGCACAAGATGTTTTCCAATATTTCACATATTTCTGTAAATCTAACACCTCATTACTAAACCAAGAAGAAGAAGGTTGTGGATTAACTGTCTCCCTGGGCTGAAGGAGGCTGAAGTGGAAGCACAGATTCAAATATGGAGTGAATCCAATGATCCACAGTGGAATTATGAGAATCCAGAGATTCCTTTAGCTTAGGTGTAGAATTTTGAAGCTGAGAACGGAATTCCATGGCATTTAACTTAGCGGAGCATCTGAAGAGACCGGAAGCAGGTTATTCACCTTCATTAGACTCCATGCCAGTTGGATGATATAGTGGTCTGGCCTGCTCACAAGGAACGGAGTTTAAGCAGAAAAATCAGGAAAGTTGGAAAATACTACCTCTAATAGTGAGTTCAATCTTGAGAAAGAAGTTGAAGGTCCAAAGCTTTCAAATCTACAGTGATAGTGTTGGCAATATTACAGTTAGCAATGTCAAATGAATGATAAAGTTCCCCAAGACTGTGAAATTGTCACAGTTAAGAATATAGGGGGATAATGCCGTGGCCAATAGGTAGCTCTAGCTAGCCGCTGGGCTGGGAAGACGATAGATTAAAGGTACCAAAGTGTGAGGTTTTTGCTGACACTTAAAGAAAAAAACACTTTCACAATCACCGATGAATAGATTACCAAACTGGCATGAGAAATCTGAGTTGTGAACAATACTAAGACCCCCACTTCTAAGAAACTGAATGGTAAATTGATCAGTCCTAGAAGTCAGAGTGGCTGTCTGTTGTTGTTGTAGTAGTACTGCATCTTCCCTAATCAAATTTCAAATGTGTTTTGCATTTATTTCAATATTTACTTAAATCTGCTAAGGATGTACCAGAAACATCCACCATACGCTGCACTCCAACATCTGCTTTTCAATTTGGCACTGACCTCATAACTACTGGAATGGATGGGTGATGCCTTTGTCTCCTTGTTCCCAAAAACTGTAGCCTGAGAATACAAAGTGAATATCACACATGAGGGAATACAAGGAGAAATGGAATGGAGAGCAGCGTCCAGTCTTGAGTATAGATTAAATCTCCCTTATCAGCCCTTCCCTTAATGTAGAGAAAAAAAGAGATACTGTTTTTCACTATCAACAAAATATAATTCAGAAAAGGATATGTATATAAGTTTCCTACAAAGACCCTAGAACACTGTTGATTAAAGAATCCCCACTACTGCTTCCATAAAGAACTAGAATGCTGAAATTCTATCTCTGAATGTTATAACACCAAACTCAGCCAAAATTGAGAAGCATTACTTTCAGCTTCTTGCTTCCCTAAAATCTGTTCCAACAAAAATGGCAGTAGAGTGAATCTCTAATCCTCTTTATCTTCCTTCAATAATGCAACTTTGCACAATACCTGCAAAATGGTTTCTTCTTTCTTGGTTTGACTTTCCCTACTCATTATCCTACCTGCCACCACTTGTTCAAAGCAGAACTTGAGCTTCTCCTTGTTGAGGTAAACCTGTTTATTACCGTTGACATACAGCTCTCCATACCTAATTCCTGACACACATGCTTTCTCAGCCCTACCAGGGCAGTGTGAAATTAATTCAGAGTCTAAGGCAGTGCCATCCTTTAATTTTGAGTAATACTTCTGAAAAGTAACAACAGGTGTCAAAAGCATCACACTCTTTTTGATGTGGGAAACAGAATGACGTCTCATCATGAGAATGAACAAGAGTATTCAAACCTTAGTATTAAGAACAATGGCAGTCATTATGAACATGAGGGGAAAGACCGCCGACCACTGTGTCGGCGGTGAACAGAATCCAGCTTTTGGCAGTGAATAAAAACCTGCCATATTATGATTGAAAAACTAAACCCCACCAAAAATTCCCAGACCACCACTCCCCGCCAAGACCCTGTCGGCGGGAATCCCGGTCCACCCCACCCCGCCACCTCCAAGCACACCCACATCCCGCCCTCCAAATAATGAGTCACAAATCACCTCGGCGAACAGTGGAGGCAGGATGACCATTGGTGGCTGCGACCGTCACAGGCGGCAAGTGGACTCAACAGCAACAAGTGCACACATTGGCTAGGCCTATCACCCACACACCTGACACACATCCAGGACCCTATAAAACACCCCCAGACACACCCCACAATCCCTTGCAACAAAACTAGGACCAGAAGACGGAGGGCGCCAGACAGCAAACGCCAGCATACAGGACACGCATATCGACCCACACAGGAGCACCCATAACCCGTCCCCAGTTCTGATGCCATCCACCACACTCAACATGTCCCCGCCCAAAAATCCACGCTTCACCGAAAGGGAGCTAAGGACCATGGTGGACGAGATCCTGAAGGTGGAGCCACAAATATTCAGGTCCGAGGTGCAGCACGCACCCCTCGCGCGGAAATTGGAGCTGTGGCAGAACATTCTCAACAGGGTGAATGAAGTGGGACACCATCCTTGCACCGGGGACGACATCCGGAAGAGATGGAACGACCTGGGGGGGAAGGTCAGGGCCATGGCATCTAGGCACCACATCGCAGTGCAGAAGACTGGGGTAGGACCGTCACCAACACCACCTGACTACACCGACTGGGAGGAAAAGGTACTCGCCATCCTGCACCCAGAGGGACTCACTGGAGGAATGGACTTGGGTAAGTCATCTACAATTACCCCATATACAACACATCTGCAATGCATGCACCACCCCACCCACACCCACCTCGACCTACACCCCACCCAGCCATTGCCCACCATATCCACCACCCTGCATTACCCACAACTCACTAACAGGCCCATATCACTCCCACTGTGCACAGCAACCCACCCCTGCACGTACCCACAATGGAATAATACTCCCCACCACAATATAACCCCACTACTGCCACTAAATGCAATGTCCACCTCACAAAGGCACCCTGGAAAGCCACTGAAAGTAACACCAGCACAAAATTGCCCAGTTCTGTACACCTCAAACCTTCAGGCATATGTAACAGACATGTCTATGTCCCCCAACAGGCACCACCACCCATGCAATCCTAATGGAGGGGACAAGGAGTGCCACAGCACTCCAGGGAGACAGAGGCACATCACAAGACCTTGGCGACGGATCCCTGGACACTGATGAGCAGGCAGGCCCCTCATACAGTCTTGGATTCTCACCATGCAGCAGCCCCACCCAGGAAACCACTGTCACCCCTAACACCCAGTCAAGACCAGCAGGCCAGGGGAGGCGTACCACACCAGGGTACCCAGGGCACAGACTGGTGGAACACAGCTACAGAGGCCACAGTCTCCCACTCCCAACATGCAGGAAGGCAAGGGCCCAAGTACAAGTGGCATGCCAAGATCTGCACAGGGGATACAGGCACAGGGGGCTAGGACAAGTTCAAGTGCCCCAGTGGGTCAGGGGGTAGGACACAGGATGGATGCAGCAGCCCAGGACGTCATTGCAGAGGTATTGGGGGCCTACCAAAATATCCACGACAGGTTGGCACAGATTGTGTCCACCGTGGAGCAAAGTCAGAGGATGCAGCTGGAACAACACCAACAGGCCATGGAGCAGTGGAAAGAGTACAATGCCACAATGGCCATCATTGCTGGAGCACTGCTGCAGTTGGTCAACAAACAGTCTGACACCCACACCGGACAAGAGGGCCCCACAACAGCCCTAAACAACCAGCAACATATGACGCAAGCAGCAGAAACAGCACAGGAAATACCCTCCCAGGAATCACAAGGGCCAACCATGCCACCCCAAGATGTTCCACAGCAGGCGCTCAAACGTAGTCTCAGGCCAAGATATGACACTGCAAACCCAGCTAAGAACAAGCCCCCCTCCAACAATTGACACTGCTACTACTGCAAAGCAACCATACCACCCATTCACCAGCAACACTTAGCTGAGAGCAAATTGAAGTACTGTTTTACAAAATTGACCCATCTAAGACATCCAACAGGGCTGCCACCAAGTAGGTTTTGAGGACACCCAACCGTTACGACTCCCATCACTGTATATAGCACAATTCACTCTATTCTACCGATAAAACACATTTCACACCTGTAACACTGTCCCCTGTCTTCAATGTTGAACAAAGTGGAGCATGAATGCAACTGGCAGAGAACAACTTTATTGTCAATTTATGCTCGATGGTGGTACTGTGTGTTTTAAATTAGGCAAGGAGGGAATGCATATATTGTCTGTCAGTACCATGCAGAAGAGGTCCATGTCTCGTCTATCATGACCAATCCCCCATATATGGCAGAGCACACTGACAGTATCATTCACTAACCCCAATTACAGGCTTAAGTCCCACACAGTTATAAGAAGGAGAACTGTATAAGTTTGTTCCAGGAATTGACATCTTCCCTTTCCTCATCCTCACCATCACTCTCCTCACCTCTCTGAGGTAGCTGATCAGGACCTATAGCACCCTCCACCTCCAAAAGGGGGATAGAATATCTCACAGCCACGTTGTGCAGCATGCAGCAGGCCACCACTATTCTACACACCTTATCAGGCCCATAGGCCATGGAACCCCCAGAGAAAAGTAGACACCGGAATCTAGCCTTCAGGAGACCTATAGTATGCTCTATGACCCTCCTAGTACGTCCATGGGCCTGATTGTATTTCCTCTCTGCATCCGTCCTGGGATTCCTCACTGGTGTCAGGAGCCAACGCAAGTTTGGATAGCCAGAATCACCTAGAAAAAGGGTCAATACAGAGTCATCATTGTAATGTCCCTTAGTCAGACAGGCTGTTTTTCTGCAATGTGTCAGTTAGTGACAGGCAAACTTACCTATGATCCACCCTCTGTCCTCTTGTAGTTTTTCCATCTTCTGTGGCACACTACTGTTCCTCAACACAAATTAATCATGGACTGATCCCGGAAACATGGCATTCACTTGGGAAATGTACTGGTCTGCAGTACATACCAATTGGATGTTCACGGAGTGAAAGTTCTTCCTGTTTCTGTAGATCTGTTCACTCACTCTTGGGGGGGTGATGGGTATGTGGGTGCCATCGATGGCACCTATGACATGGGGAATGTTTGCAAAGGCATAGAAGTCAGACTTGACGGCAGGGAGGCCAGCACTTTGGGGGAATCACACATAGGATTGCAGATGTTGTACAAATTCATTCAGAAATCTTGTCAGTACCTGGCTGAGCATTGGCTGTGAGAAACCAGCACCCATACCCGCTATCACTTGAAAGAGCCTGTGGCCAGGAGATGGAGTGCTGAGAGCACCTGCACCTCAGTTGGAATGGCATGCTGATTACGATTTCCGGGAGTTAGTGCAGGATCCAGTAATGCACTGAATAGTTGCACGTGTGAGTCTGTAAGTGATAATGATCTGACTCTCCACCATGGTCCCCATATCCACAAGTGGTCTGTACACCGATGGTGCCCTTCCTCACCACAAGGGTTGGTACCTACGAGGGGTTACAAAAAGGAGTGATGTGCAAACATACATAGGCAAATTTGCTAAATACATGCAGTGCATTGTTCATAGTAGTGTCTGTACAATAACTGCAACCTGACAGATGTACATGTACAACACTAGTAGGGAACAGAGTAATTCATGTGTGCTACTATACGGAATGGATAGAGGCCTAGGTGCTTCATGTGGCTAGTAGGCCCTGCATTGGGAGTAGTATGAATTTCAAGATGCGTAGGTGATGCCAAAATGTCTGCCCACTGTAGTTCTGCCCCGTCGTGGTGGAAGTGACCTAATACCACTAGCGGTTGACGTCACAGCGTACAGCGGTGTTGACAGCTGTTCACATCCTCATTGGCTAACATGGATGCCAATGGGGAAGCCTGGCGTATCATGATCGCCGCCGGGGGTGACGGTGCATACCGCCGCGGAACGTACGCGCGTTCGGCATTGTTTTTTCACTTGACTTCCTGATTTCATGCAGACAGGTACTCAACTCTGTGTACTGCTGTGACCTGCCTCTGGCTATGGATGTTCCACATGGTGCAGGGGAAAGGGCCCCGGCCTTCACCCAGGAAGAACTGAAGAAGCTAGTGGAAGGGGTCTTGCCCCTGTACGGCAGACTCTACGGACGGCCACAGGTACAGGTGAGTCTGGGTTTGGGGGGCACTGTGTGAGTAATGGATGGAGTAGATTGCACATATGTGTGTACCTCTGAGCCTGGATGGGCCATGGTGCATGGAATGCTGCGTGCCACTTTCCTGCATGTCTGAGAGTATCGTCAGTCCTATGTTTGACAATCTGCCAGCTGTTCCAAACGTGCAAGTACCTGACCTCTGTGTTCCATTTCTGTGTCACCCTACTAGGTCAGCACCCACCAGAATAGGGCACATTGGCATGCCATTGCCACGGAGGTACGGACCCTGGGGGTCTACAACCGGAGGAGCACCCACTGTCGAAAAAGGTGGGAGAACCTGCGGCGCTGGGCACAAAAGATCACTGAGGCCCAGCTGGGGAAGTCCTCTCAGCGTGGAATGGGTGCCCGTCGGGCACTGACCCCCCTCATGCGTTGGATCCTGGATGTGGCGTACCCAGATCTGGATGGACACTTGAAGGCTGCACAGCAGTCACAAGGGTGTGAGTACTCACTGACCATACTTCAGTCTGGAAGCATGACTGTGTGTGCAATAGGGCTCATGCTGCTTAGAACAGGGAATTTGACTGGTGTCCATCTACTATATGTTCCCCAAAGGGTGTAGGGGTGTCCCTGTCAGGTTTCACCTACCTCAGCTCCAAAACTATTTCAGGGGATGGCTGTAGATCAGTATTCTGGTCAGTAGTCAGGGGCATGGCCATGGGCATAGTGCACGGTGCTGCCTGTTGGGTGTGTTTGCTGGGTGGATGTATGTCTGGCCATTTTGTATCAGCATTCAGCTACTTACAAGTGTCTCTCCTGTTTTGTCTCCTCATCCCTGTTGTCTTGTGTTGGTTTGGTACAGCATCAACATCAGGCGAGGGAGCAAAGGCATCGGCAAGTGGGGAGTCAGCAGCCCACGGATCCTCTGAGGCAGAGACAACGGACGCCCAGGGGACCAGTGGGTGGGAGGGCGAGGGGACTTCCACGGGGGAGGCTACTACACACAGGAGGTAGTGACTCTGAGACCTCCTCCGATGGGGGTCCTCTGGCGGTGGCGGACCCTAGTGCACATACCACCATCGTGAGATCTTCTGCTACCACCCATACCATCACCGCCCTCCCTTCTGCTCCCCACCGAGTTGCCCGTGCCCGCCCACCCAGAAAGGTGGGCGTCTCCTTCGCCCCAGGCACTTCCTCCCCGGCCCCAGTCAGCCCTGCTGCCCTCAGAGAGGAGGCTAGTGACCTCCTGAGATCCATCTCTGTAGGGAAGACAACCATTGTCAATGCCATCCAGGGTCTGGCATCAGAGGTGCAGCAGACCAATGCCTATCTGGATGGCATTCACGGTGCTGTGTCTGCCCTATAGAGATCTTTTCAGGCTCTGGCCTCCTCTTGGACGGCAGCCAGTTACCCTGGCCATTCCGTCCCCCCTCCAACCTCCTCTACCCCTTCCATCACCCCACTCCCTTCACCTGTCCAAAGCACACAATTAGACCCGCTGACAGGCACATCAACATACGAGAAGCACACTTCAAAACACAAGCACCACACCTCCCACCACAAGCATTCACACAGCCAACAGACACCTGCACACTCAACAATGCCCACTTCCCCCAGTATGCTCCCCTCTTCCGCCTCCCTGTCTGTTCCCTCTACATCTACACCCTCATGCACTGCACCTTCACTCACTGTTACTGCTCCTCTTCCTACACTCACCACAATAGCAGACAGCCATGTATGCACCCCATACACCACACCTGCACTCACCATCTCTACTGTAGTTGACACATGCAGCACACTCACCAAACTTGAAGACACCCACCCAACATACATCCACACTAGCTGTCTGTCTTCTGCCACTGTGTCCACCCCCCACCTCCCAAAACACACAAACACACCAAGACACCCACCCATCAGACATTCACCACACCACAGCATACTGAGCAGTCACCTGCACACACTACACGCACACCTACACCTCATACATCAACTCCCTCTGCCTCCACTCCCATGCCCTCATCCACACCCACCCCAATTGCTCCCAAGAAACTTTTCCTCTTCCGTGCTGACCTCTTCCAACCCACTGGCCCACCCCGTCTTGTCCCCAAACATGCCCACATCCGTGCCCTTTCCGCTCCTTCCACATCACAGCCCACCCCGGTCCAGCCTTCCCCTTCCCGTGTCCCTTCCCCGGTGAAGAAGAAGGCCCGGTCAGAGCCTAGGCCATCCAGCTCCACCCAAACCAAACAGCCCCCACCCCTTCAAAGGAGAAGCCCACCCCCCTCCAACCTCCTCAAGAAAGTCAAAGTCCCACCCTTGTCGAAAATCCCCACCCCCCTTCCGTGAGAGGCCTGGATCCCCATATGGTGCCCCGTTCAGTGGAGTACCCAGCACTTCTGGCAGTCAGGTGTGGCCAGTTGTGGCCCTGGACTATGGGCTGGGGTGATGGTGGAGGAATGTCCATGGCAGAGTCCAGTCTCTTTGTTTCACAGGTGCATTGTCCAATGGGGCATAGGAAGTGGAGCAATGGCAGTTTAAGGTAGACAGGGTGTCAAAGTGGGACAGAAGGGTGACATTCATGGGGGTCTTATTTCCTGGCGGGGGTCAAATGTTATGGACTGGCCAGTGGCCCTGTTGGCACTGTTTAGCTCAGTGAGCTAATAATTAAAGTTTCTGTGTGGCCTCTGTTTGGGCTGCACGCAGTTCCACCCTGGTGTTTGTTTTAATTTTTTATGAGTGTGGGGCTATTATATCTACTATGGTCAAGTTGCAGTGGCCTTCGGTCAGGTACGTACCTCTTGGTGTGGGGTGTATGACTTGTGCTGCTGGGAAGGGTAGGGGGCGTTGCACAGTGGGTCGGGTGGGTGGGTATGTAACTGTGCCCTTTCCTCCCTTGTGTCGTAGGTTGCGGTACTTACCGTCGTTGTCTTCGTCGGTGGTCTCGGTCATGTAGGTATATGGCAAGGAGCAGGGCTGGCATGATCAGCAGCTCTGTGTCCATGGCTGCCACTGCACGTTTTGTTGAACTCCGGTGAGTGTTTCCTTATATTTCGTTCATTTCTGCCTGGCTTTGTGTGGCGGTGGTTCCCGCCCCGGAACTGGCGGTGGAATGGTGGTTCATAATTTGATGGGTGGGTTGGGCCTTTCCGACGGCCTGTGGGCGGACTCTGCTGTCGTCAGCAGGATTCCTTTCCTGACGGTGGTTGGTTCGCGAGATGCGTGTGTTTCGTTTGGATCATTATTTGGCAGTCGGGTCCGCTCCTCTGTTGGCAGTTTCTACCGCCACCGCCGGCAGAGCGGAACGGACCGCCATGTTCAGAATGAGGGCCAATGTATTGTATATTGTCAGAATGTGGCAAATTTTGTTGGATGAAATATGCTATGAAAGAGACATTTGGGGCCTGCTTTAGATTTTGGTGGCGGACCAATATGCTGTCCTAAATATTACGATCCCCGTAGGTTATAATGGGATTGGAACATGGCGGATGGTCTATCTGTCACGTTTGTGATAGAATAACCCCCTCAGCTTCTATACAGAGGTACCGAGTTGAGAGAGCACATTACAGTACTTAAACACTGAAGACAAAAAAAGACACTAAGGGCCTCATTATGACCCTGGCGGGCGGCGGAGGCCGCCCGCCAGGATTCCGCCCTCCATTATACCACTCCGCGGTCAGAAGACCGCGGAGGGTATTATGAGTTTTTCCCTGGGCTGGCGGGCGGTCTCCAAAAGACCGCCCGCCAGCCCAGGGAAAAACTCCCTTCCCATGAGGATGCCGGCTCGTAATCGAGCCGGCGGAGTGGGAAGGTGCGACGGGTGCTACTGCACCCGTCTCGTATTTCACTGTCTGCTACGCAGACAGTGAAATACTAGCGGGGCCCTCTTACGGGGGCCCCTGCAGTGCCCATGCCATTGGCATGGGCACTGCAGGGGCCCCCAGGGGCCCCACGACAATCCCTACCGCCATCCTGTTCCTGGCGGGTGAGCCGCCAGGAACAGGATGGCGGTAGGGATTGTCAGAATCCCCTCGGCGGCGCAGCGAGCTGCGCCGCCTTGGAGGATTCTTACGGGCAGTGGAAAACCGGCGGGAGACCGCCGGTTTTCCCGTTCTGACCGCGGCCAAAGCGCCGCGGTCAGAATGCCCAAGGGGGCACCGCCGGCCTGTCGGCGGTGCTCCCGCCCCCGTTGGCCCTGGCGGTAGAGAACCGCCAGGGTCAGAATGAGGGCCTAAGGCTCTCATTACAACCCTGGTGGTAAAACCTGCTTACCGCCGTGCAGAAGACGGCCAACATAACGTCGCGGCTGCGGAATTCCGCTACAGGTATGACGACTCACAGCTCGGAATCCGCCACAATACAGACACCCACACAGGTCCGCCACACCAAAGGTCAGTGATAAACTGGCGATACCAAAACCCACACCATCACGCCAACAAGAATACACCTACAGTATCACGACCCACGAATCAACGCGGCGGTCTTTCAACCGCGGTAATCCATTGGCGGTACACAACACCACGCTCAAAATACACACCCATTTACAAAACACAACCACATTGGACAATTCGAAATACATACACCTGATACACATACACACACCACACCCACACACCCAATCCAATATAAAGCACACACCCACATCACCCACAAACCCTTACAACCAAAAATTTGAAAGAAGGCCAGAGAGATCAGCTAACGCAACACCAGCATCCACAGACACACAACACTATCACTTATACAACATCCACGCACCTCAAACAACACACATCCCCTCACACATCACAACAGACAGCACCTCACACATCACCCACACCACATCATGGCACTTCAAAGACACCCCAGGTTTTCTGAGGAGGAGCTCAAGGTCATGGTGGAGGAAATCATCCTGGTAGAGCCACAGCTATTCGGATCACAGGAGCAGCTGACATCCATTGCTAGGAAGATGGAGCATTGGCGGAGAATCGTCGACAGGGTCAACGCAGTGGGACAGCATCCAAGAACAGGGGATGACATCAGGAAGAGGTAGAGCGACCTATGGGGGAAGGTACGTTCCGTGGTATCCAGACACCAGGTTGCTGTACAGAGGGCTGGCGGTGAACCCGCACCTCCTCCCCCACAACTAACAACATTGGAGGAGCAAGTCTTGACGATCATGCATCCTTGAGGGCCTCGCAGAAGTAGCAGGGGGACTGGACTCTGGTAAGTCAAATCTTAAATACCATATCCCCCCCACCTGCATGCCATCATATACTCCCAACCTCACCCTCGCACCCATCACCCCAACACCCCACAGATACCCCACTACCACAACCCACACATCCCAAAATCAAGCCCTGCATGTACCACCAATGCATGGACACCCATCACCAAAGCATGTCCAATAGAGAGACTCACTCATGCCCCAAAATCACCAATCACACAAGGGCCACGGCAATAATGCAAGCACAGGAGTAGAGGTTAACTCACCCATTGCACAAGATAGGACACACAGATACTAAGATTAAGCATTCGCACCCCAACAGGACTCCTACCCAACGTCACCGGACAGGATGTTCCAGACATATCCAGTCCCCCCACAGAAGAGGTCCACAGTGACGACAGCAGCTCTGCACGCCTGGATCAAGATGACCAGCCCGGCCCATCAGGGATCTCGGGACAGTCGGTTCCCCTGACACAGTCACAAACCACCACTATGTTATGTTATGTTATGTTATTTTTATTTGTACCGCGCACAGCTGCCCCAGCAAAGGGGCGTCCCGGCGCTTTGAGAAGGAAAACACAACACCCCCTTCAGAAAACACTGCCACAGCACCCACCCAGCGGCCCATCCCTCTGCCTCCAGGACACGTCAATCAGCAGTGTGTCCACCACTACAGGGAACCCAGGCAAACCCACTAACACAGGACGATCAGGGACCTGGGGTCAGTGGCAGTGGGCACACGGTTCAGGGGACAGAGGGACAGGATAACAGGGAAGCTGGGAGGACTGCAGTGGGACAGGGGGAGGACAGACCCAGGGAACCCACTCTCCACAAGGCACTCTCCAACATCATGCGAGCTTACCACCATTCCCAGGAGACCATGGGCACGGTACTGGCCAAGTTTCAAGAGAAACAGCGGCTGCAAGAGGAACACTACCTGGGGATCAGGGAGGACTTGAAGTACATCAACAACACCCTAGTCACCATTGCAGAGGTGCTGGCAGACCTTGTCAACACCAGGAGGGACACAATGGCACACCAAAAGGCCCCTGACACTAACCTGGATGATGAACAGCCCTCCACCTCTGCCGGCGCTAGTGGACAGGAGGCACTGCCACAGGGACAGCAGGACACCAGCACCCTACCCCCTGCAGAAGGAGAACCACCCCGCAAACGGTCCCTGAGATCCTGGAACAAGACAGAGAACATTGCCAAGACCCCCGCCAGGAAATAAGACCCCCATGAATGTCACCCTTCTGTCCCACTTTGACACCCTGTCCACCTTAAACTGCCATTGCTCCACTTCCTATGCCTCATTGGACAATGCACCTGTGAAACAAATAGACTGGACTCTGCCATGGACATTCCTCCACCATCACCACAGCCCATTTTACAACCCCATCCACCTATTTGCACAGAAATAAACACCCTTGAATCACAAAGCAAACTGGAGTCATTCTGTGCTTTCACAAATGTGTAATTGCAAAATCTCTGGAATATAGCAATGTCAATGTACTTGTTCACATACCAATGTTACACAGCTGTAGACCACCAGTAAACATAGCAGAGGGTACAAAGTGGGACCCAGATCTGTGAAATGGAAAGGCAAAGTAACAAGTCAGGGTCCATACACTGAGTGAAAATGACAGACCTATGCTAGCTAAAACAGTAGTATGAGATATGGGAAGCAGTTACATCTTCTTACCTGTGTCTCACTGGAAGTATTGCATGATGATGTTGTTTCAGTTGTTGACATCTTCTTCTTCTGCTTCCTCTTCTTCATTGTCCACAGGCTCCACAGCTGCCACAAGACCACCGTCTGGCACATCCTCCTGCAGAAAAGGCACCTGGTGTCGCAAAGCCAGGTTGTGCAACATACAGCAGGCCACAATGATCTGGCACACCTTCTTTGGTGAGTAGTATGGGGAGCCACCTGTAAGATGGAGCCACCGAATCTGGCCTTCAGGAGGCCTAAGGTGCGTTCTATAATCCTTCTAGTTCACCCATGTGCCTCATTGTAGCATTCCTCTGCCCTTGTTCTGGGATTCCTCACTGGGGTCAGTAGCCATGACAGGTTGGGGTAACCAGAGTCACCTGCAAATGTCGAGGGACAACTGTTAGTCAGACACTAACCCTTAGGGACAACCGCATACGCAGACACCAATGTCAACTGTATTTGGAACTTGGGCTCACCTATTAGCCACACCCGGTGCCTCTGGAGTTGCCCCATCAAATAAGGGATGCTGCTATTCCTCAAAATGTAAGAGTCATGCACAGAGCCAGGATACTTGGCATTCACATGGGAGATGTACTGGTCTGCTAAACACACTATCTGCACATTCATAGAATGGTAGCTTTTCCAGTTTCTGCACACCTGTTCATTACTGCGGGGGGGACAAATGCCACATGTGTACCATCAATGGCACCAATGATGTTGGGTATATGTCCCAGGGCATAAAAGGCACCTTTCACTGTGGGCAAATCCTCCACCTGAGGGAAAACGATGCTGCGCATGTGTTTCAGCAGGGCAGATAACACTCTTGATAACACGTTAGAGAACATTGGTTGGGACATCCCTGATGCCAGGGCCACTGTTGTTTGAAAAGACCCACTGGCCAGGAAATGGAGTACAGACAGAACCTGCACTACAGGGGGGATTCCTGTGGGATGGCAGAAAGCTGACATCAGGTCTGGTTTCAACTGGGCACCCAGTTCCAGGATTGTTGCACAATCAAGTCTGTTGGTGATAATGATGTGTCTCTCTTCCATTGTCGACAGGTCCACCAGGGGTCTGTACACTGGAGGATGCCGCCATCTCATCACCTGCCCCAGCAGACGTGCCCTATGGAGGAGAACAGCGAGCAGAGGGTCATCCAACACTTAGGTATCACATTGTGTTATTTGGTTAAAAGTTGCAAATTCGCAATGTGCCTTTATCTGTCCGTATTCCAGGCCTAAATAGGTGTAACACATTTTTTTTCCATGCCAAGTGGACCCCTGAAATGGTAGCTGCCTGACCTGTAAGGTGGGACAAAGGGGAAATGAGGTAACTGCGCTGTCGTTGTACACCGTCGCAGTGGGCTGTCGAAGACCACGGCGCAATTCAGCATTGGTTAACATTGGGCCCTATGGTCCCAGAAGCCAATGACGTTATACGCTGGCGGTGACGGTACACACCACCGTGGACGTGGCCACCATTTTCTTACTGTTCCCTCACTTGATACCTGACCTTCTACAGGAGACGACCTACAATGCAAGTGCTGCTGTGACCTGTGTCTGGAAGTGACGATGGCTACAGTGTCTGGGTAAAGGGCCCCTGCCTTCACTTTGGAGTAGTTGAAGAAACTGGTGGATGGGGTCCTCCACAGTACACGCAACTGTACGGTCCTCCAGACAAACAGGTGAGTACACTGTGAGCATCGTGGATGCCACATGAGTGTATGGAGTTGCGTCGATGGAAGAGGGTGGAGAGGGGTACAGGCCAGCATGTCAGGATTGTGTGTGTATGTATGTCTGGGCCAGGGTGGAAGGTGTTTGGCAATGCGTGAGATGAAATGTACGGGATAGAAACATCCATTTTTACTTCACTTTTCCTCTGTGTCAGCGCCCACCAGAAGTGGGACGTCGGGACCCTGGGTGTCTACCATAGACGGAGCACCCACTGCCATAAAGATGGGAGGACCTGTGCCGCTGGAGCAAGAAGATGGCGGAGGCCCAGCTAGGGATGGCCTCCCAACAGTGAAGGGGTGCCCGTTGCACCATGACCCCCCTGAAGCACCGGATCCTGGTGGTGGCCTATCCAGAGTTGGATGGGCGCTTGAGGGCATCACAGCAGCTGACTCTGCGTGCGTTATAAGGTGTCTGGGTGGTCGAAGTGGGTTGTGGGTTCCCCTAGGCCAGGGTGAACATGGTAGGCTAGGTCCCTTGTTAGGCAGTCTCTGTGGCACCCCAACCCCACTACTAGTAATAGCCATCTACGCCTAGTTAGGGTCCTGTGACTTCCAGGTGTGCAGCAGTTGAGCCTAGTCCTCGACCCCCAAGCCCATGTGAATTTTCTAGGAACTGTTAGTGCATGGCTTAGTGCATAGGGCTGGTCCCTGTGTGTTGTGTCCGACAACGGTAGTGGTGTTGCATGCACTGAACATGTGTTTCTTCGGTCTTCCCCCCCCTTTTTGTTTTGTCTCCCTGTTTTTCCATGCATTAGTATCATCTGGCGGAGGAGCATTGGCACCGGAGCAGGAGGGAGCTGCAACCCACATGGCCCTGGAGGGTGAAGCAACGGAGTCTGAAGCCACCAGTGGGACGGAGGGTGAGGGGAGCTCCACAACGGGGACAGGCGCATACACCAGCGACAGCGACTCCTCCTCTGATGGGGGCTCCCTTGTGGTTGCGGGCGCCTCTGTGCCCACCGCATCAACAGGTACAGCCGCCAACCCCCCACCAGCACCGCCCTCCCAGCAGCCCCTCAGCTTGTGTCCCGTGCCCGCACACCCAGGAGGGTGGGCATCTCCTTCATCCCAGGCACCTCAGCCCCTGCCCCAGTCAGCCCTGCTGCCCTCAGTGAGGAGGCTATTGACCTCCTGAGATCCCTCACTGTTGGGCAATCTATCATTTTGAATGCCATCCAGGGTGTTGAGAGGCATTTGCAACAAACAAATGCATACCTGGAGGGCATTCATTCTGGGCAGGCGGCCCAACAGCATTTCAGGCTCTGGCCTCAGCACTGATGGCAGCCACTGTCCCTGTGTCCAGCCTCAACCCTCCAACTTCCTCCACCCAGACCCAATCCCCTGTACCTCAGCCTACCCCAAGCACAGCATCAGACCAGCATGCACACTCACCAACACACAAGAGTGGACATGGCAAACATAAGCACCACACATCCCACAAGCACTCACACAAGCACCATACCCATGCAGACACAGAAACACCCACTGCCTCCACTGTGTCCCCCTCCTCCACGTCCTCCTCCTCCCTCCCTGTCTCATCTCCACTCTCACCTGCATGCACTACATTCTCAGCCACTACCTCCATCACCAGCACACCCATAGCCACACACCGCTCACGTGCAATCACCACCCCCACTATCATTCACACATCCCCAGTGTCCTCTCCCAGTGTGTCTGTGAGCCCTCCTCCCAAAGTATACAAACGCAGGCACACACACACCCAACAGGGATCCACCTGACAACAGCCTCCGGCCCATGCACCTTCACCCAAATTCAGCAAACGTACACCTCCTACAACCACTCCCCTTCCTCCACTCCCAAACCCCCTCCATCTTCCCGTTGCAGTGTGTCTAAAAAACTTTTCCTGGCTAACTTTGACCTCTTCCCTTCACCTCCACCCCCGGCCTTCCCCTACGGCCAGGCTTTCCAGGTCCCAGCCCAGCACCTCAGCCACCAAATCCCCAGGCACAGTGGTGTCAGCAACTGCAGGGTCATCGAGTGCACCACCCATCAGGGCTCCCAGTGTGCCACATAGCGAGGCCAAGGCCATTCCGCCACCTGCCAAGGTGAAGAAGATGCCCACATCCCTGAGGGTGAAGCCACACCTATCAGCCACCAAGGGCTCATCCAAAACAAAAGGGGACAGCGGCAAGACACCTGTGGCACCATCAAAGGTGGGGAAGGGACACAAGCCAAAGAGCAGGTCAGGACAGGGCATGGTGGCTCTGACTGGGGGACTTGAGTCACCTCTTCTGTCAACCACTACACCAACCTGTACGGCAGTGAACACAACCACCAGCACCGCCACCTGCACCGCCACCAGCACCGCTACCAGCACCGCCACCTGCACCGCTACCAGCATAGCCACCTGCACCGCCACCTGCATGTCTGCAGCCTCAGCAACAGTACCCAGCATCTTCCCCAGTGGCCAGCCATCCAAGGCTGCAGGAGTCGTCCTGCTGTGTCCCTCAACAGGTGCTGACACATGCACCATCGCCAGCACCTCCGCCACAGACGTGTTCGGACAGTGGCACCACCGCTGACATGGCTACCATCCCCAGTGGGCAGCCATCCGAGGCTGGAGGAGACTTCTTGGACCCTGCCCAGCTTCCATGAGGCATGACTCCCATCACTGTTTGCACCTGCAGGTGGAAGGCAAAGCCGCAGCAGGGTGGGGTATGTCTCTGCCTCCATGGCGTATCATGCTACATTTCCTAGGCAATCTCGTGGCACACACACCCATGTGAGGTAATGGGACCAGCCACACTGCATGTGGAGCACTCTGGGCACAAAACCTCCTCCAGAACCAGTGGAGAAAGATATCCACTACCTCAGTCCTTGGCAGGATGAAGCACTCTGGGCACAAAGCCCCCTCCAGAACCGCTGTAGAATCACATCCACTACCTCAGTCCTTGGCAGGATGAAGCACCCTGGGCACAAATCCCCCTCCAGAACCATTGGAGAATGTTATCCATTTAAGAGACTGTGGCTTTGCACTCCCCAGGATAAAGCAGTGGGCAAACCACCCACTGGAAAGACTTGTGAGACTGTGGCTTTGCACTCCCCAGGATAAAGCAGTGGGCAAACCACCCACAGGAAAGACTTGTGAGACTGTGGCTTTGCACTCCCCTGAATAAAGCAGTGGGGAAACCACCCACTGGAAAGACTTGTGAGACTGTGGCTTTGCACTCCCCAGGATAAAGCAGTGGGCAAACCACCCACTGGAAAGACTTGAAAGACTATGGCTTTGCACTCCACAGGATACAGCAGTGGGCATGGAGGCCCCTCGTGCAGCAGTGACGTTGTGTGTTCATCTGACTGAGGGGCCCCCCTCCCCTTCCCCCTGAGGTGCCTGTTTAATTTCGATCTGATGCCCCAGCAGTGTTCTCTCTGTTTCATGTCAGGCATCTTTTGTGGGCTTCGCCCATGCATTTTGGGACCACTGGTCCATGGACAATGATTGGTACACTATCTGGACTTGTGTAGTTGGTGTACATATTTGTATATACTGAATTTTGAATATTCACTATCTGATTTTTCATGATTACACTCATTACAACCATTTTGTTTCGTCCTTGTGTTCTTCCAGGGGTGAGGGGGTATATATGTAATGTTGCTGCATGTATTTGTGTGTATGGTGTTGTGGGTGAGGGTGGGTTTGGGGGTGTTGTGTGTTGCGTGTGTGTGTTACTCTCTTTTCCCTCCCCCCTCCCCTGTGTTGTAGGTGCAGTACTCACTGTGGTTGTCGACGGCGTCTGTCCTGCTCCTGATAGAGCAGAAGGAAGACCAGCATGGGCAGTACTTGTAACTCGCGCTCCATGGTGTCCTGGTTCCTCGTTGTGTGTCGAGAGGTGAGTGGTTTCCCTTCTGTGTACTGTTTCCACCATGCTTTTGATAGCGTTGGTTCTGCCCTGGAAAAGGTGGCGGATAGGCGTGTTGGAATACAGTGGGTGGCACTTTGTCCTCCGCCTGTCTGTTGGCGGTTACCGCCGTGGTGTTTGTTTCTACCGCCGTGGTGGTCGGAGTGTTAAAGTGGCTGTCTATGTTGGCAGTTTCCGGCATGCTCCTGATTCCATTTTTTTTTTCGCCGGCCTGTTGGCGGTATTACTGCTGCTTTAACACCGACCGCCAGGGTTGTAATGAGGGCCTAAATCTAGTTCATGGAGGATCAACACCATTGCCCGCCATTGCCCACCCTCCAGTTCACCAAGTTCCAAGCACTACGGATCATTATGTGTGTTGTAGAAAGGAGTGAGGTATTTAGGTATCAGGTACCCCGGTGGTAATTATTGGTGTTTTCATAAATGCTTGTTTTTTTATGTTTTTCTCTTATAAAATGACCATAACTTGTGGACCCGGTATTTACTGCACTAAATTCCACAGGCTGTGTCTTTTGTACGCACTTTTCCCCTTAATAACGTTTGGCTAGTTTAACTTTATCTTTCTGTATGTTCAAGGATAGGAATTTATCCCCCGATCACACTCAGGACCTGTGTGGTAATTGAGATCTTGCTGGAGGAGGTGCTCTGCAATAAATCAGTGGGATTCACACTCCATCAGACTTGCAGATCTACAACCTTATTAAGCAATTACTATTATTTAAGCTTTATTTTAGTTGACAAAACGTAAAAGGACATATAAAAGTACACAGTAAAATGACAATAAAAATAATGTGCTAAATTCCATTTAAAACAATCATCTCATCGTCGAGTTCATTCATCCAAATACTTAAAATATCAAGGTGGTCATTATGAAGTTGGCGGTGTGGCCCGCCATGCCGGCGGTGGTGGGAAAACCCGCCAGCCGGCAGGGCGGGCCACACCACCACATAAAGAACACCTTGAGGGCCGCCATTGGCAGCCCTCACTCACCGCCAGGCTGCCTCCGTCAGGCAGCCTGGCAGTGGTCAGAATCATTATCCGACAGGGCAGCGGTGCTGCCCCTCAGATAATGATCCCTAATCCTCCAGCCTTTTCCTGGCAGGGAAACCTGCCAGGGGAATGCTGGCGGAGGGGGTGCCGCTGCACCCGCTGCACAAAGGTTTTGTGATTTATTTATTTGCGGGCCCCAAGACACCTGGGAATTCAAAGTTACACCAAGGTAGCTAAAATTGGCAACAAACCCCAACCATTCATGTTCAAGTTTGGTTTAAAACTCCTGTGCATTTTTATTGCCATACACTTTGTTTTCAATATACTAATTTTTAGACCTGTGGTTTCAAAATAATCACTAAGGCCCTCATTATGAGACTGGCGCTAAAAACCGCCTACCGCCATGGCGACAGCCGCCAAAAGATTGTCACTGTGGCTACCAGCTGTCCACCGTATTATGACCACAGCTGAATTTCCACCAGAAGAATGTCGGAAATCCGGCTGTGGCCATGCTGGCAGATGGTGGTAAGGTGGTGCTGCTGCCACCAGCAGCGCCACGCCAGTAGACCACTGCCAGCCGTATTATGACCCATAATATGGCCTAGAAGTGTTCTGCTGGCGGAGGACCCCCTGCACACAGGTAAGTGGATGCTCAGACAGGGGAGGGGCTGGGGGTGAGGGTGTTGTGTGTGTATGGGGTATGTATGAATGCTTATGCGTGCATGTATGCGGGTGTGTGTTTCGTGTTGAATGTTTGTGCATGTATGGAGGTATGAGTACGTGTATGTTGTGTTCTGTGAATGCATGTCTGCGTGTATGAAAGTGTGTGCGGATGTGAGTGTGAATGGATGTATGCATGCGTGGATGCATGTGGGAATAGGTGTGTGTATGCGTGTCTGTGTGTGGGAAGGGGGTGTGAATGTAGGGGGGGTTTAGAGAGGAAAGGGGGTTGGGGGTATCTGGAGAGGGGGATGAGGGTGCGGAAGACCTCTATCAGTGACAGGGAAGGGATTCCCTGTCACTGATAGTGCCTATCGCCATTGTTTTCGTGGCGGTAAGGAAGCCATGGCGGTAGGCGGGGTCACTATCCAGGAGGTGGTACAGTGATGGCCGCCGGGTTGGAGTTTGATATCTCCAGCTGGGCTGCTGTTACCACAGTGTCGGTCGGTGTCGTACATTGGAGGTTTGGCAGTACTTTCCACCATATTACAGCCGACCGCCAGGGTCATAATGAGGGCCTAAATGTATTTAAGAGGTTCTGGAGTCCTCTTGGAGTCTGAGATATTAAAATAGTATAATCAGCATAGAGTAATGCAGGCATAAAAAACTACATAACCTAAGAGAATCATGGATGCACTTCATAAGGTAATCTGCCACATCATTCACATGCAGTGAAAATAGCGTGGGGGCTACCTGCCTTATACCTTTTCTGACTGGAATGGGATCAGGTACTTCACCATGGGGGACCCATCTAACTATGGCATAGTTACCCTGATGTAACATAATAATTTGTGATGAAAGATCTTCAGATACACTCAGGGCCTCATTTACGAGGCTCTAGCAGCACACTGCGCCACCGGAGTATCATTTGTTATGCTCCGTTGGTGCAGTGTGCCAGCCCATGTTTGCAAGGCCACGCAAAGTCACATTGTGTGGCTTTTCATGGTCTTACAAATATGGACCCCTTTTACGCACAACACTGCAGGAAATGGTAGTTGCTTGAGGTGTTCCTATGCAACACGCTGGGAATCCGAAGGAATCTGATGCATTCCCAGATTTACAAGTCTGGGAATGCGTCAGATACCTATGCCATGTCAGGTGTTCTGCAGCACACATAGAATGAGGAAAATATCTCTTGTGATTGTTTTGTGCAGAAAGGTGTCCCTTCCTGCACAAAAAACAATCATCCTCACATTGCAGGCACCCTTGCACCAGGATGCAAGGGTGCCTGTATTGGTGCTGGGCAGCAATTTGTGCACCAGCACAGAGGGAGAGCACAGAAATGCACCCTATCTTGTAGACATGGTGCATTTCTGCCCTTTCCCAGTGGAACAGTTTGGTGCAGCAAGGCACTTGCTGTGCTGTACTGCACCACGGGCTTCCTAACTGAGGCCCTCAGTTCTTTTAATGAAGCCCACAACAAGCCCCTTGGTACCAAGTCACATACTGTTTTGAGCTCTATGAATGCTGTGTACAAATGTTCCTTCCTTAACTTGGCGTAGTTTCACAGCATGCACAAAAATCATAACACTTGATTGATTGTTCTCACATGCATCCTTAAGCCTGCCTGATATGGAGGAAGTATTCTATTTTAGTCCATCCAGGTACCCAATCTACTTAAAATCTGTTTGGTGTACACATTCTGTAGCACATCTATTAAACTCATCGGCCTATAATTTGCAGGTCCCAGTTTGTTCCCTTTTTTAATAGATTGGAACTATTTCTGCTCCTTTCCACATGTTAGGGATTGGAGCTCCTAAAGCAACAGCATTGCAAAGCAGATTCACATGTGATCCCATACCTCTTTAGCATGCTTTAGCATATCATCTGGGATCTTATCTGGGCCAGGTGCTTTACTGTATTGAATTGCCTCTAGTGCCAGCACCATTTCTTCTGGGATAAAAGGGGCCAAACCTAATAACCCCTCCACCTCCCAACCTTTGTTTTAATCCAGGCAATCTTCCTGGTTATCTTCTAGTGTCGCCAATTAAACATCTGTGTTGTTCTGATCATGATGTGGTTTGTTTGCATGTGCATACAAGTCAGAAAAAGGCCTGGTCTAAGTTACGGGATCTATGTGATGGTCTATGTGTATGCAAGTGTCTTTACTGCCATGGGCTGGGATCTTCCAGATCATTACTATGTCTTTCTTCATACCCACTTCGACTAGGTACTTCCAATAAGCTTTATATATTCCCTTTGTGCATTTGTCAATGCTCTCTTGTACTTTGCCCTTGTTCCTCGAATTTCCATGTTGGTTTTGATTCTAACCCCAATTAGAAGGTACTTCTTTGCCTCTCTACCCCCTTTAGAATACCAAGAGTTTGTCCCTTTAAAATACCAAGGGTTTGTCTGTCCGTGTGAGTCCCCCTTGTTAGAATACATAGTTATTTTCATTAGATTATTCTTTATCTCCTCTGTTAGAAGACAATGGATGGCAAAAATCAGGACGTGAGAAGGTAGCCAACTTACAAAAGGGGATAACTTATCTGCAAAGGATGTATAAGTCCTGGGCTAAGTGCCTGGTTTTGCCAATATACAGGGCCACTTGATCGACCTACGGTTATTCATGACAAGTGTCTGCACTTGCTTCACTACTACAGCTAAGGGCCATAAATTGAAGGGGCTACCACTCACGCAGAGGGGATTATGATTGTTATCTTGTCTATTTTCCACTGCAAAGTGTCTAGCTGCTTGCCCGGTGCTAAGTGATATATAATCTACTTTTGAGTGGGCAGGCCCCATTTTGTATGTGAATGTACTAGGACAATCTGGTTCCACCCTGCCATTGCATGCATGAAGGCTGTGCTTAATTCTCAATTGGAATAGCTGCATTGCAGCTACAGTATGTGGTACAGCAAGTTCTGTGTTAAGGAAAGGAATACTTCTAATCCCATCTTCCTCGTCCAGTATTGATTCTAACCCCAGGATTGGCTTGTACTTACAATTGAAATCTCACCCTACAATTATGGTGGCCTTGGGATTCAGGGCACTAAGAGCTCCATGTAGATCTGCGTTCACTGGCAAATCAACATTGGATTTTCTGGGACTGATATAGGCATTAAACAAACAAACTTCCCATCCATCCTGCATCTTTGCCCGGATTCCCAATATGTCTGGGGAATGTAGTTTGATCAGTTCTGTGGTGACTGCCAGAGAGATTTGACCCCATACCAACAACACCCTTGATGGTCTACCTTATGGAGAAGGCATAGTGTCGGTGTAAAACATCTTATACCCTAGTTTATAAAATGGCTCTTGTGGCCATGTCTCCTGAAAGAGGCAGAAGTGAAATCGATCTAAGTATTCCTGTCAATAAAAATCCATTGTTTTGCCTTTTAGGCCTGCTATGTTCCAAGAAATCAAAGATACATAATTGGATCCATTTGCTTTTGATTCAATGGACGTAGGCTGCCTCTCAGTATCTATGTTAGGTATCCCTCCACTGTCTGCCCAATTTACTTGGTTTAAACTAAGGACTGACCTCTCAGACGGTAATTGGTATTCTGTGCATCTTGTGTTACCATAGCTGCAACCCACTACTTGCAGGCGGTTTAGTCAGTTTGAATGTTGAGGGTTTGTCAAGGATAAATTATTAACTGGTGGGCTACCGGAACTTGGTATAGCCCCTTCTCTCTGGGGTGAGTCCTCAGTTGTGTTTTCTAGTTTGAATCTAATTGTACTGTCTGAAGTCTCAATGGTTCTCAGGTCCATGGCAATTAGCCCTTCTACCATCGCCCTAGTTTTCATTATCAGGGCCATCGTATCAGGCTAGTCAGTCTTTGATGATAACCAATCAGCTGAAATGATAACTGAACACTTGATAGGCATTATCGCTCGTGTCTGGTTCAATGGATCACCTTGTTTTATATTGACTCCTTGTCCTCTACAGTGTTTAGAACAAATTTTGGATCATTATTTAGTAACAGCCTGCAACCTCTATACCTATATATATATATCTCTACTATGAGCCTGTCGAACACTAGTATCAGGGATCCACCCACCCAGATGAGGGTTTTGTCAAGATCTCACACTGCTAGCTAGTTGTTCTTCCCTTTCATGGACATTCACATGATGTGAATCAAACTGGGGGCAGAAGGATGGCTCCCTTTATCTCTACACTTCTCACAGGAGCTGGTCATTCCATCCATCCAATTTGATGGTTGTGAGATAGGTAGCTCTGCTTCCTAGGATTGGGGAACCTGTGCATTGTTTCTTACTTTGCATAAGGGGATTTTAGGAGCCACCCTCGCTAGGGCCTGTTTGTTCAAATTTGCCCCCACAAATTGGCCATAAATATGTTCACCTAGCCTACAAGGCCACTCTGTTTCATCTGAGTATAAGGCCCGTTCACAAACTTTACCCTTGGGCAAAAGACTTCTCACTAATTCCTTCAGGCCCACCACCTCTATTGTTAATGAATCAATTTGCCCTTTTAGTTCTGACACTATTGTCTCACAACAACTACATTGGATTGCTTCCCCCCTAATTAAGTTGGATGGATCTACACTCTTTTGTTTACTAGAGCCCAGATCACCAGGCTTGTGTGGGGCCACATTGGTTTCCAACATCCCCACCTGCACTAGGTGGGGCATATCTTCTGGAACATTTAGCAGTTTGGGGAAACTTTGTCCGTACTCTTATCACTAACCATTACACATGCATCCTCCACCCCAGGTAAACCACCAGCACCCCTTGCAGAGTCGCTATTGAATAAACTGAGAGGATTACAATCTTTACGGCTAATGCTTGGGGTGTTCGTTCCGCTTGGAGGGATAATGGCAAAAGAGCCTGAGGCCTCAGTTTTTGTGCCTGATTCACTTTCATGTTTTTTTTTCGTATAAAAGTTATATTTGAACCTCGGGCACCAAGCACTTTCTGCTTCCCACACTTGCTGTCGCTCAATAGTGTTTCTACTTCTTCTATGAGGTCATCTATCTCAGCTAATGTGCAGTTTTCTCCTAACTTTTCATTATTCTTGGGTTTTACCCTTACCCTGAGGAGCCTCAGGTGCCTTACATTTGTCCATCCCTTAGATCTCTCTTCTGGGTACAAAGAAATGAAAGCAATATCTCCAAGCAATCCCTACCAAGCCCAGTTCCCTTAATGAGCGGCTAGCTATACATATGCCTAAAAAAGAGCAATAGGGAGTCACTAGAATTCAGCTTTGTACACTATCTCTTCTGGTACCTTCCTCCTCCGGTTTGTCAGTTTGTGTGTTTTCGGATTCCGTTCACTGGGCATCACTTCCAAAACAAATGTTAACTGTCTTAAACATGCATCCCTCCTCTTGCAGCTCCCCCATATGGAATACAGTTTAGTTCCTGATAGCCTCTTAAAGCCTTGATGGCCGTTTATGCCACTCCCTTTACCCCCGTCAGGCGTTATTCAAATGCTTGTTGAAAACAGCAAGTTCCAGTATCCCACAAAGATGCGTGGCTGGAGAGCCAAGTGGGGTGGCCCTACCCTGCCTCTTCCAGTCACTGACAGGTCAAGGGTGGGCCTGCCCTTAGGCTGGGCTTTGCCCAGGCAAAGATGTCAACGACTCCTTTGTATTGCGAGAGTTAGTGTGGTCGCATAGGGGAATTGAGATATTTTCCACACAGAGCCCTACAATCCATGTAAATAGGCTCACTTTTCATGTAACTATCTCAGGTCTCTCGCTCTGAATGCAATGTGGGGCTCGTCATAAGTACAGTCAGACTAGTAATAATGACTAGGCGAAGGAGACTGTGGGCAGCTACAAGCCAAACTTGACTTTTACTGTCTGCAGCATGCATGATTAAAGGACCAGTGACAGCTGGGGAACAAACGTATTAAACATTGGGTATTAAGTCATGCCGCTCCGTTTTGGATGAACATCATAGTAAAAACATTTTACCACTTAATCTATGTATGAAAGTCGAGAATTATGTGAAAGTTGGGTAAGCCTGAATACCACACTGGTGGCACTTTGCTTCGTGCTCCCACTGCTACTACGATTCTATCCTAAAGGTACCGTCTACTTGCCACTGTTGCAGCCGTGTTAGCACTATCTTTAGAGGCATGGATGCTACCCTCCAATGAGCCAAGGCTTTCAAGAAATTAGTAGATGGTGAGTGAGGCATGCATCCTAAAATTGGGTGCCACTGTTGAGAGATTAAGCCTGGTCTTGCTGGCTATACATGTCCGTCAACATGTAAGGAGGATGAGTGGATAAACCTCTAAGCAGGTTTGATGGAGATTTGCTTAGCTGGGGACATCTCCTATCATGGCAATCTAAGGTGCCTACATAGAACATGGACTTGCCAAAGCAAGTTTGTGTTCCCCAGTGGATGAAGAGTTCGCTAATATGATCTGTGGGAAATCAACAGTTGAGTCCAGGCATAGTGATAGTATGTGGAATTACCCATATCCAGAGCCAGTCCCGAATTTAAAGGCAAGTATTCACCTGCAGGCCACGCAAATAGATTGAGATAACTGAAGAGAGAGGAAGTGACTCAATGACTGCACGACTGCTCAGGACTTATAAACCGGATGTTGGATGCATTGGAGACCATTGCGACAATTAGAGATTTCTTTGACGGGCACCTGCATATATCAGACTGCTACAATAAGGCTGTAGTGAAAATACCCTATGAAAGTCTTGGCTGGAATTTGACCTCTGACCCAAAGCACGGTAGTGGTACTATGATTGTAGTTCCTGGACATTTTGATCTGCTAACAACATTGAGGAGAAATGATCTTTAACAAAAGAGAACTTACATGTGAAAAGCAAGCATATATTGATCTTCCTGGATTTTGCCACTGAGAACCAGGTTGAGGCAATGGCTCCAAAAGCTGTGGATTTTCTGGGTCTCACTCTTCTGAGTGGAGCTCAGACAAGCTGAAGGTGAACCATGTAGACAAGATTCATATTTTAATGAGCCCTGAGTTGGCCAAGAGGCATAAGGCTGTATTTCAACACAAGTTTGAAACTTCTGAATATTAGTCTTCCAATTTTGTAATTGTTTGTTTTCGGAACATTTAATTCTGCTAGTACTCTTTCAGACTTTCATAGTTTATTGTGATGGAGTCTTGGGAGAATGGGTGGTGTTAGATATGGTCTCTTGCTAATGCCTGGGTGAGAAACACCTCCCATTGCTCTGCTAATGCATTATTTCTCTCTCATTCCAGCTCACATTTTTCTTCCTGTCCATGCTTTGAAGTGGTAGTGTATAAAATAAGAAAAAACATTTAGCAAGTTAGTTGGGAATTTTCTAATTATTTATCAGTTTTGTGTGAGAGCCACGTAACGTCATGAAATGTTTTATCACGCAATTGTGCTTTCACGATGGTGCAGCGACTTTGGGGCTTGATATGTTTAAGATAAAAAGATAGTTTACTAAAAAAGAAGTATAAGAACTTGCATCATCGTAGGTGAGATAGCCATAAGATTTTATACTGACCACTTCTTAAATTGGACATATATGTTTCCATCTTAACTCAACCATTAAAGAAATCTGCTCTTGTAGTATAGTTTCAAGCTGTACGTGCTTTCAAAAGAAGACCTTATGTTCCCGACATTGACTCTCTCCTTGGTTTAGTCGGGTGTTATTGAGATACATTGCCCTTCCAAATACAGGTTTTTAGTTGTGATCACTGTCTGATGAATTTATAGGCTGCGGTGGTATTATAGATGTCTAGAAATTAAGGTATTTGAGCATTTAGCATTTATCAGGATGCTCCGAGATGTTTCCATGTCTAAGCTAGAGTTGAAGCAAAACTTGAGAAACTTGGGGATCCAATTTGCAACAAAATATTTGCATGTATCAGCATTATTTTGTTTTTGGGAAGACTGAGGGGCCTAACATTAATGTCATTTCTTTTGACGTTAATGTGGCCCAAGGAGGCCAAAATCCTCGTACCGTATTTACAAGGTGGCGCAATGCATGCATTGTGCCACCCTGTAACCATTTGCCCTACATTATGCATGCGCCAGGCATAATGTATGCAAAGGGGGCACTCCGCCGTTAGGGGGGGCGGTAAAATGGTGCAAGGAAAACTATAGGATTTCCTTGCGCCATTTATTATGGCACTTTTAATGCCTGCTCAAAGATGGCGTTAAAAGGGGGCTTCCATTCTTTAGAATGGGCCCCTAAGTACTCTACAGGAGTAGCGCCAACAGTTTGGCGCTACTCCTGGAGAGTACATCAATAGAGTCATTAAAAATGACTCTATTGCCTCCTACCCTGCACCATGGTGCGCCATCCTTTAAATACAGCGCACACATGGTGGCGGTAGGAGGGTGCTAAGGGGCGCGGGGAAAGTGGCACTGCACTTAGTGAAGCACCACTTTCCATAAATCTGCCCCTAACTATTACTAGGTTCCCTCTTCTGTGGCTATTTTATTACATCTACAATAACTTTCCTTAGCAACTGGATTATATTGACTGTGGTAAAACTGAATTTGTTTGGTTTACAAAAATATTTCCAATGTTGCAGATGCGTTGTTCTGGCTTATGTTAGAGCTTGAATGTCTTTGCAGTTTCATGCAATTTCTTTAAGCTTTAAGGGGCAGGTTTATGAGAAGTGGAGCTGCACCTAGTGTAGCACCACTTATCTTGCACCCCCTAGCGTCCCCCCTAATGCCATCATGTGTGTGCCGTATTTAAAATATGGCACACCACGGCAGTAGTCAGGGGTACTTGCATCATCATTTTTTACGTTAGTCCAGCAATCTGCAAGATTAGCATCAAACATTTTGATGCTAATCCTGTAAGGCACCCAGAGGCCCATTGAAGACAATGGGAGCCTCCATTTAACGCCTGCTCTTAGCAGGCATTACAAAGGCACAACAAAATGATGCAAATAAATCTCTTAGATTTATTTGCACCATTTTTTGTCTCCCCTAATGCCGGAGCGCCGCCTTGCACACATTATGCCAGGCGCAGGAATAATGTGGCGCAAGGGGTTACAAAGTGCCGCAATGCAAGCATTGCAGTACTTTGTAAATATGGCACAGCGATTTTGGCATTCCTACACCACATTAGCATAAAATCTGGGCCTAAATCTCTATTTGGGCTACTGAGGTGCTTAAGTCCTCTAGTTCGAGTGGACTTTCTAATTCTTGTTAACCTGCATTATATTGATTCTTCTGTTCCCTTTATCTGCTTTAGAGTTTCACATTTTGGAAAGCTTTGGATTTACTAGTTTCTGCCTTTACATTACTATCCTGATATCTCACCTAAATCACAAATGGTGATTCTAGAAAAATATGTTGGGCACCCATACTCATTTAATGTTTGTAGATCACTTGCATTTGAGGATGAAGGCCCTCATTATGAACATGGCGGTCCGTTCCGCTCCGCCGATGGTGGCGGTAGAAACCGCCAACAGAGGAGCGGGCCAGACCGCCAAATAATGAAGCAAACGAAACACACGCATCCCGCGCACCCACCCACCGCCAGGAAAGGAGTCACGCTGACAACGGCAGAGTCTGCCCACAGGCCGTCGGAAAGGCCCAACCCGTCCATCAAATTATGAACCACCATTCCGCCGCCTGTTCCGGGGCGGGAACCACCACCACACAAAGCCAGGCAGAAAATAAACTAATAGAAGGAAACACTCACCAGAGTTCCACAAAACGTGCAGCGGCAGCCATGGGCAGAGAGCTGCAGATCATGCCAGCCTTGCTAATTGCCATATATCTACACGACCGAGACCGCCGACGAAGACGACAATGGTTAGTATCAAAAGCCTACGACACAAGGGAGGAAAGGGCAAAGTTACATACCCACCCACTCTGCAACGCCCCCCAACCCTTCCCAGCAGCACAAGTCAGACACCCCACACGAAGAGGAACGTCACCGACCGAAGGCCACTGCAACTTGACCATAGTACATACAATAGCCCCACACCCATAAATAATTGAATCAAACACCAGGGTGGAACTGCGTGCAGCCCAAACAGAGGCTACACAGAAACTTTAATGTGTAGCTCACTGAGCAAAACAGTGCCAACAGGGCCAATGGCCAGTCCATAAAAAGTCATTTGTCCTTGGCCACAACTGGCCACACCTGACTCCCACAAGTGCTGGGTACTCCACTGAACGGGGCACCATATGGGGATCCAGGAACCTCACGGAAGGGGTGTGAGGGGGAATTTCTGACAGGGTGGGACTAAGACTTGCGTGAGGAGGTTGGAGGAGGAGTGGGCTTCTCCTTTGAAGGGGGTGGGGGTGTTTGGCTCGGGTGGAGCTGGATGCCTTAGGCTCTGAGTGGGCCTTCTTCTTCACCGGAGAAGGGGCACAGGAATGGGAAGGCTGGACCGGGGTGGGCTGTGATGTGGAAGGAGAGGAAAGGGCAAGGAGGTGGGCATGTTTCGGGACAAGACGGGGTGGGCCAGTGGGTTGAAAGAGGTCAGCACGGAAGAGGAAAAGTTTCTTGGGAGCAATTGGGGTGGGTGTGGATGAGGGGGTGGGAGTGGAGGCAGAGGGAGGTGATTTATGGGGTGTAGGCGTGCGTGTAGTGGGTGCAGGTGACTGCTCAGTATGCTGTGGTGTGGTGGATGTCTGATGGGTGGGTGTCGGTGCGTTTGAGTGTTTTGGGAGGTGTGGGGGTGAAAACAGTGGGAGAAGACAGACAGCTAGTGTGGATGTATGTTGGGTGGGTGTCTTCAAGTCTGGTGAGTGTGCTGCATGTGTCAATTACAGTGGGGGTGGTGAGTTTAGGTGTGGTGTATGGGGTACATGTATGGCTGTCTGCTATTGTGGTGAATGCAGGAAGAGGAGGAGTAACAGTGAGTGAAGGTGCAGTGCATCAGGGTGTGGATGTTGAGGGGACAGACAGGGAGGCGGAAGAGCCGGGAACACTGGGGGAAGTAGACGTTGTTGTGTGTGCAGGTGTCTGTTGGCTTGTGAATGCTTGTGGTGGGAGGTGTCGTGCTTGTGTTTGGAAGTGTGCTTCTTGTGTGTTGATGTGCCTGTAAGCGGGTCTGATTGTGTGCTTTGGACGGGTGAAGGGAGTGGGGTGCTGGAAGGGGTAGAGGAGGTTGTAGGGGGGACGGAATGGCCAGGGAAACTGGCTGCTGTCCAAGATGAGGCCAGAGCCTGAAAAGATCTCTGTAGGGCAGACACAGCACCATGAATGCCATCCAGATAGGCATTGGTCTGCTGCACCTCAGAAGCCAGACCCTGGATGGCATTAACAATGGTTGTCTGCCCTACAGAGATGGTTCTCAGGACGTCAATAGCTTCCTCTGTGAGGGCAGCAGGGCTGACTGGGGCAGGGGAAGAGGTGCCTGGGGCAAAGGAGACACCCACCTTTCTGGGTGGGCGGGCACGGGCAACTCGGTGGGGAGCACAAGCGAAGGCGCTGATGATATGGGGGGCGGCGGAAGATCTCACGGTAGTGGTTTGTCCACTAGGGTCTGCCACCGCCGGAGGACCCCCATCGGAGGAGGTCTCAGAGTCACTACCTCCTGTGGTAGTAGCCTCCCCTGTGGAAGTCCCCTCACCCTCCCACCCACTGGTCCCCTGGGCGTTCGTTGTCTCTGCCTCGGAGGATCCGTGGGCCCCTGCCTCCCCACTTGCCGGTGCCTCAGCTCCCTCACCTGATGTTGATGCTGTACCAGACAAACACAAGAGAACAGGGATGGGGAGACAAAACAGGAGAGACACTTGTAAGTAGCTGAATGCTGATACACAATGGCCAGACATACACCTACCCAGCAGACACACCCAACAGGCAGCACCGTGCACTATGTCCATGGCCATGGCCCTGACTACTGAACAGTATACGGACCTACACCCATCCCCTGAAATTGTATTGGAGCTGAGGTAGGTGAAACCTGACATGGACACCCCTACACCCTTTGGGGAGTGGACAGTAGCTGGACACCAGTCAAATTCCCTGCTCTAAGCACCATGAGCACTATCGCACACACACTCATCCTTCCAGGCTGAAGTATGGGCTGTGAGTACTCACCCCCTTGTGACTGTTGTGCAGCCTTCAAGCACCCATCCAGGTCTGGGTACGCCACCGCCAGGATCCTCTGCATGAGGGGGGTCAGTGCCCGACGGGCACCCCTTCCACGTTGGGAGGACTTCCCCAGCTGGGCCTCAGTGATCTTCCGCGCCCAGCGCAGCAGGTCCTCCCACCTCTTTCGACAGTGAGTGCTCTGCCGGTTGTAGACCCCCAGCATCCGTACCTTCTTGGCGATGGCATGCCAATGTGCCCTCTTCTGGTGGGCGCTGACCTAGTAGGGTGACACAGAAATGGAACACAGAGGTCAGGCACCTGCACAATGGCAACAGCTGGCAGATTGTCAGACATAGGATAGACAGTACTCCCAGACATGCAGGACAGTGGCACGCAGCATTCCATGCACCAAGGCCCATCCTGGCTCACAGGAGCACACATATGTGCAATACACTCCATCCATTACTCACACAGTGCCCCCCAAACCTGGACTCACCTGTTCCTCTGGCCGGCCGTAAAGTCTGCCGTACAGAGGCAGGACCCCTTCCACAAGTTTCTCCAGTTCTTCCTGGGTGAAGGACGGGGCCCTTTCCCCTGCATCACGTAGAACATCCCTAGCCAGAGGCAGGCCACAGCAGTACACAGAGTGGAGTACCTGTCCACACAAGATCAGGGAGTCAAGTGATCAAATGATGACGAACGCGCATACGTTCTGCGGCGGTATGACCCGTCACCGCCGGTGGCAATCATGATATGCCAGGATTTCCCATTGGCATCCATGTTAGCCAATGAGGGTGTGAACAGCGGTCAACACCGCCGTACGTTGTGACGCCAACACCTAGCGGTATTAGGTCACTTCCACAACGAAGGGGCAGAACTACAGTGGGCAATTATTTTGCCATCACCTATACATCTTGAAATTCATAATACTCACAGTGCTGGGCCTACTAGCCATATGAAGCACCTAGGCCTCTATCCATTGAGTATATAATCACACATGATTTATTCCTTTCCCTCCTAGTGATGTACATGTACATCTGTCAGGTTGCAGTTATTGTACAGACACTACTTTGAAGAATGCACTGCACCTATATATCAAATCTGCCAGTGTATGTGTGCACATCACTCCTTTTTCTTACCCCTCATAGGTACCGACCCTTGTGGCAAGGAAGGGCACCATCAGTGTACAGACCACTTGTGGATATGGGGACCATGGTGGAGCGTCAGATTATAATCACCTACAGACTCACATGTGCAACCATTCAGGACCTATGTGCATTACTGGATCCTGCACTGTCTCCAGGAAATCGTAATCAGCATGCCATTCCAACTGAGGTGCAGGTGCTCTCCCCAATCCATTTCCTAGCCACAGGCTCATTTCAAGATACAGTGGGTATGGGTGCTGGTTTCCCACAGCCAATGTTCAGCCAGGTACTGACAAGATTTCTGAATGCATTTGTACAACATCTGCAATCCGATGTGTGATTCCCCCAAAGTGCTGACCTCCCTGCCATCAAGTCTCACTTCTATGCCTTTGCAAACATTCCCCATGTCATAGGTGCCATCAATGGCACCCACATAACTATCATCCCCCCAAGAGTGAGTGAACAGGTGCACAGAAACAGGAAGAACTTTCACTCCATGAACATCCAATTGGTATGTACTGCAGACCAGTACATTTCCAATGTGAATGCCATGTTTCCGGGTTCTGTCCATGATTCATTTGTTTTGAGGAACAGTAGTGTGCCACAGAAGATGGAACAACTACAAGAGGACAGAGGGTGGATCATAGGTAAGTTTGCCTGTCACTAACTGACACTTTGCAGAAAACCTGCCTGTCTGACTAAGGGACATTACAATGACGACTCTGTATTGACCCTTTTTCTAGGTGATTCTGGCTATCCAAACTTGTGTTGGCTCCTGACACCAGTGAGGAATCCCAGGACGGATGCAGAGAGGAAATACAATGAGGCCCAAAGACGTGCTAGGAGGGTGATAGAGCGTACTATAGGTCTCCTGAAGGCTAGATTCCGGGGCCTACATATCTCTGGGGGTTGCCTGGCCTATGGGCCTGATAAGGTGTGTAGAATAGTGGTGGCCTGCTGCATGCTGCACAACGTGGCTGTGAGACATTCAAACCCCCTTTTGGAGGTGGAGGGTGCTATAGGTCCTGATCAGTTACCTGCTGGTCTTGACTGGGTGTTAGGGGTGACAGTGTTTTCCTGGGTGGGGCTGCTCCATGGTGATCATCCAGGGCTGTGTGAGGGGCCTCCCTGCTCATCAGGTCTTGTGATGTGCCTCTGTCTCCCTGGAGTGCTGTGGCACTCCTTGTCCCCTCCATTACGGTTGCATGGGTGGTGGTGCCTGTTGGGGGACATAGACATGTGTGTTGCATATGCATGAGGGTTTGAGGTGTACTGAAATGTGCAATTTTGTGCTGGTGTGCCTTTCAGTGGCCTTCCAGGGTGCCTTTGTGATGTGGTCATTGCATTTAGTGGCAGTGTTGGGGTTACATTGTGGGGGTTATTATTCCATTGTGGGTATGTGCAGGGGTGCATGGCTGTGCACAGCGGGAGTGATGTGTGCCTGGTAGTGAGTTGTGGGTGATGCAGGGTGGTGGGTGTGGTGGGTAATGGCTGGGTGGGGTGTGGGTCTAGGTGGGTGTGGGTGGGGTGGGTTGTTGAATGCATTACAGGTATGGTGTATATGGGGTAATTGTAGATGACTTACCCGAGTCTATTCCTCCAGTGAGTCCAGTGAGTCCCTCTGGGTGCAGGATGGCGAGTACCTTCTCCTCCCAGTCGGTGGCAGTCCTCCCCCAGTCTTCCGCACTGCGATGTGGTGCCTAGATGCCATGGCCCTGACCTTCCCCTGCAGGTCGTTCCATCTCTTGCGGATGTTTTCCCTGGTGCGTGGATGGTGTACCACTGCATTCATCCTGTTGACAATGGCCTGCCACAGCTCCATTTTCCGCACAATGGGTGTCTGCTGCACCTAAGAACCGAATATTTGTGGCTCCACCTTTAGGATCTCGTCCACCATGGTCCCTAGCTCCCTTTTGGTGAAATGTGGATTTTTGGGGGGGGACATGGTGAGGGTGGTGGATGGCATCGGGACTGGGGGTGGGGTTTGGGTGCTCCTGTGTGGGTCGCTATGCGTGTCCTGTATGCTGGCGTTCTCTTTCTGGCTCTGGTGCTCTCCGTCTTCTGGTCCTGGTTTCATTGCAAGGGATTGTGGGGTGTGTCTGGGGTGTTTTATGGTGTTCTGGATGTGTGTCAGGTGTGTGGGTGCTAGGCCTAGACAATGTGTGCACTGGTTGCTGTTGGGCCCACTAGCCGCCCGTGGCGGTCACAGCTGCCAATGGTCGTCCGGCCTCCACTGTCCGCCGAGGTGATTTGTGCATCATTATTTGGAGGGTGGGATGTGGGTGTGCTTGGCAGGGGTGGGGTGGGGTGGGCCGGGATTTCCGCTGACAGGGTCCTGGCGGGGAGTGGTGGTCTGGGAATTTTTGGCGGGGTTGGGCTTTTCTATCATTATATGGTGGGTTTCCATTCGCCGCCACCTGTGGGATTCTGTTCACCGCCGCCGCGGTGGTTGGCGGTCTTTCCCGCCATGTTCATAATGACCGCCTAAAACTGTTTTTTTTTCATATGCAATACAAAAGAAATGAAATTCTCAATCACATCTGCATAGCACATTGTAATTAGCAATCTGTGTACTGAATTCACAACTTGCTTAACTAGGGCGTGCCTAAGCACACACCATTTCCTATGAATATCTTTAACAATAGTAGCAATCTGATGGCCATCTCAGTGACTCATTACACATTGTAGCCAAAGAGAAAAGGGACAGGAGAGGAGCAAAAGGTATAAGCAATATCCAAGTGCCAAATACAATACAGGCTTTCCCCCATCCTTCCTGGACTAGTGCAGCATCCTTATGGCCTATGAGCTGCCCTGTCAAGCTTAGAGTTAAAAATGAAGGAAAGTGATTTATGTTATCACAGAGTTACTCTGCAAGGGCTTTCTTGGAGTGTCTGGGTTGGGCTTCGGACTGATATAATTAGAACTTTTGGTGAATGTGGGTTTGTGGGGACGGGGCAGGCATTAATTTTCAAAAGCACATGTATGTCAATGAAACAGGTAAAAACAGACCAGTTATTGTATGCAACTCAGAGACAAGGAACGTACCACAGTTAACAGCATGGCTTGAAATCCATTGTTAAGGAAGGTTTATTTCTGAGGAGATTCAGCAGCTCAAGGGATAGGTCAGGATCAGACTGCATTTAATCATAATTGTACACATTCCTTACAACCATAACACCTGTGTTTCTTCGGTTCCTACTTTCCACATCTCACAAACCACAGAGAATCAAGAAGAGAAATCCCTGAACCTATTTTCTTACCTTCAATATTTGACAATCACTAAATAACTGCTATTGTTCGTTACACCACACACTGCCTAGATTACAAAAATCAACCACTTTTGAAGCGGAATATCAAAAGTAGCTTCAACACATTCAGTGAGGAGATAGTTCAATAGTTCCCTGACTCTTTAGAGAGGTTCAATTTCTCCCATTTCACTCCTTATTCTTTATCCTTGTTTTTCATGGCCATTGAGACACAGATGTGACTCACTTAAAATATCCCTTGTCAGCATTTCTTTTGCAGCTAAACATGCGTTAGAAATCTACATGTTGGTAGAGGAGTGCACCCTACTAGAACAGCAAAGACCTGGCTTACTTTCAATATCACAGTACTCAGCAGTACCCTACTTCCAGGCCACTATGGAACCTAAATACAAAATATGCCAAGTGGAAAAGATGGTGACTTAACTCTGATCTATCAGAATTCCCTCACATGTTCAAAGGTGTTAGTTTTACACTACCTGCTTTTGAATATCTGTTTGCACAATTGTCCACAAGTGTCAACTCCTCAATCATTATTCTAATGGTATTCCACAAACCTTGTCATAACCCTTCATTCTTGTAGGCTATCAAAGACTTGGACTTGCTTGCTTAAATGCTGTCAAACAAGATTCTACTCATGGGTGATTTTAACCTTTGTGAACCTTTGGAATATTCTGATTAACTAACAAGCTTCAGAAGTCATTGACAACCTGGAAGAACCATTTCCTTTCTCACTACAAATCTTCAGTGGTACTGATAGATCAGGTGATAATTAGGTCACAGGGCAGATTTATCATTTTTTTGCATTACCCTTGCACAAAGCCGCGAATCAGATTTACCAAGAAATGCTAATCCACCCTGTGTGGTCCTGCTTGGCTTGGTAAATCTGGTGTAACATAAAGCAGCTAAAGTCTTGCATTGTATTCCACTGTATAGTAGGGATGTTACATGGGTAGATCATGGGTGTTCCCAGGCATCCACCCATGCATTCTGATGCATTACCAGATTTACCAACACTGGTAGACCTGGGAATATGTCTGAATCACACACTCATGCACCTTCCCACCAGAGTAGCAATGAGGAAAAATATCTTTATTTCTTGTTGTTTCCTCTTACTAAGTATGCTCCATTCTGCAGCACACTTAGAAAGAGGAAATTGCCTCTATGAATTGTTATTTTGCAGGAAGGTGTCCCTTCCTGTATAAACAATTCTCCCTTTAACACAGGTTCAATTGCACTGTGGTGCAAGGGTGTCTGCATCAGTGCAAGGCTGCAAAGAGTGTGCCAGGGCAAGGGGAGTACAGTAATGTGCCATATCCTGATGGATATAGCAAATTCCTGGCCACTCCCTTTCATGCCATGCAGTGCAGCATGGTATCTTGCTGCATTGTTTTGCGTGCAAAAATCATAAATCTGAGCTTTAGTTTTTAAATGCTGTCTCACTTTCTCACACACCAATGTAATTCCTACTCTTTTGACCTGCTCACTTGTTGGTTACCTTCAATATCTGACCAAACTGCAAAGACTCCAAAATACAAGTTCATAATAAGCAAGTAATCCCAATGCCGTAACCAGGGAACAGAAAATGTTTTGCAAAAATTCAGACCAATATGAAATGAGACATGAATTTCTTAACCATCTTGATTTTTCTTGACTTACCAAAAGATCTTACAATTGCAACATTATTCTGCGGCGCAAGCAAAACTGAGTTGGTTTCATTGGAATTGCTGTACAGTGATGTCCACCATTCACCTCTAATCAAAACCATCTCATCAATATGAAAAGATGTACTTCACCAGCAAAAAAATCAACTCTTTGGTTCAACTAGGCTCACAACTGCCAATCAATCAATCATCAGATTTGTAGAGTGCACTTCTAAGCTGTGAGGACATCCAGGCGCTGTTGCTGCGTGGGTCTAGCCTGAACTCCAGGATGGAGGGGGAGGACCTCAGGTGGATGGGGAGAGTGTTCCATGTCTTTGCAGCCAGGTAGGATAAAGTGTGTCTTCCCTGGTTGAGCTTGCAGATGCAGGGGGAGTGGGTGAGGTAGAGGACGGTGGATGAGAGGTCTCTGGCAAGTTGGTGAAAGTTCAGGCAGTGTTTGAGGCAGGGAGGTCCATGGCTGTGTAGTGGTTTGAAGGGAAGTGTCAGTCAGCTTGTGGTTTGGAAGCCAGTGGGATTTTCTGAGGTGCGGGGATATGTGCATTGGTCTTGGGAGGTCGAGTATGAGCCTTGCTGCTGTGTTCCAAATAAGTTGGAGTTTCGTAGAGAGTAGCCTTGTGAGTCCTGCAGAAAGAGCATTTCCTGCTTCCTCAATTGCTTAACATACAAATGAGTCCCCTGGTTCAGGTGTCTCCATGTACAGCATTCAGTTACAAATACATTTAAATTCACATTTAAACTGACAAGAACTCAAACACATTAAACAATATTAGAAAATCCCTCAGACACACTTAATGCTGAATGAAGAAAGAGTAACTTCATTCAAATGGCTTGAAAAATAAAACTCTTAGAACTGGAAACACCCAGCTGACAACATCCTATTCATGTGGCATGAAGAACTACAGCATGCTCCAAACCGTGCTCAGTCATTTAAAAAAATCTTGAGCTATGATTCAATACTGATTTCGCCTTTGTACATTAAAGCCCAAATTTACAAGTGGCCTGCACCACCAGTGTGTCACTTTTTGTGATGCAGTAGTGGCGCAGACTGCACACACATGTTCGCAAGGTCACACCAAGCCACTTTGCATGGCTTTACATGACCTTGTAGATATGAAGTAAGGCAACGCAGGGCAAGTCGCTATGTTGCCTTACTTTGCTCCAGGGAGGTGTTTCCATGGGTATAGGAGGCTGGCCTGGCTTATAGTGGGTACCTTGTGGTACTTACACCTTGTGCCAGGTCCAGTTGTTCCTTATTAGTAGATTTGTAGTGTTCTAGCAGCTTAGGCTGACAGAGGTAGCTGTAGCAGAGCAGCTTAGGCTGAACTAGGAGACATGCAAAGCTCCTGCTATACCACTTATCTCACTTAGCACTATATCATAAGAAACACAATACTCAGAGTTACTAAAAATAAAGGTACTTTATTTTATTGACAATATGCCAAAAGTATCTCACAGGATATACTCCCTTAGGAGGTAAGTAAAATACACAAAATATACACACAAACCAAAATCAGGTAAGTAAACAGTTAGAAAAGTAGTGCAAACGCTGTAGAACACAATAGAATGCAATAGGAGACAATAGGCCTAGGGGCAACACATACCATATACTCCAAAAGTGGAATGCGAACCACAAATGGACCTCAGGCCTAGTGTAGTGTGTAGAGGGTCACTGGGAGTGTAAGAAAACACTAAGGGTGTCCAAGACACCCCACCCCAAGACCCTGAAAAGTAGGAGTAAAGTTACCCTACTACCACACTAAAGGGGTCATTACAACCCTGGCGGACGGTGTTAAAGCGGCGGTAAGACCGCAAACAGGCCGGCGGAAAAAAAAGGGAATTATGACCATGGCGGAAGCCGCCAACAAACACAGCCACTTTAACACTGCGACCGCCACAGCGGTACAGACAAACAGCGCAGCGGTCACCGCCAACAGACAGGCGGGAGACAAAGTACCGCCCACAGTATCACAACCTACCAATCCGCCCCCTTTTCCAGGCGGATTCACTGTGGATAAAAACACGGCGGAAACAGCCATTTCAATGGGAAAACGCTGACCTCTACACACTCCACGAGGAACGAGGACGCCATGGAGCCAGAACTCCAAATACTCCCTGCGATAGTCTTCCTGCTCCTGTACGATCATCATCAACGCCGCCGCCGAAGACAACGGTGAGTACTTCACCTACGACATAGGGGAGGCAAAAGTCAGGGACACACACGCAACACCCCCACCCCCAAAATACAGTAACCAAATATATATACAGATATAATTACACATTCAACAAAATATACATCACGATTAGTAGTGCAGGTAATGCACCCTTCAATGTCTCTGGACCACTGGGCCCAAAATGCATGGGCGAGGCCCACACACGATACCTGAGCAAAACGGAGAGAACACTGCTGGGGCATCAGATAGAAATACAACAGGCACCTCAGGGGGAAGGGAAGTGGGGGCACCTCAGCCGGATGACAGCACCACGCCAGATCCACAAGGGGGCTCCATGCCCATTGATGTATCCTGGGGAGTGCAAAGCCACAGGCTCTCAAGTCTCTACAGTGGGTGGGCTGCCCACTGCTGTATCCTGGGGAGTGCAAAGCCACAGGCTCTCAAGTCTCTACAGTGGGTGGTTTGCCCACTGTTACATCATGGGGAGTGCAAAGCCACAGTCTCTCAAGTCTCTACAGTGGGTGGGTTGCCCACTGTTGCATCCTGGGGAGTGCAAAGCCACAGTCTCTCAAGTCTCTACACTGGGTGGGTTGCCCACTGCTGCATCCTGGGGAGTGCAAAGCCACAGTCTCTCAAGTCTCTACAGTGGGTGGTTTGCCCACTGTACCATCCTGGGGAGTGCAAAGCCACAGTCTCTCAAGTCTCTACAGTGGGTGGCTTGCCCACTGTTCAATCCTGGGGACTGCAAAGCCACAGTCTCTCAAGTCTCTACAGTGGGTGGGTTGCCCACTGTACCATCCTGGGGAGTGCAAAGCAACAGTCTCTCAAGTCTCTACAGTGGGTGGGTTGCCCACTGTACCATCCTGGGGAGTGCAAAGCCACAGTCTCTCAAGTCGATAACAGTCTCCACTGGTTCTGGAGGGGGACTGGTGCCCAGATTGCTTCATCCTGTTAAGGACAGACGGAGTGGATGCTGTTCTCCACTGGTTCTGTAGGAGGACTGGTTCCCAGAGTGCATCACTCTCCCCGTGACGGTCCCAGTTCCGTCACTGGTCTTTGCCCTGTTCAGCGGTGCTTGCCCTGTTCAGCGGTGCTTGCCATGGCGGTCTTTGCCCTGTTCAGCGGTGCTTGCTCTGCTCAGCGGTGCTTGACTTTGCTGTCTGACCTGTTCAGCGGTGCTTACCATGGCAGTCTTTGCCCTGTTCAACGGTGCTTGCCCTGTTCAGTGGTGCTTGACTTTGCTGTCTCTGACCTGTGCAGCGGTGTTTGCCATGGCGGTCCCTCATTGCCCAGCAGCGCTGTGGCTGCCGGGGCCCTCCTGGTCACTGACTCTGGCGGTGGCCTCCTGGCCAGTGACGATGGGACTGCCCTCCTGGGCACTGACTCTGGCGGTGGCCTCCTGGCCAGTGACGATGGGACTGCCCTCCTGGGCACTGACTCTGGCGGTGGCCTCCTGGCCAGTGACGATGGGGCTGGCGGTGGCCTCCTGGGCAGCGGGGATGATGGCGGGCTTCTCCACCGTGCTGCTCTTCCCAGACTTTGGAGATTTTTTCTGCCCCTTCCCCACCTTGGGAGGAGTCACAGCTGAGTGGATAGTCACCTGGTGCCCGGTGCACTCCACATACCTCTAACAGGCACTACTGGTACCGGAGATTTTTTGGCTGAGGTGCTAGTATGGGACCTATGAATTGGAGGGGGGTGGTGGGAAAGAGGTTAAGGTTGCTCAGGAAAAGTTGCTGACGAACACTGGGACGGGTAGCTGGAGGGGGTCTGGGAGTGGAGGAAGAGGAGGTGGTTGTAGGAGGTGTAACTTTTGTTGATTTGGGTGCAGGTGCATGCGCTGTAGGCTGTCGTGAGGTGGATGGATGTTGGGTGGGTGTGTGCCCGCGTTTGTGTACTTTGGGAGGGGGCGTCACAGACACACTGGGAGAGGACACAGGGGACATGTAAATGGTAGTGGGGGTGGTAAGTGCAGGTGAGCGGGGTGTGGTGGTGGGTGTGCCGGTGCTGGACCTAGTGGCTGTAGTGGTTGTGCATGCAGGTGAGAGTGTAGACGACACTGGGAGGGAGGAGGGAGACGACGAGGAGGGGGACACAGTGGAGGCACTGGATGTTGCTGTGTCTGTATGTGTGTGATGCTTGCGTGAGTGCCTGTGGGATGTGTGGTGGTTATGTTTGCCTGAGCTTCCCTTGTGTGTTGAAGTGTGTGCAGGCTGGTCTGATAGTGTGCTTGGGATAGGCTGGGGTACAGGGGATTGGGTCTGGGTGGAGGAAGTTGGAGGGGGGAGGCAAGAGACAGGGACAATGGCTGCCATCAGTGCTGAGGCCAGAGATTTCAGGGTTCGATGAAGGGCAGCCTGACCAGAATGAATGCCCTCCAGGAATGCATTACTGTGTTGCAACTCCCTTTCTACACCCCGGATGGCATTCACAATGGTAGACTGCCCAACAGTGAGTGACCTGATGAGGTCAATGGCCTCCTCACTGAGGGCAGCAGCAGTGACAGGGGCAGGGGCTGAGGTGCCTGGGGCGAAGGTGATGCCCACCCTCCTGGGTGAGCGGGCACGGGGCGAAGGCTGAGGGGCTGATGGGAGGGCGGTGCTGGTAGGGGGGTGGCGGCTGTACCTGTAGAAGTGGGGGGCACAGATTTTTCCGCCACCACAAGGGAGCTCCCATCAGAGGACGAATCTGTGTCGCTGGTTGCTGATCCTGTGACCGCCGTGAAGCTCACCTCGCCCTCCGTCCCACTGGTGTATTCAGAGTCCGTGGTGTGGCCCTCCATGGCCATGTGGGATTCAGCTCCCTCATGCTCCGGTGCCACTGTACCTCCGCCTGATGATGCTGATGCACAAAAGAACAGGGAGAGCACAAAAAGGGGGGGGGACGACGACAGAAGAAAGACAGGTTGAGTGCATGGCTTACCGCTACCGTTGGCGGACAATACAGACACAGCAGCCCCCTGCACTACGCCACGCTGTTGGGCTCTACTGATGCAGTTCCTGGGATATGGCCTACATGGCTATGGTGGACATCAGCACACATAGATGACACAGGGGGATGTGTACCTGTACTTGTTACTCTACAGAGGTGGGGTGGAGTGCCACATGGCCTGCATTACTGAGGGGCCTAGCCTACGGAACTCGCCCTGGCCTAGGGGAACCCACAGCCCTCCTCCCCCACCCAGACACCTTCACTGCACAAAGTCCGCAGAATGATGTTGTACTCACCCCCTTGTGTCTGCTGTGATGCCCTCAAGCGCCCATCCAACTCCGGGTAGGCAACCGCCAGGATCCGGAACATCAGGGGCGTCATGGTGCAACGGGCACCCCTCCCACGTTGGGAGCTCCGCCATCTTCTTGCTCCAGTGATGAATGTCCTCCCATCTTTTACGGCAGTGGGTGCTCCATCTCTGGTGGACCCCCAGGGTCCGGACGTCCTTGGCGATGGCACGCCAAATATCCTTCTTCTGGTGGGCGCTGACCTACATGACATGTACAGCGGGAGAAGAGAAGTCATTACTAACTGCACCGTCGAAGTGAGTGGCCCACATCCCTACCCTTGCCATGTGGCACATGCATTCACAGTCCTTCATGCTCGCAGCACTCTGCCCCCTTCCTTCTTACAACCAGCCCTCTCCACCCAGGCATAGCCCATACAACTTGCTCCCTGTGTACTCACCTGTTGGTCTGGAGGACCGTAGAGTAGCGTGTACTGGGGGAGGACCCCGTCCACGAGCTTCTCCAACTCCTGTGCAGTGAAGGCAGGGGCCCTTTCCCCAGACCCACGAGCCATTGTCTCTTCCAGACCGAGGTCACAGCAGCACTTGCAGTATAGGTTCTCTCCTATCGAAGATCAGGTATCGGGTGATTCAACAGATAGAAAATGGCGGTCATGTCCGCGGTGACGTCCGCAGTGGTGAGTATCATCACCGCTGGCGCACTTCGTCGTTGGCTCCTGGGACCCATAGGGTCCAATGTTAACCAATGCAGCATTGCGCCGCGGTCTTTGACCGCCTACTGCGATGGTGTACAACGCCAGCGCAGTTACCTCACATCCCATTGTCCCAGTTTAGAGGTCAGGCAGCCCACATTTCAGGGGCCCACATGGCTTAATTTTCAACTGCGACACACATACCTAGGCCTGGACTGAACACACATACAGACAACTTTTTGGATTATGTTTCATGTTCTGTGTAGCTGTGGGTACATACCTCTGAGTTGCTTGACTCTGTGGTCGCTGTTGTCCTTCCTAGGCACCGTCAGCTGGGACATGTGAGGAGATGGCGGAATCCTCCGGTGTACCGACCGCTGGTGGACCTGTTGACAATGGAGGAGTGACATTTAATCATCACCTACAGGTTTGACTGTGCCACAATCCAGGAACTGTGTACCCAGTTGGAGCCTGACCTGATGTCAGATATCCGCCATCCCGCAGGGATACCCACTCAAGTGCAGGTGCTATCAGTGCTCCATTTCCTAGCAAGTGGGTCTTTTCAAACAACATTGGCCATGGCATCAGGGATGTCCCAGCCTATGTTTTCCAACGTTTTGTCCAGAGTTTTGTCTGCCCTGCTGAAACACATGAGGAGCTACATCGTTTTTCCTCAGGTGGAGGATTTGGCTACTGTTAAAGGTGACTTCTATGCCCTTGGACATATCCCCAACATCATAGGTGCCATTGATGGGACCCATGTGGCTTTGGTCTCCCCCACAGGAGTGAACAGGTGTACAGGAACCAGAAGAGTTATCATTCCATGAATGTACAGATGGTATGTTTGGCAGACTAGTACATCTCCCAGGTAAATGCTATGTTCCCTGGCTCAGTGCATCACGCCTACATCCTGCGGAATAGCAGCATCCCTTATGTGATGGGTCAACTCCAGAGGCACTGTGTGTGGCTATTAGGGGATTCTGGTTACCCCAACCTGTCATGGCTACTGACCCCAGTGAGGAATCCCAGGACCATGGCAGAAGAACGCTACAATGAGGCCCACGGGCGGACTAGGCGGGTGATCGAACGCACCTTCGGCCTCCTGAAGGCCAGGTTCAGGTGCCTCCATATGACAGGTGGTTCCCTATTCTACTCACCAAGGAAGGTGTTCCAGATCATCATCGCCTGCTGTATGCTTCACAATCTTGCTTTGCAAAGCCAGGTGCCTTTTCTGCAGGAGGATGGTCCAGATGACGGTGTTGGGGCAGCTGTGGAGCCTGTGGACAGTGATGAGGAGGAAGCAGAGGAAGAAGACATTGACAACAGGGACTCAGTCATCCAGCAATATTTCCAGTGGCACACAGGTGAGAACACTTTCTAGCCTACTACAAGTACTTTCACACTTCTACCTCTATCAATTTCAAGCAGTATGAGAACGGATTTTGTCACTGTCATAGCTAATACACATTTTCAAAATCACAGACTGACTCCAGATTGTTTTTGTGGTTCAAGGGTGTTTATTGAAGTGCTAAATATTGGAGGGGGTGGTAAAATGGTGAGGGGTGATGGTGGAGGAATGTCCATGGCAGAGTCCAGTCTATTCGTCTCACAGGTGCATTGCCCAAATGGGCATAGGAAGTGGAGCTGGTGCAGTTCCAATATGGACACGGTTACAAAGTGGGACAGTGGGATGACAATCAGGGTGGTCTCATTTCTTGGTGGGGGTCTTGCCATCGTGCTCTGTCCTGTTCCTGGATCTCAGGGACCGCTTGTGGGGTGGTTCTCCGTCTGCAGGGGGTGGGGTGCTGGTGTGGTGGTCCTGTGGCGGGGCGTCCTGTCCACTAGCGCCGGCGGAGGTGGTGGGCAGTTCATCGTCCATGCTAGTATCAGGGGCCCCTTGGAGTGCCACGGTGTCCCTCATGGTGTTCTGTATGTCCTTCAGCACCCCTACGATGGTGCCCAGGATGGAGCTGATGGTTCTGAGTTCTTCCCTGAACCCCAAATACTGTTCCTCCTGCAGCTGCTGGGTCTCCTGAAACTTGCCCAGGACCGTAGCCATCGTCTCCTGGGAGTGGTGGTATGCTCCCATGATGGAGGAGAGGGCCTGGTGGAGAGTGGGTTCCCTTGGCCTGTCTGCCCCCAGTCGCTCAGCAGCCCTCCCAGTTCCCCTGTGTTCCTCTGCCTCCGTCCCCTGGACCGTGTGCCCACTACCACTGCCCCCAGGTCCCTGTTGTTGTTCCTGGGTTCCCTGTAGTGGTGGACACACATCTGATTGTCGTGTCCTGGGTACGGAGGTATGGGCCCGCTGGGTGGGTGCTGAGCTGGTGTTTCCAGAGGGTGGAAGGTCTGTGTTGGGCTGTGCCTGTGCGAGGGAAACCTACTGTCCCGAGGCCCACGATGGTCCGGGCCGGTCATCTGGATCCAGTTGTCCAGAGCTGCTGTCATCACTGTTGGCCTCTTCTGTGGGTGGGGTAGAGATGTCTGGACCCTCCTGTCTGGTGACGTTGGGTATTGGTCCTGCAGGGGTGTAAAAGCATGATTATTGCATCTGTGTGTGTCATGGTGTGCAATGGGTGGGTGAGCGTGTACCCCAGTGCTAGCATTCCTGTGTGGGGGCTTGTGTGATGATGGTTGGGGGGGTGTTATGGGTATGTGCAGTGCGCATGCTTTAGTGAGGGGTGTCCATGCTTTGTTTTGTCATGCAGGGCTTGATGTTGGGATGTGTGGTTTGTGTTATTAGTACATTAGTGAGGAGTTGGAGTGATAGGGCAGGGGGTGAGGGTGGGGGTCTGTGATAGCATGCAGGTAGGGTGGGGGATATGATATTTAAGATTTGACTTACCAGAGTCCATTCCTCCACCGACTCCTCCGAGGCCCTCAGGATGCATAATGGTCAAGACCTGCTCCTCCCATGTTGTTAGTTGTGGGGGAGTAGGTGGGGGTCCGCCGCCAGTCCGCTGTACCGCAATGTTGTGTCTTGATACCACGGAACGCACCTTCCCCCGTAGGTCGTTCCACCTCTTTCTGATGTCCTCCCGATTTCTTGGGTGCTGTACCACTGCTTTGACCCTGTCGACTATTCTTTGCCATAGCTCCATCTTCCTTGCAATTGAGGTGTGCTGCACCTGTGATCTGAATAGCTGTGGCTCTACCCAGAGGATTTCCTTCACCATGACCCTGAGCTCCTCCTCAGAGAACTTGGGGTGTCTTTGCCGTGCCATGGGGTGGTGTAGGTGATGTGTGGGGTGGTGTATGTGGTGACGAGTGTGGTGATGTGTAGTGGTGTGTGGTGTTTTGTGCGTGGATGTTGTGTGGGTGATGGTGTTGTGGGCCTCTGTGTGGTGGGGTTGTCTATGCTGTGCAGTCTCTCTGGCCTTCGTCAATAATTCTTGGTCATAGGGGTTTGTGGGTGATGTGGGTGTGTGTTTTATATTGTGTTGGATGTGTGGGAGTGGTGTTTGTATGTGCATCAGGTGTGTGTATTTTTAATTGTCCAATGTGGCTGTGTTTTGGAGATGTGTGTGTATTTTGAGCGTGGTGGTGCGTACCGCCAATGGAATACCGCAGTTGAAAGACCGCCGTGTGGATTCGTGGGCCGTGATAGTATGGGCGTGTTTCTGTTGGCGTGACGGTGGAGGTTTTGTTTTCGCCAGTTTATCACTGACCTTTGGTGTGGCGGACTTGTGTGGGTGTCTGAATTTCGGCGGATTCCGAGATGTGGGTCATAATAGCTGTGGCGGATTTCCGCGGCGGTGTATTGGCGGTCTTCTGCACAGCGGTAAGCGGCTTTAACCACCAATGTTGTAATGACCCCTAAGACAGTAAAGTCGAGATATGGGATTCTGCAAAGACAACAACTGACTGCAAAGCCCTGAAGACGGATTCCTGGACTTGAGGACATTTAAAGGAAGGGGACCAAGTCCAAGAGTCACGCAAGTGTCCGGGGGAGCAGGAGCCCACTAAACCCCGGATGAAGGTGCAAAAGGGCTGCCTCTGGGTGGAAGAAGCCAAAGATTCTGCAACAACAGAAGGTGCCAGGAACTTCTTCTTTGGCCAGAAGATGTCCCACGGCGCGCTGGAGGATGCACAGTTGTTTTCACGCAGAAAGACCGCAAACAAGCCTTGCTAGCTGCAAGAGTCACGGTTGAAGGTTTTGGGTCCTGCAGGACCCAGGAAGGACCATGAAGCACCAGGAGGTCCCCCCTTGGAGGAGGAGACAGAGGGGGTACTCAGCAACATGGAGAGCCCATGCAGAAGCAGGCAGCACCTGCAGAAGCACCTGAACAGGCACTCAGACGATCTGAGCATGACAGTTAACTCAGCACAACAAAAGAGGGTCCCACGAAGTCGGAGTCCAACTCAGCGAGTTGGGCAATGCAGGACAGAGTGCTGGGGACCAGGGCTAGGCTGTGCACAAAGGAAGTCTTGCAAAAGTGACAGAAGCCCGAGCAGCTGCAGTTCATGCAGTACACAGGATTACTGTGAGGCATGAGGAGGTAAGGACTTACCTCCACCAAATTTGGACAGAAGGGCCACTGGACTGTCGGGGACACTTGGATCTAGCTCCTGTGTTCCAGGGACCACACTTGTCAAGATGAGAGGGGACCCAGAGGAACGGTGATGCAGAAGTTTGGTGCCTGCGTTGGCAGGGGTAAGATTCCCTCGCCCCACTGGAGATTTCTTCTTGGCTTCCAGTGCATGGTGAAGGCAGACAGCCCCTCAGAGCATGCAGCACCAGGAAACAGTTGAGAAAGCCGGCAGGATGAGGTGCTACAATGTTGCTGGTAGTCTTCTTGCTACTTTGTTGCAGTTTTGCAGGCATCCTGGAGCAGTCAGCGGTCGCTCCTTGGCAGAAGTCGAAGAGGGAAGCGCAGAGGAACTCTGGTGAGCTCTTGCATTCGCTATCTGGTGAGATACCCACAGGAGAGACCCTAAGTAGCCCTCAGAGGAGGATTACTACAGAAAAAGGTAAGCACCTATCAGGAGGGGTCTCTGACGTCACCTGCTGGCACTGGCCACTCTTAGCTGTCCATTGTGCCCTCACACCTCTGCATCCAAGATGGCAGAGGTCTGGGACACACTGGAGGAGCAGCTCTGGGCACCTCCCCTGGGAGGTGCTGGTCAGGGGAGTGGTCGCTCCCCTTTCCGTTGTCCAGTTTCGCACCAGAGCAGGGCTGGGGGATCCCTGAATCGGTGTGGACTGGCTTATGCAAGGAGGGCACCATCTGTGCCCTTCAAAGCATTTCAAGAGGCCAGGAGAGGCTACTCATCTCAAGACCTTCACACCTATTTCCAAAGGGCCCAGGGAGGCAGAAACCTGTCTTAGGATTGGCAGCAGCGGTAGCTGCAGAGAAAACCCCAGAGAGTTAGTTTGGCAGTACCCAGGCTCTATGCTGGAGCCCCGGGGATGCATGGAATTGTCCCCCCCAATACCAAAATGGTATGGTGTGACAATTCCATGATCCTAGACATGTTACATGGCCATGTTCGGAGTTACCATTGTGACGCTACATATAGGTATTGACCTATATGTAGTGCACGCGTGTAATGGTGTCCCCGCACTCACAAAGTCTGGGGAATTTGCCCTCAACAATGTGGGGGCACCTTGGCTAGTGCCAGGGTGCCCACACACTAAGTAACTTTGCACCTAACCTTCACTAAGTGAGGGTTAGACATATAGGTGACTTATAAGTTACCTAAGTGCAGTGTAAAATGGCTGTGAAATAACGTGGACGTTATTTCACTCAGGCTGCAGTGGCAGTCCTGTGTAAGAATTGTCAGAGCTCCGAATGGGTGGCAAAATAAATGCTGCAGCCCATAGGGATCTCCTGGAACCCCAATACCCTGGGTACCTAGGTGCCATATACTAGGGAATTATGAGGGTGTTCCAGTGTGCCAATCAGAATTGGTAAAATTAGTCACTAGCCTGCAGTGACAATTTTAAAAGCAGAGAGATCATAAACACTGAGGTTCTGATTAGCAGAGCCTCAGTGATACAGTTAGGCACCACACAGGGAACACATACAGGGCATACTTTATGAGCACTGGGGTCCTAGCTAGCAGGATCCCAGTGACACAGGCAAAAACAAACATACATACGGTAAAAAATAGGGGTAACATGCCAGGCAAGATGGTACTTTCCTACAATGGGTGCTGCGTGGGTGTTCCCATGCAACTCCCATGGATTTTGATGCATTTCCAGATTTACAAGGTTTCGTTAACTTGGGAATGTGTCAAAAGCCTATGCCTCCCCCAAAAAATACATTATTTCTCCCCATTTTTCATTTTTCTATGTGTGTTGCATAGGAGGAAATCGCCTCCATTGATTGTTTTTGTGCAGGATGGTGTATTTCCCTATACAAAAACAATCATCCCCACACTGCAGGCAACCTTGCACCATGGTGAAAGGGTGCCTGCGTTGGCGTATGGCAGCAATTTGTGCACCAACACATGTGGAAAGAATGAAAATGTGCTGTATCTTGTACATACTCTGCATTTCTGCCCTTTCCTATTGGCCCAAGGCAGCACAGTAAGACCCTTGCTGTGCAACCCTGCACCGTGGGCCTTATAAATATGGCTCTAAGTGCCTGGTTTAGTGTTTGGGGATAGAATAGTGTTTCCGGATGGTAGAGGACATTACCTTTGCCATCTCAATGGTACTGTAGCTGCCAAATTTAGAGATGACTGCCAGCCAAGTGGTCAAGGGAACTGTTGTCACATTCCTTTCCATATGCAACAACCTCCACCTGTTTCACCAGCCGTCCACCAGACTGTTCACATTTATTCATTTTTGAGAAACAAACTCCCAAAGTGGATTTTTTTCTGAAAAACAAAACTCTAATAAACTCCCACACCCTAGAGGTCATTCTTGTTTTGTTCCTGTCCATCACTGTCAGCTTTTTACTCCCTACTCTATCAGATCATTGCAAGAAATATTCTCAACCAAAAGCCAATGGACACTCTGTTACAAAATATTTACAATAACTAGATAGATAGATAGATAGAAAGGTCTGTTTCTAAATGAGTTGGATTAAACAAGAGTTTGTCAGACAGGGTACTCCTCCATCTCTGATGGATTACACTACGTGCTAGACTCCAAATCAGGTTCTAAGATCCAAAAACTGTGAAAATCAACATCAAACAAATTGTTTCTTTCAGGATCATTTACTCTCCAATACAAACACTGTACCTAACTAACAAAAGGTATTCTCTTGTCAAGACTATATTTCTGCAATAACGTCATTTTCAGAAATTGGGTTTCTGGTTGTCAGAGGTATGACCCTGTCCAACCAGGACCCACAATCCTAGTCAGGATAAGTCAGATACAAACTAAAAGTTTAACCTGTGGTCACTCTCTGAGGGCTTGGCACAGAGCAGTCAGGCTTAACTTAAGAGGTAATGTGTAAAGTATTTGTGCAACACTTCAATCAGTAAAACAGTGAAAGCACCAAACAAAAGTAGTCCACACCAAGTTAGAAAAGTACAGCTTATTTGATTAACAAAACAACAAAAGATCCAATAAACATAAGCAGAGATATTAATTTTTAAAGCTCAATGGCCACATGTACAAAGGTAATCGTTAGCGACGACCAAGTTGCGAATTTGTGCAATTCTCTATTTGGTAATAGCAAACACAAATTTACAAATGTGTCTTTGCCACATTAAGCGATTCCCAGTGGGTCACAAATAGACCTACCTCATGAATATTAATGGAGAAGGCCTCAGTTTATGACTTCTTGAGAATCACTAAATTTACAGGGATGGTGGCCTACTGGGGTCAGAAGACAACCATGTAGGTGATTGATTAAAAAAAAACAATCTTTTCTTTTGAAATGCAACCAATTTTCCTTAAAGGAAAACAGGCTGCATTTAAAAAAAAAAGTAAACTTTTCCTTTTCATTTTTTAAGAGTAAGCAGTGGTCTGTGGTACCACTGCTTGCTCTTAAAAATGCCTTTACAAACAGTCACAAACAACAAGGGAACCCTTATACCTCTTCCCATTTGAGAATGGGTTACCACTAACTTGAAGTTGGAGGAATACTGCAAATATTTTTCAACAACAATTTAGTCACAAAACATTCACACATGCCACTGCAATTCAGTTTTAGGAAGGAAACCCTAAACATGCCTCTTCGTAATTTCGAATCACAAACACAGGTTTCGCTTTGGTAATAGGTTACTGAATCGCAGATAGGGCTCTCTACATTAAAAAAAAACGTTCTACATTCCCGCACATGTGACAGACAAAAGGATTTTTCATGTGGCCCAAAATGTAAAATAGCACTCAGAAGCAATAAGCACTAAAGTGGATAACTGGCCACGCTGGACTTGGACGAAGTCAAGAGTTCAAGCCTCCCATGATGGAGCAACAGTACCTTAATCCTTGTTGCAGCATGAGGTGTGTCAATGAGCCCCACATAGTTGGGGTGTTGTAGCAGAATTCTTTATGCAACAATGGTGATGTGTCAAGTCTGAGTGCAATGCACTGCTTCTGGGTGCAGTGAATGTGATGCACCAGGTCAGTCCACGCTGGAGGTGTGATGCGGCAGTTCAGAGTGTGATGCACTGGTCTGGTCCCAGCAGTGGCAGTGATGCATCAATCTTGCAGCAGATGATGCATCAGTTCCGATTGGTGCAATTGCAGTGATACACAGGTTCTAGCAGTTGCAGCACTTTACACTCATTTCCAAGAGCCCTGAAGTGGGTCAGCATCACTTGGCAGAGCAAGACTTACAGCAAGTTAAGTCCAGGTGCTGCTTGTAGGTGGGAGGAAGTCTTTGATGTCCATAAGATTTCAGAACAGGATATAAGCCAGCAAGCCCTTGGAGTCACTTTGGTTCTTGGATGGAGAGATGCAGGTCCAGTCCTTCTCACTCTTACGCAGGAGGGGAGCAGGCAGCAGGTCAGCAAAGCAGGAGTCCAGCAGAGTGGCAGTCATTGAGGCAGCACAGTAGTCCTTCTTCCTGGAAGAGTATCTACAGGTCCAGAAGTGTGCTGGGTTAGTGGTGTCAGAGGTCTTGGAATTATATCCAGTTGTGCCATTGAAGTGGGGGAGACTTCAAAGAAGGGTCTTTAAGGTGCACTGAGGCACTCCCTTTCTGCCTTGGCTAACGACTCATTACAGGGCAGAGTGCAGCTCCTTGTGAGTATCAGGACACTGCCTTTTCAGAAGACAGACAGTAGGCACCAAATGACAACTTTCTAAAAGTAGCATTTTCAGAACTTCACTTTATTTAAATCAACTTTACAATAAGTTGTGATTTTGAATTGTGAGTTCATAGACGTCAAACTTGAGAAAACTGTCTCTTTCAGATCAAGAATGACACTTATAAGTTATAATGAGGTAATACCAATGTTATCCTTTGGGAGAGATAGGCCTTGCCATAGTGAAAACTGAATTAAGACCTAGACACATCTGAAAACTAAACATCTGGGTGATTCCAGGGTGGTGTGTTTTTTTTTTTTTTGGTTGGTTTTTTAGAGATGGGGAGCAACCCCTCAGGCAAAGGTCGCTCCCCTGGGGGTCAATTGTTTTTAGGCCATTTCTTCCCCCGGGGAGGCAGAATCCAGTAGGCGCCAGGGATCATTTTTTTTTGTTTTTGTGTTTCTTTTGATTTTGTTTTTAGTTGGGGAGCGACCCCTTAGGCAAGGGATGCTCCCTAGGGGGGAAATTATATTTAGGCCATTTCTGCCCCAGATTGGCCTATTTTTATGAGGCCAGTCTGCCCCCAAGGGGGGCAGAAACCACTAGACCCCAGGGAGTTTTTTTTATGCCAAATTCACAGAAGGGGAGCGACCCCTTAGGCAAGGGTCGCTCCCAGGGGGGGCAAATTTATTTTAGGCCATTTCTGCCCCCCTATTCTTACTAGGCCGATCTGCCCCCTGAGGGGGCAGAAGCCTCTAGGCGCCAGGAATATATTTTCTTTTGTTTTGTTTTTAGAGGTGGGGCGCGACCCCTTAGCCAAGGATCGCTCCCTGAAGGGGTGGGGGGGCAAATTTATTTTAGGCCATTTCTGCCCCCCTGAGGGCAGATCAGCCTATTGTTATTAGGCCGATCTGCCCCCAGGGGGGGCAGAAGCCTCTAGGCGCCAGGGATATTTTTTTTTTTGTTTGTTTTTTTGTTTTGTTTTTTAGAGGTGGGGAGCGACCCCTTAGCCAAGGGTCGCTCCCCTGGGGTCACATTGTATTTAGACTACTTCTGCCCCCCCTTGAGGGCAGATCGGCTGATTTTTGTTAGATCAATCTGCCCCCAAGAGGGGCAAAAACCACTAGGCACCAGAGATCTTTTGTTTGCGCCAACGCCACGCATGGGGAGCGACCCCTTAGGCAAGGGTCGCTCCCCATGGGATCTGGGGGGGGCAGAAGCCTGTAGGCGCCAGGGATAAAAAATGTTTTTTTTTCTGTTTTTGTTTTGTTTTTTAGAGGTGGGGAGCGACCCCTTAGCCAAGGGTCGCTCCCCTGGTGGGCACAATGGGGGTCATTACAACCCAGGCGGTACCAGACCGCCAGGGCTGTAATGACGGAAGCACCGCCAACAGGCTGGCGGTGCTTCCCAGGTCATTATGACCGGGGCAGAAGCGTCTGCATAGCAGACAGTGAAAAGCGCTACGGGTGCAACTGCACCCGTCGCACAGCCGCAACACCGCTGGCTCCATTTGGAGCCGGCTCCTGTGTTGCAGCTGAGATCCCCGCCGGCCCAGCGGGGATCTCCAAATGGCCGCGGCGGGGGTGCGGCTGCATTGACGGCTGCATAAAATAAAAAAAATATTTTAGGCCATTTCTGACCCCCCCCGGGGGCAGATTGGCCTATTGTTATGAGGCCGATCTGCCACCGGGGGGGGCAGAAGCCTCTAGGCGCCAGGGATACATTTTTGGGGGATTTTTTTTTTTTTTTTTTTTTTAGAGGTGGGGAGCGACCCCTTAGGCAAGGGTCGCTACCCGGGGGGGGGGGAATTTAATTTTAGGCCTTTTCTGCCCCCCCAGGGGCAGAAGCCCCTAGGTGCCAGGGATACATTTTTGTGGGATTTTTGTTGTTGTTTTGTTTTGTTTTTTAGAGGTGGGGAGTGGCCCCTTAGGCAAGGGTCGCTACCCAGGGGAGGGGGGCAAATTTATTTTAGGCATTTTCTGCCCCCCATGGGGCAGATCGGCTGATTTTTGTTAGACCAATCTGCCCCCATGGGGGCAGAAACCACTTAGGCACCAGGGATTGGTGTGAGTGTATGCGTGTGTTTTCTTTAGGGGGGGCAGCCCCTTGGGTAAGGGTCGCTCCCCATGGTGGCACATTACTGTTGGCCATATCTGTCCCCCATTGGGGAAAGATGGGCCTATTTTTGGAAGGCCCATCTGCCCTCGGGGGGGGCAGAACGCCAACCAGAGGCCAGGGAAGTTTTATTTAAAAAAATAAGAGGGTGGGGGTATGGCCATATCCACACCCCAAATAAATGGGGCCAAAGTTGTTCTGCCCACCAGTGGGCAGATGGGGCAATTACCCCTGATCCACACCCCAGGCGGCCGAAAGTCTTCTAGATGCCAGGGAATTTTTTTTAAAAACTAAAAATATTGGGGTGGTGGCTACCAACCAGTATGGGCCTGGTTACGCCCCCACCTCAACTGAAGGGGCTAACACTCTTTCAGCTCTCCCCCGCACTCTAAAACATCTTATCTCTCAGCAAGCAAGAAGACATTTGATTATTTTGGGTTTTAGTTTTACATTTGGGCCATGAGAGCTTGGCTTACTCTCAAAATCGTCCTAGTTGGAATGGTGTCGGCTGCACTTTATGGACTTTGGGACGCTGCCATGTAGAAAAATCCGCAAGACCTAGACACATCTGAAAACTAAACATCTGGGTGATTCCAGGGTGGTGTGTTTCCCATGCACCCTGCACCAATTTTGTACCCACAATCCCCTGCAAACCTCCAACTTCGCGGGAAATCACACATTTTTCCCACGTTTTTGTGATGGAACCTTCCGGAATCTGAAGGAATCCACAAAATTCCTACAACCTAGCATTGCCTCATCTATACCGATAAAAACTCTGATGCTCTTGTCAGGCTAAAAATGTTTTTTTGCAAACTGCCCTTTTGGACCCCCTTTGGTTCCCCCTCAATATCAACATGTTTTTGGCTCTTCCCTTCCACAAGCACTTGGCCCACCTACACAAATGAAGTATCATTTTTACCAGGAGACTGAGGGGAACATTGGGTGATATGAAATGTGTCTCAGTGCGGCAATCCCACAAAGAAATGTGGGAAAAATGTGTTTTTTTAGCTAAATTTGAGGTTTGCTGAGGATTCTGGGTAAGAAAACATTGGGGGATCCATGCAAGTCACACCTCACTGGACTCCCTCGGATGTCTAGTTTTCAGAAATGTCTGGGTTTGTTTGGTAGGTTTCCCTAGAAGGCTGCTGAGCCCAGGACTAAAAACGCAGGTGCCCCCGCAATAACAGGTAGTTTTGTATTCGATAATTTTGATGTGGCCAGATAGTGTTTTGGGGCATTTCCCTTCGTGGGCAGTAGGCCCACCCACAAAAGTGAGGTACCATTTTTATCGGGAGACTTGGGGGAACGCTGGGTGGAAGGAAATTTGTTGCTGCTCTCTGATTCCAGAACTTTCTGTCACCGAAATGAGAGGAAAAGGTGTTTTTTTGGCCAAATTTTGAAGTTTGCAAAGGATTCTGGGTAACAGAACCTGGTCAGAGCCCCACAAGTCACCCCATCTTGGATTCCCCTAGGTGTCTTTTTTTAAAATGCGCAGGTTTGCTAGGTTTCCCTAGGTCCGGCTGAGCTAAAGGCCAAAAACCACAGCTAGGTGCTTTGCAAAAAACAGCTCTGTCACCCCATCTTGGATTCCCCTAGGTGTCTAGTTTTAAAAAAATGCGCTGGTTTGCTAGGTTTCCCCAGGTGCCGGCTGAGCTATAGGCCAAAATCCACAGGTAGGCACTTTGTAAAAAACACCTCTGTTTTCTGTGGAAACATGTGATGTGTTCACGTTGTGTTTTGGGCAATTTCCTTTCGCTGGCGCTAGGCCTATCCACACAAGCGAGGTACCATTTTTATCAGGAGACTTGGGGGAACGCTGGGTGGAAGGAAATTTGTGGCTCCTCTCAGATTCCAGAACTTTCTGTCACCGAAATGAGAGGAAAAAGTGTTTTTTTGGCCATATTTTGAGGTTTGCAAAGGGTTCTGGGTAACAGAACCTGGTCAGAGCCCCACAAGTCGCCCCATCTTGGATTCCCCTAGCTGTCTAGTTTTAAAAAATGTGATGGTTTGCTAGGTTTCCCCAGGTGCCGGCTGAGCCAGAGGCCAAAATCCACAGGTAGGCACTTTGTAAAAAACACCTCTGTTTTCTGTGGAAAAATGTGATGTGTCCACGTTGTGTTTTGGGCCATTTCCTTTTGCGGGCGCTAGGCCTACCCACACAAGTGAGGTGACATTTTTATCGGGAGACTTGGGGGAACGCTGGGTGGAAGGAAATTCGTGGCTCCTCTCAGATTCCAGAACTTTCTGTCACCGAAATGAGAGGAAAAAGTGTTTTTTTGGCCACATTTTGAGGTTTGCAAATTATTCTGGGTAACAGAACCTGGTCAGAGCCCAACAAGTCACCCCATCTTGGATTCCCCTAGGTGTCTAGTTTTCAAAACAGCGCAGGTTTGCTTGGTTTCCCTAGGTGCCGGCTGAGCTAAAGGCCAAAATCCACAATTAGGCACTTTGCAAAAAACAGCTCTGTTTTCTTTGTGAAAATGTGATGTGTCCACGTTGTGTTTTGGGGCATTTCCTGTAGAGGGTGCTAGGCCTATCCACGCAAGTGTGGTACCATTTTTATCGGGAGAGGTGGGAGGAAACAGAATAGCAAAACAAGTGTTATTGCCCCTTGTCTTTCTCTACATTTTTTCCTTCCAAATGTAAGACAGTGTGTAAAAAAGACGTCTATTTGAGAAATGCCCTGTAATTCACATGCTAGTATGGGCACCCCGGAATTCAGAGATGTGCAAATAACCACTGCTTCTCAACACCTTATCTTGTGGCCATTTTGGAAATACAAAGGTTTTCTTGATACCTATTTTTCACTTTTTATATTTCAGCAAATGAATGGCTGTATACCCGGTATAGAATAAAAAAAACATTGCAAGGTGCAGCTCATTAATTGGCTCTGGGTACCTAGGGTTCTTGATGAACCTACAAGCCCTATATATCCCCGCAACCAGAAGAGTCCAGCTGACGTAACGGTATAATGCTTTAAATAATCTGACATCACAGGAAAAAGTTACAGAGTAAAACGTGGAGAAAAATGGCTGTTTTTTTCACCTCAATTTCAATATTTTTTTATTTCAGCTGTTATTTTCTGAAGGAAACACTTGTAGGATCTACACAAATGACCCCTTGCTGAATTCAGAATTTTTTCTACTTTCCACAAATGTCCAGCATTGGTTTCTCACCCATTTCGGTCACTAACTGGAAGGAGGCTGAAAGCACACACAATAGTAAAAATGGGGTATGTCCCAGTAAAATGTCAAAATTGTATTGAAAAATTGGGTTTTCTAATTCAAGTCTGCCTGTTCCTGAAAGCTGGGAAGATGGTGATTTTGCCACCGCAAACCCTTTGTTGATGCCATTTTCAGGGAAAAAAACACGAGCTGCCTTCTGCAGCCCCTTTTTCACATTTGTTTGAAAAAAACAAAATTTTCACTGTATTTTGGCTACTTTCTTGGTCTCCTTCAGGGGAACCCACAAAGTCTGGGTATCTCTAGATTCCCTACGATGTTGGAAAAAAAGGACGCAAATTTGGCATTGGTAGCTTATGTGAACAAAATGTTATGAGGGCCTAAGCGCGAACTGCCCCAAATAGCCAAAAAAAGGCCTGGCAGCGAAGGGGTTAATGTTTTACTTATTTATTTACAATCTTCTACAGCACTGATTTACACAGAAGTCTTAAGTGCGCTTTACAAATAATCCAGAAGACACAATCTAAAAAAAAAAAAAAGCTCATGTAACGTACTAAAACGAAACGAGAATACCAGGCATAATTAAGAGGAGTTACTAGAGACGAAGACAGTACAAATGGGTTTTTAGAATTTCCCTTAAGATGAATTGAGTTGGAAATTGAAGGTAGAAGGGTGTCCCAGAGGCTGGGAACGACTCCAGAGAATGACTGACTACTTTAGTGCTAGGGACCTACTGAAGGAAGGAATATGCAATAGAGAGTTCTTGTTCTGAAGTCCTTTTTCTCTGCTGGTAAGAAGAGCTGCAAGATAGGGTAGTGCCCTGAAGTGAATGGCCCACAACCAGAACAGTGCTTTAATTAACAGACCTGAGACCAACTATTTAAAATTGCATTCTGATGTGTATTGGAAGCCAGTAAATTTCTGTCATTACTGAGGCCATATTATCAAAATTTCCCTGCTGTTGAGACTAGATGAACAGTTGCTTGGAGAACTACCTTGATGATGTCAAGAGAAGCATGTGACAGACCTGCAAGAACTGCAATGCCCTGGTCGAGGTGGGAAATGATTTGTCTGAGTGCCACAATTGTGAGCTGCCCACGGGTCAGAAGATGGTTTATTACCTTCCAAACATGAAGGAAACAGGTGATTGAGCTACTTTATCAAGGTGAAAGACAGAAATAATAAACTATTCATAATGAAACGTAGGGATTATTTTGTAGTTGTGATGGTAGGAGGATAGAATGCGAGTGAACGTCTGTTTAGTAGGGTTAGGTCAAGTTTAATTTTGTTTCTGGGGTCAATGAGCAAAGATTCTGTCCTTTGGTCATTTAGGAGTAGAAAATTGATTGGCATCCAAAGCTGCCATTTTAAGATGCAGGCTTTCAAAGTGTGCATATCCACCAGCCATGATATCTTCACCAATAGCTGTTTACCAGCATACTGGTGTATAGGTATGTTAAACCTATATTTGGTAAGTAGGGGAACTAGCTAGATAGTACTAGCACTAGGTTAAAAAAGTAGTGGGGCTGTTGTGCAGACCTGATCCAAATAAAAGCTGTTTTTGCAGCATGTGACAGAGAATTTTGCTCTTTATGTTGTGTAATTGAGAAAGCGTATTGCCATATCCGTCGCTCAACACCCCTAACAGCTCGCCAATTAACAGACCTGGGCCTATATTTAAGAAAAAGTGTCACATCAGCTATGATGCTCCCCTTTTTTTGCGCCCCGCTTCTAGCACCTTTTGACCACATAATCACACAGTTTTTATAATATGGTGCAAGGGGTTACAAACTTTGCAAAAATGGCACAGCATAAAAGCCACTTTAGCACCTCCTTAGCATAAAAAAGTGATGCTATGGTGGGGATAAAGGGTTTTAAATATGCCCCAGAAGTGTGTAGCTTACACCTTCCCCTGTTGTCTTTAAAAGTGTATTTTATGGTTCAGCATATCACAAACACTCTTTTATAAGTAGCAGGGAATTCAGAGGGGAGTTATTTAGCATTAAATATTGCATCAGACGTCCTAATACAAGAAAAATTCTTCCAAACCCATCCTTTTCTGCAGCTGACCCGTGGAGCAAGTTCCGTTCTCAGATTCAATGCTACAGTCGAATTTCATAAAAAGATGCATATCATCGACCTGAAATTTTCACACACATCTACTTATAATCTGTATGTTTACCTAATTTAAAAACAGTTACTTGTTATTTTCAAATTCAATTTAAGAGACTTGTCTTTCAACATTTTAAGAAATAATCACTCTTGGCCCTTTTCTCTATTGCCTGTCAGTAGAAGACAGGGATACCTGTGCACATCATTTAAAATGTGAGAGTTCTCCTGCCCCCTCAGAAATGATATCACATCCGTTACTGGGACTTTTGGTGCTCCCCTGAGAGCCTGCCCCGGAACTGACGTAGGTGTAGGTTAGTCACATAGGTTGTGACATTGTGTGAGTCACGTGCCCTGGTCCTGGCCATAGTGTCCAGGTCTATGTGTTGTGTAAAACGGCAGCCGTGCAGGTAAGCACTGTATTTCATCACCTGAGAGGATAAGTCTGGGCATGTTGATGCCGTCACGGTGGTGTTGGTGTAGTGTGCCTCCTCAGAGTGAGGAGCGGTGGAACTACACGGCCCCCCAGCCCATCCTCCCCGAGCGTTGACTAACCATCCCAGCACTGAGGTAGGTGTGGGAGGGTCAGAGGGATTGTGACACTGACTGAACACGTGTTAGGCACATGCCGAGGTTCTAATACATGGACGGGGTTATGCATCGGCCCTCAATGAATCAGAATACCTTTGGAGAGCATGTGTTGTGATATGTTGTAGAGGAATACACCTTTTTTGACCCATAGAATGCATATAAGGAGCCTCCTAAGTGACTTGTGCCAAACCCAGAGCATCTAGCTGAAAGAGATTATTTGGTCATTATGAAGAGATATAAACCCCTCATCAAAAAGGCTGCCTCGTAGGGAGAATTGAACACTATCGGCAGATATTATCGCACCCTAACACCTCCGGTATTGGATGAGAACGCGCAGCTGGGCACTTCTAAAGATGAGGGTTATCAAGAGGATCTTTGCCATCGGCTTGAAAACCTAATCCTCAATCATTTACTGCAGCTGGTAGCCCCTATTAATCGTAGCAGGGCTGCATCGTACCACAAATTACATTTTGGAAACTTTATCCCCAACGTGGGAGATGTTGAAGAATCTATAGCACCTCCTACCTCACCTGTCTATGAAGATATGGGGTTTCTGGAGGAAAATGCATTGGATGCAGTTGTGGAGCAGCTTCGTTTAAACAACAATGCCAGGAACATACCGATGGACCTGTGCGATTCAAGATTTCAGAGCAGCACCGAATGTCAAGAAAAATGAAGAGGTTAGTAAAATACACTATAGACGCTTAACGTATATAGGAGTATATTGTGTTACTTTTAACTAATAATTTGTCTTTGTTTCTGTTTGAACCGTAGCAAACATCAACAAAAGTGCCATGGGAGAAGGGTCGTCATTAAAGGTTAACAACGAACATTTTTACTGCTTATGTTGCTCAAAACAGTCTGAAAGTTCCACAAGCCAAAACAAAGAGCCATGTAAGAAATGTGGTTGTACTTATAACGGCGGTGCTTTTAAAAAGGAAACTCTGGGTGTCGCATACAACGCCATATGGCCTGTTGAAGGCTTTGCAGAAAGTGTTGAAATGTCCATGTGTGTATTATAATCTTTGTTATGTCATAAAATTACAGAACCGCAGCAGGAGGCTCACAAGTGTCTATACGAATCATACACACTAAGAACAATTTGACATATATGTAGCAGGCTAGACCCGTACAAGGTATATAAAATGTTAAGGGGTTGTGTATGGGATGTGCCAGGAAAAGAAATCTGTACACCCCAATATGGGTACGAAAGTAGCAGCAGCGATCAAAGAGATCCAATACTCAAATGAACTGTGTTCAAAACTCAAATGAATGCAAGGGCCGTGTATGTATTTTGATAGAAAGATGATAGAAAGATGATAGAAAGGGTTATAGGAAGACATATGTGTAGTGTTTATTTAAAAATAGAAGAATCGCTTCATTACCCCCATGAAGACTGTTTTAAAAATGCTGAGTCCAGGGTAGAGGTTCCTCACTGTGTTAATTAACTTACATACTTAATCACTTTTAGGACTTGAATCAGAATATCACGGCACAAGATGTCTATAAGTTACACCCAGGATACATATAAATTGCAAGATCGGTATATGTGTTGGTTAAAGAAAGAACAGCTGAAATACAATCTGTGACTTTGCTTTATCTGAACATTTCTGAGCTGCCCGCTACAATGCAGTGCGACAGTCCGGTGTGTATTGCCAAATGGTGTATCAAGGCATGGCTAAAACTAGTTGATAAACACTGGAGTGCATACAAAGACTGTGTGCGTGAGTTAAGACTTTTGCCGTTGATTGGGCTATGCAACGCTTTGGAACTTCTGATTTAAGATTATGTCACAAATAAAGGTTTTGTATTGTCCGCCCTAGAACTGTATGAACTGTTGAATGCTGTCAGTATCCTGAGCGTACAAAGTTATAGGAGGGGTGAGCTGGAAGTTGTGTCTAGAGCTATTTAGTGTATACCAATAAAAATATCAAAGCTTGTGATGCTGAGAAAATTAAAAGGTCCGGCCAGAGTAATGTATGTGTTGTACTATGTATACGTAATGACGATAAGACTTGTACCATGACATTGTGAAGTATACTGGGTTTATGTTGTGTTAACACTTTTTTTTAAAAATAAAATATTCTTACACAAAACAGGTGTCTATCATTCCATGTGTTGTAACAGTTGATACCATGTCAAAGGATGTATTAAGGAAGCTTTAGTACTATTCAAGATGTATCAGTAGCTTCGAGGGCACCAAAGCGCTGTTTGGAAGGGCTTTAGTTGATAAGGAATCTGTAATCAGACCGCTGGTGAAGATCTGATTATCTGAGGAAGAGGCATATTCACTCCACAAGCCCATTTGTAAGTGTTTTAAGAGAAGACCTACAATCATTAATGCACAAGTAGATTATCAGTGGCAGGCGGACGTAATCAGTCTTCAAGATTTAGCAAAGCATAATAACAGCGTTCAATACATATTAATGGTCATAGATATATTGTCCAATACTCCTATGCAGAGCCACTGAGCAATAAAATCGGGACTGGTATGACCGAAGCCTTAAAGCCATCTTCAGGAAAGGGCGAACCCCTCAAAAACTACGAACAGACGCTGGAAAAGAGTTTTTAAACAGAAAGTTTCAGAAATTTCTAAAACAGCACAATGTTAAACATTTTGAAATACACAGAGGTAAAAGTGGCTGTTATAGAGCATTTTAACAGAACCTTAAAGTCTAATATGTGGATATATTTCACAACCTATAACACTTACCGATACATGGATGTTCTACAGGCTTTTGTAGATGTTTAGAATGCCACTTACCACAGAACCATCAAAACGGCACCCGTAAATGTAATGACAGATAATTTGTTAAAGGTGTGGAGAACTGAGTACAGGATACAGATCACTGCCTTTTTTTAAAGATGAGACCATGTTAGGGTTTCAAAATTGAAAGGGGTCTTTAAGAAGGGTTACCAGTAGACCTGTAGTGATGAGATACTTGGAACTTAAAGAGGATGTATATATTTACAGGCTAAAGAACTATGATGGGGAAAAGGTGTTGGCTGTCTTTTACAAGAAGGAGCTGCAGAAGATACCTAACTATCTCCACAGTGTGTCTAGGGTTGAAAAGATTCTGAAAAGTAAAAGTAGCAGTGCTAAGCGACAGGTTTTTGTCAAACGGTACAGGTGGCCTGAGAAATTTAACTGTTGGGTGTTGCCAGTTCCATGCAGCCTGTGTGAGTACGGTTGTGTCTTGCTATTGATGACAAGTTGGAGACAACGCCGTTTTATATCACTCTGCTGTCCAACGCCTCATAGGATGTCTTTTTAGGCTCCAAAGGCAGAGGTGTTGTGTTCCAAGAGGGTAATAGCCGGGGAATAAATGGGGCTGCGGGCATCTCAGGGGCAGATTTAAAAACAACAGGTGTTGGAGTACTCGGTGGGCTGTAAGCTGGATCTTTCAAACATTCAAGCAGACGCCAGTGTTTGGCATTACCGACAATTGTAGAAAGAATGTTGATTTCTGCAGCTGCACTGTCCCAACCTCTAGGCATTTTCTGGAGCAATAGGGTTTTCGGGTGTGTGAAACCTTTGACAAGGTCATACGTATGAAGTCCATCAACTGGCTGCCCCTTGTAGAGGAATTCACCCTGATTGTTCCATGAGGTTGGATCTTTAGAAGCCACCATTTTACATAGTAACATTTGCGCTGCCCCTCTGTACCTCTGACTTATATTTTTGGAAAGTTCTTCCACAAAGACGTCTGAGGATGGGGGTGTTGAGGTCAATGGTTGTGGAGGCTATTGATCCTGAGGTGATTCGTGGGTGAGAGGAGGCGGTTTATACTCGGGGGTAGTGTAGTGTAGAGTCAACTTGTCTTTTTCGGAGTTCCATTGCTTGTAATATTGTAAAATGTTTTAAGGAGCTTGGGAGTACAGATCAGCTTTGTCATAGGGTTTTAAATCTGTTCGGTTCAAAATGTTTTAAATCTTGGTATCTAGGCATAGCGTTTCATTTTTACGTATATCCCAGGCATCGCCCATAGACGGGCCCAACTGTACCAGCTGTTGGCATGGTTGCAACGACAACTTTTGGTCATAATCAGTTCCCGGTTAGGTTTGTAATTAAAGGGATCGCTATGCTCAGGAAGCTGCCCGACTGTTTAACCAATTTCTTCTCAGAAAGGAGGGACGCCCCTTTATTACTGAGCTTTTTGATAAGGCTATGCTTCTTCTTCAGCACACAGAACTGCCTCTGTGATATAGGTACATTGCCTTTTAGGGTGTTTAGGGCAATTTCTGAAATAGCAGTCATCCAGCAGTCACTCAGTCATCCAAAGCCGAGCAAAGGATGGCCTTTCTTTGTTGGGGGCTAGTGGTTACTAGCATTTTTAGGAGGGCTAAATTATGATGTAGACGCTCAGTCATGGTCAGCACCTTATATTATAAGGCTTAGAGTGTAAATGTTGCAAAAGTCCTTTTAACAATTTTTTTTACATGCTCTGGGTCTGGTTTTAGGTATGTAGGTGACTGGGAGGTCGGGAGGGAAAATATCTGCACGTAGTCTGTAGTCTTCTAGAGTATTGGGTCTTAAGTCTTCCAGAAGGTAGCTGTGAGGTATAGTGGTAGCGTCGTTAAAGGCTTCCAAGAAAAATTGGGTGTTTCCAGGGTACATCTGTTTAGCGATGATGGATGTTTGCTGTTTGTCAAGAGGGTTTCTAAATAGGATGAGGTATGGGGCATTTAGAGCTACCCTTGCAAAACACGTTCTGCACGATGTAGCATATGCTTAGATTGCGATGGTGTCAATATTGGATAAAAGCTTTTGCTATTTCGGGATGATCCTCGCTCTTGCACATACGATTGTCTACAATGACCATGTTTATAAGGTGTGTAGGTAACAAGGCATCGTCATTGAGATTGCTAGGTATGCCTTCTATAAATTTGATATAGGGGAGCCTTAGGAATAGTTCAGTATAAAGATCTTGCCAATGTGAATATAGCCACACAATGTTGTTTGGGGTCTGCGATAAAACCCCAAGAGCATTTTCTAACAACTTCTTTATGAAATAACTTTTACCGCAAATTAAGGGGCTTGCTAAAACGCAGGAGAACAGATGTTGTAATCTTGTGCCCATAGTCTTGGGGATTTGTGATTCTTATGCACCTTTAATAACCGTACGGAAGGGTTTTGTAGTCCTCAGTAAGGACCCTTTTATCAAACACTACACGTTAGGTTTTATGTAAAGGCTGGGTTGTAATTTCCCACAGTTTTTTGAACTGCACTATGCTAGGCTGCTGTACAACAATAGTTTTATTATTTTCGCCATCTTTTGATATAGCGTATTCGTTCACCAGATCCTTCAGACTGTCAAAATTGATTTTGATTGTGTTATTAACATTTAAGGTGATGTCTTTGACCTTCATACACATAGCATTGTTTGCTGTTTTGTACGACTAGGTCTTGGGTCCTGATAAAGTGAACTCTACTATGTAGTCACCCTTTTCTAATTCACTGGTCAAATTTCCTAGATAATCACCTAGGTGGGGGTATCCATCACATGCCTTATTCACAAAAATAACAGAGTTGGTATTGTGATACAGACATCTCTCCAGAAGTTTAGCCAGCACCCTGTAAAGCTCTAAACCAGCATGAGCCATTGTGAAACAGGCTATGAAGATTTTTATATTGTTACACCTTGTGGGATACTCTTTAGTGTATTTCCAACACAGAGATGCGGTCTCATCATTGATAAACTCACAACTGTACACAAAACTAGGTGAAAAAAGGTACTTAACTCATTAGGATCTGTTATTAGGGTAGTGTTTGACAGGTTTGTACGCTGAACAAAGTTTCCCCATAAGATGTTTCTAGGCAGAGCTTGGCTCACTGTCTCCTTGCGGGGTTGATCTCAATGAACTCGGGTCTCAATCTTATGCCTTTGTGAGTGTAGTAATCGTCTATGTACTTTTGCTTAGAGGCCACATTAACACACCATTCTGGAAAGCCTGAAGCCTCCTGTTTGTCTCTCAGAAACAAGTTGATGTACTTAGAAAAGAGTTGTGTTGTTGTACTTTCAAAGAGCCATATCTCCACTATTTTACATAGTCTGTATCCTTTCTCAAGGGCCTTTTGTACGTCGATGATACACCAGATGCCGGTAAGCACCTTTGCTCATCACTGTGCCTACACTTGCTAGACTCCCTACTTTCGGTGCAGGTTCCACACAATGGGAACATTAGCTTACCATCGACTCTGTATGGTAGCACATGGAAGTAAATTTGCCGGGGTGGATAGATATGGCCCTTAATGAGCCCAAAATATTCACCTACGGGCTTAAGGTCCCTATAGATGATAGAGGTGTGGCCTACAGGGGATAATCTCTATTTGTTCATAAACAGATACAAACCTGTGAAGTCATAATAGTGTATTTTCTCACCCTCGCCCACAGCTCTGAGCAACTGTACAGCGTTTGCACGGCTGCCAAACAAGGCATCACAGGGTTCCAAAGGCTCAGATTACTGACACCTCTTAATAAAAGAAGAGAGTTCTGCAACCAATGCTAGCATGTCTAACCACTCATGTTCCCAGAGGGTTCTCATTGCAAAGCCATGGTTTTCCACATATTCAGCCTTCATCAGGGTACGGCGGTGTAAGTGTTAAAACTTGGTGCCCAACAGTCTGGTAAACTCATGGGGCTTGTAACAGCTCAGGCAACCGTGGTAAAAACAACCATTGTATTTGAAAGCTGTTGACACACCGTTAATTACCAATTACCTGCTACCTAGATAATAAGGCCACATTCGGTATTCCCCACCCTGTAGGGCATGTTGAATGAAGATGTTTTTCTTGTCAGAGATGTACATGAGCCATTGGATGGAGGGGGTTGAATAATGCTTCTGTTTGCTGTTATAGAGGTTGGGTGGTACTAGAGCTATAGTGTAGGGCTTCAGAAACATGTTTGTAGATAGACATATACATGGAAGCCAGAGTGATATTGTGGAAAAGGTCTAGCTATTGTACGGTCTTTTTCACCCGATGGGTGTTGCACTTTGAAACCTTAACCCTTTTGGTCATTTCCATCACCATGTCTCTAAAAAGGATACATGCTTTTCGAAAGATCATTACATCTGCCTGTCAGTACGCTTTCAACTCTGTTTGAAAATGAAAATGATTTTCAGGGTTTTCACCATACCACTGAAGAATGCTCTCTTTCTCAGCAGGCATCATATACTTGACACCGCAGGTGTCGGGCGGGGGCATGGGACCTTCATGATTCTGATTGGACCAGGTGTTGAAAAAGTGGGGGGAATCATTTTTGCAGTTCTGTGGTGTACCACTATATCGTAGAGGGAAAACATGTTGCTAGAGAGAGGTTAGGATTCTTATGGCCCTACATTTTTGTGAAACATACCTGATGTGTTCCTATGGGAAGTTCCTTTCTTTATAGGGGTTCCTTCCAATTTGAAATGCAGTGTGTAAGGGGTTAAAACAATGGCACTGAGGTCTGATTAGCAGGTCTCAGTGCACTCTCACAGTTGAAATACCAGCAGCATCAGTCCAGAAATGTGGGTGTGAACATGCAAAAAGAGGCATTTCCTTACCCTGGAGAAAACAATGCCTACGGGATGAAGCAAAAAGAGAAGCATTTATGAAATAAAGCTCATGGGAGCCAAGGTGGCAAACGTTGAATATACAGCTTACAAACCCAGCACTGTTCCCCCTGTACTGGGTTCACTCACCAGGAGAGTATTCCTTGCCAAGTATTCAAGCAATTTTACAAATTGTGTATGTAAACAAAGCGTTGAACGAGACTAAGAAATGGTGGAAGCAGAAAATCAAAGGAAAGGGATTCCAAATATTCACAGTAAAAAACGATAGATTCACATTATTAGATAAGCACACCATTCTTTCATATCATGTGGATGAAGAAATATTTATTTTATTGGTCTGTCTCACTGTCTATAAAAAGTGCATCCTTCATCACAGAATTTCTTTCACTTTTTAGATCATAGTACAATAGCACAATTTAGTATTCACCTCGTCCTTAATAATAGGTCTTCTCTTCATACTCAGAGACCACAGTTTGAAGTTATTCTTAACTTTGACGACTAGACCTTTGTCTTTCATCACCTTAAGAAATAGTATTCTTTAGTTAAATCTCTCAGGTTAGTCCTCCTTTACTGACTTCAAATAAATGGCCTTTCTTTGAGTCACTCTAGTGGAAAGTCGCCTTTCATTGAAATTGTCATTTATTTGAAGGCTGATCTCGTTATATCTAAATACAGTGGCCTTTGATTGTCTCTGTCCAGTTCTTAAAAAGAACAGAGTGTTGGACACGAGACGGACACGTGTCTATATATCTTACATCACAATGGCACTTTATGTCTGGTTTGAGATTCCATTTCCTTTTTCACTAAGGTAACTCCAGAGAGTCTGCTGTGACCGGATTGTAAAAGTATATGGCACCGTGTATTTGTATCCAGAAATAAATGTCTGTATGTGGTGGTTCAAGGGCGAAAACGCATCGTTCTTCTTGATGTATTTCAGCTAAAGATTAATCTCACCTTGCTTTTGGACTAATGCATACTTTTTTCGTTTCTTTTGAACATTTGTCCAATTCTTCATCTTCGTAGGAGCATTTCTCGGTCCATTTCCTGCTTGTGCACACCTCTTAAAATCCATGAATCACTTGCTATGTGGTCTTAATTATCTGCAGTTATTGATGAAAAAGTAAGTTAACTGGAATTTGAGTAGAATCGAAGTAAAAACCTAACCAGTTATCATAGCCTAGAAAGCCATCATTGCGAATGCATTTTACATATGTAGTCCCCAAAAATATATATGAAATAGTTACATGTACGTGTACCCGGAACTGTATGTAAGGTGGTGCAGCTGGGACGTACCAGAGGCAGTGGCGGCCAGGGACATGCAAAACTGATTGGGCGAATATGTAACCCACTGACGTGCACTGGTAAAATAAAAAATAAATAAAAAACAGCAGTGCTCTTATGCTCAGCACCAAAGCTCACAATCATGGTCCGTTTTAAACAGTGTTTATAATGGGTCATGATTGAGGCTGAAGGTACTGCCAGTTTCTCACATTGACTATCAGTGAGATAATTTAAATTATAATACAGAAATAACGATTTACTTACTGGTCTCAGCACAGGCAGCAATCTCCAAAAGCCTTGTCTAAGTTCCCGCTGTCAATCTTGGCACATCTCTCATGCTGCCCAAGCAGCATGAGAGCAGCACTAGGATTGGCTGGAGCGCCTTGGTCTGATGCTACTTCAGGCCCTTGAGGCCTGTGGATTCTCTCCACCCAACTAAGAGTGTTTAAAGTGCGCATGTCAGACAGGCCGTCACAAGACAGCCGGCCAAAGTGACATGCACACTTTAAACTGAAGTGCACTGTGCTCAATGTTGCGCTCTGCCGCCATCCCCAACCTCTCAGACTCAACTGCCTGCCAGAGTGAAAAATAAATTGTAATAAATTTGTTTTATTACCATTTTATTTTTCAATATTGTCTTCACTTTCAGCGGCAGGATAGAGCTCCTTAACCCTCATGGAGGAATCGCCACTGACCAGAGGTCCCTGTAGCACAGTGGCAGGGGGGGACCACTGCTTCTGGGGGCCCCCAATACTTTAAGGGGGCTCCCACTCAGCTCCAAGTCAATGAATATCTGTGAGATATACCATATTCCACAGGGTGGGGTCCACACTTTTGCATTACGCCATTGTTTGTCAGTGGAAGGAAGTATGGTAACCGTTTTGAGACACACGCAGCTTCAGCATCTGCCTGCAGACCATATTGAGAATTTAGGTATTTAAAATATGTAACTGCTGAACGAACTTTCCTCGTAAGCCATGGGAATCTGAAAAAGAACAGATGTCTATATATTCCCGTTAGACCTGACATGCCTTAGGGTGGTCACCCCTAGCTTTTTGCCCGCCTCCCTCCACTTTTAGGACCCTGTTTTGCTGGCTTTTAGACTCTGCCCATTTTACCACTGCTAACCAGTGCTAACGTGCATATGCTCTCTCCCTTTTTTAAACCTGGTAACTTTGGATCATACCTGATTGGACTATTTAATTTACTTATAAGTCCCTAGTAATGTGCACTATATGTGCCTAGAGCCTGTAGATTAAATGCTACTAGTGGGCCTGCAGCACTGGTTGTGCCACCCACTTAAGTAGCCCCCTTAACCTTGTCTCAGGCTTGCCATTGCAAGGCCTGTGTGTGCAGTTTCACTGCCACTTCAACTTGGCCTTTAAAAGTACTTGCCAAGCCTAGAACTCCCCTTTTTCTACATATAAGTCACCCCTAATGTGTGCCATAGGTAACCCCTAGAGCAGGGTGCTGTGTAGGTAAAAGGCAGGACATGTACCTGTGTAGTTATATGTCCTGGTAGTGTAAAACTCCTAAATTCGTTTTTACACTCCTGTGAGGCCTGCTCCCTTCATAGGCTAACATTGGGGCTGCCCTCATACATTGTTGAAGTGGCAGCTGCTGATCTGGAAGGAGCAGGAAGGCCATATTTAGTATGGCCAGAATGGTAATACAAAATCCTGCTGACTGGTGAAGTCGGATTTAATATTACTATTCTAGAAATGCCACTTTTAGAAAGTGAGCATTTCTTTGCACTTAAATCTTTCTGTGCCTTACAATCCACGTCTGGCTGGGCTTGGTTGACAGCTCCTTGTGCATTCACTCAGACACACCCCAAACACAGGGTACTCAGCCTCACTTGCATACATCTGCATTTTGAATGGGTCTTCCTGGGCTGGGAGGGTGGAGGGCCTGCTCTCACACAAAGGACTGCCACACCCCCTACTGGGACCCTGGCAGACAGGATTGAACTGAAAGGGGACCTGGTGCACTTCTTAGCCACTCTTTGAAGTCTCCCCCACTTCAAAGGCACATTTGGGTATAAAACAGGACCTCTGCCCTACCTCAAGGGACACTTGCTGGAGAAGAAACCTGAACCAGAAACTACATCCTGCCAAGAAGAACTGCCTGGCTGCTCAAAGGACTCACCTGTCTGCTTTCTACAAAGGACTGTTGCCTTTCTGTTGGCCTGCTGCCTTGCTGAACTCTTGTCTGGCTGTGAAAGTGCTCTCCAAGGGCTTGGATAGAGCTTGCCTCCTGTTCCCTGAAGTCTCAGGACCAAAAAGACTTCTCTTTTTCACTTGGACGCTCCGTGCGCCGAAATTTTCGACGCACAGCTTGTTTAGCGGTGAGAAAAACGCCGCACACCGACGCTGATCTACGCGACGCCTCGGGACGACCAGAACTTCGACGCAGAGCATCTCAAGGACAACGCCGCCCGACCTCCAGAGTAGAAATCGACGCGCGCCTGCCGTGAGAGCGAAACTTCGACGCGCAGTCCCGCAGAACGACACACAGCCGGAAAACAAGCAGGAAAATCCACACACAGACTCGGGACATCTGGTAATCCCCGCGATCCACAGAAAGAGACTGTCCACGCGCCGGAAAACGACGCACGACTTCCCCGCGTGAAAAATAACGACGCAAGTCCGTGTGTGCTGGGGAGAAATCGACGCACACACCATTTTTCCACGTATCTCTTCTTCTGTGGCCCTCTGAGGAGATTTTCCACTCCAAACCAGGTACTTTGTGCTTGAAAGAGACGTTGTTTGCTTTTTAAAGACTTAAGACATTTTATATCACTTTTTAGTGATATCTCTACAAATTCACATTGCAACTTTATTCGTTTTGACCTACAGTTATCCTGATAAATATTATATATTTTTCTAAACACTGCGTGGTGTATTTTTGTGGTGCTATATGGTGGTATTGTATGATTTATTGCACAAATACTTTACACATTGCCTTCTAAGTTAAGCCTGACTGCTCGTGCCAAGCTACCAGAGGGTGGGCACAGGCTAATTTTGGATTGTGTGTGACTTACCCTGACTAGAGTGAGGGTTCTTGCTTGGACAGAGGGTAACCTGACTGCCAACCAAAAAAACCCATTTCTAACAATTCCAGCCTCTGGCTTCCTTCTACCCTAGGGAGGACCAATGCTTATTATGAATACAGTTGCAAGATATTACGTTTCTTTAATGGCCCTTCATTGAAATAAATTGCTATCAGCAAGAGTGTTGTCAGAAAATGCCTTGCAAGTGGCAGCATTTTCATTTTTTTGTTATATTGCAGCATTTTCATTTTTTTTTATATTGCACAGATGTCATAATATTTATATTTAGCTGGTTGGGCCAGAAAAAGGATGTAGCAAAGAGAGATAATTAAATATTTACAACTCGTATTAGAATAGGAAGTGTATATGTATGAGGGGTGACCAGATTATGGTATGCTGACCATATTTTGAAAACTAAAAACCAGGGCATTCAGCAAACATAAAAGGACTGCAGTTTTACATCAGCTGAGGGATAGTACTGACTTAAATGACAACACTCGTCATTAGAGAAATACAGACAAGGAGGCACTAAAGGACTAAATTAACCTTTAAACTCCACCTCCGGGTGTTAACTAAATTGCTTTCTGATAAAAGCTGCTAACTTGTCCTGCCTTGGACTAAATAAAAACGTTCCTGCCTCTGGCCCTCATTTACAAAGCCCGTGGCTCAGGGAGCACAGCAGGTGCCTTGCAAGACCACCCTGTGCCACTTTCAGTGGCGGGGCACCTGCAAGATACAACACATTTCTGTCCTCTCCCCCTGTTCAGGTGCACAAATTGCTGCCATGTATCAATGCAGGCACCTTGCACAATAGTGCAAGGTGCCTGCATTGTGGGCTTCATTGTTTTTGTGCAGGAAGGGACACCTTCCTGAACAAAAGCAATCATAGGAGGTATTTTCCTCTTTCTATTTGTGCTGCAGAACTCTGCACATATCGAAAGAGGAAAAATCGTAGAGAATAAATATATTTCTCCCAGTTATATCACTCCTATGCCATCCCTACGTGGTGCACATAAAAAGTGGAAAAAACATGTCATGCCAAAGTGGTGTAGGAATCTGACGCATTCTAAGACTTAAAAATCTAGGAATGCGTCAGATGCCTTCGGGTTCCATGGGTGTAGAGAGAGAACACCCAAGCAACACCCATGGAATGCCCCATTCATGCTGTGTTATGCATGAAAGGAGTCTATATTCACAAGGTCATGAAAAACCACTCAAGATAACTTCTTGTGGCCTTGTAAATATGAGCTGGCAAACTGAGCCACCGGAACGTAAACAAAAATGACGGTCAGTGGCACAGTGTGCCACTAGGGCCATGTAAATAAGGCCCCCTTTATTAGTTGACCATTTAAAAAAAACAGGACATCTGCTAAATTTGCCAAAATCTGCCAGGACTGCCATTGAAAAACCAGGACTGCCATGGCAAATCCGGGATACCTTGTCATGCTAGATTATGGGCATCTGGGGGAAGCTGTGTCTCATCCAAGATATCCTCCCAAGCATACCAAGCATACCCTGATGGATACACATTGTGAGTCAGCTGGAAAGGAAAACATAGCATATTACATTCAGTGACGAGATTCCATCCGGGAACTGGATGTGTGAAGAGACTCTGTCTAACTACCACAGACAATGTTCCTAGTCAGTGATTGACCATATGTGCAAAATTAAACAATGAATGCCCAAAAGAGAAGACAATACTCAGCTCAGTACACACTCCAGAAATGTAGTAATTCATTTGGGTGGGGGTGAAGCTATCAACATTTTGAACACATTTTAAATAGGGCACACACAGGGCCTCATTTACAAGGTTTTTGTGCAGGGCACCGCTGCAAGGATTCCTGCTGCTCTGCCCTGGTCAAAAGAAAAGGGCAGGGATGTGCTATATCTGTGAGATATGGCGCATTCCTGTCCGTTTCCCCTGAGCTGGTGCACAATGGGCTGCCATGCGCTAATGGAGGCACCCTTGCACCATGGTGGAAGGGTGTCTGCATTGTGTGGATGATTGTTTTTTGTGTAGGAAGGAACACCTTCCTGCACAAAAAGAATCAATGGAGGAAAAAAAGGAGGAGAAAAAAGTTATTTCTCCTCAATGCACCCCTTTTATGTCTCCCTGGGAAAGTGTAGGCTTTTAACACATTCCCACGTTTATGAAATCTCAGAAATCTGGGAATGTGTCAAATGCCATGGATGTTACGTGGGAACACCCACCATAACACCCATGGCCCAACTCCCTATTGCAGTATGAGGCAATACAGCAACTTGCACAGTGTTGCATCATTCCATATCTACAAGGCTATTAAAAGCCACGCAGGGTGGCTTTACGTGCCCTTGTAGGTATGGCGCTGCAGTGTGCGTCACAGGATTGTCAAAAAAGTGACCCTCTAGTGGTGCTGAGGGGCTTATAAATAAGCCCCACAGTTCTTAGAAAATCTCTGTTCAGTCCCTGGTAGTTGTGGCATAAGCAGCAGACAATCCCAGAAAATGTGTGTTAAATTGAAGTAGTATCAACAATTTCAAAAACAAGAAAACAGAAGAGCCCAAGATTTTAAAAATTGGACAAGAGACATAAAGCACCATTGAAAACATTGGTTGATGGTTGACTAGGATTTAATGTGATTTCCAGTCAATAAAAATGGAGCTGAGTTTGGATACACCAAGTGTGTTATACCAGTCAAATAATTTTCCTTTGGAGGTGGAAAAAAAGAATTAAGTCCTAATTTTCTCCAGTTGCTGAGGACATTTGTTCTGGCCAGTCCTGCAGCCCCTAGTTCTGCATGGCTGACTTTGTCTTGGTACCAGGTCTCTCTCTAGCCAAGCCACCCCTAGGACCCAGTCATCTGTGGTCTGCTGTGCCCTCTTGGATTCCTCAGTCCTTCTGTTTTTTGGATCACTGAAGCCAGCAAACAGGAGACCAATGACTCAATCCTTCAATAGCAGCTCCAGTCCCTAGGTGCCAGCAGGCGGCAGTTGTTATTTACTCCTTGTGTGAGTTTGGTGCCTCAAAAATGAGTCACTACTCATCCTTTTTCCAGCAGGACCGTCTCCTTCAGGTGTAATCTTGTCAGGTCCAGGAAAGTTCTGACGAGGTGGTAATTGATGTGCAGGATTATCCACTGAACTAGCTTGTATTTTGGAAATGTTCTCTATCCAATCCTAGCTATTTTCTACCCCTGTGCCCACCTTCTTTTGTATCACTTCCTCTTCAGCCCACTGTAAAATGACCCAGAATCACATGTTTCAAAATGGCACAACCCTTCTGTCACCAAGCAGGCCTCTTTTGAGCTTCCTATTCACTACCTAGATAGAGAAGCTCTGCTTCCAACCAACAGGGGCCAAACAGGTTGTTGCGCTCCTAGTGAAATTGGAGCCTTGCTGTCTTGAAGGGACCTGTGGATGGATAGGGGAAGGTCTTTTTTTGCAACTCCAACTTAAAGAGATAAGTCGAGGTTGTATTTTTCTGTTAGATGTTTCAGTCCACTGCAAGACTGATAATCCTAGCTAAGTGGTTAACAGTTAACACACCATGTCCTCTCTGGGCTCAGATGCAGGATATTGTCTTCTGATAAAGGGCTTAGCTCTCCTTGCAAAGGATGTTTATTCCAGATCTGGAAGTGTGATGAGTAGCATAACTGGATTCAAGCCAGTTCAGGTTCAAGAAGTCTAACATACTTTTTTATAAAGATACTTTCCCAATAAAGTTATAAAAATTGATTTCTCTCTTAAATCAGAATTTGAAAATTAAACAGGAAATAACTTCTTAATATGTTTTGTAGCATGTCCCAGTTGGAGATGTTGAATAAATCTTTTAATCACACCAACGCCTGTTCTTGGAAAACACTTGCACATCCTAGACTTGGATTTTGGGTTTTATTTCACTCAATGTTTAGGACACCATTTTTATATATTTTCGCACCCGTCCCTGTTGGCTGATAATACATATTTTAGTAGTAACATATGAATATATGCGATTCTACAACGTGATGTCGATTTCCCCTGCCATGTGGTAACGGTGTGCATTTAAACTGCAACCCAGCCATATCTTTTTGGTGCTTGTGGTTGCCAAGTAATTGTACATCAAATGTGTAGGTGTGGTATGGTCACATTGAACCCACATATAACATTTAGATTTCCATGCCAGGCGTCTATTTTATCCACTGTTTACTATGAATATATAGGTAAGTTAATTAAACAAAATATTGAATTCAAATGTATAGCACCTACTTTTGGGGAATATATAGGAACTTTACTACTATTTAGAAGTACTAAAGCACACAGGGTTCTAAAGCCAACAGAATTAGACAGGTAAAAAGGATGTCCATAACAAAAATTATGTAATTCCTTACAACAAATAGGGACTACAACAACAAAACAGGGGATAAATTACTAACCAACGTGAGACAGCATGTATTGATCAAACCAAAGGCAGCTAAAGATTAATTCAGAAGCCTACCATGTAATCCCAAGTGCTTCTTTTCCCATGAGTACACTCTCTTTTTTCAATATTCATGCATGCTGTGAGTTACAGATGATGCCACTGTAGACATGTATAATGTACCTGAGATATGAGATGGGTCTTAGTGAGGTTTTACAGTATGGGACCACTAGCAGTGGCTGAGTTTATGGAGGGCTCTGAATAGTTCAAATATAATATTAGTCAGCAACTTAGTCATGAAGATGAAGAGAGGCTTAGCCAGGGGGCTGCCATGGATTGTGCAGATGACAGATCAGACAATATCCTGTGAACAATTTATGATAGTTCAAGGTGTGAATCCTGCAGCTGATGAAGTGTCCAATACTCAGAAGAGGTAGGAGCAGAAACAGAATGGGTACAATAGCATAGGGTTTGTCAGAATGTAGTGTTCCTCTAGGAATCAACACAAGGTACAGTGGACTCAGAGTCTTGAAACTGTGAAGAACTTGAAAAGTCCTTCAAACAAAGCCTAATATTTCTGGAAACTTATACTCAGGTGATTGACCAGTTCAGGCATGATCATGTAGGCGCATCCTTGGAATATCCGTGGTTACTGATTCTACTGTATTGGGCTCTGCTTGCTGTTATGGTGGGGCCCTCCAGAGTTTGCAGACACCACAGCACTTTCAAGTGTACCAACATGAGAATAGCAAGACACATTGGCAGAGAAATCATTCCCAAGTATAATGATGAGCACGGTCAAACATTACCACTTAAGTTTCCTCCTCCTTCAGTAATATTACAGTGAGTTCTGCTAATCCCCTGACTACCAAATGACCTGCTGCTGTGATCTGCCTCTGTTCTGAAAGCATTTTATGAGCTCACTACAAATTCTGACTCATATTTACTGTCAAAAGCATGCTGTCAGTCTTATTTCTCTTCTCATGGGCAGATCTGAGTATGGGCTAAGAGTTTGAAGCCCCCCCCCCACAGAATTCAGAGGTTTTTCTAGAGCTGTACACCACCTACAGAGCTCTACTGCAGGTGGGTGTTCTCTGGGTTCCCTAGACCTGGGCCAGAACAGTACACAAGTCCATGGACCTTCTATAGTAGAGTGAGCAGATTCCTCAGTTCCTCTCAGTCATGCCTTGATTGGTAGAAATAAATCCAGAGTCTAGGGAGAGGGCAGAGGCACCAACGTTACAAGCTGGGATGTAGTCAATAGATTGGTGACACTATATTTCATTCAGAAGAGATGCAGTCTGTAGAAACCACAGATGTTGCAGTGGCCTCAGGAGTCATTACGCTCCCATTAAGAGACTTTCTGCACAAACAGTTCTGTCATTTTTGATTAACACCTCTAAAAATAATGTAAGATTTCTAAGGTAACAGGTACTTTAAGATGGGATCTAGAAAGTTCTTGCCCTATAGAGCTGAAACATTGAAGTCGCATATAGAAGTCCCATTGCTCAACTCAATTGCATTGGTAAGAAGGAAACACTTTCTGTAAATTAAAAGGACCCTAATTTGATGGGGGAATGTGCCATCAAACTGAGCACCTACCAGTATTTTTAGCAATTGTGCAAAAAAGTCTATTGCAGCCAAGCTTTAGCACTGTCCTGCATCCTTTTCTGGTAATAGGCTTTGACCTTTAGAGCAATCTGTGACTACTCTGTTTCTGGTTACTTTTATGTGAACCGTGCTGGAAAAGTAGCAGACAAAGACCATGCAGCACATCAAGAGAACTCATACATAGCACATTGCCACATAGATGCCTGAAAAGGCTGTACTAAATGTCAGTGGCATACCTTGGAACTTGTCACTTAAGTCTGGACATTGAGGGCCTGATTACATCCTTGGTGGATGGGATACTCCATCACAAATGTGACAAATGTCCCACCCACCGTTTTACAAGTTCCATAGGATACAGTATAATGGAGTATCCCATCTGCCAAGGTTGTAATCAGGCCCTTAACGTCCTATGCTGTGCAGAAGAAAGAAAAGGTCATCAACGGGTAGTAAAAATGAAGAGGAACTCTAAGTGCAGAAAAATTCTCCACTGCACCTTATACCGTTCATACTAACACCCTGCCTTATTTCCTTGTGTAAGTTGATGTGCTCTTTGTAAAAGAGCAGAAAGCTATCACTCACAGAAAAGTTAGCCAATGGCTGAAGGTGGCTGACCCACTTTCCCATGCTGCAAACTGTAGGGAGAGGAAGAAACATATGAATTACACAACAATAGACCAATAAATGAAGAAGTCTGGCTGAAGGGCCATGCTAGTGTGTATGTTATAGATATTATATTTAGGAAAATCAATGTCTTAGTTAACACTTGACATATAAATGTACCTGGCTGTGGACCAGACTTGAGACCATGGCACCCCTTCTTCTGTTGTCACAAATAATACCTGACCTTACTCTGCTGCAACTGCTGACACCAGCCTAAACTATAGGTATTATTTCTGATTTCACTCACTCCCTCTGTGTAATGCTCTGCTCCTCCTCATAGCACTTGTAAAATTTGAAGAAAACACAGATCAGACATGTTTCCCAACTGAAAGAGCATCACACTTTGGTCTATCAAGATCAGGCTTGTAATACTATGTTGCTGCTAGCCTGTGGCTTGCACGCAAGTGATATCTCCACTTTTCTGGTAACTACGCCACTCAGTGACTTTGGGCCAGATGTAGCAAAGGGTTTGCGCCTCGCAAACGGCGAAAAACGCCGTTTGCGAGGCGCAAAAGCCTCTCTGCTATGCAGAAATGCATTTTGCGAGTCGGATCCGACTCGCAAAATGTATTTCCGACTCGCAAATAGGAAGGGGTGTTCCCTTCCTATTTGCGACTCGCAATGCTATGCAATTTCATTTGCGCCCGCGAAAGCGGTCGCAAATGAAATCGCTGTTACCATCCACTTGAAGTGGATGGTAACCCATTCGCAAACGGGAAGGGGTCCCCATGGGACCCCTTCCCCTTTGTGAATGATCACAAAAACAATTTTTCAGAGCAGGTAGTGGTCCTATGGACCACTGCCTGCTCTGAAAAATACCGAAACAAAAGGTTTCGTTTTTTTTTCTAAGTGCAGCTCGTTTTCCTTTAAGGAAAACGGGCTGCAGATAGAAAAAAAAAACTGCTTTATTAAAAAGCAGTCACGGACATGGTGGTCTGCTGTCTCCAGCAGGCCACCATCCCCGTGAGTGCCCATACTCGCAATGGGGTCGCAAACTGCGACCCACCTCATAAATATTTATGAGGTGGGTCTTTGCGACCCCATTGCGAGTTGCAGAAGGTGTCTGAGACACCTTTCTGCATAGCAAATTGCGACTTGCATTTTGCGAGTCGCACGGACTCGCAAATTGCAAGTCGCAATTTGCTTTCTTCCTACATCTGGCCCTTAATGTTCTGTACATATCACACCTTCAAACACTGTACATGTATATCCCTTGACTGACGTAACATTCAGAGTTTCTCACAGTTATACATGACATGTTGAGCTGGTGAAATTTCATATTTACCAGTTACACAGGGGTGGCTCCTCCCCTATAGCAGAGGAGCGTCACCCCACACCAGCCGCAGGAGCTGCAAACCTTTAAAAATAAAATGATGATAAAGAATGTTTATTATTGTTTTATTTTTAAAGGGGCAGGGCTCTGGGGGTGATGAGCAGTGAGGGGAGTGCAAAGGATTTTTACAAGTTGTGTGATTTTCTTCTTACCTGCTGCATCCTTCATCATGCGTGCCACCTTACAATACAACATCATTTTGACTTGCTGCTGCCTGGAAGAAACCATAATTACTGAACTCACCTATTTTTGGAAGGTATTCACCGGAACTCTGGCCATTGGAACATATTTAAGCCTGTTTTAGGGTGCTTTACTCTCTAGCTGGAGGCGCACACTTGTAACAGCTTGGCCTAATTGGCCAATGAGAGTCTCTCCATCCTCTTGTGTGATTCGCCTTGAGTGCCTCCGTTAGTCCATTATTTGTCTTACATCACCCTGCAGCCATAATGATTTGGGTTGACATACTTCATCTGTAAGTGACATCATTACGTTTGAACATAGCGGCCAAATTTATTTATAGTTCTGTTCTATTCTCCAGCATATCGGCAGCATATCAGCAGCATCCACAAAGTTGCACAATTATTGAATCACATTTCGTTACTCCACTGAGGTAAAATTCTGACAGTGTTTTTTGGCATCATTTATTGACCATACTATTTGTTTTAATTTAAAGTGCTGCATATACATGAAGTGTTTTGGTGACAATTGAAGTATGTTTTGAATAAGCAACAAGTATCATTATGGCCATCCCCCAGAAAATTACACAGCCACTGCCGTTTTTGTACCAACCTGGTAAACCAACCATTAAATGGATGCAATGGTTTAGATTATTTGAAAATCACCTGATTGCCATTGATGCTAATGGGTATACGCCTGCGTCCAAGCTTGCCTTGGTATTTGGTATCCTAGGTCACTCTGCGCATCAAGTTTTTGTCAGTCTACCATCTGTACCCGCACAATCAGGAGGTAACCTATGCAATGTTCATCTGGAAGTTATAGTTACACTATGAAAACAGTTCTCTGATGAGCCTAACATGATGCTTGAGTGCCATAGATTCTGCAAGTGTAAACAAAAACCAGAAGAAACTGTAGAGAATAGGTGTCAGCTCTTAGGGTGTTAGTCACAATGTGGTATTTTGGTCCCAATTTGTATTTAACTGTTATTCAAGGAAAGTACAGGAACAGCTCTTTGGTTATAGGAATCCAACATTAGTCGAAGCTGTGGATTTAACCAAATCTATTGAAAGATTGCTGATTGCGTGGATTTTTAGTCTTTGTCTGTCAGCTTTACCTTCCAAGGCCCCAGGAACTGGATAGGGCACCACTTGGTAAGGCAGGAGTCTCAGCAGAGAGTCCAGGTGCTGGCAGGAGAAGTATTTGATGGCACTGAGACTTCAACAACAGGAGGCAAGCTCAGGACAAGCCCTTGGAGATTTCATCACAAGCAGGAAGGCACACACAGTCCAGTCTTTGTCCCCTTACACAGGCAGAAGCAGCAACTGCAGGACAGTTCCACAAAGCACAGTCACAGGCAGGGCAGCACTTTTCCTCAGCTCTTCAGCTCTTCTCCAAGCAGAGGTTTCTCTTGATGTCCAGAAGTGATCTAAAGTCTGTGGTTTTGGGTGCCCTTCTTATACCCATTTTGCCCTTTGAAATAGGCTTACTTCATAGGAAAGTCTCTCTACTTTGTGAAATCCTGCTTTTGCCAGGCCAGGCCCCAGACACACACCAGGGAGTTGGAGACTGCGTTACGTGAGGGCAGGCGCAGCCCTTTCAGGTGTAAGTGACCACTCCTCCCCTTTCTCCTAGCACAGATGGCTCATCAGGATATGCAGGCTACACCCCAGCTCCCTTTGTGTCACTGTCTAGAGAGAGCTGCAAAATTGACCCAGACAGGTAATTCACAAACAGGCAGCGTCACAGAATTGTTTCAACTAGAAAATGCCCACTATCTAAATGTGATGTTTTCAAACACACAATCTCAAAATCAACTTTGGTAAATTATGTATTTTTAAATTGTGAGCTCAGAGACCCCAAACTCCAAATGTCTATCTGCTCCCAAAAGAAATCAATGCTTTAATCATATTTAAAGGCAGCCCCCATGTTAACCTATGAGAGAGACAGGCCTTGCAACAGTGAAAACCGAATTTGGCAGTATTTCACTGTCAGGCCATATAAAGCACATTAGTATATGTCCTACTTTAAACATACCCTGCACGCAGCCCGTGGGGCTACCTAGGGCCTACCTTAGTGGTGTCTTACATGTAAGAAAAGGGAAGGTGTAGGCCTGGCAAGTGGGTACACTTGCCAAGTCGAATTGGCAGTTAAAAACTGCACACACAGACACTGCAGAGGCAGATCTGAGCCATGTTTACAGAGCTACTACTAATGTGGGTGGCACAACCAGTGCTGCAGGCCCACTGGTAGCATTTGAGTTACAGGCCCTGGTCACCTCTAGTGCACTGTACTAGGGACTTACTAGTAAATCAAATATACCAATCATGGATAAACCAATCAACAATACAATTTACACAGAGAGCATATGCACTTTAGTACTGGTTAGCAGTGGTAAAGTGCTCAGAGTTCAAAAGCCAATAAAAACAGGTCAGGAAAAATAGGAGGCAGGAGGCAAAAAGATTGGGTATGAACCAGCATAAGGAATAAAGTCCAACAACTATGGTTTGTCAAAAGGGTATCATCAAGGTCTAAATTGCCACTTGAGTCTTTCATTCCAGGTAAGTTGTTAAGAACAGCTCCTAATCCAAGGGCAGCTAGCCAAAACATAATTGTGGAATGTAATCTGTATGTGTACATAACCAGTGTCAGTCTCTTGAAGGTATAGTTACAGTTTTGGCTGTATTTGAATGAATATGTTGGGGATAAAGCCACTTTCTTACTGCACGATTTGCCTCCTCCTTAGAATCAAGTCACACTGACTCTCCAACAGGCTGTGTGCAGTCACTCAGTACTAACCAGCCAGATCTAGACACTTCTCTAGGTAAGCTTCCCCATTTCTGTTCCTCATGATTAAACTTGGCACTATCTTTTTGAATTAGATTCCTGAGCCCTGTAGAGAATCTGACCTAAGGCCAAGCACAATCAGGCCTTCCGCCAGTCTAGAGTCTTTTGGGTGGAATTTAACATAATCCTAATCCCCAGTAGCATCCGAGTGAAGTTCAGTGTTTGTCATATCATCATAAATAATAGAATAGCAATGGCGCACATTTGTCATAAATACACTGCTATAAGCTAATGCAGAGCTTTTGGCCCAAGTCACAAGGTTAGCCATTAGTGTTACACTAATTATCGGAACCCCTTTCTCCCATTTGTAGTGTTGTGGACTGGAACATTAGATCCCAGAGACCAAAAGAGCCTGTCTGGGGTATTATGCATGTATTGGTAACATTCTCCCTCCATTCCCTGGGTTATTATCATCAGCTATTTCTTCCTCTCAAACATCAATTCTCACATGTGTATTGCCCTATTCTGGTGGGAGGTTAGCCTTGGTGATATTAAGGAATTTCTGATAGTTCTTAAAAGACAATCCCTTACTAGTCAACCCCTCTGCTTCATTTACTGTAATATATCTATCAGATGCTGGGAGTTAAAGGGGGTTTAAGGCACGGGACCCACAGTGACCACAGGGTGCTGCTTAATACCTAAGTCATATTTGGAGAGAAGGCCAGTAAAACTTACTACCATGTGTTTCAGCACCTCAACCTCTTATTTCAGGGAACCAGTCAAACTAACAACTTCATTAAAGTTCAGTAATGACTGATTAGAAACCTCGGTTTCAGGCCCTGCACAAATCATTTTCACCTCAGTTCTTGCAACCATGTCCTGGTTAGTACAGGCATCTCATTGCTACAAGAGAGTAAGGGACATATTTAAGAGCCCCTAGTGCCACCAGAGCGTCACTTTTTGTGATGCTCCGGTGGTGCAATGCCCTGCACTGTATTTACAAGGTAGCTTTAAGCCACTTTTTGTGGCTTGACTCCACCTTGTAAATATGACATCTTCACACGCAGCTCTTTGTGGGGAAGGGGTGTACAATTTGTGTTGCTGTGGGCATCCCACAGCAACACCCATTGCATTTTGATGCTGCCTCAGGTTTACGGGCTTTCAATATTTTTGACGCTAACCTGACTTGCACCATCATTTTCTGATGCACAACCCCCATGGACATGACTCCTGTCTTAGCAAAGACAGGAGTCATGCCCTCCTGCCCAATGGCCATGCCCAGGGGAATTCTATCGCCTGGACATGGCCATTGGGCACAGTGCCATGTAGGGGGCCAAAGTTAGGTCCCTCTATGGCACTTAGAAAACAATAAAATAAAACTTACCTGGACTTAGCTTAGATGGGTTCCCCCATCCATGGGTGTTCTCCAGGGGTGGGTGAGGGTGGCAGGGGTTGTCCCTGGGTGCAGGGAAGGGCACCTGTGGACTGCTTCCATGGTCTCCAACAATGGAAATGAGCCTAAAGGTCCCCTAACGCCTGCCCTGACCCAGGCGTTAAATAATGATGCTAAACAGGTTTCGCGCCATTATTGAAGGCCCTCCTCCTACTCCAGTGTGTCATTTTTACACGGGGGGATTAATAAGATGAGAATGCCTTAAAGTAATTTTTTGCCTGGGAACGCCTACCTTGCATCTCATTGAGGTATCCACGATAGAAAAAATTACATTAACTCCTATATTTTGATACTAGATGGGTCTAACGTCAAAATATAAATATGGAGTTAAGTTTGCACCGGATTTGCATTAAAAAATGATGCAAATACAGCGCAAACAGAGTATAAATATGCCCCTTGGTTTATTTATTGTCCGTTGTGAGGTGTTGATCGATTGAGCTCTGTCGACAATACCAGTAAACTCCTTGAATGTGTGAGTTGCTGGTAGGTATTGGGTGAATTCTGAGTGAAAAGGGAGAATCTGTAATAACCAGAGTGAGATTTACAGGCCAAATCTTACTTGCGTATGTGCGAATGCCACAGTCAGAAGTGTAGCCATACAGGTTTTAAAGTGTTTGAGTCCTACCGTAGTGAGCAGACAGGGTTCTTTTTTGCGCTTGCAGTATTTGCATTTATGGGACGCATGAGAGGCTTATGAGACAGCTATGAGATGAGTTGCAGCTGCAGAGTGAATTGAGTGTGACAAAATTCGGTCTGCGCTGGGATTGGTTGATTAGTAAAAAGAGCTGCGCATGGACTGGTGGACAAAACTTCACTGCTTTAGGCTGACGACAGCTTGAGAAAAGGATTGTGGGATTGAAAAGCACTTCCTGTATTCATAGAATTCATATAATTTTTGTTTATGAATTGTTTGTGAATTAACTTGTGTAAAACATGAAAGTGTTTAAAGCTTTTAGGAGTGTGCTGAGAGGACATGTTTTTATTCCAGCTAGAGAGGATGCACCTTCTCCACCTGAGGGTACACCAGCATTTGAAGTAATGGAGGAAAGAGGATTTTCATCATGTCTTTGGGTAAAACAATGGTGCAAAATAACTGAGAAAGAAGGCAACATAGCTTTTCCCTGTTATAGAACTTTCACTTTAAGGCTATTAGAGAATCTGAGGAGTGTGTTTTAGGAATCAAAGTCCCTGTCTAGACCTGCCCAATTTGAAACACTTGCCACTTCGTAATAAGTTGCAAGGCAGAAAGAGGCTCAGAAATTCGAGAGGGGAATGAGGAAAGCAGAAGCTGAATGGGACGAGGAACAGACAATTTGGAGAGCAGATACATTACATAGAGTGAAATTATTCCCACCAATAACCCAGGAGGGTGATGGAAGTGTTAGATCTAAAGCCAAAAAGAAGCCAGCAGAAGACTCAGGGGCATATTAACAAGAAAGTGGAGCATCATAGATGATGTGCCACTTTTCTTCTGCCCCCTTCCCTACCGGCACCAAAACATGGTTGTGCTGTATTCACAATGCGGCACAACATGGCGGTCGTTAGCCTAATGACATCAACATTTTTTATGCTATTGTGGCACTTTGCTGCACTAGTGTCAAAAATATTGATGCTAGTGCAGCAAAGCACAGGGAGGCCCATTGAATATAATGGGTGTGTCATTTTAATGCCTGCTGTGAGCAAATGATGCAAAAAATGATTCAGTAAAATCTTGTAAATTTCACTGTGCCAATTTTTCAGGCCCCCTGTGCCGGAATATCATACACTATGAATGGGGCAGGCATATTGTGGCGTAAGGGGTTACAAAGTGGCATAATGCAAGCATTGCACCACTTTGTCTATATGGCATGTCAGAAATGCCTAACTAATGCCACATTAGCGTAAATAAATAATGCTAATGTGGCACAAGGAAGGGCAAGGGGTTGGTAAATATGCCCCTTAGAGCAGAAGTTAGAGGAGAAAAAAAAGACAATAGTCACTGTATAACCCAGCTTTTGCAGAATTGTCCCCCAACGCATAATGCGGTTGAATCAATAAATCAGAATGCAGCCCGAGTATTGCTACAGCTCCAGTTGTGCAAAACCAGATTCAAGTAACATCTAATGTACCTACTGCTACTGTAGCACAGGTGCCAGTGGTTTATCAGACAGTTCCAGGTGTTAATACAGCTTAGAATATCACAGTTTAATTTATGCCATAGCCAATTCAGAATTCAGGAGTGACTTAAATAGAGTCTGCGCCTGATGTAATGACATCTGTACAAATTGTAAAACAGAAGCAGACAATGCCCATGTATTCCCCAGTAACGACATCACTGAATGTTGTCCCAAATCAGTCAAATCAGACTTTTGGTACTGTATTAACCAGTCAAGGTAAAGGACTGATTTCCCACCAAGTCAAACAAATTCATCAGGACCAGATGCATTGACAATTCCGTGACAATAGGTCCAGTTGTCCCATCATTTTATGCCCAGGTTAATAATGAGAGTTGTATACATATCCCAAATCCGGTATCAGTAGTACATTTTCCCTTTAGAATTAATGCAGAAATGAAAAGATTGAGCACTGCTGTGCCAGACATGACCCCAAAGAATGAATTCCGGTTCTAACGAGATACGTGATAAAGTAGGTCTGTTGATTGAGATGACATGTCCCCGTGCTTTACAGGTACATCTGTGATGGCTCAGGAGCAAGCTATGAGAGCTCCATGTAATATCCCACAGCTTATACCTTGGGATACTAGTTACAATAGTAGCTTTCAACGATTATCCGCTCAACAACTAACTGATTGGTTAGACAGTCCAGGTGGAGTATCAGTTTTGAGAAACACACCAGACGGAGAAAAGGCTCAACTGAAACTGCAATTGAATGACATGATTGAGGGAACACAGATTGGATTCTTACAATGAAAACAAATAGCATTTTATGTGCAAGGATGTCATGTATCATACAGGACAGATTTATGGGAGATTAGCTGATTTAGCAGAGACATATGAAATTAAGATGAATAAATCCAAACAGTTGAAAAGGAGTGACAGATTAGAATTTGATTCTAGAGACATTGCAAACATCAGGTCACCTGGCATGCAAATTCACATTAAGGAATTGATTCAGAGCATCCAAACAAGGAGAGCATCAGATAAGAAAAGTGGGGAGGCAGATAGGCAAAGAAAAGAGATCAGACGAAAACGCCGAATGCACCCACAAATGGTGTACAGCAGGCTGAGGGAACTGTAAAAAATATGCCAATGAGAGAAATTCCAGGAGGAAGTTTGTTCATGTCCTGTGGAGCAGATGTGACATTGTCATTTACAAATGATTACCCAAAGGTGAGGGAGAAGCCATTGCAATGCTACCAACAAACTGAGAGGTTTGTTAAGCTTGCAAAGTATTTGTGGGAAGATTTAAACACTTTCTTTGAAATTGTGGTTCTAGCAGATTTATCGGTTGAATGTTAGTGAAGTCTTGATTGGCCAACTCGTGAGTCGCCAAGAGGTACATTGACAGGTGCGCCGTTGGAAGAGGTGATACAAAGTTATTATACAGTGATTGAATTTTTGAAAACTAGAGTTTCTCCTAAAGATGTTGATTGGCAGAGAATTGACAGGACCACTCAGGAATCAAAAGAGTATGTCCATGCTTAGTATGTGAGATTGTATTATGCATTTAAACAATACAGTGGTACAGAGATTATTGAACCGAGAGATATGATTCATTTTGTGTTCAGATTTGCTGAAGGATGTAAGCCTGCAATTCGCAATATGATTTGGAATCATTTGATTTGCTGGAAGGGTAAACCGACCAATGAAGTAGAACAGATTAAAGGAGAAGGCGATGTTGATACAAATTAAAGCTGCCCAAGTGGCAGGTATGAAGGGATCACAGGGGAAATTAAGCACAGGAGGAATGAAGGGAATACAATAGCAGGGAAATATGATACCTCTGTTTAGAGGTAGAGGTCATGGAATTCAAGTAGATCAGATTGTCAATGTGGCTGATTTTCAAAACATGCAGAGAATTCTTCCTTGTCATGCATACAGCAATGTCAGATATTGGAGACGGTAGTGTCCATATTATAGTGTAAATAATTTAGTAGAAGTTGGTGGTGTTTCGCAGATGGTTGACAACAGTCAATTTCAAATTCAAAGAGTTCAAAGGCTGCAAAATCAAAACATGAATGTTCCTACAGGAGCAATACAAATGCAAGTTCACCAACAACAAGTACAATTTCCCCAACAGAAAATTCAGGCCCCACAACAAATGCAGATTTCACAGTCTCCCATGGCACAGCAACAGGTAAGGATACCTCAGCAGAACACAAACCTAAAAACAAATGCAAATGCAAATCCGTTAATCACACAATACCCATTAATGTATTTCAATGATGAAGAATTGAGTGAAGAATATCCGAGTAAGAGTTTAAAAGAGGAAGAATGTGTATTGGCTGCCTCACTGGAAGTAGATCAGCATGGTCCGTATGCGAATGCAAATGGTAAGGGTCATGATGTTTTGTTTCTGGTTGACACTGGAGCAACTCATTCCACTGTCAGATCTTTAGAGGTCCCTAATATGCCCCTTACTGGAAGGACAGTTCAGGTAGTAGGAGTGGCAAACCAGCATCTAGTAAATCTCATCTTGGAGTGCATCCCAGTTAAGATAGCAACCTCTGAGGATTTGCACCAATTTGTAGTATGTAATTCAAGACATGTTAGTCTGTTAGGAAGTGATTTGCTATGCAAATTAAAATGCTCCATCATTTGTACTCATGAAGGGATAGCAAATCAAATGAACAGTGATGATGAAACTTCCAGTTAAATTGGTGAGAATTATCCTCTCATTTCATTGTGTCCTGTCATGACAGTCAGAGACTTGCCTGAAGAGTTACAAAGCACAGTAATGTTAAGAGTTTGAGATCTCTCCGGAAAAGATATTGGACTCATACAAGGTGTTGAACCAGTAAAGGAACTGTAAAGCCAAATGCAGTCTTTCCCTGAACGCCACAGTATAACATGACCCTAGAAGTAATTGAGCGAATTACTCCAGTAATTACAGACTTTGTTCAGTTGGGAGCTCTAAAAGAAGTGATGGGTAGCACTTGTAATTCTCATATTATGGGTTTGCGAATGCCCAGAGGAAAATACTGCATAGTCCAGGATTTGAGAAAGATTAATGAAATTGTGGCATCGTGTTGTCCTGTGGTTCCAAATCCAGCATTAATTTTATTTCAGATTCCATGTGAGGCAGAGTGGTTTTCTGTTATTGATTTGTCACAGGTTTTCTTTTCAGTGTCTTTACATGAAGACAATCATTTTTTTTTTTTCATTTAAATTCGGAAATCCTGTATACTTGTGGTGCTGTACTCCACAGGGATTCTCAGAATCACCACCCATTTTTAATCAGATCTTGAAAAAGAGTCCTTAAGTATGCCATTTCAGTGTGCTTTGGGACAATACATTGATGAGTTGATAGTTGCTTCCAAAACACGTGAAACTGTCAGAGAGAATACCACAGCATTGAAGAATCATTTGGGCTTAAAATGAACATATGGTTTCCCACTACCAAAGTACAGTATTGACAGAAGGAAGTCAAATATTTGGGTCACCAGATTGAGAAAGGTGCATGGAAAGTGTCCAGAAAGAGAGTTGCGATTATTATGCAGATTAATCCCCCAGTTACATGGAAAGATGTCAGAAAGTTTTTGTGTATGGTGTGTTGCTGTTCCCAATGGATGCCAAATGTTTCAGTAATTTTCAAACCTCTGCAGAAACTAACGCAAAAAGACATTACTGACCCAGTCCCATTTGATGAAGAATGCATGAAAGCTTTCACTAAGTTGATGGAGAGTTTGTGCAGAGCTCCAGCTTTGGGAATGCCTGATTATAAGAAAAGATTTACACTGTTTTGTCATGAACGTGATGGTTGTGCTCTTCCTGTTTCGATGCCGATGCATGGAGGAATGAACATGGCATATTTTTCCACCACATTGGATCCTCTCTCTGCAGCTTTGTCTGGCTCCCTAAAGAATGTGGCTGCCACTGGTGTAAGTCTTGGTCAATGGGAAGGCATTATGATGGGACACCCTTTAACTGTCTATGTCCTAAATTCGATTGAGGTCCTTTTGACCCAAACCAAACCCCAATACTTGACTAATGCATATCTTACCCGTTATGAGTTATTCTTTCTTGGTTCTCCTAATGTGTCTATCAAAAGATGTTGAGCTTTAAATCCTGCTACATTGTTACCTGTTAATGTTGATCACCCAAATGATGTTAACGAAGTGGAACATGACTGCCTCATTGTCACTGAACTATGCACCAAACCAAGACATGATATTCAGGATACTCCTTTAGAGTAGAATGATCAAGTTGTGTTTATCGATAGCTCCTGTTTAAGAGACATTGAGGGAACTCTGAGAGCTGGTTATGCAGTGTGTACCATTTCAGGAGTAGTCAAATCTTCATGGCTTCATTTCTGCCTAAGTAGTTGAATTGGTTTCCCTTACAAGAGCATGCTGTGTATCTAAACAGCTCAAAGTGATGATATTCACAAACAGCCAATGTGGATGTAGTGCGGTACATGATTTCAGGCAGTTATGGCACCAGAGAGGTTTTATGACCTCTTCAGGATCACCCACTCAAAATGGTGAAAGAATACACAGTTTATCAAATGCATTACATTTACCTGAGAAAATTGTGATTGTAGAGTGTACTGCACATCAGAGATCAAATGATTACATCTCTTTGGGCAATGCCTATGCTGACCAAATTGCCAGATATTAAGAACTCCATTGCATCACCTTCAATGAAGAGTGAGATGGTGCAAGTGACACCGGTGAGACAAATCAAAGCTTCCTAATGTCAGTGGTTGATACCTGGGATGAAATTGAGAGATTGCGGAAAAGGCAACAGAGGAAGAATGCAGAGGTTGGAGTAGAGCAGGTTGTGTAGAATGAGAGGAAGACAATGGCCCTAATTACAACCCTGGAGGTCTTGAGACTGCCAGGGTTGCAGTGGCGGTCTGGCCTCCACATTACGACTGTGGTCAATGCGCCACGGTTGGACCTCCGGCACTGCCATGTTTATGCCAGCTGACAACCTTGTGGTGCCCTGTGGATTACAACCCTTCTCTCAACCGGTGTATGCATGGCGGCTGCACTGCCATGTAAATGCTGGTGGAATCAGGGTGCAGGGGGCCTCATGGGGGCCCATGCACTGTCCATGCACTTAGCATGGGCAGTGCATTGGCCCCCATGGCCAGCCCCATCCTGCTTTTCCCTGTTTGCTTGGCACCCTACACACTGCAACACTGCCGCCGGCTCAATTATGAGCCAGTGTCAATGTTGTGTGCTCTCTTTCCGTCCGCTGAACCTGGTGGGAAAATCGTAATAGGGGCCACAGGAAGGTCATCGCAGTGGCGGTGACCTGACAGCGGGACTTCGGCAGACGGGCTTTTCCATTGCCGAAGTCAAAATGAGGGCCAATGTCTGGATTTCACATGAAGGGAAAGTAGTGATGCCAAACTGTTTGTTAACCTCTATGGCTAGGTGTTACCATTGTCAAGTTAATCTCAGTAAAGTTGCAATATTTTGAATATATAAACAGACATGGTACAGCCCCAGATTTAGATTAATTGCAGAAGCAGTATGTAACAATTGTGTTACATGTCAACAAATTAATTAGGAAAAAGCACTGTGGGTAAATAGAGCCACATAGGCAGATTGGGAGATGTATTTAACAGAATGTAAATTGATTTTATTGAAATGCCTGCCTGTAATGGATTGAAGTATGTGCTGGTGATTGTGTGCACATTTTCGCATGGAATAGAGGCTAATCCAACACCCAGGAATGACAGTGTCACTGTAGCAAAGCTGCTGCTCAGGGAAGTGATACCTAGGTTTGTTTCTCAACTTCTTTGGAATCAGATAGAGGAACTCATTTAAATAACGAGATCATAAAATTATTGTGTGCAGCACTGCATATTGAGTGAAAATTGCATTGTAGTTGCAGACCAGAGGCATCTGGATTGGTAGAACAAATTAATGGAACGCTGAAAGCTCGATTTACAAAGGTGTGTGCCTCTACAACATTAAAGTGGCCTGATGCAATACCTCTTGTCCTGATGAGCATGCGTAGCACCCCTGGCAGGAAGACAGGATTTTCTCCGCATAAAATCCTCATGGGGCGTCCAAGGAGGTTACCAGCAGTATCTGTCAATACACTTGTGGGCATAACAAATTATACGTACAGTATTAAAGTAAAGGTCTGGTTGATGCAGTTCACTTTTCATCTCATCAGGTTGAAGCAGCAATGGTTCAAACAGCTCAAGAACAGTGTCACAGCTTGAAGGCTGGTGAATGCGTGCTTATCAAGAAATAAGTGAGGAACTTGCCTAGAACCGAGGTGTAAAGGACCCTATCAAGTCAACTTAGTGACAACAATAGCTGGGAAGTGTGCTGGTCTTTAAAACTGGATTCATATAAGTCACACATGCAAAGTTCTATTTCCTCTTGAGGACACCCAGCCTGATCCCCATAGAGTGAATGCAGAAGGTGAAGAGGTTCAGATTAACAAAGTTGTGAGGACTGAACAAGTGGCTGAAGCAGAACTCATGCAACATGGTGAAAATGCAAGCACTCCAAATGCAGATAAAGATGTAGGATAGCAAAGTAAAAATCAACTGACTCCTGCGAACACAGTAAATGTTGAGAGTCAAGTTGCACACAAAAGAGATCAGTAAAAGAAGATCAATGGCATGCATCCACACCTGACCTGGTTTCTGATAAGCTCCCATCTATAGCAGAAGCAGTTGAAGAATCGGATCAAAGTGAAGGCAAAATTTGTGCTGTGAGGAGAACAATGAGAAAAGAATGCCAAGCTGCAAATACTCTTCACCTGAATGGATCTATCTTGTTGCAAATGAATGAGAAAACATGTTTATGGCCTTTTGTTTTGACCGTGAGAATTCAGTTAAACATTCTGGAACTTGAAATTGCATTTGAACTGAGTTTTAAAATAACTTTGCCAATTGACCAACAGAGACACTACACACTATAAATTACATTAAGGGGGTCATTATGAGTTTGGCGGACCGAAAAGGCCGTCCTCCAAACTCCCACAGTCAGGTTTCCACCACTGTGCCCGCCTTCCCGCAGATCCCATTAAGAGTTTCCTGCTGGATCAGCGGAAACAGCCTACAACAGTGACGTTGGCTCATAATTTAACTGGTGGCAATGCTGCGTTGTGCCAGGTGCAAAGCAGACAGTGAACAGCAAGATGGGGATGACCATAGGGGCCCCTGCACTGCCCATGCCAAGTGCATAGGCAGTGCAGGGGCCACCTGCATCCCCTTGCACCCTGTCTCCGCCAGCCTTTACATGGCAGTGCTAAAACCATGTAAAAGCTGGCAGATAGGGGGGTCGTAATCCTCAAGGCGGTGCTGCTGGCAGCACTGCCCTGGAGGATTAGGACTGCCAGCACCGCACATGTGGAGATAAACTGGCGGTGCTGGCCGTCCAACAGTGGCTCAAATCTGTAATTTGGCGGTGGTCAGACCGCCACCAAATTACAGGTTACCAAAAGGTTGGTATGGCACATGTTATTTAGGAGTGGTTTCCAAAAATGTATCAAGTAGATGATTTTGACAATCCAGCAGGGAATGAGAGACCTAAAACGAGAATTAAAAGAGAAGCAAGTAATTCAGAGATTACCACAGATATTATATTTCAATCAGTAGGTGTGATCCTAAATGACATTACGATAAGGAAGTTATAAACTATTGTAGATAAGATATCCACTGATTTTGCAGATGCAGTGATCCCAACAGACATTGAAAAGGTTGCGGTAAGAACAATGGTTTTGCAGCATTAGAAATTGTTTTAGCAAAAGAAGACAGAGGGGGTCATTCTGACCCTGGCGGTCGGTGTTAACGCGGCAGCTAATCCGCCAACAGGCTGGCGGTAAAAAAAATGGAATTACGACCCTGGCGGAAACCGCCAACAGAGACCGCCACTTCAACACACCGCCCGCCACGGCGGGACAAACAAACAGCACGGCGGTCACCACCAACAGACAGGCGGGAGTCAATGTACCGCCCACCCTATCACAACCCACCAATCCGCCACCTTTTCCGGGGAGGTAGCCCCGCCGATAAAAACACGGCGGAAACAGCCATTTCGAACGGAAAACGCTCACCTCCATACACCCCACGAGGAATCTGGACAGCATGGAACCTGAACTCCACATCCTCCCAGCGATTGTCTTCCTGCTCCTCTACCAGGAGCACGAACGCCAGCGCAGAAGACAACGGTGAGTACTGCACCTACGGCACAGGGGAGGGGGGAGGCAAAAAATTACGGGGATACACATACGCGACACACCCACCCCCACCCTCACCCAATACAACACACACATCAATGCATAGCAATACATCATAGTTAACCCCCCAACCCCCCCGGAAGAATGCAAAGACAAAAGGAAATGAATCGAAACATTGGATTATATTGTATCACTGGCTTAAAAACCTTTATATACATTAATTTTAAAGTCCGATAATAGTAGCAGGCATTGTCCGTGGACCACTGGGCCCAAAACACATGGGCAAAGCCCAAACAGGATACCTGACTCCAACGGAGAGAACACTGCAGGGGCATCAGATAGCAAAACTACAGGCACCTCAGGGGGAAGGGAAGGGGGGGCACCTCAGCAAGATGAGTCCACGACGCCAGATCCACGAGGGGCCTCCATGGCCACTGTTCAATCCTGGGGAGTGCAAAGCCACAGTCTCTCAAGTCTCCACAGTGGGTGGGTTGCCCACTGTTCAATCCTGGTGAGTGCAAAGCCACAGTCCCGCAAGTCTCTACAGTGGGTGGGTTGCCCACTGTACCATCCTGGGGAGTGCAAAGCCACAGTCTCTCAAGTCTCTACAGTGGGTGGGTTCCTACTGTGCCATCCTGGGGAGTGCAAAGCCGCAGTCTCTCAAGTGGATAGTAGTCTCCACTGGTTCTGGAGGGGGACTGGTGCCCAGAGTGCTTCGTGCAGCCCTGCCCGACACAGATGCGGCCCTGCCCATTCTGCCAATGTGCCAGCGGTGCTTGTGACGGCGGTGCCCTGTTCAGCGGTGCTTGAGATGAAGGGCCCTGTTCAGCGGTGCTTGAGACGGCGGTGCCCTGTTCAGCGGTGCTTGAGAGGAAGGGCACAGTTCAGCGGTGCTTGAGATGAAGGGCACAGTTCAGCGGTGCTTGAGATGAAGGGCCCAGTTCAGCGGTACTTGAGAGGAAGGGCCCAGTGCAGCGGTGCTTGAGACGGCGGTGCCCTGTTCATCGGTGCTAGAGACGGCGGTGCCCTGTTCAGCGGTGCTTGAGATGAAGGGCCCAGTGCAGCGGTGCTTGCGACGGCGGTGCCCTGTTCAGCAGTGCTTGAGACGGCGGTGTCCTGTTCAGCGGTGCTTGAGATGAAGGTCCCAGTGCAGCGGTGCTTGAGATGGCGGTGCCCTGTTCAGCGGTGCTTGAGAGGAAGGGCACAGTTCAGTGGTGCTTAAGATGAAGGGCACAGTTCAGTGGTGCTTGAGATGAAGGGCCCAGTTCAGCGGTACTTGAGAGGAAGGGCCCAGTGCAGCGGTGCTTGAGACGGTGGTGCCCTGTTCAGCGGTGCTGGAGATGAAGGGCCCTGTTCAGCAGTGCTTGAAACGGTGGTGCCCTGTTCAGCGGTGCTTGAGATGAAGGGCACAGTTCAGCGGTGCTTGAGAGGAACGGCACAGTTCAGCAGTGCTTGAGAGGAAGGGCCCAGTGCAGCAGTGCATCGGATGAGTGTCCAGGTCAGCGGATCCGGCCATGGCATGGAGGTCATTCGCCACCTGACCTGTGGCTGGCGGTGCCTTCCTGCCCACCTGGGATGGGGCTTGCGGGGCCCTCCTGGGCTGCAGTGCCAGCCCTGTGGGTGTCCTCCTGCCCACCTGGGATGGGGCTGGCGGGGCCCTCCTGGGCTGCAGTACCGGGCCTGTGGATGTCCTCCTGCCCACCTGGGATGGAGCTGGCGGGGCCCTCCTGGCCAGCTGGCCTGCTGGTGGACTTGTCGGGCGTGCTGCTCTTCCCACCCTTCTCTGGTCGCCTGTGGCCCTGCCCCACCTTTGGCGGTGTGCCAGGTGGTACCAGACTTCCTGCCGGGCCGTGGTGGGAATTTTGGTCCCTGGTGTCTTGGGCCTCTCGCGCCGGGCACTGGCAAAATTCGGGTGCTTTACGGGGGGTGGGCTGGCCGTACCTTGACTCCTTACAGAACTGGCTGCCCTTGAGGGTGGGGGACTCCACAGTCCATGGCAAACAGTCTTTATAGGTCCCGCTTTTGTGGTGGCTGAGGTGCTGACTGGAGTCCTATGAGATGGACGGGTGGGGGAGTTGTTGGAAAGAGGTCAAGTTTGGAAAGGAAAAGCAATTTAGGAAGAGAGGGACGGGTAGGTGTAGTGGGTATGGGAGTGGAGGAAGAGGTTGTGGTTGTAGGAGTTTTCAGTCTGGTGTCTTTGGGTGCAGGTGCTTGGGCTGGAGGCTGTCGTGAGGTGGATGGCTGTTGGGTGGGTGGCTGCCTGCGTTTGTGTAGCTTGGAAGAGGGGGTCACAGACACAGTAGGAGAGGACACAGGGGACGTGTAAATGGTAGTGGGGGTGGTGACTGCACGTGTGTGGGGTGTTCTGGTGGGTGTGGTGGTGATGGACGTAGTGGCTGAAGATGTTGTGCATGCAGGTGTGAGTGGAGAGTAACAGGGAGGGAGGAGGGAGACGAGGAGGGGGACACAGTGGAGGCAGTGGGTGTTGGTATGTCTGCATGTGGATGTTGCTTGTGTGTATGCTTGTGTGATGTGTGGTGGTTATGTCTGGATGAGCTTCCCTTGGGTGTTGAGGTGTGTGCAGGCTGGTCTGATGGTGTGTCTGGGATAGGCAGAGGTACAGGGGATTGGGTCAGGGTGGAGGAAGTTGGAGGGGGGAGGCTAGAGACAGGAACAATTGCTGCCATCAGTGCTGAGGCCAGAGTGTTGAACGATCGCTGATGGGCAGCCTGACCAGAATGAATGCCCTCCAGGTATGCATTACTCTGGTGCACCTCCCTTTCTACACCCTGGATGGCATTCAAAAGGGTAGTCTGCCCAACAATGATCGTCCTCAGGAGGTCAATTACCTCCTCACTGAGGGCAGCAGGGGTGACAGGGGCAGGGCCTGGGGTGCCTGGGGCGAAGGAGATGCCCACCTTCCTGGGTGAGCGGGCACGGGGCAAACGCTGAGGGGCTGCTGGGAGGGCGGTGCTGGTGCGCTGGGTGGCGGCTGTACCTGTTCTTGCGGGGGGCACGGATGTTGCCGCCACCACAAGGGAGCTCCCTTCAGAGGACGAGTCGCTGTCACTAATGTCCGCACGAGTCCCCGCTGTGGAGCTCCCATCGCCCTCCGTCCCACTGGTGTATTCGGACTCCGTTGCATGGCCCTCCAGGGCCATGTGGGATGCAGCTCCCTCGTGCTCCGATGCCACTTCTCCTCTGCCTGATGATGCTAATGCACACATGAACAGGAAGACCACAAAAAAGGGGGGGGGGAAATAAAGACATGTTGAGTGCATGCATTGGCGACACCATTGGCGGAGAGGACAGACACAGAAGCCCCCTGCACTACGCCGCGCACTTGGGGTCCACTACTCAATCCGTGGGACATGGCCTACAAGCCTATGGACGACAACTGCACACATAGATGACACAGGGCCATGGATACCTGTACTTGGCACTCTACAGAGGTGGGGGGCGGGGGCACAGGGCCATGCCTTACGGAGGGGCCTAGCCTACAGAAATCGCCCTGGCCTAGGGATACCCACAGCTCTCCTCCCCCACCCAGACACCTCCACTGCGCGCAAAGTCACCAGAATGAGAGTGTACTCACCCCCTTGTGTCTGCTGTGATGTCCTCACGCGCCCATCCAAATCGGTGTAGGCCACCGCCAGGATCCGGGACATCAGGGGGGTCAAAGTACGACTGGCACCCCTCCCACGTTGGGAGGCCATCCCCAGCTGAGCCTCCGCCGTCTTCCTGCTCCAGCGTCGGATGTCCTCCCATCTCTTCCGGCAGTGGGTGCCCCATCTGTTGTGGACCCCCAGGGCACGCCAAATGTCGATTTTCTGGTGGGCGCTGACCTATGTGACATGTACAGGGAGAGAAGTATAATCATCACCTTCTGCATGCTCCATGTGAGTGGCCCCCCATCCCCACCCTTGCCATGTGGCACATGCTCTCATCTGTCATTTGATGCATGACTCAAACGCTCCCCTCCCCACCATCTTTCATCCACCCCACTCAACACGGTCCCAGTGTACTTACCTGTTGGTCTGGAGGACCGTAGAGTAGCGCATACTGGGGGAGGACCCCATCCACAAGTTTCTCCCACTCCTCCGCAGTGAAGGCAGGGGCCCTTTCCCCAGTCGCATGAGCCATTGTCTCTTCCAGACCGAGGTCACAGCAGCACTTGCAGTGTAGGTCCTCTCCTGTGGAAGATCAGGTATCGAGTGATTAAGCTGATAGAAAATGGCGGTCACGCCCGCGGCGGTGTGTAACGCGACCGCCGGCGCACATTGTCATTGGCTCCTGAAACCCATAGGGTTCAATGTTAACAAATGCGGCTTTGCGCCGCGGTCTTCGACCGCCTACCGTCACGGTGTGCCACGCCAGCGCATTGACCTCACATCCCATTGTCTCACTTCACAGATCAGGCAGCCGCCATTTTAAGGGCCCACATGGCTTAATTTCTACTGTGTCACACATACCTAGGCCTTGCATCGACACTCATACAAGGCTCACAATGCATTGGGAATCGTGTTATGTGCAAGCTGTGGGAACGTTCCTGTGGGTTGATTGACTCTGTGCTCGTTGTTGTCCTTCATAGGCACCGTCCGCTGGGACATGCGAGGAGATGGAGGAATCTTCCCGTGTACAGACCGCTGGTGGACCTGTCTACAATGGAGGAAAGACATGTCATACTGACATACAGGCTTGACCAAGCCACTATACAGGAACTGTGTGCCCAGCTGGAGGCAGACCTGATGTCACCCATCCGCCAACCCACAGGGATCCCCCCTCTAGTGCAGGTTCTGTCAGTACTCAATTTCTTTGCTAGTGGGTCTTTTCAAACAACAGTGGCCATATCATCAGGGATGTCACAGCCCATGTTTTCCAAGGTGTTCTCCAGAGTGTTGTCTGCCCTGCTCAAACACATGCGGAGCTACATTGTGTTCCCTGAGGTGGGGGATTTGCCTACAGTGAAAGGTGATTTCTATGCCCTTGGACATATTCCCAACATCATAGGTGCCATTGATGGGACACATGTTGCTTTGGTCCCCCCCAGCAGGAATGAACAGGTGTACAGGAACAGGAAGAGTTATCATTCCATGAATGTCCAGATGGTGTGTTTGGCTGACCAGTACATCTCCCATGTTAATACCAAGTTCCCAGGGTCAGTGCATGACGCGTATATCATGCGGAATAGCAGCATCCCTTACGTGATGGGTCAACTCCAGTGGCACCAGGTGTGGCTAATTGGTGACTCTGGTTACCCCACCCTGTCCTGGCTACTGACCCCAGTGAGGAATCCCAGGACAAGGGCAGAGGAACGGTACAATGAGGCACATGGGCGTACTAGGAGGGTGATCGAGCGGACCTTCGGCCTCCTGAAGGCCAGGTTCAGGTGCCTCCATATGACAGGTGGATCCCTAATGTACTCACCAAAGAAGGTGTGCCAGATCATCGTGGCCTGCTGTATGCTTCACAACCTGGCTTTGCGGCGCCAGGTGCCTTTTCTGCAGGAGGATGGTCCAGATGGTGGTGTTGTAGCAGCTGTGGAGCCTGTGGAGAGTGAAGAGGAGGAAGGCGAAGAGGACGACATAGAGAACAGGAACACAGTAATACAGCAGTATTTTCAATGACACACAGGTAAGAATCCACACCGGCATATTTCATTTACTTAAAGACTGCTACCTCTCTACTGTCTGACCTTTTCCCCCAGTGTATGATAACTGTGTTGTGACTTTCCCTTCCGATTTCAGAGATGTGGGCCCCACTGCGTGACATCTGCTTTTTTTCCCCATGGACTACAGCTGTGTGACAGTGGTATGTTGGCATCACAATGTAAATAAACATTTTGGCACGGTCATGTCTAATACATGTGTTCAAAATCACAGCCAGACTCCAGATTGTTTTGTGCAATAAGTATGTTTATTACAGTGCTCTAAATTGGTGGGTGGTTGCAAATCGGTGAGGGGTAATGGTGGAGGATTGTCCATGGCAGAGTCCAGACTATCAGTATCACAGATGCATTGTCCAAATGCCTGTGGAAAGTGGTGCAGGGGCAGTTTACGGTTGGACAGGGTGCCAATGTGGGACAGTGGGATGACAATCAGGGAGGTATCCTTTCCTGGCGGGGGTCTTGGCATCTTACTCTGTCTTCTTCCTGGATCTCAGGGCCCGCTTGCGGGGTGGTTCTCCTTCTGCAGGGGGTGGGGTTCTGGTGGCTTGTTGGTCTTGTGTCGGGGCCTCCTGTCCACTAGCGCCGGCGGAGGTGGTAGGCAGTTCTTGGTCCATGCTAGTGACAGGGTCCCTTTGTGGTGCCACAGCGTCCCGCAATGTGGTGACTACCTGATTCAGAGCCACTACGATGGTGCCCATGGCGGAACTGATGTTTCTTAGTTCCTCCCTGAACCCCATATACTGTTCCTCCTGCAGAAGCTGGATCTCCTGAAACCTGGCCAGGACCGTTGCCATCGTCTCCTGGGAGTGGTGGTATGCTCCCATGATGGAGGTGAGAGCCTCGTGGAGAGTGGGTTCCCTAGAACTGTCCGCCCACTGTCGCACAGCAGCCCTCCCAGTTCCCCTGTTTCCCTGGGCCTCTGTCCCCTGGACCGTGTGCCCACTGCCACTGCCCCCAGGTCCCTGTTGTTGTTGGGGTGGTGGGTTAGCCTGGGTGCCCTGTAGTCGTGGTCACACCACTGATTGACGTGTCCTGGGGACAGAGGTACGGCCCCGCTGGGTGGGTGCTGTGCTGGTGTTCCCAGAGGGGGGAAGCTCAACTGTCCCGAGGTCCCCGATGGGCCGGGCTGGTCATCTAGATCCAGGTCGACAGAGGTGCTGTCATCACTGTGGGCCTCTTCTGGGGATGGAGTGGACATTTGTGGACCCTCCTGCGCGGTGACGTGGCGTTCGGGTCCTGCAGGGGTATAAAAGTATGGTTATTGCTTCTGTGTGTGCCATAGCGTGCAATGGGTGGGTGCCCGTGTACCCCAGTGCTGGCATTCCCTTGTGGGGGCTGTTGTGACGGAGGTTTGGGGTGGGGGGGATGGGTATGTGCAGTGGGCATGCTTAGGTGATGGGTGTCCATGCTTGGTGGACGCATGCAGGGCTTGGTGTTGGGATGTGTGGTTTGTGAGGGTGAGACATTTGCAAGGAGTAGGTGTGATGGGGGTGGGGGTGAGGGTGGGGGTATGAGTTGGCATGCTGGTGGGGTGGGGGATGAAGTAGTGAAGATTTGACTTACCAGAGTCCATTACTCCAGCTACTCCTGCGAGGCCCTCAGGATGCAGGATCGCCAAGACCTGCTCCTCCCATGTTGTAAATTCCGGGGGTGGAGGTGGGGATCCGCCGCCAGTCCGCTGCACCGCGATGTTGTGCCTGGATACCATGGAACGCACCTTCCCCCGTAGGTCGTTCCACCGCTTCCTGATGTCGTCCCTATTTCTTGGGTGCTGTCCCACAGCGTTGACCCTGTCCACTATTCTGCTCCATAGCTCCATCTTCCTGGCAATGGTGGTGCTGCACCTGTGTCCCGAAGAGCTGTGGCTCTACCCGTACAATTTCCTCCACCATGACCCTGAGTTCATCGTCAGAAAACCTGGGGTGTCTTTGGGGTGCCATGGGGTGGTGTGGGTGATGTGTGGGGTGGATTATGTGGTGCTAAGTGTGGTGATGTGTATTGGTGTGTAGTTTGAAGTGCGTGGTAATATTGCTGGGTGACAGTGAATTGTGCGTCTGGGTGCTCGGTTCTCTTTTCTCTGTGTGTGTTCACGAATCTCTAGGAGTGGGGGTGTGTGGGTGATGTGGGTGTGTGTTTTATATTGTATTGGGTGTGTGGGAGTGTTATTTGTATGTGTATCAGGTGTGTGTATTTTGAATTGTCCAATGTGGCTGTGTTTTGGAGGTGTGTGTGCATTTTGACCGCAGCGGTGTGAACTGCCAATGGAATACCACGGTTGAAAGATCGCCGCGTGGATTCGTGGGTCGTGATGGCATGGGCGTATTTCTGTTGGCGTGACGGTGGAGGTTTGGTCATTGCCAGTTTCTCGCTGCCCTTTGGTGTGGCGGACTTTTGTGGATGTCTGTATTTTGGCGGTTTGCCTGTTGTCGGTCAGAATGACCGTGGCGGTTTACCGCGACTGCGGCGGTGTTATGGCGGTCTTCTGCACGGCGGTAAGCGCTTTTTACCGCCGAGGTCAGAATGACCCCCAGAGTCTGTTGAGTTTTAAAGACACAACATTGTTGCCGTGCATGCCTAACAATAGTAAAGGGATAAGGAGATAAATTTGTAACATGACAAGTTTGAAAAATGACTTGAATGACCTGAAACAGACAAATATTTGGGAGACATTAAGTGAAGGACTCTCTAAAGTAAGATCCTGGGTTGGATATTTAGGAAATAGATTTGCGAGAATGATCTTTACATGTATGTGGATTGTGACAGTGTGCATAAGTTGTGGACTTCGATTTTACAAGGCTTACAATTTCTGGACGATACAAAGAGCAAGGAATAAACAGTGAAGAGAAGAGATTGAAATGGAGATTATGATGAACAGATACTACAAGAACCTGAAGAAAATTGAAAATTACTGCAGAGACAGAACTATGCATTAACAAACTACAAGGCTTTGCCTTGTCTTATTGTAAAGGAGAATGTCCTTTTGTGAAGGCACAAATTGCTGTTAGAGGAGGGACTGATAGAGATCCAATTATACTAATACATTAGTGGCATAGAAGTTAGCATATAGCGACTTATAACCATCCATTTAAAAGCCTAATAGAGAAATTAACATGAAATGTAAAAATTTGCATGTTTCAATTAGGACGGACATTGTGACCTCCATTTCTTTTTGACATCACGTTTTGCCATGAAAAATGCTGTGCATTTATATTTGAGTGAACTACTGACATCAATTAATAATAAAAGTACTACTTTTAGAGAAGCAGTAGAGATGAAGGATAAAAGTATTAAAAAAACATGAATTAATCATATTTATATTGATTTAAATTAATTATTTTAACAAAAGTTACAGAAATACAAGTTTAAACTGTTTCTAATGGCAGGCACAAATAATGATTGCAATTATTTAATTTGCTTTATATATTTGATTCAAATTGTAAGGTCCACAATAGGGTTTATATGTATTAGTTGTATTAATATGTATTTAGGTTTCCTTAGCTATGCTGAGCCTGAAGATTAATTTTACAGCGGTAGAGCTAAAGTGCTAATTCATTCTGTTCCCTTTAACATGAATTAATTCTTAGGTTGCTGATGTGTTGGTGAACATCCTATTGTATTAAAGACAGAGAAAATATTTTAATATTTAACAAATGTAACAGTATTTGTTCTAGCTGTCAAACAAGAGAAAAAGTATTATTAAATTCATATGAGAACTTTTTGAATCATCCTGTGCACCCCGGGGAATTATTGCAAAGTTTCAGTTGATAAAAAGTGTTATATTTTGGGGGAACTATATAAATTCATCGAGTTTACTGCCCACACTCTTTGAGAATACGAGGGATATGCAAATTTAATGTTGTCAACAATGTTCCTTTGGATATTGATTAATTTGCATGAAATGAGCCTACATGGAGGATCAATCAGAAATCTTTGGATATTCCTAGTTAGGGAGAGACTTTTGAAACCTTTAGAGAACTGAGGCTTGCTGATATCCCCTTGACATGGTGCTGCTCTCTCTTCTCCTGACCCTTAGATGTTTTCTGAAGAATTAAAACTCATCCTTCCCATTATCTCATTTGCTTATGCTGTCAGTAGAAATATACTGAATAAATTCTGAACAAATAACCTCCCCATCTGCACCTCGTGTTCTGCACTGCCCCTAATGCTGCTGTCTACTGTTGCTGAGAAGCTGTTAGAGTTCTGGACCAGCTAATCTTTCCTGTCTACTTTCCCACAAGGAGAGGTATATAATCCGTAATGTTTTCTTTTCAGATTAGATGATTACAGCAGTGTATTTTTATAGTGAGTTACCCTAGTTAGATGATTTTCCAAATTATTTTTGTCTTTTCTTTTCTTTTGCTAGCATGTATTAGTCCATCCAACAAATGCAAGTCTAAATTTGTGTTACAGATAAGGATTGCTTAAACTGATTTTAATCCCGGTAGTCTGGAGGTGGTGGTGGTCCTCATCCGCCAGGGCAACACTGCAAGCAGCGCTGCCCTGGGGATTACAACCGCCTTCTCCGTCAATAGTTTCATGGTAGTACCACCACCATGAAAATGCTGGCTTAGAACGAGGGGAGGAGGCCCGGTGGGGCCTCTGCACTGCCCATGTACTTGACATGGGCAGTGCAGGGTCTCACCTGGTCAGCACCATCTCAATGTGCATTGTCTGCTTTACAGACAGTGAACATTGTGAGGATGCTGGTGCACCCTGCAGGCTACAGCATTGCCGCCGACTCGATTATGAGCTAGAGACAATGCTGTAGCCTGTTTCGCACTAGGCCAGAAACTCAGGTTTCCACCCACTGACCTAGCAGGAAACTTTTAATGGGGACGGCAGGGAGGTAGTCTGTTTGGTGGCAACCTCCCCTTCGGAAGTTCGGCAGATGGTAAAAACCATACACCAAACTCATAATGCCCCCCCTCAGTGTGGCTTTACAAAGGGCTTCTCCATGATTGATGTGTGCTTGGTACTAAACATTCTGGCAGAAAAGCATGCTATGCAGAGAAAACACTCTCTTTATGTGTGTTTTATAGATCTCACCATTGCCTTCAATACAATTAATCACCACGTTCTGAAGAGCAAAATGATGAAATGGTGGAGTTCCTTTTGGGACTTTTAAAGCTAATAATACAATTGCATGAAGACTCAGGGACTAGGGTTGACTGGGATAGTAACGGGCATTGACCAGGAAAATACGGACGCCTATTGGTCTGAGCCAGGGATGTATCCTTGCACCAACGTAATTCTCAAACTATTGACAATGTACTGCTGGTCCTAAGATCCATCCATTCTTTTTCCAACAAAATTAGGACACAAATTAATCTCTCATTTATTTTATGCTGACAACACCATTCTCATTAATCAAACCTACATCAGCTTGCAAGGACAACTCATGAAATATTGTAGCTACTGTGCTGGAAATATTCTCAAAATAAATGCATCCAAGATGAATGTGAAGTCTTTGTCATTCAATCTTAAGCAAAAAACAACCCTGGTTAGATGCTGGTTAGATAGTGATCAGCTAGAGATTGTGAAAGAATATAATTGAATGTTAAAATCCACCTAGACCAACTTGAACAGGGAAGCAAAATGGCAGCTGAGGCACTGAGAAGGATGTATCTCTCTTTTTGGGGAATGAGTGTAGAAGTGCTAAAGGAAACATACACTCTCAAGAGTTAACCTATTACTGTATAGTAGAGAGATTCTGGAAAGACAAAAGTTATGAGTTGTATCAAAAAGGTGGAAACTACCATATCAAAGAAGTGGCTAGGCCTCCCTAAAGGATCAGTCAATAACTCACTAGATGGGATTGGATTGGGACCTAATTGGACTCAAGTTCAGATACTATCGGCTCTCAATAAATTACTAACTTAATCTACTTAAGGCAGAGGAAGGGACTTTGAGCCATACTTTTGTACTGCTACTGAAAACCAGTAAATCATTATTTTGGCTCAGCAATATGGATAAAATAATAGGGCCATAAGACAGAAAATCTCACTTGGAAAACCCAGATATGTCAACTGCAAGAAGGAAAAGCGGCATAAGAACGCTGATCAGAGAGGCTCAATCAGAAACTATCTTGAAGACTGCAAACAGCTGGAACATTTGTAGCAATTTGATTATAGAGGGCAAATGCAAGAATATCTTTCTTTGATTAAAATAGGAAAATAAAAAGGTGGATGTTGAAGTTAAGCTAAGGTCAGATTCTTGCTTTCCCATATTGGGAAACTGAACAGAAGGTATGACCCCCTGACACCAAGTGAACGAGGTGTGCCTGTATGGACAAGGGTGGCTCATGCACCTGCTACTTTCAGTGACATTCAATCAGCAGAGAACTGTGTTTTTATTACCAGCCTTTTTAGGCACATTAAAGACCTATTAAATTACATAATGTAATATGAAAATGTGAAATTACGCTCAAGGCTGGGAAAGTTTTTTGATATCTTTCAGGAAAGTAATCTCTGGAACATTTTAACTTGTGACAAATGATGCAGTAGTTTAATTGGAGAAACAATCAATTTACTAACCTGCACGGTTTATTTATTAATTACTAAAGTTAAATATAGTAGGCCCTCCCTGTGATTTATAATGAAATGCTCTACATGGGACAACCTGTACTGTGCTCCTGGATCTATTTATTGGAGACTTAAGAATGCACTTTAACCTCTTAGCTGCTGGCCCTCCCCCCCGTGCTGAGCCCTTTTCTGGCTATTTGGGGTAGTTCATGCTTAGGCCTTCATAACATTTTGTCCACATAAGCTATCCACACCAAATTTGTGTCCTTTTTTTCCAACATCCTAGGGATTCTAATGGTACCCAGAGTTTGTGGTTTCCCCTGGAGGAGACCAAGAAATTAGCCAAAATACAGTGAAAAATTCATTTTTTTTCATAAAAATGGGAAAAAAGGGCTGCCAAAGAAGGCTTGTGGTTTTTTCCCTGAAAATGGCATCAACAAAGGGTTTCTGGTGCTAAAATCACCATCTTCCCACCTTTCAGGAACGGGCAGACTCAGAAAACCACATTTTTCAACACAATTTTGGCATTTGACTGGGAGATACCCCATTTTTACTATTTTTGGTGCTTTCAGCCTCCTTCCAGTTAGTGACAGGAATGGGTGTGAAACCAATGCTGGATCCCGGAAAGCTAAACATTTTTGAAAAGCAGACACAATTCTGAATTCAGCAAGGGTCTTTGTGTAGATCCTACAAGGTTTTCCTACAGAAAATAACAGCTGAAACAAAAAAATATTTAAAGTAAGCTGAAAAAAACAGCAATTTTTCTCCACGTTTTACTCTGTAACTTTTTCCTACAATGTCAGATTTTTAAAGCAATATAGCGTTACGTGTGCTGGACTCTTCCGGTTGCGAGGATATATAGGGCTTGTAGGTTCATCGAGATCCCTAGGTACCCAGAGCCAATTAATGAGGTGCACCTTGCAATGGGTTTTCATTCTATACCGGGTATACAGTAGTTCATTTGCTGAAATATAAAGAGTGAAAAATAGGTATCAAGAAAACCTTTGTATTTCCAAAATGGGCATAAGATAAGGTGTTGAGAAGCAGTGGTTATTTGCACATCTCTGAATTCCTGGGTGCCCATACTAGCATGTGAATTACAGGCCATTTCTCAAATAGACGCCTTTTTTACATACTGTCTTACATTTGGAAGGAAAAATGTAGAGAAAGACAAGGGGAAATAACACTTGTTTTGCTATTCTGTGTTCCCCCAAGTCTCCCGATAACAATGGTACCTCACTTGCGTGGGTAGGCCTAATGCTCGCGACAGGAAACGCAACATAGACACATCACATTTGTACATTGAAATCTGACGTATTTTTTGCAAAGTGCCTAGCTGTAGATTTTGGCCTCTAGCTCAGCCGGCACCTAGGGAAACCTAGCAAACCTTGGCATTTTTTAAAACTAGACACCTAGGGGAATCCAAGATGGGGTGACTTGTGTGTTACCCAGAATCATTTGCAAACCTCAAAATTTGGCAAAAAAAAACAAATTTTCCTCACATTTCGGTGACAGAAAGTTGTGGAATCTGAAAGGAGCCACAAATTTCCTTCCACCCAGCGTTCCCCCAAGTCTCCCGATAAAATTGATACCTCACTTGTGTGTGTTGGCCTAGCGCCCGTGACAGGAAATGCTCAAAAACACAATGTGGAATGTGGACACATCCCATTTTTTGACAGAAAACAGAGGTGTTTTTTGCAGAGTGCCTACCTGTAGATTTTGGCCTCTAGCTCAGCCGGCACCTAGGGAAACCTATCAAACCTGTGCATTTTTAAAAACTAGAGACCTGGCGGAATCCAAGATGGGGTGACCTGTGGGGCTCTGACCAGGTTCTGTTACCCAGAATCCTTTGCAAACCTCAAAATTTGGCTAAAAAAACAAAATGTTCTCAAATTTCGGTGACAGAAAGTTCTGGAATCTGAGAGGAGCCACAAATTTCCTTCCACCCAGCGTTTCCCCAAGTCTCACGATAAAATTGATACCTCACTTGTGTGGGTAGACCTAGCGCCCACAACAGGAAATGCCCCAAAACACAACGTTGACACATCCCATTTTTTGACAGAAAACAGAGGTGTTTTTTGCAAAGTGCCTACCTGTAGATTTTGGCCTCTAGCTCAGCCGGCACCTAGGCAAACCTACCAAACCTGTACATTTTTGAAAACTAGAGACCTAGGGGAATCCAAGATGGGGTGACTCGTGGGGCTCTGACCAGGTTCTCTTACCCAGAATCCTTTGCAAACCTCAAAATGTGGCTAAAAAAACACTTTTTCCTCACATTTCGGTGACAGAAAGTTCTGGAATCTGAGAGAAGCCAGAAATTTCCTTCCACCCAGCATTCCCCAAGTCTCCCGATAAAAATGGCACCTCACTTGTGTGGGTAGGCCTGGTGCCCGCGACAGGAATAGATCACACAACGGTCAATGTTGGTCCTTTCATGAGGCAGCTGTTGACCCTGGGGTGATCCATTCCTGACGCAGGCACTAGGTGTAGGCACTCAAGTGGGGTAGTGTTTTTATCAGGACAGGTGAGGAATCACTGGGTGGTAGGAATTTTGTGAATCCCAGCATATTCCTGTAGCTTCTGTGACATAAATGCAAGAAAAATAGAGTTTTTATTCAACCTTTCAGATTTGCAGGGTATTCTGGGTAAGAAAACTTTGGGGAATCCACACAAGTCACACCTCTGTGGACTCCCCTGAATGTCTAGTTTCCAGAAATGTTTGGGTTTAGTGTGTTTCTCTATATGACCACCGAACCCAGGACCAAAAACACAGGTGCCTACCTTACAAAACCAGTTTGTTTTGTGATAGATAATTTTGATGTCTCCAAAATACGATTTGGGCAGTGGAATTTGGGACTGAACTAAATTGGGGAGATCCCAAGAGAGCACTCTCTCTGCTTGCCGCCGCATTCACCTGCTCTCTGGGTTGGCCTAACCCACTATTACCCCGTTGCACAGACTGTGCTTGCGAAGGGACAGCAGGACTGTCCTCATCACCTCCCTCATAATTTACTGAAAGAGGAGTTATCGAATGGGACTCCTCCGACTAAAAAATCACTCCCAGAGTCTGTGCCATTGTCCTATCCCTCAGATGCTGTCTCAGTATCTGATGTCTCAGTCTCTGATCCTATGTCAGAGCTGTCCTCTATACCCCGAGTGACGGCAGCAGTCATCCATCAATATGCCATCTCTGCTATCGGCTAAACTGTTGCTCTAAAACACTAGCCTACTTCGGCAGTCACAAAATCGATGGTGTGTGTGAGATACGTACAACAGTAGAGGCCACCTTACCTGCGCTTCTTCCCTCAATCAGCACGTTCTTTCAAGACACTCAAAAAACACCTTGTCACATACCATTCGTCACAGTATTTAGCACCTCCTGCGCCCAGTCCAACAATCATTATTGGTGCTCCCACTCCCTCCTCCTCGGATTCCCTCATTACCACTCAGAAAAAGTGCCCTTCATCTCTCCATAGCCGCCCTCCACCCCGCACATACATTTAATTTGTATTATAACGCAGGTAATGGCTGACTTTACTAATGTACTCAGCTATTTACATAAAATACAGATTTGCTCTTTGCAGTAGGCATATAAACCTTCTGTGCTTCTTTATGGCACTAAAACTGCCACTAGACAAAAGCTTGACCCTTTTGTAGCAGAAACATAATCACAATACTTACTTGATGTTTTTATTGCTGCCTAAAAGCTACAGTTGAAATGCGTCAGTTGAAGTATGTGCATTGCTTTGAAGACGCAAACTGCAACTGCAAGACAACTGGTGGCAAATATATATATATATATATATATATATATATATATATATATATGGGTCTGGTTTTCCTGGGGGCCGATCGCAGCCCCCAGGGAAACCACACATGTATTGACAAAAGTGATTTATATATATATATATAGATATATATTACACACTTCTCTTCCGTGGATATAGGAAAAAGGCAGCACTCCACAGCCACAACGAATTCAATCATGTTTATTCACCTACAGGGACGCGTTTCGGCGTTACCACCTTCATCGACAGGTGCAACACACCCGACGATTTATTAACCCCCTCCCTGGTGTCGGCCACTGGTCGTGACCCGCACCAGGGAGGTAGTGCGTGTGTCGGCCAGTGGCCGACGCCCGCACCCAAACGGTTAAACATTTTTAAGGCTTTTTTACTGTTTAGCTCTTAATTGTGAGTCTCGAGAGAAGGTTGTTATTGGGGCTTTTGATGGTTATTGCAGTATTTGTACTTTGCATCTATTTGCAATGTTATTATTTTTTTTTAAATATTTGTGGTACTAAGATTTTTTCTGAATATATTTCAAAACAGAGGGACTTATTTACAAGCCTCTTATGCCACTGAAACATCAGTTTTTGCAATGCTTCCGTGGTGCTGTGCCTTGCTCCATATTTACAAGGTGGCGTTAGGCCACTTCTCATGGCTTAACGTAACCTTGTAAATATGGGCCACCCGATGCAGTTTTCTGCGGTACAGGGGTGTGTAATGGGTGTTGCTGTGGACGTACACACACTAACACCCATAGCTTTTTGACACTGCCCCAGATTTACAAGAAAATGGAAACCTGAGGCAGAACCAAAAACTATTGCCTCCCCAGGGGTGGGGTTAGAGTGGCACAATGAGGAGAAATACTTTTATTTCTCCTTGTTTTTTTGCTCTTTCTATGTGTGCTGCATTCTGCATCACACATAGAAGGAGCAAATCGCCATTAATGATTGTTTTTGTGCAGGAAGGTGTCTCTTCCTGTAAATAAACAATGATCGCAGCAAAGCAGGCATCCTTGCAGCTTGGCGCAAGGGTGGTTGCATTGGTGCTAGGCAGCTGATTTAGCGTCACTAAACTAAACAAATTTAACCAATTCTAATCTCTCTTTTTCCAGTCTTCCACCTTCCTTATAGCTTAAAGGATTTTATGCTACCCTTAATTTACGCTTTCCTTTATCTATCTTTAGCTTCTTTCCTCTTTTCTATTCTCCACCTTCCTAATAATAGGTTAACTTTACATTGCAAAGGCACTTGTTCTTCCCTGTTAATGTTGTTCTGTGTTTATTTACATGTAGAACTCAGATCTACCTCTGGCAATGCAATCAGTCAGAAATGCTTCATTCGGTTCAGCGAAACCATAAAAGTCACAACAATAACATAATTATACGTAAAATCAGTTAATGATGTTAATACCAATATAGCAAAGTCGTTCTCTGTAAAGTTTCTCACAACCAGAGGAGAGTATGATGCTATATAGAAACGTAAATAACTGATACATTAATTAATAAACGAATGAATGAAGTGTTGTTCATGTAGTGCAGCTCGAACCTAAACTTTTTATCCTAGACCACTCCACAAATTGTATATGTAAATACCCATTTCATTAATTGCAGAATTAGACCGAATCCGAACTGGTCAAATTACTATTTTCAGTGAAACAATCTATTTATAACTCATTGTCCTACAGAGAGTTTTATAATATAAGTCTTGAAGTGAAACCACCTCCCCCAATTAAGTCACTACTTTCTTCTAATTAACAGTTAATTGCATTATTTTCATTTAGTGTTATTGATTTTTCGAATTCCCTTTTGTCTTTGAAAGACAGGGCGCTTTATCTGTATGGATTGGTTCACGAAGTAGTGGGGGCGCATAAGCCCTGTGGAGCTCTGCCCTGCTGTTCTTAACAACAAACGATTGGCAATAACAATGCTTTCTGAAAATACTCCTCGCTTAGATATTAACATGAAAAGGAATTATAAAAAGCAAACATTGCAAGGATCCAAATTAGGCATGGGCAAATCTCAAATAGTATCTGAGATTTCATTCAATGAGGTGAACAATAGTGCAGACCTTTACAAAACAGAATCCCCATTTAACATTTACAGTCATCGTAGAGCTGCCTAGCCTATCCTTTTGAATTGTAAAAAATCTACACTGTTTCATGAATAATCAAAACTAAAACGTGTAAAAGTTTACAAGAAACTATTCCCAAGCAAAATCGGGGCTCTCTAAAAGCCAGCGGCCGCTGGTGACATTTGAAAGTAGTGAGGCGTAAAAGTCTGGGTATGCCTTTTATCTAGCCAGTGAAGCAAGCAAGCTAAATGGAAAATGTCGGGTGGGGTGTGGGGGGTGGCTACTCCTCCCAAGAACAATTGGAAAAAAGATTGACAAATGGTGCATTTGAAAGGAAATACATTAGTGAGAAAACAAGGTTTGTAAAGCAATGGGAATGCATGGTCTGTAAATATTAAGCACATTAAAAACTGCTCAGATCCTACAGCCTTAATATGTTCACCTTTTACTTTAATGTGCGAATTGTACACTGCAACAACTTCAGGCCTTTAAGTGTGTATTTACACAGTGTCTTGCACTGCATGGGGCATCAACTTTGGAAGAAAATGCTCTATCCAGGCATCAGGAAGCACCCACAGCTGCTGGCTGCAATCAGTCATACAGAAATATGTACAGACAGGACTTCAAGTGGGATGAAAAAAGTGGGGGCTCGCTAAAAGGCAACATGCAAAACAAATTTCTGCGATTCCTATAGTGTGTTCCCCGGCCTGCATTTTGGTTTCTCTCTGAGATGTTATTGGATCCAGAAATATAACACAACTGACACACACCGAAAACCTGTCAATACTGTTGGCCTTGTCAATGGTTGCTAGCTGTTTAAGATAAATGAGTAACAACAATGATTAGTTATAAATATTTAACATTGGAAATGTTTCAATTCTGAAATTGTGGACTGTGAATTAAATATTATTGAGGCCTGTGGAAGGAGTAGAGCCCTAAGTTATGTGTGATTTATGTCAGATATGTTTGCCCTTTTTCTCTTTACATCCCATTCATCTGCACATTTTCAACCTCCTCTCTCCTCTTCAGCATCCTCTTCACTCTCGCCTGAATGCACTTCCTCGCATCTCCTTCATTTTACCACTTTTGCCCTCTAAATATTTTTACCTCTGTGCACCCTGTCACACACACTTACACTGGATGGCAATTGTAACTGGAATACATGATCATTGTCTCGTGTGCTCTGTAGAGATGCCAACACACTGAAAGGCACTTTGCTTTGGCTTCAACCTCAGTGCAAGCGCTCTCAATCAAAGCCCCTCGTAAATACCTGGCACGTCTCAAAGTATGCACTATGCAAGAGTAATACAAAGCATAGAAACACAGCATGTTGAAACAACTAACTTTCATGGCGAATGCAACATTAAGTAAAACATGAAATAAGAGAGGAATTAAATTGCTTTTCAACATTCATTGTTTGCATAACAATCCATGTTTTTGGCATTAATGCTAAGGGCATGACAATCGGGCCAGTTTTAAACCAATACACCAGATAAGTACCTTTAGTGTAAGCACATATTTCTCCTTTTGTGCTTGAGGCCGATATTTGGATCATTTTCACAAGGGAACAAGAACAAATACAGCAGCTCCACTTCTAAAGGAGCCAACAATCTGTAGCCAGGGCTTGGGGTATCACAATGGGGGAGATTAGCGTGACAAGGGTCTCAGTACAATAAAATTAACACAAGATTAAGATTACAATGCCTAATGAAGCCAAGGCACTAAATCACACATGCTTGCATCCACTCCTACTGGGTGACAAGTGGTGAAAAGGGTGGGATCTATGCTTGTGAATGATAGACAGCTGCCCCCATGCAGGGACAAAGGCTCCGACGCCCTAAACTATTACGCTAAAAGCATCACTGGCCTATAATGGATACTGCCATAGACCACAATGGAAATGAAGGCCTTTCCAGCAGTCAGCCTCCATCATTTGTCACAGTGTAGAAAGTTGATTTACTGCCTGGCTTCTGTCTCCTGCTTAAAAGCAAGGCAGGGCAAGCAGCCTGGGACAGACAGCCCAGACTTAAATGTATCCATTTGTTTAGAGTTCCAATTGTTACGATCGCATCGCTGAACAAATCAATCCATTTATTTTTTGCCACAAATGTGTAGGAAGTTCAGAAGGATGCAGCCCCTCAGCCCTAAAGGAGAAATCATCCCTGCAATAAACATTCCATAGGGAACAACAAAAGAATATCAAATAGTTGCTGGCAAAAAGGTATGAGTGATTTTATGGTCCCTGAATGCAAAAATATACTCTCTATCTCTGAAACAGAAAGCTTAGCTTTTTTCTGCATTTTGGATTCCGAACTTCTCAATTTTTTTGGGCAGATTCATGTCTCCATGAGATGTTGGATGTATTTTGATATCTTGTATTATGCTTATAAATGCCTATTATGTCTGGGAACAATATTCCTCCATAGATAATATTGGTCTGTGAATACACTGGTACTATGTCATAAGAGCCATTCAGTTTCAAAGGCCACATTATCAGGTGTATGAACGGTCATTCAGTCCATCTCTACCCTCCAGGTGCAACTCTGATACTATATAAGGGATCGCAGATGACTGTGCAACACCTAATGTTATAAGCATCTTTGCAACGCAAATTGGGCATTCTTTCAGTTGCATGAAGGGTTGGGATCCAGCAAATTACGCACTGCCATTCCCTATGCACATGTACTGTACTGCAAATCCATGTGCTATGGCAAAAATTCTCTTGAGTGCGGGGGCATGCTAATTATGGACCATGTGGGAAATGAACACAGAAATTGTGCTTCCACAGTGCTGAATGGAAGGGTTAACAGACGTCTACAGTGAGCAACCAGAAACCCCACCGAAGGGGTCTGCAGTCAAAGCTTGCCTCCCACTTTGGAGCAGCATTTAAATTTTGGTTTGCAAGCTCCACATCAGGAGTCATTACATTCTGGGAATTGCAAAAGGAGTCTTTACATTGCAGGTAAGACTTTATTCTTTTACTTTGTATATTTTACTTCACAAGTAAGTTACTTTTTTATTGTTTTATCCTATTGGATTCATGAAGGCGTCAGAATATCAACATATATACAAACACATGTATTGTGTTTGTTACAAAATGGCCAATAATTATAATGAAATTTATATTTCAATAATTCACACAGTTTAATATAATTTAATATAAGTGATTAACATTAACAATTTCAGTACAGCTTTATAAAAAAAAATTGACATGTCTGGGACTTTTTTTTACCATATTTCAAGCTACAAAGTGCAGCTATACAAATGATCACCAGGGGGCTCTGCACTCCAGCTGAAGAGCATAATTCTCCAGCTAGGAGTGCTCTAAAAATATGGTAACCTCCCCAGGAGTCATGGGTACAATAACACAGGAGACTTACTGTTTTTTTTAAATGCTGCTGGGAGCTGTTACATTCCCTACAGCCCCCCATACTAAAAAAATGTTTAGTGATGCCCAGCCTCTTCTAGGGACACCACATGCATGAAATATATTATGTTGAAATATTGAAATATCTTAGGGCATTTTGAGGTTTTCCTTCCTAGGATCAGTGAATAACACATGAGAGGCTCCTGCCTTGTCATAGAACATGTCATGAGTGATGTAATATGTAATGTCATAAGCAGTGTAGGCTAGGATGCAGGTTATAGTTAGCTCTGCTAACTATAACTAGTGAAGTTCTGTGTTTTTTTAGTTCAAAAAATTAAGGCCTGATTTAGATCTTGGAGGTGTTACCATAAAGTCACTTCACTGGCATACCCGAGAAGACTGCTAAGTCGATGGTGTTCCTCCCCCTGCATTTAAATGCTACAGCTCTGCAGGTGGAGGACTGGCAATGGATTGCTGACAGAGTGAGACAGCAGCGGGAACCAATGGACCTCGTACAATGGCAGGAGCTATGGAATAGAGGTAAGTGACACACATACAAAATGTACCTCAGCTATATGTGCCCCCTGCACTACACACTACACAACACACCACATACCTTGCATCATCCATTACAATTCTAACACAACACAATCCATACGTGCCAAAACACATATTGACATACATCCATGACACAACACACACACATATACTATTGACATTGCACCCACACATGCCATAACCACAACAATCAACACATCTACACACATCATGCCAACGTTCGCCACACATCAACAACACTCACCTGAAGGCGTCACATGGCAATACAACATTCACAACAACATTGGTCTCACATGCAAGTGGCACACATACAGATACAACATCAACCACTCCGCCTCCCTCCATCTCAACCAGCCAATCCACACACATACATGTACTGACTCACATACACAACAGATAGCACAAACCTTCTGGTACAGGTCCCCTTGCAATGTGTACACATGGACCCCATTGTCCACTCTGAGTCCACATTGTGGTGCCAGAATTTATTTTGCAATGACTAATAACACCACAACAACAGTTGCATATGTGTGCAATATGCATTATGTGCTAGTGTTGTGTAGCCATTTTTAATGTAGCCTTTGCGCGTTTGCTTAAAGCATTAGGCCTCTGTGCACTTTGTTCTAGATGCATTTTATTCAGCCTCGTACTGTTATTTTTCAATAACCAGTTTCACAGTCTTGTTTTATTTCCTTCTATCACACTGTTTAGCTTACTTCAGCACCGGAGTTCTCAAACAATACATTCTTGCTCGCTTTGTGCTTCAGTCAAGGATACAGTCTGGTACATTGCCGATAGACGTGGTAGGAGTTTAGGGTTCGTAGAAAGTACACACTCTTACGTAGGGACGTTTCTCAGAACACCGGCGTGTTGATTATAAAAACACTTCCTAGTCCTAGTACAGGAGAGAGGGAGATTCCGACCAGGGAACCACAACTAGATGGTGACTGCCCTGTTGCAGATGCTGATCCAGATCACAGGCCTTTGCTCAGGTATGAGGGTTGATGTCCTCCCGGGGAACCTGAAAGGCAAGCTTAGAGCTTAACATGCTGTGCTCAAAATAGAACTTAGAAGAGAGAACGTAATCTGGTAGCACTATGATAGCGTTATTCTTATGTTTTACTCTCCTCGTTACTATTTCAAACCTACTGTGTTGTATGGTTCTGGTTATTGCGGCTCACGCCTTGTTATCTAAAATGCAGTTGTTTTATTAAATCAATCTGTAAAACTTAAACTGCCTCTGTCATTTGTATATGAGACCACACTTGGTATGAGAGAACTGGTTGGGATCTGAGTGACCACGACTTCCCTGAGAAGCTCTAAGATGTCATGCGCTCGGCTGCCCAATCATCCCTTCCCTTTGGGAGAGATGAGACACTGCTAGTTAGCGGGAGCAAAACCGGATTGAGGGCGACAAGGGTCCTTCTCCGTGGGTTAGACTTAGTCCCCCGCACTGAGAACGACCCTGTCACCCAAAAGTCCAGTAGTCTCATTAGGATAATGAGAGCCAACACAACACTAGTGTGTTTACAGCCACGTGTGACACCATTGTGTACCCCACATATGTATGTCTCAGTAATTTGTAAAACATCTTGTGACATGTATAAGCCTACAATGGTCCTGACCTCCTGTGCAGTGCCCTCCCAAAGTACCCTGACATGTGATGTCCCTACCTTCGAATAAGGTGACGAGGGATTGTGTCTTCTCCGTGGGTCATTGCATCAGTGATGACAGGTGTTGTCCACCAGTCAAAGACAGGGATGGAATGCAATAAAAGTTGAGTTTT